>NC_138978.1:37672914-40102248 GCF_964341445.2 Mesoplodon mirus
TTACTAACTGGGACTGGAGTTACATTAGGGCAAGATGAAGTAGCAGATAGTGATAGGAATTCAAGTTAGGACCCAGATTGGGGTTTGGGTCAGGGTCAGGATGGAGCTGAGCTCGGGCGTGGGGTAAGGGTCAGGGTTAGGTTTGGAATCAGGGGTGTAGCTAGGATTGGGTCGATGTGGGGATTGTAGCTGACATGGAGGTTGGTTTGGGGTTAGCTTAGGGTTCTGTGGTAGGGTTAAGGTGGGAGCTGAGTCTGCAGTTTAAGTTGGAGGTGTGGGTGGGGTCAGGTTTATGACTGGGGCTGGGTCTGGGGTTAAGTGCAGGGCTCAGGCTGGACTGGGGTTTGGTTTAGCATGAAGGATGGGGTTCGGCACGGCCGCTGTGGGCTGCAGGAGCCCTGTTTCTGGCTCCTTTTGGCTTTTCAGTCTTTCCCCTCCTAAGTTACAGTGGGATCGGGGGTAAAGGGAGGGGCCTCTAGTTCCTGAAGCCTCTTTCTCCCATAACCCCTTAGCCGGGGCTTACCTGCTGCAAGGCTGGGGTGGAGTGGGTGTGTGGGAGTGATGTAGCTCCACACTGTGGGAAAGAGGAAAGAGGCTCCTAGGCCTCAGCACTTTGGGCCCTGCCCTACCCAACCCTACCTCTGACATCTCCCCTGGGAAATAGGAACCAACGCCCCTCCCTCCCCTGCCAATTTCTGAGCCCAGCCTGGGCCCAGGTGTGAGTTCAGACCCCCTCCCTCCTCTCCTGCATCAAAGCTGCTGGATCTTGGGGTCCTCTTGGAAGCCTGGGGTTCTGGATCGCCCCAGGCCCCCACCTGAGTCCTGTGGCCTTGGTTCCCCAGAACCCCAACACCCCTCATCATTTTTTACGGGTGGCGAGTGGGTCTGGGTTGTTTGGGTGCCTCACATCCAAGGCCACCCCTTCTGGCAAACTCTCACACCTCCACAGCCTCCCAGATCATGCCACCTCTACCTGCCTCCCCACCTGAAAACCCATCAGTGGCTGCCCCAAACCTTCAGAAGGAAGCCCAGACTCCCTGGCCTGGCATTCAAGGCCCATCATGGTCAGGCCCCTGCTCACCCTTTGCCCAGGATCCCGAAAGACTCCCTAGGAGTGGGCCAGGAAGAAGGGGCCCATACCTGGGGTGCTGTAGGTGAAAAAGCTCCAGCTTTGGAGCCAGGCGGCCCTGGGTTAGAGTCCTAGCTCCATCAGTGAACAGCTGTGTGCCCTTTCTGAACCTGTTTTTGCATCAGAAAAATGGAGACAATAACAACTACACTGTGAATTTTGGGTTGCCGAGAAAACTTTCCTCACTGACTTCCGGCCCCAGCAAGCCTGTGTTAAGACCATCCCCACCACCTCTGGGCTCCACCAGCTTCCTATACTTTCCCCTTATAAAACCTACCAAACTATCTGTCCTGCCCACTTTCCTACGAGCTTCTGAGAGCAGAGCCTGTGTCTTGCTCCATCGTGGCCCCAGTACCCATACAAGGCCTGGCACTTAGTGGGTACCCCTGATCTCTCAGGAGACCAGGAAGGCTGTGGTATTAGTAATAATCATAACATTAATAATAGCAGCGAACGTTGATCAAGCACTCGCTCTAGGCTACGTGCTTTACAGGTGTGAAAACCAGACCCAGCCCTGCAGCCCAGCCACCCCTCACCCACTGCCGGCAGCTGCCTGGGTTTCCCCTGCTGTCGGGCCGCCCGCTGTTCTCTGTGAGGATGCTGATGCCATTCCTTTTGGCCTAGAGATTGTTGAACTCTTGTGTTTGGGTGACCTCGTCATGGTTCCAGTGTGCCTGTTAAAGTTGGGTCCACTGAGGCCCAGCCCTCCCAGGCCTGGCTCTGCTTCCCTGCAGGCTGGAGGCCTCAGCTGACCCTAGGAAGAAAGGCCTGGAGCAGAGCCCAGGTGGGAGTCTGAAGACTCCCATATTGATCTGTGTGACCATGAAGAGGCTGTGGCCCACATTTTACAGCCTCCGCATCCTGCTTGCAAACATGTCCTGGAGGTTCTTCTGAGAGCCCAGAACTGCCTGAGGAAGGCATCACGATGTATGTGAACCTCCCAATAGCTCTGGGAATACATAAGAAATCACTATAGAACCCCATTTTATAGGTGGGTACACTGAAGCTCAGAGGCCCAGAGAGGGTAAGAAGCCATGACTTTCCCGAGGGTGCAGACAGAAGCTCCGGGAGCAGTTTCACTGGTGGCTCTCTGCACGAGGGCACCCGGCCAACAGAGAGGGAAGCACAGACACAAGTGTGGGGCTAGCTCAGCCTAGAGGAAGGCACAACTTTTCAGACTTATTGCCAGGTGGACTTGGCACCAGCTGCAGTCACAAAGCTGTAAATTCCAGAACAGAGGCCAGTTCTCACAAGTGCCAAAGAAAAGCTAAACTTCTATTCGGTTCATACCTCCTGTCCTGTCTTCCTAGCCCCAGACCCCCATCTTTGGGGAAGGAGGAGAAGAAAGGCACAACCACCGAATCAGACCCTGTTTTACAGGGCAGCGATACCCGTTGTACAGAGGAGGAAGCCAGGCTCCTGGGAGAGTGCCCAGGGCCACAGAGAAAGTGGATGACTGAGTGGGAATTTGAAGACTGTTGGCTTGAGCCCAAGTCCGGGGGTGGGGGGGTGGGGGGCTCCCTCCCCTCCCCCAGGCGCTGGGGTGGGCAGGATCTTTCCCGTGATGCTCTGGAGGGCAGCTGGGGAGTGGACAGAGGGTGTGTCTGGTTGTTTGCTCAGCAGTGTCGTCTCACATCCCCATGGCCTGGCCGGGACAAGGCACTGGGGGAGCTCCATTCACCATCTGCTCCCCACACGGCAGGGCTTCCTCCCCCGACCCCCTGGCCTGCTCTGGGCATTGGCCATGAAAACAACCCATTACACCCTAAGGCTGTCAGGGAAGGAGGGAGACCCACCTGGAGCTCCTGCCATGTGCCCCAGAGCCCACAGGCTAGAGGGAGGATAGGACACAGGCACAAACTCCCTGGGCCTCCGCAGGGAGAAAAGGTCCCCCCGTGGCTGCGTCTGGGGATGCTTGCCAGACCAGGTGGCATTTGAACTGGGAGGATTTGATCAATGGGAGGATTTGGACCCACAGAGATGGGGGCTATATGGCAAAGGCCTGGCAACAGGAAGCACACAGGGGAAGGGAGGGAGGATGGGCTGAAGCAGAGAGTGTGTCAAGAGGGGCTGTAGGTGGGCAGCCAGAGGAGGCTTTAAACACCAGGCTAAGGCGTTTTGCCCTTCACCCGGTGACAGCGGGAAGCTAGAGGAAGGCCATGAGAAGAGCTGTGCTTTAAAAAGATCACGATGGCCCTTGGTGTTGGGAGCAGACTGTCTAGGTATGGCTGCTGCACTGGTCCAGGAGGGAAGGGGTGTGTTCCACCCACAGCAGTACCCTGGGAGGGCCAGGGGTGATTGGAAGGATGGTGTGCAGGGGAATCCATGGGTCTTGGCGTGTGCAAGAGAAGCAAGGAAGGAGGGCAGACAGGGGAGGCAGATGGGTCCTTGGGACCAACAGTGTGCCAGGGCCCGTGCTGGCTGCTTCCACTGACTTCTCATGGATGATCCCATCAACACTTTAATCCCATTATACAGATGAGGAGACTGAGGCTCAGAGAGAGCAATGTCTTGCCCAGATGGAACTTTAGGTTCTTTTGACTCCAGAGTTCATGTTCTTTCCATTGCCTCATGTATTTTTCTGGCCTTTGATGCCTGCAGAAAACACGATCAGCCACAGGCCAGCAACTCACAATGGACCAGCTTCTGGTCTGGCCAGGAAGCTTTGCAGGGTGCAAGGAGGAGGGTAGGAGCTGCCTGGGGGCAGGAGCAGGTATAGATCGATCTGGGATCCAGTCCAAAGGGCCACAGTGGGGAGAAGCAGTGACAGCAGCCAGGCCAGGGATGTGATGAGAAAAGGGGAAGAATTCATCTGTATTGGACTTGCAGGGCCTAACCCTGAGTGTGCCTGGGAACCCGGCTCTATCCCAGGCAAATGTCTCCGGGGACGTGGGCTGCTGGGGAAGACTCGAGTGGCTAACAAGGTTAGGAAGGGAGGAAGAAGCCAGAACCTGAGTGGGGAGCCATCCCGCCCTCCCTGCCCTGGGCAGAATGCCTTCTCTCCTGTCTGCGGCTTATGATCACACACAGACACACTGAGGCACACAGTTGCAATCACGTAGGCGACACAATCACATATCCAGGAACAGACACACGAGCACACAATCACAAGACACACAAGCACAAACATACAAGGTCTGGCTCACACACACGGAGGGCCTCATGAGCACAGTCGGAGTCACACAAACACTTGCAGTTACCCTGACTTACAGGACCTACACCGCACCCCCACCCCCCAGTCACAGAGCTCATGCACTCAACACGTTCTCACACGGAACCAGAGGACCGTTCCCAGGAAGGCCTCTGCCTATGGACGTCACTCAGGCATGGGAAGGGTGGGAAGTGTCCTTGGACATCTTTATTGCCATTGTCTGGGACAGGAAGTTGCCTCTCTGACGGTCTGGGGGCTGCGTCACGAGAGGGGTGGCCTTCACCCAGTGACATCAGCTCAGGCCCCCGTGCTAGGGTAGGGTGGGTTGGGATGGGTGTGGTGACTGGCCCTGAGGGAGGTCAAGGGCAACTCGGGAGTGCTGTGGAAGAGGCCACAGCCCTCGGTGGCAGCTCTGGGTTCCCGTCCCCTTGCCAACCTCTCACTGATGGTGACCTGGGGCAAATGACTTCACCTCTCTGAGTGGCAATGCCCAGCAGTAAAAGGAAGATAATGACACCAACCTCCAAGGTAACTGGGAGTGCTAACTCAGATAATTGCTGTCAAGTACTGGGCACAGGGCCTCGCAAATAGTGGCAATAATCATAATGTTTGTGACGGCCCCGGGACTCGCAGGGCTGGGAGGACAAGGGTAGACGCCGCGTGGCAAGGTGTGTGGCAGGCCCGGCCACTTGCCTAAACAAGACCTCAACTGGTCCCAGGAATGCAGAGCCTCAGGAAACTCAGAGCTGGGACTGATGGTGGGGTGACCTTCCCCCCACAACCTCAGAGTAGGTGACAGTGAGCATCAGGAGGGCTGGGCCCAGGCAGCAGACTCAGAGGCCACTCTGCGGTGGGCCCCCCCAGTATGTTTATCGCCGAGGACTAGAGGGCTCCTCGGCTCCCTCCAGCAAGCTCTGATGCAGGAGCAGCGTCTGAGGGCTGGCCACTGGGGTCCCTATCTGTCTGTAGGAGCTCCCAGCTCTGGGGGCTGCAGAGGAAGAGAACACAGCCCCTGTGGTAAAGGAAAGCTTCCAAACGAGCAAAGGGACACAGCTGGCAGCCCTGCGCCCTCTGGTGGCCTCCGGTGCTCACTGCGGCCTCACGGCTTTGTTCTAAGGCTCCCCGTTCTTTGCCCTGTAGGGACTGACAGCACAGCGCACTGCAGTGTAGACACTGGGGCTGGATGGCCTGGGTTTGCAATCCCGGCTCTCCTGCTCCAGCTATTATTACCTCTACCACTTACGAGCCGATGACCCTGGGCAGGTGACTTAATCTCTTTGTGGCTCAGATTTTTCCTTTGCAATAGGTTGATAACAATAGTATCTACCACACAGTTGTTTTGAAGGTGAAATCTGATAACCCACAAGTACTTAGAATAAGTAATGTGAAGCAACAAGGAATACATGGTGGCCGTCCTGCTCTGGACTTCCAAGGTCAGCGTTGCTGAAGGCACAGCTTGAGAGCTGGGTCGAAGCAGCCTTGACCTGGGATTAGACTCCGGCTCTGGTGCACTTACCAAATGTGTGCTTTTGCACATGCTGACTAGTTGCTTATCATGTGAGGGAGAGACACAGGGAGGTAAGTCCAAAATCCGCTGGAAAACCCTTTAGGAAGGCACCACACTGGGGAAAAACACACCATCTCAATAAGCCCAACATGGCCATTTTTCCTAATGCTTGGTTACAGTCTGTTTTTGAAGTAGCTGGCTTGCATCCAAGTGCAATGTTGTACAGAATGTGTATCTTTACCCACTGGAATGACACTCAGTGGTGAGATGCTCAGGCAGAGAGGCACCTGGAAGTAGACATCAGTTATGGCCTCAGGTTTGAATCTTCCGACTCGTGCTCACTGAGGGGCACACGTTCATCACAGGTACATACTGTCACATTAAGAGCTCCATTCTTTCTCTTTTTGGCCAAGTGTGTATAATTAAATTCCCATGCTTTGATCGAATGCATTCAGGATGCTGCTGCCTTGTGCCTTACCTCTCTAAAGCAGTTTGCTTTTCTGTAAGCCGGAGCAGTAACTACAGTAACCAGTACAGCATCACATTCTTGTGTAGATCAAGACAGTGTGTGAGGAATTTTAAATTCCTGCCAGGAAGATGACTTTCTCCACGCCTCCCCCTCCTCCACATTTCCCCTAATGTATGACTTTGAGCAAGTCACTTCCCTCTCTGGGTCTCAATGTTCTCAACAGCAAAATGTGGGTGTTTTATAATATCAGATGATTTCAAAGGCCCCTCCCAACTTGAAGCTTTCAAGATAGTTCTGTGATCCTAGGGCATTTTGATGCGGTGAACCCTTCTACGAATGCTAACTGATGCTTACATGGTTCTTCCAGAACTGCTTTGTCTGACTGGTAAGGGCACATCTATAAACAGCAGTCCTTAACACAATGCCACATGGTAAAGCCTTAAGAATGAAACATGCATCTTTATGATCTTTTTTCATTTGATCAGCACAAAGGTGCACTTTAGCTGTGCCTGAATCAGCACAAAGTGACCAGATCTAACCGTGCCCCCTACTACAGTCTTTCAGAGGCACTGATGGAAAAGCAGAGCTCCTCCAAGTCACACACACACACACACACACACACACAGGATGGGTAGGCACTATCCCTGGGTGGAGCAAAAGGAAATGGGCTTTGGAGTTGGGCCCAGACTGAATGATCCCAGATCCTCCACTACCTATGAGAACTTAATTAAGGCAAGTTAATCTCTCTGAGCCTCAGTTTCCCATCGGTAAAATGGTTATAAATAGGTTTTCCTGATAGTGCTGTATGGGTTAAGTGAGAAGTAGTGAGGGGTCCTGAGCAGGATCATGGGATGGGTGGGAATCTCTCCCCTTCCTGAGTGAGACAGACTGCAGCTTCAAGTCCACTTCCACCAGTGTCATTGGTCTGCCCATTGGTAGCCTCTCTGAGCCTGTTTCCACAATCAGGTCGGGACACCACCACTCATCCTAACTCCAGGGACTGCTGGTGCTTGGCTCTTAACTAGCAAACCGTCACTTCTTTGGCTTCAACCTCACCCCGCGCCCATGCTAATCTAGCTTCCATGCCTGGCTCAGAGCAGTGGTATAAATGGAAACGCCTTTTCCTGTTGAGTCCTTTGAAAACTCAACTTAAAAAGCCCATGCCCACCCCAAGGCTTTCCTAAGCCAATGCCCTAGCCTCAGCATGACCTAACTGCTCACCACCAGAATCTTGCCTTGCCAGGGGGCACCTTCAGAGTAGCTTCCCTGGGCAAGTTCCCTGGGCTGGCATTTGCTCCCTGTCCTGGGTAAGTCTGTACCCCCCTACAGCCAGGAACTGTGGCTTTTTCATCTCTAGATTTCTCATGGGAAGGGCTGACACAGTGTGGGCTCAGCAAATGTTAAGAAGTTCCACTTTCACCTTTTGGAAAGAGCACTCTGGGAAGGCAGTGCTGGGGGCAAGACTAGGGTCCAGGGTAGGGGTAGGGACAGGGGCATTCCACTGGAAGGAATAGAGGATGGTGTAAAAAACATGACGTTGGAGTCAAATGATCTGGATTCAAACCTTAGCTCTACCACTTGCCAACAAAGGATCTGGGGAAGCCATCATACCTCTACTTGAGTTGTTCCCACATGTAAGATGAGGATAACAATATCTACTTAGCACAGCACGTGGCACATACTGAGTACTTTTTATGTTCCAGATGCTGTTCTAAATGCCTTAATTAATTTAATCCCTCTACCACTCCAGGAGGTATTATTCTCATTTTATAGGCACTGTAAATGAGGAAAATGAAGCTCAGACAAATGAAATAATTTCCTCAAGTTCACAGAGCAAGTGAGATGTTCAACAAACAGCAGCAATGACTGTTCTCAGGCAGCAGTACATGGGACACAATCTCTGAGACCCCAAGGAATGACTAACTCCAGGCTTTCTGCTTCTGGACTAGCTCCAATCTTGTTCCCTCAACTGCAGCAAATGACACAGACCAATTGGTGTTGTAAATAGAGTTAACATAATATATTTATTTTAAGTGCCATTCATGCATATCACTTCTGGCAGCAACAATCCTAATGACACTTGGGATATTTCTTTACAGCACTAAACAGTTACAAAGAATGGGTGCCGTTCATCATAGAGGCAAAATATGAAATCGTGCAATAGCAAAACTGTAGAAACATTAAAACACTGACTGTCCAACAGCAGTACAGAGAGCAGATTGTGTTTGCACAAAAAGCCAATGCATTTTCATCACATATATACAATATAGATATGTACACATCACCCTCTGAATGAACAATATCAAAATACTCTATTCCATTTGAAATAATCCCCAGATTGATTCCCTCCCACTTCAAAGGACATCTGAGAGACATGTATTTACAAGAACATACATGAATACATTTACATTTCAAAAACTGCCACAAATGCCAGTCGGATTATTCTCCTGGACAGAGTACCCCCATTTGATTATATGCATTTATGATTCTTTTCCCCAAAAGCCTTCAGTCAATTTAAGCCCAAGACAGAACTTGCTCTGCATGTACAACTACCAACTGAGATGGCCACTAGAGGGATGCTCTGCGCCTCACCAGGGAGCCTTGTCTGGCTGGAGCCCGTGAGAGAGCCTGCCCTCGGCTCCCTGGCCACAGGAACCACTAGTGTGGGATGGGTCTGGATGGAGGCTCTGCCTCCAGGGCCATTCATGGTAAGTTTAAATTCTCACAGAAATACTGATCACTGCAAATCAATAAATGATTGCTAAATGGGAAATTAGCTTCACACAATTTGTAACATCTTCATCAGCGGTTTCTACTTGAATCACTCAGTATAAGCTACTGCATTCTAATACCCAAATTGTTTAAAGTGCACACTGCTACCCACACAATTTATAGTTTCAAAACAGCTATTTTGGTATCTAGAGAACCGTGACTTGAGCAGACTACTGAGAATCACCCCCTTTTTCCCAAGCTTTTACTCTGCAGGCTGCTATCTCATCTTGATTGGCTGCCTTTCCAGAATCCTCTGATTTTTACTGATCCAAGGGGCTGGAACTGAGTTTCCTTTTTCATGCCAAGCAGGATCCAAACAACAGGAATATAAAGCCCTTCCCTCCTCCCCAACCTCACCAGCCTTTACCGTGGCTGGCTTCCCAGTGATTCATTCAAGGCAACACTCCACTAAAAAAAAATACCCAAAGACGTTCGCAAACACTCTCACATACACACACACAGAAACAAAGGTGTTTGTTTAGTTCCAGTAGAGATTACGCAACCACGGAATCAGTAAGGGTAATTAAAGTGACTTAATAAGCATGCCTGATAGAGACTAGAGATGCTAAAAAGCAACCAGTGAGCAGTTAGTACTCCTTGATTGGATGGAACATCATTTCCCCATTAGGACTGAAAAATTCTGCTTTTTCTTTCTGGTCTAAAGAACCAATTCAAAATCTATTCATTAAAAAAAGAAATCTCATTTCTCTTAGTTTCATTACAAAACTAAGACAATCAATCCATGCAAAGTAACTGTGAAATAAAACAAAACAAAAAACAAACAACTAATAAAAACCCCTAAGAGGCAGGCTGCATTTCAAAGAGAGGAACCAAACATCATGCATATACAGACACACAGGACAACAGAAACAGGAGGCCACTCCACAGTAACTGCACTGAAGACGGAGGCAAATAAAATCCATGTGTGGCTCTACCCTCCTTTCAGTGCTTCCTAAATGGAAAGAGAATGAGGGGGAAACTTGCTATACAAACACTGCCCTGCTGTTCTGTTGCCCAAACGAACTCTGATTCAAATTCCAGAAAATCCTACTTAGCAAATAAGTCTCAATTAGAAGGAATGCAAAGATAGAGAATATACTCACATGGCAGGAGTAATGATAAGGAGAATGACACAATCTCTCTCTGATTGTCTTGTCTGTAAACTCTTATCAAGAAAAATAATTCTGTGCTTTCAGACACTGCATTTCTCCTTAATGAACCCAAGAGGAGTTGAGCATTCACAGAAGATAGCAATAAATATTAAAATAACACTTCTGAATAATAAATACATAAGTGAATGTGGAGACACTGATTTGCTTCAAAAGCCAAGCAGTGCCCAGCTTCTAATCAAACACATTTAGAACTGGCATACAATGCAGACTTAGAAAAACAGATGCTGACACGGCGCAACATGAACTGTAGAATCCCCCAGGCATCAAAAAAACATTTGGTCAGTCCTTCATGCTGCTCAGGAACAACATGCCCCTTTGGACTGTTTGGAGAGTATCAAACTCTGGGTTCTCTGGCTTACTGAGTAGAACTCAATACTCACATTTCCGAAAAAGATTAAATAAGGGGAACTGGGCTTTGAAAAAATCTATTTCCTTTCAGTTGCCTACGTCAGTTAAAAGCATCCTGCCGAAAATAGCCTAACAAGGAATAAAAACTCACAGTAACTTTCTTTTCAAGACATAATAATCCAATTAGAAAAAATTGAAGCCTTTCAATAATTTTTGTACATGTATTTACACATATGCATCTATAAACTGCTTGCAGCAAAATAGGCTCTGTCTGAAAAATCAGTCTGGCACTTGTGGTCAACATCAAACTGACACAAATATGCAAAAGCCGTTCAAATCACACAACAATTAGGAGCTACATAGGGCAGCTGGCAGGGAGACAAACATGTAGTACTTGTCTGGGTCAGATAAAAGCAGTAAGTTATCCAGCAAAAATCTTTCTGATTGTCTTCAAAAAAATTTTCGATAACATTGGTAAAATGATTAGAAACTTTGTTTTCTCAACTGGATTCTCTCAAACCTTTCCCTTCACTGCACAGAAAGGTAACGCTTGGGTCTGTCTGGTGCCTTGAGAAACAAGCTCTACACAATTGAATCCCAATCAAAGTCATCCTGGATGTCATCTGGAGGCAGAGAGCGCCGCATCTGGAAGGCTTGGGAAGGCATCATGTGCTGCTGGTTCATGGCTCCGTGATGGCCTGGAAGGAAGGAGGCAATGTCAGCAGTGACTTGGGAGAGGATAAAGGAAGAAAGAAACACACACCTATTGAACACTTCCTATGTGTGCCAGGAACTCAGTGCATATGCTCTCACTTACCCACCCAGAAGCCTCTACAAGGTGGCTCTTACGATCCTCATCTTACAGGTATTCTGCACCCCACCCCTCTGAAACAGGGAGTTCACCCACTCCTGAGGCAGCTGTCGGGACAGCTAAAGCCTTTTTCAGTTTTAAACTCCAAGTACCAATCCCAACACACCACACCCCAAATTACCTGCAATTGTTGTTCCTGGAGTGCTGAGTGCCTGCGGGATGTGAGGATAACCAGGGGGAGGCATCACTGAAGGAGCGAGATTTTGCCTGGAGTCTATGTACAAATTTCCTAATCAGATTGTGAAGAAGACAGAAGGAAAACATAGTAACATAAGTAAAGCAAATCAAACATAAAAATCTTAATAGAATTGTTACCTAAAACTAAATTAAGCTGGTAAAGCGAGGAAGAAAAGGGAAGGAAAAATCACTCCTTTTAGATGCTAAAACTCTGCCAAAGGTGGTGCTGGATTTTCAAACACGGTGCCAGGCTGGGTGTGAGTACACTGGTACTAATTCTGGCACTGCCTCTAACTCTCTGGAAGCTCGTAGGTAAGTTAAGTCTGTTGTTGATACATACCTCATTATAGTTCAAAAGCATTTTCATATCCCATTACTTCATCTGAGTCTCCCCCTAGACCCACAATGAAAGCAAGACAGGGATTACCCCCATTTTATGGATGAGGCAACAAGGGGCTCAGAAGGCTGAGGAGACTTGCCCAAAGACACATCAGTCTGACAGGGCCTAGGGCTAGAATTCAGTTCTCCTAACTCATGGGCTCTTTCCAGTAATGGTTGTCTCTATTGCCCTGATTTTCCCATCCTTAAAGCAGACCTAAGTGTGCCCTAGCTGATTAACAAAGTGACTGGAGGCACAAAGTGACAGGAAAGATTTGCATAAAGTAAAAGAGCTATATCAAAGGTGATTAAAAACATTATTTAGAAGATGTGTAGATGGGAAACACAGATCTCATTTAAATAGCATTTCAGAAGGTTCTTAAGTTAATATGCTTTCACTGACAGCAGCCATCAAGTATAATAGCTCCAGAATGTCAATTACATTGCATCCTAATGCAAAACAGAAAGGGAGGGGAGGAAAAATCATGCAACCTCCCCCAATAACTCCTGGGGAAGAACCACCATAACACTGGTTTATATTATATGAAACATCCAGAATTCTGGAAAGGCTATTTCCCTAAGGTATTCTAGTGTTTCACACAAACTATACTTGCATTCTAGGAATGCTGTAATCAAACTAGAAAACAGCAGTCATTTTCCCAGAGGAAACTAGAAAGGGAAGAAAAATCTTCGTTTTATATTCATGGTAGGGCACACTATATTTGGCTGCTCACAAGTTTTCCACCTGCCACTGGAAAGTCAGACTGTCCAAGTTTGAGATAGTCTCAGAGATAATCTAATCCAGCCCTACTTCTGTTCATGTAGGTGAGGAAATGAGACGAGAAAATGAGAAAGAACCAGGAACAGAACCCAAGAGTTCTGACTTCCAGCCACTGCCTCCCAAGATAACATGTCTTTTTATAGTAAAGTTTAAAGTCAGAACTGATCTCTCTGACCAATTTACCATACTGAAGATTTAGGAAGAAAAGAAGAGAAAAGTTATACTAATAAAAGTTATACTAAGTTACAGCTCTAGTATATTTTTGCAGGAGAAAAAATGTGATCGGCCTTCACATTCGTGGCTGATGTACCTTTTAAAGGCTGCATCCGGCTAGAGGGGCTGCCCTCCTCTGAGTAATATGGTCATTCACTTACCAACGACATCCCAGCCTCCATCCTGCAAAATCTTAGCTCTCTTTCTACTTATCCTTAACAACTCAAGTCATAAGACAAAACCTAATTTTTATTGGAGATTAATCTGTTTTTATATATATTTTTTCATTTCTCTTTTGGCTTAGTAATTCTTACCTTAAAGGAGGAGACAGGTGAGAATTAGAGAATTATGGAAATAAACAAGATTATGGGAATAAATAGATACCCACATTAAACAAATGGCCTTAACTTTTTGAAACTTGTCACATTCATACGATTTTATTTTCATACAGATTCTCATTACTCCTCATTTTTTTCCCATGTTCTCATTACAGACTGAACAATGAGAGTCTACTTGGACTTTTTAAGCAAGAAATTAACTTATAATGCAGTTTCCAAAGATGTTTGAGATCCTATAACATTTAGAATGTAGTTATGAGAATTTATAAATCTATACTGTGCTGTACACCTAAAACTAATATAATATTGCAAATCAACCATACTTCAATAAAAATCTAATCACACAACATACTTCTTGAAAGTAGACTGTTGTTGAATGACCATTCATTCATTCAAGAAGTATTTGTGCTAGGCACAGCTCTACACACTAGAAATACATAAATAAAGAAACAAACTCCCTGTCTTTTTGGAGCTGGTTCTCAGGGGATTGGGAGGGGTGAAGACGGGAGGGAGGAAAATAAAGTAAATTATATAGTATGTTATACACTCTACACAGAAAAATAAAGCAGGGAGAGGGGAAAAGGAGTGCTGAGTAGGTGCCATTTAAGTAGGATGGTCAGGGAAGGCATCACTGTAGTAGGTGCTTTTTCAGGGAAAAACTTGAGTCATGTGTCTATCTCGGGAAGCTCACTCAAGATAGAGGAAAGAGCAAGTACAAAGGCCCTGAGGTAAGGGGAGGGGAGGGGAAGGGAAAAAGAGGCAAGGTCAGAGAGTAATGGGGGACCAGACTGTGTAGGGCCATATAGGCCACAGTAAGGTCTTTGGTTTTTACTGAGAAAAATGGACACTAATAAAGGGTTTTGAGCAGAGAAATGATCAGACTTCTCTGGCATATAGAATCCCACTTATCCTGCAAAGTCCAGCTGAAATGTGCTGTCTTGTATGAAGCTTTTCTTTCTCCCTAGGACAAGTAAGCCTCTTTCTCTTATTCCCATCTGTGGTAGAAATGTAGTCCTCCTAATACTGTATTTCTTGGTAGACTTGTCTCACCTATCAGGCTGTGAGCTCCCTGAAATTAGGGACTATTCTAGAGTCACCTCATTATTCCTAGTCCCCACTATGTAGTCAGGCACAGGAAAGGTGTAAATAAATGTTTGCTGAATTAATGCACATCTACTTGTATTTAATGACCTTTAAGCAGAGCATCAAATTAAGAACAGCACAACTAGAGGACTTAAACATTACTGGAGGATTTAAACATTGTGGGCAAGACAAATTGTAAATACAGGTAAAATGATTTAGGAAGAAGAGGGAATACACTGTGTACTACAGCATCTTTTTCTCCTTCCCCCGTCCACACTAACACATTACAACACTAGTTTCTGGCATCTCTAAGGAGGCCAAAGAGGTATTTACCAAAAGGGGAGTATTGAAGACAGACGGGACAGGGAAAGTTTGAAGGATATGGAAAGGCTGTATTCTGGGAGTCAAGACCTATATCTAAATGAACTTTGTAATTTCAGGCAAGTCACTTTCTCTCTTTGGATCAGTTTCCTTACCTGTTAAATAAAAGGATAACAGCTTTAACAGCTCTCTGAAGTCCCCTCTTACACTACATTTCTAAGAAAATGTGGTAAAGAATTACTGGGTGGTAGACATAAGAGAAATGAGATATCTGAAAAAATGTGAAAGACAGGGACGCAAGAAGGAGAATGAAAGAATGACAGAAAGTGGCTAGGACTTAAAACAAAAGGAAGCAGGCTGGCATGTAAAAAAACCTGAACGTGGGACTTCCCTGGTGGCACAGTGATTAAGAATCTGCCTGCCAATGCAGGGGACACGGGTTCAAGCCCTGGTCTGGGAAGATCTCACAGGCAGAGGAGTAACCAAGCCTGTGCACCACAACTACTGAGCCTGCGCTCTACAACCCATGAGCCACAACTACTGAGCCCACGTGCCAAAACTACTGAAGCCCACGCGCCCAGAGCCTGTGCTCCGCAACAAGAGAAGCCACCGCAATGAGAAGCCCACGCACTGCAACGAAGAGTAGCCCCCGCTCACTGCAACTAGAAAAAGCCAGTGTGCAGCAACAAAGATCCAATGCAGCCAAAAATTTTAAAAAAATTTTAATTAAAAAAAAAAAACCCTGAATGTTTGTGAATAGGCATCAGCAGGCATGAGGTGATAGATACTTAACACCAGAGCTGATCACACAAAGTGTTGACAAAAGTCAACATGGCTTGGCAGGCCAAGGATCACTAAAGTTCTTTTGACTCAGAAGGAAAAGACTAAAGGGGAAGGAAATTGGGAGACAAATAAACACTGAGGGAAAACTACAGGTCTTCTGCATCTGACAGGCTATGAATGGAGTAACACTGAGAATCAAGGAGTTGGGGGGACCGTAGAGGGAAAGGAAGTGCTGGCAATAAAAGGGAAAGATGGCAGAAAAAATTAAGAGAATCATAATAACCAGAACCAAATAATCAAGGTCAAGGATCAAGTAGAGATGACCACAGAAGTCTACTAACAAAGGGCTTTAGGGAAATAACCCAGGATCTCAGTCTAGAGAGAATCTAGAAGAGATGCCTGGACACTCTGACAGAGGACAGCAGCAGATGGAAAGTGCTTCTTCCATGACCAAGAGTACCCAGTTCCAAAATCAAAAGGTACTTTTGGACCTTTCTTAGAGATTTAGGCCACAAAACTGAAGAAAGTCTTGTTTCACCCTACAGCTTTGAAATTGCAGAAAGGGGAGCTACTGGCTAGCATGTACAACGGCCTTCTGAAATGGCCTTCTCTTAAGACTGACCCACATCTTCTTCTACCTGTCTTTCCTAGAATTCCCTGATCTGAAGGCAACAATCTGAGCAACACAGGGGCTCACCCCCAAACACACATGCATACTGATGTACATATAAACTACCCAAATTCACTTAGTACTTTTAAGGTTGACTGAAATGGTTTAAGGTGATTTGGAAAAGAGAATGTGGCAGCACTTTGAAGGGACAATTTTCGTTGAACAGGGAAAAAAAGAAAGGAAGAGAGGAGAACCAAGAGACAATGGACAAAGTATGGTACACCTGGTCTAGGACTTCAAGCAAGCTAGAAAAGTAAGTGATGTATCCTGAAAGGGACAAATTATAGGCTTAGAACCTATCAGAGGACCAAAGATAAGCTGTCCACGCCACACAGAAGAATAGATTAAAAAGATGGAATAGAAGAAGACAAATAAGTAAAAATACATGCCAAATCATAAAGATCTTTATACTTAAACATGAAGATAGGGAGAATTCTGGGAAGATGGTGGAACAGGAATCTAGATAAAATTGCATGGGTAAAATCTAACATAACTAGTTTGCAACTCTGGACTCTCTAAAGAAGGTTCACAACTTGCAGAAGAAGGCTTGGTTGGCAAATTGCAGTTAATTTTGGTGAATTTCAGCTCTTAGCACAGATATAGCTACCTATCCCCTCACTCCTACCCCCATGGCAAGCAGCTGGAACAGCTTATACAAACCCTACAGGAGCCAGTGTGGGCAAAAAGGGTACTGTCCACCAAATACTGGGGATCTGTGCTCTGATCACTGATTGTTGCTTCTGATTACAGAGTTGCAGACAAAAAGGAGGGTGGCCATTATTGCTGCATCTCCTCTCCTCTGGCTGAACTGATTTCCAGGAGATTTAAAGGGCTGCTGCCCCCTTTCCCCTCTTTCTTTTCTTTTTCCCCTCTGGGAGCCAGACATTAAAGACTCGGATACTGAAAAACAACTGCATATGCAGGGCAAGTTAAAAAGTGACCACCCATGCCAAAAAAAAAAAATAAGCGCAGGCTCAGAGAAAACCTGAAAAGATCTTAAGTTTAAACCTTAAGTTGATCCTCAGCACAAGGATAGCCTGTAACAATCAAAAAAACAAAAACAGTAACAAAATCCTGCAAACCCTTGGGAAGAGGAAGAATCTGATTTCCACAGGTATCACATTAATAGATTCAAGTGTATAGTTTTCAACAACAACAACAGAAAAAATTACAAGGCATAAAAATAAACAGGGAAGTATGGCCCATTCAAAGCAAAAACAAATCCACAGAAACTGTCCTTGAAAAAAATCCTAATGGCAGATCTACTACGCAAAGATTTTAAAACAACTTTACAGATGTTCAAAGACTAAAGGAAGATGTGGAGAAAATTAAGAAAGCAATGCATGAACACAATGAAATATCAACAAAGAGAAAACATAAAAAGAAACCAAAAAGAAATTCTGGAACTGAAAAGTACAATAACTGAAATTAAAAATTCACTTAAGGGACTCAAAGAAGAGCAGGCAGAAGAAAGAATCAGCAAATGTGAAGACAGGATAGGACAATGGAAATTATCAAGGCTGATTAACAGAAAGAAAACAGACTGAAGAAAAGCAAACAGGGCCTAAGGGACCTATGAGACACTATCAAGCAGACCAATTATGCATTGTGGGAGTCCTAGGAGAAGAGAGAGAAGAAGGGGCCGAAAGAATATCTGAACAAGTAAGAGCTGAAAACTTCCCAGATTTGATGAAAGACAGGAATATAAACATCCAAGAAGCTCAGCGAACTCCAGGTAAGATGAAGTCAAAGGGACCCATACCAAGACACATTATAATCACATTTTCAAAAGCCAAAGATATAGAGAGAATGCTGAAAGCAGCAAGAGAGAAGTGACTTGGCACATATAAGGGATCCTTAATAAGATTATAAGCAGATTTCTCATCAGAAGTTTTACAGGCCAGAGGTAGTGGGCCAATCTATTCAAAGTGCTAAAAGAAAAGTGTCAACAAAGAATCCTATACCTGGTAAAAGTGTCCTTTCAAGAGTGAGAGAGAAATTAAGACATTCCCAGATAAATAAAAGCTAAGAGAGTTTGTTACTGTTAGACCTGCCCCGGAAAATAATGCTCAAGAGAGTCCTGCAGGAAGAAATGAAAGGACACTACACAGTAACACAAAGCCGTATGAAAAAAGTAAAGATCTCAATGAATAAATACATGGGCAATTATAGAGATAGCGTTATCATAACAATGATTTTTAACTCCACTTTTTGTTCTATACATGATTTAAGAGGCTAAAATGTTTTCTAAAAGCTATTAGTATAAAAGCTCATATTATTGTAACTTGGCTTGTAACTTCACATACTGTTGTCTACATGATTTAACAGATTAATGCATTTGAAATAATTATTAGTACATGTTTTGGGCCACACAATGTAGAAAAATGTAATTTTGAGACATCAACAACCAAAAGAGGTGGAGGTGGAGCCGAAAAGGAGCAGAGTTTTTGCATGTTATAGAAGTTACATTGGTATAAATTCAAATTAGAGTGTTGAAACTTTAGGATGTTAAATGCAATCCCCAAGGTAACCACAAAGAGCTACAGAATATACACAAGAAGAAATGAGAAAGGAATTTAAACATTTCACTACAAAAAATTAACTAAACACAAAAGAAGACAGTAATGCAGGAAATAAGGGACAAAAAAGCTACAAGGCATAGCAAAGAAATAGCAAAACACAGAAGTCACCCCTTACCAGTAATTCTTTTAAATATAAATGGATTAAACCCTCCAATCAAAAGACAGAATTGGCAGAAGTGGATAAGAACACATGATCCAACCATATGCTGACTATAGAAGACTCACTTGAGATCCAAAGACACAAACAGATTGAAAGTGAAAGGATGAAAAAAGATATTCCGTGCAAATAGTAACCAAAGGAGAACAGGGATTGTTGTACTAATATCAGACAAAATAGACTTTAAATCAAAAAATGTTACAAGAGATGTCTTGTGAAGTCCTATTTCTTGTAAAGAAGGACATTATATATCAACAAAAGGTGCAATACAGCAAGAAGACAGAACAGTTACAAACATTTATGCACCTAATAACATACTGTAAAACATATGAAGCAAAAACTGACAGAACTGAAAGGAGAAATAAACAACTCTACAATTACAGTTGGAGACTGAAATACCCATTATCTCAATAATGGATAAAATAACCAGACAGAAGATAAGCAACTAGAGGATTTAACACAATAAATCAACCTGATCTAACAGGCATATATAGAACATTCTACCCAACAACAACAGCATACACATTCTTCTCAAGTGCACATGGGACATTTTCCAGAACAGACCATATGTTAGGCTACAAATCAAGTCTCAATGGATTTTAAATGATAGGTACCATACAAAGTATCTTCTCTGACCATAGCAGGATGAAGTTAGAAATCAAAAACAGAAGTAAAAATGGAAAATTATCAGATTTGTGGAAATTAAACAACACACACTTAACCAATGGATTAAAGAAGAAATTACAAGGGGAATTAGAACATACTTAGAGATGAAGGAAAACAAAAATACAACATACCAAAGCTCACAGGAAACAGCAAAAGCAGTGTTAAGGGGGAAATTTATAGCTATAAAGACTTACATTAAAAAACAGACTTAAAAAAGAAGAAGAAACCAAACCCAAAGCTAACAGAAAGGAAGAAATAATAAAGATTAGAGCAGAGATAAATGAAATAGAGAACAGAAAAACATCAGAGAAAAATCTTTAACACCAAAAGTTGGTTCTTCGAAAAAAAATCAACAAAGTGGACAAACCTTTAACTAAATGGACTAAGAAAAAAAGGACTCAAATGAGAACTGAAAGTGGTGACATTACTATTGATTCTACAGAAATAAAAAGGATAAGAGAGTTCTTTGAACAACCGTATACCAACAAACTGGACAACTTAGATGAAACAGACAAATTCCTAGAAACACAAAATCAACACAGACTGAATCATGAAGAAAGACAAAAATCTGAATAGACCTATAACGAGTAAGAAGATTGAATACTTAATCAAAAATTTCCTGTACAAAGAAAATCCCTGGATCTGATGGCTTCATGGGTGAATTCTACCAAACATTTAAAGAAGAACTAAAACTACAGACCAATATCCTTTATGAACCTTGATGCAAAAATTCTTAAGACAATAGCAAAATGAATCCAGTAACATGATAGAAGGATTATGCACACCATGCATGACCAAGTGAGATTTATTCCTGGAATACAAGAACAGTGCAACATATAAAAACTGACCAGTGTAACATACCACATTAACAGAATGAAGGGGATAAAAACCCACATGATCATCTCAACTGACACAGAAAAAGTATCTGACGAAAGTCAACACCTTTCATGATAAAAACACTCAACAAATTAGGAATAGAAGGAAACTACTTCAACATAACAAAAGCCATGTACGAAAATCCCACAGTGAACATCATATTCAGTGGTGAAAGACTGAAAGCTTTTCCTCTAAGATCAGGAACAAAGCAAAGATGTCCACTTTTACCACTTCTATTCAACATAGTACTAGAAGTTCTAGCCAGAGCAATTAGGCAAGAAAGAGAAATAAAAGGCATCCAAACTAAAAAGGGAGAAGTAAATTTATCTCTGTTCACAGATATAATCTCATACATAAAAATCCCTAAAGATTACACACAGAAAAACTGTTAGAATAAATGAATTCAGCAAAGTAGTAGGATACAAAGTCAACATGCAAAATTCAGTCACATTTCTATATACAAACAATGAACAATCTGAAAAGGAAATTACAAAAACAATTCCATTTTTCAATGAGATCAAAAAGAATAAACTACTTAGGAATAAATTAATTACAGAGATGAAAAACTTGTACAATGAAAACTAAAAAACATTGCTGAAGAAATTAAAGACATAAATAAATAGAAATGAATCTCATGTTCATGGACTGCAAGACAATATTGTTAAGATGTCAAAGCAATCTACAGATTCAATGTAATCCATATCAAAAATCTCGATGACTTTTTTTGCAGAAATAGAAAATCCCATCCTAAAATTCATATGGAAGCTCATGGGACTGTGAATAGCCAAAACTATCCTGAAAAAGAACAGCAAAGCTCGAAGACTCACACTTCCTGATTTCAAAACTTACTACAAAGCTACTACAGTCAGACAGTGTACTGGCATAAAGACCAATGGAACAGAATAGAGAACCCAGCAATACACACATATATAGTCAAAATGATTTTTGACAAGGTGTCAACACCGTTCAATGGGGAAAAGACAGTCTTTCAAGAAATGGTAATAGGACAATTGGATATCCACACACAAAAGAAATTGGACCCTTATATAACACCATATACAAAAATTCACTCAAAATGGGTCAGACTTACATGTAAGACCTAAAACTTTAAAACTCTTAGAAGAAAACAGAGGGCAAGAGCTTCATGACATTGAATTCCATAATGATTTCTTGGATACTATACCAAAGGCATACACAACAAAAGAAGAAAAAAAAAGACACTAACAACACAGTAAAAAAGAAAAAAAAAAGAATGGGAGAAGTATTTGCACATCATATATCTGGTAAGGAGTTAATACCCAGAAATATAGAGAATTCCTAAAACTCAGCAGCAACAAAAACCCAATCAAGAAATGGGCAAAGCTATTAAAAACAAAAGAAAAGAAAATAACAAATGTTGGTGAGGATAGAGAAAAATGGAACCCTTATGACTGTTAGTGGAAATGTAAAATGGTACAGCTGCTGAGAAAAACAGTATGATGGTTCCTCAAAATATGAAACATAGAATTACCGTAGGATCTAGCAATTCCACTTCTGAGTATATACCCAAAATAATTGAAAGCAGGGTCTTGAAAAGATCTGTCCACTCATGCTCACAGCAACATTATTCACAATAGCTAAAACATGGCAGCAACCCAAGTGTTCATTAACAGATGAATGGATAAGCAAAATGTGGTATGTATTATATGTACAATAGTCTTAAAAATAGCCTTATACATATATTCAGCCTTAAAAATGAAGAAAATTCTAACATATGCTACAATATGGATGAACCTGGAAGACATTATGCTAAGTGACAGCCACAAAAAGACAGACATTGTATGATTCCACTTATACGAGGTACTTAGAATAGTTAAAACTCAAGACACAAAAACTAGAATGTTGGTTGCCACAGGCTGATGAAGGGATGAAATGGGTGGAGAGGTCTTGTTGAGTAAGTATAGAGTATTTGCTTTACAAAAATGAAAAGAGTTATGGAGATGGATGGTGTTGATAATTGCACAACATTATGAATGTATTTAAATACCACTGAACTGCACACTTAAGGATGATTGGGACAGTGAATTTTATGTGTATTTTACCACAATAAAAATAAATTTTTTGCAATTTATTTTAACAGGAACCAAAAAAGAAGTGACAAAAGGAGAGAGAGAAGCTAAAGCGTTATTTAAAAAAAAAAAGTTTAGTGGCTTAGTATCCGGCACATAGAGGGCATTCAATAAATTCGGTTAATACTAAGTACCTCCTATATATGCCAGGCATTGAATGAGGCTCTTCTATGAATATGATTTATGAAATGAATAAGCCACCAAAATCACACAACCACTGAGACTTTCAAGTTAGGTAAGCTATTCAAGTGGAAGAAGCAAAGATGGAAGATTTCTTTTGTATCAAAAGACACAAATGAAGATTTCACAAAAAGGACTAGGGATCTTGAGAACTTAGAAAGACCAAGTATGTGAAATAATTTAGGATAATGACTGAAGGAAGCCATTCAGGATAGAAAAGAGAGCTTTTTAGCATCAACTCTAAAAACAAGACAATGTACAGAAAAGAAAACTTGGAGATAAAGGCATCAAGAAATTAAAATGAAGAGAGAAAGAACTTGGATATTAAACACAGAATGTAAACTTGAGAAAACTGTAGGCTCTGCAATCAGAGTAAAGGAGATGGCTACAAGGGTAAAAAATAAAGGAAGAAAGTGAGATGAAAAAATACAAAGCACCAATTTTGAGTTCAGAGTAAAACATAAATGAGACTACCGTTATGTATACTCTTCATATACACTCTGAACTTTAATTTTTTTTAACATTCTTAGAAGATATATAAAGATGTATTGATTTTCATTGCAAGTCTACACAAATTTAAATTGGTAACACCTCATAACTATGTTCTTATTAAAATTAAAATGTACATATCTTTAAGACATTTAATTCTTGTTTGGTAACTTGAAAGGTTAAAATTCACAAAGGAAAGTCAATTATAAACAATAAGATAATCATGTAAATCATGACAGAAAAACATAGTCTCTTTTATCTCAATTTTTCTAAGATATATCTTAAATTACTTGATTTCATTCATTTCTTAGAAATAAAAAGATATAAATGGATCACTGCTATCATTAACAACATATCAAGTTGCCCCAGACAGTTACTGAATTTCATATGAATGAGAAAAAGAGAAAATCAAGAAGATAATTAAATCCATACCTGTTCCAATGTGTTGGGAAGGTTTTGTTGGATGCATGGCACCATGACAGACATTCTGCTGAACATTACTCTGTGAGTGGATAAGGCCAGTTTGTGTAAAGAACTGATTAAGAGAAGAACAGAGATCAGCAAATTGAACCTGATCTAAAGACCAGTTCTTGAGATCTGCCTGTCTCATACTCTCCATCAAACCTATGAGGAAAGCATTAGAAATACAGTTAGCATGGTTCTGCAAACACTGCAAAGAAAACAGCACTTCTTTTTTTCAGCCCTCAAATTTTCCACTGGTAATCTTCTGCCCATGCAATGAAGAATGACATTTTTAAAATTATTCAAAATCTGATTCTTTTAAATGTGGCCAAATTTCCTTCAGAACTCCTGTCTGTGAACCTCCGCTACATCAACTGGCTGAAAGGCTTAATCACGAATTTTGCAAGTGTTTTTAAGCATACTACCAACTGCAAAAGAAACACTATATAAGGAGATGCTTATTTCCACTAAAAAGAGACTTAAAATCTATTCAAAAACACATGATATGTGTATTTGGTTATAAGTCAGAAGGAACCAATACTCACCTTGGAACTGTGAAAGGTCTACATCTGACCAATTAACACTGCTGGCAATTCGACAGCTTTCTTTTAGCATATCAAGTGTTGCATACCAATCATTTGAAACGCCTATAAAAATAATATTGGCAATATTATAAATCCTGGATACAAAAGTTTGAGCTGGCCTTACTCCTGATATTGGCCAATCCCAATCCAGTTTTACAAATGGATTCAAACCCATTATATCATGCACTGGGGCAATCTGCTCTGTGAGACAGGCAGGAAAGGTATTATTTCCCTGCATTTTACAAACAAAAGAAATTGAACCTACAGAGGAGGCATGACTTAGCAAGGCCACTATGATGAATCCAAGACTTGAACCCAGCTGTACTCTGCACCATTCCAAGAGGCCCCATCACCTTGTAGTCTATGTCTGTGGTACCCTCTGGAGTTCTGCAGTGCAGAGACTGCCTGGTCTGTGAGCAATGTCAGTTAAGCATCTCACCAGAAACCATCAAGACCTATCTTAAGAGCAACAGACATTTTTTTTTCTTTTAAAATCAGGGTATGAATCTATCATTCTAAATGAAATACTTGGCAGGAATATGCAAAGAAAGAAAAAGTGGGAACGTTCACTGAATACGTAAATGCAAGGTACTAGACTAGGCATTTCATATTTTGTATCCTCAATATGATCCTCATAACAACACTGTATACCAGTGTTGTTCTACAGCTAACAAAATAATAAGACCAAAAGAGTTAATGCACCAAAGGTCATAAAGATCCATAATGAGGATTTGAATACAGGTCTTTCAGACATAAATCTATACTCTTTCTTCTATACCACACTAAATCACAATAGATTGCAGACAGACTGTGCATTCCATTCTTCTTTCAAACGCTCACAAAAACACTTGTTTTCCAGAAGGACAAGAGTTAAAACCAAAACCTGCAGAGGTTGCTGAGTTTGCCTATGCTACCACATAAATTGTAATCAAGACAATATCCAGGTGAATCTATAGACTGAAGGACTTACAACTCTAGGACTATGGCAAGGAAACACAAAAGAAGATGGACAAGAAGAGTACTGGTAGAAAATATATATAAGCCCCAGATAACAGATCCAAATTCACAGTTAGCCAAACATACGTCAGAAGACAAAAACTTACCAGAATTACAGGATACCTGTTGTGGTGGAGGCGGTGCCTGATGTGCTAACGTCTGATGCTGATGGTTTGGATGGTGCTGTACGTGCTGGTGTGGAGAGGGATGCTGGGGGTGAGGGGACTGGAGCTGGCTGTGTTGCTGCGGGTGTGGTGCTGGGTGCTGGGGACGCTGTGGATGCTGTGGTAAACCATGCGGTCGATGGGACGGATGTGGAGATGGCTGTGTATGCATCTGGGGGTGGGACAGTGAGACCTGTGCAACTGAATTACTGCCTGTGGTGTTGAGGCCACCGCCATGACTGTTGGTCAGGCTGCTTTGGTTGCTGTGTGGGTGAGAGCTCACTGTACTGCTGGGAGAGTGCTGATAGGAACAAGAAGTGTGGGACTGCTGGGAAGATTCAGAAGGGATGTTCATCAAACCTGAAAACAGACAAAGCAAGATCACTGATGGTCAGATTTCAGTTATACCTTATAACAAACATTTGCAGAATTATTTACAGAGCAAAGGTATATGCTGTCAGGAAGCGATTTTGGCTCAGCTTAACAAGTACTGATGGAGTATCCTGGGCTCTGGGGCTACCAAGAAGAAACATCATTCTCTGCCCTCAAGTAGCTCATGGTCCAGTGGAAGAGACAGACACTTGAGGAGATTACGTCCAACACTTTAAGTACTAAGACGAAAGTATACAGAGGGAATACAGGAACTCTGCTTCTTCCCTGTTTTACCTAGGAAGGGGCTCTGAAATACAGAGAAGCTTTCCTTGAAAAGGCAATATCTGGATTGAGTCTTAAAAGATGAGTAAAATGTTAAGGGAAAAGTGGGAGAGGTGTTGGGTCACATTGAGGATGGTTCTCTATAGGTCTGAAGACCTTTGACAAAAGAGGAGGGTAGAAATAAAGCCGTTATTTCTGATCTCTTTCTCTGACTACTCCAAAAACTTTAAGTCCAAGATGGCTAGAATCCTTAAGACTAAGCAAAACAAAACAGCCATCTCCACTGCTCTTTTTCATTACTCTTATGGAACATTGTTGAGACAGACACAGTTTAGGGGTTAAGATTACATATTTCTTAACATCAGAAAAGAGGAATTAAAATCTCTGCACTACAATTTACACACTTGGTAACTCTGGAGAATTATTAACCTCTCCAAGCCACAATTACCTCAATTATAAATGGGTATGATAATAGTACCTGCTTCGTAGAGTTGTTGTGAGGATTACATGCCATGGTACAAGTGCAGGCTGCAGGTTTAGCTCAGTAAATATTAGCCACTATGATGATAATGATGATTAGGCCAGAAGTGCTTAATGTTAAAAATAATGTATGTTTGGTTTCCAGGTAGACACTCACTTTAACAAACCTTATTGCAACATGTGGTTCTATATAACTACACTATTTTCATATCCCAGAAGATAACATATAATGTTTTGCTGAACCAAACACATAAAAGTTTTACTTGAATGAAATGAAAATAAAGTCCCATACCATACTGTCAGCCAATAAAAGAATCAAAATTTTTAAACAAAAATAAAAGTATTCTCATACTTGTTATTAGGAGTAAAATTATATCAGAGTACATTATAAGATAATCTCAAAACATAATGAATTAAGGTTTTATAGGTAGAAGTGTTAATAAAAGTGCTTGCCTTAACCCTGGGAAAAATGTCATTTACAGGGAATCTATAGGGTTACTACAATAAGATGAAAGAAAGCAGTTATTTCATTATCTATTTCCAATAAAGTCCTAACATTTTAAGAGGGCACCCAGATATAATCTCTACCAACATTTTTAATCCCAAATTGTTTTTAAAATAAAACAAAACAAAATATCTTTCAGAAGCCCAGTATGTAAAACTAATAAATGTAAAGTTGTTTTCTGGGAAGCCATGAAAAGAAACCTGTTAGGTCTCCCTCTTCATCTGCACCCTTCTCTCTGAAACCTCCAGAAAACCCAACAGCTCCAAAGAGGACAATTTGGAAAGCACTGGTCTAGTCTAATCTTCTTCACTGTACAATGGGAAGGCTTAGGTCTAAAGAAGTGAAGTTAACTCAGTTGACTTGATGATAGAACCTGGACTAGAACCCAGAATTCCTATCAATACTCTTTTCTTTTTTTATTAGTGTAATGAAATAGCATTATGGGTTTCAGAAATTGTCGCCATTGTTATTTCAAAGCCAGTATTTTTCTACTATGATCAGCAAAGCTGGATCTGCTTAGCAAAGTCTTAGTTTGGTTTTTTTTGTACTTTTATAGAAAATTTAATATAAAATTTGAGAAAATACACGACTCTTACTTTAACCAGAAAACCAACTTCCTAAACAAACTACTGATATTCATCAATATATATAACACTTACATATAACATTAACTTTCATAATATCTGACAATGATATGTATTAAAATGTAAACTCTTTAAAGGCAGGGATTTTTGTCTATTTTGTCTACTGCCGTGAACAGGTAAACCCTCTGAGTTGGGGTATAAATAGTCAATCTGCCAAACAAAGCAATGCTTCAATGTTTGAGTTCCCAACAACTTCTGACTAGTGTTCGTTCTATGGTGGAACAACAACGAGACATCTTGATCCTACTAAATGACTCTGATTAAAATTAAACCAGCAGCTAATAGGACAGTAATACATAATAGCAACAATCTAGCATTTGGTTGAGATGTAATAGTACATCTCAGCAAGTATCACTTTTAGTGTTAAATCTGATTTAAGTATGTTGTACAAAATAATGACCACTAACTAATGTGTTCACTTATAAGTGCTGTACATGAAACTGCAAATTTGGTGCTACCATATTCCAAAAGTTATCTCTTTGCTAACAGGAGTCAGAACAGAAAAGCAAGGCACATCTATTCTTGTGGTGCAACATTTACCACTCAAACACTTCACATGCTAGACATCACTAATTAATCATGGCAGTCTTTCCCACATGGCATAAATGCAGTGTCAGAATCCTTTAACACAATGCTCCAGGACACCACTAGTAATCAAACGAAGTAGGCATGCATGAGGAGATAGATTTATCTGCCATTCTTGTGCGATGATAAAAATATATACAGACTATAGTAAAGGCACAAAGAACCTTCAATCCTTATCATGATGGTAATGTTCTAAGATTAAAGAACTATAACAGCTGCGATGTGAAAATAATTCGTTAAAAACTTTTAATAAAAAATTACAAAAGAGGTATTAAAACACTTACCTTGTTGACTAAGTGACTGCTCAAAAACTGACTTATAAAGGCTCCGAAATGAGGCACTGAGATCTTCAAAATTATATTCTGAGAAAAGTAGTTGTTTGTCTCGGTCTGAAAGGTTGTACTGTGGCTGTTGTTGAGGAGTTAATGACTGAGAGACTGGTTCTGGATGATTTGTCACCTAACATTAAAAGAAAAAAACTACTAATTTAATAGCTGTATATCAGAATTGGTTTGTTACATATGATATAAAACTGAAAATATCAGAACAGTTTCTAGAATCCAAAGGAATTAACTTCCCTGTCTTTGGCTTTCCTATCATCTGTTAAGTTGGGTATACATAAAAGGACAGACCACAAATTGTTAACTTAGGTCTTGAAGAATCTCAGAAATCTAATCCAACCTCCACATTTCACAGTAGGGGGAAGAATTTAAAGTTAAAGGACCTTCCCAAGGTCATAATAAGTGATAAGCTAAGCCTGGAACCCTTCCAGTTTCTGTGGAGTCTTCATCTTGATTTCCACAGAAGCAATTTCATCTCAAACTCACTATACTCTGAAACTACTAACATTTCTCATTCATTTATTCAATTAATCTTTAAGTATTTAAACTCAAATACTGTGAGTCAGGTTGTATGGCACTGCCCAAAGCAGCAAGGAACTTCAACACACCTAACTCTTCACTGTAGGTAAATTTTTTTTTAAATGAAACTTAAGGAAAATAAGAAATGAAGGGTAAAAGGAGATTCTGAGAAAAACAGAATAGATCAGGGCCTCAAGCTATGGAAGGAAAAAGAGCACCATGAACACCTAAAAAATAAGAATTATCTCTGAAGACAGCACAACTAGAAATAAAATAAAACATGAACAGCAATATATCTTAAAGATCATATCAAGCAGTAACAAACTACCATTTGGTTTAGTGTTTTGAAAAAATTAAGATATGAACACTGGCTATAGATTTATGCAGCCTTTCAAAATGATGCTCACAAGGAGTCTACAATGACATGGAAAAAATACGAGTTTTGTGTAGGGGAATGGCTCCACCAATGGCACATGACTTCATCATTACTGAGTACTTTAATTCACCACCTGATCAGCTAAATATGTAATTTTTTTCAGGAAGGGTGCATGAAAACAAGGGTAGGATGCTTTCTAAACTCTGTGTATCAAAGAATTAATGTCTTTTTCTTGACTTCACAACTGAATGAAAATTTGGTGGGCATAATATTTATAATTCCAAACCTATTCCCTTGACACTCTGTATAAAGTGTTCCATCATCTTCTGGCATTTAGTATTATGGAAGAGCGGTATGATTTGTGTTTCTCTGAATGTACCTTATTTCTTCTGCTACAGTATCTATGATTACTTCTGAAATTTAAAAATTTGTCATGATGTGTCTAGATATAGTTTTTTTCCCATTAACTTTTCTTAGAACTCAGTAACCCTTCTGTTCTCTATTTCTTCTGAAAACTGCTTCTGTGCCAACTATTTGGGGACACCTATAATTCACAGTTCTCCACATCTATCATATTCTTTTACATAATTGGTATTATCTGTTTCTTCTGCATTCTCCAAAAATATTTTAAAATTTTTCCCCCAGAGCACTGTTAACAGTTTTGCGTTGTCTTCTTTCTCTTCTCCTACATTCAAGGTGAGTTTTAAAACTGCTCTCTGAATTTCTGTTTCCCTCGTGTTATTTTCTTATTTCAGGTCCTCCCTCCCCCTTATATCTTTTTTCTGTGTAAAGTTTTTACCTATTACTCATCTTGGAACAGGGAGAGATCTGATGAGATCAAATTTATACCATGAACAGTGTGGCATATGGCTCTCTCGGGCTCTGTTCTGTCTACCGGGGAGGATAGTTGCAAGATGATTTGAAAAGAAGTATCAGATAACGGAAGGGTCAGCACAGGAGCAAGAATACTCACACAGGCCCCTTTACAGCATAGCTTTGTTTTCCAGACCCAAACTGAAAATACAAGACTGGTTAACAACTGAGTACCAGGTCATCCTAACCTTTGGAGTTTGTAGAATCCCCTTCTTAGATCTGTTTCTGGGAAGCTAGGTGATATACATAACCTCTAAGCTCTTTTACCAAGGACTGTAAAATATCACACACAGCTTTAGAAGACTAAAGTAAAAATTCTTTTCCTATTCCAATTGTGTTTCACTTGGACAGAGAACAGATGAAGTAGACCAAAATATATAACATAGTACAACAATATATTTGTATCTAACTTGCTAAAATATAATAGAAATCTGCTCTACTTATCTAAGCTAATGATCAATTTGATCAGTGAGAAATATACATCTTCCCTTTTTATTTGCGTTTCAATTACGTTTGGTTCTGTTTTAAGCTCTAAATGAGTACTCAACAAAGGAGTTAACCTCACCAAGACTTACCGGTGTGTAACTATGCACACTTCCAACACTGTTCAAATTAACAGATGCCAAACTCTGATCTGAGAGACTGTTGTTAAGGCTACTGCGTGGGCTATCACTACCATCCTGTTCAGTGTTGTACAATGTTACCTACAATGAAAAGAACAGCAACATCTGAATAAGTAGTTCCTACTATAAAAAGTACTTTTTAAGCAACTCTACAAAAATACAACTAACCTGGTAGATGGAAGGAAAACAAAACGTTATTGGTCTTTCCTTTGGTGGTTACCTACCCCAAATCCATGCTCTACATCGCTTAACTCCATGTTCACCATGAAATATTGATAATTTACTTTCAAACTAAAGGATATATCCCATCCAGAGGTACATAAATTCAATTTTCTAAAAGGTATAATTAGTTCATTGACATTTAATAAGAGGGGATTATAACAGATTTTTACTGTTAAATATTTCTATAATGCATAAACTTATTTTTACTCAAGCCTTAAGCAAAATCAGTTTTCTTCTTTCAAAATCTTAGGCATCAAAAAAAAATACAAAAAATAGAATTTAGGCATCATAGTGTTTAAAATATTGAAAACTGTAAACTTAACTGTCCAACACAATTGTAGAATCATAAATATGTGATCTGATTTTTAAAATAACAATAATATGCTAACATATGCATTAGACATGAAAGAACTATGTATCAAACTGTTAACAATGGTTAACTGGGAGGGGGCTGGGTATTCCTGAAGACTTCTGTCACTGATAGTGTATATTTTTACAATGCTTGAGTACATTTATAATGTGCATTATCATTTTTAATTAGAAACAACAAAAAAGATATTTTAAAACAGAAAACTAGTCTAACTATCCTTTAAAGTTCTATTCAGATGCTACTACCAATTTTCCTTTCTATGCTCCTACTTTCGTGGGAAAAATTAATACTTTTGATTTTATGGTGTAACTAATTTTTATCCAATTTTTATCCACTACTAGACTGTTAGCAACTTGAGTTCCCCAATAAATAATCATAAGCAGCATAATGTTTTCTACTCAGTATACACATAATAAATACTTGCTGAATTTAATGACCAATTGAGCTATTACCACCCTTCTGTCTGTGCTGAAAATGGGGTCATGCTCAATGCTCATTTGCCAAAAGAGGCCAAAACCTGGAAAACTAGGCATATATGCCTCAGTACTTAAGGCAAAACCAAACTGTCTCACATTCACATCAGCTAGGAACAATTATGTGTCTAGGAACTAATAAGGGAAAAGAGTATAAGGAAAAATGAGAGAAAATAAAACTATGGAAAAGATTTTTCTGGTCAATATTTCCAGTGTAAATTTCATTTTTTAAAAAAAACTCAACCTTATGGGCTCTTAAGCAATACAATATCAGCAAATTACAAGCATCCTATGGTCATTCTGTTGGCTGCTCATTCTCTCTTGTCCATGCTTAGTTACCTATCACTCAAGTCAGAAATACTTCCCACCATCTTGGACAAATCCTCATAGCTAAGGAGGATAAGATTTTTATTAAAATGTAACATATTATGGAGAGGAAAATACACGAGTTGTTACAGTTTATTAATTATAAAACAGGCATACTCATGGAATCGTGTAATCAACAGCAATTCTCAAACTTTGATCTTAGAACCCTTCTGCAGTCTTAAATATTAAGGAGTCAAGAAGCTTTTGTTTATTTTGATATATTTATCAATAACTGGCATATTAGAAATTAAAAAAATTTTAAATACTAACTTAAAAATAACTATTACAAACTCAACTATATGTTAACAAAAAATTTTTTTTCTCTCAATAAGTTAAGTTAGAAGGGTGCCACTGTTTTACATTTTTGTAAATTTCAAGCCTGGCTTAACAGGAAACAGCTAGACTCTCATATCTGCTTCTGCATTCTGTCTGTTGCAATTTGTTGTTCAGGTGGAAGTACAGAAAGAAAACCCAGCATCATATATATACATGTGTGTGTGTGTGTGTTTGGAAAAGGGAAGCATATTTTAATAGACTTTTCAGATAACTGTGGATAGTAGTCTTTTTTGATACTACACAAAAATATGACAAGTGACAATTTTTTAAAGATTAGTTGCAATGTAAAATCTGAAACCATATGAATAAATTTTCATACCCTTTTACATTATAATCCACTTTCCACCTCAGACTTTGAATGGATCATTTACCCATGCATGACTTTATAACATTATGCATTGGTCATTTGGAAAATATCATTCACTAAATCATGCAGATCTTCCAAATACTGACATATTTCATTACACAACATCAAAACATCACACTTGTTAACATTACCAATAATCTCACTGGAAAAGTGTGTGAAGACTGTGAAGCTATCAGACTCACTGTGGTGGATGTAAGTTTTCCGAACCTGTATGTTTTGCTTAAAAGCTCAAATTTTACCACTAGCAAGAGATACTGTCAATTGTTTTCCTTTAAGTGAGAGGCTTACTTTATTCATTTTCAAGAAAATATCTGTCAAATACCCAAATCTGAATAATAGTGTCAGTTGTTCTTTCAAGTAAAACCAATGCTCCATGAACAAAGTGGCTAGTTCAACACAAATGCTCTTCCTTGAAGCAACCACTGTACTTCAGTATACACAGTTTAAGCGTTTTATGTGTACTTCCCATTTCACCACACAGATTCTTAAAAACGTATACTCAAAGGTCACAATTTAATAAAATTATTTTTCCTGCATCACCAAGGATATTCTTAACTAGTATATATATATTTTAATCTGAAGGGTGTGTGGTTGTGAAGAATACAATGACTACTAGTACAGTCAGGTGTCACTGCCTTGACTTGTGCTAATGTTTACATATTATTGCTTTTGCTGCATCTGTGAAAACACAAAAATAAAGGCAAACAGCATTTTAGTATTATCATGGAATCCCCAAAAGGGTATTGGTTACTCAGGTGTCCACAGATCACAGAACCACTGATACAGAACATACCTGAACACCAGAAGGCCCACTCATGAACTCTCCCAATCATCATTCACCAGCCAGTCATTATCCATCTGCATATCTCCTGTTACAGGTAACCACCATACAGACTTCTACCGTTAATGACTGGTTTCATACAATGTATATATCCTTTTCTGTCCTTTTGCAGTAAATTTAGCTAAAGGATTACATAAAGCTTTGTTGTGTGTTGCATTAGCATCGGCTCTCTTAATCTTTTATTACTTCCTTCATTCCACTTTTTAAAACATATTTTATTCTTTTTCATCCAACTGAGAACTTTATCATTTATATTAAGGTCTCAAATCCATCTAAAATAGATTTTTGTGCATGAAAAAAATCTCACTTTTCTATTGATTCAGCACCATTTGTTGAAAGACATCACTGAACTCTGTTCCATAATTCTGTTGTCTATTCTTATGCCAATATTACATTTTCAATTATTGTAGGTTTACTCTTGATATTTGGAAGTATAAATCCTCTAACTTTTACATTTTTCTTCAACATTTTCTTCAACTACTGTTTACCATTTGGAGTCTCATTTATCTTTCAAAATCAGCTGGTCATTTCCTACTATCTTCCTTCCCCTAAAAAAAGCATTGTGGAATTTTGATTGGGATATTATATCTGTAGATAAACTCAGGAAAAACTGACTTCTTTAAAATAATCTTCTCTATGAAAATTATATATCTACTTATTTATACACCCTTTGTTCTCTCTCAGTAATTTTTTATAGTTTTCTGTGCAGAGTTCATCTTTCATTTAATCCTAGCTACCTCAGAGTTATTGCAGGTTTGGTTCCAGACCACTGCAATAAAGCAAGTATTGAAATAAAGCAAGTCACACGAATTTTCTGGTCTCCCAGTGCATATAAAAGCTATGTTTACAATGTACTGTAGTCTATTAAGTGTGCAATAGCATTATGTCTACAGAAACAATGTATATACCTTAATTTAAAAATACTTTATTGGTTAAAAATGCTAACCATCAGCTGGCAACATAGGGTTGCCACAAACCTTCAGTTTGTAAAAAGCCCAATATCTGGGGAGCACAATACAGCCAAGAACAATAAAAAGAGGTGTCTCTGTACTTGATGTTTTTGAATGCTAATGTAAGTATTATCTTTTAAATTTTATTTTCTAACTGTCCATGGCTAATACACAGAAAAATAACTGACTTCTAAAATCCAACACTGATCTAATACTGACACCTTGGTAAATTCACTTATTAATTCCAAGAGTTTATCTGTAGATTCTTTTGAATTTTCCATATGAATAATGATGTCTTCTGTGAATGATGGCTTCACTTTTGCCTTCCCAAATTTTACTCTTTTCATAACTTTCATTTCTCCTCTCCTTGCCTGAACACTACTGTCATATATTTTACTTCTATGTGTTATAAACCCACTATGAATTTTTGTAATTTTTGCTTTACACAGTTATCTTTTAAAGAGATTTATACTTTTATTAAAAAAGCTTTATATTTACCCACATAGTTATCATTTCTGGTGTACTTAATTGCTCTGTGTAGATCCTGATTTACATCAGGAACTTCAATTACACATATTACAGGTTGCCTGAAGCTGTCCCCACAGCTCACTAATACTCTATTTACTTTTTTTTTTTTTGGCGGTACGCGGGCCTCTCACTGTTGTGGCCTCTCCCATTGAGGAGCACAGGCTCCGGGCGCGCAGGCTCAGTGGCCATGGCTCACGGGCCCAGCCGCTCCGCGGCATGTGGGATCTTCCCGGACCAGGGCACAAACCCGTATCCCCTGCATCGGCAGGCGGACTCGCAACCACTGCGCCACCAGGGGAGCCCTCTATTTACTTTCTGACAGTCTTTTCTCTGTGTTTCACTTTGGATAGCTTTTATTGCTATATCTTCAAGTTCACATCTTTCCTTCTACAATGCCTAATCTGCTGTTAATCCCATCCAGTTTATTTTTCAACTGGGACATATTTTTATCCCTAAGGAGTTTGATTTGGGTTTTTAAATATCTTCCATGTGTCTATACACATATTCAACCTGAACTTCCATAAAATATAGTTACATTAACAGTTCCCCCCACCCCCTAGCCCCCAGCTTGAGATATAATTGACATATAACATTGTATAAATTTAAAGTGCACAATGTACTAGGTTGATATCATGGGTTGTTTTCTACTGCTTCTTTGCTTGGTAATTTTTTATTGGATGCCAGACTATTGTGAATCTACATTATTAAGTGCTATATTTTTAGATTCTTATGAATGTTCTTGAGCTTTATTCTGGGACACAGTTAAATTATACGACAACAGGAATGAAATACTGATACATGCCATAACATGGATGAACCTTGAAAATGTGTTTAGTGAAAGAAGTCAGACATAAAAGGTCATATATTTTGCAATTCCACTTATATGAAAGGTCCAGAATAGGCAAATCCAGAATGTTAGAAAATAAATTAATGGTTACCAGGGGATGGAGGAAATGGGAAATGAATGCTAATGGGTACGAGATTTTCTTTTGGGAGTAATGAAAATGTGTACACATACCACATCTCCTTTACCCATTGATCTGTCAATGGACATTTAGGTTGCTTCCATGTCTTGGCTATTGTAAACAGTGCTGCTATGAACACTGGGGTGCATGTGTCTTTTCAAATTACAGTTTTCTCTGGATATATGCCTAGGAGTGGGATCACTAGATCATATGGCAACTCTATTTTTAGTTTTTTGAGGAACTTCCAAACTGTTTTCCACAATGGCTGCACCAATTTACATTCCCACCAACAGTGTAGAAGGCTTCCCTTTTCTCCACACCCTCTCCAGCATTTATTATTTGTACACTTTTTGATGATGGCCACTCTGACTGGAGTGAGGTGATACCTCACTGTAGTTCTGATTTGCATTTCTCTAATAATTAGTGATGTTGAGCATCTTTTCATGTGCATATTGGCCATCCATATGTCCTCTTTGGAGAAATGTCTGTTTAGGTATTCTGTCCATTTTTTTTTTTTTTTTTTTTTCTTTTTGCGGTATGCGGGCCTCTCACTGTTGTGGCCTCTCCCGTTGCAGAGCACAGGCTCCGGACGCGCAGGCCCAGCGGCCATGGCTCACGGGCCCAGCCGCTCCGCGGCATATGGGATCCTCCCAGACCGGGGCACGAACCCGTATCCCCTGCATCGGCAGGCGGACTCCCAACCACTGCGCCACCAGGGAGGCCCCTCTGTCCATTTTTTGATTGGGTTGTTTGTTTTTTGTTGTTATTGAGTTGTATGAGCTGTTTGTATATTTTAGAAATTAATCCCTTGTCGGTCCCATCATTTGCAAATATTTTCTCCTAGTCTGTAGGCTGTCTTTTCATTTTGTTTATGGTTTCCTTTGCTGTGCAAAAGCTTATAAGTTTAATTAGATCCCATCTGTTTATTTTTGCTTTTATTTCTATTGCCTTGGGAGACAGACCTAAGAAAACACTGCTATGATTTATGTCAGAGAATGTGTTGCCTATGTTCTCTTCTAGTTTTATGGTGTTATGTCTTATATTTAAGTTTTTAAGTCATTTTGAGTTTACTGTGTATGGTGTGAGGGTGTGTTCTAACTTCACTGATTTACATGCAGTAGTCCAGCTTTCCCAATACCACTTCCTGAAGAGACTTGTCATTTCTCAATTGTGTATTCTTGCCACCTTTGTCAAAGATTAATTGACCGTAGGTGTGTGGGCTTATTTCTGGGCTCTGAATTCTGTTCCCTTGATCCATATGTCTATTTTTGCACCAATACCATGCTGTTTTGATACTGTAGCTTTGCAGTATTGTCTGAAGTCTGGGAAGCTTGTGCCTCCAGCTTTGTTCTTTTCCCTCAGGATTGCTTTGGCAATTCTGGTTCTTTTATGGTTCCACATAAATTTTAGGATTATCTGTTCTAGTTCTGTGAAAAACGTCACGGGTATTTTGACAGGGATTGCATTAAGCCTGTAGATTGCTTTGGACAGTATGGCCATTTTAACAATATTAATTCTTCCAATCCAAGAGCATGGGATATCCTTCCATTTCTTTGAATCATCTTCAATTTCCTTTACCAGTGTTTTATACTTCTCAGCATATTAATCTTTCACCTCCTCGGTCAGGTTTATTCTTAAGTATTTTTTTTTTGATGCAATTTTAAAAGGAATTTTTTTTTTACTTTCTCTTTCTGACATTTCATTGTTAAGTGTAAAGAAATGCAACAGATTTCTGTATGTTAATCTTGTATCCTGCTACCTTGCTCAATTCGCTTATCAGATCTAATAGTTTTTGTGTGAAGTCTTTAGGGTTTTCTATATATAGTATCATGTTATCTGCATATAATGACAATTTTATCTATTGGATAGAAGTGGTAAGAGTGGGCATCCTTGTCTTGTTCCAGATTTTAGCAGGAAGGCTTTCAGCTTTTCATGGTTGAGTATCATGTTGGTTGTGGGTTTATCATAAATAGCTTTTATTAGGTTGAGATATGTTCCCTCTACACTCACTTTGGTAGGAGTTTTTATCATGAATGTATGTTGAATTTTATCAAATGTTTTTTCTGCATCTATTGAGATGATCATGTGGTTTTTGTCTTTTCTTTTGTTGATGTGGTGTATCACATTGATTGATTTGCATATATTGATCCATTCTTGTGACCCTGGGATGAATCCAACTTGATTGTGGTGTAATATCTTTTTTATGTGTTGTTGGATTTGGCTTGCTAATATTTTGTTGAGAATTTCTGCATCTGTATTATCAAAGATACTGCCCTGTCATTTTTTTTGTTATTATCTTTGTTTTTGGTATCACAGTGATAGTGGCTTCACAGAATGACTTTGGGAGTGTTCCCTCCTCTTCAGTCTTTTGGAAGAGTTTGAGAAGGATCAGTATAAGTTCTTCTTTGCATGTCTGGTAGATTTCCCCAGTGAAGCCATCTGGTCCTGGACTTTTGTTTGCAGGATAATTCACCTCTGGTGAATTATCTATTTCTTCTTGATTCAGTTTTGGTAGGCTGTTATGTTTCTAGAAACTTGTCCACTTCTTCTAGGGTGTTCAATCTGTTGGCATATAATTGTTCATAGTATTCTCTTATGGTTTTTTGTATTTCTGCAGTATCAGTTGTTATTTCTCTTCTTTCATTCATTATTTTGTTTATTTGGGTCCTCTCTCTTTTCTGCTTGGTGAGCCTGGCCAGAGGTTTGTCGATTTTGTTTGCCCCTTCACAGAACCAGCTCTTGGTTTTATTGAGTTTTTTCTACCTTTTTTTAATCTCTATTATTTCTTTCCTTCTGCTGACTTTACGTTTTGTTTATTCTTCTTTTTCTAATTCTTTTAGGTGGTAGGTTAGGTCGTTTGAGATTTTTCCTGTTCTTTGAAGAAGGCCCGTATTGCAATGAACTTCCCTCTAAGAACTGCTTTTGCTGTATCCCATAATTTTGTATGGTTGTGTTTTCATTGTCATTTGTCTCAAGTATTTTTAAATTTCCTCTGATTTCACTGCTGATGCATTGGTTTTTTAGTAGCATGCGGTTTACTCTCCATGTAATCATTTTTTTCTCAGTTCTCTTTCTAAGGTTGATTTCTAGTTTCATGCTGTTGTGGTCAGAAAAGACTCTTTGGCTTTTAAATGAATATTCAGCACATTTACATTTAATGTATTCCTTAATGTAATTAGATTTAAATACTTTTTATTTTCCTGTGTTCCCACCTTTTCTCTGCTCGTTTTTTTTTTTTCTCCTTTCTTGCCTACTTTTTTTTTGGCTGTACGCAGGCCTCTCACTGTTGTGGCCTCTCCCGTTGAGGAGCACAGGTTCCGGATGCGCAGGTTCAGCAGCCATGGCTCACAGGCCCAGCCGCTCCGTGGCACGTGGGATCTTCCCTGACTGGGGCACGAATCCGTGTCCCCTGCATCGGCAGGCGGACTCTCAACCACTGCACCACCAGAGAAGCCCTTTCTTGCCTACTTTTGGATTAACCAAGGATTTATTATTTTTCCTTACTTGGTAATATTCTTTTACTATTCTTGTAGTAACCTAGAGCAGTGGTTCATAAGGTAAGGAACTTGGACCAGTACATGACCAGTATCTGAGAACGTGTCAGAAATGCAATTTTTCAGACCCCAGCTCAGACCTAGAGAATCAGGAACTCTCAGGGTAGGGGCCAGTAATCTGGGTTTTAACAAGCCCTCCTAGTTATTCTGATATATGCTCAAGTGTTAAGAATCAGTGCCCTAGATTTTACCACATGCCCTTGACTTAGTATTTTTACCACTTCCCATACAATGCAAAGACATTAACTGCAACATATTTTCTAATGCCTTCCTCTAGTATTGTCATGTACTTTAACTTCTACAAGTATTTTAGACTCCAAAGCATTGTGTTCTATAACAGCACTGCTATTGCTTGAATCACTCGATACATAGTTACTGACATGCATACTCTTTTGGTGTTCTTCATTCTTTTCTGCACAGGATAATTTTCCTTCTATCTGAAAAATTAACCTCCTTTAATTTTTTAATACTGTAACATTCTCTCACATTTTGTTTCTGTAAAAGCCTATTTACTTAACCTTCATTTTTCACAGAAATTCTCATTTTAGAATTCTGGATTGGCAGTTATTTCCTTTCAGTGCTACAAAACTTTCATTCTGGTGGTATCTGACTTTTATCATTTCTATTCAGAATCCAGTGTGTTTCTTTGAAGTTGCCTATTATTTTCCTCTGATTTTAAGATTTTTTAAAAAAAATCCTTGTTTTTTAGCAGTTTGACTTTTATTTGCCTGATAAAGTTTTCTTTTAATTAGTCCTTCTTGGGGTTCTCAGAACTTCTTGAATCTGTACTGTGTTATCTTTCATCAGTCTTAGAAAATTAAAATATTGCTTCTTCTCTATTCTCTTTTGCTTCTCTTCTGGAACACTAATGACAAGTTTGTTAGATCTTTTCCCTGTATCCCATTTATCTCTTAAGCTTCTCTGAATTTTCCATTCTTTTGTTTTTCAACCTGTATATTTTCTATTGACTTATCTTCCAGTTCACTGATTCTCTCCTCTGCTGTGTCTAACCTGCTGTTAAATCCATCTATTTAATTCTTAATTTCAGTTATTGTATTTTTCAGTTCTCTTGATTCTTCCATGCAGATTCCAATTCTTTTAAACTTTCTATAATTCATCTATTTTCTTCAACATATTACTCATAGTTATTTAAAAATCAATATCTAGATCATTTGTGGATATGTTTATACTATCTTTCCATCTTGGCATTTAATTATTTGGTCTTGTTTCCTGCAATGTCTGAAAATTCTGACTGAAAGTGAGACCTTACTTATGAAAACTTGCAAAAGCTCGGGATATGTTATCTTCCAGAAAGTATTTAGTTTTCTTTTGGCAAGTGGAATATGAGCATACCACCCTAATAACAGTTTGAGACTGGTGTTATTTTGATTTGCTCTTACTTATAGAACATAATCTTTCTTAAGTATCAATTTGAAAAACTGGGGTGTTTACCATGGCTCCCTCTTTAAAGAACTACAACTTTTGTCCCCCCCCCCTCTGTGAGACTGCTGAACTCTGGCTAGTGAAAAATCCACATGATTTGCCTGTGTCTGAGTCGAAGCACACACAGGTTAGGGATTAGCAAATGCCTTAACTGGATATTGCTTGCAAAAAGTTGAGGTCACTTCTGAGATTCCTCAGGATCTTGGTCCTTAAGCCCTGGCTCTTTGGTAGCCTCATACTCTGGTTTTTACATCCCTAGCTCAGTGACTGCTCTAGGTTGTAGTTTTCTGTGCAGCCTCTATGCCATGCACTGAGAAGTGGGAAATATCCCAAGGGAAAACAATGTGCTTATCTCAATGTGCTTCCCTTTTTTCTGAGATCTTTGCTTCTTAAGTCCTGCCTGTCTTTTTCTCCAATGCCTTTCTTTTTTATTGGTGGGCAGGGTGGTAATTTTATATAGATAGGGAGAAGGGTTAATCTGATACTAGCTATTCTATCATATCTGAAAGCAGAAGTCCAAAAACTCCAGCTCCTTTATTTAGTCACAAAGTCCCAGCATTACTACTTTCTAATTGTTTCCTAATAGCCACAACTGTCTGTGTTTAGGCCTCAGTATCTCCTGCTTGGACTATCGCAAAGAGCAGTACTGGATACCTCTGATTCCAACCCATCTATTTCACTGGAAATTCTCAAGTCTAGCTGGGTATCATTAGGGATGATTTTTAAAAGTACTGATTTCTGGGCCCTACCCACAAGGATAAAGTAACTGATTTGGTAGGCCTGCAATGGAATCTGGGAATTATTACCACCACCAAACACACGTACACACTAACAACCCCACCCCTCCCTTAAGTGATTCTGATGGAATCAGTCCATGTATTGCTATTTGGGAAAAATTATCACTTTACACCTCAGTTGCCAGTTTCCTATCTAAACTGGAATTCTGATTAGTCACTCTGATTATAATCTGTCTTCTATCTTCTTATTCATTACCTTTTACAAAGATACTACGTATATTAGTGCAACTGAGTATGTATACATGTTTGTGTTTTTGTGTGTGCACAAGAAAGTAGAAGAGTGAGATTTAAAAAAAAAAAAAGAGCAAGTGAAAGCAAGGGAGATGGGGAGAGGGTAAAAGCAAGACTGACAGACCGTATGAGTACAAGAGTGAGAAATATTATGGCTTCAAGGTGCTCATGATGGTCTAGTAAAGGAGGAAATAGATGCACATAACTGAGTTATTTCATGAACCTCCCAGAGCTTTTTTAGGGTTTTGAGATATGAGATTAAAAAATTACCTTGTAAAGAAGAGATATCTGTACCCTACTAGGTATCTAATGAGTTAGCACAAAGTTCTGACCCTTGCTTCAATAACAAAAACTAAACAAAAATTGCAGCACATACTACACTTCTGGGTATGTACCTAGACTTGAATATCATGAAAGAGGTTGACCACCGTTTTAATGGACTCTGAGTTTGTCTGAATTATTTATTTTACTGGATTCTGTCGACACCTTGGTTATTTGTCAATCTCTTTTTAAATCACATATTTAGAGGAGTAATCAATGATTTTGAAACAAACTGATCCAATAAAATGCTGGACTCAAAAATTCAATGGGATTGGTAGTGTCAAGAATTTCGATTTAATATAGAGCTTCCCAATAAGCATCTTCCAATTTTTCCAGAGAATTATGTATTTACTTCTAACTTGTGTAAAGCTAAAAGCATCGTGGATTCAGCTTTCAAACTGCCATGTATGGTTTGGTCAAATTTATATCATCTTTAAACTCAACCATACAGAAATCTACTGTTACTATAAAAGCAAATTAAATGTATTACTCAATGACATTTCAAAAGTGTTCAAAAAATAGAATTACTTTGTTAGTCACAGTGTTGATTGCCAGAGTTGGAGAGGCACTTCCCGAAATAATACACTCCATTCCCAAAGAATCTGAATCTATGCTATATGGAGTTGAGGCCTAAAATACAAGAACAAAATAAATAATTATTAGCTCATAAAACCACCAACTTTAACACAATTTGAAGTTATTTCATCAAATTCTCCAGTATGCAGTTTTGTGCTTTGTTTCTGAAAATAAACTTAAAATCATTACTGAATTCTCTTCTACTATATTTTATTATGCTACTAACCTGATAATCACAAAGTCCATTGGTATGGCTACTCCTTACCAACTCTTTTAACTGGTTGTGGGATAGGTTTGCAAAAATTAGAGATAAACTTCTGTAGTGGAGACTACTAATAATCGGGTAACACTCATTCTCCCCTCTTCTCCCTTTTAGCAATAGATCCCTGTAGTTATCAACTCATCTCTGCCTAGCTAAAGACCACCTTTTCCAGACTCATTTGCAGCTAGTTGTAGCCACGTGATTAAGGTGCAACAAACGGGATGTGAGCAAGAGTGATGTGTGCAACTTCTGGGTCATGTCTTTGAAAGGAACTTGCTTGCCCTCCATCCTCCTTCCCTCTTATTTCAGGCCTGTGACACAGATGTAGTGGTGGTGATCCTGCATAACCAGAAAGCTGAGGGTAATACCCTGGGGAACACTGGAAAGATAAGATTAGAAGGAAACATCTGAGTGACGTTATGGAACAGAGCTGGTTATCCATCTGATCCACCTCTCAGCTTGGACTTTTACCTAAGAGAGAAATAAATCTCTCTGGTTTAAACCTCTCAGGTGTAGTTTTCTCTTCCTTTGTCTGTTAATGCAACTGAACAATATCCTAAATAACACAATTTCATATACATTGTTTATAGAGCTAACACAGGTGTCAAAAATCAATATAGGTTTTCTACATTTAGAATTTTGGATATAGATTGTGACAACTCCTTTCTCTCTCTCTCAAAAGAAACAGTAATTTCACTGAAAAACATTTCTAAGGTTGGTTTATTTATCACTTAATCCCTTGGCATGAATTTCTTTCATCAGATAATCCAAGAGAGTAGGGAACAGACATCTTGAAAAAAGGAAAAGACAAGGGTCACCCCGAGAAGGCAGAATCTAGTACTTACATGCTGGGTACACACTGAGAGTTAGGTGAACATGGAAAAGCACTTCAGAAATACAAATGGAAGAACTACAAAGACAGCTCTGTCTATGGCCCAACTTTGGTGTCTGCCAATTTAGCTACAATTTATGCCTCAACTTTGGTGCCAGCTAATTTAGCGAAATTAACACAGAAGATTACTTTAGAAAGCTGCAAATCTCATGTTCCTCTAACTCAACTCAGTCATCTCATTCTAGACTACTGGTTCACTATCTAATTCTCACTCCTTCCCACTGGTAACAAGAAGCAAGCCTGTGTTGTGTGATTTCATGCAAATTACTGAAACTTTATACTCTTTTCCTCATCTATAAGAGGATTATGCCACTTCCTTTAGAGGTCTGTAAAGAGCATTAATGAAATAATTCATGTAAAGCATTTAGCATAGTACCTGAAATGCACAGTAAGTGCTGGCTTCTATGATGACTACTAACATGTATCTACTACTGATGCTGAGGACCTACTGATAGAGAGGAATATTCAATGGTGATTAATGAAAAAGGAGACAGCTTTGGTATGTGGCACTATATACCGACAAGGCCAGATTCACAGCTTTAGCTAGAAAATCTTTTAATTAGATATTCTTCATGGACACTAAAAATCTGGTTCAATCAAGAGAATAAGAGACATTCACAGAAACATAGACAAGATGAAAAGGCAGAGAGTTATGTACCAGATGAAGGAAAAAGATAAACCCCCAGAAAAACAACTAAATGAAGTGGAGATAGGCAACCTTCCAGAAAAAGAATTCAGAATAATGATAGTGAAGATGATCCGGGACCTCGGAAAAAGAATGGAGGCAAAGATCGAGAAGAAGCAAGAAATGTTTAACAAAGACCTAGAAGAATTAAAGAACAAACAAACAGAGATGAACAATACAATAACTGAAATGATAACTACACTAGAAGGAATCAATAGCAGAATAACTGAGGCAGAAGAACGGATAAGTGACCTGGAAGACAGAATGGTGGAATTCACTGCTGCGGAACAGAATAAAAAAAAAAGAATGAAAGAAAATGAAGACAGCCTAAGAGACCTCTGGGACAAAATTAAACACAACAACATTCGCATTATAGGGGGTCTCAAAAGGAGAAGAGAGAGAGAAAGGACCCGAGAAAATATTTGAAGAGATTATAGTCGAAAACTTCCCTAACGTGGGAAAGGAAATAGCCACCCAAGTCCTGGAAGCGCAGGGAGTCCCACACAGGATAAACCCAAGGAGAAAAACGCCGAGACACATAGTAATTAAATTGGCAAAAATTAAAGACAAGGAAAAATTTTTGAAAGCAGCAAGGGAAAAATGACAAATAACATACCAGGGAACTCCCATAATGTTAACAGCTGATTTCTTGGCAGAAACTCTAAAGCCAGAAGGGAGTGGCATGATATACTTAAAGTGATGAAAGGGAAGAAGCTACAACCAAGATTACTCTACCCAGCAAGGATCTCATTCAGATTCCATGGAAAAATCAAAAGCTTTAGAGACAAGCAAAAGCTAAGAGAATTCAGCACCACCAAACCAGCTCTGCAACAAACACTAAAGGAACTTCTCTAAGTGGGAAACACAAGAGAAGAAAAGGACCTACAAAAACAAACCCAAAACAATTAAGAAAATGGTCATAGGAGCATATATATCGATAATTATCTTAAACGTGAATGGAATAAATGCTCCAACCAAAAGACACAGGCTTGCTGAATGGATACAAAAACAAGACCCATCTATATGCTGTCTACAAGAGACCCACTTCAGACTCAGGGACACATACACACTGAAAGTGAGGGGATGGAAAAAGATATTCCATGCAAATGGAAATCAAAAGAAAGCTGGAGTAGCAATACTCATATCAGATAAAATACACTTTAAAATAAAAAACGTTACAAGAGACAAGGAAGGACACTACAGAGTGATCAAGGGATCAATCCAAGAAGAAGATATAACAATTATAAATATATATGCACCCAACATAGGAGCACCTCAATACATAAGGCAACTGCTAACAGCTATAAAAGAGGAAATCAACAGTAAAACAATAATAGTGGGGGACTTTAACACCTCACTTACACCAACAGACAGATCATCCAAAATGAAAATAAATAAGGAAACACAAGCTTTAAATGACACAATAGACCAGATAGATTTAATTGATATTCATAGGACATTCCATCCCAAAACAGCAAATTACACTTTCTTCTCAAGTGTGCACAGAACACTCTCCAGGACAGATCACATCTTGGGTCACAAATGAAGCCTCAGTAAATTTAAGAAAATTGAAATCATGTCAAGCATCTTTTCTGACCACAACACTATGAGATTAGAAATGAATTACAAGGGAACAAAAAGGAAATAACACAAACACATGGAGGCTAAACAATACGTTACTAAATAACCAAGAGAGGACTGAAGAAATCAAAGAAGAAATCGAAGAATACCTAGAGACAAATGACAATGAAAACATAATGATCCAAAACCTATGGGATGTAGCAAAAGGAGTTCTAAGAGGGAAGTTTACAGCTATACAAGCCTACCTCAAGAAACAAGAAAAATCTTAAGTAAACAATCTAACGTTACACCTAAAGGAACTAGAGAAAGAAGAACAAACAAAACCCAAAGTTAGCAGAAGGAAAGAAATCATAAAGATCAGAGCAGAAATAAATGAAATAGAAACAAAGAAAACAAAGATCAATAAAACTAAAAGCTGGTTGTTTGAGGAGATAAACAAAATTAATAAACCATTAGCCAGTCTCATCAAGAAAAAGAGGGAGAGGACTCAGATCAATAAAATTAGAAATGAAAAAGGAGAAGCTACAACAGACACTGCAGAAATACAAAGCATCCTAAGAGACTACTACAAGCAACTCTATGCCAATAAAATGCACAACCTGGAAGACATGGACAACTTCTTAGAAAGGTATAACCTTCCAAGACTGAACCAGGAAGAAATAGAAAATATGAACAGACCAATCACAAGTAATGAAATTGAAACTATGATTAAAAATCTTCCAATAAACAAAAGTCCAGGACCAGATGGCTTCACAGGTGAATTCTATCAAACATTCAGAGATGAGCTAACACCCATCCTTCTCAAACTCTTCCAAAAAGCTGCAGAGGAAGGAACACTCCCAAACTCATTCTGAGGCCACCATCACCCTGATACCAAAACCAGACAAAGATTGTACAAAAAAAGGAAATTACAGACCAATATCATGGATGAATATAGATGCAAAAATCCTCAACAAAATACTAGCAAACAGAATCCAACAACACATTAAAAGGATCATACACCATGATCAAGTGGGATTTACCCCAGGTATGCAAGGATTCTTCAGTATATGAAAATGAATGTGATACACCATATTAACAAATTGAAGAATAAAAACCATATGATCATCTCAATAGATGCAGAAAAAGCTTTTGACAAAATTCAACACCCATTTATAAAAACTCTCCAGAAAGCGGGCATAGAGGGAACCTACCTCAATATAATAAAGGCAATATACGACAAACCCACAGCAAACATCATTCTCAATGGTGAGATACTGAAAGTATTTCCTCTAAGATCAGGAACGAGACAAGGATGTCCACTCTCACCACTATTATTCAACATAGTTTTGGAAGTCCTAGCCACGGCAATCAGAGAAGAAAAGGAAATAAAAGGAATACAAATTGGAAAAGAAGTAAAACTGTCACTGTTTGCAGATGACATGATACTATACATAGAGAATCCTAAAAATGGCACCAGAAAACTACTAGAGCTAATCAATGAATTTGGTAAAGTTGCAGGATACAAAATTAATGCACAGAAATCTCTTGCATTCCTATACACTAATGATAAAAAATCTGAAAGAGAAATTAAGGAAACACTCCCATTTACCATTGCAATAAAAATAATAAAATACCTAGGAATAAACCTACCTAGGGAGACAGAAAACCAGTGTGCAGAAAACTTTAAGACACTGATGAAAGAAATTAAATTGATACCAACAGATGGAGAGATATACCATGTTCTTGGATTGGAAGAATCAATATTGTGAAAATGACTATACTACCCAAAGCAATCTACAGATTCAGTGCAATCCCTATCAAATTACCAGTGGCATTTTTTTACGGAACTAAAACAAATCATCTTAAAATTTGTATGGAGACACAAAAAACACCGAGTAGCCAAAGCAGTCTTGAGGGAAAAAAAAACGGAGCTGGAGGAATCAGCCTCCCTGACTTCAGACTATACTACAAAGCTACAGTAATCAAGCCAATATGGTACTGGCACAAAAACAGAAACATAGATCAATGCAACAAGATAGAAAACCCGGAGATAAACCCACACACCTATGGTCAACTAACCTATGACAAAGGAGGCAAAGATATACAATGGAGAAAAGACAGCGTCTTCAATAAGTGGTGCTGGGAAAACTGGACAGCTACATGTAAAAGAATGAAATTAGAACACTCCCTAACACCATATACAAAAATAAACTCCAAATGGATTTGAGACCTAAATGTAAGAGCGGACACTATAAAACTCTTAGAGGAAAACATAGGAAGAATGCTCTTTGACATAAAGCATAGCAAGATCTTTTTTGATCCACCTCCTAGAGTAATGGAAATAAAAACAAAAATAAACAAATGGGACCTAATGAAACTTCAAAGCTTTTGCACAGCAAAGGAAACCATAAACAAGACGAAAAGACAACCCTCAGAATGGGAGAAAATATTTGCAAATGAATCAACGGACAAAGGATTAATCTCCAAAATATATAAACAGCTCATGCAGCTCAATATTAAAGAAACAAACAACCCAATCCAAAAATGGGCAGAAGACCTAAACAGACATTTCTCCAAAGAAGACATACAAATGGCCCAGAAGCAAATGAAAAGCTGCTCAACATCACTAACTATTAGAGAAATGCAAATCAAAACTACAATGAAGTATCACCTCACACCAGTTAGAATGGGCATCATCAGAAAATCTACAAACAACAAATGCTGGAGAGGGTGTGGAGAAAAGGGAACCCTCTTGCACTGTTGGTGGGAATGTAAATTGATACAGCCACTATGGAGAATAGTATGGAGGTACCTTAAAAAACTAAAAATAGAATTACCATATGATCCAGCAATCCCACTACTGGGCATATACCCAGAGAAAACCATAATTCAAAAAGACACATGCACCCCAATGTTCATTGCAGCACTATTTACAACAGCCAGGTCATGGAAGCAACCTAAATGCCCATCGACAGACGAATGGATAAAGAAGTTGTGGTACATATATACAATGGAATATTACTTAGCCATATAAAGGAACGAAATTGAGTCATTTGTTGAGACGTGGATGGATCTAGAGACTGTCATAGAGAGTGAAGTAAGTCAGAAAGAGAAAAACAAATATCGTACATTAACGCATGTATGTGGAACCTAGAAAAACGGTATAGGTGAACCGGTTTGCCGCGCAGAAGTTGAGACACGGATGTAGAGAACAAACGTATGGACACCAAGCAGGGAAAACCACTGTGGGGTGGGGATGGTGGTGTGCTGAATTGGGCAATTGGTATTGACATGTATACACTGATGTGTATAAAACTGATGACTAATAAGAACCTGCAATATAAAAATACAAACAAAAAAAACCAACTAGGGCTTCCCTGGTGGCGCAGTGGTTGGGAGTCCGCCTGCTGATGCAGGGGACACAGGTTCGTGCCCCGGTCCGGGGAGATCCCACATGCTGCGGAGCGGCTGGGCCCCTGAGCCATGGCCGCTGAGCCTGCGTGTCCAGAGCCTGTGCTCCGCAATGGGAGAGGCCACAACAGTGAGAGGCCCACGTACCGCCCAAAAAAAAAAAAAAAAAAAAAAAAAACCAACTGATATTAAACTTTCTTTGGGTTATTTGTATGGAAATATGTTAATATAAATGTTTCAGACGTTACATGAAATTTCTAAAAATTTTATATGTTCTGGTATAATGTTATAAGTCATAATTCTAGTTATTACTTTAAAATTTATATCTCAGAAATAACTAAACTTCCTTGTCAATTGCATTATTATGAACTTTCATCAAATCTTTAACCGTGGTCATTTTTAAGTCTTTTGTCATTTAGACAGTTCTGGGTGTACGCTGATGCTTTTGCAAAAATGTTCCTATAAAAGGGTTTCATCTTCAAGGAATTCATGGTAAAAACTCTGACAAGTACAGATTTCTGGTAACTGACTATACTGATGAACTGAATGAATAAGCATTTTCAGAACTCTAATGGAAAACTGAGGAATTCATAAAAGTGCTAACAAAAGATCAAGATGAAAAAAAATTAATTACATGGGACTGAGTGAACTGATGAGGATGATTATAATTTTTGTGACTTCCTGTTTGGAAAAAAAAATCACACAAGGACTCAGAGGCAAAAAAATATACAAATCAATTTCCCCTGCAAAGTAAAGGAGCTGTCACAGTGGAGGATTACTGGACTGAATGTCAATATTATGACACAGTATGAGTGTGTTTCGTGTTTGGTAATTGCAATCATTGTTGCGTTTGTTGTGGTCATCCATTTACAATGCTTGGTGTTAGTTTATTTATGTCTTGTAAAAATAAAATACAGTGTGTGTGTGTAAAAAAAAAAAACCAAAAAAGTGAGAATAAAGGACATTCCCTTTACATGCACTGATATGCTCAATAGTATGGTATATATTTTTATTTGTAGATTCACTGATTTGATGTTATTAATAGACAAGTAGCCTGATTAGTAAAGCTAATTTAACTTGGAATTTACAGATCCCAAAACGTATTTGAGTAACTGTTATTATTGCAGCCAAAACCCAAATTCTGGACAAAGAAAAGTATCAATGAATCTAATCTAGGTGGCATCTCTCAGCTTATGAAAGATCCTTTCTGGGGTTTCCTCATACCCCATGTCAAAAATCCTACTCATTCAGGTTCTACATCCAGAATGGTAGTGTGACACCTACCTTCTGCTGATAACTACCAATTTGGGGTGGGGGAAGCGGTAAGGGACATGGGATGACAACTAGCTGAGGAGTCTGGTGGATAAATAAAATAGGTAGATTGTGGAGAGAAGGCAAAACTTGGGAGAGACCTGCTTGAATTTCCTGTTTTGCTGTAGCTTTGTCCCAAGGTCAGGCAGTAGATGCAGAGTATGAGCAGCTAAAATTGTCTTTCTGTCAGGAGGAACTAGGGAAAAGAGCCCAGGTAAACACAACCAGCTACTAAAGAGAGAAAGGGATCCCACAGGGGATAAAGTCAAGAGTTCCCCTAAAACTGTATATGAAACACCACAAAAGTCTCAGGCTGACCCCTGAACCATGCATATGCAGATTAGAATAAGGCAGAAGCTTAAAGAATCAAATTGAAATTAAAACCACTGCCCACAGATGGTGAGAGAGGACTTACGGTTTGAGTCTAACATGGTTAACTTCCAGCTAAAATAAAAATACCAATATTCTACAGAAGATTGTAACAGAACCCAGAGTCTCTATAACATTCATAATGTCCAGGATACAATCCAAAATTACCTGGTATATAAGTAATAGAAAAATGAAACCCATTCTCAAGAGAAAAGATAATCTACAGAAGCCCACCACAAGAAGACTAAGATGTTGGAACTACGAGAAAAGGATTTTAAAGTAGCTATTATAATTATGCTCAGTGAGATAAAGGAGAAAAAATTTGAATGAAAATAACACAATAATAGAAATATCAGTGGAGAAATACAAAAAATATAAAAAGAACAAAATCAAAATTTACCAATAAAAAATATAACATCTGAATTTTAAAAGTCAATGGATGGACTTAATATCAGAATGGAGACTAAAGAGGAAAGAATCAGAGAACTCAAAGGCAGATCAACAGAAATAATCCAATCTAAAAAACAAAAAGGAAAAAGACTGATTCTTTTTAAAAAAGAGAAAAAAAAAAAAAAAAGCCTCAGAAAGCTATGGGATAATCTCAAAAGGCCTAACATGTAGATATGAGTTCCAGAAGGACAGAAAAGAGAGAAAACAGCAGGAAAAAATATGGAAGAAATGATGGCTGAACACTTCGGAAATTTACTGAAAGACAAATTTACAGATCCAAGAAGCTCAGTAAACCTCCATCAGGATAAATTAAAAGAAAAATCACACCTGGATATATCATAACTGAACTGATGAAAAATAAAGGTAGAAAGCAGGCAGAGAATAATGACATATCACATAAAGAAAAAACACTGATTGGAAAATGACCGAATTTCTCATAAAAGTAATGGAGGTCATTAGACAGTGAATATCGTTGAAATACTGAAAGGAAAAAAAATTTCAGTCTAGGCTGTATATCTAACAAAAATATTATTTAGGAAGGCACATTTTCAGAAAAGGAAAACTAGAGAATTTGTTGCCAGGAGATCTACAACATAAGAAAGTTCATTAGGCTAAAGGGAAATTATAGCAGAGGGAAACTTGGACCTTGAGGAATGAAAGCACCAGAAATGGTAAGCATCTAGGTAAATTTAAAAGACCATTGTTTTCTCTTAGGTTTTAAAAATCATGTATCTTTATTTAAGGCAAAACTTATAATATTGTCTTCTAAGATAATCAGTATACACAGATGTAATACTATAGGGAATGGTGAGGAAAGGGACAAAGGAGATGTATATGATTGGAAAATCTCTACGTTTTATATGTACAGTATTAACTCTGAATAGACTGCAGAAGGTTAGGAATATATACTGAAATCCCAGTATATAAATATAAAAAGAGGTATAGCTAAAAAGCCAGTAGATAAGAATACAAAAATATATCCAAACAATCTAAGAGGCAAGAAAGGTGGAAAAAAGGAACTAAAAATACAGAGTGTTACCAGAAAAACTGGGCTCACCTCCTGGTGGGTGTAGAGCTAAAAGACACAACCAAGGCAAAGAGTGGGAGAAGGAAGGATTTATTACTTGCAGCAAGTAAGGGTAACACTGGGGATCTTTCTCAAAGCAGTGTCTCTGCCAAAAGCAAAATGGAAGCAAGTTTTAAGCTAAGGGTATATGTATATTCATGAAGGGGATGGGGGGGTGGGGCCAGAGAGCCAACCTTTACTTGACTGAAGTCACCTGACTCAAGGGTCAGAAAAAGTCAACATCATCCTCCCTTAGGTTCCAGTTGATCTGGTACTTGAACGCCTGCCAGAGGGGTTTAAATTCTGTAAAAAACAGCCCAAGAAAGCACTGGGGCTAGCCTTTGAAACAGAACTGGCAATGTTACAACTGATTTATTAGCTTTGCTACTGTCACTTCTCATGACTGGTAACAGTTTGTTCTCTTGTTCCCTTAAAGATAATTATTACTGAGACCTGTTCAAGAGCAAGCATTATGGCCAGGCTTAGATCACAAGATGGCTTAGGCCAAAAATGCCTTTTCTTATGTCAAGAAAGCCATGTCTGGTTCTCTTTCTCTGGGGACCCCCTACCTGCTTATGAGAAATCAAACAGAAAACAATAGCATTAATTACACTCATAACAATATCGATAATTACGTTAGGTAGCTAGTCAGACAGGAGGGGGTCCCGCCCCACCCTGGATGGTTCATCTTTCCCTCCTCCACCTGGACACTGGTGATTGGAGCACACCCAGAGTCCTCCCTCTTGTGGTCAAGGACCACCACTAGGTTTCCAGCCGTATCAGGACCAAGCAAGATGAAACCACCAGCACAGGCTGGTGCAAGCACACCAAGACCTAAAAGGTGACTCAAGGTAACACAGGGTTCATTATGCTTTATAGGTAATAAATTAGCATTACAGTTTTTGCATCCCCGCCCCCCCACTGTGGGTTTCACTTGGGTGCTTATGAGTAAGCACCTGTGCACTAGGAGAAAAGTGATATAACCTAAAGCTGTCAGTCAAATGATGCAAGACACAGGGACGAAACATCACTCTAAAAAACCCAACCCTACCCCATCATGAGGCTGCTTCTGGTTTCCAGACAGCCCGCTTTCATCCTTTCTCAGGAGTGTACTTTCACTCTACTTAACAACACTCTTGTTACTTAAAACTGTTCTATGCCTTCTCGACTGAATTCTTTCCCTCAAGAAGGGCAAGAACTGAGGAAATCACCCATTCCGCCAGTGACAACTGCATTAATGTTGATAGTCTAATAAACACTCCAATAAAAAGGCAGAGATTGTCAAAAAGATGTTAAAAAAAGCAAGACTAAGCTAAATGAAGTCTACAAGAGTCACAACTTCAAATAAGACTAATAACAGAGCTTCAAAATATACGAAGCAAAAACTGACAATTAAAAATCAGTAAAGAAAAAGAACACTGGAATAAATTAGTAAATGCCTTGATTTAATTGATATTAGAGAACACTATATTGAACAACTGTAGAACACATATTCTTTTCAAGTGCACACAGACATTCACCAAGATACAGCACATGATGAGTCCCAGAACAAGTCTCAATAAATATGTACAGACTGAAATGAAAAAAAATTATATTATAAAACAGTAAGATACCTAGGAAAACCCAATATTTGGAATATTTGGAAAAAGTAATTCAGGGTCAGAGAAGACTCAAAAGAGAATTTTTTAAATATTTTGAATTAAATGATAATGAAAATGCAACGTACCAAAATTTGTGAGATGCAGTTAAAGCAGTGCTTAGAGGTAAACCTACAGCTTTAAATTCTTATATTACAAAAGAGGAAAGGTCTCAAATCAATTATTTAAGCTGGACACTGAAGAAGCTAGAAATATTAATAAGAAAAACTGGTAACTAGAAAGAAGTAAATGATAAAGATAAAAGTAGAAACAAAAAACCAACAACAGAAAAAAATGTTTAAAGACAAAACCTGGTTCTTTGAAAAGACTAACAAAATCAACAAACCTTTAGCTATACCAAATAAAGAAAAAAAAGAGAAAACAAATCATCAATATCAAGAATGAAAGAGGATTTATTACTACAGATTCTGTAAATATTAGAAGAGAATATTATGATCCACTTTACACCAATAAATTCAACAACTTAGATGAAAGGGACAAATTTCTTAAGCATATAACTTACCAAAACTGGAATAAAAAGAGAAAATTTGAACAGTCCCATATCAACTAAATATCAAAAACCTTCCCACATAAAAACAACTTCAGGTCCAGATGGTTTCACTGATGAATTTTCTCAAACATTCAAGGAAGATATACCAATCTACAGAAACTTTTTCAGAAAAGAGAAGGAAAATGGCCCAACCAATTTTATGAGACCAGTACAACCCTAACATCAAAACCTGACAGATACTACTGCAGATGAAAAATATCACCTGCCATATTAGTATACAAAGGATGTTGAGGCCATCAAGCCATCAGCCACCCTCAAATGTGCACCTTGAGGTGAATCTGGAGAAAAACAGGACACTAGCCCGAGATAGTTAAGGTGCACATCAAAGGAATGATTTCAATGAGCCCAGACTCTTGCATCTTCCCATTTACAGAAAAGCACTAATTCATTAACTTGAGATGTCAAGTTTTCTTTAATTAACAGTAATGTTTTGATGTTCCAACTACCTGGTTTTTGTTGCAAAAAACTATATATCCTGGCTCCTCCCTTACCTCCTCAGAGCAGTCCCTCTAAGCTATCTGAGAAGCTGCCTCCAGGGCTTAAGCCCTCAGCAAGTCCACCAAATAAAATATAATTCTCAACTTTAATGTTGTGCATTTTTTTTCAGCCGACATTACAAAGAAAGAAAATTATAAATCCATGTCCTTCATGAACACAGATGCAAAAACACTTAAGATATTAACAAAATGAATCCAGCAATACATTAAAGGGATAAATCAGTAAGGGTTTATCCAAGGAATACAACGTTTAACATTCCAAATGCAATCAATGTTATTCAACATGCAAACAGAATAAAGAAAAGCCATATAACCACTTCGATGGTACAGAAAAAGCAGTTAACGAATTCTACACCCATTCATGATAAAAACTCTCACGAAACTGGGCTTACTAGAGAACTTCCTCAACGTGATAAATGGCATCTACAAAAGCCCTGCAGCTTATGTCACACTTAGTGGTGAAAGACTGAACAGTTTCTTCCTAAGAATGGAAATAAGGCTGGAGGCCCATTTTCACCACTTCTAGTCAACACTGTACTAGAGATTCTGGTTACTGCAATAAGGTTCTAGGAAGGGACAGGGGAGGAAAAGAAAAGGCACAGGAAAAGTGTCTACTTGCAGATGACATAATTGTTTACATAGAAAATCCCAAGGCATCTTTAAAAAATACTAGAACTAACAAGATTGTAGAATACAAGGTTAATATACAAAAATTACATTTTTATTACTAGTAGCAAGCAACTGGATTTTAAAATATATAGCATCCAAATCCAAAATATTCAGGATTAAATCTAACTGGAAACATCCAAGTCCTCTACACTGAAAGCTAAAAAACATTCTTGAGAGAAATTAAAGACATAATGAATAGAAAGATACAACACTTCCATGGCTTGAAATAATATTGTTAAGATGTCAATTCTCCCCAGATCAGGTTGCCTGGGGATAAGAATGGAGGGAGGCACAAGTTACAAAAGGGCATGAGGAAACCTTTGGGTATGACAGAAATGTTCGTAGTGTCAACTACTAATAACTTCACATGTCAAAAATCCTCAAACTGTAAACTTTAAACATTCAATTAATTGTACATAAATTATCTCTCAATAGTACTGTAAAAAAACAGAGAACTAAATCTTACCCATTGATCAAAATAACCCCTTATGAAACACTTTCTGGTCTACAACTCTAACTGTGTAGCATTTCTCCTGCTTTAAAAAGAAATTCTATTTCTACATATCTCCTGGAGGCAACATGTAGTGCCTCCCACTTAATGTACACTCAGTATGTTTGCCCAATTGAAATAAATGTTTTTTTTCGTTCTAAGAATAAGTATGTAGACTGCATTCCTTCCTCTGCTCACTTATACCTTTAACCGAACCCTCCCTCATTCAGACTCAGCCTCAGAGAAGGAAGGCACACAGTGGGGGACCACTTAAAACAACAAAACCATTCTATGTAACAATGTGGGATCTTAGTTCCCTGACCAGGGATGAACTGTGCCCCCCTGCAGTGGAAGCGCTGAGTCTTAACCACTGGACCCAGGGAAGTCCCCTATCATTTGCTATTTCCCATGCCAAAAACTTACACTTCTGTATCAAATTCTAAGTCTCACTCCTCTTCCTATAGGCCTTTCCAGGGCAGCATTATCTATTGATATTTTGAGTCACTTTTAGGTACCACTGCTTGATCTAACATGTTGATTAATTACTTAGTAATTTGCTCTGTCATTTATAATAATATTTATGACACTTAATTATATATATATGAAGATTATATGTGGGGGAGTCTCTTAAAATCAAGGACCGTTAACCAAAACCAGACAAAGACACTACAAAAAGAGAAAATTACAGGCCAATATCTCTGATGAATATAGATGCAAAAATACTCAACAAAATATTAGCAAACCGAATTCAACAACATATAAAAAGACACACACAAAAGCATTTGACAAAATTCAAATCCACTCATGATAAAATCACTCTTCAATGCTGGTATAGAGGGAAAATATCTCAACACAAAAAGGTTATGCATGACAAACTCAAAGCCAACATCGTACTCAATAGTGAAAAGCTGAAAGCCTTTCCTCTAAAATCAGGAACAAGAAAAGAATGCCCACTCTTGCCACTTCTATCACACACAGTACTGGAAGTCCTAGCCACAGCAAGCAGACAAGAAAAAGCAAACAAAAAAACCAAGGCACCCAAAGTGGAAGGGAATAAGTAGAACTGTCACTACTTGCAGATAACATCATATTATACATAGAAAATCCTAAAGTCTCCAGCAAAAAAACTATTAGAACTAATAAATGAATTCAGTTGTAAGATACAAGGTTAATATACAGAAATCTATTGCTTTTCTATGACACTAATAATGAACTCTCAGAAAGAGAATGCAAGAAAACAACCCCATTTAAAATTGCATCAAAAAGAACAAAACACCTAGGAATACACTTAACCAAGGAAGTGAAATACCTATACTCTGAAAACTGTAAAACACTGATGAAGGTTTGAAGATGATACAGAGAAATGGAAAGATATCCTGTGTTCCTGGATTGGATGAACTAATAATGGTAAAATGGTCATACTACAAAGCAATCTACAGACTTAATGCAATTCTTATCAAATACCCATGACATTTTTCATAGAAGTAGAACAGCTAATCCTAAAATTTATATGGAACCACAAAAGATCTTGAATTGCCAAAGCAATCTTGAGAAAAAAGAACAAAGCTCGAGAATCACACTCTCTGGCTTCAAACTATACTACAAAGCCACAGTAATCAGAACAGCATGGTACTGAGACAAAAACAGACACACAGATCAATGGAGCAAAACAGAGAGCCCAGAAATAAATCCATACACTTATGATCAATTAATCTATAACAAAGGAGACAAGAACATACAATAAAGAGTCTCTTCAATAAATGATGCTGGGAAAATGGACAGCTACATGTAAAAAGTACGAAATTAGAACATTTCCTCATATCATATGCAAAAATAAACTCAAAATGGATTAAAGACCTAAATGTAAAACCAAAAACCATAAAACTCCTAGAAAAGACCACAGGCAAAACATTGACATAAATCATAGCAATATTATTTTGGATCTGTCTCCTAAGGCCAAAAATTAAAAAAAATAAACAGGACCCATCAACAAACCGAAAAGACCACCTACTATATGGGAGAAAAAAGTTGTAAATGATATGACTAATAAGGGGTTAATACCAAAATATATAAACAAGCTCATACAACTCAACATCAAAAAGCAAACAACCCAATTAAAAAATGGGCAGAAGACCGGAATAGACACTTTTCCAAAGATATACAGATGGCCAACAGGCACATGAAAAAATGCTCAACATCACTAATCAGAGAAATACAAATCAAAACCACAATGAGATATCACTGCACACCTGTCAAAATAACTATCATCAAAAAGTCTACAAATAAATGTTGGCAAGGATGTGGGAAAAAAAGGAACCCTAGTACGCTGCTGGTGAGATTATAAATTGGTGCAGTCACTATAGAAAACAGTATGGAGTTCCTCAAAAAACTAAAACAGAGAACTACCATATGATCCAGCAATTCCACTCCTGGGTATATATCTGAAGACAACAAAAACACTAATTTGAAAAGATATACGCACCCCAATGTTCATAGCAGCATTATTTACAAGATATGGAAGATATGGAAGCAAACTAATTGTCCCTCAACAGATGAATGGATAAAGAAGTGGGAGATATATATATATAAAATACTCCATTATACATATATATATGCATACATGTATTATGTATAATGGAATATTACTCAGCCATAAAAAAGAATGAGGGACTTCCCTGGTGGTGCAGTGGTTAAGAATCCACCTGGCAATGCAGGGGACACGGGTTCGAGCCCTGGTCCGGGAAGATCGCACATGCAGCGGAGCAACTAAGCCCGTGCGCCACAACTACTGAGCCTGTGCTCTACAGCCCGCAAGCCACAACTACTGAGCCCGCATGCCAAACTACTGAAGCCCGCGTGCCTAGAGCCAGGGCTCCACAACAAAGAGAAGCCACTGCAATGAGAAGCCCACGCACCGCAACTGAGTAGCCCCTGCTCGCTGCAACTAGATAAAGCCTGCGCGCAGCAACAAAGACCCAACGTAGCCAAAATAAATAAATTTTAAAAATAACTTTATAAAAAATAATAATAATGATGAAATTCTGCCATTTGCAACAATGTGAATGAACCCAGAGGGTATCATGCTTAGTGAAAAAGGTCAAATATTCTATGTCATCACTTACATGTTGAATCTGAAGAATAAAACGAATGTATACAACAAAACAGAAATAGACTCACAGATACAGAGAAAAAGCTAGTGGTTACCAGTGAGGGGAGGGAAGTGGGGAGGCGAAAGACAGGGGTATGCAATTAAGAGATAGAAACTACTATGTATAAAATAAATAAGCAATGAGGATATACTGTACAGCACAGGGGAATACAGCCATTACTTTGTAATAACTTTAAATGGGGTATAATCTATGAAAATACTAAATCATTATATTATACACCTGAAACTAATATAATAGTGCATATCAAGAAACTAATATAATAGTGCATATCAACTATACTTCAATTTAAAAAAATTTTAAATAACATTAAAGAAAAAAATTAGTATTCAAATCCAAAAATATTATCTTACAATAAGATATGCATATATAAAAAGAAATCTGACTCAGTCTTGTGATCTTCAGCACAGCAAATACTAGTGGCAGTATAAAGCAGTTGTAAACAGCATAGACTCTGAAGGCAGACTACCTGAGTTCATAATCCTGGCCTTGGTACTTACTGTCCTTTGTACCCTTGGATAACAACATCCGTGCCTATCGGTTTCATCATTTGGAGTTACTATAAAAATTACATGAGTTAATACACATAAAATTCTTTAAGAAAAAATCTAGCATATAAACTCAAGTATCATTATTATTATTATGCTGTTATCTTAGCTCAGGTTGCTATAATACCATAAATTGGGTGGCTTATCAACAACAGAAATTTGTTTTTCACAGTTCTGGAGGCTGGAAGTCCAAGATCATAGTGCCAGCATGGTCAGGTTCTGGTAAGAGCCTTCTTACAGGTATCTTCATTGCTATTCTCACATGCTAGAAAACAGCTAGCCAGCTCTCTGGCTATTCTTATAAGGGCACTGATCCCATTTATGAGAGCTTCACATTCCTGATCCAATTACCTACCAAAGGCCTCACCTCCAAATACCATCACACTGGGATGAGGGTTTCAACATAAGAATTTGGGGGGAACACAAACATTCAGTCCACAGCAGCTGTTAAGACTTCTATCTTTTCCTTTAAAATAGCTGAGAATACTGAAGCTCAAAAAATCTAACAACTTGCCAGAAGTCACAGAAGAAGTAAATTGTAAAGCCAGAAGAAAAACACAGGACTCCTAGTCAAGGAGCCCACTCATCTTCACCATGCTAAACTTTATCAATAATTCTTTTTAGGTCTTCAGGTCTACTTTATGATAAATAAAGAAAACATGGTAACAAGATGAAAGAAATCAGAAAAAGGAAAATGAAAGGCATTTACATTATTCAAGGATTAAGAAAAGAAAGGAATACCACAAGGCCAAAAGAGAACAAGCGTTTGTGTTCATGTAAATGGAGGGAACAGGAAGGCAGTCCAGACAACTGCATTAAGAATACTAGACTGGAGATAACAATCAGGCTTTAATTTTCATTTAAGACATAAAGATAGTATTACTTGCATTTTTAAAAATTGCTTCTCTTTACATGAAAAGCTCTTCTCCAAAAATGTGTGAAATACTTTGATGTTTCACATATAACTGATATTTACACATAGACAAAGAAGTAACATTTCAAAAATTTAATAAGGAAATTTTAGGGATGTCAACATATTTACCATCTGCATTTTAAAATCCTTTTAAGTTTCAACTTACGGGTCATGTTTCGTTTTTGACAAAACTTTAAATGTTTAAAAATCATACTCACTATTTGACCATCTTAGGCATTTCCTTAGATAACCCAATGGTTACTTAAATACAAACTCTGTCCTAATAAAAATACTACCCCCCACAAAGCCTCTAAAAAAAATACAGACATATCAGTTTATCAGGACACAAAACTATGTTCTGTAAGAAGAACATCTTTCAGAGTGTTTGTTAAACAATATCTGTCTCCCTGTTTAGACATACTCTGATTACAGCTGTTCTCTTTCTATAGGTTTCTCTCCTACAGTAGCAACCAACACATAGCTCAGGCCAAAATAAATATCAATATACTAACTGAAAGGCTCTGGTACTGGATATTTTATGGAACTATACTACAAAGGCAAATTGTTGAAGCTTTTACATGCTTTAAACTTAAAAGATAAAAAGATAAACAGCAGGAAATAAATACAGAAAATATATGTCCAAAATGTACATTCAAGAACATACATAAAACATAATTCTGTAATCAGAATTCTATATTTCTATATAGACTTCCATTATAAAACTGACAATATGGTCTTCAGGAAAAAAAGGGGGCTCTCAGAAATAAAGAAGTATTGCTCTAAGAACTATGAAACAAAGCAACAGAATAAAAGTCAGTCTTCATATCCAAAAGGAATGTCCAGTTGTCAACCCAACTAAGAATTCAAATTTCCAAAAATAATTCCAGTTCTAGGAACTTCAGAAGAAGAGAGCAAATGGTAGAGAAGACCACAATTCCTCAGCCCTTCAAGATATACATCCTTGCTAATGCTCTGGGTTAAACAATGTGGATTCTTCTCCTCTTCCTTCAAAATCTGGCAATAGATGCTAAACATTTTATACTCCACTTTTTCACACAATTAAAGTCCATGTGCTCAATATGTTTTAAAAAGCAAAAGATGGAGGGCAATAAGTGAGGTTCATTCCCTCTCAAATTTTTACATACATATCTCAGCCTTAAAACTCTATTACCAGAAGACTATGCCACCAATACTAAACTTTATCTTTTTAAATTTTGGTTTGTATAAAACCAAAAAGTGTTCTGACCTAAGAGTTCACTTCTAATCCTGCAGAGCTCAGTAACTGGAGTACTGAATTCCCTCTGCTGGCACCATAAATCTGCCTGACTAAATCCCATTGCTGCTATACCTCATGGCTCACCCAATCCCAACTTAAACTCAGCTTGAGGTCTTTAGAGACTCTGTGTACAAAATAATTATTACATGGTTGGAAGCAGGAAAAAACCTTTTGAGGATAATCAGGAAAATTCAATATAATCAGAACGATTATCTTCAGTGAAAGGGAACGGTTTTGTTATATAAAACCAGTCCTCAGTGGTGTAGACACAGAGTAAAGAGAACCAAATTAAAACTCAAGAGACCTGGATTCTCCCTCAGTTAGACAACTGCTGTGCCCTAATTACAAAACAAACAAACAAAACCCCTTTTACTTACTTCCTAAACTGCCCACCTCACTCAAGAGTTGTTGAGATCAAATAATAAGTCTGAAAGTGCTTTGAAAAAACAGAAAATGCTATCCAAATAAAATATTAGCTTCATTACAGTTATACTTACTGTATTACTTGAAATGAACTTTTTTTTTTTTTTTTTTTTTTTTTTTTGCGCTACGGGGGCCTCTCCCTGTTGTGGCCTCTCTCGTTGCCAGAGCACAGGCTCCGGACCGCAGGCTCAGCAGCCATGGCTCACAGGCCTAGCTGCTCCATGGCATGTGGGATCTTCCCAGACCGGGGCACGAACCTGCGTCCCCTGCATCGGCAGGCGGACTCTCAACCACTGTGCCACCAGGGAAGCCCTGGAAATGAACTTTTAAGATCTATATTTCTGACTTAATAACCCCATCACACTAAATTTGTGATAAAGAGCTTTTACCCGTTCTACAGATCGTGCTCTCTTCTTTGGCCGAGTAGGCAGCGCATCTTCCTTCGGATTGGTGTCTATTGCCCAATAGGACCCCTAAAGGTAAAGAAATAAATTATATTAACAGTATTTTACAGGAACTCTGTAACATTAAAATGGACTTTCACAATCCTCTGCTTCAAAAGCAAACATTCTTCAGTTACAACAATGGAAAAGTAGCATGAGAAGAAATACTAGTTTTGAATGGAGAAAAGTAAAGTTTATACAAGAAAAAAAAGTCCATTTATAACTATGTTATTAAAGAGAAAAAAAATCAATCTGAAGAAGCCAAGTCCAAGAAATCTGCCACAGCCAAATTAAGAAGGGAAATGATCAACCGAACACATTTAAAACATATATATATACTAATTCTTAATTGAACATATATGATAATTACAACAGCATATGACATTCAAGTCTAACAGAATTTTATTTTATATATAGTTTCTGCACCCTGGGACCTCACAAAACTAAACAGGTAAGTGAAACAATTTATAAAAACAACTTTCTTGACCACGTTTTAAAACAATAAGTGCAATGGTCTGTACATAAATCTTTTATTGCTTATTCTATCACAGTTAATTTTAACTATTTATCTTCTCTTACGTTTTGATACAAGTTCTCAGACCACTCTTTCGAAAATACATACTGAGGACCTACTGTGTTCCAGGCACTCAGAAACTGTGACTCCCTTGAAAAATAACTTGAAAAGCATAGATCATATAGTTTGCACATATACAAATGAGACCAAAGCTCAGAAAAATAAAAGTGGTCTGTTCAGCCAAGGATTTGAGAGTCAGGACCAGAATCAAGTTCTTTGCCTCCATCATTTCATTAATCTTCCTAGGCTGCTTTTGCAGGCAATATTTGACAACAAGGGGAAATACAGCTTTCATCTACCAATTTTCACACTTTGTGCCCAACATGAATTATCTCCTTATATCTCCTTAAATATACCATATTCTTTCATGCATCTGTGCCTGTCCTACATACTTATCTCCTTGCCTATAATATCCACCTTACCACTGACAAACTCATACTCTACCTCCAAAACTCAGCTCAGATGTTATCTAAAGGAATCCTTCTCTGATCCTCCTACAATACTCAAGAATTCATCTCTCTCTCCCTCTGCAAGATCTCTATACTATTTATACATTTAGATATGATTGTCTGCACTTAACATTACAATTTTATTTGCAGGTCTGTATCCCTTCTAGGCTACAAGTTCCTTAAGTGTAGAAACTCATTCCTATATCCACAGTGCATATCAGACACAGAGCAAGTACTCAATAAACATGTGTTAAAATGGCGGGGGTGGGGGGTGGGGGAGATGTTGAACAAATTGTGCCAAGAATGTCAGAGTACAGGGTATAATGCCAGGCCTCCCCAGGTCCTAATCTAGGCAGTATATGAACTCAGCACTCACTTCATACACAGCCATACTGGGGCATTCTTCCATGTTGTCTTTTCTGCATTTCAGCTAATGAGCCTACTGGACCTGATGTAAACTTGCCAAGACACAACAAATTATGAGTATAGTTCAGGCTAGCAAGTTGCAAAATAAACAAAGCAGGAAAATGTGCTACACTCAGTTGTTGATGAAGTTGAAACTGAAGCAGGAAGAAAAATACCCAAACTCACTGGACAACAGTTTAAAAACCACTGTTTATGGAAATGATAAATTTCAGTGTTTAGTTTGTTTTGCATGGTTGTGTATATTTGTATTAATCTGGGAAACCACTCACTGTCCAAACATTACATTGATGTTATTAAACATTTTAATAAAACTACAAAAACAAATATGTATCTGTCCTTCCACACAAAATATAATTGGCTGTAGCTTATCACAAATAGATCAACAGAAGAGAAAAAAATCGTTCATAAGCCTAACCCAACCATTATGTACTTATAAAACCCTGAATGCCCATATATCTGAACAAAACTGTATTTCAAAAAGATACATGCACCCCTATGTTAATAGCAGCACTATTCACAATAGCCAAGACAGGGAAACAACCTAAATGTCCACTGACAGATGAATGGATAAAGAAGTTGTGTTATATATATACAATGGAATATTAGTCAGCCATAAAAAAGAATGAAATAATGCCATTTGCAGCTACATGGATAGACCTAGAGATTATCAAACTAAGTGAAGTCAAGTCAGAAAGAGAAAGACAAATACCATATGATATCACTGTTATGTGGAATCTAAAATATGACACAAATGAACTTAACTACAAAACAGAAACAGACTCATATAGAGAACAGATTTGTGGTTGCCAAGGGGGAAGTGGGGCAGGGGAGGATTGGACTGGGAGTTTGGGACTAGCATATGCGAACTATTATATATAAAATAGATAAACAACAGGTCCTATCATATAACACTAGGGAACTATATTCAATATCCTGTAATAAACCATAATGGAAAAGAACATATATGTATAACTGAATCACTTTGCTGTACACAAGAAACTAACAGAACATTGTAAATCAACTATACTTAACAAAAAACAAAAAACAAAAAAACCCCTGAATGTTCAAATGCAAAAACAATTGAAATGATTCACAAAAGAAATTGTAAAATCTTCCACCTAGTGGCTCTTGCTAACCTATTATCTGAGTTTCACCTGTGAACTTACCGGTTTGGATTAAATGACTTAAAACTTCCCTTCACAAATCAAAACTGCAAGATAACATTTGATACCCATTAGGATATCTATCAGCAAAAACCCAGAAAATAACAAGTGCTGGCAGGGATGTGGAGAAACTGGAACCTTTGTGCATAGCTAGTGGGAATATAAAGTGGTACAGCTACTGTGGAAAATGGTATGGCAGTTGCTCAAAAACTTAAACATAAAATTACCGTATGATCTATCAATTTCACTTCAAGGTATATACCCAAGAATCAAAAGCAGGGACTTGAATAGATATTTGTACCCTCATGTTCATAGCAAGTTATTCACAATAGCTGAAACGTGAAAGCAACCCAAGTGTCAATCGATGGATGAACGTATATATATAATATGGTACACACATACAATGGAATATTATTCACTCTTTAAAAGGAAGGAAATTCTGACACATGTATGCTATAACATGAGTAAACCCTGAAGACATGCTGAGTTAAACAAGTCAGTCACAAAAAGGAAAATACTTTGTAATTCTAGTTTCATGAGGTACCTTAGACAGTCAAAATTATAAAGACAGAAAGTAGAATGGTGGTTGCCAGGAGCTGGGGGGAGGGAAGATGGGGAACTTGTTTAATGGGTACAGAGTTTCAGTTTGGGAAGATTAACAACTTCTGGAGATGGATGGTGGTGATGGTTGCACAACAGTATTAATGGACTTAATGCCACTGAACTATACACTTAACAACAATGACTACAACAGGGAGGTCAACTCAATGCTTTGTGATGACCTAGAGGATGGGAAAGGGAGGGTGGGAGGGAGGCTCAAGATGGAGGGGATATGGGGATATATGTATACATACAGCTGATTCACTTTGTTGTACAGCAGAAACTAACACAACATTGTAAATAAAGCAATTATACTCCAATAAAGATGTGGGGAAAAAAAGTTAATCAGAAAAAAAATGATTACAATGGTTAATTTTATGTTATATATATTTTACCACACACACAAAAAATCCCTTTCAGCTACTTTTAAAAAGCAGCTACCTTTTCTCTTCTGTATTAAACAATATTTCTTGCAGAAACTGCACGGCTTAAATACAGCCAATCAACAAACACATTCCTTCCCAGAGTAGGGCCTACTCCTCTAGGCTTACGTGGAGCAAGTAAGAAACAAGAGTTTTCTGTTTTCTGGTTTTATTTCTTCAAGTCAACTTTACTGAAGTATATTTTTAAAAAAATAAAGTGCACCCATTTTAAGCATACAGTTAAAGGCATTTTGACAAATGTATACATGCACGCAACTAACACCAAAATCAAGATAAAGAACATTTCCATCACCCTAAAAAGCTCCTTTGTGTGACTCAACAAGCAACCCCTCTTCCTTTGCCCCCACATGTCCATCCCATACAACTACTCATCTGCTTCCTATTATTATAGTTCTGCATTTTATAAAATTTCATATAAATAAACTCAAACCGTCACACTATTTTCTACTACTATTAGCAATGTATGAATCGAGCTGCTCCATGTCTTTGCCAATACTTGGTATTTTAAGTCTTTTCAATTACAACCATCCTAGTGGATGTATAGTTGTACCTCAGTGATTTTTGTGTGCATTTCCGTAATAATGTTGATAGGCATCTTTGCAAGTGCCTATTGGCATCCATGTATTATCCTTTGTGAAGCAGTTATTCATAAATGTTGCTGCATGTTTTATTTGGGTTATAAGATTTTTTGTTTTTTGTGTTACAAGGATTTTTTAAATACTTTTTAAATAGCAAGTCCTTTGTCAGAGATAGACACATAGTTAAGTTTCTGTGTAAGTGTGAGGTAAGGATCAATATAAATTTTTCTTCCACCAAGGTATACACTATTTCTTGAAAAGACTATGTCCTTTCCCCACTGAATTACACTGGCATCTCTATCAAAAATCAGCTGAATATACATGTGAGTCTACTTCTGAACTCTAGTCTGTTCCACTGATCTACATGTCTACGCTTGTGCTAATACCATTTTGTCTTGATTATTGTAGCTATATAGAAAGTCTTGAAATCAAGCACTGTTAAGTCCTACAACCTTGGTTTTTTTCAAAATTGTTTTGCTTGGTCTAGGTCCTTCGGATTTCCACATGACTATGAGAAACAGCTTGTCAATTTCTAAAAAAAGAAAGAAAGAAAGAAAAAGAAGTCTGCTAGGACTTTTATTGGGATTTCATTAACTCTATAAATCAATTTGGGGAAGACTGACATCCAACAGTATGTCCTCTTTTCCACAAACATGCTATATCTCTCCATTTACTTAGGTCTTGTTTTATTTCTCTTGGTAATGTTTTACAGTTTTCAGTAAACATGTCTGCATATATTTTGTTAAAACATATCCCTAAAGTATTTCATTATTTTGGATGCTATTGTAAATGAAATTGCTTTATTTTCCAACCATTAATTGGTAGCATAAAAAAATTATACTGACCTTGTATCTTGTGACTTTGCTAAACTCACTTATTAGTTCTAGTGGCTATTCCATAGACTCCTTAGGATTTTCTACATATGCAATAAAGTTGTTTGCAAACAAAGAAAATTTTACTTATTCTTTTTCAACCTGGATGTCTTCTATTTTTTTCTTGCCTTATTCCATTGGCTTGGACCTCTAACAGAATGTTGAATAACAGTGAATGCAAGCATTCTTGTTTGTTCTCAGTCTCAGAGGAAAAGCATTCAGTGTCTCACCATTAAATATGATATAAACTGTTGGTTTTTTATAGATGCCTTTAATCAAATAAAGGAAATTCCTTTTAATTCCTAGTGTGCTGAATGAGTGTCAAATTTTGTCAAACTTTTCTACACTTGAGATAACATGATTTTTCAGTTTTCTTCTACTCACATGGTGAATTAAATCAATAGGTTTTTAAATTTTAACCTGCATTGCACTGCTGGGACAAATCCCTCCTGGTCATGATGTAGTCTCCTTTTCATGTATCAATAAATTTAATTTGCTAATATTGTGTTAAAGATTATTGGGTCTATGTTCAAAGATTACTGGGTCTATGTTCACAAAGATATTGTTCTGTACTTTTCTTATTATTTCTTTGCCATCATAGTGATGGTGACCTCATGCAATGAAAACTGTTCCTTCATCCACTTTTTGGGGGGGACGGGGTGGTGCTGGTAAGAGTTTCTGTAAGACTGGCATTGCTTTTTTTAAAAATATTTTAGCTTGTTTCATTGCTTATTCCTTAAATATTTTAGCTTCTTGTTTCATTGCTTTTTGTTTGTTCATTTTCTGTTTTATTGATTTCCCTTTATTATTTCCTTTTTTCTACTTATTTTGGACTCACCTTGTTCTTATTTTTCTAACTTCTTAAGATACATGCTTAAGTAATTGATTTTGGACCCTTCTTATTTTTCAAATAAAAGTATTTAAATTTTGATATTTTCTGCTCTCATCACTCAGCTCAAAATATTTTCTAATATCCCTTATGATTTCTTCTTTGACCCAGATGTACTTTAAAACTATATTAATTTCTAAACTTCTGGGATTTTCTAAGCATCTTTTTGTTTTTTATTCCTAATTTAATTCTGCTAGTCAGAAAACATGCATCTGTAAAATTTCATCATTTAGAAGGGATTAATATCAACTTAACAGCTCATACAACTCAACATCAAAGAAAAAAAAAAAAAAACCTGGCTTCCCTGGTGGCACAGTGGTTGAGAGTCTGCCTGCCAATGCAGGGACACGGGTTCATGCCCCGGTCTGGGAAGATCCCACATGCCGCGGAGTGGCTGGGCCCATGAGCCACGGCCACTGAGCCTGTGCGTCCGGAGCCTGTGCTCCGCAATGGGAGAAGCCACGACAGTGAGAGGCCCGTGTACCGCAAAAAAAAAAAAAAAAAAAAAAAAAACCCAATTAAAAAAATGGGCAGAAGACCTGAATATTTTTCCAAAGACATACAGATTGCCAATAGGCACATGAAAAGATGCTCAACTTCATTAATCATCAGGGAAATGCAAATCAAAACCACAACGAGATATCACTTCACAACTGTCAGAATATCAGGCTATCATCAGAAAAACCACAAATAACAAATGTTGGAGAGAATGTGGAAAAAAGGAAACTCCTGTACACTGTTGGTGGGACTGTAAATTGGTACAGTCACTGTGGAAAACAGTATGGAGGTTCCCCCAAAAAGCTAAAAATAGAACTACCATGTGATCCAGCAATTCCACTCCTGGGTATATATATATATTAAAAAAAAATGAAAACATTAATTCAAAAGATACATGCACCCCAATGTTCATAGCAGCATTATTTACAATGGCCAAGATATGGAAGCAACCTAAGTGTCCATCAACATAGAAATGGATAAAGAAGAGGTGGCATACATACACAATGGAACACTACTCTGCCATAAAAAAAAGAATGAAAGTTTGCCATTTGCAACAACATGGATAGACTTGGAGGCTTATTATGCTTAGTGAAATAAAACAGAGAAAGACATATACTGTATTTTATCACTTATATGTGGAATCCAAAAAAATAAAACAAACTAGTAAATATAAAAAAAAGAAACAAACTCACAGATATAGAAAACAAACTAATGGTTACCAGTGGGGAGAGGAAAGTGGGGATGAGCAAGACAGGGGTAGGGGTTTAAGAGGTTGGAACTACTATGTATTAAAATAAATAAGCTACAAGGGTATATTATACAGCACAGGGAACATAGCCAATATTTTATAACAACTATAAATGGAGTACCTGAAACTTATATAATATACCACATCAACTATACAAGTAAAAGATTGTGGATTTGTTGATTTCTCTTTTTAGTTCTGGTAGTATTTGTTTGGTTTTTTTGAAGTTCTACTTTTGGGCACATCCATTTATAATTCTTAGATGTTCCTGATCAATTGATCTTTTCTTCTGCTGTATGCATATTCTGTTAAGGCCATTCAGTGAACTATTCATTTAGTTATTGCATCTTTCATTTGGTTCTTTTTATAGTTTCCACCTCTGTATTCAAATTCCCTCTCTCTTCATTCATTCATTATTAGAATATGTTTTATTTTAATTCTTTCAACATATTTATAATGGCTGTTTTGAAATTTGTGTCTGCTAAATCCACTATCTGGGCCACCTGTTCCACCTGATTCAGGAGCTAACTCCAACTCTTATCTAAGCCATACTGACATCAATCTCTTTCACTTCCTTCACTTCAAGGCAAGCTCCCCATAAAGGTTTCTCTAAGTAATATACAATGCTGAATTCCAACAAAAGTACTACAGGCATACCTCAGAGACACCGCAGGTTAGGTTGCAGACCACTGCAATAAAATGAATATCTCAATAAAGCAAGTCATGAATTTTTTAGTTTCCCAGTTCATATAAAAGTTATGTTTACACTATACTGTAGTCTATTAAGTGTGCAATATCATTATGTCTAAAAAAACAATGTATGTACCTTAATTTAAAAATACTTCATTGCTGGGCTTCCCTGGTGGTGCAGTGGTTGGGAGTCCGCCTGCCGATGCAGGGGACGCGGGTTCGTGCCCCGATCCCGGAAGATCCCACATGCCGCGGAGCGGCTGGGCCCGCGAGCCATGGCCGCGGAGCCTGTGTGTCCGGAGCCTGTGCTCCGCAACGGGAGAGGCCACAGCAGTGAGAGGCCCGCGTACAGCAAAAAAAAAAAAAAAAAAAAAAAAAAAAACTTCATTGCTAAAAAATACTAACCATCACCTGAGCCATCAACTAGTCATAATCTTTTTGCTAGTGAAGGGTCTTGCCCCAATGTTGATGGCTGCTGACTAATCAGGGTAGTAGTTGCTGGCAGCTGTGGCAATTTAATAAAATAAGACAGTAATGAAGTTTGCCACATCAACTGATTCTTCCTTTCATGAACAATTTCTCTGTAGCATGCAATGCTGTTTGATACGATTTTACCCACAGAACTTCTTTCAATAGTGGAATCAATCCTCTCAAACCCTGTTGCTGTTTTCTCAACTAAGTTTATGCAATATTCTAAATCCTTTGCTGTTGTTTCAACAAACTTCACCTTCACCAGGAGTAGATTCCATCTCAAGAAACCATTTTCTTTGCTCATCCCTAAGAAGCTACTCCTCAACCATTAAAGTTTTGTCAAGAGTTTGCAGCAGTTCAGTCCCATCTTCAGGCTCCACTTTTAATTCTAGTTCTCTTGCTGTTCCCACTCCACATCTGCAGTTACCTCCTCCACTGAAGTCTAGAACCCCTCAAAGCCATCCATGAGGGCTGGAATCAACTTCTTCCAAACTCCTGTTAATGTTGATGTTTGACCTCTTCCAGGGCATTCGTAAGTGTTCCTAAAAGCATATGGAATGCTGAATCCTTTCCAGAACACTTTCAATTTCCTTTGCCCAGATCCATCAGAGGAATCACTATGGCATCTATATCTTTATGAAATATATTTCTTAAATAGTAAGGTTTAAAAGTCAAAATTGTTTGTTGATCCATAGGGTGCACAATGGATGTTGTGTTATTAGCAAGCATTAAAACAACATTAATCTCATTGTACATCTCCACCAGAGCTCTTGGGTGACCAGGTACAATTTCAATGAGCAGTAATAGTTTGAAAGGAATCTTTTTTTCTGAGCAGTAAGTCTCAACAGTGGGCTTAACATATTCAGTAAACCATGTTATTAGCAGATGTACCTTGGTGGTCAGAATGGTAAATGAGCACTGGCTTCAACTTAAACCCACCAGTTACATTAGCTCCTAACAAGAGAGTCAGCCTGTCCTTTGAAGCTTTGCAGCCAGGCAGTGACTTCTCCTCTTTAGCTATGGAAGTCCTAGATGGCATCTTCTTCCAATAGAAGGCTGTTTTGTCTACACTGAAAATCTATTGTTCAGTGTCACATCATAATGAATTATCTTAGCCAGAACTTCTAGATAACTTGCTGCAGCTTCTGCATCAGCACTTGCTGCTTCACCTTGCACTTTGATGTTATAGAGACAGCTTTGTTCCTTAAACCTCACAAACCAATCTCTGCTAGCTTCAAACTTTTCTTCTGCAGCTTCCTCACCACATTCAGCCTTCATATAACTGTAGAGAGTTAGGGCCTTGCTCTGGATTACGCTTTGGCTTAGGGGAATGTTGTAGCTGGTTTGATCTTCTATCCATACCACTAAAACTTTCTCCCTATCAGTAATTTCGCTTTCTTATCATTTGTATGTTCAGTGGCGTAGGACTTTTAACTTCCTTCAAGAACTTTTCCTTTGCATTCACAACTTGGCTAAATGTTCAGCACAAGAGGCCTAGCTTTTGGTCTGTCTCAGCTTTCGACATGCCTTCTTCGCTAAGCTTAATCATTTTCAGCTTTTGATGTAAAGTGAGAGATGTGCAACTCTTCCTTTCACTTGAATACTTGGGGGCCACTGTAGGGTTATCAGCTGGCCTAATTTCAATATTGGTGTGTCTCAGGGAATAGGGAGGCCCAAGGAGAGGGAGAGAGAAATGCAGGAAAGTCTGGTAAGTGTAACAGTCAGAATACAAACAACATTTATCAATTAAATTTGCAGTCTTATGTGGGCATGGTTCATGGTACCCCAAAACAAGAGTAACATCAAAGATCACTGATCACAAATCACCATCACAATTATAACAATAATGAAAAAGCTTGAAATATTGCAAGAATTATCGAAATGCGACAAAGAGACGTGAAGTGAGCAAATGCTGTTGGAAAAATGGTGCCCAACAGACTTGCTTAACACAGGATTGCCACAAACCTTCAATTTACTAAAAATGCAATATCTGCAAAGCACAATAAAATGATATATGCCTATACAATATTTAAAAGGTCATGTGATATCCTGAAGAGAACATCTATTAACCCATAGACCTGGATTCAAATCCCAGATCTGGTTCGATAACCTCGGACAAGTTACAAAAGCTTCGATCCACTTTCCTCATTATTTCTTTCATAGAGTCATCATGACAATCAGCCCTAAGCGTACATCAGGAAAACTACTCATCAGTATTTATTTACCACCTGTGTCCAATAGACACTTCTTGTTTATAGTTAAGACATTTTGCAAATAATTTACAGAATAAATAATAAAAGGATTGTGAAAAAAACCTTGTATGAGATACTTTAGTAGGAATTTAAACATAACAAACCCAAATTTTCTATATTTTATATATATAATATACATTTAAAATAGTCAATTTTTCTGGTTTTGAAGGTATGTATATCAAACGGTCAGTATCTTTTGAATGTAAGTGCTTAAACTGTCGTCTATGAAACTAAAACATCTATCTTGTAAATACTGATTCCAGATTTCCAATCTCTAAAATGTTCTACTTTATTACTTGTGGGGTTTTTTATCTTATATTTTGCTATCAAAAGGCAATGCTGATTCTAGATTGTAAATATATATATTTAATAGATTCTAGCATATTATTACTTCTTGTTCTTCTTCTACTTTTCAAAATGCAATACATTTGTAATTTTTGATGGCTCAGAATTTTGTTGAAGGATGGCCATCTCTGCTCCATAACTGCAAAAAACATTTTCATATTTGGTTTATAAATCCCAAATAGAATGATGAATCCAATATTAATTGGATACACAAACATTAGTTTTCATTTCTATATCATTTATTTCCTTGTAAGCACTTTTGTTTACACATCAGACTTCAGGATCTGTCCACTTATGAACCATATCAAGTGAATTTTGGTGCATCATAACATCATAAAAGGTGAAAAATACTGTAACATGACTTCCTAGGAAAAAATGGGATGATTCAGATTCTAGTCACAAAGTACTGCATGATGAAGACCTTCTTCCTGAATGACTAAATGGATGAGAATAGCATGTATCTTTTTGTCCTTAGAAATATATCACTAACTCAGTATTTCTTGGGTTTGGGAAAACTAATCTATAATATCATCCACTCAATTTCACCATCATAATTAGAGCGTTGCTGCCTGTATTTATCTTCTGATTCTACTGATAATAATAAACAATTTTCCTGTCAATTTTCATCTCTTTGTCATTATGAGCAGAAAAAAAAAAACCTAAACTCTCAACTATGTTCAATGAAAACTAAAAGGGAAAAAAACAAAAAAAGACTAGACTTAAATGGCATCTACAGACTTTTATTATACAATCTTAAAGAATGCTATACTTTCGGCAACACAGTAAGAAAACTAAAGGATAACAGTGATAATTTCGTCACTTCGTTGTCCTTCTAGGTCATTCAATCATTCTGCTATATTCTTGTTATTTTAGTGGTTGGGCATGATGGAGAAAAACTGATGGGTAATGATGAAATAATTCTTAAGATGATGATAAATTTTCTAATTGTGCTTTGGAAGACTTCTTTTAAAGAATAAGTCATAGAGTAAAAATCTTAACCACTCAAAATTAGAACCACTCAAAATACATACTCAAAAACGAAATTGGGTCCAACAGACCCTGATGATATACTAAGGGTTAAATAAAATATATATGAAATATTCCCTCCTCCATTATTTGATCACATATTATTTTGTATTAATCTTCTAGTATTCTTTCTCATCTCCTACAATTTCTATCAAAGAGCATGCTAATATGCACATAAAAAGATGATCATCATCATCTGCCATCAGGGCAATGCAAATCAAGCCCATTATACAACGAGATACCACTTCACATCCTAGGATGGCTATAACAGAAAAGGCACACAATAAAAGGTGTTGGCAAGGATATGAAAAAACTGGAAGCCTTGTAATTGTTAGAGTAAACTGGTGCAGCCTCTTTAGAAAACAGTCGGGGCAGTACAAAAGATTAAACATATGACCCAACAATTCCACTCCTAGAGAAATGAAAACATGTCCAAGAGAAATGAAAACATTATGCCCCTACAAAACCTTATACACAAATGATCACAGCATTTTTCGTAACAGCCAAAAGTGAAAACAACCCAAATGTCCATCAACTGATGAACAGATAAACAACTGTGATATACCCATACAATGAAATATCATTCAGTCATAAAAAAGGAATAAAATGCCGCTATATGCTACAACATAGATGACCCAGAAAGCCTTACACTAAATGAAAGAAGCCAGACACAATAGGTCACATATTGTATGATTCCATTTATATAAAATGTCCAAAATAAGCAAATCCATAGAGATGGAAAGTAAATTACTGGTTGCCAGAAGTTTGGAGGATGAGGGAGGGTACCTGTTAATGAGAAGTCGGTTTCTTTTTGGACTGATAAAATAAAAATGTCGGACTTCCCTGGTGGTGCAGTGGTTAAGAATCTGCCTGCCAATGCAGGGGACACGGGTTTGAGCCCTGGTCTGGGAAGATCCCACATACCGCAGAGCAACTAAGCCCATGCACCACAACTATTGAGCACTCACTCTAGAGCCCACGAGCCACAATTACTGAGCCCACGCGTCACAACTACTGAAGCCCGCGCACTCTAAGGGCCCACATGCCGCAATTACTGAGCCCGTGTGCTGCAACTACTGAAGCCCGCACACCTAGAACCCATGCTCCACAGCAAGAGAAGCCACCGCAATGAGAAGCCTGCACAACACAACAAAGAGCAGCCTCCCCTCACTTCAACTAGGGAAAGCCCGTGCGCAGCAACGAAGACCCAACACAGCCAATAAAGAAATTAACTAATTAATTAATTAAAAATGAAAATGTCCTGGAATTAGACAGTAGTGGTGGTTGCACAACTTTGCAAATATACTGAAAACCACTGAATCACACCCTTTTAAAGGGTAAATTTTATGGTATGTGAATTATATCTCAATAAAAAATACTTTTTAATTAAGAAAAAAACTGGAATCAAGGAGCTCTAATCTAATATAGTCGTATAGCCAACAGAGTCAAAAGTCACTTGTCACAAAGCAAAGTAGGTGGTAATGTCCATAAAGAATTCAAGTTTCTTGATTTCAAGCTGTTTCCTGGCTTTCCTTTGGACCACATTAGTCTTGATAAAAGTTCTAAATAGTCATTAATGTCAGAGTAAGTCAAGCAGTTCACCTACCCAAAGAATAGGAACTCCAAAGTCTCTCAAATTCAAAGTATATGAGTTAATATTAAGAAGTGAAACAGGGCTTCCCTGGTGGCGCAGTGGTTTAGAGTCTGCCTGCCGATGCAGAGAACACAGGTTCGTGCCCCGGTCTGGGAAGATCCCACATGCCGCGGAGCTGCTGGGCCCGTGAGCCAGGACCGCTGAGCCTGTGCATCCGGAGCCTGTGCTCCGCAACGGGAGAGGCCACAACAGTGAGAGGCCCGTGTACCGCAAAAAAAAAAAAAAGAAGTGAAATAAATTATCTTGACCCCTGGCTCGCTGATTGAAAGAAAAGGTCTGAGTGAAAAGAAGCAAAGTGACAATTTCTAGAACATCTAAAGACCAGCCTTTAATTTAAAACAGCAAGAGAATATTAGAAAGTTTCCTTAAGAAGAACAGAACGGCTGCTTCTTAGTTAACTAGGAAAAGATGTTTATTCTTGTGATAAACATGTATTAAACATCTGCTATGTATCAAATATTATGCTAGGCGCTATGGGCCTATGAAAATGAAAAAGACCCAATCCTTGTCAACGAAAAACTCACAACTGGGTGGAATAGATCAAAATACAGATAGCTACACCATTTAGGAGCTGTAACAGTGGTATATTCAAAGAACTCTGGTAATAAAAAGAAGAAAGAGGTGAAAATAGGGAAGGAGGGAGGAAGGAAAGCAGGAATGGAGGAAGGGAAGGAGGAAGGAAAAAGGTGAAACAAAGAGAAAAAGGAAGGTTACCTCCTTTCAGAGTAATGCTGACACTTGAGCTGGGCATTAAACAATGAGTAAAATAGAAAGACTACCTAGATACAATGAAGAGTATGGGCAACAACATGAAGATATTTAACTGCATCATAAATCCAAAAACAATGGTGCAGTATAGCATCAATATAAAGTTCAGGGAGATGAAGCTGAGGGCTAGGGTTGAAAATGTGGCATTAGAGGTAGGTCTGTGTGTTTATTAGTGTACCACAGCTTAAGGCAGCAACGTAACAGATGGAGCAAAGGTAAGCAGAGATTAGAGGAAGGAGACAATTGGAGGTAACACAATAATCCATGTTATTTATCATCAAAATAATTATTTTTTAAAAATCTCATTTCTTCTAATTACTTTGTTTTCATATAAAAACCCAGAATCTCAAAGCATCAGTGATGATGTAAGGAATCAGATGAAAGGATGGATTAGGTTCTAAACACTATATAGATCAGGACAGTACTACATACCTTCTTATTATAAAAATCCACAGTGAAGCAGAAGCTCCTAAGCATGTCTCATGTCCACAAACTGGCTGGAGACAACACAGAAGCCCTAATGTTCCAGCATCAAAGCAAATGGTTAAACTCATTTCACCAACTTTCTCTTAACATACACAAAAAACGATCAAATGGAAATTCTAGAAACAAAAAGTCCAATAATTCACCAGATGTGACAGAAGAGAGTCAGAGAGCCAGAGATCTTGAAGCTAGATCAGTAAAAATTACCCAATATAAGGAACAAAAAGGAAAAGAACAAAGGAAAATTAATAAAGCCAGAATGACCTATGAAACAATGTCAAATAGTCTATCATATTTTAATTGGACACTAAAAGCAAAGGAGAGAAAATGGGGCCATATTTTTTTTAAAGAAATAATGACCAAAAATATCTCAAATTTGGATGAAAACCCCTTCTTATTGATCCCGAGATTAGCAAATTCCAAGGAGAATAAAGAAAACCACACTGAGGCATATCATAGACTGCTTAAATCTAAAGATAAAGAAAAAAATCTTGAACGCTACCAGAGGAGGTAGGGTTGGGGAAGGGCATATTACATACAAGAAAATAAAAGTATATTATAAATGACAGCTGAGTTTTCTCCAGAAATAATGGAGACCAAGAATGATGGAACATCTTCAAAGGTCTGAAAGATGGGGAAAACCCAAAAAACTCAATATTCCACACCCCCAAAAAAATATGAGGATGAAATAAAGACCTTTGCAAGTAAACAAAAGCCTATACAATGTGTTGCCTACAGTCCTGCACTACAAGAAATGCCAAACGATGTTGTTAGGCTAAAGAGGAAAGATATCAGATTGAAATTTGGATTTATAGAAAAGAACATCAGAAAAGATAAAAAATTAGGAAAATATTTTAGTCAAAATAACTTCCTTAAAACACAACTCACCTTTTAAAGCAAATAAAGCAAATCCTAAGGTGGGATTTATGATGCAAGGAGAAGTACAAGATATGACAACGGCACAAAGAAGAGGATGGGTAGATAAACTGTTGTAGGGTTATTACGCTTGTGAAAGGGATGGGAAGAGGTAAGTAGTAAGTGGTATGAAGTGTGAGGTGTAAAGTGAAAAGTGGTATAATATGACGTCAAAATAGACTTTGATAAGTTAATAATACATACTGTTAAGCTCTAGAATGACTACTGAAAAATTAAGAAAAGGAGCATATAGCTAAGAAGTCATTAGAGAAAATAAAATAGAATACTATATTTGATTAACCACAAAGGTTGAAAAAATGAAGCAACACAGAAACAAAAGAAAAAAAAAGAACCACCAAACCAATAATCATATTAAATACAGACTAAGCACTCCAATTAGAAGGCAGAGACTGTTACACTGAATTTAAGAAGGAAGAGTCAATGGCTACATGCTGTTTATAAGACACACACTTTAAATACAAAGACAGTTATAGATTAAAAGCAAAATACTAGAAAAAAATATACCATGAAGTTGCACAAGAAAGCTCTAGTAGCTATATTAATATCAGACAAAGTTTCAAGACAAAGAGTATTTGAAGAAATTAAAAAGAACATTTCATAAAGATAAAAGAACAATTCAACAGGAAGATTAAACACTCCATACATAAATATTAATTTGAAATGGATCATAGACCTAAATGTAAAAACTAAAACTATAAAACCTACAGAAAAAAACAGAGGAGAAAATATTTATGACCTTGGTTGATTTCCTGGACAGGACACACAAGTCATTAATCATTATATTAAAAATTAATAAATGAGACTTCATCAAATCTAAAACTTCTCTTTTTAAGACATTATTATGAAAACAAAAAGGCAAATCACATTTTGAAAAAATGGTTATACAATATAAATCCAAGAAAAGACATATCTAAAATATATATAAAACTCTTACAACTCAGTAATAATGACAACCAAATTTTAAAAGAAAAAAAATTGCAAAAGACTTTAAAAGAACTTTAAGAAGTGAAGATATACAAATGACAGCTAAGCACATAAAAAAGATGCTCAAAACCAATGGTCATCAGGAAAGTTCAAAATAAAATCATTATGAGACATTACATCACATCCCCTAAAATGACTAAAATTAAAAAGATAGAGGGAACTCTACTCAGTACTCTGTAATGACCTATATGGGAAAAGAATCTTTAAAAAAGTGGATATATGTATATGTATAACTGATTCACTTTGCTGTACAGCAGAAACTAACACAACATTGTAAACCAACTATACTCCAATAAAAAGTAATTTTAAAAAAGATAGGTAATATCAACTGTCAGTCAGGATATGGAGCAACTGGAACTCACATGTCTTGCTACTGGGAATGTAAACTACACAACCACTTTGGAGAAAGATTTAGCAGTTTCTTATCAAGTTAATGTCCCATCTACCCTTTGACATAACAACCCTTCCATTATTCAAGAGAAACGAAAGCATATGTCCATAGAAAACTTGTATAAGAATTTCTTAGTAGCTTGTTCATAATAGCCCTAAACTGAAAACAACCCAAATGTCCACCAACAGATAAATGGACAAAAAATTGTGGTATATTCATACAATGGAATACTACTTAGCAATAATAAGAAACAACTGACATATGCAATAGCATCATGGACATTATGCTGAATGAAAGAAGCTAGACATAGAGTATATACCAAATGATTCCATTTATGTGACGTTCCATTATATGAGATTTATGTGAACTAATCTGTTATGGAAGAATCTACTATGGACCTAAAGATCACTATCTAAAACTGAGGCCTGAATACAGCTTTGTTTTAAAGATTGAGATAATGCATGTAATATAGCCCCCTAGTCTGTAAAGCTATATACAAATGTAGACATTATTATTAACTTATATCAACAATTCTGGTACAGCAAGTTAACGTCCTCCTGGAGAAGAAGGCAATGTCTTAGTCTGTAAAATCTCAAAGAAAGATCACAAACTAGAATTGTCCAGCTCTGAACACATCTTCCAAAACCGAATCACCTGCCAACTTCAAGATGTGTCAAAGATGAACAATGGACTTAAATGCCTTTATTTTCAGCATTACAAAATATCACTTCAAATAAAGTACATTTTAATTATTCCAATAATTTCTGACTGAAATTTTATGTCAGTACAAAGTCCCCTGCTCTATTACACACTGATATGACCTTTCTTTAACAGCTCTTAGATTAGAAATAGCCTAATAAAAATGCCATTATCTGATTAAATATAAATAAACCCAAGAAGAATATTAATTTCATATTCCTGGGGAAAGCAGTCCCTGTCATAAATAGCTAGCCATTCCAAATGGCTAAATCTGTGGGTTTTATGTTTTAACTAACTATATTATCATGTATATATGCTCACTGGTAAAGTGAATCATCACAGACTATTCTCTGCTCTCAGTGCACACCATATCAAGAGCCTCAGACATAGTACTGGATCCCTTTTGTCCCTGACTTCTTTGGCTTCAGACCATGTGTCTCAGTGTTTTTTCTCTCCCAGTTTAGATATGGCAATCCAATTTTAAAGGTTTTTTTGTTTGTTTGTTTTGTTTTTACCCTCCATCATCTTAGGGTGCTGCTCCTGGGTAGCTGCCCACAACTCCAAGGCACAGCATTTGCATGCACCATATAGACAGAGTGAACATCCTTCCTGGTTTTAGTCTTGGTTTATACCTATTGCCTATACGTAATTGAGAAAAACGTCTTTTTATTCTCAGAAGTTTCTAGTTTGGGCAACAGGTTAAATAATCACTCTACTCAGACCACAAAAATAGGCTACGAACAGTCAATACACAGTAGGCACTCAAAGGCAGGTAGCTTGGGTGGCTAACTGGCTGAATGAATGTATGGACAAAAACTATTCCAACGCCAGCTCAGGTCTCTGGAACATTCTTGTTGAACAAATACAGTCTTTTATTACTTTTACATTGATTATCAAATTAATCTAAGTGCTGCCCAGAAAAGATTATTAAGGAACTCACTCTTAATCAATGGATTAAAAATACTATGTAAGAGTGAAGTAAGTCAGAAAGAGAAAAACAAATACCGTATTTTAACACATATATATGGAATCTAAAAAAATATGGTTCTGAAGAACCTAGGGGCAGGACAGGAATAAAGACGCAGACGTAGAGAATGGACTTGAGGACACGGGGAGGGGGAAGGGTAAGCTGAGACAAAGTGAGAGAGTGGCACTGACATATATACACTACCAAATGTAAAATAGCTAGTGGGAAGCAGCCACATAGCACAGGGAGATCAGCTTGGTGCTTTGTGACCACCTAGAGGGGTGAGAAAGGGAGGGTGGCAGGGAGACGCAAGAGGGAGGGGATATGGGGATATATGTTTACATATAGCTGATTCACTTTGTTATACAGCAGAAACTAACACAACACTGTAAACCAATTATACTCCAATAAAGATGTTAAAAAAATTAATAATATGTAATTAGTATACTGATTATAGTATAGTAAATGGTTTCTCTACATGTTTAGGATACTTAAAAACAGTATATTCTATTAAGCAATTAATAGTTGGCCATATCTTGTTTTTAAATCATCAGTGCCTTAACCTAATCTTTTTAGAAAAAGTTGAAGATGCTGTTAGTATCAGCAGTTCTTATCAAATAAGGTTTTTACTACATCACAACTGATTTCCAAAAGACAGACAGCTCACCTATATTTACTATAACTCATATAATACTTACTGTAACTCACATGTGATAGATAGTATGACTTATATGTTACTAGTTTAGGTTAATTCAACTGTCTTGTATCTCAGTATTTATCAAATTAATTATTGAATCTAAGCCTAAAAGAAAATAACTTGATGCTCAAATGAACTTATGACAGGCAACAACCCACATGCTCTTCAAATGGTGACTAAACTGGTAAATCTGTAAGATGAACTCTATGAAATAAAATGGAACTGCTGATACTAACAGCACAGATGGATCTTAAACGCATTATGCTAAGCGAAAGAAGTCAGACTCAAAAGGCCACCTAATGTATGAGTCCCATTTATACGAATTGCTGGAAAAGGCAAAATTATAAGACCAAAAAATAGATCAGTGGTTGCCAGGACTTGGAGTGGGGGCAGGGGGGCACTGACTACCAAGGGGCAATACCGTTCTGTATCTTGACCATGGTGATGCTTACACTGTATGCATTGGTCAAACTACTAGAATTATAGGCCAAAGAGTAAATTTTACCATGTATAATTTTTTAAAAAATTAATCTCAGGGCAAAAAAATTATTTTTTAAAAAGATCTGGAAAAGAAAAAAGGCCAACAGCAACAAACTTATTTCCCACCCTTAAGAACAGAGACTACTGCATGTGCAAGTAAAAGGCAGCTCTAACTAAACTGCTTTGACTAACAGTGTATTGTCAGGGTTCTGTGCCAGCACCACTTTCTGTTTCTGCAGCGTTGTCTCTCTGAATCAGACCCTCACCTCTTATCTAACCCAATTTTTCAAATCCTCTCTGAATGCCTCTCTCAATGCTTAGTCTGGGTTTTCTAACCCTGGTTTGTCTAACTGACCGCCTTACATTCATAATCCACTTCTGCCTTAACATGCACTCTTGGCATCAACCCATTTCTTCACTCTTGACCTCATGTTAGTACTTACATTACTTCCCTTAGTTCCTGATTCTATCTCAACTTTGTTCTGATGGGTCGCTCTTGATCGTGTCCTCTTCTCAGCCTTCAAAAGGGGGTTCTTATCTATCATGAGTTAAAACTACGAAGAGTAATCATTTCTTCTCTCCTTGAAGTGCTTTAGAAGTGGCAAATTCTAAAGCCTCCCTTGGGAACCCTATGAGTGTTTTTTTCACTCCAATAATATGATGTACTTATTTCTGTCCACCTGAACTCTTGCCTATCTTTAAGTTCTACTTCCTGCTTGGTTTTATTCAAAGACACAGATAAGACGTCAACTTCTTCCTTACAAAAATCATACATCTATTTTAAGACTATTATTAAACTTAATACTATCTTCCTTCTTCAAGGTACATACCTATGATTCCTGCAACACTGTTTATCACTTAATGCTATATCTTATGTTCTCTCAAACCTCTCCAGTCTTTCTACAACCCTCTACAAATGAAATGACCAAAACAGGATACTAACAAATAACAGACAATTTACAAATAAATACAACACAATACTAACATGGCCAAAAAAGAATACCCTTTGAACAAAAGCAATCAGTCAACTGTGTTGTGGTCTCTTACATTATGACAGAGGGCAGGAGTAGAAAATAACCACAATCTCAGAACTTCCAAAAGTTTATTCTCTAGCAGTGAGCTGCTGTCTCCTCACAAACCAGGAGACCCCCAATCTCCACAGCCATTGAGCATTTACAACCTCCCCACCCCAGGGAAGAAAAAGCATCCAAAAAACAAAAACCTCTTCTTACTATGAATTCACTGTAGTTATCTCTCCCAGGCCACGCATGGGGCCTTCACGGGGTCTTAAACTTCTTAGCTATCATCTCATTTCTCTTAGAGCCCAATTGCTGCTATTTAATTATGCATGTTAAAACTACTTCTTATAATCTTTTATTTCCTTTAAAGTCAAAGTATCATTTTCCTGAGCTAGAGAAGAGGGAACAAGGTTGAGAAAAGATTAAGCTGGAAAGCAAAAAAACAGAACTCTATTTTTTTAAAAAACTGAATTTAGCTGATAGGATTTGGCTTTCCATAATGTGAGCAAAATACTTACCTTGAAGATAATTAAGAGGCATTTGTGAATTCCAGAATAAGAAGGCTTTTACCAAAAAAATTAGATCAAAAAACCGGACAGGGCTTCCCTGGTGGCGCAGTGGTTGAGAGTCCGCCTGCCGATGCAGGGGACACGGGTTCGTGCCCCAGTCCGGGAAGATCCCACATGACGCGGAGCGGCTGGGCCCGTGAGCCATGGCCGCTGATCCTGCTCGTCCGGAGCCTGTGCTCCGCAATGAGGAGAAGTCACGGCAGTGCGAGGCCCGCATACCGCAAAAAAAAAAAAAAAAAAACAGACAAAAAAACAAAGCTAATGATAAGAGGAGATAAGAGGCAGGAATTAAAAAAAAAAAAAAAAAAAAAAAAAAGACTGCAGGATACAGAAACAGGGCTATAATCAAGGGAAAAGAAAATAGAAATCTATCCCAAAAAAAGCAGCAGAGCTATGGATGCAAAATATAATTTTATTTTGGGTTTCTTTTTAAAGAAAGCAATAATGTAGCTGTTTGTATTTAGTTTCAGGGAACTGAGAAAAATGGATTTCAGACCATCATGTACATGGGAGAGTATCAAATATTAAGGGCTTTTATGACAAAAGCTTCTAGAAAATAAAGGACTGAGTCAGGAATAAATAATCATATAAAAGCACCTGTAATTAAACAATACTTTAGGCTTCTACACCTCTCTGGTAACACACTGAACAGGGAGTTATACCATAAAAGTATAGGGAAGAAGAAGCTGTATGAGCTACTTCTAACTCTACCTCTTGGACCCATCTGGATCATGGCAGCAGGTAGCAAAATCCTAAGGTGTTAAAGTACACCCATCACCCAAGACCAAAAACTACTCCCACCCCACCTTGGCTCAATGGTTTTCTCCCACTGTGGTGAGGGTGGTTTTGGAAAAGCTCCTCAAATGCCAGGAAACACTGTAATACAAAAAGAAAAAACAATTCATAAGTACCAAAACTTAACTAACATTTTGGCTTCCCTTTCAAGGAAAACTGGTATAGTGGAAAAAACACCAGTCTAGGAACCAAGAAACCAAGTGTATTCTGCTTGTTGGGCACTCATTCTAAGATGTCTGTGGTACTCCAGGGGATTTGGTGGGGAGGGCACTCACTCACTCACTGCTTAAGGGTTACTAAACTAGTAGAATATATGCCAGAAGCTCCCGATGGCCATCTCTGTCACAAATTGGGCTGAAAATGAAGCCATCAGAGAAGCTAGCAGAACTAAGGGATGTAAAGAGACATCTCCGGTGATACAACTGAAGAATCCTCTCCAGTTCCAGCCCTTCCTGCAGATATTTTCTCCCTTAAGTTAGTCTGCAATAGGTTTCTGTGACTTGCAAGTAAGTCTGGCCAATACACTTGGGTTCTAATTCCACACTGAACTTGAGCAAGTCATTCCTCATTTACTGGCCTTACTTAGTTCCTCGTCTATAAAATGGGCTAGATCTGACGTTTTCAAAACTTTTTTTTAAGCAATAGAACTTTTTAAAACAAAAATCTTATTTTGATATCAAAAACTAAAATGATTTTATTCGTATAAATGTATTTTATAAGATCAGATTTACAACATTTACTTCTGACCAAAATCAATAAGAACGGGTATTTAAATCTCACCTTGAGACTGAAAATAAAGATGATTCTGTTAGTAGAAATGTATTATCAAATGTATGATATTTATGACATCAATGATAAATGTATGACACTTATCATATCAAATGTATATTTACTATAATCACCAAAGTCAATGAGAACAATGATGTGTTTTGATAAAAATGAAACTTTAAAATTAAAGACTAATGGTAAAAGTTGAAAGCTTTTATTAACCTCCCAGGATTCAATTTATTTCTGTACTGTTTTGGTTGCATAGGAGTAAGACAACCCTGATTCAAAATGAATAGTTGCAAAGAACAACATGGTACTACTTATTCACCTGCCTTACCCCATGATATTATTTAATTAAAGGTAGAAAAAGCTTTTAAGTTCTGCACAAAAAAAACCTAACAGCACAAGATTTTTAAAATAGATATTCAACTGGTTAAAATTTAGTACATAATACAGTTCAGCATTCATGGGTATTGGTTTTTTCTTTTTTAATGATTTAAACCTCATTTAAAAATCAAATCTGAATCAAATGTTTACAGATTCCAATTAGTATCTTCACAGAACTCTAATAAAACAGCTAATCTCTAAACTCTATTAAGAAGGTTTTTAGTCAGATTCACATACACTCACTACCCATCAGAAATTGTAATGAAGCAAATATAAAAAGTTATAATTCCTCTTTTTTTATAATAAGCCTGCTTTAAAGGAAAGAAAAATTTCACCAATTCCTATTCACAATCTTAGAGAGTTATGAATACAGACAAATAATAAACTGGGTCAAATAAGACTATTACAATAATCTATTCAATCTTATTGAGAACCAACTTGATGGGGCAGATCATAGAAGGTGCTATAAAACATTCATTATTTAAGAGTGCCTGCTTTACAACTGAGATGAATAACTCTCCATGCCCAACCTCAAGAAGATAACAGTCTAGCAGAGGATACAATACAGCTGACCTTGAACAACACAGGTTTGAACTGCACGGGTCCACTCATACATGGATTTTTTTCAACATTAAATACTACAATACTACACGATTGCAGTTGGTTGAATCAGGAGATGCAGAACTGTGGATTCGCAGAAACAGTGTATACCAAGGGATGACTATAAATTATACTTGGGATTTTCGACTGTGCAGAGGGTCAGTGACTCTAACCCACGCATTGTTCAAGGGTGAACTTTACATTCATTCATTCAACAAGAGTGTCTCCTCAAGAGTGTCTCCTCAGTGCCACCAGCCACTGTGCAAGAAACAGGGGCTAAAAAGTGAACAATACACATACTGTCCCTACCCTCTTAAGTTCAGACTTTAACCTAAAGGCAATAGATAACCAATGAAGATTTTAAACAGAGATATGATTAGATTAACCTTTCTGAAAGATGGTTGGCTACTATAAACTGGAGATACTAAGCCCCAGGATAGAGAAACCAGTTAGGAACTACTACAGTGCTGACAAAGTAACGGGAACTCAAAAGATGGAACAACAAACTCAGCTGAAGTATGTGAAAACAAAAAAACTTCAGAGGGTAATGTTGCAGCTCAATCTTAAAAAACAAGGAGTACGCAGACAAGTAGAGGGAGTTTGTGCAATAAGAGAAAACCATAGGAAAGGCATGTCTGGGAAACCTCAAGTATCAATAGTTCCTCACAGTGGGTCTTGAGTGAGGTGAAATCATTGCTAGAAAGGCAGATTAAGGAAAAGATAGTAAAGGATATTTTATAACAAAGAAACATGTCCAGGACACTGGGGAGTGCTTTTAAACAGGGTGATAACATGACCAGGCTTACATTTTAGAAAAATTCTTCCAGGGACAGTAGCCTGAAGAAGATGACAAGAAGTCTAACCATCCAAAAAAAAATGTGTGCTTGACAACAGATAAACTATCTCAAAGTCCTAATCTAACTAACAATTTATCATGACAACCAAATATGGTCCAAGCAAGTACTCTGAGCTTTAGAAACCAAGCAACTAGTACCAAGTTCAGGCCACAATGTATTTTGACATGGCTTTGAAACCAAAAAAAAGGGACATTTCTGCAGATAAAATACTAAAAATGTAACAATGGCAAAAGATAAATGAATGAAGAGGAAAAAACAGCAACTAAGAAAACAAGGATATAACAGAGAAAATTTTACTTCAGGTAAGAGTTACTTCCACTTGCCAATTACATACAGATTCACTTCTTCTACGTAATAATAAATTGTGGTTCCAACAAGCAATTCAAAAGCCAAATTTAATTTAATGCATAACACTTAAGAAAATAACCAAACAAAAACTAGATTAGAAACAGCAAACTATAACAGAGGACCAGCTCTATACTAGCTAGCTAGCTTCTCACTGCTTAAAAAGAAATCTCTCCCTGTCTGGCTGGTCCCTGAAGCATACCAACTAAAAGGGTAAGGTGAGGTGAGGTGAGGTGAGGTGGAATAGGGCAGGGTGGGTAAAGGAGGACTTGCTCTTTCACAAAGGTTCCTTATCAATGAACTAGACGAGTTCCTAAATGCTTTCATTCCAATTCTCTTTCTTAATATAACTCAGATTCAAACATGCCAACAGATACAACGAAGAATCCAATTATTTTATCTTAAGAAAATGAATCCTACCTTTCCGGGGTCATCCTTGGATCGAGGCACTTTAAGGAAACACTTGTTCAGTGACAGATTATGTCGTATGGAATTCTGAAATTAAAAAAGAAAGAAAAGCCATAAGGTCATTGGAATCCAAAAACCAAAACCCCCTTTAAAAACAGAATCAGAAACCTAAATATCTCTATGCACCGGAATACAATTACAAATGGAATACGTTTTTTAAATGAGCTTCAAATTTAAACCTTTCTGATTTTCAAATTATGAATGCTACAAAGGGGAGTAGTTATTGGAAAAGACAGTTTCTAGTGCATTTTGCAAAACTCCAAATAATGGACTATATGTCCCATTTTAAATGTTTAGTAAGACCTTTCAGTGATGCAGGAAGATGTCTGTGATTAACGTTAAATACCAAATATAAAATTGTATGCATATTATGATTTTAATTGTGATATATATTTATTAGCCAATTTATTTATTCTTGGAAACAAGCCATAATGCAAAATGCTAAGAGTTATTCTACATGGAATTATAAGTGATGATTATTTTCCTCCATTCACTTTTCTGCAATGTTCAAATGATTTACAAGGCACATGTGTTACCACTTTTTAATGAGTTTAAAAAGTTATAAACAAAAAAATTCCACTGCTCCATTACAAGAGTACATAAAAACCAATTAGGTTGTCACTACAATATTTAAGAAAGAAAACCACATGGGAAGACACTGACTAGAGAAGCCAGCAAGAACACGTAGGTTCCTCAATGTAGCAAGAAAGAATAAACAACTTGGATGGAAGGAAAACGCACTTAGATACCTGGAGAATCTGTGAAACAGGAAATCTTTCATCAATAAACAGGACTATGCCACAACTTTTACAGAAAATACACAAAGGCCATTTCTTCTTAATTAAATGCTCTAAAATCCATTTCATAATTTTGTTTGTTCCAAAATGGCCAGGTATCTGGTGGAGGGGCTCCAATTGCATTTAGCCACTACTTAGAATTGGATATTGGGCAGGGGGTTATATTTTGGCATAATGTCATTTTATTTTTAATATAAACTTTGGAACTCTAACAATGCCTACATTAAAACTTGCCTCTCATGAGGTAATCTGGGATTAAAGAAGTTTTTAAAAGATGACCAGAGAATGTAAATTCAAGCCTATCTTATTACCAAACATCAATTAAAACTTATGAATGGGAGTTCCACCTCTACCTGGAATGTAAACAGCTACAAAGACTGATGATCCCTCCCAAACAATGAGAAACCAATGGGTAGGCCAAAAAAAAGTCTATTTTTAAGCCACATCAGAGAGCTGAGGTTGCAAAGCAGCCCAACAAATAAAATTCCTAAGAGGAATAAGCCCATTCAAGGAGAAAGGGGACAAACTGTCTCACTTTTCGGCAGAATATGGGAGAAAGAGGTGGCCACCATTCAAGCACCCAAGAAATTAGCTAAAATTTGCAAGGCCAAGCATGGTATCAGTTTAGAGTAGCAAGGATCCCAGACACAAGGGAAATTTCCACTCACTCTCAAGCTCAGAAGAAGCTCTTGGACCTTCACCATATGCTCACAAGAAAGACTGGGGGCAGGAAAGGAAAACAGAGAAAAGTCTCCTTCGTGGCATAAGCAGGAAGGAGGTAACTGATGGCCACAGGGGAAAAAAAGCCACACCACCTTCTACAGATCTTACAAAGCAAAAAACTTAAGTTTGAGGTAGGGGTAGCAAAACTTCTCACCCATAGGGCTCTGGCAAAGATTACTTCTGAGGAAAGAATGGAAACAAAGCCCTTCTGCCTCGAGGGAGGGATAGGAAACACTTTCCCAGGATACAGGCAAAGATCCACTGATGGAGGAAGCAAAATCCTTTCACCTATGGGACAAGTGTCAGAAACTACCCAGGGGCCAGTATCCTACACCAATACACCATGCTGAGGTGGAGGATGACTATAGCTTGGAAAGGGACAGGAAACTCCCACGCAAAGGTAACTGGATGAGCAAAGATAACTAACCTGGCTGAGGGAAAAAAAACACTGAAAAAGCCCCACCAGTCCAAGGGCCTGAATAAGACTAAGGCTGGATCAAGACACACACACCCCCAAAAAAAAACACCAGCCCCTACCACAAGCCCAGCAGTGAATAACAAGTAATGACAACCTTCAGAGAGAGGAGGGGCAGGAGCATGGACAGAGACCCCTATCTGTAGCAAGGTGGGCAGAAACAACTAAACCTAAAGAGAAAACAGGAAAACTGAGAAAACCCTACAGCACCCAAGCCTCCCACTCCAAGCACAAGGTAACAGGAGTCTACTGCAGGAGGAATGTAAAGTCTGTGGTATACTAAAGGCAAAGATACCAACAACAAAACCCAAATCCAGCTCAACTACTGATGAGTGTAATTTGACTCCCCACACAAATGGCCTATGAAAAAAGATGCTTGTCCATTTACAGGTACAAATAGTATTTACCTCTATCTCTACCATTCTTCTACGCGTGTAGCTGGAACTCAATCAAAAATTGCAAGACACATGGAAAAGCAAGAAAAAAGAAAAAAGCCCATTGTCAAGAGATAATCAACAAAACCCAACTGAGAGATGACGCAGATGTTAAAAATATCAGACAAGAACTTTGAAAAAGCTATGACTAATATGTTCAGGCACCAAGTAGAAAAAAGTGCACAACTTGCATAAAGAGATGGGGAATTTCAACAGAGATGTGTAAGCTATGAGAAAGAGTCAAATGTCAATGACAGAAATAAAAAACATGATAAAAGATAAAGGATTCCCTAGATGGTTCATCAGTAGACTGGACCCAATTAGGGAAAGGCTCAGGTATCTTGAGGCTAGATCAACAGAAATTATCCAAAATAACACACATGCACGTGGGCATGCACATATACACAAATACAAAAAAAAAAAAAAGATCATCCAAGAACTGTGGAACAATACACGTAATTAGAGTCCCAGAAGGAGAAATGGAAAAGAATAGGGTAGAAGAAAAATTTGAAGATGTAACAGACAAGAATCATCCAAAAGTAATGCAGGACATCAAATCACAGATGCAAGAATTTCAGAGAACACCAAGCAGAAGGAATTAAAAATCCACACAACTATATTCATTATAGCCCAAAAGCTGAAAATCAAAATTAAGAGAACATCTTGAAGGGCAGCAAGAGAAAAAAAGAAAGATTATGCACAGAGAAATAAAGATTAGAATTAAAGCGATGTCTCAAAAACCATGCAAGTTAGAAGACAACAAAGTGACATCTTTAAAACACTAAGAGAAAAAAAAAGTCAGTTCTCTATCCAGTGAAAATATCTCTGAAAAATGAAGGCAAAAGAAAGACTTCTAGACAAACAAAAGCTGAAAGAAGTCATTTCTTGTACCGCCAGTTGGCTGGCAATATTGGAAGGAAGTTCTTCAGGCAGAAGTATGATACCAAATGGAAACCTGGATCTACAAAAAGAAATGAAGAGTTCCAGGAACTGTGAAAATGAAAGCAAATTTTAAAAATCACTTTTTCTTATCTGTAATGCCTTTAAAAGATAACTGTCTAAAGCAAATATAACAATTATTTATGAGATTTATAACATGTAAAAGTAAAATGTACAATAACAATAACACAAAGGTTGGCTCAGGGGAATTAGAAGTACAGCTGACCCTTGAACAACACGGGTTTGAATTATATAGGTCCACTTATATGCGGACTTTTCCAATAAATACATACTACAGTACTATACAATCCAAGGTTGGTTGAATCTGCAGATGAGGAACCATGGATATGGGGGGCCAATTGTAAAGTTATACATTCAACTGTGCAGGGGTCAGCGCCCCTTAGTCCCCGGGTTGTTCAAGGGTCAACTGTGTAAGGTTTATAAAGTTCTTACACTATACATAAAATGGTATAATGAAGGTAGAGTGTGATAAGTTAAAGATGTGGGTGGTAAACCCTAGAGTAATCACATCCTAAAACAAAATTTAGGAAGAGGTATAACTAATAAAATAATAGTGAAGATAAAATGAAATCATAAACAATACTCACTCCAAATCCAAAAGAAGACAAGGAAAAGAAGGAACTAATCAGAAAAATTACCCATCTAAAAAGTTCAAGATGGGAAAAAAACAAAATCAAGATGGTCAGAAGAAGAAAGCAAAATGGTCATGTTTTCTAAATGGCTTCACAGTGGAAGAACACATCTCTACTTAGATCTTCCTCCTCTACAAAAAGCTTAAAAGCTGGAAATCTTCAAGACTCTGCCACTGTCCTTTTTTCACTTCTACATTTGCTGCCTGAGCAATCTCATCTACAGCCATGGCTTCAATAACCATGTGTGACCTTTCTCCTGAGTTAACATGTATTCTCAACAATCTACTAGACATCTCCAGAAACACCTCCAACTCAACATGTTTAAAACTAAACTCAATCTTTATTCCCAGTGCGGTCTTCTGCCAGTTTTCCCTTCTCTATTTAAAGACAGTTATTCATATAACTGTTCCAATCAGAAACCTGTAAGACTTCCTTAACTCCTCCCTCCTTCTCACCATCTAAAACAAATCTGTCACCAAATCTTGTAAGTCTACCTTCAATCTACCTACTTTATTCCATCTCTTCTGTTACTACCTCAGTCCAGGACACCAGTCTCACCAAAACTAGTACAACAGCTTCCTAACTGATGTCCACCCTCTACCTTCCTCTCTTTACCCCTCCTCCACCATTCTCTACCCAACAGGCAGTTACCTCTTCACAAGGCAAATCTGACATTACTGCTTCAATTAAAACCTTTCAGTAACTCCTCATTGCACTTAGGATAAAACCTAAAATCCTTAAAGCCTCCACAAGACTCTTCATAATCTCACCCTATCCTGCTGTCATGCTCTCTATACTAACCCCCTCCAATGGTCTCTCTCACCTCTAGGCTTTCCATTTATTGCTCCCCCTGTGAAAGTTACTGCTGCCAGCCTTCCTCCATCCCTTTCACCTAACTGAGCCTACTTAACTTTCAATTCATTCTTGGTTTAAACATTAGTTCTTTAAGGAAGTCCTTTCTGACTTTCATAAATTATTAGCTTAGGCCAAGTGTGCATTTCTCACCACACAGTAATTTGTTTAATGGTCTTCCTCCTCCATACTGTATTCTATATCAAAATGTAAGTAGGCTCCATAAGGGTAGGGATCCTGTCTACCAACTCAGAACCTAGAGTATAATGCTTTTCATAGGGGAATCACAAATCTGTTGGAAAAAATACCAAAAGCATATTTAGAAAATAAAAACACCCGGAGAGATATGAGAGCCAAGACATGTATTTACAACACATAATGAAGAAAAGAGATGACTTCAGACCTCACAACTTGGGGAGACACTACCTCTAACAACCCTAAGAAAAGAAGTTGGGTGCTTCCCTGGTGGCGCAGTGGTTGAGAGTCCGCCTGCCGATGCAGGGGACACGGGTTCGTGCCCCGGTCCGGGAAGATCCCACATGCCGCGGAGTGGCTAGGCCCGTGAGCCGTGGCCGCTGAGCCTGCGCGTCAGGAGCCTGTGCTCCACAACGGGAGAGGCCGCAACAGTGAGAGGCCCGCGTACCTCAAAAAAAAAAAAAAAAAAGAAAAAGAAAAAAGAAAAGAAGTTGGGAGAGTAGAGGTAGACATAACTAGGATGGCAGAGAGTAAGCTGGAGAAAAATAGCCCGGGTTAAATAACTGATAATGGCATATTGCTTGGCCTCGAAAACCCAGCTTCAAAAGTAGTTTCTCAAAAGTACAGTCTACTTACACCAGAATCACTTGAGATGAATTTTAATGCAGATTCCTAGGATCTAAGATGACTAATTCAAAATCTCTGGAGTTGTGACCCAGGAATCTGAATTTAAAAGCACTCTCACTGATTTTTATTTTCACTTGAGTTTAAACTGGCATCTCTCATTCAAATCAACCACCACATTCCCACCTTTATTTCTCTTCTCCCACTGTGAGAGCCCTGACTCCCCAAAACACTAATATATGTACTCATTTGTTCTATCCTACCACGCACATAAGATTGTTTCAGAATTGCTCCCAACTCCCAACTTCTTTTCTTGTGGTTATACAAGGTAGAGAGACTGCCTCTAGCAAATTACCATTCCAAAGACAAATCTACTAAATGAAGTCCATGATTCTTTTGTAATTCTTTTCAACTTTGGTATGCTCTTTCCAAAACTTCTTGAATTTTTCTGTGTGATTATGTTATACATTTGATATAAGGCTTATTTATTTCTACTTATATTCAGTTTTAAGGTTTTCTTTTTTCATCCTTTTTGACTTCCTAACATATTTTTTGAATGTGTAAAACACTTAAATGTTTCAAAACTCAAAACTATATAAAAAGGTACACTCACAATCTTATTCCCTTCTCTATCTCTTCTACCTCAGTTCCGTCCATCCCTATAGGTAACTATGTTTACTATATTTCTAGTTTATTATTCCTAACTTTCTTTTTACAATAATAAGCAAACACATAATACATTCTTATTTCTCTTTTTTCTTCACATAGAAAAGTAGAATACACCCCCACATGCCCATACCACTCTTTTATATTTTTCTTTTTATTACCCTAAATTCCAGTAACTTAATAGGTTAATTTTCTTTAGTAAGGTGAATAGCACAAAAAAAATTCCTTTTCCTCTAGTTCAGATTACAAAATCATTCAATTATGGAAATTCAAAGAGTTTTTATAACTCTTATGGACTATTCAAAGAATTGTTTTTAATATGTAATCTCCCTTCAATGCCCTGGCACAAAATGAAAGGGAGTTCATCTAAATATTAAAATTCTATTTGAATCCTTTTAAGTGACCACGACAACATTTTCTCCTCTGGGTGACTTTAGTTGGCTCTACATTTCTGGAAAGGTGGTTGACAACTGCTTTAGGATCTTTCTTCCATCCTCTCTTCAAACAATACAAGCTAACTTCACAAGTTCTATATGACCTTCCATTTTCACCTAACCCATCTCTTCCATACCTGAAGAAGAAACAGTAAGCAGCAAGTTGTACAAGTAATGCTAAACAAATCTTAGGACAGTGAATGGGAACTAAAACATGAAAACAGAGATAGGACCTGAGCAAAGGAGAAGATAAACCACTTTCCATTTGTCTCCATGTGAGATATTCAAAATATTTCTATGCTTACAAAAATAAAATTTAAAGTAATGATGGCAAGTTCTAGGCTCCTAAAATTGGGTGGAAGAAAGTTTTTTAAAAGAATAATTATGAAACAGCAATCCCTGGGAATATTAAAGGTCTGCCTAAAGCAACAGACTGGACTAGATAATCTCCTTGGCGTATCTTTTAGTTCTAAAAAGCAACATTATCCTTCTCAACCTATTCCCATTTTTTGCTTTCCATCCTTCCTTCTTCATTACATCCAAACCATGTATCTTCCAGATGAAACTGTATCACCACTTCTAAACCAGTTTCAGACCATAACTTGGGGTGGCCAGCAGCAAGAAATCCAGCAGACTGAATCTGGCACTCTCAAGGTGGACTTAGATGAACCAAGATCCCTGAACAAAAATCTGTAAGTTCTATAATAGAGTTATTAATAAAACATATGGAAACACAAAAGATTAATTCTATAGGGAAAAGAGAGATTACATATGAGCTTAAAGAATAAACAGAATAATGCCAACTGGACAAAGGGCAAGAGAAAGTCCAAGGACAAGTAAGAGAAAAACAAAAGCAAGAAAAATCAAAATATTTATTTCTAGGACAACTAATAGGCTGGAATATGTAGAAGAAACAGTACATGAGAGGGAACTAGCAAAAAATAAAGCTAGGAAAGAAAGCTGGGACCAGGATTCTGGCTTTCATTCAAGCTGCATTTATTGAGGCTTACTAAATGGAAGTACTGTGCTAGTGCATGGAATACAGGAAACTATACAAAAGAAATCCCTTCCCATAAGGCATTTGATTATCTGGCATGATACACAGCACACATCACTGGTGCACAGTAATTCAGTAAATGCCTTTAATAAGTATATTCAAACAAAAAAGACAAAGGTGTTGAGACATGAAAGCTTAAGAGAAACAAGTGGAACTACCAGCTGATGGCAGACCTAAAGCTCTGTTAAGTCCCCTTTTTCCACATGCACACACACAAATGCACACACACAGATACACACACCCCACACAGCACACAACTGGATAACTCCTACATAAGAATATGAATGTAAAATGTGCAGATACAAAAGAAAACTGAATTATTTGTCATATAACATAGATTAGGTAGGTAACTAATTTGAAGGTTCCTCAAAAAGCTTAGATGAGGAGCTAAGGCTTCTTTAAGAAGTAGCTGATTCTAGAGCTGAGGCAGGAAAGATACGAGATGAGCCTGGAACATCTTGTAGTGCCAGAAAGTTCAGAAGTGGTAAATAAACAAAAGAACTGTACCATATCAAAGGGCACAGGAGCCAACCTGTAAGAGCTCCCAATGCCAAAAGCAGCAAAAATCTGAGCAACAAATAACGACAGCACAAAAAATAAAATAAATATCCATGAGTGCATACTATTACAAATATACGATTGAATAAATAAATAAAAGGGGAAGAAGGAACAAAGCTTCCATATTAATTGGGAAGAATCCCAATTAATATAGAAGGAATAACGGAAAAGAGAAAACCACCACTAGAAAACAATAAAAACTGCTGTAATGATCTATCAATGAACACTAAAATTAATGAACAAAAATTTCAGAAAAACAGGGTATTGCATGCTGTCAAAGTATTTCCCCCAAAACATTTCATAATTTACAAAGTGATAAATAGTAATTTTATAGTGGAGAAACCTGGCAGACACCACCTTAACCAAAGAACCATGGTGAACATTACCAGTAATAAGACATACTGACATCAAGTTCCCCCTGATACGACTGATAGACAGAGAAGGGCACATCACCTCTGCATTATTCTTCCCCAAAATGCATTACTTCAATCTAACCAAGAAAATATCAGACATATCCAAACTACAACTACTATTTCTTTTGTGTAGTTTTCTACAAAATACCTGACAAGTACTCTTCAAAAGTGTCAAGGTCATAAAAGACAAGAAAAGATTGAGGGACTGTTACAGATTGGAGAAGACTAAGGAGACATACAAATGACAGCTAAATGTAATGTGGGATCCTAGATTAGATCCTGAATTGAATCCTAGAACGTAAAAAAAACATTAGTGGGAAAAACTGGTGAAATCTGAACGAAGTCTGTAATTTACTTAGCAGCTAACAGTACTGCTTAGTCAAAAATATTAATTTCTTAGTTTTGATAATAGTACTATGGTTATATAAGGTGTTAACAAAGAGGAATTGATTGAAGGGTATATGGGAACCCTTTGTACTACTTATAAAACTCTTCTATAAATCTAGAATTCTCTCAAAATAGTTTTTTTTTAAATCTTTGATGATAAAAACAGTACTAGTTGCAATACTATACTGTTTTTTTTTAAACCTCAGACACACTATCAACTTCACTGACCTGTGGGTATTGTTTTCTAGTGAATGCTACGTTATCTCTACTCCAGTACTTTATGCTATGTCAGTCCTCTAATGTAAGAAAGCTCTAACAAATTAATATTCTACCCAAAATAAAGTTATTCATCTAATTTAAAACACTTAATTTCCTTTTTTAATCCTAAAAATGACTAGTAATCAGAATTTCACCTTTAATTATATAAGCCTCCACAAAGCTTTATCTTCAATAAAAGCCAGTATTGTTATTGTTTACAGCATAAAAATAAAAATTTAAATAAAATCCTTACCTTCCATCCACTGCCAGCCTCTCTATAATATGGGAAGTTATCACAAATCCACTGGTAAATCTCACTTAGAGTCATTTTCTTTTTGGGTGAGCTATTAATTGCAAATGTAATGAGGCTGGCATAACTGTATGGAGGCTTCCCATCTTTGTGCTGTTGGACTTCTTCCTGGTCCAGGGTTGTATTTGGGTCAAGAAGTGTATTCTTCTTGGAAATTCCTGTTCCATGTGCATTTTGTGTAGCATCTGATTTTTGGATGGCTGCTCTCATGGTGAGCTGTGGTAACCAGTCCATAGATGTTAGGCTGCTCTCCAGTTCAGATGTCATCCTGAAGGTAAATAGACTCCTTAGTCAATATCAAGGAAAGAACCCCTGCTTCTCAAAATATCCAATATTCACAAATCTAGGAGTTCCAAAGTGAGGGAAAGCCTGAGTTAAATCTGGAGGAAAAAGATTGAGTATATTAATGACCAAACCAAATATTTAAGGGATCAACATTTCCAATCTTTTTTCTTAATTTCTTCCTCTCCAAACACAACAAATTTGGTTTTAAACTGTTTAAGAGATAGAACAATACATACACACAAAGTGATTCTGAGGCCAGTTTTCTTAAAAAGACTATCTGTCACTTTAAACAGGGAGTCAGGATCATAGTATGAATAAATCTGTCTGCAGTCCAGCTCTTTACTCACCAACACTGCAGGCCCTTTTAAAACTTAAGATTGTATATCTGGCATTTCTTTTACACAAATTTTAGAGAAATCATACAAAAGAATACCAAAATTAAAGTGTAGGCAAGAGGTCAGAGAAGTAACTGAGAAATAAGCACAGGAATTTACATGGCGGAAAGAAGGTAAAGTTGGGCAGGTGGGAGATAGGAAGAGTAAAGCAGGGGAGACAAGAATAGCAAGGAGACAAGCTAGCTGGGGGAGTTGACTGAAAAAAGAAATGCAAACTCAAGGACACTGATGAACTAGAGAAAAGGAGAAGAGGCAGTGCCAGGAAGTTTAAAAACAAAAAAAAGTCAAAGAACAAGCTTAAGAAAACTAAAGATCCGGGAGTGTAGGATATGAGATAAAATCACATAAATGGACAGCAAGAAAAGAAGCATTAAAAACTCAAGGACAGGCTTACAAAAACATCCAGTGATCTGGATTCTGTAATCTATTTCTCTCCAAGGCTGAAAAATTCAAACCATTATCACCCAAAGAAAGAAAAAAGAAAAAACAACATCTGCCAGGTTAACACATATTCTGGAGAAAGAAGGAAGCTGCTCTAAGAATGGAAGATAAAAATATAGAAACAAAGATTGACACCTCACACTGGAATGGCGAACTTTCAACAAAAGGTACAAACTTTCCTATCCTGGGATCAAAGAAGCAGGAGAAGTGAGCCAGACAACAAAGCAGAGAGGAATGAAAGGCTTCTAAGTGATATAAAAATAAAGGGAAAAAGAAAACAAAATAAGAAACTTAAAGTATCTCAGTAAAAAGAAAAAAGTTGTGGCTAAGAATCCCATATATACCCTTCATTCCAAGTGGCTGCAGGCAAAAAGCAACCTGGAGTATGTGCTTAGCATCTGAACTTCTGGGAGGCAATGTAGAATTAATAAAGAACACAGGCTCTGGAGTCAGGCAGACCAGAATTCAAGTACTTATTCTACCAGTTACTATCTGTGAGACTATGAAAGTGTTACTATCTCTAAACCCCATCTCATCTGTAAAATGAAACAATAATACTTTAACCTACGGTTAAAGTATTACTTTGAGAAATAAATGGGATAACTTATGCATAGAAGAAACATTCAATAAGTATTAGTTAATAATATTATTCTAGGAGTATCTTGGGATGGTACTAATGAACCATAAAGTAAATAAGATTAAGCAATAGCAATTAGAAATCAAGAGATAGCCATGAGGATTCTATCTGCATTGCCAGTAGAATATTAACTACTGGCAATGCAGATAGAATATTTTCCAATATTTTGATTAACAGTTTTACATTTTTCATTTTCCCTCCCCATCTCTGCTGTATGCATTCCTCTGAAACCTGAACTTTAAATTCCTCTATACAGCACCTTGCTCTACAACCTCAGCCAGAAATGCTTGTTCCCATCATGAAATAAGTTATAGAAACTTGTGGAATAAGAAGCCAAGATAATTTAGAGATCACAGAATGTCAAAGAGTGGGCAAAGTACCCTACAGATTAGAGAACAAGGCCTCCAATCTAAAGATGAAAAACTAAGGTCTACTGAAGTTAAAGACTTGTCCAAATTCACACAAATAGTTAACAGCGGAACTAATACCAGAGCTCAGATCTCCTGATGCCCAATCCAGCAGTTTTTCTACCATACCTTACCTGTAAAATTAAAATAATAGTACCTACCTCTCACTGATATAAAGTACTCAGAACAGCGACTGGCAAAGAGTAAAGAGTCAATAAATGTAGCTACTGGTAGTGGTTATAGCAGTAGTTGCTGCTATTATTATTCACATTTTATTCTACGAACATTGGCTATTACTGTACCATGCTATCGTCCTATTTGCCTCAATTAAGTCTCCACTGAGTAGCTTTATTTTGTTCAAATTCCCAAAGCAGCCAGTCACATACATTTTCAAAGATAATGTAAAAGTACATTCCAAATTGGAATATAGCTGATACAGCAGATGCTCCCTGTTGAGAACCATCTTTAACTTCTGTTTCCTTCCCCCAGTGCCACTGAGATGTTAGGAGAGTCTCAGTAATATAACATGAACACACACTAAGTAGGTACTTAATACTGTTATAAAAATAAACAAGAATTTATCCTTACACACGTGTACAAGGCTATCCTAGAGTAAAATTTTATACACACAGCAAGTATGATAAAGTTTCTGTCCTCTAGAAACCTGTACTCCAATTAGGAAGGTCAAACACAAGAAAGAGCTGGAAAAGAGCTCTGGGTGCTGCAATGGCTCAGAAAAAGGTGGAGGACAACATGGGCTGCAGCCTTAAGGGGTAGAGAAGGAAGAACTTCAGCTAAGACTTAAAGAAAGTTAAGATCTAAATAGGCTGGAAAGAATTTGGTGCCTAGCCATCAAAGGCATCATGAGTAAGAATTATTCATTGAAGTAGAGTATAAAAATCTTTCTTAATTTTAAAATCTGAAAAAGCAGGGCTGCTGTTTTCTTTGCAATTTGTTAAATTTTACATATTCTTGGTAGTGAGGTAAAAAGTGCCTCTATTGTTGCTGCTTAGGCTGGTTATTGCAGTGGCTCTCCACTGAGAACACAAAAAGTGACCATTAGATTTGACCAGATCATCAAGTAACTTTAGAAATAAACCTCTTAGTGGAATGGTGATGACAGAAGTCCACTTGTATAAGAGAACAGATGGTGGCAGATTTAAAAACAGCATGGGAGGCTCTGAGGAATCTGGTTATGGAAATCTGGTTAAGAAATGTCAGGCCCTCATTACCTCACCTCATTCCAAAAGCTTCCTAGCTGGCCTCCTAGGCTCTGATTCCTCACCACTCCTCCCTGTTAATTACCTCCAGAGTCCATGTATATACTCCAAGAGAAATGCCAGCAATGTTTTCATGTCACTGTGCCCAAAAACTTCAAATGGTTCCCCTTCTCGTATTATACTAAATCTGAATGCCTCAACTACTTTAGCTTCATTAACCTTTTATTAATCCTTCTCTATTAATTCCTAAAGCAATTATAACCTCAGTTTGGCTTTATCATGCTGTTTCACATGCATAATTGGAACATAAGCTTTCTACCCTCACTCCCTTTTCCCCCACCTCCCCATTGAGGATAGTGACCATACACTAGTACTTCAGATGCTACCCAACACCATGCCAGGTACACATTATCTGAAAAATAACACAGTATTTGGATAAGGAATGAGTCTTCCTTTCTGGAATGCCTTTTCCTTCCCACTCTGCCTAGCTGGCTTCTACTTTTTCATCAAGACTCAGACCAAACACCTCCCCCTCCAGAAAGCCTGATCAATCCACTCTTCCCATCCTCCATCTCCTAAATTGAACTAGATCCTACCCCCCACTGACTATAAATACTTCTATCACAGAACTTACACAGAATTAAATTACCTTTATCTACCTCTCTCCCATGAGGCCATGAGCTCCTTAGAAGAAGGAACTTTCTTATTCTTTTCTGTTCCCACAATGCCTAGGAACACAGTAGATAAAGGGTCAATAAATGGTGGCTAAATGATTGAAACAGTGACTAGCCAATGAAGGTATGGGTGTGCTGCTCCCCAAACAAGACCAAACATTTAAAAGCTAAAAGAGGTGAAAGAGGACTCAATAGTATGAGGTAAGGATAACCACAGGATCAAAGTCCTTTATGAACTGGAAAAAAGCAAGACTCAGCACAGACTGACAAGTTAGCAATACAGAGGAACACAGAGAGTTCTACTGGAAAAGTAGAGAAAAATGGGAAGATGGAAGCCAAAGATAAGAAGATAATGTTACTTGTGGGATAAACCAAGGCATGAAAAAATTATGTCTGAAGTTCTTAAATCTATGATGGTATCTATTGCTTAAAAGAATAAGGAATTTTTTCTTTATACAGTGAAAAGGTAAAGAGCATCCAGATATAACAACTCCACACTAATTTATGACATAAGAGGAGGGAGGGGGTTCTGACCTCAGTTAATGAAATTCTGCCACTGATACGATCCCAAATATGCATTTTAGCTACTTTAGCACGTGGCTTGGTTTCCCTCTGTAACTTCCCTAACAACTGAGGAGTAGCCATGGCTTACACAGAAAGTTTTCAACAGGATAAAAAGGTGGGAAATGGGTAGAGAGATTGCTGGCTTTCCTAAATGGAGGTAAGACGAAGGCATCAATGAAAATAAAGTAAGAATAATGAGGGTAATGGTGATGTGACCTAGATATTCCTGAATCCTCTCCCTCCCTTCCTAGCACTTGGCATTTTGTCTTAACACTCGGCATGTGAAAAACTGAGCAACTGAGAACTCAAAAGAAATCCTTGTAATTACCACAGCAGTAATTCTGATCACACACATCTCAGGGGGTCAAAAAATACCTATATTTAAACATAATATACATATATAAAAAACGTAATTCCTGTTACTGCATCTCAGCACCCAAGGCAGCCAGAAGCAAGGTCTATGGCAGAGACCACTAACTGCCACTTAATATCTGTTTTGCCCTTCTTCCTTAGGAATACAATTCCAATTTTATTCTGGATGGTATTATGCCTTTTGCCCTTCCTGCTCTCTGGAATGTGGATACAATAGCTATTGCTCCAACAGTCATCTTGGACCATAAGGTGACCTTTGAGAATGGAAGCCATACACTGAGGACATGGGAGCAGAGAGAAGGGATCTGGGTCCCTGATTTTTTTGGTGAAGCAACTGTGAAGCTGCCACCCCAGCCCTGAACTGCCTACCTTCCAGACTTTTTATGTGTTTAACTACTATAAAAAGATCTCTACCAGCAGGTGAACCCAATTCCTAACAAACATGGAATGTGGGACATGGAAGTGAGGTGATACAAGTAACAGGACCTAAAATAAGACACTCTCTTAGAGGAGTTGTTGAGGTAAACATTAAGAACTCTAATACTGCAGAATGGAAAGCTGGTTACACTTATTCAAGAGTGACAAAGGATTTGGTCAAATTGTCACCTACTGTAACTGGAAAACAAACCATATGCCAACTGAGGCTATACAGCAAGGAGAGAAATACTATAGGAAAAATTGAGAATATTGGCATGTGTTGGCTCCTTCTAGCCGCTTAAAACAAAGTCCTAAAAGGGAAATAAACTTCAATTACAGTTGCAAGCAGAGAAAATGCAGGTTTGCTAAGGGAGGTACTCCCTGCCTATGGCCTGCAATTCAAGCTAAAATTCCTATAATTTAAAGCCCTACACGGTTGAAAAAAACACCAACTGCTTCTGAAGTAGCAAACTGAAGTAACTGAGGGATAGCTGCAAAACTACAGCCTTAGCAGTAGAGAAGACTGGTGTCTTGCCACACAAAAGCAATGTTGTGAGGGTGCTGACTTTCCACCCAAGACTATCACTTCAAATGGCCCCACCCAGAGCCATCATTCCCTCAGGAGCTAAAAGAGGTGAATGAACTTGGATGGGGGAAAATATATTCTTTATTTCCACTAACTTGTGAAACTTAGCATTTCCTTTAATTACAAAAGTAGACAACAAATCACAGCAGCATTAACAGTACCTGTGACTTTGCCATCAATAAAAATCACAAATATATTCATATGTGACAAATGCTGCAGAATCTCAACTTTTTAAACTCATCGACTACTTCAAATTTATAACAGTGTATTAGATTTGCCACTAGATTTTTTATTTAATGTGTTAATTCAAAGGCATATATATTTCTATGTTATAAAGTTAATATTTTGCTAACCATATTTCAATATAATTAGTTTCTTCTGTAATCCTAAGTATTTTATTTTATGAATTTTGAGACCTTATTCTGCAAAGGGTCCACAAGTTTCACCAGACTTTGAAGGGGTTCCATGGCACCAAAAGGTTAGAAATCCCTGAGGTAAGTAGAGCACAAAGGGCAGAATTTTCATATTAAAAAATTCTGCCTAGATATGTCCTTTGGCTCAAAGCAGCAAAAAGTCTAGAAACAGCTTTTTAAGATGACTGTAAAGGGGAAGAGGGGTGTCTAGACTGCAAAAGCCTCAAGTTTCCAAAATAATACCCAAGCTAATCAACAAGAAGTGAGCTATAAAGCCTATGCATTTCCCAGATAGGGCATGTTCACCAATACCCACCACAGATGTGGCCATGGAGGATACTGGACAACGTGAGACCTTTCAGAGGGCACAGGGGACAATGGAGAGCCCATCAAAGAGCAGAATCAAGGAACTTATTATACTGTCATGGAGTCTCTGCCACTGCTACCCAGGAGGATTTTATAATCGATATGGCCTAGTGACTATATTGTGTTTCCCATTATCCTGTTTTCTGAATAAAAGATTTTATTGCTATTATCCTATTCCTTCACCACTATAAACCAAAAAGCCACTCTGGGATCTAATGAAAGTGAATGCACCCAGAGAGCTTAGACTTTCAGCTGGATATAATAACTGGATGAAACTCTGGGTTGTTTCCCTTGGGAAAAGGGCAAGTAAGTTCTATTTATAGGAAGAGCAGTACATGTGGATATTTGGGTACCCAAGGCTGATTGTGGCAGAAACCTAACAAGAAAGAAAATAATCTACTACAGATTGACCTTACATTTTGGAAGCATGTGACATAAAAAAACAATTTTTTTAATTTATAAATGAAGCAATAATTTAAGCTATTTCCAAGCAAAAGTAGCTGCTGTTATTTTTCAAAATTAGTTATCATACACCGGCAAAGCCAAAGTTTCTACTCTTAGTTCAATTTCAGGAAAATAACAGTCAATGTCCTACATCAGAAAAGATATGGTGATTAAGAACACAGGCTCTGGAGCAAGACTGTCTGGATTGGAATCCAAGCTCTTCCACTTTTAGCTATGTGACCTTAAACAAGTAAATTAGCCTCTCTATACCTCAGTCTCCTCATGTGTAAGGTGAGGATAAAAACAGTACCCACCCCAAAGGATTGTTGTGAGGATTAAATGAGTTATATATACAAAGCACTAAGAAGAGTCTCTAACACACAGTAAATAAGCATTCAATAAATGTTAGCTATTATTATTCCTATCAAATTCATACTCTTCAGAATTTTCTAAATTTTAAATGACTGTCACTCTTATTCAGTGGTTTTAGACTTACATGCCCTAAATCACACAATAATCATTTATCAAGCTCAATGGAAATGAGCCCCTCATTCAATTATTTACTCTAAAGAAATGATCCAGAAAAGACTGTGCTTTTAAATTTTGTTTGTAGATTGCATATGAAAATTGAACATACACTTTTCCCACAGAAATCAGATTCTATGATGATGATTCCTGAAGCAGCCCACAAAATCCTACCTATTCTATAAAGGAGTTCTATAAAACAAAGTTCTAAGAGTATAAAAGCCCCAGCTGGATATTCTGCAGCAGAAAGACAGAAGTGTAACAAGGAAAATAAAGAAATAAGTTTTTCCATTTTCCTGGTGTAGGACCAGCTTGTTCCTGATAAAATTTCAATACACATAGTTTATATCTGGCATACTTCTAAGTACCTTCTATACCTTGGCTCTCCCATCTCACACTGCCATAAGCATCCAAGATTGGCCCTTAAAGTTGGTATTATAAACTCCAAAATTAATTACTTGCTCTTCTCCTCCAGTAAAAACTCTAACCTTTTCAAAGCAGTTGATCTCTGCTCTATTTAGGAAGAAAGTGGACAGCATCAAACTAATCACCACTAAGGTATGAATAACTGAGCCTTTGAATTTCCTATGAGCAATGATCTTTTTAAAGGACAAGCCCAAAAAATTCTCATTGGTTTGAAGTGAAAATATAGGTAGAAGAATCATAATTTAGGATAGAGAATCCAATACACAAATAGAACTTCACATTTCAAAACTCTTGACTTTCACAACTTTTGTTTCACCCCTAAAATTCCAAAAATATTCACAATACAGCTTATGCAAAAACTTGAGGGACTTAGTGAGGCAACTGTCATTTGTAAACAGAACTGTGGTTTCAGAGCTCTTTATCATAAAATCAGAGATGAAAAAGGACCTCACTATGTCATTTTTAAAAGCCCTGCTATTACCTATTTTGGAAACCAACAATATTCTTTATCTCCAAGGGAAGAAAAGTTCACCAAATGTATACAGTAATTCATTTTGTTTAAAATAATAATAATAAATTTTAACAGACCAATCTATGTATCTCCCTTGCTGCAGAGAAGAAAATTTCTTTAAATTTTATCCTGGAAAATGAGAACTGGTCAGAGTTCTCTTCACAACTATGCTTCACATATTTTACAATATTAACACCATTTAGGTTCCTTCTCAAAAGTTTGAAGTCCAGAACTCCAATAGGATCTGATTTAAGAACCATAATATAGTTACTGCTCTTCTCTAGATTCTCTCCAAATTACTCTATTACTCGAATATATAATCTTAGATTCATAAAACTGTATTCTAAATTCATACAAGCCATACTCATAGTTAGAACTCCGTTCAGGCTAAAATTTAGGGATCATATGGTCAAAAGACATCTTTATGCTATAAATGTAATTCTTATCTTAAAAATATGTTACTCTACAATTTAGGGAAGAAAAATAAATATTTTCGGACATTAACCACTGAACTACATTCCGTCATCAAGTAAGTACCGTATTTTGCATTTAATCTCACTCTATCTATTGGAATCTCTATGTCTCTTGAGTAGCTGGAAAGCTAATAAACAAGAGTCCCTTTGATACAAGAACACTCAAAGCCATCTTTGCAGATGTTATTTAAAAACCCAGACAGAATCTGCTATTAATACTTCTTATACTTAGTTTTTAAAAATATGTGTATATGTAATAATAAACGTCCTCTGAGTAACATGTATTTACTTTGTCTCATTAAAGTGTTTATCCTGACCTCTCTGCAACCATACTGCTTCAACTCACCGTAGGACATTTACTGGATATCCTATCTCCATACACACTGCCTCCATGACATTATACGAGTAATAAGGCATCAGTGTTGGCAGAAGGCTAATAACATCATGGAAGACGATCCTGATGTGATATACATAAAATACTAAAGAAACAGCTTAAGCTGCTACATATGATGTTTACAGTTCAGTGGTCCTCAAAGTGTGGTCCAGGGACACTTTCAGGGGACCTGAAGGATCAAAACAATTTTCAGAGTAAGATATTATTTGCCTTTTTCACTGTCATCCTCTCATAAGTGTAGAGTGGAGCTTTTCCGATGCTATATGATGGGTGCTATCACAACAGAGTGAATGCAGAGGCACAGAACAGAATCCAGGTGTCTCTATTAAGCCAGATATTTTTAAAATTTTGCAAATATGTAAGGCAACACCACTCTTCTAAATTTTTGTTTTGGAAAATACAATTATTTTTCATAAAACATGTTATCTATGTTAATATATAATGGGTTTATTATTATTTCTATGTAAATTAATAAATATTTTGACTTTTTTCTTAATTTTAACTTCTAATACAATTTTGATAGATATAACTCACAAACGCATGCCCTTTGGGCACTAAATAATTTTTGAGACCAAGAAGTTTAAGATGCTGTAAGTCAACATCTCAAAGACTAAAGGTCACTGTTTCTAATATACTATAATGCAATGGAAAGTATAAAGGGTTTGAAATCACCCAAAAGGGCTTGAATTCTTATTCTTCTCCTTATTAATTGCATCCTTGGACAAGTCAAACCTCTAAGCCTCACAGAATTGCTGTGAGGAGTAAATGACAAAATACATGTGTGAAACACTGTAGTACAGAGTTAATGCTTGGCACAGAGTAGACATTCAACAAATGATAACTATTAGAAATCCCTTTTTTAAAAAAGACATGCTACCCACATGATAGTAAGGAAAGGCTCTGAATCCTAAAAATATCCTCCCTTGAAATCCTAACTCTTCTCACCCAACACTGGACACATGCTGCCTTTTATCAGAAACTTTTTGTAGCATTTTGCCTAGCTCACCCAGCCCTTTCTCAGCATTGGCTCCATCCCCAGGGCCCTGAAAAGTCAGTACTACAACAACAAATTAAAGGATTTGAACCAGGGTTGGTACCTGACCCAAACTGTTCATCTGAATTTTCTTCTTCAGGAATTTAGTAATAGGACTTAAACAGTCTGGGCTGGTCTCCTGAATGAAAAAGCTATGAACTTGAGAGGTATGGGATGGCCATGTGCCAGAAAAGCAAAGAAAGTCAGTTTATAGAAATGAAAAGATATTCCATTCAGCAAAAAGCAAGAGAGAAGAAAATATACTGCCTAGGTTCCTAAGAACTTAAGTTCTATTCCCTTAAGAGACCTAGCTACCTCTGGGTTCTGTGAAATACCCTATTATTCACCAAATAAATTCCTTTTCTTTTTTGTTTGATACGTCCAGTGCTGATTTCCTTTACTTGTAACCAAGCAAAGCTTGACTAAAATAAGCTTACTGAATCAAATCATATAATTTCTTTTATATTTTTCAGTTTTTTTTTATATCTGTGCACTGCTGGTAGCCACAGATTTTATATTTAACTCCTTTATTTTGCCAGTATATTCAGTGATGCTTTTTAGTCTATTACCTCTGATATTATTTTCCCCCATGTATAAGAATTCATGACAACTCCAATTTCTCCACCACCTCCCTATTTAGAAACTGCTGACTTTCATACAAGATTTTATTTTCAATTTTAGACAATGTATTTCAAAATTAAATCACTAGTTTTCTATCACTTATTTCTAGTTTCCTGCATTGGTATTTCCCATTTGCACTTATTTCTTCATAGGATCCTCAATTAAGTAGAATATTTTTTGGCACCCCTCATTTAAGAAAAAGCCTCAGGGCTTCCCTGGTGGCGCAGTGGTTAAGAATCCACCTGCCGATGCAGGGAACATGGGTTCGAGCCCTGGTCCGGGAAAATCCCACATGCCGCGTAACAACTAAACCCGTGTGCCACAACTACTGAGCCTGCGCTCTAGAGCCCATGAGCCACAACTACTGAAGCCTGCGTGCCTAGAGCCCGTACTCTGCAACAAGAGAACCCACCACAATGAGAAGCCCGCACACCACAACAAAGGGTAGCCCCCACTCGCCGCAACTAGAGAAAGCCTGTGCACGGCAACAAAGACCCAGTGCAGCCAAAAATAAAACAAATTAAAAAAAAAAAAAAGAAAAAGATGTTTAAAAAAAAAACAGAAAAAGCCTCAAATTTTGATAAATACTGACAGCCAAGAGGCAGAATTTAGTGCATGGGCACTGGAGCAAGACCTCTGTATGAATCCCAGCTCTGTCCCTTATTCACTGCATGTCCTTGAGTTGCTGAACTTTTTTATCTCAGTTTCCTCATTTGTGAAATGAAAATAATCATAACACCAACCTCATAGAGTTGTTAGGGGAAATTTAATTAATATACCATAAAATGCTTAAATAACGCCTGGTCTAATATATTAGTAAGAACACCATAAAGCTAGTTATCCAAGTCAATATTTAGTCCCATAAGTAACTTTTATAATATGTCCTTAAGTCAGTGACTAGTCACTGGTACTCTTCAATACCTTATACTCAGAAATGGAAGCCCAATAAGTCAGCTTAAAGATTAAATTACATTTAGGATGCTCTAGACCAGCATTGTCCAACAGAACTTTCTACAACAATGGAAACGTTTGTGTGTTATCCAATATGACAGTCAGTAGCCATGTGTAGCTAACCAAGCACTTAAAATGTGGCTAGTGTGACTGAGGAACTGATTTTTTTTTAATTTAGATTTAAATAGCCACATGAGGCTAGCGGCTACCACATGAGACAGTAAGCCTTAGAAGATAAGACAAAAAGTTCAAAATACATTTTAGAAAAAGTCTCTGTAATGGTCAAAATTAAGACGGTTTCTCATTACTCTTCATTTAATTGGAACATGTTAGAACTAAACATGCAAATTAATAGATATTATCAATTATAAAAAAAGTTTGATAAATATGATAACAATGATGAACTATGGCATGATAATGAAAGTTATTTCTGCCACTGTGTGGGAATGACTTAAAAGCATAAAACTATATTAATTATAAATATGATAAAAATGTAATATTAAATGTCAGCAACATCCTTAGCCTGAGGTCAGTTGCAAACCTGAATGCTACTGGTAGATACTCTAGAATCTAAGAATTTAGATTATCATACTAGAGATTATCAAACTAAATGAATTAAGCCAGACAGAAAGGCAAATATCATTTGATATCACTTATATGTAGAACCTAAAAAAATCACACAAAACGTATTTAACAAAACAAAAACAGACTCACAGACATAGAAAACAAACTTATGGTTACCTGAGGGGGGAAGGGGAGGGATAAATTAGGAACGTGGGATTAACAGATACACACTACCATATGTAAAACAGATAAACAACAAGGTCCTACTGTATAGCACAGGGAACTATATTCAATATCTTGTAATAACCTATAATGGAAAAAAATCTGAAAAAGAATATACATGTATATGTATATGTATAACTGAATCACTTTGCTGTACACCAGAAACTAACAACACTGTAAATCAACAATACTTCAATAAAAAAATATATTGTTTTAATTTTTAAAAATAAGAATTTAGGGTAAAGGGAAAATAGAAAGAAGGGGAAAAAGAAATCCTCTTCTACCCCATGTTCTTGAGCTGAGAGCAAAGGATAGAAACATGTTCTTTTTTTTTTTTTTTTTTTTTAAGTCTTTTTCATTGAATTTGTTACAATACTGTTTCTCTTTTTTATGTTTTGGGTTTTTTGGCCCCGAGGCATGTGGGGTCTTAGCTCCCCAGCCAGGGATGAACCCGAACCCCCTGCATTGGAAGGCGAAGTCTTAACCACTGGACTGCCAGGGGAGTCCCCAAACATGTCCTCTTTTATTCTAAAAACAATGATCCCTTTTGCTTTCTACTACAGGAAAATGCAAAAAAGGAAAAAAATATGCCAGATGCTTTATGTAATCAATATATATTTTATCCCATGAACCGTAACAGGCCAAGGAGGTAAACATTAACATCCCTATTGCAGCAAAATCAGGAAAAGTGAAGTAACTTACCCATGGTCATATGAATAATACGCGGCAGAGGTCTGAACCTGTATCTACCCAATTCTAAGACTAAATACCAGAGCTGCCTTAACAATAACAAGTCTGCTACTAGAAACAAGACAGCAAGAAGCCTTAAAATAAATCTACCCTCCTCTGGTCATTCTAAATAGCAGGGTTATCAATATCAAATGGAGGGAAATGAGGAAACAGATGGACAGGAAATTCACTTGGGACACTTAACACCCAAGCTTCTCTGGTGCTAAAAATCCCTATGTGTTCCCCAACATATCCTAAACAAACAGACTGGATCAATAATAAAAGGCATTTTAAGGGAGAAGCGCAACAAAAAGGAAAAGATAAGTGTGAACAAGAAAGAAAGAAAAAGATAACAAAAGGAAGAGGTCTCAGGTAGAAGATCAGAAACTACTTAAAGTACTACTGATAACTCAGCGTCCTATGCTGAATACACATGTGAACCATAAAATCAATCCTCATAAATGTTAGGCAATTCAGAAATGCAGAAAGGGCCCCATTTTAACAAGTCCAAAGAAATATCAAATTTTATTTTGCTTTAATCAAACTGAATTATAAGTCTAATGCTATAATACGTGAAAGAAATATGTTATATACATATATGTGTTTACCTGTCTACATAAAGCAAATGCTCAAGGAAAGCTTTTGCTTTTTTGGTAAGCTTTTGCTATTACTGAGTCTATACCTGGAAATAAAATGCAGGTAACCTCAGGATTCAAATCCATCTTATATAAACCCAGTAACCAGATTCTGCTAAATTTTTAAGATTCTATTGTCTGACAGAAACTGTATCCATCATTATCTGAACTCTCACTCTTGCCTTCCAAAACTCAGGAATTAAATAGATGTAGATGACCCAGTATTCACTATCCAGACGTACTATCCAAACTCAGGATATGAATGCAGTAGATTCGGATTGCAAGGAATACTTGCAAATCTTATATAAATTTTTAATATAATTTCACATGATTTACAAAATTAGCATTTTTAGCAACATGCAAGTATCCTACTAAAATCACATAAACACTGGCTGCAAAACAGATCTGAGTCATACACCATGATCAAGTGGGGTTTATTCCAGGAATGCAAGGATTCTTCAATATACGCAAATCAATCAACGTGATACACCATATTAACAAATTGAAGGAGAAAAACCATATGATCATCTCAATAGATGCAGAGAAAGCTTTCGACAAAATTCAACACCCATTTATGATAAAAACCCTGCAGAAAGTAGGCATAGAGGGAACTTTCCTCAACATAATAAAGGCCATATATGACAAACCCACAGCCAGCATCGTCCTCAATGGTGAAAAACTGAAACCATTTCCACTAAGATCAGGAACTAGACAAGGTTGCCCACTTTCACCACTCTTATTCAACCTAGTTTTGGAAGTTTTAGCCACAGCAATCAGAGAAGAAAAGGAAATAAAAGGAATCCAAATTGGAAAAGAAGAAGTAAAGCTGTCACTGTTTGCAGATGACATGATACTATACATAGAGAATCCTAAAGATGCTACCAGAAAACTACTAGAGTTAATCAATGAATTTGGTAAAGTTGCAGGATACAAAATTAATGCACAGAAATCTCTGGCATTCCTATATACTGATGATGAAAAATCTGAAAGTGAAATCAAGGAAACACTCCCATTTACCATTGCAACAAAAAGAATAAAATATCTAGGAATAAACCTACCTAAGGAGACAAAAGACCTGTATGCAGAAAATTATAAGACACTGATGAAAGAAATTAAAGATGATACAAATAGATGGAGAGATGTACCATGTTCTTGGATTGGAAGAATCAACATTGTGAAAATGACTCTACTACCCAAAGCAATCTACAGGTTCAATGCAATCCCTATCAAACTACCACTGGCATTTTTCACAGAACTAGAACAAAAAATTTCACAATTTGTATGGAAACACAAAAGACCCCGAATAGCCAAAGCAATCTTGAGAACGAAAAATGGAGCTGGAGGAATCAGGCTCCCTGACTTCAGACTATACTACAAAGCTACAGTAATCAAGACAGTATGGTACTGGCACAAAAACAGAAAGATAGATCAATGGAACAGGATAGAAAGCCCAGAGTTAAACCCACGGACATATGGTCACCTTATCTTTGATAAAGGAGGCAGGAATGTACAGTGGAGAAAGGACAGTCTCTTCAATAAGTGGTGCTGGGAAAACTGGATAGGGACATGTAAAAGTATGAGATTAGATCACTCCCTAACACCATACACAAAAATAAGCTCAAAATGGATTAAAGACCTAAATGTAAGGCCAGACACTATCAAACTCTTAGAGGAACACATAGGCAGAACACTCTATGACATAAATCACAGCAAGATCCTTTTGGACCCACCTCCTAGAGAAATGGAAATAAAGACAAAAATAAACACATGGGACCTAATGAAACTTAAAAGCTTTTGCACAGCAAAGGAAACCATAAACAAGACCAAAAGACAACCCTCAGAATGGGAGAAAATATTTGCAAATGAAGCAACTGACAAAGGATTAATCTCCAAAATTTATAAGCAGCTCATGCAGCTCAATAACAAAAAAACAAACAACCCAATCCAAAAATGGGCAGAAGACCTAAATAGACATTTCTCCACAGAAGATATACAGACTGCCAACAAACACATGAAAGGATGCTCAACATCTTTACTCATTAGAGAAATGCAAATCAAAACTACAATGAGATATCATCTCACACCAGTCAGAATGGCCATCATCAAAAAATCTAGAAACAATAAATGCTGGAGAGGGTGTGGAAAAAAGGGAACACTCTTGCACTGCTGGTGGGAATGTGAATTGGTACAGCCGCTATGGAGAACGGTATGGAGGTTCCTTAAAAAACTACAAATAGAACTACCATATGACCCAGCAATCCCACTACTGGGCATATACCCTGAGAAAACCATAATTCAAAAAGAGACATGTACCAAAATGTTCATAGCAGCCCTATTTACAATAGCCCGGAGATGGAAACAACCTAAGTGTCCATCATCGGATGAATGGATAAAGAAGATGTGGCACATATATACAATGGAATATTACTCAGCCATAAAAAGAAATGAAATTGAGCTATTTGTAATGAGGTGGATAGACCTAGAGTCTGTCATACAGAGTGAAGTAAGTCAGAAAGAGAAAGACAAATACTGTATGCTAACACATATATATGGAATTTAAGAAAAAAAAAATGTCATGAAGAACATAGGGGTAAGACAGGAATAAAGACACAGACCTACTAGAGAATGGACTTGAGGATATGGGGAGGGGGAAGGGTAAGCTGTGACAAAGTGAAAGAGCGGCATGGACATATATACACTACCAAACGTGAGGTAGATAGCTAGTGGGAAGCAGCCGCATAGCACAGGGAGGTCAGCTCGGTACTTTGTGACCGCCCGGAGGGGTGGGATAGGGAGGGTGGGAGGGAGACGCAAAAGGGAGGGGATATGGAAACATATGTATATGTATAACTGATTAAATTTGTTATTAAAAAAAAAAAAAAAAAAAAAAAACAGATCTGAGAAAACATTTTTTTAAATATTTTTACTTATTTGGCTGTGCTGGGTCTTAGTTGCAGCACGCGGGATCTTTTTTGTGGCATGCATGTGGGATCTAGTTCCCTGACCAGGGATTGAACCCAGGCCCCCTGCATTGGGAGCGCAGAGTCTTAACCACTGGACCACCAGGGAAGTCTCAAGAAAACACTTTTTAATACCATATTTCTTAGTAGTTAGCTGGAACAAGTTATTAAGTTATTGCCCCTCAGTTCCAAACCCGCATCCTTTCTTCCCAATCTGCCTTAATGACACTGGAACTGGGACTCTGCAAACCACATTTCTGCTTTGCCAGCTGATTTTCTATAAGGCTCTGCCAAGAGGGAGCACTAAAGATGGACTGCAAGCCTGGAGAAGAAAAAAGATACTTGGGCCTTCCTGTCTATTCTTTGGGCTTCATAAGAGCATTACCCCAGCAAAGGTTTCCTCACCCCTGCAGCAGAAGGTCCCCCTCACAGTATTAAGTGAATAAAGTTCACAGTTTTTCTAACACTTATGGAACTAGCTTAATCATACCCTACTCAAAGACCCCAGCAACAGCCAGCACCCTTCCCCAGAGTTTTGAGTTTCAAACCTATGGGATTTCTATTCTGAGCTCGACACAAGCACTAGCATGTAGTACCTTCTCCTCGGAGATCTGAATTTTGTTTCCACAGGACCCTTCCTCTAAGTCTCTAGGTTTTCCCTCTGGTCCCCAAGCCCTTAGGGCTCACAGCTGCTTCTAGAAGTATCTATCTCCATGATAACTTCAAGTTTTATTTTTATCCTTTCTGTACCTAGTTAACAACTTTAAATCTAGTTAATGATTCTATTAAAGTCTCTGTTCAAATAACTGGTGTGGTGTCTGCCTCCTGATAGAACCCTGACTGATAAAAGAAAACAGTCTCATTATACTGTAACAGTATATGATGTTATTACAATAACTTTTGTTAAAATGCAATTCTACCCATACTAGCAATTAAAGAAGAACAAAATGTTAATTAAGAGCAATTTGAGGGCTTCCCTGGTGGCGCAGTGATTGAGAATCTGCCTGCCAATGCAGGGGACACGGGTTCGAGCCCTGGTCTGGGAAGATCCCACATGCCGTGGAGCAACTAGTCCCGTGAGCCACAATTACTGAGCCTGCGTGTCTGGAAGCTGTGCTCCACAACAAGAGAGGCCACGATACTGAGAGGCCCGCGCACCGCGATGAGGAGTGGCCCCCACTTGACGCAACTAGAGAAAGCCCTCGCACAGAAACAAAGAGCCAACACAGCCATAAATAAATAAAGAAAAAAAATTTTAAAAAAAAGAGCAATTTGATTAAAATTAAGAGTATACTTAGCTATCACTACAAAATCTTTTGCAACCATTCTTTTACATGATAAGACAACATTAACAAGGGCTATCTCTGTCTTCCCAAATTTTCTACAATAATTGGTTTAAGATTACTTTTTTTTTTTTTTTTTGGCGGTACACAGGCCTCTCACTGTTGTGGCCTCTCCCGTTGTGGAGCACAGGCTCCGGACACGTAGGCTCAGCGGCCATGGCTCACAGGCCTAGCTGCTCCGCGGCATGTGGGATCTTCCCCGACCGGGGCACGAACCCGTGTCCCCTGCATCGGCAGGAGGACTCTCAACCACTGTGCCACCAGGGAAGTCCTAAGATTACTTTTTAATCATAAAAATACAGTAAGTAAATTTTTAAAAATAATTTTAACATGTTCAGATTAAACAAGGATCCAATATCATCTATAGAAAACAATATTTGACTTGTTTACCCTAAATATTTAAAGGGCAGAGGAAGAGATTTAATTCATTTACTAAGTACCCTCTCCTACCCAACAAATTTTTTGAATGTCACATACTTTCATTCCACCCCCCATCTTCACTTAAGTCATCTACTCCCACTCCCACCTATGTTTACAACCCCCCACCTGCCTACCCATTTTCTCATTCCTAGTCACACGGTCCAGTTCTTCTCCACCAACTCAAATGCTTTCCTGTCTTGAGGCTAGCCAATTTCTAGATATATAGGCAGTATATGCAGGTATATACAAGATATAAAGGTAGTATATACAAAGACAGTTACGGCAAACAAGCAATGTTTGTCAGTGGATTTGAGATTTCCTGGGCTTCCCTGGTGGCGCAGTGGTTAAGAAACCGCCTGCCAATGCATGAGACACGGGTTTGAGCCCTCGTCCGGGAAGATCCCACATGCCGCGGAGCAACTAAGCCTGTGTGCCACAACTACTGAGCCTGCGTTCTAGAGCCTGTGAGCCACAACTACTGAGCCCACGTGCCACAACTACTGAAGCCCACGTGCCTAGAGCCCATACTCTGCAACGAGAAGCCACCACAATGAGAAGCCCGCACACCACAAAAAAGAGCAGGCCCCGCTCGCAGCAACCAGAGAAAGCCTGCACGCAGCAAAGAAGACCCAATGCAGCCAGAAATGAATGAATGAATGAATGAATGAATTTAAAAATTAAAAAAAAAAAAGATTTCCTGCTCTACTTCTATTTGGATAATGTAGTTGGGAGGTCGTTTCTGGCTTGGGGAAGACTCTATGGGAAAGCAGACTAAAATTTATTGTGGTTTTAAGTAATCCAGTTTCTCTTCCCTTTACCAAAAAATAGTTATTCTTTTCTTTTCCTTATATCAAACCAAAGCAAGCTTTCAGTTAGAAAAATCAATGACAAACAATGGTCTTCTACCCATACATCTGAGAATGCGAATTCTCTGCTTCACAGAGGGACCATATAGAATATTACAAAAAATGAAAGATTAGGATATAAGGATACTAAATATCTCAACTCAAATGCCATAGTTTCTCAGTTTATTAACTAAATGCTAAATTTATAGGTATATCCACAAAAATTTGATTCTAGGATATTATACACTAGAATTGTAACAGTGAGCAGGTTATAAAATAATTCATGGTATCTCTTTCATCATCTCTTCCAATTATATAATTCTATCAAGCAAAAAAAGTTAGGCATGTATCATTCCTAACCCAATGTCATATACAATCTTCACCTAAACATAACTATTCAAATAAAGGGATTTAAAATCCCAGTAAATGACTTTAATATATGACTGTTTTGGCATAACCCACAACTAAAATATTTTTAAGGAACTCTATGATCAGTGGAAGATCAAAGTCTGCAAAAATACCCTGATATGGTCATATCTAAAGTTTTAAATATTCAAAAAAAGGGTAAAATGATTCCTCCAACCATATTAAACAAAAGGACTCTTAAGTGAAATTAGTTCTACAACAGCTTTGGGGATTAAAGAAGTCTTTTTTTTTTTTTTTTTAGTTCTTTTCAAAACTATACAGGTGTCCCTTGTTGGGAGGTGGGGGTGGGGGCACATGGACTCCAACAAGGTAGAAAAGTAATCACTCCACCTACTTCCATTATAAGCTGGAAGATGCATTCTCAGGGAAAGAAATGCCAAAAGGGCATGGAGTAAAGCTCTTCTACTGAGGAAAAGGAGAGCCAGCCTTAGTCTCATAAAAATTCAAGTATATAGGGCTTCCCTGGTGGCGCAGTGGTTGAGAGTCCGCCTGCCGATGCAGGGGACACGGGTTCGTGCCCCAATCCCGGAAGATCCCACATGCCGCGGAGCGGCTGGGCCCGCGAGCCATGGCCGCGGAGCCTGTGTGTCCGGAGCCTGTGCTCCGCAACGGGAGAGGCCACAGCAGTGAGAGGCCCGCGTACAGCTAAAAAAAAAAAAAAAAAAAAAAAAAAAAAAATTCAAGTATATAAAAACTAAAAAGGCAACTTCATTTTTCTTTGGTGGCATTCTGAACCACCAGAATTTCTTTCATGCCTAAGGATTCCTTGACTTCACTTTCATGGCTCTAATAATTTTGTATCCCTCCTCTCTCTCTTTCCTGCCCTCCAAAGCTGGTCAATTCCACCTCTCTTCATCACTTACGCTGTTCCAGCCACACTGACCTCCGTCATTGCTCCTCCAACCTAACAAGGCAAGTCTCCTGTCCCAGCAGCTCCTGAATTCCCTCTGCCCAGAACGCTCATCTTCTACCTACCCAACATATGGTTCATTCCATCACTCTTTCAGGTCTTCATTCAAATGTCACCTTTTCAGTAAAGCTTTCCCTGGCTACCCTATCTAAAATAACCCTATCTATATTTCCTATTCCCATTCTCTATTTTATTCTTCATCTTAGCTCTTATCACTGTCACTATCTAACATATACTTCTTACTTTTTTATTAATTACCCCGTCACCAAACTGTAAGCCCAATAATTACAGGATTTTTATCTGTTATGTTCACTACTGTAGCCCCAGCATTTAGAACAGATCCTGACAACATATTAGGTGCTCAATATGCTGAATAAATAAATGATTCAGCTAGCTACAACACCACATGTAACTGGTAGGTGCTGCCATCAACAATTCATATTCTAGTCTGAAAGATCCCAATTAACAGATTAGACTTAGGTTATTTTTTCAAACTGTGTGCTGGGAACTAGAGTAATCCCTCAGGGGCAACTGCGGGGGTAGAACATGGAAGCCCAAGCAAGCAGAAAAGCCCGGCATTTATCTACTTTATTCACAGGTTTTCACTTAAGATTTAATTTATAGAAAGGATTTAGCAACTTAGAAAAAATCTAAAACCACTGGGTTGAACACAACTTAGTTCCTACTTTTTTACATTTTACTTATTTATTGTAAATGAGGAGAATCTAGGTATCATATTTATATTATCCTTTAAAAAGAGATTTAAATTACCATCTAATCTTATTTAATAATCTGCTACAAAGGCAATAAAAATTTACTATGTATTTTCTAATTAAAACAAGTAGAAACAAGATTAGTATTTTTTTAAAAAAGGAATAACAAAGAAGAGTAAATTTGTTATTTCATGTACAAGAACATATGTAAATTCACTAAGTGGAGATTAAGACCCAAACCCCACTACGACAAATATCTCTGTAAGCAAAAATATGTCCCAATGTCACAAAATAGCACTATTTACCAAAACAAACTACAATATTTTATTCTGAACCTTACAGTAAAACTGATTCTAATATGACTTGACCAGCATAACTTTTAAAATGTTACATGTTCTAATAAAAAGAAGAGCACTAACCTTAATGAAGTTACAGATGGACAAGCCTGTCCATACAAACCCATCTGGCCACAAAGAGAATCTGAAAAGTAAAGGAGAGTTAGTTATCAGATGCGCCAAAGTAAATTAAACTATAAATCACACTACCATTCTAAAACAGAAATAGAACGCTAAAAGATTCACCATTATTTGAACACATACCCACAAAATTTAAAAATGTTGTTAAGCAATAAGACAGATTACACTGAGGAAGACTGACATAGGAGGAAGCACAAGAAAAACAGGCACACTATAACTGTAACATCCAAAAAAGCTAAGAACTCATAAAATTTAACAAATTGTTATGCTTAGTTACAGACAGTGTCCAAACTGCTTAGCAGAATCCTATGGATTCCAGAGAGGCGCCTAAAGGCTACCAAAGAGCTGAGCATGCAGGTTCCCATCCCCACATAATTGTCTCCCACCCCATCTACCCTTCAATCAAAGCAGTGCTATCTTTGTTGGTTTTGCATAATGGACTTCACTAAAACTTCATCTGAAGAACAGTTCCACTGCTTAAAAAAAAAAAAAAGTTAAGAATAGCATTGAACAGAAGGAGCTTTGTTCAAATTTTAGCTGTGACACTAAGAGACCTTGAAGAATTTATATAACCTCAGTGAACCTCCATTTCTTCATCTGTAACTTGGGGATAATACCACCTGTAACTTTATTTATTCATCAGGGATAAACTGCAGGTTTGTTATTAGAATTAAACAAATCACTAAACAAATGTGAAACTGTCTATTAGCACTACTACCTGGCACAAGGATGATCCACAAGTGTCTACGGGTAACATGAATGAGACAAGCTGGAATGGGTATAAATAAGCATACACAGCACAAATGGAGATTGTGTGCCTGCAACTAAAGAAAACAGGTTCACTCTGAAAGGATCAGCTGCTATTCCCAGTTCTAGCCAATTGTTGCTAAGCAGGACTGAAAGCCCAGTACTGTTGAGAACTTCTTATTTTTCAAGAGAAGCAAGATACCCAAAATTTTATCTGAAATCTCCTGATTTTTATTTTCTAAATACTATGTGGGCCAAACAAACCACTGGATGTTGTCCCAAGTTTATAACTTTTAACTTAGCGGCTAACTGAATTCCCTGCATCTTACTGTCCCGTGCATGCACTAAAGAGAGATGGACACTTCTATTTCTGCTAGAACAAGAGAATAGATAGCTTGATCAACATGGCCACTGGAAATAACAAACACTGGATAATTTTTTTTAATCTTTACATATTAATCAATAACCTGAAAGAAAATAAAGTATGATCGAGGCTAAAAACTAAGTAAAAGAGGGAAACTAGAGACGTATGCAGAGTACTGAAACCAGCTTTCATTCATCTTCAGGGCATTTTGCCAAACCCTATGAATTTCAGCTTGCAATTCCAAGGCCTATTAGGGCTCAAGGTACAAGAGGCAAAGTCCAGGTGTTACCCAAGAGAACTGCAAGGAAAACTTAACCTTGGCGCTGAGTGCTGGTAAGGGATTGGATGGCTATGAGAGCAATTCCACAGCATTTCTTCAGACACTCACAACCAGAAGCTAACCCTCACCTAGATTATGGTTTAAAAAGCTTCGTACTTAGAATTTTGTTTAGGGTAGTCCTAGAATGGTAATGTCTCCCACCCAACCTTGACAGAAGGAAATGAAAATCTTCTCTGGGGAATCTGCCTTTGATCTAGGCCTGGGAGAATTCTCAAGGATAAGGTCCCAAAATAAATAAATTCACAATCAAAAATCACAAAACCAGAAGGAAACAAGCCACTCAAGAGTAAGATACAACTGAAACATCAGCTGGCAGACTCAAAACCTCAAAGACCTCAGATAAGGGAATTACTAGACACTTTTCTCTACTGTTTTTTACTTTATGGGTGACTTACCTACTCTTGTATTTCAAACGCCTATAATGCAGATGAATCTCAAATCTACATCTCTATCAGGGATCAACCTCCTGATCTCCGAACATAAATATCTAACATTCCCTCCCTGAAATCCTGAACTTACTATGTCTAAAACTGAATTCATTATCTTTCTTTAATGTATTTCCTATCTTGATAAAATGGCACAGTCCTTTATCTAAGAATGGCTTTCTTTTCCTTTGTTAGAGCAGAACACTTCTTTTCAATTCTTGATTTCCATGAGGAATGACTTCTCTAAACACCCCTGGGCTCCCAGCCCACTCCTCACCAAGTGCAGAGAGCTAACTCCAGGACTCTACATCCAGTATTCCACAAGGTAGTTACCTGGGTATGACTGCTCTGTTGACTCTAACAACCTAGATATCAGGTAAGCTGTCCAAATTGGGTGGGCAGGGACAAGAGAATGTGGAGAGTCAGCCAGCCCATTTGTCTCTTAAACCTAAATCACATTCTACAACATTCTACAAGATCAGCTTTATCAAAAACAAAGGTAAATTCTTACAAAAGATACCATAGGACCCAGCAATTCTACTCTTAGGGGTACGTGTGTGTGTGTATTTTTATGTATAAAAAATTTATATATATGTATATATACATACATACATACATATATATATATATATACATATATATACATATATATACACACACACACACACACACACACACACACATATATATATATATATATATATATATATATATATATATATAAATCCTCTTGGGAATACATATATACACACATATATGTATCCCCAGGAGAACTTAAAACATATGTTCACACAAAAACTTGCATACAGCTTCCTTTTCCCGTAAGCAGCCTGAGGTGACCTCTAAAAATGGTTCGCTATTCACTTGACCCAGAAAACCCCACAAAATCATGCAAGTCAAGAGGTTCAAATCTTCGTGTTCACTTTAAGAAAGCTCGTGAAACTGCCCAGGCCATTAAGGGTATGCATATCCGAAAAGCCACCAAGTATCTGAAAGATGTCACTTTAAAGAAGCAATGTGTGGCATTCCATCATTACAATGGTGGAGTTGGTAGGTGTGCCCAGGCCAAACAGTGGGGCTGGACGCAGGGTTGGTGGCCCAGAAAGAGTGCTGAATTTTTACTGCACATGCTCAAAAATGCAGAGAGTAATGCTGAACTTAAGGGCTTAGATGTAGATTCTCTAGTCACTGAGCACATCCAGGTAAACAAAGCCCCCAAGATGCGGCCCAGAACTTACAGAGCTCATGGTCGGATCAACCCATACATGAGCTCTCCCTGCCACATTGAGATGGTCCTTACTGAATAAGAACAGATTGTTCCTAAACCAGAAGAGGAGGTTGCCCCGAAGAAAAAGATATCCCAGAAGAAACTGAAGAAACAAAAACTTATGGCCCGGGAATAAATGCCACAAAAAATAAATTCAAATAAAAGTAAAAAAAAAAAAAAAGAAAAAGAAAAACACAAGCAAAAAACTTGCATACAAATGTTCATAGCAGCATTATTTATAAAGCTAAAAGTCGATACAAACCAAATGTCCATCAACTGATGAACAGATAAACAAAATATGACATATCTGTACAATATCCATATAATATACAGTGGAATATTATTCGGCCATAAAAAAGGAAAGACGTACTGTTACATGCCACAACATGAATGAACCTTGAGAGCCTTATGCTTAGTGAAAGAAGTCAGACACAAAAGACCACATATTGTATGACTCCATTTATACAAAATGTTCAGAATGGAGCAAATTCTAGAGATGGAAGGTAGATAGTAGTTGCCAGGAGACAGGGGGATGGGAGGAGGAATGGGGGTAGGGAATGACTGCTAACAGGTTTCTTTTGGGATTGATGAAAATGTTCTGGAATTAGATAGTGGTGATAGTTGCACGACCCTGTGAATAAAAACCTTTTGTATAAAACCACCAAATTTTACACTTTAAAATGAAGAAGTTTTACTACCAACTCCAGCTCCTAGATGTCTTTCTAGCCTACTGTGGCCTCAACGCCTCAGTTTCAGTTTTCTCCACTTTTAAATTACTGCGCCTAAATGGTATCTTGAACACCAGTCTGGTTAACCGGAAGAACAAATATACCAATCATCTTCTCCCTACCCAGGCAGATGCCCAGCAACATGGAACTCTCACAAAAGAAGGCTACGATTCACAGTGAAATCAGAAAAATCTCAGTGTCCTCCAAATCACAAACTCACATTTCTGAAGCCAACTATGTTGAACAATTATATTAATTTGTTCAATTACATCCAAAATTTATACAGTTTAAGTTGGTGCCAACAGCACGTAGTAGCATTTTCTGCAAATCCTTTGAAAATCAACATACAAGAAACTTTGCGTAGCATGACACCACCAGAGGACAGGGAGTAAAAACCAGTCATTCACTGATGGGTATGCTCCCAGAGAAACTACTGCAGTACATCCCATCACCAACAGAAAGAATATGGAATTCCTTTTAATATAAGCAGTCTTCATGTATACATTAAAATGAGTTACAAACTATTCACCTTTAGGAAGCAGATGTTTAACTAACAGGTATATAACAATACATTATCTGGGAGCAGGAGGTGAAATGGGACTAAGTATTTTGAAAAAGCTCCCAAGTAATTCTTATGAGCCCTTTTCTCCTCTCTCCCACCACATAGAGATATAATGCTTTATAGTTTACAAAGAACTTGCAACATTCATGACCTTGCATCAAGAACCCAACTGAGAATCCCAATTGTGACCTTGGGAATATTGTTAAAAGGAAAAATTAATGCCTCAGTTACTGTGACAGTAGCTTGAGTGAAAGCAACACCATATCAGATAAAAGTAGGAATTAGGGCTTCCCTGGTGGCGCAGTGGTTGAGAGTCTGCCAGCCGATGCAGGGGACACGGGTTCATGCCCCGGTCCAGGAAGATCCCACATGCCGTGGAGCGGCTGGGCCCGTGAGCCATGGTCGCTGAGCCTGTGCTCCGCAACGGGAGAGGCCACGACAGTGAGAGGCCCGCGTACCACAAAAAAAAAAAAAAAAAAAAGAATTAGAAGTTTGTTGAAAATGAATACTATAAGCACTAGAGGTCAAGAGATTATTCCTTCTTTTTCTAACTTCGGAATTCAGCTCTTTCAAAAGACTTGAAAGTAAAAAATTCACTAGCATCCATGAAGGAACAACTCCTCTGAATCAGGTTCCTTGACTGAACACTGTGAATTGTTATACTATTAATCACAGGTAATCATTAAAGCAGTCATGGAAATAACCTGTGTCTTAATCAGCCTAAACAGGAAAAATCTGTCAGAGGAAGGCGTAAAGGGAAAAGAATCCTGCTGAGTGAGTAGCAATCAAGCTGTCCACTGCAGCTTCACTAGTTAAACCTGAAGGCAGTGATGCAGCTATAGCTAGAAAGTAAGAACTCAGAGTCACATGCTCTCAGAAAGCAAAAAATCATGTGAGAATGATCAATTCACCATGGTAATGTTAGAGGGGGAAGAGAGGCCAAAACTTAAATTTGGAGAACTCTAACAGATTTAGAGAAGACGAACCAGTTCAAAAAAAAAAAAAAAAAAATTGAGAAAACTGTACTGGAGGTTGCAGCAAGTGATTTAATGGATAGAAAGGCAATAGTGCTACACACAGGTTAAGATGGACATAAACTGAAAAGACAATACTGGCTTTATAGAAGATCATTATTACTACAGAGGGTGGATCTTGTGGACTAGTGAAAGCAAAATTAGACCGCAAGGGTGTTAAGAATAAGGAAAGTGAAGTAAAAGTTTAGCTACAAACTACATAAAATGAAAATAAACAGAAAGCGCAAAAAGGTTAAACAGAGCAGAGAGAAATAGATTAAGAAATCAGGAAAGGTGAAGAATATGTTAGAAAGCTCATCACAGTATATCCCCATTATCCTGTTTTATTCTTCATAGCTCGTCATCATCTGATATGATTTGATATGACTTTTGTTTCACTATCTGTTTCTCTCCCACTAGAATGCAGATAAAAGTTTCTGTTTCATTCTCTGTTATATCCCCAAATCCTGGTATACAGTCTGCAGTCATATTTGTTCAATGAATGAATAAACCAGGTTCCTCAAGAGTTGGAAAGAGAGAATAAACGTAAAATAAGAACAACTAAGATCTAACTGAAAACTCACCAGATTTTTTTTAATGTAGTCATTGTATCCATTACTTCTCTCTGCCTCCAAGCAAGTAATTTCGGACAAATTCACAGTTAGAAAAGCAAGTTAGGTATCCAGAATATATAAAGGACCCTTACAACTCAATAATAAAAAGACAACCCAACTTAAAAATGGGCATAGATTTGGAGATACAGCACAGAGGAAGAGCATTTGACTGCAAAAAAAAAGGGCAGAGATTTGAATACACATTTCTACAAAGAAGATATTAAAATGTCCAATAAGATATGAAAAGATGTTCAACATCATTAGTTATTAGGGAAATGCAAATTGAAATTATGAGATAGCACTTCACACCAGCTAGGATGGCTATAATCAACAAGACAGATAATAACAAAGGTTGCAAAGATGTAAACATATTGAAGCTCTCATACATTGATAGTGAAAAATGTAAAACAGTGCAGCCACTTTGGAAATAGTTTGGCAGTTTGTCAAAAAGTTAAACATAGAGTAATCATATGACACAGCCATTCCACTCCCAGGGAATATACCCAAGAAACGAAAACATACCTCCACAGAAAAATCTGTACACGAATGTTCACAGCAGCAGTAAATCATAATAGCAAAATAGTGGAAACAATCCAAATGCCCAGTAACTGATGAATGGATAAATAAGATGGTATAACCATACAGCAGAATATTATTTGGCAATAAAAAGGAATGGTACATGCTACAACACATATGACCCTTGAAAACATGCTAAGTGAAAGAAGCCAGTAACAAAACTACACATTACATGATTCCATTTATATCAAATGTCCAAAACAAATTTATATCAAATGTCCAAAACAAATTTATATTAATAGTTAGATTATGGATTAGTAGTTAGATTAGTAGTTTCATAGGGCTGGGGAGGCAGGTAAAGTGGACTGACTGCTAATGAGTGTGGGGTTTCTTTTAGAGGGAGAGGAAAACATTCTATAATTAGACTGCGGCAATGATTACACAACCCTATGAATATGTTAAAAAAAAAAAAAATTGGGGCTTCCCTGCTGGCACAGTGGTTAAGAATCCGCCTGCCAATGCAGGGGACACGGGTTCGAGCCCTGATCCAGGAAGATTCCACATGCTGCGGAGCAGCTGGGCCCGTGCCCCACAACTACTGAGCCTGTGCTCTAGAGCCCGTGCTCTGCAACGAGATGCCACCACAATGAGAAGCCTGTGCACCGCAACGAATAGTAGCCCCCATGCTCAGCAACAAAGACCCAACGCAGCCAAAACTAAATAAAAATAAAATAAATTTATTTAAAAAAACACTGAATTTTACACTTTAACCAGGTGAATTATATGGTATGTGGATTTTATCTCAATAAAGCTGGGGAGGTTCCTTTGGTTTTTCTTAAAAGAGCAAGTTTAAGAACCATCCCACACAAAATGTTTCCTTGTTCTGTAAGCTGCTGCTTCACTAGTGCCATATGAGCCCCCCCACCCCCACAAAATGGAAAAGGGGAGAGTAAAAGTAATGACTTCACCAGAAAGCAACTCTACTATAGCAATTATTTTGAAATCTATAACCCCTTGAACCATTAGTGGTTCAAGAAAGTTTGTTTTCTGGTGGGCTCCACCATTTCCAAACCATACTATTTATTAATTAAACATGTTTAATGAAGATACACTTATGTATACACCTCTATATACCCTGAAAAAATTCTATAGGAAACCACTCTAACACTATCTATAAATCAACTACTTAGGTTATACCCCTCTCCTCTTAAAAAAACAACACTAGGGCCAGGTGTTGTTATTCTCCTATAACAGAAGATGAAAAAAAGCATGCCAACCAACAATCAGCTTCAGCTTTATAAGACTGTTCCTGTAGGAGTAGGAAGTGTAGGGCTGAACTGTCTCTTTACCCTCCATAGTTTAGAATTGCTGTCAATAAAACAGGTGGTAAATGTGGGTGAGGGGAGCTTCTTGGCCAAACATCACAGAGCTGTAACTTCTTCCAAACCCCAAACCTTACTTCCTGAAATTTATGTAAGCAGATCACAGGCCACCCTCTTCAAACCAAATCACAACCCAAGCAAATAACACAGGATTCTATTTCTGGGTCTGTCATTAACTCACTGGATAATCCTGAAACTTCAGTCTCTCTACTTTGCTCAATAACTTAAACACAATTTCCAGTCTCAAAATCAAATCATGTGGTCTAATAAAGAACATTTCCCCAACTTGCAGATGTACTTTTATGGAAAATCTAACAAAGGTGTATGAAGTTAAATCACATTATATGTTTAAATCATCTTTAATGAATATACATGAAGTATGAAAAATTCAGAAGACTGCTTACTCCAAAAATGTTGAACTCTTCCATTTTAAACTTTTAAAGGTATTCACTAAACAGAGAAAGAATAAGTTTCCAGAGGGCTGAAGGGTTTTGAGGCTTTAAATTTAAGCTCAGTTATATTTAGAAAACCAAGATGCCACCTCTCTGGATCCCATATCTTTATCTTGGGCATTTGGTTCATGTGCTTTGCCTGGTATAATTCAAAGCAAGAAATCTTACCATATCTCTCAAATGTAAATTGAACATATCAGGGATTTCCCTGGTAGCACAGTGGTTAAGAATCCACCTACCAATGCAGGCAACATGGGTTCGATCCCTGGTCCGGGAAGATCCCACATGCCGCAGAGCAACTAAGCCCATGCACCACAGCTACTGAGTCTGCGCTCTAGAGCCCGCGAGCCACAACTACTGAAGGCTGCGTGCCTAGAGCTGTGCTCCACAACAAAAGAAGCCACCAAGAGGAGAAGCCTGTGCACCACAATGAAGAGTAGCCCCCGCTCACCTCAGCTAGAGAAAGCCCGCACACAGCAAAACAGAACTAACGCAGCCAAAAATAAATTAATTTAAAAAATAATAAAATAAATTGAACATGTCAGAACATATTGGTTGTCAGAGGAATGAGATGCTATACACCTGAAAAGATGGGCAGCTAGTCTCCACTGCTAGAGCTGTTTAATAAAATAAGAATTACCTGCCTGGTCCTCAAAGCAAGTCTACAAACCATGGCCAAGTTTATAAGAAGCATTTCTATCCAATTCCTGGAAATCCTGATTCAACAGTCTAGAGCGAAACCTAGGAAATCTGTTAATTACAAGTATCAGGTGATTCTGATACACAGCTTAATTCAGGAACTATTAGTTTAGGACAAGGATAGCAGAAAGGTTTCATATCATTTACCAATTATACTCGATAGGTAGTAGCTGCCTGAAGTGCTACACTGTGAAGGTCATGTCTAAAAACAAGAAATTAGTAGTTTGCCATGGACATGGTAAAGGGGAAGTGGCAACATCCAAACCATGTATCTGCCGTTATGTGATTCAGACCACTGAATGGGCTTTTTTCTATTTTTAAGGAGGCCTTTGGGGTAAAAGAAGAGACCCAGAACTGGATTATTTACTTTTATTTTATTTATTTTTAATTTTTGGCTGCGTTGGGCCTTCGTTGCTGCGTGTGGGCTTTCTCTGGTTGCGGCGAGCAGGGGCTACTCTTCCTTGTGGTGTGCAGGCTTCTTATTGCAGTGGCTTCTACTGTTGTGGAGCATAGGCTCTAGGCACGCAGGCTTCAGTAGTTGTGGCGCACAGGCTTAGTTGCTCCGCGGCATGTGGGATCTTCCCGGACCAGGACTTGAACCTGTGTCCCCTGCGTTGGCAGGCAGATTCTTAACCACTGCATCACCAGGGAAGCCCCTGGATTATTTACTTCTAACTGGCAGAAGCTCTGTCTCTGGAAAGGTAGTAGGCAGGAAGAACAGCCCTACTGGCATATGTGCCAGGACTCTCCAAAAGTTAATTATTAAGCTTTCCAATATTATACAGAAAAAGAAGACAAGATTTTTGCTCTCAAAATGTCTATAATCTTGTTTGAGAAATGAAAATTCTACATGACATATAAATTTCGTCTAAAAAAAGAAAAAAAAAGGATATTTGTGCCTTGAGAAGTTCCACGTTAGGTAAAGGTGGGAATTAGTGGAGCATTGAGTGCCAGGCCCAAAACAGTATAGTTTGGATTGATTCAAAAGGCAATCAACTGTGGGTTCCTGATCAGGACATGCCTGAAGTAATGTACTAAGAAGATACCACTAGCAGCATTTTCCAGGAAAATATATGGGAGGATATATAATCAAGGCATGACCCATCCGAAGGCAAATAATCTCTTTCGTATTGTTTCTGTATGTACCTGTCTCTGCAACTGGATTGCAGGCCTCCTAGTACGCCAGGCACATGTCAAATTAACCTTTCTACCTCCCATAATGCCTAGCACATGTTTTGTACGTAACAGTCCAAAATGTTTGCTGAATTTCTGTAAATGAAGGAAAACTTAGAGCTATTTCAAAAGAAACAGTAACAGAACTTGGTATAGAGACACAAAAGGTCAAAGAAGTGGACACAATGAAATTGTGCCAAAAAGTAAGGGGGGAACTGTGTTAGGCTAAAAGAGACAACAAACATAACAACTAGATGTAATGTGTAGACCTTGTCTGAATCCTGATTCAATTAAAAACCGACTGTAAAAAGACACAGTCAAGGACATGTTTATTATGAACTGGATATTGTGATAACTAGTAGGAAATATTGTTAATTTCGTTAGCTACAATAATGGCATATGATTATGTAAGAAATGCCTGTATTTTTTAGAGATGCATACTGATGTTTGTAGGAGTGAAAACACAATGCCTATGATTTTCTTTAAAATACTTAAGCAAAAAATAGTTGAGGCATATAAAGCAAACAGCTTAATAATTATTAAATCTGTAATGGGTATAGAGGGATTCATTTTATTTTATCTAGTTTTGAGTGTATTCAGCAGTGGTGGACTTTTATGTTACTCCAGCATTGTACAATAAATTCTTTTTCTTTTCTTTCTCAGATTTCAGGAAACTTCAGAATCACTAGTACTTCTGAGAAAACAACTTAGACTCAATCAAAAAAAAATTGGGCATTCATGTGTTAGCTCTACTAATAGGAAATCAGAGAATCTACTCAAAGAACTTCTTGTAAATTAATATGAGAACTGAATATGAGCCAAGACAGTGACTCAGCTGCTAAAAAGAAAATACAGTCTTAGGGTTCATTAGAAGAATAGTATCCAGATCAACAAGGGTAGCAGTCCCATTCACTCTTCACTGGTTAGCTCACAACTGGAGTATTGTGTTCTGTTTTGAGTACCACGTTTTAAGAACACTTATGAGCTAGAATGCTTACAGGGAGGGAAATCAGCCTAGTGAAAAGTTTAGAAGCCAAATGTCAAGTGTATAATGAAGAAAATGGGTGTGTTTAGCTTGAAGAAAACACTTTCCAGCATTCCCTGTCACCTCTACCATAGATACCCAGTGAAATATTTTCCAGAGCTGTTAACAGGCATTCCATAATCAAGTAAGTTTGAGTCAAGTATTTTTTTTTCTCTCTAAGGGACTTATCAAAGTGTTCAATATCCTAAAGCACTTTATGACTCTTCAAGAAGTTGTTCAGTATTTCCCAAATGTAACCATTCATTCATTCAACAAATATTTACTGAGCACCTATTATTTGCGAACACTCCTCCAGAAGCTGAGAATAAACAATGAACATTTTCAATATCCTTGAGGATAGTTTGTCAAACAGCCAGGCTGGGCCTCTTGCTACTCCTCTAACTTGCATTATTCTTCCTCATCTCTAGGTTTTTGATTATGCAGTCAGCCTAGTCTACCCCATCACTAATCTTTTTTTTTTTTTTTTTTTTGCGGTACGCGGGCCTCTCACTGTTGTGGCCTCTCCCGTTGTGGAGCACAGGCTCCGGACGCGCAGGCTCAGCGGCCATGGCTCATGGGCCCAGCCACTCCGCGGCATGTGGGATCTTCCCGGACCGGGGCACGAACCCGTGTCCCCTGCATCGGCAGGCGGACTCCCAACCACTGCGCCACCAGGGAAGCCCCCCCATCACTAATCTTAATTCAAACATTATTTTTCCAAGAAGTTTCCTGATCATCATAAGCAAAACCACTCTTTTCAACAAACCCATGACTTTCTCTGTATCAGTTCTCTGAGAAGAGACTATGCCTCTTAATTACCTTTGGATCTCTCACAATGCCCAGGACCATGTCTTGCATATGTAGGTGCTGACAAAATATTTGCTCAATGAACAATCGCATTCATATATTTAGAGAGTTATCTTGTCAAAGAAGGCAAACTAGGTCTCTAATGTTCTGAAGAGAAGAACTAGGAAAAAGAGATGAAGTTACAAGCAAATTTTGCCCCAATTAGAGCTAACAACAAACAGGCTACCTTACAGCTATCAGTGACTACAGGTGTTCTAAGAGTAGCTGAATGACTTTATCAAGTGTTTTAGTGGGATATCTCGCTGGCCTGAATAAAAGTTTAACTCTTAAGATGTTAGGAACTACTATATATCTATATATTACATATATAGACATACATACCTACATATATTAGACAAAAGATAACTTTTGATACAATGTATCGATGTTAATATTCTTAAAGTTAAGCTCAAATATGAAATATCCTTCCATTTACTAGTACAGTTGATCCTGGAACAACATGGGGGTTAACCCGAGTATAACTTACAGTAGCCCCTCCATATCTGCAGTTCCTCCACATCAGCAGATTCAAACCATGGACCGTGTAGTACTGTCATAGTCACAATAGAAAAGTATCCTCCTACAAGTGGTCCTGTGCAGTTCAAACCCTTGTTGTTCAAGGATCAACAGCAGAGAGAATAAAAGACAAAAAAAAAGACACTGTCTCCATCCTAGAAGAATCAACACAGGTTTCTTAATTATGCTCCCAAAGCAAATCGGATATAAATATAAACGCCTGCGTCATCTACCTCAGTAAGCAACACTCCTTAAATAAGGCAATTCTCTAGATCAAGGAGTGTCAATATTTTGGAGTCAGAAAAATAATTATAAAACCATCAGCTCCTCTTAAAGCCATCTAACCACACCACCAAAAGCATTAAATTCTTCAAACAAGCTAGTCATGCTGCTTTTTAGTTAACAACTAGAAAACAGAAAAAATGGGTATCTCCACATGCCTAGGATCTCTCTTCTGATGTCTCTCTCAAACCAAAAGCTGTAGTCTTTGATGGCAGGGACCCTATCAGGTACTTGTGTCCCCAGCATTCAGTACAGTTCCCAGGACATAACACATGGTGAATAAATGAGCAAATGAATGAGAGAAACTGAGTCCAATGTCCCTGGATGAAAACAAATACCTTAAAGAATCAATGACAATTTGGTTTTTCTTATTAGAAATCTGCCAAGGAAATGAAAGCAGATGAGTAGGTTCTTAAATCCAGTTTTCACTAGAAGTCAGAGTGCTATTTTTAGGTCATTTATTGATAAGTAATTACTCTATGTAAACCTAAGTTTGGTTGCTTCTGGGGGACTAAAATTAATTTATTGACCAGCGGAGCTAAATGACCAATTTCTACAAAGAAAAACCCAAAACACTTAATACACCCACAACTTGACCTATAAGATTATAATCAAATAATTTATCAAACTGATTTATAAACATAACTGCCTAAAAAGCAAAATACTTTGTAGCACCAGTGTTTAAACTACTCTTCAAAAGTGCTACGATTCACATTTTTCCAAATTCTATTTGAACCATAAAAATCATATATGTTTATTCTTTAGTTAAAGACTAGAAAACAGAAGACTATAAAAATGATATATGCTCACTGTACAGAACTTACAGAAAATATAAACAGGTTCAAAGGAGAAAATACAGACTACCCAACGTGATGCTTTCTTTCCCAGTCTTTTTTTCGGTGGAGTTATAAGTTCTTTACATACTGTCACTCTTCCTGCCCACCGGTAAAAAACAATATGTTCACACTATGGCAGTAACCCAAGCACCCTCAATCTCTAAATGTTCCAGGTACAATTCCTCATTCTCTAAATTTTTATAGATGTATACCTTCATAATAATAAGACCAAATCTGCTATTTAGTAATCCTTAAAAGTTTCCCTTCTGATTCCATCTCCTCCTTACTTCCAGAATTCACAAAGAATGCAAGTTCAAGTAAAAATGCATCCAACTACTGGAAATGGACCCAAATTTAACAAAGGAAGAAGTTGCTCTCAACAGTTTTATGTACCCTAGTCTGATATTATCACAAGACAAGTTCTGCTCCAAAGAGCCCAGGTCCTTTGGGGTTCTTAAACTTTAATTTCTACCTCAGAAATCCAAGTGTGTGCTGCATAAAAACCTTGTCAGCTGGGCTTCCCTGGGGGCGCAGTGGTTAAGAATCCGCCTGCCAATGCAGGAGACATGGGTTTGAGCCCTGGTCCGGGAAGATCCCATATGCCACAGAGCAACTAAGCCTGTGTGCCACAACTATGGAGCCTGCGCTCTAGAGCCTATGAGCCACAACTACTGAGCCCGCGTACCTAGAGCCTGTGCTCCACAACAAGAGAAGTCACCGCAGTGAGAAGCCCACACACCACGAGGAAGAGCAGCCCCCGCTCACCACAACTAGAGAAAGCCCACGTGCAGCAAAGGAGACCCAACGCAGCAATCAATCAATAAATAAATAAGAACGCAATGTAAGTTTAAAAAAAAAAAAAACACCTTGTCAGCTTTCTACTAAAGAGTACAAGACTAGAGACAGAATGCAGGATCTAAGCTCCTGTCTCTGCTCTATTAAATAACTGAGTGACACTAAGTCAATCTTAGCTTATATCTCATTTTCTCCATTTGTCAACAGGAATACGAATATTATTTGCCTTACCTATATCACAGGACTGTTTTTCTAATAGATCAGAGAAAAAGCTTTTCATAAAGTATTATTCAAATTAAGGTGGAAATCTTTCCAACGCACACATGCCCTATAATAGACATAAAACATGACTTCCCCGATACACAAAGATGCCATTTCTGATGGTGATTACTATCTATGTATACACATGTGAGACAATACCATCAAAAGGTCCTTACACAGGGTAGACAGGTAAAGCATGTCACAGATTCACAGACCCAACCACACTAGCAAAAACTGATGCCATATATTGTTTATCTCCTGCCATGACAGTCTGCTCCATCTTCATTCAAAAGAGTCAACCTGGGCTTCCCTGGTGGCGCAGTGGTTGGGAGTCCGCCTGCCGATGCAGGGGACGCGGGTTCGTGCCCCGGTCTGGGAGGATCCCGCATGCCGCGGAGCGGCTGGGCCTGTGAGCCATGGCCGCTGGGCCTGCGCGTCCGAAGCCTGTGCTTCGCAACGGGAGAGGCCACATCAGTGAGAGGCCCGCGTACAGCACAAAAAAAAAAAAAAAAAAAAAAAAAAGAGTCAACCTGCTCCTGACTGCAACATATTTGACTGCTGTGTCTGTAATTAATTTCCCAAAGTTCTACAGACAAGTCACAGAAACTTTTTAGTTCTTTTTAATAATTTAATAAGCACCCATATACACACCAGCCAAAATCTAGGATATTAATAATTTCTTTCTACCATACTGCACCCCCTCCCAATCCCATCTCTCTGTAAGCAAACAGAATTTGAAATTGTTATTAATGAGTTCTAGCAGTCTTCCTCCTTTCATCCATTCTCTCACAAATCTGTTTCACAGTAAGGCCAGGTCTCAGCCGTAGAAAAAGCCAATTCCAACTTCTGAAATGTTTAATAAGGTGACACTGGTACCACACTTTACCAATCAATCAGAAGATGAGTCTTATATCCTTGACACCACTATACCACTGGGCAGGACTCCATCTAGATAGAATTCATTTACAGGTTTTAGCTTTGTACTCCAGGTAAAAACTTTAGCTAAAACTAAGTTACTAGATAAAGTCTCCTTCACATACAGGGTCATCCTAGGATAATCAGTCAAGTCTTCAATGGAATCCATGACATATATATTATTTGAAAATAATGAAAAAATAGCCAATGCTACAGTTTAAATGTTTGTGTCCCCCCAAAATTTGTTATGTTGAAATCCTAACCCCCAAAGATGATGATATTAGGACGTGGGGTCTTTGGGAGGTAGTTAGATCATGAGGGCAGAGCCTTCATGAATAGGACTAGCCTCTTATAAAAGATCCAGGAGGGATCCCTTGCCCTTTCCACTATGTGAGGACACAGCAAGAAAGTGCCAGTTATGACCCAAGAAGGGGACCCTCAACAGAAGGTGACGATGGTGGGACTTGATCTTAAGACTTTCCAGCCTCCAAAACTATGAGCAATAAATTTCTGTTGTTTATAAGTTACCCAATCTGTGGCATTTTGTTACAGCAGCCCAAACAAAGACGGTCAACATGCCAGGTTTCTAGACTCTCTCTAAAAACTTCCACCCAAGGACTTTGCCCATCTCCAAATTGTTAGCATTCAACTCAGAAGAGTTTTCTAGGACTATGTTCTAACAAGTTTCTCTTATTGCATCCCATAACAGACTACTTTACCTGTTGATGGGAAATAAGTCAGACAGGGCAGTGTTAATATAGGTCTGATTATACCAAAATGAAATCACTTTAGATTTACAGTAAAATTCTTAGAGCAACCAGAGTAGTTTAGTAATTACTAGAAACTAAACTTAATGGTGCTAAAGAGTTCTTATTGAAAATGGTCCTAATTAGTTTATATCATATTCATACTTACCCAGTATTTTCTCCTGTTACAGCATTAAAGTTTGACACCATATATGAGTCTCATTTGCTCTCCATTTCAGTTGTTTTGTCTCAATTCTACAGAAAAGTAATAACCACTTTGAAAGACATTGCATTCTCAGGTTATCAGCTGATATGCCAAGTAAAATAGCAGCCAAGGTACGTAACTACAAAAGATTACTTAAAATAAGTAGAATGCCATTGTTATAAATATAAATACATCTGGTTCCATATAACAAAGCTATTTCCATGTCCCAGCAGATGGCTCACAGTAATAATGCTTTGTTGATCTGGTTATAACAAATTCTATTAAATCCAAAATCCTGTATAGCAGATGCCTTTTCCAATTTCAGTACAAGTCAATCTCTTTAACCAAAACACTGTGCTTTGGTTCTTGTTATTTGTGCACTAAAATCCAGTTGTGCCAAATAAGATGGTCAAATTTTTTGACAGTTGTTATAAAATGCCTCTGTGGTGTTTTCTGAGTTTTGGGGTGGAGGAAGTAAAGAGTACCTCCATCTAGGACTGAAAGGCTAACTGTTCAAAATGGAAAACAAAGATTCACAGTTAAAGGGAGGCTCAGGAGAAGTTAAAGTAAGCTTCAGCTGTCCTAAGCCAAGGTTTCTGAATAGCGGCAATGTGGAAAGCTAATGACTAACAAAGCTGACAGTGAAGAGTACTGAAAATAATGCAATTTCTGAGTTGAGAGGCTATTAGCAGGGATAAACAGAAAAAAATGTACCTGGATGCCTACACAACACGTATCTCTGTACACTGAAGTGTTAGATTGATATTTAAAAGAAATGTGGATGCAATGTCAACTTAATTTTGCTGTTTGTTTCCCCAACTACATTCAAAATCCAATCTTCATGTTCTGGTCATACCCTTACTTGAAATAATACCCTCTATTAATTCATAACACAGTTAACAGTACAGTGATTAAGAGTCTCTGAGTTCTGAAAATAGACTGCAGGGGTTCAAATCCTGGTTCTTCCATCCCTAGCTACATACCCTTAGGCAAGTTACTTAACCTCTCTATGCCTGTATCCTCATCTGTAAATTTTTGATAACAAAAAAACCCTACCTTTTAGAGTTGTTGTGAGGATTACATGAATAATAAATGAAAAATAGTTAGAACACTTTTGAGCCCATCCTAAGGCCTCAGAAAATATTAGCTATTGTTATTACTACTACCACTATCACCATCATCTCATTAATCCCCAGTAAAGCTCTGAAAGGCAGAAATATGAAATGACTTATCTAAATCACAAACAGGTGACAGAATGCAGTAAGAAAAAATCTCATTTTATGTCCTGAAGATCAAACATTACAAGTTACTGATTCCCTAAGCAAGGGGCTTTTCCAACCTCTCTAATTCTCCAGGAATTCACAAGAGGCTCCTTTAAGTTAGAATAGCAGCGTAGAGAAGTGGAAATAGCAATGGACATGCACTTAGATGATCTAATTGCTCCAACACTGACTTAACTGGGCAATCTTGGGCAAGCCACCTAATCTAAACTTCAAAATTATTCATCTTAAAAAACGCTTTGCCTACATCACAGGGTTGTTGCATGATAAAATAGATAACACATGAGAAAACATATGTAAACCATAAACACACCATATGAATGTTCAAAAGCCATGTCGTACTCATCTTTATATCCCCAGTGCCTAGCAGAATGCATAGTAGAGGTTATAATCTAAAAGACAAGCCATGAGAGGGATGGAGTTGGCAGGGTGAAGATTAAAATGAAGATAAGATTTTTAAGAGTAAGAAACTCCAATGTCCATCAACTGATAAGTGGATACATAAAAGGTAGTAGAGCCATACAATGGAGTATTCAACAGTAAAAAGGAATGGATAACCCTTGAAACACTATGCTAAGTGAAAAAAAGCCAGACACAAAAGACGACATGCTGTATGATTCCATTTATACAAAATGTTCAGAATAGGCAAATCTACAGAGATGGTAAGTATATTAGTGGTTGCCTAGGACTGGGGAATGAGGGGGAAATGGAGAGTGACTGTTAATGGTTACAGACTTGCTCTTTTGGGATGATGATTGTGGTGATGGCTGCACAATTTGGTGAATATACTAAAAATCAATGAACTGTACACTTTAAATGGGTGAATTGTATAGTATGTGAATTATCTCAGTAAAACTGTTTAAAAAAAGAATAAAAAGTGTGAGAGAAAGTATAAAATCACTGGCTTTAGAACACATTTCTTTTTTTTTTTTAAAGAAAAAAAGTGAGTTTTCTGATATTTGAGTAGCTTGGACATGTGGACAAGAATGGGAATGGAGGAAGCAATAGGAGAAAATACTAAGAATTACCACACCAGACCACAACATCTCTACAAAGCCTTCCGTGGAAAGCAAATCTGGGCATCTCTTCTTATCCTTCCTTTCAAAATTCTAAGGTTACAAATCACCTCCTGGTCCTAGTTCAATAGTCTTTTCATCATGATCATTGTTTCTGAACTTTGAGACTACATCTGATACTGTCTACCACACTATCCTTGGCTTCTGTGGCACTGATGTACTTCCTGGTTCTTCTCAGAATGCTTTACCTATTAGCCTATAAGGTCACCCACAGTTCCAAACGTCAAAGTTCTTTCGCCATCATGCTACTGATCTCCCAACACTCATCTACTCACGTATTTTTTTTTACTACCAAATACAGCCCTGGTAAGTGCACAATCTACATTGCATCTCTGTTCATCTTATAGTGATATACTACAGGATTCCTCTATTCAAATCTTGATTATCTTCACTAAGGTTGGGAAGCAGTGGTATGACTCAACCAAAATAATTCCTAAATATTTTTTCTTTTGAATAGATCTGTTTTTCTAATTGTTTTGCTTAGATTAATATTAAACTAGCCTGCATTTCCAGAGCAAAACCAGCAAGGAGAAAAGGCTATCGGGAGTTGCAAAAGACTAGCCTTTTATTGAAAACTTGACTGTATACAATCGAAGTGCTGACCATAGCCCACCTTAGCTCATTTATCTTCACAGTGACACTTTCCTAATTTCCTCATCATTATCAGCCATTCTCCTAGGATTCTAGGCTTTAATCTTTTAATGTTTAATTTGCTCTCTTCCCTTGGCAAACATTCAATCATCACTAAGTTCAAATTAATTTTTACTCAAACATACATTCTCTTATATATTCTATACACTCTTTCATAGGACAATATAAAGATTAAATGCATAAGCTCAAAGGCAAGACTGCCTGGGTTCAAATCCTGGCTCTGTTGCTTACTCTCTATAGGATTTAGGGCAAGTTACTTAACCTTTCTGTAACTCGGTTTCTTCATAGGAATAATAAGACCTTATTATGAAGACTTTATGAGTTAAATACATGTAAATAGCTTAGAACATTGTGCCTGGCATACAGTACTCAATAAATGCTAGCTATTATTTTATTCCAAACATCACCATTTTATCTCAGACCCTCATCATCTTGTTCCTAAAATTCTCCAAGAGCCTTCTAGTCAGTCTTCCTACTCCAGGACACTCAACTAATTATGAAAACCGTCCTCAGGAACAATATGCATCATCTTACTCTCAATCTTTAGAACCCACTGTGGTACCCCATCAAATTAAACCCTATATCCTTAATAAGGCCCTCCACCAATACACACTCACCAAGCGTAAACTCATTTATTCTTATTCACCAATACAGATTCCCTATGCCAGTCAAACTGCTCAATATCTTTTGTACATTGCCACGTCTATATCTTTGCAAATATCCCTTCACTAAATACATCTCTTGCCCTTTGAAAATTCCAAATCTCACTTATATCTTTGACTGTGGCTGCACTGTTATCCCAACCAGGAGCTTGATGTTGTTTGGAATTATGAATGATGCATGTTACATGTTGTTTCCCCAACAGAAGTGTGAAGAAACCACATATTTTATTCCTTGTGTCTCTTCATACAGACCACTTCACACGTAGCACTGTATTTTGCAGAAGTACACAAATGCTGACTGACTTAATAAATATGCCTCAGAATGTATCAGAACAGCATTCTCTATTTTCCACTGCCCCACCCATACTTACCATGGTGAGGGTGGACAGAATCTGTATATAAATATTTTTATTTTACATACCTAGAAGGAGAATATACTAACAATTGTACTAGACAAAAGAAAAAACAAACAAACATACACGCAAAGAGAATGCACATGTGAAAAACCAAGAAAAAGTGAGAACTGGCTATTTTGGAATCTTAAAAAGTGACTTCAAAATATGAGGATTTTTCATTTCACCAAACTAATGAATCAAAAAGAGCCAAAATAAACATGTCCTGACCCCATCCAATAAAATACCTAATAAAAGCATGAGGAAGACCCCAGCATCTTCAGCAACACAAAACCAAGAAAATCATTCACCTTAACTCCAAGAAACACAAAAAGAAAACAGGTATCTAAAAAACTAAAAAATTCAATCAAATCTCTAGATGCTACCCAAAGAGAAAAACAGAGAGGAGTTATTGCTTTTCTATAAATATCTGCTAAAGTCTAGGAGGAATACAAGGCTTCTCTCATTGCTACCGTGTCCTGTTCCCAGTTAAGGGAGCAATCTGTGGTCACAAAAGAGCAAAACACAGGAAGATGGAAACCTTAACCTGGAAGAGACATTAAGGAAAGAAACTACTCAAAACACGTTTCAAAAACAGTTTCAAAAACCAGAGAGTGCAATGATACTCAACAGAAAGAGAGGAAAAGTGAAATAAAAGAGGTCCCACGAAATGAGTGACTCAGTGAAACTACCTAGTGCTGCCTTGCAAATAAAGAGCTATGCATGTAACACATCCATGACATGCACGCCTGCTTCACTGGCAAACAAAACAGAAAGAAAAAATAAAGTAAATGTTAGGAAAAGACAAGGAATATGCCCACCAATCTCTAACTCCCTGGCCAGCCCAACTCAGCTCATTCAGGAATCCAACTAGGAACAACTGAGACGTGGATTGCACAACACAGAAAAGAAAACCCTTCGCCAACCATACACACAAAAAGTAGAATGGAGAAGTGAAAACTATGCACCTCAATGCATCAGCAGCTAAAGCTTAATATTCTCTCTTTAGGATTAAATGGTAGAGAAAAGAACAAGAGCAGCTAAAGGAAAAGGAGGAAGATTGTCAATGAAACCAAGTCCCCTACTGGTCTCAATTTCAGAGAGTACAAGTCTTGCTTCTTGCAGCTGACCAACAGTACGCCTCGGCAAAGCAAACTGACCCTAACACCTTCCACGCCACCCGGAGGAAATCTGAGTAAAAACCACCCCACTTTAACCTCCCTCCTCACTAGCTGCAAAAATGGAGGGGGGGGGGGGAGACACCCTACCACGTGGGCAGGATGCAACACACACAGGACAGCAACACGTCCGCATGGAACGGCTGCCTCTGCCCAATGCCGGTAAAGGACACGGCGACAGGATGGGTGGGAACGCAGGCCCCCGCACGGGCCTCCTCACCCCGAAGGGCACCCCCGACGCGCGAGATACTGGCCGCCTCGCCGGCCGAAAAGCACCCCGGAGTTTGAAGGGAAGAAGCTGCATCGTGCCGGGAAAGGGGGCTAGCCCAGGCCAGCGGCAGGTCACGGAGGGAATACGGCCACTGTCCTCGGACTCGACGCCCCCGGGAACCCAGTCTGGCTCCCCCGGGCCCCGCCTGGGGGAGGGGCGGGAGGCGCGGAGCCGCCGCTTCCCCGCTGAGGAGCAGCAGCAGCTGAGAAGCGCCGCGGGGGAGGGAGCGACCCAGCCCTCGCCGCCCGCCAGGCCTCAGCCTGGGCCCGGGCCCCCTGCCCCGCCCCGCCCGCCGCCCGCCCCGCGACGCGACCGCGGCTGTGAGAAGGGAGAGGGCGTCTCGAGGAGAGCAGCCCCTACCTCCGTCCCGGGAGATGCCCCGGCCCCGCCTCCTCGCCCGCCGTCCCGGCCCGACCACCCCGGCAGCTGGTGCTCACCTCAGGCTACGCAGGCCGGTACGGCCCGGCCGAGCCCCCGGCCGCTGTGTGCGTCTCCGCCCCCCGGGAAACGTCCCAGCGGTGCCTGGTGCGAGCGGCCGAGGCCCGGAGCAGCGCCGAGAGCGGCGGCGGCAGCGGGAGCAGCCAACATCCGGGGCCGCGCACCCGGAACTACTTCCCAACCCGCTCCCCCTCCCGCCCCCGCCGCCGCCGCCGCCGCCGCCGCAGCTGCCGCCGCCGCCCCCGCCTCCTGCGACGTCGCTGCGCCACCGGCACGGCGTCAGCGGCGTCACGACTCCTCCGCGGTCACAGCCGTGGCATCGCGCTTGTGATCCCTCCGCTGAAACAAGTAGTGCCCTGGGACTCCTGGGATCTTGGTTCTGTGCTGCGGGTATCAGCCAGCCGCCGGCACCTCCGAGGGACTTGGGGCGGGGATGATGGCTTGAACCAGGTCTCTGCTCCTCAGAGTGGCGGCCGGGGAGGGAGGGCGGCGGGGGCGGCTCTTTAGTTGAGGACAGCAGGGACCTCCGCCTGGGATCCTGCCCAGGGATTCCGGGGTCCCGTTCCCCGGGGGAATGGCGCCTTGTGACCTCTCCCCTAACACCCTCCACCTCACCTTAGTGATAGGCACCTTAGCCTCTCCGGAAGACCGGGCACCACGGATTCTACGACCCCCACAAAGGCACCTTGGACCTTCAGGACACTTCTTCCAGAACGTCACAGGTCCCGGGTTCTAGACCCATCTCTGCCGAGGCCTCTCCCGTGCCTAGCCTTGGTTTCCTACTCCTTAAAACAAAGGATTTGTAACTCTGAAAGACCTTCTGATTCTAAAGCTGCTGCCCAGGTTATGGTCCTTGCTATCAACAGGTGGAGCGCGTAGAAGGGTAGTTGGGCGACTTGTGAACTTTGGAATTTACTTCTAGTCCGTCTTCACTGATTCTTTCTCTAAAGTATCAGCACTGCAAATCTGCCCTGTAATTTCACATTTAATTACATTCAGACTTATTACTTGCTGTTGCTTCTTTCGCGTTAGTCACATATAGCACCAAGCATGCTTTTGAACTCATAGTAGGTACTCAACATTTGAAAACTCAGATAATTTGTTAGATGAATACTAGGTTGATTGGACGAGATGAAAAGGAGAGGCCTGAGTGAATTGACCTTGGGAACCTCTTTTGATGTAGTCTCATATAGATCAGATGAAGACCTCCGGTAAAGAGCTGAGTACCCAATGGCTTCAGCAAACATTGAACACCTGCCATTTACCAAGCATTTCTAGGCACTGGGGATTCAAAGTACTCCTATATTCCTTTTCTACGTAAGACTCCAGCTAGATTCTGAAGGTTAAAAGACTCATTCACTCATTCATCCAACAAATATTTGCTGATCACTACTAAGGTTGTCAGACCCTATTTTAGTGTTTGGGTTGGATCAGTGAATAGAAGAGCGGGGCAGGGTGGAAATACCCTTCCCTCTTAGAGATATCATCTGAGTATGGAGAGAAAGATGATAAACGTAACAAGAAAAGAATTTGGTGTGATAGAAGGTGTTTAGTGCTATGGGGGAAAAAAATAGACCAGGGTAAGAGGTATGAGGAAAACTGGAGGTAGGGGGGGTGGGATTTTTTTTTTAACATCAACCATTTCTTCATCAATAATGTGTTCATTTACTTCAACTGAACCATGCGTTAGGTGCTGGGGCTTCAGTGGAGAATAAGCCAAGCTTCTGCAGCTAGTAGACACCACATGCCAGGTGCTTTCACTTGACCTCTCATTCAGTGCTTTCACCAGGTCCCTAAGGTAGGACTCCTGTGTTCATTTTTACAGCTGATGAAATTGAAGCTGAGAGGGCTAAAAACTTGAGCCAGGACTCAAACCTAATGTCTTCTGAGTCCAACTCCCTTTCCAGCTTCTCCTCAGCTGAGAACACATATTTTTTCTGTTTCAATACACCTCACCTCTTTCGTCAAGTAAACTCATGCATTAATATAGGTGAATGGCCTTAGATCTGCCTGGAGCAAAAGGAAGGGAGAAAGGAAAATATTTAGAGGAAAAGAGGGGGCAGTTATCCAAAAAATCTAGACTCGTAGAGCAAAGTAATAGGGGTAGCAAAGAAGACTTAGTGGAAGAGAAATGAAGGTAGATTCATAACAGTTATTCCAACTCCAGTTTTATAGAATGGGATTTTAAATAGAGCCTTCAGGGAGAGCCCAATTCATAAGGTGACTTTAATGAGAAACTTGAAAGAGGTGAGGGAGTGAGCCATGCATTGTATGGGAAAGAGTGTCCCAGGCAGAAGGAACAGCTAGTGGAAAGGCCCTGAAGTGAAAGTATTCCTGGAAGTGTTAAAAATAGTGGAGGCCAGGACAACTGGAGCCGGGTAAGCAAATGAGGGAGGAATAGGAGATAAGGTCAGAGAGTGGGGTCTTGTAGGCCATTGTAAGGATCTTGGCTAAAGAGGAACCACCACAGGGCTTCAAACAGAGGAGTGATATGATCTGATTCATGCTTTCAAAAGATCACCCTGGGGCTTCCCTGGTGGCGCAGTTGTTGAGAGTCCGCCTGCCGATGCAGGGGACACAGGTTCATGCCTCAGTCCAGGAAGATCTCACATGCCATGGAGCGGCTAGGCCCGTGAGCCAGGGCCGCTGAGCCTGCGCGTCCGGAGCCTGTGCTCTGCAACGGGAGAGGCCACAACAGTGAGAGGCCCGCGTACCGCAAAAAACAAAACAAAAACAAAACAAAACAAAAAAAGATCACCCTGGCTATGTGCTAAGAGTAGATGGTGTATGGACATTGGTGGAAGCCAGAGGCTCCATTAGTTAGGTGCAGGATGATGGTTTGGACCAGGCTGGTAGCAGTCAGTAGGATAAATGAGATACAGTCTCTATACTTTAAGAACTCACAGTCTAGCGGGAAGCAAATAGATAATTACAGTACACTGTGATAAGGGAGATAGAAGTGGCCACCCTTGCCAGCTTGCCTGACAGAAGAGTAGAAGTTCCCTCTTCTACCGAGTTGCCAAGGGAATCGGAAGTTCCTGGTTCTTTGTTGGGCCACTGGGTGGATCCTTTATAACACAGGTAACACTTGTCTTCTTCTCAGCCCTTTAGGTCTCAAAGCCCACTGTCATCTGAGTGGTGCTGTAAGCAGAAGGGTACTAAAGGACAGTCTGGGTCATACATTTAAGGAGATGGGCAAAACTGAGACTATACCTATTTGCCAGAAGAAGAAACTGAGGCCAACAGTCACCAGGTTTTAACCTGAGACTGGGAATCAAGGTTATCAAAGTCCCAAACCAGGAATCTCTCTGAGCCACTTGAGTGGAGTCAGCCAATGATGGAATAAGAGAGTAGAAAGATGTTTCTGGATAGCTGCCAGAATGGGCTTGGGGGCTTGGGGATCGGCAGTTTTTGAGAATGAAAGAATCACAAGCCCCAGAATGTCAAAGGCTGAGGAGCACCCCGCCTCCCACCCCCCCGCTAAAAATGTTGTAAGGGCCATAGAAGCAGGGGGGATTCTGGAACAGTGGGGGTGGGGTTGGGGATGGGCAGGAAAAGCTTAAAGCTCAGATTGGGAAGACAGACTTGGGTTCAATCTCACGTTTTACATCTTACTTCCTGTGTGCCTATGTCAAGTTATTTAGTTTCTCTTAGTCTCCATTTCCTGGCCTATTAAATAGGAACTATAATCACAGCTATGTAGCAAAAGAGATCAGGCACAGGCTGCCGTAAAATAAAGGCCGCCAAAGACAATCATCATTATGGACAAGGTCGAGTGTGTCAGCACAGAAGAGTAGTTCATAGTCTCCGGAGATGAGAGTGGTCTGGGAGGGAGAGTGTGGAGCCCTCAAAGAGAAAATGGTATCCAACTCAGGGGACAGATCCTTAAGAGAAATAGATTGCTCAAAGCAATGAGATAGAAGTTTTATTGTTTTGTGTTGTTTACAATCTTTTCTCAGCCTCGCCTGGATTATAAATTCCCTAAAAGAAACACAGTCCCAACCTGGACTGCAATAGCCCTACAAAACTTTGATTCGGCATTGGCTGTGCATCAACAGCGGGGTGTTCAACACTTCACATGACCCACAGCCGCCTTTAGACAAATGAGGCTTCACCCGATCCTTTCTCCCTCTTTATTTATGGTAAGAGGAAAGCAGAAAATGAGAAATGAATTTAAAATGAGCCAAGACCTGCAAAGGGGAGAGAGAGAAACATGAGAGAGCCCTTCCTATCATTCCCAGCCCTGAAGGAGCCTTCCAGATTCCCTAGGTATCTTTATATAATACTTTATATTTCGTGTATTAGATTTTCTAAAAATACAAAGGCCACTGGAAAGCTCTCAGCACCACTAACTGCTATTTAATGATAACACTTGGGTGTTAGGTGTTGGTCACTCTGCATAGTTAAAAAACATTCAAGAATCATTTATCAAACGACTACTCTATACCAGGTGTTGGGCTAAACACTAGGGAATCAAAAAGGGATAAATAAATTTCCCACCTTCAATGGACTCCTAGCCTTCTGGAAAAACAGACATGTTGGTCACTCTGCATAGTTAAAAAGCATTCAAGAATCATTTATCAAACGACTACTCTATACCAGGTGTTGGGCTAAACACTAGGGAATCAAAAGGGGATAAATAAATTTTCCACCTTCAATGGACTCCTAGCCTTCTGGAAAAACAGACATGTCATAAGTTAATGCCTGGGCTTCCGTGGTGGCGCAGTGGTTGAGAGTCCGCCTGCCGATGCAGGGGACATGGGTTCGTGCCCCGGTCTGGGAGGGTCCCGCATGCCGCGGAGCGGCTGGGCCCGTGAGCCATGGCCACTGGGCCTGCGCGTCCGGAGCCTGTGCTCCGCAATGGGAGAGGCCACTACAGTGAGGGGCCTGCGTACCGCAAAAAAAAAAAAAAAAAAAAAAAAAGTTAATGCCTGTGCAATTTGTAGAGATTTGTACTTGTGCCATGGAAACAAAAAAAAAGCAAGGCTTAACTCTGTCAGATTGGATGGGGATGGGGGCACCAAAGAAAGCTTCACTCTTAAAGGTAAAGTTAAGGCTAAGTCTGACTAAATAAGTAGGAGTTTGCCATAGAGACAGAAACAGGCCTGGGAGTAAAAAAGGAAAATCTGGGGTACAGGAAGAAAGTTTGTGCAAAGAGGTTGGGTGGATATGAGAAAAGTAGAGGCCACAGAAATTACAGTCTTATAAGTGGTCATTAAACACTAGTGGCTGATGAAAAGAACTAACTGATGAATCTGGACCATATCGCTCTACGTAAACCATCCATAAATTGAGTCCCTGCCCTCTAGGAGCTTGGTGTTAACCTCAGATTTTATCAGTAAGGCAAAATGTGATCCTTCCCAAACAGTCTACTGCTTAATCATTCTCACAAGAAAGGGGTAACTTAGACTATTTCTCCCCAATAGAAGGCAGAAGCCTAAATTTTTTTCATAGTTCTGGCAATGAATTCGCACTAGTGCACTCATACCACCTACCTCCTCAACACCCCCTCCCATCCATCTTCCTTGTAACCACCTGGCCCAAACCTTGGCTTACCTCCACTCTCAGAATCAACCGAGCTAATTAAAAGCATAATGAAAGACACAACAGCATGGAGACAACTGAACAAACATGAACAAATGCATAGATTAAATAAAGCCCTTACATTATGTACAAGCAATGGTGAAGATGAAACTTGGGTGGTGCGAGGAAGAGTGAGTCAGAAGATGTTCAAGTAGAATGGAACAGAGGAGATCTCCTCTCTTCCAGTGAGTAAGCAGCATCTTTTGGAATCATAGAATGAAAGGAAACTGGTGAGTAGGAAAGAGCAGCCAAGATTTGTAACCTGAAGGATCCCGAAACTGTGGGTACAAACATGGTATTTAAGAAGCAATTATTTGATTTCAAGTTGTGAACTTATTGACCTACTCTGTGCCTAATGGGCTGAATAAGAATGATCAAGAAACCCCAATGCTGGGTGGAGAGTGGTGGGGAATGGGTAATATTTTTTGAGCGTTTCTTGTGTGATTAGGAACATGATAGACCCTTGGAAAATGTTTTCACTTACTCCTTAGAGCAAAACTATGAGGTGGTTGTCCCCATTTTAAAGAAGAGGAAAAACAGAAGCTCAGTAGTTTGAGAGTGGTAGAGTGAGAATTTACCCAAGAAAGTTTACCCAAGAAAGGGTAAAGCGACCATATTATTGTTCCTGAACATTTCCTGTGTCTCTGGGGGAAGGGAGGGGGTGAGTCGATTTTACTTCCCCAACTCCCTCGACAGCAGGCTTGGTTATGTGATTTGCATTAGTCAATGAACTGTGGGTGGCTGGATGAGCCACCTCCAGGTGGAAGCTTTGAGTCAAGCTGCAAGGTTTGAGTCAGAGTGCTTCACTATGTTTTCCTTTCTGCCCTGATGACCAGCAACATTCAGGATAGAGACCGATCCATCTGCCTCTGTCCCAGAGCAAAGACCATGTATAGCAAAGCTGACCTGGGAAGGACACACAGCATAAGTGAGAAAAACAACTTTTGGGGCTTCCCTGGTGGTGCAGTGGTTAAGAATCCACCTGCCAATGCAGGGGACATGGGTTCGAGCCTTGGTCCGGGAAGATCCCACATGCCGCAGAGCAACTAAGCCCGTGCACCACAACTACTGAGCCTGTGCGCCACAACTACTGAAGCCACGTCTAGAGCCCATGCTCCACAACAAGAGAAGCTACCGCAGTGAGAAGCCTGCACACTGCAACAAAGAGTAGCACCCGCTCGCCACAACTAGAGAAAGCCCGTGTGTAGCAACGAAGACCCAACAATAACAACTTTTGCTGATTGGGCCATTGAAAATTGGGAGTTGCTCTCATAGTGTAACAGCGCCTATACTGACTAATGCAGACCCTTACTGATTTTTTTTTCTTTTGCTTATGCAAATTTCTGGTGTCATCCCCAGGTAAAAGAGGTTGCTTGGGAATTATGAGAAAATATAGGAAATGGGATGGTTGGTGTACTGTAGTGAAAGGCTTTAAAATACAGGATTAGAAATTCAATCCTGATCTGTGAGCTCAGACAAGCCTTTATAAGATAGATTCCATGGACCATGTCATGTCCCAGAGGAAGTTACAAAGAGGGTTAAGATACAGTCCCTGTTCTTGGGGTGGGCAAGGCCCACCTCATTCATTTTTTTTTTTTTTTTTTTTTGGTGGTATGCGGGCCTCTCACCTCTGTGGCCTCTCCCACTGCGGAGCACAGGCTCCGGACGCGCCCACTCAGCGGCCATGGCTCAGGGGCCCAGCCGCTCCGCGGCATGTGGGATCCTCCCAGACCGGGGCACGAACCTATGTCCCCTGCATCGGCAGGCGGACTCTCAACCACTGCGCCACCAGGGAAGCCCCACCTCATTCATTTTTAAACCTAGCACCCTACTGGGTACCTGGAACCCACTAGGTACTCAATAAAAATTTTTTAAACTAATGCTAAGGAATGATCTGGAACCATAACTCAGGTCTCCTAACTTCCCAAAAAGGCTCTTCCTGGGTTATGGTATATTGCCCACTTCGGTTAAGGAATCTCAGAGGGAGGGGAAGGCTGTGGTAATATTGTTAGCCAATTTTTATATAATACTTTACAAGTTATATTCACCCCATTTATATGAAATGCCACATAATTGAAAAATAGCTGGAACATCAGGATCTGCAGGGCTGGAATAGAGTAGGCAGTCAGTAAAGACATACGAATCTCCCTGAGGATATTACAAAGAGTAGAAAACCTTGAAGGAGAGCCCAGGGGACTTGGCAAGGGGAACTCTAGCTTGAAGTGCACTGTGGATCAAGTTTTTTAATGGGCCAGATTAAGAGAATATGGAGGTGAAGGTTAAACTCAGGCAAACAAAGGAGCAGGGCCCCAAGGCATCTCCAAAGAGTACAGGGCAGTAACTGGAAAACCTTCCATGAAATATCCTTGAAGCAAGCATTGAAAATAGTTCTGCACTGAAGGAGAAAAACCATATGATCATGTCAATAGACGCAGAAAAAGCTTTCAACAAAATTCAACACTGATTTACGATAAAAACCCTCCAGAAAGTAGGCATAGAGGGAACTTACCTCAACATGATAAAGGCCATATATAACAAACCCACAGCCAACATCATTCTCAATGGTGAAAAACTGAAACCTTTTCCACTAAGATCAGGAACAAGACAAGGTTGCCCACTCTCACCACTGTTATTCAACATAGTTTTAAAAGTTTTAGCCACAGCAATCAGAGAAGAAAAAGAAATCCAAATCAGAAAAGAAGAAGTAAAACTGTCACTGTTTGCAGATGACATAATACTATACATAGAGAATCCTAAAGATGCTACCAGAAAACTAGTAGAGCTAATCAATGAATCTGGTAAAGTAGCAGGATACAAAACTAATGCACAGAAATCTCTCGCATTCCTATACACTAATGATGAAAAATCTGAAAGAGAAATTAAGGAAACACTCCCATTTACCACTGCAACAAAAAGAATAAAATACCTAGGAATAAACCTACCTAAAGAGACAAAAGACCTGTATGCAGAAAACTATAAGACACTGATGAAAGAAATTAAAGACGATACAAACAGATGGAGAGACATACCATGTTCTTGGAATAGAAGAATCAACATTGTGAAAATTACTATACCATCCAAAGCAACTACAGATTCAATGCAATCCCTATCAAACTACCACTGGCATTTTTCATAGAACTAGAACAAAAAATTCCACAATTTGTATGGAAACACAAAAGACCCCGAATAGCCAAAGCAATCTTGAGAAAGAAAAACAGAGCTGGAGGAATCAGGCTCCCTCATTTCAGACTATACTACAAAGCTACAGTAATCAAGACAGTATGCTACTGGCACAAAAATAGAAATATAGATCAATGGAACAGGATAGAAAGCCCAGAGATAAATGCATATACATATGGTCACCTTATTTGTGATAAAGGAGGCAAGAATATACAATGGAGAAAAGACAGCCTCTTCAGTAAGTGGTTCTGGGAAAACTGGACAACTACATGTAAAAGAATGAAATTAGAACACTCCCTAACACCATACACAAAAATAAACTCAGAATGGATTAAAGACCTAAATGTAAGGCCAGACACTATAAAACTCTTAGAGGAAAACATAGGCAGAACACTCCATGAGATAAATCACAGCAAGATCCTTTTTGACCCACCTCCTAGAGAAATGGAAATAAAAACAAAAATAAACACATGGGACCTAATGAAACTTAAAAGCTTTTGCACAGCAAAGGAAACCATAAACAAGGTGAAAAGACAACCCTCAGAATGGGAGAAAATATTTGCAAATGAAGCAACTGACAAAGGATTAATCTCCAGAATTTACAAGCAGCTCATGCAGCTCAATAACAAAAAAGCAAAAAACTCAATCCAAAAATGGGCAGAAGACCTAAATAGACATTTCTCCAAAGAAGATATACAGATTGTCAACAAACACATGAAAGAATGCTCAACATCACTAATCATTAGAGAAATGCAAATCAAAACTACAATGAGGTATCACTTCACACCAGTCAGAATGCCCATCAACAAAAATATCTACAAACAATAAATGCTGGAGAGGGTGTGGAGAAAAGGGAACCCTCTTGCACTGTTGGTGGGAATGTAAATTGATACAGCCATTATGGAGAACAGTATGGAGGTTCCTCAAAAAACTAAAAATAGAACTACCATACGACCCAGCAATCCCACTACTGGGCATATACCCTGAGAAAACCATAATTCAAAAAGAGTCATGTACCAAAATGTTCATTGCAGCTCTATTTACAATAGCCAGGACATGGAAGCAACCTAAGTGTCCATCGACAGATGAATGGATAAAGAAGATGTGGCACATATATACAATGGAATATTACTCAGGCATAAAAAGAAGTGAAATTGAGTTATTTGTAGTGAGGTGGATGGACCTAGAATCTGTCATACAGAGTGAAGTAAGTCAGAAAGAGAAAAACAAGTACCATATGCTAACACATATATATGGAATCTAAAAAAAAAAAAAAAGGTTATGAAGAACCTAGGGGCAGGACAGGAATAAAGACGTAGATGTAGAGAATGGACTTGAGGACATGGGGAGGGGGTAAGCTGGGACGAAGTAAGAGAGTGGCATGTATTTATATATACAACCAAATGTAAAATAGATAGCTAGTGGGAAGCAGCACATAACACAGGGAGATCAGCTCAGTGCTTTGTGACCACCTAGAGGGGTGGATAGGGATGGTGAGAGGGAGACGCAAGAGGGAGGAGATATGGGGATATATGTATATGTATAGCTGATTCACTTTGTTATAAAGCAGAAACTAACACACTATTGTAAAACAATTATACTCCAATAAAGATGTTTTTTAAAAAAAGAGGAAAGAAAAAAATCCTGCAAATGATTTAGGACTGCCCAGATTTGTAAATCAATGTTTCAAAACCAGGAAGAGATTCACCTGTTACTACCACTCACTCAAACAGTTACGATACTGCAAATATGACATGCATCTAATTCCAAAGTATAACAACTCTAGGCATAATTACTATATTCAAAGGGCTAACGCAAAGCACAGAAATGAAGAGTGATCCAGTGAACCTGTTAGGGTTAACGTTAATATGTTAACCAAACTGAATAAGATGTGCAAAACACTTATTTTTTTTCACCAGGAGATTACATTGGGATTTCTTTTGGTGTAAAATAACAGAAATCCTTGCAATTGAAATATTTAAGATGAACTGACATGTCTGAGATTTGCTTTGAAATACTCCAGAAAAAAAGAATGTGTGGGAGATCTATGAAACAAGACAGGCAAAATGTTGATGTCTATAGAAGTTCAGAGTGGGAAAAATGGCTTCCATCAAGAACAGAAAGTAGAAAAAGGAAGTAATATTTTACCTTACTAAATCCCCACAATGATCCTAAAAGTTAGAGGTTGTTGTCCCCATTTCACAGGCAAGAAAACTGAGGTCACATTGCTAGCAAATAGCAATGTAAAGACTTGAGCCTCAATCCTATGGCTTCCAAATCCTTCCTTTTGCTAATATCCCATACTGATTGTCCAAGTGTATTTTCTCAGATTCTGATATTTTAATGGAAAAGAAGAAGAGTTTTTTTCTATATAATGGAAACATTTATAATTCCTGTTTCTTCTACTGCTCCTTATAGGTTCTCGTCGCCACTTTTGAGCAACTAGTTTGAATACTTCTTGACTCAGGAAGTTGTTTTAATTTCATTTAACCTAAATTCATGCTCTACCTGTGTCTTCCCCCACCATTCAGTATAGTAAAAGGAATGTGGAATGTTTCTTTTTGTAATGATTCTCAAGGCAAGAGGTGACAAAAGGCCTGCATGAACACGTATGCACACACAAACACAAAACTTATGTTCAAGTACCTAAGTACAGTTTTTCCTTTTTAACCTTTTAGCAGTTAACTTATGGCCTACATGCCCACTCCCCACATCTGTCTCTTTTTCTGCCATGTTGAGTAGAGGCAAGCATAGTTCTTCTAGTGGGGTTTCTTGCTCCTTGTTACCTTGAAATATGTCATCCTTGTGCTGGATCAAATTGCATCTGGATTTGATCTGTTTCTAAAATGAAATTTGCTAGAAATGCTGATCAGATGACTTTCCATTCATTCATTCAACATGTATTAAATGCTAACTCTAGGCTGGGTACTGTGCTCAGGGCTTGGAGTACAAAGATAAAAGCAGTAGCTAGGGGGCAGTCCAGCATAACAGTGATTGAGTTTGTGCTAGTGAGAAGTGAATAATAGTGATAAGTGAGTAAGTATGGGCTCCCTTGCCTGGCGTTAAATCCCACTCACTAGCTCAATGACTTTAGCTGGGCAAAATTGCTTAATTTCTCTGAGACTCAGTTTCCTCATATGTAAATGCAGATAATAGTATCAACTGCAAATGCACATGTAGAGTCCTTAACACCGCACCTGGCACGTAATAAATGTTATAAATGTGAGCTCTTCCTATTCCCCTGTACGGTTCAAAGAGAAAGAAGAGGGGAGGAAGGAATTGGATCTGACTGGGGATGGATGTTTTAAGGAAGAGTTCGCAGACACAGAAATATTTGACCTCAGCCTTGAAGGATGAGTTCCAGTTTGTTGCGGTAAGGAGGGTGATTCCAAGCATAAAGGCCTGGCCCCACTGCTCAAGGAGGGACATATTGGAAGAGCCCTTCCATCTCCTGAGCTCCCAAGGGGTTGGGAGTCTGGCTCAGATGAGATCTGTTTGGCAACTGTATCACTGTTCAACTCCTTCCTCTGCCCACTCCTCTTTACTTCACTCCTCGACTAGGACAGATCACAAAAGCATACCTCTCTACCCTGCCCCTAAAAAACATCTTGTCCACACATTCCCTCTCAGGGAATGTTTTTCTAGGAATATAACTTACAACATCGTGAGTGATACTGATCGTAATTTGAAGTAGAAAAATATCATTGATGTGTCCAATGTAGAAACCGCACTTTGGAGGACTAGCTAGGGGAAATATACATTAATTTATTCATTAAACCATCACAATACATTTGTCCACCACTGTACCAAAGAATAGTCTGTATTTCCTTACATCTGAGCATCTTTACTGTGCGTACAATCTTGGATGAATGCACTTAATCTTTTAAATATGATTCCTTAATCTTTTCCAAACTTCTTTATTTTCTATGAAAAACTTCAAGCAGATGTGCAAATAAACAAATAGCACAATGAACCCTCAAAGTCATCATTCAGCTTCAACAATTATCAAGTAGTAGCCAATCTTGTTTCATCTAGATTCCCACCCTCACACTCACATTGTCCCATCTGTGTTATTTTGAACCAAATTCCAGATATCATACTTCATCAATACACACACATTTAAAAACTGTTCTCTCCAAAAGATAAGAACTCTTATTTTACTAAGACATACCATTTTCTTATCTAAAAATTAATGAGAATTTCTAAAGTCACTGGTATCAAGATGTATCTTTGAGGTATCCTGTCAGTGTTCAAATTTTCAATCACCTTATGAATTTTTAAAATATTTGTTTGAATCAAAGTTCAAATAATGCATGGAAATTAATGATATGTCCCTTACATCTCTTTGTTTTTTGGGTTTTTTGTTTGTTTGTTTGTTTTGTCTCTTAAGGGGGTGTATATTTCATGTATTTCCTTAGACTTTCACATGGAATTCCAAACCTGCATATCATTCAGCAACTTCTGTTGACCACAGTGCATTTTATTATGCCATAACAAAACCCTTAAATCTTTTTTAATTTATAAGTTCCCTCTCTGCTCTTTTTTTCTTGCAAAGTGTTTGTTGAAGAAACTACACTATTTTTCCTATAGTATTTCTCACAATATGGATCTTGCTGGTTGCTTCCCCATGGTGGTTTTTGCTTTTGGTTTTTTTGTGGTTTTTTTTTGTGGTACGCATGCCTCTCACTCTTGTGGCCTCTCCCGTTGTGGAGCACAGGCTCCAGACGCGCAGGCCCAGCGGCCATGGCTCACTGGCCCAGCCGCTCCGCGCCATGTGGGATCTTCCCGGACCAGGGCACGAACCCGTGTCCCCTGCATCGGCAGGCGGACTCTCAACCACTGCGCCACCAGGGAAGCCCCCCATGGTGGTTTTTTTTTTTTTTTTTTGCTGTACGCGGGCCTCTCACTGCTGTGGCCTCTCCCGTTGCGGAGCACAAGCTCCGGACACACAGGCTCCGCGGCCATGGCTCGCGGGCCCAGCCGCTCCGCGGCATGTGGGATCTTCCGGGATCGGGGCACGAACCCGTGTCCCCTGCATCGGCAGGCGGACTCTCAACCACTGCGCCACCAGGGAAGCCCCCCATGGTGGTTTTTAACATGTGCTCTGCCCTCTGTGTTTCCTGTAAATCAGTAATTGGATCTAGAGGCTGAATTAGATTCATGTGTGATTTTTTGTTTTGTTTTGGACACAACTAGTTCATTGGCAGTATGTTCTTCCCTCAGGAGGCACAAAATACCTGGTTATCTCTTCTCTCGTTTTTTGTAATTAAATACTTTAAATTTTTTTCTCCCAAGATGTTACAATCAGCATAACTTTGATTGATAGTTAAGACTGCAGCTGACATATAGTTGGGCCACCATAGGACAACTGAACTTTAAGGACCCTGAAGGTTAAATCTAGTCCTACTGTTATTCTGTCATCTGTCATCATTACCTTATCACTCATCAAGTATTACCAACATGGGCTGGGCACCATATTATAATAATTGGGACCATTTACTGAGTCCCCACTGTAGGCCAGCTACTTTATGTAGGTTATCTGTAATCGTCACAACAATCTCACAGTGCAAGTTTTTTTATCCTCGTTTTATAGAAGAAAATAAAATCTCAAGAAGATAAAATGACTTTCCTAAGGCCACACAATTGGCAAACGGCAGAAGCAGGGGTGGTAAGTAAACACAGGTATGTCTGGCTCCCAAAGGTCTGTCTTTTTCCACTAACCCCCGGTCTTCTAAAAACACAACTGAATTATATGATCCCTGCCTTCAACAGGGTTATATCTGTGTAGGAGAAAGAGTTAAATTAATAAACAATTAAAGGGATTTCCCTGGCGGTCCAGTGGTAAGACTTTACCTTCCAATGCAGGGGGTGCGTGCTCGATCCCCTGTCGGGGAACCAAGATCCCACATGCCTCCCAGCTAAAAAACCAAAACATAAAACAGAGGCAATATTGTAACAAATTCAATAACAACTTTAAAAATGGTCCACATCAAAAAAATCTTTAAAAAAATAAATTAAAAAAAAAAAACAATTAAAGACTATGAGATAAGGAAACACTATATAGAACATGAACAATGAAAATGTGTGCATTGCAAGCAATGATTGCTATAACTGAACAGGAAGAAGGAGGGAGGACATTGATGTTCAATGAAGTTCCTGGGGGAGGTTTCATCAAATGATGCAGAAATTATTGCAAATATAAAAGCTTTACCAATGAGGAAAGGGTCCTTTGCACAAGCATCCTCTCCCTTGGGATCCATGTCACACTGACACAAAGATTTTGTCACCATGGCAACTGGTCATTGAGCCAATGAAATAATCAGTTGTTATGGCAACACGATCTCCATCTTACTCCCACCAGGCACCTGTTCCAAATCATCACATCCTCCAACAACCTCATACCACTTTAGTTCTCCTTTCTTCTTCCCGCTAGTCACCCTCTTATCCCTAGTCACCTATATCTGAGCCCCTAAATTTATGGCTAGATGTATATATGAGACTATTAAAGGCAGAGCAAAGGAAAATGTAGTGTAAAGCTTCACTACAGACAGGGGGAATACCTCTAAAATATAAGAGTTGAATGAGCCAGAGCACTGAAGAAAGAAATCATGTGATGCTTTTCCCCCACTACATTTTCCTAAGTAAAATTCCTTTGGATTTTGAAACATTGCACTACCTTTGTCTACTCCTTCACTGGCTCATTTTCCTCCTCCTGTCTTCTAAATGCAGAAGTCTCTCAAGGCTCCATTCTTTGTGCACTTTCTCTAAACTGCACTGTCCGATATAGGAGCCACTAGCCACATGATGGTTAGAGCCCCTGAAATTAATTATAGATGTGCTGAACTGAGATATGCTGTGAGTGTAAAATGTACAACAGATTTTAAAGACTTTATACCAAGAAAAAGAATGTAAAATGTCTCATTAATAATTTCTATAGTGATTGCATGTTGAAATGATAATTTGGATATGTGAGTACAATGAAATATATTATTAAAATTTAATTTCATCTGTTTTTTTAATGTTTTTAATGTGGTTACTGAAAAATTTAAATTGCAAATCTGGCTGACATTCATGGCTTGTGTTATATTTCTATTGGACAGCACTTCTGTAAACTTTCTCCTTAAATCCATCTCACCCATTCTCTAGGTGTCAAGCATCTCCTCAATGAAATTATTCTAGAATCCCAAATCCCAACTTCTTTTCTGAGATCCAAACCCACATTTCCAATGACCTTCTGGCGCTTTCACAGATAACCACCAGCTCCTCAGCTCAGCACCAGCAAAGCCAGAAACTTTCCCTCAAAACCTGTTCTTTCTCCTGATCAGCTTTATTAACTTTTTTTACTACTTTCTTATTGCTGCTTTAACAAATTACCGCAAGCTTGGTGGCTTAAAACAAAGCAAATGTATTATCTTATAGTTCTGTAGGTCAGAAGTCTGAAATGGGTGGCACTGGGCTAAAATCAACGTGTCTCAGGGCTGCATTCCTCTGGAGGCTCTAGGAGAGAATCCATTTCCTTTCCTTTTCCAGTTTCTAGAAGCTGACGGTATTCTTTGGCTCATGGCCCCCTTCCCTCTTCGAAGCCAGCAATGACTGGTGAAGTCTTCCTCATGCTGCATCACTCTGGCACTGCTCTCCTGCTTCCTCTTTCACTTTAGAGAACCCTTTTTTTTTTTTTTTTTGTGGTACGCGGGCCTCTCATTGTTGTGGCCTCTCCCATTGCGGAGCATAGGCTCCGGACGCGCAGCTTCAGCGGCCATGGCTCACGGGCCCAGCCGCTCCGCGGCATGTGGGATCTTCCCAGACCAGGGCACGAACCCATGTCCCCTGCTTCGGCAGGCGGACTCGCAACCACTGCACCACCAGGGAAGCCCTAGGGAACCCTTTTGATTACACTGGGCCCATCAGGATCATCCAGGCTAATCTCCCAATCTTACGGTCAGCTGATTAGCAATTTTTTTTTCATCTTCAGTCTTAATTCTCCCTTGCCATGTAAAACAACACAGTCACAGTTTCCAGGGACTAGGGAGTGGACATCTTATCTGAAAATGCCAGGCAGAGAGGGAGAATCTGTGTGTAAGACCAATAAGAAAAGAAATGGTCATGAGAGGAGATCAGAGGATAGTTCTGCTTTCAAGGCAATTGCTAACAGATAGGGAGCAGTTAAAGCGGCCGATTGGTGTAGATATCAATGGTCCAACTCCTCTCAACTCCTTTCATAGCAGAATCAATCTCCTCTTAAACTCGTTTTTTGATCACTCTTTTCTCCCAGTTACACCTTCCCTCCATGATAGCTTTTGTACCTCCTTAGACATCCGTCTTACTCTTTCTATCTCATTGTGATATATGTAATTGTGATGTATGTAAGCACTTGGTCTTAACCTCTGTACGAGATTGCAAAATATTTTGTGAACAGGAACTATCTGCTTCACCTTTGTGTTTAACCATGATGCCTAACATGGTACTTAATGCATAGTAATTTCTCAAGAACTATTTCTGGAACGTGGTTGGATGGAGACAACTCATGTTGACTTACAGAGCATGTTCTTTGTCACCCTGGCCACTGATTTCCTTAAACAGTGAACACTTTGTTAATTGATTTCCACTTAACTGATACTCTCCATTCTCCATTCTGTCTTAAAAGAACCATCAGTGTAATCCTGGTAGGTAATGGGCTGCTGTGCACTTGAGTTTTATACTTATCCAGGGTCAATTGTATTTTATTTCATAACCTACTGAGGCCAGGTGCACTTGATATTGTAATTATATAATTTAAATTAAAATTATGTCAAGCAATGTAATGTGAGTGTCAGAAGAATGAGGATTGTTTCTACAAAGAATAAGTTGATTATCCTGGAAATACAAGGAAATGCAGCATCCTAAAATCTACTGACCATTTGAACAGATTAAAGGAGAAAAACTGACCATTCCAATGAATGTCAAAAAGACATCAAAAAAATTTAACACTCATTCATGATTTTTACAAATCCTTAAAACTGGGATTAGAAGGCCACTGTCCTTATTTATAGATAAATATGATTGATTACATACAAAATCCCAAGATAATCCACAGAATAGAATCTATTAAAACTAATAAGGGGGGTTTCCCTGGTGGCACAGTGGTTGAGAATCTGCCTGCCAGGGGACACGGGTTCGAGCCCTGGTCTGGGAAGATCTCGCATGCCGTGGAGCAACTAGGCCCGTGAGCCACAACTACTGAGCCTGCGCATCTGGAGCCTGTGCTCCGCAACAAGAGAGGCCGCGATAGTGAGAGGCCCGCACACCGCGATGAAGAGTGGCCCCTGGTCGCTGCAACTAGAGAAAGCCCTCGCACAGAAACGAAGACCCAACACAGCCATAAATAAATAAATAAATAAATAAATAAAAACTAATAGGAGAGCTTACCAAATTTGCCATATTCAAGATCAATATGAGGAAATCAGTAGCCTTTCAACATCAGTAAATAATCAGAAATTGTAATAAGAATGAAGATCCCATTCACAATGGTGACAAAAATAACAGGATTCCTAGGAATCAATCTGTAAATGTGTAAGATCATTGTGAAGAAAATTATAAAAATTGAAAAAAACACACATGGGCTTCCCTGGTGGCTCAGTGGCTAAGAATCCACCTGCCAATGCAGGGGACACAGGTTCGAGCCCTGGTCCGGGAAGATCCCACATGCCGTGGAGCAACTAAGCCCACGTGCCACAACTACTGAGCCTACACTCTAGAGCCCATAGGCCACAACTGCTGAGCCCACATGCCACAACTACTGAAGCCTACACACCTAGAGCTCGTGCTCCACAACAAGAGAAGCCACCACAACGAGAAGCCCGCGCACTGCAAAGAAGAGTAGCCCCCACTCGCCACAACTAGAGAAAGCCCACGTGCAGCAATGAAGACCCAAAACAGCCAAAAATAAATAAATTAATTAATTTAAAAAGATAAAAAGAAAAACACACACACACACACGCAGACCTGAATAAAGGGAGAGATCTATCAGGTTCATGAACTGGAAGAGTCAATACCATAAAGTTGTAAATTCTTCCCAAGTTAGTTTATAAATTCAATATGGTTCTAAATAAAATCCAAATATGACTATTTGTGGAACTAAACAGACTGATCTTAAAATTCATATAGAAGAGGAAAAGGACAAGGCAATTTTGAAGATACAGAACAAAATAGAAAGACTGTCCCACCAGATATCCACTTAGTTTAAAGATACAAGGTTTGAGATGGCCTGATATTGGTGTAGGGATAGACAAATTGGTGAATGGAACAGAAAAGAGACCCCAGAAAGAGGTTCATGAATATATACAGATTTGATATATTCCAAGGTGGCATTACAAATGAACTATTCAATAAGTGAGAAAATTTATTGGTAAGGATCCAAATATTGCACCTGGACTCACCTCTCCATTGGGAGCCCCAGTCGCTACTGACATTTCTTCATCTCTTAACAGTTCTAGTTGTCTCAGTCTTACCACAGAGCAAGAGTTCAACTTTGGTGTGGCCTCCATTGCTCCCAACACAGCAGAAGACACAATGGCTCTGATGTTCAGGTCCCACCCTACCAGACTCATGGAGGATATGGCTTTTCCATCACTATCAGGCTCAAATAAAGCATCAAGCACCACCTAACAGCCCTGGAGACTGGATTCCCCACTGGGTTGGTGTAACAACACAGAAGTGACTTAACTTCCAATGGAATAAACTTCAACCGAGAACAGGGAGGAGAAAAGAGGAGGCAGAAGATAAATTGTTCAACCTTCCTCTTCCCTCTGATGGACTGTTCTGAGGTGTGGTGCTTCCATAGAACCTGCTGGGAAGATGTCCTGGGTGACCAAGACTGGATTTCCTTGGGAAGCTGTGGCCAGCTTGGTAACATATCAACTTGTATTTGCTTTCTTTTCTCCCACACCTCATTTCCCTTTTCCCTAATTATTGCTGCTCCAGCATTGCCCCTCTCAGTACCTTAGCATGTAGGTGGTATCTCAGGCTCTGTTTTTCAGAGAACCTGGGGTAAGACGACTGTATATACAGGAAAAAAAAAAGGAAAAAACAAAGTTAGGTTCCTATCCCCAAAACATACCAAAAACCATATCTATGTGAAACAAAGACCTAAATGTGAAAAATAAAGTTTCAAAACATTTTGAAGAGAACGTAAGGAGAACCTTTCTCTCAGAATAAGCAAGTATTTCCTAAAACCCAAAAGCATAAACCATGACAGAAAAGATTGATAAATGTGATTAACTCTATTTTTAAAACATTTATTCAACAAAATAGGACATGAACAAAGATAAGTTACAAGCTGCAATCTGAGAAAGATATTTGCAATTCATTTAACTGACAAAGATAGGTATCTAGAGTTTAACAAAATTTCTGCAAATCAAGAATAACAGATAAACAATAGAGAAATGGGCAAAGGACAGAAGCAAGCAATTGCTAGAAGAGGACATCTGGATGGCCAATAAACATATGAAAAGATAATGAACCTCATTATAGATAAGGCAAATCAAAATAAAACCACTTGAGATACAATTTCACACCCACCTAACTGGGAAAACAAATATAAAGACTGATAACATGAGTGTTGAATATACAGCAATGAACTCACTCACTGCTAGTGAGAGCATAAATTGTTACAACCATATTAGAAAATAATTTGACAATATACTTGTGAAGATGTGCATGCCCTTTGTCCCCCAAATTCCATTTCCTGTTATATTTGCTAGGCTAGAGAAACTCTCACATATATATACAAGGAGATATATGAAGGAATGATCACTGCAGTATTGTTTGTAATGGGAAAAATGGAAATAACCCAATTATTCAACCAGAGAGAAAATAAAATAAATAAGTTTTGGAATATTTGCAAAATAGAATGAGTAACAAATGAGTAAACTAGAGCTACAAATATCAACAAGGATAAATCTCAAACACATAATGATGAGAGAAAAATACAGTATGATACAGCTTATACATAGATTCAAAACATGTAAAACAAAGCCATATATATATATTTATTGGTACACATATTACTAAGTATAAAAATGCATAGGGGAAAGCTAAACACTGAATTCAGGACAGTTGTTACGGATGGGGAGAGTGGAATAGAAATGAAATCGGTGTGGAGTGTACAGCAGGTTTCAACTCTCTGTAATATTGATTCCTTTTTGAAAAATCTGAAGCAAGTATGGTAGCATTCACACAGCTGAGTGTGGGAACAGGTGTCCTTCCTATTTTTCTCCTTCTATGTTTGCAACGTTTCATTAAATTGTTTTTTTTTTTTTTTTTTTTTTACATAAAGGACTGTTATTATTTCCAGTTTTTTTTATTTTTTATTTTTTTAAACCCACATTTGTTTATTTATTTATTTTTGGCTATGTTGGTTCTTCACTTCTGTGCGAGGACTTTCTCTAGTTGTGGCAAGCGGGGGGTCACTCTTCATCGCGGTGCACGGGCCTCTCACTATCGAGGCCTCTTTTGTTGCTGGAGCACAGGATCCAGATGCGCAGGCTCAGTAGCTGTGGCTCACGGGCCCAGTTGTTCCGCGGCATGTGGGATCTTCCCAGACCAGGGCTCAAACCCGTGTCCCCTGCATTAGCAGGCAGATTCTCAACCACTGCGCCACCAGGGAAGCCCTCATTAAATTGTTTTTAAACTTAGTGGAATGCTTTGAAAAGACAAAGACTGAGTTACTGAAAAACAAAAAAATAAAAACAAAAACTATCATTGAAATAAGTGTGGGCAAAACAATTGTAAAAATTTGGGTAAATAATTGTAAGTAAAGTCCTGCACACAGATTTCTTTCCCAGGTGTGTTTAAGTTCTTGCTCCACTTTAAAGAAACCCAAACTGTAAATCATAAAAATGCATGCTGTGAGTATGGTATGTTTAAGAAAGATAATGCAGAGCTCCAATCCATGAACTCATTCTCAACCTTGATTTACATTAAAACATTGGTGAATGAATATATATAAATATGCTCAAAGTTAAAATAAAATATTTAAGGTAAATATAGATGATATTTTGTGGTTTCTGAGTTTAACTGAATTATTCCATTTACAGTCCTGATCCTGTTGGATAAGAAGGCTTCTACTGCAGTCATTCCAGATCTATTAACACATAGTAAAAGCTTCCATGCTCTGCATCGAACTAGATGTTGGTGGTCCCCTGAACCAAAGAGGTGGGGGGTGCAAACATCTTGGGCAGAGGATTAAATGGGAACAAACTGAGCAAAACATGGGCAGGAAACAGCATGGATTTCTCCTACTAGAAGGTGTAGGAGGAGGGGAGAGAGAAGGTTGGGAAGCTAATTTATGGTAAGACTTAAGAAAGAGGTACTTGAATTTTGTCTTAATCTCAATTTTAACATACTGTAGTTTCCAAATTGAAAGCATTTTATTCATTGTTGTGTCAGAAAGTTGTCATGTCAGACAGTAGTCATCTCCAGTTTTCAAAGCACTCTGAATAAGCTTACGCTGATGTCTTTTCTAAGACTAACAAATTAAGTGCAATAAGAGTTATCTCTTTAACCTTCTATGATAATTGGTAAGTTGTCATATTTCTTTTTAAATAAATTTTTATTGACTCAAAAAGTTCATGCACGTTAAAAAAAATAAAGACATTACAAATTAGGCCATGATTCCCTTTGACCACCACCCCAATCCCAGTCCTCGCTTCCCACATATAATCAAAGTTAAGATTGATAACTCTTGGAGCTAGAGTATCCAAGCTTGAGTCTGGATTCTGCAACTTACTCATGACTTTGGACAAGTTATTTAATCTCTCTTCATCTTAAAGAGTTGTTCTAAGGATAGAATGAGTTAAATCTTACAAAGGGCTTAGAGCAATTTCTTTTAATATTATAGAAAGCACTCAATATCATGTTAATGGCCATCATTCCCTATTATTTTCAGTTCAGTAGTATCTCAGACTTTCTCTTATGTTTAAATGACATACCTGCAGATAACATTGTTTTATGTGTTTGTTTTTACAAAATAGTATCATATCAAACATATTGTTCTGCAGCTTTGTTTTGTCACCCAATAATAAATCCTGGAGGTCATTCTCTATACATAGAAATGAATTTTAAATTTTACATAGTCAGTCCACTTCTGAATAGACCTTAGACCTTTAGATTGTTCCCAGTTTGTCCTGCCGTGACAATACTACAATGAACACCTTTGTACAAGCATCTTGTGCACATGGGTAAGTTCTTTACTCTGGTAGATGCCTAGAGGGGGAATTCCTATATCAGAGTATACACACATTTTTGTTTGTTTGTCTGCTGTGGGTTTGTCGTATATGGCCTTTATTATGTTGAGGTAGGTTCCCTCTGTGCCCACTCTCTGGAGAGTTTTTGTCATACATCGGTGTTGAATTTTGTCAAAAGCTTTTTCTGCATCTATTGACATGATCATATGGTTTTTATTCTTCAATTTGTTAATATGGTGTATCACACTGATTGATTTGCGTATACTGAAGAATCCTTGCATCCCTGGGATAAATCCCAATCTATCATGGTGTATGATCCTTTTAATGTGTTGTTGGATTCTGTTTGCTGGTATTTTGTTGAGGATTTTTGCATCTATATTCATCTGTGATATTGGTCTATAATTTTCTTTTTTTGTAGTATCTTTGTCTGGTTTTGGTATCAGGGTGATGGTGGCCTCCTAGAATGAGTTTGGGAGTGTTCCTTCCTCTGCAATTTTTTGGAAGAGTTTGAGAAGGATGGGTGTTAGCTTTTCTCTAAATGTTTGATTGAATTCACCTGTGAAGCCATCTGGTCCTGGACTTCTGTTTGTGGGAAGATTTTTAATCACAGTTTCAATTTCGTTACTTGTGATTGGTCTGTTCATATTTTCTATTTCTTCCTGGTTCAGTCTTGGAAGGTTATACCTTTCTAAGAATTTGTCCATTTCTTCCAGGTTGTCCATTTTATTGGCATAGAGTTGCTTGTAGTAGTCTCTTAGGATGCTTTGTATTTCTGCGGTGTCTGTTGTAACTTCTCCTTTTTCATTTCTAATTTTATTGATTTGAGTCCTCTTCCTCTTTTTCTTGATGAGTCTGGAGAATGGTTTATCAATTTTGTTTATCTCCTCAAAGAACCAGCTTTTAGTTGTATTGATCTTTGCTATTGTTTTCTTTGTTTCTATTTCATTTATTTCTGCTATGATCTTTATGATTTCTTTCCTTCTACTAACTTTGAGTTTTGTTTGTTCTTCTTTCTCTAGCTCCTTTAGGTGTAAGGTTAGATTGTTTATTTGAGATTTTTCTTGTTTCTTGAGGTAGGCTGGTATTGCTATAAACTTCCCTCTTAGAACTGCTTTTGCTGCATCTCATAGGTTTTGGGCTGTCGTGTTTTCATCGTCATTTGTCTCTAGGTATTTTTTGATTTCCTCTTTGATTTCTTCAGTGATTTCTTGGTTATTTAGTAACGTATTGTTTAGCCTCCATGTGTTTGTGTTTTTTACGTTTTTTTCCCTGTAATTGATTTCTAATCTCATAGTGTTGTGGTCACAAAAGATGCTTGATATGATTTCAATTTTTTAAAATTTACTGAGGCTTGACTTGTGACCCAAGATGTGATGTATCCTGGAGAATGTTCCGTGAGCACTTGAGAAGAAAGTGTAAAGTGCTGTTTTTGGATGGAATATCCTATAAATATCAATGAAATCTATCTAGTCTATTGTGTCATTTAAAGCTTGTGTTTCCTTATTAATTTTCTGTTTGGATGATCTGTCCATTGGTGTAAATGAGGTGTTAAAGTCCCCCACTATTATTGTGTTACTGTTGGTTTCCTCTTTTAGAGCTGTTAGCAGTTGTCTTATGTATTGAGGTGCTCTTATGTTGGGTACATACATAATTGTTATATCTTCCTCTTGGATTGATCCCTTGATCATTATCTAGTGTCCTCTCTTTTCTCTTGTAACATTCTTTATTTTAAAGTCTATTTTATCTGATATGAGTATTGCTACTCAAGCTTTCTTTGATTTCCATTTGCATGGAATATCTTTTTCCAACCCCTCACTTTCAGCCTGTATGTGTCCCTAGGTCTGAAGTGGGTCTCTTGTAGACAGCATATAGATGGGTCTTGTTTTTGTATCCATTCAGCGAGCCTGTGTCTTTTGTTTGGAGCATTTAATTCATTCACGTTTAAGGTAATTATCAATATGTATGCTCCCAGTACCATTTTCTTAATTGTTTTGGGTTTGTTTTTGTAGGTCCTTTTTTTCTCTTATGTTTCCCACTTAGAGAAATTCCTTTAGCATTTGTTGTAGAGCTGGTTTGGTGGTGCTGAATTACCTTAGTTTTTGCTTGTCTGTAAAGCTTTTGATTTCTCCCTAGAATCTGAATGAGATCCTTGCTGGGTAGAGTAATCTTGGTTGTAGGTTCTTCCCTTTCATCACTTTAAATATATCATGCCACTCCCTTCTGGCTTGTAGAGTTTCTGCTGAGAAATCAGCTGTTAACCTTATGGGAGTTCCCTTGTATGTTATTTGTCATTTTTCCCTTGTTGCGTTCAATAATTTTCCTTTGTCTTTAATTTTTGTCAGTTTGATTACTATGTGTCTCGGTGTGTTTCTCCTTGGGTTTATCCTGCCTGGGACTCTCTGCGCTTCCTGGACTTGGGTGGCTATTTCCTTTCCCGTGTTAGGGAAGTTTTTGACTATAATCTCTTCAAATATTTTCTCGGGCCCTTTCTCTCTCTTCTCCTTCTGGGACCCCTATAATGAGAGTGTTGTTACATTTAATGTTGTCCCAGAGGTCTCTTAGGCTGTCTTTATTTCTTTTCATTCTTTTTTCTTTATTCTGTCCCACAGCAGTGAGTTCCACCATTTTGTCTTCCAGGTCATTTATCCATTCTTCCGCCTCAGTTATTCTGCTATTGATTCCTTCTAGTGTATTTTTCATTTCAGTTATTGTATGTTCATCTCTGTTTGTTTGTTCTTTAATTCTCCTAGGTGTTTGCTCTTTAATTCTTCTAGGTCTTTGTTAAACATTTCTTGCATCTTCTCGATCTTTGCCTTCATTCTTTTTCTGAGGTCCTGGATCATCTTCATTATCATTATTCTGAATTCTTTTTCTGGAAGGTTGCCTATCTCTACTTCACTTAGTTGTATTTCTGGGGTTTTATCTTGTTCCTTCATCTGGTACATAGCCCTCTGGCTTTTCATCTTGTCTGTCTTTCTGTGAATGTTGTTTTTGTTCCACAGGCTGCAGGATTGTAGTTCTTCTTGCTTCTGCTGTCTGCCCTCTGGTGGATGAGCCTATCTAAGAGGCTTGTCTACACACATTTTAAATTTCAGTCTATGCTGCCAATTTGCCCTCCAAGGAGGCTATACCAATTTATATTCTCACCAGCCGTCTCTGAAAATTACCCATTTCACCTTTGTGAAAGTTTTACATATCCTTTTTAACACAATATTAACAAAATTTTAAACTCCTTAAAAATCTGATGGGTGAAAAAAAAATTTTTTTTGGCCTCATGGCTTATGGGATTTTAGTTCTCCAACCAAGAATCGAACCCAGGCCCTCAGCAGTGAGAGCGCAGAGTCCTAACCACTGGACTGCCAGGGAATTACCAAAATTTTTTATTTTAAATTTTCCTGATTCCTAGGAGAGTTGGTCAAATGTATATTTTAATATGTATATCAGCCACTTGTGTTTTCCCATTTGTAAATTGTCTGTTGGTATCCTATGTTCTTTTCCTTTCTAAATTAATTATAGCAGTTTTTTATACATTTAGAGTCTTAGTTCTCTGATACTTATACTATAAATATTTTCTCTCAGTCTGTTACCTGCCTTAAGCTTTAGATACCATAAACGTATTTATTATTTTACAGAAGTTTTTATGACTGATATAGTCCAATGTATAACTTATCTTTTAAATCTTTTTTCTATTTGAGTCTTCTTCCACAAGATTTTCCTTACTCCAAAGGCCATAAACATTTTGCTGCAGTTTTTTCCTAATAAATTCATAGCATTTTAAAAAAACATTAAAAAAAATTTTTTTTAGCTTATTTTTTGGCTGCACCATGCAGCATATGGGATCTTAGTTCCCCGACCAGGGATCAAACATGCACCCCTGCATTAGAAGCGCAGAGTCCTAACCACTGGACCAACAGGGAAGTCCCTCATAGCATTTTTTATATTTAGGTTTTTAATTTATCAGGAATGTATATTTTTAGTGATATTGGTAAGAATCCACCTTGACTCTTTTCCTCAGTAGGACTTCCAACACCATTTTTGGGGTATCAGCTTTATTGAGAGATAATTCACATCTTTACTGAGAGATAATTCACATTCAAAATGTACAATTCAGTGTTTTTTAGTATTTCACAGAGTAGCACAATCATCACTACAATAAATTTTGGAATATTTTTATCATCCCAAAAAGAAACCTTGTACCCTTTTTACCCCAACTCTCCCTGCCGCCCTAGACAACCATTAATCTACTTCCTGTCTCTACAGATTTGCCTGTTCTGGACATTTCATATAGATGGGATCACACAACATGTGGTTCTTTGTGACTGGCTCCTTTCACTTAGCATGATGTTTCAATGATCATCCATGTTGTAGCATGTATCTCATTCCTTTTCATTATCAAATAATATGTCACTGTATGGCTATACAACATTTTATTTATCTATGCATCAGTTGATGGACATTTGGGTTATTTCTATTTTTTAGCTATTATGAATGGCGCTATGATGCACATTATGGCCCCAAACAATCACTGATCTGGTTCCTGTCACTGTAGGTTAGTATTCCCTTTTCCAGAATTTCATATAAATGAAATCATATAGTATGTATTCTTTTGTGTCTGGCTTTTTCCATTGAGCATATTGTTTTTATGATTCACCCATGTTATTGTACATATCTGTAGTTCACACGTTTTTATGGCTGAATAGCATTCCATTGTGTAGAAACATCCCCAAAGTTTTAAATTTTCATGAAATCTAACTTACCAATTTTTTCAAATTTTATGCTTTTTGGATCTTATTTACAATGTGCCTTTAAAATTTATTCATTGGGACACTTGCCCTTCCACTCCAGATGAATCTTGGGCATTCACATGACACTTAGATAATAAAGGGTCCCATGGTCATGACAGTCTCTGTTCAGGCATTAGAATGCCCAGTTATATAATAATCAAAATGACAAACTTTATTTAAAGTGAAAACTCCTCTCCTCCCCTAACTTGGACCTTCTGCATGAATACTTACAGCAGAAATGGAGGGCGGTAGGGCCATAGTTATATTCTCATTTTCCACCTTGGGTATCTATCTCCTTCTCTCCCAGCTGGCTCTCTCACATTTGGGAGAGAAACACTCTTGTTAAATAGTCTCATGTTCTCTGGGATTGGCAAATATTAAAAGCTGACTCTTCCTCACTTGAGGTATGTTTGTGGGTTCTGCAGAGGCTCCCAGTAGGAACATTCTGTTGTTCTTGCCACTACGCAGGTGACACCATTTCCCTTCCATTGGCCTCTCCCATCTCAGCTTTTGGTTTTTGGTGGTCCATGCTACACTGGGTCATTCTGTTGGAGTCCCATGGCTCTTCCAGGCAGTTCTCTTGGGCAGGATTTGAAAGGATTTAAGCCAGCTCTCCCTCCAAAGAAATCTTTCACCCTGACTGACTCTTGGAGTACAGGCCACTTGACTCATTTCCCCTTTACCCTTGTGATAGGATCAGCTAGCCAGCCCATCTCTGCCTTTCACATGTTCCAGACAGGAGTCAGACACTTGTCTACTACCTGGAGGAGTTATATATCAAGGTATCCAGATTGTCCCATTGAAATGGCTCCCTCTTAACTTGAGGAGAACGGGCATGCATCCCCTACCCCTGCTCACTGAGAGAGAGGAGGAGAGACACTCACAGCATAGCTCTTTCCAGAAAAGTCCTCTTTACAAAGTACTGCACCAACAACTTTTACACCCTGAGGGTAAGGGAGTTGAGAATTGTGAAACTAGGTTTTGACTCTCTACTCTGAAATTCTTACAAAATGGTCTACTGACAACATTGTTATCTAATATCTACTGCCTTCGTGTTTCTGGCTGAAACTTCCAATTTAAAGTCTTTTTACACTTGCATGTGTTGGCTAAATTTTACTTGGATGTGATGTATTATTCTTTTACTATCTTAATGGATTAAATTTGACAATGTTTTATTTAAGATTATGGAATCCATGTTCATAAATGAAATTGACCTATAATTGTGCTTTTTTTTGTACTGACCTGTGTCATCTAGCAGGATAGAAATTTGCATACCATGACTCAGAGGTACAAAAGAAAGAATATAACGTTCATTGTTTTTCACAATTAATTCTTAGACTCAAGCCTCTACTCCTGCTAGTAGCAGAGAAAATATTGTGTTTAAGTCTTTATGAGTTTTAATTAAGTTTTGTCAATTCAGAATTTACATTTCCTGCTGGCTGTTTTTCTCCCTCATTAAGAGTTGGGGAGGAAACCCACACTGTCCTGTGGCCTTCCCTGATCCCACTTCTGAAGCCCACCAAGGGAAGGCTGGTTCCACCTTATCTTTTGGAGTATCATTCTGATGTCTACTATTGATTCATCCTCCCTGCATTCTGAACTTCCCTCATGTCAGCTTCAGGCAGGGAAATCATTCAAATTATTAAGAAGGGAAAATGCTTTAAGTGATGTTTCTAAACATTTTAACTAGCTTACTTACATTTAAATCCAAGACTTTTATTGTTCTTATGCTTTTGTTACTAAATCAAGATCCAATCACATATAATGGTCCTCCATTACATTGGCACTATTTCCTCTAAGTGCTTTAATCAGCTCCTCAGAATCCTCTTGTGAAACCTATGCTAATAACTATTACGTATAATAGCTATGGCCCAGGTGCCTTACTTATATTTCTTTCCTTGCAATAATCCAGTGGAGTATATAATTCCACTGCCATTTTACAGAAAAATAAATTGAGGCCCAGAAAGTTGGCTGTATTAGTTAGGATACAGGCTAAGTTGCTGTAACAAAGAGATACCAAAATACAGTGACTTGAACAAGGTGGAGGTTTATTTCTCTCTCATAAAACAAAACAGTTAGACAAAAAGTCCAGGATGGCAGGTGGCTTTGCCTCACACAGTTATCCAGGGACCCAGTAGTTTCTTGCTACTCCACCATCATCAAGGGCGTTATCCTCATCTGTATCGTAAAAGCTGGCTCACCACTACCTAGGCATGTCCCAGCCTGTGGGAAGGAGGAAGAGAGAGGATGAAGGACAGGCAGTTCCTTTTTCCAGGAAACTGCACAAGGACACTTCAGCTCACATCCCATTGTCCGGAAAGATCACAGTCACATGGCCACAACTAACTGCAAGAGAGACTGAAAAATGTAGCCTCTACTTAGTAGCTATTAGCCAAGGTAAAACTAGTGGTGGATAGGTATGGTGGTGATTCTATTACTAAAAGAAGAAGGAAATCATGGGTGTTGGGGATTGTTTAGGCATCTCTGCCACAGAATCCAATGTGATTCTCTCCTTTCAAAATTGGAGCAGTGTGTCCCAATGAAAAACTACATTTCCCATTGCCCTTACAGAGAGGAGCAGCCAGATAGACAGAAGCAGAAGTCACTGGGTGGGACTTCGTGGAAAGTTTTGGTTGCTCTTCAGCCTTCCTGCTGCTTGGAAAGCAGATGAGGTGGCTAGAGCAACAAAAGCCATATCAGATCATGAGTGACCTAGAATATGGAAGCTGTGTGCTAAAGATCGTGGGGCATGCAGAAAGGAAGAACCTAGAAACTTAATGATCAAGGAGCCACCACAAGTCCTGAACTGCTTAATTCTGCACTTCTTTATTTTGAGGAAGAAGTAAGACTCTTTCATATTTAAATTGCTTTAATTAGAATCTTCTGCAAATAACCAAATGTAATTCCTAACTAATTCTAATTATTCAGTTAAGCAATATATTTGAAGTCATGCAGCCAGTAAGATGTTCATACTCAGATTTACCTAGCTCCAAAGTCCATATTCTTGCCTCTCCAGGATTATATTAGTCTTTCACAAGACAGAAATGGTTTCCTTTTAAAATGACTCTCCAATACAATGAAGAAAGAGTAGTTGGCTCCACCGTATTTAGAAAGATATTTATCCTTTACATGTAGGGTTCTTTACACGAGAAAGCATTTTGGCTAGCAAAGTATTTCTTTGCATGCAACATGAAATTACAGAAAAGCACCAGGAGCTATCAAACTAGACATGATTTGTTATTTCTTTTCCTTTTTTTTTTTTTTTTTTGGCCGCACACGCAGCTTGCCGGTTCTCAGTTCTGCTACCAGGGATTGAACCCAGGCCACGACCGTGAAAGTGCCGAATCCTAATCACTAGACCACCAGGGAACTCCTGACTTGTTATTTCTTATCTCTTAACTTTTCTATTAATATTAATTGGCTTCTTGTTCATTTTTTTTGTTGTCAGCTAGCATGTGTTGACAGACTAGCAGTATGAGGTTATCAGTGTTAAGGAAAATTAATGGGGAACATTTTTGAAATGTATAACATTCTATTCATCACTATAACTTTTTTCTCCATTGGGAAAAAAATTCACAAGTATTTAAATTTAAGTCTAATATATTGGGTCTGTCTTATGGGACACATAATTGGAGATTCCCTGATCTATGTGATTGATTGATGGATGGGGCTTACACTTCCAGTATGGAAAAGATGTAGAAGATAAGAAATAGGCTTTGAGAGCCATCATGGCCCTATGAGCCTGGATAAAGGCTTTAGCCTTTCTTGTTTAGAGATCATTTGGTTAGAGTAGGAAATCAACCACATGAACTATTTAACCTGCATTTTCTAAATTGCTACTGGGCAAAATATCACTAGAATTAGTGAGGAAAATTGTGCTACTTTTCTGGGTAAAATACCAAAAAGTGGCATAAGTTGTTTAGGGAGGTTTATTAAATAATATTGTTATTATTAGCTCTTTTGGGGAAAAGGAGAAATGATTGTCTGAGGCTGAAAATGTTTAGATTTCGAATGTCTTGTGTGGCATATAGGAAATAGGTAAAACTGTGATTTATCAGCAAATGTCACTTTTTGGTTTTAGGATTTTGTGGTAGATAGAATAATGACCCTCCAAAGATGTTCATGTTCTAATCCCCAGAACTTGTGAATATGTCACCTTACATGACAAAAGGGACTTTGCAGATATGATTAAATTAAAGGTTTTAAAATAGGGAGATTATTCTAGATAATCTGGGTGGGCCCAATGTAATAACAAGGGTCCTTAAAAGATGGAAGAGGAAGGCTGAAGAGAGAGAAAGAGGGGATTGACTATGAAAGAAAAGGTTAGTGTGATACCATAGCTGGAAGGCGGCCATGAGCTAAGGAATGCAGATAGCCATAAGAAGTTGAAAAAGGCAAGGAACCGATTCTCCCCTAGAACCTTCAGAAGGAACGCAGCCCTGCCAACACTTGATTTTAGCCCCATAAGACCCATTTCAGACTTCTGAGCTCCAGAAGTATAAGATAATAAATTTGTGTTGTTTTAAGCCACTAAGTTTATGGTAATTTGTTATAGCAGCAATAAGAAATAGCATATGTTACAGCAACAATAGGAAACAAATATAGACTTCAATCTTTTAGGGGAGTAAGCAAGGTAAAAGAGCTGAATCAGTAAGAAATAGGACCCCACCCACTCTGCTCCCAATCTCCCTCACCACTTTTTAATGAGTTTGTTGTAGAAGTAAATATGTAAATCAAGAATGAATTCTGCCTCTTTGGAAAAATGACTTATTCTAGGATTGGGATGGGAAATATACAACATGCACCTGAAGCATCTTGTAGTGCTAAAAAACAAAACAAACAAAACAAAACAGAAAAACACAATAAGACAAAGATGGGGGTATGTCAAAGGGACCATGGGAACCAATTGAAAGAGCTCCTAATGGCCAAAGTTGGAACAATTCAAACAGTAAAATAATCAAATCAGTACTGGGTTATAATCCAACATACAGAACAAATATCCATAAGAATACAATTTGAGTTTCTCCTTCTGAATTCTAAGCATGTGGCCAGATGAAAAACTACATGTAAGAAGTCAGTGGGTGATAAAATAAGTGACTGAATAAATAAGTAAATGGGGAAGATGAGACATATCTCCTGTGCAAAAAAATTCCAAATAATTTATGTAGATGTTCTGCCCTCAAGGAGGTGGAGCATAACTCCCCATCCCTTACATGCAAGCTGCACATAGTAACTTCCTTCCAAACAGAGAAGTATGGAAAGGGGGAAAAAAAGAGTAATTTTATGGTGGAAAAACCTGACCAACACTACCTCAGCCAGGTGATCAAGGTCAACATCAGTAGTAATAAGTTATGTTGATGGTATGTACTCTTGATATGATGTGATGAAAAATGGTACCTTACTTCTCTGGTCTTCCTCCCAAAAGGCCATAACCCCTGTCTAATCATGAGAAAAACATCAGACAAATCCAGTTGAGAGACATCCTACAAAATACTTGACCAATTTTCCTCAAAACTGTCAAGGTCACCAAAAACAAGGTAAGTTCTGAGAAAGTGTCAAAGCCAAGAGGAGCCTAAGGAAATATAACATGTAAATGTAATGTCGTATCCTGGATGGAATACTGGAACAGAAAAAGGGCATTTGGTAAAAACTAAATAAATATCATCACCTCATACCTGTTAGACTGGCCATCATCAAAAAGACAAGAGATACCAAATGCTGGCATAGATGTGGAGAAAAGGGAACTTTTGTACACTCTTGGTGGGAATGTAAATTGGTGCAGACACTTTGGTAAACCGTATGGAGATTCCTCAAAAAGTTAAAAATAGAACTACTGTATGATCCAGCAATTCTACTTCTGGGAATATATCCAAAGGAAATGAAAACACTAGCTCAAAAAGATATCTGCACCCAATGTTCATTGTAGCATTATTTACAATAGCCAAGACACTAAAACAACCCAAGTGTCCGTCAATGGCTGAATGGATAAAGAAGCTGTGGTATATATACACAATGGAACACTACTAAGACATAAAAAAAACAAGGAAATCCTACTATTTGTGACAACATGGGTGGACCTTGAAAGCATTATGCTCAGTGAAATAAAGCAGACAAAGAAAGACCAAAACTGTATGATCTCATTTATATGTGGAATCTAAAAAAACAAAACACCAAATTCACATAAAAAGAAAACAGATTTGTGATTACCAGGGCAGGGGGTGGAGGGAGGGAGCACTGGAGGAAAGTGGTCAAAAAGTACAAACTTCAGCTTATAAGATAAATAAGTGCTAGGGATGTAATGTACAACATGATGACTGTAGCTAACACTGTTGTATGATATATAGGTAAGTTGTTAAGAGAGTAGATTCTAAGAGTTCTCATCACAAGGAGAACTGTTTTTCTTTTTACTGTATCTATATGAGATGATGGATGTTAACTAAACTAATATGGTAATCATTTCATAATACATGTAAATTAAACCATCATGCTGTACACCTTAAACGTAATACAGTATGCACGTCAATTATTTCTCAATAAAACTAGAAGGAAAAAAGCAAAACAAATCTGAATAACGTATAGACTTTAGTTAACAATAATGTATCAATATTGTTTCATTAACTATAACAAGTGTACCACACTAATGTAAAATGTTACTAACAGGAGAAACTGAGTTTGGGATTTATGGGAATTCTCTTTACTACCATTGCAAAATCTAAATTTTTCCATAAATCGAATACTGTTAAAAAATATATATAAACATTATTTTAAAAAAAGAAAAGAAAAGTGAATCCTGGTTTCTGATGTAGTACCCTTAAGGAGAATGGGCCAAAGGTAAGCAAGTTTTTGATTTTGTGTCAATTGGCATGTGAATACCATATTCTGGGATGGTCCCACTCTATTCTTTGGTTTTCCCTAAAATAAAACCCTCCAGGATCTCTGGACAAGAATTCAGAACCTGCCAAGTAATTATTCAGTAATTGTTACCATCCCCATACCCTGTGCCAGCCACGGTTATCCCAAAGGAGGAAGGGACCCTGGGATGCAGTGTCGGAAGAAAGCAGGACGGGCAGACTATTTCCTTCTTTGTTTACTGAACCCTTAATGAACAGTTTTCTGCCTAGTATTATGAGCACTTAATTTGTTTTGTCCCAAGAGGTGGGTTAGAAAGGGAGGAAATGTGTCGTTTCACTGATGAAACTTTAGGTCTCCCTATGAGCCTGGGAAAAGGTCTTGGGCTTTGTTAATGGGGAAGGGAGGCTGGGTGGAGCAATGTTTCCTCTCAATTTCAAATCCCTTCCATTTGGCAGGAGCAGCGTTATTAGCATAATACTGGGGAAGACAGTAATTTATCTGACTGGTAAGTTTGGAAAGACAAACTAGGCATGCACAGCGGAACACCTTCTTATCTCCTTCCTTTGGGGAGCAGGTCTGGCTACAGATAGCAGGCTCTCTGCTCTGCTTCTCCTTCATGTTGTGTGTTTCATAAATGTCCTTCCCTTATGGAGGAGTCCTACAGAAGTTCAGTGACTTCTCTGACCAGGTGGTAAATCTGTCTGACCCTGAGGTTCAGCACTAAGAAGACAGCTTGACTCTCACATTCTCCAGTATATTGAAAAAAAACATTAATTTGTCCTCCATCTGCCAGCTCTTGTCTTGTTTATTAGGTGGTTCAGAACTTGTATGGAAAAGAGAAGTGTTATCAATCAGAAGGACTAAGTTTTGGGGTAGTACTCCCCAGGGAAGCCATGGCCATGGTATACTGAAAGCAAGTGATTGCAGTAGGATGCCTTGACTCAGGACTCTTGTATTGGGACATAAGACTTGGTACGTAGACTGTGACTGTCTTTTGGAAATGGTGGTATTCAGAAAGACTTTCTAAGCATCTCATTTGTCTTGTCTGCAGTCTCTGGGTATGTGATGTGTATTGCCCACACCTAGACTAAGCCATATCTCCTGTAAGCTAGGGCCCTTTCTCCTATTCTCATAGACAACTAAGAGGGCACACAGAATCTAAGCTGTGCCATCAACAAAGTACACATTGTATCTTGTGAATATGAACAATACTGTAGATCAAGCAAGGTCAGGAGGTCCCGCTAACCTTTGGGCCACATTTTGATACATCCAGAATGGCCACAACATAATTCTTTACGCTAGCATTACCACTTATCTGTTATTTGTACACAGCCTCTGTTGGTACCACAAAGAATTTTACTGGGTGAGTAGGTCTTTTTGGATATATTTCCCTTGAGATGTGATAGCAGACCAAAATATATATATACATAACAAGTCATGGGAAACATTCAGTTGTATCTCAAGTCTCATACCTAGATTGAAAGGAACATTTAGTGAGCCCATGACTAAATTATTTCGCAGTACTATCTGTCATGCCCCTGTGCCCAGCCATCACACACCTTCCTGGAAAACAAGTGTGGACTTTGTAGCTACACCTCTTATCTTCACCAGCGTGGGTTTGTTTCCTCTTGGTAGTTGGCTCAGTTCAGCTAATTTGCGCTTGATCCAGGTGTTTGTCTATGAGTTTCTTGAACACCTTGTGCCACTTCCAATGAGACTATGGAATTAGCATTTTAGAGCTGGCCTTAGAAGTTAGTTAATTTAAATAATAGGTTATCTAATTTTATTTTATTTTATTTTTATTTTTTTTGCTTTATAACAAATTTAATCAGTTATACATATACATATGTTTCCATATCCCCTCCCTTTTGCGTCTCCCTCCCACCCTCCCTATCCCACCCCTCCAGGCAGTTACAAAGTACCGAGCTGATCTCCCTGTGCTATGCGGCTGCTTCCCACTAGCTATCTACCTCACGTTTGGTAGTGTATATATGTCCATGCCGCTCTTTCACTTTGTCACAGCTTACCCTTCCCCCTCCCCATATCCTCAAGTCCATTCTCTAGTAGGTCTGTGTCTTTATTCCTGTCTTACCCCTATGTTCTTCATGACATTTTTTTTTCTTAAATTCCATATATATGTGTTAGCATACAGTATTTGTCTTTCTCTTTCTGACTTACTTCACTCTGTATGACAGACTCTAGGTCCATCCACCTCATTACAAATAGCTCAATTTCATTTCTTTTTATGGCTGAGTAATATTCCATTGTATATATGTGCCACATCTTCTTTATCCATTCATCCGATGATGGACACTTAGGTTGTTTCCACCTCCGGGCTATTGTAAATAGGGCTGCTATGAACATTTTGGTACATGTCTCTTTTTGAATTATGGTTTTCTCAGGGTATATGCCCAGTAGTGGGATTGCTGGGTCATATGGTAGTTCTATTTGTAGTTTTTTAAGGAACCTCCATACCGTTCTCCATAGCGGCTGTACCAATTCACATTCCCACCAGCAGTGCAAGAGTGTTCCCTTTTTTCCACACCCTCTCCAGCATTTATTGTTTCTAGATTTTTTGATGATGGCCTTTCTGACTGGTGTGAGATGATATCTCATTGTAGTTTTGATTTGCATTTCTCTAATGAGTAAAGATGTTGAGCATCCTTTCATGTGTTTGTTGGCAGTCTGTATATCTTCTGTGGAGAAATGTCTATTTAGGTCTCCTGCCCATTTTTGGATTGGGTTGTTTGTTTTTTTGTTATTGAGCTGCATGAGCTGCTTATAAATTTTGGAGATTAATCCTTTGTCAGTTGCTTCATTTGCAAATATTTTCTCCCATTCTGAGGGTTGTCTTTTGGTCTTGTTTATGGTTTCCTTTGCTGTGCAAAAGCTTTTAAGTTTCATTAGGTCCCATGTGTTTATTTTTGTCTTTATTTCCATTTCTCTAGGAGGTGGGTCAAAAAGGATCTTGCTGTGATTTATGTCATAGAGTGTTCTGCCTATGTTTTCCTCTAAGAGTTTGATAGTGTCTGGCCTTACATTTAGGTCTTTAATCCATTTTGAGCTTATTTTTGTGTATGGTGTTAGGGAATGATCTAATCTCAGACTTTTACATGTCCCTATCCAGTTTTCCCAGCACCACTTATTGAAGAGACTGTCCTTTCTCCACTGTACATTCCTGCCTCCTTTATCAAAGATAAGGTGACCATATGTCCGTGGGTTTAACTCTGGGCTTTCTATCCTGTTCCATTGATCTATCTTTCTGTTTTTGTGCCAGTACCATACTGTCTTGATTACTGTAGCTTTGTAGTATAGTCTGAAGTCAGGGAGCCTGATTCCTCCAGCTCCATTTTTCGTTCTCAAGATTGCTTTGGCTATTCGGGGTCTTTTGTGTTTCCATACAAATTGTGAAATTTTTTGTTCTAGTTCTGTGAAAAATGCCAGTGGTAGTTTGATAGGGATTGCATTGAACCTGTAGATTGCTTTGGGTAGTAGAGTCATTTTCACAATGTTGATTCTTCCAATCCAAGAACATGGTACATCTCTCCATCTATTTGTATCATCTTTAATTTCTTTCATCAGTGTCTTATAATTTTCTGCATACAGGTCTTTTGTCTCCTTAGGTAGGTTTATTCCTAGATATTTTATTCTTTTTGTTGCAATGGTAAATGGGAGTGTTTCCTTGATTTCACTTTCAGATTTTTCATCATCAGTATATAGGAATGCCAGAGATTTCTGTGCATTAATTTTGTATCCTGCAACTTTACCAAATTCATTGACTAACTCTAGTAGTTTTCTGGTAGCATCTTTAGGATTCTCTATGTATAGTATCATGTCATCTGCAAACAGTGACAGCTTTACTTCTTCTTTTCCAATTTGGATTCCTTTTATTTCCTTTTCTTCTCTGATTGCTGTGGCTAAAACTTCCAAAACTAGGTTGAATAAGAGTGGTGAAAGTGGGCAACCTTGTCTAGTTCCTGATCTTAGTGGAAATGGTTTCAGTTTTTCACCATTGAGGACGATGCTGGCTGTGGGTTTGTCATATATGGCCTTTATTATGTTGAGGAAAGTTCCCTCTATGCCTACTTTCTGCAGGGTTTTTATCATAAATGGGTGTTGAATTTTGTCGAAAGCTTTCTCTGCATCTATTGAGATGATCATATGGTTTTTCTCCTTCAGTTTGTTAATATGGTGTATCACGTTGATTGATTTGCGTATATTGAAGAATCCTTGCATTCCTGGAATAAACCCCACTTGATCATGGTGTATGATCCTTTTAATGTGCTGTTGGATTCTGTTTGCTAGTATTTTGTTGAGGATTTTTGCATCTATGTTCATCAGTGATATTGGCCTGTAGTTTTCTTTCTTTGTGACATCCTTGCCTGGTTTTGGTATCAAGGTGATGGTGGCCTCGTAGAATGAGTTTGGGAGTGTTCCTCCCTCTGCTATATTTTGGAAGAGTTTCAGAAGGATAGGTGTTAGCTCTTCTCTAAATGCTTGATAGAATTCGCCTGTGAAGCCATCTGGTCCTGGGCTTTTGTTTGTTGGAAGATTTTTAATCACAGTTTCAATTTCAGTGCTTGTGATTGGTCTGTTCATATTTTCTATTTCTTCCTGATTCAGTCTTGGCAGGTTGTGCATTTCTAAGAATTTGTCCATTTCTTCCAGGTTGTCCATTTTATTGGCATAGAGTTGCTTATAGTAATCTCTCATGATCTTTTGTATTTCTGTAGTGTCAGTTGTTACTTCTCCTTTTTCATTTCTAATTCTATTGATTTGAGTCTTCTCCCTTTTTTTCTTGATGAGTCTGGCTAATGGTTTATCAATTTTGTTTATCTTCTCAAAGAACCAGCTTTTAGTTTTATTGATCTTTGCTATCGTTTCCTTCATTTCTTTTTCATTTATTTCTGATCTGATTTTTATGATTTCTTTCCTTCTGCTAACTTTGGGATGTTTTTGTTCTTCTTTCTCTAATTGCTTTAGGTGCAAGGTTAGGTTGTTTATTCGAGATGTTTCCTGTTTCTTAAGGTGGGATTGTATTGCTATAAACTTCCCTCTTAGAACTGCTTTTGCTGCATCCCATAGGTTTTGGGTCGTTGTGTCTCCATTGTCATTTGTTTCTAGGTATTTTTTAATTTCCTCTTTGATTTCTTCAGTGATCACTTCGTTATTAAGTAGTGTATTGTTTAGCCTCCATGTGTTTGTATTTTTTACAGCTCTTTTCCTGTAATTGATATCTAGTCTCATAGCATTGTGGTCGGAAAAGATACTTGATACAATTTCAATTTTCTTAAATTTACCAAGGCTTGATTTGTGACCCAAGATATGATCTATCCTGGAGAATGTTCCATGAGCACTTGAGAAAAATGTGTATTCTGTTGTTTTTGGATGGAATGTCCTATAAATATCAATTAAGTCCATCTTGTTTAATGTATCATTTAAAGCTTGTGTTTCCTTATTTATTTTCATTTTGGATGATCTGTCCATTGGTGAAAGTGGGGTGTTAAAGTCCCCTACTATGAGTGTGTTACTGTCGATTTCTCCTTTTATGGCTGTTAGTATTTGCCTTATGTATTGAGGTGCTCCTATGTTGGGTGCATAAATATTTACAATTGTTATATCTTCTTCTTGGGTCGATCCCTTGATCATTATGTAGTGTCCTTCTTTGTCTCTTCTAGTAGTCTTTATTTTAAAGTCTATTTTGTCTGATATGAGAATTGCTACTCCAGCTTTCTTTTGGTTTCCATTTGCATGGAATATCTTTTTCCATCCCCTTACTTTCAGTCTGTATGTGTCTCTAGGCCTGAAGTGGGTCTCTTGTAGACAGCATATAGATGGGTCTTGTTTTTGTATCCATTCAGCCACTCTGTGTCTTTTGGTGGGAGCATTTAGTCCATTTACATTTAAGGTAATTATCGATATGTATGTTCCTATTCCCATTTTCTTAATTGTTTTGGGTTCATTATTGTAGGTCTTTTCCTTCTGTTGTGTTTCTTGCCTAGAGAAGTTCCTTTAGCATTTGTTGTAAAGCTGGTTTGGTGGTGCTGAACTCTCTCAGCTTTTGCTTGTCTGTAAACGTTTTAATTTCTCCATCAAATCTGAATGAGATCCTTGCTGGGTAGAGTAATCTTGGTTGCAGGTTTTTCTCCTTCATCACTTTAAGTATGTCCTGCCACTCCCTTCTGGCTTGTAGAGTTTCTGCTGAGAGATCAGCTGTTATCCTGATGGGGATTCCCTTGTGTGTTGTTTGTTGTTTTTGCCTTGCTGCTTTTAATATGATTTCTTTGTGTTTAATTTTTGACAGTTTGATTAATATGTGTCTTGGTGTATTTCTCCTTGGATTTATTCTGTATGGGACTCTCTGTGCCTCCTGGACTTGATTAACTATTTCCTTTCCCATATTAGGGAAGTTTTCAACTATAATCTCTTCAAATATTTTCTCAGTCCCTTTCTTTTTCTCTTCTTCTTCTGGAACCCCTATAATTCGAATGTTGGTGCGTTTAATGTTGTCCCAGAGGTCTCTGAGACTGTCCTCTGTTCTTTTCATTCTTTTTTCTTTATTTTGCTCTGCAGCAGTTATTTCCACTATTTTATCTTCCACCTCACTTATCCGTTCTTCTGCCTCAGTTATTCTGCTATTGATCCCATCTAGAGTATTTTTTATTTCATGTATTGTGTTTTTAATCGATGCTTGATTCATCTTTAGTTCTTCTAGGTCCTTGTTAACTGTTTCTTGCATTTTGTCTATTCTATTTCCAAGATTTTGGATCTGGGAAATAGAATCTTGGATCATCTTTACCATCATTATTCTGAATTCTTTTTCAGGTAGAGTGCCTATTACCTCTTCATTTGTTAGGTCTGGTGGGTTTTTATCTTGCTCCTTCTCCTGCTGTGTGTTTTTCTGTCTTCTCATTTTGCTTATGTTACTGTGTTTGGGGTCTCCTTTTTGCAGGCTGCAGGTTCGTAGTTCCTGTTGTTTTTGGTGTCTGTCCCCAGTGGCTAAGGTTGGTTTAGTGGGTTGTGTAGGCTTCCTGGTGGAGGGGACTAGTGCCTGTGTTCTGGTGGATGAGGCTGGATCTTGTCTTTCTGGTGGGCAGGTCCACGTCTGGTGGTGTGTTTTGGGGTGTCTGTGGACTTTTTATGATTTTAGGCCACCTCTCTGCTAGTGGGTGGCGTTGTGTTCCTGTCTTGCTAGTTGTTTGGCTTAGGGTGTCCAGCACTGTAGCCTGCTGGTCGTTGAGTGAAGCTGGGTGCTGGTGTTGAGATGGAGATCTCTGGAAGATTTTCGCCGTTTGATATTATGTGGAGCTGGGAGGTCTCTTGTGGACCAGTGTCCTGAAGTTGGCTCTCCCACCTCAGAGGCACAGCACTGACTCCGGGCTCCTCAATTTGGGATGATGTGTTGTCTATTCATGTATTCCACAGATGCAGGGTACATCAAGTTGATTGTGGAGCTTTAATCCGCTGCTTCTGAGGCTGCTGGGAGAGGTTTCCCTTTCTCTTCTTTGTTCTCACAGCTCCTAGGTCTCAGCTTTGGATTTGGCCCCGCCTCTGCGTGTAGGTCGCCGGAGGGCGTCTGTTCTTCGCTCAGATAGGACAGGGTTAAAGGAGCAGCCTCTTCGGGGACTCTGGCTCACTCAGGCCGGGAGGGAGGGAGGGGCACGGAGTGTGGGGCGAGCCTGCAGCGGCAGAGGTCGGCGTGACGTTGCACCCGCCCGAGGCGCGCCGTGTGTTCTCCCAGGGAAGCCGCCCCTGGATCCCGGGACCCCGGCAGTGGCGGGCTGCACAGGCTCCCGGAAGGGCGGTGTGGGCAGTGACCTGCGCTCGCACACAGGCTTCTTGGCGGCGGCAGTAGCAGCCCCAGCGTCCCACGCCTGTCACTGGGCTCCGCGCTTTCAGTCGCGACTCGCGCCCGTCTGTGGAGCCCCTTTAAGCAGCGCTCTTAATCCCCTCTCCTCGCGCACCAGGAAATCAAGAGGGAAGAAAAAGTCTCTTGCCTCTTCGGCAGCTCCAGAGTTTTCCCGGACTCCCTCCCGGCTAGCTGTGGCACATTAGCCCCCTTTAGGCTGAGTTCTCGCCACCAGCCCCAGTCCTCTCCCTGCGCTCTGACCGAAGCCCGAGCCTCAGCTTCCAGCGCTGCGTGCCCCGGCGGGCGAGCAGACAAGCCTCTCGGGCTGGTGAGTGCCGCTCGGCACCGATCCTCTGTGTGCGGATCTCTCCGCTTTGCCCTACCCAGGTATGTGGGGAGTTTCTTGCCTTTTGGGAGGTCTGGGGTCTTCTGCCAGCGTTCAGTAGGTGTTCTGTAGGAGTTGTTCCACGTGTAGCTGTATTTCTGGTGTATCCGTGGGGAGGAAGGTGATCTCCGCGTCTTACTCTTCCGCCATCTTACCCGGAAGTCTGGTTATCTAATTTTAAACCCTTCACTTTACACTTAAGGCTAGTGAGGTTTAAGTGACATTCCTAATGTCACATTGCTGGCTAGTTAGCAGTGCTAGGCAGGACAAGAACTTGGGTCCTCTAATTCAGTGTTTTTTTTCCTACTACCTGTGCTGCCTCCTCTATATTCAACCTGAACTCTGCTGTGTACATTACATTCACTTCCACTGAATGTGACTAACTTATATGATGCTGTCAAATAACAACGGTTCCTAGGAACCTGTAGCTGGCTTCATAATTAAAACAAATAAAATCAGAGGGCTTCAGTAAGACATGACAAAATAAATACCAAACACTGATAGTATGATGTCAGCTTCCCAGGCAAGAAAGGACACTATTAATTTTTCCAAGTAATGGGTGTGAGTCATCTAACTTTTGCTTTTTACCAAGAATTTAGTTCAGCAGGTACAGGACTGACTCTCAGCTGGCAGATCAGTTTGAAAGCCAATTATCCAAAGTTGTTTCATTTCCATTGCTGAAATTATCTTTTCTTTTATTTCCTTTAATCTGATCAGTCAGAGCTAAGCTCCCGTGGTTAGGGGCATCTACTTCACTGTTCTCGCAGTCTCTACATTAGGTCCTTCTAATCCTCTTTGCTGTAGTCAGGAACTCCTCAGGACACATCCCTTCCACACCTCCCTCTTACCCTGTCCTATCCTTGGCTAGAACCCCATCTAGTTTGATTGATGATAACACAAAAGGAAAACAAAAGAATGTCTCTGGGTAGCAGATTAGGAAGCACCCCTACTCCTTCAGTTTCATGCCCTTCTGCAGAAAAATAGAATCATAGGGGGGCAGTATGAGAGACACAGATTGAGAAATGTGCACATGTTTTTGACCACCTTTGATTTCACTGAGTCACTGGTCCAAAGGACATACCACGTGGCACCAGTAGCCATATTCTCTTCTATTGCTATTGAAGGTAGTGCCTACTGGGATGTAACTGGGATTTGGATATTGCTGGAGCATAGTGAGATAACATCTCTTCCAGTTTTCTACTGCACTCTGTTTTGCCTGTTGAGAAGACTTCTAGGGAAAGAACTCAAACCATATCCACGATTCATGCATAGGTATGTCTGAAGAGATGGGGAAAACAGGTAGGGGGAAAGTTGACAGAGGCAAATTGTAGGCAGGACTCCAGATTCCTAGGAGAGCATTCATCATGAAATGGTGTGGTGTGACGAGCCACAAGCAGCATCAGGGCTGGAGGACTGGTCAGCATGGTAGTTGTAGAACCAACATGGTGGCTATTACCCAAACTTGTCCAGACCCAGCTACTGCCCATTGGTGTCTTGCATAAGTTCTGGGGAGGAGGGAGAGGGGCAGGTTTAGGCTGCAGGTAACACTAAAAGACCTGCCTTTGAGAGCTATCACAATCTGTGTGATTAAATGTGAACATGGGTTACTTGGGCGTGGTAATGGTTAGTATCTCTGTGAGACAATTCTCATAGTTTTTCTTTGTTTTTATTTTCTACCTTGATGAATAACTTGCCAATTTCATAAAACAGAGAACCCAATAGGCTTTCCATTTACATACTGATTTCTGCATGCTTCTGATAATGCTGTCACATTTGTGACAGTCTTTCATTATTTTTTGCTCTGGCACATTGGGAGGGCATGTGAAGATGTTATAGTTAGATGGTGGGGGGGGGGAGCCTGTGATCCTTGCTGTTCTCCCAGCATTATGTTTATGGTAGTGGCATCCCTCTGATACAATAGCAAACAGAAGAGAAGGAGCTGTCCCTTTCCTTTCCAAAGGAAACAGCAAGATCTTCACTACTGCTAGCCCTTAGGGAACCTTCATCTGAATTAGAAAAAGTCATCTGGGGGGAGTCACAGCTCCTGGGAGCATGGATTGGTACCCCTGTACAAGTAGAAAAAGTGCTTCTTCCTCTTGGAGTACATGTGGAAGGGTGTATAACTTGAGCTTAGTGAACTGCATTTCATGCTAGATTTTAGTCCCCATGTGTGCCCTTGTGCACCAAACAACCCTCACAACTGTGAATGATTGCACAACCGTATGTACTGGTCCCTGTCAGAACGTCTGAGAAGCTCATGGGCACATCTCCAAATAGAGCACTGAGAGGAGAGAGGTCCAGGAAAAAAACGCAGCACAAGCATTGGCCTGAGCAGCAGAGTGGCCAACAGTGGTCCAGCTAAGGGGTATCAGTGTTAAGTGGCAGTCCAAGGGAATCATGGAGCAGGAATCCACACAGAAGGCAAGTACTGGTCAGTGTGGAGCAGTAAGAGTAGACACAAGCAAAAGTATGAAATAAAGCCTGGGCTGTTTGGTGGGGACACTTAAGATATTTACTGGGGACTCTCAGGCCTTAGACGGGAGAGCGTGGTGCGTATGTCTTGTTTTGTCTGCCCAAAACCCACACAAACTGTGTGAGCCTGGTGAAGCTGCCAATCACACCATCCTGCTTCACAGCCATAGGGCCCAGCCAACCAAGGTAGCACATAGCCTTGGCCAGAATGACTGGTCCAGGGGTAGGCCGATCAAAATTCTTCTGGGGATTCTTTTCATTTAGAGGTAGAAAAAAATGCACCTGGTCTTCCAAATAAAGCACACTGAGAATGTGAAAGGGTCTAACTTCCCTGCCACATCGAAGAAGGTATCTCTTGTGGAAGAGAATGGGATCACCACACAGAAAGAAGAGTGAGAGTGAGAATGAGAGCAAGAGAGAGAGAGAGAGAGAGAGAGAGAGAGAGGGAATGGAGGGGAAAGGGGTTGAAAGAGTGAGAAAGACCAATTTGGAAAATGTATATTAGTCCCTAGATCTAATTGTGACTGAAGTCCATTCCTACACTTCCAAGGACTAAAAGCCAGTACATTCCCTTTTTGCTTATACTAGTTTAAACTGTATTTCTGACATTTGTAAATGAATGACTTCTAACTAATACAGGCAGGGAAACTTGGAAGGGCTCTGAGCACTTGAGCTATGCAGCTATCTCTAACTCTTAAGTGACCTTTTGAAGCTGGGAACTTTGTTTCGATTCATTACAGATTGCCAATACATTTTTCATCTCATCAAGAACACTAGAGGGGGTGTGGCCAAGATGGCAGAGTAGGAAGACCCTGAGCTCACCTCCTCCCATGAGCACACCAAAATTACAACAATGTACAGAGCAACTATCAATGAGAATGACCTGAAGACTAGCAGAAAAGGTTTTCCACAACTAAAGCTATAAAGAAGGAACCACAATGAGACAGGTAGGAGGGATGGAGGTACAGTATAGTCAAGACTCGGGTAGGTGAACCACAAATGGGAGGATAATCACAACTTAGAGATTCTCCCCAAGGAGCAAGGGATCCAAGTCCCACATCAGGCTCTCCAGCACTGGGGTCCTGCACTGGGATGATGAGCTCCCCAGAATGTCTGGCTTTAAAGGGGACTTGCATGTGGGAGACCAAGAGGGCTGTGGGAAACAAAGACTCCACTCTTAAAGGGCTCCCACAAAATCTCACACTCCAAGATCCAGTATAGAGCCTGGATCTTGAAAGGAGCCTGGGTCAGACCAAATTGCTGATCCTGGAGAGCCTCCAGGAGAATCAGGAAGCAACTGTGACTCCCCCTGGGGACAGAGATGTTGGTGGCAGACATTTTGAGGAGCTCATTCTACCATGAAGACACTGGTGCTGCAAAGTGCCATTTTGGAGTCCTCCCTCTCCCTTATTAGCACTAGGGGCTCATCTGTCTACCAGCCAGTTGGCACCAGTCCTAGGACCCTGTGAGCTGCCCAGCCAGCTGCCCCAGGACCCAGCCCTGCCTACCAGTGGGCTGGCAGCCTCTGCATGAGGCAGGACCTGGGAACCAGCCAGGCCAATATGCCCAATATGGTATTTACCAATATGCCCACAGTAGTTGACCCTTTTACAATAGAAGGTCCTATGCAGCCCACACAGAGGGCACCCCTAGACCATATAGCTCTGGTGACCAGAGGGGCAGTGCCACTGGACTCCAAAGGATGTCACCTACAAAAAGTCACTTCTCCAAGATTGGGAAACAAAACCGACCTACCTGATACATAGAAATAAAAACAGAATTAGACAAAATGAGGTGATAGAAGAATATGTTCCAAATGAAGGAATAAAATAAAACCCCAGAAGAAAAACTAAGTGAAGTGGATGAAGATAAGCAATCTACCCAATAAAGAGTTCAAGGTGGGCCTCCCTGGTGGCGCAGTGGTTGAGAGTCCGCCTGCCGATGCAGGGGACACGGGTTCGTGCCCCGGTCTGGGAGGATCCCATATGCCGCGGAGCGGCTGGGCCCGTGAGCCATGGCTGCTGAGCCTGTGCGTCCGGAGCCTGTGCTCCGCAACGGGAGAGGCCACAACAAGTGAGAGGCCCGCGTACAGCAAAAAAAAAAAAAAAAAAAAAGAGTTCAAGGTGATGATCATAAAGATGCTCAATGAACTCAGGAGAAGAATGGATGAACACAGTGAAAAGGTTAAAGAGTTATAAAATACAAAAAAGACCACAGACAAAGAATACATAACTAAAATAAAAAATACACTAGAAGGAAACAATAGTAGATTAGATAATACAGAGGACTGGATCAAGTAAGAAGAAGACAGAGTAATGGAAATCACCCAAGCTGAACAGAAAAAAGAAAAAAGAATTTAAAAAATGAGAATAGTTTAAGCGACCTCTGAGAAAACATCAAGTATGCTAACATTCGCATTATAGGGATACCAGAAGGAGAAAAGAAAGAGAAAGGGGTAGAGAACTTATTTGAAAAGATAATAGCTGAAAACTTCCCTAACCTGAGAAAGGAAACAGATATCCAGGTCCAGAATCAAAGAGTCCCAAGTAAGAAGAATCCAAAGAGATCCACACCAAGACACATTGTAATTAACATGGCAAAAAATAAAGATAAAGAGAGAATGTTAAAAGCAGAAAGGGAAAGGCAACTAGTTACATATAAGGGAACTACCATAAGATTATCAGCCGACTTTTCAGCAGAAACTTTGTAGGCAAGAAGGGAGTGGCACAATATATTCAAAGTGATGAAATGGAAAAACTTACAACCAGGAATACTCTACCTGGCAAGGCTATCATTCAGATTTGAAGATGAAATAAAGAGTTTTACAGACAAGCAAAAGCTAAAAGAGTTCAGCACCACTAAACTGGTTTTACAAGAAATGTTAAAGGGATTTCTCTAGGTGGAAATGAAAAGGCCAAAACCAAAAATATGAAAATTTTGAAAGGAAAAATCTCATTGGTAAAGGCAAATATACAGTAAAGGTAGTAGATCAACCAATTATAGAGCTAGTCAGAAGGTTAAGACAAAAGTAGTAAAATCATCTATATCCACAATAAGTAGTTCAGGGATACACAAACAAAAAGATGTAAAATATGAAGTCAAAAACATTAAATGTGGGGCAAGGGGTAAAAATGCAGGGTTGTTAGAATGCATTCAAACTTAAGAGATTATCAACTTGATATAATCACATATATATGGGTTGTTATATATAAACCTCATGGTAACCACAGATCAAAAATCTATGATAGATACACACAAAAAAAGGAGAAAGGAATCCAAACATAACAATAGAGACTACAGTCATCAAATCACAAGGGAAGAGAGCAAAACAAGAAGAAAGGAACAAAAAGAACAACAAAAACAAACAGAAAACAGATAACAAAATGGCAAGAAGTGCATACCCATCAATAATTACTTTACACATAAATGGACTAAGTGCTCCAATCAAAAGACATAGAGTGGCTGAATGGATTAAAAAAAACAAACAAAAACAAAACAAGATCCATGTATATGCTGCCTACAAGAGACTCACTTCAGATCTAAAGACACACAAAGACTGAAAGTGAGAAGATGGAAAATGTATTCCATGAAAATGGAAACAAAAAGAAATCTGGGGTGGCAATACTGATATCAGACAAAATAGACTTTAAAACAAAGACTGTCACAAAAGACAAAGAAGGACATTACATAATGGTAAAGGGATCAATCCAACAAAAAGATATAACAATTGTAAACATATATGCACTCAACATAGGAGCACCTAGATACATACAGCAGATATTAACAAACATAAAGAAAAAAATTGACAGTAACATAATAACAGTAGGGGACTTTTAACACCCACTTACATCAATGGCCAGAAAAATCAATAAGGAAACACTGACCTTAAATGACATATTAGAACAGATAGACTTAATAGATATCTGCAGAACTTTCCATCCAAAAGCAATAGAATACACATTCTTTTCAAGTGCACATGGAATATTCCCCAGGACAGACATAAGCTGCCTCACTGAACAATGACTAAAGTTATACCAAAAAAAGAGAGAGATTAATTCCTAAGACTGATCAATCCTTTTGTGAAATAAAGAATATTTGCCAAATGAGTATCCCTCTCAATATACTGGTTTTGCATACTCAAATATTCATATTTTAAAGGTACATATATTTGAAGATACATATGTTTTAAGATATATATATATATATTTATCTCTTCATCTAAAGAAAGCCTATACAAATTGCATTTTGTGTCAGTGATATGCCACAAATCTGAGAATCCATTCCCATCTTGGACCAGTTAGCTTCAAACAGAAGGTATCAACAATACTTATTAATCCTAACATGGGCAAATTCATTCATAGGTCAGGCATGATAAAGCCTTAGCAGGATGAACCAGCGATAAGGGGGAAATAGCCAGAGCCCACTAGGAGCAGAACTGGGGGAAACTAACCTAGCCATGGCTGGGTCATGCCCTGGTTCTGGGTTAGCAGTCAGCCCCTAGGGAGTAACAAAACAGGTCTTAGGCCCCCCAGAGGCAGGAATTCACAAAATCTAGCAAGAGGATCAGTATCCTAGATCAGCAGGGGTTTCAGTCTAGTGCTTCCATCCAAATGAAAAGAAGGCCCACGTATACAGTCTGGCCATTACAGATGAAAGCCACAACTCAGTGGGCATGCAGGGGGTCAGGCGATAGTGCAAGTTATTTTCCCCACTGGTGGGCAAAAGGAATTTAGCACAGTTAGGTACTAAGGATACAAATAAGACTGAGACAGAGCATATTTGCTCTCAAGTTGCTTACAATCTAGATGGAAACGGAGCCATAAAGAGAGGATTTCAAGCTTGTGCTGATAGTGGGGGAATTTGACAGGTGCCAAAGGAGAGGAATGCATAGTGCGCTATGAGAACACAAAGAAGGTTCACTCGTGCCAAACTAAGGTTTAGAAGACTTCTCGGAGAAGATGCTGCTTGAGCTGGTTGTAGCAGGCAAAGAAAGGCGAGCAAGATTTACCATGAACAGTCATGGAGGTGAGACACACAAAACCGTATTCAGGGCCGTTCAAGGAATTCTATACTATTAGAGCGGAAAGCCGAAGGTCCATAGGGTCACTTATGCCATGCTAAGAAGTTTATCTCACACAGGGGTAAGGAGCTATGGTGGAAACCACTCATCATCCCCCCCTCCAGTTCCTCTTCCTTTTAGTAACAGAACCCCTTCTCCCCTCCACTGAGTTTTAGGTGGGCACATATCTGTCCAATTAAAGAATATATTCCCCAGACTCCCTTGCAGTAGATGTGACCATGTGACCAAGTTCTTGGGATGTAAATGAAAGTTAGGAGTATAATGTTCATGTTACACTATTAAAAGGAAGCTACTTGTCTCCACTTTTTCTTTCTCCTTCCAGAGGTCTGGAACACAGATATGGTTAATAAAGCCAGCCTCAAACATGCCAACAATGACCACACCGCTGGAGCAGGTAACACACTAAGATGATAGGAACCTGGGTCCCATATTGAACAAGGGGAAAAAGCTACCTTTTCATGCCGGACATCCACCTTACTGGACTATTAAGTGAGAGAGAAATAAATTCCTTGTAGAGTGTCTTTGTTACAGCAGCATAGCCTGTATCGTAACATGAGAGGAAAGGAAAGATAGTGCTGAGGCTTCTAATATAATCCTTGACTTGTCAGAAATGGCTAAGGAACTAGGAAAGACTGAGACAACAAACATCTATCTTTAATGATTATAACTGAGTGAGGCTAAGGCTGGCAGAGAGCAAGATAAGCAATTACGCAGCCTTGTCTCAAGAGAGATAGGGAAAGCCCCTTGAAAACTATAAACTTCTACCTGGTTCTTAGAGCCTAGCTCATCCAGAGCCAGATAGCAGCTAGCAACCACCTGAATGTCTTCCTTGCACTCTGCCCTGCAAAGCTGTATCTATTGTCATCTTCAAAAGCTGACTCCAACAAGCTTCCAATGAAGACTTCACTGACTAACCCCATTTAGTCATTTTGTGTTAATTGTATCTGCAACAGGGAAAAATTATTTATAATCCCCCTCTATTTCCTGAAGAAGATGGATCTGTTAATTGAAAGGCCTGTTTTGCTAAACAGTAACTCATCAGGGGTGCAAGTTTGGAAGTAGAGCTGGGGTAAAATGCATTCCTCCCAATAACGAAAGGTTGAGGAATCTGCATAGGACTCTGGGAGGGGAAGTTAAGAGCAACAAGACTGGAGGCTGGGGAGTGGAGTGGAAAAAGATTCGTACTGGCAGAAGCAGAGAGTACTCTGAAAAAAGAGGTGTGTTGTAGGGTATTTTCAAGTGAATTACTGCAGTGTACAAGATGTACATCGTGTCTCCCCTTCAGTAAATTCTGCCTTGTTCCTTTAGACCCTGGTGTGAGAGGGAATAAGGGGTGGGAGCTTGAATAAGAGGATGAGGGAAAAGCTGACATCTGGATTACTAGACCAAGGAAAGTGAGAGAGTCAGTGCCAGTAATGCAAAATTCTAGAATTTGAGACCGCTTCCTTTAGTCATTAATTCTATAATTTTGAAATTATGTATATTGGATTGTCATAATCTGAGAGTTACCATTCACCCAATAATTACTGAGAGCCCATGACTAGAATAAAATTAATTATATTTCATAATTATAATTAAGTACATATTAATTATAATTAATGTAAGCTAGCAGTTATTAACTGCTTATGAGGATTCAGAAATGGAGAGCTTTCTTCTAGGTGAAGGTAAGGTAAATTCTGGGAAAGATAACATGGAAGAATTGTATCTGAGCTGGGTCTTGAAGAGTAGATAGGCATTGATCATGCAAAGGCTTTCGGAGGGACAGAATAGCATGAACAATCTGACCAAAGCCACACAATTTTTTTCAAAAACTATTTATCAATATGCACTGTGTGCCAGGCACTGTGCTAGGTCCCAGGGGTATGAAGATGAACTTGGCCTTGTAGACTTCTGTTAATATAGCCCACCATTTTTCTATTCATTCTGTTATTGGTTTGCCACCACTATCAGGTCTTTCTTGGCCACACTCCTGCACGGCCAGTTTTTCTCTCTTGAACATGTGTGATGCTTCTTTTGCTCCTTCAATGTACCACTTTCCATTTATCCTAGTGCACTTTAACCTGTTATTGATGACCATTTCTCTAATTTATTGAGGTCAATTGAATTTTGACCTTCTAACCTGACATATCAATCTGCTTGGGGTCACGTGTAATATTTACAAAGACTTTCACTTTCTTTCCACTGTCCAGACCCACATGTCAGTACCCTTTTGTGCCAATATATAGAAGGTTGGAAGTAAGATAAGAAATAGGGCCCCAGAATCCCAGGTTACAAAAACCTAGTATATCTGTAACTGACCACAGTTTTCTCAATGGAAATTGCAGTGATGTCTTTTACACGATAGTCCTAACTTTATCAACAGATACTTGAGTACCTACCATATGTGGAAACAGTGATGCATGATGCATTGGCCCTTGTTCTTGAGAGGCTTACAGTCTAGTTGAGGAGGCAAATAGACAAGGCATGTTCATTTGTTTGGCAGAAGACTTTTCTACCCATCTTCCTAATGGATTAAGAGAGAACAAAATTGAGAATGTGAGAACATAGGAAGGAATTCCCTTTTCCTCTGCCCTGTCCTCTGACTGGCTACTTTCAGAAGGAAGAAGTTTTTAATCTGATTGGTCAGAGCCCAGGACACCAACGAGTTCACATTTTACTGGTGGTTGGGTCACTTTGTGTTGAAAGGGCACATGGTCAGGAGTGCTGTTCTTGCTCCAGGTAGGACCAGCCCAGTTTCCATTTGGCCCTCACTTGGTTGAGTAAAGCTGGTCTGCTCACAGATCTGATCATCTTCTCCCCTCTTTCCACAGGCATGCCTATGCATGATAGTCCCAAAATCTAGAGGGTGGAGGCGGAGCAGGGAATTACGAAGCTTCACTTCAGCCTTACACATAAGCCATATGATTCGGTCTTTTGGCAGAGTTCTGTTCTAGAGGTTATTGTGTGCTAGCTGAGTTATGAATAAAATGATCCTTTGGTTTCTATTCCAATTTCTTTCTTTTATATAGTTCCCCTGGGGACCCTAAAGGAAGGAGAGACGTTAGCAGAGTAGGATTTGGCTATTTCTCATCCTTGAGTGTGGCAGACTATATTGTTGGTTATAGTTTTTCACAAATTTTTGTTGCCCTTGCCAGGAAAGGATAATACTTTGCTACCCTACTAATGTCAGACTTGGCCAGATGAACTTGTTCTGACCGAGAAAATGTGAGCTCTAGCATGTAAAAGTTCCAGGCAGAAACATTAAGAACCAGCGTGTGATTCACCGTGATCATTTTCCCCCTTCCACGAGACCAACATTGTTCCAGAAAAAGGTTACATTATCAGCCTGGGTCCTGGCATGAAGACAACCTCAAATACACCAAACTGACCTGTTATGGGCATGTACAGTATTTCAAGAAATAAAACGTTGTTGTTGTAAGCCACTTTGGAATCACTTGTTACCACAGCCTAACCTGGCTTATCCTGATACATTTACCTTATTGCCATCTGTATCAAACACCATTGTTTGTCCTCCCAATATCTATTCTCCCTTTATTCCTAAGAGAACCCCAATTTTGCCCAGGTGTTCACCTAACTCTACATGTGCTTGGTGAGATTCCAATTCCCAGCCACAGGGGGTAAATCATGATTACATTAAGCCACTCATGATGGCTTCTTACTCTCTGCTGGTGACTGGTTTAGATGTGGGAGAGTGTGAGAAGCCTGCTTGCGGTCTTCTGAGACAGGTTTTCCTTGCTAATAAAGAGAGACACAGGGCAAGAAACAGTTTCTCTACTTCCATTGGACAGTGTGTGTATGCATGTGTCAGCTGAAATTATGGCAGCCATTTTGTAACTATGAGGGGCACTGGCCTAAGGTAGTCAGAGTGAAAAGATGGAAAGAATTTGGGTCCCTGATAAATTTACTGAGCTGTTAAATGAATAAACCTTAGAACTGACCTACCTGGATTTCTTGTTACAGGAGATAATACATTTTCCTTATTGTTTAAGACAGCTGAACCTGGAATGAAGGGGAAAAGAATGAGTTTAGCTCTAGGGACATTGAGGTGATGGCAGGACAGCATGGTTTTATATTGTTGAAGCTCAGGAGGCGTCAGGGTTAAAATTGAATTTGGGGACTTCCCTGGCAGTCCAGTGGTAAGACTCTGTGCTTCCACTGCAGGGGGCATGGGTTCGATCCCTGGTCAGGGGACTGAATTTGGGAGTCATCTATGGAGAAATATTATATAAGGTAATACATCTTAGAAAATAACCCAAATCTGGGGCAGTTACCTCTGTGCTTGATCATTTTGATAATAGAACAAAACATACCAACATAAGTTTAGCTATGTCCTAACTGGATATGCCACTGTCCCAGGTTCTCACTTTTCACCCATCCTAGAAAAGGGAGATCACAGCGGTGTTAGCAACCTTCTAGGGAGGGTGAGCAAAGACAGTGAAGAAGTGATCACAACATCTGGATCCCCAGATCCTGTTCTCCTCAAGCTTGGGTTTTGGGGATCTTGGCATCCATCTGCATATGAATTAAACATTCTCGACTTATGAAGATGACTATGAAAATGGATTGTAAGCAACTTCTAAATTTAGTGACTCATATACAAATTATCGTTCCAGACAGCTATGGTTCTGATCATCTTATAGACATCCTATGTATTATGATCCTGCAGAAGCAAGTAGAAAGCATCAGGGTGTACAAAATATATACCATAGGACATCAAGGAAATGGTCAAGGTACAAGATAGAGCCTCTAGTGCCCAAGTTGATCTGTGGTTAGAAGATAGTTTTGAAAGTTACTAAGTCATAGGGCACTAAGTTACTGCTACTTTAAGAAAATACATTCATGAGGGGGCGGGTATTTTGCAACACAAAAAGATTTACTTAACATTGCTTGCAAAATAATTAATTTTTGAAATTCCATTTAGACAGATTTTTTCCAATGGCACATCAAGTGGGTAAATGCACACACCTGCAAAATATATATAGTGAAGCCTACACCTTACCTGAGATATCTTACCCCATTTCTAAATTATCAGTTTGGTCTGCTTTGAAATTCCTCTTGCCCCGCTAAGCCAAAAAAAAAAAAAAAAGACAAATATTTTAATGAGCCAGAAGAGCAAATGCAATCTCCAAAGATGGCTATCTTCGGTCTTTCAGTTATTTAGAGAGGAAAGTCTGGATTCAAACATAGTTGTTTGCTGGCAGAATTTGCGACTGGCTAGGACCGAGGACAGTGTTTAAAGATGACTCAGTTGTACGGGCTGGGGGGATGGGGGAAGACCAGCCGGTGGTCCTTCTAACTAAAAGGAGTCCATTTTCTTCACATTGAGGTTGTGCAGGCCCAGAACCGCTGCATCCTGGGAGGGGGTGTCCAGTGAAAGAAAACCTGAGACCCTGAGAAACGCACCTTCAAATTATCTGAACCCTCAATCCCCACCCCAGCTCCAGGCCAGGATTTGGGCAGAGCATTCCAAGGCCAGGGTCCACCTGGAGGCCTAGCTGTGTGACCTTCACCAGGCCCCAGAGTCTCCTTTGGGACGTCCCCGAGGCCGTGCCCCAGGCTCTGTAGGGGTCCGCCGATGCTCCCAGCCCCTGGGTGCTCGGGACGGCCTTTGGGAAGCATCCCGCTGCCCGCTGCGGACCACTATTCCGTCAGCCCGGACACCCTCTCGGCTTCACTGGGTCGCCGCCCTAGCCCCTCCCGCTCCGGCCGCCCCACCGCGGCCGGCAGCGCCACGCCCAGCGAGGTCCAGCGCGGGGCAGGGGATGCCCTCCCTCAGCCTCCCCGCCGCCCTCCTCGCTCGGGGCTGCCCGGGACCGCTAACCCCAAGCGGGTCCCTTCTCCCGGCCGCTGCAAGCTTGGGCCCCTCCGCGGCCGCCTCTGCAGCTGGCCCCGCGGCCGGCCCGCGCCCGGCGCCGCGCGCTGATTGGCTGGCCGGGATCGGCGGCGGCGCTGAGTGGCCGGGCAGATTCGCTGGGTCAGGGCTGCAGAGGCGCCTGGCGCACCGGCGGGAGCTGAGTCGCGGCGCGCGCTCGCCCGGGACGCTGGCCGTCCGCCAGCCGGAGCGAGCGGCCCGGGGCGCCGAGGGGGCCCGCGACCCGCCGGGTGCCGCCGCCCTGGCCGCCATGTGCTCCCAGCTCTGGTTCCTGACGGACCGGCGCATCCGCGAAGACTACCCTCAGGTGCAGATCTTGCGCGCCCTCCGGCAGCGCTGCTCCGAGCAGGACGTGCGCTTCCGGGCGGTGCTCATGGACCAGATCGCCGTCACCATCGTCGGCGGCAACCTCGGTGAGCTAGGTGGGCCCGGGAGGGCGGGAAGGCGCTCCGGGGTCTCCGAGAGCCAGCGGCTGGGCGCGCGCACCGGGCCCCCCCAGGCCAAATCTCCTAACGGGCCTCCAAACCTGCCGCTCTCCCCTGAGAGACCTCTTTGGGTTAGAGAAAGCCCCTAACCTTGAGAGCTTCTTTGACCACCAGCATCTGCCCTGAGGCCAAGATTTGAGAACAGGATTTAATTCACTTAGGAGACTTAGTTTGGAAGGAACTGAAATTCACCTGAAGCTTCCTGGAGGTCCGAAGAAAATCAAGCTAACCCCAAATTAGCCAATTGTGCTCTCACTGATACGCTGTCAGTTTAGATTTATAGAAGCCCACACTAAATTTACAAAATTGCCATTAGGATGAATGTTTTTAAAAGTTTTCCAAGAGTGTCTAAGCATCGTTAATGCACTACATAGAATATTATTCCCAAGCTACGAACCTGCAGATGGGGAGAAATCTGAGAAAGATTGGAGTCACCTCTTGAGTGTAAAGTGGGAAAGACCTTTGATGGATTTTCTTTAAACTCATCCTCCTCCCTGAAAGTACTGAATTCCGATTCCAGAAAAGCCAAGATTTCAGGTACATACCATTCTGGCCTCCCCGATTTCTCCACTGCTGTGTCCAAGAGATTTTTTGGGGTAAGACATGGTTATCATCTGTGACCATGACCTCAAGAGGTTACATATGTTTTTAGATATTCTTAACTATCCTAATACAGACGGTCTCTGACTTAGGAATCCTGGCTTAGGAACCTCCCCCTGGCCTGCAGTTTTGAGTCTTTCCAGCCTCCAGTCTGGAGGTATCCAGTCACTTCAGGGGGGTCCAGGACTCAAGGGGCTTTGGGCCCAGTGAGAGTGCTCCTTGGAATACCATCCATATTATTTCAATCACGCCTAGTTAAATTAACTCATAATTTGTTACTTTTCTTTGGCAGGGGAAAGGGGTTCCAAATTCTGAACAGGCTATTTAGGAATGAGATTTTGAATGTGACCTGTTTCTAAGTAGAACATATCTGTCCCGGATGTTTCATCCATAAATTTATCTAAACCCTTCATAAGTAATACCAGATTGTATAGTCTGTTGGAGAAATATACTACAGACATCAGGTATCATACATTTAGTCTAAAACAATGGCTGTCAGCCATAAAGGGCACCATCTCTCTAGTCTTGATTTGTTAAAACTCTCAGTTAGTTAATATAAAACTAATTCTTGGACAGGGAATCAGTAGAATTGGATTCTTATTACAACTTTGCTGCTAATGAGTATCTTGGCTTTGCCTTGGCCAAGTCACTTTATGTCTTTGAATCTCAGGTTTCTCATTTATAAAACTAAGGGTTAGGGTTCCTCCAGCTCTAAAATTCTGCATCAGTACCATACTTAAATGGAATAATCTGTTATATTTTACTGATCTAAATCTAGTATATACATCTTTCCACACCAAGAGTTTGCTCTTTATTTGTTTTACAGCCTATAAAGATGCCTTTTTTGAGATACACGCACATCATTCCACATCATGTTCCTTTTTGTAGACCCATCATGCATTCTGTGAAGGAGAAGGGAAATGCTCTTTGTTTTGTATCTAAAACCCCATGTTAAAGAATCAGTCATAGGAAAAGAGAAAATTAAATTCTAATGCTGCAGGAAACATTTCACCCCTTTCGTTTAGTGTCTTAAAATTTTTCTGGAATTCATGTGTGAATGTATCTCAATCTATTCAGAAACGAGGAGTTACTTCTTTTTAAACTTACCTAGTCGATGGAGAAACTGAAGACAGGGATTTTTTGAAGCAGTTTTCATTTTTTTGCTAATTCAGAGATTGCCCTACACAAATCACAACACATAAAACAAACCTATTAGATCACTGTTTCTGCTGTCCAAAGCAGTCAAAAGATTTATTTGGTGCGTGGGGGGATTAATTAAACACAAGGAAGTGAATTCCATGAGAAGACTGAGCTCGTTTGCTTTGTTCAGGGCTGTAACTGTGTCTAAATAGTGCCTCACACCTTAATAGGCACTGAAGAAATATTTTTGAATGAATAAAGATATGCAGTCTACTTCCCAGTTTCTTCTAGAGTCAACTGTAGAAAACTGTTGGTAATTTGCTGAACCAAAGTATTCCTCCGAAATAAACTCTAGAACTTACTAGCTTCAAAATTCAGAAAGAGTTACAATGACATCGATGCCATTTCCCATTTGAGAATTATTGTGAGAGCTGGGAAGGAGTTTGGGATCACCCATTCTGACCCCTTCATTTTACAAATGAAAAACCTGGTGCTCAAAAAAAAACGAAGTGACTTGCTCAGTGCCATCCAGCTAATTGGCAGCAAACTGACATTTAAAAACCTGGTCTCCCAATTCCCAGCCAGTGATAATGGAATAAGTATGCCTTAGGACATCAGATGTGGAACTGAACTAAATTATATTAAATTGAGGCTAGACAGTGATGTTGCAAAGTAATGTGATAGTTTAGGAAGTTAAGGTACCACCTTTACTCAGGCTCCTTTCTGTTCTTTCTTGAGATTCGTGTGGGAGTAGATGAAGGGGTCAGTTTGGGACAGGTATGGGCAGTGACTCTACCAGTTTCTAAAATTCATTGCCAATCTTCCCTCGGTGGAGGCTAGTGGGAACTCAAATACAGAGATGAGAATTTCAGGTTATATCTGAAATAGGATTCAGACAAGAGGTTAAAAGTTTGGGATTTAAAGGTTGCAGTTATTTTAAACTAGATAATACAAGTAAGCTGAAGAAGCTGTGCACATGTAAGGTTTTATGGTTATTATTTTTAACCCAGTGGTCTGCCCTACCCAGCATAGATTTGAGTGGGGGAGACTACTGGGAAGAGTGAATGACCTTCAGGTGACTGAAGCAATCCTGTAGAAAACACTTTCCCTTCACCTTCCTGCTGGATGTAGCATTATGAGAATCCTTTCCATTGCCATTTCCTTCTTAGAAACCACAAGTTCTTCATTCATTCAACACATATTTGTTAATTTTTCTCAATCCTGGGGATAAGGTGGTGGTGAATGTGGCACCAAAATGCACATAGTAATATTCAAAGCAAAATTCGTGGAGTGTTTATCGTGTGCCAGGCATAGGTCTCGGTTCTTTTTACACATTAATCTGATAAACATCAGTCAGGGTGTCTGGGCACATAGTGCTGGCTGGCAGTTGGGACCAACACTCAGTAATTCTGGGCTCAGCACTTTTTGTTTCCTCTCTTCCACTCCACCCTATGCTTCAGCCTATACTGACCTCCCTGCCCCTTGCACTGAAATTGCCTCTGCCTGAGATGCCTGTTTGGTCCAGCTCCCTCCCCCATGGGGAACTTTTATTCACCCTGCATATCCAGCTCGTCACTCTTCTCTCTATCCAGTCTGTCTTGACTCCTTACCCAGCCCCCAGGAATCTCTCTCTTCCATCTGCTGCTGAATAACACTGTGCAGACCTTCTAAGATAGCATTCATCATGTTTTATTGTAATTTATCTATTTACAAAGTTTATCTCCTCTCACCCCCTAAATGACTGGGTATTCCTCAAATACATGCTCTGGAACAGGTATATAGTAGGCCTTCAGTTGATGTTTGTTGGATGACTGAGTGAAGTGCCTTAAAGGCTAATTCAGGTATGTGAGATGTACTGTAATTAGCTGCTGTGTCGGGGAGATCATGACTGGACGCATAACTGTTTTTGTGACAAGCACATTTACTTATCTGAGGGCAGAGTCACTGGTGCAAATCAAGTTTTTTGACCACCCAAAGGTCTTTACAATTAACTATCTCAAGAAAAAAGTATAGTCCCAAACTCAGGGCCAGATACCAAGACAGAAGAAATGAATCTGCCCTGGAAAGGAGGATGTGTTACAGTCTGGCTTCTAGGAGCAGGATGATTCAGCATTCTTCCCTTACTTTCAGAGCTAAAACCTTGGTGGCCATATGGCAGTTTCTAGGTCAGGTTCTTTACGTTAAGGTGTTCTGGGCTACTTTCACTTGGTTCTTTGTAGTGACCAGGTGAGTAATATTTAAAAGGTTTGGGTAGGGGGAAATCCTAAGTAAACTTGAAAGAGGAAATGGTCTTATCGCAGCCTTCCAAAAGGCAACAGGGGCCTCACAGAGAAAGGATGGATTCCCATTACTGTGCAAGAAGACACTAGCAGAAGAGGGTACCATGCTCACCTTTGTGCACAAAGCTTGATTTTTAACCTCAGTCCCTGCTAAAGGCCTGTGCCTGACACCCTGTAATCCAAAGAAACCACCATCCAGCACTAGTGGAAAGGTCAGTAGGTGGTAGCACCGACCATGTAATGTTTCCAAACTGATGTGAGTGCTGAATGGATACACTTTACCCCATGGGTCCACATTTATAACTGTGGGCTGACCTCAAGGGCTGAGGATGGGTTGAAGTGTTGATGTTTCTAACAGCTGTTTTTAGGGACAGCTCATGAACTGTGTTGGAAAACGTTCTAGAACCAATAGATTGAGATCCTTAGTGGATCTCAAAGCCCTGCTTTGTAGGTTTCTGAACCACCTGTTGTTGCTACCATACACCTCCACCAAATTTGTTATGCTTGCCTGGTGGAAGGGACACAGCCATCATCAGAGAGGTCCACGTCGTCTCCATCCATCCACACCTCCTTGTCATTCCCCTTATTAGCAGAGAGTCCATGGACATCCAGGTACGTCACTGCTAGCCTCACATCACTCCACCCACTCCTCCAGTAGGTAGGTGGGTCACCTTACCCACTTCCTGGAGAGACTTCACCTTATTAGGGCTTTATATTATTTTAATACAAAACTACAACAAGATCTGAAATTCTCAATCTAGTTCTACTTGTTCCTTCACTATTAAAAAGTAATTCAAGGGGCTTCCCTGGTGGCGCAGTGGTTGAGAATCTGCCTGCCAATGCAGGGGACACGGGTTCGAGCCCTGGTCTGGGAAGATCCCACATGCCACGGAGCAACTAGGCCCGGGAGCCACAACTACTGAGCCTGCGCGTCTGGAGCCTGTGCTCTGCAACAAGAGAGGCCGAGATAGTGAGAGGCCCCATGCACCACGATGAAGAGTGGCCCCCACTTGCCACAACTAGAGAAAGCCCTCGCACAGAAACGAAGACCCAACACAGCCAAAAATAAATAAATAAATAAATAAATAAATAAATAAATAATTTTTTTTTTTTTTAAAAAGAGTAATTCAAGACTCCTGCTATGAGGAAGTGATACATCTAAGTTACTTTGCATTGTGGAATGAACAGGAATAATGGTTCTTCATTCCTGTAACTCTGTTATTAATACTTAAATATCTTTTATGTGTCAGTTAATCTTCACAACAATCCTATTCATTCCTTTACTTCATTCCACAAATATCAATTGGGTGCCCACTCTGTGCCAGGCCAGGCACTGTGCTAGGTGCTGGTGATATAACAGAGAGTAAGAACAGACACAGTCTCCCTCATTATTATGATTTCATTCATTCATTTGCTCAACAATATCTGTTGACTGCTTACTATGTGAGGGGTGTTGATCTAGGCACCAGAACAAAACAGGCAGAAATCCCTGCCTCTGAAGGAGATTACCTTCTAGATGGGGAGATAGAATACAAACAAGATAAAATGCATTAGTATTTGGTGAAAAGAGCTAAGGAGGAAAAAAGGAAGGGAAAGGAGGAAAAAGTAGCACATTTCTGGGGGCAGAAAAAGGGATTGTAATTTTAGATAGGGTGGCTGGAGTGGTCCTCACCCAGAACATGATGTTTAAGTAAAGACCTGAAGGAGATGAGGATGCAAGCTGTTTGGATATCTGGGAGTAGAGTGGTTCAGGCAAGAGGGAACAACAAGGAAACCAGTGTGGCCAAAGCAGAGAGTTAATGAGCATTAGGAGAGGTGGTCAGAGAGGTGGGGTGGGGGGAGCCAATATATAGGGCCTTGTGGGTCATGGAAGGACATTGTATTTTACTCTGGAATGAGCTGGGAATCTACTGAAGAGTTTTGAACAGAGGGGTGACATGACCTGCCCTGTGTTCACAGGGTCATACTGGCCACAGTGTTGAGAATAGACTGATGACAGCAAGGGCAGAAGCAGAGAGATGGCTTAGGAGTTTCTTGCTGCAGTTCAGGTGACAGATGATGGATGATGGTTGCTGGACTAGAATGATTTCAGGGGAGGAGGTGAAAAATGACTGGAATTTTGGATATATTTTGAAGACAGAGTTGTCAGAATTTGCCTACTGGATCAGACATTGGACTGATCAAGGAGGACTCCAAAGTTTGTCCTGAGCAGATGCAAGAATAAAGTTTGCCCTTTACTCATGTGGAAAGCATGTGAGAGGAGTAGGTTTGGTCAGGTGATGAGGATCAGGTCTCAGTCTAAGGTACCCATTAAACATCCAAATGGAAATGGCAAGTAGACAGTTTATCATATCAACTTGGGATTCAGGGGAAAGCCCTGGCCTGAAGATATCAAAAGTAGGAGCGTCTCCATACACCTATCACGGGAGTGACTGTCGACAGAAAACAGGTCCAACGACTGAGCTCTGGGTCACTCCACTGTTTAGTGGTTGGGGAGAGGGGGAGGAACCAGCAAAGAATCCTAAGTAAAAGAAATAAACCCTGGAGAGTGTGGCGTCCTGGAAGCCAAGTGGAGAATGTGTTTAAAGAAGGAAGACATGATGAGACTGTTTCAGCTATTGCTGGTAAATCAAGTTAAGATGAGGTCTGAGAACTGACCATTGGATTTAGAATGTGGACTTAGCATTAGTGACTGATAAGAGCAGTTTCAATGAAGTAATGGAAAACAGGGAATATACACACTGTCTTAAGAGTTTTGGTATAAAGGGAAGGTGAAAAATGGGTTGATAACTTGCTATGGACTGAATTGTATTCTCCCAAAATTCATACGTTGAAGCCCTAACCCCCAATGTGATGGTATTTGGAGGTGGGGCCTTTGGAAGTTCATTAGGTTTAGATGAGGTCATGAGGGTGGTACCCTCATGAATGGTATTAGTGCCTTTATAAGAAGAGATGAGAGAATTTGACACCTCTCTCTCCCTCTCTCCCTCTCTCCCTCTCTCCCTCTCTCCCTCTCTCCCTCTCTCCCTCTCTCCCCCTCTCCCCCTCTCCCTCTCTCTCTCTCTCTCTCTCCCTCTCCCTCCCTCTCCTTGCCATGTGAGGATACAGCAAGAAGGCTGCTGTCTGCAAGCCAGGAACAGAACCCAATAATGCTGGCACCCCAATATCAGACTTCTGGTCTCCATAACTGTGAGAAATGAATGTCTGTTGTTTAAGCCACCAAGCCTATAGTATTTTGTAATAGCAGCCTGAGCTAAGATATTGCTCAAAGATGGATTTGAGAGGATTTTCTTAAAGAAGGCAGAAATAACAGAATATTCTATGCCGGTGTGAATGATGCAATAGAGAGAGAGAAATTGGTGATGTAGGAGAGAGAGGTGACTTGCTAGAGCAGTGCCTTACGTGACTGAGAGGGATTGGGATCTAGTGCCTATTTCGAGGAGTTGACCTAAGCCAGGAACAAGGACACTTCAGCCATTTTAATAGAGAAGGTCACCTATTGGCACAGGTGCAGGTGGGTAGATGTGATAGTGGGAAGTTATAGAGAAGTTCTTTTCTGATTGCTTCAGTTTTTCTCCCTGAAATAGGAAGAGTGAGAATGAGGAGGAGGGAGGAAGAAGTGAAGATCTGAAGCAAGAAAAGAAAGTGTGAAATAGTTGTCCGGTGTTGAGGGAGAGTGAATGAACTAGGGAAAGAGTGCTTAGCAGGCAGCAATAAGGATGCCCTTGAGATCAGTCAGCAGGTTTGTGTATTTTTTCTTCAGACATGCTCCATTGCACAGGAGGGCACATGAAGTAGGCAGAGTTGGATCAATCTAACTGGGGTTGTGGTTTAGCCAAGCAAGAAATGGGTGCAAGGATTTGTGGATATATGTTGTGGTGCTTGACTATGGAAATGAAATAGGGTATGAAGGGGGCGAGGGACAGTGAAAACATGGGGGATCCATGCATGGTAGTTCCAGGTGGTGTCAAAGTGTGGCTGGAGTTGGGGTACTATAGAGTGAGCTGGAAAGATAGGAGACGGTGTTTGGAGATGGGAGTTATGATCACTGCATAAAGCCTAGAATGTAACTGGTACTGGTGGCTGGGGTGGGATGGTGGACAAGATCCTTGGAGGAAAGGAGGTCAAGAAACAGAGAGGCCTGGGAATTGGAAGAATTCTTCATGGGGATATTGAAATCACCAATATCTGTGACAGCACAGGAGAGTCAGTGAGTCTGGAGCTAAAGCTTCAAGGACAGGGGAGTGACTGGGGTCTTTAGATGACCTGCACAAGTGGGGAGATGTGTGGTGTTGTCAGATGAGAGTCAAGTTGGGTGTTTTAGGAGGAGAGAAGGATGCTGGTCAAGCTGCAATGAGAAGCTAGGAAGGAGCACGTCTCTCCTACCTCTAGGCCCAGTAACCCCAGGTGAGAGGGAGAGAAAATCCTCCACAGCTTGGGAGGGCTGGTGGGGAAGCAGTGTCGCTGGGGAGAGCCAGGGTTCAGTTAGACTCAGAAAAAGAAGGGGAAGGGAACAGTTGCTGAAAAGTTCAAGGATAGGAGATTTGCTGCCCATTGAGTCCCAGTGATTGAGTCCCCGAGGGCACCGGGGAGATGGGCAGGAGTGGAAAGTGGGAGTAGAAAAGGCAATGTCAGGGACTTCCCTGGTGGTCCAGTAGTTAAGAATCTGCCTTCCAATGCAGGGGACGTAGGTTCAATCCTTGGTCAGGGAACTAAGATCCCACATGCCTTGGGGCAACTAAGCCCGCGCACCGCAATGAAGTGAAGATCCAGCGCAGCCAAAATGTTTAAAAAAAGAAAAAAGAAAGAAAGAAAAGGCAATGTCAGAGCCAGGTGGGGTTCAGAGTCCAGGTAAGTGATATGGCCTTGGAGACTGGAATCTTGAGAGCCTGATAGGAAAGGAGAAAAGGGCTTGATGAGATTTGTCTTCGTGGCTGCGAGGAAACATTGTGTTGGTGAGGTGTGGGAGAGAGGAAGGTTTTCAAGTTCTTCCATTTTACAGAAGAGGAAACTGAGACCCAGGGACATTTTTTTGTGTCTTGCCAAGCTGTTAAATGATGGCACAGAATTAAATCGAGTCTCTGACTTGGAGGCCAGCACTTTATCTACTTTGCCATAATTGCCTTTCATCTCATGTGTCCTCAACTTCCTGAAAGGCCTTTGCAAATACGTTTGCCCTGGGCTGTCACAGAACTCAGTGCTTATGAGTTGCCATGCCTTTACCATCGACTTGTTTCTGAAGGGTAGACATTATGCATTTATTAGTTTTACACATTTCTTCTGAGCCCAGAAGCTCTACGAGTCAACATCTCCTTTCTGAAACTTTGCTTGATTCTCAGAAATAATCACCTAACTGTTCCCCCCTCCTTCGCTGTCACTGTACCCTGATATATATGCCTGCTAGAGCAGTTCTCATGTTGTGTTAGAACCTCCCCACCCCCTGCCCAAACCAGACTGATAACTCTTCTTAATACCCAGGTGCTCTGCATAGAGCATCAATGACATTAGTTACAGTTGTCTGTTTTCTTTCTTCTTAAATTCCAGGGATATTATTTGTTACACTCACACCTCAACCCCTATGCCCAGCCTTTTAGATGGTGCCTGTCAGAGGCCCTCCCATGTCCCTTTTGCTCTTACCATTTGATGGCATTGTGTCCATCCTCCCCTCTTGCCCTACACTGCTGCCGCCACCGGTCTAACCATCAGCACCTGAATCTCTGCCTGAGGGCTTTCTCTGGTCACAGGAGCTCACTTTGCCCACACATGCATGGCAAGCCGGAAGGACCAGAGAATTAATACCACACCCCTGGATCAGCTCTCAACCAAAGACAGGGTTAGTATATAAATATTATAAATTGCTAGCTTCCTCGCCCCTTGGGTGGGGTAACCAAGGAGTGTGCACTAAACCGTTTCTTATTGTCGCCCGGCAAGATTAAGCCCTGGGTGCCAAGGTGATCACTCACTTCATAACACACCTTTTATTTGCAGCATTGCCTTCTCTACTTCCCCCTCCAGTGTTTCCTGAAATTACCACCGTGATAATAGACCTCTTGCACTTCAGTCCTTATCTCCAGGAGTCCTTCTGGGGAAACCCAAACTGACATTGGGCTTGGCTCAAAGTAGTTGCTCAATAAATCTTCACTGAATGAATGCATGAAACAATAAATGTGTGTTGAGTGACTGACTGAATTAAAATTATGTTGATATATTTCTCTGTAAGGAGACGATAAGCTCCTGGTATGCAGAGATCACCTGGCTCATCTTTGTATTCCTGCTTCAGAGTATGTCTGATTCATCTCAACAGTTCAATGAAGGTTGAATTGAATTAAATGACCTCAAATTAGCAGTTGGTGGAAAGAGAAGGTGGCCACATAATGACTGTGGGTCTTAATGAGGTAGAGGTGAGATTTCTTTGGGCATTGTAACAAAGACCTTTAAAAGGGGAGGAGTGGCATAACATGGTAAGAATACAAGTAACTTCCTTATGAGAAAATGCTGTGGGGTAGGGTAGAAAGAGACCAGAGAAAAACTGGAGAGTGATTGAGATGAGCCAGATCATGTTTGGGATGACGCATCTCCCTCCTAACACAGCACAGTAATGTGCAGCACTTAATGGATTATTATCCACTTATTTTATTTATAGTGTTGATTCATTTTTAACAACTCTCAGAGCTTCACTACCAGCCATGGTTACATGATCCTGCTCAAATGTAATGGTCCTAAAAGCTGCTGTAAGTAAGGTCCTTGCTTGCTCTCCTGCTACAGTGTCCTGCTATTTTCTTATTTCTGCCACTTGCTTTGTACATGAAGGGTTTTTTTTTTTTTTTTTTTTCCTAGCGTACAAGAAGCCAGTTTAGTTTTGAAGCTTGCTTTTTAGTTGTGAAGCCAGGGATGCATATGTGTGTACATGAGTGAGTGTTGTGTGCCCACTGGTCTGGACCCACTGTGCATCAGTTCTGTGTAAATGCAAAGACTTTGACAGTCAGATCTAGTGCAGGGATGCATATACAAGATGTCTTCTTTTTTTAATTGAAGCATAGTTGATTTACAATGTTGTGCTGATTTCTGCTGTACAGCAAAGTCACTCAGTTATACATATATATACATTCTTTTTTTTTATATTCTTTTCCATTATGGTTTATCCCAGGATACTGAATACAGTTCCCTGTGCTATATAGTAGGACCTTGTTGTTTATTTACTCTAAATGTAATAGTTTGCATCTGCTAACCCCAAACTCCCAGTCCATCCCTCTCCCTCCCTCCCTCCCCCTTGGCAACCACAAGTCTGTTCTCCATGTTTCTGGTTTTTTTTTTAACAAGATGTCTTTAATTTAAATGCAATAATACATATGAATGTTCTTGGCAAATTTCCTCAAACACAATAGATGATCAGTAAAAACATTAGGCAAATTCAGATCTAGATGACTGCACCTTTTATTTTCCATGCTTCTTCCCTGTATTGGTATGAATGATTGAGAATGGGTTTAATTCTTAGAGCTCTACTTTCCAATAATGACTTGTTTATTTCTAAAGCTATTTCTCTGTATTGTTAAGCGCATTTCTTTGCTGTTGTACATATAAATACAAAAGCCTAGTTTTGTAGAATTAATTTAATCCAATATATAGGTTAGAAAAAAAACAGGCTCAGTTCTTTGGAAAAGTTACTCATTTTTCTATCTTGTTTTTAATACATTAAAATATTTCCAAATATAAATAATAGAGTCAAAAACATAATTACCCATAAAAGTATATTATTCTTTTTAGAAGTAATATGGAGAAAATACTGTGGTTTCAAAAAGTTGATTTAGACTAGGTTGGCTGTTGGTCATTATACTAAGTAGTTTGGGGACTGATCTTTTTCACGATCTTATTGACCTGTTTGGGGACATAGTGATCATTTTAGTTTTTTTAAAAAAGTGGTTTGAGGCTAAATAGTAAATCTAAATCCCAGTCTAGCAATCTGGGAGATCCCCAAATATCCCAGAAGTAACTCATCTCCTTTCCCCCCACCTTGCTTCCCAGGTCAAGGTGATGCCTGAGGACACTACGGCACTTAATTGCATGAAATCCCTTGTTATTGAGGGCACCAGTCCCTCATTGTTCAGGGCTTTCCTTCCATTGCTGGCAGCCAAGCAGAGCCCTGCCCTCCTTGAGGTCCTGCATCAGCACTTCATTCCCTTGGTTTAAGGTCCATAGATTGCAATGGGAACATTAAGGATCCCAGGAAAGATGACACATTAAGCTCCATCCTTTCCCAAGAGGAGATATTAATGGGGAGAGGGAGAGAGATTACTAAGTGGTTAAAGGCTTCAGAATTCACTGACAGGTTTGCCAAGTACCAGCCTTAAATCCAAGCTGTGCTTGGCCGGGGCTCTGTGGAATTGCTGTTCCTGCTAAAAGATGCCACGGTGAGCAGCAGACTCTCGTCTTCTACTTCTAGAAATGGTGATTTAGACAAGGTGCAAACAGCAAAGAAAATGGGCATGAACATGGGACAAGTGACGTTACCCCTTAGCAAAGATGCTGGAGCTGGGTCAATAGGCAGAGAAGTAACTGGTTGTGCATATGTTTTCCCTAAACACATCACGTCCCTCTCTGCACAGAGCTGGACGTCCAGCACAGTCAGAGACCAGACCTGTCTAACTGCTTGGGAGAGCCTTTTCAGCTCCACGTTAACCCATTCCATTCTTCATTTATTAAAGGCTTCAGTTGGAATGAGCCAGGCCCAAAGATTTACCTTTGGAGAAGAGAGATGAAATCCTGGTAAGACTTCCTAGGTGTACGTGAATCTGCTTATCGAGGCTGAGCTGTCTCTCTCCACTTGTGGTTGGTATTTCCAGAAATGACTGAATTCTTTTCTTCCCATTTAGAAGTTTAACTGTTTGTCTGTGGTCTCATGTTGAGATTTAAAACCCAGACGTTTCTGCTGCTTCTCATCTCTCTAGGTCACTTTTCTGTTGCAAAGCCATTTTTTCTCATCAGATGGTACAAATCTCCATAAAGTGTCCTACCTTGCTCAGTAGAGTGTCTGTGCAATAATAATGCCAGTGCCTTGCATATCTATAGCGTTTTGTAGTTCTCAAAGCATTTTTGCATATATTATCTCATTATGTAATGTTGTCCTGGGCTGTTGCTTTTCCCCTCAGTGTTCTGTATTTTACTTGCCATTTTCACCAACTTGAATACTTTTCTTTCTTCTCCTACCAGTTTTGAGGATATTATTCAGGGTTTGCTCTTCTCCCCCTTTCATATTATTTTCCCCAGGGGCTCTAAGTGGCAAAGGAAAAAGCATGTATAAATGATACTGTTTTTTGATGGCAAAGTAAAGATAACCTGAATGCTCTTTACAAATCATCCCTGAGAACTATATTCCATTTGCTTGGGTTCACACTATCAGCAGAAGTACTAAAAACAATTTAACTTAATGATTGTGCTTACTCTTTTTTTTTTAAATTGGCAAAACATACTAGAATGAAAGGAAACTGTGCAAGTTAGATCCATGTAGTAGTTTTGGTTTTTCTGTTTGCTTGCTTTTGTTTGGTTTTGCTTAGAGTTTTTATATTGATATTATTCATCCCACAATAGAGGAATAGTAACTTCCTTAGTACCTTTTGTTTTCTTGGAGTTATATGGTTGTACACTTTTATCACTTATGAAAGCGAAGGTGCTTTAGGTTAAAGCCTAAAAGATGGTTCTCAAACTGTGTTTAAAATGTTTTCTGTAGAGCATTTTAGAGACTCCTTTAAGGTTCACTAAGGCAGACCAAGTAGTTCCCTGAACTCACTTCTCATTGCCCTATCCAGTCTATTTCCTGTCTCCATCATTCCATCCCCAGATGCTGGGTGCACCGGAGATGCCTACGTAACTACTTAGAGTAACGCAAACCATAGGATATCAGGGTTGAAAGAGATCAAGCAGGTTGCTGTGAGCTTATCTAACTTTTGCATCCCTTCTGTGCCATCCTTGGATGACCAATGAGCCTCAGCCCATTCCATCCTAAGGCAGAGGAAAAGTATCCCTTTTGTTGAGCCCAAATCTATCTCCATGTAGCTTCTGTATAATTAAACAAACATTGAGTGCCTATCATGCAGCAGATACTGTTCTAGGGGCTGGGGATACAGAAGTGAACAGTCAGACAAAATAATGCTCTTTTGGATAGCTCCTCAGCTGTACCTCCTGAGGTCATAGAAGACAAGCCAAATAATTCTTCTGCATGGAGCTGCAGAATTGAAGACTGCACTCCTGTTCCTCTTAGTCTTCACTACAAGCTAATACTACCATTTCATCCAGTGTCATACAGGTTTAAGTCCTTTGGCTATATAGACCAATTGTTTTGTGATGCATTCTAGTTTTTCTTAATATTGAATTGATTTTTAGTATATTGATTTTTTTAAGTTTTTTGTTATCAAGGTAATACACAGTTGGAGATATTTTGGAAAATACTGATAAGTATAAATAGAAAATCATCTATAATCCCATTACCCACTGTTAAAATGTTGGTATATTTCCTTCTAGTGTTTTCTAACTTGTATCCTGTTTTTTTTACCTAACATTGACATTTTTACATTCATTATATTCGTAATATTCCAGATGACTTTTAAAGATGAAGTCATAAGAGTAGTAAAGATACCGTAAGTGACCTTTACTGCATTCCTTGTCATTAAGTCTCCAGCCTCCTAAGCCACTACATTTTGAGTAATACTAGTCCTACATGGAAGGAGGGTGCTGGACTGCATTATCTCCTATAGATTCTTCTAACTTGGATTATTCTTGATATGCTGCTCTTTCCCCCCCCGACCCCGCCCTGTTCATTCCTTTGTGTTTCCTCAATGTCATGCTCTGCCCATTTGTTTGGAGTATAGGGTGGATGGTAGCTTCTCATTACAACAGGATATCCAAGTGCCATTTTCAAGGCTATCTTCCTGCTAGGTTCAGTCTTGAGGAGTCTGTTGGAACCAGTGCTTCTGGTGGGAATAGATGATGGCCAGCCCAGAGCTCATTTCTTACTTTGATTGCAGGCCTGCAGCTGAACCAGAAGGCACTCACCACTTTCCCAGACGTGGTGCTTGTCCGGGTGCCCACACCCTCAGTGCAGTCGGACAGTGACATCACCGTCCTGCGACACCTGGAGAAGTTGGGCTGCCGCTTAGTCAACCGCCCACAGAGCATTCTAAACTGCATCAACAAATTCTGGACATTCCAGGAGCTGGCTGGACATGGGGTCCCCATGCCGGACACCTTCTCCTATGGTGAGTGTCCTTAAAATAGGATTGAGACTTGTCTTTCCAAATAGCCTGCATCCCTATGTTCTCTCTGCCCAGAAGGCCTCTGGTATCTCTTGTTGGTTTTCAAGGCGAATCTGTTCATCTTAGATGATTCAACATCTTGAGTCTTTATCATAGTCATTCCCTCGTCTGATATATCTTTGCTTCTTTCTCTCTGGAATTCATTCATTAAATATGTAACTGGTACACACTGTGTGCCAACTACCACAATAGGCTCTAGTCTCTAGCAGTAAGTAAGAGAGTCCTACCCTCAGGGCATTCCCAGTTCATCAGAAGAAATTTCAGTGCAGTGCCAGGATAAGAGTTACTGCAAGGTGGTATGGGAATACACAGGAGAGCTCCTAATTTAGTTTAGTAGGTGATGAGGAAAGAAGGCTTCCCAAAAGAGAGAATGTCTAAGCTAGCTGAAGTTATCCAGCTAAAGCAAGAGGGAAGAGGGAAGAGATATGGGAACATATGTATATGTATAACTGATTCACTTTGTTATAAAGCAGAAACTAACACACCATTGTAAAGCAATTATACTCGAATAAAGATTAAAAAAAAGATAATTTAAGGCCAAAAATGTGAAATTAATGGAAAAATAACCCTCACAAAATGACAATCTAGAGATCATGTTTAAGGTCAAAGTAAAGTGATTCCAGTTGAAAAAAAATAATAACAATAAAATAAAAAAATAAAGCAAGGGGGGCAGGGGAGCAGTCTAAGAAGAAAGCAGAATGTAGAAACACCTAGAGGCAAGAGAGAGCATGACCGATTGGCGGTATTTTGAGTAGTTTGTGGAACGTCAAGGAGATAGAGTTGAGATATAAGGCTAGAAAGATAAGAAGTCACCATATACAGTACATGAAAGAGATCAGGGGTAATCCTGAGACTTACAGGAAGTTATTGGAGGGCTTTAAGCAAGGAAATGGCCTGATCAGAGTTCAGAATGTCACTTTGGCTACACTGTGGAGAAGGAATTGGACCAGGGGCAAAGTAGAGACAGGATATGTACTGGTAGGCTTTATAAACAATGCAAATGAGCAATGATAGTCTAAACTAAGGTGGTCATAGTAAGAATGAAGATAAGTGAACAGATTCAGGACTTAGGAAGGAGACAGAAATATTAGGACATGATGATTGAGTGGCTATGAGGAGCATGGAGAGGAATCAAGAGTGACTCTGGTTTCTGGTTTGGGCAACCAGATGTGAAAGCGAACACTCACTGAGACTAGAGCTATGGAAGAGGAGAAACAGATTGGTGGGTAGGGCAAGGCATTGTCGGAAGAGGTTATTATAGTTTGGGACACATTCTGTTTGAGGTGTCTGTAGTATATAAAAGTAAAACTATTCAGTAGGCAGCAGATAACTGGATCTGGAGCTCCTGAGAGAGGTGTAGACTAAGGAAGTGGATTTGGAAACTTCCATTATGTTAAGTGAAGTCACAAGAATGGATGAGATTACTCAGGGAGAAGATGTAGAATGAAGAGAGGCCTGAGCTGTATACCTAAAATGGTTAAAATGGTAAATTTTATGTTATGTATATTTTACCACAATAAAATAACAACATTTAATAAAAGAGGGTTCGAGAGGGAATCCTTTAGGGAATAGGAAAAGGAAGAAGGACCTATGCAAGAGGCCAAGTAAGAGCACCTGGAGAGGTGAGAACAGAAAGAAGAGAGATGACAGAAGCCAATGGAAAGAACATCCCAAGAAGGATGGTGTAATTAAAAGGGGTGTTTAATTCTGAGAGGATGCGTAACATACTCACGGAGTTGTGTGTTGGATTTAGCAACAGGGAGTTCAATGAATACAGCTTCAGTTCAGCCATAGGGAGAAAAGCCAACTTGTCAAGGATGAGGAAGTGAATGGGAAGTGAGGAAATTGAAACCCTTTGAGTAGCTTGATTGTAGGGTTACGAGGTTGTAGTTAAGGCATGATGCAGGGTGAAGGAATGGGTTTTATTTGTTTAAGATGGGAGATTACTGAACATGTTTAAAATGCTGCTGGAATTCTGAACTGAGAGGTTGAAGATACAGCAGAGAGGGGACACTTAATGGTGCAAGATCCCTGAGGAGGTGAGAGGGAAAGGGGTCCGAGGCACAGGTGCAGGGATGGCCTCAGATAAGCAGGACCCCTCTTGCACTGTATTATAAGGGAAGGACAAAAGGATGGCTAGAGAGGAGTTACATTTATCAGTGGGTGTCAGGAAGCTGGGAGTTCTCTTCTTATAAAATGTCCTCATTGTAAAGATGCCCCTGGTTATCTACACTGCCTCTTCATGCTGCTTTATTTTTTTTTTTAATCATTAGCACTTTTGTCACAGGTCTTATTAGTATCCCAGAATATTTTGCTTTGCAAAAAATTGATGAACTACAGTATCACCTGTGGTAGGCAGAATAATGGTCCCACAAAGATGCAAAGGTATAGGAAATCAAGGAAGCTTATAAAACAATTTAGAAAGATTTTAATACAGATTAATATTCATATTTTTTAAATGAAGGCTTAAAGGAGTGTAGTGGAGCCAATTCGGGCTTTCAAGTCATGCCTTACCTTTGGGTGAGAAAAATCCCAGGCTTGGTTTCTTTGGGTGTTGGTTTTCTACTGCAGTACAACAATCTACTGAAAACTTAACAGCTTAAACAACACCCATTTATCATCTCACAGTTTCTGGAGGTCTGAAGTCCAGCCACAGCATAGCTGGACTCTTTGCTTAGGTCTTGCCAGGCTGAAATCAAGGGGCAGCTGGGCTGGGACCACATCTGGGGTCTTCCAGGCTTACTGTTGGCATTCAGTTCCTTGTAGTTGTAGGACTGAGGTTCCCACTTACTTGCTGACTGTTAACTGAGGGCCATTCTCAGCTCTTAGAGGCTGCCTATTGGCCCTGTCACATGGACTTCTCTCCAACATGGCAGTTTGCTCCCTCATGGCCAGCAGGAGAGTTTCTCTGATGCTTCACCTTCTTTTACAGGACTCACCTGATCAGGTCAGGTCCACCAAGAATCATCTCCTTTTTGATTAACTCAAAGTCAACTGATTATTAGCCTAATCGCAGGAATGCTATCCCAGCATAGTCACTTGTCCCCTCTACACTCAGGAGAGGGGGTTATACAGAGCATGTACACCAGCGGGTAGGAATCTTGGGGGCCTTCTTAGAATTCTGCCTACCACAGCCAAGGTAAGGGAAAAATCCCTGCCCTGCCTGCGGGGTTGTCATGACGATTGCGTGAACTAGAGCATGTGAAGCCTCTGCCATGTGGAAGCACGTGATAATGCTGCTTTCCTTATCTCTCTGTTCCCACCTTTTGTATGGCACATGCACAGTGCATGTCTGTCCGATGGAATGGGTTCACATTGCCTTAATCATAGAGATGTGAGGCCTCCAAAGAATTCCCACAGAGCCCTGGACCATCAGCCTCACCTTCACTGACTTTTGCTTTTCTTGACAGGTGGGCATGAAGACTTTGCAAAAATGATCGATGAAGCCGAGCCTCTGGGCTACCCAGTCGTGGTGAAGAGCACGCGCGGACACCGGGGTCAGTGCCGCTCTTCCCGGGCTTCCGTTTGGGCCTCCTCTCTGCTCGGAGGAGACGGAGCTCCCCCTTGCGGAGCTTGTGGTGTAGTCCTTACTTCTGTCCCCTCCTCGCTGTCCCCACTGTCCTTGCTTTGTCCAGACCCTTCCCAGCCCTTCCCTGGACTCTGGCAGCAGACTCCTGACTTGATTCTGACTGGTTTCCCTAACTTCACTGCCAGTGCATCCTCTAATCGTTGGGGGGAGCAATTTCTCTGAAACAAAGATCTCTTCTTGTCACTCCCTTGCTGAAAAAACCCTCCCAAGAACTGGTGTTGCCTATTAGATACAGTTTATATTCCTCACTGTGGCACTGAAGGCCCTGGATGAACGGCATCCATCTTCCTTTGCAGCCTTCTCTAGCCACGTGAACCCTCCGTAATCCATTCCAGACTAGACCATGTATTCTGCTGTCTTTAAACCTCTGCTCTCTTCCCTTTGCTGGGAACGCCATCTTCCTATGCCCTCTAGTGAACTTCTGCTCGGGCTTTAAGGCCAGCTCCACGTCGTTTCTTCTCTGTCCACATCCCTGGTCTCCTTCCCTCTCTTCCAGACAAAATTAATTGCCCTTCCCGTTGTTTCCGAAGCACTTCATCCATGCCGCTAGCATAGTACTACGGCTTATGACAGTTATAGATTCATGTGCCTTTTCCCCTTTTTGACTGTGAGCTGCTCAGGGGGTGGGAACCAGGTCCTACCCATCTCTGTCTCCAAGACCCACTACAGTGCTCAAGACATAGTAGTTGAAGAGGACGTGTGCAGCAGAAAGCCATCCCCCTCCCTTGTGGTATGTGAGCGAGTACCTCCTGATGATACCCAGATGGCATCCTTAACTGCTCAGGGCATCTGGGATGAGAGGAGGTACCCTAATGGACATGGAATGAGCAGTTCCCATGAACTTGACACACTCACTGTTCTCGATCTCCAATGTGTAGAGAGTAGAGAAGTAGCACTTCAGGGCGATGGCTTCTGTAGCAGGTCAACGCCTGTTTGAGCCAAACGGAGGGAGGGGCCCACTCTGCCCTGAGGCAGGGAAGGCTTGGGTGGATGAAAAGGAGACTTAAGTTGGAATGTGGAGTTTGAACTGGGTGAGCAACGTACAGAAACAGGTGTGGGCAAGGCAACCTGGGAAAGGAAAGGGGTCCTGCTACGAAGTGAGAGAAATGAGTTTGGGTGGCGAGGTGGGGCTCTGAATACGATTCACATGTACTACAGTGCAAAAATGCCATGTCTCAACTAGTTTTTTATTGTGGTAAAATATACATAAAATAAAATTCAACTAATATTTATTGAGTGCCCACAAAGTGCCAAGGGCATACAGAAAGGAACAGAACAAAAATTCCTGCCCTCCAAGAGCTCACATTGTAGAAGGGAAAGACAGACAATAAACAAATTAAATAGAAGGCATAGTATTTTTAGATGTTTTTAAAATTGAGATATAATTCAGAAAATAAAAAATGTACCATTTTAAATTATCTAATTCAGAGGATTTTAGTATCTTCACTCTTCTGTACAACCATTACACTATCTCATTCCATAACATTTCCATCACCCCAAAAAGAAACCCTGTACTTGTTAAAGGTCAGTCCCAGTGGCCCCTCCCCTAGTCCCTGGCAACCACTAATCTATTTTCTGTTTCTATGGCTTTGCCTCTTTTGGACATTTCATATCAATGGAACCATACAATATGTGGCCTTTTGTGTGGGTTTCTCTGACTTAGCATAATGTTTGCAAGGATCATCATGTTGTAGCATGGATCAGTTTTTTATCCCTTTTTATGACTCAATAATATTCTATTGTATGGATATGCCACATTTTGTTTATCTGTTCATCTGTTGATGGACATTTGGGTTGCTTTACTTTGTGGCTGTTATAAGTAATGCTGCTATGAACATTCATGTACAAGTTTTTGTGTGAACATATGTTTTCATTTCTTTTGGGTATACACCTAAGAGTAGAATTGCAGGGTCATATGGTAACTCTGTGTTTAACTTTAGGGAAACTGCCAAACTGTTTTCCACAACAGTTATGCCATTTACATTCCCACCAGCAATGTATGAAGTTCCAATTTCTTCACATACTAAACAAAACTTTTATATTGGGTATATTAATTTGCCTCGACAAATTATGCAAATGGTCATCATACCTCCACCATAAAAACAAGCCACAAGCCAAAATGCATGTTTTCCAAGCATTAGTAATGTATGGGCCCACTTTATGTATTTATTTTTAAAGTCTTTTTCAAACTTGAGGTATAATTGACATGCAAACATTATATTAGCTTCGGGTGTACAACATAGTGATTCGATATTTGTCTATATTGCGAAATGATCACAATAAGTCTAGTTAACGTCTGTCACCATACATAGTTACAGAATTTTTTTCTCTTATTATGGAAACTTTTAAGATTTACTTTCTTAGCAACTTTTAAATGTGTAATTTGTTTTTATTATAGCCATCCTACTGGCTGTAATGTGGTATCTTATTATGGTTTTGATTTGTATTTCCCTAATGACTAATGTTGAACATCTTTTTATATTATTGGCCATTTGTATATCTTCTTTGAAGGAATGACTATTCAAATCCTTTGCCCATGTTTCAGCTGGCTTATTGGTCTTTTATTGACTTTTTTACAGCTCTTTATATATTGTGGCTACTACTGTCTTATCAGATACGTAATTTGAGAATGATTTTTTCCCACTCTGTAGCTTGTCTTTTCACTTTTTTGATAGTATCCTTTGATACACAAAAGGTTTTGATTTTAATGAAGTTCAATTTATCTATTTTTTCCTTTGGTTACTTGTATTTCTGATGTCATTTTGTGCTTGCCTAATCCAAGGTCACACAGATTTACACCCATCTCTCCTCCTAAGAGTTTTACAGTTTTAGCCCTTACATTTGGGTCTTTGAGCCATTTTGAATTAATTTTTGTATATGGTGTGATGAAGGTCCAACTTCATTCTTTTGCCTGTGGCTATCCAGTTTTCCCAGTATTATTTGTTGAAGAGACTGTTGGTTCCCCATTGAATGCTCTTGGAACTCTTGCCAAAAATAAAAAATTGACCATCTGTATGAGAGTTTATTCTGGGCTTTCAGTTCTATTCCATTGATCTATATGTCTATCCTTAAGCCAGGCCACACTATCTTGTTACTGTAACTTGGTAGAAAGTTTTGAAATTGGGAAATACAAGTCCTCCAACTTTGTCCTTTTTCAAGATTGCATTGGCTATTTGGGGTCCCTTGCATTTACATATGAATTTTAGGATCATCATATTGATTTCTGCAAAACAGGAAGTTGGAATTTTGGTGGGGATTGCACTGAGTTTGTAGATCAATTTGAGGAGTATTGCCATCTTAACAATATTAATCTTCCAATTTCTGAACATGGAATGTCTTTCCATTTATTTCAATCTTTAATTTCTTTCAAATATTTTGTAGTTTTCAGTGTATAAGTCTTGAGCTTCTTTGGTTAAATGTATTCCTAAGTTTTTTTAATTCCTTTTGATACTATCATAAATGGAATTGTGATCTTAATTTTATTTTCAGATTGGTCGTTGCTAGTGTAGCACACACGTCTTAGGGAAAATGGATAGGGAGTAAACAAAGTCACAGCAGTTGTTAGGCTCTAGTATATGGAAATAAATCTAAAGAAGACAGTGGACTCATGAAGGCTATGCCTTTGAGAAAGTTACTAATCTTGTGGACCTTTATTTTCTTCTTCTGTAAAACAAAAATAACTATCCTTGTCCTAATGGCTTCATAGAGCTAGTCTGAAGTGAAGTGTAAAAGAAATAATTAAAAAAAAAATAAAGTGTTTGGCACACAGTAGATGATTAACTAATCTTAATGCCCCTCCCCCGCCCAGTTTTTTTCCTCCTTGCTTTAAAACTGTAGCTCCTTTATTAACTGCAGGCTAAGCCCCATATTAGAACCTCTGTGCCAGGAACTAAGGAACAAAGTCCATATTTTTAGCCCCCATCTCTGCTGAAAATCCTACCTAATGTCCAGAGAATCCCCAGTGCCTATCATTGAATCCCAGCCATCTGCTGCCAGATGCCAGATCTCCTGGTGCCAGATGTCCAATGATTGAGACATGTTTTGGGGGTTACTTTTTGGTCTTATATGCCACTAGGGGCTGATACCCATCCCTCTTTTTATTAAGACTTCAGAAATGTCCCACTCTTTTTAAGGTGGTGACACATATCTTAGGAAAACCATCTCTTTTCTCCATGTTTGCTAACAAGAAGGATCTGGGTATGATATGCTTATGTCAGGTTTACAGAGCAAACCTGTCAGGGCCCCCTGCTCATATCTGTTAGCTAATATGCAGTTGGAAAAGCAGATGCCAAGTAATTGCAAAAGCATAAGTGATTCAAGCAGAAAATACAGAATTTGGAGTCAAGAAGGAATGCTTTTCCCAGAGATCAATAGAAGTATGGATCATTCCTTTCAGAATTAAATGGGTATAGCCAAATAATAAGTTTTTTATATTTAAAAGGAGGAAGCACGTCTGGCAGTGGCTCCCTCTTTGAACTCCCATAGTATTTTGCACAGAGCTCTCCTGATGCTATATCAGGCTGTGTCATTATCTTTTGTGGGTCTCTCTCCATCTTGACTGGGAATTCCTCTAAAGTATGTTCAATTAGTTATATTCTGTAAGCATTGATTGACACTTGCTTTGTGCATCGAGCCTAGTGTGAGTTGTGATGATTTAGAAAAAAAAGTGAGTGAGACATGGACTCTACCAAATCAGCATCTTGGGGTGATAGGAGGTGCTGACTGTTTCTGGAACCGAATTGACTAGATCCCTAGGAATTTATTTTGGCCTCTTCCGGGTGTTTCTGGAATACATTTTGATTTCATTTTGAAAAAAGAGTTGGGAAAGGAGAGGGACCTGAGTAAAACCCAGAAAAAAATGAGGTTCGACAGCCATTTGATAAGACACAAGAGTCGAGTCAGAGAAATTGAAGGGGCCACAGTGAGGCGAGTTGGGAAAGAATGGATAACCCTGGACCTGGAGGTGGGATGGCAAGGACGGCGCTCAGAGGCTTCTCTAACTACTTCTCTTGCTCTTTGTCTTTCTTCTTAAAGGAAAAGCTGTTTTTCTCGCAAGAGATAAACACCACCTCTCAGACATCTGCCATGTGATCCGCCACGATGTGCCCTACCTGTTCCAGAAGTACGTGAAGGAGTCCCACGGAAAGGATATCCGGGTGGTGGTAGTAGGTGGCCAGGTGATAGGCTCTATGCTTCGCTGCTCCACAGACGGACGGATGCAGAGCAACTGCTCTCTCGGTGAGGCACGAAAGCTCAGTCAGACTGTTGGTGAGGGGAGGCCACCAGGCTTTTTCATTAGGATGTTTACACCCAGCCAGTGAATGTGTCTCGATCCCTCCTATCTGGTCAGACCGTCTGCAAGGTGCCAGGATCACAGAGAGAAATTAGAAACAAGCCCTTTCCCTTAGCAGCAAGCAGTCCAGGAGGCGGACAGGTGGGTGTAAGTGCCATGACGGAGGTCAGGCCAGGGATGTCAGGACACTGAGATTTGAAGCCTGTCCTGTAGGTGTTAGGACGTGGCAGTCAGCTTTAAACAAGGGAGTGACATGAGGATTGGTGTTTGAGAAAAACTGACATCTGGGAAGAGGATGGATTGAAGGCATGAGAGGGAGGCAGGGAGTTGAGTTTGGAAGCTGTGGCAATAGCTCAGGCAAGAAGTAAGGAGAGTCTAAACTAAGGCAATGGGGAACTCTCTGGCAATCCAGTGGTTAAGACTCTGCGCTTTCACTGCTGAGGACTCAGGTTCGATTCCTGGCCCAGGAACTCCAGCAAGCCATGTGGTGCAGCCAAAAATAATAATTAAAAAAAAAAAAAAGAAACTGAGAAGTAAGGCTATGGCTGGAGACATAGCATATTCTGCTTTTCCATTGTAATTGAAGATTGTGTTTCTTTTTTCTTTTGAAAATTGTGTTTTTCTCATATGTTTGACGTTATTAGAAAGCTGCAGTTTATGTCTGGGTCAAATGCATAACCTCATCCCATTAACCTATTGATAAAGCTTGTTTTCAGTTTTGGTGCATGGAGATGGTCCCGGGGGCATGGGAATGTTCATCTTCATCACTGAAATCTATTGTCAGCCTCATGAGTGGAATTTGTATGTTGGTAATGTGGAAAAGTACCCAGTTGTTATTTCCTAAATTGCCAGATGAGTATACCAAGTCTGGTGACTAATGAAGAGGCTGAAACACCAATCTGGTCCTTCTTCCTGAGTGTGATTGAGCAGCCTCCCCAAGTGGACTCCAGGGTAGAGGCTGACAGTGTAGCGATTGATGAGAATCCTTGCCCTAGGGCAGCTTATGGTCCAGTAAAGGAGAAGACGCATAAACAGACCATTGTAAGGTACTGTGACTAAAGTGCTGTGATAGAAGCAAATGCTAGGCTCAGGTTGACACAGTGCTAAGTACCTAATATATTATCTCATTTAATTTTCATGACAATCCCATGTCTTGCCACAGTATCGAACCTTATGTATTATCAGTTTGTCGTTTTCAGTCAGCTCACAAAATCCATTCTTTGGGGACTTCCCTGGTGGTCCAGTGGTTAGGACTCTGCACTTCCACTGCTGGGGCCCTAGGTTCAACCCCTGGTCAGGGAACTAAGATCCCACAAGCCATACGGCCAAAAGAAAAAACAAACAAAAAAATCCATTCTTTAACTAGAAACTACACTGTTTTATAATTTATCCATATTCCTTTTTCTGATGAGCTGTTTTAAAGCTGTTCAATAGCCTTTTCCTCACACCATGTAATAGATGGTGGAGGGGCAGAGTTAAGGTAAAGCCATTAGTTCCTGAGAATGCAAGTGTTAAGTCTTTGCAAAGAGACTAAAGGAAGACAATTAAATCTGAGGTCTTAGTTTTTTTCTTTTTCTTTTTTTTTTTTTTTTTTTGCGGTACACGGGCCTCTCACTGTTGTGGCCTCTCCCGTTGCGGAGCACAGGTTCCGGATGCGCAGGCTCAGCGGCCATGGCTCACTGGCCCAGCCGCTTCGTGGCATGTGAGACCTTCCCAGACCGGGGCACGAACCCGTGTCCCCTTCATCAGCAGGCGGACTCTCAACCACTGTGCCACCAGGGAAGCCCGGGTCTTAGCTTTTTAACAAGTAAGGGCAATCAGACTCTCTCTGACCTCGGTATGAGATTTTTGTCTCACAGGCCTCTCTCTTAGAAAATAATAATTTTGTTTCTTCTAATTTCTAAAAGGAATTCATTCTCAATGTAGAAAATACAGCAAAGTCAAATGAAAAACGATATTTATCATTAATCCCACCATCTAGAGACAACCAACGTTAACATTTTGGTGTCATTTCTGACGATGTTTTTTTTGCATAATTATGGTCATACTGTACAGCCTTTAATCCTTTTAAGTATTTTCCCATGTGATCACAAACTCTGTCATTTTTAGTAATGGTTGTAAACTATGCTGCTTTCCTCTACTGTGAGCTATTTAGATTATAATTTTCATTTACTCATCAACAAATATCGAGTGCCTACTATATACCAGTATTTTGACTTTCCAGTATTTTAAATGACTGTCATCAGCATCTTTGTGCATAAAGCTTTTTTTTCCCAATAAATAAGATTATTTCCTTCATGGTGGGATGACTGGGTCAGAGGATATAAACATTTTTAAAACTCTAGGAAAGAAACAATCACATTACTTTCTCAAAGGGTGTCCTGATTTCCATCCAGACCTTTTGTTGGTAATAAAAATGCCCATCTTGCTGCCCTTCCCCGACATCCCTCACCTCTCTTCCTTGAAAGGTCGTTTGACTCGTTAGTCCAGTCGGTGCCTGGTGTCGTTGCCAAAATTCGGCCTCTGTACCCTGGGGCCAGATTAAATCTCAGAGACAGAGCTTTGGTGAAGTATCATAGAAAGGAATAGCTTTATTGCTTTGCCAGGCAAAGGGGGCCACAGTGGGCTAATGCCCACAGGACTGTGTGTCCTGCCCTGGAGGGGGTAGTGAGGAGTCTTATAGTGTTCAAGGAGCAGGGCGTGGTCATTCTTCTGATTGGCTGGTGGTGAGGTAATGGGCTCTCAGCATCATCAACCTTCTGGTTCCAACCGGTCTGGGGTCTCCGTGCTTGTGGGCAGCATACAGTTAACTTCTTCCACCTGCTGGGGGTTTCAGTATCTGCAAAACAGCTCACAGGACGTGGCTCAGAATATTATCTGCAGTCCTTGAGGAAGAACTAAAGGTCCTTGACTTTGTTTAATGGCTAAAGTATTATTATCTTATCTTGCTTGACTGTTTTCCTTTCTTTCTGCATTTTCTCACTTCTCTGATTAAATTTATTCTTTGACTAAAGTTTTTCTACGACAAAGGGCAGGCAGAGGATATGGGTAGGGGTCTCTTCTGGGAAGGCCTTATACGGTCCTGCTCGGTTACAGTGTCACCATTACATCACTGCACTTTCCCCACAGGTGGCGTGGGCGTCATGTGCCCACTGACAGAACAAGGCAAGCAGCTGGCTATCCAGGTGTCCAACATCCTGGGCATGGACTTCTGTGGCATCGATCTCCTCATCATGGACGATGGTTCCTTTATGGTGTGCGAAGCAAACGCCAACGTGGGTTTCCTAGCCTTCGACCAGGCCTGCAACCTAGATGTGGGCGGGATCATTGCGGACTACACCATGTCCTTGCTGCCCAACAGGCAGACCGGGAAGATGGCTGTCCTCCCAGGACTGTCTAGTCCCAGGGAGAAGAAAGAGCCAGACAGCTGTGCTTCAGCTCAGGGAGTCACAGAGAGCGTCTACGCCATCAACAGCGGGTCTACCTCTAGCGAGAGCGAGCCTGAACTGGGAGAGATCCGGGGGTCCTCAGCAAGCACAGCGGGGGCCCCGGCCCCCATGCTGCCCGACCCTGGCTACAACATTAACACCAGGATTGCTTCAGAATTAAAACTTAAGTGAATTTCTGCTTTTTGGCAGCGTTGAAACCAAATCCTACTGCTTCCCTAGTAGTTTTGAGCGAATAAAATCTGGACTAGTGTGATTTCATTTGCACAGAAACTGGAAATCCCATCTGGACACTCGGCATTCTTTCTAACGATGATTTAAGCAAATGGCCTAGCTTTGTGGTTTTTATAAACACTAATATAAAAACCCTTACCGAGAACAACATCCCGACTGATGGATTTGAGACCGATGTCTGCTGCAAGCAGTTGGATGTTACGGCTGACTCTGTGCTGTGCTTCTGGCTTTTTGCAGTGGAGCCCATTAACTCAGAATGGCTCCTGGAAATACTGTACAAAAGAGCAACCACCGGACAGAGGCACGTGCAGAAGAGGTGGAATGTGACTGCAGTTGTGTGCTCTTCATTAAGTGTGTGTGTGTGTGTGTGTGTGTGTGTGTGTGTGTGTGTGTGTGTGAGTGAGAGAGAGAGAGAGAGAGAGAGATACTCGGAGTATCCACAGTCCCAGTGCTATTAGAGAATCAGTCTCTGCTCCCCATCCATCACCATCTTGACCATATTTCTCTGACACTCAGGATATGGTGTTTTAAAGGGAGCTTCCTCCTTAGCATCTTCAGTGAAGCACTTTGTAGAAAGTGAAATTGAGCGTCCTTTGACTTCACTCGTTGGCAAACATCCTGCTCTGTAACTGGGGCTTTCTACAGATTGCTTTGCCACTCCAAATATATAGATCCTGCTTCAACTAACGCCAGCCCCAGCAGCCTCTTGCACCTTTGCTGCCTTTGGCCTCAGCTGGAAATGCCCTTCAATGACCTAGTGGCCACACACTTTCTTAAGCATGCACTAGAACACCATGGACTTCTTTTCAATAGACTGTTCACTTGACATTAGAAGCGAGTGGGTTTTTAATCCTAGAAAGCTACTGGAAGATAATCATTTCCCCCCACTCTTCTACTGAAACTTTATGTACTTAGCTGTAGGAGATTTTCTTGTATGAGTCGGTGTGAGCCTGTTGGGTAGCTAGAGCCATTGGAAACACTCCAATCCCCTTGACATACTAGTCTTACCCAGGTTCCAGAGACCTGTCCTTACCCACTTTTCCACACTGGGGAGACTCAGGTATCAGGAATAACTCATTGCACATTGGGTGGGGGGGATGGGGGTGGGGGGAGTGGATAATATAGACATGACACCAAGTGCTTTTCATTTTAACTCTTCCAGCAGTAGATGATGACACTGCCCTTGGGAGAAGTCACGGACATGGAGTGTTTCATTTCTGCTTCTGTGAAGTATGACAAAAATGAGCAAGGCTACCTTTTTAACCAAATACACTAGAACATATGCACTCAAGAGTCACCATGATTGTGCTTATTTCCCTGGGAGACCTTACTCTTGAGCTGTGATGTTGCATGTACCAAGAACACTAGACTTCCTCTTTGGAGTTACCTTTGAAGCCATGCAAGAAAAGAGGCCTCATAACGTTGTAGTCAGACCTCGTTTTTTTACACCACCCTTCCCCAGAGTTCATCCCGAGCTCCATCACCCATTTTATTGATCAGACTTATCTTCTAATGCTCTTTGGCTGTTAAAAAATGTCATTCCTCAAAAGAATAAATCTACCCTTAAAGGACAAAGACTTATCAATGTTAAGGATGCTTACAAGTGGACAGTTTCCAAGGAAGGTTCTAGAAATGTTATGAGTAAGGTCAGCTTCCCTGGACTAAACATACATCTTCCCAACGTGACCAGTTTGAAGGCAACAACACCCATTTGGGTGTACGAATTCCTGTACTTATTCTGCTGTAAATGTAAAATGTGTATAAAGTCAAACTATTACATTTTTTCCACAACACATTTAAATAGAAATTGGCTTGAAAATACTGTGGCTAAAATCAGATCTCACCAAGTAACTGAAACTGAAAAATGTTTAGCACCATGCAATGGAGATGTTGCACTACACAGTAGTAGTTTAAATACAGTCAACATAGGGTGCATGCCACTGAACTGTAATTCCAGTCATGTGTCTGTACAGTTGAAAAATGATAATCCTTCACCTTTATATAGGTTAAGATATGTACCTTATCTTTACCACTCAGGGTAGGTTTTGAAGGATGGTCCTAGGTCTGTTCTCGTTGGATTTGGCCAGATGTTTTCTACGTAAACCTCTGAACCAAGTGATGACTTTCTGGAAGCTGCATTCACTCCTTCCCACAGTTTAGTGTAAGCCCAGTCTCTCCACTTTACCTAAATAGATGCTAGTGAGCCCCATCCTGAGCACAGCAGCTAGAGGGTGCTTCCAGACTTGTCAAAGGGGGCCCATTTTCCAGCTGCCAGTGACATCTGTCGTCATTGGCATCATTGCTTGGAACCCTGTCTAGAGAGCTGGGGCACAGCTGGATCATAGTCTCCCTCCAGGATTTCCCATACTGGCTGTGGACCCTGTGAGCCTCAGCCAGGTGGCTGGGCCACACTCGTCACAGCTGCCCACAGGGCCTGCTGGAAGGAACATGGGGCACAGAGCCAGATGCCAGTTCTGGTTCTCCCCTAAAATAGCTGATTAACCTTATACAATCAAGTTGACTCTGTGCCTCGATTTTTCCATTCTTCTGCTAGGGGAGATGCCTATTCTATTTAGCTCTTGGGGCCGGTGTTTTGAGGTTGGAGTTAATTAATGAAACTGTCCATTGCGTGGGAGGTGGTAGAAGGACGCCCCTCACATCTGGTTTTTAGCAGTTTCCTATCACCCCCCTCTGGGGGAGTTAAAGAGGCCATAAATTCTTGGCATTAGCACACTAAACAGTGGTAGAGGGCCTGAAAAGGGATGCAGCTTCTCAGAGGGTTATGACCTGAAAGAAGTAAGGCTGTTAGTGTATTCAGCATTCTGGATGGATTGTATCTAACCTGAAACTCTTGACTCTCGTGTATCAACAAACAGTCTTCCTCATGTAACATAAATTGCAGTGTCTGTATACAGTCTTCCCATTATCTGGTAGTAGCATCTTGAAACTGGTCAAAACTTGAATGCCAATAGCTCAGTCACTCAGAATATATATAACTTTGCACTTGGGAAAAATGTCTTCATGCTGTTTGTCTGATTGCTGAGGGGTATGGGGTTCCCCCAGAAGGTGGATGTGGGGCTTTAGGTCTTGAGGATCTGATCAACAATATAAGTAGATCTTAAGCCATTAGTGTCACAATTGCAGACTCAATTCTCCCAGCTCAGAGGGGATTCCATGAACGTTGGGGATGGGCGAGGAGGAAGGAGAGGAAGGTCTGGGATAGTTTTGTGACATTTCAGTGGAAGAAATAAGTTGGGATCATCTGGAATTCTAGTGGGAAGGAGGAAGAAATGGCTCTTCCGTGGGTTGTTTGAATGGAAGAATTGTGAATATGTTTTGCTTATAGAGATAGGGGTCTTTGAAACTACTCTGTATAAAGAAAATGAGTTGCATGGATTCTCATCCACCTCAGCGGAAGTAAGAGAGACATACCTCATCCCCCCCTTTTTTTTAATTAATTAATTAATGTATTTATTTTTTTTAAACCTCAAAGACAATTTATTTATTTTTGGCTGTGTTGGGTCTTCGTTTCTGTGCGAGGGCTTTCTCTAGTTGTGGCAAGCGGGGGCCACTCTTCATCGCGGTGCACGGGCCTCTCACTATCGCGGCCTCTTGTTGCGGAGCACAGGCTCCAGATGCTCAGGCTCAGTAGTTGTGGCTCACGGGCCTAGTTGCTCTGCGGCATGTGGGATCTTCCCAGACCAGGGCTCGAACCCATGTCACCTGCATTAGCAGGCAGATTCTCAACCACTGGGCCACCAGGGAACCCCCCCCCCCACTTTTTTTTTTATCTTTTTTCATGAGGTTTTTTTTTTTTTTTTAGTTGGAGCATAGTTGCTTTACACTGCTGTGTCAGTTTCTGCTGTACAGCAAAGTGAATCAGCCATATGTATACATGTATCCCCTCTTCTTTGGATTTCCTTCCCATTTAGGTCACCACAGAGCACTGAGTAGAGTTCCCGGTGCTATGCAATAGGTTCTCATTAGTTATCTGTTTTATACATAGTAGTGTGTATATGTCAATCCCAATCTCCCAATTCATCTCACCCTCCCCTTCCCCCCTTGTTCTCTACCTCTGTGTCTCTATTTCTGCTTTGCAAATAAGATTATCTGTACCATTTTTCTAGATTCCACATATATGCGTTGATATATGATATTTGTTTTTCTCTTTCTGACTTACTTCCCTCTGTATGACAGTCCCTAGGTTCATCCATGTCTTTGCAAATGATGCAATTTCATTCCTTTTTATGGCTGAGGAATATTCCATTGTATATATGTACCACATCTTCTTTATCCATTCCTCTGTTGATGGACATTTAGGTTGCTTCCATGTCCTAGCTATTGTAAATAGTGCTGCGGTGAACAATGGGGTGCGTGTGTCTTTATGAATTATGGTTTTCTCAGGATATATGCCCAATAGTGGGATTGCTGGGTCATATGGTAGTTCTATTTTTAGTTTTTTAAGGAACCTCCATACTGTTCTCCATAGTGGCTGTATCAACTTACATCCCCACCAACAATGTAAGAGGGTTCCCTTTTCTCCGCACCCTCTCCAGCATTTGTTGTTGTAGACTTTTTGATGATGGCCATTCTGACCAGTGTGAGGTGATACCTCATCGTAGTTTTCATTTGCATTTCTCTAATAATTAGTGATGTTGAGCATCTTTTCATGTGTTTGTTGGCCAGCTGTATGACAAACTATACAAACAGCTCATGCAGCTCAATATCAAAAAAACAAACAACCCAATCAAAAAATGGGCAGACGACCTAAACAGACATTTCTCCAAAGAAGACATACCTCATCCCTTCTTTAAGTCCTGATGAAGGCTGATCTTGAGAACCAGCTCTGAATGTAAATTAGAGGAAGTTTGAAGCAGCTAACTGGGGGTAGCGGGGTGGGGTTCCATGATCACTCAAGTAACAGCTGACCCTCCCGGAAGTTAATGAACAGAATACCATGTGCAGGCGGTCACAGAGCTATGTCGGAGGGTGAGTCCAAAGTCAGTGAAACAGCCTAATAATTTCCTGTGCACCTGGAGGTGAGGCTTCTATCTGCTGTCAGTCTATGCTGATTTTTTGGGAAGAGCCCTGACAGCAGCCTTCTTGTCACTGTCCCTGGAGTCAGTGGTCCTAGGTCTGCCGCTGTAGCCTAATAGAAAACCTGCTGCTGTTTATGAGTGCTTCTGAGACTCCCCAGATCAGATCGTGGCTTAAACTGTTATCACCTGGAAGACCACCATCTCAGGCATATGTTGTCTTAATCCTTTCTTAAAACCGTATTATGCTTCCATTCCAAATCTGTGGTTAGACTGCAGCCTTCCCTTCTAAAACTCACACAGCTGAGTATGAAAACCTTGTCCCTTCAAGCCTTTGCATTTCCTTCTCCAGCTGCGTTTCCCCTGCTGACAAGTGGCACTGTTCTGGGCCCCATGCTGGCAACCCAACACTGTTGGGTAGTCTTGCTCTGGCATTGCATATTCACTAGGGCTCTGAGGCAACCCTAAGAAGTTCACCCATCAAACCAGATTTGAGGGCACAGGAATAGCAGCACTTTGGAACTAGTTCAGTCCCTGTTTTATAGATGGGACTCTGAATCCCAGAGGCCAGGGTCACTTAGCTAGTCAGCAGTAAGGTTGGGACCCAGGCAGTCTGGTTCGCAACCGGTGTGGCATACTGCCAGAGGTGGCTCTGTTCTTCCATGGCGTCCAGCACTGCTGCCATACTGGACCCACCCTGTGCCCATCCCCCTTCTGCTGAGCCTCTGCTCTGGATCAACATGGTGCCAGCTGTGAAGGATTCAGCTCTTGGATGGCTTTTAGGTAAAAGCCCCAAAGGCGTAGATAAGACTTTCTGGTGTATGTTGGCTCATGGCCTGTGCCTTCTGTAGACCAGCCAAGACCACGTAGCCTCACATTACACTATCAGTGATGGGATGTGAGAGAAGGCCCCTGCCAAGCTGACTGAAGGCTTCCTTGGCCCCAGTTTGGTTCATGTTCCCTCACTGCAGAATGTCTTGGATTTGCGGAGGCCTTCGTGGGCCTCCGTGGAGGCCAAGGGCTTGAAGGTCCCAAACGTCTCCCGTCAGGCACACCTGAGGGGGAATCCTGATTGACACACATGTTAGCTACAATCAGCCACAAAGTCAAAGGCTTCCTCCCTCTCGCAGTTCCACAGTGCACCTCCCTTGCAGCCAGCCACTAGGAGCACTCTTCCCTGTTGTAGCCCATGAGTCAGCTGAGGACCCCCTGCTGCGTGAGATCCAGAGAAGTCTGATAACTGGGCCTTTGGATCCCTGTGATTTCTAAGGGACTTATATCTTGGCAGTCACTGCTGACTCCAGACTTCTGCTGCCTCATTTTAAGCAACAATCATGTCTCATCCCTTCACCGCATCAGCTGAGACAGGCTCGGTTCCTGTCCCCACTTCCACACACACCAAAATTCAAATGAGTCAGTGTGGGATTGTGTGCCTGTGTGTGTTTCAGTGATGTGGGAGGAAACGGGAGACGTGGCAGCAATGCAGGCATTGCAGCAATGCAGACGTGGTACCCCCATTCATAAAATGTTCTTCTATATTCTACAGAGGAATCCACTCACCTTCCACTCCATGTGGAACCTGACTCCCTTCTCAGGACAAACAATCCACGTATGTTCTCATGGACGGCAGCATAGCCATTCCTTTTCCTAATATGATTCCTGCCAACACCTCTACCTTTAAGATTTCACCTTCTATCACGGATGGCTTATTAAAGGCATTTTCCTAAGCAAAGACCACTCCCTCCTCAAGAAGAACTCAAGTGCCATCCCTTAGGGTGATATATTTTCCATTCCCACTACCCTAGCCAGGCATGGCAAACACCATAATCAGCACTAGCTGTTGGGGTCATCACGCTTTATGGAAGGCAACACGGATTGATGTAAATGGTGCTAGTTTGCGTTAGCCCCGGTTCAAATCCTGACTTGATAACTTATGGCTTATGTGACCTCAGGAAAGTCACTTAATCTTGCTTAACTTTTGCATCATCACCTATAAATGTGATAAATAAACACAATCCTGAATGTGAAGCTCTTAACCATAAGTCTGGCTTTCAGCAGGTTCCTTTCCTCTTGCTTTCTCCACTGTCAGCAATCACAAACAGCTCCCGCCCGTGATCATGGCTCAGTGCCAAGGGATAAAAGCTGGCAGACAGCAGCTTTACAGCTGGGAAAAGAGATGCGGGGGAGGGAGGGGATAGGACTGGTGGCTGCTTAAGCATGCTGCGGTTTAGGCTTAATGACTGAAAGGTCCCATCCATCCCTGAGATTCTGTGATGCTCTAGTGTAAGATACAGGGGGTGTATCTGGCTTAGAAAAGTCCTGGAGGAAAGGCTGCCTCAAACACCTGGGAGGCTGGAGAGTGGAGGAGCAGCGCGACCTTGTATGATTTAGCACCTGGTTTCTCTGGCTCTTCCTGTATGAGGTTTGCTGGCTTTGCATCAAATGGAAGGAGGAGGTGCCAGGGATTTGAATTGAATCTGTTAAACAGAGGGTGAGGGGAGTGCAGAAGGCTGGGGGGCGGGGGCGCGGAGCTGTGCAGGGAACTCTGATAGCCCAACAGCACCATCTGGACTTGGCAGGGATGACAGCCCTGAGAGCAGATGGAACTAGCCAATAGAACAGCTGAAATTCTGCTGTCCTGGGCCTGTCTCGAGTCGGACCCCCAGAATCTTCTATTTAGAAGGAACACTGCTCTACTATAAGTGGAGAACTGGGGTTCTTAGTCTAGAACTAATAAAGGTCTTCATGAAGGCAAGACCAGGCAGGTGGCTGGTTTGTTTAGTCCCACCTGGAGGTCCCCAGAGTACCAGTGTTGTGGTGGAGCCGGCTTGGACCAGCCCATGAGAGCGGATTGTTACAGTTTCAGGAATTCTGTGGGCTGGTTGTTAGATGCAGCCACAATTTAAAATTTAATTATATAAACCTAAAATTAAAGTATATTAAAAATATAGGTGGGCTTCCCTGGTGACACAGTGGTTGAGAGTCCGCCTGCCGATGCAGGGCACACGGGTTTGTGCCCCGATCCGGGAAGATCCCACATGTGGCGGAGCGGCTGGGCCCATGAGCCATGGCCGCTGAGCCTGCGTCCGGAGCCTGGGCTCCGCAACGGGAGAGGCCACAACAGTGAGAGGCCCGCGTATCGCAAAAAAAGAAAAAAAAAAAGGTAATAGGGCTTCCCTGGTGGCGCAGTGGTTGAGAGTCCGCCTGCCGATGCAGGAGACACGGGTTCGTGCCCCGGTCCGGGAAGATCCCACATGCCGTGGGGCGGCTGGGCCCGTGAGCCATGGCCGATGGGCCTGCGCGTCCAGAGCCTGTGCTCCGCAACGGGAGAGGCCACAACAGTGAGAGGCCCGCGTACCAAAAAAAAAAAAAAAAAAAAAGGTAATAAATATTCAAAACGTATCACTTCCTAGTTATTTTTATTACGTTTTACTATTGTCTGTGCTCCTGAGGTTATTGACATCTGTTGTATTTGTACAGTGGAAATGCCATATAATGGTGTGCAACTGAGCATCTGTTCCCAACTGCATTGTTCAGTGACATCACACTGGTAGTTTGAAGTCAGCCATGGAGGGAATATTTACCCCACAGAGATGGGCAAACACTATATACCAAGTATCTCCCCTGGAGAGCTACCTGTTAAACATTTACCAGCACACCAGTGCCACTGGGTAACCAAGAAAGAAATTGATACACCGATGCATTGAAACATCTCAATTCCAGGGAGGTAGCATGTGTGATGGATTTCTCAGAAGCCAGTGTCCTATTGTAACGTGCAGAACTGACTTGAAGTAAAACGCTTGAAAGCACTGCTTCTCTGCCTGTTCTGTCTTCCTTTGTTCTCACACGTGAGAAATCTTTTTGGTTTGCTCCTAAACTTAGTGATCTTTGAGGCTGTGTCTCACCTGTGAGCTGTACTTCAGCTAAGTTCCCCCCAGGAAAGTGAATTGTAGATTTTCCTGCCTAATTGGCAAACTGAAAATGTGCTGTGAAGAATATATCTTAACTAGGCACCCAAAGAGTTCATTTCCAAGTGGTTTGAACAGCAATAACAATGTTAACTTCTCCCACAGAGAAGAAATCATTTCTAAATGATTGTTTTGCTGGTTTTGCTTTTTATTAAAATTATTACCATGAAACAGAATGCTTTGTTTGCCTTTGTCCCCCAAACTCTGTCCCTTTTGGTTGTTCTTTTTCAGTAAGTATCACGCTGAATCTACATTTTATTATTTTCATATCATAAAATGAGGAAAAGGCTTCATAGAAACTTCATCCTATTCACTTGCACACCAGCTGCATTCTGAAAAACCATAATTTTCCTTTCAAATGCAGAGTGCTGTCTGAATTGTAATCTTGCCAACTCTCAACTGTCAAGATGATGGAGGAAAATACTAATGCAGATGGTATGAGCTTGTCGTGGGCCTGCTCAACATGCTCTCCTGGACTGACTTTACAATGAAGATTCAAATAGCAAGTGAAAGCTTGCTGTGTGTAAGAATGGCTGTGTGGTGCAGGAAGGATCCCAGGGGACTGGAAAGATTTGTGTCCCCACCGGAAGAGCCATTAGACTTTGTTTGCATGACATTTCAAAAGGCTTCCTGGGAGAAGCAGTGCTAAGGCCTTTAGGAACGAACTCCGATCAGCACCAGGCCTGAGACCCTTGAACAAAGGCTGTTCCTCAACTTGTGAGGGTCAGGGAGCCCACCCTGAGGTAAGAGAGTCACAGGGATAACGCTTCTTTGTTGCAACCAGGGATGCTACTCTGTTGTACTGCTCATATTGTCCTTCAACCCAAACACTGGGGAGTGTGACTTGTATTTCTTTTTTATTCTATTTATATATGAAATTCTTCAAACTACACAAAAGTCGAGAGGATGGTTTAGTAAACTCCTCAAATGTTAAATTATCAAAATTTTCTATTTTTACTGCATCTACCTACTTCTTCTTCTTAAGCATTTAAAAACAATTTCCACACACTGTATCTTTTCTCCCCTGCATACTTCAGCAGGCATCTCATTTTATTTTATTTTATTTTTTTATTTTTATTTTTTTTTGCTGTACGCGGGCCTCTCACTGTTGTGGCCTCTCCCGTTGCGGAGCACAGGCTCCGGACGCACAGGCTCAGCGGCCATGGCTCACGGGCCCAGCCGCTCCGCGGCATATGGGATCCTCCCAGACCGGGGCACGAACCCGTATCCCCTGCATCGGCAGGCGGACTCTCAACCACTGCGCCACCAGGGAGGCCCAGGCATCTCATTTTAATAAGAGATTTCCTTATGCCTTTACCGCGTATAACAAAATTAACAGTAATTCCTTGATAGCATCTAATTCCCAGTTCATATACACTTTCCCCAGTTGTCCCAAAAGAACTGCATTTACTGCATTGTAGACCAGTGTGTTTGGTGGGGCCAGGGGTCCTTTGAGAAGGGTAGTGACTGCTTCCCCACCATCCTGACTGTGGCTCTGGCAGCAACCATGCTGACAGGGCACCAGTAGAAAGATCTTTAGGCTGCCTACAGACACCATCCCCAGTTATTGGATCTTGGGATTTCCTCTCCCCAAGGAATAAGCCTATGAGACTTCCTCTTCTGTTTTCCAGGGTTCCACGGTCATCCCCCGAAACGTTTCCAGCTTCATGCTGCTGACACCCACCTGGCTGTCATGCTGGTTCCCATTTCACTGCTTTTCCTGCAGCTGCGTTTTTCACTGCAGGAATTCCCTCAATCAGGGAAGAGCCTTCCCCCAAGGGTTACGGCTCTTCCACCGGCCTCAGATCTACTGTACTTCAGTGAGTCACAGCTCTTCAGAGCTCCCAAAGGCCTTGGCTTCTTCATTTGTTAGAAAATTTTGGCTGAATTTCTCATAAGTCAGAGAAGATTTGAGTAGCAGGACACTGTGTCACATTTAAAGGCCTAAAGAGACAGCAACTGAATGCACTGCTTGCTCAGGGATGTTCTTTTGCTCTAAAGAACATCATTATGACAAGTGGTGATATCTGAACTAAAATCTGTATTTCATTGTTTGATCGCATCCTATCAATGATTAATTTCCTTTTTTTTTTTAAATTATTTATTTATTTTTGGCTGTGTCAGGTCTTCGTTGCTGCCCACGGCTTCCTCTAGTTGAGGTGAGCAAGGGCTACTCTTCGTTGCGGTGTGGGGGCTTCTCATTGCGGTGGCTTCTCTTCTTGTGGAGCATGGGCTCTAGGCGCGGGGTCTTCAGTAGTTGTGGCTCGCGGGCTCAGTAGTTGTGGCTTGCGGACTCCAGAGCGCAGGCTCAGTACTTGTGGCACACGGGCTTAGTTGCTCCACGGCATATGGGATCTTCCCGGACCATGGCTCGAACCCGTGTCCCTTAATTGGCAGGAGGATTCTTAACCACTGTGCCACCAGGGAAGTCCCTAGTTTCCTGATTTCGATGATTGTACTGATGAGAATATGTAAGAGTTTCCTTGTTTTTAGAAGAACCACATTAAATATTGAGTGACAAAGGGGCATAGTGTTTGCAACTTTCTTTCAAATGGTTCAGAGAATAATGGGTATCTATATAGAGAAAATGATGAGGCAAATATGGTAAAATGTTAACATCTGGGGAATCTGGGTGAAAGATATATGGGAATCCTTTGTATGAATACTCTGAATAAATCTGAAATTATGTCACCCTCGTCTGCTGGGTTCCCCTCTTCTCTATTAAACGTTCTGTTTCAGGGCATTTCCTGGGGCTCTCTTCCCTTCCTTATCTCTCTTCTCTTCCCTAGGTGATCTCCTTTGTTTCCACGGTATTAATTACAACCTACACGATGCTCTCAAATTTACCTCTCGAACTCAGGGTTCTTTTCTTAATGTCAGATTGCCTGTGCAGTTGCCTGCCTTTTCATCTCCCCTCAAATGTCTCATAAGTATCTGAAACTCACCACGCCCCAATCTGAATTCACATTCCTCTCTCCTGCAGATCCGCTCCTCTTCCAGGACCTCCTCACCTGAGGGCACAACGCCAACCACTTGCTCAAACCAGAAGGAAAGAAAACACACTTCAGGAGTCATTCTTTGGCTGCTATCTTCCTTATCCCTCACATCCAGTTTTGTTTCTTGCGGTGAAACATGACTTTCAAACTCTGAATGGTCTTTTTTCATTGAAAGCTTTTCTCCCTTGATCATTAAGAGGTTCTAGGATTGTTTCTGCAATCCTTAGAAAGGTTCGCAAGCAAGGGACAACATTTATAATATATCATCTTGGTTTTATATCCTGATCTCAATAGTAACCTTGCTTATATGCTTTTCAAACCTGCTGCTGTTTATTTAAGTATTTATTAGCTATTGAAACTGTCTGTGTAAGCGTATCTATTAAATAAAATATTTATCTCCATCTCATCACCATCAATCTTGATGAATATCAGGAAAAACATACTTTTTCTAGCAAACAAAATGATGATGTGGTTTGTCATCCAAGTAATGCTTCATCATCTTTTCGGAAGCATCTACTTTGCCAGATGTGTGTTTTGTTTGACCTCTTGTTCTTGAGAGATATTATGCTTCGTAGAGCCATCGTGAATACAGAAACCTCACTTGCATGATATATATCTATAGTAGGACCTAGTGGTGGTAGAGCACCTTGGTTCTACTCTTGGTCATCTGAGGACCTATGGCACAGCACAGGTCCAAAGCTGTGCAATGATAAAACATGGGAAAGTTGGTACTCAGAGCAACTACTCAATGTGAATTTTTGTTAAATAAATGTTCATAGACAACATGATATAATTTGTAACACTGCTATGTGCTTGCTAGTAGAAAAAATTGAGCCAGGACTTTCAGAAATGATCCCTCAGCTCCACACCTGCAAATTCTGCTGAAGATGCTTAGGGAAGGTTACCTGGTAGAATGATAAGAGATATTCTTATCTCCCAAGAACTCCTGGTTCTCTTGAACCTGCATATACCTTTTTAGGTCAAGTAAATCACATTTCACAGAGATCTTCAGAACTGAGATTATGTCCTGCATCACTGTATCATGTATGAAAGTGAAACATTTTCATTGATGAGTCAAAAAAAGAGGGCAAAATAAAACATTATCAAATTAGTGAAAGAAAGAAAATCTGAGTATTTGCCATCAGCAAACCCTCACCGTAGGAAATACTAAAGGATTTATCAGTGATGTGAACCCAGATAGAGGGTGTGAAAAGCAAGAAGGAATATGACTTTATAAAATAATAATGACTTTATAAAATAATAATAATAATTGTGATTTGTGGGTTTAAGATATACTTGAAATAAATCACAGTAATAATATATAAGTTAGGGGGAAGCAAATGGAATTTAAAATTTTTAAAGCCCTTGTACTGTCCAGGATGAGGGTAAACATCCTGAATAACTTTAGACGTTGATAAGTTAGGAATGAATATTTGAATTTCTGGAGTAATCACTTAAAGAATAGAAACACAGTGTTTAACCTACAAATTAGCAGACAGGGGGTAGAAAATGGAATGAGAAAAAATACATAATCAATCTAGAAGAAAGAAGAGGGAAAAAAGAACGTGCAGTACAAATAGAAGGCACAAAATAATAGATTTAAACCCAAACAATTTAGCATACAAATAAAATGTAAATTGACTAAATGATTCTTTTAAAATTACAGATATAAAAATATCTAACTATACTATTTTTATAAGAGATACATCCAAACCATAAGGGTATAGATTGTTTGAAAGTGAAAGGTTGCAAGAAGAAATACTAAGTGTTTGGTCAGGATTTAGTCAGGAAAACAGAAGCCTCTCTGAGCATTTTGAGTAAAGAGATTTATTTAATGTAGGGAATTAGAATCTTACACAATCTTTGAAATGTCTGGGTGATCAGGAAGCAAAGGTCAGCAAGCTGCTTTCACAGGAAATCTGCTTTCAGGAAAGAAACAGTGGGTGATTCTCAGGAAGATTAATGGCTGTTCCTTCTCATCCGGCTTCCAAATCCTGTGCAGTAGCCCCTCATTGGCTGAATTTAATCCAGAATCATAAAAGGAAAGAAATACTGGGAACTGTAGTTCCAAGCTTCCCCTTTGAAGCAGAGGTAAATGCTGAAGCAGAGGTAAGTGATAACACCTAGCTGATAACAAGCAATCCAGCCCAAAAGGAAATAGGCATAGCTATGTTAACATCAGACCAAAACATCAGACTCTAAGGTTAAAAGCATTACTGGAGATAAAGAGAATCACTTCATAATACAAAAAATAAGTATTCAATTCACCAGGAAATTACAATATTTGAACTTGTACTTGCCTAACAGCCAAGCCCCAAAATATGTAAAGCAAAAACTGATAGAACTACAAGGAAAAATAAATATAACCACAATCATATTGGATGGATTTTATGTACCTCTCTCAGAAATAAATTAGAAATTCAGCAAGGAGATGCAGCGTTTGAAAATATGAAAAAAATTTGACTTAACGGACATATATAGGGCAATGTGCCCAATAACTCCATTCTTTTATAGCACACACAAAACATTTACAAATACATATTAACCATATCCTGGGCCATAAAGCAAACCCCAAACAATTTCTAAGTCAAAATTGTACACAACATATTTTATGATCTCAATAAAATTAAGCTGGAAAACAGCAAAAAGGTAACATCTTTTAGAAATTAAGAATCATACTTCTAAATGACTCATGAGTCAAAAAAATTAAGAAATATTTAGAGCAAATGATAATAAAAATGCATTTCATAATATGTGGTATCAATGAAAGCAGCATTTAGAGGAAAATTTATAGGCTTAATGCAAGTGTTAGAAAAGCAGAAAGACTGAAAGTTATATTTCTAGACATGATGTGAAAAAGCAGAAAATTATGAGCCATAACCAAGAGAAAAATCAGTCAGTAGGAACAATAAATTGAAACAGTAATTTTATAAATATACTCAATGGGGAAGGAGTCATGAACAAGAATTCATGGGTGGAGAGAACAGAAAACAGATAAGGGAGGGGAGAAAAAGAGAAAGGGGCCAATGACTATGGTAAAGAAGAGAACTAGAGTTTAATGAAATGGACTTTGAAGGACTATTTTAGAATAAGGAAGTTCTAATATTTTCTTTTAAATTATCCGCTGAAGAGCCATTGATCCTTCTCCTCACTCCTCCAATCTTCATTCAACATCTATTTGAAAGAGCTGGCTCATATTTGGGGTTAGCAGGTGAGAATCAAGAAGAAGGGATGTGTCCCTAAAGAGACGAAAAAAACAGCTACAAGACAAGATGTGGAGAATGACAGAGTATAGATAATTGAAGCTAAAAACTGAAGTGAGAAGAGAAAAGTAAGGCCCTGGGACTTCATAGCCATCTTGCAGAAGCATAAGAGTGCCCCAAGTGGATTTTACCTAGACCTGAAGGTGCAGGGTGGCCATCTGACATATTTTTATTATATGTGCCTGAGGGAATTAATATAAGTGAGGAACATAAAACTCTGCGACAGGTCCTTGATTTGCATAACCTCTCCCTGGTACAGATCTACCCAGGAAGCAAAGTGGTAATAGGCAGGCTGCTTAGCGAGTCTGGAGAAAAAAAGGATGCACTAAATGACCAGAGTCCTCGATGGCACTAGCTGATACAGCCATGGCCACACCTGGGCCATTTTAGAACATAATGAGGAGGTTGGGTGTGTGTGGAGGGGTGGGAGGCGGTGAATCAAGGTCACAGAGCTGTTACGTGAGAGAGCTGGGATTTGAACCCAGGCGTGTCTGCTCCAATGCCTACACTCTGTCCCCTACATCACAGGGGACCTTCCAGAGTACTTCCCCCCTAGACAGTATAGATGGCTCATATCCCCTTCAAATAAATGTCTGAGAAAAGAGACACCAATGTGGAATGGTAACTCGGTCAATCCATACTGGAGCTCCTTGAAAGGCCCAGGGGCCTTTTCTGGCAAAGACCTACAATTTATGTCTGCATTTTGCTATTTGTTTTCTATATGTCTCACATCTTTTTGTTCCTCCATTCCTCCTTTACTGCCTTCTTTTGCATTAAGTGGATCTTTTCTAGTGTACCATTTTAATTTCCTTGTTGATTTTAACTGTTTTTTAGATTACTTTTCTTAGTGATTGCTCCAGAAATTATAATGGGCATTTTAATCACAATCTACCTCAGATTAATGCTAACTTAATTACAGTAGAATAGGGAAGCTTTACTCCAGTATAGCTCTATTTCCTACCCCTTTCTTTGGCAAAGACCTATGAAGAATGCATCACTGGGAGACCTCTGAGAAATAGGATAAACTATTTGCAGTTTAATTATAAATACCTTGTTAGTGAGCTGATAACACATTATTCAAAGTCATGCAAAGCCATGATAAATAAGAGTTTTACTGATTTCTATGCCAAAAGCTCTATATTCCCCAACATATGCTGTGAAACAATAAAAACACAGCTATGAGTGCAATCCCAGGGGATGAGGGTGGGCACTTCGGCAATTCATAGCACCTCAAAGCAGCTATGAAAGGCTGGAATACATTAGATGCTCAATAGTCCATGATGCAGAGCTCTTGGTCACCAAGTAATGGGATGAGCGTCCTCAGCTGAGGTGAGATTTAGTAAATCTTGAATGGTGTTTTGTTCATGGACACTGAGCTGCTGTTCTTTGGCTAGATCCAGGGCTCTCATGGCGTATTCCTCTGCCTGAAATACAATTGCAGTGATAAAAGGAAGTTGTTACAGAAAAGCATTACATTGGAAGCCCCATCTCTGCTCGACCCCAAAAACATGGGAAAGGACCCTTCAGCTTCTCACACCAGCCACTGAGTTCTTTGTGGAAACTTGTGAACATACACTGGGTCTTCACAGCTAACCACAGATGTAGGATGAGGGTGAGAGGGGTTAGGGAACAGGAAAACATGGTCACTGAGCTTACAGTGGACAAAGCTTCTTTTCTACATTTCAGGGCCCTTTGAACCAACATTGGGAGGCATAGAAGTGGAAGGTGCCACAAGTAAATTGCCATCTAGGGGGCCAAGCAGCCCAGAGTTTTGACTTGGACAGAGGCTTCACAGGACATCTTGGGACAGGCTCTAGCTGGCCTTTCCGCCCGCCCTCCCTTCCCCGCTCCGTCTCTTCTTCTTCTTCTTCTTTTTAACATCTTTATTGGAGTATAATTGCTTTACAATGGTGTGTTAGTTTCTGCTGTAAAACAAAGTGAATCAGCTATATGTATACATATATCCCCATATCCCCTCCCTCTTGGATCTCTCTCCCACCCTCCCTACCCACCCCTCTAGGTGGTCACAAAGCACCGAGCAGATCTCCCTGTGCTATGTGGCTGATTCCCACTAGCTATCTATTTTACATTTGGTAGTGTATATATGTCCATGCCACTCTCTCACTTCATCCCTGCTTACCATTCCCCCTCCCCGTGTCCTCAAGTCCATTTTCTACGTATGTGTCATTATTCCTGTCCTGCCCCTGGGTTCTTCATAACCATTTTTTTCCTTTAGATTTCATATATATGTGTTAGCATATGGTATTTGATTTTCCCTTTCTGACTTACTTCACTCTGTATGACTGACTCTAGGTCCATCCACCTCACTACAAATAACTCAATTTCGTTTCTTTTTATGGCTGAGTAATATTACATTTTATATATGTACCACATCTTCTTTACCCATTCACCTGTCGATGAACACTTAGGTTGCTTCCATGTCCTTGCCATTGTAAATAGAGCTGCAATGAACGTTGTGGTACATGACTCTTTTTGAATTATGGTTTTCTCAGGGTATATGCCCAATAGTGGGATTGCTGGGTTGTATGGTAGTTCCATGTTTAGTTTTTTAAGGAACTTCCATACTGTTCTCCATAGTGGCTGTATCAATTTACATTCCCACCAACAGTGCAAGAGGGTTCCTTTTCTCCACACCCTCTCCAGCATTTATTGTTTGTAGATTTTTTGATTATGACCATTCTGACTGGTGTGAGGTGATACCTCATTGTAGTTTTGATTTGCATTTCTCTAATGATTAGTGATGTTAAGTATCCTTTCATGTGTTTGTTGACAATCTGTATATCTTCTTGGGAGAAATGTTTATTTAGGTCTTCTGCCCATTTTTGGATTGGGCTGTTTTTTAGATGTTGAGCCACCTCTGTATTTTGGAGATTAACCCTTTGCCAATTGCTTTGTTTGCAAATATTTTCTCCCATTCTGAGAGTTGTTTTTTCGTCTTGTTTATGGTTTCCTTTGCTGTGCAAAAGCTTTGAAGTTTCATTAGGTCCCATTTGTTTATTTTTGTTTTTATTTCCATTTCTCTAAGAGCTGGGTCAAAAGGGACCTTGCTGTGATTTATGTCATGGAGTGCTCTGCCTATGTTTTCCTCTAAGACTTTTATAGTGTCTGGCCTTATATTTAGGTCTCTAATCCATTTTGAGTTTATTTTTGTGTATGGTGTTAGGGAGTGTTCTAATTTCATTCTTTTACATGTAGCTGTCCAGTTTTCCCAGCACCACTTATTGAAGAGGCTGTCTTTTCTCTATTGTATATTCTTGCCTCCTTTATCAAAGATAAGGTGACCATATGTGCATCAGTTTATCTCTGGGCTTTCTATCCTGTTCTGTTGATCTATATTTCTGTTTTTGTGCCAGTACCATACTCTCTTGATTACAGTAGCTTTGTAGTATAGTCTGAAATCAGGGAGCCTGATTCCTCCAGCTCTGTTTTTCCTTCTCAAGATTGCTTTGGCTATTTGGGGTCTTTTGTGTTTCCATATAAATTGTGGAATTTTTTGTTCTAGTTCTGTGAAAAATGCCATTGGTAGTTTGATAGGGATTGCATTGAATCTGTAGATTGCTTTGGGTAGTAGAGTCATTTTCACAATGTTGATTTTTCCAATCCAAGAACATGGTATATCTCTCCATCTGTTTGTATCATCTTTAATTTCTTTCATCAGTTTCTTATAGTTCCTGCATACAGGTCTTTTGTCTCCTTAGGTAGGTTTATTCTTAGGTATTTTATTCTTTTTGTTGCAATGGTAAATGGGAGTGTTTCCTTAATTTCTCTTTCAGATATTTCATCATTAGTATAAAGGAATACAACAGATTTCTGTGCATTAATTTTGTATCCTGCTACTTTACCAGATTCATTGATTAGCTCTACTAGTTTTCTGGTAGCATCTTTAGGATTCTCTATGTATAGTATCATGTCATCTTCAAACAGTGACAGTTTTACTTCTTTTTTCCAATGTGGATTCATTTTATTTCTTTTTCTTCTCTGATTGCTGTGGCTAAAACTTTTTAAACTGTGTTGAATAATAGTGGTGAGAGTGGGCAACCTTGTCTTCTTCCTGATCTTAGTGGAAATGGTTTCAGTTTTTCACCATTGAGGACAATGTTGGCTGTGGGTTTGTCATATATGGCCTTTAGTATGTGGAGGTAAGTTCCCTCTATGCCTACTTTCTAGAGGGTTTTTATCATAAGTGGGTGTTGAATTTTGTCGAAAGCTTTCTTTGCATCTATTGAGATGATCATATGGTTTTTCTCCTTCAGTTTCTTAATATGGTTTTTCACATTCATTGATTTGCATATATTGAAGAATCCTTGCATTCCTGGGATAATCCCCAGTTGATCTTGGTGTATGATCCTTTGAATGCGCTGTTGGATTCTGTTTGCTAGTGTATGTATATATATATATATATATTTTTTTTTTTTTTTTTTTTTGTGGTACGCGGGCTTCTCACTGTTGTGGCTTCTCCCGTTGCAGAGCACAGGCTCTTGGACGCGCAGGCTCAGCGGCCATGGCTCACAGGCCCAGCTGCTCCGTGGCGTGTGGAATCCTCCTGGACTGGGGCACAAACCCATGTCCCCTGCATCGGCAGGCGGACTCTCAACCACTGCGCCACTGGGGAAGCCCTGTTTGCTAGTATTTTGTTGAGGATTTTTGCATCTAGCTTCATCAGTGATATTGGCCTGTAGTTTTCTTTCTTTGTGGCATCTTTGTCTGGTTTTGGTATCAGGGTGATGGTGGCCTCGTAGAAGGAGTTTGGGAACGTTCCTCCCTCTACTATATTTTGGAAGAGTTTGAGAAGAATAGGTGTTAGCTCCTCTCTAAATGTTTGATAGAATTCGCCTGTGAAGCCATCTGGTCCTGGGCTTTTGTTTTGTGGAAGACTTTGAATCACAGTTTGAATTTCAGTGCTTGTGATCGGTCTGTTTATATTTTCTATTTCTTCCTGGTTCAGTCTCGGAAGGTTGTGCTTTTGTAAGAATTTGTCCATTTCTTCCAAGTTGTCCACCTTATTGGCATATAGTTGCTTGTAGTAATCTCTCATGATCCTTTGTATTTCTGCAGTGTCAGTTGTTACTTCTCCTTTTTCATTTCTAATTCTATTGATTTGAGTCTTGTCCCTTTTTTTCTTGATGAGTCTGGCTAATGGTTTATCAATTTTGTTTATCTTCTCAAAGAACCAGCTTTTAGTTTTATTGATCTTTGCTATTGTTTCCTTCATTTCTTTTTCATTTATTTCTGATCTGATCTTTATGATTTGTTTCATTCTGCTAACTTTGGATTTTTTTGTTCTTCTTTCTCTAATTGCTTACAGTATAATGTTAGGTTGTTTGAGATTTTTCTTGTTTCTTGGGGTAGGATTGTACTGCTATAAACTTCCCTCTTAGAACTGCTTTTGCTGCATCCCATAGGTTTTGGGTCATTGTGTTTTCATTGGCATTTGTTTCTAGGTATTTTTTAATTTCCTCTTTGATTTCTTCAGTGATCTCTTGGTTATTTAGTACTGTATTGTTTAGCCTCCATGTGTTTGTATTTTTTACAGGTTTTTTCCTGTATTGATGTCTAGTCTTACAGCGTTGTGGTCAGAAAAGTACTTGATACAATTTCAATTTTCTTAAATTTATCAAGGCTTGATTTGTGACCCAACATATGATCTATCCTGGAGAATGTTCCATGAGCACTTGAGAAGAAAGTGTATTCTGTTGTTTTTGGATGGAATGTCCTATAAGTATCAATTAAGTCCATCTTGTTTAATGTATCATTTAAAGCTTGTGTTTCCTTATTTATTTTCATTCTGGATGATCTGTCCATTGGTGAAAGTGGGGTTTAAAAGTCCCCTACTATGATTGTGTTACTGTCGATTTCCCCTTTTATCGCTGTTAGCATTTGCCTTATGTATTGAGGTGCTCCTATACTGGGTGCATATATCTTTACAATTGTTATATCTTCTTGGATTGATCCCTTGATCATTATGTAGTGTCCTTCTTTGTCTCTTATAATAGTCTTTATTTTAAAGTCCATTTTGTCTCATATGAGAATTGCTACCCCAGCTTTCTTTTGATTTCTATTTGCATGGAATATCTTTTTCCATCCCCTCACTTTCAGTCTGTATGTGTCCCTAGGTCTGAAGTGGATCTCTTGTAAGCAGCATATATACAGGTCTTGTTTTTGTATCCATTCAGCCAGTCTATATCTTTTGGTTCGAGCATTTAATCCATTTACATTTAAGGTAATTATTGATATGTATGTTCCTATTACCATTTTCTTAACTGTTTTGGGTTTGTTATTGTAGGTCTTTTCCTTCTCTTGTATTTCCTGTCTAGAGAAGTTCCTTTAGCATTTGTTGTAAAGCTGCTTTGGTGGTGCTGAATTCTCTTAGCTTTTGCTTGTCTGTAACGTTTTTAATTTCTCTGTCGAATCTCAATGAGATCTTTGCTAGATAGAGTAATCTTGGTTGTAGGATTTTCCCTTTCATCACTTTAAATATGTCCTGCCACTGCCTCTGGCTTGCAGAGTTTCTGCTGAGAGATCAGCTGTTAACCTGATGGGGATTCCCTTGTGTGTTATTTGTTGTTTTTGCCTTGCTGCTTTTAATATGATTTCTTTGTGTTTAATTTTTGATAGTTTGATTAATATGTGTCTTGGAATATTTTTCCTTGGATTTTTCCTGTATGGGACTCTCTGTGCTCCCTGGACTTGCTTGACTATTTCCTTTCTCATATTAGGGAAGTTTTCAACTATAATCTCTTCAAATATTTTCTCAGTCCTTTTCTTTTTCTCTTCTTCTTCTGGGACCCCTATAATTCGAATGTTGGTGCATTTCATGTTGTCCCAGAGGTCTCTGAGACTGTCCTCAATTCTTTACATTCTTTTTTTTTAATTCTGCTCTGTGGTAGTTATTTCCACTATTTTATCTTCCAGGTCACTTATCCTTTGTTTTGCCTCAGTTATTCTGGTATTGATTCCTTCTAGAGAATTTTTAATTTCATTTATTGTGTTGTATATCATTGTCTGTTTGCTCTTTAGTTCTTCTAGGTCCTTGTTACATGTTTCTTGTATTTTCTCAATTCTATTTCCAAGATTTGGGATATCTTTACTATTATTACTCTGAATTCTTTTTCAGGAAGACTGCCTATTTCCTCTTCATTTGTTTGGTCTGGTGGGTTTTTACCTTGCTCTTTCATCTGCTGTGTATTTCTCTGTCTTCTCATTTTGCTTAACTTACTGGGTTTGGGGTCTACTTTTCACAGGCTGCAGGTTCGAAATTCCCGTTGTTTTTGGTGTCTGCCCCCAGTGGGTAAGGTTGGTTCAGTAGGTTGTGTAGGCTTCCTGGTGCAGGGGACTGGTACTTGTGTTCTGGAGGATGAGGCTGGATCTTGTCTTTCAGGTGGGCAGGACATTGTCTCATGGTGTGTTTGGGGGTGTCAACTGATTATGTTTTTAGGCAGCCTCTCTGCTAATGGGTGGGGTTGTGTTCCTGTCTTGCTAGTTGTTTGACATGGGGTGTCCATCATTGGAGCTTGATGGTCATTGAGTGGAGCTGGGTCTTAGGGTTGAGACTGAGATCTCTGGGAGAGCTCTCGCCGATTGATATTACGAGGGGCCAGGGGGTCTCTGGTGGACCAATGTCCTGAACTCAGCTCTCCCACCTGAAAGGCTCAGGCCTGACACCTGGCTGGAGCACCAAGACCCTGTCAGCCACATGGCTCTACTTGCAAAGGTGAAAGAGTGCCTCAGGAAGCTGAGCAGGTGCTTTCACCCCCCTCCATCTCTTCTTTTCTCCCTTATTTCCTTCCTCCCTTCCTTCCTTCCTTCCTTCCTTTCCTCTTTCTCTCCTTACTGTCTTTCAATAAATATTTATTGAAAGGCTACTATGTTCCAGGTACTGTGACTATAGGCAGAAATTCCTACCCTTGTGAAATTGACAATATAGTGGGGGAGAGAGGCAATAAACAAGACAAATAATTAAAATGCAATGGTATCTTAAATAATGGTTCATGCTAAGGAAAAAAAATAAAGCAGGAAGGGGAACAGGAAGCATTAATGGTGGCAGTGGGGTTTTGCCATTTCAGACAGAGGGCAGGGAAAGCCTTATTGAAAAGTAGACAGCTGAGTCCAGACCTGAAGGAAGCGAGGTGCCAATCCTTAGTAGATAGAGGTGTCTCTTTTCTCTAAGGACCCCTTGCAGACCTAACACTCTTAACACACCTTGGGGGAATGACTTCCTTGAATGGAAAATGAGACCCTGAAATGTAGAAAAGAGGCTTTGTCCACTGTAAACTTGGACATACAATGGAAATGTTCCCTGTTCCCTAACCCCTCTCACCCCCATCCCACATAGGGCCGCTGTCCCTCTTTTGTGCTCCCACAGGGCCCTGGGCTTTGCTATCACACTCTATTTTAACCCACTGACTGGGAGCTCTTCCAGGCCCTGGTATACAGTAGGTGCTTAGTAAAAGTTTGCTGATGAAAGGAAAGAAGGAAGAAAGGAAGGGAGGAAGGGAGCGGGGGAAGGACATCTTAAATTTTCCCATGTCACCCACACAGAAAGGCCTCCTCCAACCATCCTCCCTCCTCTCTCCCCTTGCCTGCTTTATTTTTCTTTGTAGTGCTTTTCACTCTCTGAAATTATATTACACATTTATATGTTTACTTGTTTATTGTGACTTCCCCTCCTCCAGAAATATGTAAGTTACTTGGAAATAGGGAACTTGGCTGGTGGTTCACCACTGCACCCCCAGTCCCTAAAACTGTGCCTTGCAAATGGTACAACCTCAATAAATACCTGAATGAATGAGTGGATCAGTCAATCAATAAATCAAGAACCCTGAGATTTGTCACTTGCTGTCTATAAGAAATTGGACAAGCAATGGACCCTCTCTGTGCCTTAGTTTCCTTATCTGTAAAGTGGGAATAATAAAATACCTTCTTTGTAAAGGTAGTATGAGAATTAAATGTGATAATTCATGCAAAGTACTTAGGCTAGTGACTGCCACATAAAAAGCACTCAAGAACAACTGCCTTTCGAATTATTTCTGCCTGGATCCCTGCAGCAACAGGGAACTCACTACCTGTGTATGGTTAGAGCAACTACTCCATCCCCCCAAGGATTCCCCAGAGCCCTTCTTCCCTGCAGGCTTCCCAGCACTGCCCCGGCCTCAGTTAACCTGTGTAACCCTAGGGAGGCCCCCTTGAGGGAAGAAGACAACCCCATGTCCATTGTGCAGGTTGGACTCAACACATAAGAAATGTCATGAGCATCTGAACTTTTTTGGAGTGAAGGCTCACTCTGAGGGTAAAAGCTAGTGCAGTTGGGCAAAACACAGCTGAAATCAACTAGAGGAACTTCTCCCTCCATTTTAGACATGCTTCTTTTCTAGGGGAACTTGCCTTTGAAGAATTCATCATCAGGTAGTAAAGCATGGACAGGATTTTTAGAACAAAGATTGTTTTCTGGGGGGCTTTGTCAGATGTAGATTCTCGAATGTTCAAGATTGAAGTCAGGATCTGAATGGCTTCTGCTTCCTGGGCTTCATCTGCGATGGAAAGAAAGGGAGGAAAGAAGAAACAGGCCCTAGGGCAGCTGCATCTACCCTCAGGGATAAGCACCCTGTTAGGGCACCTGTCCTTCAGGCAGTTAACCAGCTCTGCCCACCAGCTCTGCCCAGCCTGTCATTATCAGAGTAACCTAAAAAAACCAAAACAAAACAAAAAACAAAACTCATTGCTACAGGTCCCAGAGTTGCTTAGCTTTCTTTCTTTCAGAGTCCTAAACTAGATCTCTTAGGCCCCCAATACAGGGAATTTGTCAGGGTGGGATTTCTTGGGTCCAACTCAACTTCCATTCTATAGCAAGAGGAGGGAGCCAGGGCTTCTGGCAGCCACAGCACCTTAATTCCTCTTCCCCAAATCCAAAGATGCTTAAGCAGTAGCCTTTCTGCTTTTCCCCATGTGAGGCTAAGCTTAGAGAAAAAGACAGAAAAGACATACACTGTAATGTTAAGGTTGGCTGTCTTTGGATAGCTATGATTTCTGAGTTTTCTGCTTTAACATGAACTGCTTTTATAATGAGAGAAAATTCAATAAAATTACTAGTTGTTTGAATCTTAGCTCAAAACTTCTCCTCCAAGAAGCCTTCCCTCTTCAACATCATCCAACTGTCCTCACCTCTTCATTCTGGGACTCAGCTTGTAATATAATTTGTACTTGTAGAAGTTTTCTTTTCTTTCACATAGTTTCTGTCTCACCCACTACACTATATGTCTCTTTTGAGAAGAAACTAGATCTTCCATCTCTTTTTATGATCTCAGAGGGAATGATGCTGTACTCAGCCTTCAGCCCTTTGCTGAGCTGTGGGTAGAGAGATGAATCAGACTCAGCCCTGCCACTGAGAAGTTCACTGTCCAGTAAAGGAAGAGGATAAGGCACCAGAACAAATGAGCAATGGGACTTCCATGTGGAGAGATAACACATAAAAACTGGATGCTCTGCAGGAATCTCAGGGGGCTCTGGCAGGGTCTTTTTTTCTCCAGATCTGTCCCTTATTAACCCCCCTGCAAGACTGTGTGTGATGCTAGGGACCTGAATTCTTCCCACCGCTGGTCAAATCTCTTTGATCCCCCTGTCTCAGTTTGCCCATTGGCAAAATGGGAAGATGGCACTGATGTGCCCCACGACAGGGACAGCTGCTCTCCCTCTGAGGGGAAAAGTCTGTGGATCAGAAGAGATGAAGTCACTGCTCTGCTTCCTAGGGAGAAATGCCACTTACCCAAGCCAGTGTCGGTCTCAAATTGTTTGCCTAGTAGATCTACTTGTTGGGTGCGAGCCTGTGAGAGGACTTGATAGTGATTGTTCAAATATTTATTCCAGATCTCAGAGACCTGTTGGGAAAGGAGATGGTAATCAGACAAGCAAGCTGGACCTTAGCCGTTGGACCAACCAGCTGAGAGGGCAGCACCTCTGGCCAGGCTTCCTGCCGGTCTGCAGACTCCCTCTCTCATTGTGCCTGAAGGCAGCAGGAGCCTTAGGAGCCCAAAGGTGCTTGGCCAAGGTAAGTGTGACAAGTGTTGGGCTGCAAAGGGCACATGGAGGGCTGATCTGGGGACAACCCTGGTGGGGTCTTATTACAATGGCTACCATGTGTTGAGCACAAACAACTACCTTTACATCCTCCCAACATCCCAATTACGGTCGTATTCTTATTACTCCCATTTCATAGATCAATAAACTGAGGTTCAGAAAAGTTAAGATCACTCTTGACTTTTGGTAAGAGCTGCTATGTGGCACAGCCAGGATTTAAATTCAAGTCTGCCTGATTCCAAAGCTCATTTTTTCTTCAGCTGCACAACAATGCCTCTTCTTCAGAAGTGGGTCTAAAATATGAATAAATAGTCACCGCATGACAACCTATATCACACACAGAAATTGTTGTTTGCTAAGTAAGATGTTATTATATGAAGATAACCAACATTTTAATATATTGGAAACAGTTTTTTAAGGAAGGTCCATACTGTTCTCCATAGTGGTTGTATCAATTTACATTCCCACCAACATTGCAAGAGGGTTCCCTTTTCTCCACACCCTTTCCAGCATTTATTGTTTGTAGATTTTTTGATGATGGCCATTCTGACCAGTATGAGGCGATACCTCATTGTAGTTTCGATTTGCATTTCTCTAATAGTTAGTGATGTTGAGCACATTTTCATGTGTTTGTTGGCCATCTGTATGTCTTCTCTGGAGAAATGTCTATTTAGGCCTTCCACCCATTTTTTTTTTTTTTTTTTTTTGCGGTACTTGGGCCTCTCACTGTTGTGGCCTCTCGCGCTGCGGAGCACAGGCTCCGGATGCACAGGCTCAGCGGCCATGGCTCATGGGTCTAGCCTCTCCACGGCATGTGGGATCTTCCCGGACTGGGGCATGAACCCATGTCCCCTGCATCGGCAGGCAGACTCTCAACCACTGCACCACCAGGGAAGCCCCACCCATTTTTTGATTAGGTTGTTTGTTTTTTTGATATTGAGCTGCATGAGCTGTTTGTATATTTTGGAGATTAATCCTTTGTCAGTTGCTTCATTTGCAAATATTTTCTCCCTTTCTGAGGGTTTTCTATGACCCAGCAATCCCACTCCTGAGCATATATCCTGAGAAAACCATAATTCAAAAAGACACATGCACACCAATGTTCACTGAAGCACTACTTACAATAGCCAGGACATGGAAGCAACCTAAATGTCCATCAACAAAGGAATGGATAAAGAAGATGTGGTAGATATATACAATGGAATATTACTCAGCCATAAAAAGGAACGAAATTGGGTCATCTGTAGAGAGGTGGATGGACCTAGAGACTGTCATACAGAGTGAAGTAAGTCAGAAAGAGAAAAACAAATATCATGTATTAACACATATATGTGGAATCTAAAAAAATGGTATAGATGGTCTTATTTGCAAAGCAGAAATAGAGACACAGACGTAGAGAATAAACGTAGGGATACCAAGGGGGAAGCGGGGGTGGGATGAATTGGGAGATGTGGATTGACATATATACACTATTGATACTATGTATAAATAGGTAACTAATGAGAATCTACTATAGAGCACAGGGGACTCTACTCATGCTCTGCAGTGACCTAAATGGGAAGGAAATGCAAAAAAGAGGGGATATATGTGTACATACTTTGCTGTACAGTAGAAACTAACACAACACCGTAAAGCAACTATACTCCAATAAAAATGTTTTTTTAAAAAGAGGAAAATATTGTATAGACTTGACAAGCTACAATTGGAATAGATACATACTATTCTAAAAGATTTAAATTAAAACTATTTAAAATTAAAAAAAAAAAAAGAAGAAGCCTAGTACTTTAGACTCTGTCAAGGTCACCTTCTCTTGCAACTCAGCCCCAAATCATCTGACGGTAAAAAACTTGGTATCAAAAGCAGTTAAAAAAAAAATATATATATATATATATATAACAGTTTAACATATTTCACAGGTAAAGATGGACATTTTAAAGTATTTTCATGTTCTTTGATCCCTTCACAGGACCTTTCAACAATTAGTTTCGCTTAAAAACTTCATCTCCTCCTTTATCCCACACCTCAATATGCCCACATTAGCTTGCTCCTAGGGATATGACGGGGTATCTGACAGCCTATTTGGAGGGGTTTGGTTCTTGTTGACCCATAAGTTATTATTTGTTAATTGCTCTATGGATGCTAAGGACTAAACTATTTTGGTAGTGGAGAAACCAGAAGAAAGAAAAGTGGAATATATCATGTATCAAGCTATGTGATTTTGGGCAAGTCACTTCATCTGTCTGTGCCTCGAATATCTCATGAATGGTCTGACACCAGTTGTAAGATACAAGGCCTAAGTATCAAGGCTCAGCTCCCATATTCTCCAGCTCACCTTGGTGTACAATGTGTCTGCCAGGTCCAACTTTTTAAGGCCATAGAAGATATTAGCCAGGTAGAAGTAGCCTCCTGAGGTCCTGATGTGCTCTGTTCCAAATGCACAACTGGCGAAATAAATCTATAGCAGAAGGAAGAAAGAGAGTGCTTGAGTTTTCTTTGTAAATCATATATCTTATAAAGGACTTGTATCCAGAATCTATAAAGAACTTTTACAACAGCTCAGTTAAAAAATGGGCAAAGGATCTGAACAGATAACATGTCGCCAAAAAGATACACCAATGGCACATGAAATGATGCTCAACATTATTAGTCACTAAGAAAATGCAAAATAAAACCCACAGTGAGATACACCTTCACACACTCTAGAACTACTCTAATCAAAAAGACAGAAAATAACACTTATTGGCAAAGACGTGGCAAAAGTGGAACTCTTGTACATGCTGGTGGGAATATAAAATGATGCAGCCTCTGTGGAAAACAGTTTGGCAGTCCTCAAAAAATTAAACATAGTTTTACCACATGACCAAGCCATTCTATTCTTAGGTATATACCCAAGAGGAATGAAGACATGTCCTCACACAAAGACTTGTACACAAATGTTCACAGCAGTATTATTCATAATAGACAAAAAATGGAAACAACCCAAATGTCCATCAACTGGTGAACGGTAAAGAAATTGTGGTATATCCAGATGATAGCGATAAAAGGAATGAAATATTGATATATAAACAACGACACGGGTGAATTTCAAAATAATTATGCTAAGTGAAAGAAGTCAGATGCAAAAAGCTACATATCATTCATTTATATTAAATGTCCTAAAAAGGTAAATCTAGAAAGACAGAAAGTGGGAATGAGAAATGACTGCAAATGGGTATGTGGGCTCTCTCTAGGGTGAAAACTGGATTATGTTGATGGTTGCACAACTCTAAGTTTACTAAGAATCATTGAATTGTACACTTAATTGTACATACCATTGACTTTTATGGTATGTATCAATAATGCTGTGGTGGTTTGGTTTGGTTTTTTTTTGTTAGGCTGAGCTTGATCTGATTCTTAACTGTGTGACCCAGCTTAAGAGAGAGTGTGCTTCTGCTTGATGTGTTGAAGGCTATGAAGCACAGAGAGGAAACACAAATGAAGAAGTGCATTGGTCAGGCTCCTAGGTGGAAGTAGATGGCACCCTTACAAGTATCAATATTCCCTGAGGCTAGTACAATGAAAGGATTATTTACAGAGACGTGGAAGGGGTACGGAACCAACAAGAGTTAGTGAAGCACTAGGGACTATCAATAGCAAGAGACTGTTTACAGTCCAAACTCCTGAGAAAACCAGGGGAGAAAGCAGGGTTACCAGGGCCCAGCAAGAGCCAGAGCTGTGGAGGAAGGCTACCTGACAGGAGCCGTGGCCATGAGGAACACTGGCCCTGCAGGGACTGGGCTGGTGCAGAAAGGCAGCAGAGTGAATACCCCAACCTCTCTCTCCTCCCAACTTCCACTCCTCTGCCATGCCTTTCACTCTCCAAACCCAGTGAGGCCAGAGAGCAATGGAGTCCACCGAGGTCAGCCTCCCAGGGAAGAGTAGGGCAGAGAATGCATTTGGGGTAAGGGGATATGGAGAAGAACCAGCACAACAGTGTTTCCAGCAAATTTAGGGGCATCGTGCAGTGGCAGGCAACCAGAGGGAGGGTTGCCCAGTGGAGAGGCTGAAGAGAGACCCAATCTGCACGGAGACTGCAGTCTAATTCTAACCTCATCCAGGTTTCAGGCTCAGGAACTCTTCCCTCCGGTAATATTGTCCAATACTGAAATCCTAACAGAAACCTCATGAACTTGGGAAGAACAGCTCAGTCATCACCCTCATCAACCTATCTAACATTGGTACAGAGTTTTATAGTTTATAAAGCACTTTCATATACCTCCAGCTCATTTAAATGCAATAATCACACTCTGTAGTAGAGACGTTGATGTTATTTATCAAAATCATAGCCAAAGTACTGCACATGTCGGGCCCTCTTATTCCTCTCTGCAATGACCCAATGAGGCAGAGACTATATTATGATTTCTGTCTTACAGGTGATGAAAAACGTTAAATAATTTATCCAAGTCTGTGTGGCTGGTGAAATGGCAGAGCTAGGACCAGGAGCAAAGTCCTGCTCTTAACCAGGATGCTCTTCTGCCTCCCTTTATCATCCCCCAAGCAACTGAGGCTTGGGAAGTGATGTGACCTGGACAAGGATGCACAGGCAGAAAGCGGAAAGTCTTGAATTCAGGTCGTTAGAATTGTGTTCTTGCTAATACTCCACCAAACAGACAGTTGTACACAGAAAGTTTCAGAGAAATTCTCAGTAAAAAGAAAACAACAACAAACAACAACTAAACAGAGCTGTTCTCAGAAACAATCGGGTGTTATTAGTTTGTTTACATCATTGGCCAGATGATAACGGGCTTCCTCATAGTTTTCCTTAGCAATGTAGAGAAGTCCCAGGTTCCGATGCAGTAAGGAGTGGGTGGCATAACAACATTCAGTTGATTTCAGGACTGTCCACTGCGCTTGGGATAGATACTCCTCAGCCTGGACGATCTGGCCCAGACCTGCCCAAAATAAATAAAGATTATAATCCACATCCTAGCCAGAGAACACATGATGAAATATGAGTCATCACCTATTCACTCATTTATTCATTGACTTGAATACTTACTGACACACAAAAACTTGTATGCGAATATCCATAGCAGCCTATTCATATTAGCCAAAATATTGAAACAGCTTAAATGTTGGTCAACTGATGAGTAAATATACAAAGTGTAGTCTTTCCCTATTCATGAGTGGCATATTATTCAGGCACAAAAGGAATAAAGTGCTGATACATACTACAACATGGATGAACCTTGAAAACATTATACTGAGTGAAAGAAGCCAGACACATAAGGCCACACATTGTATGATTTCATTAATATAAATTTTCCAGAATAGGCAAATCAGAAAGTGGATTGATTAGTAAGTGGCCCAGGATTGTAGGCATGGGAACCGAGGTGTGTCTGCTATTGGTATTGGGTTTCATCTGGGGGTGACAAAAATGTTCCCGAATTAGATGTGATGATGGTTGCACAATCTTGTGAATATACTAAAACCACTGAATTGTACTTTAAAGGGGAGAATTTTATGGTACACAAATTATATCTCAATTTAAAAATATATGTATACGTATATTTGATACTTTTTATGTGCCAGGCCTTGTGTTAAGGGATAGGAATTCAAAGATGAATCAAAGCCCTTACTCTTGAAAAATGTACAGCTTGGCTGGCGGAATGAAGACATGAAAACAAGTATATTTGTAATATAGTGTAAATGCAATGATAGTAACATTATAAGGTTTGGAAGTGGAAGAGAGTAGGAAGTGTTTAATTCTTTGGATGGGGTGGAGAGGGACAATGGAGTGGGGAGAGGCATGGTCAGTGTTATGGACTGAATGTTTGTGTCCCCCCAAAATTCATATGTTGAAGCCCTAATCCCTAATGAGACGGTATTTCGAAGTGGGGCCTTTGGGAGGTAATTAGGTCATGAGGGTGGAGCTCTCATGAATGGGATTAGTGCCCTGATAAGAAGAGACAAGAGAGAGATGATCTCTCTTTTGGCCATGTGAGGGTATAGCAAGAAAAGGCGGCTGTCTACAAGTTAGGAAGTGTGTTCTCACCAGACACCAGCTCTGTTGGCACCTTGATCATGGACTTGTAGCCACCAGAACTGTGAGAAATAAATGTTTGTTGTTTAAGCCACCCAGTCTATGGTATTTGTTATAGCAGCCAAGCTAAGATAGTCAGAAAAGTCTGAGCTAAGTTTTGAGGATGAATATAAGTTTTCTAGATAGTTAAGGGAGGGAGGGCATCCCAGGGATAATTAACACATATGCAGAGTCATAGAGATATGAAATGGTGTGCTGTGCTTAGAGAACTATATATTGGCCTGTGATGCTGGGGCACAAAGTATAAGGGATCAAGTGGCAGGAAATGAGGCTAAAGAGGTAGGCAGGGCACCGATCATGGAGGACTTAGGAAGTCGTGCCAAGGAGCTTGATGCATGTGGATAAAAATTAGAGGATTTTCAGAAAGGGAGTGAGAACCAGAGTTAGATTTAGAAGAGTCCTCTGGCACTATGCCGAGGAGAGATCAGAGGGGAGAAGGAAAAGGAAAACACTCACTAGAAGACTTTTGATATAGTTCAGGCAGGTACTAGACCCTGAACTAAGGCAGCAAATGAAGATGGAGTATATAAAAGAGACATTCAGGAGCTAGAATGGTTATGTGGTTAACCATTTCATGTGGTTAAGTGAAAGTCACCTTTATTTCTAATATTCAAATACTCTTGACACTTAACTCTTTTTGTTTAGTTGTGAAAGAAAAAAAAAAAGGTCATGAAGAACCTAGGGGTAAGACAGGAATAAAGACACAGACCTACTAGAGCATAGACTTGAGGATATGGGGAGGGGGAAGGGTAAGCTGTGACAAAGTGAGAGAGTGGCATGGACATATATACACTACCAAACTTAAAATAGATAGCTAGTGGGAAGCAGCCACATAGCACAGGGAGATCACCTAGGTGGTTTGTGACCACCTAGAGGAGTGGGATAGGGAGGGTGGGAGGGAGGGAGACACAAGAGGGAAGAGATATGGGAACATACGTATATGTATAACTGATTCACTTTGTTATAAAGCAGAAACTAACACACCATTGTAAAGCAATTATACTCCAATAAAGATGTTAAAAAAAAAAGACAAGAAAAAAAAAGACAAGAGAAAAAAAAAAAGAAGATACGTAATAGTTTCCTGCCTACACTTACCTCCTAGGGAAGTTGTCAGAAGTGAGCAGAAAATTACTTTGAGAACATTCTGCAGAGCAGGAGACATGCCCTATGTGTGAAGGGTTCTGTGTGATGGGTGCTGCAGCAAAAATGGCATCAGTAAAGTGTCAGGAGATGAAGACACGGATCCCTCATAAGTCAACCTTCTGTTCTTCTTGTGCTTCCTCCCAGGCCTACTTCATATGTAAGCATTGCTTTATTCTGGTTGTAATCATACCTCTCTGAATTACAGGAGAGGTGAAGAAGAAGCAGTCAACAAGAGGTAGCAAGTAACTTTGCCTGACCGATGCTCACACTAAAATGGGAAAATATTAGATCAGAATCAAGAGGCCATGGCCCATGATCCTCGCTCATGTTACTTAAATAGGCGAGCCACATTTTCCACCTGGGTTTTGCTTAAAAAAATAAGAGCTTTAGACTGAGGTCCTATCAAATTTAAAGAAGCAAATGACTCTTAGCTAAGACATTTATCTTGGGAAACAGTTGGTACGGGGCATTGATATATATTGGAAATTTACATTTTTCGTTGTCCAGTTCTCATTTACAGAGGTATTGCTGAAAAAAAGAAAGGCCCCCATGTCAAGCTGAACCACATCTAAACAAGCATCAGTCCCAAAGGAAAAAGCCTATTTGCGAGAAAAAAACTACAAGGCTGCAAATTCAGAGAGCAGGGTATAATGAGGTGAGAAGAACAAGCTGTGACAAGCAGGTCAGAACTAAGACTGTGACCAGTGAGTGGGTAAGTTCAGGCATGCCCTCCTACATACAGTGCTTACCTGGAGAGGTGTAGGGATGGAGTAGAGGTAACAGAGACCTAAAGTTGCCAAAGGAAGTGAGACTCTCCTAAAGGGGGACTTTCAGGGTATATGCAGTAGAGAGAGAAGGGGTGGCCAATGCATGGGGCAGTGGTACTTGTCTTCAGGGTGAGACAACAGGCTTACACTGGGTTAGTGGCAGATCTGAGAGACATGATGGGGGAAGATTGTGCAGGACTTGCGGATGAAAGTAAAGGAGCACAGGATAAAACAGTCACGGATGATTCAAAGGTGTGGCTGTGAGGCGCTCAGGGGAAGCAAAAGGCATCATTTACTGAGGGCCTGCCTTACCCTATGCCTTACACATGCCTTACACTAGGCTAGGCCATCTGCATCTGGGATTTAAGTCTGCAAAAGAAACATCAGAGGAGGAAACTGCGCATTCATTCAACCCTATATTCATCTAATCTGTTGAGTCTCTACCACTCTGCCAGATGCTCAGTGCATGCTGGATCCCTGACCTTAAAAAGTTCACAGTTGAGTGAATTCGTTACACAATAAAGAAACAAAAAATGAAGTGCTAGGAAGGAAATGAACAGAACACAGTGATCAAAAAAGGCACGGAGAAACCTACTTTGGATGATTAGGGAACACCTCTCTGAGAAGGTGGCGTTTAAGCAGGTACCTGAAGGTTGAAAAGAAATCAGCCATGTAAGAGGGAGAAAACTGCATTCCAGGTGGTATGTGTGAGAGCCCTAAGGTAAGAAAAAGCTTGATGACTAGGATCACATGGCTAGTAAAGAGTTGGAATTTGAACCTAGATTCTCCCGGTTCCAAAACACTGAAAACAGTGGGGGAAGATGAGGAAGGTGGCTCCTCTTTGAAGTGTTACTGAAAATGTCATTTCTAGTGCGTTAAAATTCCAAAGTTTTACTTTGAAAAAAAAGTATGAATGCCTCTTATTTTTCCACTCCAGTCTGGAGGAATCTCTAAGGTGGGAGAGGCATGTCCACAGGGGATGTGATTTATGTAGACTTTCAAAAAGGTTGGCAAGGTTTTAAATCAGTAACTGTGGGAGTTAGAATGAAACCTTCCATTTAGACAGCACTTTTCTGCTTGCAAAGCATTTTCATGTCCATTATACATGAATTCATTTAAACCTCAAAAGAATCCTGTGAAGAGGACTCAGATTCAACAAATGCTTACATAGTTCCCATTTAGGTGTCGGGTTCTAAGGAGTTTTTGAGTACCTTCCCTGCACTAAGTACTGTTCTGGATGTAAAGACACTACGAGGAGAAAGAATAGAGAGAGTCCCAGTTCTCCCTGAACTTATGGTCTAGTGCAGGAGAGGAGCTTTAATTAAACAATCTCATCAAAAAATGTATAATTATTATCAAAGTAAGTGCCCAGAAAAAAGAAAGAGGTTTCTAAGTGGATACATAAAAAGAGACCTGACCCAATCTGGGGGCTTGGGAAAGGGTTCTAATCAGGGGGTGGTGACTCAAGCTGAGACCTGAAGGATGAATAGGAGTTAGTTAGGTGAAGGGGAGGGGAAGAGAAGTGGGGGGAGTGGCTAGAGAAGAACCTTCCAGAACAAGGAAGCATCACAGTGCTTCTGAGGAACCGAGAGAAGGCCAACACAACTGAAAGGGAGAGAGAAAAGAATGAGAGGTGAGGTGAGAGAATTCATAAAGGCTGGACCAAACAGGGACTCATAGTTTGCTTTAGGAACTTGGTCTTTATTTATTGGAGTGACTTGGTCACATTTTGTTTGGAGACCAGGTTGGAAGGAGGCCAGGGAAGATGTGCAGAGACCAGTTGGCAGGTAGTAATCCAAATAAAAGATGATGGGATTTAGGCTAGGGTGACTTTTCCAAAATCCCATAGCTACTCAGTGTCAGAGATAAAGAGAGCCTGGGCTGTATTTCCTTGTCTAGTGCTCTTCCACTAGTTTTGGAGGAGGGACAGTCCAGAATGGGGAGTCAGATCTGAGTAGGGTAAAGAGGGCATTCTTTCAGCTAAGTGGCCTGGTATGAAGTCAGAGCCCAAACCAGTGAGGAGGGGGTCCATACAGAAGAGGCATCCCAGAATAGGAGTCAGAGCCCCCAAAAGGAGAGGAGGGCATGCAAGGGGAAAGGATAGGATTGGAGATGGGAGGTTGGCTCATACAGGGTAACCAATTAAATACATAAATACATCAATGAAAATGGAAGCCAGCATTCTCACTGTCAGAGAAGGGAGCTATAAACATGGAATGGGAGAAAATGAGATTGAATCCTGTGGATTTAAATGTACTCCTATGGACCCATGATCATACACAGATACAGATGTAGAGACGGAGATGGAGATTTAGAAATAATGCGCATACACACATTATTATATTTACACATGTTCCCTAATTCTGTCCATTGAGAAGCCTGGGAGCAGCCATACCTCAATAGCAACGAGTATGTCCAGTGCACAACTCTTGGCTTCTAAATTCCATTTTCTGCTGAAAGAAATCAGGGCTCCTTGGAGGTATGTTCCAGAAAGCAGGAAAGTGATCAAAGAACAATGGGGAAGAATTCCCTGGCAGTACAGTGGTTAGGACTCCACACTTTCTCTGCCTAGGGCTCAGGTTCAATCCTTGGTCGAGGAACTAAGATCCTGAAAGCCATGTAGCCAAAAAAAAAGAACAATGGGGATGTATTAAGGAGACACAGAAGCCAGTGTGATGGGCTGCCACTTGCCAAATCAAGGACAGTTTGAACATCAAATTAATGATAGTAATGGATTGTAACCCACTAAATAAAACAGGAAAACAACAGTCTATGTTGATATAAATAAATAAATGAGTTCATTGAAAGTTTGTTGAGGAATGGAATATTTATATAGTTCCAAATACCTCTCTATAAAATACTTATTAATTGCAAAGAGAAGAAAGAGTAACTTTACAGAGAAGAAACCTGGCAGACACCACCTTAATAAAGTAACTTAAATGAACATCATCAATAATGGAACAAAATAAAAACATGTGCCAACTTATAGGATGGGATGAGAAGAACACAGCATCACTTCAGTGATATTCCTGCCAAAGACACATCACCTAAGTCCAGTCATGAGGAAACATCAGAGAAACTCAAATTGAAGGACATTTTATAAAATAATTGGCCTTTAATCTTTGAAGGCGTCAAAGTCATAAAAGTCAAGGAAAGATTGAGAAACTATTCCAGAATGAAGGAGACTAAAGACACATGGCAACAAAATGAAAAGTGTGATTCTGGACTCTACCCTTTTGCTGTAAAGATGTGATTGGGACAACTGGAAAAGCTGAATGGGGTCTGCTCAGTAGATAATCATGGGTGATATTTGTATTGTGGTTATAAAGGAGACGTCTCTGTGGGAAATACATACTGAAGTAGTCAAGGCATAGGGCATCAAGTAAGCAACTTACTCTCAGATAGCTTAGGGAAAAAGTTCTTTGTACTGTATTTCCTACAGTTTTACTTTTTAAAAAGTTTTTTTTAAAATAGTGGCTCTTAAGGTATAAAGCAGTAGTACAGTACCTAAAAGGCTATAGATGCTCAAAAATGTTAATTCCCCTCAAAAATGCTAATTTTCCTGTTGTAGCAACCACCATGTGTGATGTCTGTGCCCTGCTCTCAGAACTGCCTCTGCCATCCATAGGAGCAGGTTCCTATTTTCTTGCTTGAACTATGTGACCCTGACACAAAGGTAGATACAGATAGATGCCACACTCAAGCTGAGTCCACACAATTCTTTCTTCCAGGAATTTAACACTGGAAATCAGATGCTAATTCGTTTCTATAACCCACCTTGAACCTGGAGGATATGTAAATTCAATGTAAATTCAGCTACATCTGACATTTTGGGGTAGCTGTCTTCTGTAGTAAGAATAGGGTAGAAAAATCTGGTCTGCAGAGATGGAAAATAAAGCAGATGCAGAGAGGGAAACCTAGAAACAGACAAGAAACAAGACCCCAAGACCCAAGAGACAGAAACAGAGACCACCAGCCTTGGTTTGTTATAGCATTCTGAGTAGAGTATCTCATGAAGTCTCACTTCCCTTAGGACACCTCAGCATCCTAATACATTTCCTCCTTTTGCTAAGGCCAGCTAGAGTGGATTTCGTTCAGTTTTACCAAAAAGTCCATGACATCTCCTTCCCCACCTTGTGCCAAACTTTACAGCAATCCTGCTTCTCCACAAAAGGCTCCTCCTTTGCCACTGCCGAAGCTGGATGTTTTGGCCACTGATATGACCCAGTATAGCACTTCTTACAGGCTCCAGGGGGCCTCAAGTCAGTTTCACTTACCAAGGCTGGCCTCGGCCAACAGCAGGTAAGCAGGTACCAGCTCTGCTGAACTCAGGCCATGAACACTCATGCGGAAGCGAAGAGAGTGCAAAGCTGCTGGGATAGCATCTTCATGTTTTCCTTCAAAGATATATTTCTGGGCTACGGTGTAGCAAAATTCGATCAAATGCTTCTGTGGGAAAAAAAAAAAAAGAAACTAGACTATCTGAGACAGCCTAAGGGTAAAAGGCAATGGTGGATATAGGTACACCTGGAGATAGGGCCAACACCTGATGACCTGCTCGAGAGCACACAGTGAGCCTGTCTGCATTGAGGTGGACATGAGACCCAAAATAGGTGATTAAAAAGGCAAACTCTGGACTGTGAGTTCCTCAACTTGTCCAGGAACAAGTATCTTTTCATCTTAGGTTGGTGCTTGGCATAAATGAGTGCTCAATATAAAATTATTAAATGATTATTATTCTTACATTTCTAATAAAATTTTAGTTTAGCAAAGCTTTAATGTCTCAGGACAATCTAAAATGTTCTGCCTTTCTATTTAAGTTTGAAAGAAACATATTTTTCCTTCTGGAGTTATCCTGCTTCACTAATATCACTAATGTTAACTAATATAATATTAATATTAACTAATATATTAACTAATATTAACTAATATAACTAATATTCACTAATGCTGCAGGTTTTCAGTAGATATGTGGAGAACAACAATGGCGTTGAGGACATAAAGACATAAAGCCAAGTCTCTGCCCTCAGAGGTTATAGTTTAGTGACCTCGCACAGTACAACCTTTTCCCTGGGCAGGTTCTCTGCATCCGTGAGTTAACGCTGCAACCGTCCCATAAGCCCTACCTGCCGCTGCTGCAGCTGCTGCAGGCCATGCTGCCGTTCTTCCTCTGAGTTGTAGAAGGGCATGGAAGTGCGCAGGGGAATCAGGAGCTGACATATCTTCTCATGGATGCTGCCCCAATCAGCTCTTTGATGAACCACACCACTGACAACAAAAACATGGACTGCATTATCTTTACCTTTGGCTCGACCACTGATTCTCCTGGCCCTACTGCTGGCCCAGCCCTAGAAACTAGAAAAGTAAGCCCAACACAAACCAGGCAGGGAGCCCAAAGCCATTTCTTACACAAATCGCTTTTCCTTCATGCGGTTATTGGGTGGTGGTGTAAAAACCAGGGGTGCGGGAGGATGTTGTTTCTGCAGGCAGTTATATGCTGTGGTTATTCTGCTTTTCTTCTTCATTAATAACAACAAAGACAGGGCCTCCCTGGTGGCGCAGTGGTTGAGAGTCCGCCTGCCGATGCAGGGGATACGGGTTCGTGCCCCGGTCTGGGAGGATCCCATATGCCGCGGAGCGGCTGGGCCCGTGAGCCATGGCCGCTGGGCCTGCGCGTCCGGAGCCTGTGCTCCGCAACGGGAGAGGCCACAACAGTGAGAGGCCCGCATACCGCAAAAAGAAAAAAAAAAAAATAACAACAAAGACAACTTTAACTCTGCATTGGTCTAAGGTCATTTTCAAAATATCTGAACACTGAAGCTGATGAATTTAAGGGTCTTTTTCTTAGGGAAAGGAAAGAAATTTACATTTGATGAGGCTCTAGGAGACACTTTCCCTACATATAGTATATATACCAATTATAGGTATATATATATATACATATATATATATATATATATATATATATGCCAGTTATAGGTATATATATATATATACCAATTATAGGTGTATATATATATATCAATTATAGGTATATATATATATATATACACCAATTATAGGTATATATATATATATGTTGCATGGCTTGGGAGAGCACCATTTGCATTGTCTTCTGTGCTCTAGGAGGGCCACTCGCATAGAATACACTGTGAATGCCCTCCAGTCCTAGTGGTGCAGCAGGTGGTCATGAAAGTAACTGTTTAACGTTTTGAAAACAAGACAAAATCATTATTTTTTTAAGGTAAGGAAGCACAGGTGTCGAGAGTAAGTAGTTACTCTAGGCCTGTACTCCAAAGCCAGTCATTTTTTAGTTCTCCAGAGGGAAGCATTGTGGCAGTTTGGTATACAGCTTTTCTGACTGTTTTATATGCATATTTAGTATTTTTGTTTTGTTTTGTTTTTTTTCTTTTTGCGGTATGCGGGCCTCTCACTGTTGTGGCCTCTCCCGTTGCGGAGCACAGGCTCCGGATGCGCAGGCCCAGCAGCCATGGCTCACGGGCCCAGCCGCTCCGCGGCATATGGGATCCTCCCAGACCGGGGCACGAACCCGTATCCCCTGCATCGGCAGGCGGACTCTCAACCACTGCGCCACCAGGGAGGCCCATATTTAGTATTTTTTAAACACTTAATTGGACAGCACAAATATAGAACATTTCCATCATTGCAGAAAAATTCTAGTGGACAGCACTCCTACAGAGAATCTACTCCCATTCTTTTTTTTTTTTTTTTTTTTTTTATGGCCGTGCCACGTGGCTTGCAGGATCGTAGTTCCCTCTACCAGGGACTGAACCCACGTCCTCGGTAGTGAAAGCGTGGAGTCTCAACCACTGGGCCACCAGGGAATTGCCTCCTATTCCTTACATAATTGCCTCTATGAATGACTCCCAAATCTATTACCTAATCTGACCCTTCCTCCAAATATGTTTATATAATTGATACATAATTGATATTGATATATAATTCACATACAATAAAAGTCATCCTCTTAAAGTGCACAGTTCAATGTTTTTATTATATTCATGAGGTCATATAGCCATCACCCTATCTAATTCCAGGGCATTTTCATCACTCAAAAAAGAAACTCCATTTATTCTAGCAGGTACTCTCATTCTTCCCTCCAATCACTGTTGCCCAGAAGCCACTAATCTATTTTCTCTATGCATTTGCCTGTTCTGGACTTTGCATATAAATGGAAACAGACAATATGGCTTTTATGTCTGTATTCTTTTTTTTTTTTTTTTTTTTTGTGGTACGCAGGCCTCTCCCGTTGCAGAGCACAGGCTCCGGACGCGCAGGCTCAGCGGCCATGGCTCACAGGCCCAGCCACTCCGCGGCATGTGGGATCTTCCCGGACCAGGGCACGAGCCCGTGTCCCCTGCATCGGCAGGTGGACTCTCAACCACTGCGCCACCAGGGAAGCCCTATGTCTGTATTCTTTACTACTGAATACTATTCCACTGAATGGCTATATCAGTTTTTGTCTATCCATTCATCAGGTGGTAGATATTTGGGTTGTTTCCAGTTTTTGGCTATTGTTATTAATGAACATTTGTGTACAAGTTTCTGTGCGAACATATGTTTTCAATTCTCTTGAGTACACCTAAGAATGGAATTGCTGGGTTATACAGTAGCTTTATGATTAAACTTTTGAGGACTGCCGAACTGTTTTAACATAGGTTGCACCACCAGTGATGTATGAGGGTTCCATTTTTTTCTACATCCTCATCAATGCTTGCTATTTTCTGTCCATTTTTATTACAGCCATTATAGTGTGTGTGAGGTAGTATTTCATTATGGTTTTATTTTGCATTCCCTTAATAACTAATAATGTTGAGCATCATTTTATGTGCTTATTGTCCATTTGTATATCTTCTTTGAAGAAATGTTGATTCAAATCCTTTGCCCATTTTTTTGAACCAGGTCCTTTATCTTTTTATTTTTGAGTTTTAAGTGTTCTTTGCATATTCTGGATAATAGATCCTTAACATTATGATCTGCAAATATTTTCTCCAATTCTGTGGGTTGTCTTTTCACTTTCTTGATAGTGTACTCTGATGCACAAAAGTTTTTCATTTTGATGGTGCCCAGCTTATCTATTTTTCCTTTGGTTCCTTGTGCTTTTAGTGTCATATCTAAGAACTGTTCCCTAATCCAAGATCACACAGATTTACAACTATGTTTCCTTTTAAAAGTTTTATGTTTTTAGCTCTTATATTTAAGTCTTTTTGAATATGGTGTAAAGTAGGGGTCCAAATTCTTCTTTTGCATATGGACCTCCAGTTATCCCTGCACCATTTGGAAGGGACCATTCTTTTCTTAATTGAATGGTCTTGGCACCCTTGTTGAAAATCAATTGACCATACAATTAATCTACAACTAAGGAGACAAAAATATACAATGGAGAAAAGACAGCCTCTTCAAAAATAAACACAAAATGTATGTAAGACCAGAAACCATAAAACTCCTAGAGGAAAACATAGGCAGGAACACTCTCTGACATAAATCACAGCAATATTTTTTTGGATCTGTCACCTAAAGCAAAGGAAATAAAAGCAAAAATAAACAAATGGGACCTAATTAAACTTAAAACCTTTTGCACAGCAAAGGAAACCACTGACAAAATGAAAAGACAACCTACTGAATGGGAGAAAATATTTGAAAATGATATGACCATCATATATAATCCATCATATATAAATAGCTCATACAACTCAACATCAAACAAACCAACAACCCAATTAAAAAATAGGACGAAGAACTGAGTAGACATTTTTCCATAAAAGGCATGTAGATGGCCAATAGGCATATGAAAAGATGCTCAACATCACTAATCATCAGTTAAATGCAAATCAAAACCACAATGGCTATCATCAAAAAAGAACACAAGTAACTGTTGGCAAGGATGCAGAGAAAAGGGAACCCTCATACACTGTTGGGGGAAATGTAAATTGGTGCAGCCACTGTGGAAGACAGTATGGAGGATTCTCAAAAAACTAAAAATTGAATTACCATATGACACAGCAATTCCACTCCTGGGTATATAGCCAAAAAAAAAAAAAAAAAACCCCAAGAACATTCATTTGAAAAGATACATGCACCGCAATATTCATAGCAGCACTATTTACAACTGCCAAGATACGGAAGCAACCTAAGTGTCCATCACCACATTAATGGATAAAGAAGATGTGACATATATATATATACACACACACACACACACACACACACACACACACACATACACACACACACACACTGGAATACTACTAAGATAAAATGAATGAAATTTTGCCATTTGCAGCAACATGGATGGACTTGGAGGGTATTATGCTAAGTGAAACAAGTCAGATAGAGAAAGGCAAATACTGTAATGATATCACTTATATGTGGAATCTAAAAAATACAACAAATTAGTGACTATAACAAAAAAGAAGCAGACTCACTGATATAGAGAACAAACTAGTGGTTACCAGTAGGGAGAGGGGCAATATAGTGGTATAGGGTTAAGAGGTACAAACTACTATGTATAAAATAAGTTACAAGGATATATTGTACAACATGGGGAATATAGCCATATTTTATAATAACTATAGATGGAATATAACCTATATTTCAATTTTTTTAAACTGCAAAAAAAAAGAAAAAGAAAATCAATTGGCCATAGATGTATGTGCTTATTTTTGGACTCTCAATTCTATTCCATCAATCTATAGGTCTATCCTTATTCCAGTACCACACTATATTTATTACTGTAGCTTTGTAGTAAATTGAGAAATGTGAGTTCTCCAACTTTGCTCTTTTTTGAGATTGTTTTAGTTATTCTGGGTCCCTTTCATTTTCATATGAATTTTAGGATCAGAGTGTCCATTTATGCGAAAATGACAATTGGAATTTTTACAGGGATTGCATTGAATCTGCAGATCAAACTGTTTGATATTAAGTCTCCCAGGTTATGAATATGAAATATCTTTCCACTTATTTAGGTTTTCTTTAATTTTGTTCAACAATATTTTGTATTCTTCCAGTGTATACGTCTTGTACTTCTATGGTTATTCCTTTATTTAAAGTGCTATTGTAAATGGAATAGCTGTCTTAATTTCATTTTCAGATTGCTCATTGCTAGCATACAGAAATATAACTGGTTTTTGCATATTTATCTTGTATATTCTGTAACCTTGCTGAATTCATTTATTAGCTCTAATGGTTTTTTTGTGGGTTCTTTAGGGGTTTCTCTATATAAGATCATGTCATCTGTGAATAGAGGTACTTTTACTCCTTCTTTTCCAAGCTGGATGCTTTTTATTTCATTGTCTTCCCTAATTGCCCCAACTAGAACCTCTAGTACAACGTTGAATAGAAGTGGTGAAAGTGACATTCTTGCCTCATTTCTGATTTTACAGGGGAAAGATTTTATAGACTTTGACTATTAAGTATGATGTTAATGTTGTGTTTCTCTATGGTTCTTTCATAGATACTCTTTACCAAGTTACAGAAATTCCTTTCTGTTCCTACTTTGCTAAGTATTTTTATCATGAAGGGTGTTGGACTTTGCCAAATGTTTTTTCTGTATCTATTGAGATGATTATGTGATTTTTTTCTTTATTCTATTAAGATGATGTTTTATATTGATTGATATTCATATGTTGAGCCAACCTTGAATTCCTGGGAGAAATTCCATTTGGTCATGATATATAATTCTTTTTATATTCTGCTGGATTTGGTCTGCTAGTATTTTGTTAAGGATTTCTGCATCTATATTCATAAGGGATATTGGTCTGTAGTTTCCTTTTAATGTTTTTCTCTTGTTTTGGTATTAGGATAATATTGGCCTCATGAAAAGTTGGGAACTCTTCCCTCTTCTTCTATTTTTTGGAAGAGTTTGTGAAGAATTGTTAAGTCTTCTTTAAATATTTGACAAAATTCACCAGTGAAATCCTCCTGGGCTTTTCTTTGTGAAAAGTTTTTTGATTACTTAGCTTAATCTCTTTATTTATAGACCTACTCAGATATTCTATTTCTTCTTGAGTCAGTTTTGGTAGTTTGTGTCTTATTAGGAATATATTTCATGTAGGACTTCAAATTTGTTGGCATACAATTGTACATAGTATTCTCTTATAACCCCTTTTATTTCTGTAAAGTTGGTAGCACTGTCTCCACTTTCATTTTCTTTTTTTAAATATTTACTTATTTATTTATTTGGCTGAGCCAGGTCGTAGTTGCGGCATACAGGATCTTCGTTGAGGCATGCGGGATCTTTAGTTGCAGCACGCAGGATCTTTAGTTGCAGCATGTGAACTCTTAGTTGCGGCATGTGGGATCTAGTTCCCTGACCAGGGATCGAACCCAGGCCCACTGCATTGGGAGCACAGAGCCTTAGCCATTGGACCACAAGGGAAGTCCCTCCACTTCCATTTTCTGATTTTAGTAACTTGAGTCTTCTTTTCTTGATCAGTCTAGCTAAACTTTTGTCAATTTCAATCTTTTTAAAGAAACAACTTTTGGTTTTGTTGATTCTCTGTATTGTTTTCCTATTCTTTATTTCATTTATCTCTGCTGTAATCTTCGCTATTTCCCTCCTGCTAGCTTTGGGTTGAGTTTGCTCTTCTTTCTCTACTCCTTAAAGTATAAGACTAGGTTATTGGTTTGAGATCTTCCTTCTTTTTTAGCGTATGTGTTTACAGCTATAAATTTCCTTCTAGGTACTGCTTTCACTGCGTCACATCAGTTTTAGTATGTTGTGCTTTCGTTTTCATTTCATCTCAAAGCATTTTCTAATTTCTCTTGTGATTTCTTCTTTGACCCACTGGTTATTTGTGTGTGTTATTTCTACACATTCATAAATTTTCCAAACTTCCTTCTGTTATTGACTACGAATTTCATTCCATTGTGGTTGAAGAACATATCTTGTATATTTTCAATCCTTATAAATTTACTGAGCTTTTTTAATGATTTAATAGCTGGTTGACTCTGGAGAATGTTCCATATGCACTTGAGAAGAATGTATATTCTGTATTCTATAAATGTCTGTTAGGTCTAGTTCATTTATAGTGTTGTGCAGGTCTTATATTTCCCTGCTGATCTTTTGTCCAGTTGTTCTATTCATTGTTGAAAGGCAGATATTGAAGTGTCCAACTATTACTATTGAATTATTTATTTCTCCCTTCAGTTCTGACAGTTATTGCTTCATGTATTTTGAGACTGTGGTTGGATGCATACAATCATAGGTTTCTGCATTTCTATTGCCTATTATATATTTTTATTTAAATGTGAGAAAGTTAGCTATTTGATTCCATTTATACGTAGTCCAAAACAGGTAACGATAACCTAGGGCAGGGATTAGCAAAGTTTTTCTTGTGGCCAGATAGTAAATTTTGGGCTTTGCGAGCTACTTGGTCTCTGTTGAAACTACTCAACTCTGTTGTTGTAGCATAAAAGCAGTCATAGACAATACAGAGCTGTGTTCAAATACTCTCTCTCCTTCCTTTCTTCTGGGACAACAGAAATGTGATAAAGTATGTTCTTTATAAACTGTGACAGATCTCATAGAAATGACAAAAAGCATTTTTAAGGGTTTTTTGACAGAGAATTATTGAAAACAAATCAATAAAAGCACTTAACAGCCTGAATAAAGAAATAGGTGACTTCCACAGGGTATTTATTTAATACAGGCTTACTGAGTAATTGTGTGAGCAATGGAAATATTAACTTACTTAACTGTCTGAACTTTTTTCCTACTGACAGCATCTGCATATCTTGCCTTTCTAAAGAAAGGGCGCATATTTATATATTCCTGAGCTCTCTCCTTATTCATCTGTATCACCCCTCACAACCATCACAGGGTCATGCATAAAGAAGGAGTTGAAAAGTATGCTTTCAAATTAGGGCTCACAATCAAATAGCTTGTGGGCCAGGCATGTTTTGTTTGGCCATTACCATGTTTTTTAAACTAATTTGAATGTCGTTAGGCGGGGCATTCATTCTCCAGTTCACCACAGATCTTACTATCGAATACCACTTCACTGTTTTCTCTTCCTGGACAGTGAAAGCATTTTAATTTGTGTCCCATATGTTAAATGAAAGGAAAAATTATTGCAAATTACTCTTATCTATATGCTATGACTTACTAACCTATAGTATTGAAGCCTCTTTCACCTATAATGTTTCACTGTGTACTTTAATAAAAATGCCTTCTCTTAAAAATGTTCTATTTCCTGGGAACGTTCTCACAATCCAACACAGAATGATATGCACAAGATTACACAGAGTGTATAAAATAAATGTATTTATAGGAAAAGAACATGAAGAAATTCACCAAAATGTCAGGCTATTAATTATCTGGGTTGTGAGATTATGGATTATTTTTCATCTTTATATTTAGTATTTTCAAGTTTTCTGTAGTGCGCATGAATTACATTTATAATTGGGAAAAATTATTTTGCAAAAAAATAAACTTTCACAAATCCAAGTTGACTGTCCTTCCTGCTCTTTAAATTTGGGATGAGGAAAAACAATATTTATTGAGTGCCAGCATGGTCTCAGGCATGGGGCTAGATGCTTTACATTCAACCGTGAAAACCCTGGAAGGGGATATTAAAGGCCCTCATTTGTGAGATATAGAACAATTACCACAGTTTTATTTTCTGGAAAAATCATGAAATCTCTAGGACACAAGGATATAGAAATCTGGAGAAAAGGTAGGGGGAGAGTAGAAGACCTTAAAAATAATTAAAGGTGGTGAAAGAAGAGAAAGAAAATAATGGAGGATAAAGGCATAAGAAATAATAATTTATTCATGCATTCATCAAATATTTAGCTTCAATTATTTCAAGATACTTTGCTGGAGACCATAGGTTATACGCAGATGGGTCTGAAACAGATGAAAAGATAACATACATATGACAGTCCTTCTCCATATTCAACATAATATCCTGCATTAACAGAGCATAATAAAATTGAGCTAACATGTTTGCCAACAACTAAAATGAGGCAGGGAAATAAGAGTCATCTGAGAGGTACAGAGTAAGTACAAAGTGAGTTGAGAGGAAGGAAGAATTGCTTCTGGCTGGAGGGATGAAGGGGACAGGGGAAGAAGTAGGTGCTCATATCAGGCAAAGGAGTCTCATCTCTCCCCAGAGTGCCAGTCCTGTACTTAAAATTGTTTACTCAGGACTTCCCTAGCGGTCCAGTGGTTCCAACACAGGGGACCCGGGTTCAATCCCTGGTTGGGGAACTAAAATCCCACAAGCTGCACGGTCCAGCCAGAAAAAAAAAAAAAGATATTAAACAAGTAAAACAAAAACAGAAAAGTACAGAAAAAGTGAAGAAAAAATGTGAGAGAGAAAATCAGATAGGGGCATTTAGGTTGGGTTTTCCAGAAAGACCTCTTTGAAGAAATAACATTTCTGAGAACAGAAAGATGAAAGAGAGCTAGGAAGATTCGTGACTGTAGGGAAAGTTCCCAGCAAAGGCAACAGCCTGGGCAAAGAAACTGAGGGAGGAAAAGAGTTGGCAAATTAGACTTGAAAGAAAGCCTCTGTAACTGCATCAAGGAAAATAGGGGATGACTGGTGGGAAATGAAGATAGAGAAGCAACCAGGGCTTTGCAGTTTCTGTTACAAATTCTGAATTGTATTCTATATGCATTGAAGATACAGCAATGAAAACACAGATGCTGTCCTTGCCCTCATGGGGCATACAGCCTAGTGAGGAATACAGACCACTGAACAAGTGATTTCAATCCATGTCATAAATGTGAGGCTAAGGGACCTAAAGAGTGCTGTGAAAGCACCGAGGAGGGACACCTAATTCAGTCTCCACTGAGACCACTGCAACTGAGAAGTTACGTAGCCTTCAGCGTCTACGTTCCAATCTAAAACCATCCATGACCCCCCAGAGGATAAATTCCAAACTCCTTGATCTCATGTCACTGTTTGGGCCTAGCCTTTATCTTCTTGGTTTAAACTCCTACTACTACCTATCACAATGATGTTTAAACTTTTTTTTTTAACTCAGCGTACAGTAGGAAATACATTTCACTAGTACAAAGACACATAACCACATAAATCACTAAACAAAAGTTTCAAGAAACAATTCAAGTAGGATTACTCTGATACTTTCTATTCTTTTTTTTTTTTTCTTAAAATGCTGGTTGTGATTTATTCATGACCCGCTAATGGGCCCTGGACTGCAGTCTGAAAATCAGTGACTGCTCCCTCCACGGCTACCTCCTCTACCCACCTCTGAACAAAGTCTGTTCTCTCACCCTTTACCCAAGCAGTCCTGGATGCCAGGAGCGCTCTACCTTTCCTTCTTCATTGTTCATTCACCTAGCAATTTCCTTCTGACCCCTCAAGACCCAGCGCAAATGTTACTTCTTCAGAGGAACCTTTCCAGATACTGCCCCATCACCATGCTTCCATCCTTAGAGGTCCCAGGGAATAGTACTCCCTGAGTGACAGCACTTATCATGTAGGGTTGTATTATAATGACTTTCTTTTTTAAACAAGTCAGTTGGCTCTGGACTAGGTTTCTGGACGTCAGCAACCTAGCTGTTTTATCTCAGGTCCCAAATAGGGTCCAATCTGAAGCACAGATCAGTGGATGTTATGCTGAATAAATGAAAACTGATCTCATCTTGTACTACCCTCCCCACACTGTCACCATCTTGGCTATGCTCTGACAAACTAACTTTCTATCTATTCCTCAAACACACCAAAGTCTTCCCTCCCTCGGAGCCTCACTGTGCCACTCTTCCCCCAGCATTTCTCTGGCGGGCTGTTCCTACTCTAAATTCAGATCAATAGTCTACCCTCAGAGAGGCTGTCTGCCCAACCTCCCATCACATTTCTTTTGTCTTTATGGCATTTATCACTCTCTGAAATTATCTTGTTTTGTCTGTTGGTTTACTTATCTTTCTCGTTAGAACATTCGATTTTTTTTTTTTTTTTGCCAGAGCCACATGGCATGTGGGATCTTAATTCCCCGACCAGGGATCGAACCCTACGCCCCCTACAGTGGAAGCGCGGAGTCTCAACCACTGGATCGCCAGGGAAGTCCCAGAACATTAGATTTTTGAGGGACGTGGTGTCCCGAGTTTCCCCCAGTAAGTTCAGCACCTAGAACAGTGCATAGCACACAGTAGGCGCGCAACAAAACATCTGGGGAGGAATGATTGAGTGGGAGAGGAAGCGGACGCAGACACAGAAGTCTTAGGGACCTGTCTTGAAGCCGCTTTGAGGGTTCCCTGACTGAGAGAGAGGGGATTGAGGCGCCCAGGTGCCACGTTTCAGGGCCTACCAGTAATAAGTGACTGTGCAGGCCCCGCAGACCCGCTCGGCCGGAGCTTCGCACACCTCACAGCAGAGCCGGCGCCCCTTGGGCACCGCAAGAGGGTAGATCACGTTCATGCTGTGGCAGACGGTGTTGTCGGTCTCTAGGACCGTTGCCTGGAGAGGACACACTGGACGGCGGTGTCACGTGACCAACAAGGCGCAGCCTCATTCCAAGCTTTTCGCGGGGGGGCGTGGCTCGACTGACACTTGGAGCGTGTTTGTAGGGTTTAAAAAAAACAAAAAACAAAACAAGCCCTGCACTACAAATCCAAAGGTTAAATGGCCGGGCACTCAAATTTTAGCGAGGTCCAAGCCTAGCAGGGCCTGTATGGTAGCCGGTAAGGGTCAAACACGTCCAGCTCTTCACCCAGACTAGGAAACTAAACGAGGGGGTGTGACTCCTCCAGATGCCTGCCCAGCCGAGAACTCCCGCCAGCTCAGTGTCAATTTCGCACGCTGTGGGGCGGAACCAGCACGCATTTCCAGACCTGCAGAAAACCGGCACTGGCTTGCAGCGCATGGTAGCGAACCGCCCCCTTACTATTGCGGCTGCGCGTGGGCCAGGTACCGGGGCAGGGGGCGTGGCGCCAAAGACCCTGTAGCACTGGCGCGGCGGGTTCCGGGACCGATGGCGGCAGTGGACCTGGTCGCCGAGTTCCCCCAGCCCGCCGGTGCTGCGCGCTGGGCCGAGGTGATGGCTCGGTTCGCCGCCGGGCTGGGCGCGCAGGGCCGACGGGTAGTGTTGGTCACGTCCGGCGGCACCAAGGTTCCCCTGGAAGCCCGGCCTGTGCGCTTCCTGGACAACTTCAGCAGCGGGCGGCGCGGTGCTACCTCGGCCGAAGCCTTCCTGGCCGCGGGCTACGGGGTCCTGTTTCTGTACCGTGCTCGCTCTGCCTTCCCCTTTGCCCACCGCTTCCCGCCCCAGACGTGGCTGTCGGCTCTGCGGCCCTCCGGCCGAGCGGCTTCGGGCTTTCTGAGCTTGGAGGCGGAGGAGAAGGCACTCCCGGGCTTCGCCGCGGCTCTGCGGAACTACCAGGAGGCTGAGGCTGCCGGCACCTTCCTGGCCATAGAGTTCACCACTTTGGCAGACTATTTGCATCTGCTGCAGGCTGCAGCCCAGGCGCTCAATCCGCTAGGTGCGTGCCTTTAGGAGTCCATCGGATGCCGGGAGGCAGAGGCTTTCCCCCAAGACGCGCATCCCCTTACCCCCTTTTTACCCACGGCTCTCACAGCGGGGGAACCTGAGTTGAAAAGGAGCTGACCCCATACCCTTCTCCGATTTATTACACCCTGTGCTTCTTTTTGCAGGCTCTTCTGCGATGTTTTACCTGGCTGCGGCCGTGTCAGATTTCTATGTTCCTGTGTCTGAAATGCCTGAACACAAGATCCAGTCATCTGGGGGCCCACTGCAGGTGATGGGCGCTTCTCTTCCAGAGATCTGATTCCCTATAACCAATCTTGGGTTAATTTCCTTTTGATCTGGAGATGGCCTTTCTGCATTCCGTATGTGCTAGACACTAGGGATCAGAGATGACTAAGACACCGCTCTCCCTCAAGGACCTCACAATCTAGTGAGGTTGCTGGACACAGACATAATTACAGTACAGAGTGATAAATACTCTAGTAGAGGTACGTACAAAGTGAAGTCAGAGCATGGGGTGAGTGAATCTCGGGGAAAGTCAAGGCTCTCTGGAGGAGATGGCTTGAACTGGGTTTTGAAAGATGAGCAGAGGGTGTACCAGACAAAGTAGGGACGGTCACTCCAGATAGAGTAAACGATTGGAGTTTGGAAATGGTCAGTGTGTTGTGAACTGAAGTTGTTTGGTAAGGCTAGAGAGCCTGGAGAGTGGTGGGGATGGAGGGCAGACTGAAGAGACAGCTTCCTACATAGAAGATTTTGTATTCCTTCTTAAGGAGCTTGAACTTTATCCTGTGGAGCCAAGGGAAACCAAAGTAGGAGAATGAGATAAAGGTTTTGTTTGAGAAGAACATTCTGGCATCAGTATGAAAGGTGAATTAGAGAGAGTGGTGGGGGCTAATTAGATGGTGGTTATTGTTGCAGTTTAAGGAAGAGGTATGGGGAAGGTAATGGTGTGGTTGAGATGCTGAGATGATCTGGCTGCTTGGAACCTGAGGGAATTCTTAGTCATTTACTGGGTGATACAAGTAGAATTTAAATAGGAGAAACTACCTGTGGGGCACTTTCTGACTTTGTAGAATAGTTCATTTGTTCATTTCTTCAACAAATATTTATTGAGTACCTACTATATGCCAGGCCCTATTATAGGACCTGGAGATAGAGCAGTGAAAAGAAACATACTGTGCCCTTGTTTTGATTATATTCTGCAGAGGAGACAGTAAGTAAGTCAAATGTATACTGTGTTAGGTAGTGATAAATGCTAAGAAGAAAAATAAAGCAGGGAATGGGTATATGATCCCTATCATACTTGCTAACCCTTTGAGGGGATATCCTGATGGTTAGCTTAGTGATTTCATAATTTTTAAATTCTGGGAGCTTTACTTTATCCTGTAATTTCTGTCATTCCTAGTTCTATCTTGAAAGTACACAAAGCGACTCAACATTCCCCTTAGAAGGGATTGAGAATAATATAGTAGTATTTAATGAATGAAAATAGAGTCACTTCTGTTTCCTCAATGCTAAGATGGTACATGACAATTTTATTTTTTTTTACAAGTTACAATTTTTAAATGGAATCAAATAGCCAGTCTAGCAATGCAAGAAGTATTTTAGATTGAGAGGTTTAAAACTCAACCATATTTGAACTTCCGCCAAAGTAACATCTGCATAAACAGATTATTTGCATTTGTTTATTTGAGGGTTTGGTTTAAAAAATAAAAGGGAATGTTTGAGAAAATGTAATGCTGTTCTTTAGAGTTCTGTTAATGGCCATGAGGGTTGCAGAGCAGGGCTAATTCATAAGACATGGTTTGCCCCAGAATATGTATGAAGCTTTGAAATCAGGCATCTTTATGAACACTACAGAGTCAAGGCTTTTAAGTAAGCATTTAATATGCTTTAAAAAGTTTGAAGTGAGAAATCCCACTTGAACTGACATAGCCAAACATATGAGTCTCTGCTTCTTTAGTTTCCCTTGAGATTGACCTGGTTGGTAGGTGGTAACCTTGTTTGCTTATTAAGTTTCTCTTTTTCCAATACAGATAACAATGAAGATGGTGCCAAAAATGCTTTCTCCTTTGGTTAAAGACTGGGCTCCCAAAGCATTTATAATTTCCTTTAAGTTGGAGACTGACCCGTCCATTGTAATTGATCGTGCACGGAATGCTTTGGAAATTTATCGACATCAAGTGGTGGTGGCTAACATCCTTGATTCACGACGGTCCTTTGTGGTTATTATAACCAAAGAGTCAGAAACCAAGTTATTGTTATCAGAGGAAGAAGTAGGAAAAGGCATAGAGATAGAAGAGAAGATAGTGGATGATCTTCAGTCTCGACATACTGCTTTTATACATGACAAAAACTGAAGTAAAAAGCCTTTATTTATAAGATCAAAAATTGTTCAGTGGACCAGGGCTCTTACAGATGGAGAGAACTAGAATAAATCCTTTGCTTTCATAAAGACAGAAAATGAAGGGGAAAAGCAGTGAGTGGTGTGCAGACAAATATTGCTTGGTGTTTGTCTTTTAAAGGTCTTTTAATACTCATAAAACGTGAAAACAAAGGTAAAGCAGTTATGACCAAACCACCTGACACACTCACCTGAATGATATCTTGATTTTGAAAATGATTCAAGTTGTTTCTCACCTTAAAGAAAAAAAAAAGCTTATTGGGAATTATATTCCTCAAAATATACATGTGGGGCCTGAATATCAATCTTCTTCATACTGTAAAAGGGATTATGGATGCATGAATGGCCATGCTTTGAAGAGCAAATATTTGTTCATGCCTACTATGTGATAGGCCCTGAGGATTTTGAGGATTCAAAAGATGAATAAACATGTCTAGTTTGGGAAATGGATATATTAAAAATTAAGTACAATAAAGTGTGTGCCCCAAAGCCAACACAATGGAAAGGATGATAATGTTGTGGGGTTTTTTTGAAATTTACTAAAGATGGGAGTAGGAGAGAAGGACACCTCCCCAAAGATAGATTATCTATAGAATGATGATTGTCCCACTACATTTACTCCTTGCTTCTTGTCCTAGACTCACTCCATATTTGAGTTAAGAATTTACCTTTCAAATATTTTAGAACTGCTCTTGAGGGAAAGTTAACCCGGGCTTCTACCTGGGGCCATGCAGGGCCCAGTTGGTGGCCACTGCCCTGAAGGAGGCATTACAAGGTGGTAAAGAGTATGGGTTTTGGAGTCATCTTAGCCAGGTTAGACCCTTCCAGCTGTGCCACCAATTAGCATTGTAAACTTAGATACCTGATTTAGTTTCCTCATCTATAAAATGGCGATAATTTCTCTGCAAAATAGCACCATTTGTTGTGAGAATTCAATAAATAAAATGGTGAAGGTAAAGCATGAGTCTGGCACTTGGCACATAATTCACATTCAATAAATGGTTGCAATTGCTGTTTTTCTCACTTAGCAAGGCAGTGTTTTCAAAGCTCCCACTGTCCTGGGCTTTGAGTTGGGAGTGCAAAAGAAGTGGAGTCCTGAGAAATACCCTAAATGATCCATAGAATGGTCCGGAGTGCAATGTGGAAAACTACCGTTAAGAACTAGGTAGAAGCAAGTCCTCTACCCCACATAAATGAGTTAAAATGCAATTCATGGAGTGAGTTGGGAAGGGTAGCCCAAAGTGTGTCTGATAACAGAAGTACAATAAGCTTTAATTGAAAAGATATGAACAGAAGTGCTAAGATACATCTAAATACTTCAGGTGAAGTGCTTAGGAAATGTGACTTCATTAAATCAGGAAGCAGAGGAAAAATAACTGCAGCAATCAGGACTTCTCTAGAAGCAGAAATCCTATTGAACAAAAATTTTAAATTAACTTCTGGTCCAATTGGCAAAACCTAAAAAGCAACAGACTAGGCAGTGGCTGCAGTACTAAAGGGGCATGAAATAAAAGATTGATTTTCTTCCCTACATCATAGCTTATGTGGATGATGGCTGTCATTATCTTTGACTGTACAGTGAGGATAAGTGGAGTTAGAACTAGAAGTGATTCTAATGTTTGTTTTTATCATAATTATTGCTTCCCTTGGGAACCATTTTCTGTTGTGTTTTGTTAACGCTTAAAAACAACCACCACTACCCTAAATGGAATTATTTAGAGTGTTTTCCAATTCAGTTTAGTTTCCATTCAGAGCATTTAAACAGTATTTACACATGTAAAAATTCCATTAAGTTGTTTTGTTTGTTTGTTTGTTTAATCAGCAAATGGAAGTGTGTAAAGAATGAAAGAAAACTAAGAATGAGGGTGGTCTAATGGTTAGGATGCGGCGCTTTCACTGCCGTGGCCGGGTTCAATCCCAAGCCACGGCTTGGACAAAAAAAAACAACCTAAGAATGAAAAGGAACGTAAGTCAATGAGAGCAAATAAGGAACTTGATCTAGATTGGAGGACTAAGGAAAGTATCCTTGAGGAGGAAATGACGCTTGAACTGCTACATGGAAGGTAAGTGGGCTGGAGGTGATGGTGGTGAGCATTTCAGATCAGAGAGGAAAACACTTGCAAGGGCTCTGGTGCCAGAGGGAGAGATTGAAGCACTTCTAGAAAGTAAGGGATAAGATCCGTCCAGATAATGCATGTAGAACCGGCACAGCTTTGGAAAGGATCCTATGAGAAACTAGAATAAAACTAAGAAATGTCAAGTATGTGTTTGGGATACCAGCAAAGCAAGGGCCCCAAAACATGAGTAAAATCGAGCTTTGATGAACTAACTAGAATCTTGCGGTAAGAGCATTTAAATGAAGATGATAAAAACCGAGGCTATGTTAAATTTTGTGTCTTTCAGATATTTTTATTTTGCATTACATAGGTGGAGATACTGTTCGCATAAACCGAATTTTCAGTGCTTAGGGCTTCTGAAGGACTTCAGCTTTAGGGATAGTTCTAGTCAAGTCCGGTTTCTTCATTTTTACAATAATAAGCCGATTCCAAAAGTGTTGTGATTTGTCTTAGGTGCCCCACCCAGGTAATGAGTGACAGATTCTGACCTAAAATTCAGAACTCCTGACCTAGCAACCTCCCCCTTTAAGAATGAAGTTACTTCTAGAAAAATAAATCCAAGTTTATTAGGCTTGAGCTCTCGATAAGGTCTGGCGGGGAGCTACTTGAGAACTATAAACACTATAAAGTGTGGCAAAACTTACACTTAAAGTTGCAAATACACGCCATTACGTTACCATGGTTACTACAAAGCCAATGGGATGAACCGTACCTTCGTTCCCGGAGCTAAGCCAGAGGCCAATGTTCTGCGCTGTAGCAATGGTCTCTGGCAGGAAGCACAGCCCCTGAGCCAATGGTGCGTGTCGTTTCTATGGTTCCCGCCGGAAGGACGCGGCGTCTCCGCAGAGAGCGCGGTTGCTATGACGCCCGTGACTGGACGGGCACCTGCAGCTCTCCGCTGAGCAGCGGTGGAGCGTAACTGCCCCCGGACACTCACTGCTCTCTCTAAAGGACAATTTCCGGCCTGGTTCCTGAGGTTCCCGCCGCAGCCCCAAGGAGAAAAGCAGCTATTCTCCGCTCTTTTTTTTTATTTTTAGCATTCCAAGTCTTTCCCGCTTTTCTGCCCAGCAGGGCCTGAAACGACAGAAGAGACTCACCTGGCTTGGCCTTTCTCTGCCTGAGGATGGATTCGCCGGTTTCCCGGGACCCACCCGCCGCAGGTCTTTAGAATTAGGCTGCTGCTTTTATTTAAAGAGGGCTTAGAACCCTCAGTCTGTTAGGTAGACGTTCCTTTTCTCACTTTCCAGGCGAAGACTCACCCCTGCACAGAGACTGCATCTGAAGGTCCAGGCCATGACAAAGTCCACCGAGCCACGGATTCCCCTGGTTGTCGGCCTGTGAACAAAGAACTGCCGTTTTCTCCGTTTTGCCCTATGTTCGCCATGCAGAACTTTAATTCCTGGTGAAGCTCCGGAGGCCTCTTGTATCCGCAACATCAGGCGTCATCAAGTCAGTTACCTTCTGCATTTCAAGCTACAACCTCATCCACTTCTTTCATTATCCTGAGCGCCAGTTTTCTCATCCTGCTCGTTCCGCAGCCATTCTCACCCTTTCTTGTCCACACTGCACACTCCTGAATGTCCATTCGTCTCCACCACCTCTGTCATATCTACACGACCTCCTTCTTTCCTGCTACAATGCTTTGGGTATCTAAGTATTTCACATTCTCCAGTCCTGGAATCATTTGGAAGATTTTCTTTGTTTCTCTGTGCTACGGCAAGCTTTCTGTCTCGGGTAAACTAGAGACGAGAATGGAGAAGCACACTTTGGTAAATACAACCAGTAAATTTCTACTAGTGTGTTTTGAAAGTGGAGGGGAAAAAAATCAAAATGCATTTTTTGGGCTTATCTCAGTCTTATATAAAGAAGGAAGATTGTTCCTTGCTTAAGTGAATACTGTGTTAGGCATACATTTTAGTGATGCATTCATGTATGTGAAAAGATCATTCAGAATGATCATGTAACAAGATTTCAACTTTAAGTTCATATGAACCCAAAACCGCGATACGATAGAATTTTCGGGAAAGGAGATGCTTGAAACAGTTCTTGTGCCTCCGCTTCATGTCAGTTTGTTAATCAGAAACATCCCTTGTGATGTGAGTCAAGAAACAACAACAACAACAACAACAAAAAAAAAAAACAGGAGGAATGATTGAAAATAAATATTTTTGGCAAGGGGGCAGGCTTAATAGTCCTAAAAAGACTGGAACAGAGAGGCCTTAAAAATAGAATATGATTTATTTAAATCCAGTGCAATTGTATTTTAGCATGGAAAACTTTATTTAATTTGTCTTAAAGTATGTGTTTCTCATTGAGTCTTACTATTCTTAAATGTAAAGTTATTTTGAAGATATGCAAAGTGTACCTTTTTAACAGGTATTAGTGGGGATAGAATGATTTAGATATTTTTATTTCTCAGGCCAATTACAGCAGTTATTTGTGATGTTCATGCTTAAAGCCAAGTCAGGTTTCCAAATTCTGAGAAATTCAGCTTTCTTTTTTATAGTAGATTGGAAAAGAAAAACAAGTTCTGCAGCTTTTTCAATTTTTCACATTAAATGGGAACTGAGTAAATTCTAACTCTTGAAAAAAGGGGCTGTTAGATGCTATATGGTAAGGAGTTTTCCTTTCCCCTTCCAATATGTATTTATTGAACAAACATCATTATGTCAATATTAACATAAAATTAAAAAATTTTTCCTCTCACCCCTAGCCCAGTGGTTCTAAACCTGGGACGGGGGTGGGGGTATTTTGCTCTGTAAGGAACATGTGGCAATGGATGGAGACATTTGTCGTTGTCACTACTGGGGATGTATAACTGGCACCTAGTTAGTAGAAGCCAGGGATGCTGCCCTACATTCTAGTGTGCACAGAACAACCCTCCACAAGAAAGAATTAGCCAACCCCAAATGTCAGTAGTGCTGAGTCTGACATATCAACAGTTCATTTTTCTGTTCTGTGTCAGTCCTTGCTTATGTGCATACGTTTTTTACATAGTTATAATTATAGTGTACATTTTGCCTTTCTTTTTCACTTAATTTTATATTTTAAGTTTAAACATTGCTACATTGTTCTGAACTTCTAAAAAAAGTATTTTTCTCATTTTATTCAGAGATTGAAAAGGAATAAAAGGTATGATATATACTGTATTTAAGACATCTGTAAGTTTTAAATTATATTTGGGTAGGAGGAAGAAAGAAGGGCTAGGATGAATAACCCAAGTGGATATCTCAGTCTTCATGGCCATACTCTTTACTGTGTTCCCTTATGTCACTCGAAGACCATGGGATCCAAAGTTCATCCTTTTCTCAGAGGCAGGAGATGTGCTGTAGCATGAGGTATGGTCCTGGCCCCTGCACTGTCGTTGGAGGGCACCTACTAGGAGAAATAAGAACAAGTCGAAATGACTGCACTCATTCTTTTTGCCCTCCTCCCATTTAAAATTCTTTGTCTCTGTCTTGGTTTGCTTTGACAGCTTTACTGCCTCATTCTTTACATCTAGACATTTTTGGAAGCCCCAAATCGCTACAAGATGTGCTTCTTCCCAGACAGTGGCTTTTTAAGATACTTAATGAGCATTTTTTCAGTATCTCCTTTTAAAGAACAGTGTTCTTTTGTTTGTTTGTTTGTTTGTTTTGTTTTGTTTTTTAATTTATTATTTTTTATTTTTTGCTTTATAACAAATTTAATCAGTTATACATATACATATGTTCCCATATCCCCTCCCTTTTGCGTGTCCCTCCCACCCTCCCTATCCCACCCCTCCAGGAGGTCACAAAGCACCGAGCTGATCTCCCTGTGCTATGTGCTGCTTCCCACTAGCTATCTACCTTACGTTTGGTAGTGTATATATGTCCATGCCGCTCTTTCGCTTTGTCACAGCTTACCCTTCCCCCTCCCCATATCCTCAAGTCCATTCTCTAGTAGGTCTGTGTCTTTATTCCTGTCTTACCCCTATGTTCTTCATGACATTTTTTTTTCTTAAATTCCACATATATGTGTCAGCATACAGTATTTGTCTTTCTCTTTCTGACTTACTTCACTCTGTATGACAGACTCTAGGTCCATCCACCTCATTACAAATAGCTCAATTTCATTTCTTTTTATGGCTGAGTAATATTCCATTGTATATATGTGCCACATCTTCTTTATCCATTCATCCGATGATGGACACTTAGGTTGTTTCCATCTCCGGGCTATTGTAAATAGGGCTGCTATGAACTAAAGAACAGTATTCTTATATACTTTGTTATGTGGGCCATTTTAGGCCCACTTTAGATGTCAAAGCATTTAGAATTCAAAGAATGAATTTGTATTACCTCAAGATCTGCATTTTTAGAATTTTTGAATTGCTCAACTATCGGGTCTCAATAAATCCACTGGAAAAATGTTAATTCTGAGATGTCAGAGCAGAACAGGCAGAAGGACCCAGGATTCCAGGCAGAGGGACCCAAATATGCAAAGTCATGGAATAAGAAGCATGATGGGGACCAATCCGTACACTGCAATGAAGGGCTGTCAAGGTGTGGCAGGAGATAAGACAAGAGAGACAGGCGAGAACCAGCTTGTGGAGACTCTGGTGCCAAGCTAAGGATTCGAACTCTTTGTGAAAGCAATGTGAATGTTAAGTGGCAAGTGACTTGCATTCACAAGGGTCAGTCTGAGAGCTTTGTGGAGTACAGACTGGATGGGGGCCAGCCCGGGAGCAGGGAAATCAGTTAAGGATGCTATTACCCTAAGTTGGGCAAATGATGAGGAGAGGCTAAACTAAGAGAGGATGAACTGGAAAATCATAAAAGATGTAGAATCTACAACTTCAGGACTGGTTGTCCATGAGAGTGGGATGAATAAGGAGGGGCTAAGGATAACCCCTAGGTTTCTGGCTTGGGAAGCTATATGTTGATGGTGATTTTATTAACTGTAGAATGCAGAAGGAGGAGCAGGTGTAAGAGAAAGATGAGTGGATTGTTCAAACTGAGTTGTTCACTAGAGAGTTGGATATGCATTGGTCTTAAATAGTAGACTCATTTTGTACTGCCTTCCTAGCCTACATACTCTTCCCTGGAACTTGTACCTCTCCACCAATGCTTGCTTAAAGACTAGGCTTTGGTGGCCATATTTGTACCCCTACTTCCAACCTATCCCAGCCACAAATGACTGAATGAGGAATACTGTACAACTAACTTCGGAGAGAGGGACATAATTCGTTAGGTGAGCAACAAATAATTAATTGTCTCTCTTTCATAAATTTGAACTAAGAGGTAGATAACAGGAATGACTTAATCTGAAAAATTACATAGGCTTAGGACTTGGATGGCTGTTTTTAGCTGATGAGTAAGGAAGCAGAGAAAGTCCATCCATGTAGAGAAACAAGTAAATGGGAGCAGATTCACAAGGAAACCCATAGACAAAGACCTCATGGGTCAGGATAGACTAGTAATGGCTGTCCAGTTCCATATCTATTTCCCATGTAGCTAGGTTTAGTTTGCAGCATATGCTCTTGTATCATATTCTTCCAGTAACCCTCCTGAGTAGTTGGGATTGGTCAGCTGTAAAGGTGAGAAAACTCAAAAACTATTGGCTTGAAAAAGAAATGTATTTCTCTCACATAAAAGTCAAGAATAAAGCAGCCCAGAACTGATAGGGCAGCATTTTGAAATTGCCAGAGACCCGGATTTCTTCTCTCACGATACTACATTATCCATGGCCTGTGGCTTCCGCCTCATGGTGTCTGGGATGGCTGCTCAAGGTTCAAGCTGTCTTGTCTGCATTCCAGCCAGTAGAAAGGAAGAGGAAGAGGAAGAGGGCATCTTATGTCCTTGATGCCCTTATGTCCTTGAAGGAACAACCTTCAAGGACATTTCCTAGACTAGGTGGCACACAATTCCATTTACATCCCATTGGTCAGAACTTAGTCACACAGCTGTATCAAGCTGAAAGCAGGCATCCCTGTGATCAGTCAAAAAAATTAAATGTCTTATTTCTGCAGAAAAAGGGAAGAATACATATTGAAGGACAACTGGCAGCTTCTGCCACCTGCACTTTTATTTGTTCTAACTTCAGTGTATTTCTGTTTCTTTCCACTTTTTCTAGATACAGCTGGAGCTTAGCAGAGATGGATTATTATTTAATCCTCCTAACAACCGAATGAGGTAGGCATTACTATTATATCCATTCTATTTGGGGGAAAGCAAAGTTTTAAAAAGTTAGATGGGGCTTTCCTGGTGGCGCAGTGGTTGAGAGTCCGCCTGCCGATGCAGGGGACACGGGTTCATGCCCCGGTCTGGGAAGATCCCACGTGCCGTAGAGCGGTTGGGCCCGTGAGCCATGGCCATTGAGCCTGCGCGTCCGGAGCCTGTGCTCCGCAACGGGAGAGGCCACAACAGTGAGAGGCCCACATACTGCAAAAACAAAACAAAACAAAACAAAACAAAATAAAAAGTTAGATGACTTGTGTTAGTCACACAGCTATAAAGTGATGGAGCCAGGGATTGAACGAAGGTATGTCAGACTCCTTTGCCCGAGCTATTCATCCCCATGATAGTGAGAAGGGCAGAGAGCCAAAGTCAGGGTCCTTAAGAGTGGTGGCGTTTGACAGGTCTGTGGAAGAGGAGCCCAGGAAGAACACAGGGAAGGAAAGGCCAGGGAGGTAAGAGTGAAAACAGGAGAAAGTGACGTGACATCATAGAACAGAGAAAGGAGTGGGCAGATACTGCACAGAGGTCGTATAGAAAAAGAGCAGAAACACGTCCAGTTGGATTTGGCATTTTTTTAAATTTAATGTAATTTTTAAAAAATTAACTAATTTATTTAATTTTTGGCCACACGGATTGTGGTTCCCCGACCAGGGATTTAACCTGGGCCCTCGGCAGTGAGAGCGTAGAGTCCTAACCACTGGACCACCAGGGAATTCCCTGGATTTGGCATTTTGAGCATCGTTGTAAGAGCAGAAGCCAAATACAGTGATTTGAGGAGTGTGGAAGACATGATAAAGAGGACAGTAACTTGAGGGGGATGTGGTGGGGTCAAAGAAGAGTTATTTTTTTATCTTTATTTTCAAGATCAGAGACCTCTTGACCTAAGGGCACAACGTCAATAGAGAGGGAGATAATGAGCAAACAGAAAAGAAAAAGCTTCCTTGAGGAAGCAATAGAAGATGGGCTCTAGAACACAGGTAAAGGAATTAGCTTTGGTTAGGAGGATGGAAAGCTCCTCCTGGAGGGAAAGATGAAGGTTAGTGTATTGGTGGTAGCAGAAGGAGCTGCCAGAGTTTTATCATGGCCTTAGTTTTACTAGTGCTATGGGAGACAAGGTTGTCGACCAGCAGAGGGGAGAGGTGAGATTTGGAGTTTGATGGGAGAGGTGGAAATCCTGAATATTTACCGAGTGAAATGGTAGAAGAAGCTGGCAAAGTGCATAGAATGACCTATGCAAGTAAAGGAGCTTGGCTCAGGCTGCAGACCCTGGATTTGTAGTGGCTCCAGTCTGCATACTTGTTGCATTTTTCTCTACCAGCAACTCAGCAAACTAAAATAGGCAGAGAAAAGTCAAATGGTCAAACTTTCCCCTGGGTTTGGATTTGCAGGGAAGGTGGGACAAGGAGCTAGATAACTGGGGATATTGGTGAGAGATTGATTGAAATGAACAACAGTTGGGTCCAGGCTTGAGGGGGAAATAAGTGAAACCAAAGAGTTTCTGGTAGTTTGAGAGAGGATGTAAGGGTCCAGGGACTGGAGGGTTCAACTGTTATTATAGAATAAGTATAGTTTAAGAAAGCAACAACTTCATACCCATTACTATGATTATTATTTATATTTTTATGGCAGTTCCTCAAAAAGTTATACATAGGTTTATATATCCAACAATTCCAAAACAACGAGCAGGGACTCAAACAGATACTTGTTACACCAGTGTTCATAGCAGTGTTATTCACAATAGTCAACAGGTGGAAACAACCCAAATGTCCATCAACAGATGAATGGATAAACAAAATACATACAATGCCATGTTATTCCACCTTAAAAAGGAAGGAAATTCTGATCCATACTATAAAGTGGATGAAACCTAAAGACATTATGCTAAGGGAAATAAGCCAGAAATAAAAGGACAAATGTATGATTCCACCTATATGAGGTGCCTAGAATAGGCAGATTTATAGCTAAAGAAAGTAGAATACAGTGGGAAATGGGGACTCATTGTTTAATGGGTACAAAGTTTATGTTTGGGGTAATGAAAAGTTCTGAAAATGGATAGTGGTGATGATTGCACAACAGTGTGAATGTGCTTAATGCCACTGAATTCTACACTTAAGTATGGTTAAAATGGTAAATTTTAAGTTTCATGAATTTACCACACACACAGAAAAGAGCAGAAGGTGGTGGTCAGAGTGGGACATTTGGAGCTGAGGACTGCAGGATTTCAACAGTAGTTTAGGCTATGGCAAGAGCTTGGCTGTAGCCATGGGCATGGATGACTAGGTGGAATGGAGGTTAAAGGTCTCTGGCTTTGGAAGGGTGTTCAGTCTAGGAGCTTGGATGAGTTGGGTATTGACTTGCAGCCTCTACCGCCCTCCTGACCAGCCAAGCCCCCTCTTCCTATATCCCTGCTTACCTTCCGATACCCCAAATATCCCAGAAGCCAAGGATCCAAAGGTATTCTCAGTATCCCCCATCCCCTTCTCCTTTCCACTTCCTCCAGCCTAAGACTCTCCCACTCCGCCTCACAACATGGGGGGGTGGGGGTTATGCTACTCTCCGGGGGCAAGCAACTCACAGTATAGGACATGTAATAATTCAAACATTTGTTTTCTAATTATTCAAAATCTCATCCGTTTATCACAACTGTGTTTTAACATTTTGATGTGTTTGCTTCCATTCTTTTCCTTCTGTGTCTGGTTTTTACATAGTTGTAATAATACCTTTTCATCTACTTTTTCTTTTTATTATAACATAAGCATTTTTCTGTATTGCCAAATAGGCCTCATAGAATGTAATGTATTCCTAGTGTCTTGGGTGCTCTGATACCCAGGACTAAAACCACAAGGAACTGAATAGTGCTAAAAAACCTTGTAGGGGGCTTCCCTGGTGGCGCAGTGGTTGAGAGTCTACCTGCCAATGCAGGGGACGTGGGTTTGTGCCCCGGTCCAGGAAGATCCCACATGCCGCGGAGCGGCTGGGCCCGTGAGCCATGGCTGCTGAGCCTGTGCGTCCGGAGCCTGTGCTCCGCAACGGGAGAGGCCAGAACAGTGAGAGGCCCACGTACCGAAAAAAACAAGAACAGCAACAACAACAACAAAAAAAAACCTTGTAGGGAGGAGGGTAAGAGTGCGGACCAGACGGTGGGGGTAGAGTGGGGAGGAGCACAAGAAGACTTTTAACTGTAAGTCATGGGGAGGACGCATGGGGGCACAAAGATTCAGATCTGGGTCCCTTTTTTTTTTTTTAATTATCAGATGATATTTAACATTCTGTATATCGACCACAAAAACTGTTGATGTGAAAAGGATGCGACTCTGGAAAACTTAGCAAGAAAAGATAAAAATAATCAAAATATAGTTTTGCTCTTTAAAAGCAAAACTGAATATAATTATGTAGACTAGCTGCAGTACAATAACAATTATGCTTATCCCTACAATCTGGGTCAGATTAACTTGGTTAAAAGTTATGTTTAATTGTACCAGCAAGTCTTATTCACAGTTAGTGATTCTAGTAATACAGATACGACTTCATCAATCAGCAGACGTTTATCTCTCCCCCACCATGTAGTGCAAGCTGTTATGTAGCATGACTACTTCCAAGTTAAAAAAAATTAAGACAATATCTATGGCAGGCTTAGATCAAGAAGTTTTAGAAGAGAGTTGAATGACTTAGAAGTCAACAAAAATTATAAGACATATTCTGTGAGCAAAATAGTTCCTTGATAGTACAGAATTAATGGGCTCTCTAGCTTCCAGAGGAGTCCTTTTATTTCTAAATATTCAAAAGAATAGACAGAAACTTCTTTGGAATTTATAACATCGCAAGGGGCCTGTGGAAGATTTTCAGATTATTAAATTGCAAACTTCAGAACTGGGCAGACAGAAAGCTGATTTTTTTTAATGCATCTATTTCATGTCATTTCTCATTTTAGAAGATATAATACAACTCTTCAAAGCTTTATTATTTTTTGTATTGCTAGCTATTTCATGTAAGTGCTCATTATAAATGGATAACATAACCATTAATTAATAGGAAAACTAAACTATACTTTGTAGAGAGTCTAACTCTACATATGAGATTTCTTGCATGCTCAGTTTTATATTTACACGTGTGTATACCTACACATATGCTTATCTCTTTTATCAAGGGAAAAGTTCAATTAGAAGACTTACTTCACCATCTTGGGAAAGAAAGGATTGAACTTCTTGCCTTTACAGAAGAACAACTCTACTTTGTCTGGTGCTTGTTACAGCAAAGACAGGCTGAGGACTGCTACCAGAAATCTAGAAGAGCTATCAGGGAAGCACATGGAAGAAATTAAAGAAGTAAGAACTAATATCATAAAGTTTTAAGACAGCTATGGTTTTGGGACTTCCCTGGTGGTCCAGTGGTTAAGACCCCATGTTTCCAGTGCAGGGGGCATGGGTTCAATACCTGGTCAGGAAAGTTCCGCATGCTGCGCACCGCAGCCAAAAAGAAAAGAAAAAAAGATGGCTGTGGTTTTGTTCATTGTCCTTCATTATATTAACATTAAAAACCAACATTTGAATATCACTGTGTAATTTGCAAAGCACCCACATGTACACTTTTTTTTAATGAAATATGTCAACAAGCTGTATTGGTTTCCAATAGAGTACATGTACAGGACATTGCCCAGAGATGACTAGTTGAATATCCAAATAGGTCCGCTCAAGGTGCTTTCATTATCTTGGTAAATTCATCCTTGTCTCAATAACCAACCCTCTAGCTGACTCTCCTCCTAGTAGGCTTAGAAACCTGATTAGTCAGTGTACTGTGAATGGATCTGCTTCTCAAAGGTGACCTTGTATTGACCAAACACAGAGAAGTTTGTAGAAAAATAGATACCAGCTTTTTAGTTGACAGTAAGAAATATAACTGCCAAAGGAACCAGACACATATATCCTGTGACTGATGCCTTTTTTCCCTACAGGCACACTACATAGGAAGCCAAATTTTAATCAAATGTCTACTTGCTGAACAAATGATTCTAATTTTTTAGAGCACTAGCTAAGATAGCCAGGTTTACACCATAAAGCTATCCAGACCTGCCCTTATTTCTGGACCTGTTATATCCTAGAACCAAGGTACCTAGCCCTTAGATGAGAAGATAATGGCACCTTTTGACTCTTTAATCACTCTTTCTGATGTGTCCAGTACTGATCAACCTACTTTCTTACATATAAGCTACTTTCTTTAAATGAGTTAATAAAATTTTCTCAGGTTGCTTGCAGATCATTGTGTTGTGTTTTGACAGCTCAGCTCAGCTAACTTGCTGATTTTTAAATTTAACTCTTAGAGGGCAGTTTGATTTCCAAACTCTTAAAGAAGAGTACAGCTCCTTTAGAACAAAAGCAGGGTAGCATAGTAGACCGTGAACTTTAACATTAGGCAGTTGGGGGTGAAAAATTGCCTTTGGCACTGACTCACTGTGTAACCTTGGGCAAGTTACTCAACTTCTTTGAGCTTGAAATTTCTCTTCCGTAAGTTGGAGATGATAACAGCTCCTTCAAAAGGATTTGTGAGGTTTACACATGTTAACGTGTAGAAAACATTTCACATACGTACTTGGCACCCAGCAAGTATTCAATAAATTATAACTGTTATTATTAGAAATAAGTAGTATTGTTCCTGCCATTTTAAAGAGGAGGAAACTGAAGCATACCAGGGAGTGATAAAGTTGGACTGTGTTTCTGTGTTCCTTCTACTATATCATTCAGCTTTATGTTCATATTCTGAGCAGTTGTCCCTGAAAAAGGCTTCAACACAATTCAGCAAAATGCAGTTATTTTGGTAGTCTCCTTCTAAGTAATTTGGAATAGTAAGAGCTCAGGCTCTGGCTCTGGCCCACCTCAGTGTGAAGTCCTCCCTTTCCTCTTCGCTTGACAACGCAAGTCCATCAGCCTCTCTCAGCTGCCTATGAAGTGGGAGATAACAGTGTCATAGGGTTGTGGTGAAAACTCAATATTTGATGTCCTTAACATAGTACCTGGAGCATATAGTTAGCTTTCAATCTATTATTATTAGCCACATAAAAGTGCCTTTTGTGAAGCTGTCATATTAATCAGAAACTATTTTTAAAGAACACCCAATAGTTTATTTTAATACAAGCTCCTATTAGCATTTAAGACATCTTAATCATGAGTTTTGCTTAAGATATAAAATACTGTGTAGATACTTCTCTGTTCCTGAGTATCATGACCATATTTCCTAAACCATAGATAAGGAGACTTGATTTGAAACCTGATTTGTTAATGGAAAAAAATATCAGCGATTGTGACTGTCCCAGAAATTTGTGGTGATGTGTCATCCTATCTATGGGAAACAGTGGCTGATAACATGACAGCTGGAAGGAAGTTTAGGGAGAGAGACCCACACTTAAGCAAAGTTGAATTTTCTGTTTATTACTTAGATTATAAACATTGATAGTATGGTGATCTCTTAATGGCTCTTTCACTTCATAGACTTGTAAGAAAATGTATTATTTTCTTCTCAGGTAGAAAATTATGCAAACTGTGTCTGTAACTTACCAGAGGAAAAGGAAGCATTTTCTCATGGTTACGAAAAGGAAATCAAGCAGTCTAGACATGAGTTTAAAGGGCTCCAACTCAAACCGGGTAATTTTTCCTTTTGTAAACATGTAAATTTCAATTTTTTCCCTAATTCTAATAATTAGCATGAGACAATTACAGAAAATTTGGGAAATATGTAAAAGTAGAAGGAAGGAAAAAAATTACTACATATCCTCCACCTCAAGAAAAGTACTTGTAGGGCTTCCCTGGTGGCGCAGTGGTTAAGAATCCGCCTGCCAATGCAGGGGACACGGGTTCGAGCCCTGGTCCAGGAAGATCCCACATGCCACGGAGCGACTAAGCCTGTGTGCCACAACTGAGCCTGTGCTCTAGAGCCCGCGAGCCACAATTAACGGAAGCTCACGTGCCTAGAGTCCGTGCTCTGCAACAAGAGAAGCCACCACAATGAGAAGCCTGTGCACCACAACGAAGAATAGCCCCCGCTCTCGGCAGCTAGAGAAAGCCTGCGTGCAGCAACCAAGACCCAACACAGCCATAAATAAATAAATAAATAAATTTATAAAAAAGAAAGAAAAGTACTTGTAATGTTTTAGGTGTATTTTCTGCCTGTCTTTTTAAGGTATGCATTCTGAAATATTCTCAAATGTGTGTGAGAGATTACAGAGTGGTGATTTTCTTTAATGTCGATTACAGCACTTACCACACTATGTCCTAACTACCTGTGTCAGCTCTTTTGGGGCAGAGATCTCATTCTAGTCTTCCTCATTTCTGTGTTTTTGGCAGCACCGGTCTCGTAAAGTACCTAGCATGTTAAGGGCTCAGGAAATGTTTATTAAGTGCTCCAAAGCTACAAGGGAAAATACAGATAGGACCCCTTTAGAATACTGTATTTGTTTAACTCCATAAATTAGATATTATTATGATATATGGTCAATGATTATTTACATTTGCCACACATTTATGATTTTCTTTGCTGAGCATTTTTCCTTGCATCTCAGATATCCCATTTGAGATCATTTTCCTTTTTTCATTTTAGAACTTCCTTTCATAATGGTCTGTTGATAGAAGGTTTTTCTGTATTTTGAATCTCAGGTGCAGAGAAAATTGAGCTAATCACAGGACATAATTCATATGTACTACACTCGGGTTTCATTTTTTTCCCCTTTTTTATTATCCATTGGATAATTGAGTTTTCTTCTTCTGATTTAAAAGCTTGCATCCTAGTTTTGTTCATATGGTGGTTGCATTTTAAGAGTTTTAAAAATTTCTTCTGACATTTTTACTTATTCTCGGCAGCAGGGTTTTTCAGGGCTCTAATCTGCCATACTGTAAGAAGCAGAAGCTACTCTATGCCCTGCTCCTAACATAAATTAGCTCATGAAGGATTGGGAAGTAGGGGAGTGATGTCACTATAATGTGGAAGTTCACATGTAATTTTCCCCAGCGTGTTAATGTTTTGGGCCCACCAGCAAGCCTTGGAGTTTATACATAAAGCCCGTTCATCCCATGTTCCTCTTCTGGGCTGTTTGGCCACATGTTTTGTCTTGGAAGTGCTTATTGCAAAGGTATTTCTAATCTTTTGCATTTTGCCTTTGTTTCCAACTCTGCAGACTCAGCTCCTTCGTTAGCTCACCTTTACAGTAAACCTGATTTTTTAAAAGAAGACAGAGTCCTATATTTGCTATAGTATTCCTCTATTTTTTTAGGAATTTGACACATCTGTTTAAATCTACCAGTATAATATTAGGATTGTCAGTGTTTTTTATAGCACTCTAGCTACACAATGACAAAGGTTTTGAGTGCCCTATGCCAACCTTTTTTCCATAAGCTCCATTATTTTTAGAGAGCAGTTTTGCGAAATACAAGTTTACTTGTTTGTTTTAGGAACACATACCTCAATCACATCAGAAATGCTTCTATAATTAAAGGATGTCTTTTGAAGGTGGAGCTAACATGATTTGGTAATGGATTTCATATTGGGTGGGAGAAAAGGAGAGAAATCACTGGTGACCCAAAGCTTTTTGGCCTGAGCAGTTGAAATATTGGAGTTCCTAACTACTCAGATGGGGGATACCATGGGAGGTCCTATTTGGGGAAGACAGTAAAGAGTTTGCTTTTGGACATCTACATTGGATGTGAATATTAGACATCCAAGTGGAAAGGTCAAGTAGGCAATTTTGTATATGTTTGGAACGCATTGTGAACTAGAGATGTAAATTTGGGAGTCATCAGCATATACCAAATACTTGAAGCCTTAGGACTGTAGGAGGTAACCTAGGGAGTAAAAAGAAGAAGATTCAGAGCTGGGCCCTAGGTCATTCCAGTGTTTAGAGGTTGGAAAGGTAAGAAATCAGCAAAGGAGTCTGAGAAGGAGTGGCATGAAAGGTAGCAGGAAACCTAGCAGAGTGTGGTGTCCCATAAGAGAAATGATGAAAATGTTTTAAGAAAAGGAAGGGAACAGTTGGGTCAAATACCATTGATAGGCTATGTGGAGTGAGGACAGGTAATTGACCATTGGATTTGGTCACATGGGGGTCATTGTGACTTCGAGGAGAGCTGTTTCTGTGGAATGGTGGATATGAAAGCCATTGGAGTGAATTCAGGAAAGAATGGTAGGAGAAGGGGAGGGGACATAGCTGTGGTTGATCCTTTCTTTTCTTTTTTTTTTTTTGATCCTTTCTTGAAGTTGTGCTGCAAAGAGGAATGAAGACATGGTGGAGGAGCTGGAGGGTGTTATGAGTTTGAAGGAAAACTTTTGTAGTTTTCATCACTGTTGTTTTTAATGGGAGATGTTATACCATGTCTCTAAAATGATTAGTTGGGAAGAAAGCTCCATGAGGCAATAGAGATGAGTCAGCTGCAGTTTTATCTTTGAGAGGAGAGGGAATGGGATCCAGTGTACAAAGGGGGGAGGGGGGCGGGGGTGGTGCTGGCCTTAGGAGCCAAGGGTAGTTTGTTACATCTCACAAGAGGGAAGAGTATGGGGGAGCTGGCAGATTTGGTAGGGGAGCTTGTGGAAACTCTCTTCAGAGTGCTTCTCTTTTCTCGGTGAAATAAGAAGTAGGGTATTCGGGCTTCCCTGGTGGCGCACTGGTTGAGAGTCCGTCTGCCGATGCAGGGGACACGGGTTCGTGCCCCGGTCTGGGAAGATCCCACATGCCATGGAGCGGCTGGGCCCCTGAGCCATGGCCACTGAGCCTGCGCGTCCAGAGCCTGTGCTCTGCAATGGGAGAGGCCACAACAGTGAGAGGCCCGCGTACCGAAAAAAAAAAAAAAAAACAAGTAGGGTATTCAGGTGAGAGTGAGGATGGGGAAAGAGGTATTAGAGATATGATGAGGGAGAGGGATGAAACAAGCAGGGGGATGTAGGAGGATTGCTGGGCAGCAGTAAGGGCTCACTTGAGGTTAGTAGTCGTGAGATTGAAATGAAACCAGTCAGCACTTACCTGTGCAGTTTTCTGTAGCCACATCCAGCTTCTGGAGTGTGCTGGCGAAGAGCTGGATTTAAACAGGTTGGAGTTTTGTCACCAAGTATAATGGAAGGAAAGAGGGTCAAGAGAGTTGTGAATGTTTTCAAGGGAGTGATTGTAATGATGGACTATAGAATCTCAGCTGGGTAAGTGAGAACAGGAATGGGATAAGGAACACTGAAAAGTGTTTAAAGTCAATGGATGATAGTTTCCAGTATGGTCAAAACTTATTGAAATTGAGCTGCTAGTACATAAGAAGGGGTGATTGGAGGATAAGATGTTTGAAATTGAAGCTAGGGAGGAGTTACAGAAACGATAGAGGCTAATGACCAGGTCTAGGGAATTACTGTGGAGTAGGTGGCTGAGTGGGGTGGAGGACTAGATCTCTGGAAGTTAGCTGGTAAAGGAACTGAAACCCAGGGGACTGGGATAATCATCTACCTGAATGTTGAAATCATCGAGACTTTTGGCAGGATTAGTTGAGTGACTGTGGACAAGTTTCTTGGTTTTTGGTGCCTGAGCCCTCATTTCTTAAAAAGGAAAAATCATGGTTCCTACCTCACTGGGTTGTTGTAAAGATTAAATAAGATAGATTTATCTCAAATGCTTAGTACAATACCTGCCACATAGTAAGCACTCACTAAAACAACAATACACTTTAAAGTTATGCAAGAACAAATTTTAAACTTCTGCAAATAGTAAGAAAATCTACTGCTTTTGAGAACCTTTTCCCACTACTTTTTAGTTATTTGCCTGCATTTCTTTTAACAATTTTGTTTCTGGTGTTTCTTCCTAACAGAAGTGCAAATAAAGGAGGTCGAAATCTTGTATCAAGAAGGCTTGTCTGAAATAGCTCTGAGCAGCCCTAGTGAACAGATTGCACTCATGGAAAGAAGTACATTCTTGAGGAAACTGGAACGAGGGGATCCCAAACCAGAATCACAAAGATGTCTGAGCAGTAACCTACAGAAAGAATTTCCCCAGGTATTCAAAATTAACTGGGTAATTGAGTAAGAGACAGGCTAGTTGAAAAATGCATTTGTTCATTTACCCATTCATACATTAAACTATCAGGAAGCCAGTTTTGATAGCACTTAAGAATATAGGCTTTGGGTTTAAATGGACCTCCTCTACCACTTGTTAGCAGTATGTCCTTGAACAAGTTGCTTAACTTTTGTGAGCCTCAATTTCCTCATCTATAAAATCTGGGAGCAACTGAACTACTCCACAAGGTGACCATGAAAATGAAATAATATGCGTAAAGCTCTAGAATAGTACCTCACATGTTAATTAGCATTATTGTTATTATTTATTGAGAACTTACCATGTGCCAGGCTTTGTGCTAGTGGATGTAGGAACAAGGTCAAATTAGAAATAATTTGGACTTGCAAGGAACTTACAAGCTAATGAAGGAAAGAAATAAACCAGTGGTTATAATTCAGTGTGGAAAGCTCTGTGATAAAGTGAAAACTCAGGGGAGGGGCTGAGTCAGGATGGGTAGAAAAGGCTTCCAGCAGAGGTAATGTTGAGTACCATTTTGAAAGCTGAGTAAGTGCTAGCTGGATGAAGAAGGTGGGAAAGGCATTTCTGGCAGAGGAAACAAAGTATAATACATACTGGTTCATGTGAGTCAATGCTTAGAAATGTGCCTGGAGATATTTTCAGAAACCACTTCATGGTGAGACTCATATGCTAAGCTAGAGGGTTTGGAATCAGCACCCAGCAGTGTTCCTGGAGCACACGGGAGGCATAAAAATATTTTGAATGTACAAATGACTAACTGTTCTGGAGAGTCACTAAATGATTTTAAGAGGAGAGTAACATGACCTGATTTGTGTTTTAGAAAAATCACTCTGGTCACAGTAGAGGGGTGGATTGGATAGGGACCAGATTGGAAGCCGGGATTTCAGGGGATGTTAACTAATAATTAATTAAAGAATGAGAACCAAAAACAAGGCTCAGAGTGTAATACAGAAGGGAAGAAGGAGTTATGAAGGAGATGGAATCTATAAAACAAATTGGACACTGTGGAGGTGAAGTCTGGGATGACCCTAAGGCTATCTACCCAGTCACTACTAAGTCATAGTTTTACCACTAATGGAGAGAAAGAATTAAAACAGATACTACAAAGGGTTTTTGTTATTATAAAATGTAATTCATAAAATATCTGTCATATTCCCAGTTATATTTTGTTTAAGCTAATGTTGTAATTTACCTGAGCATAAAGTAATCAGTAGAGTCACTTTTTTGTAGAAATTGACAAGCCAATTCAAAAATTGATAAGGAAATGCAAAGGAACTAGAATAGCCAAAACAACTTTGAAAAAGAAGAACTAGTTGAAAGATACACACTTCCTGCTTTCAAGACTTACCACAAAACTGCAGTAATCAAGAAAGTGCAGTATTGGTATAAAGGCAGATATATAGATCAATGGAACAGAATAAGGAGTCTAGAAATAGACCCACACCTACATGGTAAATTGATTTTCAACACAGGTGCCAAGGTAATTTAATGGGGAAAAGATACACTTTTCAACAAACAATGCTGGCACAATTGGATAGACATATGCAAAAAAACAAAAAAGAAAAACAAAACCCTCAACTCTATTGAGGTTCCCTTCCCCACTGGTAAAGGAGGGAGTCCCTACCCTAAATACTATGAGATAGCCAAATACATGACACCCAACATTGAACAGAGATGTGATTGATAGTTTATTAGTCAGATAGACTCACAGGCCAGGGAGGACACTGCCTGTCATGCAGGGCCACAGGGGTTGTACTCTGTGAATGGAGTGAACCCATAGGGGCCATGGGAGACAGACTTTGTATTACCAATAGGATGAGGTGCCCCCTAGTTCTCATGGGAGGATATGACTGGCTTGTTTAAAAAATTCCATGGGTTGACAGTTAAATGGCAGCCATTAGGCTGAGGACTGGATAAAATATAGCTGTTCTGACTGATAAGGGCACTAGCTGTGTTGAGAATCTTTCCCGTTGGATAGGGGCATATCTGGCAAAAGCAGGGGAATTCATGCTTAGGCTTTTGGTGCACTGTGAGTTACAAGGGTGTCAAGGTAACATGAAATTTTAGGCCTTACAATACATTTATCCTATATCATATACAAAAATTAACTCAAAATAGTTCATAGATCATGTAGGAGATAAAATTTACAGAAGAAAATCTTAGTGACCTTGGGTTTGGCAAGATTTTTATAAGACAGGAAAAGAAAAAAATTGGACTTCATAAAAGTTCAGAACATTTGCTCTTCAAAAGACAAAAATAAAAGAGCAAGCCACAGACAGGGAGATAATTTTTAAAAAAATATATCCAACAAAAGCTTTGTATCTAAATATATAAATAAATCTTAAAACTCAATAATAATAACACATTTAACCCAACTAAAAACTGGTCAAAAGACTTAAAAAGTGACTGCACTGAAGAACATATACAAATGGTAAATAAACACATGAAAAGATGCTTAACTTCATTTATTATTAGGAAAACACAGAAATTACAATGAAGTAATTTATTATGAGGTAACTATTAATGTATCAATGAATGGCTAAAATTTAAGACTAACCATATCGAGTGTTGGTGACAATGTGGAGCAACTGGAATTCCCTTATCCTACTGATGGGAATATAAAATGATACAGCCACTTTTGGAAACTAGTTTAGCATTGACTTAAAAAGTCAAACATATACTTATCACATAACCCTGCCATTCCACTCCTAGGAATATACCCAAGAGAAATGAAGGAATGTGCCCACATAAAGACATACATGTTACAGCAACTTTAATTGTAGTAGCCCTAAACTAGAATCAACTCAAATGTTCATCAAAAGGTAAATGTATAGATCCATAAAATGGAATATTACTTGGTAATAAAAAAGAATAAATATACAAAACAGATAAATTTCAAAATAATAATCTAAGTGAAATAAGCCAGACCAAAAAGAGTACATAGTCTATGATTCCATTTGTGTAAAATAGTAGAAAATGCAAACTAATATATAGTAACAGAAACAGATCAGTTGTTGCCTGGGGACAGTGTTAGGGGAGGAATGAATTATAAAGAAATGTAGGAAACTTTTAAGGGTGATGAATATTTTCATTATCTTTATTGTGGTATTGGTTTCATGGATGGATACATGTAAAAAAATATGTACACTGTAAATATGTGCAGTTATTATATATCAGTTATACCTTTAAAAAGATTTTTTAAAAAGATTTTTCAAAGATCTTATTATGAAATATAACCTGTTAAAATTTCATTGCCTCCCTAGGTGTGTGTGTGTGTATATATATATATTTTTTAATTAATTTATTTATTTATTATTTTTGGCTGAGTTGGGTCTTCATCGCTGCATGTGGGCTTTCTCTAGTTGTGGCGAGTGGGGGCTACTCTTCATTGTGGTGTGCGGGCTTCTCATTGCGGTGGCTTCTCTTGTTAAGGAACACAGGCTCTAGGGGCATGGGCTTCAGTAGTTGTGGCACATGGGCTTCATTGCTCTGCAGCATGTGGGATCTCCCTGGACCAGGCCTCGAACCTGTGTCCCCTGCATTGGCAGGCATATTCTTAGCCACTGTGCCACCAGGGAAGTCCCCGTAGGTATATTTTAATAGGCCAATACTGAATCAACCTGTGCATAAAGTAGGCAAGAGAGTCATTCCAACCAAAGTGAGGCCACGTAAAGTGACACGGAAGTTGAAGAATTTTGCAAGACCTCATCTATACACTAATTAATTTTACCTAACATTTGTTTTTTGGGGTTTTCTGACTTAATACAGGCACATAGTAGAAACAGATTCAAGCAGTATAAAATTGAATGAAAAATGAGTTTTCTCACCCCAAATCCTCAGTTCCATACTCCTAAACTACCACTGCTGACAATTTTTTATTTATCTTTCCAGAAAATTTTCATCCTCTTAAAATACAAATTATGTTCCATTGTGCATATTGTTTTCACTTTCTGTATTAGTGTATATAGATTTGCCTTAGTCTGTTTGACAACATATATTCTTTTGAATGGATGTATCAAAATTTATTTAATTTCTTTATTGTTGCATGGGGCAGAGGACAAAGGGATGACATTTAATGCCAAGAATAACCAAAGATTTAAAAAAACACATTTTATTATGGAATATAGCAGCATATATGCAGAAAAATGATAAAACTTAAAAAATACAGTTTGACAGATAGTTATGGAACAAACACCCATGTAACCACTGGTCCTGTGAGGAATACAACATTGCCAAATTCCTAGAAGCTTCCTTTTCTGATCACAACCCCCTTCCTCCCCACAAAGGTGTGCATCCCTAAGTAACATATATAGTAGTTTAGTTTTGTCTGTTTTTGAACATTACATACAAGGAATCAACTTTGGGAATTGCTTTTTTGTAAAACATTATGTTTGTATTATTTATTTTTAATTAGCTTGTCATTACTATGTATCATTCCATTGTGTGAATATATGGCATGAGACTATCCATTCTAAGTTGTTTTGGGTTGTTTCCAATTTATATCTATTATGAATGTAATATAATCTGTCAGTTATGCTGCTATGAATATTCTTATATATGTGCATGCACTTGTGTAGGGTATATACCTAGGAGTAGATTTAGGGAGTTATAGAGTATGTAGATCTTCAGCTTTACCAGATAATGTCAAACTGTCTCCTTAAGTAGTGGTACCAGTTTATACTGGCACCAGTAAATAGTGTATGAGAGTGCTTTTGTTCCTCATCAACACTTGATGTTGTCAGACTTTTAAATTTTTGCTAAACTACTGCGTGCATAATGATATCTCATGTTGGTTTTAATTAGCATTTCCCTGATTACTAGTGAACTTAATATGATTATCTGTCATTTGGATTTCCCATTTTATTAGTGTTTATTCAGGTCTTTTGTCCACTTAAAAACTGAGTTGTCTTTTTCTTACTGATTTATAGGAATTCCCTATGTTCTGGTTTCAAGTCTTTTATTGATTATGTGTATCACAAATACTTTTTTCCCACTTTGTGGTTTGTCTTTTTAATATTCTTAATAATGTCTTTTAATGAATAGAAGTTCTTAAATTTAATGTAGTTCAATTTATCAATCATTTGTCTTATGGCTAGTGTTTTTCTGTCTTGTTTAAGAAATCCTTGCTTTCTGGGATTTTCATTTTTGCTTTTATTGAATCTATAAATCAATTTAAGAGGAATTGACTATCTTAAATTATTGATATCATTTGTGATCATGGACTATCTCTCCATTTATTTTTTAATGTATATAAATAAAGTTTTATAATTTTCCCTACAAAATCTTGCACTTTTTTTTTTTTTTTTTTTTTTTTTCTTTTTGCGGTATGCGGGCCTCTCACTGTTGTGGCCTCTCCCGTTGCGGAGCACAGGCTCCGGATGCGCAGGCCCAGCGGCCATGGCTCACGGGCCCAGCTGCTCCGCGGCATATGGGATCCTCCCAGACCGGGGCACGAACCCGTATCCCCTGCATCGGCAGGCGGACTCTCAACCACTGCGCCACCAGGGAGGCCCTTGCACTTTTTAAAATATTTATTGCTAGGTACTTCATATTTTTGGGTGCTATTAATAGTAAATGCTATATTTATTAAGAATTTAATTTTCTAATGATTGCTAGTATTAAAAGTATAATTATTTTTATATATTGACTATACCTACCAATGTTGCTAAAATTTCTCATTTATCTTAATAATTTATTTGAAGATTTAAAATTTTTTCTACCTGTACAGTCCTATCTGGGAATAATGATACTTTTGTTTCTTCCTTTCCAATTTGATTCCTTTTAATTCTTTTATTTACCTTACTATACTGGCTAGGATCTCTAGTATTTTCTTGAATAGGAGACATACTTGTCTAGTTAATGATATTAGAGAAAAAGTATTCAGTGGTATGATGTTTGATTAAGGGTTTTTTTTTTAATGATACCCTTTGTCAGGTTAAGAAAGTTCTCTTTTATTCCTAGTTTGTTAAGAGCTTTTATTAGGAATTAATGTTGAGTTTATAAAATGTTTTTTCTATACCCATTGAGATAATAAAGTAATTTAGAAATTTCATCTGTTAATGTGAGAATTTCATTGATTAATTTTTCTAATGTTAAACCTATCTTGAGTTCCTGGGATAAATCCAACTTGTTCATGATTTGTTATCCTTTCTAAGTATTATAGATTAGTTTGATAAAATTTCATTTATGTTTTTGCATCTATGTTTATGAGTGAGGTTGCCCTGTGATTTTTCTTTTTGTATTATCGTTGTCAGGCTTTAATATCAAGGTCTGGCTAGCCAGTGTTAGCCCACCTTTTTTTCATTATTGCCTCCATAATGACACTTTTTAAAGTTTCTTTTGTTTTGTTTGTTTGTTTAATTTATTTTATTTTTGGCTGTGTTGGGTCTTCGTTGCTGTGCTTGGGCTTTTCTCTAGTTGTGGTGAGCGGGGGCTACTCTTCGTTGCAGTGCACAGGCTTCTCATTGCAGTGGCTTCTCTTGTTGCGAAGCACGGGCTCTAGGCGCACAGACTCAGTAGTTGTGGCTTGTGGGCTCTAGAGAGCAGGCTCAGTAGTTGTGGTGCACGGGCTTAGTTGCTCCACAGCATGTGGGATCTTCCCAGACCAGGGCTCGAACCTGTGTCCCCTGAATTGGCAGGCGGATTCTTAACCACTACGCCACCAGAGAAACCCAATAATGGCACTTCTTAGATAATTTTTTCTATCACTCTCCCATGAAATTTTAATGGCACTGATATAAAGTAATTCTATTTTTGTACTGTAGGCATCTGCACTTTGTACTTGAAACGGTAAGATTTTTCTCCCCCTAAAAATCAGTTTGCACTCCCTTGGGGGCAATATTGTCTCATTGAGAATGCATGGTCTCATCTCATAAAATAGATTGGACTGTGCTCCCTCTTTTTTTACATGATTGTTTTTTTAAATTTAAATGACATTTTTATTCATGAAGCTGATTGATGTAATTTTCATTCACCTCTTAATATTAACTTAGGAGAAATTTGAACAAACTCACCATCCTCTGCAAAGGGAACATCAGAAACATCAAGAACTTGTGCATCAGTCTAAAAAAAGTCTGAGTGAGGTAAGAAAAAATTATAATCTTTTACTTAATAACAGTAGCTAGTTACAAGTTAGCTTTTACCTTGGAAGTATTTTGTTTGAATATATTAAAATGTACAAATCCATGCCAAAACATATCAGTTGTGCATAAGAGTATTATAAACACATCACAAAAATTTGGGAAGAAGAAAAAAGTCAATCACCCATTTAACACAATAGCTGATTTTTATTGAATGTATCAAAACTCAAACAATCGATGTGTGTTACGTCCTTTGAAAAACCACCTTGGGACAGTACACACTTCTTCCCAAACACGTTTGGAGCTTCTTTTGGGGCGGAGTCCTTTAGACTGTATGGCACATTATTTTACATATAATTAATTCTGTTTGTGGAAATTATTTTTTGATCTGGGGAAATGTTATTAAGAGCTACATCCACTGAATAAAGCATATACAGAGAATTTAACAATGGGAAGTAACCCAAGATAAATATATATGGATGAGGGCTTCCCTGGTGGCGCAGTGGTTGAGAGTCCGCCTGCTGATACAGGGGACACAGGTTCGTGCCCCGGTCTGGGAAGATCCCACATGCTGCAGAGAGGTTGGGCCCGTGAGCCATGGCCGCTGAGCCTGCGCGTCCGGAGCCTGTGCTCCGCAACGGGAGAGGCCACAACAGTGAGAGGCCCGTGTATGGCAAAAACAACAACAACAACAACAAAATATATATATATATGGATGAAACTGTATATCCATCATAGTATTATTTTCAATAGCAAAAATTGGAAACTGCCAGAATGTTGAAATGATTATATAAATTATCTGCACCCACTGGAACATTGTATAGCCTTTAAAAATAATCATTACAAAATCTGTACAGCAATATAGAAAAATGTTCCTCATATAATGTTAAATGAAAAAGCCAGACAGAAACGTGTATATAGATTGGTATTATGACTATGTAAAAAATGTACATAAGTAAAAAATACTGCAAGGAAAGATACCAGTAAGCTAAAAATAGTTTTGTTATGTAGATGGTATTGGTTATTTTCTTATTTTTTAGAAAAATTTTTGTAATGATTATATTCATATAAAATAAATACATGTCTTGGGGATCAAAAGCAAAATATCATTGAGGTTGAATTTCTTACTTAGTTTTTAAAATGCTTGGAAAATAATTATAGGAAAGGAGCTCTAAACATGATTTGAGCCTTAATTGTGTACATACCTTGAAATTAAATGAAATACCTTATGTAAAGGCATAAGTATTTAATCACCATATAAATGAGGAGTATTTTCACTCTCTTTGGCCAGATGATAATTTTTATGATTAAATTTCTATTATATAACCATAATCTCTTAGATATGTTAGGTTTGAACCTTGTGAAATTGCATGTTTATAGGTTAAAAACAATCAAATATCACCAGTTTTCTATGGTTCAACCTAATAAAAGAAGTGCACATAAATATTCTGTTTGCTACTCTTCTTTATTGGCTTTCAAACATTTATAGGTAATAGCACGATGTCATAAGGGTATATTTACTTTTTGGTGTACTACTAACAATGGTTTTATTTCAGTCCCATGATGAAGACCCAGAAAAAAGTAAAATATCACAAAACTGCAGAGAGAGAGATATGGAACAAGTAACGAGGAGGTTAGGGATGGCCCATGAAGAGATCCGAAGGCTCACTGATGAACTGCAAGGGAAGGAGAAAGAACAGAGTAAATTAGGTAAGCTGTGGTTACAGACGAACATGTCTAACAATGTTTTAAGTGTAATGATCCTACTCAGGTTGGAACATGAGAGCACTGAGAAAAAAAATCTTTTAAGATAAACACATAAAAGTCTGATATACAGCCTCATTTTCTACAGTGTCCAGAAATTTTTATTGAAGCATAGCATAACATACCTACCAAAAAGTGTACAACTACAATATTTACACTACCCAGTGCAAGAAATTTCCAGCACTCTGGAAGCCTTGTTTCTTCTTCCTATGTCTACATATTTTCTCCTCCCCAAAAATAATGACTATCCTAACTTTTAAGGTTATTTCTGAGTTTTGACTACAGGGAGTATGCATCCTTTAGTTTGTTTCTTTTGTTCAATCTTATGTTTGTGAGATTCATTTATGTTGTTGCATGTAGCAGTAGTTTGTTCACTTTTGTTGTTTGTACTCTAGTATTCCATTGAATAAGCCTACTCAATGTATTCTATTTATCCATTCTACTGATGATGGACATTTATGTTGTTTCCAGTTGTGCTCTATTATGAATTGTGCTGCTATGAATATTCTTGTGCTTATCTGTACATCTCTGATCATGACATTCCTAAGAGTAGAATTATTAGATCAAAGGGTTACGGGTTTGTTCTACTTTGGTAGATACTGCCATACTGTCTTCCAAATAGTTGTATTAATTTAAGATCTTCTCAGTTGTATATGAGATTTTGGTTGCTTCACATTCTTTGTCAATACTCAGTATTGTCAGTCTTATTAATTTTACCTTTTCTGATGAGTATGTACTAGTATTTAATTGTGGCTTTACTTTGCATTTCCCTGACAGCTAATGATGTTGAAAATCCTTTAATATGTTTGTTGTTATTATTGCTCATTTAGATATACTGTTTTGTGAAGTTCCTGCTCAAGTCTTGCACATATTTTTCTATTGGGTTGTATCTTTATGTTTTGTAGGAGTTTATTAATTTGTAGGCATTTTCTGTATATTCTGGATATGAGCCTTTTGTTGGATATAAATGTCATGTTAAGTTTTTTTGCCATATAGAAATGCTAATATTTATCAAGTCAGATTTAACCAAGTTATTCTTTATGGCTTCTGGGTTTTCACGTGTAAAGCCTTTTCTGTATCACTACAAGGTTATTGAAAATGTTCTCCTCTGGTGTTTTTTTTTTCTTTTAGTGCATTTATGGATTTATTATTTATGTTTCAATCTTTGCTTTATCTATAATTTATTTTAGTATGAAGTTTAAATTTTTAAAATGACTTCCTCTCTATATAATTTGCAATAATTAAAGAAATTAGACTGATTCTTTTTCATGCAGTATGTATGTTACTTTAGGATCATTTCTTAAAATGTTAAATGTATAAAACAATAATGATCCTGCCAAATTGATTGTGGAATTAAAAACAAAGAATATCAGGAGGGTTGAGATTTTGTTAAGAATGCATTTTAAACAGTGAACACAAATGACCTTTTCAGAATGATGGAAAATTGGGCTAACGGGTACACAATTGCATATATTTGTCAAAATTCATCAGATTACTTAAAAGCATGAATGTTACTGTATGCAAAGTATATCTCAATAAACCCAATTAGAAAAAAAAAGAAATTTGGCCACGTGATTCTGATGAGAAGCAGTCTGCTACTTGTAGTACAGAAGGAGAAAGGAAAAAGCAGGAGCCCTGTTATGTTTAGTTACATTTGGATGCAGCAGAACACAATCACATAGCACCCTGTTCCGTCAGCACTTGGTTGCTCTGGTGGATCCTAAACTATTAATTGAAAACTGTCTGCACAGTGAGTATCCCCAGGGGACCGCTGGGAAGCTGAGTTAGCAAGTCCTTTTAAAATATCATGTGTAGTGTCAGTGTGGGTCTTACGTGTTACTTCTTGAATCATCCATCAATTTATAGCCAGAATCTATCCCTAGGTATATGTGTTACATGATAGTGTTTCCCAAGTATTAGCCTATTTCTTTCAACAAACTGACTCTTTTAAATGAAGGACTTTATTTTAGTTTATTTTCTAGCTCTCTTTATATCACACCCAAAAATTTGTATGGGAATGAAAAATTTTGGCCAATAATAAAAATAGTTTTCAATAATAAAAAAGAATACATGCCAAATATTTATTTATTCTTCAATAAATAAATTACAAGAAAAAGATGAATTTTTAAAGGTTTGAAGGAATTATTAACCAAATATAATGTGTGGCCTTTGCTGGATTCTGATTCAAACAGGTTTTTTAACATTTATGAAACAGTTGGAAGTTTGAATGCTAATTGGCTATTTGTATTAAGGAATTCTTGTTAAATTTCCTTAATCACACATAATGGTATTGAGTTTATATTTAAAAAGAGTCCTTATCTTTTAGAGGTACATAGTGAAATATTTATAGATGAATGATATGATGTCTGGGAGATGCTTCAAAATACAGGCCCCTACCTTACACCTATACAAAAATTAACTAAGTGGACCACAGAACTAAATGTAAGAGTTAAAATTATAAAATGCTTAGAAGAAAACACAGGAGTAAATCCTTATGATCTGGAGTTAGGCAATCACATGTTAGATATAACACCAAAAACGAGAGTGATAAGAGAAAACCTAATAAATTGTACTTACTCAAAGTTTAAAATTTCTGTGCTTCAAAATATACTAACAAGAAAGTGAAAAGACAAACCACAGACTGAGAGAAATATTTGCAAATTATGTGTTTGATGTGGGACTCATATCCAGAATATATGAAGAATTCTCACATATTCTTTTATATTATTATAAAAAGACAGCCCAATTTTAAAGTAAACAAAATAAAATTTGAGTAGACATTTCTTTAGAGAAGGTATATGAATGGCCAATAGGCACATGAAAAGATGCTCAATGTCATTGGTCATTAGGGAAGTGCAAATTAAAACAATGAGATCCCTCTTCACACCCTCTAGAATGGCTATAATAAAAAAGACAATGACAAGTGTTGGCAAGGATGTGTAGAAATTGGAACATTGCTGATGGGATTGTAAAATGATGCAGACACTTTGGAAAACAATTTGGCAGTTTCTCAAGGTGTTAAATGTAAAATTATCATGTGACCCAGCAATTCCACTCCTGCGTGACCCAGGAGAAATGAAGACGTATGTCCACTCAAAAACTTGTATGAGAAGTTAACACAACATTGTAAGTCAACTACACTTCAATAAAATAAATTTAAAAAAAATCTTGTATGTGAATGTTCAGAGCACTATTATTTACAGTAGCCAAAACATAGAAACAACTCAAACGTCCATCATTTGGTGAGTAGATAAACAAAACGTGGTATATCCATCCTGTGCAGAAAATAGTTAACATAGAAAACCTGCTACTGGGAAGCTGCTGCATAGCACAGGGAGATAAGCTCGATGCTTTGTGATGACCTAGAGGGGTGGAGGAATAGGAAGGGTACGAGGGAGGCTCAAGAGGGAGGGGATATGGGGACACATGTATCCATATAGCTGATTCACTTTATTGTACAGCAGAAACTAACACAACATTGTAATGCAATTATACTCCAATAAAGATGTAAAAAAAAAAAAGAAGAAGAAGACCTGACACTGCTGTCCTTAGAAAGTCCTGCTTGTCAGGTTAGCCCTTGGCTAGTATCTGGAAACTTGCATTTGGGGAAGGTTCCCACCATTCCCCAATTTGTAATAGTGGCTTACTGTGCTTGACCTCTTTGTACAAACAATGTGATTTATGCTGAAAACCTGCTTTCCTTCTGAGAGTCTGGGATTTTGATGTGTCCTGGGCAGAAGGTGGTGTCTATGTCACCAGCCCCCAATAAATATGTTGACCACCGAGTCTGTAATGAATTTTCCTGGTAGACAACATTTCACATGAATTGTCAATTCATTGCTGGAGAAATTAAGCACACCCTGTGTGACTCCACTGGGAAAAGACTCTTGGAAGCTTGTGCCTGATTTCCTCTGCACCTTTTCTGTGTGATTGGGAATGATCTCTTACAAGATTCATGTGAGTGTCTTACTTCTGGGAGATTCCTCAACTTGCCATTATAGGAGGCCTATCAGCCATACCATTGGTGATGAGTAAACCACAGGAGGCAAAGTGATAAAACCTGGGTTAGAGAACCCAAATCCAAGACTCCAATGCCCCATATACTTTCCTTACGCCCTTCTGCTCTCCTCATAAAATTCTTGAATGGTACCAAAAGCTATTTCCTGAAATTTTGCTATTTTGATATTTCTAGAAACTACTGGCAAAATTCTAAATATTATTAATTGTAGGAATTAATTTTAAGTATTTCTGTGTGTAATTTCTTTTTACTAAACTGGTAGTACCATGCTTAAAAACTTTCAGCTGTTCCTGTTGTTTACAGTAGTCCAAACTCTTCAGCATAGAATCTGGTTAGGGAAACAGGGAAATATTACAAGATCAGATGATATCAAGGACAGGGATAAATATAAGGTGTAGTACGAATATTAAGAGGGGAATCTGGAAAACATTCCAGGAGGAGGTGACATTCAGAAAGTCAGGGGACAGCCATCAGAAAGAAAGTGTTCCAAAGAGAAATAGTCATTTGAAATTTGATTATTATACTAATCAGTTGCTCCATACACAAATATTTTGTTCTTTTTTTCTTTTAGATTCTGCACTTGAGAAGTCTCAACTAGAAATTGAGAAATTGAAAGAAAATTTGATAAAGCTGAAAGAAAATGGTGAGTCATTTTAGCAGATATAACAATATTTAATAATAAAATATCAAACAATAATATAATTTATGTTAGGTAATATTTTTAAATAATATTACTTAATAAATATAATAATATTACCACTACTTCTGTTGAGGCAGGAGATAGATGGGACCCAGGCTGAACAGTTGGAGTTCGTCCCCTGTGGACAGATACTCCAAAATAGCAGGAGGGAGGAGAAGCTAAGCCCTGCCCAGACAAAAGATAAAAGACCACATATTCCTCATTCTCGAAGGAGAAGACCTTCCTGACTACACACATGCAGAAAGGATCCTTGAAGATCGAAAAGGGAGGGGGCGCCACCCCATAGTAGGTGATGTCAGGCTACCCATAGGCCTCTTCGCTAGAATCCATCTTGGCTAAGAGATGTGTGCGCACACGTGGGAGGACGCTGAGATATACCAAATACAGGCTCAGGCCAGGCAAAGCAAGATGACTGGCCAAGGAAACGTGGAAGAAATGCCCCATAAAGGTGAATCAAACTACCACTAGGGTGTGACTCTCTCTCTGAGCCCCCCGGTGTGTCTATCCACAGGTACCCTTTTTCCTCCTAATAAACACTTTACTTGTTTCACTACTTTCTGTCTTTGTGGGAATTCATTTCTGCAGAGCTGTATGGGCCAGGGCTTTGTCACTGGTCACTGGTCTAGTGCCTAGGATTCAGCACTCTCACTGTCGCGGCCTGACTTTAATCTCTGTCTGGGAACCAAAATCCTGCTTCAAGCCGCTGCAGACTGAGGCCACCCTAGATCACTATTATTACTATATCTACTGCTATTACTATTACTACCACTTGTTGCTTACTAACAGGTACGCTGTCAGGCATTTTATTTATTTATTAAAAATTTTTTTAACATATTTATTGGAGTATAATTGCTTTACAATGGTTAGTTTCTGCTTTATAACAAAGTGAATCAGTTATACATATACATATGTCCCCATATCTCTTCTCTCTTGTGTCTCCCTCCCTCCCACCCTCCCTAATCCACCCCTCTAGCTGGTCACAAAGAACCCAGCTGATCTCACTGTGCCATGCGGCTCCTTCCCACTAGCTATCTATCTATTTTACGTTTGGTAGTGTATATATGTCCATGTCACTCTCTCACTTAGTCCCAGCTTACCCTTCCCCCTCCCCATATCCTCAAGCCCATTCGCTAGTAGGACTGCGTCTTTATTCCCATCTTGCCCTTAGGTTCTTCATGACCTTTTTTTTTTTAGATTCCATATATATGTGTTAGCATATGGTATTTGTTTTTCTCTTTCTGACTAACTTCCCTCTGTATGACAGTCTCTAGGTCCATCCACCTCACTACAAATAACTCAATTTCATTTCTTTTTACGGCTGAGTAATATTCCATTGTATATATGTTCCACATCTTTTTTTTTATTAGTTTCTGCTTTATAACAAAGTGAATCAGTCATACATATACATCTGTTCCCACATCCCTTCCCTCATACATCTCCCTCCCTCCCACCCTCCCCATCCCACCCCTCCAGGCGGTCACAAAGCACCGAGCTGATCTCCCTGTGCTCTGCGGCTGCTTCCCACTATCTATCTACCTTACATTTGGTAGTGTATATATGTCCATGCCTCTCTTTCGCTTTGTCACAGCTTACCCTTCCCCCTCCCCATATCCTCAAGTCCATTCTCAAGTAGGTCTGTGTCTTTATTCCCGTTTTACCCCTAGGTTCTTCATGACATTTTTTTTTAATTCCATATATATGTGTTAGCATACGGTATTTGTCTTTCTCTTTCTGACTTACTTCACTCTGTATGACAGACTCTAGGTCTATCCACCTCATTACAAATAGCTCAGTTTCGTTTCTTTTTATGGCTGAGTAATATTCCATTGTAAATATGTGCCACATCTTCTTTATCCATTTATCTGTCGATGGACACTTAGGTTGCTTCCATGTCTTGGCTATTGTAAATAGAGCTGCAATGAACATTTTGGTACATGACTCTTTTTGAATTATGGTTTTCTCAGGGTATATGCCCAGTAGTGGGGTTGCTGGATCATATGGTAGTTCTATTTTTAGTTGTTTAAGGAACCTCCATACTGTTCTCCATAATGGCTGTATGAATCTACATTCCCACCAAAAGTACAAGAGGGTTCCCTTTTCTCCACACCCTCTCCAGCATTTATTGTTTCTAGATTTTTTGATGATGGCCATCCTGACCAGTGTGAGGTGATATCTCATTGTAGTTTTGATTTGCATTTCTCTAATGATTAATGATGTTGAGCATTCTTTCATGTGTTTGTTGGCAATCTGTATATCTTCTTTGGAGAAATGTCTATTTAGGTCTTCTACCCATTGTTGGATTGGGTTCTTTGTTTCTTTGATATTGAGCTGCATGAGCTGCTTGGAAATTTTGGACATTAATCCTTTGTCAGTTGCTTCATTTGCAAATATTTTCTCCCATTCTGAGGGTTGTCTTTTGGTCTTGTTTATGGTTTCCTTTGCTGTGCAAAAGCTTTTAAGTTTCATTAGGTCCCATTTGTTTACTTTTTTTTTGTTTGTTTGTTTGTTTGTTTGTTTGTTTTTTTTGCTGTACGCGGGCCTCTCACTGCTGTGGCCTCTCCCGTTGCGGAGCACAGGCTCCGGACACACAGGCTCCGCGGCCATGGCTCGTGGGCCCAGCCGCTCCGCGGCATGTGGGATCTTCCGGGATCGGGGCACGAACCCGTGTCCCCTGCATCGGCAGGCGGACTCTCAACCACTGCGCCACCAGGGAAGCCCTCCATTTGTTTACTTTTGTTTTTATTTCCATTTCTCTAGGAGGTGGGTCAAAAAGGATCTTGCTGTGATTTATGTCATAGAATGTTCTGCCTATGTTTTCCTCTAAGAGTTTGATAGTGTCTGGCCTTACATTTAGGTCTCCAATCCATTTTGAGTTTATTTTTGTGTATGGTGTTAGGGAGTGTTCTAATTTCATTCCTTTACATGTAGCTGTCCAGTTTTCCCAGCACCACTTATTGAAGAGGCTGTCTTTTTTCCACTGTATATTCTTGCCTCCTTTATCAAGATAAGGTGACCATATGTGTGTGGGCTTATCTCTGGGCTTTCTATCTTGTTCCATTGATCTATATTTCTGTTTTTGTGCCAGTACCATACTGTCTTGATTACTGTAGCTTTGTAGTATAGTCTGAAGTCCAGGAGCCGGATTCCTCCAGCTCCGTTTTTCTTTCTCAAGATTGCTTTGGCTATTCGGGGTCTTTTTTGTTTCCATACAAATACTGAATTTTTTGGTTCTAGTTCTGTGAAAAATACCAGTGGTAGTTTGATAGGGATTGCATTGAATCTGTAGATTGCTTTGGGTAGTATAGTCATTTTCACAATGTTGATTTTTCCAATCCAAGAACATGGTATATCTCTCCATCTATTTGTATCATCTTTAATTTCTTTCATCATTGTCTTATAATTTTCTGCATACAGGTCTTTTGTCTCCTTAGGTAGGTTTATTCCTAGATATTTTATTCTTTTTGTTGCAATGGTAAATGGGAGAGTTTTCTTGATTTCTCTTTCAGATTTTTCATCATTAGTGTACAGGAATGCCAGAGATTTCTGTGCATTACTTTACCAAATTTACTTTACCAAATTCATTGATTAGCTCTAGTAGTTTTCTGGTAGCATCTTTAGGATTCTGTATGTATAGTATCATGTCATGTGCAAACAGTGACAGCTTTACTTCTTCTTTTCCAATTTGGATTCCTTTTATTTCTTTTGTTCTCTGATTGCTGTGGCTAAAACTTCCAAAACTATGTTGAATAAGAGTGGTGAGAGTGGGCAACCTTGTCTTGTTCCTGATCTTAGTGGAAATGGTTTCAGTTTTTCACCATTGAGGACAATGTTGGCTGTGGGTTTGTCATATATGACCTTTATTATGTTGAGGAAAGTTCCCTCTATGCCTACTTTCTGGAGGGCTTTTATCATAAATAGGTGTTGAATTTTGTCGAAAGCTTTCTCTGCATCTATTGAGATGATCAAATGGTTTTTCTCCTTCAATTTGTTAATATGGTGTATCACATTGATTGATTTGCATATATTGAAGAATCCTTGCATTCCTGGAATAAACCCCACTTTATGATCTTGGAGTATGATCCTTTTAATGTGCTGTTGGATTCTGTTTGCTAGTATTTTGTTCAGGATTTTTGCATCTATGTTTATCAGTGATATTGGCCTGTAGTTTTCTTTCTTTGTGACATCTTTGTCTGGTTTTGGTATCAAGGTGATCGTAGCCTTGTAGAATGAGTTTGGGAGTGTTCCTCCCTCCGCTATATTTTGGAAGAGTTTGAGAAGAATAGGTGTTAGCTCTTCTCTAAATGTCTGATAGAATTCGCCTGTGAAGCCATCTGGTCCTGGGCTTTTGTTTGTTGGAAGATTTTTTATCACAGTTTCAATTTCAGTGCTTGTGATTGGTCTGTTCATATTTTCTATTTCTTCTTGGTTTAGTCTTGGAAGGTTGTGCATTTCTAAGAATTTGTCCATTTCTTCCAGGTTGTCCATTGTATTGGCATAGAGTTGCTTGTAGTAATCTCTCATGATCCTTTGTATTTCTGCAGTGTCAGTTGTTACTTCTCCTTTTTCATTTCTAATTCTATTGATTTGAGTCTTGTCCCTTTTTTTCTTGATGAGTCTGGCTAATGGTTTATCAATTTTGTTTATCTTCTCAAAGAACCAGCTTTTAGTTTTATTGATCTTTGCTATTGTTTCCTTCATTTCTTTTTCATTTATTTCTGATCTGATCTTTATGATTTCTTTCCTTCTGCTAACTTTGGGGTTCTTTTGTTCTTCTTTCTCTAATTGCTTTAGGTGTAAGGTTAGGTTGTTTATTTGAGATGTTTCTTGTTTCTTAAGGTAGGATTGTATTGCTATAAACTTCCCTCTTAGAACTACTTTTGCTGCATCCCATAGGTTTTGGGTTGTCGTGTTTCATTGACATTTGTTTCTAGGAATTTTTTTAATTTCTTCAGTGATCTCTTGGTTATTAATAGTGTGTTGTTTAGCCTCCATGTGTTTGTATTTTTTACAGATTTTTCCTGTAATTGATATCTAGTCTCATAGTGTTGTGGTCAGAAAAGATACTTGATATGATTTGAATTTTCTTAAATTTACCAAGGATTGATTTGTGACCCAAGATATGATCTATCATGGAGAATGTTCCATGAGCACTTGAGACAATGTGTATTCTGTTGTTTTTGGATGGACTGTCCTATAAATATCAATTAAGTCCATTATGTTTAATATGTCATTTAAAGCTTGTGTTTCCTTCTTTTTTTCCATTTTGGATGATCTGTTCATTGGTGAAACTGGGGTGTTAAAGTCCCCTACTGTGATTGTGTTACTGTCGATTTCCCCTTTTGTGGCTGTTAGTATTTGCCTTATATTTTGAGGTGCTCCTATGTTGGGTGCATAAATATTTACAATTGTTATATCTTCTTGGATTGATCCCTTGATCATTATGTAGTGTCCTTCTTTGTCTTTTGTAATAGTCTTTGTTTTAAAGTCCATTTTGTCTGATATGAGAATAGCTACTCGAGGTTTCTTTTGATTTCCATTTGCATGGAATATCTTTTTCCATCCCCTCACTTTCAGTCTGTATGTGTCCGTAGGTCTGAAGTGGGTCTCTTGTAAGCAGCATATATACAGGTCTTGTTTTTGTATCCATTCAGCCAATCGATGTCTTTTGGGTGGAGCATTTAATCCATTTACATTTAAGGTAATTATTGATATGTATGTTCCTATTACCATTTTGTTAATTGTTTTGGGTTTGTTATTGTAGGTCTTTTCCTTCTCTTGTGTTTCCTGCCTAGAGAAGTTCCTTTAGCATTTGTTGTATAGCTGGTTTGGTGGTGCTGAATTCTCTTAGCTTTTGCTTTCTGTAAAGGTTTTAATTTCCCCGTCAAATCTGAATGAGATCCTTGCTGGGTAGAGTAATCTTGGTTGCAGGTTTTTCTCCTTCATCACTTTAAATGTGTCCTGCCACTGCCTTCTGGCTTGCAGAGTTTCTGCTGAAAGATCAGCACATCTTTTGTTGTTGTTGTTGTTAACCTTATGGGGATTCCCTTGTGTGTTATTTGTTATTTTTCCCTTGCTGCTTTTAATATTTTTTCTTTCTATTTAATTTTTGATAGTTTGATTAATATGTGTCTTGGCATGTTTCTCCTTGGATTGGTCCAGCATGGGACTCTCTGTGCTTCCTGGACTCTGTTAACTATTTCCTTTCCCATATTAGGGAAGTTTTCAACTATAATCTCTTCAAATATTTTCTCAGTCCCTTTCTTTTTCTCTTCTTCTTTTGGGACCCCTATAATTCGAATGTTGGTATGTTTAATGTTGTCCCAGAGGCCTCTGATACTGTCCTCCATTCTTTTCATTCTTTTTTCTTTATTCTGCTCTGCAGTAGTTATTTCCACTATTTTATCTTCCAGGTCACTTATCCGTTCTTATGCCTCAGTTATTCTGCCATTGATCCCTTCTAGAGAATTTTTAATCTCATTTATTGTGTTGTTCATCTCTGTTTGTTTATTCTTTAGTTCTTCGAAGTCCTTGTTAAACATTTCTTGTATTTTCTCCATTCTATTTCCAAGATTTTGGATCATCTTTACTATCATTACTCTGAATTCTTTTTCAGGTAGACTGCCTATTTCCTCTTCATTTGTTAGGTCTGGTGGGGTTTTGCCTTGCTCCTTCATCTGCTGTGTTTCTCGGTGTTCTCATTTTGCTTAACTTACTGTGTTTGGGGTCTCCTTTTCGCAGCCTGCAGGTTCGTAGTTCCCGTTGTTTTTGGTGTCTGTCCCCAGTGGCTAAGGTTGGTTCAGTAGGTTGTGTAGGCTTCCTGGTGGAGGGGACTAGTGCCTGTGTTCTGGTGGGTGAGGCTGGATCTTGTCTTTCTGGTGGGCAGGTCCACGTCTGGTGGTGTGTTTTGGGGTGTCTGTGGACTTATTAGGATTTTAGTCAGCCTCTCTGCTAATGGATGGGGTTGTGTTCCTGTCTTGCTAGTTGTTTGGCATAGGGTGTCCAGCACTGTAGCTTGCTGGTTGTTGAGTGGAGCTGGTCTTGGTGTTGAGATGGAGATCTCTGGGAGATTTTCACTGTTTGATATTACATGGAGCTGGGAGGTCTCTTGTGGACCAGTGTCCTGAAGTTGGCTCTCCCATCTCAGAGGCACAGCACTGACGCCTGGCTGGAGCACCAAGAGCCTGTCATCCACACAGCTCAGAATAAAAGGGAGGAAAAAAAAGAAAGAAAGAAAGAAGAAGATAAAATAAAATAAAATAAAGTTATTAAAATAAAAAATATATGTAGAAAAAGAATTTTGTATTTGTAGAAAAAAAATTTTTAAGTAAAAAAAATTAAAAACAAAAACAAAAACGGACAGACAGAACCCTAGGACAAATGGTAAAAGCAAAGCTATACAGACAAAATTGCACACTCACAAAAAGAGAAAAAGGGAAAAAATATATATATATCGTTGCTCCCGAAGTCCACCTCCTCAATTTGGGATGATTCGTTGTCTATTCAGGTATTCCACAGATGCAGGGTACATCAAGTTGACTGTGGAGGTTTAATCCGCTGCTCCTGAGGCTGATGGGAAAGATTTCCCTTTCTCTTCTTTGTTCGCACAGCTCCTGGGGTTCAGCTTTGGATTTGGCCCTGCCTCTGCATGTAGGTCGCCTGAGGGCATCTGTTTTTCGCTCAGACAGGACGGGATTAAAGGAGCAGCTGATTAGGGGGCTCTGGCTCACTCAGGCCGGGAGGAGGGGCGGGGTACGGAGTGCGGGGCGAGCCTGTGGCGGCAGAGGCCGGCGTGACGTTGCATCAGCCTGAGGCGCGCCGTGAGTTCTCCCGGGGAAGTTGTCCCTGGATCACAGGACCCTGGCGGTGGCGGGCGGTACAGGCTCCCGGGAGGGGCCGTGTGGACACTGACCCGTGCTTTCACACAGGCTTCTTGGTGGCTGCAGCAGCAGCCTGCCTTAGCATCCCATCCCCGTCTCTGGGGTCCGCGCTGATAGCTGCGGCTCGCGCCCGTCTCTGGAGCTCCTTAAGCGGCCCTCGCGCGCCAGGAAACAAAGAGGCAAGAAAAAGTCTCTTGTCTCTTCGGCAGGTCCAGACTTTTTCCCGGACTCTGTCCCAGCTAGCTGGGGCACACGAGCCCCTTCAGGCTGTGTTCACACAGCCAACCCCAGTCCTCTCCCTGGTATCCGACCTCCGAAGCCCGAGCCTCAGCTCCCAGCCCCGTCCGCCCCGGCGGGCGAGCAGACAAGCCTCTCGGGCTGATGAGTGCCGGTCGGCTCCGATCCTCTGTGCGGAAATCTCTCCGCTTTGCCCTCCGCACCCCTGTTCCTGTGCTCTCCTCCGCGACTCGGAAGCTTTCCCCCTCCACCACCCGCAGTCTCCGCCCGCGAATGGGCTTCCTAGTGTGTGGAAACCTTTCCTCCTTCACGGCTCCCTCCCACTGGTGCAGGTCCCGTCCCTATCCTTTTGTCTCTGTTTATTCTTTTTTCTTTTGCCCTATCCAGGTACATGGGGAGTTTCTTGCCTTTTGGGAGGTCTGAGGTCTTCTGCCAGCGTTTAGTAGGTGTTCTGTAGGAGTTGTTCCCCGTGTAGATGTATTTCTGATGTATTTGTGGGGAGGAAGGTGATCTCCGTGTCTCACTCTTCCGCCATCTTGAAGCTCCTCTCCTGTCAGGCATTTTAAATGGATTATCTCTAATGTTAACAACAGTGACAAGTTGTATTATTATTACCATTTCATTGATAAAAAAACTGAGTCATGACGAGGTTAAATGAATTGTCCAATAGCTACTTTAGAGACTTCCCTGGTGGCACTGGCACAGTGGTTAAGAATCTGCCTGCCAGTGCAGAGGACTCTGGATCAAGCCCTGGTCGGGGAAGATCCCACATGCCGCGGAGCACCTAAGCCTGCGCACCACGACTACTGAGCCTGTGCTCTAGGGCCTGTGTGCTGAAACTACTGAAACCTGTGTGCCTAGAACTCATGCTCCGCAGCAAAAGAAGTCACCGCAATGAGAAGCTCGCGCACCGCAACAAAGAGTAGCCCCTGCTAATCGCAACTGAGAAAAGACTGCGCGCAGCCAAAAAAAAAAAAAAAAAAGCTACATAAAGTATTAGAGCTGGTATTTCAGTCCATATATGTCTGACTCCAAAACCTTTGGTCAACACAAACAATACATATTTTACTGGGACCACTGAGATCAAGGCAACTTATAATACATTTAACAACACTTCACACATATTTGTTTGCTGGGAAGCCAATAGGCTTGGAATAAGTGGTGAATTAGTTAATCTGACCCTATCTTGGCTGTGTAAAAATGATACCAGCTATAAATAATGTAATGACATTTGAGTGTCATAATGGTAGTAACTACGAAAATAATTTAAAATATGTTTACCAATTTTAATAGTTATAAAACTAGGTTTATTTACCCTGTGCTCTTGTGATTTATAATGAGAAACATGTATTTGGTCTTCATCCTTGTTTCTGCCACCCCCAAGCCCTTGGAATTTCCTAAGTGATAAGAACAGTAGGGCTGTCTTTTGTCGTGGTAATGAGGACTCTTGGAAAGCCCCTCGGTAACCAAAGGATGGGAGTTAGTTGCCAGGGGAGCCAACCACGTGATTAGAGGGTTGGAACTTTCAGTGCCACCCTCCACCCCCTCTGTAACCCCAACTCCTCCGTGTCCCCACCCCCACCTCCTAGGAGGGGGGAGGGGCTGGAGATTAAGTTCAATTGCCAGTGGCCAGTGATTTAATCAGTCGTGCCTGTGTAATGAAGCTTTCATAGAAACCCAAAGGAGCGGGTTCAGGGAGCTTCCGGGTTGGTAAACACATGGAAATTTGGGGAGCGTAGCGCACTCAGGGAGGGCATGAAAGGTCTGCACCCCTTTCCCCAGACCTTGCCCTTAGGCATCTCTTCCATCTAGCTATTCCTGAGTTACATTCCTTTATAATAAACCGGGTAATCTAGTAAATAAAACGTTTCCCTGAGTTCTTTGAGCTGCTTTAACAAATTAATCAAACCCAAGGAGGAGGTCATGGGAACCTCTGATTTATAACCAATCGGCCAGAAGCACAGATAACAACCTGCCCTTTCAATTGGCATCCGAAGCAGAGGGCAGTCCTGTGCGGCTGAGCCCTTAACCCGTGGAATCTGATGCTATCTCCACGTAGATAGCCTCAGAACTAAGTTGAATTGTAGAACAGCAAGCTGGCATCGGAGAATTACGTAGGTGTGTGGGGAAAAAAAAACCATGCATTACAATTGATGATCAGGATTGTTTAAAAAATATATGAATACAATTATAAAATGAACACTGCTTTCTTAGTAACTGATAGAGCAAGAAAACAAAATCAGTAAGCATATAGAAGACCTAATAACACTACTAAGCCACATGACATCATCGATAATTATAGAAAACTCCACCAGAAGTATTATATTCTTTTCAAGTACATATGGAGCATTCACAAAATTATGTTATCGCCATAAAACAAATTTCTGCAGAAGAACTGAAATCATTCAAATTATGTTCTCTGACCATAATAGAATTAAACCAAAAAGCAATAACAGTGGTATGTTTAGAAAATCGCCAAATATTTGGAAGTTGAATAAGATACTTCTAAACTGCCATGCCTTCCGAGAAAAAATTACAAGGGATATTACAAAGTATTTTCTATGAATTAACTTGAATGACAATGAAAACACTGAACATATCAGTATTTGTGGGATGCATCTAAGCCAGTGCTTAAGAGGGAAACTTATCCCATTTAATGCTTATACCAGAAATCAAGAAAGGACTCAAAATAATCTAAGCTTCTACTTAAAAAACCCAGGATAAGAACAAATTAAATCCAAAGCAAGCAAAAAGAAGGAGATATTTAAAATAAGATTGAGGTCAATAAAAGTAAAAACAGAACAAAATAGAATAAATTAGTGGCATGAAGGGCTGGTTCTTCGGAAGGATCAATAATATTGGTAAACGTCTAACTAGATTGTTCACGAAAAAATGAGAGAAGACACACATTACCCATATAAGCAATGACAGAGAACATTTCTACAGATCAAAAAGATAATAAGGGAATATATTGAGCAACTTTATGACAATAAATTTGATGACCTGGATAAGATGGACACATTTCTTGCAAGACACAAATTACCGAACCTCACTCAAGAAGAAACAGATAGCCCTATATATACCAAAGAAATTGAATTTATAGTTAAACATCTTCCCACAAAGAAAACTCCAGGTTCAGATGGCTTCACTTAACAAACTTTTAAGGAATAAATAATACTGATTTTACATAAACTCTTCCAGAAAATAGAAGAAGAGTGAATACGTACTTCCCAACTGTTAAGTCGTCAGCATTACCTTGATGACAAAACCAACGACATTACATTATTCCCAATGACCACAGAAGACCTTGTAAAAGTACAAAGAGTAAGGAGTAATTTTGGGGTAGTAAAATCAAATTGTGTTTATCTGCAGTGGGTTGGCTAAAAAAGTGACCACACAATGGATACTTTCATAAGAATGACATAGATTTTTGTGCACTGACATGAATAGATGTCTATGACATGTTATCAAGTGAAAAAAGCAAGCTGTAGAGTAATACATGTACTGTAATGTCGTTTTGGTTTTTATTTTTATAGGGTGTGTGTGTGTGTGTGTGTGTGCGCTCACAGGACTGTATGAGGTGATACACATTAGTATGGCAGTAAAGTTGTGAATACACTGGGATAGTTTTGTATAAGTTCTAAGTAGCTACTGCCCTGCATCTGCCAAGTGTCTCCCACCTACCCCAACTGTCCCAGCTCCTTCCAGCCCCTTGTCTTTCCAGCCACCAGAGGGATAATACTTGGCACAGCAGTATGTTCTGTAGAACTCTGCTCCAGAGCTACGTTCTCATAGATGAGGGTCCACGCTTTACCAGTTGTTAAATATTTTCAATACAACCCTTGTCTATACATTAGAATATGCATATAAAAAATTTTAAAGAGTATTTACCAAGTATTAACAACATTATTTCGGGTCAGGGTAGATAAGGGTTGGATGAGAATATCTGCTCTGAACATAACCGTTTAGCTTGATTTTTTCTTTTTAAAACAAAAAGCCTATATTCCATTTGTAATAAGCAAAACAGTACTGATTTTAGTGACCTATTTAAAATAGGCCATTATTCAACTGTATTTTTTTTTTTTTTTTTTTTCTTTTTGCGGTATGCGGGCCTCTCACTGTTGTGGCCTCTCCCGTTGTGGAGCACAGGCTCCGGATGCGCAGGCTCAGCGGCCATGGCTCACGGGCCCAGCCGCTCCGCGGCATATGGGATCCTCCCAGACCGGGGCACGAACCCGTATCCCCTGCATCGGCAGGCGGACTCTCAACCACTGCGCCACCAGGGAGGCCCTCAACTGTATTTTTAAGATCTGTGAAAATTAAAAATACTGGTAATATATAGTATAGAGAAATGGACAATGGCATTGTGAGAACGTAGCTTTGTACAATCTTTTTGAAGGATAATTTGGCAGGCTCTGTCAAATTTTTTAAATGCACATGTCTCCTGATCCAGCTATCCCTTTTCTTTCTGGGGATTTATTTTTTTGAAAATAATGCCATAAGTACCTAGAGATTGATGAACAAGGAAAATAATTTTAGAATTGTTTACAAGAATGAGCATTGGCAACAAACCTAAATCTTCATCAGTAGGGGAAAAGTGACACAAAAAAATGGCAATTTGGACGGTGGCATACTATGCAGAACAAAATGAGATAATGCATAAGCAAACTGTCGTATATTAATAAGATGGACTAAAGAGTCAAGAGGAACAAATTATTGATAAAACACTGATGAATCCCCAAAATACTGTATATATTGAGTGAAAGAAGCCTGACACAAACATATATGTATTGTAAGATTTTATTTCTATGAAAACCAAGAACGAGCAAAACTAGTCTATGTGATAGAAGTCAGAAAGTGGTTGTAGGGGTGGGTGGCAGTGGAGAACTGACTGGAAAATATTTGAGGGAACATTATGGGGTGATGGAGATGTTCTATGTCTTTTTCAGGGGAAGTTCCCAGGTATATAAAATTGTCAAAATTCATTGAACACTTAAGATATGTACATTATATTGTATATAAATTATACCTCAATTAAAAAATAGTTCCAAATAAGAAATGGAAAATGACTTTGTAAGAGTTGTCCTGTGAAGATATCCATGATGTATTCACAGGTGGTAAAGTTGCAGACAGTGTTGCATAGCATTGTTTAAATTTTTTTAATTGCATATGCAAAAGGTAGAACAAATCTTGCCCTCCGTATATGTATATGGATTGTGAATGCTTTTTTTTTTTTTCTTTTTGGTGTGTTTTCAGCATTTTTCAAGTTAAAAAATTTACACACTAAGGAAAAAAAGAGAGTAGTAAGGGAAACAAAAGACAAAATGAAGAAAGAAAAACACAAGTCAAAAACAGAACAGGCAATGAAGAAGGAAAACAAAGGAGACTAAAGCAGCAAAAGAAAAATAGGAGAAACATAAGTGAAAAAAGAAACAGCTGCAAATCCGGGAAAGTTATAGGCAACAAGTTTGTACTATTGAAACTTTGATGAGTGCTGGAAGAGCAGGTCTTAACATGAGGTGCTGAGCTGAGAGTAGCCTACAGGCAGAGGTGCTACAGGAGAAAGATGGTTTTGATGAATCAACTTGATTTCACTTTACAGTCTGTCCGTTCACTACTCCTAGCTCACTACATCAGCTGCCTATGGAGGCCCTGCGGTTAATGAGTGCAAGAGAAGTATCTAGGAATATGTGAGGAATATATGAGGTGTGTAAGAGAGACAGGACCACAGGACCACCAGGAAGATGATTTTTTTAGTGGTTTCACTTTTAGAAGGCAGGCTCAATTGTTTTAAAATTCCAGGTCCTGGAAGAATCTCTATTGCTGGAAACCCTATACTCAAAAAGTCCAGCTCATTAGACTGGTATGAGAAATAAAAAACATTCTGTTCTGTTTCATTAGTTGGTAGAACATTCTAGGGCTGGACTTGAGAGTCTGGCAGCTCTTCTTTGTGGAGAATCACATATGCAGAGACATGGTAGGACTGACAAGAATGGCAGGAAACAGCACTTCCTCAGTTTTTAGAGTTAACACCCCCAAATTAAAACTTCGATCCAGTTGAGTCAACTACACTTTCCCTGTTTTAGACTCAGTTGACCTACGGAAAGCAAAGGAACATAATCAGAGACTGGATGAGGAAATTCTGGCTTTAAGAAATCGAGTTCGATCACTTGACTCAGAAAGAAAGGTACTTGGAGAAGAGGTAAGTTATTTAATTTTTTCTTAGAGTTAATTTAAATGTGTATAGAATAGTAACAGTCAGCAGCTAAGCAAGCTAGATGTATCAATACATCATTTATTGGTCATTAGTGAAGACTGATTCTGGTGGCTATAGCATCCCAGGTAGAGCTGTACTTTGACCTAGATGCTTTCTATCAGTATTTCTATTTTATACATTTTAGCTACATATGCTGAACAGTAATGTTACTGCTATTGTGTCAGTTTAGGATCTTTTCTTTTTAATAAGGATTTAGATAATAGTTTATACTTATCACATTTACCGAAGTTTGAGATTATTAATACTAAACCCGTAGTTGTGTTATGTTTTTGAATCATTTCTTCTTAGGAATTTATTGATTTTTAATATGTACTTCCAAGTTCTAAATATACTATATGTCACTTCAATTTTAATTATAGTCATTTCACAGTCATATCTCTAGTGTCTAATACAATGCCTGGCGTATAATAAGTGCTCAAGAAATTTTGTTGCAAGAATGAATAGATATTCATTAGAATGGCTATTATCAAAACAATAAACAATAACAAATGTTGATGAGGAAGTGGAGAAATTGGAACCCTTTGTGCATTATTGTTAAGAATGTAAAATGGTACAGCCACTGTAGAAAACAGTATGGGACTTCCTTTAAAAAGTAAACATAGAGTTACCATATGATCTAGCAATTCTGCTTCTGGGTATACACCCAAAAGAATTGAAAGCAGAGACTTGAACATATATTTGTTCACTCATGTTCATAGCCAAAAGGTTGGAGCAACCCAAGCATCCATTGACAGATGAATGGATAAACAAAATATGGTGTACACATACAATGGAATATTATTCCACCTTAAAAAGAAATATGCTACAACATGGGTGAAACTTGAAGACATTATGCTAATTGAAATAAACAAGTCACAGAAAGACAAATAGTGTATAATTCCACTTATATGAGGTACCTAGAGTAGTCAGAAATCATAGAGACAGAAAGTAGAATGGTGGTTTCTAGGGGCTGTGGGGGAGGGCATAATGAGGAGTTATTGTTTAATGCATGTAGAGTTTCAGTTTTACAAGATGAAAAGAATTATGGAGACGGATGGTGGTGATGGGTGCACAGTAATGGGAATGCGTTTAGTACTACTCAACTGTATACTTAAAAATGCTTAAGGGGCTTCCCTGGTGGCGCAGTGGTTAAGAATCTGCCTGCCAATGCAGGGGGACATGGGTTTGAGCCCTGGTCCGGAAGATCCCACATGCCACGGAGCAACTAAGCCTATGCGCCACAGCTACTGAGCCTGCGCTCTAGAGCCTGCAAGCCACAACTACTGAGCCTGCATACCACAGCTACTGAAGCCTGCCCACCTAGAACCCGTGCTCCACAACAAGAGAAGCCACTGCAATGAGAGGCCCACGCACTGCAACGAAGAGTAGCCCCCAGCTCGTGGCAACTAAAGAAAGCCTGCGCGCAGCAACAAAGACCCAAGACAGCCAAAAATAAATAAATAAAAATTTTTTAAAATTGTTAAAATGGTAAATTTTTTGTTATGTATATTTTATCCTAATTTTTTAAACGCAATCATAATAAAGAATGAATAAACACTGTTCAAGTTGTCTAAATCTCTGTAAATTTGTATATCTAATACTGGTAAAATATGTTTAATGTATGTTAAACATATGTTTATGTTTTATATATACACAAACATACACATACATGTGAGATAAAGTTCAGGAAGGGTATATCCCAAACATTATTACTTCTGGAAAGGGAAACGGGATTATGGGGTAGAGTTATGTGAAGGAAAAGATCACTTGTTGCTCTATATACCTATATGTTGTTTAAATTTTTTACACAAAGAATGTATTCATGTATAACTTGTATATTTTTAAAACAAAGTATCCCCCCTCACTTTTTTTTTTTTTTTTTTTTGCGGTATGCGGGCCTCTCACTGTTGTGGCATCTCCCGTTGCGGAGCACAGGCTCCAGACCCGCAGGCTCAGCGGCCATGGCTCACGGGCCTAGCTGCTCTGCGGCATGTGGGATCATCCCAGACCTGGGCACAAACCCATGTCCCCTGCATCAGCAGGCAGACTCTCAACCACTGTGCCACCAGGGAAGCCCCCCCCTCACTTTTGTATTTAAAATGCTTTTGTATTTCAGGTTGAAAGGCTTAAAGGAGAAATTTGTGAATCTCAAGAGAATAAGCAACTTGGAAACCACTCTCCTGGAAGAATGGTGGGTGCTGAACAGAAAGTAGAGGTATTAAAATTATGTTCTTTCTGACTTCTAATTTTGAAGTGAGTTGCATTTTACAAGAGTGCACCAGAGCAATAGGTGCTGAGCATTTGCTATTCTCCTCTTGCCTGCCTTTTTCTATTGCTTTGCCAGTGAGTATGGAGGAAGAAATTGGGGTACAGAGGATATGTTTCTGTTCACTTCTTCCCCACAGGGAACAATTAATATGAAAAATATAATGGGTTTCGTTAAAGAAAAAAAGACTCTTACATAGATACAACCAACTTGGGCATTTTTAATCATCAAAATGAAGTTGCCTTACAGAATCAACCAGTGATAGGGGAGTGGGTAGTTGGAACCACATATCATAGAGAACTAATATGGTTTAGGCTCCAGTGTGTACAGCATCTAGTCTTTTCAGAACGATCAGCCTCTGAAGGGGTGGGAAAAGCGATCAAACACAAGGCAGATGGAAGCAAGAGCCAGTGTGTTGTAGAGAGGGCGATTTCAGATATTCAGCTCAAGGAGCTAGACTGCTTTGCCTTTCCTCTCACACACCTAAGATGAGTGACATCCCTGTTGCTGAGGGATCTCCTTCACCAGAGCTTGTTTTTACTGTAACTCCCTGGGCCCTATACCCCCAACCTCCTCGGTTGCAAGGAAACTTTAGCCACCCAATTTATTGTTTCCCTGCCCAAGGAACCTGTATCCTTCTTGTCTTCCAGAACTCTCTTGTAGATAAATAATGCATTTTGTAGGAAGGAAGGGAGGAAGGGAAGGTGGGAAGGAGAGAAGGCAGGAAGGAAAGAAGGAGTTTCCAGGCAAGACTTCAGTAACTTTTACCAAAATTTTTCCCAGAGCACCCAGTGGTGGTGCTCTAATTTACAGAAGTTGACTTATTAGTAACTATTTTTATTAGTTTCTTATTTATCCTTCCAATATTTATTCCAATAGAAGCATTTTGAACATTTATTCAGATTTCCTCCTTTCTTAATTTCTCTTCCCTTCCCTTCCCTTCCCTTCCCTTCCTTCCCCTCCCTCCCTCCCTCCCTCCCTTCCTTCCTTTCTTTCTTCCTTCTTCCCCTCCCTCCCTCCCTCCCTCCCTTCCTCCCTTCCTCCCTTCCTTCCTTCCTCCCTCCCTCCCTTCCTTCCTTCTTTCCAACCGTCCTTCCTTTCTTTTTAACTAAAATGCTCCTGGAGATCCTCCCATATCATACAAAGAGATCTTCCTGATTCTTTAGAGCAGCTAGCATTCTGTTGTGTGGATGTACTATAATTTATTTAACCAGTCTCCTGTTGATGGACACTTGGGTTGTTTCCAGTCTTTTGCATATTTATGCAGGTGTTTCTACAGGTTAGAGTCACAGAAATGGGATTGTGAGGTTAGGGGGTAGCTAGATCTGTAGTTTTGGTTGGTATTGCCAGATACTACTCAGTGGAAATTGCATCATTTTCCTCTTCCATCAACAATGTATGAGAAAGCTAGTTTCCTAAAATTTCACTAATTGAATATATTGTCAAACTTTTGTATTTTTACTAAATGATAGGTGAGAATGAGTATCTCAGTGTAGTTTTCATTTTCAATCATCTATTTATAGTGAGATTGAACATTTTTCAAATGTTTATATTTAACACAAATATTTATATTTCTTGTATAAAATTAACTTTATTGAAATATATAATACAATATAAACATACATATTTTAAGAGTTGAGTTCAATGAGCTTTGACAAATGTATACATCTGTATAAGCACAACCACTACAATCAAGAAAGAAAACATTCATTAGCCTAAAATTTTCCCTCCCCTTTTACTATCAATGCCTCCTACTCCACCACTTCCTATGACCATACCATTTCTAGAATTTCAAATAAATAGAATCATCTGGTATATACTCTTTTCTATTTGGCTTCTTTCACTTATAATAATACTTTTGAGATTTATCCATGTTGTTGTCTATATCACTTGTTCATTTTTAAATGGCTGAGTAATATTCCTTTATATATGGATATACCATACATTGTTTATCTATCCACTGGTTAATAGATAATCAGATTGTTTTCAGCTATTATAAATAAAGCTGCTACTAGTATTAACATGCCAGTATGTTTTTTTTTCCTCTTGGATAAATACCTAGCAGTGGAATTACTGAATAACAGAGCAAGTACATGTTTAATTTTATAAGAAACTGCCAGACTGTCTTCCTCTTTGTAATGAATAATGCTGCTATGAACAATCATGTACAAATTTTTGTGTGAACAAGTTTTCATTTTCCTTGGATATGTACATAGGAGTGGAATTGCTAGGTCATGTGTAAATTCTATGTTCAACTTCTTGTAGAACTGCCAGACTATTCTCCAAAGCACCTCCACCATTTAACAGTTCCCATCAGCAGTGTAAGAGTATTCCAATTTCTCCACATCCTTAGTAGGATTTGTTATATTTTGTCTTTTTTTAGTTATAGCTATCCTACTGGGTATAACAAAGTAGTATCTCAGTATAGATTTTTCTTTTTTTAACAACTTTATTGGAGTATAATTGCTTTACATTGTGTTAGTTTCTGCTGTATAACAAAGTGAATCAGCTACACGTATAGTTATATCCCTACATCCCCTCCCTCTTGCGTCTCCCTCCCACTCTCCCTATCCCTCCCCTCTATGTGGTCACAAAGCACCAAGTTAATCTCCCTGTGCTATGCGGCTGCTTTCCACTCTCTATCTATTTTACATTTGGTAGTATATATAAATCCATGCCACTCTCTTGCTTCACCCCAGCTTACCCTTCCCCCTCCCTGTGTCCTCAAGTCCATTCTCTACATTTGCGTCTTTATTCCTGTCCTGCCCCTATGTTCTTCATGACCATTTTTTTTTTTAGATTCCATATATATGTGTTAGCATATGGTATTTGTTTTTCTCTTTCTGACTTACTTCACTCTGTATGACAGATTCTAGGTCCATCCACCTCACTACAAATAACTCAATTTTGTTTCTTTTTGTGGCTGAATAATATTCCATTGTGTATAATGAACCACATCTTCTTTATCCATTCATCTGTTAATGGACACTTAGGTTGCTTCCATGTCCTGGCTATTGTAAATAGAGCTGCAATGAACATTGTGCTACATGACTCTTTTTGAATTATGGTTATCTCAGGGTTACGCCCAGTAGTGGGATTGCTGGGTCGTATGGTAGTTGTATGTTTAGTTTTTTAAGGAACCTCCATACTATTCTCCATAGGGGTTGTATCCACTTACATTCCCACCAACAGTGTAGGAGGGTTCCCTTTTCTCCACACCTTCTCGAGCATTTATTGTTTGTAGATTTTTTGATGATGGCCATTCTGACTGGTGTGAGGTAATACCTCATTGTAGTTTTGATTTGCATTTCTCAAATGATTGGTGATGTTGAGCATCCTTTCATGTGTTTGTTGGCAATCTGTATATCTTCTTTGGAGAAATGTCTATTTAGGTCTTCCGCCCATTTTTGGATTGGGTTGTTTTGTTTTGTTTTGTTTTTTTTGATATTGACCTGCATGAGCTGCTTGTATATTTCATAGACTAATCCTTTGTCAGTTGCTTCATTTGCAAATATTTTCTCTCATTCTGAGGGTTGTCTTTTCATCTTGTTTATGGTTTCCTTTGCTGTGCAAAAGCTTTGAAGTTTCATTAGGTCCCATTTGTTTATTTTTGTTTTTATTTCCATTTTTCTAGGAGGTGGATCAAAAAGGATCTTGATGTGATTTATGTCATGGAGTGTTCTTCCTACGTGGTCCTCTAAGAGTTTTACAGTGTCTGGCCTTACATTTAAGACATTTAATTGTCTGGTCTTTAATCCATGTTGAGTTTATTTTTGTGTATGGTGTTAGGGAGTGTTCTAATTTCATTCTTTTACATGTAGCTGTCCAGTTTTCCCAGCACCACTTATTGAAGAGGCTGTCTTTTCTCCATTGTATATTCTTGCCTCCTTTATCAAAGATAAGGTGACCATATGTGCGTCAGTTTATCTCTGGGCTTTCTATCCTGTTCTGTTGATCTATATTTCTGTTTTTGTGCCAGTACCATACTCTCTTGATTACAGTAGCTTTGTAGTATAGTCTGAAATCAGGGAGCCTGATTCCTCCAGCTCTGTTTTTCCTTCTCAAGATTGCTTTGGCTATTTGGGGTCTTTTGTGTTTCCATACAAATTGTGAAATTTTTTGTTCTAGTTCTGTGAAAAATGCCAGTGGTAGTTTGATAGGGATTGCATTGAATCTGTAGATTGCTTTGGGTAGTAGAGTCATTTTCACAATGTTGATTCTTCCAATCCAAGGACATGTTATATCTCTCCATCTATTTGTATCATCTTTAATTTCTTTCATCATGTCTTACAGTTTTCTGCATACAGGTCTTTTGTCTCCTTAGGTAGGTTTATTCCTAGGTATTTTATTCTTTTTGTTGCAGTGGGAAATGGGAGTGTTTCCTTAATTTCTCTTTCAAATATTTTATCATTAGTATATAGGAATGCAAGGGATTTCTGTGCATTAATTTTGTATCCTGCTACTTTACCAAATTCATTGATTAGCTCTAGTAATTTTCTGGTAGCATCTTTAGGATTCTCTATGTATATTATCATGTCATCTACAAACAGTGACAGTTTTACTTCTTTTCTGATTTAGATTCCTTTTATTTCTTTTTCTTCTCTGATTGCTGTTGCTAAAACTTCCAAAACTATGTTGAATAATAGTGGTGAGAGTGGGCAACCTGTCTTATTCCGGATCTTAGTGGAAATGGTTTCAGTTTTTCACCATTGAGAACGATGTTGGTTCTGGGTTTGTCATATATGGTCTTTATTATGTTGAGGTAAGTTACCTCTATGCCTACTTTCTGGAGGGTTTTTATCATAAATGGGTGTTGAATTTTGTCGAAAGATTTTCTGCATCTATTGAGATGATTGTATGGTTTTTATCCTTCAATTTGTTAATATGGCATAACACATTGATTGATTTGTGTATACTGAAGAATCCTCACATTCCTGGGATAAACCCCACTTGATCATGGTGTATGATCCTTTTAACGTGCCGTTGGATTCTGTTTGCTGGTATTTTGTTGAGGATTTTTGCATCTATCTTCATCAGTGATATTGGCCTGTGGTTTTCTTTCTTGATGACATCTTTGTCTGGTTTTGGTATCAGGGTGATGGTGACCTCGTAGAATGAGTTTGGGAGTGTTCCTCCCTCTGCTGTATTTTGGAAGACTTTCAGAAGGATGGGTGTTAGCTCTTCTGTAAATGTTTTATAGAATTCACCTGTGAAGCCTTCTAGTCCTGGGCTTTTTTTTGTTGGAATATTTTTAATTACAGTTTCAATTTTGGTGCTTGTGATTGGTCTGTTTATATTTTCTATTTCTTCCTGGTTCACTCTTGGAAGGTTGTGCTTTTCTAAGAATTTGTACATTTCTTCCTGGTCGTCCATTTTATTAGCATACAGTTGCTTGTAGTAATCTCTCATGATCCTTTGTATTTCTGCAGTGTCAGTTGTTACTTCTTTTTCATTTCTATTTCTATTGATTTGAGCCTTCTACCTTTTTTTCCTGATTAGTCTGACTAATGGTTTATCAATTTTGTTTATCTTTTCAAAGAAACAGCTTTTAGTTTATTGATCTTTGCTATTGTTTCCTTCATTTCTTTTTCATTTATTTCTGATGTGATCTTTATGATTTCTTTCCTTCTGCTAGCTTTGGGGTTTTTTTTTGTTCTTTCTCTAATTGCTTTAGGTGTAAGGTTATGTTATTTATTTGAGATTTTCTTGTTTCTTAAGGTAGGATTGTATTGCTATAAACTTCCCTATTAGAACTGCTTTTTCTGCATCCCATAGGTTGTGGGTCCTTGTGTTTTCATTGTCATTTGTTTCTAGGTATTTTTTGATTTCCTCTTTGATTTCTTCAGTGATCTCTTGGTTATTTAGTAGCGTACTGTTTAGCCTCCATGTGTTTTTCCCCTGTAATTGATATCTAGTCTCATAGCATTATGGTCGGAAAAGATACTTGATACGATTTCAGTTTTCTTAAATTTACCAAGGCTTGACTTCTGTCCCATGATATGATCTATCGTGGAGAATGTTCCATGAGCACTTGAGAAGAAAGTGTATTCTGTTGTTTTTGGATGGAATGTCCTGTAAAATATCAATTAAATCCATCTTGTTTAATGTGTCATCTAAAGCTTGTGTTTCCTTATCTATTTTCATTTTGGTTAATCTGTCCATTGGTGAAAGTGGGGTGTTAAAATCCCCTATTATTATCGTGTTACTTTCATTTTCCCCTTTATGGCTGTTAGCATTTGCCTTATATATTGAGGAGCTCCTATGTTGGGTGCATAAGTATCTACAATTGTTATATCTTCTTCTTGTATTGATCCCTTGATCATTAGGTAGTGTCCTTTTTTGTCTCTTGAGATAGTCTTTATTTTAAAGTCTATTTTGTCTAATATGAAAGTTGCTACTCCAGTTTTCTCTTGATTTCCATTTGCATGGAATATCTTTTCCCATCCTCTCACTTTCAGTCTGTATGTGTCCCTAGGTCTGAAGTGGGTCTCTTGTAGACAGCAGATACACGGGTCTTGTTTTTGTATCCATTCAGCCAGTTTATGTCTTTTGTTTGGAGCATTTAATCCATTTACATTTAAGGTGATTATCGATATATATGTTCCTATTACAATTTTCTTAATTGTTTTGGGTTTGTTATTGTAGGTCTTTTCCTTCTCTTGTGTTTCCTGCCTAGAGAAGTTCCTTTCGCATTTATTATAGAGCTGGTTTGGTGCTGCTTAATTTTCTTAGCTTTTGCTTGTCTGTAAAGTTTTTAATTTCTCTGTTGAATCTGAATGAGATCCTTGCTGGGTAGAGTAATCTTGGTTGTAGGTTTTTCTCCTTCATCACTTTAAATATGTCCTGTTAGTCCCTTCTGGCTTGCAGAGTTTCTGTTGAAAGATCAGCTGTTAACCTTATGGGGATTCCCTTGTGTGTTATTTGTTGTTTTTCCCTTGCTGCTTTTAATATGTTTTCTTTGTATTCAATTTTTGACAGTTTGATTAATATGTGTCTTGGCATGTTTCTCCTTGGATTTTTCCTGTATGGGACTCTGTTCTTCCTGGACTTTATTACCTATTTCCTTTCCCATATTAGGGAAGTTTTCAACTATAATCTCTTCAAATATTTTCTCAGTCCCTTTCTTTTTCTCTTCTTCTGGGACCCCTATAATTCGAATGTTGCTGCGTTTAATGTTGTCTCAGAAGTCTCTGAGTCTGTCCTCAGTTCTCTTCATTCTTTTTTCTTTATTCTGCTCTGCAGTAGCTATTTCCACTATTTTATCTTCCAGGTCACTTATCCGTTTTTCTGCCTCAGTTATTCTGCTATTGATCCCTTCTAGAGTATTTTTAATTTCTTTTATTGTGTTGTTCATCGTTGCTTGTTTCCTCTTTAGTTCTTCTAGTTCCTTTTAAAATGTTTCTTGCATTTTCTCTATTCTATTTCCAAGATTTTGGATCATCTTTACTATCATTATTCTGAATTCTTTTTCAGGTAGACTGCCTATTTCCTCTTCATTTGTTAGGTCTGGTGGGTTTTTATCTTGCTCCTTCATCTGCTGTATGTTTCTCTGTCTCCTCGTTTTGCTTATCTTACTGTGTTTGGGGTCTCCTTTTTGCAGGCTTCAAGTTCGTCATTCCCGTTTTTTTTGGTGTCTGTCCCCAGTGGCTAAAATTGGTTCAGTGGGTTGTGTAGGCTTCCTGGTGGAGGGGACTAGTGCCTGTGTTCTGGTGGATAAGGCTGGATCTTGTCTTTCTGGTGGGCAGGTCCACGTCTGGTGGTTTGTGTTGAAGTGTTTGTGGCTGTATTATGATTTTAGGCAGCCTCTCTGCTAATGGGTGGGGTTGTGTTCCTGTCTTGCTAGTTGTTTGGCATAGGGTGTCCAGCACTAGAACTTGCTGGTCGTTGAGTGGAGCTGGGTCTTAGCATTGAGATTGAGATCTCTGGGAGAGCTCTTACCAACTGGTATTACGTGGGGCCAGGAAGTCTCTGGTGGTCCAGTGTCCTGACCTCTGCTCTCCCAACTCAGAGGCTCTGCCCTGACAGCCGGCCAGAGCACCAAGACCCTGTCAGCCACACAGCTGCTAGTGTTGGAGGGTCTCCTGCAGAGGTGGGGTGTGGTTGTGGCCCACCTCAGGGACAATGACACTGGCAGCCAAAGTTCTGGGGAGTACTCCTTGGCATGAGCCCTCCCAGAGTCCACCATTAGCCCCAAGAAAGAGCCTGTAACCTCAGTATAGTTTTGATTTGCATTTCCTGAATGACTAATGATATTGAGTGTTTTTTCGTATGCTGATTGGCCATTTCTAGAGCTCATCATTACTTTGTCCAGATCCACGTTTCCATCTGGTACCATACTTCTTCAGCCTGAAGAACATGATTAACATTTCTTCTAGTGCAGATCTGCTAGTGATAAACTCTCTGGTTTTGTTTGTCTGCAAATGTCTTTGTTTTACTTAATTTTTTTTCAATTTTTTTTACTATAATAAAATACACATAATAGATAATTTACCATGTTAATGATTGTTAAGCATCCAATTCAGTGATATTAAGCACATTCATATTGTTATTCAACTATCACCACCGTCCACCTCGAGAACTCACTTCATTTTGCAAAACTGAAACTCTATACCCATTAAAGAGTACCTCCTTATTCTGCCCTTCCCTCACAGCCTAGGCAGCCACCATTCTACTTTCTTTCTCTATGATTTTGACTACTCTAAATACCTCATATAAGTGGAATCATACACTATTTGTCCTTTTGTGAGTTTCTTATTTCAGTTAGCATAATGTCTTCAAATTTCATCTATGTTATAGCATATATCAGAATCCCCTTCCTTTTTAAGGGTGGATAATATTCCATTGTATGCATATACCACATTTTATTTATCTATTCATTTATCTTTGGATACTTGGGTTGCCTTCATGTTTCAGCTACTGTGAATAAAGCTACTATGAACATGAGTATACAAGTATCTGTTCAAGTCCCTGTTTTCAATCCTTTTGGGCAGGGCTCTCCACCCCTGGGCTGCAGACCAGTACCAGTCCGCGGTCTGTTAGGAACCAGGCCAAATAGCAGGAGGTGAGTGGTGGGCGAGTGAACAAAGCTTCATCTGCCACTCCGCATCTCTCTCCATTGCTCACATTACCGCCGAAGCCATCACCCCCGACCCCCATCCGTGGGAAAATTGTCCTCCATGCAACTGGTCCCTGTTGCCAAAAAGGTTGTGGACTGCTGCTTTTAGGTATATACCTAGATGTGGAATTGCTGGATTATATGATAATTCTGTTTAATTTTGTGAGGAACCACCATACCATTTTCCACAATGACTGCACCACTTTACATTCCCACCCACAGTGCACAAGTGTTCCAATTTCGCCACATCCTCATCAACACTTGTTATTTTATATTTTATTTGATGATAGCTATCCTATTGGGTGTGATGTGGTATCTCACTGTGGTCTTGGCTTGCATTTCCCTAATAATTAGTGATGTTGAGCATTTTTTTTATGTGCTTATTGACCATTCATATGTTTTCATTTGAGAAGTATCTATTCATGTCCTTTGCCCATTTTTTAAATCAGATCGTTTGTTTTTATGTTGGCGAGTTTTAAGAATTCTCTATATGTTCTACTTATATTAATCCCTTGTCAGATATATAACTTACAAGTATTTTTCCCATTCCATAGATTGCCTTTCACTCTGTTAAAGTATCTTTTTTTTAATATTTATTTATTTTTTATAAAGTAACCTTTGATGCACAAAAAAATTGTTTTAATGAAGTCCAGTTTGCCTATTTCTTCTTTTGTTGCCTGTGCCTTTGATGTCATATCTAAGAAATCACTGTCATATTTAAGAAAATGTTGTGAAATTTTTCCCCTATGTTTTCTTCTATGAGTTTTAGAGTTTTGGGTCTTAGATTTAAGTCTTTGATAAGTTTGAGTTACTTTATATATATGCTGTTAGATAAGGGTCCAACTTCATTCTTTGGTATGTGAATGTCCAGTTATTCCAGCATCATTTGTTGAAAAGACTGTCCTTTTCCCATTGAATGGTCTTGGCACACTTGTCAAAAATCACTTGATCATATAAGCAAAAGTCTATTTCTGGTCTCTGTGTTCTATTCCTTTGGTCTATTGTCTGTCTTTATGCCAGTAACACAGTTTTGACTGCTGTAGCTTTGTGGTAAGTTTTAAAATCAGGAAGTGGGAATCCATCAGCTTTGTTCTTTTTCAAGGTAGTTTTGGCTATTTGTCATCCCTTGAGATTCCATATGAATTTTAGGATGGGTTTTTTTTTTTTATTCCTGCAAAGATTGCACTGAATCTGTAGATTGCTTTGGGTAGCAATAACATCTTAACAATATTAACACATTATTGACTGGGGGATTTTTGCAGATACTGATGCTTGTGTCCAGCGATTTGTTATGTAAGTGAATATTGAAACACCCACATTTGAGTAAATATCAACAACTTTTTTTGCACTTAATGTATTTATTTGAAACTTTGTACATGTCTTACTAAAGGATTCTAATATTTTGTCAGAGTGTGATAGGCGGTATAGTAGGCACCTCTGTGCAGGGGAACAGAAGATCTATTACAAATACACTGTGTTTCACTGCACTTTCCCCTGGAAAAGCAGACTCTACACTTTCTGGCAGCATTTTTTTTTTTTTTTTTTTTTTTTTTAGTCCTGTGGGACATTTCCTCTAGAATATATTCCTTTATTTAACTGACAGTCGACAAGGTGGATCTCTGCAGGGGGCTCTTTTAGAAATGCCACAAGAGGGACCAGGGTGGGACTACCACTACATTCACCAGAATGGTCAGTTACCCTACTGACCATTCTCTAGCTACGGCTAACAAAAATTGCTTGCAAGTCATTTTATTCTGTGCCTTAAGGCTACAATAAATTTTAAATGCATTGAATAAACTGCAATTACTCAAATAGAAACCCACTTTCTTATACCATTTTCGAGTTTTCCAGAGGATTTTGAGGTTTGCCAGATATTGATTGGATCGATTAACTCCTTTCACATATTCACTATACTCCAGTGTACAAGTGGGCTTAGTTTTCTGATGGCCAGTCCTCCTGTCTTCCTTTCCTGTAGGTGCTATGGAGGCGTCATGAATAGTTGCCACCATGCAGACTAACCTCTTGTCTTTCCATATAAGAAGAATCACTTCTCCCTTCTGTAAGAATGTCATTTCTCCCCTCTGTAGATTTTTAGATTTCAACTTTAATTGGTTTGGTAGACCATGATCCTCTCTTATAGTCCCACAAACTCTGGTTTTATTTTTCAGCAATATTTCAGTTGTGGACACACTGTTGTAATAATTGCCTTCGTAAATATGGTGCCACGAACCAAGATAAGGTTGTAGGACCAATAATATTGTTTCTTGCAGTTTCTTTCCTTCAGCCATGTAAATCTCAAGGTTGCATATGTATCCAGTTTCACTTTCTCTAACCATTCTGACCAAAATTTCATATTTTGTAAGTTTTCCAGGATTATAGGTTTTAAATCTGAGTCGTCCTCTCCACTTTGTCATTGCCTCCTCAAGTGATAGTTCTTGTTTGGGTATATAGATCGATTGAAATTTTGGTAGAAAATAATCCAAAAGAGGTTTAGCTTTTGAAATTCTGTCTACAGGAAGTGGGGTTTCCAAGTTATCTTTAAAGTGAAAAAATGTCATTATTTCTTCAAACCTTCTTCTTGTCATAATCTTCGTTCAAACCTTCTTCTCATCATAATCTTTGGTATTTCAAATAAGGGATCAGTCGACCAATATTTTTTCCAGTGTGACTTTCTTTTTTGTCCCATCAAAATGATTAATCCAAGAAACTTCTTCACGTCATTGGTTACATCAGTCTATTTTAAAGTCTTATACTTTTTATATGATTTTTTATTCTGTTGGTGATTCAATTTTGTTTGAGAAGTGATCAACTCAAAAATATTGTTACCAAAAATTAATTCTCTTATTTCACTAACACTTTGCAGGTTATTACATTCAATAGTTACATCTGACACACCTGTAAAGTCTTCTAATTTTCGTGAAATGTTGCCTTCAGCCCCCTCTTCTGTAGAATCAAAGGAGCATTCTCCAGCGCCATGAGTTTCCTTTTCACTTTCTGTATCAGAGTCAGTCACTAAGGTTTTTTGTCTTTTTGTTGATCTAATATTCACATCGTCTGAATCAAAACTGTATTCTGAAGAACTATCATCTTCTGAGACACTAGTATATATGTTGCTTGGACAATCAGAGAAAGTATCTGCATAAAATTCACCAAAAAATTCTTCTTCACTCAAAATTTCATGATGTGTCATTTTCAAAAATTTCACAGTCATAAACTTGTGTTTATAATATACACAAGGTTGGAACAAAAACCTAATGGAGCAAAATGTGAATGATAATGACAATCATAAGTTGTATAGTGAATGCTTGATCAATTTTAAGCCCTAACAACTTCCATGGTGATGTTAATTGTATCACTCTCTAAAAACGTATTGATACGTCCCTGGTCAATAACATTTGGCATATTAATACGGCTCCAGACAATAAATTTTTAAGTCTTTCAATCCATGAACATGGGATGTGTTTTTATTTATGTCTTCTACAATTTCTTTCAGCAGCGTTTTGTAGTTTTCATTGTGTAAGTCTTTCGCCTCTTTGGTTAAGTTAATTCCTAAGTATTTTATGCTTTTTGATGCTACTGTAAATGGAACTGTTTTTGTAATTTCCTTTTCAGATTGTTCACTGTTAGTGTATAGAAGTGCAACTCATTTTTGTGTGTCGCAGTTGTATCCTGCTACTTGGCTGAATTCATTTATTATTTCTAACAGTTTGTGGAATCTTTAAGGTTTTCTACACATAAGGTCATCTGCAAACAGAGATAAGTTTACTCTTTCCTTTCCAATTTGGATGCCTTTAATTTATTTTTTTCTTGCTAAATTGCTCTGGCTGATTCCAGTACTATGTTGAATAGAATTGGTGAAAGCAGACATCCTTGCCTTGTTCCTGATCTTAGAGGAAAAGCCTTCAGTCTTTTTACCATTGAGTATCATGTTCACTGTGGGTTTTTCATATATATTTTATTATGTTGAGGTAGTTTCCTTCTATTCCTAGTTTGTGGAGTGCTTTTTAATCATGAAAGGGTACTGAATTTTGTCAAATGCTTTTGCAGCATCAGTCGAGATGATCATGGTTTTTTTCGCTTTATTCTGTTAATGTGTTGTATTACATTGATCAATATTCCTGTGTTGAACCATCTTTGCATTCTAGGAGCGAATCTGATTTGGTCATGGTGTATAATCTTTCTAATACGGTGTTAAATTTGTTTTGTTAGTATTTTGTTGAGGATTTTTGCATCAGTGCTCATAAGGGATAGTAGTCTGTCATTTTCTTTTCTTGTAGTGTCTTTGCCTGCCTTTGGATAAGGTTAATGCTGCCCTCATAGGATGACTTAGGAAGTGTTTCTTCCCTTTCAAGTTTTGGGGAAAGTTTGAGAAGGATTGGTATTAGTTCTTCTTCAAATAATTTGTAGAATTCACCAGTAAAGCCATCAGATCCAGGGCTTTTCTTTGTATAGGAGAATTTTGATTACTAATTCAATGTCCTTGCTAGTTATAGGTCTATCCAAAGTTTCTATTTCTTCATGATTCAGTCATTTTTGGTTTTGTATTGCTAGGAATTTGTCCACTGCATGTAGGTTATACAGTTTGTTGATGTACAGTTGTTCAGAGTACTCTCTTATAATCCTTTTTATTTCTGTAGAATCAGTAGTAATGTCCCCACTTTCAATTCTTATTTTAGTAATTTGAATCTTCTCTCTTTTTTCCTTAGTTATTCCAGCTAAAGGTTTGTCAATTTTGTTGATATTTTCAAAGAACAAACTTTTGGTTTCACTGATTTTCTAGGTTTTTCTATTCTCTGTTTTGTTTATCTCTGCTCTAACCTTTATTGTTTCTATTTGCTACCTTTGCATGTAGTTTGTTGTCCTTTTTCTAGTTTCTTAAATTGTAAAGTTAGGTTGTTGATTTGAAGTCGCTCTTGTTCTTTAATATAAGTGTCTGTTGCTATAAAATTCCCCCTTAGTACTGCTTTCATTGCATCCTGTATGTTTTAGTATGTTGTGCTTTCATTTTCATTCATCTCTAAGTATTTCCTTATTTCTCTTATGATTTCTTCTTTGATCCATTGGTTGATTAAGAGCATGTCATTTAAATCTCCACAAATATGTGAATTTTCCAGTTTTCCTTCTGTTATTAATTTCTAACTCCACCATACTGTAGTTGGAAAAGACGCTTTTATGATTCCTATTTTTTAAATACATTAAGACTTAGTTTGTGGCCTAAGATATGGTCTATCCTGGAGAATGTCCTGTGTGCACTTCAGAAGATTCAGTATTATAATGTTGTTAAGTAGACCTATATATGTCTGTTAGATCTTTTTAAATTTTATTTATTTATTTATTTTGGCTTCACCAGGTCTTTCTTGTGGCACATGGGATCTTTGTTGGGGCATGCAGGATCTTTCATTGTGACATGTGGGATCTTTTAGTTGCAGCATGTGAACTTCTCAGTTGCGGCATGCATGTGGGATCTAATTCCCTGACCAGGGATCGAACCCGGGCCCCCTGCATTGGGAGCATGGAGTCTTACCCACTGGATCACCAGGGAAGTCCCCTGTCTGTTAGGTCTCATTGAATTATAGTGTTGCTCAAGTCCTCTGCTTCCTTACTTATCTTATATCTGGTTGTTTTATCCATTATTGAGAGCAAGGTATTGAAGTCTCCAACTCTTATTGTAGGAATGTTTATTTCTTCTCTTTATCTCCCAATTTTTACATTTTGGTTGATTATTAGGTACATAAATATTTATAATTTTTATATCTTGTTGCTGTATTGAACTACTTATTAAAATATAATGTCCTTCTTTGTCACTTGTAACCTTTTTGATTTAAAGTCTGGGACTTCCATGGTGGTCCAGTGGTTAAGACTCTGCACTTTCAATCCAGGTGGCACAGGTTTGATCCCTGGTCAGGGCACTAAGATCCCACATGCCATGGGGTATGGCCAAAAAAAGTTTTAAAAAAATAGAGTCTATTTCATCTAATTTTAGTTTCGCCAACCCTGCTCTCTTCTGGCTACTATTAGCATGGAAAATTTTTTTCATCCTTTCACTTTTAATCTCTTTGTGTCTTTGGATCTAAAGTGAATCTCTTATAGACAATATGTAGTTGAATCATATTTTGTTTTTATCCATTCTGCCAATCTCTGTCTTTTGACTGGAGAAACTAATCCCTTTATATTTAAAGTACTTATTAAAGTAAGACTTACTTCTGTCTTTTTGCCATTTGTTTCTATGTACCTTATAGCTTTTTGTCCTCCATTTCCTGCATTACTGTCTCTCTTGTATGTAGTTGATTTTTTTGTAATGAAACACTTTAAGTCCCTTTTCATTTCGTTTTGACTATATTCTATAACTGGTTCCTTTGTGGTTACCATAGGGATTACATTTAACATGCTAAAGTTATAACACCCTAATTTGAATTTATGCCAATTTAGCTTCAATAATATACAAAAACTCTGCTTATTTACAGCTCTGCCCCCATCCTTTTCAGTTATTGATGTCACAAAATTACATCTCTGTATCTTGTGTGTCCAAAAACATGAACTAATGATTGCTTTTTTTTTTTTTTTGTGGCACGCGGGCCTCTCACTGCTGCGGCCTCTCCCATTGCAGAGCACAGGCTCCGAACATGCAGGCTCAGCAGCCATGGCTCACGGGCCCAGCCACTCAGCAGCACGTGGGATCCTCTCGGACTGGGGCACGAACCCGTGTCCCCTGCATTGGCAGGCGGACTCTCAACCACTGTGCCACCAGGGAAGCCCCATGATTGCTTTTTTAAATGCATTAGTTTCTTAAACTATGCAGAAACCAAAATGTGGAATTAGAAACCAAAGTTACAGTGGTGCTAGCTTTTAGACTAATAATAGTTTTAAAACAATGTATTAGTCTTTTAAATCATGTAGGAAACAAAAAATAGAGTTTCAAACCATAGTTACAATAATACTAGCTTTGATAATTGCTCATGTATTTACCTTTACTGAGATCTTTATCTTTTCATATGGCTTTGAGTTACTGTTTAATATCCTTTGATTTCTCCATGCAGGAGTCCCTTTAGGATTTCTCATAGGGCAAGTCTAGTGGTAACAAACTCCCTCAGCTTTTGTTGATCTTGAATGTCTTAATTTCTTCCTCACTCCTGAAAGGACAGTTTTGCTGGTTATAGGATTCTTCGTTGACAGGTTTTTTTTTTCTTGTAGCATTTTGAATATATCTGCCCACTGCCTTCTGGCCTCTAAAGTTTCTGATGAGAAATCTACTGGTAATCTTATTGAAGATCCCCTGTATGTGACGTCACTTCTTTCTTGCTGCTTTCAAGATTATTTCTCTCTTTGTCTTTCAAATAGTTTGATTATACTGTGCCTCAGTGTGGGTCTCTTTAAGTTCATCCTTCTTGCAGTTCACTGAATTTCTTCGGTATTTATATTTATGTCTTTAATCAAATCATCATTTTCTTTTGTTTTTGATGGTGACCATGATAGTGGCCTATTCCTTGTTGTGTCATCCATAAATTCACCTGAAGGAGGCCACTCTGGGAATCAGGCACCAAGATGAACTTAGAATTGCAGGAGAGTTGTTTGGGATGGTACCTGTGAAGGATAAAAAGAAGGAGTAGACATGGGCAAACCCTTCAGGTCATGATGAAGTCCTGGCATCTGTTAAAGAAGAGAGAGAAGGAAGGAAGATTGGATAAGAAGAGCCTCAGACTGTATTGCAGCTCTGAGAAGTCTCAGCCAGGCCAGCAAGGGCTTTGGCACAATGATAACCTGTAGAGGATCCACACTGACCGGAAATGACCAGGCTTTAATATCCTCACCATGCTCAGTCATTCACTGGAGGCTGCCTGAGAAGAATGTGTCAAGTTCCTTCTTGAAGGGAGATATGACACCTTGTGGCCCTTTGTATCATAACATTCTTGACAACAGAGAAGAGCCTTGTAGAATAACTGGTTAATCTACCTCCCTCTATGATAGATGTTGTCTATGACATTCTGAATAAATGAGCATCTATCTTATTTTAAAAAAAGAAGATCATACAGTTTTTCTCCCTAATGTTTAATATTAAGTATCAGAAATTTTTTTCTGTGTCTAATCTCAATCCTGTAGGCTGTGATAGAAACCAGTTTTCTTTTCCTTGTCATTAAGACTTGAAATATGTGTGGATTTCTAAAATAATAAGGCTTTATATTGACTCTCACTGATCCTTTCACTTACTTCATCCCATGTAGAGCCAGCTGGAATGAGGTAACGAGGAACATTGTAAGTAAATGTTTCTTCTCTTTAAAGTAGAAGTCTTTAAAACTAGAAAAGGTACTTGATGAATAAGTAGTCAGTTATACTTAAATGATTTTTTAAAGTCATTTCCTGAGGAAAGAGGATGTAACTATAAACAGATTTTTGCCTTCACAGTTCTCTCTTAATCTTTCATGAAGAAAAAACCTCAAGCTTCCTTGATTGTGTTTAGCAGCTGGGTGATGGTGACAACAATAAGTATTAAGTAAAGGGTCATTCTCAGCAGAGGAATTAAGTGAACTGAGTGCTGTAACCCTTAGGTAAAGAGTAACAGCCCTTTCCCATGAGCTCATTTCCAGATCTTGACCTAGTGCCATGCTTTCCTTTTCATGGATCTTCAGCTCTTAGGCAGGTACTGGGTGTCTCATGCAATTATTCCTGACCTCTAACTACTTTATTTTCTGTATACTACAAAAAAAGTAAGTGAAAGGATAGAAACTAAGATCTGAGTACCTATAATGTTGCAATGACTCTTCTGGGTGGGGGGTTGGCATAACTCATTTAATGTTAACAGAAATTTGGAGAGGTAGGTATTGTTCACCTTGCTTTACAGATGAGGAAACCAAGATCACAAATGCACAAATGTGGAAGTCAAGATTTCAGATTTCAACTAACTACAAAACCCATGTTTTTGCCACTGCAGTTTCCAAACTGTGTTTCAGGGGTTCTTGCTGTTCCACAGATGCAAGTCTCTAGGTCTTCTGCCTCCACATCAACCAGAGAAGCCTCCACTTGAGGGCACTCTGTAGACAGTTTCCCCATAAGAATTCTTTCGAGGACTTCCCTGGTGGCGCAGTGGTTAAGAATCTGCCTGCCAATGCAGTGGACACGGGTTCGAGCCCTAGTCCGGGAAGATACCACATGCCATGGAGCAACTAAGCCCTTGTGCTACAACTACTGAGCCTGTGCCCTAGAGCCTGCAAGCCACAACTGCCGAGCCCACGCACCACAACTACTGAAGCCTGCGGACCTAGAGTCCATGCTCTGCAACAAGAGAAGCCACCCAATGAGAAGCCCATGCACTGCAACAAAAAGTAGCCCCTGCTCGCCGTAACTAGAGAAAGCCCACACGCAGCAACGAAGCCCCAACGCAGCCAAAAATACATACATACATACCTACATACATAAATAAATATTAAAAAATGTTCTAAAAAAGAAAATATTCTTTTAAATATAAAAGGAAGGGGGGAGTCCTGTGACTTCAAAAGAACAAATAATTTAGAAAACGATTCCCTTAAATCAAGCAGACTCCTCAATATATGACTGTGTTCTTTACCTGTTTTTATATGCAGACAGATTTACCATTAAATATGCCATTTTAGTGCTGCTAGTATGCATGTTCTCAGAGAAAATGCTTAAAATGGAAGAAATGCTAGGTATCTGGCAGGAATAACAGTAGTCATGATATATTGAACATTGGTCGTATGCCATGATCTTGGTTTACAAACATAATCTTATACAATCCCTATAACAGCCCTCCCCAAAGTAAGTAGGTATATTCCATTTCATATTTGAGAGGACATAGAAGAACTTGACCAAAGTAAGAGGCAGAGCCAGGAATTGATCAGGTTTGTCTGGCCCTAGAGCTCATTTTCTACATCATACCAAGTCTCGTGAGGATTCATAGGGGAAGCATATTATAACTCACGGGGGTTACAACATGCCCAGCACTGAGCACATAAACCATCTCTACCAGGAGGTGATGACCGGGCAGTGTTTTATTCTCTACAGGAGCTGCAGCCACCATCTCATTTGACTATGCCTGTGAGAGAGGACAGCACAACACAAGCACATTGGGGGATGGCAGTAACTCTAGTCACACGGTGCCTGAGAGACACAATTTGGTTCAGAGTATTAGATGGCCCCCACCTTTCAGATAGCAGAACACTGAAAGTGGAAAATTCTGAGCTGTTACACCGTTCTCAACAGCTGTTGGCGGCTACCCTGTGCCAGTGAGGGGATTCCCTAGAAGTCCGTTAGTTCTCCTCTTTGCTTACTGCTGGCTGACAGGTGAGGTAGGAGGTCTTCCTAGAGATCTGTATATCCCATTGCTCATTTCTCACATTATTGCGGCCCCTTCCCTGTGTTTTTCTGCTTTAAACTTTGATCGTCGGTCTCATGAAGTGCATAAATTGCCTAAATGCATGACTGTATTTAGTGTGCCACAAATTATGGTAAATTTCAAATATATTTTCTTTTGAAAATCTATCTCTTAATAGTTATAGCATTAAAATACATGACATTCTTGTCCTGAGAAAACACAAAAGAAATGGGGGAAGTTTTCATTTTTAAGGGTTGAAACATTTCCTGCACTTGGCACTGGGAAATCACAGGTGGTAAGGGTGGGACTAAGTAGCATGTCATGTGTGGATGTGCAGAAACGTTCGCCAGTGCAGATGGCAGCTAATGCAGAGGGAGAAGCTGATCTGGGGAAAAGATATCTCCTTCCCTATATCCTTGTGCACTGCTACTAAGTCAACATGATTTTTAAGTAGGTGTTTTGTCCATACCGCTGGACAGGAGGATGTATAAAAGTTACACTTGGGTTTTAGCATCCATTTTTCCAGTAGCATTCCCCATTTTTTCTAACTCATCAATTTGAGATTGCTATTTCTGTTTTATTGATATTAAACATGAGAAAGGTAAATTATTGATAACCAGCTTTACTAAACTAATGAATTTATTTTTTTAATCTGTAGGTTAAATACACATCTAGCAGTAAGTTATGAACCTAGAAATATAAGCAAACTCCAGAATACTTTCCCCCAAATTTAGTTAGATAAAAATCTTTGGTGAATCAACTCTTTCCTTTCTTCAGCCTAAGTAAAGGAATATTTTTATCTCTGAATTAAATTAAAAACTTCAAATTGAAGTTTCTTTTGAAACCTAATTCTGAATAAAAGTAATAAGTAATATCAATGTTGGTGTCTTCTGTTTCTGAATTACATCTAAATACTCATAAAACTCCTTTGCATTTGTTACTGGGCCAATCAACAATAACAAATTACTTTCGTAAAGTTAAAAAAATAAGGTAAATTATCAGCTTGATTAATTCAGAATCATCAGGATTCTCTAGTATGTTTTTCTAATAGTACTTGTTCCCTTTCGTTAAGTTGCAAACAGAGCAAGGGCTCAAATATATAATAAAGCAACTCTTCAAAGGATCCAAGACCAGAAAAAAGGTAAAACTTGTTGGTAAGGGAGATTTCAGGGGTGTAGCCTCTGGAAAAGACATTTAAGAAATGTAGCTTATCTTTTCAGTATTTTTTTAAAATAACACATATGTGTATGTATTTTAACTGATGGTTTATTTGGTTTAAGATTTCCCTCTTAGAGCCTGAATTATCAGTAATATAGGAAGACAGATGAGAAACGAGTATGAAAGCTCAAGAGACAGTGAAAATACAAGATTTGAATGAGGTAAGAAATAAAAAGATCATATTCAGTTACACTTTCTAATACAGAAGAGGCAGACTCCATAAGGTTGCTTAAGAATTACTGAAAATAGACAAAATGTATGGTAAATCTACACCCTATGATTGTGATCAGTGGTTACAGAAAACCTTCCAGGATTAGTCATTCAGGAAGGAGCCCATTAAAAATGTATTTAGGATAAACTAGTATGTTGAAATTGTAAGGATGATTTAAAGGTGTTGTCCAACCAAAGAGTAAATGTGAAAATTCAGAACAATCCAATAATAATATAAACTGCCATTTACATATACTTGTACAATTGAGGTGCCCATAATTATCCCTATTTTTCAGAGGAGGAAACTGAGACTAAGAAAAGTTAGATAACTGGCTCAGGGTCCCACTGTTGGTAAATAGTAGGACAGATCCCGTAGGACTCTTTTCCGACATATCATTACGCAATTCGCAAGTTAGAGAGTATAGACTTGTCAAGTTCATACTGCTCCCTGACTGGCCAATCCAAATATGCAGTTAGTTCACTTGACAGGTTTGCTCTGACTGTGGAGAAGATTCTGCAGCTTCATGGCAATATTAAGGAAATTCTCTCGATTCTCACTCTGTATTCACTAGGCTGCATTTTGACCTCAAATTAAGTTCCTAATAGGTTTTTGTACACAAAAGAAAATAAACTTTGGCAAGTCTGAATAAAGTAGATATTAAAAATAAGGGCTAGGGACTTCCCTGGTGGTCTAGTGGGTAAGACTCCATGCTCCCAGTGCAGGAGGCCTGGGTTCGATCCCTGGTCAGGGAACTAGATCCCACATGTATGCTGTAACTAAGAGTCTGCATGCTGCAACTAAGAAGTCTGCATGTCATAACTAAGAGTCCACATGCTGCAACTAAGGATCCTGTGTGCCACAACTAAGACCCGGCACAGCCAAAATAAGTAAATATAAATAAATAAATAAATAAATATTTTTAAATAAAAATAAATAAAAGTAACAGCTAGACGGTTTCATTGGTGAATTCTACCAGACATTCAAAGAAGAATTAACAATCTTTCTCAAACTCTTCCAAAAAATAGAAGAGGAGGGAACACCTTCAAATTCATTTTATGAAGCCAGAATTACCCTGTTACCAGAACCAAACAAGACACCACAAGAAAAGAAAATTGCAGGCCAATTTCCCTGATGAACATAGATGCAAAAATCCTCAACAAAATATTAGCAAACAGAATTCAACAATACATTAAAAGGATCATACACCATGACCAAGTAGGATTCATTCCAAGGCTGCAAGGATGGTTCAACAGCTGTAAATCAATCAGTGTGATACAACACATTAACGAAATGAGGGATAAAAATTATACTACACATCAATAGATGCAGAAAAAGCTTTTGAAAATATTCAACATCCATTTATGATAAAAACTCTCAACAAAGTGGGTATAGACAGAATGTACCTCAACATAATAAGTGCTATATATGACAAGACCACAGCTTACATCATACTCAACAGTGAAAAGCTGAAAGCTTCTTCTCTAAGATCAGGAATAAGGCAAGGATGCCCAGTCTTGCCACTTTTATTCAATGTAGTATTGGAAGTCCTAGCCAGAGCAATCAGAGAAGAAAAAGAAAGAAAAGGCATCCAAATTGGAAAGGAAGAAGTAAAACTGTCACTATTTGCAGATGTCATGATATTATACATAGAAAACCTTAAAGACTACAACAAAAAACTGTTAGAACTAGTAAATAAATCCAATAAAGTTGCATACAAAATCAATATACAAAAATCTATTGAATAATAACCAACAAATAACAAATATCAGAAAGAGAAATAAAGAAAACAATCACATTTACAATTGCATCAAAAAGAATAAAATACCTAGGAATAAATTTAACCAAAGAGGTGTAACACCTATACACTGAAAACTATAAGACATTGATGAAGAAAATGAAGAAGACACAAATAAGTGGTAAGATATTCCATGCTCATGGATTGGAAGAAATAATATTGTGAAAATGTCCATACTATCCAAAGCAATGTGCGGATTCAGTACAATCCCTATCACAATTCCCAATGGCATTTTTCACAGAAATAGAACAAATAGTCCTCAAATTTGTCTGGAACCACAAAAGACCCTGAATAACCAAAGCAATCTTGAGAAAGAACAACAAAGCTGGAGGCTTTGTTATGCTCCTTGATTTCAAGCTATCTTAAAAGGTGTAGTATTCAAAACACTATTGTATTGGCATAAAAACAGACACATAAATCAGTGGAACAGAACAGAGAGCCCAGAAGTAAATCCACACATATATGGTCAATTAATTTATGAAAGGAGCCAAGAGTATACAATGGGGAGAGGACAGTCTCATCAATAAGTGGTACTGGAAAAACTGGACAGCTATATGCAAGAGAATGAAACTGGAGCACTATCTTACATCATACACAAAAATTAACTCAAGATGGATTAAAGACTTGAATGTAGGTCCTAAAGCCATAAAACTCCTAGAAGAAAACAGGTGGTAGGCTCCTTGACATCAGTCTTGGTGCTATTTTGCACCAAAAATAAACAAGTGGGACTATGTCAAACTAAGCTTCTGCACAACAAAGGAAAGTTATCAATAAAATGAAAAGACAATCTACCAAATGGGAGAAAATATTTGCCAATCATATATCTGACAAGGGGTTAATATCCAAATTATATGAAGAACTCATACAACTCAATAGCAAAAAAAAATTGGTTAAAAAATGGGCCAAGAGTCTGAATAGACATTTTCCCAAAGAAGATATACAGATGGCCAACAGGCACATGAAAAGATGCTCAACATCACCAGTCATCGGGGAAATGCAAATCAAAACCACAATGAGATATCACCTCACACCTGTTAGAATGGCTGTTATCAAAAAGACATGAAATAACAAGTGTTAGTGAAGATGTAGAGAAAAGTAAACCCTTGTGCACTGTTGGTGGAGATGTAAATTGGTGCAGCCACTATGGAGATTGGTGCAGCACATTATGGAGATTTCTCAAAAAATTAAAAATAGAACTACCATATGATCCAGCAATTCCACTTCTGGGTATTTATCTAAAGAAAACAAAATCACTAATTTGAAAAGATATGTGCACCCCCATGTTCATTCCAGCATTATTTACAATAATAAATACATGGAAACACCCCAAGTGTCCATCAAGGGATGAATGGAAAAAGAAAATGTGGTATATATACACAATGAAATATTATTCAGCCATTAAAAAATACTGAAATCTTGCCATTTGCAACAACATGCAGAATTGAGGAACATGCAGAATTTGAGGGAATTATGCTAAGTGAAATAAGTCAGACAGAAAGAGACAAATACCATATGATCTCACATGTGGAATCTTAAAAAAAAATTACAAAAAATCATGGATGTAGAGAACAGATTGGTTGTTGCCTGAAGCAAGGGGTTGGGAGCGGGTGAAATGAATGAAGGAAATCAAAAAGTATGAATTTCCAGTTATAAAATGAATGTCATGGGGATATAATGTACAGCATGGTGATTATAATTAATAAGATTGTATTACATATTTGAAAGTAGGGGGAAAATCACAACTATGTGTGATGATGGATGTTAAATGAACTATGTGGTGATCATTTTGCAAAATATACAAATATTGAATCATTATATAGTACACCTGAGACTAATATAATGTGCTATGTCAATTATACCTCAGTTTTTTTTTAATAAAATAAAAATAAGAGGAAGGGCTTATAAATTAGCCTTGGTTTGAATACCAGTCCTGACTGTGTGACCTTGCACAAATTACCTAATCTATCTGAGCCTCACTTATGCTCTCTCTAAAAAGAATACAATAATAGTTCTAGTCTCATAGGGGTACTGGGAAACAAAATTAGATAATACATGTAAAGCATTTACTACAACATCTGACATATGGTAAGCACTAAATAAATAAAATAGTCATTGCTCTCATTATTTTTGAAATTACTATTATTATTATCATCAATTTGATAAGATAAAATTCTTACCAAATAAAATAAAAATTCCTTATATTTGGTAGGTGCTTAAAACTTACAAAATACTTTCAAAATCACATTTGACTCCTACTCTGATGGCTATAATGTATTTAGGACAAGTATTAGTTCCATTTTACAGCTGAGAAAACAGGCTTAGAGAGGAAAACCTATCTTATGAGCTATGGTACCATGAACTATTTTTTCCCAGGTTTGTCTCTCCCCTAGATGACTTTATAATTGTTTAGGCAGAAAAGTATTATCAGAACTTATAGGGCTTCCCTGGTGGCGCAGTGGTTGAGAGTCCGCCTGACGATGCAGGGGACGTGGGTTCGTGCCCCGGTCCGGGAAGGTCCCACATGCCGTGGAGCGGCTGGGCCCGTGAGCCATGGCCGCTGAGCCTGCGTGTCCGGAGGCTGTGCTCCGCAACAGGAGAGGCCGCAACAGTGAGAGGCCCACATACCGCAAAAAAAAAAAAAAAAAAAAAGAACTTATAGTATACATGATTATTGTACATAGAATTAATTATGTAAAATACTTTTTGCAGATATTGAAAATGAGCCAAGAAAAAATTGAAATATTTGAAAGTGAGTTGTCAGAAGAGAGAGAAAGGAAAAAGCAGTTGACATCTGATCTTAATACTGTGCAGAAGGCTTTGAAAGTTGACAGTGAGGTATTTTGCCATTCAGGATGTTATTTTCCTGGTTTTGCATTTGTAATTTAGGGATTTCATGTTATCATTCATTTTTATTTTAAAATGTAGCTATAGAATATTATTTATACCAGTAACAATGGGGTGACTGTTGTTTCTCCAGGCTGAGTTCCAACACTACCCAAAAAGAGTCCTTTAAGTAGAATGGATTTGATTATTATCGTGGTCATAGTGGCCCGGACTTGTCTCTCCTTTTAACTGCTGGTCGTACCATCTTGGAAAAGTCTATCAGGAGACATACCAGCCTATATTTGGAAGAGAGACCTGGAAGTGAGTTCATGGAAGTCTAGACCACTAATTTAGAGAATGGTGACAATCAGTTTGTAGGGTGGGTGAGAGCTAGCACAATACTCTATATCCCATGCTGATGACTTATAGGAATTTTCCATGAAATGAGGTAGGACATTGATACTACTTGCCCTCTTGCTATGGTTTTGGGTGGCCACTCCCTACCTTCTTTCCTTTTTGCCCAGTGCCTTCCTCATCAACACTTTCCTCCCTCTCTGATCTCAAGCCTTTAGGAATATACCAAGTAGCTCCTCTCCTAAATAAATTTTATGTCACCTGTTCCTTCATAGGGCACTATGGCCTGACTCTCAGGCCCCTTCATCCACCAATCAAACACTGCATATTCCATGTCATCAATGCAGAAAAATGATTAAAATCTACATCTAACTAAAATGTTTTCTCTCATGAATATGGAAAAAAAATCAGAGGATTAGAGGAAACACTGGTTGATTAAGTCACTGAATATGCATTATTAAGTAAGACAGCGTAATTTGTAGTGAAGAACACAGTGTTTGAAGTCAGTCAGACAGTTTGAATCTCAACTTTTCCATTTCCTGGCTATATGAATTTAGGCAGATCACTTTAGTTCTCTGAGCCTCAGTTTCAGTAACCCTACCTTATGGGGTTGTCACAAGATTAAAGGTAAACCACACAGCACCTGTCCTATAAAAAGTAACTTTTAAAAGATACATTTTAGGGCCTCCCTGGTGGCGCAGTGGTTGAGAGTCCGCCTGCCGATGCAGGGGATACGGGTTCGTGCCCCGGTCTGGGAGGATCCCATATGCCGCGGAGCGGCTGGGCCCGTGAGCCATGGCCGCTGGGCCTGCGCGTCCGGAGCCTGTGCTCCGCAACGGGAGAGGCCACAACAGTGAGAGGCCCGCATACCGCAAAAAGAAAAAAAAAAAAAAAAGATACATTTTAAAACAGGTAATATAACTAATGCAGGAGTTGCTGAAGATTTACCTCTATACAAGCCTTGTGTAAAGTAGGGATAACTAGAAACCCAGTCTTTGAACCTATAAATGATAGAAATTAAGAATGCTTATGGCATGTGACCATCCATAACCATGGCCGGTCCAGGGGCTGCTTTCCACTGCTTGGGTGCCTTGTCCAGAGCCAGGGCCTTAGGCTTGGCCTCCTACAGGGCACATGGAACCCAGTTCCTGGTTGTCTATGGGAAGGAGCTCTTTGACAAGACCAACAAACAACACTTCTTACCCAGCCTGACCCTGTTAGGGTTGCCCCTGTGCAGAAAGCCCCTCTGGGCCGGTTGCTGCTAGCTTCTAGAACTATCTTATGCTCCACCAGCTTTTACTATCAGGCTCTGTTTGGAGACCCCAGTGCCCAGACTTTGGCCACTGCAGGAAGGAGCCTGCTACTCTTGGGCTGGCTTGCCTTGGTTCTTTGAGCTTCCTTGTGTTTAATTTCTGGGTACTTTTTTTCAGAATTGGAGCAGGGAGGACATTAAAAGAGAAAGGCAAATTTAGAAAAAGAATGCTTAGCTTAATTAATTGATTTAAGGAATCTTTGCTTTACTAAAGAAAGGAGTCTGTCTGCCAGAGGACAGGTTGAAATATTTAAAGCAAAAAATTTGTCAGAATCATTTCAAAGATTCCTTTTTAGCAATAGTATACCTTTTCTACTGAAAGTCTTATTTTATTCTACTAAATATTGTCATTTCTTAATCAGGAATTGCAAAAATCAAAGTCAGAACTTATATGCCTTTATAATGAAATTCAAAGTCTTCAAGGGGCAAAGGAAGACAGAAACCATTTTTTAATAGCGTATGACCTGCTACAAAGAGAGAATTCTGAATTAGAAACAAAGGTGAGACTAAATTATTATGCATTTAAATGTTTGATGTATGACGTATCTTTTATGAGGATAAGATAAAAGGAAACTAATTTCAGTAAAAGATATCTTGGAAATTGGAGTTTCTTTTATTATTATAGAATAAATTGCCTTAGAGTGTGGATTATAAATCAAGCTGTATTTCAGAATAAATATTCAGACTTCAGCCAGTACTTCACTCTTAGGATTAATCTATAAACTTTTTACTTTAAATAAGCTTCCCAATGGCTTAGTTTTTAAAGCACATATTATAATGTAAAAGGTGAACTCAAAAATAGAACTATCATATAATCCAGCAATTTTACTGCTGGGTATATATGCAAAAGAATTGAAAGCAGAGACTTGAACAGATATTTGTACACACATATTCATAGCAGCATTATTCACAATAGCTAAAATGTGGAAGCAACCCAAGTGTCCATCAATGAATGAATGATGAAGCAAAATGTGGTATCTACACACAATGGAATATTATTCAGCCTTTAAAAAGGTATTTCTGCAATATGTTACAGCATGGATGAACCTTGAGTACATTATGCTAAGTGAAATAAGCCAGTCACAAAAAGACAAATACTATTTGATTCCACTTATATGAGGTACTTAGAGTAGTCAAAATCATAGAGACAGAAAGTAGAATGCTGGTTGCCAGGAGCTATGTGGAGGGAAAAGTTGGGGAGTTATTTAATAGGTATAGAGTTTGTTTTACAAAATGAAAAAAGTTATGGGAGTGGATGGTGGTGATGGATGCACAACAATGTGGATGTATTTAATACCACTGAACTGCACACTTAAAAATGCTTAAGATGGTAAATGTTATGTTTTTTTATATTTTACCACAGTAAAAAATGCAAAAACAGAGGTTTACTAAAATGTCTTCAACTTTAAAGGCTTAGAATCAAAGCATCTTTCCCAATTATACTGAAAATTAGGCTTATACTTAGAATTCAGAAAATGTTTAAATGTCCCAACCCCAATTCATTCCCCAAGTATAAAATGGCACTACCAGATGAGGGTTAGTCCAACACTAAATGGAGAGATTGCCAGTAGTGTAATTTCTAGAGTCCTACCTATTAGGTTATCATCAACTCCTGGTTGAAAAATTCCCTTCCTCAGTCACTCTCTTGATGTTGATTAAAATGACAGGAAGGACTAAAGGCTTGAACACAACAGTTAAAATATACTGAGTTATATTTTAATACCACATGTGAAGTGGAGGACTAAATCAAGGCCAAATTTATCCTATATGAAATTGTTACCCTGAAGTCAGGGAGTAAGTTGCTGAGGGATTGGGACATAGATCAAATAGTATGTGACCTAAGGAGGAAAAGGTCCAGCAAATAGGGTTCGCTGCCTGGGAGGATAGATATGTAGGGCACATCCTACATCTAAGCTTTGTTTTCTAGGACCTTAGCAAGATGAGTTTTCATCACAATGTACAACTGAAGGATCTTCTCTTTCAATATATCATCAGAAAACTTAACATAGAGAATGAAATGAAGTGAGAAGAATACAGTATAAAACCAGAGATCCAGATCACTGTCCTGGTAATCTGGTTTTCTCTCCCTCTCTTTTAAAAGACTTTTTATTTTGAAATAATTTCAGACTTACAGGAAAGTTGCAAAATAGTATAAAGACTTTGCATATACTTTTACCCCTCCCAATGTTAACACGGTACCACATTTGCTTTATCAGCCTCTCTTTCTTGCATATCACACACACACACACACACACACACACACACACACTTTTCCTACCCTCAGAGAGTAGAGACATAATACTCCTTTACCCCTAAATGTTTCCATGTATGTTTGCTAAAAACAGTGACATCTTTTTATCACAGTACAAGTCTCAAAATCAGGAAATTAATATTAATATAGTACTATTATCTAATCTACAGCTTGTATTCAAATTTCACTAATTGCCCCACTCTATAGCAAAAGGACATTTTTTTTTCCTAGTCCAAGGTCCAATCCAGGACCGTACATTGCATTTCATTGTCACATCTCGAAAGCTCCTTGAATCTGCAACAGTTCCTCATTCTTTGTTGTTCGTGACTTTGCTATTTTTGAAGAGTACAAATCATTTATTTTGAAGAATGTCCCTCAATTTGGATTTTTCTCATGTTTCCTCACAATATAATTTAGGTTACATAATTTTGGCAGGAGTACTACAGAAGTGATGTTATATCCTTCTCAGTGCATTGTATCAGAAGACAAAAGGATATCCTTTTGTTCTATTTACTTTGGGTATGGTACTCTCTGCCAGATCTCTCCACTGTAAAGTTATTACTGTTCCCTTTGCAATTAATAAATATTTTGTGGAGAGGTATTTTGAGACTATACATATTTGTTTCCATCAAAATTTTACTCATTAATAGTTTCAATTTTGAAGGTTTGATTCTTTAGTTGTATTCCAGTTTCTCTTTAGAACATAGAGTGCTTTAGACTTAAAGGTAGTCTTGCTAAGAGTGGCTTAAAAAAATTGTATTTTATGTATTTACTAAAGCCCCTGTTTTATAGGCTGTGGTTTTATTTGGGCTGGAAAGGGGTGTGTTCATGTAGGGCAGCTTCCTCAGTTTACAGATACGAACACCAGACTTGGGATATTAAACAACTACCAAATTGCCTGGTGATTCTCAGCCTAAGTTCTGTCCTCCCTACTCTAGGGCCTCAAGCATAAAGTGGAACAGCCAACTGAATGCTTTATGGTACTTGAATATGGCTGATTATGAGACTGAGCTATGTAACCAGGATAAAATTTTGGTAGGGAGGAGCCTGTGGAACAGAGTTGGTCCTGTTGCACAGCATCTGTGCCATGAAAGGTCCTATGGATTTACCTTTCTTCATGATAAAGAGCAAAGCTGCCCACCTACGATATCCACCAACTTTGTCCTGTGAGAAACCAGAATACCTAGAAAGCACTTAGTGTCAAAGTCACCTTCCTCTTCAGAAACCTTCAGCAATTCTCAGTTTGCTAGAACATCACGTCTAAATTCTGTTTGGCTTTCTTTACTTCTTAAGAAACTAACATTTACTATTTTTAATGTTTAAATTTTTACAATGACTATAAAAATCAGTGATTAAGTTGCATTTTGGAATCTTTTATCCTGCTTACAAAAATAATGCAAGCTCATTAAGGAAATTCTTGTCTTTCAGGTCCCTTCATAATCTGATCCCTCTCCCTCAATCTTATTTCCTCGGCTCCTCATCTTGTAGCCTCTACTCCAGTAAGACCATCCTCCTCACTTCTGCACAAATACTCCATACTCAGTTCCACACTATACCTTTGACCATATTGATCATGCTTAAAATATGCTACAGTCTCTTCTTCCCACCTCCTAAGGTCCAGTGTAAAACCAACCTTCTCCCTGGAGAGGTTATAGTCCATATAAGATTATATGGATTTATGGGATTATAACCCATATCACACCCTGTAATTTTTCTTCAGAAAATTGAAAAGGCCTAGGAGACCAAAAGGATTCCTTTAAGTAATCTAAATTGATCTTTAGAATTAAATCCATTGTGTTCTTAGAATCAAACCTAGTAACTATAAACACTGCATTTTCAGAGAGGCTCAGAATGGGAGTCAGGCAGGTTTTTGTCTATCTTCGTGCAATACTTGGAGAGGGATTCATCTTCCATTCTTGGAACTGTCCCCCATCCACCCTTTCTACTGCCTTCTGGAGGCATTCTTTCATTTTATATGAAGATATAAAGAGCAACCTTTGAGGAAAGGAATCTGTTTGTCAAAGAACAAGACAAAACAAAAACCTGAACAAATGTGTTGCCAAACCACACAGCAGAGCAGTGATTCTCAAAGCAACCACTTGCATCAGAATTACCTGGGAGACTTATTTGAAATGCAAATTCCCATTTCCCAGCCCAGACCACTGATCTGAATCTCAGCAGTGGGGTGGCGATGTGAGGCTGCATTCTTTTAACTCCTCAGGTGATGCTCTTATTCACTAAAGTTTGAGAATCACTACGATAGTCTGGGAGCCTTTATACGTTCAAGTGTTTCCAAACAAATAGGAGCAGACTGGAAGAAATATGTTCTCTGTAATGCATAACTAATATTCTTTCTAATGTTTTCTTGCAATAGTATATTATTGCTTTTATGAATCAATGAAGTACACTCGAAACTTGAGAACAAAAATATGTGATAATAATGTAAAAGCTCTAATAGAGTATTACATCTTTTTGTTTGTTAAAAGATAGAACAAAACCCTAAACAGCACTCTGGGAAGCCAATCCCAGAGACCAAAAATACCCCCTTTTTAAAAAAAACATGGACTTACACACTCTTGTGCCTATGGTAAAAATGTATTAGATTATGTAACAACTGCAAATTGTTAAATTGGAATAAGACTTCAATTTGGATGTCAATTTATATTATTTAAGCCAATAAGTATTTAAGCATTTAATGGAATCAGTACACTTTTTTCACAGGCATGCATAAAAATATGCAAAATAGTATATTTGTCTTTTCACTTAACTTTACAGGTCTTGAAGCTTTCACAAGAATTTGAGCAATTAAATCATTTTACTGTAGGGAGAAAAACTGCAGCTGCTAATTTCATTACAACTGAAAATATCTGTAAATATCTTGTGTCTAAAGTACCAATTTTGGAAGCAGAGATTCAAAGCCCAAAGGAAGAGAGAGAGGAGCTCTGGTAAATTGAGAAAATCCCATATCACTTTAATTATTTGGGGGGTACATTTTATTTGGCTTGATTATTATAAAACTTTGACATTTATTTCCAAATGATGTGCATAGAAAAATTAGTTCTAAGAATCCCCCAGAAAGTTTGTTTTTTGGTATGTTATTACATTTTTAAACTTTTTTTCCTGCTTTTAAAGATAAATACATGCTTTTTTAGAAAATCTGGAAAGCATGGAAAATTATAAGGAGATTATAATAACCCATAATTTCCCCCAGGGACAGATGTTAATGTCCTAATTTTTCTTTCTTGTCTTTTTTCTGTGTATATACATATATATGTATTTTTTAAATAATTAAGACTATACTTTGCAGAGAGGTTTGTTTTTTGCTATTTTTATTTAACATTATGTCTGATAATTGTTTTGAGAATTTTCTTCCTTCCTTCCTTCCTTTCTTTCTTTTTCTTTCTTTCTTCCTTTTTTGTTGCTGTTGTTGTTAATCTCGCCCTCTAACTCTTGTATTTCTACTTTTCCACCAAAAGTATCTTACACAGAAACTTTTGAGACTTAGACAAATGCATTACTCTGTTTTGGCACAAATACTAATAGATGCAATCAAATTTTGTCTGGGCAAAAACCTAGAAATAGATCATCCAATGGAAGCAATAGATGTCAGTTTTTACTTATATACCATATTAAAGGATACCTTCTCAGTGAACTGAGAAAATATTGCCTAGGTGTAGCCAAATTTTTATCTTTGTAAATGTTCTAAAATAGAAGAGATTGTTTTGTCAGTTTTGGGCCCCTGAATTTTATGCCCTCTTAAAAACTGGTTTTAAGTTTAGAGTGAGCTCTAAGTCCAAGATTCGCAGTCATGAAACCTAGTTGCGAAAGTGGGAAGAGATACTGGAGAGATGGTGGAGAACAGGTGTAATAGTTGTCACAGGAGCAAAGAGCCAAGAAGCCAGGTCACAACATGTAGGTTTGTTGTATGGGGGAAAAAGTCTAGTTTTGAGCACAAGAATAGTGTTATAGGGCTTTTGAGGGAGATAGTCCTAGTAACTCTGAATGAGATGAATTGGAGAGGAAAGACAGACCAGTTAATCTGGATATTCGCCACAGATGAAGAGATAGTAGTCTAGATTAAATAAATGGCACTGGAGATGAAATGGCCAATCTGAATGCTTTTCAGAGAAAAATTTGACATTAATAATCAAAGCTGACAAAAATCCACTCAGCTGATTTGGGATAATTGGCAGAGATACTTGCCCCAGGGAGCAAGGCTGTGGCCTTAATTCATTTGGAGGTGGAGAATCTTGCCATGAAAAAAACACTGGACTAAAAGTTTTTCATTTCAATGATGTTATATAAATGTATCCATACAATAAGTAACATTTTAGGGTTGACTTTTTTTACTTAACATAATTCTCTGGAGATTCATCTAGGTTATTATGAGTATCAGTAGTTGGATAGTTTTCATTGCTGAGTAGTATTACATGGTATGGATATACCACAGGTTTTTTTAACCATTCATCCATTGAAGGATACCTGGGTTATTTCCAGTTCTGGCTATTATGAATAAAGCTGCTGTAAATATTCAAGCTTTTATGTGAACATAATTATTCATTTCTCTGGGATAAATCCCCAGGAGTGCAATTTTGGGTAACTTGGTACTTGCATATTTAATTTTAGTTAGTTGTGTTTTATTTTTTTTTAAAGAAATTGCCAAACTGTTTTCCAGAGTGACTATATCATTTTACTTTCCCACTAGCAGTATATGAGTGATCCAGTTTCTCTTATCCTCACTAGCATTTGGTGTTATGGCTTTTAATATCTTTTGCCTATTTTCTAATTGGATTTGTTTTGTAATGTTAAATTTTGAGAGTTCTTTATAAAATCTAGATACTTGTCCTTTGTCGGCTCCGTGACTTGCAAGTATTTTTCCCAGTCTATAGCTTATCTTTTCATCCTCTTAACAAGGTTTTCTCAGAGCAAAAAAAAATTTAATTTTGATGAGCTATCAATTTTTCCTTTTATGGATCATACTTTTGATGTTAAATCTAAGAATTAGTTGCTCAACCTTAAATCTTGAATATTTTCTCCTATGTTTCATAGTTTTGCATTTAAGCCTATGATCTATTTCGAGTTAATATTTGTATGCGGTATGAGACTTAGGATTCTCTTTTTTTGCCTATAGATATTCAATTGCTTTAGCATCATTTCTTGAAAAGGCTGTCTTCCATTGAATTGCTTTTGCACCTTTGACAAAAATGAGCTAGGCATTGTGAGTTTCTGCTTCTGGGTTCTCTAATTCTATTCCATTGATCTATGTGTCTATCCACTAATATCATACAATCTTGACTGCTGTAGCTGTATAATATAGTTTTGAAATTAGATAGACTGATTCCACTTTATTCTTTTTCAAAATTGTTGAGCTATCTAGTTCCTTTGCCTTTGCATATAATGTTAGAATAATCTTGTCTGTAGCTACAAAAAATCTTGCTGGAATTTTGATACGAATTGTTTTAAATCTGTATATAAATTTAGGGAGAATTGACATCTTTTCCTATGTAGAATCCTCCAATCAATGGACACAGTATGTCCTACATTTATTTAGATATTCTTTTATTTCTTTCACCAGCATATTATAGTTTTCAGCAGACAAGACCTATACATGTTTTGCTGATATACACCTAAGTATTTCATTTTTCTGAACAATTATAAATGGTATTATATTTTAAATTTCAGTGTCTATGTGTTCATTGCTAATATACAGAAATACAATTATTTATCTTGCATCCTGTGACCTTTCTGAACTTGCTTATTTGTTCTAGGCTCTTTTTTTTTTTTTAATGTTTCTTGGGATTTTCTACATAGACAATCATCAACTGGAAATCATGCGATTTCAGATTCTTTCATCTTTTCCAATCTGTATGCCTTTTACTTCCTTTTTTGTCTAATTTCACTAGCTAGAAGTTCCAGCAATATGTTGAATAAAACTAATGAATGTGAACGTCTCTGTCTTGTTTCCGATCTTAGCAGGAAGGCTTTCAGTTTTCACCATTAATACAATGTTAGCTGTTTGGTTTTTGTCAAATTGAAGAAGTTTCTCTCTATTTCTGTTTTTCTAAGGTTTTATCATAAATGAGTGTCACATTTTATCAAATGGTTTTTCAGTATCAACTGATATAGCTGATTTTCTATCTAGTTGTTCTATCAATTTTTGAGAGGGTTGTTGAAGGCTCCAGCTATATTTGTGGATTTGTCTATTTCTCCTTTCAGTTATTCAGTTTTTACTCCAAATACTTTACAGCTCTGTTGTTTGGTGCATACACATTTAGGATTGCTATGTCTTCTTGGTGAATTGACCCTTTTATCATTATATAATGTCCCTCTCTTTTTCTTTCTTTTAATTTTCTTATTTCTGAAGTCTACTTTATCAGATATTAATATAGATTCTCTTGCTTTCTTTTTATTAATATTTGTATGATATGTCTTTTTCATCCATTTTTGCCTTCAACCTGCTTATATTATTATATTTGAAATGAGTTTTTATAAATGGCATTTAGTTAGGTCTTGTTTTTTAATCCACTCTGCCAATCTCTGTCTTTTGATTGGTGTGTTTGGCCAAATTATCATTAATGTAATTATTGGTATATTAGAACTTAAGTTTGCTATTTAAAAAATATTTATTTATTTGGCTGCATCGGGTCTTAGTTGCGACATGCAGGATTGTTGTTGCAGCATGTGGGATCTTTCGTTGCGGCGCATGGGCTTCTCTCTACTTGTGGTGTGTGGACTCTAGAGCTTGTGGGCTCAATAGCCCCACAGCATATGGGATCTTAGTTCCCCAACAAGGGATTGCACGTGCATCCTCTGTATTGGAAAGTGGATTCTTAACCACTGGACCACCAGGGAAGTCCCAGTTTGCTATTTTTTCATTTTTGATTTTCTATTTGTTCTCTCTGTTATTTGCATCTGTTTTCTGTTTTATGCCTTCCTGTGGGTTATATGAACACTTTCTATTAATTCCATTTTGATTCTTCTATAATGTTTTTGAGTGTGCTTCTTTTTATAGCTTTACAGTGGTTGCTCTAGGTATTACTTTTTACACACACACACACACACACACACACACACACATACATTTTACCAGCTTGAATGAAATGTAGAAACCTTACCTCCCTTTATGTCCCTTTACCTCCCCAATTTATAATACAGTTTGTCTTAAAATTTTTCTCTACACACATTTAGAACCACATCAAACAGTACTATATTTTTGCTTCAACCATCATACAGAATTTAGGAAACTCAAAAGGAGAAGAAAAATGTATTTATACAGATTTTTACTCTTTCTCTCCTTCCTTCCTGATGTTCCAGTATGCCTCCTTTTATCATTTCCTATGTGTACAGAGAATTTCCTTTAGCCATTCTTTTAGAGTAGTTCTGCTAGTGGCAGATGCTCTTGATTTTTCTTCATCTGTGAAAATCTTGATTTCCTCTTCATTCCTGAAGAATATTTTCACTGGGTAAAGGACTCTGCATTGACAGTTCTTTTCTTTCAGCATATGAAAAATGTTATGCCGCTTCCTTCTGATTGCTGTAGTTTCTGATGAGAAGTCAGCTGTCATTTGAATTGTTTTTCCCTTTCTGTAAGGTAGTGTTTCACTCTTGTTGCTTTCAAGGTTTTTTTATTTGTTTTTAGTTTTCAGAAATTTGACTATGATGTTTTTTGGTATGGTTTTCTTTAGGTTTATCCTGTTTGGAGCTCACTCAGCTTCTTGAATCTGTATGTTTATGTCTTTTGGGAAGGTTGTAGCCATTATTTCTTCACGTACTTTTTCTGTCCTGCCTATTCTCCTGTCCTTCCAGGATCCACAACAAAAGCATTAGATCTTTTATTATAGCCCCACAGTTCCCAGAGGCACTGTTTTTTTGTTTTTGTTTTTTCCTTTTTCCCCAGTCTATTTTCTCTCTGTTTTTCAGATTGGGTAATTTCTATTCTTCTGTCTTCAGGCTCACTGATTCTTTTCTCAGTCCCCTCCATTCTGCTGTAGAGTCTATCCATTGAGTTTTTAAATTCTGGTTATTGTATTTTTCAATTCTAAAGTTTCCATTTGGTTCTTTCTTATATCTTCTATTTCTTTGCTGAGACTTTCTAGTTCTGAGACTTTCTATTTTTTTCATTTGTTTCTAATGTGTTCATAATTGCTCATTGAATTATTTTTATGATGTCTGATTTCAAATATTTGTTAAATAATTCTGTCATCATGATTTTGTCATCTAATTGTTGCCTTTTCTCATTCAAGTTGAGATTCCTGGTTCTTGGTATGAGGAGTAATTTTAGATTGAAATCTGAATATTTGGGGTATTATGTTATGAAACTCTAGGTCTTGTTTTAACCTTCTATTTAGCTGGCTTCTTGTGATACCACTCTGGCAGGGTATGTGGAGGGGGGTGCTGTCTACCCCAGATTGGGGTAGAAGTCCAGGTTCCCCATTCAGCAGCATCCATGGACACCCAAGGAAAGAGGGGCTCCTCATTACTGCTGGTCATGGTGGGAGTTCCTACTCCCCACTAGGTCTCTGCTTGGACTGCTCTGACAGTGATGGTGAAGGATGCCTTGTTACTGCTCTCTACTTGGCCTCCATGATATCATGAGCAGGGCAGCCGTAAAAGTCTTGACTCTCCACTAGGCATCCTCTGAAACTACCCCAGTAAAGAGAAAGGTATCTCCTTACTGCCAGGTGGTGGTGGAAGTCTGGACTCCCCATGTCTGGTATGGCCTGGCAGGGATGAAAGTCCCTCCTCCCCACTGGCTTCTGACACTACCCGCAGCAGGGGAGTTGTGCCTCATTTTCCTGGTGAAAGTGGAAGTATGGGCTCCCAGCTTGACCTTTGCTGACATGAGTGGGGTGGAGCCACAGTTTTTTCTATGGCATTTGGCTGGAATAAAGTGGGTAATGTCTGAAAGTTTTCTTTCTTGCTTGGTTGTCCTTTTCTTGGTCTTCTGTATAGAGTAAAAAGCCTTTTGTCTGTGCTTCTTGGTGTTGTCTAGGTTGCCAGCTTCTTCAGCTTTAAGTCTAGGATATATGAGGCTACAAGAAAACCTAGGAAACCCACAACCATGTCGTTCTTCAGGTCCTGAGTTACCTAGATGATCTGACTTCTTTCTTACTTTCAGAGTCTTCTTATGTTTGTTTTATATATAATGTCCAGAGTTTTAGTTGTACTTGGTAGGAGAAATAGGGAAAAGTATGTCTACTTTATCTTCCTGAATGCAGAAGTCAGTTTTCCCATTTAAAAAAAATAATAGGTGTATGTTTGCATTTTCCCAGTCTTCAAGTATATCTAGCTTCTATTGGGAGTAGGAAAAGGAAAAGAGTTTATGGAGGATGGAAAGAATCGTTATTTTATCAGAAATTTATTTTTAAAGCATTTTACTTTTTATCTCATGTTTTTAATCATTTAGATATATTACCTCTAAAAAACTGCTGAGTTCAAAATAAAATATTTAATTCTTTTTTATACAGTGTTAAAGGAATTTTAAAAGGGAAAAAACTCCATAGACACAATTTTTCCTGTGTTACTTTCCAGTTTTTTCTATATTTACATTTCCCATAGTATGTGTTATATTTATACACATATATATATACATATATATTATTTATTGTTCCACCATCTTACTTTAATAAGTATTTAATGTTGATGAATAGTCTTCACACCACTTTCAAGTTGGTTTATCTTTAATCCTCTTAGCCACTTTCTGTGTCTCCATTTAATCACTATTTTGAATACCATGGCTCTGAGCATTATTATACAATCAGCTTTTTTCTTCTTGTCAGTTATTTTATTTCAGTAAATTCATTGGTATGCAATTATTCAGTCAAAAGATCTGAACACTTTTATGGCTCTTCATCCGTATTGCCAAACTGCCTTCTTGAAGAATTTGAGCACCAGCTATAATATGTGAAGCATCCTGTGCTAAGCCCAACAGTACCTGAAACAAATTTAAGATTAAGGGAATAAAAATAAAATAAGCATACTTGTGTTCACTCTACTTTTCATTCATACTCTCTAACCATGAAAGGTACATTCCCTCCCCTTGGGTTCTATGGCTCACAGCCTTTTAGTTTTCCTCCTCCCTCTCTGGCTTCTGAGCCTCCTCTTCATGCCTCTTCCCTCTGCTTGTTCCTCACAAGTCTTTAGGCTTCTGTCCAGAATGATCCTCCTCCTCTTACTTTCCCACTTCTCCCTGGCTCATCTTATCTAATCCCAAGGTTTCTGCTCACATTCCTCTGTATGTGTCTTCACCCCAGGCATGTCTCCAGTCTATACCTATATTCCCCCTTCTTGGGCTACCATTCACTTGCCCATTTGCCCCAGTCAGAAATCCAAGTGTCACTCATTATTCCTTTTTCTCCCTCACCTGCCACATCCAGCAAATGACAGATCATATCAATATTGTCTTCTAAATATCTCTAGAATCCATTCCTCCTCTCCATCCCCACCATCCTATTCTAGTCACCGTTGTTTAGTACGCAGATCACAACAGTCTCTCAACTGGTTTCCCTGCCACACAGATTACAAATGATGTTTCTAAAGCACACTCTCTCTTTTGCCTCTGGGCTTTTACCTATCTTATTTATTAAGTCATCCAACAACCCACCCTCCAGTATATACACACACAAGCAAGTATGCACACATCCCTACTTTTACATTTGCCTAGCTTGTGCGTACTCATCAATCAGGCCTCAGGTTACTTACTACTAACTTAATATAATCACTTGTTAACTTATCCTTATTTTTCACTAAATTGTAAGCTCCTTAGGGACAGGGATTATGTCCTATTGTAGCCCTAGTGCCTGCCAAAGTGCCTGGTGCTTATTGAGTGATTTTTTAAAAATCCTTATAAGCTGTATCTGCCCAATGCCATACTAAAAGTTGAAAAAGTGAAAAACTCATTTAAACTGGTTGTTTGTCTATACCTGTAGACAAAAATCTATGATGGGTCATTTCCCTGAATATGAGTAAAAAAGATATGACTCATTTGTTTTCAAAGTTTATTTCCAAGAATAAGATAACCGCTCTGCTATAGAATTCAAGTTGAAAATCTTGCTCACAGCACTTTCTTTACTGGTAGATATTTTCCCTCCATATTCTGCTCGTATAATGAGCATTTTGATAGTCTTTTGTTATTATATTTGTGCTAAGTCCTGAATTAGGAGAAAGTAAGCAGAAGGAAATTCCAGAGGAGGCAGTGAAGGAGGGCACTTTTCCAAGAGAGGGACAGAAGGAGGAAGACTCACAGCAGAAACAAGATATGAAAGGTGAAGCACAGCAGTTGACCTTGAAGCCTGGGGAAGTCGTGAGGCTCAGAAAAGAGCTGAGCTGTATGAATCAGAGCCTCCTTCAGTCTCAGAGCCCTGGGGATAGCTCAGATGACAGTAGCGTCCAGGTAGGTGTTATAAACACGTGGTCTGACTGGCTTCATTTCCTCTGATCAGATGTGGATAGAGGCTTAATTTTTATATCACGATTAACGTATATTTGTTGAGCAATATCATAACCATATAGCAACCAAAATCTCAGCTAAGCCCATCAGTTGATATATTTTATTATAAAGTGTTCTTAGCCTTCTTCTAGGCTCAGCAGGAAGGAATGCTGATTGATTGTCAGTGTCTGCCCTGGGCAGGTGGGATAGAGAATGGCAGGATTTGTGCCACATTTTCTGTTCCTGGTACCTAGCCTCAATATACAAAATACATTGTTTGGCGCGGGGGGGTGGGGCGTGGGGAAGGCCACAGACTTGGAATTGTTTTAAATATGGCTATTGCTATTTACTAGAAATCTGCCTGCAGGAGAAATAAAAGGAGTGACTACACCTCAGTTCTTCTACCTCAATTTTATTGGTTCCCTCTTGTACAAATTAAGATTTCCCTACACACACTTTTCTAGGAATTATTTTGAGATCCATAGAGGGAGGCTTTGTACTCATATGTAAACCATATTCAGAAGACTGATAATATACATTTGAGAAGTGATTCAAGTGTACATTTAGAAAACAAGGAAGACTATTAGCAAAAGAAGTCAAAAATATATTTGAAAAGAGGTTTGGATAGAGTGAAAACTAGGCAAGTCATAATAAACAAGGAAAATATATACCTGAAAGGAGATTCAGATACATTTGAATGAGAAGGAAGTCACTGGATTTGTTCAGAAGACCAAAAGGAAGTATGATATCACATATTCAAAAAGAGGTTGATTTTACATATCCCAGACAATCCCTTTATTGGGCAGTGGGGCAGTGTAGGAGGCTTGGGCAGAGGCTAAACACTGTGGTCACAAAGATGATAAAATCTTTGCTTATGAGCTTAAAATAATCAGTGAACTTTTAGAATAATGAAATTTACAGTATAAGAAGTCACACCCTGGTTAATTTATTAATTTTCTCTAAGTTACCCTTTCCCGTTATTTGAAGAATTATTTCTCAGTACTTGGGGGGAGGTGAAAAACTATTAAATATATAAAAACTCTCTGGGAAATCAGGGAAAATAGCCATTTTGTGAAAGAACAAATGTATATACCACATAGCCAGTAATTTTTTTCCATAATAATGACTTTGAATTATTGAAAGAAGAGTGTTATTCTTATTCATTTATTCAACCAGTATTAATTGTTAATTGAGTATCAATTTTTTTTTTTTTTTTTTTTTTTTTTTTTTTTGGCCATGCCACACGGCATGCGAGATCTTAGCTCCCCAACCAGGGATCTTAGTCCCTTGACCAGGGATTGAACCCATGCCCCCTGCAGTGGAAGCACGGAATCCTAACCACTGGACCACCAGGGAATTCCCATTAATTGTGTATCTATGATGTGCCAGGCCCTGTGTTAAGGTACATACAGCAGTAAATGAGGTAGACGTGGGCCTCATGGGAAAAAAATAACATATTTGTGTTATTTGGATTCATATTTCCCAAAACACTCACACACACTATTTTATTTACTTCTTTAAGCAAGCAAGGAAGAAAATACATTTTAGACAGATTTTTGTCTGCAGTGTGCTGTGCAGTGATAATTTCAGAACCTCTTTCTGTGTATAGGGTTCTTTGACCTTCTGATAGCTATAGATTGTTCTACTTTTTAGTTCTTGTGTGTGTGTAGTTTTTAGTCTTCACCCCTGTTGTCAGGTTATGGTGCTAATACTTTGCTGCTTTCCATGTGTACTGTGTCTTATTAATCTCATAATGTGCAAATTTAGGTAACTATAGGCTGAGCGCAGATACCAAATTTTAAACAATGCTCATAAATGGCAAATATATAGGGAAAAAACTGTGAGAGCCTCTATTATGAGTAACTATGTGAGCTATATTGTTCATATGTGTTTTGTGACATCATTTGTGGCTGCTGATGGCCTTTGGGGGCTTAATTTCTGCTGTTCAACAGTATTCCTGGTGAGGTTGCAGTAGCTGAGTTCTAGATATTATTTTCCCACTATTCTTGAAACATATTTGAACCACCATTAATTATCTTAATTTTATAGGTTTAAAATGTAGTTTCACATTTTTTTACTATGCTCTAGGCACTATACTTAATACTCTGTGTATATTAAGCAATACAATGAAGCAGAAATATTATTGTTGCCACTTTATAGATGAAGAAACTGAGGCTTTAGAGAGGTTAAATAATTGGCCTAGAATGACACTTTGTAGTGGAACCTGGTCCGTCTCCTTTACAGCCTGACCTTTTAACAGTTTTGTCATCTGCTTCCACTTGCTGAGAAACTCAAAGAAAGCATATAATCCTCACGTCAAGCTAATTTTCTAAGGAAGGCTGGCAAGCTGGCTCCCAAAAGCCCTCCCAGGGTGTCTGTCTTAGATTATCTTGGTGAATTTATCTGTGATTTGCCCTTAGGCTTGCAGTCTCCAAAACTTTGATGTAATAGCCCCCACCCCCCAAAATAGATCTGAGTCTTGGGGATACATTTACATTAAACCAAACTTTCAAGACTATTGGGTAAAATCAGAACGTCAATTAGGTATTCTTCTGTAATAATGAATAAATATCACTTGAACATGTGTAGATGAACCGTGCATTTACCCATAGCAAGCTAACCAGGGATCTTAGATACTTGTAGCTCTTAAGACAAGCAAATTGGATCTAGATTGCCTTTCTGACTAAACCAAGACAGGAACTGAAGGGCTAACAGGACTTGGGCAATTCAGTGTGGCAATTCTGTTATAAGCAAGATAAACTAGAATAATGACATGGGCTTTTCAGGACCTCATGAACAGGAAGCACACTGGACCAGGACTCAGGAAAAAGACAGTATCTTATCTATTGAACTGGAGAAGGTTGAATTCTTTGTCTACTCAGCATGGCTGTGTGTGCCTACCTTTCAGAAAATCTAAATAAATAACTCCTCCTTTGGTCACGGGAGTTTTATTGTGCCAGAGAGACCTGGCAGGAGAGTGTGCTGTTGAGGAGTAACCGAAGGAGAATCACTGGGGAGTGAAAGGAAAGTGATGAGGAAACCTGGTAATTTAGTATCTCTTGCTAAATGTTCTCTTCCCCTTTGCCAACAGACACTATGCGCGCATGCGCACACGCAACCCACATACACGTTCACACACTGCATCTTAATATGTTGACTCGTTGAACTCCCTATTTAAAGCATGTTTTGCTCTAAAACTGCCCACGCTTCTGCTCCACTTCATTAATATGAAAAATAAGAAAGTTAATTTTCTATGCTTAATTACTTTTGTTCGCGTAACTTCTTCAATATTTTCACTCTAATATAACAGGAGTTAAACTATAAGAACATGTACAACTAGCCATACGTGTAAAAGAGGAATTGGCTGTAGTTAAGCTAACTCCAAAAGCATTTACATGTGAATAATCACATTCTGACAACTGGAACCCATGTTTTACCAACATTCTTTCAAATTGTCCATGTTCCCCTTGTAAAACGTTTGCTTTAGTATCCATCTTCTGGAGAAAAACTGAAATACCAGCAGCAAGAGGAGCTACAGCAACTTCGCCAGAATTTGCACCGGCTCCAGACTCTATGCAACTCAGCAGAAAAGGAGCTTCGATATGAGCGAGGAAAGAACTTGGACTTAAAGCAGCATAACAGCTTACTTCAGGAAGAAAGCATTAAGGTAACTCCAGTGGGTGTATCCTTCATTTAAGAGTCTCGATTGCTCAATTTACCCTGGGAATAAAGGAATCAAAATTCCTCGACTTGATAATTCATGACAGAGTCCCCAGATGGGTAGACAATATGAGCTATCTGGTAACTCCCTCCTTTAACTTCTCCCTACCGAGTAGGTACACAGCTCAATGGTTTCTCTGCTGCTTAAAGGCTGTGTGTGTTGTCAACCTGTAAATATGAAAAGGTTTAAGTTACTCAGTCTCTTGAAATCATTACCTAGACCTTTTAGCACTTAGTAAATTTCGATGACCTGAACTAAATCCCTGGTGGTACTGCCCTAGTTCTATCTCTGGATGTATTTGTCTCTAATAGATGCATTCATTATTATTGGTTGAATCAAATATCAACTGCACCAAGGCACAAATCATGAGAGGGCAAAGTTGGTCTTCCTGACATGAGTGCATCAGAAATTTGGGGGAACATCCCCCAAACATGCTTGTTTTAAAATAATCTATATAGAACTGCCATCCACAGATTCATCTAAATTTTATGAAACACAGGGGACTTCCCTGGCGGTCCAGTGGTTAAGACTTCATGCTTCCACTGCAGGGGTCATGGGTTCAATCCCTGGTCGGGGAACTAAGATCCCGCATGCCACACAGTGCAGCCAAAAAAAAGAGTAAGTTTTATGAACCACAAAAATGTTCAAACTGAACCACCATGTAAAATAGAACTTTCTCTGAATTGTGGTTCACTTCTGTAAACATATACTAGGAACCTAATATAAGCCCCTATATAAGATTCTGGAATTCAACATTCAACAAATATTTATTGAGCATCAGTCCTACACAAGGCAGACCATCTTGTCAATTCTGAGGGTTTAATGATATGCAAAACAGACACAGTTCTTATCCCCTAATGCAGGGGTCAGCAAACTTTGACCTATGGGTCAAATCCTGCCTGCCTTCCATTTTTGTAAATAAAGTTTTATTGGCACACAGCCATACCTGTTTGTTGACATATTACTGACGGCTGCTTTTGCACTACCAAAGCAGATATGAGTAGTTCTGGCAGACCATATGGCCCACAAAGGCTAAAATATTTACTATCTGGCCCTTTATATGAAAAGTTTGCCACCCCTAGTGTAGCAGGATCAATGACCTTATTCAAAAAGCAACATAAAAATGGATTAAGAAAGGTCCCTACTTTTAAGGAGCTCACAGTCTAGTAGGGGAGATATGGAGGAAAACAAATAGTCATTTATTTCAAACTTCAAAGGAAGCCCTTTTGGGAGTTCTAGGATTATTTGGATAAACTTCTTCCCTATCCTCACCCTTCATGGTTTTTTGAATTTGATCATATTCCCTCAAGCCTTTGTATTTTTTTAATTTAATTTTATTTATTTATTTATTTATTTATTTATTTATTTATTTTGCGGTACGCGGGTCTCTCACCGCTGTGGCCCCTCCCATTGTGGAGCACAGGCTCCGGATGCACAGGATCAGCGGCCATGGCTCACAGGTGCAGCCTCTCCGCGGCATGTGGGATCCTCCTGGACCAGGGCACGAACCCATGTCCCCTGTATTTTTTTTAACAAATTTATTTTATTTATTTTTATTTTGGGCTGTGTTGGGTCTTCGTTGCTGTGTGCAGGCTTTCTCTAGTTGCGGTGAGTGGGGGCTACTCTTCATTGCGGTGCACGGGCTTCTCATTGCAGTGGCTTCTCTTGTTGCAGAACACGAGCTCTAGGTGTGCAGGCTTCCATAGTTGTGGCTCACAGGCTCAGCAGTTGTGGCTTGCGGGCTCTAGAGCACAGGCTCAGTAGTTGTGGTGCACGGGCTTAGTTGCTCCGCGCCATGTGGGATCTTCCCAGACCAAGGCTCGAACCCGTGTCCCCTGCATTGGCAGGTGGATTCTTAACCACTGCGCCACTAGGGAAGCCCCAAACCTTTGTAGTTTTAAATTAAACTCCAAATCTTTCTCACATTTTAAGACAACCTTTACCTTTCCCTTCAAACACCTTTCTTAGACCCTTTTAACTGTCCACTTTGAGCGTACTCAAGAAATACTACATCTTTGTCAAGGCACAATAACCATAACAACAGATCATGACATCTTATATATGGTTGGCACCCTATAAATATTTGTTGATTAATGAACGAGTCCTTCAGGGATGGGTAAATGAGAGCTTGATAAAAAGAGAAGATATTTTTTGTTCTGTTTTAAATCTCCTTCATGGTGGGGTAAATTATTTGCCATTTCAGTAATGAGACATCATTCTTTTGGCTGGTCCCTTGGACCAGGCATTTACGCAGAGTCATATGCAATAGCCAACTACGTTATAGTGACAGTTTGTCCACTTTATCTCTTATAAAGCTCTCAACCCTGAAAGGTAAACATTTTATAGGTGAGAAAACTGTTCAGGGGACTTCCCTGGTGGTTCTAGTGGTAAAGAATCTGCCTTCCAATTCAGGGGACGCGGGTTTGATCCCAGATCAGGGAACTAAGATCCCACACACCGTGGGACAACTAAAGCCCGTGCACCACAACTGCTGAGCTCGCACCTCAACAAGAGAACCCGTGTGCCGCAAATTACAGAGCCCACGCACTCCGGTGCCTGCGCACCACAGCTAGAGAGAGAAAACCCACATGCCACAACTACAGAGAAACCCATGCGCCGCAACGAAAGATCCCGCATGCCTCACCAAAATCCTGCATGCTGCAACTAAGACCCGACACAGCCAAAAAACTAAAAAAATAAAGAAAATAAAAAAATATATATATATACATATATTAAAAACTGTTCAAGTAGCAAAGCTAACAAATTGTGGAGTCAGAATTTAAACCCAGGTCTGTTTTTGTCTTTCCTGTGTAGAGTTATCTTTCTGTATTATCCTTTCCTCAATTTAGGGTCATTTTCGAACCTCAGCTTTGCCAATTTAGAGATTACTTTTTAAAATCCACTCAGAGGGCCTCCCTGGTGGCGCAGTGGTTGAGAGTCCGCCTGCCGATGCAGGGGATACGGGTTCGTGCCCCGGTCTGGGAGGATCCCATATGCCGCGGAGCGGCTGGGCCCGTGAGCCATGGCCGCTGGGCCTGCGCGTCCGGAGCCTGTGCTCCGCAACGGGAGAGGCCACAACAGTGAGAGGCCCGCATACCGCAAAAAGAAAAAAAAAAAAAAAAAAAAAAAATCCACTCAGAGATAATCGAACTCTGGGTCTCTGGCTAATGTTAGGCGTACTTGTAAGACTGGTTAAGAAACCAGAATACTTATTCGTTGCTTTTAAACCTTTTTATTGTGAAATATAGCACTCAGGAAGTACACAAAACATAAATATACAGTTTAATGAATTGTTGCAAAGTGACTACCCCTGTAACCACCACCCAGGACAAGAAATAGCACATTGCCTGCACACCAGCAGCCCCTGCATACCTCTTTCCCACCATAATCCCATTTCCTTCCATCTTAGCAGGAACCCTAATTTAAGTAATTACTCTCTTGCTTTACTTTGTAGTTTTACCATCTGTGTATTCCACACGGTATGGTTCAGTTTTGCCTGCTTTTGAATATTTTATAAATATAATCAATCAGTATACACACCTTGTATCTGTCTTCTGATGATCTACTTTGTTTGGAAGATTGATCCATGTTGTGGTGTATAGCCATTGTTCATTCGTTTTCTTTGCAGTAGAGTATTCCACTGTAAGGAAATGCCATAATTTATTTATTATTTCTATGATTTATGGCCATGTTGCCTGTTTCCACGTTGGGTATATCAAGAAGAATGCTATAGGCTTGCAGAGCTTCAGGCTGAGAGCGGTTCTGCCACCACCAATACTGAGACACTGTACTGAATCCTCTTCCTGGTGCTTAAATGCCCCGATCTGAAGCTTAAGAAGCCACCCTAGAGGCACATGTCATTGGCCAGAACAGCGTTTGCTCCAGTGTTGTCATCTTATTTCATCATTACCAGCATTACCAAAATGCTGAGCACTGTCTGTAAGACCAATGATCATAGATCTCAGAGGCCTTTAGCTTTCTTGACCTATGGAGTAGGTGGATAATATATTATGAAACCTATACGCCCTTTCTATTTATAATAAGTTTAAGTTTCATAATCCTGAACCAATCCAATGCACCAAATATTCCAACACTCAGTTTCTTCTTTTCTTTAGTTTCTTTGTTTCTTCTATTCATTATAAAATCCAAATAGAAACCGGTGGGACAGGAGATCAGTGGAAGAAGGGGGATTAACAGGATGATTTTAATCTGGCAAAGGCCACATCATTCAAGGCCAGGCAAGCTGGTGGGATATGTTCTCAGAATGTTGGGGAAGCCACTGAAAGATTTAAGCAGGAGCGGGGGTCAAGTAGTTCAATTTATGTTTTTAAAAGAACACTTTGGCTGCAGTGTGGAGAACAGATTAGAAGGGAGTAAAAATGGAAGTGGCATGACCAGTGCTATTGCTATGGCCCAGGATAGAGAGGATGATGACCTAGCAAGGGTGGTGACAGAAATGATGAAAATGGATGCAAGATGTGTTGTAGAGGTAGAGTGACAGCATGTGCTGAATAGGCTCACTATGGCAAAGGAAGGCTCAAGGATGGCTCTCAGATCACTGGCCTGAACAAAAGGTTGGATGTTGGCCTTTACTGAAATCAGAAAGACTGAGAGAAGAACGCTTTTGGAGATATAAGCAGAATCAAGGAGTTCCATTTTGGCATGTATTGGCATAAAAGTGGTATTTTTAAATCATGAGAATGAACCTAGAGAGAGAACGATTCACTCTCTAGGAAGGCCTAGAACAGTCCAATAATGTTTAGAAGTTGAGTGCACTAGACTAGTCTACAAACTAAACCAAGAAGCAACAGCAGAGGTAAGTGAAAACTAGGAGAGGTGGGTGTCACAGACTCCAAGAGAGGAGAACTTTTTGAGATGGATGGAGTAACTGCTACTAACAGGTCAGTTGTCCACTGGACTTAAATTCTGACCAGGGAAGGTCAGTAGTACTCTTGGCACTACTGAAGTAGTGGGAATGAAAGCCGGCTTGGAATAGATGGAAAACAAAAAAGGATGGAAACTCTTTAGACCATGTATGTATAGAAACCCTTAAGTAAATTCCTTTGTCCAGCTGCCGTCTGGCTGGATAGATTTTGGCAAACCCTACTAACACAGAGCAGCTCCAGAGAGGTAATCAGCCACATGACGTTGGTATTTGTCAGCTCTTGGGGGAATACACTTCCTTGAAAGCTGCTTATTCTAGCTCACATTCACATTCATTCCATGCTTATTTTTGTCACTTTTATTTATTCCCCACCTCTAGATCAAAATTGAACTCAGGCAGGCCCAGGAGAAGTTATTAGACAGCGCAAAGATGTGCTCTTCACTCACGGCTGAGTGGAAGCACTGTCAGCAGAAAATCAAGGAACTGGAGCTGGAAGTACTTAAACAGGCCCAAAGCATTAAATCACAGAACAACCTACAGGAAAAGCTGGCTCAGGAGAAATCTAGAGTTGCTGATGCAGAGGAAAAGGTAATTATCTTCACACTTAATAAATAACATGCACTGGATACTACTACTGAAATCCTGTTTCCCTAAGGATTTTAAAAAATAGATACAGTGCAAACCTGATAGAATTCTAGGGGTTTTTTCACTCTCCCCTGCTTTCCTCTTTTGACGTCACCTGCTCCTACGGTTCCAGTGAATCTTGTGTTTTTTAAGACTGCATGAACTCAAAAAGGTAAATTTCATTCAAGCTATAACATGAACTTAAAGAATTGAGACCAAAGGACTTTATATTATTTATAAAGTATATTATTTATACTTTATATTATTAAGTCAAATTTTAAAGGACTTATTCTCCTGTCATTTGGATTGCCCGTTTATTTAATTTTTATTTTGTAACTTTTGGAGGGATGAGTGTTGTGAAATGAACCATTTTGAAATACCGCCCCTGCATTTTAGACTGCCTGACACCAGGTGGCAGTAGTATGTCACACTTAAACGTTTTGATCTGTGGGTTTGGGAGTCAAATCTTACATAAAAAATATTTCATCAAACCACATAAATATAAAACAAACATCAAAATTAGATGATAACAATATGGCTTAAACTCAAAAACCCAATGTTGAGCTAAAGAAGCCAGCACAAAAGAGTTCATACTATGTAATTTCCCTTATATGAGGTTCAAGAATAGACAAAACTAAGCCGTTGGTGATAGGATAATGTCTTTATGAGGGGTATGGAAGGGGACATGAGGGAATCTTCTGTGGTGCTGGAAGTATTCTTTATCTTGGTCTGGAAGAGGTGGTTATATAAGTAAAACTTCACTGAGTATGTAAGATACGTGTACTTTATCATATGTATGTTATTACTTTTAAAAAAAGTAATTGGTAAAATTGATAAAGATTAGTAACATTTTTAAATTTAGACATACTAAATATTGTTACTGGATTTTGTGCAACAGGAATGTATATTCTGACTGCAGCTGGAAGAGTAAACTAGTATAAACACTTCAGAACTCAATTTGGCATTAGATCTAGTTAAGTTAAAGATGTATATACCATGCAACCCAACACTTCTACTAGGCATAAACACTAGGGAAACTATTCTATATCAGTATACGGAAATATAATCATTTTCATGGTAACATTGTTCCAAACAGCAGAAAGTTGCAAACAACCCAAATGTTCACTGACATGAGATGGAAGAGGTAAACTGCATATTTGCACAACAGCATACAACAGTGAAAACGAATGAACTCTAGGTACTTGCTGTAGTTAATACAATATTGAATAAATACCAAATCACCAAAAACACAGTATGATTCCATTAATATGATGGTCAAAATAGTACAAAATAACAACTGAGTCATACAGAAATACATATTATTAAAAGAAAAAGCAAGAACATGATTAACACAAGATTCAAGATATTGGTTTTCTCAGGTGAGGAGGGAAGGGGAGTGATCAAAGAGGGTCACAGAGTAGACTTCAAGCATATTGGAAATGTTCTGTTTCTTAAATTGGGTGGTGGGTTCAAAAGTTTGTCATTTGCCCTTGACAGAGAAGCCAATGGAGCAATACTTTCACCTGTGGAATTAAGATTGGCTATCTTTAAGGAAGTATTTGCCCTAGGCAGAACTAAATGGGGCAGCTCAAAGGAACTTGAGCTGGCCTCAGCTAACTGGCTGCCCACTGCCATTGCCCGTGAATCATTCTACATCTTCGCCTCTCCTATGGTGAGTGGGCTCTGCAGAGACCTAAGGCTAATGCAGTAAGCCCTTCTCTTAGAAGAGGACTGCCATTCACTGGCATCCACTGAAAGTCTGTGGGGAACATGGTGCCAGACCATTGTAAAGGGTTTGTTGTTGCATCAGGAATACAATAGAGGGAGAACAGCAATTCTGCTGAGAACTATATATCTGCCAAATATTTACTAAGCACCCACTACATACTAGTCACAATTTTAGGTGACATAAGGGTTTATAAAAAATATGTAAACAAATTAAAAGGAGATCTAATAAGAAAATTTTAATGACACTTTTAGTCTAACATGTAAATTCTAAAATAAAATCATATATCTCTCTTTCAAATTCATAAGTCTTATTCTTAGTTCTACCAGAGCATTAAAGAATGCACTACTGAGAATTCCCTGGTGGTCCCGTGCTAAAGAATCCATCTTCCAATGCAGGGGACGCAGGTTCAATCCCTGGTCGGGGAACTAAGATCTCACATGCTGTGGGGCAACTAAGCCCACATGCCACAACTACTGAGCTCACGTGCCTCAACTAGAGAGCCTGCATGCCACAAACTACAGAGCCCATGCGCCCTGGAGCCCACATGCCACAAGTAGAGAAAACCCCCACACCACAACTAGAGAGAAGCCCGAGAGCGGAAACAAAATGTCCCGCATGCCTCAACCAAGATCCCGAGTGCTGCCAACTAAGACCCGACGCAGCCAAATAAATAAATATTTTTTAAAAAGAACAAAGAATGCAGTACTGGTGCTAGGCAATATGCCAATAGGTACTTGGTTTGTAAGAGACTTCTATTTTGTTTTGAGATACTTATTCGTGAATTTAGCCACACCATGGAGAAACTAGACACTCTCACATGTTGCTGTTAGAGGTGTAAATTGGTCTAAAACCTATGGAGACAGTTTGGCATTATCTGTTAAACAACCAAACAAATAATAATAACCTTTGCCCTAGCAAAATACACATCTCATAAGTTATTCTAAAAATATTGTTTGGAATAGTATTGTTTGGAATAGTAAAAGATTGGAATCAACCTAAATGTCCATCAGTAGGGGGCTAGTTAAATAAGTTATGGTGTATCCTTACAGTGGAATGGTATGCAGCTGTAAAAGAGAAGACAATTCTATATATTATATAGAATATGGAAAAATCACCGAGTGTACGACTATAAAAAAAGCAAGGTGCATAAGTACATGTAATATACCATCATGAGTGTAAAAATGTTTGTATGAGGAAGAATAGTATTTGTTTAAATGTGCATAAATAAATCTCTGGAAGAGAACATAAGAAATTAACACCAGTGATTACCTATTTGGTGGAGGAAAACTGGAAGGAAGACAGGATAAGGATGGGAAAGAGACTTGTCACTCTAGCTTAGTTTACCCACATACACTAAATTACATGAATGTATTACCTATTGCAAAAATTAGGTAACTTAATTCTAAAATTTAAATAAATCTAGTCACACTCTTTACTTTAGCTGAGATTTTTATGTTAGCACTACTGCTTGTGAGTTATATGGTATTTCCCTAATTGGAAAATATGTCACACTCAAAGTTTTATGTGTAAACTCCTTTCATTTCAGATTTTGGATCTGGAGCAGAAATTAGAACATGCTCATAAAGTCTGTCTCACAGACACCTGTATTTTGGGGAAGAAGCAATTAGAGGAAAGGATAAAAGAAGCAATAGAAAATGAAGCTAAAATAAAGCAACAATATCAGGAAGAACAACAGAAGAGGTAAGAGGAGCAAAGATGTCATTTTTCCGTGGGCGAACCACGACTGAGTTTATGAGCAGCATTAGTTTACCACTGCGTTTTCTCTTTGTCCCCACTGAAGTAAACTCAGTCATAAAGCCTCATATATTGATATATACATAGCACAGTGTATTCTAATTGTTTATTTTCCTGCTTGTCTTTCATACTAGAGTGTGGAATTCTCAAGGGCAGGGGTTATTTCTTGTTCTGAAACACACTTGATACACCAGTAAATCTTCTTAAATTAATGGATTGCCTATGAAATATGATACCCTGGGATTTGCTTTTCTAACTCTAACATGATTGGCACAAAATGCGTACTAGAATGTGGTTGGTGTTTTGTATTTATCAGCTGATTTTCTTCAAAGAAGATCCAAGTACTTTACAGGCATCTTAATCATTAATAAGCTGCTACTGGGTAGGAGCTGTCATGTTTGTTTCTAAAAGTATTTTGATTATTATTAGGATTCTTACTTAAATGATCTTCTTGTATATCCTAAACTTCAGTAACTGATGCTTCTTACTTCTATGGCACTCAGAATGATTCACGTATGTCTTAAGAAAAATATGGTTCTAACTACTGAAAATATATATAGATATTCACATAAACTATTAAGCTCAGAAACTTACTTTAAGCTCCAGTTGGAAGCTCTAGCATAGAGCCTGGCACTCAGTAGGTGCTCAGCAAATATGTTGTGAATAAATGAATGTTTGAATGAATAATGAATTCACTCAGTTAGGTACGATAGAAAAATACTTGTCTCACTGCCGCTTCTACCAGGATGACACCCTCCTCCTGTTTTAATAATACAAATAGATCCTGAATAAACTACAATAAGTATACCTTTTAAAGCACTGCTCACAAAGCAAGAGAAAGCTCTAGGGCAAGCATACAATGAAACAAAACAAAAATAATGAATGGTAAACAAGCTTATAATTCAAGGGGCAGATAACACTATCAGCCCCAGGTTCAAGAGAGGCTGAGGTATTTTGCCACAAGGTAGGACAGCTGAACAAGAGACTCAAGTATGAGCTGGGCATCTTGAAGTAGCTAAGGTGTTCCTCAGTAGGCAGCTCCCTTGCTTCCTAAGAAAATCCAAATTATCTCTGGGGGAAAGCAACCTTAATTTAGATATTAAAGGACCCCCATGTATTAAGTTTAATCAAATATAAGCTTACAAACAAAAATGACCAAATAACACAAGGAAACTGGTTACCATGAATGAAAGTCAGCAGAAATAACAAACATCAGATTTATAACCCCCAAGAAGTTCACCAATTGGAATTAGGAAGACTAGATTGTAAAACAATTGTGTGAAGTTTATGAAGAAACAAAAGATGCAATCAAAGAATTGAACAGGAAAAAAGCTATTTAACTTTCCAGAAACCTGGATTCTTATGTTTGAAGTAGGAAGAGTGATACCAGTTCTATACATCTTTTGTGAATATTGGCTGAAAAGAAATACATAGAAGAGACCAGAGGGCAGACAGCAGAAGCAAGAAGAACTACAGTCCTGCAGCCTGTGGAACAAAAAACACATTCACAGAAAGATAGACAAGATGAAAAGGCAGAAGGCTATGTACCAGATGAAGGAACAAGATGAAACCCCAGAAAAACACCTAAATGAAGTGGAGAAAGGCAACCTTCCAGAAAAAGAATTCAGAATAATGATAGTGAAGATGATCCAGGACCTCGGGAAAAGAATGGAGGCAAAGATTGAGAAGATGCAAGGAATGTGTAACAAAGACCTAGAAGAATTAAAGAACAAACACCTAGGAAAATTAAAAAACAAACAAACAGAGATGAACAATACAATAACTGAAATGAAAAATACACTAGAAGGAATCAATAGCAGAATAACTGAGGCAGGAGAATGGATAAGTGACCTGGAAGACAGAATGGTGGAATTCACTGCCATGGAACAGAATAAAGAAAAAAAAATGCAAAGAAATGAAAACAGCCTAAGAGACCTCTTGGACAACATTAAATGCAACAACCTTCACATTATAAGGGTCCCAGCAGGAGAAGAGAGAGAGAAAGGACCCGAGAAAATATTTGAAGAGATTATAGTCAAAAAACTTCCATAACATGGGAAAAGAAATAGACACCCAGGTCCAGGAAGTGCAGAGAGTCCCAGGCAGGATAAACCCAAAGAGAAACACGCCGAGACACATAGTAATCAAGTTGACAAAAATTAAAGACAAAGAAAAATTATTGGAAGCAACAAGGGAAAAATGACAAATAGCATACAAAGGAACTCCCAAAAGGTTAACAGCTGATTTCTTAGCAGAAACTGTACAAGTCAGAAGGGAGTGGCACAATATATTTAAAGTGATGAAAGGGAAGAACCTACAACCAAGATTACTATACCTGACAAAGATCTCATTCAGATTTGAAGGAGAAATCAAAAGCTTTACAAACAAGCAAAAGCTAAGAGAATTCAGCACCACCAAACCAGCTCTACAACAAATGCTAAAGGAACTTCTCTATGTGGGAAACATAAGAGAAGAAAAGGACCTACAAAAAACAACCCATAACAATTAAGAAAATGGTACTAGGAACATACATATCGATAATTACCTTAAATGTGAATGGATTAAATGCTCCAACCAAAAGACACAGGCTCACTGAATGGGTACAAAACCAAGACCTATATATATGCTGTCTACAAGAGACCCACTTCAGACCTAGGGACACATACAGACTGAAAGTGAGGGGATGGAAAAAGATATTCCATGCAAATGGAAATCAAAAGAAAGCTGGAGTAGCAATACTCATATCAGATAAAATAGACTTTAAAATAAAGAATGTTACAAGAGACAAGGGAGAACACTAGCTAATGATCAAGGGATCAATCCAAGAAGAAGATATAACAATTATAAATATATATGCACCCAACATAGGAGCACCTCAACATAAGACAACTGCTAACAGCTATAAAAGAGGAAATCGACAGTAAGAAAATAATAGTAGGGGATTTTAACACCTCACCTACACCAATGGACAGATCATCCAAACAGAAAATTAATAAGGAATCACAATCTTTAAATGACACAATAGACCACATAGATTTAATTGATAGTTATAGGACATTCCACCCAAAAAACAGCAATTACACTTTCTTCTCAAGTGCACATGGAACATTCTCTAGGAAAGGTCACATCTTGGGTCACAAATGAAGCCTTGGTAAATTTAAGAAAATTGAAGTCACATCAAGCGTCTTTTCTGACCACAATGCTATGAGATTAGAAATCAGTTACGGGGTGGGGGGGAACATAAAAAACACAAACACATGGAGGCTAAACAATACACTGCTTAATAACCAAGAGGTCACGGAAGAAATCAAAGGGGAAATCAAAAAATACTTAGAGACAAATTACAACAAAAACACAATGATCCAAAACCTATGGGATGCAGCAAAAGCAGTTCTAAGAGGGAAGTTTATAGCAATACAAGCCTACCTGAAGAAACAAGAAAAATCTCAAATAAACAATCTAACGTTATGCCTAAAGGAAATAGTGAAAGAAAAACAAACAAAACCCAAAGTTAGCAGAAGGAAAGAAGTCATAACGATCAGATCAGAAATACATGAAAAAGAAAGGAAGAAAGCAATAGCAAAGATCAATAAAACTAAAATTTGTTCTTTGAGAAGATAAACAAAATTGATAAACCTTTAGCCAGACTCATCAAGAAAGAAAGGGAGAAGACTCAAATCTATAGAATTAGTAATGAAAAAGGAGAAGTAACAACTGACACTGCACAAATACAAAGAATCATGAGAGATTACTATAAGCAACTATATGCCAATAAAATGGACAACCTGGAAGAAATGGACAAATTTTTAGAAAAGCACAACCTTCTGAGATGGAACCAGGCAGAAACTGAAAATATAAACAGACCAATCACAAGCATTGAAATTGAGACTGCGATTAAATATCTTCCAACAAACATAAGCCCAGGATCAAATGACTTCACAGGCGAATTCTATCAAACATTTAGAGAAGAGCTGACACCTATCCTTCGCCAACTCTTCCAAAATACAGCAGAGGGAGGAACACTCCCAAACTCATTCTATGAGGCCGCCATCACCCAGATACCTAAACCAGACAAAGATGTCACAAAGAAAGAAAACTACAGGCCAATATCACTGATGAACATAGATGCAAAATTCCTCAACAAAATACTAGCAAACAGAATCCAACAACACATTAAAAGTATCGTACAGCATGATCAAGTGGGGTTTATCCCAGGAATGCAAGGATTCTTCAATATACAGAAATCAATGAATGTGATAAATCATAGTAACAAACTGAAAGAGAAAAACCATATGATGATCTCAATAGATGCAGAAAAAGCTTTTGACAAAATTCAACACCAATTTATGATTAAAACCTTCCAGAAAGTAGGGATAAAGGGAACTTACCTCAACATAATAAAGGCCATATATGACAAACCCACAGCCAACATCATTCTCAATGGTTAAAAACTGAAACCATTTCCACTAAGATCAGGAACAAGACAAGGTTGCCCACTCTCTCCTCTGTTATTCAACATAGTTTTGGAAATTTGAGCCACAGCAATCAGAGAAGAAAAAGAAATAAAAGGAATCCAAATTGGAAAAGAAGAAGTAAAGCTGTCACTGTTTGCACATGACATGATACTATACATACAGAATCCTAAAGACACTACTAAAAAATGACTAGAGCTAATCAATGAATTTGGTAAAGTAGCAGGATACAAAATTAATGCATAGAAATCTGTTGCGTTCCTATACACTAACGATGAAAAATCTGAAAGAGAAATTAAAGAAACAATCCCATTTACCATTGCAACAAAAAGAATAAAATACCTAGGAATAAACCTACCTAAGGAGACAAAAGACCTGTATGCAGAAAACTATAAGACACTGATGAAAGAAATTAAAGATGATACAAACAGATGGAGAGATGTACCATGTTCTTGGATTGGAAGAATCAACATTGTGAGAATGATTCTACTACCCAAAGCAATCTACAGATTCAATGCAATACCTATGAAACTATCAATGGCATTTATCACAGAACTAGAACAAAACATTTCACAATTTGTATGGGAACACAAAAGACCCTGAATAGCCAAAGCAATCTTGAGAAAGAAAAACGGAGCTGGAGGAATCAGGCTCCCTGACTTCAGACTATACTATAAAGCTACAGTAATCAACACAGTATGGTACTGGCACAAAAACAGAAATATAGATCAATGGAACAGGATAGAAAGCCCAGAGAGAAACCCACACACCTATCGTCAACTAACCTATGACAAAGGAGGCAAGGATATACAGTGGAGAAAAGACAGTCTCTTCAATAAGTGGTGCTGGGAAAACTGGACAGCTACATGTAAAAGAATGAAATTAGAACACTCCCTAACACCATACACAAAAATAAACTCAAAATGGATTGAAGACCTAAATGTAAGACCAGACACTATAAAACTCTTAGAAGAAAACATAGGAAGAGCTCTCTTTGACATAAATCACAGCAAGATCTTTTTTGATCTACCTCCTAAAGAAAGGGAAATAAAAACAAAAATAAACAAATGGGACCTAATGAAACTTTGAAGCTTTTGCAGAGCAAAGGTAACTACAAACAAGACGAAAAGACAGCCCTCAGAATGGGAGAAAATATTTGCAAACTAATCAACGGAGAAAGGATTAATCTCCAAAATATATAAACAGCTCATGCAGCTCAATATTAAAAAAACAAACAACCCAATAAAAAAATGGGCAGAAGACCTAAATAGACATTTCTCCAAAAAAGACATACAGATGGCCAAGAAGCACATGAAAAGCTGCTCAACATCACTAATTATTAGAGAAATGCAAATCAAAACTACAATGAGGTATCACCTCACACCAGTTAGAATGGGCATTATCAGAAAATCTACAGACAACAAATGCTGGAGAGGGTGTGGAGAAAAGGGCACCCTCTTGCATGGTTGGTGGGAATGTAAATTGATACAGCCACTATGGAGAACAGTATGGAGGTTCCCTAAGAAACTAAAAATAGAATTACCATATGACCCAGCAATCCCACTACTGGGCATATACCCAGAGAAAACCATAATTCAAAAAGACACATGCACCCCAGTGTTCATTGCAGCACTATTTACAATCGCCAGGTCATGGAAGCAACCTAAATGCCCATCGACAGATGAATGGATAAAGAAGATGTGGTACATATATACAATGGAATATTACTCAGCCATAACAAGGAACGAAATTGGGTCATCTGTAGAGACGTGATTGGATCTAGAGACTGTCATACAGAGTAAAGTAAGTCAGAAAGAGAAAAACAGATACTATATATTAAAGCATATATGTGGAACCTAGAAAAATGATACAAATGGACTGGTTTGCAGGGCAGAAATAGAGACACAGATGTAGAGAACAAACATATGGACACCAAGGGGGGAAAGTGGTAGGGAGTGGTGGTGTGATGAATTGGGAGATTGGGATTGACAAATATACACTAATATGTATAAAATGGATAACTAATAAGAAAAGAAAAAGAAATATGTAGAAGAAATATGTGAACTAAGTATAGGAAAATGAAATATGGAGGGAAGTTATTTTCCACAACAAAGGAGACTATCTACTACACATTGTTTTGTAACCTGTGGAAAGCAACCCCAATTTAGATATTTATGTTGTAACCTATTTTTTCACTTAAAATAGTGTAATCTGTTTACCTGCCATTAAATCTTCTTCTAGAACATTATTTTAATAACATGCCATAATTTACTTACTCAGTCCTTTATTGTTGGACATCTACGTTTTTCCCAGTTTCTTGCTATAGGAAAGAATAACATAATATATACCTCCTAGCCAAATTTTTACACATATCCTTTATTTCCTTGGGATAAATTCCAGCAAGTATAATATAATATAACTGCCTATCATAAAATTTCAAATATTGAAGAGCTATATAAAATAAAAGGCATACGTTCTTCAGAATTTTACCCTTCAGCAATAACCACTTTAAGTGGTTGCTATGTATTTCTCATATTTTTTTCTATGTTTATGCATATATTTTTATTCTAGTTTTATTTTCTTTTAAGTTGAATCATTTTACTCTATTGCTTTGGAATTTGCATTTTTAACCTAACAATATAACATGGACATCTTATTAGCCACTTAGTAGCTGCATCACCTTGGGCAAGTTTCTTATCCTCTGTGCCTGTCCACACCTACCTCATAGCATCAGTGTGTGGATTGGATGAGTTATAGCAGTTGGCTTGTATCAGTGTCTGGCACATACTAAGCACTGTATCAGTCAGGGTTCAAACAAAGAAGTAAAACCAGTAGGAGTCATATATGTTTATCAATAATAAGAGATTTGTTACAGAGAGCTGGTCTTATACAGTTGTGGGAACAGGTTACACAGTCTGTAAGGCTGTCATCTTTGTTTCTTATGCTGGACCTCGAAGTCTGCAGGGCAACCAGTCAGGAAGTGAAAATGGATATAAAGTGAGGGAGAGCTGGAACCCATGAGCACAAGCTGAACCACAGAGGCTAGCCTAGAACCCAGGTCAGTTTCACTACCTCCAACCTTGATAAAGTAGGGAGAAGCTGGTCCCCCTCATCAAGGAGCTAAAAAGACCTGGCCCAGGAGATGGAGAAGATGAAGGAGGATGAGAGGGAAGGTGGAGCAGTTGCAGACCCAGCTGTCACCTCACGCCACGGTGAGCAGCAGATAAGCATCAACAGTATGAGCTGCAGAAGCACCTGCTCTGACTTTCCAAGTGTAAAAATGCTTCACTTCCACCCTCCAAATCTTGCGCAAATAGATCTCTTGTAGCCCACTCTAACCAGAAACATACATGGAAGGAATTCCTAGCCAAGTTGACACATTTTACAAAGCCACTACTACCAAGATGTTATTATGGTTGTTATTTCTATGTTCGATGTTACTGTTGTCAAAATCATCATCTTCTTCTCTTCAGCGAAGTGGAATATTCATTTTGGCTAGAAAAAAAATGTTTGGAGATAAGGGAAGTGGCAAAAAAAAAAAAAAAAAAAAAAGAGGCTAGAAAGGTAAGGTAGGCTTAGTCATGCTGAGCCTAACTAGCCACATTATGGAGTTTGCACTTGTTCGTGGGTGAGATTGGTCTATAGTTTTCCTTTCTTGTGTCTTTATCTGGTTTTGCTCTTAGGGTATGCCGGCCTCATAGAATTAGTTAGGAAGTGTCCCCTCTTCTTCAATTTTTCTGGAAGAGATTGTAGAGAACTGGTATCATTTCTTCCTTAAATATTTGGTAGAATTCACCATCTAGGCCTAGTGCTATATTTTTTGGAAGGCTATGAATTATTGATTCAGTTTCTGTAATAGATATAGGCCAGTTCAGATTATCTATTTCTCCTTGTGTAAATTTTAGTAGATTGCATCTTTCAAGGAATTGGTCCATTTTATCTGTTATCCAATTTGTGGGCATAGAGTTGTTCATACTATTCCTCTATTGTCCTTTTAATGTCCATAGGAGCAGTAGTGATGATGATGATCCTGCTTTCATTTCTATTATTAGTAATTTGTGTGTTCTCTACCCTGGCTAGAGGTTTATCCATTTTATTGAGTTTTTCAAAGAACCAGCTTTGGTTTTATGGTTTTTCTCTACTGTTTTCCTGTTTTCAGTTTTATTGATTTCTCCTCTAATCTTTATTATTTCTTTTCTTCTGCTTTATTTAGGCTTATATCAGTCTTCTTTCTCTAGTTTCCTAAAGTAGAAGCTTAGATTATTGATTTTCAATCTTTCTTCTTTTATAATATTTGCATTTAATGCTGTAAGTTTCTCTCCAAGCACTGCTTTTGCCACATCCCACAAATTTTGTAAGTTGTGTTTTCATTTTCATGTAAAATACACGTAGTTTAAAATAATTTTAAGATTTGTCTTTGACACATGTATTGTTTTGATAGAAGTATGTTTGTTTAATTTCCAAATATTTTGTGATTTTCCACCTTTCTGTTATGGATTTATAGTTTCATAATATTTTAAACAGTTGTATAGCATTTTGGTACATAGATATATCATAATTTATATTAAATGTTTTTTAGACTTTTTGCTGTTATAAAACAATTTTTTTAAATATTTTATTTATTTATTTATTTATTTGATTGTGCTGCGTCTTGGTTGCAGCAGGCAGCCTCCTTAGCTGCAGCTTGCCGACTGCTTAGTTGTGGCATGCAAACTCTTAGTTGCAGCATGCATGTGGGATCTAGTTCCCCGACTAGGGATCAAACCCGGGCCCCCTGCATTGGGAGCATGGAGACTTAACCACTGTGCCACCAGGGAAGTCCCTAAAATAATTTTATAATTAATATCCTGACACATAAGACTTGTAACTATAACAAAGTATGAGAAGCGTTATACTAAGGGAGGTTTAGGATGCTCAGATAACACATAGAAGGGACACTTAATTTGGTCTAGGAAGCTCGAGAAAGCCTTCCTGAAAGAAAGCTATTTAAACTGAGAGTCAAGTAGTTGTTATGGGAAAACTAAGTGGAAAATATCAGGCAAAGAAAGGCCTGGAAGAGGAGGATAGGGAAAAGGTTGGAGTTGCAGGGGAGGAATAAATGTGGAGAATGACTTGTTTCAGGAAGTGAAAAAGTGCATTTTGCCTGGAACAAAATGTTTGAGGGTAGAGGAAGTGGCAAGAAAATGAGGCTAGAAAGGTAAGCTAGCTAACAAACCATATTAAAGGAATTCCCCCACTGCTGAGAGCCCGGGTGGGTTCAGTCCCTGGTTGGGGAACTAAGATCCCAAAGTCCAAAAAAAGAATTTTTACTTTATCTTAAGAGTAAAGGAGAATGCTACAGCAGTGTTAACACGTGTGCATTAGTATCAATAGTGTTTGTAACTAACAACCCTATATTAAAGCAAGAAGATGATGGGATTCAACTCGTAAAGCACTGAGAACAAGTACAAAGAATATAGAATCCCGGGGACTTCCCTGAGGGTCCAGTGGTTAAGACTCCTCGCTTCCACTGCAGGGGGCATGGGTTTGATTGCTGGGCACGGCCAAAAAAAAAAAAAAAGAAAGAAAGAATAAAGAATTGGGAATTAGAGCCCTACCTCCAACTTTTCCTAGCCGTGTGACCTGGAGCAAGTTCATTAAACCTGTCTGTGCCACAGCTTCCTCTGGTAAATAAGGAAAATTATTTCTTCTTCATAGGGGGGTTTTCAGGAGTGAGAGAGAAAACTAAGAAAAGCTTCTGTCACAAAGGAGTTTCCTTTGATGTTGGTCCCTTTATCTTATGGACACCTACCTTACCTCAGTGAACCAAAAAAAATCCCCTGTGCCCAGTATAACAATTTTAGGTCGAAGAGTTTCTTTTGCAGAGCTTTGCAATTCAGTGTGGTTTAATGTACATTAATTGCCCTCAGGAAACTCCTAGATCAGAATATGAATGAGCTACAAAAGCAATTGAAAATCTTAAAGGATAAAGAGAATCAACTGGAAATGACCAGTTCTCAGCAACAATCCAGAATTCAACAACAAGAGGCCCAACTTAAACAATTGGAAAATGAAAAAAGAAAATCTGATGAGGTAAGAAAGCAAATAGGTATGCTTCTGTTTCCCTATTCCCTTAGACCTAATTGATAGCTAATAACAGCTAATAATTATTGAATGCCTAGCACTTTACCCATTAAGTTTAGTCAGGATTCAGTCAGGAAAGCAGAATCTACTCTAGGTATTGCAAGCAAGAAGGAGTTTAACATGGAGAAGAACATGCTTACAGAACTGTTGGAAGGGAGAGGTAGGGGTGAGTAGAAGGTTGCCAGTTTTCAATAAATCCAGAAGTTCAGAAATCACAGGGAAACCAACTCCTGCAGCACCAAAGTGGGAGATTTGCAGGAACTCTCCCTGAAGTCCTTACAAAAGTCTCATCTGCTGTCTTCCCATTCATCTACCTGGTAGTGTTACCCGGATACTGGATTTGCCTTGTCGTAGGTGTTGAGCCAAAAGATACAGCCAAGCCAAAGAACAGGAGAAGGAAGGATTTGTTACTTGCAGCAAGTAAGAACACTAGGGCTCTCTCCCAAAGCAGTGTCTCCTTGAACAGCAAAATTGGGGAAGTTTTAAGCTAAGGGTACATGCATATTCATGAAGGAGCTTGCGCAGAGGAGAATTCAGCATAGAATTGGGGCAAAGGTCCATAGAGTCCAAGCTTTAGTTGATTGAAGTCATGAGGGTCAACATCATCATTCTGTCCTCCACCTAGGTGGGGGTCTTACTTCCTGTAGAACTCAAAGACGTGTATCAGATTGTTATGTATATCCATTGAGGAGGAACTAGGACTAGATTTATCGCTGAACTATTGTTTCTTGACTGCTCTTCCTTTGTTCTTACATTTCCTCACTCCCCTTGAGATCATTAATTACTGAGACCTGTTCAAGGGCAAGCATCGTGGCCAGGCTTAGATCACAAAATGGATTAGGCCAAAAGTGGCTTCTGTCAAGAAATCCATGCCTGGTTCTTTCTCCAGAGACCCCCTACCATATCTGCTTCCAGTAGTGCTAGAGGAGAACAGTGGCTTTTCCTGTGCTTTCCCCATGCTTTCCAAACTGTGTGCAGCTGCCTTTCATTTGCAGAAACCAAACTGGAACTCTGCTGTCAAGGGAGTTTGGGAAATGTTTTCAGACTTCCAACCTTGCAGCACAGGGGACAGCTTAGAAAAATAGGGGCCCTGGTAAGCAATGTAACAGTCCACTTTGTATAGTCAGCTTCCAAACAAACCTTTTACCCAATATTTAACCTTAAAAACAATAAGAAGAATAGTATGCTTTAGAAGCAAGAACAACTACAATTCTTCAGCCTGTGGAAGGAAAACCACATTCACAGAAAGATAGACAAAATGAAAAGGCAGAGGACTTTATACCAGATGAAGGAACAAGATAAAACTCCAGAAAAACAACTAAATGAAGTGGATAAAGGCAACGTTCCAGAAAAAGAATTCAGAATAATGATAGTGAAGATGATCCAGGACCTCAGAAAAAGAATGGAGGCAAAGATCGAGAAGATGCAAGAAATGTTTAACAAAGACCTAAAGAATTAAAGACCAAACACCTAGAAGAATTAAAAAACAAACAAACAGAGATGAACAATACAATAACTGAAATGAAAAATACACTAGAAGGAATCAATAGCAGAATAACTGAGGCAGGAGAATGGATAAGTGACCTGGAAGACAGAATGGTGGAATTCACTGCCATGGAACAGAATAAAGAAAAAAGAATGAAAAGAAATGAAGACAGCCTGAGAGACCTCTGGGACAACATTAAATGCAACAACATTCACATTATAGGGGTCTCAGAAGGAGAAGAGAGGAGAAAGGACCCGAGAAAATATTTGAAGAGATTATAGTCAAAAACTTTCATAACATGGGAAAGGAAATAGCTACCCAAGTCCAGCAAACACAGAGAGTCCCAGGCAGGATAAACCCAAGGAGAAACACACCGAGACACATAGTAATCAAACTGACAAAGAAAAATTATTGGAAATAACAAGGGAAAAATGACAAATAGCATACAAGGGAACTCCCAAAAGGTTAACAGCTGATTTCTCAGCAGAAACTCTACAAGCCAGAAGGGAGTGGCACAATACATTTAAAGTGATGAAAGGGAAGAAACTACAACTAAGATTACCATACCTGGGCTTCCCTGGTAGCGCAGTAGTTGCGAGTCCGCCTGCCGATGCAGGGGACGCGGGTTTGTGCCCTGGTCCGGGAGGATCCCGCGTGCTGCAGAGCAGCTGGGCCCGTGAGCCATGGCTGCTGGGCCTGCACGTCCGGAGCCTGTGCTCCGTAACGGGAGGGGCCACAACAGTGAGAGGCCCGCATACCGCAAAAAAAAAAAAAAAAAGATTACTATACCTGACAAGGATCTCATTCAGATTTGAGGGAGAAATCAAAAGCTTTACAGACAAGCAAAAGCTAAGAGGATTCAGCACCACCAAACCAGCTCTACAACAAATGCTAAAGGAACTTCTCTAAGTGGGAAACACAAGAGAAGAAAATGACATACAAAAAAAAAAAAGCCCATAACAATTAAGAAAATGGTACTAGGAACATACATATCGATAATTACCTTAAACATGAATGGATTAAATGCTCCAACCAAAAGACACAGGCTTGCTGAATGGATACAAAAACAAGACCCATATATATGCTGTCTACAAGAGACCCACTTCAGACCTAGGGACACATACAGACTGAAAATGAGGGGATGGAAAAAGATATCCCATGCAAATGGAAATCAAAAGAAAGCTGGAGTAGCAATACTCATATCAGATAAAATAGACTTTAAAATAAAGAATGTTACAAGAGACAAGGAAGGACACTACATAATGATCAAGGGATCAATCCAAGAAGAAGGTATAACAATTATATATGCACCCAACATAGGAGCTCCTCAATACATAAGGCAACTGCTAACAGCTATAAAAGAGGAAATCGACAGTAAGAAAATAATAGTAGGGGACTTTAACACCTCACCTACACCAATGGACAGATCACTGAGACAGAAAATTAATAAGGAAACACAACCTTTAAATGACACAACAGACCAGATAGATTTAATTGATATTTATAGGACATTCTATCCAAAACCAGCAGATTACACTTTCTTCTCAAGGGCACACGGAACATTCTCCAGGATAGATCACATCTTGGGTCACAAGTCAAGCCTCGGTAAACTTAAGAAAATCGAAATCATATCAAGCATCTTTTCTGAGCACAATGCTATGAAATTAGAAATCAATTACAGGAAAAAAAATAAAAAACACAAACACATGGAGGCTAAACAATACATTACTAAATAACCAAGAGATCACTGAAGAAATCAAAGAGGAAATCAAAGAATACTTAGAGACAAATGACAAGAAAAACACAATGATCCAAAACCTATGGGATACAGCAAAAGCAGTTCTAAGAGGGAAGTTTTTAGCAATACAAGCCTACCTCAAGAAACGAGAAAAATCTCAAATAAACAATCTAACCTTACACCTAAAGGAACTAGAGAAAGAAGAGCAAACAAAACCCAAAGTTAGTAGAAGGAAAGAAATCATAAAGATCAGAATAGAAATAAATGAAATAGAAACAAAGAAAACAATAGCAAAGATCAATAAAACTAAAATTTGTTCTTTGAGAAGATAAACAAAATTGATAAATCTTTACCCAGACTCATCAAGAAAAAGAGGGAGAAGACTCAAATCAATAAAATTAGAAATGAAAAAAAAGTTACAACAGACACTGCAGAAATACAAAGCATCCTAAGAGACTACTACAAGCAACTATATGCCAATAAAATGGACAATGTTGAAGAAATGGACAAATTCTTTGAAATGTATAACCTTCCAAGTCTGAACCAGGAAGAAATAGAAAATGTGAACAAACCAATCACAAGTAATGAAATTGAAACTGTGATTAAAAATCTTCCAACAAACAAAAGTCCTGGACCAGATGGCTTCACAGGTGAATTCTATCAAACATTTAGAGAAGAGCTAACACCCACCCTTCTCAAACTCTTCCAAAAAATTGCAGAGGAAGGAACACTCCCAAACTCATTCTATGAGGCCACCATCTCCCTGATACCAAAGCCAGACAAAGATACTACAAAAAAAGAAAATTACAGACCAGTATCACTGATGAATACACATGCAAAAATCCTCAACAAAATCCAACAACACATTAAAAGGATCATACACCATGATCAACTAGGATTTACCCCAGGGATGCAAGGATTCTTCAATATACGCAAATCAATCAATGTGATACACCATATTAACAAATTGAAGAATAAAAACCATATGATCATCTCAATAGATGCAGAAAAAGCTTTTGACAAAATTCAACACCCATTTATGATAAAAACTCTCCAGAAAGTTGGCATAGTGGGAACTTACCTCAACACAATAAAGGCCATATACGACAATCCCACAAAAAACATCATTCTCTTTGTGACTGCCTGGAGGGGTGGGATGGGGAGGGTGGGAGGGAGGGAGATGCATGAGGGAAGGGATGTGGGAACAGATGTATATGTATGACTGATTCACTTTGTTATAAAGCAGAAACTAATAAAAAAAACCATCATTCTCAATGGTGAAAACTGAAAGCATTTCCTCTAAGATCTGGAATAAGACAAGGATGTCCACTCTCACCACCATTATTCAACATAGTTTTGGAAGTCCTAGCCATGGCAATCAGAGAAGAAAAAGAAATAAAAGGAATACAAATTGGAAAAGGAGTAAAACTGTCACTGTTTGCAGATGACATGATACTATACATAGAGAATCCTAAAGGTGCCACCAGAAAACTACTAGAGCTAATTGATGAATCTGGTAAAGTTGCAGGATACAAAATTAATGCACAGAAATCTCTTGCATTCCTAGACACTAACAATGAAAGATCAGAAAGAGAAATTAAGGAAACAATCCCGTTCACCACTGCAACAAAAAGAATAAAATACCTAGGAATAAACCTACCTAAGGAGGTAAAAGACCTGTACTCAGAAAACTATATGACACTGATGAAAATAATCAAAGATGACACAAATAGATGGAGAGGTATACCATGTTCTTGGATTGGAAGAATCCATATTGTGAAAATATTGGACTATACTACCCAAAGCAATCTACAGATTCAATGCAATCCCTATCAAATTACCAGTGACATTTTTTACAGAACTGGAGCAAAAAAATCTCAAAATTTGTATGGAGACACAAAAGACGCCAAAGCAGTCTTGAGGGAAAAAAGTGGAGCTGGAGGAATCAGACTCCCTCACTTCAGACTATCCTATAAAGCTACAGTAATCAAGAGAATATGGTACTGGCACAAAAACAGAAATATAGATCAATGGAACAGGATAGAAAGCCCAGAGATAAACCCATGCACCTATTGTCAACTAATCTATGACAAAGGATGCAAGGATATACAATGGAGAAAAGACAGTCTCTTCAATAAGTGGTGCTGGGAAAACTGGACAGCTACATGTAAAAGAATGAAATTAGAACACTTCCTAACACCATACACAAAAATAAACTCAAAATGGATTAGAGACCTAAATATAAGACCAGACACTATAAAACTCTTAGAGGAAAACACAGGAAGAACACTTTTTGACATAAATCACAGCAAGCTGTTTTTTGATCTACCTCCTAGAGAAATGGAAATAAAAACAAAAATAAACAAATGGGACCTAATGAAACTTTGAAGCTTTTGCAAAGCAAAGGAAACTGCAAACAAGACGAAAAGACAGCCCTCAGAATGGGAGAAATATTTGCAAACTAATCAACAGACAAAGGATTAATCTCCAAAATATGTAAACAGCTCATGCAGCTCAATATTAAAAACAACAAACAACCCAATCAAGAAAGGTCAGAAGACCTAAATAGACATTTCTCCAAAAAAGACATACAGATGGCCAAGAAGCACATGAAAAGCTGCTCAACATCACTAATTATTAGAGAAGTGCAAATCAAAACTACAATGAGGTATCACCTCACACCAGTTAGAATGGGCATCACCAGAAAATCTACAGACAACAGATGCTGGAGAGGGTGTGGAGAAAAGGGCACCCTCTTGCATGGTTGGTGGGAATGTAAATTGATACAGCCACTATGGAGAACAGTATGGAGGTTCCCTAAGAAACTAAAAATAGAATTACCATATGACCCAGCAATCCCACTACTGGGCATATACCCAGAGAAAACCATAATTCAAAAAGACACATGCACCCCAGTGTTCATTGCAGCACTATTTACAATCGCCAGGTCATGGAAGCAACCTAAATGCCCATCGACAGATGAATGGATAAAGAAGATGTGGTACATATATACAATGGAATATTACTCAGCCATAACAAGGAACGAAATTGGGTCATTTGTAGAGACGTGGATGGATCTAGAGACTGTCATACAGAATGAATAAGTCAGAATGAGAAAAACAAATATCGTATATTAACGCATATATGTGGAACCTAGAAAAATGGTATAGATGAACCAGTTTGCAGGGCAGAAATAGAGACACAAATGTAGAGAACAAACATATGGACACCTAGGGTGGAAAGCGACGGGGGGTGGGTGGGGGGGCGCTGGTGGTGGGATGAATTGGGAGATTGGGATTGACATATATACACTAATTTTTTTAAATAGATAACTAAAAAGAACCTGCTGTATAAAAAATAATAAAATAAAAATCAAAAATTAAAAAAAAGTAAATGAAGAATAGTATGCTTTCCTCTTAAAGGATGCACTATCACTCATATAATTGAAGATGAAATCACACAACTCAGATTGGGACTTGAACCCAGCCAAAACCCATATTGGCACTTGAACCCACTATCTTAATTGAGATCCCACACCTGGTCTCAGGAATTAATGAAGCTGAGGTTCTTCGGTCCCGTCTCAGAAAGAATTCAGTGGATAACAAAGTGATAGGTAAGAAATGGATTTATTTAGAGAGAAACATATTCCATAGACAGAATGCAGTCCATCTCAAAAGGCCAGAGCGGCCCTGGGAGAAACTCACTCCACAGACAGAGTGTGGGTCATCTCGGAAGGTGAGAGGCCCCGAAATATGGCGTGGTTAATTTTTATAGGCTGGGTAATTTCATAGGCTAATGAGTGGGAGGATTATTCCAACTATTTTGGAGAAGGGACAGGGATTTGCAGGAATTGGGCGACTGCCCACTTTTTGGACTTTTATGGTTGGCTTCAGAACTGTCACAGCACCTTTGGGTGTGTCACTTAGCTAATTACAACGAGCACATAATGAGGCTCAAAGTCTACTGGAAGTCAAATCTTCTGCCATCTTTGACCTAATCGATTCCAACCAGTTTTTGTCATACCCTCAACAGCTATGTCATTCTTTTAAAGGTTGTGCCCTGCCTCCTGTCTCATTGATACACTTAACTTCTCAGAGTCCCAGCAGCATCTGTGGTCATTTGGGGGTAATGTTAATTGCTGCTTCTTCAGTCTCAATCCACATGGATATACTAACTTTAAAACTTAATTATAGGGCCTCCCTGGTGGCGCAGTGGTTGAGAGTCCGCCTGCCGATGCAGGGGATACGGGTTCGTGCCCCGGTCTGGGAGGATCCCATATGCCGTGGAGCGGCTGGGCCCGTGAGCCATGGCCGCTGAGCCTGTGCGTCTGGAGCCTGTGCTCCGCAACGGGAGAGGCCACAACAGTGAGAGGCCCGCGTACAGCAAAAAAAAAAAAAAAAACTTAATTATAAGTTAACTACCAATAATACAATAACACATGTTTTGCCAATGAGATATACGTTTGAAAAGCCACTCCCATTCCAGCTCTTGGTTTCTTTCCCATATTCTGGCTCTGAGAGAAACATCATCATATATCAATCAATGGTTAAAAGTTTAGACATCATCTTATCAGACATCACTGAACCTCAAAAGATGTTTTCACCTAGCCAGCATCATAACTACATCTTCCATAGGTCTTTCCACTGTTTTGCAGTTTGGTTTTTTTTTACTGGATAGTGGGATATAGGGTGAGACCAATGACTCTCATATATATGAGCCTTTGTCTTTGTTTCACTTCTCTTACTGTAAAATGATTTTCTTGGTCAGAAGCCATGTTGGGTGGTAGTATATCATGACAAGAAATAAAGAATTTGGTAAGTCCACAGATGGTGGTCCTGGCAAAAGCACTGTGGACAGAGAAAGCAAATCCATACCTAAAATGAGTGTTTCCTTACTATGTATAAAATAGATAACTAATGAGAACCTACTCTATAGCACAGGAAACTCTACTCAGTGCTCTGTGGTGACCTAAATGGGAAGGAAATCTAAAAAGAGTGGATATATATGTACGTATGACTGAATCACTTTGCTGTACAGCAAGAAACTAACAACATTGTAAATCAACTCTACTCCAATAAAAATTAATGAAAAGAACAAAAATAAAATACATTGAGTGTCTCTTTCACTGAGGACAAATTGTTGTTCTCTGCATGGTGGAAGGGGTCCAGTATAATAAACCTGCTACCAGGTGACTGCCTGGCCCCCCAGTGGATGGTGCCATAACAGTTGCTCAACATTGATCTGTGCTTTTAGCAAGTTGAGTGGATTAGGCTTGGTGACTCCTTATAAAATATATTCCTGCCCCCATGCACTTTGTACATGAGCCCACTGAGTGAGCAAATAGAGGATAGAAAAGGAGGCTAAGTGACATCCAGAATGTACTATTTTCCACCTGATTATTGAGAGCCACCTCTTCTGTGGAAGCCCTCTGCTGAGCAGAAACACATGTAACACATATATGTTCACACTCTAGGCCTGTGCTGTCTAATATTGTGTCAACTAGCCACATGTGGCTATCTAAGTTAATTTAAATTACATAAAATTAAAAATTCAGTTCCTCAGACACACTAGGCACGTTTCATGTGCTCAGTAGCCACGGGTGGCAAGTGACCACCATGTTGGAGAGTGCAGACATAGAACATTCCCACCGATTGGACAGCATTTCTAGTCCAGGCCCCTTTTCCAGGCCTCTTTTTCATCAGTCCTCCAATATTATTCTTTCCAAATCCCTGATCATCTGGCCAAACTATTAGAAACTTTCTATAAATTAGCATAGGTCCATGCCTCTGGACATCTCCCTTTCCAGGCAAAGTGAACACAAGCTTTGCCCAGTGAGACTTCCCTTCCCCCTGGTCTTAAGGGCTACCCCTCAGTTGGGGCTGTATGCCACAGCAGCCCTACTTTTTTTTTTTTTTTATGTGGTTCGCGGGCCTCTCACTGCCGTGGCCTCTCCCATTGCGGAACACAGGCTCCGGACGCGCAGGCCCAGCAGCCATGGCTCACGGGCCCAGCTGCTCCGTGGCATGTGGGATGCTCCCGGACCGGGGCATGAACCTGTGTCCCCCTGCATCGACAGGTGGACTCTCAACCACTGTGCCACCAGGTAAGCCCAGCCCTACTTTTTTTCTTTTTAACATCTTTATTGGAATATAATTGCTTTACAATGTTGTGGTCGTTTCTACTGTATAACAAAGTGAATCAGCTAACATAAACATATATCCCCATATCCCCTCCTTTTTGTGTCTCCCTCCCATCCTCCCTATCCCACCCCTCTGGATGGTCACAAAGCACTCAGCTGATCTCCCTGTGCTATGCAGTTGCTTCCCACTAGCTATCTATTTTACGTTTGGTAGTGTACATTTGTCAATGCTACTCACTCACTTTGTCCCAGCTTAGTGGTTGCTGCATATTGTACAGAATCATATGTACATCAGGCCCGAATTTATTCTTCCTTGGCTAACTGGTCATAGAGAACTCCCCATTAGGCCATAGGTTTGGGTTGAGAGAGGTGGTGATGCAATAGAAGTAAGTACCACTTGCTAATGCAGCTTGGAACTTTAAGGACCTGCTTGGGCTCAGTATTTTACATAGCAATTCTGTTTGAGGATGGAATACTACTGCACATGCCCAGCTCAATGCTCAGTGAATAATAGAACACCTCATTTCAGGAAGGACAGCTCAGGTTACTCGATACTTGATTTCTCAAGGCCAACCATTCAGACTCCACCAGGGCCAGTCACAAGCAAGGACCTTTCTCAAAAGGCAAAGAGTTATTATGGGAGGGGAGATGACTTTCCTCCCAAATCAAAACATTAAACTACAGTTTTCCAGAGGCTCTATATTGCTTCCTCAGCTGCCATGGAAACTTGGAGCAACTTTGGGTCTGCTGGGTCATAAAGCCCAAGTGGCAAAGCAGTTTGCACCGCAGCCTGGCACAGCACAGATCTTTGTCTTGCTTTGGGCACCACTAAAACCATACAGCCTTGAAGGTTGCTTGATAAATGGGTTGAAGGCAAAGGTGGTGTAAGTTGATTCTAGACTCTGAAGAGGCATTCCAAGCACTTGGCCTTTTCTACCATCAATAGCCCTCATGCCTCATGTCAGAAAGCCAACAAAGAGAATCTGCTATTCCAGATTGTCTAGTTTGACTATACATTCAAGAATTGGGGAGAAATCACTGAGGAGATTCACAAACCCACTAGGCCCATCATGAAACCTACACTGAGCCAATGAATCACTGCAGACATACTCTAAGACACTCTGTGTGTTCAAACTCCATTTTCCACCTTACTTCCTTAAGCCCCCACTCTGAATTGTGAACCTCAGTCTCATTTTGGGTTCCAAGGTATTAATGTTGACTGAGAACCACTGTACTGTATGTAATTCCCCCAGAGTCTAGATAGTTCCCTTTCTCCAATGCCCAGTCACCTGGGTAAAGGGCCACAGGCGTCTTTGGGGAAGGCTTGGGAGAAGATCACATGCTTGTGGCAGCGTCATACACAAGGTTCTTCCTGAAGACAACCTAGCAAAAGGACCCTGGGTCTGAACTGACTCAGGTCTGGGGATTGAGTACGAGGCCATTACTCTCCATTGTTGTCATTCAAATTGGGCCTCTGTTCACCAGACCCAGGTGCATTTATTTACTTATTCATTTATTTAAAAATATAACTCAAGTAAAACTTTAATAGGCTGTTCATCTATTTTAGTCCTGTAATCACTGTGAGCAATTAACTCCAACCAAAGATCGCTACGAGTCAAACCATTTGGTTAAATCTCTGGCCCTATTATCTAATAAGAGTAATAATGCCCACCTTGTATCAGGGGGTTAAACATTGCCACTTGATCTCTGACACGCTGCAGTACCATCGTCCTCACTAAAATCAGGGCTTCAGTGTTGGCATCTCCCACCATCATCCTCAGTAGGAAAACATTATAGAGCATTTCAGGAAATCTGGTGCTCCCCTCACCAGTGTATTTGGCAAAGCCTCGGGGAAAGGAGTGTCTTCTGAGTGACGTGCGGGTCAGAGTGATGAGGTGGGTGAGCAGGTCGCCCGTGACAAATCTACTCCAAACTTCCTATCTACTTAAGACTTTGGCTTCTTTCCTCTCTTATACCAAGGAAGTGTGGCATCTTAATGTCATTTAACACAGGTCACTGTTGGGTCCAAGTTTCAGTCCACCAACCAAGCAAACTATTAAAGTCATGTTAGACGTTAAAATCAACACATTAAATCCTGAATCTCTGGTAAGCACATCCATGTCAATAAATTCAGCCTATTCAACATTATATTCCTTTCTCCCTAGTGTAATGCCCTACGAATACAGTCCTACCTGTATTCCTCAGGTTTCTGCCAATTTAATTTGGCAGAATCTTTCCATTCTTTCAATATGGCCGTCCTCCTAGGTCAGTCCCTATACTCAACCCCCTCTCCCCAGGATGGGCTGGGATCTGACTCTAGTTGTAGGATTGGAGGCAAAGAGAAGCGGTAGTGGTATAGGGTGGGTGTTAAGAATAATAGGTATCCTTGCACAGGTAGCTGCCTCAGGTGGAGTCAGTAGAGTCCTCGATGCAAGGGTGGTTAATCTCCTGAGACGGCAGGACTGCTTATGCTGCTAAGCGGGGCTCAGCAGGATTTCTTGGTCCAGGATGCTCAAAGTCATTGGAATCCTGTCAGATGTTCTTGTTCCCAATTCTCAGATTTGCATGTATTTCCAAATAAAGCACTATTTTTCACGTAAGAGATGTGGCAAGCCTACAAAATCAACTTATGCTGCAATTCTGCCACCTACTTGATGAAATTTGGGTTTTGGATATATTGTCCTGCTGCCTATATGAAGGATGTGCTCTGGGTCTCTGAGTATGCCTTGTTCCAATAATTAAATCCCAAGCTGGACATTTTCTCCTCTTCGGCTCATTAACATGGGCAGGTGTGGCTCGCCACCCCACACTCCTTGGAGTTCTCAGTGCCTCTGTAACTTTGTAGCAGTCCTGTGGTCCGCCAGAGCACTTCACCACAGGCAACTACATTATAATTTAATCAACTTTTTTGTCATGGATTGCTAGTATTAGTGACAAGATTAAACTGCCTTCAAATCCGACCAGCTCAGACACCAAGTCCAGACTCCCTGGAGCCACTTCTAGAACCAAATACTTTATTAGTCAGGGTTAGGTCAGGAAAACAGCTTTCACTCTACTTCAAGCTGGAAAACTTTCTATATGTGGAATTAAATGCTCACAAATCTACTGGAAAGGTTGGGGGAACAAAAGTCAAGGAACAGAGCTATTGGCTTTCGGGAATTCTGGAAGTGCAAAATCACAGGAAGCTACTCCGGTTTCCATAAGCCTTTTTCAGCAGAAAGGCTTTGCCAGTTTACATTTCGTCAACACCAAACCTGTATTCAGCAGAGTATTCCCATTTTTTTAAAATGTTTTTCAGCATCTTAAGAGCAACCAGGAATTGTCAGAGAAGCTGTCTGGGTTGCAGCAGGAGAAGGAAGCTCTACGTGAAGAGTATGGGCAATTTTTGAAGCAGCTTGATGTCCATGTGAGGTAAACAAAAACAAGTTCCCTTTAGAAGACTGAGCTACTTCTTAGGGAGCCAGAGCAGGGGATGCTCGCAGAAGTGACCTTTCAAGAACGTCAACACCGTTTTCCTTCGTTCCCAGAAGTTCTATCTATAGGGCTTTTCCTAGGGAGATGTGGGGCCTCGTTTCTTCCCAAGAGAGGGAGGGGGAAGGGAATTACTATTTATTGAGCTCTAGTGGTATCTAACATCTTGCTCTTCCCCAAATATACCCCCTCACTTGCCTTCAGCCTTCTTTTTCCCTTGCGTACTTTCCTCGGTCTGGACCACGCTCTCCCTATTTCAACTCTTCATTCTCAACCTAGGAGTCACCTCCTCAAGAAGCCTTTCTTGACACCTCCGGCCTGGGTTGAGTGAGGTGTCACTCTTTGTGTTCCTGTAGCCCTTTGTACATGGCTCTCTGTAATTATTTAAGAGCTTGCCATGTTGTTTTGAAATAACGTGACTCACACCTGTCTTCCTCACCAGACTGTAGGTTTTAAAGGACATGGGCCATGGTCTTACTCATCCTTTTATCCATAGTCCCTGGTATATAACAGGTGCTCAATAAAAATTTATGTTCCCAAACTACCTGCTCTTTCTTCCATTCCCTGGTCATCATCCTACCAGATTCCTCCCGCCCTCCTCCTCTCTGAAGTGTAGCTTAGTAGTTCAGAGTATGTACTCTGGAGCCATATTGTTTGGGTATAATTACTGGTTCTACTAGGAACTAGCTGTGACCTTGGGCAAGTTAAATAACCTCTCTGTGCCTGAGATATCTCATCTTTAATATGGACAAAATAGTCATTCCTATCGCATAAACTTGTTATGAGAGTTAACTGAATGAATATATGTAAAGCATTTACTTAGAACAGTGTCTAGCACACAGCTGTTATTATTATTATATCTACTTATTTTTAGTTTTTCTCCATGACCCACCTCTCTGCTCCTAGCTCTGCATCCCTCTGCTCTATTCTTTCTATAGGTTGAAGTTTCTTATTCTCTTATGTTCTCACTCACCTACTATGTTGATGGTAGTTATGATAATGATTTAAAAACCATTTTCTGAAACTCTAGACGTGTGGTTGAAAAGCAACACTGTTTTAATCAGTGTATTTCATTCCTTGACCAGTGGTCAGCGCCAAGCAAGAACTTTAGCAAAACTGCTCAGGTTAATTCTAGGCCTGCTGGAATCAACCCTCACAACATAGCCCAGATTTAGTTAAGAATTACCCACTGGTCCTGTGATTGATGTTTTTATTCAAAGTAACACATAAAAAACCATTTTTTTACATATATTTTTCATTTTAAAACTTATTTTTATAGAGTAAATTCCTGGGTGTAGAATTACTAGTCCAAAAGCTGGAGCTGTGGATCATAAAATGTATTATCAAACATTCAGAAGAGGGCTTCCCTGGTGGTGCAGTGGTTGAGAGTCCGGCTGCCGATTCAGAGGACACGGGTTCGTTCCCCGGTCTGGGAGGATCCCACATGCCACGGAGTGGCTGGGCCCGTGAGCCATGGCCGCTGAGCCTGCGCGTCCGGAGCCTGTGCTCCGCAACAGGAAAGGCCATGACAGTGAGAGGCCCGTGTACCACCAAACAAACAAACAAAAGACATTCAGAAGCATTCTACCAAAATTTTCTGCCGTCATTATATGAGTAGCAATTTCACCACATCCGAATTTGCATTGGGTGCTACTTTTGGTGGGGGAGGGCTCTGATGAAATTTTCCCCAGTGTTGTTTCTTTTAATTGAGGTATAATTTACATATACACAGATTTTAAATGTACAATTTGATGAGTTTTGACAAATGTATACGCCCACCTAAACACTAGCCCAATCAAGATACAGAACATTTCCATTATCCCTTGAATTTCTCTCCTACCTTTTTGCCGTCAGTCTGTATCTCTTGCTCCTCCACCTCCTCCCAGGCATCCACTCTTCTGATTTCTGCTTCTCCTAGAATTTCATCAAAATGGAATTATACTGCGTGTAATCTTTTGTGTCTGACTTTTTTTTTTAATAAATTTATTTATTTTTGGTTGCGTTGGGTCTTTGTTGCTGTGCGTGGGTTTTCTCTAGTTGCGGCGAGCGGGGGCTACTCTTCGTTGTGGTGCATGGGCTTCTCATTGTGGTGGCTTCTCTTGTTGCGGAGCACGGGCTCTAGGTGCTCGGGCTTCAGTAGTTGTGGCACGTGGGCTCAGTAGTTGTGGCTTGCGGGCTCTAGAGTACAGGCTCAATAGTTGTGGCGCATGGGCTTAGTTGCTCCGCGGCATGTGGGATCTTCCTGGACCAGGGCTCAAACCCGTGTCGCCTGCATTGGCAGGCGGATTCTTAACCACTGCACCACCAGGGAAGTCCTGTGTCTGACTTCTTTTGCTCAACTTATTCTATGATTTTTAATGCTCAGTTATAGATATTTCTTTGATGGCTAGTGGGGCTGAATAGTTTACCATATTATTTGTCCATACCCTTTAGGACAGTGGATGCTAACCCTAGCTGCACATGCATGGGCCCCAACATAGATTAATTAAATCAGAATCTGTGAGGATAGGGCTTAAGGATCAATACTCTTCTAAAATCATCCCCATGTGATTCTGATGGGCACCTAGGGTTGAAAACTACAACTTTAGGAAAGATAATGGAAGGGATTGTCAAAACTCTAGGTTCATTTTTGTTTTCATTCCCCTGATCCCACTCCTGACCTTTACAAACAATGCTTATTTTTTTCCATGTTTTCCCAGCTACTCTTCCAGAGGAACAAATTCCTTGCCTTTTTGAAATAAAAATAAATGAAAGACCATCTGGTTTTATATAAACATAAGCAAAAGTTGTCCTTAAATTTTAGAACATGAGTATTATACGGTCTTATTGTATGAATTAACAAAGCCAAACATAAACTTAGAAAATCCTCATGTTCTTCGGGCAAATTGGCCAACAGAACTTCTGGCTAAACTAATAGGTTTGTCAAATAACCAGCCTGCTATGGAAGGGAAGGCTCTAAGCTCTCCCCAGCTGTACTGCATCCACATACTCTTCACACCATGTAGCACTACTGAAAGAAGCCTGAATATCATGCAATAGGAGCCAGTTAGGTCAAGTATAATACATTCACTTGATGGAACATAATACAGCTGTAAAAGATGGTGGCCATGAAGACTAGATAACATGGGAAAATGCTGTGATATAATACATGAAAAGAGCATAAGATAATTTTAATGTAGACAGTGTTTTAAAAAAAGATGCTTATAAAAAGACTGGAAGGAAATACAAGAATATTATAATACTGATCATATGGGAGTTGGGTTTTTTCCCCAAATTGTCTATAATTTATAATCTTTAAAAAATAAATTAATATTTTAATAGTCCAAATGGCAGGATAAGAGAGACAACAGCTGTCTGGCATGGAAGCTGCAGACGTGGGTTTTAATATCCCAGGGCAGAAAGGGTAAAAGCAATTCCAGAAATACATGTTGTGTTTCAAATGATGTCAAAAATCAGAGGAACTGTGAACAGCTGGGAAACTCAGAGAACAACAGGTGTACTGTTAGATAGTGTTAAACCTCTGAAGCTATGGACCAAAGGATGCTGAAACCCGGTGATATCTTTTGCCAAGCTCTTCCTAGTATAAGGGAAAATGAGAACATTTATGAGATAGAAATATCTCCCTGTAAAGAACATAAGTCACAATCTGCAAGAATAGGTACCTCATATTATGTAGTGGGTGCTGCAAGGGCCACAGAACTGAACGGGTCTAAGGCAGTTTTATGAACCCAGGTATCTAGAGCAACTCTATTAATTAGGATGTAGGTTGAGTTGCTGCAGCAGAGACACTGAATAAGAATGTCTTTAAAAAGAGAGGGTTTTCTTTCTTACCTAAAAGTGCAGGATGGATATGGTAGCTCCATGTTTCCGAAGTCTAGACTCCTTCCTTGTTGTTGCTCCAGCATCTTTAGCACTTAGCCACATAGTTCAGGTGGTTCACTACCATATCCACATTTCTTCCAACAAGAAGGGAGAAAGAGGGGACAGCAAGGGCATTCCATTCTCCTGGAAGGCACACTACTTCCACTCCGGCTGTTGGCCAGGACTTATTCCCATAGCCTCATCTAACTGCAAGGAAAGCCAGAAAATGCAGTTCCTATTTGAGCAACCAAGTGCCAAGCTAAATCCGGGCCTCTATAATGACAGAAGAAGGAGGAAGTGGATTGGGGACAATCCCCAGTCAGTCACTGCCACGTGCACTGACAATCTGGTGACAAGGCCCAGTATGCGTGTCTCTGGCCTACCAGAATTCAAACTTCTCCACTTGGCATCTGGCTAACAGCTGAATTAATCTTCTAAGGGAACAATATACAAAATGATTCTTTTTTTTTAATTTTAATTTTATTTTTTTGGCTGCATTGGGTCTTGGTTGCTGCGCGCGGGCTTCTTCTCTAGTTGCCGCAAGCGGGAGCTACTCTTCGTTGCGGTGCGCGGGCTTCTCATTGCATTGGCTTCTCTTGTTGCAGAGCACAGGCTCTAGGCATGCAGGCTTCAGTAGCTGTGGCTTGTGGGCTCTAGAGCGTGGGCTCAGTAGTTGTGGCGCACGGGCTTAGTTGCTCCGCGGCATGTGGGATCTTCCTGGACCAGGGATCAAACCCGTGTCCCCTGCATTGGCAGGCGGACTCTCAACCACTGCGCCACCAGGGAAGTCCCTACAAAATGATTCTTTTATTTACAATCAGAAAGTAGGAGAGAGAGGGGCACTACTTTGGAAAATGGAAGAGTCTTGCAAAAACACATTTAGAGGTAAGATATAACTTACAAGAACCTAAGACTTTCTTGGAGTAGCTAGTCCATCATAGTTTGACTAGAATTAGTATCTAAATAAGTCTGCTTTGCTCTTCTCCTCCCATCTGGTTCCTAGTTTTTATGTAAAACAAAATATCTCATCAAGAGAAATCGACAATATCCGGTTTGCCTGGCTTTGCTGGTATTATAGCACTGGGGCATAGTGGGAGATCACAGGCTCTGGAATCAGATTCTTCCCTGTAAAAGTAACTTCCCTCTGTGTCAGGAGTCCTCAAGACCACCCTCAGGTTTGGAGACTCATTAGGACTTACAGATCTTAGGAAAGCTTTTACACTCATGGTTATGGTTTATTACAGTGAAAGGAAACAGATTAAAATCAGCAAAGGAAAAAAGCATGCAGCGAGAGTTCAGGAGAGACAAGATGCAAGCCAACTTCCCATTGTCCTCTCCCAGTGGAGTAGTACGGGCAGTGCTTAATTCTCCCAGCAACGTTGTGTGGCAATATATATGAAGCATTCCCAGCCAGAGAAACTCACCTGAGCCTTGACATCCAGGGATTTCATCGGGGATTAGTCAGGAGGACAGAGAGCTCCTGTGATTGACCTTAACTACTTAGTCTCCAGTTCTCCAAACCGTGAAAAGTCAAACTGATCCAGCATGGCCCAGGCCCAAGGGGAACAAAAATGCATTCACCATGGATCATTTTGTTAGCATAAAATATCTGGTGTGGCCCAAAGCCACAGGTATACAGAGACATTATTATGAGGCAGGATATTCCAAGGGCTTAGAGGTTGTCTCCCAGGAGCCAGTCAAGGACTGGAGACCCAGACCCACTGAGTTTACTGCACAGAATCCATCTCCTGGGTCACAGAGTGAGGACGTCACCTTCACAAGTTTGCTTTAAAAACACTCGAGGTGTCTTGTGAAAAGCCTGGAGCACACGTTAGTTCCTTTCACTTAGGACTTCCTCCTGTTTGAGTGTCAGAGCCCCAGACAGTTGACATAGGGAAACTGCCCAGCATCATAGGCCTGAATGACTGTGCCCTCCGGTGCCTACACTGACGGAGAGCAGATGCTTCATTCGTTAAACACTTTTCCTTTCAGTTAAAAAGGCATTATTCAAATTTCTAGGCATTCAGGGAAATCAGAGGCTAGAGAGAGCATTAGAATACTGTTTTGTTTGTTTAGTTTTTCTGTTTTTAAGATATCAGTATGTAATTGACCACAGATAACAAAAAACCTGACTAATATATTTAAACAAACTTTTTTTTTTATATAAAACAAGAAATCTGGAGGAAGGTGATTATGGAGATTGATTCAGAGGCTCAGTAGTGTCCTTAAGGACAGGCTCTTTCCCTCCTTCTCCTCTGCCATGCCTGGCGGGCTGTGGCTTTGTCCTTAGGCTTCACACCTCATGGTTACAAGGCAGCGACTGTAGCTGCAGGTAACAGCCTCTGCAGGAGGGCAGCCAGAGCAGAGAGAGAACTTTGCTCAAGTTCTCAGCTTTTCCTGAAATGCCCAGCAGGACTTACCTGTCTCACACACCCAATCCCCACCCCAACCCACCCTGCACACACCTGGGGCCCACCCACCTTCCTTGAGATCAAGAGGTCCTTATGGATACCTAAATGAACTTGAGTTCTGTTAGCAGAAATGAAGAAAGGCCATTCTGCCCTTACAGCCTGCCACAAGTAGTCTGTTTACAATGAAACAGAAGTAGTGAGGAGGTCCCCCAAGGGTTTCTCCCAAACTTTAGCCTTCATCAGAAGCCCCTGGAGGACCTAGTAAAACACAGATCCTCCTCGAGACTTTCTTATTCTGTAATTCTGCGATAGAGCCTGAGACTTTGCAACTCTAACAAGTTGCCAGGTGATGATGGTGTTGCTGGTCAGAACACAGTTTGAGAACCATTGCTATTGGCTTAGAGCAAAACTAGTTTAGGAACATTAGCTAGAGCAATGGTTTTCAGTAGGGGATAGTTTGCCTTCCAGGGCAAGGGGACACTTGGCAATGTCTGGAGACTTTTCAGGTTGTCACACTGTAGCAGGTGCTACTAGCATCTTGTGGGTGGAGGCCAAGGATGCCACTAAGCATTCTTCAAAGTACAGGTCAGCTCTCTACAAGAAAGAATTGTCTGGCCCAAAATGTCAGTAGTGCAGAAATCCTGGTTCAGAGTGATTTTGTGTTATTAGACCTCATAGGTTTTATCTCGGAGAGGCAGCAGTGAGCGGTGGCACGAAGCTAGATCTTAATTCCCTGCCCAGGAATTGAACCTGGGTAGCCTGTATGAAAACCAGGAATCCTAGCCACCAGACCCCCTGGCTCTTGCCCCCAGTGAAAAGTGCATTTCTCACAGAGGCAACAACTGTAAAAATGAGTACGAAGTTTATTATTAGAGACATACCACAACAACAAGTGGGAGAGCACACAGAGAAACAGTTTGTTTAGTTAAGATAGAAGCAAGGCAGAGATGCACACCCAGAGAGAAAGGGTGTGGGCGTCCTCCCTGATGAGGAGGAGTGCAGTAAAGAAGCGGTTAAATCATTTACATAGGGCAGTTCTTCCGGGTCTTTGTTTACCTTTGGCCAATTATCTGGTTTCTTTTTCCACACCTGACCTGCCCTAGCACCCTCCCCAACATGTGTGCGCAACTTTTTTCCAAGATGGATTCCAGCCCAGAGGCCTATGGGGCTGCCTTAGCATCACATATTATGGGATGGTGCCCCCTCCTTTTTGACCCCCAAGGAGGCTTTCTGTGCACATGTAGTGTCTCCCTTGCCCCAAGGATGGGAAATGTATGACCTCTTGATCTTTTCCTCAAACGGGGTTTAGCCCCTCTCTGTCCCTGCCATGACTGTTATCTTAAGGCATCCACAGGAGACAAAGCCTGGCTGTTTACCCTGTTTCTGCTGTTACTTCCATTTCGGAGAGCAAACAGGAGGCTGGCTGTAAATGCCTAACCTGGAGCCCACCTATCTCCTGTCTCAGGAAATGCAAACAGAAGGCTAGTTACTTGTAAGTGTCCGGCTGGAAGCCTACCCCTTTCTCACCCCAAGAAGTGTGAACAGGAGGCCAGTTGTAAATGGCTACCCTGGAGCCCATCTATTTCCTGCCTTAGGTTCAAAGTGAAAGTTCTTAATTTTTCATTTGAAGAAGCACTTTCTGAGTAACAATATTCTTATTTGGAAAGCACAATCATCTTCGGAGCAGTTTGCCTAGTGGTGGTATGCAGGCTTTAATCTATTTTCTTGTTTACTCAGATTAGCTGTTGTAGTAGCTTGAAATGGTAACTCAGATTTTTGTTGTCTTTTTAATAGCAGGTTTATTGAGATATAATTCACCTGCCATACAATTCACCCATGGAAAGTGTACACATCAGAGGCTTTTAGTTGTACATCCATCGCCACAATCGATTTTAGAACATTTCATTACCCCAAAAAGAAACTCTTTAGCTATACCCCCCAGCCCCAGGCAATCACTAACCTACTTTCTTTCACTCTATATTTGTCTCTTCTGGACATTTCATCTGAATGGAATTGTAAAATATGTGGTCCTTTGTGACTGGCTTCATTCACCTAGCATAGTGCTTTCAAAGTTCATTCATGTTGTAGCATGTATCAGTACTTCATTCCTTTCTGTAGCGGAATAATGTTCCATTGTACAGATACTCCATATTTTGTTTATTGATTCATCAGTTGATGGAAACTTTGGTTGTTTTAACCTTTTGGCTGTTGTGAATAGTGCTACTATGAACATTCATGTACAAGTTTTTGTGTGGACATATATTTTCATTCCTCTTTGGTATAAACCTAGGAATGGAATTGCTAGGTCATATAGCTCTACGTTTAACCATTTGAGAAACTGCCAGGCTTTTTCCATTTGCCATTCCTACCAGCAGTGTATGAGTGTTCCAGTTTCTCCACATCCTTCTCAGCACTTGTTATTATCTTTCTTTTTTATTTTAGCCATTCTACTAGGTGTGAAGTGGCATCTCATTGTAATTTTGATTTGCATTTTCTTTATAGCTAATGATGTTGAACATCTTTTCATGCGTTTATTAGAGGTGAGTCAAATTTATGTCAGAATCAGAGTAAGAGTCTTGAACAGAGACATATAGAATTGGCATTTAAAAGTCTAGACCCAAGGCAAGGACTGAGAGCAAACCCACTTATCTGAAAAATAGACACGATAGAAGTAGTGGGTTATATCACTGTCCAAGGGTGTAGCCAAGAACTAGAAAATTTTAAATTAATGACTGAATTAATGGAGCAGGATTCCAAATTGTTAGATGTCAGGGATCAGAAGCCAAGGAGTTTCCTGAGTTGGGGATGACTGAATCTTGTGTTATTTAGGAGGTTGTACTTGGTCCACTCTCCCCACTTGGGGGGCAAGAAGTCCTGCAGATGTGAGGCAGGACAAGTCTCCATCCGTGGTGCCAGGCCCTGACAAAGCAAGAAGAGGAAACCCAAGAAAGGTGCATACTGAGGAGGGAAGGTAGTTTTCACTGTGTTCAGGTACACCTGTATTCAAATTTGCTTTTGTAGAAACTATAATGAGAAACATCACCACCACAAAGCCAAGCTTCGCAGAGTCAAGGATCGTTTAGTTCATGAAGTAGAACTCCGAGATGAGAGAATCAAACAACTTGAAAATGAGATTGGAGCCCTGCGGCAACAAATGGAAAAGGTGAGGGGAAAAGGTGGAGAGCTCACTGGTAATGCTGGTGTTGGTCATCTGGAGGAAGCCCACTCATCTTAATGTATTTGTGGCCTCTTCATAGCCCAGGTTTCCATTTCTTTTCTTTGCACCCTTTTTCAATTTGAGTAATTGTTTAAGCCCTGCCACAAAGTGTGTAAGACTCATAGTGATGCTAGATCAAATTAGACACTGAAAATATTCTGCACTGCTGCTTAGGACTAATGTCTTGCCTTCAGATGAAAATATCTTCTTAATCACCCTGCAGCAGAGACTTCCAGACCACCCTCCGTAACTCATTCCTACTTTATGCAGCCTTCATTTTGCCTCACATTTCTGTCAGTTTTAAATGGCAGTGAAAACAGGTGACCCCTATTCTTTTATCAGTCCTTGACTAGAGACTTCAGGCTGTTTTCCAAATATCCCTGGTTTCTTTGTTTGTCTTGTCGCCCCTGCGTGACTTTCTAGTGTGTGGGTAGGAAGGAAATGGGACAGATGAATGGGATCAAATGACAAATGGCCTTGAGAGCATTAAACTACATCGATTCAAAATGGAGAGCAACTGGTTTGGCCAGGAATGTTTCCCTTCTGGAGATCCCCAGCCCATTTCAGAATTTTGAAAACATTGTCCTCAGTCTTAAATTACTCATTTCTTTGCCCAGCAAATTTTCATCACACCACCACTATGTGCCAAGGATACCAAAACAGTTGATGTAAATTCAGTTATTCCATGGGCTATTATAGGACTCCAGGGTAAGAATCCTTAGATTACACACAGAAAACATTTGAGGATTATAACAGATGGGTCACCATTGTTGTGTTTTTAGTTTTAAAAAATCCTCTTGTTACTCTAAACTGTAGTAAAAAAGGAAAATATGTTAGATTTTGCAGTACCCTCCTATTTTGGCACTAATTCATCCAACTTTTAAAGACTCAGATCCACAACTAGGAAGACAATATAGAAAGTATAACAGAAGAAAGTAGCAACCCTGGTTCATGGGCCCCCCAGAAATATCATCAACCTATTCTGTATTACCCATTCTTACTTGTGATGCCTGCCTTCCACTTCCAGGCTTACATGGCAAAACCAGCCTCCTGCTTTCAGCAGGCATGTTTCCTGACTGTACTGTGTTCCAGTGTACCCACAAAATCCATGTCTACCCAGAACTTCAGAATGTGACCTAATTTGGATGTAAGGTGTTTTCGGCATAAACAGTTAAGATTAGGTCATACTGGATTAGTGTGAACCCTAAATCCGATATGACTAGTATTATTATAAGAAGAGGAAAAGACACACACAAAGACAGACACAGGGGAAGAAGGCTATGTGATGATAGAGGCAGAGATCGGAGTGATGAAGCCACAAGCCAAGAAACACCAAGGATTGCTAGGAACTACCAGCTAGGAGAGAGACATGGAACAGATTCTCCCTCTGCGCCCCCAGAACTAACCCTGTCCACACCTTACTGGCCTCCAGAACTGTGAGAAAATAAATTCTTGTTGTTTTAAGCTGTGCAGTTTGTAGTAATTTGTTACAGCTGCCCTAGGAAACTAACACATCTGCCCAAAAAACCACAGGCCTCCATGAAATTAACTGGAGACTGCAAGTAAGCAGAGGCGAGGAAAGAGTGGTTGGTGTTGGCCTTGGACAGACTTGGATGCAAAGTCTAGCCCTGCCACTTGATAGTTCTGTGACCTTGCCTGAGTCCCTGTGCATCATTTTCTTCCTCTGTAAAATGGGGAAATAATCCCTACCTCACAAGGTTTTTCTGAGGATTAAAATGCCTAACATGGGACCTGGCACATATAAATTTTCATAAATGTTATTTTCTCCTTAGTGTAAAATCTCTTAGAAGCATGTTAATCAGTAGATGTACCACAGTGGTACAAACCTGGAGCTCCTGATTTTACTTATTTTAGGGCCCGTGAACCAGAGCCCTGAGCATACAAAAGCTGGGCTCACTTTCTAAGCACCTAATCTCCAGAAAATAATGCCACTTTGGGGGGCTTCATTCCTTCAGCCTTCTCTTTATACAGTGAGCCAGCTGAGTCCTCTGACTGTGTGACCACCCAAACCAGATTTCCCCAAATACTTTATCCTATTATTAGAGCAGATGTCCTGATTTTTTGGTTCCAAAAAATACAGTATTTCCAACAGACAGGGTGTCAGTAGCCTGCCCCACTCAATTTCCTTTCTAATCCGGTTATAACTGCAGAGAGCATTATTTGGGGGGTAGCTGCTTATATTCTCAATCTTTATCATAAATATATTTAAATAATAGCAGGCAAGACTCTTGTTAGACATTGAAGGGTCCCGGATGAAGGACTTTAAGATCTGGAAGAGTTTGTTTCAAAACATACTGTAATCTCCTTCCTTACAATTCCTTAATAATAGATGGACAGCCTTTCTTTCTTTCTTTCATTTTGAATTATAATTGACATAATATTTTATTAGTTTCAGGTATATAACATAATGATTTGATATTTATATATATTGCTAAATGTTCACCACAATAAGTCTAGTTAACGTCCATCACCACACATAGTTACAAATTTTTCTCTTGTGATGAGAACTTTTAAGATCTACTGTCTTCGCAACTTTCTCGTATGCAATACAGTATTACTAACTATAGTCATCAAGCTGTACATTATATCTTTGTGACTTATTAATAACCGGAAGTTTGTACCTTTTGACTGCTTTCAGCCATTTCACCCACCCCTCTCCACCTCTGGCAACCACCAATCTGTTCTCTGTATCTATGAGTCTGGTTTTCTTTGTTGCTTGGGGTTTTTTAGATACCACATATATGGACAGTCTTTTCTGAATGATCTATATTAGTACCTTGTTAAAAGAAAGAAAGTTGCCCCTCTTAACCCTGTGATTCACCCATCTACCAGAGGTGGTTTTTCTCCTCCCATCCCCACTTGCTCCCACACCTGGCAGGTGGAAACAAACACAAATAGGTGAAGGCACTTGCCTGTTACCACTGACAGGTTCTTGGTGAAGTGAGAAGGGCAGTTCTACACTTGTGAGCTTCTAAACTCCTCAACAACAGTGATATTTACTAATATCTGCTGACTCAATATAAGAATGTTCGTGTTTTTTTCACAAAATATAATCCTTTATCATTTTAGCTATAACTTCGCTAGCTACTGCTTTCAGGGAAAACGTTGGTAGATAATGAAACATGGTGTCAAGCTAGAAATCATTTCAGCATCATCACTGCAAGAATATTCTCGGTACCTGGTTTACATGCTGAACTTGCCAAGCCAACTGAGACCCTGACATTGGTTGTCAGGTGAGGTGGCTAGATTCCCATCTGCCTCCCTTTGCCTTAAAAAGACTATAACTGCAAAGCAGATGGAAATGTGTTACATGGAAATCTTTCTCAATATGGAGATTCAGAGAGTTCAGTTGTATTTGTTAGTGACTCGATACCTATGGAATTAGAATACAGATGAGAGCATTGGGACCTTACTGGGAGTTGAGCGTTCAGATATTTTTAAATGTTAACCCAAAAGAATGAGTAAATGTCCAAACAAAATACATGACATAAAATAACCAAGATAAATAGAAGAACCATCTAGCTGCCAATTCAGCAAACAGATAAAGACAGACTAGAAGACAGGAGAAAAGAAGTTCACAAGGCAATTTGCTGTCAGAGTTTAGAAACAGGCTGATGCTCTTAAATGTGTGATTCTTTTTCCTGCTGGGGTAATTAGGGGGCTTTATTATCCCTAGGAGAAGGCATTCCAGGACCAGATCACCACCCAAAATGATATCCTGCTCCTAGAAAAGAGGAAACTTCTGGAGCAGCTCACAGAGCAAGAGGAATTGATCCACGGCAATAAATGGATAATATCTTCCATCCAGAGCAGGTAGGTGCCTGCCTGAGTCACCTGTGAGCTCCACAAAGAGGAGGTTTCTCCCTCCACAAAGAGATCTTTCCAGAGGTAGTCCTTTGAGTTTGCAGCCTACCTGATAACTGTTTCTCTGCCATTCTGCTGTTTTTAGCAGTTCATACAAGTGGCAGAGTTGTGAAATTAAAGAGAAAAATATCATGGAGAAGGTGGGCTGGGCATTCAGATAGGCTCTTTCATGGCAACATTGCCTCCTGAGGACCCAGCTATGCTCATTCGGGCCCATCCCTTTCTGTGTGTTGACACTCATGTTTATCATTTGGCATCTATGGAATCAAGGTGTAGACCAATAGAGAAGCAGGCTGGCATCCCAGCTCAATGACTTTCTGGTTTTATCTTCTTACACAAGTTACTTTCCCCACTCTGAGCCTCAGTTTCCTCATCTGAAAAATAGGCTTCATAACAGTATCTCTTTTATGGGGTTGTTGTGAGGATTAAAGGAGCTAATACATGAGAAGTTTTAAGTGCTCACTGTGTGGATAGGTTGCAATACCTAACGTACATGGTAAGTACTTGGTAAGTGGTTGCTGCTGCTACTACTATTTTTACTTCTACTTCTACTACTACTGAAACAAAAGCAGGGGATGACTGAGATCAGAACCAGATGTAGGCTGTGTATGAACAGTGTTCATTCACAATGTATGGCTGTGTATGAACCAGATGCAACCAGATGAACAGTGTTTGAAGGGATGCAGAGCCCCTCCCCTAAATGGGATCGTATCCTTCCTTAAGTTTCTCAAGGGCTGGAATTGTGCCTTTCATATTCTTGCATATAGTGGGTCTCTGTTCTCAGTATGTATTTAATGATGGTGTACAAGCCAGAGACTTGGTCTTGGAATACGGTGGGAATTATTCTGGCAAAGTTGGTGCTAAAATCTGGCAGTGGGCTAAGACTCAGAGCTAGTGGGAAATGGGAGAGAGTTTTTAGGAAGGATACAGAAATGTTTAGTTATGCCTCTGATTTATGCCATCCTTAGAGTACTTTTCCTGGATAAAGAAAATAAGCAGCTACAAGAAAACAGTCTCCGGCTCGCCCAGCAGGTTGGTCTCTTAGAGCGAATCATAAGGAGCATCCAGATCCGCAGAGGGGAGGTAAGGTTGCTGTTCTCACTTTCCTTCATCTTCTGCACGTAGCTGTAGCCTGCACTTGGCCTCATGGTGGACTGCAGCAAAGAGGCTCGCTGGCTGCACACCAGGGCAGCAGGCCTTGAGACTGCTCTTGACCAACTTTGCTCTTCATTGGGTCAGCTTTTGTTCAACGTGCTCCTCCTGTGTGATCCCAAAGTGATTTGTGTGTGCCTCCTAGCTTCTTCCTTAACACACTGTATTGTCATCACCTTTTCACTTCTCTATCTCATCATCTCAGCAGCGACATCCTGGAGGGCAAGGGTTGCATCTCATATGCCATTGTATCTATGGACAGGTACTCCATAAATATTTGAGAATGAACGGATGTTAAATGTCCTCACAGATGCCTCGCCTCCTTCTCAGCTATCCTGTTTAGCATGTATTATTCTTGCCCCATCTGAGAGATGAGCCCATCTGAGGCTCAGAAAGGTAAAGTGAAGCTAGTCTGGTCTGGCAAGGAGTCAAGCCTAAGGAGAATATCTGAGTCAGAGAAAAGCAATTATGTTACAAAAAACCATGCTGGCAAGTAGCCAAGTCCAGAGAGCTGCAGCAAATAAGTCTCTGTTGAGATGAGGTCCAGAGTCTGGCTGGTGAGCAGTCAGCCAGAGGGACTTCAGTAAGCAGAGTTGCATTCTGACTCCAGGATGGAGGCTGCTTGCTTTCTTCCCTGGCTTGTATCACCTGCTAGGCATTTCTTCCTGGGATATTTCACAGTAGATGCTGCTCATTGGGTACTATTACTATGAGCGTTAAGACCTGCATCATGTTTGGTCTCAGAAAGGTGATAGTTTCCAAGTTTTTGAGTTGCTTTGCAGATTTTATCTAAAGTAGAACTGCCTCAAAAACAGAAATATAGATAAATGGAACAGGATAGAAAGCCCAGAGATAAACCCACACACACGTGGTCACCTTATTTTTGATAAAGGAGGCAAGAATATACAATGGAGAAAAGACAACCTCTTCAATAAGTGGTGCTGGGAAAACTGGACAGCTACATGTAAAAGAATGAAATTAGAACACTCCCTAACACCATACACAAAAATAAACTCAACATGGATTAAAGACCTAAATGTAAGGCCAGACACTATAAAACTCTTAGAGGAAAACATAGGCAGAACACTCTATGACATAAATCACAGCAAGATCCTTTTTGACCCACCTCCTAGAGAAATGGAAGTAAAAACAAAAATAAACAAATGGGACCTAATGAAACTTAAAAGCTTTTGCACAGCAAAGGAAACCATAAAGAAGACGAAAAGACAACCCTCAGAATGGGAGAAAATATTTGCAAATGAAGCAACTGACAAAGGATTAATCTCCAAAATTTACAAGCAGCTCATGCAGCTCAACATCAAAAAAACAAACAACCCAATCCAAAAGTGGGCAGAAGACCTAAGTAGACATTTCTCCAAAGAAGATACATAGATTGCCAACAAACACATGAAAGAATGCTCAACATCATTAATCATTAGAGAAATGAAAATCAAAACTACAATGAGGTATCACATCACACCGGTCAGAATGGCCATCATCAAAAAATCTACAAACAATAAATGCTGGAGAGGGTGTGGAGAAAAGGGAACCCTCTTGCACTGTTGGTAGGAATATAAATTGATACAGCCACTATGGAGAACAGTATGGAGGTTCCTTAAAAAACTAAAAATAGAACTACCATATGACCCAGCAATCCCACTACTGGGCATATACCCTGAAAAAACCATAATTCAAAGAGAGTCATGTACCCCAATGTTCATTGCAGCTCTATTTACAATAGCCAGGACATGGAAGCAACCTAAGTGTCTATCAACAGATGAATGGATAAAGAAGATGTGGCACATATATACAATGGAATATTACTCAGCCATAAAAGGAAACGAAATTGAGTTATAGTGAGGTGGATGGACCTAGAGTCTGTCATACAGAGTGAAGTAAGTCAGAAAGAGAAAAACAAATACCATATGCTAACACATATATATGGAATCTAAAAAAAAAAAACGTTCTGAAGAACCTAGGGTCAGGACAGGAATAAAGATGCAGATGTAGAGAATGGACTTGAGGACATGGGGAGGGGGAAGGGTAAGCAGGACAAAGTGAGAGAGTGGCATGGACATATATACACTACCAAGTGTAAAATAGATAGATAGTGGGAAGCAGCCGCATAGCACAGGGAGATCAGCTCGGTGCTTTGTCACCACCTAGAGGAGTGGGATAGGGAGAGTGGGAGGGAGATGCAAGAGAGAGGAGATATGGGGATATATATATATGTATAGCTGATTCACTTTGTTATACAACAGAAACTAACACACCATTGTAAAGCAATTATACTCCAGTAAAAATGTTAAAAAAATTAAAAAGTAGAACTGCCAGATGATGTGACCTAATTTCCAACAGGTTGTCTTTGCTTGAGCTACAACTGTTCTTAATTGTCTAGTCATTCACTCTTTTACTTAATCATTCATTCAGCAAACATTTATTTATTAAAGGGAACTTTATTATTTTTATTCATTTATTTTTGGCTGTGTTGGGTCTTCATTGCTGCACGTGGGCTTTCTCTAGTTGCGGCGAGCGGGGGCTACTCTTCATTGTGGTGCGCGGGCTTCTCATTGCGGTGGCTTCTCTTGTTGCGGAGCACGGGCTCTAGGCGTGCAGGCTTCAGTAGTTGTGGCACATGGGCTCAGTAGTTGTAGTTTGCGGGCTCTAGAACACAGGCTCAGTAGTTGTGGCGCGTGGGCTTTGTTGTTCTGCGGCATGTGGGATCTTCCCAGACTGTGGCTCGAACCCGTGTCCCCTGCATTGGCAGGCGGATTCTTAACCACTGTGCCACCGGGGAAGCCCTCAACAAACATTTATTAATTCCAAGAACTGTGATAGGTCCTAGGAATATGGAAAATAGTTCCTGTTTTCAGAGACCTTCAGTCTAGTAGAAAAGGACAGACACATACATGAATAAATACTATAGTATTGTCGGTGCTGACTTACAGGCCTTAAAGGAGTATTTTTTAGGACCAATAGTTTTGAGATCCACAATATTGTCATCAAATCAAGATAAGAAATGTCACATGGGTCAGAACTAGAGTATATCAAGTTCAATATCCCACGTGTGACAAAGGTACCAAGTTGTAACATCTTGACACCTATTGGAATAAACTCCAAAACTGTTTATAAACTTAGAATCTTAAGGGTCCTCCAATCCAATCCTCTCATTTTACACAGGAGGGAGATAAAACCCAGAGAAGCTGAATGATATGGCAAAGACCACGTATCTACTGCTTACATTTCCAAGACCTGTTGATTCTCAGTGATTACCACACATGCAAGTAGATCAGTATATAGATCCCTGAGAACAGACATAGCCTAGGTCACTTCTTTTCTTGGGGCTACAGTGGTGACAGCTTGACATTCGTTGGGTGCTTACGATGTGCCTGGGACTGTTCTAAGCATTTTATGTATATTATCTCCTGTAATCCACAAAATAATCTTATGTGAAAAGCCTGTCATTCCCATTTTCACAGTTGAAGAATCTGAGACCTGGAGAGGTGAAGTGACATCATTGCCCAAGGTCACATAGCTGATAAATAGAAAAACAAGGACTGAAAACAGCACCCTCTGGTCCCTGCCCTTAGCCACTATCTCATAATACTCCAGGTCAACTGTTTCCCTTGCAGGGGCATTGGAGTAACCAGGGACATAGCCTTTGTAATAGACCATGTTGCTGCCTGTATTGTAATTCCATCTTTCTTCTCAGTTGGCTTATAAACTACAAGAGAGCAGGAACTCTGCCCATCTTGTTACCCATTGCATCCCAAATACTTAGCACCTGGGTCACTGCAACAACTTCTTAACTCATCTCCTTTCAATCTTTCCTCCTCTTCTAATCTGCCCTGCCCACGCCACTAGACCCATCATCGTGAAACACTGCTTGATTTCATAGTACTTCACATCAAAGAGTTTCAGAGACCACCTTTGTCTATAAGACAAAGTTTATTCATTCAACACATATTTATGGACCATATACAGTGTGCCAGGCCTCATGCTGTTCCCCATATGGTTTAAATATTATGGTGAACAAGAGGTACTGTCTGCCTTCCCAGAACTCGGGCCCAGTGAGAGTGACAATCATGTAACTGGCGACTGCCATGCGCTAAGTTCTACAAGAGCAGTAGACCCAGAATGCTGAGGAAGCAGGGGGAGTGGTGTCTCAACCTGTCTGGAGTGGCTAGGAAGGCGTCCGGAGTTATTGATGTCTAAACCAGAACTGAAGCCACATAAGAACTTTCCATATTCCAAATACCTTTCTGACAAACCTGATCAAAAGAAACTAGCCTATTCACCGTTTCCCCAAAAGCTCTGCCATTTCCTCCTCTGAATCATGTATTTCCCTTGCTTGAAAAGACACATCTCCTCTCCCCCGTCCCATCTTCCCAGGCTTTGTCTTTTGAAATCCTATGGTTCTTATAGTCTATAGCCAGAGGGGTCTTTAGAAAATACATGTAGTCTGAGCCCATGACTCAACACTGTGTGAGGATTTCCCACAGTCTTCAGAATAAAACCCGCATTTTCTGACATGGTCTTTATATGCTCTGTGAGTAGGCCTCTGGTCTGTTTTGATCTACATTTTTCTGAGAAAGAATATTTGGTTCTTAAAGTAATGGAGCTCAAAACAGTTACTTTTTTTTATGATTTAAAGGGACAGAAAATGTTTACCAGAGTATTAAGAACTCATCAAATAGAATGGAATGATTATATCAGCTAATATGAGGTAATTCATGTAGAAAAGTGGATATAAAAGGCAGGCTTGGGCCTCCCTGGTGGCGCAGTGGTTGAGAGTCCGCCTGCCGATGCAGGGGATACGGGTTCGTGCCCCGGTCTGGGAGGATCCCATATGCCGCGGAGCGGCTGGGCCCGTGAGCCATGGCCGCTGAGCCTGTGCGTCCGGAGCCTGTGCTCCGCAACGGGAGAGGCCACAACAGTGAGAGGCCCGCGTACAGAAAAAAAAATAAATAAATAAAAAAAATAAAATAAAAGGCAGGCTTGTGAAAAGCACTAACATAAAAAGTATGGCATTTAGTTATTATTTTTTAAATAATTTTATTTATTGAGGTAACATTGGTTTATAACATATCAGTTTCATGTGTGTAACATTATACCTTGACTTCTGTATATACTACAGCATGCTCACCACCAAAAGTTTAGTTTCCATCCATCCATCCATCCATCCCCCTTTTGCCCATTTCACCCTCCCCCACCTTCCCTTCTGGTAACCACTACTCTGTTCTCTGTATCTATGTGTTTATTTTTGTTTGGTTTGGTTTGTTCTTTTTCATTATTATTATTATTCCACATGTGAGTTAAATCATATGGTATTTGTCTTTCTCTGTCTGACTTATTTCACTTAGCATAATACCTTCAAGGTCCACACATGTTGTCACAAATGGCAAAATATCATTTTTATATATGTGTAATCTACTTAATCCATTCATCCTTTGATGGGCATTTAGGTTGTTTCCATATCTTGGCTATTATAAATAATGCCATAGGGGTGCATATAGCTTTTCAAATTACTGTTTTTGTATTCTTCAGGTATAGGACTGGATCATGTGGTAGTTCCTAATTTTTTTTTTTTTTTTTCGCGGTATGCGGGCCTCTCACTGTTGTGGCCTCTCCCATTGCGGAGCACAGGCTCCGGACTCGCAGGCTCAGCGGCCATGGCTCACGGGCCCAGCCACTCCGTGGCATGTGGGATCTTCCCGGACCGGGACACGAACCCGCGTCCTCTGCATCGGCAGGCGGACTCTCAACCACTGCGCCACCAGGGAAGCCCAGTTCCTAATTTTTTTAGGAATTTCCATACTGTTCTCCATAGTGGCTGCACGGATTTACATTCCGACCAACAGTATACGAGGGTTTGCTTTTTTCCACATCTTTGCCAACACTTGTTATTTCTTGCCTTTATGATAACAGCCATTCCAATGGGTGTGAGGTAATATCTCATTGTGGTTTTGATTTGCATTTCCCTAATAACTGGTGTTGTTGAACATCTTTTCATGTGCCTATTGGCTATCTGTATGTCTTCTTTGGGAAAAAATGTTTATTTAGCTCCTCTGCCCATTTTTTAATTGGGTTGTTTAGTTTTTTGTTGTTGAAAGTATGACATGTATAGTTACCAAATATTCTATAGGTATTAAGGATTACAGTTTTTCCCCCAATTTTGTTGATATAATTGACATATAACCTTGTATAAGTTTAAGGTGTACAATATAATGATTTGATATGTATATGTATTGCAAAATGATCACCACAATAAGATTAGTTAACATCTATCATCTCATATAGTTACAATTTTTTTTCCTCATGACAAGAACTTTTAAAATCTACTCTCTTAGCTACTTTCAATATATACAATACAGTACTGTTAAGTATATCATCATGTTGTACATTACAGCCCCAGAACTTATTTCTCTTACAAGGGAAGTTCATACCTCTGACCACATTCACCTAATTCCCCCATCCCTGACAACCACAAATCTGGTCTCTATTTCAATAAGTTTGGTTTTTTTAAACTCCAAGTGTATATGAGTTCATACAGTATTTGTCTTTCTCTTTGTCTGACTTATTTCACTCAGCCTGAAGACCTCAAGTTCCATCCATGTTGTCACAAATGGCAGGATTTCCTTATTTTGTTTAAAAAATTTGTGTTTTGCTGAGTAGTATTCTATTGTATGCGTATTCTTTATCCATTCGTCTATCAGTGGACACTTAAGTTGCTTCCGTATCTTGGCTATTGTAAATAATGCTGCTATAAACATGGAGTGCAGATATCTCTTTGGGACAGTGTTTTCATTTCCTTCAGATATATACCCAGAAGTGGGATAGCTGGATCATATGGTAGCTCTCTTCTTAATTTTTTGAGGAACCTCCATACTGTTCTCCATAGTGGCTGCACCAATTTACATTCCCACCAACAATGCACAAGAGTTCCCTTTTTTCCACATCTTCTCCAGCATTTGTTATCTCTTGTCTTTTTGATGATAGCTAGTCTAACAGGTGTAAGGTGAGGGGATTACATTTTTAACCAAAAATATATATAAAGCATAAGTTCTAGGATCGTATCGCCAATGGTTTATCATTATAATTTTTTATTATTCATCCTTTCTTTTCTTTTAGGAAACAACAATTAATGACATCCCTGAATTTGAAGTATTGAATAAAATTGTGCCCTTACCAAACTCCAGGTGAGTAAAATCAAGACAGTCATCCACATGCCAGAGAGTTATGGCTGCCTAGCTAGTTCTAGTTGCTGGCTTGAGAAAGCATAGCAGGGACTTTCCTGGTGGTCCAGTGGTTAGGACTCTGCACTTTCACTGCCAAGGGGGAACTAAGATCCTACAAAAGTTGAAATTCTATTGATGCCTTAACTCTGTAGCCCCAAAGTGCTGCCGAGAGATCCTGTCTATACAAAGTCCTCACACATGGTCATTCTTAGTTTTTCAGGAACGGATTTGGTAGAGTCAGCTGGAAGTCTTCAAGAAACTGAAGAACATAGGTCAGAAGAAGCAACGGTAAACCCCAAGTCCCTCGAGTCTCTTTCGTGTTCACAGAATTCTGAAGCTGGATACATAAACGTGGCTTCTCTGAAAGAAATACATCGCATCCAAGAATAAGGCCAAGTCAGAACTATAAAATCACTGGTGTCTAAAACTAGACTGATCAAAGCTGCTAACTTAAAGCTTGGGCGTGAAGGTGGAGCATGATGTGGAGAAGAGTCATGACAGATCCTCACTGGACGTCAACCAGGAGTCTTCAAACTTGCTAATAAATTCATTAAACCTGTTCCAATAATGGAGTTCTCAAGTTTGTTTGGTATCCTCAAATGCCTTGTATTGATCAATGTCATGACTTAAGTTCAATGGTTTAATTAGGGGTTTTTTTAAGATTTTTTTTGATGTGGACCATTTTTTAAAAGTCTTTATTGAATTTTTTACAATATTGCTTCTGTTTTTTATGTTTTATTTTTTTGCCCCCAAAACACGTGGCATCTTACCTCCCCAACCAGGGATCGAACCCATGCCCCCTGCACTGGAAGGCAAAGTCTTAACCACTGGACCACCAGGAAGTCCCTAATTAGGTTTTTGTTCAGTAGAGCACATATACAGCTAATTCAGCATTCTTTCTATTCTTATTTTCATGGGTATTTTCTTATTTATTTTTTAATTTAAAAGTAAAAACAGTGTAATCACGTTAAAGCAAATATTTGAGAAAAAAAAAACCTATAAAGCCCACATTCTTAACACAACTATTTTCATTTATTCTTTTCTGGTTCTTATTCAAATGTATATATTTTAAATGGTTATCATATTGTATATTCATTTTCATAGCCTGATTTTAAATTTAATATTTCATAAAACATTTTCCCATGTTTAAACAGTCTTCATAATTATTCTTTCAAAAGCCACGTGATAGGGCTTCCCTGGTGGCACAGTGGTTAAGAATCCACCTGCCAGGGCTTTCTCGGTGGCACAGTGGTTGAGAGTCCGCCTGCCGATGCAGGGGACACGGGTTCGTGCCCCAGTCCAGGAAGATCCCACATGCCGCGGAGCGGCTGGGCCCATGAGCCATGGCCACTGAGCCTGCGCGTCCGGAGCCTGTGCTCCACAATGGGAGAGGCCACAACAGTGAGAGGCCCACGTACCACAAAAAAAAATAAAAAAATAAAAAAATAAAAGAATCCACCTGCCAATGCAGGGGACATGGGTTCGAGCCCTGGTCTGGGAAGATCCCACATGCCACGGAGCAACTAAGCCCGTGTGCCACAACTACTGAGCCTGCACTCTAGAGCCCGTGAGCCACAACTACTGAGCCTGCATGCTGCAACTACTGAAGCCCATGTGCCTAAAGCCTCTGCTCCACAACAAGAGAAGACACCGCAATGAGAAGCCTGCGCACCACAACGAAGAGTAGCCCCTGCTCGCTGCAACTAGAGAAAGCCCACGCACAGTAACAAAGACCCAGTGCAGCCAAAAATAAATAAATAAAAATAAATAAATAAAAATTTTTAAAAGCCACATGGTATTCTATCATGTTGATGTCCTATAAATTCTCTTGTTGTTTGACCTTTGTTTCTACTTTTTTACTATTTAAGATTATGCTGTGATGAAAGTGTTTGTAGATGTAGCTCTTTTCTTCTCTTGAGTACTCCATAAAACACATTTACAAGATCAGCATCATTGGGCTAAAGATATAAATGTTAATAGTTTTGATACGTCACTTGTCGAATTACTTTAAAAAAAGATTGTGTCAACATACAGTTTCTATAGTTGAACTCTTTAAGCCTCAATTTCTTAATCCATAAAATGGGAGCAGTGGTAGTTCCTATCCCATAGAGCTGTGAGGACCAAATGAAATGAAGCATGTATTTAGCATAGTAAAAGCTTAACAAATACTAGACATCATTATTTATTTTCACTAGCAGTTTGAGTGTACTAGTTTTTCCACAACCTCATCAGCATTGGATATTATCTATTTTTAAAAAATTATTCTAAATAGTTGGTATAAAACTATACTGAAGCATGATTTCTGCTGCTCCTTCCCTTCCTGCCCCTTTCCCTCCTTATTCTCCTCCTCTTTCTTCTTCACCTTCAGTCGGAGGGAGAGAGGGAGACCAAGGGGAGAGAGAAAGTAACCAGAAAATTTTTAAAAGACCTCTTAAGTTGAGACACACTGAATTTTTATGTGTAATCCTTGCTTCCTCAGACCACTGAACTAGAAAGGATGGTCAAAGGATATAGAAAATAACAGCTGTGATATTGAATCTAAGCCTTACCCAATTCATTCAATTCACTGGATTCATTGAATCTATTTATTGAATCCCTACTGTGTGCTATTCAATAGTGGGCACACCTGTGAAGACAGGCAAGGAGAGTCTCGGTTTTTGTCATTGAACCCAAGTCCATGTGCCCGAAGCACAGTGAGGACAAACAAACATTGGAATTTGGAGCAGAGGAAGGCTTATTGCAACAAGCCAAGCAAGGAGAATGGGCGGCTCCTGCTCAAAAGACCTGAACTCCCCAATGGTTTTCAGGGAAGAGTTTTTAAAGGCATCTTTTGGGGTGATGGCTTCAGGGTGTATGACTTTCTTCCAATTGGTTGGTGGTGAGGTAACAGGGTGGTGTTCCAGGAATTTCAATCCTCAACCTTCTAGTTCCCACCAGTCTGGAGTCTCAGAAGGTAGTTACCATCCTCCACCTAGGTGGGGGGCCTTAGTTCCTACAGAACTCAAAATTTCTGTGTCAGATTGTTATGTATATCCCATGAGAAGGAACTAGGACTCTGTTTTATCACTGAACTGTAATTTTTAAAAAATTTTATTGGAGTGTAGTTGATTAACAAAGTTGTGTTAGTTTCAGGTGTGCAGCAAAGTGATTGAACTATAACTTTTTTTTTTTTTTTTTTTTTTGCGGTATGCGGGCCTCTCACTGTTGTGGCCTCTCCCGTTGCGGAGCACAGGCTCCGGATGCGCAGGCTCAGCGGCCATGGCTCACGGGCCCAGCCGCTCCGCGGCATATGGGATCCTCCCAGACCGGGGCACGAACCCGTATCCCCTGCATCGGCAGGCGGACTCTCAACCACTGCGCCACCAGGGAGGCCCGAACTATAACTTTTTGACTGCTTTTCCTTTGTTTCTGCATTCCCTCACTTCCTTAATTAGTATCTGCTTGAATCTGCTCTTTGTAACTCAGGGAAGGTCTAGGAGGCTGAAGCCCTTTTCTACAAACAAGAAACGGGGTACACGGAAAGGGTTTTGTACACGGGAGTGTCCTGCAGGGTTCTGCTCAGTTTCGGTCCCGCCTCTTCTTTGGTACTCCTCCGTCTTCATGGAAACAGGTGGACAAGAAAGGGAATAAAGGTTTGGATAGGTTATTCATAAGCTTGTCAGAGGAACCAGGTTTAGGGGGACTCGGTTTCATTTTCATGGAGTTAAATGTGTGTGAGGCTGCAGGTGAAGTGGGGAAACCATAAAATTTTGGATGGTGAATGGCATGAAGAAAATAAACCAGTAATGTATCTGAAAGTGTGATGGAGGGCTACTTTAGATTGGGTGCAATGTTCCTGAGTGATATCTGAGCTGAGACCTGAGCTACAAGACCACTCCCCATCCCCATTAAGATCTAGAAGAATATTAAAGACAGCTAACAGCTAGTACCAAGGCCCTAAAGAGAGTATGGCAACTCCATGACCTCGAGGAACAGAAGGCCGGAGTCCGAAGAAGGTGGCGGCCAGATAATGTAAGGCAGGCCTTTTATGTAAGAAACTGGATTTTATGCTAAATACGGGGAACCAGGAGTGATTTATAAGCAGATTTATTTTAAAAGCTCTAGCTGCTCTGCGGTAAATGATTTGGAGGTGACGAAAGCGGAAGCCTGTGTCAGAACTGGAAGTAAAATCCTAGCGTCCTGACTTCAAGGAAGTGCTGAGTATTTACTGAACAAGCCTGATATGCCAGGCTGTTCTAAGCGCTGAGGATGAACACAGTTCTTGCTTCCGTGGGGCTCCACACTAGTGGACAGGGGTAGAAAACCGCACGTATGACGGTTCACATAGGTCTTAATTTCAAAGGCTGATATGGACCCTGAAGACTGCCTAGTGCAAGCTCCCTAGCCTAAGCGAGAATAATTTGTACTGCACTTAGTGTAGCCAGTGAGTAGGATGTCCGTTGACCTTGAGCAAAAAATGCCGAGTTTTTCCTCCCGGCTCAGCACCCAGGGAGAATCAGGTGAGCTAACAGCTGGCTGACGTACGGGTGGTCTGTAAGGAAGGAGGCGCTGGCCACCCACGCAGCGCCCAGTTTGACGCTGGAGGTGGAGAACTTCCGGGGGCGGGGCCTGGCCTCGGTCGGCTTTTCCTGCGCCTGCGCCGGAGACGAGACCCTCCGAGCAGGGACTAGGTTCGCCGGAACCCCGCGCTCCCGACTTCTGCTTCCGGGTCGGAGCCATGGCGGTGGCAAATTCAAGCCCTGTCAATCCCGTGGTGTTTTTTGATGTCAGCATTGGCGGCCAGGTGAGGTCCTGACAGCCACCCAGCCCACCGCCGAAGGGAAAGTGCACGGGGTCTGAGAGGCAGATTTCATCCCCTCACCAGGGGTAACGGACTCGGAAAGCCAGAAAGTGAAATTGGACCAGAACCTACCGATCCGCGGGGCGGGCTTGGGGAGGAAGGGGGGAAGGAGGAAGAGGAGGAGTCTTGCCCGTCGTGGCGCCCCGCTTGCGGAGGGACTGGGTGGAAAGCTAGCGTAAGCTATGGAGGCGGAAGTGGGAGAGACCAAGCGGCATGTGGGAGGGAGGGTTCCCTGCTCGGTGAGGCCTTCACGGGCTTGGACTGGGCTTTCTGACCGTCTCCCGCCGGTTGCAGGAAGTTGGCCGCATGAAGATCGAGCTCTTTGCAGACGTTGTGCCTAAGACGGCCGAGAATTTTAGGTAAGGAGATGTTCCAGCTTTGCTGGATTAACTAAACCAGAAGCTGGGCCACAGTCTGGAATCGTCTGCCTGCCTCTGTCCGTCCACTCACTGCCCTTGAGATCTGATTCCTCTGGGTATCGCTCTGAATAGTCTTGACTGTTCCCGTGTCAATTTATGTTGTTAATCTGTATGCCTGATTGTCTGGACATCTGACTAGCCTGTAGGTGGGCTTGCTAGCGCCGATGCCTGTGCCCTCCCCTCCGAGGTTAGGAGCGCTCACAACTGTGATGCCATGGTGACTGAATCATTCACTCCTTTCCCTTTCAGGCAGTTCTGCACTGGAGAATTCAGGTCAGTCTCAGACGTGGTTGAGTTCTCTGCTTTCTCCTGAGGGGTGTCCTGGGGCTGCAGTGAAGGTATTGGGGAACCACCGGCAGGCCTTGAATGATTGCTGGTGACAGTAATAGAAGGTAATCCCCCACGGGTCTATCCTCAGTTCATTTGTCTTCTTTATCTCTCTTCTCTGACCATCTTTAGGAGAGTCTCTTTGGTTCAGGTGTGTGGTAAACTGGAAAGGCCTATGATTACCTGTCATCATTCCAAGTCTCTTTCTTTTTGGTTATAGAAAAGATGGGGTTCCAATAGGATACAAAGGGAGCACCTTCCACAGGTAAGGCCTTTGGCAAGCCATACTGGGGGGCTTTTAGGAAAACAAAATGGAGGATAATTCTTAGATCTTGAGAAGGGATGTTTTTGTGAACTCAGCAACTGATTTGAAGACTTATTAAAAGCCAAAGTGATAAACATTATATTTTGAAATCAATGTTATTCTAAACTACAGAATCTTCTCTCAGTATGCTTTGTTCTCTGTTTCAGGGTCATAAAAGATTTCATGATTCAGGGTGGAGATTTTGTTAATGTAAGTATTCTTCCTTGCCTATTAAGGACTTATATGTTTGGTTTTTTGTTGTTATTGCAGCCGCTGCTGTTTTTACTTCAGGGACCCAGTCTTAAGGCTTGAGAACAATGGCCCAGTTTGATGGGGGAGAGGGTGGGGATGGGAATGTCCTTCGATGGCTACTACTCATTGCATCACTAGATGACAGATATCAGCACTTTGAGTCACTGACTTCCAAATCTCAGCCTTTTAGGGCCAGAAAGTGAACTTTCCCAGCATACCAGTAGATGATCCATGACAGACCCAAATTAATTGGTCACATAGAATTTAGCTAGAAATCGGATGCAATTTGTTTTTTCTAAATGGTTGTTAAGTCCCTTTCCAGTGAGCTAAATGCTTATGCCCCATTTTCCAGTCCACTTCTGGAAAGCTGAGTGTTTTTTTTTTTTTTTTTTAAGATGTTGGGGGTAGGAGTTTATTAATTAATTTATTTATTTTTGCTGTGTTGGGTCTTCGTTTCTGTGCAAGGGCTTTCTCTAGTTGTGGCAAACGGGGGTCATGCTCCATCGCGGTGCGCGGGCCTCTCACTATCGCGGCCTCTCTTGTTGCGGAGCACAGGCTCCAGACGCGCAGGCTCAGTAGTTGTGGCTCACGGGCCTAGTTGCTCCGCGGCATGTGGGATCCTCCCAGACCAGGGCTCGAACCCGTGTCCCCTGCATTAGCAGGCAGATTCTCAACCACTGCGCCACCAGGGAAACCCCTGAGTGTTATTTTTAATCAGAAGTTCATTAGTGGGAAAGGAATCAGAGCAAGAGAGTTCTGGAAGGATGTTTTCCCTATTCACTGGGAGAGCCCAATGAACTAATCCTTCACTGCTAAGCATGACTTTATTGTGACGAGACTGTATGTATCCCCATATCAAGCCTCCTGCGCTTCCTCCAACCTTGGAAGGTGCTGAATAAACCACATTTATGCTTTCTTAAGCCCACTTGTCTCCTTACCCACCCACTTCTGTGCATGACCTTTCTTATTAATATCATTTGGTTAGTCATGATGCTGTTTTCTGGGATTTAGGAGACTTTCTTTCTCCTTTATATGTAAATTTAGTTTGACTCTGGGGAGTTTTTTAAGATCTCTCTTTCTTATCTAGGTAAGTTTACAAAGTGGCAAATTTGGGGCTGAATCAAAAACATATATGTTTTGTTTTATCTGTTTGATGGTGCAAAACTGGGAGATTTTAACCAAAAAGTGTTCTCTTTAACATATGGAAAGTAGGGGTACATGAGGCCTGTGTTTCTCATGCAGCAACAGTTGGTTGGAGTCAAGCAACTGCTCCCTTTAGCACGGTGTGTGTCCTTATTATTAAACCATTTGCTTCCCTTATTTATGTCATCTGCCCCTGTAGGCATTTGAGTTTGTAACACCTGGTCGCAACTGATCATAGTAGGGCTTGGGGTGACCATATACTTTTTTATTGGCTGGTAAGAGGGCTGAGAAGCTATTCTCTGCCTTCTTTCCTTTCTTCCCATAGGCTCCTATCTTGCCATATTGTCTTAGCAGGGACAGGACCAACTTCTTATGGGTCATTGCCAGAATCTTTGCCAGGCACATTTGATCACTAGCTGATAGCCCCAGGGTTAGATAGTAGTTGGTTAGCCAGAAGGCTGAGTGTCAGAGAGAAGCAATTACTCAGAGCTACCCTTAGGGCAGAAAAAATGGAATGAGCAAGAGGCAGAAGAAGCAGGATTTGAGACCTTCTAAAGTTGGACCAAGAATATTTGTTTGTTTTAATAATATTTGTTTCTGGTTTTTTTCTGATTGCAAAAGAAAAGTACAAAAATGAAAATAAATCATCTCTCAAGGAATCTCACCTCCCAAGGAATATACTCTTGGCATTTTAGTTTAAAGCTGCCTGTCTTATCATTGCATATATATGTGTGTCAAATATTATTTTTAACAGACTTAAGATCATATGTGTGTTTTAACTTTTTTGTGCTTGATAATTGTCTGCGTTTTCCCTTGTTATTGTCTTCTTCCAAAACAATCTTTCTAATAGTTACCTAATGTTCCGTTATGAATAGACAATGAATCTGTTTGATCAACCCACTGTTACTGAAGATTTAAGTTGCTTTCTCTTGTTTGCCCTACAATTCATTTTGTCATTTTCCCTACTGTGGCTTCTGGAGTGCAATAGATAGTATGATTATATAGAGAATGATGTGGTAACTGTTCTGTTCTCTAGGTTTATTGGGAAATTGGAAATGAACATGTTTTCCTTCTGTATGTATGTATGTATATATTTATGTGGAGTTAAAGGTATAGTAGCTTACGTTTACATAGTGCTGTATGGATTGCAGAACACTTTTCTCATAGACACTGATTGGATCTTTATGGCAACGGTATAAGGAGTAGGTGATTGCATCCTCACTTGATAGTTGAGGAAACTGGGGCTCAGAGATAGGAAGTGACTTCCCCAGCTCAATAATGATAGAACTGAAACTCAAATCCAGTCTTTCCACTATACAGAGCTTGGCTTTATTGATAATTTTTTCAAATAAATTTATTATTTATTTATTTATTTATTGGGTGCGTTGGGTCTTCGTTGCTGCATGTGGGCTTTCTCTAGTTGCAGCAAGCAGGGGCTACTCTTCATTGTGGTGCGCAGGCTTCTCACTGCGGTGGCTTCTCTTGTTGCGGATCACAGGCTCTAGGTGCACAGGCTTCAGTAGTTGTGGCACGTGGGCTCAGTAGTTGTGGTGCACGGGCTTAGTCGCTTCACGGCATGTGGAATCTTTCCGGACCAGGGCTCGAACCCATGTCCCCTGCACTGACAGGCGGATTCTTAACCGCTGCGTTACCAGGAAGGTCCCAATAATTTTTAGTCAAATAACGATTTGAATTTGAGAGTTTTCTTTTCTTCCTTGGCTTATGTTAATTCCCTTTAGTAGCCTTTGCTCCAGTAAGGGCCCCTTGATTCTACACTAGGTCAGTGTTTCCACATTCCATCATGTGCCCAATTTTTTTTTTTTTTTTTTTTACTGCGTTGGGTCTTCATTGCTGTATGCGGGCTTTCTCTAGCTGAGGCTAGTGGGGGCTACTCTCCTCTAGTTGCGGTGAGCGGGGGCTACTCTTCATTGCAGTGTGTGGCCTTCTCATTGCAGTGACTTCTCTTGTTGCAGAGCACGGGCTCTAGGTGCACAGGCTTCAGTAGTTGTAACGCGTGGGCTCAGTAGCTGTGGCTCACGGGCTCTAGAGCACAGGCTCAATTGTGGCGCACAGGCTTAGTTGCTCCGCGGCATGTGGGATCTTCCCGGACCAGGGCTTGAACCCGTGTCCCCTGCATTGGCAGGCGGATTCTTAATCACTGCGCCACGAGGGAAGTCCTAATATTCTTTTTCTTTACTAACTGGCTGGGAGAGATTGGTCTTTTGGCACTCTCTCTATAGTACCTTTAAACCCCAGGGATTCTATTTAAGGTACTGCAAATATGGCCTTGGTCAGGTTGCTTTATTACCCTGACTTAAGTTTGCTCACCTGAAAAATGGGGAAGATGATAATGCTTACACACAGAGTTACTGGAAGAACAAAGAGATAACACAGCTAGAGCTAGTTTAAGCATAAATTGGGGATTTATGACAAGGTGTTTCCTGGAACCCAGAGGAAGAAATAGATCTAGGAACTAGAGAGCCACAGAGCCAATGAGTCCCTTCTCTCTGTTTCTCTAGCACTCTCTACACATGTGTTGCATTCTCTTTTTCTTCTCCAGTCCACCTTGAAGAAGATAGTTATCTCTAGCTTCCAGGTTTACATGATACAAGTTCAACCTCGAGAGCAGCTATTCTACTTCATGTTTCCCAGAGAAGGAACTCTAGTTGGCCCTGCATGAGTTAGGCATCCTCCCCTGGACCTCCCCTGACTTCAACTTTGACCAGGAGGGTAGTATCCTGTTGTATAGATTACACTTCCAAGAGCCCACCCACCTGCATAGTTGGGGGAGTGGAGCCATAGACAGTTAACTAGATTCTCTTATATGACTGCAGGCATGAGAGTCTTTGGGAAGGGCATCGAGGCATCGATTATGTATGTGATCACTGTACTGCTGTCCTCTGCTTTGCTTGTGTCTTAGCCTATCTTTCTAGAGGTCCAGCTGTGACCTGTTGTTTTTTTTCCAGCCCATGAGATGCCCTGACCAGGTTGTGGGCTGCACGTTCCTTGGATGGGGCTTGCTTTGATTGCAAGATAGGGTCAGAGAGGTGTGGCTCCCAAAGTGACCTTCAAGAGTAAGAGGACTTTAAAGCAGTGAGGCTTGGAGTGCAGCAACTGCTTCCTCTGGGCTCTAGGGGCCAGTGCTCACAAATTGCTAACACTTCTCTTCTCTCTGCTCAGGGAGATGGTACTGGAGTCGCCAGTATCTACCGGGGGCCATTTGCAGATGAAAATTTTAAGCTTAGACACTCAGCTCCAGGCTTGCTTTCCATGGTAAGTTGGGACCAGTCAAGGCTTTGGGCTAGATTTATAGCCAGCTGACTTCTGGGTCACTCTTGAGGCCCAGTGCTGTCTCTTGGGATGGAAGCCAATGCTTTCCTTCCCTTGCCTGACCCAGGATTCACCTCTGTACTGCTCACCTCTTTCCTCAATCTGGTTTGCGTTTGTTGGGCTGGACCCACTAGCGGGCTGGGGAGCCAAAACTGAAATCTGTTGTGTGTTTTCTTACTTTGTTTGAGCCAGAACATGTGGTTGGGCACTCAGCCTCGCTGCTTAGAATGTAGCCAGCTGTGCTTTCGAGACCCAGTGTTCCCGCCCCTATCACACCACTCACCAGAACTCTCACAACACCCATTCGTTTACACTGCCTTCTGGCTGGTCACCCCTTTCAGCCCGCTCAGCACTCCTCCTTCCCCATCCCAGTACCCTTCCTTCCCATTTATAACCCCACTCACCCATCTCATTCCCCTTGGACCATGCCCCTGCCCACCTCCTTCAGCCCCTCATCTACACACCCCCACTCACTCCCCCTTCACTGGCCCTTATTCACCCCTCCTCATTTCCCCTTACCCCTCTCACCTTGCTTCTCTTTCATTCTTCAAGCCTCTCCCTCCCTCCTGTCATCACCCATTTCCTTCTGTCAGTGCCCCAAGTCTCACTCCCCCAGACCCAATATTTACATGCACACATTCTCTGTCCTGCTTGCCCACTCTTCCACTCATCTACTCAGCCATTCATCAAATAAAGATTGTTGACATACACTGTTTCAGGCCTCATGGTAAGGCATGAGGATACAGGCCTGATCCCTGGCCTCGTGACATTTAACATCTAGCAGGGGAATCGCACATGCAGAATGATGGGTCCAGTATAGTATAATTCATGCCATCAGTGTAATAAGGGGAGAGTACCTCAGTGTATGTAAAAGTACTGTGAGGGCCCCAAGGAATGAGAGTAAATGCTGCAAGGATCCAAAGAAGTTCTCTACCACGTGGCATTTCAAGTCAAGCAAACGGCCTAGACAAAAGATGTGTGACCATGAAATAGCAGGGTGGCATGGGCAAGGGACAGAAAGTGAGGAAAGTGATGTGAATGGGGAGGGAATGACTAGTAGAGACCACTGGAGAGACAGGTGGGTGTAGGGCTTTAAATGCCAGAATAAGGATGAGGTATGTGGACCTTATTTTATAGGATATGAAGAGCCATGCACTTTTTTGGCAGGGCTGATCAACTTGGTGTTTTAAAACAAAGACCCTGGCTGCAGTGTGAATGGAAGACAGGAGTGGAGAGGGTAGGGCAAAGAAGCCAGTTAGGAGGCTGCCATAATAATTGGGTGAGCCTAGCATAACAAAGAGTGTACAAGTCTCTTTTAGGAAAGTGAGGCTGGGCAAGCATGGGTAAAGAGTGCAGAAGTGGCTTAAGTGGGCTTGGATCATTGCCATGAGGACTGCATGCCACTATGTTAGCATCTGGGGAGGAGTCAGAAAATGGAAGGAAGCCTTGGTCTCTGCTCCCTTCGGGCTGACACTAGTTAAGTTGTGCTGTCACACATCTTGTAGCATAATTGGTTTTGCTTCCATCCTCCACTAAACCATGCATTCCTCAAGGGCAGGGACTGAGTCTCATTGATCTCCAAGCCTCAATACCTGATATAGCAAGGTGCTGAGCAGATACTGATGAATGACTGAAAGATAATTAGAATAAAGGCTGATGTTGAGCACATACTCAACAACACTTTATTTGCATTAATTCATTTTACTTCTCTCGTTATTCCTTTGAGATAGGTACAAATGAGGAGACCGAGGCACAGAGAGGTTATGTGGCTAAACTAGGTCCCAGTCAGTGATGGAGCTGGGATTCAAGCTCAGTCATCTGGCTCCAGAGCTTCTTCCTTAAACCAGTAAGCTATCCTGCCTGGAAGAATGGATAAGTGAGTGGCTAAGGGCAAATAGTTCCCTGAGCTAAAAACACATGTTGTCTGACTGTTTTCATGCCTGCTTGCTAGTAAGTGTTTATACATTGAGCAGCAAGATAGATAGATAGATAGATAGAAGAAACAGAAAGAAGGGAGGGAGGGAGGAAGGAAGGAAGAATTGGGACCACTGAGGAGTCTACCCTCATTCCAGAGGGTAGGTCTATTCTGACTCGCTCAGGCTGTCCCTTGCTTTCATATGTGAGATGTTCCTGCATGCATGTACGAAAACCCCAAATAGCCTCGTCTCACATGGGGAATTTCTAAAGTATAATGTGACATCCCTAATTAGAGCTTACCCCTAGACAATGTCTTTAATGTATTTCATATACATTTTTATTCCTTCAGTGTTTAACACAGACTCAACCAAGTTAATTCCATTAAGCATCCAGTTAAGGCTAGTGACGTATCTAATGATTTCCAGTGTTGCCTCTGTAGTATTACTTTGATGAGACCTGTGCTCTTAATAGCACTAGTTCTTTCAGTTTTCCATTTTCCATTAACTTTTTTCCAAAATAACGTAAGTATGCATTGAAATACTCACATAGTTACACAGACATTGTGGTACGGCAGTGCTGCTGAAACGTGATGTGGGTTTGCTGATGGCTTTGCGTTGTAATTATAGACTGTTCTTTTATAATGTATTGTGAAATATAATGATATAAAGACAATTTCAAGGGAGGAAAGGGGAAGGGATATGGCTGAAGAATTTGAGATTCTTGATTTAAAAAACTTTTACCGATAAAATTCAATAATAAAGGATTTGGGGTGTAGCTGTAAAAAAACAAACGTCATTGATAAACTGTAGTCTTTTTTTCTAGCATAGCACTAGCGTAGCAGCTTCTTGCCCCTTAAATTTTCTTTTTACCATTCTTAAGGGACAGCACAGAGTCATTCAGACTAAGTAGCTTATGGCACAGGCAACAGGCTTTTTCTCAGCTGGTACCTAATTTGTAAGTGTAATCCAGTTATTACTGGTTTTGGACTAAATACAGCAAATCTGGTTCTATAATCAATTGTTCCCATTATAAAAATTCACACCATAGGAGGGCAGAAATTGTGTATTCTGTTCCTCTCTGTATTCCGTTCCTCTCTGTATCCTTGGGTGCTAGCTCATAGTAGATGCTCAGTCAGGTTTGCTGAAAGAAAGCATGGAGGACTCAGGGCTACAGGCTCTTTTGGGAGTTTTGTCCTTTGGCTAACGTGGCCAGGAAAACTCACTGCAAATATATTTGGTTTCCATCAGGCAAACAGTGGTCCCAGTACCAATGGCTGCCAGTTTTTCATCACCTGCTCTAAGTGTGATTGGCTAGATGGGAAGCACGTGGTATTTGGTGAGTCCTATTCCTGTCCTAGTCCAAGCCCAATTCACCCAGAGTGGAACTTCTTATGGAACTGGTCCCCTGACTCTTGTACCAAGAGTGCTCGTCAGGTGTAACTGCCCTGGGTAGTAGTAGGAAAGGTGGAAGCCATGGGAGGTGGGGAGGATTTGCGGTTAGAGAGCTAGAGGGGGAGACGAAGGGGCCATCTGATGTAGTGAGTAACCACCTGGGCGATAGGTGTGTCTGAGGGGGGATGGTAGCACTTAAGAAATACCACCCAGAGGCAGCATGGTATAGTGGAGCTTTGCAATTGCTCAGACCTAGTTTTGAGCCCTAACTCTGCTACTTGCCACCTGTGACCTTGGGCAACATTTCACTTCCACTGAATATTAATTTTCTGATGTGAGTCTGAGGATCAAATGAGATAATGGCTGAGAATGGGCCTTGGAGGCTGGAAAGTACTGTGCAAACGAGAGTAATAAAGTCTAGCTCATACTCTTCCCCCAGGAAAAATCATTGATGGACTTCTGGTGATGAGAAAGATTGAGGTGAGTCCTGTTTGATCTCCTCTTTCTCAGCTATTCTGGCCTAGTACTACTGCACTAGTGTCGAGGAGCGGGAGGACCATGAGTGGGGCTCTGGCTAGGCCCAGGCTTCACTCCTCCAGTTTCAGGGAGGAGGAGAGGGAGGAGAGATCATGTACCTCCCAAGTGTTCTGGGCCCTCAGCCTCTCTGGTGCGGTGCCTCCTGAGCTTTGGCCTCTGGTGTCTCCTCCATCTAGTTGAGAAAATCCTCCTCAGCATTATACTCAAGGTCCTTCATGATCGGGTCCCTGCCTCCCTCTCCACGACCCCTTCTGCCACTGCCACTTCCACATTCTAGTCCCGTCAGGCTACGAGCCCTCCTCTGAACACACATACACATCCCTGCCTCTTGCTCCTTCCTGCCCTCAAGTCTTTGCTCAGGCTGTTTCCTCTACCGAGGTGTTCTCCCTTCTTTTCCTCCTGGTGGGATCCCATCCATCCTTCTGGGCCCAGCTCAAATATCCCCTGTTATGTGAATCCTTCCCTGGCCTGTGCAAGCAGCAGTTTAGTTGCTTCCTCACCCTGTATACAACTCTCTCTTATGACTTACTGCATTGTTACATGTCATGGGTTTGATGTTTTCTAAATGTTGTACATTTTCTCTTTGATATGTATTATGTTCTTCCCCTGTCTGCTAGGCTACAGACTGTTGTCAGATCAGCCTGTTAAGCTCTCAGTCCTTAGCCTAGTGGCCTGCAGGCATCAGTAAGTGTGTGGTGGGGGAGTGTCTGAGTGGAGGAGTCACCACTGTGCTTTCTCTCCTAGAACGTTCCCACAGGCCCCAACAATAAACCCAAGCTGCCTGTGGTGATCTCACAGTGTGGAGAGATGTAGTCCAGAGGAAGACTGAATCAGGTAAGTGTGTCTTTCTTGAGCAGGAGTCAGCACCCCAGAGAAGGCAGCATGGTCTAGTGGAAAGAACTTTAGACCTGAAGACACGGGATTGAGCCCATTTCCTCTCTGCGTGCCCTGGGAGAAATCACTTCCCTTTCTTGAGCCTGTTTTCTCATCTGCCATATGGTGATAATACGTATCTCCTCGGGTCACCGTAAGCATCAAAAGAGAAAGGGTTGGTAGGACACTTTACTTTTCTAACACTTTATAGTTTACAAAGTATCAACCTGAAAACCATCAGGCACTTTCTGACAGCGCTCTTAGACTCTAGTTCCATTTAGTAGTCCCGCTAGGAAGACCTGGCTCCATCCCTGGGTCACTCCCTTCTGGGACAAGCCTGGGCAGCCAGGAGACACCCCTATCATGCCTCTCGTCAGAACTGACGCTGCAGTTCCAGCCCCTGGCTTTGTATTTGCCAGCCTCATGGGTGAATGTGACACATTTCTCAGCCTACATAGACTCACTTCCTACCCGGACTTGTTACTCACTGCCTGCTCTGTGCTGGGCATCATTCTGAGCATGGGGATGGGGGAAAGAATTGAAAGATGCCTCCACCCTTTAGGAGCTTATGGAGAATAAAACACATTCTCAGAGGTGATCACTAGTAATATTAGTGATGTTGTTAAGGATTAATAGGAGTTCAAGGAAGAAATTGATCACTTCCAGCTAGGTAAAGGGTGGTAGTGCTTTGCCTTTCTTTTCTTTTTTTCTTTTTTTTTTAAATTTTCAAACCTGCAGAAAAGTTGGAAAAGTAGTACATTGAACACCTTTTCACCTTTCACCTAGATTCGCCAATGTTTAACATTCGTGTTTTATCATTTTACTTTGACATTTGTTTCTTTCCCTTCTTCCCTCTCCTCCCATTTCCATTCCTCTCCTGCTCCTCTTCCTTCTTTCCTTCCTTTCCCTTTCTTCATTTCTTTTCCATCTGGAAGTTGAGGACTTCTTGACACTTTACCCCAGAATACTTCAGCAAGCGACTCCTAAACATAAGAGCGTCCTGCATAATCACAATAGTATTGTCTATTGTACATGCTCAAACTTCCCCAGTTGTCCACAAAGTAACTTTTTTTAGCTCTAAAAAAAGAAATCCAATCCAGGTTCACATATTTCATTTGGTTGTTTATTTTTCGTTATGAAAGCAACATCATCTCCTAAAATGAGGTATGAAAATTCTCCCAGAAAACAGTTAAGGCCCTCCCCTTAACAGCTCACCCGCATCCACATCCCCATCCCACTGCTCTCCTCACAGGTAACTTGTTCATCAGTTTGATGTATGTCCATAGGGCCTTTTCTTTGCCCATCTAATTTTGGGAGTTTTTTTTTTTTTTTTTTTGCTGTATGCGGGCCTCTCATTGTTGTGGCCTCTTCCCGTTGCGGAGCACAGGCTCTGGACGCACAGGCTCAACGGCCATGGCTTACAGGCCCAGCCGCTCCGCGGCATGTGGGATCTTCCCGGACCAGGGCACGAACCCGTGTCCCCTCATCGGCAGGCGGACTCTCAACCACTGCGCCACCAGGGAAGCCCTTGGGAGGTTTTGTTTTTCCTAAGTGGCATCATACTGTTTGTTCATCACTTTATTTCCATTTGATCTTATGTCTGGAAGACTTTTCCTCCTCCATTCATGTAAAACTATGTTTTATTTAAACAAAACAAAACTGATATAATATGCTATAAGATGTTTGTAGCAAATATTTTATTTTACCTTTCTCTTAATTATTTGAATAATTATACATTCTGAGTCTTAGTTCTTTACATGTTTTGACCATTTTGTCTAGAATATATTTTAAGAAAAAACTGGCAGTGGGTTTCTTATCTTTGGTGATATCCTTTGTTAAACGGAAGTTCTAAATTTTGATGAGATCAAAATTTTTAATCTTTTCCCTTGTGTTGTGTTTTATCTTGTTTAAGAAGGTCCTTACTACCTCAATCATAATGCCTTCTGTATTTTTTCAAATGTTTCTATAGTTTTATTTGTATACTTACAAAATTATCTAGAATTTATTTTTCTGGACTCTGCCTTTTTTTTCAAATGGAGATCTAGTCAAATACCAGACCATCTTAATGAATGTGTATACCTCCATCTGTGACTTACTTTGTGTTCACAGCATCTGGCACTTACAGGCGTTCAGTTAAAATTTATTACATGAGTTAATAGAGAGGGAGAATGTCAGGCATTTTAGGCAGGGAACTGGTGTGAGCAAATGCCAGGGCAGGAATGCACAAGTGTGTGCTGGAAGCTCACGTGGACTCTCTTGTTCAGCCAAGTGCTCCCTTCTCAGGCCTAGTTGACACGCTGAGCTTTCTTTTCTGCCAGTACTGGGGGCCCCAGGCTCAACGTGCTTTCCCCCTGCCCTCACTGCTGGCCATTCCCTCTCCTACTCGTTTCTTGGCTGAACTAAAGTTGAGCTCATAAGTCCTTTTCCTTCTAAAGACTGACCACTGATCACCACCAGAGGACAGAAGATCACAAAAACAATCAAAGTTAGAAATCCTTTTATGTTTAGGGCCTTTTCTCTATTTTTCTGAGACCCTTACAGAAAGTTACTAGAAATACATGTTAGGAGTTTGTTTTCTGAGGGTGGGCGATCATCAACCTTCCTCTCCTCACCCGCTATTAGCAAAGGTCACGTAAACATTTGCCCCCATAAGCCCTTCCTTTTAGCCTACAACCCCAAGCAGAACAAATTCCATGGAGGACATTTGATGCTCCAGAGGCCCTCTAGACCAGAACTTTCCAGTAGGCATTCCTTTCTGTGATGGTGGAAATGTTCTGTATCTGTGCTGTCCATTATGGTAGCTTCCAGCTACATGTGACTGTTGAGCACTAGAAAAATGTGACTGGTGTGACTGCGGGACTGAATTTTTACTTTTATTTAATTTTAGTTAAATTTAAAGAGCCACGTGGTACCTCCAATTTAGTCTTCTAACCTTGACTTGCTCAGAATTAAATCTTTCATAGCTTATATTTAAAGACAATACAGTAAAAGCAGTTATATCACTTATTGAATATTTCTTATGCTCAAATTCTGAGCTAAGAACCTTACTTTAATTATCTCATTTAACTTTACCAAGTTAAAAACTCATAGGTTTTAAGGTGTTAGGGAATCTAGGTGGCAGTCTGACCTTAAGGCATTCCACAGATGGGTTCCCCACTTTGGGTTTCTGAGTAATTGATTTGGGAGAAAGTAAGGAAAAGTAAGGAAAGTAAGTAAAAGATTTGGGATTATGGTATCATTCCATCATGTTTCTTCCCAGCTGTGAAGTTACAAGCATCTCTGATTTCTAAAGGAGTATTTCAGATCCCTCAGGTTGTTTGAGGGCAGAGTAATGTTTGACAGCCAGTGTAGATGATGTTTTTAAGTCCTACTAGGCAGTATTTCTCAAACTTTAATGTACACATGAATCACCAGGAGATCTTGTTAAGGTGCTGGTTCTGATTCAGTGGGTCTGGATGCAACTTAAGATTTTGCATTTCTAACCAGCTCTCAGGTGATGCTGATGCTGACTTGGAGTGGCAAGGCTACAGGGGAATAACAGTCTGTCTTTTAATTGAGAACCCACCATATTCCAATCAGAAAAGACCCAGGAGGAGATAATCTCTTGGTGGCATTGGCCCAGCAGGAATCTACTGCATTCAAATCAAGAGATCGCCTGATCATGCATTTAAGGCCTGTGCCTAGTCACTGGAAATAGAAGATAGGAAGGAGACGGAAGATAGGTGAAGTCACTTGATCAACTGTACCTCCCTATGAAGAACTTCCTTCCTATGAAGAACTTCCTTCCACAACTTCTTTTGTGCTTTACCTTAGGTCCCGACTTTGGTTTTAGTGAAAGTGAAGTTTTCTGTACAACTCTAGGTGTAGTAACCTCGGTTTTATCTCAGTGGGTCCTGTGAAAGCTTTTTACGTTGAATTTGATTAGGTATACATAGACGAACTTTGGGCCTCAGGATTCTCCTACCCAGTCTGAACTGGGTTCTTGGCTACTTACAACTGCATGGGGGGTGGTGGGGGGTGGGGCGTGGAACCTCTGTTTTGAAAACCTGAGAGTCTCTTGGAAAAGAGTGGCTGTGAGCTCTGACAGCCCTGCTAATCTCCCTGTGATCCCCAGGCCTGGTACTATCAAGCAGCAGAGATCTTTCTTTAGTTCATTGTTTCCTAAATTTCCCTGAAGATGAGAATCACATAGGGGCACTTGTTAAACCTACTAATTCCCAGATCCCCCCCTGAAGAGTCTGAGTGAATTTGAGGTAGGATCCAGGATGCTATGTTGCTTCAGATGCTTCTTATCAGAGAAATGTGGGTAACCCTGCTTTAGGTGGTGCTGGTTGAATGTTTTTTAACATTTGTCTCTTAGGAAAAAATATAATTATACAGCACCTAATTTTACAGGTATTATAGCTTACAATGAGGTGTTATTTGAGTTCAAATAGTCAGTAGGTTAAAAATTAATTGTACCTGTGGATGGTGGATATGGTAAGAGCTGTGACACTGCTGTTGGAATGACTGAGGTTTAGGAAATACTGTCCCCCATTCTGGAATTTCCTGTAGATGTGATACATTCCTGTAGAGGAAGATTCTGAAAGACACATCGGTGGCACGTGGGCGGGCTGGTCTTTCATTAATTAAGATAGGTCCCACACTGCAGATGAGGCAACAAACTTGGAAAGCCCAGTTCCTGCCTTAAAGGAACTCACAGTCTCTTGGGGAAACTGACAATTACAGTACAGTAAAGCACTGAACTGGAGGTTTTAAGACAAAGGAAGGAAAGTAAATGCCTGTGTCTGCCTGGAGTGTTTGGGAAGACCGCAGAAGAGATGTTTCAGCTGAGTAAATGAAAGAATGGAGTTTGTCAGGGTAGCTAAAACTGGGGAGGGCATTCCAGGCAGAGGGAATAGCATGAGCAAAGACACCAAGCAGGAAACAGTAGGGAGTGTAAGGGAAACTGCAAATAATTCAATATAGCCAAAGCAGGAAGATATGAAAAGCAAACTGTAAGAGGCGAGGCTAGAGCAGGCCAGGGTCAGCTGTAAGATCCAGTGCAGGCTGAGGTATTCATATGTTAACCTGAGGATGGGGGTGAGCTTCAGGCAGTGCCTACATCTTTCCCCCCTAGGGTGAGAGTCCATCATCATGCTCCTGAGATTCCAAAGGGTAGCCTGACCCTCCAAAAAGAACCAGGCCAGTAGGAGCCACTGAAGGATTTTGAGCAGGAGAACACTGTAATTGACTTGACTTATTCAGAAGATGATTCTAGCAGCAGTGTGGAGGATAGGCTGGAGGCCAGTGAGGTGTCCACTGCAGCCGTCCAGGCCAGAGCAAAGAGGTTCCACATGAAAATATCCGTCTAGGGAGCACCAGAGATGTGGCAGCAAATATTTGCATGCCTGCTGGATGTGTGACACCGTTCCCTGCCCTGAAAGTCAGAAGCCCTGCCAGCTAAAAAGGGCGGGGAGGGGAGAATGGCTCCATTCCAGTCCCTCCAGTACAAAGGCGAAGCTCCCTGCCCTGTAACCAGGCCTTACACACAGAGAGATACATCACGTCCATCGAATACTATATAGCCTTAAAAAGAAAGAGGTAGATCTGTATGTGTTGGCAGATTTCTAAGGTAAATTAAGGGACAAAGTCAAGATGTAGTACATTATATAAACATGATGCTATTTATTTTGAATTACTCTTTCAGAAATTACTGTAGTGATAGATAGCTGGCTGGTAGTAATGGTTACCTCTGCAGAGTAGAGATAGCAAAGAGACTTTCTTTTCAGTTTATATTGTCCTGTATATGCTTGAACTTTCTACACTGGGCATGTAGTTTATAATAGAAATACATACTGTATATATGTAGTTTCAACCAATCCTAGTTCCTCCCAGCCCTTCCCAGGAGCATGTAGCTAACATCAGTTTGTGAATCATTCCCTGGTCCCCTCCTGGGTGCACCCACGGTGCTTGGTTCATCTCTCTATTACAGCATTTACCACAGTGTATCATGAATATGTTGGTCTGGTTTTCTCTAGACTGAGAACTCCTTGAGGCAGGGACCATGCTGACTAACACAGTGCCTGGTCAGTGATAGAGCTTAGGTCCCGGAGCACCATGCAACTTATAAAGTGCACTTATACATTTTTGTACATTCTGCTTGAGGGCCCAGGATTAAACTTCTGTCTGAGCCTGCGGTATGATGCCAGGATCCACTGTGCTCTGGAGGAAGAGGGGTGTGGCCATGTTTGGGGGGAGGGGAACAGTAGTAACTGAGTGTACTCACCCTGTTCTTTTAGGACAGCTAACTCCAAGGCCATAAACAGAGGGTGTGGAGTTTCCTTTCTTTATAACCCTGGGACCAGTCAAGGAAAAGGATTGCTCTTTGTTCTAGAGCTCCACAGAGAGCCATCAAGGTCTGGCAGAAAGCACACAGGCTTCGGAGCCAAGAAGACCAGGAAGCCCCATCACTGTCAGGCCATTAAACTCCTTGGAACCCTAGTTTTTCCCTTTGCTTAATTATAAATAATATATACTACACAGAGTTGTGAAGGGTAAATAATAAAGGAGATAGTGTATTGGCCGTAAATATTAGTTTCTTTCTTGGTTTTGTGTAACACACCTCTCAACTCTGCTGTGGGGCACCAGAGGTCTGGCCTGTGGCAAGAATCAAAGTGGGCTGCTCTTTGGGGAAAGGAGGGTTCGGGGTGTAGAGGAGAGCTGCGAGTGTTTTCTCTCATGGACTGTCCCCTCCCCGTTCCTCTGAGCTGCTTCTCTCTTCCATCTCTCACAGACCCTCCACACCTGCCATTGCAGGCCTTCCCTTGCTCGGGGTGATGCTCTTGAGTAGGATAAGCTGGATTGGCCCCTGTGTTTGCTTCCCTGCCTGCTGCTGCCCCATTTGATCAAAAGACCTTGGAAGTATCACAGACTCAGAAGCCAAGATGTTGTGTTTAAGTTTTCAACTGTAAATAAAGTTGTTCTTTTTTTTTTTTCGGTTTTTTTTTTTTTTTTTTTTTTTTTACCGTGTGTTGTGTTCTTTTTCAATGGTTGTAATGGTAGCCCTGCTTCCTCACTCCTTAGCTCCAGCTAGGAGTACTGACTCTCCCCAGAGGCCAGCATGGGCCAGAGCCAGGCCCTTGATATGCAGAGTTGATGCCTCAGATTTACAAGCACTGGTAGCAGTCCCCTGTTAGGTTCAAGCTGATGGGGCAAAGAAGGCAAAGCCCCAGGGCCTTATGTTCCCAGTAGGTTCAGTTTGGTTACTTCTAGAGCCTGTGGGTGAAGGGTCACTAGCTTGGGATATTTTTGGATGGGAGACCATTTGGTACAATGTGTCTTGATCATGATGAAGTGGAAATCATTTATTAATAGCTAAAATCTTGGTTTGCATCCGAAGTCATTTTTTAAACGGTTGAGGTTTTGAGATGTTCACTTCCCCATTCAGAGCCTCGGTTTCCTCATCTGTAATATGGGGATAATAATACTACTTCATAGCATTGACGAAAGGGTCAAACAAGAGAATGGAGATGAGGGTAACGTGTAGACAGTAACGTGCGTTGGAAAATGTTTGTTTTGAAAGGAAATAAAAGGATAACATAAAAACATAAAAGATAAAAAGATCCCATTGAGTATAATGTTCAGGAGGTAAAGGGAGTTCCCTGGTATTCCTTTCATGAGGCAGTTTCTATGTTATCACATTCCTACTTTCTCCTGGCTCATGGCAGGGATGACTCATAACTACTAGCAGCAGGCTACTGCAGCAGCAGAGTAGCAGAGAGCTGAATTCTGTGATAAAATAGAACCAGGCTAAAAGTGCCATTTCAGTGTACTGGGGGACAAGAAAGGTAGTGAGATATACAAGGGCCCTATAGTTTGGATACTTGCAACTGTCTAAGTAAACGGGATTCAGGGCACACGGGGAAGAAAGGGTTGTGATCTAGTGGAGGAGAAATCTTCAAGTCACTAAACAGGGTAGAATTATAAAGAGAGGGGAAGGAGGATGAGCAGCTGGGATCCTGAGCTGACGTTCTTATGATGGGCCATTCAGTTGAATTCAGTTACACTTGGCACCTGCATTCTTTGCCAGTTTCTGTCCCGGGCACTGGAGCTGTAAAGATGAGTAAGATGTGGCCTGTGTTTGTGACAGGGGATGGGCATGGTTTGGATTCAGTGTGGTGAGTGTTAGAATGTGAGCCCTTAAGAGGACAGGAAATTTGGTCATTTTTGTTTGTTTTTCACTGCCGTCTCCAGCACCTAGTAGCCAGTAAGTGTTCAATAAATACTTGTTGTGTGAATAATAGTGGTATGTATGAGATGCTATGGGAGCAGAGGGGGAAGACTGGGGGCGAGAGGAAGAGGCAACATTGGAGGTAAGTATTGACAGATGGGTTGGAATTAGCCAGGAGATAAGGGTGGGGAGGGCTTTCTAGGAAAAGGCAACTATGTTTGGGGGCCCAGAGTCTGTTAGAGATGGGGACAAGGTGAAAGTTTTGCAGAGGAGATTCTTGGAGTGAAACCACTTGCCTTTCACATCACTTAAAGGTAGACACTGGAGCTGTGGTCACCACACTGGGCTCTTAGGGTGGCAGGGGGACTAGCAGAACCATGGCTTGGGGAGCTCCCACCTTGGAACATGAGATGGATTTTGACATGAACTGTTGCTCCTCCAGTGCTTCAGTACCATCTCTGCAGTGGTAGAGAGGGGGCTACAAGGAAACTAGTTTCTTAAATCACTCATCTTCATGTTCACTGAGCATGAAGAGAGAGTTTAGTGAAGTAATTGGATGAGTAAGTAGTGATACTTTTAAGAAACATTTTAAAGACAAATATTACAGAATTTATATTTCTGCTTGAGAAGCCATCCCTTCAAAGCAGTTACATAAGGAAGGTTACTTATTCTCAGAGGTGCTTCTGCCATTATTCTAAGTGTCTTTGTAACTCCACTTTGGGGAAAAGCTCTCAAGCCTATGGGGCACACTTTTAAATGTCCTAAGTGTTGGCAGAATTGCCTTTGAGGAAATATTTTCTTTTTAACAGTCAAAAGTCACCTGGAGCTGGAACAGATGAACAGCAGCTCTGGGATCCACCTACTTCTCTCCCTACACACTGTTGCTGCCGCAGACCTTTTTCACCTGGATTACTGCTGCTGCTGCCCAGATGACCTCTCTGTTGCCAGTACCTTCTTCTCCAATCCATTTTCTACACCACATCATTCACTTGACACATTAATTAAGATATCGTGTGTCAGGGACTATGCTAGATGCCTCAGGAACTCATAGTCTGGCAGGGAAGATATAATGAGTGCAGTACAGTGTGTTAGGAGAGGGTCTCCTAACCTAGTAACATCTGAGGCAAGACCTAGAGGATGAAGAGTTAAGCAGGCAAAGGAGAAGGGAGAAAGGAAGAATGTTATAAGTAGAGGGAATAGTATGTGATAGCTCAAAGGAAGCAGTGGCTAAAAGGTCACGTGGAAGGTTGGACAGGGAATGTGACAGAATGGGAAGTAAGTTTAGAGGTCATGCAGGGTCCTGCCAACCACATTAAGGAATCTGGACAATCCTGTGGGTGGTGTAGTCACTAAAAGATTTTAAGTAAGACAGTGTCATAATCAGATGGGTGTTTTCAAAAGAACACTGGATATTGTGATGGGGAATATTAGAGTAAGAAAGGTAGAGACGGGGCTTCCCTGGTGGCGCAGTGGTTGAGAGTCCGCCTGCCGATGCAGGGGACACGGGTTCGTGCCCCGGTCCGGGAAGATCCCACATGCCGCGGAGCAGCTAGGCCCGTGAGCCATGGCCACTGAGCCTGCGCGTCCGGAGCCTGTGCTCCGCAATGGGAGAGGCCACAACGGTGAGAGGCCCACATACCACAAAAAAAAAAAAAAAAAAAAAAAAAGAAAGGTAGAGACACTGGCTAGGAGGCCACAGCAGTGCTCTAAGCCAGGGGTTGGCAGGCCAGGTGTCACTCCCTGTTTTTCAGTGGTTCATGAGCTAAGAATAAGAATGATTTTTAAATGTTTAAATAGTTGGGGGGGGGTTTAAATAGTTGAGAAATCTAAAGAATATTTTGTGACATAAAAATTGCATGAAATTCAAATTTCAGTGTCCATAAATTACATTTTTTTGGAACACAGATGCACTTGTTTACTGACTGTCTGTGGTTACTTTCAGGCTCTAAATTTGAGTAGTTGAGAATCTGGCCCGCACAGCTTAAAACACTATCTGGCCCCTATAGAAAAAGTGCGTACTCCTGCTCTGAGCAATGGATGATGATGGCCTACACTAAAGTAGCAGCAGTAGGAAGGAAGAAACTCTGGATTGGCGTTTAGAGATTTTTTTTAGGACTGATTCAGGGAGGCCTTTAAGGGGTGGAATTGACAGGCCTAGATGATACCGATGGGGTAAGGACTACTGCACTAGCCTCCTAGCTGGTCTCCCTACTTTCATTTTTGCCCCTCTGCAGCCCATTCACTATTCTCTAGCCATTAAAGAAAAAAGTGCCATTCCCTACTTTCAATTCTAAAATTACCCTTCTCACTATTGCCCTTAGGTTAAGTTTCAGATAAAGTGTTCCTAATTTAACCCTGCCTACCTCTATAACCCAAATGTCTTCATTCTGCTCTTATTGGACTACTTTAGTTGTATTTGCCCCAGACCCCATCTCTTCTTGCCTCCTACGCCTTTGCATAAACCTCCATGTGCTTGGAGTCTGCACTAAATCTTCCCACCGCCACTCCCAAAATGCTTTGTGCATTTGCAGCGCTGGAGTGTTGGGTGTGTTGCATGTTTAAATTTCTGCCTTTATCCTTAGACTGAATTTAAGAAGGCAGCAACTGGCGCACTTGTCCATACCCAGCAGATAGTAGACGCTTAATAAAGAACGAACTAAGGTGGACGACTTCATCTACATCATGCGGCAGCCTCAATTACAAATCGTTTGTGGAACGTGCATAGTAATCCCTATTTCACATGGCCGTTGTAAGAATAAAATGCACGAAAAATGCCTAGCGTGCTCAATAAACGTGAGGTGAAATTAAATCTGATTTGTGGCCAATACGAAAAGACGTGAATACTCAAGACAGTCCTCCTGTGCCTGGTATGATAGATCGGGAGGCAGGTCCCCACGGAGTACACCCCCGCCCTCCATATGCTGGGCAAGGGCTGCCTGATAGCTTGCGTGGTCCCCCCAAGGTGACTGCTCCGCCGTAAACCGACGCTCTTTGAATGCATACGTTTAAGTCCGTTCCAGAAGCTCTCAGCTCTGCCGCGAGTACACGGCCATTGTAGAAAAGACGGCTCTATCTGCAGTCACGGTCTGAGGTCACAAGGACCATATTTGGAGCAGGCGGGCGGGAGGCCTTCTCTTCATATGGAGCTAAGGTGTCATTGGGCCCCGGGTCAGGTAGGGTAATCCCGGCTCAGGCGTCTGGCCGGGTCTTTCCTTGGGCTAGGACACAGCCTTGGAATTCGGGACCGCCCGGGTTGCCGCCTCGTGAAAGTCACGTTCTCTCTGCCCGTCCTCTCGAGTACTCTATGGTTCTCGTGATGACTCTAATTCTAGTTCCGGTCTCTATGGCGGCGGCGGAGGCAGGAACAGTTGCAGGTCGGCCGAATTAGCCGCCTAAGGGCCAATGACAGTGGAGGAGTGATAGAGTATTCGCCAGTAGAAGTCAAGAGTTGAGGTCAGGTGGTGAGATTGACAGCATTGCTGGCCAGTGAACGATCCCTGGGGCGGGTCGATAGCCGGGCTTATCCCGCCCGTCCCGCCATTCTCGCTAGTTCGATCGGTAGCGGGAGCGGAGAGCGGACCCCAGAGAGCCCTGTGCAGCCCCACCGCCGCCGCCGGCCTAGTTACCATCACATCCCGGGAGGAGCCGCAGCTGCCGCAGCCGGCCCCAGTCACCATCACCGCAACCATGAGCAGCGAGGCCGAGACCCAGCAGCCGCCCGCCGCCCCCCCCGCCGCCCCCGCCCTCAGCGCTGCCGACACCAAGCCCGGCACGACGGGCAGCGGCGCAGGGAGCGGCGGCCCGGGCGGCCTCACATCGGCGGCGCCTGCCGGCGGGGACAAGAAGGTCATCGGTGAGGACCGGACGGGGACGGGGGTGGGGCGGAAGGAAAGCTTGGCGGCGGAACCGTTACCCGAAGCGGGACGAGCCGGCGGGCGCGCGGCCGGCGGGGACCGACTCGGCGGCGCGCGGCCACCCCTCCCCCAGGCCCCCCCATTCGCGGACGCCGGCCCGCCCGGTCCGCGTGCCCGAGGCGCGCCTGCGCCGCCTCCCGCGCCCCCTGCAGACCCCGCGCGGCCGCGCGCCCCTCCCCCTGGGCGGCCGCGCGCCGCCGACCGCGTGTGCGGCGGGGTCCCTCCCCTCGGCGCCTGCCCGCCCGCTGGCCGCGTGCGCTCGGGCCCGCACGCCGTTGTTGCGTCCCCCACCCGCTCCTTTCCGCGTGTACTCGGAGGGCGCGGCGCGCCGCCTACGCAGGCCGGAGTGGGCTGGGCGGCTTCCCTTTTCTCACGTGCTCGCCGCAGCGCCCGCCGCCCGCGGTCCCCGCGCACACCCAGCTCGGGCCCGCGCCCCGGGCCTCCGTAGCTGTGGGCTCACCCACGTGGACCGCGCGGCTGGCCGGCGGGCCCTGGAGAGAAAGGCTGTCAGGTGGCCGCGGGCCGCCGCCGGGCAACGCGGGAGCCACCGGATGCTGATGCGTGGCGGTTTAAAAAAAAAAAAAAAAAAGGATGTCTGGTAATTGTGGGTTTTTTTTTTTTTTCTCCAGCAACGAAGGTTTTGGGAACAGTAAAATGGTTCAATGTAAGAAACGGATATGGTTTCATCAACAGGTGAGATGACCGCCTCTGAAGCCTCGTCCTGTCTCTTGCATGCTCTGCCCCATCTGTCGGCTTTGCGGACTTAGGATTGTTGGAGCTTGTGTAGGTTGCCACCTCTGGTGTATTGTTAGTGGGATTTTGTTTTCCTTGGTGACTTGAAAGGATTAGTGGATCTAGAGATTGTCTTTGTTTTGCAGCTAAATGTTAATCTAAAGCTAACTTGAAAGGTACAAAGCGATTTAAAAGGCAAGCGGAGTGAGCCATCTCTTACCAGTTATGGCAAACTGAGAAAGCTAAGATCTGGTATAATTCCCTTAGGCTCAGGCCCACCACATTTTTATCCTCGTCCTGCTTTTATACGTCACTGAAATTGGTATTTGAAGATGTGAGCCACTAATTATGTAGGTTATTTACAACTTGTTAACCTCTAGAGGCAACATGATTTGATAATGCAAGTATGTGGTCTTGACTAAGGTTAGAATTCCTTTGTTTAGCGTTCCACTTTATGCTGTTTTACAGTGCCTCTGATCAATTTAGGGCTGTTTGGACAACAGTTGTTTTTATTTGCTCATACTGTAACATCTGGAAGAAAATGAATGGCCCGTTTCCTTTCCTCAATTTTTATTTCTCGTACTTCCTTGCCCCCAAATCGTACTTGCTAAAGCGTTGGTTGTAGCTTCTTAGAGCGGTCTTAGTCCACGATAACATTATTTTTTCGTATTTGAAGGCAAAGCTACAAACTGCATCTTTAGGATTAATCCTTAGAGTTGTTTGTAGCCACAGTGATGGTAACAAGGGCAGTCTGCTCACAGTGCTCTTCATGGTCTCCTTGTCAGCCAGGCATCATATCCAAGATGGCTGCCAAGGCTAGTAGTGCACTTACAAGGGTTCAGAGCACTGTGCACGCTACCAGCAGTAGTGGCCTTACAGGTAGGATACAGTCATCGCAGCATTTTCTGTCTTACATCCTTACTTACACTAGACGTTTGAAAGAACTTAAGAATAAGAAGTTAACACCAAATGTTTCTGAAATGGCCACTACTGAAGGAAGCCAAACGGTCGAGATTAAGCTTAGACACGCAGCTGGCTGGTGAAAAACCGTTAGTTACTCAACCATAAGGTATTGTGGAAGCGTTCGGAGCAAAAGAGATTGTAAGCATTTGATGGTCTGTTTTCCACGTTTGCAGTTGTGGGGAAAGATTTTGTCTCTTCCAAAATCTTCAGGAATTTTCCAGACTGCCTTCGGGACAGGCCAAGGCCACATTTTTTTCTTCAGTTTTTTGATAATGGGCTACTAGTGAGGAAGGAAGGAAGGAAGGGAATGCTTTGATGCCAGTATTTGATCACTTTTTAAGTGATCTCTGAATTTGTTAGCATTTCCATTAGTATTTCAGTCTTACTCTGATTCTCCTTATTGGCCCCACCCTTAAACCAGTGGTTTTCAAATTTAAGTGTGCTTACCTTGGAAGGGTAAAAATGCACATTCCTGAATTCTTCCTTCCCAGCTTGGATTCATTGGGTCTGGGGTACATTTTTAAGGAGAATTCCAGGTGATTATGGCTTGTGGGCCTTACCTTGAGAAACGCTGCTTTTGACCTTTGACCCAATGTGATAGGATATCACTGGTGTGCACATTAAGAGGGACTGTAATTTGCAGGCTTTTAAGTAGTTTGTGCTTTAGAAATTGTAACATATGTTTTTTGTTTTGCTGCATTTGTTAAATGGACTTAGGTTATGATATTTTTCAAATGAACAATTGATAATCCAAGATAAAAGTAGTTCTTCATATACTCTAAATTTTTATTCTGTGAGATACCATTCCTTGAATCTCTGTTCTGACTTGCAGTCAACTCATTTGGCCATCATACAGGGCAAGTTAAATGTAAGTTGGCTTTTGATGATCCTTTGTTTGGAATGTCTTAACCTCAAGTGTTTTGTCACACTAACTGGTTCAGATGTGCTTTACATTTCTAAAACTGGTTGTTTCAATGAATGATTCAGAGACTTGAACAAGACACTGTAAAACCTAACAGGTAAGTTCAGGAGAGGTTTACCTTACTTAAGGGAAAATGTATGTCTTAAAGAACTGTAGTTCTGGAAGCTAGCAGGTGGTTCGGGGCTGGAGGCACCTGGCTCTCCTGAGAGACAAAGTGTGTGTGTCACACACGTGTACTGTTTCTGTGTAAAGGGGAGGATGCAGTGTTGGGGATGATTGGTGTAGCTCTAATTTTAACCTTGGAATTCTATGAATTATATATTCTAGGTTCTTAAAGTGTTTATAATTAAAATACATTTTTAATGTAAAACTTCCTTTTAAAGAAGTGTATTTTTATTGTAAACATGTATTTCAGTCTATGTTATTGCCTGTGATGATTGTTATAGCCTTGTTAGAATTATTTTTTTAAGGGTTTCATTGTATGAAAGGTGCTAAATAAGAGTATAAAGATTTGAACACACCAAAAATTTTGGTTATATTTTGTTAGGCTATGTAGTCTAGGAATTCATTGTTATTCCTTTGTGTGCTGTGTCTGCAGAAGATAATTGGATTATGTGACTGGAGGCGTTTATTAACCCCCCAAAATTACTTTTCATTTTATAATGAGAAACTTCACTCAAGACTATTGAAGATGGCATTAGAAGGATGCCACGGGGTCAGTGGTTTCAGGGTTTGATTCTCTTTTAAATCTAGAAACTTGATTTTCTCTTTTGCTTCCAGGTGTTGAGGATTAATCTACGCTCACCAAACTTGTGAAAGATTGGCATGAATCAGTAACAATTTATTTTTCAACCGGACATGCATCTTTTTATAGTGACCAGAATAGGAATACTTTTCTGTTATCCAGAGTACTTAGAAAGCTGAGTTGTAAGGGTTGGGCAAGGTATTTGGAGCAAAAGGAATCAAACAGAGAAGAGATCATAAACTGGTGGCCTACCTGATCCAGAGTATCTTCTTTTTTTTAAGAGCTGTATTTTAGCTTTGGGGTCTTTAGTTCCATGTAAATGAAAATCAGCTGGTCGTGAGTATTACCACCTGTAAATGGGGCATGCATTCTCTTTTTACGACAGTCTGTCAGGCTTAGTTCTCTCCTGTTGTTGACTTCCCTTCCTATATGCATTTATGTGTATTACTTTTTACCCATGGTCTAGGATGATGTTTAATAAACCAAGCCAGAGAAAGGCTTAGCTGTCCCTCCTTAGAAAAATACTTAGTCATGGCTGTCAGGTTTAGTCTCCCTTTGCGGGGGCCCTACCTATTGGGGATTCCACGTGTATATAACTGATCCTTCATTATGGTGGTGATAAAAGTAGCTAATGTTTATCAAGTATTTATGCTAGGAACTATAGTAAATGGTTAAAATCAGCTAATGGATTTAATCCAGCCTTTCAGGTAATAGGTACTATCCTGAAACACAGAGAGGTTGAGTAAACTTGCCCCAGAAGTGTAGCTGCTAAGTGGCAGAGCTAGGATTTTATCTCTGTTTTCTGACACTGGAGATGTGTGCGCTGACTGCTGTTACTGCTGTCTATGAGAAAAGACCCTAGTCGTCTTCAGTGTGGTTGTTTCTACGTGGTCTATATTATCTACAGATAATGGGGGCAGGGGTTACTCTTGGCCATTGAAAGGTTCCTCTTAAATGATCTCTAGCTTGTCACTAGAGCCGTATGCTGCTAGTTCCCCAGATTTGAAAAGCTTTCTGCTTTTCACTGCCTATTTCATACAGTTAGGGATTGCTATAATATAGTTCTAGTTCAGCGTGCAGATTGTCTTTAGGAAGTAAAGGACTTGCTTAATACCTAATATTGGGAGGCAATTAAGGAATTAAAAGAGTAGATCTTTAAACTCATTCTGTTTTTATATGGTCTGTGAACCAAGAACGGGTTTTGCCTTTTTATAAGTGTTGTTAAAAAAGAGAAAAATATACAACAGTCTGTGACCCTACAAACCCTGTTAAATTTAAGTTTATAGACCTGTGGAAAGATGATTGCCAAGTCTCTTGGGCTGTTAAAGTCAAACTGATCATAACTTGATCGCACAGTAAGAACCAAGAAATCATAGGTAGTCTGTAACCTAAATGAGTAAACGCTGTGGCACTAGGGAAGGCTTGAAGATTTGGTGGTGTGCTAAGGGCGGGATGGGGTGGGGTGGAAGGGGGTGGAGGCATAAAAAGACATACCTTCATTGCGCTACATTAGGAACTTTGAAGAGACTTCCATTTTCTTTAGATCCCTTTAGGATTTCTTTTTCTTTGGCATTCTCTTAACTTAAAATAGTATCCCTTTTTTTTCTAAAGTCTCTTGCTATCTGTGTGATTTCTTTTTCCTTAAAGTCACTGCTGTGTTATTTACTGAAAAGAACAATATTCTAGATAGGTGAGAAAAATATGTTTTCATTAAAAATTTTTCAGTAGCAAGTAATGATCTATTAATACCAAGAGGTGGCGTAGAAGAATACAGCAAAAAGAGTACACTTGACTGCAGGAGAATGGGAGGACTGGTGTGTGATACACGGAATGACCCTGTTGGAATACTGTAAGTCTATGCTGTCCAATACAGTAGTAGGTACATGTGGCTATTAAGCATCTGAGAAACTGAATGTAAGATACTTCAATATTTGATGTTGACCATGTATGTTGAAATGATGAAATTAGTTTTACTTGTCTTTACTTTTTATTATGGCTACTAGAGAACAAACTTAGATATTTGGCTTTACAAATAAGGCACTTTGCGCAAGATTATGTAGTTAGTAATGGGGATAGCCAGGATTCCAACCTTGGCTCCAGTGGTTCTGGTTAGGAGCTCTTAACCATTGTGTTCTATATCCCACCTTGCCCCTCTCTCCTCCTTCCTCTCTGATTAGTATGACAACATACTATAACATGCAGAGAACCATTTTGGTAATTCACCTGCTGCCTTAGATTGAATAGTGGTGGCCTTCTAGACAGAAATCCTTGAGGATAGGCCACATCTTATTTTTATTTCTTGTGCTTGAGCACAATGCCCAGATAGCTAACTAGCACAAGTAAATACCCAACAGTATTAAAGAATTGAGTGAGGCCTTTGAGCTTGCTATCCTTTCATCATCAGCCCAGTGGCTTGTGGTAGATTAGAGCTGGCTAATGTTAATGAATAGTAGACACTCAATAGATACTTTAAAATTGAGTACCTACCATGTTCCTATAGTATGCTGAGTGCTAGACAGAAGAATGGCAGCCTCTGTTTTCAGTGACTTGGCTCCATTGGGTTAGAGCTCATACTTTGGCTTGTGTCTAACCTTCCACCCTCAGTAAAGTATGGTAAAGGCAGAAGTATGCCTCTTGGTTCTCAGGAGGTAAGAGGCAGTGCTGGTAATGCCTCCATTCTCTCCTCATTGCATTAATAAATAGCTAAAGGTTAAAACATGCTTCTTGATGAGCCATTTTGGTCCTCTTTAATTGCTGCTTTTCCCTATTCAGTAAGATCTCTAGTAGCCATGACATGCCTTTTTTCCAGTATTACTATAGATCAGGAGTCAAGAAACCCTCTCAGCACTGGTTTTATCTGGCTGGTGAGCAAAGAATGGTTTTTACATTTTTTAAGTGTTGAGGGAAGTGAGGGGGCAATATGCAGCAGAATCCTGGTCGGATTATATGAATAACTTTGTGTACTACAGGTGAGGATGTAGGGATGCTTGTTATTCATTGTTGTTCTCTCCCAAAATTGGAGAAACCATATGCTGTTATCTCCTTCTACAGCTGAGATATGTAAAGATTTCCAAACTGGTCCTTTTTGAGTTTAAAACATGATAAAGCCCAGGGCCTGTGGAATCAAATTCTACCACTCTAAGCAGATGACCGCATACTTCATTTTCCTAATTTGTAGAACGGGGGGTTAATATAAAAGCACCTACCTTGGGATTGGTATGATCTGAAGAGTTAAAGCGCTTGGCACAGTATCTGGAACGTAAACCCTCTGCAGTATAAGCTGTTAGGTGTCTAAGCTTTTCCCCTTTTGTGGGTGAAGAAAAAGATCCAGTTGGGGGCAGCTTTCCAAGGTTACACAGCTGTTAATAGTAGAATGAGGAGTAAAAATCAGGTTTCCTATTGGTAGTGCCTTGAACTTCTTGGTAGTCCTTTAACAAGTTGCAACTAGATTGATTTATTGCATCCATACTGTAGTATTATGGCTTGGCTAAAACTACATTTTTTGATCTGTCAAGTTTTTCCTTAAAATCTACATACTTTTTTTTTTTTTTGGCTGCATTGGGTCTTCATTGCTGCGCACAGACTTTCTCTAGTTGTGGCAAGCAGGGGCTACTTTTTGTTGCGGTGCAGTGGCTTCTCTTGTTGCGGAGCATGGGCTCTAGGCTTGCGGGCTTCAGTAGCTGTGGCTCGCAGGCTCTAGAGCTCAGGCTCAATAGTTGTGGTGCATGGGCTTAGTTACTCCGCAGCATGTGGGATCTTCCCGGACCAGGGCTCGAACCCATGTCCCCTGCATTGGCAGGCAGATTCTTAACCACTGCACCACCAGGGAAGTCCCCTAAAATCTATATATCTTTTGACCATGATATATTCTCTTATAGACTGGTTTAGTGACAACAGAATAAATGAGTATCACCTTGTCTGGCATGACATCATTAGTGAACATATATTGGTTTCCACGTAGCTCTGTACCCAGAAAACCTCTCCCTAAGCTGTTTTCCAAGAGATGATTTATCTTGTGTGTACTACCTGTCTTGTACTATCTTTAAGATTGTCCTGACTGGAGAAGTAGTTTTGGTGAATTTTTTTAATAGTTCTTTTACAATCCTGAAGTAAAATTCGTAGATAACTGCTTTTACTTCTTTTTATTGTGGTGTATAATATTTTCCATCTGTAAATGTCTATTTGCAACTACAGTAGAAAAAATGTTGTATTGGCTACCCAGATACATGGGTGACATTATCGTCAGTAATGAAAAATCCCTCTCTTGAATGCTGCATTTTTTAGGAAATTATAATGTATATTAAAACTGTAAAATACTATATTCAAAACTCAATTAATTTACTTACGTGAAAGTCCAGTACCAAATATCCTTTACCTAGTCATCTGGCAAGTCTTACACCCTTCACTCTCTTTAATGGAAGTAGTGCCCCCTGTCTTTGGAACAGTCTTAGAGCTTAAAATTCAGTTGTGTTGGAGATGAAAGCTAATTAGTGGTGGCTATGGAACTGTTCGTGATATATGTGGACCTATTTGACAGGTGGACATTATGACTAACCATTAATTCCTAGGTGTTCCTAACACTCAACTAGCTTATAAGGTCAGTTTTCACTCACCTGCTTTGGGTAGCTTACTGTGTGTGCGTATGTGTGTGCGTGTGTGTAATCCTGTTTCCATATATTAAATGTCCTCATGTTATGATAATCCAAGCTATATGGATTCTTTGGTGCATACACTGCTCCATGGATCGGCAAGGAGCCAATAGTCAGTAAACCAATCAGGCTAGTTCGTTGTAACCTTTGTTCCTTTTGTCATTAAACACTAGAACTACTACTGAGTCCTTTCTCAACTCTGACCTACTGACAGTAGGGTAGGGTAAATCAATAAATGTCTAGAAATGTTGTTGCTCCTCCAGTGCTTCTTTTTGTTCATAGTATCATCACCGTGACCTCCAGTCTCTAAGCTAAAAATTCAGATCATTCACCACTGCCCCCTGACTTCTAGCCTCCATTCATCCACACAGTTTTTCCCATATTAATTCAAGAATGATATCTCAAGTCTACTCCCTTATACACAGCCCCTTAGTCCAGGCCTCCATCAGTCCTAGTCTGGACTTCTGGTGTAGCTTTTATAACTAACAGGTCTCTTGGCTTCAAACTTTCCGTAATAGCAACCACTTTTTAACACCTAATAATTTTTTTTTTTTTGCGGTACGCGGGCCTCTCAGTGTTGTGGCCTCTCCCGTTGCGGAGCACAGGCTCCGGACGCGCAGGCTCAGCGGCCATGGCTCACGGGCCCAGCCGCTCCGCGGCATGTGGGATCTTCCCGGACCAGGGCACGAACCCGTGTCCCCTGCATCGGCAGGTGGACTCTCAACCACTGCGCCACCAGGGAAGCCCAACACCTAATAATTGATTGTGTTCTAATTTATCTCATAATTTATATGTCCACTACATAAAAGCGTTTACTGGCTTCTCTACCTATATGATGATTTAGCCCATATTCACCCTTCCACACAGCCACAGCCCTAGCCATATCCTCCAGCTAGTTTGAACCCAGTTTGCACTTAATTTGCTCGTTGTTGGTTTTACCCATGTCCGTGACCTTTCCACCTGGAACATCTTTCTCATTTTCCAGTAGACTCCTTTAAGATTTAGGGCAAATGTTGCCTCCTTTAATAGCTACTTGTAAAGTCCTGAAGCAAATATTTCAACCATATTTGTTTAAGAACAGACTGAAGATTGGTGTAAAATGGTGTCACATGAAGTGAAAAGGGAGGTTGTGTGTGCTAGTAAAAAGTTTCATTCATCTTCACCTCCTTAGTTCTCCAGCACAAACAATACTTGCCGTGTGAATGATGTCAATATTGGTGGTGTTCATACTTGTACTTCATTGTGGTCTTGTCTCTCTATTTTAATCAGTACTTTATTTTTAAGAGCAGTTTAGGTTCATGGCTAAGTTGAGCAGAGAATACATAGTTCCCATATACCCCAGGCCTACACATTGCACCCATGACTTCCCCCACTATACTGTACCAAAGGGATATACATTTGTTACAATTGATAAATCTACTCAGACACATCATTATCATTCAAAGTCCATAGTTTACACTTAGGGCTCATTCCTGGTATTGTACATTCTGTGGTCATCTTTATGATCCTCAAGGAAAGTTGGGAATTGGAAATGGTAAAAAGGAAATGATTGAGGATGAAGTGAGAAAGAAGGAAGCTAGTAATTAATGGAAGAGAATACGTTCATGATCTCTCCTACTTAGGTTAGTAACCGTGCTTTTAGAGGTAGGAGTGGGTTGTGCAGGAACGCTGTTCAGTGGGATGAGGAGTGACAGAATGTATGTTGCTAGTCACTTCTATCCTCTTAATAGCTTAGTAGGTCACACTTTATTAGTCTTTAATCCTTCTAAGGTAGATGGTGAGAGTTATTAGCAAAACCGTCGTGGCTTACTGGTTGTGTTTTTGTTTTGTTTCTTAATTTCCTAATGGCTGGTTGGCAGCCAAGAAAGTCTCTAAAAAGGGGAGGGGAGTGCACAAAGGACCAAGTGTATTCTTAATCTTTGGCAACATGAAATGTAGTGTTCAATTTTATAACTTGTTCAACTTGGTTCTATCTTGTAGGAATGACACCAAGGAAGATGTATTTGTACACCAGGTGAGTGCTCGTGTGGATATTTACCCTTCTGGCTCAAGGCTTGTGGGAAGAAAAGGGTGGATATCTTGTCAACTACTGTTCCTTGCAAAAAGGTTAAGTCCAGTCACCAAACAATTTAGTTCCCACAGGAAGAGGGGTAGTACAGCTTAAATGTGTACATTGAAACATTATGTTGGCAGTTTACTTAATTAAAATAGGTGTTTCACATTGGTGTTTTGTTAATGGCTATAGCTTTTTTAAATGTTGAATCTGCTCTACTTGTTACACTAAATTTTGAAACCTAATTTCAGATGAACTGAAAACCTCCATTAATCTAAACTTGAACTAATACCATTGCTATAGATACACAGAAACTTTGACAAGATGCTGTTAGAATTACCTCTATGGTAAGGACAAATAACAGTAATCCTGGGAGAAATCGGCCAAAGTTGCAAACTATATTAATTTGAAATGAATGTTGAAAAACTGGCAAACGTAGCATAGGTCCTTCTGTTATAACAGGATAGGTGCTACATGCTGAACTTCCCCCACAAGTACCATTTAAGGAAAATATTTTGGAAAATGCTTAAACATTAAGGAGTTTATTGTTAAAGTAAGCCACTACCAAATGAACACTAATATTTCAACCTTAAGTATATCATAGGCCCCACTGGACTTAATTATCCTCATAGGAATGCAGTGGGTAGGAAAAATGTTTATAAATGTGTACTTTTATGTACTCTGAGTTTTGTTTTGTTTTTTTACTAAGACTGTTGAAATATTGTCAACTTGTATTGAAAATCACTATAAGAACTTTTTAACCACTATACTGTCATGTAGACATCAAAAGACAAAGTCAGTCTACACTCATGCCTTTATTCAGGGAGGTATGAGCGTGGCTGGCAGCATACTTCATAGGAAGGGCTGTGTTAGGTTGGTGTGTTGTAGCTCTCTGAAGTGTCCTGTACAGCACTCAGTGGCAATCAAGGGGGAAGCCAGATCAATTTCTAGATACATCGAAAACCCTGTCCAGTAATCACAGGGTCAAAAATAAGCATGGAAACTTTTAAATTTGAAACAAATATAGGACTGCTCAGGCAAAGTGTTACATTAAAACAGATGTTTATTTTATAAGATTGAATACCAACACTTAACCTGTTCCTTACTTCCTTTTTGCATGTTCAAAGGAATTTGCAGAATTAGGTACAAGAGACAGCAAGCTTGCCAGTCTTGCTGCCTGTCAGCAACAGTAAAGGGTTTGGGAAGATTGGGGAGGGCATTGAAAATGCTGACCAAAATAAGAGTTTGGGATTTTAATTACCCATACTTCTGCTATCCCCTATGACTGCAGATAATTGAGTTATATGAAAGGTATGAAAACTTTGTGACAGTTTAGATGACAGATGAAATCAATTATTTGGCTGAATGCATATCACCCGCTTGTACCAACCCACAAGGTGTCACCAATATGCTTTCCTCTTTATTTTGGAGGTGGTTTCAACATTTAGTTGTTTCTTAGGACTTTGGCTGCTCAGGTCTTGGTGGTGTATCAAGGAGACTGCAGTTCTGGGCAACTTAGCTTAATTGGCTTCAGATTTGTTGGTTGTCCTGCCTCCTCTGGAATGGAAATGCATGAGTGATCCTGTAATGGATACCGCTGTGATGTAGTAGAATGAACATGGGATTTGGAGTCCCAAGACCTGGATTTAGAAAAGTCCATACTCTGCCACTTATTAGCTGTGTGACCTTGGGCAAGTCACCTAACTTTTTAAAGCCTGTTTATTACCTTAAAAGAGGAATAATAATGCCTCACATCATCTGTCATAATGAGATTGAGTGGGTAATGTGTGGAACAACTTTATGGAAGTACTACAAACGTGAGATATTATTCTTCCCCTTTAACTTTGTCGTAGAAGTCTGGAGAACAAGTAACAATGTGAGATTTAATGTATTCTGGGGAGGTAATAACCAACTGTCCCAGGCAGTCGGAATATTAAAAGTGGCATAGTTAATTCATGTGAATTGCATTTCCATCGAAGTATTACCACAGTCAGGTTGGAAGGGATTTTGGTTGACATTTGTAATTGAGTTTGATATGGTAACACAGGGACAAAGTTGGTTTGGTCAACTTTGAAGCATGCAAAACTAAACTCGCCTGTCATCTAAACTGGCCCTGTGTGGGGCTAGCTTCTACTATTAAGTGCAGTCTTTGGGGATAGATGGATATCCTCATTTTGTTCAAAGCTACATATAATGCTTTTGCAAAAAGCATTTTAAAATATATATCTATATAGTGTCTGTCTTGAGTGTTAAATTACTTGTTTTAGTTTGGAAAATAGTGGTAAAATGCTGGGGCCTTGTAAGATTGGAGTATTTTGGTTGAGGTTGGGGGTAGCATTGGTCCCTGTTTTCCTAAATTTATTGATGGTTTGGTCTTATTTAAAGCTAATTTTAAGTGTATATCCAAGCTAAAATATTGTTGACTCTGGTACATTTTAAATGAAAAAGCACATTATTCTCCCCTGTTAATCTATTTTTGGAATGTGATATTACTAGACTGCCATAAAGAAGAATAACCCCAGGAAGTACCTTCGCAGTGTAGGAGATGGAGAGACTGTGGAGTTTGATGTTGTTGAAGGAGAAAAGGTGAGGATGCTTTTTGTGTAAAGGTTTGACTTCAGTATGGAAATATTTTGGAGATCTCATCCATTAGGATGGTGGCTCTAATGTGGATGGATGGGTCAGGTGACCACTTGAACACAGGTGCATCAATCCTAATGTGCTGGCTGCAGTTAGAGGGCTATCTCTTCAGAACAGTGAGGAACTAATATTTAATCATTTCTATGCACCCCTGGCCACAGAGACCCTTTTTTATTTGCTTTGTGTAAGTTTTGTTAAGTGTACTTAATTCCATTGTCCCTATCAATATATGATGGCTTTTGTAGGGTGCAGAGGCAGCAAATGTTACAGGCCCTGGTGGAGTTCCAGTACAAGGCAGTAAATATGCAGCAGACCGTAACCATTATAGACGCTATCCACGTCGCAGGGGTCCTCCACGCAATTACCAGCAGAATTACCAGAATAGTGAGAGTGGGGAAAAGAATGAGGGATCGGAGAGTGCTCCTGAAGGCCAGGCCCAACAGCGCCGGCCCTACCGCAGGCGAAGGTTCCCACCTTACTACATGCGGAGACCCTATGGGCGTCGACCACAGTATTCCAACCCTCCTGTGCAGGGAGAAGTGATGGAGGTAAATGTGATTTTATTTATTTTTAACTGCCGTGGTATTCAGACTTCTGTCTGGTTGGGTTTTTACTGGTCCACATTGGCTTGATTTCCATTGCCTTTTCAGGGTGCTGACAACCAGGGTGCAGGAGAACAAGGTAGACCAGTGAGGCAGAATATGTATCGGGGTTATAGACCACGATTCCGCAGGTATGGTTTGTATTTTAAAATTTCTCAAGCATGTATTAGGACTCAGCAGCATCATGCTTCTTCTGCAGGCTTTTTCAGCCATTTATCTGTTAACACTTCACATTTTCTTTCATCAGATACTTAAGAGGTGAACCTGAAGTCAGTTATCTTTGAGAATGTGTTCTTTGCATCTTTGCTGGCACTGGTTAAAAACACCTTTATAGATGTGGTCTACTTTATGCAGTTGGTTTTGTTGTTGTTTTTCTCTAATGAGGGTATGGAATTTCACATTTTCTGTCCTTTAACAGGTAAGAGAATAGTAGTTTAAACTGCATTGTATTATAACTTTAAGACCTGGTTCATTGGGAGGGAGAAAGGTAAAAGGTAAGCATATCTTTTTAACAGAGGGTATTTAATTATTAGAGTATAGAGTAATTACGGAAGAGCTCCATGAGCCAGGCACGTTTATACATATTGTAGCACACTGAGGCGGTGTTCCCAGTCCCACGATGTTAGGATTGACTGGTGTAGCAGTTATTTCTTTTAAGGGTCTTAGAGCATTGAGTCTCCAGATGTGATCCCTAAAACTAACAGGTAGTATACTATTTTAAACCTAGACATAGAAACCTTGTAGAAATACTGCTAATAGTCACAATATGTTTTTTAAATAGTGATAATGTTTATCTGTGATAGTGATAAATGGTCTAAAACAGGCTTTCATGGCAGTCTATCCATTTAAATTCCAAGGGCAGACTCCTTGGTCTACTTTTTCTTACATTGTAGAGCTGCTTAAATTTTCTACCTAGTTTCATTGGTGTTCTTGAAAATAGCAAATGAATTTTTGTTGTCAAGTGCTTCTGTTTTACTGTTTGCCTTTTGGTTTAAGTTAGACTAAATGGTCTCATTTGAATAAATAGACTAGTATTACAGTGCCAGATAATTGCTATGGTGAGATAGATAGATAAGGTAGAGAGATTGATTTGCCTTAATGTTTATAGTTTATCAACGAATGCAGGGCTTTCCAAACTATTTAGCCAAGAATTTTTTGTTCAAATGAGTAGTAAATGACACATGCTACTTATAATCCATGGGGTGAAATTCTGATTGCTGTAGATCCAAGAGCAAATTGTAAGAAATCTGAGACCAATATAGCAGGAGTTTTGCTGAGAAGGAGACAGATGAGGTGGCAATAAAGGGAAATGTGTCATCAAGAAAGGATTTTTTGGTTTGAGAAATAAGAGCATATTTGTAGGCTGGAAAACGAGGTAAAAGAGGACAGTTGTCAGGGAAGTAACTGCTAGAATTGTCTTAAGTTAGGATAGGGTTTGGTCCACAAATAGTGGGTTAGTCTTTTGCTAGAAACCATGGGCATTGCATGTGTAAGAAGCCAGAGTATATGGGCCCCGGTATGTTAGTGAAGTCAAAAGGAGAGAGAGGTGAGAGAGATTTGGGGACTTTGGGACAAAGATGTGAAATTACCTCTAGAAGAGAAATAGGGGAAATCAAATAATAGTGTTCAGAAATTTAAAGTGGGTCCACCCAACGTGGTTGTACTTTTCCAGCCATTTTGAGCAGCAGCCTCAGATTAGGCAGAGAGTTAGATTTGTTCAGCATTTGTCTACCCAAAGATGACTGGGTTTGAGATTGGTTATAATGATTAACGGTGGACTTTATACTTGGAGAAAGAGGAGAGAAACAGATTAAGGAAGAGTAAGTGACAGAATGAGTGATGGGATCATTGGATTATAGGTCCTAGTGGAAATAGAGTGGGAGAACAAGACACCTGGAATAAACCAGGAAAATAAGTAAGGGGTGATTAGAGAGTGGAATGCTTGAAGTTGAGAAAACCTAGGTAGCAAACAAGAATTGGATGAGAAGTAAAGAACCTAAAAGCCCATATTATGTGGGACTGTCATGATAATTACAACAGGAAAAGTGTAGTAAAGGAATATGGCATAACATAAGATTTGAAAGCTTGGGGTTTTAGAATTCACTTTAGAAGCCGCAGTGATAGGGGTGGGACAGCCACCACTTGAAGGCTACAGGGGAAAGACGGCAGTTTTACTGAGGACTGGTCAGGAGTTCACAAAATGTGGGGAAACGGTTTCAGGAGAAGGGGGGGCGGGTTGGGAGAGGTAGGTGGGAGATTGGAGGGGTTAGAGGTGAAAAATGGAATGTATGGATCTAAATAGGAAATTAGAGTTTATTATGACCTATAATAGGTATAGAAGGATGATACTAATCTTGGTGTTCATTTAAAGCATGCAACTGAGTGGTATTTAGTATATTCACAAAGTTACGCAGCCATTACCACCGTCTAATTCCAGACATTTTCATCACCACCATGCTCCCCCTAGTCCACCACCACCCACAAAGTCCTGTATTCATTAATAGTCACTCTCCATTCCCCTCTGCCCCAGCCCTTGGCTACCACTAATCTGCTTTCCCTGTCTCTGGATTTGCCTATTTCGGGTATTTCTGTGTCTGGCTTTCAATTCACATATTTTTAAGGTCATCCATGTTGTTGCATGTATCAGTACTTGATTTCTTTTTACGACCAAGTCATGTTCTATTGTATGAATATCACAGTTCTTCATTAACCAGTTGATGGGCATTTGGGTTGTTTTCTTTTTTTGTTGTGAATAATACAGTAATCACATAATGGACACTGTTTTGGCTATAGACCGAGGAGTAGAACCACTGGGTCATATAGTAACTCTTTGACATTTGTTGCCAAGCTGTTTTGCAAAGCTGCTGCACCATTTTATATTCCCACCAGCAATGTATTGAGGGTTTGTTTCTTCACATCCTCCCCAACATGGTTATTTTTCAGCCTTTGGATTATGGCTATCCTAGTGGGTATGAAGTGGTTTTGATTTGCCTTTCCCAGTGACTAATGGTTGTTGTGTACTTTCATTTATATGAAGAGAGCATCTTTTCTCTGGTTTTGACTTCCTGCCTTTTTAGCAAGTGTTCATCTGTAAAGGTTAGTTAGTACTTGTTCCCAAACCTGGTTACCTTAAAGCCCATGTTTTTAAATGACATCAAGGTGTTGATAGTGTTGTACCACCTTTAGTCCTTTCATGGCTAACTTTGTAATAGATTATACTATGGGTAAAAGTTTACAAGACTATTAAAACCAGTTTTAAACGTTCATCTTCCAGTTTATACTTCCAAATCGTTTTCCCAAGTCATACTCAATTTGTGGAATAAGAGCCAAATTTGCTTTTTTGATTTTGCTAAATTGCCTGCGGACCACTTGGTAAACAGAAAGGCCAGATGTGTTAATACTGGTGGCTAGGTTAAAGAAAGAAGGTTTTATCATTGCAAGTTTGCACAATGTTCATTCCAGGGGCCCTCCTCGCCAAAGACAGCCCAGAGAGGACGGCAATGAAGAAGATAAGGAAAATCAAGGAGATGAGACCCAAGGTCAGCAGCCACCTCAACGTCGGTACCGCCGCAACTTCAATTACCGACGCAGACGCCCAGAAAACCCTAAACCACAAGATGGCAAAGAGACAAAAGCAGCCGATCCACCAGCTGAGAATTCGTCCGCTCCCGAGGCTGAGCAGGGCGGGGCTGAGTAAATGCCGGCTTACCATCTCTACCATCATCCGGGTAAGTAAGCGTAGATGGCCTTCTGGCCTCTGAGCAGTCATGAGTGGTGTCCATTAATGAAAGAGAAAAAACCCCAGTTCATCAGGTAAGGTAAACCACTTAAACATACAATATCTTCTACCCAAACTAATCATAACATGACCTGAATATCCCATTTTGGTAATGGGGCGTATGAGAGCCATACTTTGGCTCACTGACACTTGGAGGCCTAGCTTTACATTGTATCTTGAATATGAGAGCCTTCTGTCAACTTTTTTGGATGATTTTACCAGTAAGCAGAGGAAAGTCTTGCTAACCTTAACCCTAACAAGTAATGTTAATTACATTGCATTATTTTTCATTTTTCAAAAATAAGTTTGATTTTAAAAAAAAAGTGGGATAGCTACTAGGATTAATAACCTAGGTGATAGTGACCAATATGGTTGGTCTCTTTGGGAAAAATGACAACTTTGGCATTGTGTCATCAATTCCAGAATCAAGGGATTCCCTTTTTATTTGATTCTGGGAGCCATTTGGCACTAGAATTATTATTTTCAGCCACTGATACTTTTTTTCCCCTCTGTACTATTTTCTGAGTGTCACAAGGTCATCCAGAACCTAGGAGTAACCATTCGTGTTACACAGCAGGGTCCCCCCCTGTTATGAATTGCTGTGTTAAGATAAACCAGTATGAGATTTGTTAATGCCTTCCCTACTTAGCTAATTTGAATCTGGAGCAGTTTGGTGTGTACTAAAAGAAAATTGCAGTGAACTGCACAAGATAATTTAAAAACTTTTTTTTCTTTTACAGTTTAGTCATCCAACAAGAAGAAATGAGTACGAAATTCCAGCAATAAGAAATGAACAAAAGATTGGAGCTGAAGACCTTAAGTGCTTGCTTTTTGCCAGTTGACCAGATAACTAGAACTATCTGCATTATCTATGCAGCATGGGGTTTTTATTATTTTTACCTAAAGACGTCTCTTTTTGGTAATGACAAACGTGTTTTTTAAAAAAAATAAAAAAGCCTGGTTTTTCTCAATACACCTTTAAAGGTTTTTAAATTGTTTCATATCTGGTCAAGTTGAGATTTTTAAGAACCTCATTTTTAATTTGTAATAAAAGTTTACAGCTTGATTTTTTCAAAAAAGTCAACAAACTGCAAGCACCTGTTAATAAAGGTCTTAAATAATTGTCTTTGTGTATATTTCTGCCTTGTTCGTTTTAGTTTATAAGTACTTAGCTGGTTATAGGACCCTTATTAGCTTAAATCTATCTGTAGATAGGTGGTACTCATTGGTATTTACTCAGGAAATTTTTTAAAATGTGTAATCCTTTATTGAGTAGCATGCCTGTGGGCCCGTACTGAAAATTAGAAAGTATTTCCTATGGTAATCTGGCCATTTTCCTTTCTGTGAGCTGTTTTTACTGGGAGGCAGTGGTAAAGGAGAAGAGAGAGGGCATGGTCTAGTGGAGACTAACTGGACTCTAATCCTTGGAAGCCATTTATTTGTGCCCTACTGTGAGTTACTTCAGCCTGTGGATTGAAGGATACCCACCTTAGTTTATCAGATGCCTGCCACAGAGACTGGTGTACTCGGTTAACACAGCTCCTTTGCTTGGGCACTGGAGACGGTACCCACAAATAATGGAATGCTTGTGTGAAGTCTGCTTAAAGAACATAGAGGTCAGTGACATTCATTTTGTTCTCAGCACCCTTGTAACCTAAGCCTGTTCTGGCTCTTGTTTTATAATGTCTTATTAAAATGCCCTTTGGCTTCCTTTGTGGAATAGTTAATGACTGCTGTCTAGAGACTAATTCTGGATCATTCTGGCCAGCTTTTGAGGCCTTTGGGTTGCTGGATAGTGGGCTTAGCTTGAAAGCATGGACTTCGAGAAAATTTGTGTTGAGAAGTGGCAGTGGTGTAATAGACTTAGCCCACTACCAGACACCACAGTACTTGGTGTTGAAGAAGAAAAGAATCGTCACCGAAAGGGCTCCAAGGGAAGTAGCATCCTAGGCAGGAGTCTGGTTAGAGATAGAGTAAGAGAACATTCAGAGAAAAAGCTGAACCCAGAGGTCACAGTGGAGGGTTTGGGAAGGGGGAGCAGTGTTGGGTCGATGAGGAGCAGGGGAGAGCTAATGGGAACTGTAGTGGCAGTGAATGGGAATCTGGTAGAGATGAACAGGAAAGTGTAGCCCGTGACAGGCTTAGGCCTGAGGTTCTGCTGGTGGAAGGATTAGTCTGGCACGAAGGCTGGTAAGCTGGCTTGTGGCTGGGGAAGGAGCATTTTTGTTAGGAATTCTGCCTCTCCCTGCTCTGAATGGTGCCTCAGATATTGGAAGGGCTGCTTACATCCCGTCAGTCTGGCTGCCTGGTTTTAAAGGCATAAATGATACAAAGAAGTGAGTCAACTTGCACAATATTCACACACCTTATCCAAGTGATGTTTTAGTACTTGTTACTGGTTCGGGGCAGCCAGCTATACAGCCCTTCTGTCTGGGCTGAGAAGCTGGTGATAGGGGATCTGGATGATTTTTTTTTATACCTTTTTGGCAAGGTGCAACTTGCAGGGATCTCAGTTCCCTGACCAGGGATCAAACCCGGGCCCTCAGCAGTGAAAGCATGGAGTCCTAACCACTGGACCACCAGGGAATTTCTGTGGGTGATTTTTAAATAGAATGATTTTCATTTTAGATTACTCTGGGACAAAGGAGTGGCCAATTTGGACATTGCTATAGAAGTCCAGATAAGATGAGACCATAGATAAGGCAGTAGGAAAGAACATCAAATTTGAGATGTTCTCGGAAATGGGGTTGACAGATTGAGGTGACTAGTTGAATGTGGAGTGAGGAAGCGGGAAGAAGGGGTCCTGACTGCAGAGTGGTGATACAGATGGTGCCACTTGCTGGAGTAGAGAATGCACAAAGGGGATTCAGATATACAGAATTTGAGGTATCTGGGGCATCCATAGGGAGTATGTGGGAAGCAGATTTGGAACTAAGGAGTGAGGTGTAGGCTGAGGTGTAGGTTTGATGCTCATCAGGTGGCTATTGAAAGCTGTGGTCATGGAGGAAATCACATCAGAGCATCTGTGGAGGCCCAGAGATGTGGGGAATCCAGGAAGGGGGACGTCACAGAATCCTAGAGAACAAAGTGATTCAGCTGGCATCAAAACCAAAAGGTCCAAGAAGGTGGAGGCTGAAGTGTCCACTGGGCTTAGTGACAGGGAGACTAAGGGTGAGAGCAGCCCTGTGGAGATGGGTGGCCCCAGACTCAGCAGGTTGAGGGGTGACTAGGGCTGCTCCTCCCACAGCCTTCCCCATCTCAGCAACAGCCAGTTCATCCTTACAGGTCCCAGCCAAAACCCTCAGAGTCTATCCCGACTTCTCACTTTTTAGAACACTCCACATCCAATGGGTCTGCAAACCCTGTTGATTCTGCCTGTGCTATATCCAGAATTTGACCACTTCTCACCACCTCCGTCCACATGGGTCCAGACCTGTGTCATCTCTCACTTGGATTATTGTAGTACCTGCTAGGTGAGCTCCCTGCTACCTTCCTTTTCCTGTCCCACCCCTCTCCAGTCCTCAACATAGCAGCCAGGGTGTCTGTCCTCTTAAAAGCCATGTCAGACTTTGGGTCACTTCTCTGCTCAAAACCTTAGAGGTTTCCATTCTTTCTTACGAACAAAAGCCAGCATCCCGCAAGAGGCTTCACAGTGTGTCCCCATTTGTCCCACTCCCACTTGCACTGCTTTCCCCCTGGTTTACTCCCAACCTCACAGGCCTCCTTTTCCTTGAATGTGCCAGCACATTCCCACCTCAAGGCCTTTACACTTCTGCCTCTTGACAGGAAGACTGTTTCCCCAGAGAACACTAGTAGTATAAATGGCGTTCTCCCTCTGTTATTTTGGGGAAGGAATAGGAAAGCCTTCCCTGACCACTCTGTTTAAAATAGCAGCCCCCTCCATGTCCAGATCTCTTGACTACCTTCCCCTGCTTGATTGTTCTCCATAATATATATAATCATTTGCTAATCAAAATTGCATATTTTCTGTCTTTGCTAGACAGTAATCTTCAGGGCAGAGATTTTTGTTTGTTTGTTCTGCTATATCCCAGGATCTGTAACGAAAGAGTACAGAGTAAAAACTGTCGAAGTTGGGAAGTGGGATGAAGGAAGCAAGGGCTGCTGCTGGAAGAGCAGATAAACTAGTTATGTTAGACCATATAATTTATGTGTTAGCTAACTAGGATGCTCTTGAGAGTGAAAGGGATTTGGTTGTCAATTACACTGGGATGAAAGGACTGCCCTAGAATGACCAGAATGGGAGTTCTGGTCACTCTAGAGATAAATAAATCTTAGGGAAGGGTCTTTTAGGATGAGACATGTTTATGTGGGGTTGAGGGAAAAGGAGCCAACCAAGAAGAGCTTTATGATTATAGTGCAACCAAATGCCTCATTTACCCTTTGCATAAAATTGCATAAAATTCAATTTTCATAGATTTGAGACACCAGGATGGAAAGTGATTTTGAGTCAGAAAACCTGAGTTCCAGTCCTGCCAGTGAAACTTCACCCCCAGAGCTTCCATTTGGAGCTACCACATTCAGTACTGAACATTGAAGTGTTTCTCAAAGTAAGGTCTGTGGACCACCCACAAGAAAATCAACAGATTCCTGGATCCCACCATCAAACTGCCTCATCCAAATGCAGGGGAGGATGAGCTTTTAAAATCTTAAAGAGAAATAGTACCTGCTCCCTAAATTTATTGCAAAGATTAAGTGAGAATACCTTACATTTCGTTAGTGCTCAGTAAATGTTGACTTATTACAGGAATATTTTAAGGATCAACTTAGATAAGAGCTCTGAAAATTGTAAACTGAAATTGTGGTGGCCATGAGATTATGACTTGTAGATCTCTAACTACAGATAATATAATTGATCCAAGCAATTGATTGCTCTGAAATCTACCACGTTTGTCCTGTGGCCATGCTTTCCAAGTGCTCCCAAGCCAAGGAGTAGACTCAGCAGAGATTCTAAAGCAGTCCTGTTCCTGGAAGACATGGAACTCCTCTGACAGCCAACTTTGGCTTGAGGACACCCATGATGGCCTTTGCCAAACTTCCCTTAGGCTGCATGGTAGTCTATGATTCTGCTACCCAATATTCCTTCACTTAGGCTTGATGGCTCCCCTAGCTCCCTCCCCTATTTTTTGAAAGGTGTTTCCCTAATAAAATCCTTGCGTTTTAATCCTATTTGGGAGTCTACTCGAGAACCCAGACTAACATCATGAGCATCACAGAAAAGTAAGGAGGTAAGGATTCTGGGAAGATGGCTGCATATGAAGCACCAGGAATCCATCCCCCTAACTTCAACAACCAGTACACAGGTAATATTGGTCTGATGTAAGTATTTTGGTGCTGTGGAGTCTATTGAAGGCTTGCAACATCCAGGGAAGACTTATAGTAAATTGAGATTAATTTGGGGAATTTTAGCTCTTAGTTCAGCTGAGGCTACCCATCCCCCACCCAGCTCAGCCCCATGGCAGGCAGTCATGCACATGTTCCCGGAGCACCTTGCACATACCTTGCAGCAGCCAGGGTGAGCAATAAGGACCCCATCCCCCAAATACTGGGGCTCTGTTTTCTGACTAAGCTGCTTCTGATGAAGGAGATGCAAACACAGCAGCCATTGTTGCACTTACCCCTGCTTTTGCAAGCCCCTCCCCTCCAGCTGAAGGGACTTCAGGGGCTATAAACGGCTGGTGCCTACCGCCTCTTCATTTTAGTCTTTTTCCCCTTTTGCGAGCCAGACATTAAAGACTAGGACAATCAAAAGCAATCACATATATGGGGGAAATTAGAAAGTCACTGCACATGCACAGACTGAGAAGAGACCTGAAAATACCTTAAATTTACACCTCAAGCTGATGGCCCAGGGACAGCCTAGAGCAAACGAGACAACAATACAGCAAACTCTGGAGAAGAGAGACAAGCTGATTTCCAGGGTTACCACATTTTAGATTCAGTGTCAAGTTTTTAACAATAACAAATAAGGCATACAAAGAAAAAGGAAAATATTGTCCAAAGGAAAGAAAAGAAACCAACAGAAACTATCCCTGAGAATGACCTAGTGGCAGATCTACTAGACAAGGATTTTAGAACAAATGTTTGAAGATGCTCATGGAACTAAAGAAAGATGTGGAGAAAGTCAAGTAAACAAAGTATAAACAAAACAAATACCAGTAACAAGATAGAAAACATAAAAAGAAACCAAAAAGTTCTACAGCTGGAAATTACAATAACTGAAAGTATTCACTAAAGGGACTCAAAGGCAGATTTGAGCAGGCAGCAGAAAGAATCAGTGAACTTGAAGATAGGAGAATGGAAATTATTGAGTCTGAGAAACAAAAAAAAATTTGAAGAAAGGTGGACAGAGCCTAAGGGACTTTGTGGGGCACCATCAAGCAGACTGACAGACACATACATTGTGGGAGTTCCAGAAGGAGGAGAAAAAGGGGCAAAGAGAATGTCTGAAAAAATAATGGCTGAAAATGTCCAAAATTTGATGGAATATGTGAATATAACCATACAAGAAGCTTAACAAACTCCAAGATGAACTAAAAAAGACCCACACCAAGACATACTAAAAACAAACTGTCAAAAGAAAAAGACAAAGAATCTTGAAATCAACAAGAAAAAAGCAATTCATTACATACAAGGGATTCTCAATAAGATTATCAGAAGATTTCTCAGAAACTTTGGAGGCAGAAGGCAGTAGCTGATATATTAAAAGTGCTAAAAGAAAACACTGTCATCCAAGAATCCTATATCCAACATATCACAAAAGGACAGATTCCGTATGATTCCATTTATATGAGGTACTTAGATTAGACAAAATCGCAGACAGAAAATAGAATAGTGGTAATGAAGAGTTATTGCATAATAGGTATAGAATTTCAGTTTTGCAAGATGGAAAGAATTTTGGAGATGGGTGGTAACAATGTTTACACAACAATATGAATATACTTAATAGCACTGAACTGTACACTTTAAAATGGTTTAGACCGTAAATTTTGTTATGTGTATTGTACCACAATAAAAAATTGAAACATGATGGTAAAGATGCTGAGGAAAGATATAGAGAAGAGTAGGCTTGAAACAAAACTATTCAATAGTTTTAGGGTCTTACAGTGATTGTCAGATTCTGTACAAAGGGAAGTTAGATGGCCTAAGGAAGAAAAACTTTAGTGGAAACAACCAGTATTTAAAGGCTTTTTCATTTGTACATCATCTTTCTTTCCCATTTTTGTAAAAATATCACAAAGCAAGATTCATGTGCTCATTATACAATTTTTGGAGTATGTATTTAAATTAAAACTTAAATTTTTTAAAAAAGGAGGTGATATAATAATTTTAAACCAACTGTGGTATTTTAACATCTAATATTTTTTTGTTAATTTTGATTGTCATGAACAATCACTTTTACAGAACAGGAAATAATAAAAATGTTCTACTTGAGTAATAATTTTTAAATGTATTCTAAAATTATGTGAGGGCACTCTGACAAGACGACTCTTCCACTTCTGGTAACGTTGGACCAACTCTTCTGCTGAAGACTGCCAAGAACACTAGGCAAATAACGTAAGCTGCCACAATTCCAAGAACTGGCCTCAGGGAAATGGGAAGAAACCGACCCTGGAACTGAAGACTAACTATACTTAATAAGATGACGCTGATCAGACCATTGCTCTTGATGGCCAATTTCAAGATGACTGTCAGGGCTGACTGTGCTGTTTCTGCAAGTAGCCCCCTCCCTTTACCTATAAAAGCTCTTACCCACTGATTGTCAGCTGATCTGGAAGTTTAAATGTTTGCTGGTCTGGAAGAGGCAGCTGTACTGTGCTAGAGGGAAAAATTTGGAGTCTGGGCCCACCAATTGTGCAAACCCTTGTACACTACCCCATGATCTGAGTGGAGGACTTTGAATGGTTGTACCGTGGTAGTAAATTAAACCAACCCTCACATAGATTGCAACCTGACTTGGAGTCAGGTGGGGGCCCAGAAATCTCAAGCCCTAAACTTGGATAAAGGTGATCCTGAATTGCTGGTTCCACTCCCCCCACCCCAGGCACCAAGCTAAAGCAAATAAAATATTATTTGTGGAAAATCATATAATCCTAGGCTTTGAATTATTTCTACAGATATTTTCCAAGTGCCAAATCAAGCATATATTCAAAGATAACTGGGTCTACAAGGAAACAAGTCATCATGAACAAGGACCAGCAGAAACAGCAGACAATGGAAAAAGACCCACAGGAAGCCCAAATACCAAAAATATCAGACACAGAATGTAAAGCAACTATGTTTACTATGTTCATTAGATAAAAGGAGAAACTTGAACATTTTAGAAGGTGTTATGGGCTGAATTGTGACCCTCTCAAACCCAAATTCATGTATTTAAATCCTAACCCCAGTACTGCCAAATGTGACTTATTGGGCCATAGAGTCTTTAAAGAGGTAAGGTTAAATGAGATCACTGAGGTGAGGCTTAATCCAATATACCTTATGTCCAGTATAAGAAGAGGAGATTAAGACATGGACACACACAAGGAAGGACCATGAAGGCACCAGAAGAAGAAAGCCTTCTACAATCTAAAGAGAGAAGCTTCAGAGTGAAACCAACTCTGACACCTAGATCATGAACTTTCAGCCTCCAAGAAGGTGGGAAAATAAATTTCTGTTGTTTAAGCCAGCCAGTGTATGGTAATCTGTTGTAGCAGTCCTGGCAAACTAATAAAGAAGGGAACCAGAGACTGTTTAAATTGACACAGCAGATTTTAAAAGATTAACCAGGTGGAAATCTGAGAACATAAAAATACAATACACCAAAGAAATCAATGGACAGGTTCAGAAGCTGATTAAACACAGTTGAAGACAAAATTAGGGAATTCCCTGGTGGGCCAGTAGTTAGGACTCAGTGCTTTCACTGCCAAGGGCCTGGGTTCCATCCCTGGTCGGGGGACTAAGGTCGTGCAAGCCACGTAGCGTGGCCAAAAAATAAAACAAAAAAATAATAAATAAAATAAAATTCGTTAACTGAGTGATAGTTGAAGGAAATCATCTGTAATGAAGTACAGAAAATAAAAAATGTGGAAAATAGAGGCTAAAACCTAAGAGATGGAGAATATAGTAAGAAAATCAACCAGTCTGTAACTGGAGTCACAGAAGAAAGAAAAAATGAGAAAATTGAAGAGATAATGGCTGAGACTCAGTCAGAAATGACTGGGGTGGGGAGAGGGGGAAACACCAAAAGAAAGAGTCAAGAATCCCAAAGAGGTTAAATAAAAAGAAATCCACATCTAAACACATCAAAAATTGTACCACAATTTTTTTTTAAAAAAAGCAAAAGAGGATATATTACAAGGAATCAGGGGGAAAAAAATTACTTTCAGAGGAGAGACATTTAAGCTATTTCATTCCTCAACAGAAACAATGGATACCAGAAAATAGTAAAATTATAGTTTCAGAGTAGTAAAATGATATCTTCAGCAACCTGAAAGAAAATAATTGTCAACTTAGGATTCTATACACAGTAGGATATGAAGATGAAAAAAAGACATTTTGAGACAAAAATGGAGAACATTCACAAGCAACAGATCTGCACTAACAAGCCGAAGATAATGATCCCATTTGGAATATTAGGAGATAAAAAAGGAATGAAAAGCAAAGAAAGAAGTCCTAAACCAACCAAGGCTGCCTACCTCTGAGATGGGGGAGAAGTAAAAGCTGCCTGACACTAGAGAAAAGTAGGAAACCCATTACTAGGGTCCTGAATAGATACAAAACAGAAGTCTGCTGCCTGATGGGAGGGCAGGAAACTCCCTCCCCCGCAAGCCCCACTGTCATTACAAGGCAGAGTTCAGATGCTCATGTGCACAGGGCCTGTCTATGACTAAGGCTGAAGCAGAACTGAGAAAAACTCCCTGCCACCAACATGAGCCTTGCGTCATAAAGCGAGCAAGGGCAAGCTGCTGCTGGGGAAGGGGCAAGAGCATGGAGGCAGATTCCCTCTTGTGCAGGCATGCAGGAAGTGTTGAATGCTGAAGCTCAGGAACACTAAGAAAAACTCTGGATTCCAGGTCTCAAAGTAAGCACAAGGTCTCAGCAGCCCACTATCATCAGAAATGAGGAATTGATTAGATGTGCTTATCAAATGATGACACAGCAGAGGAAAAAGTCATGAACTTGATAAGTTGGTAGAAATTAGACAAACGAAACAGAGAAAAACATGGAAAAAACAGAACAGACTATCGAAGAGCTGTGACACAATATCAAGCATGTGACTGAAGTAGCAGATGAAGACAGGAAAAATGTAGCAGAAGAAATGTTTGGGAAAATAATGGCTTCAAATTTTCCAAAGTCTGTGGTAACAAACCACAGATCCGGGAAGCTCAGAAAACCCCAAGCAAAATGAACACAGAGGCAAAAACACACCCAGGCACTTCATGGTCAAACTTCTGAAAACCAGGGATGGAGAAAATATGACAAGCAGCCAGAGAGAAACAAAGGAGCAAAAATAAGAACTACAGCAGGGTTTTCATTTAAAAACTATGTAAGCTAGAAAGCACTAGCGTGACATCTATTAAGTACTGAAAAGGATGGGAGAAGTCAACCCAGAATTATATACCCAGCAAAATCATCTCTCAAAAATGAAGGTGAAATAAAGATTTTGTTTGTTTTCATCATAGGTGAGTTCAAAGCTTTCATTTCCATCTCCATCTTTGGAGGCATTTTCAAGTGCCCTCTTAGAAGAGTGGCTTTCCAGTGTTCTAGCTTTCCCTTAGACTTTTTAAAAAAAACTTTCAATCTTGAGATAATTTCAAACTTTAGAGAAAAATTGCAAGAATAGGTCAAAGCATTCCTGCATGCCCTTCACTTAGATTGCCCAATTAATATTATACTGCAACGATTTGCCTTGTGACTCTTTCTTCATTTGTATTTATGCATATTTTTTTCCTGATGCCTCATTATTCTTCTAGTACTTGTGTATGATTTCCTAAAATACAAGGACAATGTCCTACAAAACTATCTGTTCACAGTGAACTAACTTTGATATAGTATTATCATCTCAACCACAGACACCATTCAAATTTCACTGGTTGTCCCAAGAATGTCCTTTATAGGTCCAGAATCCAATCCAGGATCATTCATTGCATGTAGCTGTAATATCTCTTCAGTCTCCTCAGTCTTTGCTGTCTTTCATAACTTTGACAGTTTTCAAGGGTACTGGCAGTTATTTTGTAGAATAACCTCAATTTGTATTTGTCCATCTTAAGTAGACTCAGTTTATGCACCTTTAGCAGGAATATCATATAAATGATGCTGTATTCTTCTCAGTGCATTATATCAAGGGACACACAGTTTTGTCTTGTCCGATTACAGGTGGTGTTAACTCTTATCACTTAAGATATGCCTGCTATGTTCATCACTGCAAAGTTAAATATTTTGTACTTCTTAGTTGATAAATTACTCATATTACTTGGAATTTTACTGTAGAGCTTTTTCTTCTTACCCACTTATTTATTTATTTATATCAATATGGACTAGTGGATTCTTATTTTTTTATTCATGGAGTTAAAACCCATTACTGTTATTATTTACTTTGATACTCAAATCGTTTCAGATAAAGCCAGAGGGAACCCCTTTCGTCTGGCTTCTGTATCCTTTAGACATGTCACCATCATTCCTTGAGCATGTTCTTACTTTCTGGAATGAGATGATCCAAGTTTATTTTGTACTTTCCTTACCCCAGCCCTCGAATCAGCCATTTCTCCCTGGAGTTCTGCTACCTTTTAGTAGAGAATGGTATTCAGAAATCAAGATATGGGTTTGCCCCTGGGGCTCATTGTTCTTGGCCTGTCTAGGGGATAGAGCTCACAGATATATGTACAGTCGACCCTCAGCACCCATGGAGCATTGGTTCCAGGACACCCAGCCCCCTCCCCCACCAACCACAACCATACCGAAAATCCCCGGACGCTCAAGTCCCTTATATAAAATAATGTGGTGCAGTCGGCTCTCCATCTTTCCAGGTCCACATCCATGGTTACAGAAGGCTCTGTGTATGTATATCGCACACATGTACATACACACACAACTATATCTATTTCTACATTTATCTACATATATAAAAAGCTGCGTGTTCATCCAGATACCTCCAATTCCAATCCAACTCCACAAGATTTATTCTAGTCTTCCTCGTTTCCATCTTTGTAAATCCGTTCTCCGACAATGAGAAGCCTGGCTCCCATTATTTTCAGTGTATTTACTTATTTGTTCAATCCCCTTATATGTAACTAATCTCTGACCCTGCCAGCCAAGGACTCTTCAGCTTTGTGGTGACCACATGGGCTACTGCACAGAGAGCGAGAGGCAGTGCTTCAGGTTTTGACTCTGTGATTCCATAGCATTGTGTCAGCCCTTTGATGCTTGAAGAATTGTTTACCCTTTCCTCAACACTTTTTTTCTTTTTAAAAAAATTTTATTGAAGTATAGTTGATTTACAATGTTGTGTTAATTTCTGCCGTACAGCAAAGTGAATCAGTTTCCTCCACATTTTTAGTTGTTTTCAACAAGACTGGTGTCCAGAATAAAACTGCCTGCAGTAGTCTCATAAATTGAATTAAATATTGTTTTTATGTGCTCTGTGAGGAGAAAAGGTCAGGAAGCACTGCTTTGGGTGTTGTCCATTCTCCATGTCCAGTGTTGCCTGGATCAGGTTTCGTTGTGGTTCCCCATAAGCTTGGCCAACTCTAGGCAAAATCTTAAATTGAACCACTTTCATTATATCCAGTATTCAATGGTAGCTCAGTTGCAATTCTCAGTTACAATCTAGAAAAGGAGAAGCAACACACAGCTCTCCCTAGCCCAAACTTCAGTATGTGTAGGAGTCACCTGGAGGTCTACTTAAAATGCTGAATCTGTTTCACCTAGTCTGGGGTGGGGCCTGAGATTCTGTATTTCTAACAAGTTTCCAGGGGATGCAAATCCTGTGGTTGGAGAACTGTGCTCTGAGTAGCAAGAGTCTCTATTCAACACCTTTATTCCAGTGGTCAGCAGGGAGGATACTAAATTATACAACCAGTAAAACTTAGATGTATTTTTAACCTTTAGATTTTTTTCATTTGTGCACACACACGCACACACGCGCACAGAAGAGCGGAGTGAACCCCAAAGTACCACTGGCATTTACCAATCTTATTTTATAATTTCTCCGGCCCCTGACCTTTCTATTCCTAGAGTATTTTAAAGCAAATCCAGCCATTATATTGTTTCAGTGTGCACCTCTGACAGACAAGGCTTAAAAAAATAATAACCAGTGTCGTTATCACATAAAGTGAACAATACATATAACCCAAAATTAACCATAATTCCTTGACATCATCTGATATTCAGTTCCTATCCATATTCTCAGGTTCAGGCAATAGATGAGTGCACTGGTCAGCTGCTCCAGCTCCCAGTTCACTCCCCTTAGCTGAACACCTGTTGCCACGGTACTTGGGCTTTCCTTCGGGGCTGAGGGCACAGGTATATCCCTCCCCAAACCGTCTTTTATGGCTTGCCAATTTCATTCTTGGAGGAACTCTGCTAATAAACAACAGCACAAGCTTTAGGATCATGTCCTTTGACCCACCTTCCTGGGTCTCCTCTCAGCCCTGTAGCCTTGAGACTGGGACAGGAAACAGGAGAGCTGGACAGTTGGCCCTGTCACAGGTGGGCAGCCGAGGTGACCGTGATGTAGACATTTGAAAGAGGAGAGACCGGGGGCAGGCGGGAGGGGATCAGGCCTCCCAAACTCTTCTAGCTGCAAACTCTAAACTTTTCCCAGGCATCCTCCCATTGCCAGGATCCCATTCCGTTGTTAATCAGTGTACTGATTGGGTTGTGAGTGGTCAGCTGACTCTCCAGCTCTCCAATCTCTGGCCATAGCCACAAAAGTCTTCTCTTCACGAAGGATCACACGGAAGCTTGTTTCCACCCTGCCTTCATGCTGCCCGCTGGCCCAGAGCTTGTCTCTCTCACAGCCTATCTCTGAAGCAGCCAGCACACTCTATCCCGACATTTTCCTACCAAGTCCCAAGCCTCTGGTGGTCCCTGAACCGCAAGAGATGACACGTGGTTTCCCAGCCAACCGCTCCTGACCAGATAGTGAGGGCGTCCCAATCCCCCGCCTGGGACAGAGAGGCCAGCCTCTGGGCTCCACACCCCACCTGCTCAGCGACACCTGGAACAGGAGCCCTCACTGCAACGCTCACTTTCTAGGTTCCAAATTTGGCATTAGTCTGGGCTCTTCTGGCTGTGTGTGACAGAAATCAAACGCACAATTGTTTCAGCCAAAAGGGGTTTATTTCTTGAGAGGGTGTGTGGACCTCATGAAACGGCCTGGTCCCAGGAAAGGCAGAGGGAAACGGGCTTCCTCTTGTCTGTCCCGCCTCTTCTTGTACGAGACCCCCTCCGAGGGGCAAGAAATGTGGCCCCCCCCAGCCCCAAACTTCAGGCCTCACAGAAGTGCCCTCAGTGCTGCTGGCCTCAGATGCCCAGGTCCACCTCAGTCCCATTAGGTTGGGACGCCTGGGGTGGGGGGTGAGCTAGGCATCAGCTCCCCAGGTGACTCAAATGTGCGCACCCAGAGCCGAGAACCGCTGCTTTAGAGCCTCAGGCACCCAGAGACACTCTTCTGTAGTTCTTGCTCATAGTTCCAGGGGGCGGGGCTCAGGTGCCCACCCCCTCCAGCCCCTGAGACGCCCCTGTGTACGTGCAGCCGCTGCCACGCTGGGGCGCCTGTGGATGATCCCACAGCAGCTCTGCCATCTGCTTCTCCCCTCCCACCCCTACCTTCCCCTGGAGAGTGCATGTGCGATAATCATCTTGTCTGACTTCACCTCTCAGAGGTACGTCAGGGGAGAAGGCTGAGCTGTGTCCTTAGGATCTGGTGACTTGGTGGGAGATGTCCCAGGACAGGTGGTGGAGGAAGCCAGGACAGAGCTGGCTGAGGAGGGTAGGGGAAGGCAAGGGACAGCTCTTTCCAGTCAGGAGAGACAGAGGGCAGAGGCCAGAGAGAGACTCAGGGTCCCGGGAGGATGTCTGGGATGGAAGAGGCCTGAGCATGAGGGCAGGGGCTGATCTGGGTTAATTTTCCCTTGACTGGGGGTCTCCAATCAAGGAGGTCCTGGTGCCAACCCAAGGACAGGTAGGGAGGTTCCTGATCAGCTTGGATGTGCTGTGTAACCCACACTGGATCTGTCTCCCTCTGTGCCCAAGGACCCCAGGGACCAGCTCTGACCTCTCTGAGCCAGGCCCCACCCTCATCATACCAGGGACAGATCAAATGACACCACACTCAGGGCTGGATGTTCACTTTTCTTTCCAAAAGATACCAAACACCCGGTCTAGGTGTGGCAGGGGGACAGAGCCAGGCTGGGGAACCTGGACATTACACACCCAGGGGGCCCTTGGTGGAGGCAGACAATTTAACAACTGGTCTGAAAGTCAAAAGAGAGGAGAGCTGGTTAGCGGGGGGAGCAGCAGGCAGTGGGGAGTGGCAGGGGCTATGGGGTTCAGGCACGGACCCAGGGACTGGCCATTGCGGCTCACAGCAGCCCCACTGGGGCCCATGTCCAGGGCAGGGGTGACATGGCCTGCCTTAGCCATCTGTGTGGGTGTCCATGCAGCGCTAGGCATACTGCGAGACCTGAATTCAGAGGCAGCGGGGCCAGGCCTCCTGGTCTCTCTGAACCTGTTTCCTCGTGTGTAAATCGGGGACATTGGTCCCCTGGCACTGCCTCCTTTGTGGGGTTGCTGTGAGGAGCCCATAGGCCGGGGGAGGCGATGGGCTCTGGTCACCCCACGGCACTGGGCACCCAGCTTGTCTTTACTGCTATGTCCTCGAGGCCCAGCACAGAGAAGACACTCACATAGCCTGTCAGTGAGTAAATAAGTGGTCGTGAAAGGGACTGCAGCTGGCCGGGGTGTGGACAGGTCCGTGCCCGTGCTTGCACCTGTGCCGGCCATGTGTGTGCGCCTGAGGGCTGGGGCCTGCCTCCCACCTCTCTCTGAGTGTCTGGGTCTGAGTCTCAGAGTGCAGGGTGGGTGCCTGGGTTGGGGACAAGTAGCTCAGAGCCTAACCGAGCTGGGGGGACACCCTGCACCCTCCTGGCCCCGCCCGGGGTGCTGGCAGGGGCCGGCGGATGCTGCGCGGGGCTCAGACATACTCTCGGGCAGCCGCCGAGGGGCCGGGCCGGTAGGGCTGCGGGCTGCTGTTGGATCTCTCGGGCTCCTGGCACGTGCAGCAGAGGAAGGAGCCGCCCAGCATGGCCAGGCCGGCGGCGGCCCAGCCCAGAAACAGGGCTGGACCAAACTCGTACCTGCAAGGGGTGGAGGACGCCATCAGGTGTGCCTGCGCCCCCGCCCCGTCCCGTCCTCCCCCGGGGGCTCCCGGCCTCCGCCCTGGCAGAGCAGAGGGCGGGCTGGACGTGGGGAGCTGAGGCTGGGGCCTCACAAGCGTCCTCGGACTCGCCCGGTAAGTTGGGATGAGCGCTCACCCTTCCTCCCGCCCCTGCCCAAGCACATCAACACCACCCGGGGCGACCCAGCTCAGGCTGGGCTGCTCCGCGCAGCCTCGAGCCCCTTTCCTCCTCCGGCCAGATGAGGGGGCGTGGGGGGGCCTGCCAGGCCCGTCGGGGAGAGGAGGAGCGGGGTAGTCCTGCCACCACTCTCGGTCACGGTCTGGCCCACGGAACTTGCCGCCGGGCTCCCGCCGCCCTCTGGAGAAGGCCAGTCTCCTCCGCTGGCTCCACCTGGCACTCCCGCCTCTCCACGCACAAGCCTAGCGGGCCAGCCCGGCGCCCCGTCGGCAGCGCCCGGATCTCCCCACCTCTGTGCCTTTGCACGAGGCGCCCCCTGCCGGAGCGTCTCGCCTCCGGTGCTCCGCCTCCAGGGCCCAGTTCAGATGCCACCTTCTCCGAAGGCTTCCCCTGACCCCCCTCCGCTCGCCGCCTGGCGCTGACTCTCACTGGGTGGCTGATCAGTTCCTCGTCTGTCTGGCTCCCTGGGGAGCAACTTGAGGGCAGACAGCACCGGATTCATCCATGTCCCCAGGGCCCAACACAGGACCTGCAACTCAGGCAGCCTTGCGGAGTGCTGAAGGGACAGGAGCAAGCGCCAGCGTGGCATCTCTGAACAGAGCTACCGCTTGCTTGGCAGGTTTTCATGGCTAGAGCTGCCAGCCCCAGGGAATGAACCTCACTCCTGAAGACTTCATTTCCTCCCCCTCTCCACTCTGCTGCCTCCTCCAGGGAGCCCTCCCGACTGCAACAGCCCAGGCATCTCTTTTCTCATTCTCCCTCCACCCCAGGGCCCAAGGCCTGTTGGGTGTTTGGGGTTGAGACTATCCCATTCTCTGCTCCCCAAAGAGCTGAGAGGTAAGGGAGGGGCCAGGCCCTTCACAGAGCCCCCTGTTCGGCCCCCATACCCTGGCCTTACAAGTCCTGACCACTCTAGCTCCTAAATATCTCTGGGCCTACTCTCCACTGCTAGCCCCCGGCCCCAAGCTCTCTGCTTTCATCAGCACCTTACTGGCCTTGCTCCCTCCCCACCATTCTGCACACCACAGCCAGAGGGACTGTCCTGCCTTCCACACCAGGACGCAGAAAAAAACCTTCCTATGGCTGCAAGGCCCTCTGCCATCTGCCCTTAGGACTTTTCCAGCCTCATCTCTCTGGCCCAAAGTCACTGTGCCTCCTACAGAAATAACAGCCCAGGCACTGTGCTAAGTCCCTCACCTGCACCATCTCACAGAACCCTCACAACCACACTGAGCTCCATCCTCGGTCCTAGCTGCCTTTTACAGGGGAGGAAACCAGGCACAGGGAGGTTAAGGAACTTGCCAGTCACACAGCCAGCCCGTGCAGAGCTGGGATTTAAATCCAGAGCCAGGGCATTTAGCTACTGGGGTGGCGTTCAGGGCCCAGCCACGGCTGCTCCCCACTCCAGAGAGCTTCTCAATGACAGCACCTGGGGCTCGTCCGTCCCCTGTTTCCCCCTCCAAGTGCCCTGCTGGACAAAGGCCAGTGGTCCCAGAAGAGGTGGAGTGGGAGGCCCAGCCTGTTACCTGGCCCAAGCCATGCCCTGGTGCTCACCTGGCGTTGACGGGTGTGCTGGGGTTGAAGAACTCCTGGGTCACCAGTGTGGCATACCACGAGACAGCCGTCAAAGTGCAGATGCCTAAGGACAGGGTCGGGGGGTCTCAGCTCTGCTCTGGCCTCCAGAGGGCCCCCCAGGATGGGGCTACCTGCCACGGTCAAGAGGATGGAGGAGGAGCCAGGCACTCACCCGCCAGGAGGAAGAGCACACCCCCAGCGATGGCCACTCGGCCCTTGGCGATGGGGTTGCTATCTCCGACCCGGGTGCACTTCATACCGATGACACTGAGGACCATGGCCACGAAGCCCAGGAGCACGGCCACCACCATCAGGGCTCGCGCTGACTGGATGTGACCTGGATGGGGCGGGAGGGATTGAGCGGGGGGGGGGGAGGGGGGGGAGAAGTGGGCGGGGGGGAGGAGCCCAAGATGCGAGGGGCGGGAGCTAGAGCAGGATGCTCCTCCTGGGCTACTACCTGCAGCAGGTGTGAGGGGATCCTGAGGGCTCAGGTGACTACAGGGCGTGAGGGCAGAGTGTGGAGGCTGCGCCTCACCATTTAACCCCACCGTTCGCTCTCCCTGGAAGGTTCTTCCAGGTAGTGTGTGGTGACAGGGTGGTATGAGTTCTCCCATCAGCTGCTTTCTGGCCAGGCGCCTCCCTTTGGGGCCCACCCCTCCCAGGCAGCGGGGGGCAGCTTCTCCTCAGGCCTTTCAGATTCACCAGAAAGAGGACCTAGGGTGTCTGAGGCCCAGCTCAGCCCAGGTTGGCCCTTGGACAGGGATGCCTCCCCCATTGTCCTTTCCGACTCTAGTTACCTTCCCCTGTGCCCTTTGAGTCACCCATGGTAGCTGTGTGCCTGCTGCCGGCGTCAGTCCCGGGCCTGGGGGGCAGCTCAGGGGATCTGGGTCCCTGAGGGAGGCCAGATGACCTGCCTGGTCCGGAGTGGCGGGGGCCATGGGACAGCAGCCCAGCTCAAGCCTGTGTGGCCCTGGGGCGGAGGGCGGGCGGGTCGGCCCCCAGCCAGGGGTAGAGCTGCAGTGGTGCCTGTTTACGAGCCAGCTTGTCAGGCTCAACCCCTACACCCCAGGGGGAAGAGAGCCACCCGTGTGCCCAAGCGCCTGGGTGTGGACGTGCATGTACACGTGTGTGGCTGTGTGTCTGTGCGTGTGGGTACGTGTACCCGAGTGCCAGCATACTTGTCTACGTGGCAGGCCTGGCAAGTAGGTGTATGCGCAGAGTGTGTCTGCAGAGTATGGAGAGAAATGGAGGGAAGGGTCTTGACTTAGAGCCTCTGAGTGCCAAGCACTCATCACCTCTGACCCAGAGTCCTGTGAAAGTCCTAGTCCCCTTTCCAGATGAGGACAGAGAGGGTCAGTGACTCCTTCAAGGTTACAGTGGCAGAGCTGGCATGTGGACCCATGGCTGCTGGAACCTAGAGCCCCTGCCCCCAGGAGGGCACCAGGCTGGCCTGGATCTTCATGAGTGCACGGGAGGCAGGGGCTGGAGAGGGCAACCCAGTGCAGACGGCAGACCGTGGGAAAGCTTGCTCCGGACCTCCCAGCCCCATATCCCACCTCCCCATCCCAGCGGGCATGAGGCCTACCTTCCAGGGCAAGCAGCGAGTCATAGAGCTTGCACTGCACCTGACCGGTGCTCTGGGAGGCGCAGGACATCCAGAGCCCTTCGTAGAGGCCTACGGCGGTGATGATGGCGTCGCCTGCGTAGGAGGACTGCTTCCACTGCGGGAGCGCTGTGCTGGCAATGATGCCCACCCAGCCACCCAGGGCCAGGAAGTAGCCCAGGAGCTGAAGGCCTGAGTTGGCCATGGCCCAGGGGAGGGGATGGGGGTTCCAGGGCTCAGGGCTGGGCCAGGGTCCCTGGGGGGGCCGAGGTCATGGCCAGGTGACAGGAGCAGCTGGGTTGGGGGTGGGGTGCGGCAGGTGGTCAGAGGCTGAGAAGGAGAGGTGACAGCCCTGCAGTGGTAGCAGCAAAGGCAGTGGCTTCAGGCTCTAGAATGCTGGGGGAGGCCCGAGCTGGAAAGGCCAGGGGCCCGCCCACAGCCGCCACCTAAGCCAGGGCAAGGTCCCCAGCAAAGCTCCTGCCCAGCCCCCGGGGGGTGGGGCATGGGGCGTGGCCAAGGTGGTGCCCCTCCCCAGGGATGGAGAAGGGAGGGGCTGGGAGGAGTGACCCCCGGCTGGCCCTCAGGGCCTTTCCCCTAGGGAAACCCCTTTAGGAGCCTGATAAGGGTGCCCTAAAATTCTCCTAATTCCTGTCCCAAACACCAGCACTGAGGTGATGGACTTTGCCCTTGCACTGCTGATGTGACCCTTGGGGTTTTCTGTCCTCTGACTGCAGGACAGAAAGAAAATGGAACTCCAATTTGCAGGAGGTAAGACTAGGGTTAGACACTGGGGAGAACTTTTGGAGCGGGTTCTGAGGTCAGCTATGGAGAGACTGTGTTGGGGAGGGGTGTTGGGGAGTGGGGGTCCTTGGTACCTGGGGCCCATGTGTATCCAAAACAGCAGAGGCCAGACTCAGTGTGGGATCTGTTTGAGATCTGAGGGGGGCAGAAGAGGGACCCCGTGAAGGCTGGGACAGGGCTGGCCACCAGCCAGCAAGGAGCCTGGCAGGGAGGTGGGAGACAGCACCGACCTTCTGGGATCAGCCTGAAGGAAGGCAGACTGTTCAGCCCCTTTAATCCCCTTGCTGGCTGGCTTAGCAGCTCCTGCTGGGGCCTCAGGCACAGGCCCCTGAGCCCCCAGCTCCAAACAGCCTGGGGGCGGGCAGTGGCCTCTGCACATTCCCGGGGTTCAGGCTGCCCCCTCCGAGCGCCCCACCTCCCCTCCTCTCTCCCGTCCCAGCTCAGCCCCCTGCAGCAGGGGAATGTTTAACTCTCCTCGACCTCATTAGCAATCCCCTCACGTTCAGTTCGGCTCGCCAGGCGTGGGTACAGGGGAATGTCACAACCCCGCTCCCGCCAGCCCCCCGGCGCCCCCTCCAACCCCAGCAGCCCACGCACCCTTTGCCGGACTGCACTGGGGGAAGGCAGGGTCCCGCCGCAGACCCTGGCCTCCTTGCACCCCAGACCCAGACCCCCTCCGCAGGGACAGCCCCGCCCGCTCCCTCCCTCGCATTCTTCACGTGGCTATGCAAACGAGAGGGTGCCCGGCGCTGCAGACAATGCTGCCCTGTGCGCCCGCCCGCGCGTGGGCCCTGGTATGGCCCGCGGCCCCGCGGCGGCCAGCTGGGGGAGGGGCCTGCCCTCGAGGGGGCGGTGGGCTCTGCTGGGCGGGCCTGCGGTTCCCGACACTGCTCCCCTTCCCTCCCCACCCCCTTCACCCCGGCCCTCCGTGCTGGGAAGGCCTGAGCCACGTGGATGTGTGCACACGCAGACCTGCTTCCTGGGGCGGCCTGCGCGTCCCCCAAAGCTAGCGGGGCCTGGATCCGTGGTACAGAAGCCAGTCCCGAATTCCGATTCCTCTACCACGGACGGTGAGAGACTGTGCGATGGGGATGAGCAGAGCACACAGCCGGAGCCCAGAGTGGAGACTCTCCGGGGCCGCAGGGAGCTCCATTTCTACGCGTTTAACCGTCTAATCCTCAAGGCAGCCCCCTCACGATGGACGTCCCTTCACGGATAAGGAGCCAAGGTCAGAGAGGTGACCTACCCCAAGCTAGGAAGCCAGGGGCTGGGGGGCTTTCCTATCTGATCTGTCCACCCCACACCCCGCCTTTCTCAGGAGCGCTGGAGGGGCGAGGCTGAGCTGGCTGTGGAGTCTCGTCCCACCTCTAAAGGGGACGTCGGCTTCGCGGAGTCACGAGGGAGCTGCCCAACGTCTGAGGGAGTGTGAGGTGCGCGCATGGGGCGACCGCGCAGCGCAGTGATTCCCAGAGGCCGGGTGTCCCTCTCCCAGCCTTCCGCAGGGCTCTCTCTGTGAGGATACAGGGGTCATTCCGGTCCTGAGGAGCACCTGAGTCAGGTCTCTGAGCCTCGGGATCTTCAAGGCCACACAGAAACAGTGTCAGAGCCACACAGCCCTGGAGACCAGGGACTGCAAGCCCCTCCGTTGACAAATGAGGAGCTGAGAGCCAAAGAGGGGAAGCTAGCCTCTTAGGGTCACACAGCTGCCCCAGGGCCTGCTCACTCCTCCACCCTGGGCACCCCCAGAGCCCTCCCCCACACCGAGAACCTGAGCCACTTTATGGTCCAGAATGAGGCTCACATCTCCCTCAGAAGTGCTCCTCTTTAAAACAAAAAAAAAATTTTTTTTATTGGAGTGTAGTTGATTTACAATGTTGTGTTAGTTTCAGGTGTACAGCAAAGTGAATCTGTTATACAGAAGCTCTTCTGTTTATCCCTTCTGTTATTTGAGGTCTTGAGTCTATTCTACCAAAACATCCGCTCCTGCCCTGATGGCCTTCCCTCACCAATGTTCCAAAGCCCTTTGGTATTCAGATCCCGCTCCTGGAGTAGAGTTCCCTAACCCTGTGTAGCTTCTCCATCAGGACTCCTACCACCCCAGTGTCCCCCTGCAGTCCAGCGACTCCCAGGCACGCGGGGAGAGCAGGAAGGCTCAGGACCCACCCCAGCCTCCGTTAAGAGCTAACTAGAAACCGCCCTGGGGTGTCACGCTTCACTGTTTAAAAGGTGCTTTCACTTACATTATGAGAAGCTTGGGGTTCTAGCTTTACCTCTGCCACTGAAAAGCTGTGTGATGCTAGGCAAGTCCCTTAGCTTCTCTGGCCCTGGTTCCCAAACTGAAAAATAGGGATAATAGCATTCATCTGTCTAGGTCATGAGGGAGTTCACAAGAATCAAGATGGGTGAGAAGTGCTTTTGAAAAACATAATATGCCTGAAGAAATGTGGCTAATGAAAGCTCCGTTCCAAAAAGACTGCCTCCTGGGCAGTCTCCCCCTTGTGCCCTCACCCTGGGTGCGGGCGACTGCTGGTGGCTGATGACCCGCTGCCCCTTCCTGCCTGGCAGTGCCTGGCAGGGCGGGTGCTTTGTAGATAGATCTGTGCTGACTACTGACTGATGCGTGTGAGGATGAACTGTTTCTGTCTCCCGCCCAGTGAAACCCTGGAGCCCCCTCCCTGGTCCTTTCCCACTGCCAGTCAGGAGGGTCCGACTCGGTTGGTTGCCGTCCAGCACATTCTCTGCAGCCACCACCTGAAACATTGGAGGCTCAGGAGGTGGTGCTGGTCAAACTGCCCCCAACTCTGAGTCTGACTTTCCCGTGGAATCCCAGGCTCGGAATGGAGAGGACTTGTCCAGGTGGCACAGCTAGAAAGCAGTGCAGCCAGCAGTGTGGTCACCCCAGTGCCCTGCCTGCCCCGGCAGGGTCAGGTGCTCTGATCTGGGATCTGTAATGCTCTTTGCATATTTCCTTTCACAGCACTTGGTACGTTGTTCGTTTGCCTCCTTCTTGAGGACTGAAAGCATCTCCCAGCCCTACCACTGGCCCCATTTTTGTGTCCCATGCCTAACCCAGGGTGAGGGCATCTCTGCAGCACACGTGGCTGTCCGGTAGTGTCCTCTTCTCTTCCCCAAACAACCCTGAGCACTGGCTCTCTTTGGCACCCCTGCTGAGAGCTCTGCCAGCTGCCTGGGGTGCCAGAGATGGACGTCTTCCACGTCCACATCTCCCTCGAGTTTGCTGAGTTGCCTCCTGTCCCATCTAATGCTCCCATGGCTGCTCTCCCTTCACCTCAAGCAGACTTCCCCAGGGCTGACCTGCTCATGCCTGTGTTTTACAAACGGGCCAAGCAATCACAGCATCTCAGCCCGGACCCCGCCATCACCTCCTGCTGCTGGGAGGACTCACCCACCGTAATTATATTCACTTATCCCAGTTCTGTTGCCCTTGAAAACATTTGGTCTTTCATGAGCTAAACTGAGATAGTCTGCTGTCTGTGTTTAGCATACTTTGAAACTGTGAAGGTCACCTGCCTTGATGTGGAAACTTCTGGAAGACCAGAATCAGGCTGATGGAGTTTTCTGTAATGTTGAGTATCTCCTGTGTGCTAAGCATTGTGCCAGGCTCTCTCTGAGTATTCCCTCATTGACACTCTCAGCCATCGTGGGAGGAAAGGACTGTAATCTCATGTTACTGGTGACGAAACACACTCAGAGGTCACACAACTGGAAGTGGTGGAAGTGAGTCTTGCCCAGCTCAGCACGTGGTGAAGCTCGTGCTCTTGCCATTAACATGGTCCTCTCTCCATACGGCGAGTGGGTCATCCAAACAGGACACGGGATCACCAAAGACTAAAGGAATGGTGACTGTCCCTGTGGGATCGTTCCCATGAGCATACTGTCTCCCAGCTTAAAAAACCACCATTCCTTCACTTCACATCTCCCTCCAGCTCATCCTGCCTCCCACGGAGAGCCAAACTCCTGAGAAGAGCTGTCTATACCCACCAGCACCACTCATTCTCCTCCCCTTCTCACTTGAACTCATTCCAGTCTTTCGTCGACCAGAACATCTCTTGCCAAAGTTCTCCCTGATCCCCATGTCACCAAATCCAAAAGAGGGTTCTCAGTTCTTATCTTGCTCAACCTCTCAGCAGCATTAGACACCGCTGCTCACCCCCTCCTTCCTGAAACACTCTCATCGGCTTCCAGGACGAGGCCTCTTGGTTCCCCTGCTCACGGCTGGTCCTCGTGTCCTCTGTTGGACCCCACTGCCTCCAGAGCCCCAGTTGCCTGCAGCCCGGCCCAGTCTTCTGACTCTTCCTCTGTCTACACTGACCTTAGTCTCCTGGCTCTGAACGCCCCCCAAATGCTGGTGGGGACCCCCAAAGTTCTGGCTCCTACCTCCACCTCTCCCTGAACTCAGAAACCTTTTGTCTCACAGGCTCCTCGAACTTGAGCATAACACATGCAAAACCAGACTCCTGCTTTCCACGCCCCGTAACCATCTCACCTGCAGTCTGCCCCGTCATGGGAAAGGGCGGCTCCACTTCCCCAACTGCTTAGGCTGAATCCTTTTTTTTTTTTTTTTAATTTTTACTTCTGGCCGTGCCCCTTGGCATGTAGGATCTTAGTTCCCCAAGAAGGGATCGAACCTGTGCCGCCTGCAGTGGAAGCACAGAGTCCCAACCACTGGACCGACGGGGAATTTCCCAGGCTGAATCCTTGTTGCTCCTCCTCATACCATCCAACTGATCAGCAACTCCTGTCAGCTCTGCTTTAACGAGATCCAGAACCTGACCTTTTCACTGCCTTCGCTGGCAACACCTGATCCACAACCTCTATCTCCACCCAGGGTCTTTGCAGCAGCCTCCGTTCTGCTCTCCTTGTCTCTGTTCTTGCCCTTGTAGCCCATTCTCCACATACATTCTTCACTGAGGCCTTTCAAATGTAAGTCAGATGCTCTTACCCCCCTGCTCAAAACCCTCCAAGGGCTCCTGTCCCACTGGGTCAAAGTCCAGGTGCTCTCAGTGGCCGACCAGGCCCCAGGGACCCTGACCTCACTGGCTGCTCTGTGTCAGCACATCGGCCTCCTTGCTGTTGCCTTCTCCTCAGGGCCTGATCTGCCTTCTTTTCTACCTCAAAGGATTACACACACACACACATTTATGTTTTTGTTACCTGTCTCCCTTACTAAAATAGAAGCTCTATGAGGGCTGGGACTTGTTTGGTTTGACACCATATTCCCAGCACCAGCACTTAGCTGGTGCTCAATAAATAAATGCTGGTCGATTGAATAAATGGGCTCTCAGGGTGCAGGTTCCCAACTCACGACCCCACTGCATCTCAAGCCCAGGAGGGAGATGGGCCTGTGGCCCGAGGAGCTGAATCTCCAGGTCTGCTCTTACTCTGTCTCCTAGAGGTGTGTGTTGTCCTGCACATGGAGGCCCTGAGGTATAAGGACCCTGAGGCCAGACATCAGAGCAGGATGCATGTGGCCAACACGGGGGCAACATGCCAGAGCACTGCTGACCGCTGCTAGCTTCCAGAGAAGGATTAGTAACAATCCCTGCCATCCACCCAGAGCGTTCCAGTTTACAAAATGCTGTCACATTGGCGTTGCATGTGGGCCCCACAACTGCCCAGAGGCGGGCAGAGCAGCGATTATGGTCCCCGTTATACATATGACAACCCTGAGGTCCCTGAGGTTAAGGGTCTGGCCTGAGACTGCACAGGAAGTGGCCGAGCCGGGTACAGAGCTAGGCGTCTTCACGCCATGCCTGCCACTGCATCCTGCCCAGAGCAATTTTTATCAAGTGAGACCTCTGGGACCGATGGGCATATTTCCACTCTGAACCAACCACCGAGTAAAAAACCACGAATCATTTATTCTTTGGTGGTCTACACAGGCACTTAAATACTGTATTGCTGTCACGTGGCTGCCTGTGCAGGCCCCCGGAGTGGCTCTGGGCCTGCGTCCTGAGCCCTTGGTCAGGCCCGGGGGAGAGGGCCGTCCTGCTATGTCCACTCCAAGAGCGGTAGCACCATGTGGACGGCTATGAGCAGAGTCCCCTCAGCTGGGGGGCAGACCTAAGTTCCCCACCGCCCCTCACCCGAGGCTGGCCAGTCCAGGGCGCAGGACAGAGTTCCCCACGTGGGTCTGGTCACCGTCCACACGTGAGCTGTCAGAGCTCATCCTTGTGACCTGACTCACTGCTGGAGACAGACCCCTGTGCGGGCGTGGGAGGCCCCTCCTGGGCTTCTTGGGGCTGCTCATGGGGGAGGTCCGTCTCCTCTGGGCTAAAGAGCATCTTCACCAGGTCATCCGCCTGCACCCTGTCCTGCAAGGACAAACCCCTGACTGTTCAGAGAGGCCTCTGGACCAGGCACTCACCATCTCTCAGGTGCTACTTCCTGGAGAACAAGAAGGCTCTTCTCCAGTGGCCTCCGAGCTCATCCTAATCCCAGCAGGTCCTACTCTTTGAGCAGAGGCAGCAGAAGTGGTACCCAGCGAGGGACCAAGACCCAGGATCACTCCCCATATTGTCCCCACTGCCCCCCACCTGGAGCCCCATTCCCAAGGAAGGAAGAAGGGCGGGGGACCACGGTGACACAGTGCCGAAGCGAGGAGTCTCTCTGGACTCCCAAGCCCAGTGCTTCTTTCATGTCTAAGCATCGGCAATGGGACTGGGGAAGGTGGAAGCAGAACAAGGGCCCTGCCAGGGACAGGTCACAGCAGCCCAACCGCTCTCACCCGCTCGCTGTGTCGGGCGTCCAAAGTGAACCACAGGGCGATGGCACAGCGCTGCCCTCTGGTGACAGCCTTCACTCCATGTGGGTTTTCCGTGCCCGAAGAGAATCCCACGGCCCTTCCGCACTGGGGCTGCACCTCTGCCTAAAGGGGATGACGAGGGGGGTACACAGGACAGAGACCATAACCTGCCTTCAGAAGATACATGGGGTCATTCAGGTCCAGGAGGGGATGGCTCCTCTGCCTGGCTTCCCAAAGACCAGAGGTAAAGAGAACAGGTGACTAGTCAGAAGCCCCCTGGTTTGGTGAGGGAAGTGCTGGCCACCAGGAAGACCAGCTGGCCATTCTGCCCCCTGCACCTTGAGGTTTTGTCTCCCCTCCCAGGGATGGGGACAAGGGCACACTCACCGTCACGGTCTTGGCATCTAGTTCAGTGAAATAAAAGTTTCCTCCGTCGAAGTCTGCGTTCAGGTAAAGAATGGCACTGGGAAAGGCAGAGAGCACCTCGACACCGACTTCCTCTTCCCGCCCCTCAGACACCCACCGCGCCAGTGCCCTTATCTCCAAGTGCTCCCAACCAGCAGCAGGAGGGGGGGCCTTCTCTGAAGCCTCATGAACACGACTCCTGACCTTCCCGCCTCCCTACCCTCGCCCCTGAGAATCCACCATGCCCTTCCCTGGGGTGCTCCTGTACCAAGTCTACCTTCCCCTGTCCTACTCTCACACTGCACTGTAATGATTCCCGTATTATCTGACTCCCAATCCAGAGGGTCCTGGACGCTGGGAGGAGCTGGTCCCAAACATGCATGTGTTGGGGGAGGGGGCAGGGCACAGGGCCCTGGGGGCCTCAGAGCAGAGCTGGCACCTGTAGTCCCGGAAGGTGTAGGCGGGGGGCTCCTTGATGCACACGAGGGCCTCAGCGTTCAGGATGCAGTTGTCCACGTGGACGGGATGGCTACCGTCCTTCCTCTCGGCTTGTGCCTCTGCGGCCACGGAGATACACGTTAGCACTGGGTCACCTCAGGGGACACTGCAGCTCTCCTGCTGGCATGCGAGGGCAGGGGGGTCACTGCCGACCAGCTTCCCTTCCTCTGGTTGGATCCACGCTCTCCAAGTCTTTAGACACATAGCAGCAAGCCTAACCTTAAACCCTTAACCTCGGTGAGTAAAAACAAGGCCTCACCCAGCCCTTCACTGCCTGCCGGCTCTTCCTGGCTTCCTGGCTTCCCGCTGCCCAGGCCCCAGGGCCCCCACTTGGAGGACGGGACACACACAGTTGCGAGTCTGGCACATTCCTTGGGTGTGCCCAGATTCTGATAGAATTCCAAACTTTCTGAGGGAGAGTAAAGTCCTCTAATCTCTGCTGCCCATCAGTGTCATATCGGCACCAGGGGCCGCTGAAGGCTCTGGCATGACAGACCCGGCTGTGGGTCACGCGTGGTTCCTGGACACTGGCCGTGCCTCACCCCTCCTAGGGAATGCAAAAGGGAACGTGACAGAGGGAGAGAGAACGATGAACAACCTCCAGCCTGCCCTAACTTGTAAAATAAGTAGTTCTCTCAGAAATTTGATATTTAACAATTAGTGGCAGAGAACTTGCAACGCAGATCATGATTCACCTAAGGACACCTGTATGCCCAATACCAGCGTTGAGAACCACTGACTTACAGAATGCAAAATACTCTTGAATGCAGAGCTCCGTAATTTGGCTTCTGAGGACCTCACCAGTCTTACGTGGCTGCCCCGTCCCCCCTTGACCTTACGCTCCAGAAACGGCCACTTTCTTAGCACCCCCAGCTGCTGGCTGCTCGATGCCTCCACTCCTGCTTGTGCTGCTCCCTCCGGCTCCCACGTCCTCCCGCTGCCCCGTCTACTCCACAACTCCTATTCATCCTGCACAGCTCTCATCACCTCCTCTGGGAAGCCCTCCCGACTCCCCGGGGAGACTGACTCGAACTTTCTCTGCTGCACTCATCGCACTGGTTTACGCTGGTTCCCCAGCAGGATGAAAGGGACCATATCCTGCTCTCCTCCGTGTCCTCCGCATCCAGCTGGTGCCTGGGTGGGCGGTGTGTGCTGCACGGGGGTTGAGGGAGGCCCACCTTCGATGGCGGTGCGGCACACCAGGTGGGAGTAGGAGAAGTACAGGGGGCTGTCCAGGCGGAAGTAGGACGCCATGACACGCCGCACCTTGTCCGTCACGTTGTAGTACAGGTGAGCGCTCTGCAGAGGAACCTTCCCTTCCTGTCCCAGCTGCCGAGGAGACCAGTGGTCAGCTAAGCTGCATGCTCCTCTGCGGGCCAACAGAGACCACAGGGGCGCCAGGCCCCGCTCCTCGTGCCCGCCAAGGACCAGTCCCTCTGCTTCCCGTACACGACTCTCTGCCATCGCCCCCTCCCCTCGCCTTCACACTTCTCTTTATGAGTAGCCTGCTCAGAAGTACAGCGGTTCTCCAGAAAGCGCTCTCAAGCTTGGGGTATCAGTCTTGCTTGCTTGCCTCATTGGTATTACACTAATAGCCATGGTTCAAAAGTCAAGCTCACCCAGCATGGTTCATCCTGCCTCCGTGGCAGCTGGAATGCTGACAGGCAGACACTTTTACCTTTCCTACCACCATCTCCAACTCCTCCCCAGAGCCTGCGCGCCCCCCTCCCCCTTCTCCACACTCTAGAACAGAGTACTGACCCTACCTTGAGGGCCTTGAAGACAGTGACGCCATAGAACTTTTCGCTGGGAGTGTGTGGGGAGGTCTGACCCCGGTAGCCATCTCCTAAAGTTGCTGCTGCCTACGAGGCCCCAAAAACAGGTGGAGTTAGCCAGGCAGCTGAGGGCCCAAGAAGAGGTGGTCGACTGCCCGCAGCAAGGGGCAGGCAATCGTTCAGCACCTAAGAGGCACCTAGTCGGGGGAGGCTGGGCCCTTAGGGAGATGGCATGGTCACCGGGTTCCCTCACATTGGTCAGTCTCTGCAGCTCCCGGCACTCATCGTCAGAGATTACACCATCCATCACCACCCGCTGGGAACCGTTCAAGACTTTGGAGGTCATGGTGAGTCTGATACCGTCATAAAGCAGGGGGCCACCTGCAAAGCAATAACACCGGCTAAATCCAGCAGCAGTTGTGTCCAGACACTCTCCATCAGATCTTGCCTTGCTGTAAGGAAGAGAAATTCCAGGTGTTTCCTGTTTACCAGAGAAACCTCCTGTTTGGTCGCTTCCAAAGGTAGGGTGGTCCAGAGGATGGAACTTAGAGCTGAAGGGCAGGAGATCCAAGTCCTGGTCCACAGCTGTTGGCTCCTGGTCTTTCATGCATTGTTGAGGAAACATCATAAAGACATTCCTAAAACATGAGTTCAGGACCAGAAAGAACTGGGTTTGACTCCTGGATCCTCCACGTACTAGCTGTGTGACCTTGGCAAGTTACTTAACCTCCCTGAGCCTTATCTCATCTGTAAAACAGCATCTACCTCGTAAGTTTTGATGTAAAGAACAATAAGACAACTTAAAAGTTTAGCACGATACTTGGCACGTAGTAAATGCTTAAAAGTTTAGCTACCATCATATCATCGTCTATTTAAAATGAGGATCTGCCCAACCCACTTCCCAGGCAACTATGAGAATCAAGAGAAATAACAGGGTGAAAGCTCTCTGAAAACAAAGGAATGCTGGACAAATTCTTTAACATGCTAATCTCATTAAATTAAGCACTTGTTAATTGAAGCAACTGTAGAGTAAAGGCCAGCCTTTCTCTCTTCTATTTCTCCTGGTGTCTCTCTGTGCTGGGGACATACCAGAGACCCAATTCGACTCTATCTATTATTTACTGAGGCCTCGGCGTGTGCCAAGCACTGTGCTAGAAAAAGCAAGGGATTAACACCTGAAGACAGCACCTGTTCCAACAATTACACAAATGACCGACACAAGGCAGACCCTGTGAAAGTACAAAGTGCCCTGGAAGTTCAACAGAAATGGGGGTGGGGATCCCAACTGGCCTGGAGTTTAAGAAAGGCTCTGTAGGGTGGATCTGAGACGCCTCACGGGGAGAGATGATGGAAAGTGTATCGGAGGAGGCATAGGCCTGAACAAAGACTTGTGAGCAGAGAGAGGCCCAAGGACGAAGAGAAGGTATAAATGGGGAATGGTAGAACATACGGTTAAAGGGGCAGGCAGGGAGGACGGCATCAGAGTCCCTGTGTTTGGAAGACTGGTCGAGCCCCCAGGTGGGAAGGGGCAAGGACAGATTGGAGAAGAAAAGACGAGTGCAGAGAGGAGGGGCTGCGGGCCTGATGCACGCCTGAGGCCATGGGACAGGAAAAGGGTTGGGGAGAGAGAAAGAGAGCAGAGTCCTAATTGGCAGGAACCCCCCCCACCGGAGGAATGGAGGGGATGGGCAAGGGGAGACCAAAGGAGACCTGAAGATTTTGAGGCTTGGTAACAGGACAAATGATGGCAGCTGGGAGAAAACAGTTTTGGGGTAAGGAGAGAGGACAAGTTTTCTCCTATAAATACTTACTGAAGCGAACTAAACTAGTGTCGCTGTGACTCAGGAGTCTTACTTCTTAACCAAAGGCCAATTCTCAGTGCCCTTTGCAGGTGGAAGCCCCGTGGGTGAGGGAAGAAGGGCCACGGCGGGGGTGAGCCCTGACCCGTGCCAGCTCGGATCCTGAGGCTGCTCTCTAAGGGGAGCTGCCCAGCTAACATGGGGACCACCAGCCTTGCTGCCTCCATGACAGCCGAGGTGGCCCCACGCTCGTCCTCTCACCTTCCCGGGTCAGCCTGTTCACGTCCAGCGAGTCCTTGGTCTTCTCTTCCACGAGGGTCTCAATCTCCTTCATAAGGTTTCCGATCTCCTGGGAGATGCGGGCAGCTGTTTCCCGTTCTGACCTGTGAGCACAGCCAGTCTGAGGGCTGTATTCCAGGGCCAGGCCAGGCTCCCACCCCAGCTTCCCAGACTGGACCTGCCCACCCCTTGCCAGGAGTTCACATCTGCCTCTGCCTGGGCTCAGGAAGCCTCAAGTGCTTCATCACACTGATCCAATCATGCAGTTTCTTCAAGGCCCTCACTTCTGTTTCTCTTGCAGTCTCTTGGGAATCACCTCTTCTGGAGTCCATGAATCCTAGAAGCAGAGCAGGAAAAAATGAACAGTGTCGGGTGACCTGCTGAATCTTCCAGGTCTCGATGCACATACCAGGGCCTACAGGGAATCCACCTTCTCACCGGCCTCCTTTCAGGAGATAAAGTGCGAGGTCTCTGGAACTGAGTCACCTGTACCTGGCTGCCCAGAATTCCCCGTCTCTCGTCCACGCAGATCTCCTGTTTGGCTCAACCCCCTAACGGCCCTCTCCCCAGAGGCACACGGTGTACAGCTCAGCCCATCCCTTGCATCCCCGCCCCACTCTGGCTCCCTGCACCCTGGCTCACCGGGTCAACAAAGGGAATTCCAAAAACGTCATAAGCGAAGAAGAGCAGCTCTTTCTCCAGCAGGCTTCGCTGGTGGTACTCCTGGGCACTCTGAAAAAACGCAGTGGGAGGGACGCCCTGGCACTCAGCCCTGCCGCTGACTCTAGCCCGCACTCCCCGCCCCTGCGTGCCACACTGCTGCCCCCCGTGCGACCCAAGGCTTCCTCTCCCACTATCACTAGTGTGTCCGTCCCCCCGTTTGGGACAAAAGTCTCACGTCTGTGCTCAAGGGTTCCTCTTGCCTGACACAAGCAGCCCCTCTGAGGGTGGCACGGCCAGGCTTCCCTTATAGGGAAACAGCCCCCCTTCCTTCCCCTGCCGTTAATCTCTGAGACAGAAAACCTGAAGACCCCCAGGAAATACTCTTTAAGGAAGGAAAATTATTCCTTCTTGACTTCTGCAGGAGTTCAACATGCAGGGGAAGAAAAACCTAGGTGCTAGGTGACTCCTGCGTTATTCATTTAATCTTTACAGCCACCTTGGAGGTTGACAATATTATCCTCATTTTACAGACGAAGACACTGAGGTACAGAGGGGATATGCAACTTGTTTGAGGTGACACTATAGGAGATGGTAGAGCAGGGACTTACATCCAAGCCTGGGTCTCTCCAGTCCTAAAGCCCACATGATTGTTCCTATGCCATCTGCCTCCCCTCAGACTTGGAGTGGACGGTATCCCTCCCGGGAGTTGGGCCAGTGCAGGAGCAGCTGGGTCCAGCATCCGGCCATTCCCACACGTGCTCAGTGGCAGGGCTTACCCAGGGCAGGGAAACTAAGTACCTTCTGGGGTCACATCTTTCCCTAGGTGCCCTGCTAGTCTCCCAGCAGCAGAAGAAGGAAGGAAAAGAAAAAGAAGACATCATCAGTTGAAAGAAAAGATGAGGGCAATAAGGAAAACTTTAAAGGCGTCAATGAGGCCTATATCACCTCTTATATTTGCCCAAGAGGAAGATGGAAATTTTCTCCTAAGGAGTTTAAATAACTGGCCTCCCTCACCTAGTACTGGACACCAAGCCAGGTATGTGTCATCTCCTTTAACCCTCTCCAACTGCTCTATGAGCCTGCCAGGGAGCAAGTCCCACTTCTACCATTTACTTATTCAACACTAATTTACTGAGTATCAGCTATGTGTCAGAACTGTGCCGGCACTGGAATGAAGCAGGGAAACAGAGATTCCAGTCACCATGGGCAGCCATAGGCTGTTGTGCAAGTTAACTCATTTCCTGGAGCCTAAATGTCCTCATCTCGAAAATGGCAAGAATAGCGCCCACCTCACAGGTGCCTGTGATGATTTAAATGCAATGATGGGTATAAGCCACCTAGCTCAGTGCTTGGCCTGGGACAGGGCTCAACAGATGTTAGTTACCTTCTTTCCAGAAGGGTAGTTCTAGTTAGAAACGGTAGACTGACCACTTATTTTCCCTTTCTGCCCCAGACTCACTCATATGACTATAAAGGGTCAGGGGGAGGGGTCTTAACCAAGCAAAGAGACTAGGAGAGGCACCATCTCAAATCCAGACGGTCACCATCTAGCGGCCCAAGAGGACAGCGACAAGGTAACCAGTCTCCATATGGGAGGGGGTGGCAAGAGGAGGGTTATTAGAGACTCTCAGGATTGTGGATCCAAGAAGGAAGAGCCCTGTTTTTTAACTTCAGGGTAGGTTGATGACCCCACCTCACTGGGTTGTTATGAGAATCAAATGAAAGAAAAGCTATGAAAAATTTTTGAAAACTATAAAATGTCACGCACATTTGAAGGGGGCTTATTTTCCACAGTAAGCGCCACACAACCAGAATGGGAGGTCTGTTACTGCCGCATCATCTACCTGCTTCTCCCAGTGAACAGAGGAAAAATGAGCCACCCTGGGCTGGAGTGCAGGCAGGGCAGGAGGCTGTGAGGACGGAATCCTGTCACCCGTGTGCCCCGCGGCCAGCGCCGTGCATGTGTCTCCCAGGCTGGGAATGTGGTGCCTAATTAGACACGGAGAGGAGGGAGGCATGAACCCCCTGCCTCACCGCCAGTCCCACCTCTCCCCTCCACCTGGTCAGCTCCCCTCCTCCAGCCCCCCCCCCACCACCACCGCCGCCTCACTCAGGCCTCGGCGGCTCTCTCTGCACCGTGACGGCCTCCGGCACTTCCCATTCTGAGCCCTGCCCCATCACATCTCGTCAGGCTGCTTCAAACCCTTTGAGGGCTCACCACTGCCTGCCTCACACAGTAGGGTCCAAGGTCCTGGAGAGGCACTCAAGACCCCTCAAAACTCTGACCCTCCCGGGCCTCATTGCCTGCAATTCCCCAGCAGCATCTTCCATTCACATGGGACTGTTGTCCAGGTGGTTTGCATATGCTGTTCTCCATCTAAAAGGCCCTTCTCTGACTCGTTCACCTACTGAACGCTTTTAAAACCAATTGTCAACACCACTGCCTCTTGTGAAGCCTTCCCGGACCCACCCGTTGCTTACTTTTCCTCCGTGCTCCCACTCTAGCTCACTGACCCCTCTACTATGATATTCACCGCAGCATTTCACAAATCTTGGATTGTACACCTTTCCAAGGCGGTTTTCGATGGCATTCAAAAAGACATGAAAGTAGTACAAATGTAGCTAAAAGAAACCCCCAGAGTATCGATAGACATAAATAGAAATGTTCAGTCCTCCCCCGCCCAGCCCCTGACCCACAGGCCCAGGCCTGGGGTCGGGGGGTGGTTAATCCCGATGGACAGTTTCTTACCAATCTGTGCAGAAAGTTAAAAAACTTAAAAATATATATATGTATTACCAAAAAATGTAAATAGAATACCACTACAGTTCTATGTCTTCTTTTTCTTTACCTAAAATTACATCATGGAGACAATTTCATATTGGTGCGTAGGAATCTACTCAAGCAACATAATGGTTATCTTGTACGTCACTGAATGAACGTGCCAATTTTATTTAACCAGTTCCCCAAATTGATAGCATTGAGCTTGTTTCCAGTTTTTTGCTTTTAGCGGTGGACTTCTGATGCACATCTGTGCACATTTACCTTTGCACGCTTGTGTAGTACAGCCAAGGGTGAATCCCCGGCAGTCAGATCGCTGGGTAAATGAACAGTACAGTTTGCAGCCCTACCAACAGCCCAGGGGTGTGCCTGCTTTCTCACCCTCTACATGTGTCCAATAGACTTGTTGCATACACAACTGAGGGGCCTCTAGAGTAACTGTAGCTATCTATCTTTGACAAAAGGAAAAACTGATCCAAAGTTACAGCTATTTTTACAGACTGTAAGATTGGGTTTTGGAGAGGCCAGCAGGACACAAGTGATTGAGGGCCACAGTGACAAGCCACCCCCTCTCAGGAGGTGGCTGAAGTTAGAGGTAAGAAAACCCGCCACCTGCTACTTGTGTACCATCAGCAAGACCCCTGTGATGCTACCTGTCCACACAACACTTTGTACAGCATCTGTCGGCTCACTATCTCATTTGACCCTCACACTCGTCCTGTGTTGAAGACAGAGCAAGAACCATAATCCTATTTTACAGGAGGAGAAAATGACTCAGAAGGGCAGTGCAGCATGACTAAGATTCCACATGATGTGTCAAAAATCACATAGCTAGTAAGTGGAGGAGCCAGGACTTGAGTCCAGATTAGTGACTTCAAATCCACCTCATTGTTCTGGGCTCAAGAAGGAGAGGATCTAGGGCCTGTGCAAGGCATATGTACAAATATCGAGGTTTGCAGTATTGAACTTCATTAAGTTAAAAACAGAGAACTTTTCATGTTTTTAATACAAAAATGATACCCATTCACTGCAGGGAATTTAGAAAATATAAAGGAGCAAAACACAAAAATCACCCATAATTCCAGAAATAGCCATTGTTAAATGAACAAGCACAAAGTGCAGTCCCCCCGGCAGTGCAGGTGTGGGCCTGCTTTCACTTCAGTGCCTTTCGTTTTAGTCTTTCTATTACATAGATTTTTTTCCTTGTTTTGGAGTGAGATGGGTATAATGCTGAAATAGGGAGAGATAGAACAATGTCAGAAAGGAGCGGGGGCGGGGAAGAAAACAGAGGCAGAAAAGAGGTGAGTGAAAAAAAATGTAGCAGGAAGGAGAAAATGATAAATCTTGGCCAAGTCAAGTCTCAAAGTGGAGGTGCTGAAAAAGGGAAAGAACATGGCTGCTTCGCAGTTCTGCTTTTCCCTGCCGACTCGGAGAACAGACTTCTGGGCCCAGATTGTGCTAATTAAGGTTCTGGCTTATTCTTCGCTTTCTGTGCACTCACACCCACCCAGGCAACCTGCCCCCCCTCCCCTCACTGCCCGAGCAGCCCCGGCTCCTTCTCCTCTACCCCACTCTCTGCTTTCTGGTCTGGGTTCAGCCGGCAGCCGCCCAAAGTAATGCAAGTCTCTCACCTCACGGGGGCCGATGGATCTGGCTTGTTCTTCTCCAAGCATGGCTGTGTAGTAGGCCAGATTCTGGCTCATCACCTCATCATTGGGGAAGAAGAGGAGAAAGGTCTTGGCACATTCAATGGCCTGTGTGTAATTCCCAACTGCAAAGGGGAAAAAATGGCTGAGAAGAAAGCGTCGAATCCTGGGTACCATGAACCGCCTAGTGTTCAGTCACAGCACAGCTCAAGGCAATGATGACATGGCAAGGTGGCACCAGCTACATAACACGACTGCCTGATTTGGCAGGAGAAATTACAGAATAAATTATAGAATATACGATTGATTTTTAAGGTGCTCCGTGTCTGCAAGCCATTCAAACATTGGCCCTAATATTCCCAATCATTAGACCAATTTCAGGAATATTCCCGTCTTCCTACCTTTTTTTCCCTATGGATTTTCAGAAGAGAAAGGAAGATTACAATAGCAGATTGTCTCTTTGGCAGAGTTCTTGTTGATATGTGTTGGTCTCCTCAACCATAAAAGTGTATATTCTTGAATATGCTGTAATGCTTAGCACACAGTGGGGACTCAGTAAAGACCCGCTGACTTGTTGCTTTTCTGGATATTGACAGCCCCCGCACCCCACCCCAGAGCATCAGTGCTACGTGAGGGAGAAGGGCGGGGAAATGCCCTGTGAGCTGGTTTAAATGGAAGCACACCCTTGCCTTTACTATAACTTAACTCAGGTGCAAAATGAGATTATAAATGTTATAGAGGGGACCAGAGGGTGAGGTCCTAGAGTCTCCCTCCCCCAGTTTTTCAGGCTGCTGGTACTGCTTCTTGGAAGGTGGCTTGTAACAAGGTATTCAGGGATCACCTGGCATGGTGCCTGCCAGAGCCGAAGAGAGAAACCATACAGCCTGAAGAAGCACAGTGGCCATAATCCCTGCCTTCCTTGCTTTTGGCTTAGTGAAAAGCAGCTGAGAAAGAGAAGGGAAGCCTTACTGTTATAGTAGGCAAACTGCAGATAATTATAATGTGATGGGAGGAAGTCTTCAAAGGGCTTCTCTCGACTTGGGTGGGAAGCAAGCTCCGTGACACAGTTCTGCTTACAGCTGAGGACCTGGACGTAATGGTCTGAAAGGAATCGAGGAGGGGGAAGAACCATAAGGTCAATTTCCAGGATTCAAATGCTGCTTAAGATGAACAAATTCAAGTGGAAGCAATTTTCAGTCAGATTCCCAGATTTAAGAGATTCAGGAATGAGGCTGAAGATGCTACGTCTGCAGAATCACGTTGTTGCCCTCAGAACCCAGAGGCCTGGCCGAGAGCTGGGTTTGGGACCCGCACCTGTGATGGCCTGGAAGAGGTCAGCGTTGTACTCCAGGTAGTTGTAGCCGTCGTAGTCATAGGGCCCTTCACAGAGGGCACGGCACTCCTCGTCTGCCACGAAGTACTCCCGCAGCGCGGTCTCCAGGTGGGGCACGGCTTCCTGCAGCTGCTCCTCAGAGTAGAGGCGCACTCCCAGCCGAAACTCGTGCTACTGGGAGGAAGGGGTACTCAGATGCAGGGCAGACTGTGGAGAGCCCTCCCTCCTTGCCCACGGCCACCTCCACGGGCATCCCCATAGCCCTCTCAGGTTACGGATGGAAAGGGTGGCTGCTACACAAAGAAAGCCTGCTGGAAACGGTCTTTACTTAGTCTTTACATCTGACTTTCTTTTGAAATTTGAAAACATTTAACTCAATCTACTTGAAAGATATATGGGAATTCACTGTCATTTTCTTGCACTTTTTTTGTAGGGCTGAAAGTTTTCAAAATAAAAATTTAATTAAAAAAAGTAACTCAGCTATCAGAATGTGGTTTGAGGTGATGAAAGCAATCTTTCTAGCAGTAAGGACTGATTTGGGCTGCTGCAGCTGATTACAGACTTTGCTTCTGCTCTCTGTGGGACATGGCTCCCTTCTTGCGGACAATAACCATTTTCATTTGTCACAGAATCACTAAAAAAGAAAAAAAAAGAAAAAAACCCAAACTGTGTAGAGTTGTATAATGTACTAGATGTACACAGTTTACTTTTAAAAGTCATTTTGACGTTGTTTCTAATATGCCTATTTCTAAACTACAACATATGCCCTTTATGAAGATGCTATATTGGGACTTCCCTGGTGGTCCAGTGGCTAAGGCTCTGTGCTCCCAATGCAGGGGGCCCAGGTTCAATCCCTGGTCAGGGAACTAGATCCCACCTGTGGCAACTAAAGATCTCGTGTGCTGCAACGAAGATTCCCCGCAGGCCATAACTAAGACCCGGCACAGCCAAATAAATAAATATTTTTTAAAAATGCTATGTCATCATAGACAATACGTCTTATGGGACACAGACTTTTCCTGCTAAATAAATAGAATAAGAACATTGAGGAATACTGTACCACTCACTGTAGTGAAAAGCAAAAACCTACGTGACCAAAAAAATTTGACAAGTAAATGAATACGATGTGTGCATAAGACGGATTGTCTTGCAGCCACTAAAAATTGTGTTTTCAAAGAAAATTTGAAGACATGAGAAAAGACGCATCAGCATCATATGTTAGTTCAAAAGGGATGATGAAAAATACATACACAATATGATGCCAAATTAGGTTTAAAAATTAGAAATACTGAAGACTTAAAAAATAGGCCAAAATATCAACTACTGGTTTTCTGAAGGTGGCACTATTATAGATGATTACTTTCTGTTTTTTACGTATTTGCATTTTTCTAATGTTGTACAATGAACATACATTACTTCTGTAATCAGAAAGCAACCCTAGTGAATGTCACTACAATAAAAAGAAAGAGCGATAGCATTTTTTGTTTGTTTTTTGTTTTCACCATATGGGGTTTGGCCTCAAGATCCTTGAAGTCGGCTTCCTTCACCCCAGACATGGTTTGGTAATAGTCCAGGTTCTGGCGCATCTCCATGTGCTCAGGATTGCCCACGAAGAATGTATGAGCTGCTGCTACGGCTTTCTCCAACTTGTTTATCTAAGGGTGAAGAACAAGAACATGGTTGTCACATCCAAACCTTGATGGTTTGTGTCCAAATGTGCAGTTCACAGTAAACAGGAAATCCCCGCCTTCCTGAGCCTTCCACTCAGTGTGCCTCAGCCCCTGCCAAGCCCAGAAAACACACCTATTGCAGGAACTACATACCAGAGATTAGAAGCACGGGGCCCTGGGCAGGTTTTCAGCTATTTCCCAAATCAGCATTAGGGATTCCTCAAATTACAGGAGGCAATGCTTCAGAAGTGTAAACATTCTATTCTAAAACAAAGGTGGTATTGTAGGGGGAATGCTATGGAAGACTGACTGCCTAAGTAATATACTCTCGAGATTCGGATGTGGCAACTAAGCTGAAGAAAGTCTAAGGAGTCAAGGATTAAGGGGTAGGGGAGAAACAGCAGTTAACAATTAGCCCATGCCGAAGAAGTTGCCTAGGGGGAAAATAATAAATAATTAAATAAATATAAATATAAATATATATATATAATGTGTATATATATATATTTTTTTCTCCCTGCGTATGTGTTTTTGACACATTCAGGGAAAGGGTGGGTGGCTGAAAAGCCTTAAGATCCTATACAAAATCCAGACATGGCATCTTCTGACATTTCAAAGCCCAGGGCTCATGAGGTTAAAACAAGTGGCTATACAGAAATCTGAGGGGGGGAAATGTGCTACAGGTCACAATCATGCCCATAGCAATGGACTCCAGCATATCAAAATTATACAGCTTCATGTGCAGAATCCAAAATAAATCACTAGGTGGGTCCACGCGGGTCTCCAAGCCGCCTGCCTGGCAGCGGAGGGGTCACGGCGTGAGGCCACCGCCACAATCGCCGTGAGGTTGGAGTGCTGGGCTGCAATGTGGCCTACTGCCGGCAGGAAGTGAAGGATCGAATCATATTTGTGACCAAAGAAGACCATGAAACTCCAAGCAACGCGGAGCTGGTGGCCGACAACCCCAATGACCCGTAAGAGGAGCATTGACGGATCCTGCCCAACGGAGACCTCAGCTGGAACTGCCTGTGCCTTGGGGGCACGGCCAGCGGCCCGTGTGGGGAACAGTTCAAGGCGGCCTTTTCCTGCTTCCACTGCAGCACAGAGGATGTCAAGGGGTCGGACTGTGTAGACCAGTTCCAGGCCATGCAGGAGTGCATGCAGAAGTACCCGTACCTCTATCCCCAGGAGGAGGATGAGAAGGAGAAGCCAGCAGATCGATTAGAGGAATCGGCTGCTTCTGAGGTCGCTGCGACCAAAGAACGGAAGGGGTCCAGCTAAGAAGGCCTGGGGCGCTGGGCTCCAGTCTCCTTCAGAGCGTATGAACCTCTCCAAGGAAGTGTCTCTCCCTCTGTTGTTCTGTGCGTGTAATGTACAAAATAACGTATTGTGCTGATCAGGGGTCTTGGCCCCTTGACATATACACTGAAAAATGGGTTGTATGTATGTGTATCTCACATGAACCTAACAGTGAATGTAGCTGCCACTTCTGAATTCTCTTCTCAGATTGTCCTGAATTTTGCCACTTTGAAATAACATGCTGAATAATCTCAGCAACCAAAAATCATTATCTGAGAGCGAGCTGATTTATTCTGATTCATTGTATCCCTTTTAGTAGATTTTATACCCAGTTGGAAAGTGAAATAGAAACAAAACATCTTCCTTTAAAAGTGCTGGAGTGGGGCCGTTCCTTGTAGAAGGGGCAAGATGATCAGCCCTTGAGTATTTGATGAAGCACTATGCTTCATTTCTGATATATTTTGGTTTCCAGTTTGCATTGAGCTCCAGGTTTTCTACATTTGGGAAACAGAGCTTTGGACCCTCTGAGTGACTCCCTTTGTAAGTGAAGAGAAAGGCTGTTGTTTTCTGTTCTTGTTATTCCAAAAGCCCTGGCTTGGGGTCTGTGTTCACACTGGCTCTGTCTCAGCCTGTTCAGATGCAATGTTCTTGAGAGGTGGGGACCTCATCATTACCAAAGTAGCACCCGAGAGAGGAAACGGTGTCAACTAAAAGGAAAACATGATTTTTACCTGAAAAAAAAAATCACTGATGATCTAATGATTAATTACATGGGTGTGGTGTCAGACTGGTGACAAAGGTAGGTTTAATTATTCACTTGTTGGGGCTTTAGGCAAGTTAAAGTTTACTCTCTAAACTCAGTTCTCTAATCGGTTATCTGGAGATAGTACTCACTACCTCACAGGATTGCTGGGAAAGTTAACTGAGATGATATATATCCAGCTTCTAACACACGGTTCTGGGCACATATTAAGTGCTTAATAAATGTTAGCTTGGGCTTCCCTGGTGGTGCAGTGGTTGAGAATCTGCCTGCCAATGCAGGGGACACGGGTTTGAGCCCTGGTCTGGGAAGATCCCACATGCCACGGAGCAACTAGGCCCGTGAGCCACAATTACTGAGCCTGTGCACCTGGAGCTTGTGCTCCGCAACAAGAGAGGCCGCAACAGTGAGAGGCCCGCACACCGCGATGAAGAGTGGTCCCCGCTCGCCCCAACTAGAGAAAGCCCTCGTACAGAAACGAAGACCCAACACAGCCAAAAAAATAAAAAAATAAATAGCGTTCCCTTTTTAAACAAATAAATAAATAAATGTTAGCTCAATAAATGTAAATCCTAGCACATTAGCAATATGCTAAGAAAAATATTTTTTCTTTTCTGATCATCAGTACTAGTAAATGCACACTAAACAAGAAGTCAGCCCTGGCTGTGGCCCCCAAACAGCTAGGTGACCCACGGTCAACAATCCCCATCTCTGTACCTCAGCTGCCTTAATTATAAAATTAGAAATTCTCTCAAGTCTGTCCCTTTTATGGATTGATTCTCTCTCCCATATCTTTCAGCACTGCTCTCGCCGTTCTCCATCTCCACACCCCTCAACCCACCCCCAGCCCTTCTTTACCCTCTAAGCACGATGCACCTCATTTCTTTTTCTTATGTGGACAACTGAAGTCATCTCCTAATGGTTCACCCTGCCACGACTTTCTCTTATGTGGACAACTGAAGTCATCTCCTAATGGTTCACCCTGCCACCACTTTCTCCTTCTCCCAAGGCCTACGTCACATGGCTTCCAGAATTAGCATTCTACAGCCCAGTTCTGATGATGGCTCCTTGAAGCCTGCAGAATTCTCTTCCCAGTCTGGCCCCACTCTATTGTGAATGGTCATCCTTCCTCTCCTCTAACAATATTTGAGATCAGCTTCAAATGTCACCTCTTCTTTCAAGTCTAACTTCTCTGACACAAAGCTAGATTCCTCCTCCTTTGTGTTCCCACAGCTGGATGTACATACCCTTTCAGTAGCCCTTACTACTAAAGTGACTCTTAACAGCAAAGCAAGGTAACACAAAAAAATATAAAGTCAAGCATTTTAATTACCTGTACAAGAACTGGGTTGTAGTAAGTATTCAATAAATGTCAAAGAATTTTAAAAAGTGCTGTTAAGTGACATGACCAAAGACATAGCCCAGTTATTTTGGTTTCAAGTCCAGCACTCTTCTGGGAAACTGGGAGGAATGGACCAGAACTGTGTAAGCATAATGCTTGTGGAAAGGTGGAAATTTGAGGTCCCCAAGATTTTCTAAGTCTCTCTTTAGGTTGAATTGAAGGTCTGTTAAACTATGGATATAACAGATACCCGGCACAGCTCCTTCTTCCTTTTTAAAAAAATTAATTAATTAATTGATTATTTAATTTTTGGCTGCATTGGGTCTTCATTGCTGCCCACGGGCTTTCTCTAGTTGCAGCTAGCGGGGGCTACTGTTCGTTGCAGTACGCAGGCTTCTCATTGCAGTGGCTTCTCTTGTTGCGGAGCACGGGCTCTAGGCACGCGGGCTTCAGTAGTTGTGGCATGCAGGCTCAGTAGTTGTGGTGCACGGGCTTAGTTGCTCCGCGGCATGTGGGATCTGCCCGGACCAGGAAACGAACCCATGTCCCCTGCATTGGCAGGCAGATTCTTAACCACTGCACCACCAGGGAAGTCCCTCCTTCTTCCTTTTTTCCCCAACAAAATGGGCTAATAACAGCACTTACTTTACAGGATATCGCCAGGATCTGGGCAAATGAATTAATAAACGCAAAGTACTTAATAGTGCCTGAAAGTATGTGTTGGCTCTCATTATCATAAATCAGAAGCACTCCAAATCTATGTATACACTTGGACTTAAGGCACTCTGGAATTCCTAAAAGTACTCATTTTCTTTGGAAACCTGACCGACCAGCCAGAGGGTCCCTTACAGGGAGGGGCCAGACAGCCTCTACTGGCGACGTGGCAACCTCATGTCCTGAAAGAAAGCTGCTGCACTAGGGCAGCAGGAAAAGCATCACTGAAAAGCGAACCGGAAGGAAGATACTATAGAAAGGTCTTAGCTTCTCACTCGGTAACTTACAACAAAATTAGGATCAGAGACCCAAGCTGCCGCTGTAGTTCCCTCTAAGAGGCCTCTCGGGGAACACAAGACCAAGTTTTGCTTGGTCTGTGCCTTAACCCCGGCTGGATCTTTGGGGTAACCATCTGCCTATGCGAACAGGCGAGGATGGTCTCCCGGCAGGGTCTCTGCTCTCCCTAGATCCGGGAAGAGCTCCCTGGCCAAGACGCCACTTTCCCTCTCCGTGAGCACTTCCTTGGCCCCCCAGGTTCCCCCGGGCCAACCACACCCAGAAGGACCCCGGCCGCCCCGGGGCCCAGGCAGATCTGCACCTTGAAGTAGGCGACCTGTAGGTAGTTGTAGGGGCTCCGCTTGCTGAACTCTAATTCCAGCTCCTCGCTGAGCGAGTGGGTGGCCGACGGCCCGAGACAGCGGCGCAGGCAAGCGGCGCGGCGCAGCAAGCCCCCGAAGAAGCGTAGGTCGTGCAGGGCGGCGGCGCCCGAGGCCTGCGCCAGGCTGGGGGGCGAGTCCGGGTCCAGCTCCCATGGGAGGTCGGCGGCACACCGGGTGCGGCAGCGCAGGCGAAGGGCGCGCAGGGCGGCCCGCGAACGCAACGCCCGCTCCATGCTCAGAACCACCCCGGCCCAGTCACCGCGAGCATAGGCCGCGGTCCCCTCCGCGAAGAGCAGATCAGGCGCCGTCATGTCCCATTCCGCCTCGGACTCCGCCTCGGCCCGGCAGGCAGCGGTGGCGACCACCAGCAATGTGGTCAGCAGCCTCAACGAGCGCGCCGCCATGGCCGCTCAGACCTAACGGGACCGCTGGTCACCGGCCAGGGAGGCCAGGGAGGCCCGAGTCCCACCCCCGGGAATCCCCGCCCCGGAGTGAAGCCCCGCCCCGAGTGAAGCCCCGCCTCCTAAGCCCGGCAGCACACGCCCAGGAGGCTGCACCGCCTCTTTGGCCTTCCCCCAGCCTGGACCCCGCCCCTCAGCGGAACCAGGAGCGTCAGCCGCAGCCACACCTCCGAGCTCCGGGCAGCTCCGACGCCCAATGGCCAGGGAACACGGAAGCTCCGCCCATGGGCCTTTTTGCGCATGCTCTGCAGCCTCGCGCTGCCCGGGTAGTAGGGAGAGGCAGGTGCTGTCATGGAAGACGGTGCAACGCCCGGGACGACCCAGGGAGTCATAGAAAACCAAGGAGTTCTGTCGGCGGCAGGTTTGGGAGGTAGGCGGGGCGGGAGTCAGGTGGGGAAAAGAAGCCCTCCCGGAGTAGCTAGTCTGCCGGGCTCCGCGGGAGGCCGAGGGCGGGTGCTCACGGCCTGTGTTCCTGGGTGTGTGTCGCAGGAGCCCTGGTGGAGCTCACCCCGACCCCCGGCGGCCTGGCCCTGGTGAGCCCCTACCACACCCACCGGGTCGGAGACCCCTTAGACCTCGTGGCGCTCGCAGAGCAGGTGCAGAAGGTGAGGAGGCGCGGCTGGGGAAGTAAATGACCAGCTTCGTGCACGTTTGGTCCTCCAAACCACTTAGTGTGGGGTAGCATTTGTTCTCGTCTCCATTTTATACGCAGGGAAAACTGATGGTCATGGCGAGTCGGTGGCCTGACTCCAACTGATCTTCTGAGACCAACCAAAGACCCCTTCAGCTGCAAATTGAGTGCCCATAATCTCCCTTCATGGGAAGGTTTGCACAGTACTTTAAATATTCATGATTTCATTTGGGCCTTAGGACAGCCCTGTCAGGTAGGCAGTACAGTTATTCTTCCTATTTGACACGTGAAGGGAAGTTTCCAGGGACCTTTCAAGATCACTCTAACGCAGTTCTGCAGGGATGCATAGCCCGCTTACTTTAAACTGCTTCCCTAAGATCTTTACTTCTGACCTGAGGACTTGTAGAGCTTAACATCTTTTAGAAGGTCGGGGACTCTAAGTTTTGCCCTCTGTCTTCATTCACTGGACACAGTATTCCCAAGCCCAGTGCTTAGACATTGATTGCCAAAAGAAGTAAAATAAGGAGGAAATATGACGTAACAGAAATAACACTGGGAGTTTGGACACATGCGTTTTAATCTCAGTTTTGATATTAACTTGCATTGTGACTTGAGATAAATTACTTTTTTCTGGATCTCAACTTCTTTATCTATAAAGTGCAGGGTGTGAACTAGGAGAGCTCCTAGATCTAAATTCCTTGAAAAACCAGATTTCATCTAATCTTTCTTACCAAGACGTCCAGTTGTAGAACCCTCTTTGATATGTACAGGTACAGGGCCTTGCTACTTTAAAGCTTATGCTATCCCCCTTGTCCTTGTATACACGATCACATTTGGCCTTGGTTATGGTCAAAGGCCTTCATTTTGCTCGAAAAAAATTTAATAATATGCTCAAATTCCCTTACATGTACATCTCTACTTCAGTTTTGTTTGTTTTAATTAAGAAATTTTCAAATGCTTAGGAAAGCTCCTTTGATTCAAATCATGTGCTTTCTCTTTTCTAGAGAGGTGGGAAGCAAGGTATAACTTTTATGGATTAGGAGAACATTATGTGTCTTTTTAATCAGATCACCTATTGGGAGGGAGGCTCCCAAAGTCAGATCTTAGGCAAAACATTTTCAGTGGGTTACTGAGTGACCATTATGTGTATTACAATGGCCTGAAACAAAGAAAGAAGGAACACGGTTTTTGTCCTTTAGCCTATAATCAATCTAGTGAAATACAGAGGATGCATTATTGTGCTGCTTCCATTTTTCCAGTATTAGTCTTTGAGAAGCTGAAGAAAAAACGCTATGGAGATAAAGAGAATCAAGCATATTTCAATCTGTGTACTGAAATGTACTTTCTAGGAGGACTGACTTCTTAACATGCCATTTAGGCATTCGTGTGTGAAAGCTCGGGAACCCTGGTTTTAAGGCATGAAATTTGGAATCAGACTGATCTGTGTTGAAATCTTTAACTGCCATTTATTAGCTATGAAACCTTGGACAGGTTGCTTCACCTCTCTGAGTCTAATTCCTAAAATGAGAAAGTGAAGTTGGAGTTCATCGTCTCCAACTTCATAAGGTGTTATGAGAATTAAATGAGACAATATGCAAAGGGCCTCAGAGTGATTAGGGCCAGAGTTTGTGCTTATCATTATTGGTACTCTTTCTCTCACTTCTGTTTTAATTAGGCTCATTTGTGCACAAGTGACAGATTTGTTGCCCCCTTAAGAGAAAGGAGATTTACTGTAAGGCCACTCCTAACCCAGAACTATCCTAGCTCTAGGAACCACCTATTCTCTCCTTGGCCATAAGGTGCCTTATTGTCCTTGGAACAAAATGCAAATTCTTGTGTCAAGGGCCATAAAGCCTTACATGATCTGGTCCCTGCACTCTTTTTTACACCTCCCCTCACTAACTACTCTTAAGCTGCACTGGCCTTAGAAATGCCTGGAAGCTGCTTCTCTGGTTTTTTGCATGGCTGGCCCTTTCCTTTCCTTCAGACCCAAGTCAAATGTCACATCCTCAGTAAGGCCTTCTTTTTTTTTTTTTTTTTTGCGGTTACGTGGGCCTCTCACTGTTGTGGCCTCTCCCGTTGTGGAGCACAGGCTCCGGACGCACAGGCTCAGCGGCCATGGCTCACGGGCCTAGCCGCTCTGCGGTATGTGGGATCTTCCCGGACCAGGGCACGAACCCGTGTCCCCTGCATCGGCAGGCGGACTCTCAACCACTGTGCCACCAGGGAAGCCCTGGCCTTCTTATCTTTAGAAGGCTATACCCCACCCCATTCCAAATGACAGTATTATTAAATTGAATTTGAATGCCTCTTGACTACACGTGCATTCTAATTCCTGCAGTCCTCACCACTCCCTGTTATTAAACCAGTTGCTTCATTTCGTTATCTTTGATCTGCTTCTAGCATGTAATTACGGTTATTTCCTTCATAATAGTGCATCATTGTTCCAAGTACATACAACACTAATTATCTTTCTTTTTGGTGTCTGTATCACTCCCCAGGGCGGTGCTATGCAGTATGGTAGCCACTAGCTTCATATGGCTGTTGAGCCTTGGAATGTGTGGTTAAGTGCAGCTGAGAAACTGAGTTTTAAATTTTAATGTGAATTTGTTACCAAGCCCAAGCTTGCTCTGCTCACTGTACAACAGGCCAATAAATCAGGAGACGAGGTGTTGAGGCAAGGAATAGTGACGTTATTCGGAAAGCGGGGCGTCCGAGAAGCTGGCAGACTAATGTCCTATAGTGCCATCTTATCGGGGTCTGGTTGCCAATTTCATTTATAGAACAGAGAGAGGGAAGAGGTGAGGAAGTAAAGAGGCCATACGTCTTGCAGAATATCTCCTGGCTTGGCTAGTTTTGGGGAGGGGATGTGTTAATTTCTTCTTTTTTGCAGCCATTCACAGGTGGGCAGGGTCAGAATGTCTCCTTGTGAGCAGAACAAAAGCATTTTAGTTTAACATTCAGGCAGAGGGGCAGGGTTCCTGAGGCAGGCCATTATGTATGCTTATGCTATAGACAGCATCATTTTAGTGATTATAGTAACAAAAGCAGTGAAAAGCAAAGGTTAAAGTAAAAGAAACAGATTCAACATGGAGTCAGATTCTGTTCTTCCCTGTAACAATTTTAATTAATTTAAATTTTAAAACCTGGTAATTGATTCAATTACTGGAAACTTTTAAGTATACTTGGAAATATTTGAATATGTAATTCAACTCTTTCAACTAAATTTTATGAAGTCTCAGTAGAGATCAAGTTTTTCCAATGAAAATTTAGCATCCAAATTGATAGGTGCTGTGAATATAAGATATACACTTAATATGAAATGTAAAATATCTCTTAACAATTTTTATATTGATTACATGTTGAAATGATAATTTTTTTGATAGGTTAAATAAAATATTAGATTTTTTTTCTTCTTCTTTTTTGGCTGCGCCATGCAGCTTGCAGAATCTTAGTTCCCTGACCAGAGATTGAACCTGGGCCACCGCAGTGAAAGTGCCGAGTGCAAACCACTGGACTGCCAGGGAATTCTGTATATTATTAGAATTAATTTTACTTATTTATTTTTACTTTTAACAGGGCTACTAGAAAATTTTAAATTACATATGTGACTTGTTTCATATTCTAAAGGATAGTTGCATTAGACTGTAATCTTAACGAAGGCAGGGACCTCTTTCTCATGTTTGCCAGTGTGTGCAGTGCCTAGCATGGTGTCTGACACACAGTAATTGCTAAGTGTATATTCGTGGAACAGATAGAGGCTTGACTCAGCTTACTCAGTTGTTTGTATTCACTCGTAACATGGCTTATACCTGACCTTTACCTTAAGCTTCCACAACTAACCAGCAAATTCTCTTAATATTTCTTAGTTCAAATTTAACCTCTTACTTTCTTTTCCTTAACTTAATTGTATACCACTAGAAGTTAACCAGTTTTGGGGGGAATTCCCTGGTGGTCCAGTGGTCAGAACTCTGCACTTTCGCTGTCAGGGCGCGGGTTCAATCCCTGGTCAGGGAACTGAGATCCTGCAAGTTGTGCAGTGTGGCCAAAAAAAAAAAAAAAAAAAAAGTTAATCAGCTTTTTGTGAAAAGTAATCTGGAAGTTTCTGATGGATTTCTGATGTCTGAGTGATAATCCTTCCCAATACATGAATTGGTCACACCTGTCTCTCCTAGTTTTGAAAGTTATTTATTTTAAGCAATTTCCAGTGCCTTCAGTTGAATTTCCTAGCACATGGCAGACAGTCCTCTGTGTATATTATAATTGTTTCAGGTCTACATCATAGTGCAGTCTTCTAAAAATACATTTTAAGTAACAATTAGGAATGCAAATATAAGTTAAAATATAATTAAGTGTGATGTAAATAATTCAACTGAGGTAATGGTCAGATTAACAGATTCTTTCTATATATAGTTAGGTTCCTGTATAGCAGGTGATAAGAGGCATACCACAAGTGTCTTTGGATTTTCATTGTAAAACCCATCCCTGATTTCAGAAATGTTTAAATGTGAGGAAAAAAAATGGAGACCTGAGGAATAAGTGGGGTCAGTCAGGCAAAAGAGCAAGAAGGAAACATTGGGTGGAGGAGAGGGCATAGTCCATATTATTTGGAAGCAAGAGAGAGCAGGGCATGTTGGAAGACTGAAAACTTTGAGTGTGACTAGAATCTAGAGTGAACAAGGTAGACGCTTTGGGAGATAGAAAAGGAGCACTTATTTCTGTGATGTGGGTCGTGTCAGCATTGGCTTTTTGTAAGCAGTACTGTTTGAGCTGGGCCTTGGGATGAGTGGGCGTTCATGGGGGAATGGTGAGAATGGGAAGAGTATTTTAGGCATAAGCAAAGATGTTAACATTACATTGGGATCTAAATAAGAACATCGTAGAAGCCTTATCCTTTTTTTGACCCACAGTTCAGTTTTTTTCTCACCTTAGGCTAATGAATTTGTCAGAGCAAATGCCACCAACAAGCTGACAGTCATAGCCGAGCAAATCGAACATTTGCAAGAACAAGCCAGGAAGGTAAGTAGTGGCTTTTAGATAAGCGTTCATTTTCTTTGCTTAGTTCATAGAATTGACTGAACTTGCTTATAATCGTTGTAACTTACTTGTTTCAGTACGTCCTAGAAATATAGAAGTGTTGAGTAAAATGGAATAAGCCCAAGAGGTTAAGTATAAGTGTTTTCACTGGGAGAAAGCTCAGTGAGATAAAGCATTTTGAGGGGAAACTATGTTTTCAGTTATAAAAGAAATGTACTGACCACAGAAAAATTGGAAGGAAATGTAAAAAACATTCAAAAGCCAGTAACACTCAACGTTTTGAAATACAATTTTCCTAAAGGCATTTTTACACCATAGTAGCGTAACATTGTATAATTTTTCTCTTCAGTATCATCTGGATCTCAGTCATGATTCACTGCTGTGGGGGAGCAAGACCCTAGGCATCGAACGGTTTCCAGATTTTGTGTGGGATGGTCATTGAGTATGAGTGCCTGTTACCTAATACCTAATTGGTTACATCTCTGCGGTTCTTAGGTATTGGAGGATGCTCGCAGAGATGCTGACTTGCACCATGTAGCTTGTAATATAGTGAAAAAACCTGGCAACATTTACTACCTTTATAAACGGGAGAGTGGTCAGCGGTATTTTTCGATTATTTCTCCAAAGGTCAGAACATTTAATTTTTGCACAAAAATCTACTCTTGTCTTTGAGAAATTCTTGGGTGTGTTGTTTGTGTGTGTGTGTGTGTGTGGTGTGGTGTGTGTGAGAAAATGTAGGCACAGGGGTTGGGAAGTGGTTTTCTAGAAAACTGGAGGTGGCATGAGCCCAGACATGACTCTGAAAAATATGCATGTGCTTAAATTATTTCACAGTCATTATCTCTGTTAAGGGAGGTATCTGATGTGTAATGTAATGGTTTCTAAGAATGATTCTGACTGGTCTGGAGTGAAAAGCTAAAAAAGAAAATTGTGGTAGAATTAGGACATGAGCTCAGTTTCTTTATCTCCTGCCCTGATCAGAACTGACTCCTTTGCCTTCTCTAGGAATGGGGGACAGGTTGTCCACATGACTTCCTTGGTGCCTACAAGCTACAGCACGACTTGTCCTGGACTCCGTATGAGGACGCTGAGAAGCAGGATGCTAAAATCAGCATCGTGAACAAGTTGCTAAGCCAGCCAGTGGCTCTGCCTCCAAGCACTGAACCCAGCTTCCAGGGCTTCACTTCCACTTCCAGAGTGGACTCTGACAGAGGCTGTCATGACTAGGACCTGTCACCTCCTTCTTGCCCCAATCTCTGCCTTGATGGGAGGTGGCGTGAGAATCGAGGGCATGTAGGGGAATCATGAACTTCTTTGAAGGTGGTCCCGTGTGAATGTAAATGCTGTCGTTATTACTTTTAGTTGGGATGGTAAAGAATCACATCAGTCTCTTTTGGGATCCTCTCCAGGTCACAGATACTCAACTGGTCAGTTTCAGAGTACTGGCCAGTGTACTTTCCTTCTCCTTTCTCTCCATCTGTTCTCCCATAAGTCAGAGCATTAGAGAAAGAAGGGTTTCTTCTTCCCTCGAAAAGATTGGCAAGTCATTTTCCAGAGAGGACTGTTGTTAGTCTCTTAGTAACTAGAAGTGTTTGAGATTGGGCTTGTGGCTATTTGACAGTTGGTGCAACTCCAGCTTCAGATTCGTCTGGGAACCAGAATGTTGGGTACTGGCAGATGATAAACAGCTTGGCTTGGCTCGCGAGCGAGTGTGTGGTTCTGGCATTTCTGCACGATTGATAAGGTTTGGCTTGTCCCATTCTGCTCTTTCTGCTGAGCTAGGATGACTGGAGAATTCGAGGCAGCAACAATGGCCAGGTTTCGGGACAGTCAGCCTCCAAACTCACAGAATTTTAGACTTGGAAGAGATTTTGCAGGCTACCACTAACAATGTTATGAATCCACTCTCTAGCCCCACTGAGCAGGAGATCCAGAGTTCCGCCATCTGCAGCAGGAAGAATCCATTAAGTGGCAACTTTAGAATATTGTGGAAAAGAGAATAGGACAGTGGGTGAGAAACAAGAAAAACAGCCAACCTGTTGATTATGAGTTAACTCAGATTAAAATTCATTTTGACCTGAATTATTCAGGAACTTAACAGAAGCTTTTTGGCTGAGTTACTCTATGCTGATTCTGACTGAGCTCTTGTGGGACTCTACCTCACTTCCTGTTTGTTCAGTGGAATTAGCTAAATTGATAGCATAGCCAGCATTGCTGTACTTCCTTCAGGGCCATATAATCTGTGACAACATGCTGTAAAAGGAGTGAGAGATCTGTACTTGAAATCAAATTGCCCAAGTTCCTTTCTGGGGATGAATGTCCTTTGTGTTGATCTGCTTGGTAATGCCACAATCTCATCCTGGTGTTAAGGGCCTTTCCTTATAAGCTTCGCTCCCTGTGAGCTGTAAATGGTCCACAAAGGCCTAGCAGAGGTTGGGACTAGAGTCTGTCAAGGTCGCACAGATGATACTTGGTCACTCAGTTCACAGGAGGATGCTCTGGAGGCAGCCGCGAAAGCCTCTGGCTGGGAGGCTGCGGGAAATGGGACGCACACACACACAAGTGGTGTAGGAGTTGATTCTTACTACAGAAAGTCTCCCAGAGTTTCAGAAGGTTTTGACTTGCACGATAATGACGTTTTGAGTAGGTGCTTTGTTATCCATTGCTGCAGTAGTTACCACAAACAGTGGCTTGAAACAGCACACATTTATTATTTCAGAGTTTCTACGGATCAGGAGTTCAGGCACACTTAACTGGGTCCTCTGCTTCAGGGTTTCTTTTCTCACAAGCCTGCAGTCGAATTACTGGCCAGGCCTATGTCCTCATCTGAAGGCTCAGCTGAAGAAGGATCTGCTTCCAAGCTCACTTAAACTGTTGGCAGAATTTCAGTTCCTCAAGGGTTTGTAGGACTGTGGAGCTCTGTTTACTAATGAACTGTTAGCCAGAGGCTGCCCTTAGTTCTTCGCTACATGAGCCTTACCAACATGGCAACTGTCTTCATCAAAGCCAACAAGGATGAGAGTCTGCTAGCAGGATGGAAGTTATGGCAGTGACATCTCATATCTTGGCTGTGCTCTGTTAATTAGAAACAAGTCACTAGGCCAGCCCACGCTCAAGGGAGGTAATTACCTAAGGGTGTGAATACCAGAAGGTGGAAATCCTTGAACCTTAGAATCTGTATGCCGCAGTGCTCAGTTAGAGGGAGAAGGAAGGCTGTGGGTAGAAGAGGCAGTATTACAAAGTGGTTAGACTTGGTGGCTTTGAAGTCACAGATCTGGACGTGACTCTCAGCTCTGACAAAATAACCTCCCCCTAGTGTTCCTGCTTCCTCCTCTGGTCCCTTCTCCAGTCCATTCTGTATTCAGTCATCAGCTTGATCTTTTGAAAATGCAAATCCACCTCACCCTTGACATTTATCCTAACCACTGGAACAGAGAGCAGTGTGATTCAGGAGCAAACTCTCTTCCGTTCAATAAGGTGTGCTCCTGGCACTGACCACCAGGTGGCGTCACTGCAATTTCCTGGTTGTCTTGAAAACGCAAACCGACCTCACTTTTTAAAATTTTTTTACTTTGTTACGAAGGATATTGCATTTTAAATTTTTGTGAATACTGCTACAGATCCACCTCACCCTTGACATTTCCTAACCACTGGAGCAGAAAAGAACAGTGATTCAAAAGCAAACTTTCTTTTGTTCAATAAGGTGTGCTCCCTACACTGACCACCAGGTAGTCCCATTGTGCTTTCCTGATTAAGCCAGTTACCAAGCTTAGAGAAAGTTAGTGGCATTGTGAAGTGATTTTGGAGGTAGGATCTCCTAGGAGGACTAGCACCCAGTGGTTATAAACAGTAACCATTTTTCGCTCATCCATCCATCTATTCATCCATAAGTGAGTAATACTTAATTACTGAGTATTAAGTGCCTTCCAGGTTCCAGATTCTGGAGAATGACACAGGTGAGTAAGACAGGCCCGTATTTCCAGGAAGCTCACGGTCTAGTGGGGGAGAAAGCAAGTCAGCCATTACAACATGGTATAAGAAGGACTATGATAGAGGTGCACATGGAATATCATGGAGCACCAGGGAGGGCTGCTTAACTCAGCTTGGAGAATTTGAGAAGACTTTTTGGAAGAGCTGACACCTGCTTGGGTGTTGAAAAAGGAGCAAGAGTTAGAGCTTGTTTGGAGGCTCCAACTGTCGTCTCTGTAGGAAGGATGTCTTTGGGGGTTAGGGCAGGGTTTATTTTTGGATGGAGTTTATTTGTGAATGAACAAAGGGATATCCACTTAACAAGCCATATCAACCAGAGTAATCCTGCCAGTCAGGAAGGGTGGAGTGAGATAGGTCCCAGCCAGAACACTCTTACTTCTAACAACTAGGAGATAGGTTGATGAGAAATAGGATGAAAAGTAATTCTAGACAAAAAAATAGCACGTGAGGGACACTGACAAGAAGCAATATGACATTTGGGGAATTGCAGCTACAGTGAAGAATATTGGCCAGGCGGGTATGAGAGGAGAGCTAATTGAAGGGTTGGGGGTAGGGAGTTGGTAAAATTGGCCTTTTTAGAAAGCTCGTCTTGGCAGTGGAGGATGAATGGGGGAGAAACCACTGGGAGCCTCCAACCCAGTCCAGGCAAGAGATGTTGGAGGTTTGAACAAAGATGGTGATGGACTGAGAGGTGGTGTATTTCATCAATTGTAAACGTACCTTTCTTCCCCACGTTTTAATCTCTCAAACCTAGATGCTTCTAGATGTCAGTAGTATGTCATCGTTTAATAATGGTTTGTCTTAACAGTGGATGGCATCTTAGGCTTGATGAAGTATGGCATTTTGAAAGTACAGTAGATCACCATCTTGTTAACTAATACGATGTGGCAGAATGAGTGGAAGGAAAGAATCTTAGATAATGCTTGAATTTCTGGCTTGAGAGTGTGGATGGTGGGAATCCAGTCAACAAAATGTGGAAGAGGAAGACATCCCTGCTATTTTCCAAAATAATTAGCAATCTGTATTTGCCTCAATAATCCACCATGCTGGCCCTGCCTGGTTCACTGGGTGTAACAGCTGACACTACTTCCTTTTCTCCACATTAGCATTCCAGAAGGAGGGAAAGAAGGCTTGCTTGTGTCCTTACCTTCTCAAGTTATCAGTCCACAAGTATTGAGAGTATTGGTGGTGTAGACACAAAGATGATAAATACTGTTTAGTGAGCTTTTTTTCTGCCAAGCATAGCCAACTGTTTGATTTAATCTTTATATAATCCACCATCAATGAGGTATTATACAGTATTCCTATTTTACAGAGCTGGGGCATCTCAGACATTAAGCAACTGGCCCATGGTTACACAGATAAAAAGTGGCAGAGATCAGGCTCAGACATTACTATTTGATTAAAGTTTCATCATAGCTATAACCATAACCTGCTTTGGCCGATTAGGACAGTCCTAGAATATCTCTACATAGAGGTGTGAATAAGTTAAAATACAAAAGTGACAGAGTAACGTGCATATGGGATACTATAGGAGTAGTTCACTTGAGTATTTAGTGATGAGCATGCAGATGATGTATATCAAGGTCCAGAGAAGGTAAGTAACTTACCTAAGGTCACACAAAAGCAATTGAGCCCACATCTCTGGCACTAAAGCCCATGTGCGATCCCCCCACATACAAGATAAGGTTCATTCCCTAAAGGAGCCAGAGCTTGGGAGGGAGGAGCTAAGTGCCTGGAGTAATTAGACTTCCGTGGTCCAAGCAGCATTTGATTCAGTGGACTACTTCCTACTCAAAAGCTTTGTTCTTCATTTTGATTTGGAATATTACCATCTTCTGCTTCACTGGCTGCATCTTTTCTGTCTCCTGACACTTATAGTTTGGACTGCTCTGGGGCCAAGTCTTTGGCCCTCTTTTCTTTCTCTACTAGGTGATCTAATCATTTCCCATGGCTTTAAATGCCACCCATATGCTCTTGGCTCACGTGTGTGTCTCCAGTCCTGATCCCTCCCTGAGTTTTATGCAGACTTCATTTATCGAACAGCTTCACTTGATGTCATTACAAACCTAATGTGCCCAAAATGGAAGTGTTGAGTTATACCCCAAACCTGTTTTGTTACCAGTGCCTCTCTTTCCATCAGCACCTGTGTCACACTGCTGTTGAGGCCAGAAACCCAAGTCATCCTGATTCTGTTTGTTCTTCCCACACCAATCAGCAAGTCTTCTCAGCTCTGTCTTCAAAATACATCCCACATCTGACTGCTGCTCACCACCTCCACCCCTCCCCCTTAGTCCAGGCCACCAACATCTCTAGCCTGGACGAATGCAGTAGCCTCCTAACTTGCCTCCCTGCCTCCATTCTCACCCTCCATTCTGTTTCCACAGAGACTGTAGTCATCCTCTTAAAAAAGTGAGTCTGGTTATACCTCTGTAAAAAATGACCCCCAAATTTCTCATTACACTTAGAATAAAGTCCAGACTCTTGCCAAGGTTCTATGTGATGTACCATTCTCAGTACTCACTGCATTCCCACTGACTGTGCTCAGCTCATCAGCACATCAAGCCTGTTCCTGCTCCAGCGTCTTTACATTTGTAGCTCTATCTGCCTGGAACATTTCCCCAAGGTCTTTTCGTGGTTTGTGTCTTCTCAACATTTAGGTCCCTGCTCAAATATCACTTCACTCATTACCCTATCAGAAGTACCAACTCCTCTCACATCAAAATACTTCTGGCCCTGTTTTGATTTCCATGGCACTTGTCGTGACTAGACATTATTTGTTGCCTTTGCCCCATACTTGAGTGTAAGTTCTCTGAGGGCAGAAACAGTATCTTGTTTATTGCTATATCCCTAGCACCTAAAATAGTGCCTGGCACATAATAAATACTCTAATAATGGATGGATGGATGGACATCTGCAGCTCCGTACTTACATCCTGCAGGGCGTCTAAATTAATGCAGCTAAGAGAAATAGAATGTGAGCCACATGTGTGATTTAAAATTTTTTAGCAGCTACATTAAAAAATAAAGAAGAACAGGTGAAATTAACTTTAATAATTTACTCTAACCCAGTATATAATATTAACATTTTAACAAATAATACTAAAAATTAGTTATTTTACATAGTTTTTTAAAACTCAGTATTCAAACTCTGGTAAATGTACAGCTGCCTCAAGTGAGACTAGCCACATTTCATGTACTCAAGAGCCACATGTGGCTAGTGGCTATCATGTTAGTACAAGTGTAGACAGTCACCCTACTGTTCTTGTTCTCTACTTATGTGAGATACAGAATGGGAGGAGGCTAGACGCTTCTGGTGGCTGGGGAGGAGGGTGTTTCTTAGCTCTCCCTGCTTCGTCTCCCTCTTTGGAAGGAAGCCTTGGGGATGTCCAGGCTAACAGAGGCATGATCATGTCCTTAGAATGATGATGATGATGATGACTGAGCTGCTGCGCTGTGCTGAGCATTTCATATAAGCTTATTTAATTCTCACGGCAATCCCATTTTACAGATTTGGTTGCGGAAACCAAAGTAACTTGTTCAAATTTACACATCTGCCAAGTGTTAGATCTGGAATGTACATCTGGCTAAAAGTTAAAGCCGGTATAATCGTATGTGACCATTTTTATTTTGCCACTTTAATGGTCCATGTAGCCTGGACAAATGAAGAGAAATACAAATGATAGAAAGGAGCTGACCTGACTCTTGGGCTTGGACTCCCAGCACAGATGAAGTTGCCTCCATCCTGATTCTCCCTTTTAGTTTCTCAAACACCTTAGGTGTGACTTGAGTGTCAAACTGTGTTCAGGTCTCAGATCCACTAATTAATAACAGTGTAACCTTCAGTAAAATCGAGTAATGCCCATTTCCTCTCTGGAGAATGGGAATGCTAATACTAACATCAGGGGCATTTGAGAAAATCCAGTAAGATGACTATAACGTCTGTAAAGCATTGAGCACAGTGCCCAGTGGCTAGTAGCCACTCAGGACAGTCTAGGTCCTATACTTCTCTTCCCCCTCCAGGCTGCAAGATGAGGCAAAGAATCACTTGACCTCCTAGCTCCACCCCTTTTCTTCGCATATTCTGTGGGGCCCTGGAAGCTATTGCTGCTGGAACTTAGCAACTAGGTAGGTCAGAGTAAGTGGGGCAGGTATTAGAACTGGTGCTTGGGATCCTGCCCAGTACTAACACGTTTCTCTCTGTGGCACGTATTCATCCAGTTGTGGAACCTAAACACCTCAGAGAGGCTCTTACCTCCTCCCTCTCACTCCTCTCCCACACTCTTCACATTCCATCTCACAGTGGCTCCTGGTCCGACTACTCATTCCTTTCTGCTGCTGTCCAACAGTATGTCTTTGCTCCAGCCCCCCTCAGCTCATGCAGTGTTACATAGCCTTCCGCCACACTGGCTGCCAGGATAATCTTTCCAAACCAACCTGGCCATGTCACTTCCCTACTTAAAATCTCCTATTTTCAGGACTGAAAATAGCTTGTCATTGATCCAACAAGTATGGGGGTTGGGGGATGTACTTTATGCCTAAGCGTTCTTATGGGCACAAAGATACAGCAGTGTACCAAGCACAGCAAAAGCCCTGCCCACACGGAGGGGGCTTACATTCTAGGGGCCCTTCACAGTCTGGACCCCAGCATCCCTTTACAGCCTATCTCCCCGCAACTCCCTTCCAGCCCACCTCCCTCCCACACGCCGTGCACTCTGGTATCTTCTCCTGCCAAGCCTGTCCACGCTCCCCGTGTTAGACTCGTCCCCTCCTCTCGGATCCCTCCATTCCCCCTGCCGCGCCGCTGCAAGGCTCCCCGGCAAACTGAGGCCCCTGTTCCTGCTAAATAAGGCCCCGTGGCCCCTCCCCTGCCCCTCGGGGATTGTGAGCTAACAGCCGTGGGGGTGAGAGGCTTGGGACGACGCGGCTCCCCCTCTCCTGGGCTGGCCCCTCTCCACCGCCCAGGAAGCGGGAAAGGAGTGCGGGCCCCCACCTCATCTAAGAATGTCTGGTCCCCAGGTAAGCAGCCGCAGCGTCGCACGCGCCTCCCCCAGGGTGCTGTCGGCGACCACGGCCCTGGGGGGAAGGAGCTGTTCCGAAGCGCGGGCGCCCAGCCCCGGCTTCGACTCTTCCATCTTTTCGCCTGGGCGTCGTCGCCGTCGCTGTCGTCCAGGACCGACGCGGCACAGCGGGCAGGGGAGGGGCGAGGAGGGGAGCGCCGGTGGCTCCAGCTCGGACAGACCGGCGTCGGGAGGAGGCCGGCTCCCTGTCGGGCTGTTGGCCTCTAGGGTGGCGGGATGGAGTGGGGGCGGCCAGTGGGGGGCGGGGCGTTTCTAACCCGAGGGGCCGTGCGCGTGGCTCACCACCCGCGGGGGAGCGCCGCCTGGGGCCTTCTCGCTCCAGCGCTGCGCGGGTTTCCAGGCAAGGCACCGACTCCGCCACGCCTTGCCTCTCCTGAGAAATCGCCGAGTCCCGCGCAACTCTCCCCTCTTCTTCCGCTAGCAGCCCCAGCGTCGGACATTTCTGCTCGCTCACTTCGTGCTCCTCACTCACCAGTCTCATGGCTGGTTTCCTTTTCTTCAGCCTCTCCCCTCGAGACCACCCTCCACCCCCAACCCACATCTGATCAAGACACCCCCTTACCAGATAAACATCACTGCCCGCCCACAGCGGCAAGGCAAGGTCACAGCAGCTAGGCAAGGTCACAACTGTGGCCTCCCTGCCGGCTTTGCCTCCCGGCAGCCCTGTCTCCCTGGGACCCAGTCTCCTCATTGGGCTTGCGCCCTTGCAATTTCCTTTGCCAGGAAGCACCCCCCTTTGTTTATGCCCGGAGACCCTCCGTAAATATCACATTAGCCAAGCCTTCCCCTTGCCCCACCCCAGACTTAATCTTCCCTGGACACCCTCAGCAACCGGACAACCCCTTGTACAACAAGAGTTGCCACACTGCCATCACCGTTCCTACACACATCTGCCTCCCCTACCAGACTACCAGTCTCCTGAGGGTGCCCAGAACACACAGGCCTGGCGCACAGCAGGCATCGGCAAATAAAGATCATAAACGTTGGGTAGATGCTGGGTGTGCTGAGGGGCTGGATTGTTCACTTGAGAAGGCTTCTCACAGGACAGACTAGACAGGCTTTGAGTGATTCCGTGCAGGGAGAGGATCTCGGGCAAGCACCAGAGGGCTCTATTCATTTAACAATCATTGAACAACTTCTATTGTCAGGCCTCATGCCCGGCACGGGGGACCTCGGTCGGCACTCAAGTTCGTTCCCCTGTAGTAGAGAAGGAAGACCACATAGGCGGTGCCAATACAGAGTGCCAAGTGTCACAGGGCGAGCACAAGGAGATATGGCAATGCAGAGGAGGAGCAGCTCAAGACTTGAGGGGGTGTCAGGCTTCCCAAAGAGGCCCACCACCCAACCCAAGACCAGAGTGGGGCAGAGAAGGGGTCAAGTGGCAATGGAGAGAGGAGGCTGAGAGTCGAGCAGGGCTTCATCATGAAGGGCTTGCATACCACATGAAGGAGCTGGACTCCATCCTGAGGGTGTTGGGGAGCCACTGATGGCTTCCGAGGAGCCGGGAAGTGACGTGAGCTAGTCTTGCAGGCCACTGCTGGGCAAGGCCTCAGCTCTGACCCCCTCCTCTGAGACGCCTCCTCTGAGCCCCCTGACAGGCGGGGCCCCTCTTCTGTGCTCCCTCAGCAGCCTTGTCACCTCCTCTTCTGTGCAGGGTTGAATGCCTCTGCCAGACTGAGCTTTTTTGAGAGATGAGAGCAGGTCTTAATCTTCTCTGTCCCAAGACCAAGTGTTTGCTGAATGAATGGATTTTTCCTTTTTTCTCTAAATTTCAACAGCTCTTACTCTCAGCTCCACATCCTTCCATACCTGGGGCCTGTGCTGCAAATGGCTTTTAATTGGGAAGGAGGAGGCCCAGTTCCAATCCCAGCTCCACTGTTTGCTGGAACAAGTTGCTTAACTGTTCTGAAACCTCAGTTTCCCCATTGTTAAGATGAGTTACCACCATGAACTGCCTATAAGTCTCCACAGGCATGCATGAGTCTTGTTTTCCTGAACAGACTGTAAATTCCATGGTCCAGGCAGGGGCCAAGGGCTTTCCCCAGAACCTTGCTCAGTCTGAGCTTACAACGAATACTACGATCAGTCCTGTTGGTTGGTAGACAGCAGAGTACACAGGAAAGAACACTTACGGTGAAGTTGGAAGTCTTGTTCTGCCACTTCCAGTGTGACCTTGAACAAGGTTCTTCCCCTCTCTGAGTCTTCTTTGCCTTACCTGGCAGACCTCACAGGGCCATTGGAAACCATAGAGGTGAAAGTGCTTTGTGAATGAAAGAGATACTATAGTAGACAATTAATGGCACATTAATTTAAAAAAACCAAACCGTGTAGTAGTATAGATGAGGTGTGTCTCGTACTTGGTGGACATACCCCAGGTATCTGCTGACTGCCTCTGAGATGCTGGGATGCTGCTCTTACAGGTGCAGACTAGGCTGGAACAGAGGTGCTTGGTCTTGCTCGGGTCAGCCCTGAGACTCAAGACAGACCAGAAGGGAAGGTTGATAGGGAGGGAGCAGGCATCCAATCCTTTGCCCCCCTCCCATCCCAGATTTTTCGGACTAGCATTGCTTCCTGTCTTAGGTTTTGAGGGGACCTGGCATGACAAGGTCTCAGGAGTCCCAGTGGCTTTGGCATTGTAGCTACTGACACCCCTTGGTGAATGAAGCTGGCCTATGGGAGCAGTTAGCTCCACCGTGCCGCCTGATAAACTCCCAGCCCCAAATTCCAAGTCCAGCCCCCTCTCAACCTCTGACGTACTGGTGGCAGTATTTATGGGAAAGGACCATGATTTGTCTTAGCTCTTGCCCAGACCAGAAGGGCCTGGGGCTGTACAGAGGGGCTGTATGGAGGCAGAGTCTCAGCTTCCTCACCTCGAAAATGAGTGGGGATTAAATGAGAAAACACCTTGGAACTTGTACATTTTACTCACGTACAGGATTGCTATTTGTGGGTAGTGTGTTTACAACCAGTGGGGCCTCCCTGTTTTAGAGAACGCTGGGGCTCTTTCTCCAAAAGAAAGTTTCACAGACGGTTTATGTGTAAGGAGTGCACATGTTTGGTCTTAGAGTGAAAACGGACACAGAGGGACTGTGAAAATGGCCAGGGCCAGCTGATTCCCTGCTGCTGAGAGAGGCTGAGGGAAGGGAGGAGGCCTGGGCAGGGCCTGCTCCTGCACAGGGAGGCCGTAGCTGCCCAGCCAGACTGGCCATATGAGCTCCCTCATTGCCTGCACAAACCTCCTACCCCACAAACCACCTGCTGCTGAGATTATGCCCCTGGTAAGAAGCACCAGATTTAGAATCAAACAGGAGGGATTGGGCTTCCCTGGTGGCTCAGTGGTTGAGAGTCCGCCTGCTGATGCAGGGGACACGGGTTCGGGCCCTGGTCCGGGAAGATCCCACATGCCGCGGAGCGGCTGGGCCAGTGAGCCATGGCCGCTGAGCCTGCGTGTCCGGAGCCTGTACTCCACAGTGGGAGAGGCCACAACAGTGAGAGGCCCGCGTACCGCAAAAAAAAAAAAAAAAAAAAAAAAAAAAACAGGAGGGATTGATTCTCCTCACCTAATGTGTGACTTTGAGCAAATACCTCCATTTCTTAGGACCCCAGTTCCCTCATTCATGAAACGGGGAGAATTATAGCACCATCTCCTAAGGTTGTCAGGAGCAGAAGAGGGAACGTGGTGGAAGTGCCATGTGAACTATTCAGTGCTGTCCATATTCATTTTCTGTTGCTTATCTCTTCCCCTGTTGACGCTTGGGGCACCTCAGCCACAGCCCTGTCCTTCGGAGGGAGTGAGCGTGGCCTCCGGGACAAAGGAGCCTGAGTCTGCAGCGGGCCCTTTGTGCTTCCTTCCCGTCAGGTGGCCTCTCTCCCCCTGGGCCACTTCTGGGGTTGAGGGGGTTACCCCTTCCCAGTGTTTTTGTTCCTGTGGGGCTCACTCCAAAGTATTAAAAGTAGCTTTATAATTAAAAAAAAAAGAAAAAAAAAGGAGGGCTCATTTATGATAAAGGTCTCTATGACAAAGGCTCATCTCTCAGATGGGGGAAGGGCACATACCCCTTGGACCCTGGGCCATGGGAGTGCCAGGAGGGCCAGCGTATGGGCTAGAGGGAGGTCTGTGCTGTAGGGCAAGGGGTGTAGTCAGAGAGGGGTGGAAGCTATGGTCGTGCTGGTTCACTCACTTTGCTATTGAACTTCCCCAGGCGCTCATCTTCAGCACCTTTGTCTTACCTCCTGGGTCTCCTCCATCTACCAACATGAAACCATGTTGGGAGGGCGCAGCTCTGGGATGAGGTCTAGGGGAACAGGAGCTACTGGGTCCCTGGGAGCCTCTTTTGGGACTCTTTGACCTTGACAACCCCTTGTCCCTCTCCCCTGGGCCCCAGGTCAGCACACCAGTTTCTTCCTAACCAAAGAGCAAAGCCACGCCCAGATGAATGAATTTTCCTGGAAGGGTGTTGCCAGTGCCTTGTCCCTGGCCAACATGATCCTGGGGCTCTTCTCCGTCTTCTGCAGCTTCTGCAGGTAGGTCTGGGGCCCAGCAAGCTTTTAGCCAAGAGCTGGAGCCAATGGCATGAGGGAAGGAGTGGGGAGTCTAGAGAGCCAAGCTCTGAGGCGTACAGATCAACTGGGGGCAGGAGAGAGTGCAGTAGGTTGGGAGTCAAGGGGTCAAGATCCTAGCCTCAGTTCTACCACCAGCCTGCTATGCGACCTTAGCTAGGTCATATCCTGAGCCTCAGTTTCTCCATCTTTAAAATAAGCAGCTCACATTGTGATCTCTATAGTTCCTTCCAGCTATGGCAATCTAGAATGGTTTCTATGAGAAAATCAAGAGATTTTGAGATTTCTGTTCTGGTAGCCTTTGCACAATCCTTGGGTAGGCAGGCTACCATTAAATTTTTTTGATTCTTAAATTACAGCATATGATCTGGCAGAATATTTGAAATTAGCACTGTTCTGGAAACTCTGAGACATGTACATGGGCCCCCAAAAAAGTTGTAGGCAAATTATGTTTCTATAAATTGAATCATATTTCAATGGCTTTGGGAAATCAGCTCTTTAAAGATAAGTCCTTTATAATGCAAATAACATCCTCCTAATCTGTTTGATTCTTTATAACCATGAGCAAGTGACTTCTCTGGATCTGTTTCTCAACCATAAAATAAGAGGATTTTACCTGATGATGTTTAAGTTCCCTTCCAGTTTGAAAATTATATGATTCTCTAAGTCTGGGTTTTTGGGGTCTCATAAAGTGGGTCATACCTGCAGCAGAAGATTGCTGTCTTCTTAGTTCAACCTAATCTTCTGGGAGTGTAGTTTTTATGCCATGATGGTAGGCCCAATTCCCTTTAGACACATAGGTATGGATCTAAACAAAGGAAATACTAAGGTTGTTTGGGCACAGCTGAAGTCTGGGGTCAGGCTCTCTGTTTGCTTCTGCTGGGCCATCCAAGCATTGCAGTCAGGGTGTCGACTTGCGTATGGCCTCCTAGGGCAGTTTGGTCTGAGAGTGTGGTAGCTGATTTCAGAGGAGTCTGGGAGCATATGCTGGAAAGAAACATAGAATCCTTGAATGTAGGGTCTGAAAGACATCTTAGAAATCATTCAGAGCATCAAAATACATGAGGCAAAAACTGATATAACTACAAGCAGAAACTGATGACTCTATTGTCATAGCTGGATATTTCTATACCCCTTTATCAGTAATTGATAGATCCAGCAGGCAGAAAATCAGTAAGGATATAGTTGAATTGAACAGCACCATCAATCCACTGGATCTAATTGATATTTATAGAATACTTCATCCAACAATAGCAGAATACACATTCTTCTCAAGCTCACCAAGATAGACCACATTCTGGTCTGTAAGACATACCTTAACAAATTAAAAAAAACAGAAATCATACGAAGTATGCTCTCAGGCCATATGGAGTTAAACTAGAAATTAATAACAGAAAGATAACTAGAAAATTCCAAAATACATGGAGGTTAAGCAACTTACTTCTAAATAATACATAGATAAAAAAAGGAGTCTCGAGAAATTTTAAAAAAATATTTTGAACTAAAAGAAAGTGAAAATACAACTTATCATAATTTGTGAGATGCAGTGAATGCAGTACTTAGAGGGAAATTTATAGCATTGAATGCATATATTAGAAAAGAAATCTGCTCTGTAAAAGACCACGTCAAGAGAACTAGAAGACAAGCCACAGACTGGGAGAAAATATTTGCAAAAATACATCCGATAAAGAACTACAGTCCAAAATATACAAAGCTTAACACTCATCAATAAGAAAACAACCCAATTAAAAAAGGGCCAAAGACCTTAACAGACACTTCACCAAAGAAGATATCCAGGGGCTTCCCTGGTGGCGCAGTGGTTGAGAGTCCGCCTGCCGATGCAGGGGACACGGGTTCGTGCCCTGGTCCAGGAGGACCCCACATGCCGTGGAGCGGCTGGGCCCGTGAGCCATGGCCACTGAGCCTGCGTGTCTGGAGCCTGTGCTCCACAACGGGAGAGGTCACAACAGTGAGAGGCCCACGTACCGCAAAAAAAAAAAAAAAAAAAAGAAGAAGATATCCAGATGGCATTTAAACATATGAAGAGATACTCCACATCATATATCATCAGGGAAATGCAAATTAAATGGCAATGAGATACCACTATACACTTATTAGAAGGACCAGAATCCAGAACACTGATAGCAACAAATGCTGCTGAGGATGTGGAGCAACAAGAACTCTCATTCATTCCTGGTGGGAATGCAAAATGGTACAGCCACTTTGGAAGACAGTTTGGTGGTTTCCTACAAAACTAAACATACTCTTACCATATAACCCAGCAATCACACTCCTCGGTGTTTATCCAAATGAATTAAAACTATGTTCAAAACCTGTACTTGGATGTTTATGATGTTTTATTCATAATAGCCAAATCTTGGAAGCAACAAAGATGTCCTTCAGTAGATGAATGGATAAATAAATTGTGGTACATCCAGACAATGGAATATCATTCAGTGTTAAAAAGAAATGAGCTATCAAGCCCTAAGAAGACATGGAGGAACATTAAATGCATATTATTAAGTGAAAGATACCAAGCCAAAAAGGTTACATATTATATGACTCCAACTATATGACATTCTGGAAAAGAAAATATGGAGAAAATATGTGTCCAAAAATATGGAGACAATAAAAAGATCAGTAGTTTCCAGAGGGGTTGAGGAGGACATAAATAGGTAGAGCACAGAAGATTTTTAGGGCAGTGAAAATGCTCTATATGATATTATAATGATGGATATATATCATTATACTTTTATCCAAAACCATAGAATGTATAACACCAAGAGGGAGCCCTAAGGTAAACTATGTACTTTGAGTGACTACAGTGTGTCAGTGTAGGTTCATCCTTGGTATGTACCAAGGCCAGAATGCACCATTCTTGTGAGTGATGTTGATAATGGGAGAGGCTATGCATATGTGGGGCTAAGGGGTATATGGGAATCTTTGTATTCCTCTCAATTTTGTTGTAAACCTAAAACTTCCCTAAAAAAATAAAGTCTTAGAAAAAATGGGAAAGAAGGAAGATCTAAAATCAATTATGTAAGCTTCCACCTTAGGAAACTAGAAAAAGAAGAGCAAATTAAATCTGCAGTAAGCAGAAGGAAAGAAATAATAAAAATTAGAGCAGAAATCAATGAAATCAAAAACAAGAAATCAATTTTAAAAAATCAATGAAACCAAAACCTGGTTCTTTGAAAAGATCAATAAAATTGATAAACCTCTAGCCAGACTAACCAAAAAAATGACAAGACACAAATTACCAGTGTCGGAAATGAAAGTGGAGGAATCATTACACAGACATTAAAAGCATAGTAAAGGAGTATTGTGAACAGCTCTATGTCCACAAACTTGATAGCCTAGATGAAACAGACCAACTCCTTAGAAGATACAAGCTACCAAAACTCACACTAGGAGAAACAGATAATCTAAATAGGCCTATACCTATTAAATAAATCATTTGGTACAAACCCCTCATTTTATAGATGGAGGAACAGAGACCTATAGGAAGGAGGAATGGTTTATCTGAGATGGTTGTAGAGGCTGGGCTAAGGCCTAGGACCCCCCTTGCCACTGAATGTGCCTGGAATTTAGAATTGGAAGGGACCTTAGTGATTACCAAGGGGGTTGAGGGCACCCCTTTAAGACTGTGGGTTGAGAATGAGAGTATGGAAGGGATGTAGATATGTGTGAAGGTGTGTGTGTGTGTGTGTGTGTGTGTGTATGTAAAGCAGCACATATCAGAAAGGATGTGAGTGTGGGGAACACGTAGGGGTGTGTGTATATGTGCTAGTGTAGGAAGCGTATAGGGGGAGGGGGGTGGAGTCCAGTGGAGACGATGAAAGAGCCGCCCTTTGGGGCCTGCTGGCCTGCATTTTAGGAAGTTCCCCTGTGCCTCCTGGATGCTTTTGGTCAGCTTTCTATTAGACACGGCTATCGGGGCAATGACCAGACACCTCAACATCTGCTCCACATCAGGTGAGTCCAGGCCTCAGACTCATAATCCCTGACCTCAGGAGCACCCTCCATCCTCTGAAATACAGCAGGCTTCCTTGAGTCACCACTCCTGTTCACATCCCTCTGAGTGTAGCAGAAGCAGCCCTTCAACAGGAGTTTGTGAGCCCCACAGTCTAGATCTAGCTCCTCTGCTGGTTCGCTTATTGATCGCTGGCTGTCTTTGTCCTGGCCTTCAGTGGGCTTATCTGCCCCGTCTCCCTCTTCAGGGCGGATCTGGGAGTGGGAGTGGTGGTTGTGGTCATGGGGGAGTGGGGAAGTGAAAAATTACCCCAAGCAGAGCTGCTGGTTTAAAATATGACAAGGTATTTCCATGCAAGATTTTGCTTGAAAAAAAGGGTTCCACAGCTTATCAATACGTTCCCAATTGTGGTCCAACCCTTGCATGTTAAAGGATGGGAAAACTAAGACCTAGACAGGGAAAGACTTGTCTAAGGCCACGTGGTCAGTTTGAGGCAGAGCCAGAAGGAGATCCTAGTCTTTGATCAGCAGGCCCCCCTGGGGAGCAGCTGTTGCCCTCTGGCCCCTCAGGGACCTGACAAACAGGATCCCGCTTGTCCTCACTCCAGCTCCCCCACTAGAGGGGACTAAGGTATAAGTTCTTCTAACTTTGGCCTTCTGGAACAGGAGCCGAGCTGAATGACTTTGCTGTCTTCACCACCTTTGGCCTGGCCTCAGCCCTGCTTCCAGGCATGGATGGGCCTCTGAACGGCTTCCTGGCCATCATCTATGTGTTGGCTATTTCAGTCCGCCTCTGTTTCTATTCAACTGGTGAGTGGAAGCCAGCCTTATGGCTGAGGGTAGGGAACCATGGAGGGGAGAAGCTGTTGGATGCCGCAAGTGTGAGGTGCAGTAATTGACTCCTTTCCTTCCTTTTACGGAGACCCCCTTCCTTCCTTCTCCCCTGCTCTAGGCCCACTGGAGACTGCAGGCTGCACTGGCAGAGACCTGTTCTAGGGGGCGGGAACCCTTGGTTCTTGAACCAGCTGTGCCTTTTTCTTGTAGTGTGAGCTTTGGATGGAGCATATGAATTCACAGACTCTAGAACTAGAGGTCATACTCCAGTTTCCCATAACAGATGGAGAAACTGAACTCTGGTGAGGGCAATTACCTAGCCTAAGGTCACAACGCAAGGGATTGCAGATGCAGACAGAAAGATCTCAAAGGACCCCTCTACAGAGGCTTCCTAGGGGCCAAGGCATAGGCCTGGTCCTAGCTGCCTGCTTTACCTTGAGGATCCAGTGCAAAACCCACACATCATCTCTAAATAACTAAGTGTTTTATGGCTGGCCACTGCCCTGGGGTTAGGGGATTTGGAATGTGGGGCAGGGAAGACCTAAAGAGAGAAGGGCTTCCTCTGGTGGGTGCTTTAGAGCAGTGGGAAGCAGCAAACCCCATCTTTTCTTTCTCTGCAGGCGTTCCCTTCACATACAAGGGTCTACCCTGCCCCTATGCTTCCTGTGTTTTGGCCTCCACCTCCCTCCTGACCAAAGGCAACACATTCATTCTCTCTTGCATGGCCTCACTCATGATTCTATTCATGATGGACCAGAGCTACTACCCACATGACAAAATCCTGGAGTCTGAGAAATGGAAAAAAATGGTCTATCTGGGAGGTGAGTGAAAATACCGCTCTTAAATGTCACTAGTGATCATTTATTATCACTGCTGCTCATTGTCACCCTGTACCTCGTCCCCACATTCCCTCTCTGTTTCACCCTGCCTTACTTTTCTCCATAGAATTTATCATCACCTGATGTGTATTTACTTGTTTGTTGTCTATACACACTAAACCTGCCCCCCCATAGAAGACTCTTTTTTATTTGTGCTATAATTCCTAGTACCTAGGATTGTGCCAATCACACAGTAGATGCTCAATAAATATTTGTTGGATGTCACTAAGTTCAATAGAAATTTAGGGAACACTGACCATATGTCAGGTACTAGGAGTCAAATCGGTAAACCAGACAAATACTTCCTGCCTCAGGATTTACAGTCTGATAGGGGAGACAGACACCAAACAAATCATGGCAGAAATAACTAAAAATATATAGTTTTGATGTGTTGTGAAACTATAGGGTGCTCTCAGAGGGCATCAGAGGGTGACCTAATTTAGACTGGAATGCCTTAAGGATGGGAAAGGATCCTTAAGGAGGTGACATTTAAACAAAATCTGGGTGAAAGTGGTCAAAAGGTAAAAACTCCAGTTACCAGATAAGTTCTGGGCATGTAATGTACAGCATGGTGGCTACAGTTAACAATACTGTATTGGCTTTTTGGAAGTTGCTAAGAGAGTAGATCTTAAAAGGTCTCATCACAGGGAAAAAATGTGTAACTATGTGAGGTGATGGATATTAAGTAAATTTATTATGGTTATCATGTTGCAATATATACAAGTATCAAATCGTTGTTGTTACACTTTGGACTAATAACAATGCTATATGTCAATGATATCTCAATAAAACCGGAAAAAAATTTTAAATACATGAAAACTGCAAGACGATTGGCCAAGTGGTGGGAAGGATGGCTCAGAAAAGGAAACAATTTCTGAATGCTCTGAGGCAAGAACAGCTGGATGCATTAGTGCACCAGTGTGGCTGGACTTGCTGAGAGAGGGCTTGTGACAGGCTGAGGCCAGCGAAGTGAGCAGACTGGGCAGGATTGGGGATTGGATCCTGCAGGCAAATGAGAAGCCTTTGAAGGGATTTCTGAGCCACAGTTTTAAACGATCACTTGGACTGTAATGAAGAGAATAGATTGTTGGAGACTAAGAAAAGAAGTAGGAAAACCACCTTCTTGTCAGATGAGAGGTGATGGTTGCAGTGGAGATGAAGAGATTTGGCATAAATGTCAAAGTGACATAGTTAATTCATGTGAATTGCATTTCCATCAAAGTATCACCACAGTCAGGTTGGTAGGGACTTTGGTTGACATTTGTAGTTGAGTTTGATACAGTAACACAGGGACAAAGTTGGTTTGGTCAACTTTGAAGCATGCAAAGCTAAACTCACCTGTCATCTAAACTGGCCCTGTGTGGGGCTAGCTTCTATTAAATCTCACATTGTTACTTGTTCTCCAGACTTCTGCAACAAAGTTAAAGGGGAAGAATAACATCTCACGTTTGTAGTACTTCAATAATTTCTTTCACACATTACCCATTCAATCTCATTATGACAGAGGGTTAGAGGCATTATTATTCCTCTCTTAAGGTAATAAACAGGCTTTAAAAAGTTAGGTGACTTGCCCAAGGTCACACTGCTGATAAGTGGCAAAGTATGGACTTTTCTAAATCCAGGTCTTGGGACTCCAAATCCCATGTTCATTCTACTACATCACAGCAGTATCCATTACAGGATCACTCATGCATTTCCATTCCAGAGGAGGCAGGACAACCAACAAATCTGTACTCTGGGGGGTAATAACCAACTGTCCTAGGCAGTCAGAATATTATAAGTGTCAGTGTAGGGAACTGTTCACTATTCAAGTTTCCAGGCCCACCTTGCAAGCAGGCCTTTCTAAGGATAGCAGTCTCAGGCCTGCTATGTTAACTCTTTTCTGCATGCGTAAAATATTTTATTGACCCTTATCTCATGTTAAACTTGAAACAATTAGGAATATTTTTTTTGTTTTTTTTTTTCCTAACAAGAGATCTGGGCAACTCAAATTTATTCTTGGCTAAGACTGACTTCTGATCTGAATTTCACAAAATGGAGCCTGAGATTGCATCAGATTGTAATTGTCTAGTTACACAGGGACAAACTCTGCAAAGGCAGGGATCATGTGTCATTGGTTTTAGTGTCTTAGGCTCTGTGAGTAAAAACTGAAGGCTGAAAGATGGGAATGGGAAGTAGAGGGTGGAAAATACACATAAGACAGCTTCATAAAAATGGAGTGTTTGCCTTTTTTCTTCCAGGTGTCATCATGGTGTTTTTGTCTCCATTGTCGCTAACTGCTTTTTACTGCCTGATGTGGTCACTCTCCTACATCTTCTTTCCAGATGCTCTGTGGGGCAAGGCAGCATGTCTTAAGCTGCAGCACCGAAGATACTAAACAGCCTTACCCACTCCCGCTGGCCTCTGTGGGGTTTCTGCCAGCATGTTGGGCCAAGCCTTGCCTTACCCTTACTAAATGTTTCCTTGTCCCTATGTTGTACATGTGCTAGATACATGTTGCCTTGAACCACAGCAACCCACAGTAGGGCCAGCGGCCTATATACTTCTTCCTCTTTATTCAGGGTTCTGAATCTCTTGGGGACAAGAGTTGTTTATGTCATACAGAACAGAATTTTTTTCCAAGATAAATTTGGGCTGGGCTTGAGTTCCATCCCTGTTACCAGCTGGGTGAAATTGTGCACTCAGGTTAGTCCCTTGGAAATGAGTGAAACCCTTCAGAGTTGGTATAGCCTCCACCTTGGTCCTGCCTGAATGTAATTACTCCAGTGGTGAGGTGGGGCTTACTAACGCGTTTCTTAAATTTACAGACTCTGGCTCTGTAGAGCGGAGCTGATAGCAGGACAATCACATTGCCCAATTTGTGTGTAGGATTTTGTAACTTAAAATTCCATATTTCCACAATCAAAGCTTCTGCCTTTTGCTTTGTTTAGAGATTAGACACATTGGCATCTTGAGGGCATCGTCTGGTCTCCAGGATCTCATTATGTGTTCTTTTCCTAAGCTCTGAAATACTAAACTCTAGATATTCAAAGGGCACTTCATATTCTAAAATCCAAATTGAATAGAAATAAAATTGTATGGAGCCCTAAAGTGGCACCTCACAAAGAACTCAGGCCTGCTGAAAGCCACGCCCCCAGCACTGCCTCTGGACTTTCCATCTCCAGGTGGTGGACCAGATTATTGGCTAGTTCCGCCCCTTCCTCAACTAGGGCACCAGAGCACCTTTACCTGGGGTCTAACTTCTTTTCTTTTTTTTTTCTTTTTTTTTTTTTTTTGCGGTACGCGGGCCTCTCACTGTTGTGGAGCACAGGCTCCGGACACACAGGCTCAGCGGCCATGGCTCATGGGCTCAGCCGCTCCGCGGCACGTGGGATCTTCCTGGACCGGGGCACGAACCCGCGTCCCCTGCATCGGCAGGCGGACTCCCAACCACTGCCCCACCAGGGAAGCCCGGGTCTAACCTTCTTGAAGTTTGCAGAACAAAGTATATGGCAAATATGCATTAAATCTAAAATTAAATGAAAAATAAAAGTCCAATGAAGTCCACATTGCTATGATTTGACTCTAAAGGAACAGACAGCGCCCTCCTCTTCTCCACGGCTTTCTGTTTGTATCTGTTATATCATTTGTATTTTTTTCATGGTTAGATGAGTATGTCTGTTTCCCACTAGATTTTAAGCTCTTTCAGTTTACATTTTCATATTTCTGCTGCCTGCCACAGTGCCCCACACTCAAAAACATTTACTTTGTTGATGAATTGATTTGGTTGTGCATTCTAGTGAGTTATATACAAGGTTACTATAATGTAGTAATAATCTTACAAATATACATGGGCTCAGACATTTTAGTGTGATGTCCTTCAATGCTGAACCCTCATTTCACTGATGCTATCCTTCATCAAAATATTTTAGGAACTCCAGGTCACGAAATGTCTTCACATAAGTTCTTAGAGGCCAGCACCTAGCACAGTGCCTGGACATAGCAGGTACTCAAAAAATACTTATTTTACTCTGAACCAACCAAATTTAGTCCAAAAACCTAATATTCAGTATTAGCCAATGATGTCCTCTTCTTAAACCAAAACCACATTAGCTATCAGATTTGGCCTCAAATGATTTTTGGCTATATCTAAAACTTGAACTACATTCAAAGGAAAAAGATGCAATTCTGAAAGAGGATTTCCATGTCCATTTTGAGCCAGAGCAGCAGAGCTAAAATAAATATGTAGACTTCCAAGAAGATTGCTTTGAATGGGAAAATACATATTTGATTGTATAAATTGTACTTTGTTTATAACAATAATAATCATACTACATTGCCTCAAAAAAAAGTTTAGGTTAGCAATATGAGGATAGTTATAGGTCAGCTAAGAGCCTCTTGACTTAACAGAGGGACATGTGCTTCCTTCTACCTATATGAAAGTAAGGCTACACTTCTACTCTGGCTCTGGGGTCTCAGGATGCTAATGCTAACCATTCAATGTCTTTACTTCCTTAGACAGGAATCAAAATAAAAAGTAGAACTAAAAGGGCTTCCCTGGTGGCGCAGTGGTTGGGAGTCCGCCCGCCAATGCAGGGGACACGGGTTCGTGCCCCGGTCTGGGAAGATCCCACATGCCACGGAGCGGCTGGGCCCGTGAGCCATGGCCGCTGAGCCTGTGCGTCCGGAGCCTGTGCTCCGCAGCGATGAGGAGCCCGCGTACAGCAAAAAAAAAAAAAAAAAAAGTAGAACTAAAATAGAACATGTTATAAAATTAAATAAATAAATAAAATAAAATATTCTAACGTATAACAGATCTTAGGAACAAGTGGGAAGGCCAAGACTTAAAAAACCTACTTCTCAAGCATCTTTTCTGATAACAATGGTATGAAACTAGAAATCAACTACAAGAAGAAAGGTGGGGGAAAAATCACAGATATGTGGAGACTGAACAACATGCTACTGAACAACTATTGGGTCAACAAAGAAATCAAAGGAAAAATAAAAATTATCTGAAGACAAATGAAAGTGAAATTTTGACATACCAAAATCTACGAGATGCACCAAAAATGGTACTAAGAGGGAAGTTTATAGTAATACAGGCCTAGCTCAAGAAACAAGAAAAATCTCAAACACTCTAACCTTACACCTGAAGGAACTAGAAAAAGAAGAACAAATGAAGCCCAAAGTCTGCTGAAGAAAGGAAATATTAAAGATCAGAGCAGAAATAAATGAAATAGACTGAAAAGACAATAGATCAATGAAACTAAGAGCTGGTTCTCTGAAAGATAAACAAAACTGACAAACTATTAGCTAGACTCACTAAGAAAAAAAGAGAGAAGGTAATGATAAATAAACTCAGAAATGAAAGAGGAGAAATAAGAACAGATACCACAGAAGTACAAAGGATTAGAAGAGAATATCATGATCAGCTATACATCAACAAATTGGACAACCTAGAAAGAATGGATAAATTCTTAGAATCATATAGTCTTCCAAGAGTGAATCATGAAGAAACAAAAAATCTGAATAGATCGATCACTGGTGCAGAGACTGAAACAGTAATCAAAAACCTCCCCCAAAACAAAATTCCAGGGCCAGATGGCTTCACAGGTGAATTCTACAAAACACTCAAAGAAGAATTAATACCTGTCCTTCTCAAACTATTCCAAAAAATAGTTGAAAAGGAGGGAACGCTTCCTAACTATTTTACAAGGCCCACATCACCCTAATACCAAAACCAGACAAAGAAAACACACAAAAAAGAAAATTACAGACCAGTGTCACTACTGAACATAGATGCAAAAATCCTCAACAAAATATTGGCAAACCAAATACAGCAATACATTAAGGATCATACACCATGATCAAGTGGGATTTATCCCAGGGATGCCAGGATGGTTCAACATCCACAAAGCAATCAATGTGCTACACCACATTAACAAAATGAAGTATGAAAACCATATGATCATCTCAATAGATGCAGAAAAAGCATTTGACAAGATTCAACACCCATTTGTGATACAAACTCTCAATAAAGTGGGTATGGAAGGAATGTACCTTGATATATTAAAGTGCATATATGACAAACCCACAGCTAACATTATACTCAATGGTGAAAAACTGAAAGCTGAAACAAAAGCTTCATGAAACAATATCCTTACCACATGTGATATTTTACAATCTGTTCTATTATTTCATTAAAAAGAAAAGCTGGTCACAATTTATTCAATTGAGTTTACAACCACCTACAGTTTGCAATACTAGAAAACTTCTCTAGGATGAACTATATCCAGGGCTGCGACATGTTAATACAAGCAGTTCCCAACTAAGAATCAGAATTTTTCCAACCAATGCTCATATATTAATTGGTTATTTGAAATTTGAAACATATCCCATGAAGTAGGTAGTTGGGAAGTAATATTTACTGAGTAGTTATTACATACATTATCTTACTTATTTCTCAATGAATGATCTTGAGAAGAAGAAAATATTATTCCAATACACAGATGGGAGAAGAGTGAGGCTTGGAGAGGTCAATAACTTATCCAATGCAGTAAAAATGGCACTTGACCCCAAGTCATCTGACTCCAAAAACTGCTCTTTCTAGCATACTAATACATCATTTCCTTAGGTTTATGATGACAGCTTACTCCAAACCCCCATTTCTCCAAAACACAAAACTGAAAAATCTGCATTCAACCCAAATTCAGTAGGATCCTATAGAACCTAATTACTACTTATGGGGATAATCTATGTAGAGGTAATCCTTGACTATAACTTAGGCTCTCAAAACACATTCTCCACAGGGATAGCAAGCTCCTTAACTCCACAGTTTATTCCTAAAACAAACACAGCAATGGGAACAGAATTCTCAAGTGACTTCAGAGCAGCAGGGAGACAAAGGAGATGGGAATTGCTGGAGATATTCCCAGCACCACTAGGGAAAAATACAGGTATTTCCAGTGTGGAGAGTAATGGAGGTGGCAGTGTTGGCTCTTGTGCCCTCACTGAGCGATCTGTCTCATTTCCATATGTGTTCTGCTTCTAGGCCTGATAAAGTGAAAGGTGAAAATGAAAAATGAAAAACCAAAAACTAAAATGAAAAACCAAAAGCGCCTCACTCCCCTCCCCCTGCTGGTGCAAGCCTGCCACTAGCTGTCCACATTCATAGGGTGACAGGAATCCTAGCTTCAAGCCTCTAAACCTGAGTTGTGACTCATCTGGGAGCAGAGGCCACATATTTATACCCATGTGGCTAAAAACTTAGGGTCTGTAGGGTCTGCAGAGCTTTAGGCCCAGGAAGAATGAAATCTGGAAGCAGCCATGTTCTCTCTCTCCTCTCCTCTCCACTCTCCTCCTGAAGGAGAAAGGGTCCCCTCTGCTCACCTCAACTTTGCCTGCCTAGTACATTCTTTTGGACTCCACCTTCTATGGCTAGGCACCCTGACCCTAAAGTATGAGCAAACGAACATCTTATTAGTATTTTATTTGTAGTTTTGGAGATTTACAGTTTCACGAGAAACACTGATTTTTTTTCAAAAAATAGAAAAAGTTAAAAAAAAAAAAAGAATCTATTGTCTTGGAAGAATAGAACAAGTCTCTTCAGCAAGCAATGGGCCAATTCAGATCGGAGGAACTAGTGAAGTAAGTTAGATATAGGAAGTTCCGATTTATTGTTTTAGGAATAACACAAATGTCTTCTTGTCCAGTTGTGTAAGGCTCCAAATAGGCCATCTCAGCTTAAGACTGGTAACACACAAACAAAGGCTCCAGGGTCCCATCGAGTGTGAACGCAGGGGTAGCTCACTCTCCAGGAGGCTGCATCTGTTTACAGAACTCATCAAACTGCTGCTGCTCCAGTTCTGTCATGACTCTGTTGAGGGCATAGATCTGAACGGGAGAAAAGACATGTTAGCAATGGAGGCAAATGCTTAGTGTATCTTCAGACACAAGAGGCTGTGTCATTTGAAAATGTCAGAACTGCATTGGTAACGCAGGGGCAGGAGAGGTAGACAGTAACTCCACTGGGGAATCAGGTAAGAAGCAGTGAGGCAGGTGACTGATCAGGCCTTTAAAGGATCGGTAGGATTTGAACAGGTAGAGATTGGGGAAAGGACACAGGTGATGGGGGAGTGGATATTATGATTAAATAAATATAATGGAAAAGTACACCATTAGTTCTGGAAACTTCATGTATGCTAATATGGAAGATATCATGGAATGGGGTTTGGGGAGCTGGAGAAAGCAAGAAAAGTATGTTGGGGCCTTAAATGCCATGCCAAGGAATCTGGACTTTATCGGGTTGACTCTGGAGAGAGAAGTGTGCAGGGAAGCAACTTGATTATATCTGTGCTTTGAGAAAGAAAACTAGAGACCATGTGAGGGATGGAGTTGGGGAGGAGAGATTATAGGCGTTAGGAGACACCTATTACAACAGTCCAGGAGAAGGTAGTAGGAACATGACCCAGGGCAGGCAGTGGGGTGGAAAGAAAACTGTGAGAGACATTCTAAGGTGAAAGGCAGGTTGTCTACCTTATTGCTCACCTTGCAGTAATCAATTAATCCACCAAGGAATGAGAAACAACATAAAGCTTCCACATTTGTATAGAAGAAAAAAAAGAAGGATGGTGTTTGTGTGTAGGGGATTAAAACTTGAGTAATCAAAAAGAAGGGAAAAAAACCTGAGAAGTGAGACAAATAGAAAATACAAAATAAGAGCAGAGATTAATGAAAAAGCAACAAAATGTACAGTAGAGAGGATCACCAAAACTGCAAGATGGTTCTCTGAAAATACTAAAGAAAACCCTGCAAACCTCTGACAAGACAGGTCGAGATAAGAAGGGAGAAGGCACAAACAAACATTATTAGAATTTAAAAGAAGCCATAATTACTGACATAATGGAGGTTAAAACAAAACTTATGAACTTTGTGTCAATAAGTTTGAAAACTTAAATGATCAAAACTGACTAAATAGAAAGATTGAATAATCCTACAATCTTTTTTTTCCCAATTTAAAAAAATTTTGATAAGATTCTATAATCTTGGGACTTCCCTGGTGGCGTAGTGGTTAAGAATCCGCCTGCCAATGCAGGGGACACAGGTTCTAGCCCTGGTCAGGGAAGATCCCACATTCCGTGGAGCAACTAAGCCCGTGCACCACAACTACTGAGCCTGTGCTCTAGAGCCCACGAGCCACAACTACTGAGCCCATGTGCCACAACTACTGAAGCCCGTGCACCTAGAGCCTGTGCTCCGCAACAAGAGAAGCCACCGCAGGTGAGAAGCCCACTCACAGCAACGAAGAGCAGCCCCCGCTCGCCGCAACTAGAGAAAGCCCGTGCACAGCAACGAAGACCCAACGCAGCCAAAAATACATTAAAAAAAAAATTCTATAATCTTTAAGTAAAACGGAATTCCACACAGTGATGAAAATAGTCTCAAACAACAACACAAATGATTCTCAAAAAGCATAATACTGATAGTTAAAATGGTCAAGTTTTATGTATGTTTTACCATAAAACAAACAAATAAATAAATAAATCTGCATGGTTAAAAAAAAAAGATGCTGAGTGAAGAGAATCAGTCACGGAATATGGTAACACATATAAAGTTCAGAAACATGCAAAACTAGACAGTATAGTGTTATGCTAGAAAATATTATTTAGGGGTATGCACAGAAATAGTAAATTAATACAGAACAGCTAGGGAGTGATTAGCATGAAATTAAGGACCGAGGGTACTGCTAGTGAGAAGGCTGGGGACATGACCAGAGTGAGGCCTGAAGAGCTTCTAAGTTTCTGGTCGTGTTCTATTTCTGTAGTTGGGTGTTTGTTTTATTCATCTACTTTAAGTGCACAAACACATTTTATATATATTATTTATATGTATTATATAATTAAGAATATATTAAGTATGAATATACTTAATATATTAAGTATTATAAGTATTAAGTATTATGTATTAAGAATATATTAAGTAATTCATTAAGCAGAGAAAGAAGAGACTCAAAATGGGTCAAGGGTCCAAGCCAATGAATGAGACTTTCAAGGAGAGGATCACCAATAGTGTCAAATGCTGCTTCAACTGCCAAATGGGCCTCTGTTCCCATTCAGCCCTCTCATCTCTCCTTCTCATCTCACTCTCTGGAATGTGGCATCTATACAGAACTGAAGGGAAACTGTGTCTCCGCCTCCCCACAAGGGCTCTTGTCACATTCCTATCTTAGGAAACTGCATTCCAGGCAACACAGACAAAACAGCAAGGCAACTGTGGGGCAAAGCAGGGATCAGGGGAGAAAGTCCAGAGATCTGTTTAGATGGCAGTCCTGCCCCTCAATCCCTTACTACCTAGGAATTCTGGTCACAACACTTCACTTGAAATGAGGATAATACTTTCTACCTCACAAGGTCATGTATGTTGTATCTCCCTTCCTTATTCCAGGAAGGATTTACAAAGGTCAGAGTGGGAGCAACAATAATATACCCTGGTGTGAGGATTACATGTGGTGATGCATGTGCCTGGCACATCTGAGGAGCTCAACAAGTGCCAGCTGCAACGACAGTGCGAGTCCGGTATGACATCTTGGCAAATCAGCACAATTCAACTTCAAGTCCGCACAATGAAAACACAGTGACTCCTGATAGCAATCAATCGCTGCCATTTTTGAGTGCTTTCTCTGGACCAGGCACTGTCCTACGTGCTTTACAGACAACATTTCTATTCCTTACAACAATCTTGTGTAATTGATGTTATCATCCTCATTTTACCAAAAAGGAACTGAAGAGCTGAGGTTCAGAGAGGTTAAGTATCTTTTCCAAGGTGACTCGGGAAGAACTGGAATTTATGGAGCAGTTGGGGTTTGAAGTCAGACAAGTAAGTGTAACCTGTGGAACCTCACCAGCAGGGTGTCAGTAAACACATGAACAATGGCCTCAGGATAGTTTCCTGGGGCTGTTTCTTACAGCGGCCCTCCAACTTTCACCAAAGCGCTGAGCAGTAAAACCGTCTGGGGGCCTGCGTCCAGGTGAAGATGGGGAGGTGAAGGAAAGAGGGGCACAATCTGTTAGAACCCAGGTCCACAGCTCTCAGACCGTCTGCCTTAATCCAAAGGCAGATTTCAGTTTATGGATTCATTTCAAACACACTATGAAGTTTACTTATTATGTTTATGTCGGCCTCCCCCACTGAATGCACGCTCCACAAAGGCAGGGACTCTCTGTTCCGACAACAGGGCCTGGCATGTAGTAGCAGTTCAATATTGTGAGTGAATGGATCAGATTAACAAAACTTTAAAGTCTGACACTATTAAGCATTGGAAAAGAAGTGAGGAATGAGAACTCTCTCACACTCCTAATGCAGGTGCAAACTTGTACAATCTCTCTGAAGACAATTTGGCAACGTCTAGTAAACTTGAAAATGTACCCAATAATTCTACTCCTAGTTATATATGCCCTTCAGCACAGGTGCCCAAGGAGACATCTAAGTTTTTCACTACAGCACTGGTTTTAACAGCAAAAAAAAAAACAACCTATAAATTATTTAAACATCCGTTACCGGAGGACGGGGTAAATGTACTAAAGTGGATTCATAAACTAGACTACTATTAGCAGTGATGAGGAATAAACTAGATTCTTACATTAACATGAATAGTTCTAAAAAACATAAACAAAATGCAAAATAAAACACGTGGAATTAGTTTAATGTAAGATTTTAAAACACAAAAGAACATTTTATATTGTTCAAAAATATCTACTAATATTTGAGTGTAAAAGTATAAAAAAAAAATAGTGGTTGCCCATAGGGAGGGGAAAAGGAAATGCAGAAATGGGACTTCAAATTTTTATGTAATTTTTATTTATCTTCTTCTTATTATTATTATTTTTTTGCGGTACGCGGGCCTCTCACTGTTGTGGCCTCTCCCGTTGTGGAGCACAGGCTCCGGACGCGCAGGGCCAGCGGCCATGGCTCACGGGCCCAGCCGCTCCACGGCATGTGGGATCTTCCCGGACCGGGGCTCGAACCCGTGTCCCCTGCATCGGAAGGTGGACTTTCAACCACCGCACCACCAGGGAAGCCCTATTTATCTTACTTTAAAAAGACTCCAGGCAAATATGACAAAATGTTAAACACTACCAATCTGGGGTGCTGAGTACCCAGGCGTTTGTTATAATATTCAGCTTTTCTGTATTTTTAAATTTCTAAAAAAAAAAAAGAAAAGAAACAAGCAAAGAAATAGAAAGAGGGAAGACTGCAGTAAGCTTTTTCCTGATATTAAATGCTAAAATAAAATATTCATGTAAACAGTCAGGTTGATTTTTAAGTGCAGACTGAACAAAGGAACACAGTGTTGGGTGTAGAGCTTGGGCCTCTACTTCCCAATTAGGAGGAGCAACTCTCCAGGCCAAATCCAGGACATTTGTACTAGAGTGTGTGACACTTGCTCTCTCTCACTCCCTTACGGGACCCCTCCCTTACATGTCCCTTCTCTTTTTCCTTTCTTCCTTCCCTCAGGTCCTACCACAAAAGCTCTGCGCCAGGAGTCATCTCGAGACTATCTGGTACTCATCGGGGTTCTGACACTTGGCATGTGACTCTGGGCTGCCACCTCACCATGTGAACCTCAGTGATCTCCTCTGGAAACCTGGGAGAACACCTGTTTTGGCTGGATTGGCTGGAGGCGGGTAGGGCTCCCCGTCACAGCTCTCCTCTCTGTATCTCTCTATACCGGCATCATCTCCAGCAGACTACAGGTATACAGCCCCTCCTTACTCTCACCTCTGCTCTCTGTCTTTGCTTCAGCTCCTGCTGGGCTGATTTCTGCTTGGCCTTCTCAACTCTGCTGACAGCCTCTTTAACTTTGGGTTTTTCTTTACGCGCAGGTGGATCCATGACTTGGCTTCTGTATACTTCTTAGTCAGCTCTGACCTGGATGGTACAGGAGAAGGCGGATCTAAAAACAAAAAAGAAGGAACGAACGAACTTCCATTCACTAATGCCCTACCTCAGCCCCTTCCTTTGGCAGGGGAGGCAGAGGGGCCCGGGGGAAAGGGCGCTGCACTGGAGGAGTAAGACCTGAGTCCCACTGCCACCACCTCGCTGGGTGTCTCTAGGCAAATCTCCTCCCCACTCTGAGCTTTAGTTTTCTCCGTCTGCACAATGCGACAACAGTCCATCCCCTGGCCCCCTCCCACGAGCTGCCGTGTGAGCACCAAATGCGAAGAGCCCTGCGAACGGTTTCCTACACTGTAGCGCGCTGCATCCAGTGTGGGACTGCCAGAATTACGAGGACACCGCGGCCCAGAGGGACCGACCGGCCGAAGTCTCGAAGCGGGTTGGCGGGGAGCTCAAGGCTCGCGCGGCCGCCAGCCTCCGGACCAGGGCTTTCCCACCTCTGCCCTACCAGAAGGTTACGGCCCGCTCGACCCGAGGGGCCCGCCCTCCGCCACCGCCCCGCCCGGGCCCAAGCCCGGCCCCAGGAGAGCTCCCCTCCCGCCACCGCCCACTCCCGGTGCAAAACGGCGGCTGGAGGCGGGCGGCGCTCGGGAGTCAGGGCCTCCCCTCCCGGGTCTCGGGACTCGGACAATGGCCCAAGGGGCAACCCCCGCCTTCCCCTACCTCCCAGCCTGCAGTACGAGCCTGCCGCTCCTCGGATTGGGCGGGGCCGGGAGGCGGAGGGCGGGCCGGCGCGTCGAGGCCCCGCCCACAGGAAGGGCCGCGCGTGCGCAGAGAGTGTGTCTGGACACCCCGCATCGGTGCTGGAGCTGGTGGTGGAGCTGGAGCTGGCTCTGGCGCTGGCGCTGGGGCTGGGGCTGGGGCTGGGGCTGGGGCTGGGGCTGGGGCAGGGGCGGGTGGGTACCAGTAACAAAAGCTTTTCCCGGGAATACTTTCTGGGACAGACGCTAGGCTTTGAAAGGTGAGATCTGAAACCTGGGACTAGAATTGTAACTCTCTGAGCCTCAGTTTTCAATTCGGAAAGTAGGGATGATGATTGCTGCCTTCTTTTTTTTTTATTATTATTATATAATTTAGATAATAAACATGGTCTATTTTTGCTTCTTTCCAATAGAATACATTTGATCACTTTTTTTTTATACAGCAGGTTCTTATTAGTCATCAATTTTATAAACATCAATGTATACATGTCAATCCCAATTGCCCGATTGCCGCCTTCGTGATTCAGAAGCTTGTTAGGAAGATCAAGTGAGCTCCTGTCTGCCACAGTGCTTTGAAAAGGGAAATCGTGATGGAAGTATAAATAGCCAATATAAACAAAGAGAAATGTTCAAGTTCACTGATAATCGATAATTTTAAAATTACAATTTTATAACTATTTACAATAATTTTACAAATTGAAATACCTGGCTATCATTTTTCATTTATTAGATTATCAAGGATTGGACAAAATGGTAGATAAATACTTTGACAGCAGAAATCTTGTACAGTCTAATAATAACAATGACAATAATAACTACCTCTCTTCTGGACTTATATTACAGGCACTGTTCATAGAGCTTCACATTTATTAACTCATGTATTTCTCATAATAAGTACGTATAATAGTGTGAATATATAATAATATACTATTATTGTCCCTATTTTACAAGGTCACACAGCTAGTAAGTGCCCTAGCAAGTATTTCAGCTAGGATTTAGGATAGGACAATGGCCTATCCAAAAGAAAACGTGTTCAAGCCCACTCCTTTTGTTCCTCTAAGGACTGGGCAAGAATTGAAACAAAGGATGGATTCTAAGCAACGGCGAAAGTGTAGCCCAGATGGACACTCATATTTTCAGTCAAAGTGTAAATTATCACAACCTTTTGGGAAGCCAGTTTAACACTGCATTTCAAAAGCTTTGAAAATGAACACAACCCCACAAAAAGACAAATATTGCATTATTCCATTTCTATGAGATATCTAAAGTAGTCAAACTCTTAGTAGAATGGTGATTGCCAGGGGCTGGGGGGAGGGGAAAAGGGAATTGTTCAATGGATATAGAGTTTCAGTTTTGCAAGATGAAAAAGTCCTAGAGATCAGCTGCACAGCAATATGCATATAGTTAATACCAATGTACTGCACACTTAAAAATAATTAAGATGGTAAACCTACCTAAGGAGGTAAAAGACCTGTACTGGAAAACTATAAGACACTGATGAAAGAAATAAGACACAAACCATTGGAAAGATGTACTGTGTTGTTCATGGATTGGAAGAATTAATATTGTTAAAATGACCATACTACCAAAGGCAATCCACAGACTCAGTGCAATCCTATCACAATACTAAGGGCATTTTTCACAGAGCTAGAACAAGTAATTTTAATATTTGTATGGAAACAAAAAAGAGCCCAAATAGCTAAAACAACATTGAGAAAGGAGAACAGAGCTGGAGGAATCATGCTCCCTGACTTCAGACTATACTACAAAGCTGCAGTAATCAGAACAGTATGATACTGGCACAAAAACAGACACATAGATCAATGGAAGAGTATACAGAGCCCAGAAATAAACCCATGCACTTATGGTCAATTAATCTACAACAAAGGAGGCAAGAATACACAATGGAGAAAAGACAGTGTCTTCAATAAGTGGTGCTGGGAAAACAGGACAGCTTCATGTAAAACAATGAAATTAGAATATTCTCCAATGCCATATACAAAAATAAACTCAAAATGGATTAAAGACCTAAATGTAAGACCAGAAACAATAAAACTCCTGGAAGAAAACATAGGCATAACATCTTTGACATAAATTGTAGCACTATTTTCTTGGATCTGTCTCCTAAAGCAAAGGAAATAAAAGCAACAACACACAAATGGAAAATAATTAAACTTAAAAGCTTTTGCATAGCAAAGGAAACCACCAACTGAATGGGAGAAAATATTTTCAAATGATATGTTCAATAAAGTGTTAATATACAAAATATATAAACAATTCATACACTCAATATCAAAAAACCAAACAACCCAGTCAAAAAAATGGGCAGAAGACCTGAATAGACATTTTTCCAAAGAAGACATACAGATGGCCAGCAGGCACATGAAAAGATGCTCAACATCATTAATCATCAGAGAAATGCAAATTAAAACCACAATGAGATATCATCTCACACCGGTCAGAATGGCTATCATCAAAAAGACACAAATAAAAAATGTTGGTGAGGATGTGGAGAATAGGGAACCCTTTTACACTGTTGGTGGAAATGTAAATTGGTGCAGCCATGGTGGAAAACAGTATGGAGTTTTCTCAAAAAACTGAAAATAGAACTACCATATGACCCAGCAATTCCACTCCTGGGTATATATCTGAAGAAAATGAAAACTCTAATTCGAAAAGGTACATGCACCCCAATGTTCATAGTGTCATTATTTACAATTGCCAAGACATGGAAGCAACCTAAGCGTCCATCAACAAATGAATGGTTAAACAAAAGATGTGTTATATATATATACAACGAAATATTACTCAGCCATAAAAAGGAATGAAATTTTGACATTTGCAGCAATATGGATGGACTTGGACGATATTATACTAAGTGAAATAAGTCAGACAGAGAAAGACAAGTACTGTATAATATCACTTATATGTGGAATCTAACAAATAAAACGAACTAGTGTAGTGACTATAACAAAAGGGATTAAGAGGTACAAACTATAAATAAGCTACAAGGATGTATTGTACAACACAGGGAATATAGTCAGTATTTTGTAGTAACTATAAATGGAATATAATCTTTATAAATTGTGAATCACTATATTTTACACCTATAACATGTAATACTGTACATCAATTACACTTCCATTAAAAATTTTGTTTAAAGCTTAAGATGGTAAATTCTATGTTATGTGAGGTTTTGTTTTAACCACATTGAAAAAAAATAAGCACAACTTTGACTCAGCAACTACACTTTTAAGTTATCCTAACTAAATAATCAGAGATGGTGCTCTTCTTAAGAGTAAAAAACCAAAACAATGAAAATATTTATAAATGGGGTCAATTAAATAAATCATAGGAGAGCTATAATGGGATTCTATGCAACCATTAAAATGACACAGAAGAATTTTTTATGTAATAAAATGTTTTTATTTTAGTAAATGAAAAAGTTACAAAGAGGCATATACAACATAGTCACAATATTTGTTTTATTGTTTCAGAAAAGATTATTATATACACATGAAAAAGAGGCTGGATGGAAACACACCAAATTACAAATTGAAATTAAGAATGGAGATTATTTTTATCTTCTTTGTGCTTTTCTATATTTTCCAAAATTTCTACAGTGAACATTTAAACTTTAGCAAGATTTATACTTTCTTTTACATTTTTGTCACATTGTACACTTTATAAAGTTCATATAAGCTCTGGATTAGATTACAGCTGGAGACAGGGCAGGGACTTTGGAAGTCCCTGTTGACTTTTACAAAGCCAACAGAAACAGACTGGATATAGGGTATTAAGTAGTGGAAAAGCCAAACTGGAAGATTGGAAAAAGAGTGGTGCCACTGATAAAAGTGAAGGTATGATGAGTTGGCTTGGGAAAGGATGAGGAAGAGGATAAGTCAGAGGTGTGTGAGTGTGTGTGTGTGTGTGTGTGTGTGTGTGTGAGAGAGAGAGAGAGAGAGAGAGAGAGGGAGAGAGACAAAGGGAGACAGAGACAGAGAGACAGAGACAGAGAGTGCTAGTTTACACTTACAGGTGGCAATAAGCAAGAAGGTTGTCCAGTAAGTATAGGGCTGCAGAAAATCACAGGTGTGTAGATACTGGTTTGGGATTCTTCATCAGGAACGTGAAGGCTGGAGCCAGGAGGGAGTGAAAGTCCCCTCTCTGTTCTTCCTCCATGAGTTTATGATCTCTCTTTCTCTCTTTCTCGACCATCAACAGACTCTTGGCCAGTCTACAAAATTCCCTGGTTGATTGAGTCAGTGTTTACATGAATATAGCTATTCCTAAGAGTAAAAAAGAATATTTTTACAGTGTATACCGTACTAAGATTACATTCACTTTATTAAACAACTCTACAACTCTTTTTTTCCTGTAGTCAAAAATTGCCTATTTTTTTCATTTGTGTAATTATCTATGCATCTACTGTTAATTATTCCATAAACTCTCCATCAGGACTATAAAACGTCTTTCTATCTGGTCACATGAATCCGATACTTTTCAACTACTTTTTCCCTTAGAGTCATTCTTCCTTAGGCCTATCCTCCTCTCGCTCCAAGCTGTTGTCTTGGCTTTGCTATCCAACTGTTGTCCTGAGACTTCCCATAACCACATTCTGGGGACTTGCATCTTCTCTCCTGTGCCAAATCCCCTGTCTCCTGGATATTCCTATTTGAGGCTTATTCTCTCATTTTGGAGGAGCTCATTCTCCAGTAATTTCCCCAGAATAAGTTCATGTGAGGTACAGTTTTGAAACCCTGCTTGTCTAAAGATGGCTTTATTTTGCTCTCACACTTGATTGACAGTTTGGCGGGGTACAGAGTTCCAGGTTGGAAATCATTTCCCCTCAGAATCCACTGTTATCTAGCTTCTCATGTGGCTAGACTCTTGAGAAGTCTGATTTATTCTGATTTCCTTTACTTCTTATGTAATTTTTGCTTGTTCACTTGTTTCTGGAAGCTTTTAGGACATATATTTTTCCTTTATCCTTGATATTTTGAACCTTCATAATGATAAGTAATAATAATGTAAGGCTTTTTCATTCATTGCTCTAGGTACTCAGGGGTCCCTTTCAATCAGGAAACATAAAGTCTTCAGTTCTGGGAAATTTTCTCTGTTAGATACCCCTGTTTTTTTCATCATTTTCCTCTCATTTTCCATCCCTTGGTTTTGTTTATTCTAACTTTATAAGAGATTTTTTAGTAGTTACATTTTTATGTGTGTATGTATTTATTTATTTACTTGGTTGTGCTGGGTCTTAGTTGCGGCATGCAAGCTCTTAGTTGTGGCGTGCGGGATCTAGTTCCCTGACTAGGGATCGAACCCGGGCCCCCTGAACTGTGAGTGTGGAGTCTTAACCGCTGGACCACCAGGGAAGTCTGTATGAGAGATTTTTCTGAAATTTATCCTGTAGTTTTTCTGTTGAATTTGTTCATTTCTGCTATAAAATTTTAATTTCCAAGTGTTTTTCCTGGTTTCCTTTCCTTTTGGTAGCCTCTTGCTTTTGTGTTGTGGATTCAGGATCTTCTCTTATTTCATGTTTCTGAGGATATCAATTGTAGTTTTCTGCCATTTTCTTCCACTTCCTAGATTGTCTCTTGTTGTTTATTTTGGTCTCTAATTTTCAAGGTAGAGACTTTCCTCAGATAATAATACTAGCTACCATTTATTGGGTGTAAAGCACAGTTCTAAGTATTTTACATGTTTTAACTAATTTAATCCTTACACCCAGTGAGTGAGTTACCATTCTTATCCTCAATTTACCAAAAAGGTAGAAACTACTGTGTATAAAATAAATAAGCTACAGGATATATTGTACAGCACAGGGAATAGAGCCTATACTTAATAATAACCATAAATGGAATATAACCTTTAAAAAAAGTGGTTTATTTATTGTTCTGGTGTATGAAACTATGATAAAATTCTAAAAAGTCAATTTTCCTGAAAAAAATCAAGAAAAATGTAAAAAAAATTTACTAGTAAGGAGAATTCCTTGGTGGTCCAGTGGTTAGGGCTCTGAGTTTCCATTGCAGGGGGCACGGGTTGCCCGCCTGGTAGGGGAACTAAGATGCCACATGGCACAACAAGAAAAAAAATTTTACTAGTAAGAAAACTGTGACACAGAAAGGTTAAGGCTCTCATCCAGGTCACACAGCTCAGAAGTGGACCTGAATCTAATCAAACCTGTAGCTTTCCAGTTTCAGAAATCTGAGGGATAGAGAAATAAATTAAATGTTACCACAAGAACGCAACTGGCCAAATCCAGAATGCAGGACATTGTACAAGTCAATTTACCAACAATCAAGGGTGCAAGGAAAACTTTTTTTAAAAAATTAATTAATTAATGTAATTCATTTTTGGCTGTGTGGGGTCTTTGTTGCTGCACGTGGCCTTTCTCTAGTTGTGGCAAGCAGCGGGTACTCTTTGCTGCAGTGCGTGGTCTTCTCATTGCGTGGCTTCTTTTGTTGTGGAGCATGGGCTCTAGGTGCGTGGGCATGCAGGCTCAGTAGTTGTGGTTCGGGGGCTCTAGAGCACAGGCTCAGTAGTTGTGGCACACGGGCTTAGTTGCTCTGCGGCATGTGGGATCTTCCCAGAACAGGGATCGAACCCATGTCCCCTGCATTGGCAGGCGGATTCTTAACCACTGTGCCACCAGGGAAGTCCCTGGTTAGCCTTTTTAAATATAGCAGTTTGTACATGTCAATCCCAAACTCCCTAACTATCCCTTCTCTCTACCATTCCCCCTGTGGTAACCATATGTTCATTCTCTAAGTCTGTGAGTCCGTTTCTGTCTTGTAAATACGTTCATTTGTATAATTTTTTTTTAGATTCTGCATATAAGCGATATCATGTGATATTTCTCTGTCTCACTTACTTCACTCAGTATGACAATCCATGTTGTCTAGTATGTCCATCCATGTTGCTGCAAATAGCATTATTTCATTCTTTTTTATTGCTGAGTAATATTCCATTGTATATATATACATCTTCTTTATCCATTCATCTGCTGATGGACATTTATGTTGCTTCCATATCTTGGCTATTGTAAATAGTGCTGCTATGAACACTGAAGTGCATGTATCTTTTCAAATTATAGTTTTCTCTGGATATATGCCTAGGAGTGGGATTGCTGGATCATATGGCAACTCTATTTTTAGTTTTTTAAGGACCCTCCATACAGCTTTCCATAGTGGCTGCACCAACTTACATTCCCCCAACAGTGTAGGAGGCTTCCCTGGAAAAGGAGCATTTCAATCACCTCAGATAATTGTGGATAGTTTTTTTCTGATACAAGAAGAAACTTGACAAGTGGTAGTTGCTTAATGGTTAATGCAGCATGGAATCTAAAACCATGACAGTGAACTTTTCCTTTCTTTCCCTGCCCATCTTTATTGAGATATAATTGACATATAACATTGTGTAAGTTTGAGGTATACAATCCATTGATCTGATACACTTATAGACTGCAAACTGATTACCATAATAAAGGTAGCTACCACCACCATCACGTCACATAATTACCATTTCTTTTTTGTGCTAAGGACATTTAAGATCTACTCTTTTAACAACTTTCAAATATATAATACACCAATGAACTTTTTATACTCTGTTCCAGTAAAATCCACCAGATTGTCTTGCATATTGGTGGCTCTTTTACTTATGCATAGTTGTCAAGACATGTATTAGTCATTTAGAATTTATTGGTTCACTGTGCAGATATTTCAAATGTTGACACATTTCATTGTATAACATAAAAAACTCACATTCACTAATGTCACTACCAATCTCATCAGAAAAACCTTCCTTTACTGGGAAACTATCAAGCTCACAGTAGCAGATAAAACTGCTTATTTCCAACCAAAATATCAAATCACTTTGGCAACAAATACTGTCAGTTGTTTTCCTTCAAGCGACAGGTGCCCTTTGTTCATTTTAGAGAAAACACCTGCCAAATACCGAAGTCTGAATAACAATAGTTTGTCTGTTGGTTATACTTTCAGATAAGAATGAAGTTTATGGGGACTTCCCTGGTGGCGCAGTGGATAAGACTCCACGATGCCAATGCAGGGTTTCAATCCCTGGTCAGGGAAATAGATCCCACATGCATGTTGCAACTAAGAGTTCGCATGCCACAACTAAGGAGCCCGCGTGCTGCAATTAAGACCCGGCACAACCAAATAAATTAAAAAAAAAAAAAAAAGAATGTTCATAGCAGCACTGTTTGAAAAAGCAAAAGCCCAGAAACAACCCTCACTTTTATCAATGAGAGAATGGACGAATTTTTGGTATATTCATACAGTGATCTACCTCACAGTGGTGGATGAACGTCCCAGGGTTCTATCAGTTGATACGGACAGATTTCAGTGTCTTAATTTGTACCCCACCCAAAGCAGGGTGTGAGACAAATTCTTCAGTGCAAGAGTTTATTTAGGAGGTGATCCCAGGCATCAGAAGTAGCGAGTGAGAAGAAAATGATGAAAGGGACTTCCTTGGTGGCAGTGTGGTTAAGAATCTGCCTGCCAATGCAGGGGACACGGGTTCGAGCCCTGGTCTGGGAAGATCCCACATGCCGCAGAGCAACTAAGCCCGTGAGCCACAACTACTGAGCCCACGTGCCACAACTACTGAAGCCCAAGCACCTAGAGCCTGTGCTCTGCAACAAGAGAAGCCACTGCAATGAGAAGCCCATGAACGGCAACAAAGAGTAGCCCCCGCTCGCCGCAACTAGAGAAAGCCTGCGCACAGCAACGAAGACCCAATGCAGTCAAAACTAAATAAAATAAGTTAAATAAATAAATAAATAAATAAATTTATTTTTTTAAAAAAAGAAGACAAACCAATAAGATGTGCATTATTGAGCTACTGATGACAGTGGGTCACTGTGCTCATTCCCGCTGAGAACTCCCTGAGGAATTGTGTGGAATACAGCTCAGAATTGTCCCTCTGAAGATGTGGGAACTGGACCATTTTCCACTTACTTCCATCCTCCCACCCCCTGCCCCAAGCCCCATTGATCGATCCCCTGGGGCAATAACTTTCCTGAACTCCTGGGTTACACACAGGCTGAACAGCCTTCTCAAGCTTTGTAAAGAGACCCAGTCAGATAAGCGAAGAGCTGCCGTGGCCTGCGAGGTGGCATGCTAGCAGTTTGCCTTCAAGTCTCAGCTACCCCGAAATTGAGTGGGCTGCGGGGACACGGTGTGAGCTACCATAGGTGTCAGCTAGACTCAGAAACTAATGTTGAATGAAAAAAGGAAATCACAGGGAATTATGTACAATGTGCTCCATCTTTATAAAGTTCAAAAATACATAAAAGTATATAATGCATGGTTAAGGAAATACTTATGGATATTATGCATATAAAATTATGGATATTCTGAAAGCAAGATAGGCGGGAAAGGGTTTATCACATATTGGGGGACAGTCAGCAAGTTTGTTTATCAGAAAGCACATGTCAGGGTGCAGTTGGAGATAAAGGTAGTGAGTTAAAGAAGGTGGCTAATTGGTGGGTGTCTTTGAAACCAATCTTCAGTTTTACTCTGATATGGAAAGTAAAGAGGAGCAAGCTTTTAAGAAAGGGTGTGATAGGATCAAAATGTATCAAAAGCAATCACTATGCAGTTGGCTTGGACGGGAGAAGGAGCTGAGGCGCAGAAGTCCCTTAGCCCGGCAGCACTGGGAGGCTTCCCTGCTTTTAGGGAGCTTCCTCTTTGCTCTGTTCCTTTATCGGGGCAGACAGGCAGGGCGTGGCTTGTTGGTGTATAGGAACAGCTGGAAGGGAGTCTGTCGGGCAGATGGAGCCCCTGGCTGAGGGCTTCAGGCATTAGAATAAAAGATGAACTTTTCCCAGGCCCACCTCCGGAGTCCTTCCTGATGTTCCTGCCTGAGGCCTCATCTCCCTGAATGGGCAGAGGGATGTTCCCAGCTTGGAGACTCCAGCTCAGCCGGTGAGAGACAAAGGGCCCCTAATTCCAAATGTGGTGAGTCCTCCTCCCTCTCCCCTCTCTTCGTTCTTTTTAGTCCTTTGATTTTCTCAGGATCCTCAGGTCTGTTGGAGAAACTATCCCCTTTCTTCATACTCAGAAGAACATTTTAGAGGATGAAATGGAGCGACAGGAGATGAGGAGCACAAAAGGGGACAAGTGACAAGGGGACTGGATGGGTTTTGTCAAAAGACTCTCCTTTAGATATTATCGTCATCATTAAGTATGACAGCTGTCACTTATTTAGCCCTTACCTCTTAGCCAGGTCCTGGCCGTGTGCTTTCAGACAGAACAGCTGTAGATTTGCTGGGTCTTCTTAAGCTGCTTGGAGTTATCAAGGGAACTTCCATTGCATGTTTTTTTTTTTTTTTTAGAAAGAAACACTTTTTTAAAAAATTAATTAATTTTTAGTTGCATTGGGTCTTCGTTGCTGCATGTGGGCTTTCTCTAGTTGAAATGAGCGGGGGCTTCTCTTAGTGGCAGAGCATGGGCTCTATGTGCGTGGGCTTCAGTAGTTGTGGCGTGTGGGCTCAGTAGCTGCGGTGCACGGGCTTAGTTGCTCTGCGGCATGTGGGATCTTCCCGGACCAGGGATTGAAACTGTGTCCCCTGCATTGGCAGGTGGATTCTTTTTTTTTTTTTTTTCTGCTTTTTAAAAAAAAATTTAAATTTAATTTATTTTTTTATACAGCAGGTTCTTATTAGTTACCCATTTTATACATATTAGTGTATACATGTCAATCCCAATCTCGCCCCCCGCTACTTTTCCCCCTTGGTGTCTATATGTTTCTTCTCTACATCTGTGTCTCTATTTCTGCCAGGCAGGTGGATTCTTAACCACTGCGCCACCAGGGAAGTCCTCACTGCATGTTTTTTTCTGCTTTAGAAGTTTTTGAAATTAAACTGTTTCAAACTTAAATGTAAATGACTTCCTGTGGGGAAAAATATTTCCAACATATGTAGTAGAAAAAAAATTTTGTTACTATATGAGGACTTTTACAAAACATTAGAGACAAATGCCCAAATAGAAAAATGGACAAAATATAGACAAGTTATTGACAAAGTCCAGATGACATAGGAATAATCAAAGAAATACAAATTAAGATGAAACACAATTAATTATTTTTAGAGAGATATTGTTACTCATTAAAATAATGAAGATGTAAAAAAAAAAAAACCCAGTTTTGTTACTCATTAAAATGACAAAGGGACTTCCCTGGTGGCACAGTGGTTAAGAATCCGCCTGCCAATGCAGGGGACATGGGTTCAAGCCCTGGTCTGGGAAGATCCCACATGCTGCGGAGCAACTAAGCCCGTGTGCCACAACTACTGAGCCTGCACTCTAGAGCCCGCGAGCCACAACTACTGAAGCCCGCGTACCTAGAGTCCATGCTCCGTGACAAGAGAAGCCAGTACAATGAGAAGCCCGTGCACCGTAACAAAGAGTAGCCCCTGCTCACCAGAACTAGAGAAAGCCCGTGTGCAGCAATGAAGACCCAATGCAGCCATAAATAAATAAATAAATAAATAAATAAATAAATAAATAAATAAATAAATAAAATGACAAAGATGTTAAAAAAAAAAAAAACCCAGTGGTGGCAAGGTTGTGGACAAACAAAGAATTTCATACACTTTGGTAAATGGATATGACCTCTCTGGAGGGCGATTTGGCAATGCAAATTAAAAGTCTCACCGTTTTAAAGATGGGAAACTCAAGGCCTAAGAGTTTAAGTGACTTCCTTAAAGTTACAAAGTCACACAATTAGGAACCAAGCCAAGTCTAGAACTATGCCTTATAACTTGGCCCTCAATCCACTATCAATTGTAGTGATAAAGCTTATAATAGCAATGCATTGGGAAAAAACCTGAATATTCTACAATATGGAATTATTTTAAAAATTCTTGCATATTCATGATGGAACACTGAAATCATTAAAAGAATATTTGATGGCATGGGAAAACTACATAATATAGTTCTTGGTGAAAATGTTGGGTATTAAAACAATATATACAGTATAGTCCTACTTTTTAAAAAAAGTTATATACATACACAGAAAAAATATTTGAAAAACCATATTGTCTTCAGGTGGAGGAATTACAGGTGATTTCAAACATTTTTGTCCTTTTTTTCTTGTAATTTCCAGATTTTCTATAATAGCTAGGATAAAAAAAGCAATAAGTTTTATTTGATAAAAATTGTAAAACAACTGAAATGCCATAGGGCTATGCTGGAGGTGACTTGGAGCTGGCTGACCAAGAGTGCCTGTCAGGGCAGGGAGCGTGCATCCCAGAGGGCAACGAGAGGGGACCCAGAGCCTGAGGGAATTTGAAGCCGAAGACTAGGGCACTTCAGATGGCCAAAAAGCACATGAAAATATGGTCAACATCACTAATTATTAGAGAAATGCCAATCAAAATTACAATGAAGTATCAGTTCACACCGGTCAGAATGGCCATCATCAAAAAATCTACAAACAATAAATGCTGGAGAGGGTGTGGAGAAAAGGGAATCCTCCTGCGCTGTTGGTGGGAATGTAAATTGGTGCAGCCACTATGGAAAACAGTATGGAGGTTCCTTAAGAAACTAAAAATAGAACTACCATATGACCCAGCAATCCCACTATTGGGCATATATCTGGAGAAAACCCTAATTCAAAAAGACACATGTACCCCAATGTTCATTGCAGCACTATTTCCAGTAGCCAAGACATGGAAGCAACCTAAACATCCATCGACACAGGAATGGATAAAGAAGATGTGGTACATATATACAATGGAGTATTACTCAGCCATAAAAAGAACAAAATAATGCCATTTGCAGCAACATGGATGGACCTAGAGATTATCATACTAAGTAAGTCAGACAGAGAAGACAAATATCATATGATATCACTTACATGTAGAATCTAAGAAGTGATACAAATGAACTTATTTACAAAACAGAAATAGACTCACAGACACAGAAAGCAAACTTATGGTCACCAAAGGGGATAGAGAGGGGGTGGGGAGAGATAAATTAGGAGTTTGAGATTAACTTATACACACTACTGTATATAAAATAGATAACTAATAAGGGCCTGCTGTATAGCACAGGGAACTCTACTCAATACTCTGTAATGGCCTATATGGGAAAATAATCTAAAAGAGAGTGGATATATGTATAACTGATTCATTTTGCTGTACACCTGAAACTAACACAACATTTTAGATCAACTATACTCCAATAAAAAATTGTTTTAAAAGACTAGGGGAGGTAGTGAGAAGAGAGGGCTTTTAGTTCCTTGAAGTAGGATGGATACAAGAAAAAATCAAAATCTTATATACAGCAATGAAAAAATATATATTTATATATAACAATTTTGGGACCTAGTGTCCTACAGGTGACTTACAGCAAAGGTGGCATCTAGACAGCTGATGATGGAAAACTCTCACTCACCATCTGTTCACCCTTTTATTTTTTCAGTCTTTTTCTTCTACCCTGTTTCCCTTCTACCATCTTTTAGTTTCCTCTCCTGTTTTTTGGTTTCTTTGCCCCGCCTGGCTTGGAAACTTCCATTGAATACCATGGTTCTCTTTCACTGTTGTTCTGCCCATGGAAGGCACTCTCAGAAATAGAATCTGACTAATCCTCCTCTTAACTCAGTAATTTTGTCATCTGAAGCATCAAGTTTCCAAATTAGGTTATTTCTAGTGGAGAACTGAAAGTTAGACAAACACTCTTGAAATGTTATTTTTCCTTTTCATGAAGCAGAATTATAGCATATTGGAGCTGGAAAGGAATTTAAAGCTTCAAGTTGTCAAAATTCTTTAATTAAATAAATTTCATTGTTGCTAAATTTAGTTTCATGTTGCACATTTGTTCATCAATATATTACACTTTATCAGTAAGTTAGGAAATGAGATGAGAAAAAATTGCCCATATTTCCAACCACCTTAATTATTAACAACTATTCATATTTTATAGGACTTACTTTTAGTTCCTTTCCTACACACTCTGTAATGTAGTTATAATCATTGTAAATGTATTATTTTGTATTTTGCTTTTAACACATCATTAGCTTTCATTTGAAACATAGGTTAGATGAACCATAATTTACTTAGTCATTTCCTTATCAATGTACCTATAGATGGTCCAGTTTCTCACTATTATACAAATACTACTGACATCATGTAAACTTTTGTATTTCAGATTCTTTCCTTAGAGTAGATTTCCAGACTATTTCTCACTGGATCAAAAGGCAAATACATTTCCTTACTTCTTGTTGTTTCCCAATTTACAATGAACTCAGCAAATGTAAATGAATCTCTCAATTTAAAGATGGAAAATCAGGGCCTAAGAGTTTAAGTGACTTGCTCCAAGTTACAAAGTCACACAGATAGTAGGGACCAAGCCAAGACTAAAACCAAGCCATCTGACTCCAGTCCTCAATTCACTAGAGATATAAGCCTTTCTTTACCTTTTGGTTTTATTTAGCCTTAGATTTTGGGGAATGTTGCCACTAGCTTACTCTCTGCTCTTCTTGGATGAGATTATGAGGAAGGAAATTCACACCTTTAATAAAAAAGCTAAGATCTCATATCACATTAGTCACACTCTACCCAACAACAGCAAAATACACATGAAACATTTACCAAAATAGACCATATGCTAGCACACAAAGCAAGTCAATAAATTTAAAAGGATTCAAGTCATACAAAGTATGTTTTCTGGCCACAGCAGAATTAAATTAGAAATCAATAGCAGAGGCCTGTCTTCTTCCTGACTGGTCCTGGTGGTTTCTGTCTGAGAACTGCTGATAGCAATATGTTTTCAGGAAATGCCAAAATTGGGCACCTTGCCCCCCAGTTCAAAGCAACATCTATTATGCCAGATGGTCAGTTAAAAGATATCAGCTTATCTGACTACAAAGGAAAATGTGTTGGGTTATTCTTTTACCCTCTTGATTTCACCTTTGTGTGCCCCATAAAGGTGATAGGGCAGATGGATTTAAGAAACTCAACTGCCAAGTGATGTGTGCTTCTGTGGATTTTCACTTCTGTTATCTGGCATGGATCAACACACCCAAGAAACAAGGAGGACTGGGACCCATGAACACTGCCTTGATATTAGACCCCAAACGCAATATTGCTCAGAACTATGGGGTATTAAAGGCCGACAAAGACATCTCATTCAGGGGCCTTTTTACTATTGATGATAAAGGTATCCTTTGACAGATCACCATAAATGACCTTCCTGTCTGCCACTCTGTGGATGAGACACTGAGACTAGTTCAAGCCTTCCAGTTAACTGACAAACATGGGGAAGTGTGCCCAGGTGGCTGGAAGCCTGGCTGTGACACCATTAAGCCTGATGTCCAGAAGAGCAAAGAATATTTCTCTAAGCAGAAGTGAGCACTGGGCCATTTTAGGGCCAGGCTGTAGTAGGCGGCCATAAAACAAAACCTCTTTTGTACATTGTCATGCTTAAAATACAAGACCTTACACTCAGCCCAGATGTGGTGTGGGACAGGACAGGCCTTTCCTGCAGGTGTTGGGGAGGCCAGCCTTTCTTCCTCTGGGGGGAATAGTCTGAGCTGAAAACATGCAAACAATCAAAATGAATACATAATTTAAATGTGAACGTTATGATGAGAAGAATGGGAGATGAACATAAAATTTTAAGTAGATGTCATGGAATAGTATTGTTGTTCTGCTGACATTTTATGTACTTCAGTGATTTTGAAAAGCAAACACCTGTTCCCTTTTTTGGTATTATTACTTACTGCAGCTTAAGTATATCTGTAGCTCTACACTGTGTAATTCTGAAAGGAGAGTGAGAAAGAAAGAATCTGTCTCTTGTTGCCAAATTGCCTCATTAGTTTTAGTGAACAAAAATATGTACTTTTCTGATGTGAAATCGTTGTGATTAAAAAGTAGTAGCAAATAATGTTTATGATATTTCAGACATTATAATTTCCTACAGTAATTATAACATTCCTATTCTTTTGAAGTTGAAACTTCTGTGTACTGAACCACAGGTTTTCTAAGCTTCTAAATGTAGCCTTTCATTGCATATTTCAGTGGTCAGAACAGATGACCTCACACACACACACACACACACACACACAAAGTTGTATTCAGTTGACAAGTTTCTTGATTAACTACACAGCTATGATGCAATCATGTTACTAATTTGCTTGCCCAGTGAAATATGCTTATAAATGTTATGGAAGTAGGATGGCAGATAAGTTTAAAATGGCACCCTTTTGCAAAGAGCTCAGACTTTTAATGAACTATTTTAAAATGGGTTGGAACTGGGAATTCCCTGGCAGTCCAGTGGTTAGGACTCCACGCTTCCACTCCAGGGGCACAGGTTCGATCCCTGGTCAGGGAACTAAGATCTTGTGAGCCGTGTGGCATGGCCAAAAAAGAAATAGGTTGGAACTCATTTTTCCCCTTTTAAAACAACTTGTGATCACGAATGCCATTATCTCTCAGATATTTGACCTTTTTGTTTCAGCTTAGGCGTATATTGTATGAGTACGTTAATCTTTTCTATACCTCTATTCCAGCGAATAGCAGATAAGAGGATAATAATCCTTTTATATTTAATAATAATATAATTTCAGTATAATTTAATATTATTAAATATTATTTTATTTAATAAAAATCAGATAAAAGAATCAATTTAAAAACTGTTAATTTTGAAAACTTCTAAGAAGCCAAAACATTATGGCCTAAATCACCCAGAAGACATATATATTGTATTTTAGTTCCACGTTAACTTTTTATCGATACTTTAGTTCCACAGTCCTAAAAGCAAACACCTTTTACTTTAAAGTACTTTATCATATCATTTGATGCATGCAAGTCTGTGCTCTTTGACAAAATCAACATATAATGAAGACATGGCTTTGTTTACTGAGATTCAAACTTGATGCAATCTTTAAAATAAACTCAGTTCTTTCAGAAACATAAAAAAATCATATGTATAAAATAAATAAGCTACAAGTATATATAGTACAACAAGGCAATATAGCCAATAGTTTAGAGTAACTATAAATGGAATATAACCTTTAAAATTTTTGAATCACTATGATGTACAACTGAAACTCATATAATATTGTACATCGACTATACTTCAATAAAAAAAGGGGAAAATTGTGTGATCATCTCAATACATACAGACATATCAGTTGACAAAGTTAACATCCATTCTTGATAAAAACTCTCAGAAAACTAGAAATAGAAGGGCATTTCCTGACCTTGATAAAATGTATCTATGAAAACCTTATGGCTATCATTATACCTAATGGTGAAAAAAGGAATGTTTTCCCTAGGATCAGGAACAAGGCAAGGAGCCAAGGCAACAAGGCAAGATAAGGAAATAAAAGACATTCAGATTAAAAAGGAAGAAGTAAGACTGTCTTTACTCATAGGTGATGTGATCTTCTATACAGAAAATCCTATGTAATCTACAGAAATGCTAGCATTAGTAAATGAGTTTAGCAAGGTCAGGGATATAAGATGAAATATACAAAAATCAATTGTATTTTTATATGTTAGTAATGAAAAATCAGAAATTAAAATTAATAACTTAATTTAAATATAATAACATCAAAATATTAAATACTTATGAATAAAGCTGACAAAAGATGTGCAAGATCTATACACTGAAAACTATAAAATACTGCTGAAAGAAATTAAAGAAGACCTAAATTAGTAGAGAGATAAAATGTTCATTGGCCAGAACACTCAATATTGTTAGGATATCAATGGTCCCCAAATTGTGTCATGTACATTGAACTTTAGGAAGTGAAATTATGCTTTATATTTATTAGGGGAGCTTTCTTCATAAAGGAATTTCATGATAACCACACTGAGAAGTAAGGAAGTGATGTGCGCATTTTGTAACTCATGATACAAGGCTGTGCATTCATTCATTCACTCATCTATTTATCCATGTTTTACATTCTACCTACTTCCAGAAAGGATCCCGTCAGTTTGCTTGCGTGACACCCTGATATGTGCAAGATTGCCTTGTTCTGAGTGTAAAATGAGGACAGTAATACCTATTTTTCAGGGTTGTTGTCAATAGCAAAGAAATATATGTAGAGTACCTACAGGTGCAATAAATTGGAGCCATTATGGATATAGAACAATATAAATAACTCAAAAATATATTTATGATTTAGTATTAATTCAATCTTACAGTAGCATAATGTTGATTGTTATAATATTGATATATTATAATATAAATTAACTGAAGACATGATGGAAGAAGGCCATCCTGGCCAACCAGATCAGAAGAATAGATCTGGAGATCAGTACGGTGACCAGATAGAGAGTTATTACATCCATGTAAGAAAATAGGAAATAAAAGATTTGGCAGCACTTAATCTTCCACTCAAAGCTCTGAGAAGAGATGCTGTAAAGCAACTGTGGCTGTGGCTTCTGATTTTGGTCCTCGGGAGGCACTTCCTGTTGTGCTTCTTTGCCTCCTGGACTGTGTGTGCCTTTGCCCAAAGTGAACTCTGTTTCTTCTCCTCTTTCTCCTTCCCTTCTTGGTCATCCTCCTCCTTTTTTCAATATATTTGCTTCCTGATAATCACAGTTATACATGTTCAAGGTAGAAAATTTAGAAAATACACAGGGAAAACCATAAAGATCACCTTCATTCCCCTCTCCCACCCTCAGAAATAACCACTGCTTAATATCTACATTTTTGCCTTTTTTCCAAGCATATTCTGCCTAACTTGTATCATCCTATGCATCGTTTTAAAAATTTATTGTTTGGGATATAGTGAAATTTTCCCAGTGCTATTAAAGATTGTTCTATCATGTGATTATGAAATACTGCATAGTATTTCATTGCAAGAATGTACCATAAATAATCATTCCCATTTTCGTGGACTTTTAGGTTGTCTTCAATTTTTTCTTTTCATAAATAACTTTGTGATGAGCATCCGCACCATCAAATCCTTATGCACATCCTTATTTATTTCTGTAGTATTCTTTTCTGGAGGTGAAATAACTGGATTAAAACTTTTGCCTAGGGCTTCCCTGGTGGCACAGTGGTTGAGAGTTTCCCTGGTGGCGCAGTGGTTGAGAGTCCGCCTGCCAATGCAGGGGACAGGGGTTCGTGCTCCGGTCCGGGAAGATCCCACATGCCGCGGAGCGGCTAAAAAACTCTTGCCTACATGTAAACCTTTTGATACTTATTGCTAAATTTTCCTTGTGAAAGTTGTTTAGAAATGGACAAGGGAGTCAGTTTGCCCACATGTGTGCTGACTCTGCGTATTTTCCCCCTGATATTTGATAATTTGAAGGAAGACAAAGCATATCTAACTGTGGTCTTGATTTGCATTTCTCTAATACTGGAGAGTGAAAATCCTGTATCTGGTGTCATCCTTTCTAGCTCTCCTCCCGAAGCTACCTCAACTGCCCTCATTACTCAGAGTGACAATTGGATGGAAGGACTTCATTTGCTTTTTTTAAAAAATAGAAATATATATTACATTTATTTGTATTTTAACAACCCACATTGTCAGTTTTTAATTATTCCTCATTTATTTCCAACTTTTTTTTTTTAATTTTTGGCTGTGTTGGGTCTTTGTTGCTGCGCATGGGCTTTCTCTAGTGGTGGCGAGTAGGGCTGGGGAGGGCTACTCTTCCTGGGGCGCATGGGCTTCTCATTGCGGTGGCTTCTCTTGTCTCAGAGTACAGGCTCTAGGTGCGCGGGTTTCAGTAGTTGTGGTGTGTGGGCTCAGTAGTTGTGGCTCGCAGGCTCTAGAGTGCAGGCTCAGTAGTTGTGGTGCACGGGCTTAGTTGCTCTGTGGCATGTGGGATCTTCCCACGGCTCGAACACATGTCCCCTGCATTGGCAGGTGGATTCTTAACCACTGCGCCACTAGGGAAGCCCTGCTTTTTTATTCTTAGTATCTGGTGCAGACCATTGCACCGCATGTTTTCTATGAATGCTCACTATAGCCCTATCTACGAGGTGGGTACTATTATTAACTCCACTTCATGTGTGAATGAGAGGAGACTTGGAGTAAACTAGCCTGTCCAAGGTCACACCAGGGAGGTGATGGCAGAACCAGGGCTTGAACCCAGGCTGACTCCAGAGTCCATCCTCTTAATCACTTAATGAACTATCTGAATCTAGGAAGATGGGGCCCTGGGGGTGTCCTCTTATTAAATTTCAGGCAGCCCTGGTTCACCTTGCAGCTCCACATCATTCTGGGCGTGGCTACCCAGGTTGTGTTTCAAAAATACCTTCTCATTGAGGGTTTGAGGATTGGGGTAATTCCAGGGCATCCAGGGCCCTGCCTACTTCCACCTTCAACCTTAATTGATAAGGTAGAGAGCCTTTCTCATTTACCTAACTTGTCTTGTTCACTTTCTGCGTAGCTGTTAACCTGCAGGAAAAGTGGGTGGGATCGAGGCAAAACAAACAAACAAACAAACACAACAACAAAACCATCCTAACCGTATTCCTAACCTTACAATGTCCTAGTGTTATGTTGTCATTTGCAACATCAGGGGATTAGAGGGGTTGTTGTATGCATGCATCATGATTTTAAAACAACAAACAAAGAAAACAACCCTAAAGCAGTGTGCTGTTTGCTGTGAGAAAAACAGAACTGGAAATGTGTTCAAAGCTGGAGTCCATCTTCAGTTTCCCCATCTTGCTTTGACTGCCCCACCTCCTCCAAGCCCCACTTCGCCATCTTCCAAGACCTGCAGAGATCTGGCCTTATGACTTCCATAAAACTCTCCTCGGGCCTCCCTGGTGGCGCAGTGGTTGAGAGTCCGCCTGCCGATGCAGGGGATACGGGTTCGTGCCCCGGTCTGGGAGGATCCCATATGCCGCGGAGCGGCTGGGCCCGTGAGCCATGGCCGCTGGGCCTGCGCGTCCGGAGCCTGTGCTCCGCAACGGGAGAGGCCACAACAGTGAGAGGCCCGCATACCGCAAAAAGAAAAAAAACAAAAAAAAAACAAAAAAACTCTCCTCTTTTTTTTTTTTTTTTTTTGTCAGTGCCACGCGGCTCGTGGGATCTTAGTTCCCTGACCAGGGATTGAACCCAGACCCTCTGCAGTGAAAGTGCTAAGTCCTAACCATTGGACTGCCAGGGAATTCCCAAAACCCTCTCCTTTGGAAAGGATTTGAAGTCTTGGAGAGAATGTAAGAGACAGTTTCTCTCTTCCTCGAGTATTTGCATTTGAACTTCAACCCCAGGGGTGGCATGAAAGATTTGTTTCCTGCTCAAGGAATTTCAGACAGTAGCAAGTAGGAGGGGAAAGAGTCGTACAGGAGGGGATCCCTTAGGGTCTCCCTGTGCTTAGTGCACACAGTGACCCACACCTCCCAGGGACGATCGTCCTCCTTTAGTTTAGTAATAAGAACAATAGGCATATGTGGCAAGTGCTGTACATGCATCATGTCCTTGAACCCTCACATTTGCCTGTGAAGAAGGTTCCCCATTTATACATTAAGAACTGAAGACCCACAGATGTCAACTTTCTCAGGGACACAGAACTAGTACACGGGTGGAGCTAAGACTTGAACCCAGGTCTTTCTAACTCCAGACCCTGAACTTGTAGGATTAGTGCCTTCATAATGAAATGGAGGAACTTCACTGCCTTGGTTTCTTGTTTCTCAAGAGTCAAACTTGAAAAGCTGTCAGGGAAGAGCTCCAGGCTACATTGTGGATCCACGATTGGCTTGCAATAGGCACTTCCCAAACCTGACCTGGGACACTAAATGCAAAAAGAAGCCAGTCCTCCCGTGTTTACCTGGCTAGTTCTGGGTATAGGTTCTCATTCTTCTAGACTCCTCCTCCCTGTGCCTTCTAAATCACACTCAGAGTGTCACCCTGCAGTGCTCACTCATGGCATTTATAGACTTAACCATGATGCCAGCCTCTGTGTTGAGCACTTACCTCCTTCAATCCTCACAATGATTCTGCCAGGAGGCACAGTTATTACACCCGTTTCAAAGATGGAGAAACTGAGTCCCAGAGACTCAGGCCACATGGAGGTAAGCAGCAGAGCTAGGATTCAATACCTGGCCTGTGACTCCAGAGTGTACCCAATGCAGCCCCCATCTCTGCCCTACCTCCTGGGTGGTACCCTTTCTCCCATCAAGCTCGCCAACTCTTTCTGATGTCTCCCTGTGTCTGTCCTCCTAGTCTGGATGAAGATGGCAAGTTCCTCAGGCTCCTGGCTCTCCAGATGCTTCATCACACTCGTCTTCCTCCAGCTACCTTTGCATGTGTCAGGTGAGAGTTTCTGTACCTCTTTCCCTGCCTGGGACATCTGACAAAAGGGGTTCCAAGAATAAGGAGGCCAGGCCCAAGGCCTTATTTCTTCTTGGGTGCATGTTCCAGAGGGCGGGCCGGGCTTGGCGAGCCTCAGTCTCTCTCCGGGGGTCACGCAGTGCTGAGCGAGAACTCACATCCAGCTTAGGCTGTTTGCCACTTGTCCTAGAGCCTCTCCTGCTGTTATTTTCTTCGTTAGTTCTTCTTTCCGTCCTTCTTTCTCCCCTGTCTAGACGTTCGGCTTGCTGCTGTGACACCAAAGAAATTGTTTTGCCCCTGCTGATAGGGCTCAGGCAAAGAGTTCGCTGACTGCTGTTCTATCTCAGAGTGAAGATTTGAAGGGGGAGCAGATGGGTGCTCATGAGAAAACTGTAGCGGTTCCTGAGGAAGCACCTCCAGTTCTCCAAAGTCTCAGGCAGTCTCTGACCATTGAGATTGTGGTTGAAATGCTGAGTTTGACTCATTGTCTTCAGTCAGGACCATTGAAACCAATCCCGAGAGATAAACATCTCACTTTAAAGTCATTCCTGGGTCATCTGGGGTTTGAGTCACTGAGAGAAGCAGAGAGCCTCACCAATTTGGCTGGAGGTCTCTCTCAAGGTGATGGAGGCAGTTGGGATGTGCCTGAGTCACCTGCCATTCGAGGTGGGGCCCTTGCCATGGAGAAGCTCTCCGAGGGTGGTCACAGGTAGTTTCTGTTTCAGCCCCATCTCCAGGGAGGTTCTCCTCATCAGCAGTGGCTCTTGCTGTGATCGTGCCTGTCCTGGGGATTTTCATCATGGTGGGCATTTACATCATCTGGAAGCAAAGAAGGTCAAAAGGTAACTAAGTGGTAAGGGAGCCCAGGCTGGCAGGAATTGGTACTGAAGCCTCTCTAGGAGAAGGCTGGGAGGAAGCAGACAGAGACCTAACAGTTATCCATAGGTTGTCCGGGAGAAAACTGGTAGAGCTGTGTTCTGGGGACCCACACTGAAGAGAGGATCAAAGAAAGTGCAGAAAGCTCCCGGGCAGAGCTGTGAATTAATTAGAAGACTGGCATGATGTCAGTCTTCTAATTAATTAAGAAATCCAGGGCTTCCCTGGTTGCGCAGTGGTTGAGAATCTTCCTGCTAATGCAGGGGACATGGGTTCGAGCCCTGGTCTGGGAAGATCCCGCATGCTGCAGAGCAACTAGGCCCGTGAGCCACAACTACTGAGCCTGCGTGTCTGGAGCCTGTGCTCCACAACAAGAGAGGCCGCAATAGTGAGAGGCCTGCGCACCGCGATGAAGAGTGGCCCCCGCTTGCCACAACTAGAGAAAGCCCTTGCACAGAAATGAAGACCCAACACAGCAAAATAATAATAATAATAATAAATTAATTAATTAATAAACTCCTACCCCCAACATCTTAAAAAAAAAAAAAGAAAGAAATCCAATCATATCCATTGGCTAAAACCCTCATTAATATGGTTGCATTTCATGGCTCGCAGGGTTGCCAAGGACCTTCCTTGAAAGTCACATAACTGAACACTCCTTTCCCTGTCTGATGGTTTGAAGATCCTCTAATCCTTTCTAATGGTCACACACCCACAGTGACAAGGAGCAAAGTCCTGCTCAGGCAGCTTGTGGTCCCTTGGACAGCTCTGCCTGTTAGAAAAGGCCCTTCCTTAAGCTGAGCTGACATCTCTCTCTCTCTCTCTCCCTTCCAGAGAGGCTTCTCTATGAACACGCAATGGAGGTAGGTGAGTGTCCTGGGTTGGGCAGGTATGTTTCTCTGTTTCTCTGTTTTGTTCATTTTTGTGTCCCCAGGGCCCACTAATGTAAATTCCGGACCTGAAGATCCCAGCATCTGCTGGGTGGTGATGGTGGTGGTGGTGTCAAAACCTGTTGTTCCCAGTTTCTGCTGACTCTTCCTTGTAATAGCTTGCCTTCCAGTATGTTTGGTGATTTTGTCTCTGAGCTCATGGCTTGATCTTATCCTGGGGGAGTCATGTAGGTCTAAGGTAGGGGACCCGTTTAGTCATTCAACAAATAATTGATAATTCTCTGCTAAGTGGTGCAGACTATACCAGATGCTGGGGACACCACAGTGAGTGAAAGCGGACACGGTCTTTGCCTTCTTGGAACCTTCTGTCTAGTCAGGGAGGTATACGTGCATTAAATAATTACACAAATAAATGTGTACAGAAGCCACAAAAGGAAGTTCTGAAGGCTGGGAAGACGGTGACTGGGTGGAAGCAACCAAACTTCAGGGATGGCAAAGGAGTTTCCAGATGATGTTCCCAGTGATGTTTGATCTGGGAGATGGACAGGCATGGGGGAAGAGGGAATAGGAAACCACCCACAGCAGAACAGCTTGAGAAAGAAATATGGTGCAAAAGTGAGGGGAAAGGTGGCAGAAGGTGCTGCTGCAGAGTTAGGCGGGGACCAGCATGTGAGGCCTTGCAGATCCCATGAAGGGTTTTCGTCTTTCTCCTCAGAGCTGTGGAGAAGCTGCGAATGGGCTATCCTGACCAGAATTGTGCTTCCAGAAAGCTCTCTCTGGCTGCTCTGTTGAGAGGAGACCAGAGGGAGCAAAACAGAATTTGAGGGCAATTTGGGCCACTATTTCTGGCATCCAAATGAGAGAGATGAGGGCCTGGATCAGGGAGGTGGAGGTGGAGATAGAGGCGGACAGGTTCAAGAGCCCATAAACTCAATAGGAAGCAGGGACCCTCAAGATAATGTCACAGAATCTCATTTTATTTTACTTTCCTTCCTCTAGAAAATCTTCTCTCAGACCATGCAAAAGAAAAAGGTAATTATATATATAGAATAAGGGGTAGGGAACAAATAACATTTTTTCTCCTACATAAATGCTGATGGTTGTTATACATACAATATATATGTGGTGTATGTGTATACACACACACACACACACACACACACCACACATATATTCTCTGTTAATACCATTGGAATTTATTTTCTAATATCAAGGGGTTATAGGGTTGGTAGCAGTGGCCGAAGGGATGCCTGGGGTCAAAATTCATAGGTTCCTTCATTGGCTTTCCCACCAATAACCTAAAAAGAAGATTCATATACTATTTTAACATATATTAAAATGGTATTATAGGAGGATTCATACAATCTTTGCATTGAGAGAGGTGGTATGATACAGTGGAAGGGGCATAGGCTCTGGAGTCAGCAGCACCTGGCTCAGATCTGCCACTTACTGGCTGGGTTAAGTCGCTTTACTGCTCTGAGCTTTGGTTTCCTCATTTGTAAATTGGGGATAATAGATCTCTTCACCCGATTATTTTCAGGATTAAAAGAGACAACTTAAAAAAAAAACCCACAAAACTCCTACTACAGTGCCTGAAACCTTTCCCTTATTGCCATTTTGTCTTCATTAATTGAATGTTTGCTCTGGGCCACTGAGGGTAAAAGACAGACACCCCAGGTACCAAAAAGCAAGTGGGGCTCTGCCCTTTGAAAGTCTAGCTGGGAAGACAAGTCACTGGCTCAGAAATGGCTCCACCTGCAGTGATTTCGGCATCTCCTCCCTTCCCCCCTCACATCTGCTCCAGGCTAGTTAAAGCATGCGGGTGCACACCTCAGGGACACAATGATCGTCATGTCCTAGAAGGGAAGGAACAGTGTGGTGTAGTGGGGAAGGCCTCCAACTAGGAATCAGGCAGACTTGGGTTTGAATCCTGCCTCCTTGGCCACTTACCAGCTGGATAATCTGGATAAATTTCCATGTCCCCTCTGAGCCTCAGACCACCAGTCTGTAAAATGGGAATAATAATTATATGCACCTCATATTGTTGAGTGGATTCAGGGCCTACGTCATAAAAACAGGACACACTAAATGGAGGCTGTTGGTAGTGGGAATGGTAAAAATAAACTGTTATCTTGTTAGGGGCCATATCATATTCAGCTTCACTGCCCCAATGCCCAACACCTAACATATGCCCAGCCCTTAGCACAGGGCCTGGCAGTGAACTCAAATGTATAATTTCAACTCTGTGGCAGGGCCAGTGCTAAGGGGAAATGTGGGCAGATGACCCTTCCAGAGAGGCTGCAAGTACTCCCCCAAAGCACAGAAGCATATGCACATGTCCCAGACCTTCTGGGGTCTCCAAATTTGTGTTTCTCCACAGTACTTCAGCGGGGTGGGGGGAGGTTAGTGTAGAGAATAACAGTCCACATCAGTAAGCCAGTGGTAGGCCTTCAGCTAGTTTTACACCATAGATATTATAAGCAGTTATAAAAGGGCGGCAAGGCATACACTCATGGACACTCAGTTACAAACATATTGGAAACACTCATATGAACAGTGGAAATGAAACCAGACAGACAAAAGGAAGGGAAGGGGAACCAAAGTCAGGGTAGTCCAGGTCATCTGGAAAGTGGCACCAGCACCGGTGAATTCCCCAGTCTGCCCTTAGGGGAATGTGACTGTATTGGGGGCTGATAGGATTGTCATCTTTCTTTCTGCGGGGGGTGGGGTTTGGGGGCTGGGGGGCATGGGGGTGGAGTGATGAGACTTCCTGGGCCCTGGGGATAAAGTGGCAGGATCTGCTCAGTCATGCCTCTTTCTCTGTTTTTTTAGGACGTCTCTATAAAGCCCTCAGTAAGTTCTGCTCCTCATCCGTGCCACAAACCTCTTTCTGCTGACATCTTTGCTTTATGATGAGAGTCTCAGATTCACCTCCTGGGGCAGAAGAGAGGGGGCAAGGATACTTCAAGCATGAGGGTTGGGAATTTCCTGGCTCCCTAAGGCCTCTTATTCCTCAAATATTCTGTGCTCCTCTTTCCTGCACGATTGTTATGTAGCCACTAAATGGGAAATGTTTTAGCAAGAAGAGAGATACCTTCCATAGGTGAAGACATCTGGGAGACACTTGTATCACTCAGGCATGACGTTCCCTTCGGTGGGATCCAAGGTAGATGGATCCTCATTCAACTGAATATGTGGAACAGGGCTTCTCCACCTGTTCATGTATGAGAACCTCTTCATAACAACAAGAACCCCAAATCCTCAGACATGACATGTCTATTTGATTTTACACTGAGAAAACATGCATAAGAAAATCTAATGGAAATTAGTAATAGTTTTAAATGAACTTATATTTTATTCTTCTCCCGCAACATCTACATACGTTTATGTTGCCATCACTTACATGTGTGAGATGTGTTGTTGATTCAATCTGCAAGCCAGGTTTGGCTCCCATAGGGACTCGCTGACCCTCTGCAGTATCTCTGGGGACCCCAGGACCATGGCTGGGAGCCATTGCTGTTGGAAACACTGTCATGGGGAAAGTTCAGGGTATTGCTAGTGGGAATCTGCTCTGGGAATGTGGTTGGGATGGGACTGGAGCATCACAGGCCTGTACAAGCCCTCATTCTGATTTGTCAAATTGTTATTCTTTAGAGAAACTCCGGCGTGAACTGAGTAAGTTCCCCTGTTCTTATAACTTCTATACCAACTTATGTTGATTCTATGTTTCCAGTGAAAGCTCACTCCCCTTGTTTCTTCTTTTGTAGAGTTAAAGAGAGCTGCAGCAGACTCAGGTGAGGTGCACTCTCCCTGTCCCCCCACTCTACCTGCCCCCACTCCACCTGCACCAGGAGGTCTCCATTTCTCCATCACTTTAACAATCCCTTTTTCTGTCTTTCAGGCTGGAGAAGGGCCCGGCTACACTTTGGTAAGTTGCACCAGTTTAATGGATCCACATTTCAGAGTCCATTGCTCTGTTCCTTTGGAAGGCAGACTGTAATTAAAAAAAAAATTTAGGGGCTTCCCTGGTGGCGCAGTGGTTGAGAGTCCGCCTGCCGATGCAGGGGACACGGGTTCGTGCCCCAGTCCGGGAAGATCCCGCATGCCGTGGAGCGGCTGGGCCCGTAAACCATGGCCGCTGAGCCTGCGTGTCCGGAGCCTGTGCTCCGCAGCGGGAGGAACCACAACGGTGAGAGGACCGCGTACCGCAAAAAAAAAAAAAAAAAAAAAAAATTAAGTCAAATCTGTTTATCTGCTTATCAAATTTTAAAAATCTTTGATTCAGAAAGTCTCCCTTTTAGAACACTGATAAATATTTGGTTTACTCTTCTTATGGGTTTTCTATGATTTTTGAGATTTTTCTTAAGTTCATTGGTTGCTTGTATTTTATCTTTTTGGCTTGTCTGCACCTGTCCTATTCTGGCTACTTTTCGATTTGTGGGGACTTTTTCTATATTAACTCTTGGTCCTATTTTTCACAAAATATTTTTCTGAGTTTTTCATTTGCATGTTAATTTCCTCATTGTATTTTTTTTTTTTGGATGCATGAGTGTTTTATTTTTCTGTAGTCCAATCTATTCATCTTTTCCTGTGTAGTCTTTTCTGTGCTTTCAGGTTGGGAAGTCCTTCTTTTCCCGCTGTTGGATAGATAGATAGATAGCCAGTGCTCCTATCTCTTCTTTCTATGCATCTGCCACATCCTTCTTTCTCTGAAAATCAGTTTCCTTGGTGGGTGGTGATTCTCAGAGAAGAGAGTGAGTTGGGCAGATGCCTCAACAATGTAGACTAAGAAAAGTTTTCATAGTTTTATTCAAAAAGACTTGCACATCTCTTTTCAATTGTTTCCTAGTTTGCATGTTTTGCTGCTGTTTGAACGAGACCTGTTATTTTCACTGCTTTGCAGTCCTTCTCCATTTTGCAAGCTGCTCATCCCCCTTCTGTTCACAGGGTCTTCCTTCAGGCAGGAAAAATATAATCCATGAGTTGGCCACTTGAGAAAACACCGGGTCACCTTGGTTGGAATTCTGGGAACATAAATACTTTTCACTCTCACAGTCTGACTCATTCCCACTACTTTGACTGAGTACACATTTCATGTATTTAACTCTCCAAGAAGAGCCTGTTTTCCATACTTGGGGAAGGAGGGAGACTCATTGTGACCCTCATAATCCACAATTTTAAGGAAGAATCCATCTCTCTATTTTAACATTTTTAATTTTATTTATTTTTGGCTGCATTGGGTCTTTGTTGCTGCATGCAGGCTTTCTCTAGTTGCAGTGAGCAGGGGTTACTCTTCATTGCGGTGTGTGGGCTTCTCATTGTGGTGGCTTCTCTTGTTGTGGAGCACGGGCTCTAGGGCACACAGGCTTCAGTAGTTGTGGCATGCAGCCTCAGTAGTTGTAGCACACAGGCTCAGTAATTGTGGCTTGTGGGTTCTAGAGCGCAGGCTCAGTAGTTGTGGCACACGTGCTTAGCTGCTCCGTGGCATGTGGGATCTTCCTGGACCAGGGATTGAACCATGCCCCCTGCATTGGCAGGCGGATTCTTAACCATTGTGCCACCAGGGAAGTCTCTCTATATTACCATGTTAAAATGATAATTATAAGCAATAATTTTAGCTAAGAAAATGAGCGTCACACACTCACTGTGTGAACAAGGCACTATCTCATGCATTAGCTCATCAAATCTGCACAACAGCTCTCCAGCATATTATTCAGTGCTGCTATTATTCCCACTTTACAGATGAAGAAACTAAGGTTTGGAGATGCATAACAAGCCCAGGGTCACATAACTAGCTTGTGGCAGAGCTGGGACTCAAAACATGCTATCTAGCTACAGGGTCTAACATCAAAGCCTGTTTATTATCATGCATTAGATTCCTTTGGACCAGCAAAGACAAAGGCAGTATTTCCTAAGGATTAAGGCAGCTTCACAGATGGGTGAGAAATGTTTCCTCTTTTACTTAGTAGACCACCAGCAGATCTAGGAGACTGGAAGACAGTTTTCTTTAGTTCCAGGACATGTGAAGGTGAGGGCACCATAAACTAAAATGGGCCGATGACAGTGGTTGCAGACCTAGGGATGATTATTCCCTCCAGAGCTATTCAAAGATCCCTTGAGACCTAGCCATCTCAAACGTCACCTCTCTGTGACTCTCTGCAGTGATGGTGACCCTGGACCCAGACACAGCACATCCCAAACTCATCCTGTCTGAGGACCGCAAGTGTGTGAAGCTTGGAGACACAAGGCAGCCTGTGCCCAACAACCCTCAGCGATTTGACTTCGTAGTCAGTGTCCTGGGCTCTGAGTACTTCACAGCTGGCTGTCACTACTGGGAGGTGTCTGTGGCAGACAAGACCAAATGGGCCCTGGGGGTGTGTAGTGAGTCAGTGAGCAGGAAGGGGAAGGTCACCGCCTCGCCCGCCAATGGACACTGGCTCCTGCGACAGAATCGCGGGAATGAGTACGAGGCCCTAACATCCCCGCAGACCTCCTTCCGCCTGAAAGAGCCCCCGCGGTGTGTGGGGATTTTTCTGGACTATGAAGCAGGAATCATTTCCTTCTACAACGTGACCAACCAGTCCCACATCTTTACTTTCACCCACAGTTTCTTTGGCCCCCTTCGCCCTTTCTTTGAACCTTGCCTTCATGATGGAGGGAAGAACGTGGCACCTCTAATCATCTGTTCTAAACTCCAAAAACCGGAAGAATCAACTGTCCCCAAGCCAGAAGAAAAAGGCCTTCCTAATGGAGATGTGGCCCTGCAGGTGGACCCTCTTCTGCTCCCCGCTCAGGCACCAGAGCTCCTCCCACTCACAGATATGATCCTGTCCTGGCCCACTGACATTGGCCCAGCCCTGCAGGGGCTCAAGGTTCCTTCTTTTTAGGGATGAGCCTCATCACCTGCTCCCCGGACCCTCCAGCCCAGTGCCCTGGATTTCAGTCTCTTGGCCTAACCACCTGATTCTGGAGCGTCTCTCCTCCTTTCCCCCAGGCCCCTTTGTGGTTTCTCTTGTACCAACTTTCTCCCAGGGCTCAGTTCTAAACCATGTCTTCCTTCTGGGGACTTGAAGTTTGCATTGCCCTGGAAGAATTCTTGAAAACCAGATGGGAATTCCCTGGCGGTCCAGTGGTTAGGACTCCGTGCTTTCACTGCTGAGGGCCCAGGTTCAATCCCTGGTTGGGGAACTAAGATCCCGCAAGCTGTGTGGTGCGAGCAAAAAAAAAAAAAAAAAAAAAACCGGGAGGAAAACCAAATGAACAATCAAGATTAGGTTTAGGTGGTGGTGTTGAATGTGTGTCACTGATATACAGGGGCTCTTTACTTGAGGGGCTGTTTAAAAGCACTTCATCCTGCCTCATCCTGCACTCAGGCTTGTAGTCATGAAGTTATGATGACCAGTACTGACTTCTTACTTATCCCGTCAAGAACTGCTTTTCTCCTTTTCTCTGTTCAGGCCTCTAGCCCCCATAGCCAGCTTTTTAAAAGTAAATATGTTTTGGATCACACACTCTTCCTTCTTTCTTCTGGAATATAGGGCAGAAGGCCAGAGGAATTAAAAAAAAAAAGCCACCCTTTTCTATTTCCTTGATGCTGTTTACAGCATAGTTTGGTGACATTCAGTGCTAACGTACATGTTTTCAAAGCTAACTTGGTGATAAACAGGTATGGGGACTTTAAATGTGGTAGCCGTAATCCTGAAAAACCTCAGGAGCGCAATTAGGAAGCTGGGAGGTATGGCTTCAAACAGAGCAGATCAGCTGTGTGTGGCCTTGAAAAGGCAGCAGTGGGTTAGGCCATCTGTTGCACTGGCCTTTTTGAATCCCCTCTGGGATTCAGAGAGGCCCAGCTAGAAAAAGTGGCAGTTTTAACCACCAGTGTAGAAGCTTTTGTTCTATAAGACCATAATATTGGAAAACTTGACTATCTGTGAAGCAAACAGCCTCTTAGATCAGAGAGTATAGATCTCACATAGGAAGTTGGTAGACCAGGTGTGAGGATAAAATAATGAACTTGCTTTTTTGGTGTGGGTTTCAGAAAGGACCCTAATCACTCTCAAGCCACACCACATATGTGATCTGACCTCTTTGTGGTGATGTTGGCTATCAGTTTGCAGATGGGTACACAGTTCTGCCCAACAGAAAGTGGCTCTATGTGTCTGTCAGAAATTCTCTTAGTGCCTGTATTAAGGTTCTCCAGAGAAAGAGAATATATATTTTATGTGTGTGTATACAGACACACACACACACACACACACACAGCAGGAAGAATATATAGATTTATTTATTATAAGGAATTTGCTCACACCATTATGGAGGCTGGCAAGTCCCAAGATCTGCAGGGTTAGTCAGCAAGTTGGAGGCCCAGCTGAGCCAATGGTTTAGTTCCCATCCAAGTCTGAAGGCCCAAGACCCAGGAGATCCCATGGTGAAATTCCAGTTTAAAGGCTGACAGGCTTAAGACCCAGGAAAAACCAATATTTCAGTTTGAGTCTAAAGTAGGAAAAAGGTTGATGACTCAGTCTGAAGGCTGTCAGGCAGGAAGAATTCTTTCTTACTTGGGGGGTAGTCAGCTATTTGGTTCCATTAGTCCTTCAACTGATTGGATCAGGCCCACCCACATTAGGGAGAGCAATTTGCTTTATTCAATCTACCAATTTTAATGTTAATCTCATCTAAAAACCCCTAAAGAAATACTCAGAATAATGTTTGACCAAATATCTGGGCACCCTATGGCCCAGTAAAATTAACTATCACAGCTCCTGAGTGGAATTTTTTGTTTGCTTTTGTATAGTCCTTAAATAAAAGTTTGTTATCCATTGTTTGGCATGCTCTTATTTTCATTGTGAATGAGAAGTTGTGGGGAAAGGCTTTGGGCTGGTAAGAGAAGAGCACATTATGGGATTGGTTTTGAACAGCCTGATTCCACCCATGCAAGCTTTAACCACAGTTAAAAATAAAGCCATGGTTTTACTTCTGCATCTGCCTTCTCAGTAGTTCATTTATATCAGTTTATAAAGTAATAGTGTGTACGGGGTATTTACATTGCACTCATCCATATTAAATTTCAAACATACTTTTGTGAATATCCCAGTCTTAAAACTAATTCACATATTCACATTGGTTGCACCCAAGGAAACTTACCGGCAGGAAAGAGAACTGACATTTATGGAGGCAGAAGCATTACATATGTTAACTCTTTTTCTTCTTCTTCTTCTTTTTTGTTTTTGGGCTACAGTGCACTCCATGCAGGCCAGACCAGGGATCGAACCCATGCCTCCTGCTGTTGAAGCATGGAGTCTTAACCACTGGACCAGCAGGGAAGTCCTGACTCATTTAATCCTTACAATAAGGAAATAATGCTCTAAATGGCTAGGTAGTAGAACTGGGAGTATAAATCTAGCGTATCGAGCTCTGAAGACAATACCGTTTTCTCTTTGCACTGAAATACCTTGAAGATATGAGAGGCGTGTAGAATTTTGGCATACATATTTGATTAGACTTTTTTTTTTAAAGTTAAACCTGAAAAAAAAATCCTAATCCTGGATATGCCTTAGTGGTCTTGTGTCTGAACTGATGAACAACAGTCAAGTTTAATTAAACAGCACTCAGAAAACACCCTACGCAGGGGCTTTGGGAAACCGGAGGTGGTTCCTTGGACAGAGAACGTTTAGCTTCTCTGTCAAATGTATTGGATTAGTTGATCTTTGAACTCCCTTCCAGGGGGAGGGACAAATTAGGAGTATGGGATTAACAGATACAAACTAGTATCCAAAAAATAGATAAGCAACAGGGATTTACTGTATCATACGGGGAATTATACACAATATCTTGTAATAACCTATATAATGGAATATAATCTGCAAACAACTACCCCAGATCACTATGCTGTACACCTGAAACTAACACAATATTGTAAATCAACTATACATCAGTATAAATAAACAGACTCCCTTCCAGTTCCACAATCCTTTGGCTTTAAATTACCTCCAGTGAGGCGCGGGACTCTGGCTTTGCGGGAGGTCTACAGGACCATCAAGGGTCGCCAACTCAGAGTAAAGAAGCAGCTCTGAATTCATAACCCCTTGGAGGTCATGTAGGTTAGTTAGCTCTACATATTCTACAACTTCCCAGACCGGTGGCCCTGAACGCTGGGCTTTTAACGCCAGAGCGCAGAAGGAAATCCAACGACCTTAGAGGGAATCCAGTCTCCACCACTAAATTCTAAACTCAAATTTCTTCTCTGCGGCTACCATCTTCCACAGGACTACAACTCCCAGCAGGCCACGCCCGAGGCCAAAGGTTACTGGCGGCTCTGCCCGAGTTTCTTGCCTTGTGGCAGCCAGCATAGCCAATAGCAAGGAAGGGCAAACCTCAGGAACCAGTCCTGGAGAGGCAGGGCGGATCCTTTCAGGGTTCCGGTTCCGACTCCTTCCCCCGGCCCCCCGAGGCGGTGCTGTCGCTGACCGTACGGCTGGAGCTAGGTTGGTCGGCGTCGGGCCCGGGGTAGCGGTTGCGGGTGGGCGCGCATGGCGTCGCGGGGAACTCTAAACGTGGCCCCTTCCCTCTCATCGGGCAGTTGGGGCTGTGGCTTTGCTCCCCGGACCCAGTGGGGAGCAAACGGGCCCCTGTGGGCCCTCCGCCCTAACTCCTGACCCCTTCCCCCGGCCTGCACGACCGGGGTGCTGGCCCCAAACCCCTACCTTCCCGCCCTTCTGTTGGCCTTTGAGTAGTCCAGCCCCGCTTCCACTGACCATACCTTTGGGGTCAGCTTCTCCTTTTCTCCCACCGCTCCGGCCCCAAGCCCGCCGGCAAGTCTGAACCCAGCTCCTGTGCTCTAGAACGCTCGTGCCCTCAGACTCAGACTCAGACTCAGACTCAGACTCCGCCCCGCTGCACACGACCCAGCCTCTTGGGCCGGATCCCCTGACCAGTCTCCTCGGACCCTCTGACTCTTTTGGTCCTTCTCTATCTCTCACCCCTTATCCACCTCCCCTGTACAATTCCCAGTTCTTTAACACAGTTTCCCTGATCTTTCCAGGCTCCTCTCTCCCCTTCCTCCCCCGCCAGCTCTCGACTTGATCCTAAAGACCCCGAACTTCGGCCCTTCAGACCGCTTTCCAGCTTGGCCTCGTCCCTCTAACCCAGGCCTTTGACTTTCAGCATCAGGAATCAACAACCCCACCTTCTTGGCGCTAACTTCTTAGACCTGGCTCCTTTTCCACTGCCTCAGTCCCTTCCACCTTTGGTCCTCCTGTACCTCTGAGCCTCCTGGGAAGACAAGCCCCATGGGCCCCTTTCTCCTCTGAAATCTCTGAACTATAAGACCCTCTTTACTTTACCTGCCACTGTCTTCTCAGTAGATGGTGGGCTCCCCATCTCGGTAAGTCCCAGTGTTGCTCACCCATCCTGCAAGTCCTAGCTCAAAGACCGCCTTTTCTGTCAAGCTGCTCATCTCTGATTTCTTCAGGGAGATACGCCTGTGTTATCAGAACTACCGTGGCACTGTTCCTTCTTTCCTTTCTTCCTTCCCTCTTTCTCTCCTCTTCCTCCGATACTGGTGTAGTGCTTAAAAGCACTGGCTTTGGAGTGATGGGCATGGCTCCCAGTTCTGCCAGTAAGTTGCTGTGTGCCCTTGGGCAAATTACAATTTCCCTGCTTCCACTGGAACTTAACCTTCTACACTGTATGAGTTTCTGGAGTTCATGGCCTATTTCACTGCACTGTACCATAAACTCTTTTAGGGTGGTGACTATAATCGTAAATCTTTTTGCTCTTTTTTGACCCAGCATTCAGCCCTGGGTAGAGACACAGCTTGGTATATTGTGGGTTCTCAGGATAGCAGGATTGGTAGTGAGTGGAGGCCATGTAGCTCATTGCATAAAGACAGATGTTGGAGCCCTAGGTGGGATGGGCAATGGTAGGAAGTAAATTAGATCATATCCATTCACTTGTACTTAAAAAAAGTTTTGAGCACCAGGCCTTGTGCTGGAGAGATTACCAGAATGACCCAGTCCCTGCCCTCAAGTTGCTTATAACTGGTAGTGGAAATAGACATGTAAACAGATAATTGCAAATCACTGTAAAAGCAAGTACAAGATTCTGTGGGTGCATAAAGGAGGAAGTGGGCAGGAATTAGGAGATTGCTAAGGAATAGTGGGTGAGAATAGACACAAGTAGGCATGAAATGGGTTCTGGAGACAGGCCCGGCCTTCATTCAGTTCATTCAGCAAATATTTATTAAGGATCTACTAGGTATGACTGCCACTGCTGTAGGAGTTGGGGTTATATTAATGAATAAAGCAAAGAACCTGGCCGTCATGGGACTTATGTTTTGCAGGGGGAGGCCGATACTAAATAATAGACATAAAAAACAGATTGGAGTTGAGAAGTGCTGTGGGGCAGGGGGGACTGAGTGAAGGGGAAGGGGTCGTAATTTTTAAATTTATTTTTTTGGAGGGGTTGTAATTTTTAAAAGGATGGTCAGGAGGCAGTGAATAAGTATCGGAATAAATTGTTTCTGATTTTTTTTTGCATTTTTGAAAGTGAAGCAAGCCTATTTTTCACATCACTTATCTAGATTCTTGAAAAAGCACTCTCTAATAGAGATTGGTAAATTATACTTCACCTCTTGTTTTTTTTTTAATAGATCTTTATTGGAGTATAATTGCTTCACAATGCTGTGTTAGTTTCTGCTGTACACCAAAGTGAATCAGCCATATGCATACATATGTCCTCATATCCCCTCCCTCTTGAGCCTCCCTCCCACCCTCCCTATCCCACCCCTCTAGGTCATCGCAAAGCACCGAGCTGATCTCCCTGTGCTATGATGCTGCTTCCCACTAGTTAACTATTTTACATTTGGTAGTGTGTATATGTCAATGCTACTCTTACTTCACCCCAGCTTCGCCCTCCCATCCCGTGTCCTCAAGTCCATTCTCTATGTCTACATCTTTATCCCTGCCCTGCTTTTAAATAAAGTTTTATGAAAACAGACACACCCAATCACTTACAGATTTTCTATGGCTGCTTTTATGATACAATGGCAGAGTTGAGTAGCTGCAACAGAGATCCTATGGCCCCCCAAATTTACTAAACATATACGCTCTGGTCCTTTACAGAAAGTTTGCTGACCCTCCCACTCCTTAAAGATTTAAGGTACTGTCCGTATTTCACATTTTAGATTATATGTACTGTACCTTTTTTTTTTTTTTTTTGTGGTATGCGAGCTTCTCACTGTTGTGGCCTCTCCCGTTGCGGAGCACAGGCTCCGGACGCGCAGGCTCAGCGGCCATGGCTCACGGGCCCAGCCGCTCCGTGGCATGTGGGATCCTCCCGGACCGGGGCACGAACCCATGTCCCCTGCATCAGCAGGCGGACTGTCAACCACTGTGCCACCAGGGAAGCCCCGACTGTACCATTTTTTAATTGAATCTTTTTCTTTCCTAACAAGATCATGTAAGGGATCTTTTTCATTCTTGCCTTCTTCACAGGGCTAGCATGTAGCTTCTTCAACAATTGTAGTAGCAGCTGTCATGTACTGAATGACTAGTACTGCCACACTTTACACTGAGCATATTACAGGCACTTTCCCTAACAAAGTCCTGCTGTGTCTGTTGGTGTCACAATTTTAGTGATGTGGAAGTTGAGGCTCAGAGTGGTTGAGTAATTTGCGGAGTTGTAAAGACAGTATGTGTCACTATAGGGATCCAACCCTAACTTTAGTCAGTGTCCCTTCCATTACCGGACCCCACCTGGAGCAATTATGAAGCTTTCATTTTCTATCATCAATGCCCCATCACAGTCTGTGCTTCCCTCCCTCATCCCTTTGTTCATGTCACTCTGTACAGTATCTCCACCAGCCCACTCTGCCTTTTGAAATGCTGTTATTTCTTCAAGGTTCAGAGGAAATACCACTCTCCTCTTATCAGTACTTTATTCCCCTCATTCCCTGTCCTTGGCTGTCAGAACTCAAAGGAGTCTGTGCAGCTTAACAAGCATTTGCTGATGTTTGCATAAGTAGGCCCTGTGTTGGGCACTGTGTGTGGGAGGGGGGCAGGGAATGTGTGTCTGGGAGACTGTGTGTGGTGTGTGAGTATAGCTGGATGTGTGTATGGTGTGTAATTGTATGGCCTCCAGTGTGGCTCTGTGTGGGAGGGGTGTGTGTGGTATGTACGTGTGTGACTGTGTATGTGTGACTGCGTGATATGTATGTGTGTTGTGAGTGTGGCTGAGTGTGTTTGGTATGTGAGTATGGCTGTGTGTGGTGTGAGTCTATGTGTGAGACTGTCTGTGTATGCACTGCTGTGTGGTGTTTGAGTGGAAGTGGGTACTGACCAATCAGAACAGACACAGCCCAGGCCCTCAGTGGGTCTTGGAGGACCCAGATGTTGAGCCTTTATTTGCTAGACTATGGTGAGGTCTGGGGAAGGGAAGGAGTGCACACTTAAGAGGATTCAGAGCTGGGCCTTGTAAACGAGTAGGAGAGCCTCAAGAATTAGAGATTCTGTTATCTTCATTTTGAAAGCAGGCAAATAGGTGGATACTTTTAAGGAAGGCTTTTCAAAAAAGATTTAACTTAACAGTTAGGCAGAAAAATTGAACTCATCCCCAAATGGAAGCTCCTTTACTTGTAGGTGAATTAGAGTCTAGACTGTCATTGTTTAGTGGTATTAAGAAAAGTGACCTTATGCAAATCATACAGATATCTTTTGGGGGTGGACAAAGCTGGGGCCTTCTTTTTGCTCTGGTGGGTAGCTTTAAATATCTGTGGAAGTTTGTCACTTGAAAGTAAGTAAAGGCATTCTATCCAAGTATTCCAGTTAATTGAGGTTATTTCTCACGGATGGTTCCATAGGGATGGTGTATACCCACCCCTTCCACCAGGACGAAAGATCCCCTGGGGTCTGGCCTGACCCAAGGAATAAAGGTGTTGGCCATTTGTGTTCCTTCTCAGGGTCCAGAGATGGGCAGTGAGAAGGAGCAGAGCCCAGAACAGCACCTGCCCGAGGACGGGGAACGGGGTCATAAGCCACGGAGAGTGGACGACTCGGAGGGTCCCTGGATCCCAGGTGGGGAGAGAGAGCGTGGGCAAGCAAGCCTGTCGGAGGGGCCACAAGGGCTCTATCCAGAGAAGCCACCGCAGGACGTCCCTGTCCCCGCTGGAGAACCAGAGGACCTCTCTGCTCATCCGAGGCCCGAGGCTGATGAGAAGCCCTTTATCTGTGCCCAGTGTGGCAAAACCTTCAATAACACCTCCAACCTGAGAACACACCAGCGGATCCACACAGGCGAGAAACCCTACAAGTGTTCTGAGTGTGGCAAGAGCTTCTCGAGAAGCTCCAACCGCATCCGGCACGAGCGCATCCACCTGGAGGAGAAGCACTTTAAGTGCCCCAACTGCGAGGAGAGCTTCCGCCGGCACTCGGACCTCACCACGCACCAGCAGGACCACCTGGGCAGGCAGCCCTTCCGCTGCGACATCTGCGGCAAGAGCTTCAGCCAGAGCTCGGCGCTGGCCGTGCACTACCGGACCCACCTGGAGCCGGCGCCCTACATCTGCTGCGAGTGTGGGAAGAGCTTCAGCAACAGCTCCAGCTTCGGCGTGCACCACCGCACCCACACGGGCGAGCGGCCCTATGAGTGCGCCGAGTGCGGGCGGACCTTCAGCGACATCTCCAACTTTGGGGCGCACCAGAGGACCCACAGGGGCGAGAAGCCCTACCGGTGCACGCTGTGCGGGAAGCACTTCTCCCGCAGCTCCAATCTCATCCGCCACCAGAAAACTCACCGGGGAGAGCAGGCTGGGAAAGATTCCAGCTGAAGAGGGCGAGGAAGAGAGAGAGCAGAGCGTGGGACCCCAACCTAGTGCAGAAAGATCTTTAGGATCTCCTGCTGCCCCCTTGACCTCAAGCCCTTCCTCCCACTTTGGAGAATGGTTTTCTGTTGCCTCTGAAGCCAGGATCTCCAGGAAGTCCTGAGAAGGGACTCTGAGTAAAAATCTTCACTTCTTTTCCAGGCCGATTTCTTGTGGTAGAAAGTCAGAGGACCCCGTCTTGGCCTCACCTCCTTGGGGTGAAAGAGAAATAAGGTAGGCTTAGGACATGCTCATATCATTTGGGCAACCGTCCCCTGGCCTTTGAGGAAGTATCTGTGAGGTGGACATCACTGTCTGGAGGTCCTTTGTATAGTATGTGGACCACTTAGGGCACACTGCAGTGGTCCACTCGTTCCCACCTGCTGTGCCTCAGGTGGGCTGGGAGGAGCAGGGGAGAAAGGGGCCCCCGCGGCCCAGAGAAGAGGTCTGAGGTCCTACTTTCGGAATGAAAGGGAAGCCCTCAAGGAGCCATGATCCAGGGACCCTCACACTCCCTCCTGTTTGTGACTTGTCACCCCCGCCCCAACGTGCATCTGTTTCCCCAGGGTTAGCAGTAAAACCCTTTAATGAAAAGGACCCGTGTACTTATTTGGGGGCATCGAAGAAGTGGGGAGGTGGTTGCACCACAGCCACTCTGGAAGGGAGTTGAATTCCAAGAAAGAATGGGTGGCTGCTCTGAAAAGCAAAAGGAAGCAGCTGACTCTGAGGTCTGTGAGGAGGAAGGGGAAAGGGAAGGAAGTAATATTAACTGAGCATCCACTCGATGCCCTGGATTCTGCAGGTCACTTTCACATTCTTTATCTCATTCAGTTCTCGCAGCAACCGCAAGGGAGTAAGATGAGACAAGTGAGAAAAGGTGAAGTCACTCGCTGTGAAGTCGCACAGCAGGTATGTGGTGGAGCCAGAGTTCAGACCTGGGCCTCCCTTGATTCTGAGCTGATGCTCTTTCACTGCATTCACCTTGCTGGCTTCTGAAGGAGGAGCCACTTAGGGGGCTGGCCTGGGACCAAGTGATTCCCTGTAAGTGGGAGTTAGCGTGGCCTCTTGATACAGCCCTGGACCCTTTGCCCTGTGGGATGTCAGTGCCAAACATGAGAACCTTTTCAACTTTAGATTGATTATTGATTGACACTTAGTCGGTGCCTAGGAAAAATGACAGTGACAGGGAATAGGGGGTGAAGGGTGGGACAAGATGAACCTAAGGTCTGCCCTTAGTAGCAGTAGTTCAATTCCTAACTGAACTACTTGTTAGGGATATAGCTTGTTAGGGATCACGCCTGGCTTTCTGCCCTTCTGAAGGCTCCACATGGCAGTTTTCAGTGTTTTCTGCATGGAGCTTTAGTGTTCATCCAAATTGCCTCCAACAAATACAAAAGACCCCTCTCTATCTCTCTTGCCAATCTGGAGCCCTGCTCTTCCAGAGTGAGGGGCCCTCCTCATTTGTAGCCAGTTGGCAGAATGTGACTCTGGCACTGCTGATGACCTGACCTGTTGCACGGGATCTTGCCACCTACCCAGGAAGGGATATGCCAGTCATCATCCTATTCTCACAACAACCCTGTGAAGTAAGAATTACCCACATTTGACAGATGCAGAAACAGGCTTACATGGCAAGTCAGTGGCAGGGTCAGGAACCTAACCTACTTCCACCCAAACCCAAAGCCTGTATTTTTTCTAACCATAAAAGACGACTTCCCAAACAATTTCCTGACATTTTGTAGGATCCTTTTCAGTTTACGAAGCTGATTCAGTTTATTTCATATACATTTTCCTGCTCCTTGAAAATCTCCATACAAAATATTTTAAACATATAGCCACCCAACTTGCATGTAGGAATTGCTCCCTTATAATAGAAGTTGCCAGGGACTTCCCTGGAGGTCCAGTGGTTAAGACTCCATGCTTCCACTGCAGGGGGCACAGGTTCGATCCCTGGTTGAAGAACTAAGATCCCGCATGCCATGTTGCCAAAATAAATAAATAAATAAAACTTTAAAAAGAAGTTGCCATCTAACACCTACTGAATGCCAGTTATTATACACCATTATTTCTGATCTCCATGACTTGTCTGCAAAGTAGTAGTATCCCCATTGTCAAGATAAGGAAATTCTGAGGGGTTAAATGGCCTGACCTAATGGCTGAGCTGGGATTCCAATCAGGTGTGTCTGATTCCAAGGGCAGCTCTTCATTTTGCTCATTACCAAGCTAGGTCTGCTGTTCTCCTCTCAGTCTGGGGAGCTTGGTAATCCTTCCAGACCCAGAGCCTTAGTGACAACTGCTGTGATTCTTTCGGAGTCTGCTGCCAATGAGGCCCAGGACCTGCTTTGATCTTGGGACATAACTTGCTGGCCGATCTCATTTGCCCTTTTTTGACCAAGTTCATAGGCTAGGTTTTCTGTGTTGGTCCAGGCTATTGAGTCCTGACTAGTCCATTTATTCACTCTCTGACTTCCTTTTTTGCTAGCTTCCTTTATTTTCTCCTTCATTCCCTTTTCCTCTTCCCTTTCTCCTCCCTTTCCTCTCCCCTTCTTTCTTCCTTCCCCACTTCCTTCCTCTCTGTCTTCCTCCTACTTACTAGGAATACTGACAGTGAAGATGTGGCTCCTGTGTTCTCTGATGTGGGGTGGCTGTCAGGTTTCAACAGCAGGCAAACCTAGAAGGGTGGGGCCCTCATCAACTCCCAGCACTTGATCCTGGTGTGGTGACCACCCGCAGGCTCCCTGCCCCTGGCCTGAATTCACATGAAGCCCTTTCCCTCCCATCAACCTTATGGCCTTCATGCAATTCAGTTCCATCCACCAACATTTATCAAGCGGCTATTATGTGTCAGGAAGCAGGGGGTTCTCCCTGCCTCAACTAAGGGAGTTTTAACTGGATGCCCGACAGGGTCCAGAACAGGGAAGGGAGGTTGGGGGTAGGCAGGGAGAAGGGAAAAGCTGTGCACACTTAGCCTATGTTCAGGCCCTCTTTCTTTCCTCAGCACTGGAGGAACTTGACCCCTGAACTCTCTCCCCCGTGATAGGAAAGGTACAAGGGACATCAGTACAGCCAAAGGCAGAGCCCCTGGACCCCAACTTCTGTTGGAACAGGCAGTCATGCCTGGTCTCTTTCTGCTCTGAAAGTTCTGGGTTCCTTCTGCTATGAGATCCCAGATGAAAGGAGAGACCCACGTGCACCTTTACCCACAGGCCTTGCCGCCTACCATCCACTACTCACTCCTTGGAATCAAGGCATTTCCCCAGAGTCTCTAGTCAACAGGGAGACATTAACCCATTACTGTTTGGGTAACATAACTTCTTTCCCATTCACTATCACAATACAGTAGTGCAGGCAAATTACAGGATTGCTTTTGTCAGAGCCTGGAAGAGAGGCCTGGAGCCAATCCTACACACATCTGGGTGTTGGAAAATAGTGATTATAACAGCATTTACTATTGGGCCTAATTTCTAAATCTTCACAATTCTGCAAGGTAATTATTGTTTCTATTTTGCAGATGATGAAATTGAGGTTCAGTTAGATCAAGTGACTTGCTCATTTAAGGCCACACTACTAGGTGGCTCACCTGGGATTGTAACCAACCCAGGCCTCATACTGATGCCTTCTTAATGGTCGTATGGTCGTTAAGCCTTGCTCCCTGGAGCCCCGCTCCCTGTCAGTTCCCGCTACGCCTTAGAGTGGTCCCATCCCAGAAGGAGGTAGTTCTGTCACATCTCTCTCATGGTTGTTTGGCTGGGCCTAGGAGTTGATGCTCCTGGGAAAGGTGGGCTGTACAGAGCCAAGGCAAAGCTGCTGAGGGTAAGGTCTGCTGGGGAGAAGTCTGGACAAGGACAGAGGGATCAGCTGGAGCCCCGTGAAGCGCCTTCTTGTTCTCCCTCTCCATAGGGCATCTCCAGGGCAGTGCAGTGTCCTGCTCTTGTCCCCAGGGTGTTTCGGGACCCGAGGACAAGCGGGGGCTTGCTCTTCTTTCTCCTCACCTGACTCTGAGAAGCTGCAGGACGTTCTCTTCCCCCTGCTCTGGGACACTGTCCAGGGCCTCAGCCTACTGGCCTGAGGCTCCCACCCTGGGTTTAATTTCCACCAATAATGCTCTCAAGTCCTGGGTTGAGACACCAGACCAGGGTACAGCCCACAGAGCTCCTTCACCTGCAGTAGCGGGCTAGTGACAGGTGGGAGAGGGGGGAGCCTCTTGGTCCCAGGTAGCTGTCCCCCTTGTAGGGGGTGAAAAATAACTGTCCCTTTACCCTTCAGAGTTCTTGGCTGAGACCCCTGTAACAAGAGACAGATTAACAAAAGAAAAACAAGGTTATTCATGTGTATACCTCACGTATACCTGGGAGACACCCAGGGAAAATGAGTTAACTTGCCCAGGTGGCCTAAACCATCTTCAGCCAAATATGAAATAAAGAAAGGTGAGGGCGGGAGAGGAAGCCAGTTATGGGAAGTTACCAGGAAAAGCAGGGTAAACAAAGGTAAAGGTTTGTTATGCAGATTAAGCCTCTGGCTTCTCCATTGGTAACATTCTCATGATTTAGTCATCTCCTTCAAGTGCAGCGAGGTAGACACCCTTAACAAATGGAGATTTCCTTTATAAGTATAAATTTCCCTCTCAAAAAAGTAATTTCTACTCTGTTTTCCCAAGTTTCTCCCTTTGAGTGCAGGAGATTGGCACTGAAACCCAGAGTTCCAAGGCAGGATGATAGGTGTCATTACAGTTGTGCCCTGGGGGCTGTGGGAGCCCCGGGGAGGGCCCTAACCTGGCCTGTACTAGTCATTGGGCCCCAAAAGTGAGTAAGACACAGTCCTTCCTGCAAGGAACTCAGAGGAAGAGAAACTCCCTTCTGAACAAGGTGTTGGGGGAACACAGGTGGGATGGCTAACTCTGCAGGGGAGGAGAAGGCTGAGAGAGGGATTGAATTTGGTCTTGGAGAATGAGTAAGTGTTTACTAGGTAAAAAGAAGAGGAAGGCTATTTCCGATGGAAGGGAAGCCTTAGTGTTTTAGGGAACGGTGAAACATTTGAGGTAGTGAAGATTGTCCCGTGTGAGGAGGAGATGAGGCTTGTTAGGTAGTTGGAGGCCAGGTCATGAAGGGTGTTGGATGCCAGGATAAAGAATTTCAGATTGTGGACAGTAGAGAATTTTAAAGCCGAGGGATGGCATGATCGCATTCACCCTCTAGGAAGAACACGAGTATGAACTAAAGGGGGCAAGTAAGTCGGGAACGTGTATATAGAAGCCAGGTGCCAGCTGGGGCCTCCCAACCCACAGAGAGCTCTCTGATTGCCTCAGAGCCTTGCCAAAGCCACAGCACGGGAGAGTCTAAACCCGCCACAATTTCTGCAGATTCCTGGCCCTTATGCTCTCACGGTCTCTTGCCTGAGGTTCCTGTGGTCTGTGCAGTCCTTCTCTGTGTTGACAAAAAGTTAATCAGTCGATCTAAGAAAGAAATGGAAAATTTTATTAGAGCCAAACTGGGTATTATGACCCGGGAACAGCCTCTCAGAAAGCTCTGGGAACTGTTCCACCCGTTAGAGGTCAAAGCTCAGTTATATATAAGTTTCTGGGACAGAGGACTGTGTATTAAGTGACGTATTGTTGACAGTTTACACAATCCAGATCTACGTGTACAAAGCAAGTAGTGGGTCATGGGTCTTCATGGGCCCTTACAAGATTAAGAAGGAAGGTTATCTCCCAAGGAGTTATGACCCTTGATGAGATTAAGAAGGAATGTTACCTCCTAATGAGGTCTGGTTAGTGCAGGTGCACAACACACACTAAAGGGGAGGGAGGAGGAAAAAAGAAAAATGTTATTTTAATTTTTCTTGTCTTACCATAAAATATGAATTTTATTTTATCATCTGTTTTGTCCCCATTTGCCTTATCACAGAACTAAGCACCTTCATGGGTTCCCTGAGAAGTTCTGTCATACCAAGCATTTTGTGCATTTAGAATCCCTTGAAGAGATTGGGAATCTTGGGGAGAGGTCACATCATGGTGTGTGACTAACTTGCTCTTCTTTTTTTATTTAAAAAAAATTTATTTATTTATTTTGGCTGTGCTGGGTCTTAGTTGCGGCACGCGGGGTCTTCGTTGCGGCATGCGCAGGCATGAGAACTCATAGTTGCGACATGCAGACTCGTAGTTGCAGCATGCAGGATCTAGTTCCCTGACCAGGGATTGAACCCGGGTCCCATGCATTGGGAGTCCAGAGTCTTACCCACTGGACCACAAGGGAAGTCCCTGCTCTTCTTTCTTCCCATTGCTGTCCTTACCCCTTCTCCTCCAGATTGCCATGGAAATTCCAGGTTGTTTTACTCTATTATAAAAAGCTGTTTAGCTTTCCTCAGCCTCTGATACTAATTTGTATACAAAAACACATCAAGGGGCTCAGCAGAACAAGGTCTCACCACTTAACAGTGGTACACCCACCCCAAAAAAAGCAGCTGTAGAAAATCCAAACAAATAAATACCCTTGAAGATTTGCAAAGCATGTAAACATACTAAAGTTCAAGACAGTAGTGTGAGCACAAGTGATTGTTTCCCCTTCCTTTTGAGACCTTCATTAAAATGACAGAATAGGAATATAAACACATAACAGCAAAGAGAATGGCAGGGAAGAGGGGTGGCAAGTGTAGAGACTTCAACAAATTTCTAGAAGTAAATGACAGTACACTGGTTGCTCAACAGAGTGGAGGAAGCCATAGCCCAGAAGGTAGGCAATGGGAGTGAGAGCCAGTCTTCCTGGCAAGATTCCAGAGAGGCTCTGAACTCATAACCAGCAAGTGCTGAGACAGACATGAAAAGTGGACCTAAAAACAAGGGCATTTGTAGAAGGTCTGTCTATGCAGAAGCTTGTACCAGTCACCCCCTAACCCCTTTACCTTCAAAATGGAGAGTGATTGGCGCTTACTTCCAGACAAGCAAAACACACACACACACACACACAGCAAAACCAAGAAGGCTCATTCTATAGAAATACAGTAAGTCCCCAGGAGAAATCTAGGGTGTTTAATGTGTTGACAGCCCAGAGTAAAACTTTTGTTATTGTGACATTTATAAACCCTCCCCTCACCCTTTCCCCCAACAATCACCCACACACTCACCCTACAGTAATGCCTGCCAGAAAACCCTACTGCCAAAAGTCCTTCATGTTCTGTCTCAGGGAAACAGAGGAAATATACAGCAACAGAAGACACCAGCTCAGTTACTAAGATTGTTGGTCTGTTATTTCATAAACATGCAACCAGGAGGACCAGAATTATAAAGACAACTAAAAGCATAAGAGAGAGACAAGATAAACAGAATAAGTGACTCTGGACAACAGAAAGTTGTAATGGCACAGTAGAATCTTTTTTTTAAAATTGAGGTATAGTTGATTATAATATTATATGAGTTTCTGGTGTACAACATAGTGATTCAGAATTTTTATAGATTATACTTCATTTAACTTATTATAAAACATTAGTTATATTCTCTGTGCTGTACAATATATCCTTGTAGCTTATTTACTTTATACGTAGTAGTTAGTAACTTAATCCCTTATCCCTATCTTGCCCCTCCCTCTTCCCTCTCCCCACTGGTAACCGCTAGTTTGTTTTCTGTATCTGTGAGTCTGCTTCTGTTTTGTTATATTCATTCATTTGTGTTATTTTTTTAGATTTCACATATAAGGGATAACATACAGTATTTGATTTATTTCAGTAAGTATAATACCCTCTGAGTCCATCCATGTTGCTGCAAATGGCAAAATTTCATTCTTTATGGCTAATATTCCTTTGTATATATATACCACATCTTCTTTATCCATTCATCTGTTGATGGACACTTAACTTGTTTCCACACCTTGGCCATTGTAAATAATGCTGCTACAAACATTGAGGTACATGTATCTTTTTGAATTAGTGGGATTTTGTTTTGGTTTTTTTGTTTTTTTCAGCTATATATCCAGGAGTGGAATTGCTGAGTCATATGGTAGTTCTATTTTTAGTTTTTTTGAGAAACCTCCATATTGTTTTCCACAGTGGCTGCACGAATTTACATTCCCACCAACAGTGTACAGGGTTCCCTGTTCTCCATACCCTTGCCAACATTTGTTATTTGTAGTCTTTTTGACAGGTGTGAGGTGATATCTCATTGTGTTTTAATTTCTTTGGTGAGTAATGATGTTGAACATCTTTTCATGTGCCTGTTGGCCATCTGTATATCTTCTTTGGAAAAATGTCTGTTTAGGTCTTCTGGCCATTTTGAAATTGGGTTGTTTTTTTGATATTGAGTTGTATGAGCTGTTTATATATTTTGTATGTTAACCCCTTATTGGTCGTATCATTTGCAAATGTCTTCTCCCATTCAGTAGGTTGTCTTTTAATTTTGTTGAGGTTCCCTTTGCTGTGCAAAAGCTTTTAAGTTTAATTAGGTCCCATTTGTTTATTTTTGCTTTTGTTTCCTTTGCCTTAGGAGATCCAAAAAAATATTGCTATGATTTATATCAAAGAGTGTTCTACTTATGTTTTCTTCTAGTAGTTTTATGGTTTCTAGCCTTACATATAGGTCTTTAATCCATTTTGAGTTTATTTTTGTATATGGTGTGAGAGAATGTTCTAATTTCATTCTTTTACATGTAGCTGTCCAGTTCTCCAGTACCACCTATTGAAGAGACTGTCTTTTCGCCATTGTATATTCTCATCTCCTTCGTTGTAGATTAATTGACCATAAAGGTGTGGGTTTATTTCTGGGCTCTCTGGCACAGTAGAGTCTTTAAAAACTCTAATGATATCCTCAGGAAGATCTGGGAAGAAACTACCTCCATAGAACAAGAAAGGTTGCTAGTGGAAAGAGACCAATTGGAAAATTAGAAATAACTTTTGGATATTAAGTATATGATAGCTAAAAAGATATTCAAGAAATCACTTGGGAGATAACATCAAGAAAAGCCCCTAAAATATAAGGCAAAATAGATAGGGAAAGAAGAAATAAAGGACACAGAAGATCAGCTTCTTATGATGAAGACTGCTGGTTGTCCTCCAAAATCTGTTCACCTTTTTTATTGGGGGCACTTAACTAACTAACATTTCCTAGTCTCCTTTGTAGTTAGGTATAATCCTGTAATTTAAGTTCTTGCCAATGGAAAATGAGCAGAAATGGTATATGACATTCCTGGGCCTAGACCCTCAAGAAAGCAGGCATGCCTTCACATCATTTTCTTTCCCCTTTTTACCAGCTGTAACTTGCAGGAGCCCAGCTTTGATGGTTGCAGACTATACAATGTCCTAGTGTAGACTTGCCAGATAAAACACAAGGCACCCGGTTAAATTTGAATTTCAGATAAACAATGAATCATTTTTAGTATAAGTATGTCCCAGATATTGCATCTTAGTGGGTGGCAGAGCAACAGGATAAAAAGAAGTGGGTTTTTGAATTTAGCATGTAGCAATGCTACCCCATTCACTTGGATACACATTTAAAAACTGTTAGTGAGAGAGAAACACACTTTTTTTGTACTCCAAGCCACTGTGTTATTTGGTCTCTTTATTACAGCACCCTAATCTTTCATCCTAATACTTAGAGGTGAATTTCTGCCATAACAAGACTGTGGCTCGTCTTACTATGTATGATGTCTTACTCTTGCCATTGGTCATTTTCCCTCCACATTTTAACATCTCCAAAATTAGATGCTGTTTTAGATAAAATAAAATACCATATTACAAGAAAGAGATAAGGCAGTGATTTCAGCAAGATAGTGGAATAGGAAGTCCCAAATGTCAGTCCTCAACAGAGACACCAGCTTAACAACAATGTATGGACCAAAATATCTTTTTGAGAACTCCAGAAACCCACAAGCAGGCACAGCTCAACTTGGGTTGTTTTTCAAGGGGTTGGGGTGAGGGTGGGAAGAAGAGTGGAATATGCATTCAACGTTCTGGCTTTTCAGAGGGTTGCCCGAGGGACTGGTTTCTGTCTCTCTTGATTTGCAGTACTGATGGGGAGCCAAAATACTTCGGATGCCCCTAAGCACAACATAGTTTGGGATGCTGCTGAGTGAGGTGGTTTGACGCTGTAGCACCAGAGAACTTTCAGTACCACAGACAGACACCAGAGGGAGCAAGAGATTATGAAAAAGAAACCTGAAAAAGAAACCAGCAGACCTCTCTAATTGGAAAATTAGCTGCACAAGCTCAGAGAAGTCGTCTCCACCAAAAAAGTTTTCAGAGATTCCCCAGAATCTCTAGTCAGGTTAATTATTAAAGGTCTTCCCCTCACAGAAGCCCATCCAAATGAGGATATCAACAAAGAGACAGAAACTATAAAAAAGAACCAAACAAATTCTGGAGCTGCAGAATACAATAAGTGAATTGAAAACTTATTCGAGGGGTTCAGCAGCATACTTGATCAAACAGAAGAAAGAATCAGCAAACCCAAAGAAGGTCACTTGAAATTATTTAGAGTCATAGGAACAAAAATAAAAAAGAATGAAGAAAAGTGAAGAAAGCCTAAGGGACTTATGGGACACCATAAGAGTATACCAATATATGCATTATGGGAGTTCCAGAAAGAGAAAAGAGAGAGGACAGGACAGAAAGCATATTTGAAGAAATAATGGTCAAAAATCTCCCCAAACCGAGGAAGGAATTAGATATCGAATATGCTCAAAGGACTCCAAGTATGATGACTCCAAAGGGGCTCACACCAAGACACATTATAATCAAACTGTCAAAAGTCAAAGATAGAGAATCTTGAAAGCAGCAATAGAAAAGCAACTTGTTACATACAAGGTAGCTCCCATAAGATTACTGATGTATTTCTAGGAGAAACTGTACAAACCAGAAGTGAGTGGAATAATACATTCAAGGTGCTGAAAGAAAAAAAGAAACCTGCCAACCAATAATACTGTATCTGGAAAAACTGTCTTTCAGAATGAAAGACAAAGACTTTCTTAGATAAACAAAAGCTGTGGAAATTCATCACCACTAGACCTGCCTTATAAGAAAAGCTAAAGGGAGTCTGCAAGTTGAAACAAAAAAGCATATAAAAATATACAGCTTGTTGGTAAAGATAAAAATATAGACAAATAGAAAATACTATAATACTGTAGTGGTGTTATGAAAAGCACTTTTAATTCAGTATAGAATTTAAAAGACAAAAGCATAAAAATAACTATAAAACTATGTTAATGGATACAATTTATATACAGATATAATTTGACATCAGTATAAAGTAGGGGTGGGGAGATGCAAAGGAGTTTTTTTTTTGAATTTTTATTTTTTATACAGCAGGTTCTTTTTAGTTATCTATTCTATTCATATTACTGTATATATATCAATCCCAATCTCCCAATTCATCCCACCACCACTGCCCCCCCACTTTCCCCCTTGGTGTCCATATGCGTGTTCTCTACATCTGTGTCTCTATTCCTGCCTTGCAAACTGGTTCATCTGTACCATTTTTCTAGATTCCACATAATATGCGTTAATATTCCATATTTGTTTTTCTCTTTCTGACTTACTACACTCCATATGACAGTCTCTAGGTCCATCCACGTCTCTACAAATGACCCAATTTCGTTCCTTTTTATGGCTGAGTAATATTCCATTGTATATATGTACCACATCTTCTTTATCCATTTGTCTGTCAATGGGCATTTAGGTTGCTTCCATGACCTGGCTATTGTAAATAGTGCTGCAATGAACATTGGGGTGCATGTGTCTTTTTGAATTATGGTTTTCTCTGGATGTATATGCCCAGTAGTGGGATTGCTGGGTCATATGGTAATTCTATTTTTAGTTTTTTAAGGAACCTCCATACTGTTCTCCATAGTGGCTGGAATTTACATTCCCACCAACAGTGCAAGAGGGTTCCCTTTCCTCCACACCCTCTCCAGCATTTGATGTTTGTAGATTTTCTGATGATGCCCATTCTAACTGGTGTGAGGTGATACCACATTGTAGTTGGTTTTTTTTTTTGAAGATGTTGGGGGTAGGAGTTTATTAATTATTATTTATTTTTGCTGTGTTGGGTCTTCGTTTCTGTGTGAGGGCTTTCTCTTTTTGTGGCAAGCGGGGGCCACTCTTCATCACGGTGCATGGGCCTCTCACTATTGTGGCCTCTCTTGTTGTGGAGCACAGGCTCCAGACGTGCAGGCTCAGTAGTTGTGGCTCACGGGCCTAGTTGCTCCGCGGCATGTGGGATCCTCCCAGACTAGGGCTCGAACCCGTGTCCCCTTGCATTAGCAGGCAGATTCTCAACCACTGTGCCACCAGGGAAGCCCCACATTGTAGTTTTGATTTGCATTTCTCTAAAAATTAGTGATGTTGAGCAGCTTTTCATCTGTATGTCTTCTTTGGAGAAATGTCTATTTAGGTCTTCTGCCCATTTTTTTATTGGATTGTTTGTTTGTTTTAATACTGAGCTGCATGAGCTATTTATAAATTTTGGAGATTAATCCTTTGTTGATTCGTTTGCAAATATCTCCTCTCATTCTGAGGGTTGTCTTTTCGTCTTGTTTATAGTTTCCTTTGCTGTGCAAAAGATTTTAAGTTTCATTAGGTCTCATTTCTTTATATTTGTTTTTATTTCCATTACTCTAGTAGGTGGGTCAAAAAAGATCTTGCTGTGATTTATGTCAAAGAGTGTTCTTCCTGTGTTTTCCTCTAAGAGTTTTATTGTGTCTGGTCTTACATTTAGGTCTTTAATCCATTTTGAGTTTATTTTTGAGTATGGTGTTAGGGAGTGTTCTAATTTCATTCTTTTACATGTAGCTGTCCAGTTTTCCTAGCACCACTTACTGAAGAGACTGTCTTTTCTCCACTGTATATGTTTGCCTCCTTTGTCATAGATTAGTTGATAGGTCCGTGGGTTTATCTCTGGGCTTTCTATCCTGTTCCATTGATCTATATTTTTGTTTTTGTGCCAGTACCATATTGCCTTGATTACTGTAGCTTTGTAGTATAGTCTGAAGTTAGGGAGTCTGATTCCTCCAGCTCCGTTTTATTCCCCTCAAGATTGATTTAGCTATTCAGGGTCTTTTGTGTCTCCATACAAATTTAAGCTCTTTTGTTCTAGTTCTGTAAAAAAATGCCATTCGTAATTTGATAGGGATTGCACTGAATCTGTAGATTGCTTTGGGTAGTAGAGTCATTTTCACAATATTGATTCTTCCAATCCAAGAACATGGTATATCTCTTCACCTGTTTGTGTCATCTTTGATTTCTTTCATCAGTGTCTTATGGTTTTCTGAGTACAGGTCTTTTACCTCCTTAGGAAGGCTTATTCCTAGGTATTTTATTGTTTTAGTTGCAGTGGTGAATGGGATTGTTTCCTTAATTTCTCTTTCTGATCTTTTGTTGTTAGTGTATAGGAACACAAGAGATTTCTGTGCATTAATTTTGTATCCTGCAACTTTACAATTAACTTTATTGATTAGCTCTAGTTGTTTTCTGGTGGCATCTCTAGGATTGTCTATGTATAGTATGTCATCTGCAAACAGTGACAGTTTTACTTCTTCTTTTCCTATTTGTATTCCTTTTATTTCTTTTCCTTCTCTGATTGCCATGGCTAGGACTTCCAAAAATATGTTGAATAATAGTGGTGAGAGTGGATATCCTTGTCTTGTTCCTGATCTTAGAGGAAATGCTTTCAGTTTTTCACCATTGAGAATTATGTTTGCTGTGGGTTTGTTGTATATGGCCCTTATTATGTTGAGGTAGGTTCCCTCTATGCCCACTTTCTGGAGAGTTTTTATCATAAATGGGGGTTGAATTTTCTCAAAAGCTTTTGTGCATCTATTGAGATGATCATATGGTTTTTATTCTTCAATTTGTTAATATGGTGTATCACATTGATTGATTTGCATATATTGAAGAATCCTTGCATCCCTGGGATAAATCCCACTTGATGATGGTGTATGATCCTTTTAATATGTTGTTGGATTCTGTTTGCTACTATTCTGTTGAGTATTTTTGCATGCATATTAATCAGTGATACTAGTCTGTAATTTTCTTTTTTTGTAGTATCTTTGTCTGGTTTTAGTATCAGGGTGATGGTGGCCTTGTAGAATGAGTTTGGGAGTGTTCCGTCCTCTGCAATTTTTTGAAGAGTTTGAAAAGGATGGGTGTTAGCTCTTCTCTAAATGTTGATAGAACTCACCTGTGAAGCCATCTGGTCCTGGATGTCTGTTTGTTGGAAGATTTTTAATCACAGTTTCAATTTCATTACTTGTAATTGGTCTGTTCATATTTTCTGTATTTTCCTGGTTCAGACTTGGAAAGTTATATCTTTCTAAGAATTTGTCAATTTCTTCCAGGTTGTCCATTTTAATGGCATAGAGTTGCTTGTAGTAGTCTCTTATGATGCTTTGTATTACTATGGTCCATTGCAACTTCTTCTTTTTCATTTCTAATTTTATTGATTTGAGCCCTCTCCCTCTATTTCTTGATGAGTCTGGCTAAAGTTTTATCAATTTTGTTTGTCTTCTCAAAGAACCAGCTTTTAGCTTTATTGATCTTTGCTACTGTTTTCTTTGTTTCTGTTTCATTTATTTCTGCTCTGATCTTTATGATTTCTTTCCTCTACTAACTTTGGGTTTTGTTTGTTCTTCTTTCTCTCATTCCTTTAGGTGCAAGGTTAGATTGTTTGAGATTTTTCTTGTTTCTTGAGGTAGGATTGTATTGCAATAAACTTCCCTCTTAGAACTGCTTTTGCTGCATCCCATCGGTTTTGGATCGTCATGTTTTTGTTTCGTCGTCATTAGTCTCTGGGTATTTTTTATTTCCTCTTTGATTTCTTCAGTGATCTCTTGGTTATTTAGTAACGTATCATTTAGCCTCCATGTGTTTGTGTTTTTTACATTTTCTTTCCCTGTAATTGATTTCTAATCTCATAGAGTTGTGGTCGGAAAAGATTCTTGACATGATTTCAATTTTCTTAAATTTATTGAGGCTTGATTTGTGACCCAAGATGTGATCTATCCTGGAGAATGTTCCATGTGCACTTGAGAAGAAAGTGTAATCCGCTGTTTTTGGATGGAATATCCTATAAGTATCAATTAAATCTCTCTGGTCTGTTGTGTCATTTAAAGCTTGTGTTTCCTTATTAATTTTCTGTCTAGATGATCTTTCCATAGATGTAAGTGAGGTGTTAAAGTCCCCCACTATTATTGTGTTACTGTCAATTTCCTCTTTTATAGCTGTTAGCATTTGCCTTATGTATAGAGGTGCTCCTATGTTGGGTGTATATATATTTATAATTGTTATATCTTCTTCTTGGATTGATCCCTTGATCACTATGTAGTATCCTTCCTTGTCTCTTGTAATGTTCTTTATTTTAAAGTGTATTTTATCTGATATGAGCATTGCTACTCCAGCTTTCTTTTGATTTCCATTTGCATGGAATATCTTTTTCCATCCCCTCACTTTCAGTCTGTATGTGTCCCTAGGTCTGAAGTGGGTCTCTTGCAGACAGCATATAGATGGGTCTTGCCTTTGTATCTATTCAGGGAGATTGTGTCTTCTGGTTGGAGCATTTAATCCATTCACAGTTAAGGTAATTATCGATATGTATGTTCCTATTACTATTTTCTTAATTGTTTTGGGTTTGTTTTTGTAGGTCCTTTTCTTCTCTTGTGTTTCCCACTTAGAGAAGTTCCTTTAGCATTTGTTGTAGGGCTGGTTTGGTGGTGGTGAATCCTTTAGCTTTTGCTTGTCTGTAAAGCTTTTGATTTCTCTGTTGAATCTGAATGAGATCCTTGCTGGGTAGAGTAATCTTGGTTGTACGTTCTTCCCTTTCATCACTTTAAATATATTGTGCCACTCCCTTCTGGCTTTTAGAGCTTCTGCTGAGAAATCAGCTGTTAACCTTATGGGAGTTCCCTTGTATGTTATTTGTCATTTTTCCCTTGTTTCTTTTAATAATTTTTCTTTGTCTTTAGTTTTTGTCAATTTGATTACTATGTGTCTTGGCATGTTTCTCCTCGTGTTTATCCTGCCTGGGACTCTGTGCTTCCTGGACTTGGGTGGCTATTTCCTTTACCATGTTAGCGAAGTTTTCGACTATAATCTCTTCAAATATTTTCTTGGGTCCTTTCTCTCTCTCTTCTCCTTCTGGGACCCCTATAATGCGAATGTTGGTGCATTTAATGTTGTCCCAGAGGTCTCTTAGGCTGTCTTCATTTCTTTTCATTCTTTTTTCTTTATTCTGTTCCATGGCAGTGATTTCCACCATCTGTCTTCCAGGTCACTTATCCATTCTTCTGCCTCAGTTATTCTCCTGTTGATCCCTTCTAGTGTATTTTTCATTTCAGTTATTGTATTGTTCATCTCTGTTTGTTTGTTCTTTAATTCTTCTAGGTCTTTGTTAAACATTTCTTTCATCTTCTTGATCTTTGCCTCCATTCTTTTTCTGAGGTCCTGGATCATCTTCAGTATCATTATTCTGAATCCTTTTTGTGGAAGGTTGCCTAACTCCACTTCATTTAGTTGTTTTTCTGCGGTTTTATCTTGTTCCTTCATCTGATACAAAGTCCTCTGCCTTTTCATTTTGTCTGTATTTCTGTGAATGTGCTTTTAGTTCCACAGGCTGCAGGACTGTAGTTCTTCTTGCTTCTGCTGTCTGCCCTCTGGTGGATGAAGTTATCTAAGCGGCTTGTGCAAGCTTCCTGATGGGAGAGACTGGTGGTGGGTAGAGCTGGGTGTTGCTGTGGTGGGCAGAGCTCAGTAAAACTTTAATCCACTTGACTGCTGATGGGTGGGGCTGAGTTCCCTCCCTGTTGGTTGTTTGGCCTGAGGCGACCCAGCACTGGAGGCTACAGGCTCTTTGGTAGGGCTAATGGCAGACTCTGGGAGGGTTCCTGCCAAGGAGTACTTCCCAGAACTTCTGCTGCCAGTGTCCTTGTCCCCTCGGTGAGCCACAGCCACACCCTGCCTCTGCAGGAGACCCTCCAACACTAGCAGGTAGGTCTGGTTCAGTCTCCTATGGGGCCACTGCTCCTTACCCCTGGGTCTTGATGTGCACACTACCTTGCATGTGCCCTCTAAGAGTGGAGTCTCTGTTTCTCCCAGTCCTGTCGAAGTCCTGCAGTCAAATCTGTTAGCCTTCAAAGTCTGATCCTCTGGTAATTCCTCCTCTCGTTGCCAGACTCCTGGGTTGGGAAGCCTGATATGGGGCTCAGAACCTTCACTCCAGTGGGTGGACTTCCGTGGTATAATTGTTTTCCAGTTTGTGAGTCACCCACCCAGCGGTTATGGGATTTGATTTTATTGTGATTGCGCCCCTCCTACCATCCCATTGCAGCTTCTCCTTTGTCTTTGGATGTGGGGTATCTTTTTTGGTGAGTTCCAGTGTCTTCCTGTTGATGATTGTTCAGCAGTTAGTTGTGCTTCCGGTGCTCTCACAAGAGGGAGTGAGCACACGTCCTTCTACTCCACCATCTTGATCCAATCTCAAAAGAGTTTATATATACTATTAAAGTTAAATTGTTATCAGCTTAAAACACATTATTATTAACAGATTATTATAAGATGTTTTGTGTAAGCCCAATGGTAACCACACACACAAAAAATACCTATGGAAGATACACAAAAGAAAATAAGAAAGGAATCAAAGAATGTCAATGCAAAAAGTCAACAACACACAAGAAAGGCAGAAAGAGAGTAAAAGAGGACAAAATAGTCACAAGACAGGCAGAAAACAATGAACAATAGTAAGTCCTTTCCTTTTAGTAATTACTTTAAATGTAAATGGAGGGACTTCTCTGGTTGTGCAGTGGTTAAGAATCCACCTGCCAATGCAGGGGACACAGGTTCAATCCCTGGTCTGGGAAGATCCCATATGCTGTGGAGCAACTCAGCCCATGTGCCACAACTACTGAGCCTGTGCTCTAGAGCCCATGAGCCACAACTACTGAGCCCTGCGCTGCAACTACTGAGCCCGCGTGCTGCGACTACTGAAGCCCGCACACCTAAAGCCCATGCTCCACAGCAAGAGAAGCCACCTCAATGAGAAGCCCATGCACTGCAACAAAGAGTAGACCCCCTGCTCATCGCAACTAGAGAAAGCCCACGCGCAGCAACGAAGACCCAACGCAGCCAAGTAAATAAATAAATGTAAATGGATCAACTCCCTAATCAGAAGACATGGAGTGGCTGGATGGATTAAAAAAAAAAAACCCTGTACTCATTGTATGCTGTCTACAAGAGATTCATCTTATGTGTAAAGATATACATAGGCTGAAAGTGAAAAGAAGGGAAAATATTCCATGCAAATAGAAACCCAATGAGAGTAGAAGTGGCCATATTATATCAGACAGAATAGACTTTAGTTAAAAACTGTCACAAGAGACAAAGAAGGACATTATATAATGATAAAAGGGTCCATTCACCAGGAAGATATAACAATTATAAATATACACACAGTTAACATTAGAGCCCTGAAATATATGAACTAAACATTGGCAGATCTGAGGAGAAAAATAGTAACACAATAATAGTAGGATATTTCAGTACCCCACTTTTGATAATGGATAGAACAATCAGAAGATCAATAAGAAAATAGAAGACCTGATCAACACAATAAACCAAACAGACCTAACAGGTATAAACAGAATATTCTATCATGTTCTATCTATTCAACATCAGCAGAATACACATTCTTCTCAAGTACACATGGAACATTCTCCAGCATAGATCATGTTAGGCCACAAAACAATCATACCAAGTATCTTTTCTGATTACAATAAAATAAAACTAGAAATCAGGAACAGAAGGAAAATTGGAAAATTCACAAATATGTGGAAATTAAACAAACCACTCTTGAGCAACAAATGGGTCAAGGAAGAAATCATAAGGGAAACCAGAAAATATCTTGAGAGAAAATGAAAACACAACATACCAAAATTCATGGGATGAAGAAAAGCAGTACTAAGAGGGAAGTTTATAGCAGGACATGTGTATACTAAACAAGAAGAAAGAGCTCAAATCAGCAACCTAAATTTCTACTCTAAGGAACTAAAAAAAAAAAAAATTAAACCCAAACTTATCAGAAGGAAGGAACTAATAAAGATTAGAGCAGAAATAAATGAAATAGAGATTAGAAAACAATAGAAAAAAATCAACAAAACTAAGAGTTTTTTATAATATTTATTTATTTAGTTGTGCTGGGTCTTAGTTGTGGCAGGTGGGCTCCTTAGTTGCAGCACGTGGGCTCCTTAGTTGTGGCTCACTGGCTTCTTAGTTGCAGCTCACGTGCTACTTAGTTGCAGCTTGCTGGCTCCTTAGTTGCAGCACGCAGGCCTCTTAGTTGTGGCATGCGAACTCTTAGTTGCGGCATGCATGTGGGATCTAGTTCCCTGACCAGGGATCGAACTCTGGTCCCCTGTATTGGGAGCGTGGAGTCTCAACCACTGTGCCACTCAGGGGAAGTCCCTAAGAATTGATTTTTGAAAAGAGCAACAAAATTTACAAAACCTTAGCTAGACTAAGTAAGAAAAAAAGAGAGGACACAGATAATAAAAATCAGAAACGAAAGAGGAGACACTGCAACTTCTGCCACAGAAATAAGAAGACTCATATGAGACTCTGTGAACAATTATATGTCAACAAATTGGATAACCTAAAAGAAATGGATAAATTCTTGGAAACATAAAATGTACCAAGAATGAATCATGAAGAAACAGAAAATCTGAACAGACCAATACTACTAAGGAGATTAAATCTGTAATCAAAATGCTCCCAACAATAAAAGGTCCAAGACCAGATGGCTTCAAAGAAGAATTCTACCAAATATTTAAAGAAAAATTAACACCAGTCTTTCTCAAATTCTTCAAAAACTTGAAGAGGGAGGGACACATCCAAACTCATTTTATGAGGCCAGCATTACCCTGATACCAAAGCCAGACAGGCACTACAAGAAAACTATAGACCAATATCCCTCATGAATTTGATGCAAAAATACTCAACAAAATACTAGGAAACTGAATTCAACATCATATCAAAAGTATTATACATCATGACCAAGTGGGATTTATCCCCAGGATACATGATGGTTGAATATATGAAAATCAATAAATGTATATACCACTAATAGACAAAGGACAAGAATCACATGAGCATCTCGATGCAGAAAAAGCATGTGACAAAATTCTACATCCTATCATGATAAAAACACTCAAAAAACCAGGTATAGAAGGAATGTACCTCAACATATTAAAGGCCATATATGAAAAGCCCACAGGGAACATCACACTCAGTGATGAAAAACTAAAGCTTTTCCTCTAAGATTAGGAACAAGGCAAGGATGCCCACTCTGAACACTTTTATTCAACATATACTTGAAGTCCTAGCCAGAGAAACTGGATAGATAGATATATCAATAGATAGATAGACAGATAAATATAGATAAAAGGCATCCATGGGAAAGGAAGAAGTAAATTTATCTCTGTTTACAAATGAACTGATCTTATATGTAGAAAACCCTGAAGACCATGAAAAAACTGTTAGAAGTAATAAATTCAGTACAGCTGCAGAATTTAAAAATCAGTATATAAAAACCAGTTGCATTTCTAGAATAATGAACTGAAAAGAAAATTAAGAAAACAATCTCATTTACAATAGCATCAAAAAGAATGAAATACTTAGGAATAAGTTTGACCAAGGAGGCAAAAGACTTGTACACTGAAAAAAACAAAACATCACTGAAAGAAATTAGATGCAAATATTGATAAATGAAAGATATCCCATGTTCATATTGGGGAGGACAATATTTTAAAGATGTTAATACTACCCAAAGTTATACACAGATTCAGTGCTTTCCCCATCAAAATCCTGATATTTTAAATAGAAATGAAAAAAAAAATCCTAAAATTCACATGGAACCACAAAAGATCCCCAAAAGCCAAAGCAATCTTGAGAAAGAAAAACAGAGCTGGAAGCATCACACTTTCTGATTTCAAAATATATTATAAAGCTACACTAATCAAATAGTAAGGTGTTGGTATAAAGACAGACACATGGAACAATGGACCATAATAAAGAGCCTAGAAATAAACCCACACACATACAGTCACCTGATCTTTGACAAGAGAGCCAATAATACCCACAGCCAACATCATACTCAATGGTGAGAAGCCAAAAGCATTACCTCTAAGATCAGAAACAAGACAAGGATGCCCACTCTCACCAATTTTATTTGACAGTTTTGGAAGTCTTAGCCACAGCAATTAGAGGTGAAAATAAAAGGAATCCAAATTGGAAAAGAAGTAAAACTATCGCTCTTTGCAGATGACATGATACTATACATAGAAAATCCGAAATGCAACTAGAGATTATCATACTAAGTGAAGTAAGTCAGAAAGAGAAAGTCAAATACCATATGATACCACTTACATGTGGAATCTAAAATATGGCACAAATGAACCTACTTGCAAAACAGAAATAGACATAGAGAACAGACTTGTGGTTTGCAAGGGGGAGGGAGGGAGGGAGAGGGATGGACTGGGAGTTTAGGGTTGGTACATGCAAACTATTACATTTAGAATGGATAAACAACAAGGTCCTAATGTATATATAGCACAGGGAACTATATTCAATATCCTGTGATAAACCATAATGGAAAAGAATATATAAAAAGCACATCTCTATGTGTATAACTGAGTCACTTTGCTGTGCAGCAGAGATTTGCACAACATTGTAACTCAACTGTACTTCAATTAAAAAAAAGGAAAGAAAAGAAAATCCTAAAGATGCCATCAGAAAACTGCTAGAACTCATCAGTGAATTCGGTAAGGTTGTCAGATACAAAATTAACATACAGAAATCTGTTGCATTTCTATACACTAACAATGAAATATCAGAAAGAGAAATTAAGGAAACAAATCCAGTTACCACTGTATCAGAAAGAAATACCCAGGAATAAACCTACCTAAGTGGGCAAAAGACCTGTACTCCAAAAACTATAAGACACTGATGAAAGAAATTGAAGACAACACAAACAGATGGAAAGATATACTGGGTTCTTGGATTGGAAGAAACAATATTGTTAAAATGACCATACTACCCAGGGCAATCTAAGGTTCAATGCAATCCTATCAAATTACCAATGGCATTTTCACATAACTAGAACAAATAATTTAAAATTTGTATGGAAACATGAAAGACTCCAAATAGCCAAAACAATCTTGAGAAAGAAGAACAGAGCTGGAGGAATCACTCTCCCTGACTTCTCCCCTATTACAAAACTACAGTAATCAAAACAGTATGGTACTGGCACAAAAACAGACATATAGATCAACAGAACAGGATAGAAAGCCCAGAAATAAACCCACACACTTATGGTCAGTTAACCTATGACAAAGGAAGCAAGAATATCCATTTGAGAAAAGACAGTCTCTTCAGTAAGTGGTGCTGGGAAAACTGGACAGCTACATTAAAAGAATGAAATTAGAACATGCTCTAACACTATATACAAAAATAAACTAAAAATGGATGAAAGACATAAATATGACTGGATACTATAAAACTCCTAGAGGAAAACATAAGCAGAACACTCTTTGACGTAAACCACAGCAGTACTTTTTTGAATCTGTCTCCTAGAGTAATGGAAATAAAAGCAAAAATAAACAAATGGGACCTTATTAAACTGAATAGGTTTTGCATAGCAAAGGAAACTATAAACAAAACGAAAAGACAACCCTCAGAATGGGAGAAAGTATTTGCAAATGATGCAGTCGACAAGGAATTAATTTCTAAAATATATAGACAGCTTATATAGCTCAATATCAAAAAACCAAACAATTCAATCAAAAAGTGGGCAGAAGGGACTTCCCTGGTGGTGCAGTGGTTAAGAATCCACATGCCACAGTGGTTAAGAATCTGCCTGCCAGTGCAGGGGATGTGGGTTCGAGCCCAGGTCCGGGAAGATCCCACATGCCGTGAAGCAACTAAGCCTGTGCACCACAACTACTGAGCCTGCGCTCTAGAGCCCACGAGCCACAACTGCTGAGCCTGCGTGCCACAACTACTGAAGCCTATGTGCCTAGAGCCTGTGCTCCGCAACAAGAGAAGCCACCACAATGAGAAGCCTGCACACTGCAACGAAGAGTAGCCCCCGTGCAGTGCAACTAGAGAAAGCCTGCGTGCAGCAACGAAGACCCAACACAGCCAAAACTAAATACATAAATAAAAATTTAAAAAATAAATTGGAGGCTTCCCTGGTGGCGCAGTGGTTGAGAGTCCGCCTGCCGATGCAGGGGACACGGGTTCGTGCCCCGGTCCGGGAAGATCCCACATGCCGCGGAGTGGCTGGGCCCATGAGGCATGGCCGCTGAGCTTGCGCGTGCAGAGCCTGTGCTCCGCAACGGGAGAGGCCACGACAGTGAGAGGCCCGCATACTGCAAAAATAAATAAATAAATAAATAAATGGGCAGAAGACCTAAATAGACGTTTCTCCAAAGAAGACATACAGATGGCCAATGGGCACATGAAAAGATGCTCAACGTTGCTAATTATTAGAGAAATGCAAATCAAAGCTACAATGAGGTATCACCTCACACAAGTCAGAATGGCCATCATCAAAAAGGCTACAAATAATAACTGCTGGAGAGGGTGTGGAGAAAAGGGAACCCTTCTATGCTGTTGGTGGGAATGTAAATTGGTGCAGCCACTATGGAAAATAGTATGGAGTTTCCTCAAAAAACTAAAAGTAAAGATATCATATGATCTGGCAATCCCACTCCTGGGCATATATCTGGAAAAGACAAAAACTCCAGTTCGAAAAGATACATGCACCCCAGTGCTCATAGCAGTACTATTTATAATAGCCAAGACATGGGAGCAACCTAAATGGCCATCAACAGATGAATGGATAGAGAAGATGTGGTATATATACATTGGAATATTACTCAGCCATAAAAAGAATGAAATAAGGCCATTGCAGCAATATAGGTGGACCTAGAGATTATCATACCAAGTGAGGTAAGTCAGACAAAGACAAATATCATGTGATATCACTTATATCTGGAATCTAAAAGAATGATACAAATGAACTTATTTACAAAACAGAAATAGACTCACAGACATAGCAAACAAATTTATGGTTACCAAAGGGGGCAGAGCAGAGGAGGGAGGGATGAACTGGGAGTTTGAGATTAACAGTTATATACTACTATATATAAAATAGATAAACAACAAGGGCCTACTGTATAGCACAGGGAACTATGTACAATATCTTGTAGTAACCTATAATGGGAAAAATCTGAAAAAATATATATGATATGACTCAATGCAGTCAAAAATAAATAAATAAAATAATTTATTTTTAAAAAAGTGAGAATGTGGAGAAATTGGAACCCCTGTACACTGTTGGAATATAAAAATGGTGCAGCCACTATGGAAAATAGTACAAAGATTCCTCAAAAAATTAAAAATTGAACTATCATATGATCTAGCACTCCCATTTCTGGGTATATATCTAAAATAATAGAAAGATCTCAAAGAGATATCTACACTCCTATGTTCACTACAGCATTTTTCACAATAGCCAAGATGCAGAAACCACTTAAATGTCCATTAATGTAGCCTAGATAAAGAAAATGCAGTATATAATACAGTGAAATATTGATCAGCCTTAAAAAAGAAGAAAATTCTGCCATGTGCAGTAATATGGATGAACCTTGAGGACATTATGCTTGGTGAAATAAGCCAGTCACAGTAGGACAAATACTGCATGATTCCATTTATCTAAAAGTCAGGCTCATAGAAACAGAGAGTAGAATGGTGGTTACTAGGTGCAAAGGAAATGGGAGGTATTGTTCAATGGGTATAAAGTTTCAATCATGCAAGATGAACAAGTTCTAAAGACAAATATAGTGCCTTACCTTAGTAACAGCAGTACAACATAGCACCTGTACAACACAGTGCCTATGGTAACAATACCATTTGTAAGCTTAAAATTTAAGAGGGTAAATCTCATGTTAAATGGTCTTACCACAATAAAAAATAAATAAGTAAGATGTATGGATACAGAAAGATCGAAAGTAAAGGAATTTAAAAAGATATCCCAGGCAATTACTTACCAAAAGTAAGCCAGTGTGTAGCTACATTAATATGAGAAATCACAGACTATAAGGGAAAAAGTATTATTAGGGTTAAAAAGGACCACATAATGATGAATTATAATTCATCAGAAACATATAATGATCCTGATGCTATGAGAACCTAGTAAAGCCTCAAAAGTTAGGTGTGGCCTTGTTACTTCTGGGTGGAAGCTCTAAGAATTAGTATGTACTTTGCCGCATGCCCTTGTTTTCCTCCACCATGGCAATCAGGACTGTCCAGATGGTACCTTCTCCATCAGCCTGGGTCCTAGAGTGAGGATAATGAAAATACTACTAGCAATCATGATGCACATGGAGCATGAGTAAGAAATAAATCTTTAATGGGCTGCTTGTTTTTGACAGCTTTATTGAGGTAAAATCAGCACGCAATGAACTACACATATTTAAAGTCTTCAGTTTGTTAAGTTTTGGCACACATATGCACCTGTAAGGCCATCACCACAATCAAGATAATAAACGCATCCAATATCCCCCAAATTTCTTCATGTCCTTTGTGATCCTCCCTCTCATCTTCACCCTCTGCTTGGTTCCACGTGACCACTGGATCTGCTGTGGTCATTGTAGATCACTTGCATTTTCTGTAATTTTATATACATGGAATCATACAGTATGTACTCTTGTTTGTCTTTCAATCAGCACAATTATTTTGAGATTCATGCATGCTGTAGGGTTCATAAATAGTTCATCCATACTTATTGAGTTGTATTCTGTCATATAGCTGTACATTTATGTATTTATCCATTCACCCAGTGATGGACATTTTGATTGTTTCCAGTTTTTGGCTATTACAAATAAAGCTACTATGAATATTCCTGTAGAACATTCCTGTAGAAGTCTTTGTGTGTACATATGCTTTCATTTCTCTTGGGTAAATACCTAGGAATGGCTGGATCAGATAGTAGGTGTGTATTTACCTTTTAAAGAAACTGCCAAACTGTTTTACAGAAGTGTACAATGGTGGTTTTAATTTTCATTTCCACAATGACTAATAACATTGAAAACCTTTTTATGAGCTTATTTGTCCATCACCCATATATCATCTTTGGTGAAGTGTCTGTTTGAATATTTGCCCATTTTTAATTGGGTTGTTTGTTTTCTTTTTCAACTCAAAACTTCTGACCTTTGGAAGACACTGTTAAGAGAATAAAAACACCATTGAGGACAGGTTGTGTGTGTAACTATAAACAGTAGAACAAGGGAGATCTTTGTGGTAGGTTTGTATCTTGATTGTGGTGGTGGTTACACAAATATGTACATGTGATAAATAAAACATACATAGTATCAATGTTAATATTCCTGGTTTTGATAGTATATCATAATTATGTAAGATATAACTGTGAGATAATAGGAAATATATATATTGGTCTCTGCCCCTGGTTCCTGGTCCAGAGCTCCTAAAACCTTTGTGATTTCCTAAGTGATAAGAGCACTAGGAACATCTTTTGTTCCAGTATTTGGTCTTTGACCCCATCCCTGATATAGGGTGCTAAATCCCTTGGAATTTCCTGCATGATAGGAGGGTCTTTTGTTCTAATGAAATGATTCTGGGTGGACTCCCGGATGGCTCTTAGATGGGGGCTGGTCACCAGAAAGACCAAGCCATGATTAGAAGCTTGGGATCCGGCCCCCCCACCCCTGCACACCCCCTCCCCTGCCACAGAGGCTGAAAATTGAGTTAATAATTGATCATGCCTGCATGAGGAAGCCTCCATAAAAATCTCAACAGAAGGGGTTTGTGGAGCTTCCAGGTTGGTGAACACATCCACATTCTGGGAGGGTGATGCAACCCAACTCCACAGGGTCAGAAGCTCCTGTGCTTGGGACCCTCCCAGACCTCGCCCTATGTATCTGTCTGTTCATCTGGCTATTCATTTGTGTCCTTTATCATATCTTTTAATAAACTGGTAAACATTAAGTCAGTGTTTCCCTGAATTCTGTGAGCTGTTCTAGCAAATAACTGAATCCAAGGGGGAGGAAGTCATGGGAACCTCCAATTTGTAGCTAAGTTAGACAGAGTTGTGGCTAATCTGGGGTCCTACTATTTGCCATTGGCCTCTAAAGCATGTGTGTGGGGGGGGAAGACTCATGGGAATGAGCCCTTAACCTGTGGGATTTGATGCGTCTCCACGTTGATTGTGTCATAATGGAGTTAAGCTGTAGGACAACCAGCTGGTGTTGCAGAGAATTGCTTGTGAAGAACCTATCCCCCCGCCACATGCACACATCTGGTGTCAGAAGTGTTGTGAGTGTGGTAGTGGTGTGAAAGTAAAGGAGAAACACAGGAGGAAGACTGGGTTTTTCTAACTCAATAACCACTGAGGGAAATTGGGTGAAGGGTATACAGGGCCTCTGTACCATCTTTGCAACTAGCCGTGAATCTAAAATTATTTCAAAAAAAAATTAAAAAGAAACAACCCCCAGACTTTCTAAAATAAATGGTGTTTGGACAACTGATTATATATTAGGGAGAAAATAAAATTGGATCCCTATCTTACAATATACATAAAAGTCAATCCCTAGAGTATTAAAGACTTTAACATGAATAGAAAATTATTAGAGAAGACAGTATGGAAATTGTCTTTGTGACTGCAAGATAGGAAAACATTTCTTAATGTTCAAAAAAGAACACACCAAAAGGAAGAAAATCAATAAACTTGACTACATTTATATTAAGCATTTTGATTCACATAAAGAGAGTGAAAAGATAAGCTACAAACTGAGAGAATAATTGCAACACATAAAACTGAGTAAGATTTAATATGTAGGCTATATAAGTTACTTCTATACATCCATAAGAAAAGACAATTCAATTAGCAAACTGGACAAAGAAATGAGTGGTATTTTCACTTAGGAGAAAGCATAAATAATCCATAAACATTTGAAAAAATTTTCTAGTTCATCTGAAATCAGGGAAATGAAAGTTGAAATCAAAATAAAACCCAATTACACAGCCACCAAATGCAAAAGTTAGATAATAGTGAATGTTAGCTAGAATATGGACTAAAGGGAACTTTCACGTGTTGCTGATATTGGTGTAAACTGGAAAAGTTTCCTAGGAAAATAGTATGTCGTTACCTTAATAAGTTGAACAATGCATACACTCTACAAGCTAGGAATTCTACTATGAGGTATATTTCCTAGAGAAACTCTTGCACTTGGGCAGCAAGAGACATGTAGAAGAATGTTTATAGCTGCATTGCCTATAATAGCAAAACATACAAACAAAAAAATAACAAAAATGATGGCTTCATCATTTTGAGATTTATCTATGTTATTGCATGAAGCTGCATTTGATTTTCACCACTCTATTGTATGAATACTGTTGTACTGGGGGAATGCCACAACTTATTTACCTATTCTTTTCATTAAAAGCACTAAAGCCAGACTGTTTTACTGGTGAATCTTTACTAAACTTTCAAAGGAACAGATAATTCTTATCTTATACATGTTATTCCAAAGGGGAGAAATTATCCAACTCATTTTTCAGAGGTTAATATAATACTGATACCAAGACCACTTAAGGGCAGTAGAATGGACAACCTCATTTGTGAACATGGAGCGAAAATTCTGAATACAGTATTAAAATTTAAACCCAGTAGTAAATTTAAAAATAATGTATTACATACAACCAGAGTACAGCTTATTCTAGGAATGTAAGGATTTTTGAAAATTAAAAACTATTGGTGCTTTTGGCTTCCTAACCTAGCCCCACTACTTCTTTGTAGGCAATAAATAGCACAGGCAAGGAGAACAATCCAAGCAGTAAGCCACTACAGTTACTGTGATCCAGGCCAAATTATATGGAGGACCAGGGAATGAATGTCTGGGGTTCATTCATATAGCAAGGCTAATGATTTCAACATACAGATAAAACAGATGTGCAACTGCATGATTTATTAACTTTAACTAGGTTGAAGCTGACAGGAAAAACACCTGTCTTATGGATCCAGAACCCAGAAGCTCTCCTGGGTGTAAAGGCTCAAGATAATGTTTTTCTTTCAGGACATCATGTCTTTGTCTTCTGCATAAATCCCTTGTAGGTGCCTCCCCAGATCTTACCCCAAGGTAGAGTTAACATCTCTAACTTCCACTTATTTCATTTGCAGGTGGTGTTTTTGCCTTAGAAGATCACAATTTTACAACCATCATGTAATGAATAGATTCAGGTAAGGATCATCAATGTATACTAAAACTATTGGGTGAAAGATTGTTGCAGAACAGGAAATTTACATGGTTTCAAAGTATCATTCCATAGGTTAATTGATTAACTATAAAGAGGAAGAGGTAACTTTAAAGTAGAATTCTGATGGATACCACCTGAAACAAATGATCAAATTTACCATCACCAATAACAAGGCAAACTGACATTATGTGCCTCTTGATGTGATGTGATGGGAAGTACACATCATCACACATATAGTATTTTTGCCAAAAATGATTAACCTAAATCTAATTGTTGGGGGGAAGGTGACCAAATCCAGACTGTGGGACATTCTAAAAGACAACTTCCCTGGACTCTTCAAAAACAGTAGAGTCATGAAAGACCACCTATGTGTGTGTGCATTGCATACATGCACGTGTATGTGTACTGTTCTAGAATAAAGATAAAGATGAAAGGATACGAAAAAGGCTTGACAACCAAATGCACTGAGGGATCCTTAATTGGATCGTAGATCAAATAAGAAAAAAGTTATAAAGGAAATTGGCGATAATTGATGAAATTTTACTGTTACTGTATATTAAATATATTAATGTTAAATTCCTTGGATGTAATAATGGTATTGCAGATATTTAGGAGGATGTTCTTGTTAAAGAGTTACATGCTGAGGTGTTCAGGCATAAAGTGTCGTCATGTCTGGAACTTTCAAATGGTTCAGCAAAAAGAGAAAAAAGTACATAGATGGATACCCAGGTAAATAAAATGTAGCCAAACGTTAACAACTGGTGAATCTAGGTAATGGATAAACTATTAATTCATTATACCATAAGTTCACCTTTTCTGGGGATTATTTTTCAAAATAATAAGTTGGGGGAAAAAGCAAAAAGAAAAAACTAAAAAAAAATGCACCTACTACAGTTGGCAAAAGGCAAGGGCAGCAAGGGAGAAAGGATATGCAATGCAAAATTACAGAAATTTTACAGAAACTTTAATCTTACTTGGCTAATCACCCACTGTGTTCTTGAAACCCTCACTTTTGTGGTCACAAAAATGGAAACATTCCATACTTTTTGTTTTTCTCCTCTCTCTTCATAAGGTCTGACTCATCTGAATAGCTTCTCCTGAATTTACTTAGTGAATTTATTTCTTGGTAGTTAACCTTGATGCTTTTCCCACCTGCTATATAATAAACTCCCCTTCTCAATTCCCCCCCATTGATCAATGCTGTCCTTTCAACAAGTGAAATTCACCTTAATAGCTTAAAGGAGGAAAACTATATGATTGTTGCCCTCAGTGCAAGGAAAGCACACAATAAAATTCAGTGCCTCTTAAAAAGTGAGAAAAGAATTTCCTTAATATGAAAAGGAGCATCTGTAGCAAAACCTCCATCAAACCTCATACATTAAAGTACAAGTATGCTTATGAACCTTAGAAGTATTTCCTTTAATAGTGGTAATGAAGTAGGCCAATAGGATGCAGGGTACTTCTATCACCACTAATGTTCAGTGTGATATTGGAGGTCCTGACCAATACAATAAGACCAGAAAATGAAAGAGTAACTCTAAGGATTGGAAAGGAAGAGATTTATTTGCAGATTATATGATCATTTGCATAAAAATAATCATAATAAGAATAGCTAATGTGTATTGAGTACTTAATATATGCAGGAGCTGTTCAGTAAGCATTACATGTATAAATGCCACTTAATTCTACTTTAAAACAACCCTAGGAGATAGGTATAACTATTATCCCCATCTTACAGATAGTGACACTAAGGCACAGAGAAGGTAAGAAACTTGCTCAAGATCAACCAAAGCAGTCTAATTCTAGGCCCTTAAGTTTTAATCACTCTTCTATAACTTTACTGTCATCAACACAACTTGCGACAAAGAGAGGCACGAGAGGTAGTCAAGAGCCAATGCAATAAAATTAGTATGTCTTTAGAGCTAGAGGAGAAGGCGTAACAGTGGTTCTCAATATTGGCTGCATACTGGAATCACGTGGAGAGCTTTGAAAAATCCTGATGCCCAGCCTGCACCCAGACCAATTACATCTGAATCTTGGAAGAAGGGTGGAAAGGCCTCAGTAGTTTTTAAAGAACAATTGCATTAAAATGTCTTAAGAGAACTCAAGAATCCATTCAAATTGTGGTGTAAGTTTCCTTTCTTGCAAGGTGGGTGAGGTTGCACACTCTGAGCAGATGAATTACAGAAGGGTGTTATTTGAACCCAGGAGAAGGATAGGGACTAGAAGTCCCACATTGTGGTGGAGACTGTAAAAAGGTCTCAGTGTATCCACATGTGGCTCAGATAGAGTCATCCTGAAGCCTGCAAAGCTCAGGTGTCAAATCTCTGACTGATAATGACTTATTGTGCTAATAAATTGTCAACCCAATAGCCTTGACTTGTTTAAGGTGTCAATCTCAGCCTTCCTAAGGAGGTAACTATATCACAGCCAGGAACTGTTAAGCTGGTTACCTCAATGTGACCCCTCCCTAGATGGTAACTCTATCATGACTGTGAATTGTTGACCCAGTAATCTGAAATCCCTGGAGATGGTAGAACTTCTTTCTCAGTGCATAAGTGGATTTTCAAGTCTGAAAAGGCTTAGAATTAAATATAGAAATGGGGACTTCCCTGGTGGTCCAATGGCTAAGACTCCGTGCTCCCAATGCAGGGGGCCCAGGTTTAATCCCTGGTCAGGGAACTAGATCCCACATACTGCAAGTAAGAGTTCGCATGCCGCAACTAAAGATCCCACATGCCACAAGTAAGACCCAGCGCAGCCAAATAAATAAATAAATAAATACAGAAATGATAAATAAATCAAACCTATCACATAAATACTTTTGTGTTTAAAATAATTGTGTGTATGTGTTTGGTACTTAAAATGTAATTTTGAAATAATATGGCATATTGAAGAATCTAAGAGATTAGCCTAGTTTGGTAGATTAGACCTATGAAATGTAAGGAAATATAATTGTTTGTAAATAATAATATTATTTAAAAAAAATTTTTTTTGGCCATGACGTGCAGCTTGTGGGATCTTAGCTCCCCGACCAGGGATTGAACCCAGGCCCTTGGTGATGAGATCGCAGAGTCCTAACCACTGGACCGCCAGGGACTTCCCATGTAAATAATATTAGAATACTAGATCTACTAGATCTATATGTTATTTATTTATTTTTAAATTTATTTATTTATTTATTTACTGTGGCTGCTTTGGGTCTTCGTTCCTGCGTGCAGGCTTTCTCTAGCTGCAGTGAGTGGGGGTTACTCTTCGTTGCGATGTGCGGGCTTCTCATTGCAGTGGCTTCTCTTGTTGTGGAGCATGGGCTCTAGGTGCACGGGCTTCAGTAGTTGCAGCACATGGGCTCAGTAGTTGTGGCTCACGAGCTCTAGAGCGCAGGCTCAGTAGTTGTGGCACATGGGCTTAGTTGCTCTGTAGCATGTGGGATCTTCCCGGACCAGGGCTTGAACCTGTGTTTCCTGCATTGGCAGGAGGATTCTTAACCACTGCACCACCAGAGAAATCCTGATCTATATGTTATTTATATATATGTAACAAATTTTCGTTAAGTACTTGGGAAGAATTTGCTTACTAGAGATGAAACTTGATTGAGCAGGCATATGATGGGTGTAAAATGAAAAGAGAGTACATGAAGTTTATATTCAGTTTACAATGTTTAATGAAATTACATTTTATAAATTTAAAAATGGGATTGTTTAACAGAGTTTAATTGTTCTGCCTGAGTTACCCGAACAATAATAAAAGATCCCCTTAAGCCTAATCATTATTTTTATATAAATATAATCAATTTATAAATAGAATAATATATTTGTAAGTTGAACTTTTAAGTTTTAAATAAAGCCAAGGTTTTGAGTTTGTAGATGAAAAAATTTAATATTGATTTAGAACGTAAAATGCTGTAGTCTTTTGTGCTCACAAAATCTGCCCTCAGACATGAAAAAAAATCACATCGACACTATTATTATCTGCATTTAACTGATGAAGAAATGGAAGCTCAGAAAGGTTAAGAAAACAGGAATCAACTCCATGCGTGTGTGGCTTTAAAGCCTGTGCTCTTAACCAGTGTGCATGTGGTTTCCCTGATGGATCAACCTCCTGAAAAGTCAAATGACTTTGGAATAATAAAGTAAACTATTTTGAAGTGACTTAATCAATGTCTGCTCATATGCATTATAGGTTGACTTCACAGCTAAGTGGTCAATTTCAGCTCAAGGAAAGACTTTACTGGCTCATATGACAGAAAATTCTGGCTTCAGGCAGGGTTGCTACAGACTCAAACTCTGCTTCTCTCTGTCCATCTGTCTGTGTTGACTCCATTCAGACACAGGCTTTCTTGTGGTGCAAGATGACTGGTGCTATCCCTCTGGGCTCAAGGACAGCTAGAAAATGTGGCTGCCTCTCTCCCAGTGTTCCCACAAAGGAATCATTGCATCTCACTGACTCTCATTAGCTCATGGGTCTATTCTGGAACTAATTACTGTGACCGAGAAAATATGATGTTTTAAATGGCCATGCCTGGGGTCTCAGGTTGACCCCTAGAGTTGGAGGTGGAGTCAAATCCACCACAAACACGTGGGCTGAGAGTAGGGAGGGAGCAGTCCTACAGAAGGGTGATTGGATGACAGGCAGCAAAAACAGATGTCCATTACAGTGGGCAAACTTCTCTCTTACTTAAGTACCTCACTATATCATTCACATGTACTGCTGACATAGTCTCTTCCTCTCTTCCTTTTGGCCAGGAATCACGATACAACACTATAACTTAACTGTGTATCCTTTATTTTTCCCGTTATTGCATTTTGAGAGCAGGGATATCTGTCTTTCCTTTCATCAGTGACCAAAATAAAAGCTGTTCAGGCATTTATCTAAATGAATGAAACCCAGATTACAGGAGCCTGGGTTTGTTACCTCAGAAGAGAAATAAGGAAGATGGGAAAGTGTTTTTATGGTATTGTGGTTGGTAGCTATGTAGTATAAGGAAGGTAAGTCAAATTCACCAGACACTTATTGATAACTTCTTTGTGTTAGGCTGATTCCTGTTGGGGACAGTGTTCCAGTGCCCTTCAAGGAGCAACCAGCCTAGAGGAAGAGACAGATGGAAGGTGTTGGATACTGTGATTTGGTTTCGGCCCAGATCCATGTTAGAATGGGCCACCATATAGGCCTTGGTAATGGGTTGAGTCCTGGAGAGGGTTGGGGTTATCAAGTGTAATGTTGATTGGGTTTAAGGTTTTTAGTTTCCATTTATTGAGCACCCCCATCAAGTTACTTATACCCAAGGCCTGGGGCTTGGGGAGTAGGCAGGTCAAAAGGCTCCCAGAGTATGCCCAGGTCCTGGCTCAGGGTTAAAACCACCACTTCAGAGTGTGAAGAACCTAGTCACAAATAGCCCCAGATACCCACAAAACCACAGACATATGGGGCAAATTGGGACAAAGCAGAGACCATGCTTCCAGACACCCAAAGGAATGGAGCATTGTCCCAGAGACAGCCTGTCTACAGACATGGAAAAGGTACTACTTAGTTCCAGAGGGAGGGTGTGCAGGGTGCCTGAGCTTGAGACTTTGTGAAATAGAGTTGATCACACTTTTTACTTTGGCTGTTCAGAGGAAGGACATCTTTATCAAACTGCACCCATTCTGAAAACCTGACTGTGGTCATTCAGAAGCCAAGGTTTGCATAGGAAGTGTGGGAAAACAGGAGTAGAACTGGAGAAGGAGTCATTCAGGCTCTATGAGAGAACAGCTCATTCCTTTTCCCTCCTGTCTTGCTGGAGGGAGAGGCTAGTGATAGAAGGCAGCCCACCATGATACTCGTTTCTCAGTGTATGTGGGTCTGAGATAAACATGGAGAACTTCTTGAGGGTGAAGAGGGAATAGCCTGCCCTCCTGGTCAAATGGTAACCCTGCTGCTGTTACATATGGGCCTAGGACGGCTGCCCATCATTCATCACTCAAGGCCTGCCAGAGAGTTCCCTTGACCCAGATGCCCCAGGTAGGGGATGGAAGAGAACCTGAATAGGGAGCTGGCACCCTGTCAGCACAACAGGGGCAGAGTTAGAAAACACAATCCCAAAGGAAGCCAGAGGCATACTAATCTGGACCCTCCAGAAAAGTTGTCTTCAAACTGGGTATGCATACCCCTGGGGGTTCACAAAAACTTTCCAAGAGGTATGTGAGCATATTTAGCTTAAAGGGAATCAATGTAAAGATCCTCAGCTTCCAGGTGTACTCTTTCCAAAAATTAATCTGACTAAGAGGAGTGATGACAGCAAGATGGTAAAATAAGAAGCTCAGATTCCCTTCCCCAACAGAGACATTGACATAACAATAATATACAGTCCCAAAAGCCTTTATGAGAATTCCAGAAACCAGTTAAGAAACTCACAGTACCCAGGCAAACTAAAAGCCAAGAACAGCTACATTGAAACAGATAAGAGGAACCATTTCATTTCACTCACAATAGCCCTTCTCCCAAGCTGGCACGGCTTGGAGCACTCAGGAGTAGAATAGAAATCATAGAGTGAGTGCTCTCAGACCACAGTGGAATTCAACTAGAAATCAACAACAGAAAAATGGCTAGATAATCCCAAAATACATGGAATTTAAAGTATTAAATAAACTTTAAATAACACAAAACTTCTAAACAACACACGGGCCAAAGAAGAAATATCAAGAGAAATTTTAAAATGTTTGAACTAAATGAAAAACACAACTTATCAAAATTTGTGGGATGTAGCAAAAGAAGTGCTTTGATGGTACTGAATAGCATATATTAGAAAAGAGCTAAACTCTAAACTCAATAATCTAAACTCTACCTTTGGAAGTTTAGAAAAAGAAGAGAAAACTAAATCAAAAGTAAGCAGAAGAAAAGAAATAATAAAAATTAGAGCAGAAATCAATGAAATTGAAAACAGGATATCAATAGAGAAAATGATCAAAACCGAAAGCTGGTTCTTTGAAAAGATGAATAAAGTTGATAAGCCTCTAGCTAGGCTAACTGAGAAAAAAGAGGACACAAATTTCTAATATCAGAAGTGAGAAAGGGGGCATCTGATCCCATGGACATTAAAAGGATAATAAAGGAATATGAGCAACTATATGCCCACAAATTTAATAATCTAGATGAAATGGGCCAATTCCCTGAAAGATACAAACTATCAAAACTCACATAAGGGGCTTCCCTGGTGGTGCAGTGGTTGAGAGTCCACCTGCCGATGCAGGGGACGCAGGTTCATGCCCCGGTCCGGGAAGATCCCACATGCCGCAGAGCGGCTGGGCCTGTGAGCCATGGCCGCTGAGCCTGCACGTTCGGAGCCTGTGCTCCGCAACATGAGAGGCCACAACAGTGAGAGGCCCGTGTACCGCAAAAAAAAAAAAAAAAAAAAAAAACTCACATAAGAAGAAACAGGCAATCTGAGGAGGCTTATATTTATTAAAGAAATTGATCAATATTTAATAACTTCCCCAAACAGAAAGCACCAGGCCCAGATGGCTTCATTGGTGAATTCTACCAAATATTTAAGGAAGAAATTATATCTATTTTCTACAATTCCTCCAGAAGACAGAATCAAGAAGGACTACTTCCTAACTCATTCTATGATATCAGCATTATGCGAATACCAAAACTAGACAAAGACCTTACAAATACAGAAAACTACAGAAAAATATCTCTCATGAACATAGATGCAAAAATTCTCAACAAAACATTAGTGAATGGAATCCAACGATGTATTCAATATAAAAAGAATTACAGAGGGAGGATTCTGGGAAGATGGCAGAGTAGGAAGCACCTGAAATCTGTTTCCCCACCAAGACAACAATTAACTGGCAGAATCTGTCTGATGTAACTATTTTGGAGATCTGGCTGGAGTCTACTGAAAGCCTGCAACTTCCAGGGGAAGGCTTGGATGATAAATAGCAGTTAATTTTGGTCAATTTCAGCTCTTAGCACAGTAGCAGGTACTCATCCTCCACTCCAGCCTCATGGCAGGCAACACACACATTTCTTGGAGTAACCTACACAGAGCTAGTGGGAGCCATGGTGAATAAAAAGAACACTGTCCTCCAAATATTGGGGATCTGTGCTCTGATTGCTGCTGCTTCTTTCTTTTTTTAAAATAATTTTTATTGGAGTATAGTTGATTTATAATGTTATATTAGTTTCAGGTGAACAGCAAAGTGAATCAGTTATACATATACATATATCCACTCTTTTTTAGATTCTTTTCCCATATAGGTCATTACAGAGCATTGAGTAGAGTTCCCTGTGCTATACAGTAGGTCCTTATTAGTTATCTATTTTATATATAATAATGTATATAGGGGCTTCCCTGCTGGCGCAGTGGTTAAGAATTCACCTGCCAATGCAGGGGACACAGGTTCAAGCCCTGGTCCAGGAAGATCCCACATGCCACAGAGCAGCTACTGAGCCTGTGCTCTAGAGCCTGCGAGCCACAACTCCTGAGCCCACGTGCCACAACTAGTGAAGCCACACACCTAGAGCCTGTGCTCTGCAATAAGAGAACCACTGCAATGAGAAGGCTGTGCACCACGACACAGAGTAGCCTCCGCTTGCTGCAACTAGAGAAAGCCTGTGCACAGCAACGAAGACCCAACGCAGCCAAAAATAAATAATAATAAATAAAATAAATATTTAAAAAATCTTTTAAAAAATACTGTGTATATGTCAATCCCAATCTCCCAGTTTATCCATTCTCCCCTTTCCCCCCTGGTAACCATACATTTATTTTCTATGTCTGTGACTCTATTTCTGTTCTGTAAATAAGTTTATTTGTACCATATTTTTAGATTCCACATATAAGCAATATCATAAGATATTTGTCTTTCTCTGTCTGACTTCACTCAGTATGACAGCCTCTAGGTCCATCCATGTTGCTGTAAATGGCATTTGATTGCTGCTTCTGATCACAGAGGTGCAAACAAAGAGAAGGGCAGCTATTGTTGTTGTATCTTCCCCCACTGTCACAAGCCACTCCCCCTCTGGTTCAAGTGACTTCCAGGTGATTTAAAGGATCAGTACCCTTTTCCTGCCCTTCATTTTTCTTTTTCTCCTCTTGGAGCCCAGACATTAAAGACTAGGAGATTCAAAAACAACTGCATATTGGGGAAAATTAGAATGTGACTGTACATACCCAGGGAAAGATGCAGGTCCAGGAAAGACCTGAGGAGACCTTAAGTTTACATCTCAGGCTGATCCGTGGCATAGAGACAGCCTACAACAATAAAACAAAAACAAACAAATCCATCAAGTCCTGGGGATGGGAGAGAATATGATTTCCAAAGTTACCACATTATTAGATTCAAATGTCCAGTTTTCAACAACAATAAAAAATCACAAGGCATACAAAGAAACAAGAAATCATGGCCCATTCAAAAAATAAAAAAAATTTAAAAACCAACAAAAACTGTCTCTGAAAAAAGCCTGATGACGAATCTACTAGAAAAGACTTAAAACACTTGTCTTAAAGATGCTTAAAGAACTAAAGGGAGATGTAGAGAAAGTCAAGAAAGTAATCTATGAGCAAAATGGAAATATCAATAAAGAGATAGAAAACCTAATAAGAAGCCAAAAAGAAATTCTGGAGCCAGAAGTTATAATAGCTGAAATGAAAAATTCACTAGAGAGATTCAAAGGCACATTTGAGCAGGCAGAAGAAAGAATCAGTGAACTTGAAGATAGGACAATAGAAATTGTTGAGTCTGAGGAACAGAAAGAAAAAAGATTAAAGAAAAGTGAACAGAGGGCTTCCCTGGTGGTGCAGTGGTTAAGAGTCCACCTGCCGATGCAGGGGACACGGGTTCATGCCCCAGTCCGGGAAGATCCCACATGCCGCGGAGTGGCTGGGCCCGTGAGCCATGGCCGCTGAGCCCGCGCGTCCAGAGCCTGTGCTCTGCAACGGGAGAGGCCACAACAGTGAGAGGCCCGCGTACCGCAAAAAAAAAAAAGAAAAGTGAACAGAGCTTAAGGGAACTGTGGGACAACATCAAGCAGATTGATTATGTGCATTGCAGGAGACCCAGCATGATGAGAGAGAGAAAGGGGCAGAGAGAATATTTGAAGAAACAATGTTTGAAAACTTCCCAAATTTGATGAAAAATATGAATATAAACATCTAACAAGCTCAATGAACTCCAGGTAAGATGAACTCAGAGACTCATACTGAGATATAAAAGCAGCGGGACAGAAGCAAATCATCACACAAAAGTGAGCCTCAATAAGATTTCTGGCAGATTTCTCATGACAAACTTTGGAGGCCAGAAGGCAGTGGGCCAACATATTTGAAGTGTTCAAGGGAAAAAACTGTGAACCAGAATCCTATATCTGGCTAAACTGGCCTTCAAAAGTGAGGGAGAAATTAAGACATTCCCCAATAAACAAAAGCTGAAGAAATCAATCTCTATACTTAATCTGTAAGAAATGCTCAAGGGAGTCCTGCAATGTGAAATGCAAGGACATTAAACAGTAACTTGGAGCCATATAGAGAAATAGAAATCTCAAAAGAAGTAAATACATGGGCAATTACAAAAGCTAGTATTATTGTAACAATGGTTTGTAACTGCATATTTCGCTTTCAACATGATTTAAGAGACTAATACATTTAAAGAAAAAAATCCAATTAGTCTAAAAGCTAGTATTCTTGTAACTGGTTTGAAACTCCAAATTTCATTTTTGATGTAATTTAAGAGACTAATGAATTTAAAAGAATTATTAGTTTATGTTTTGGGGCACACAGTGTATAAAGATGTAATTCTGTGGCATCAACAACCAAAAGGGGTGGGGATGGAGATGGAAAGGAGCAGAGTTTTTGCATCTTGTTGAAGTTAAGTTGTTATAAATTAAAATTAGAATGTTATAAGTTAAGGATGTTAAATGTAGTTCCCATGATAATCACAAAGAAAAGAACTATAGAATATAAACAAAAGAAAATGAGAAAGGAATGCAAATGTTTTGCTACAAATAAATCAACTAAACATAAAAGAAGACAGTAACACAGAAAATGAGGGACAAAAAGCTATGGGGCATATAGAAAACAAGTAGCAAAATGACAGAAGTAAGTCCTTCCTTATCAGGAATTACTTTAAATGTAAATGGATTAAGTTCTCTAATCAAAAGACAGAGACTGGCAGAATGGATAGAAAACACATAATCCAACACTATGCTGTCTATAAAAGACTCACTTTATTTTATTTATTTATTTATTTAAACTTTTAATTTTATATTGGAGTATACATATACATGTATCCATTCTCCCCCAAACTCCCCTCCCATCCAGGCTGCCACATAACATTGAGCAGAGTTCCCTGTGCTATACAGTAAGGTCCTTGTTGGTTATCCATTTTAAATATAGCAGTGTGTACATGTTGATCCCAGACTCTCTAACTATCCCTCCCCCCACTTTCCCCTTCGGTAACCATAAGTTTGTTTTCTATGTCTGTGAGTTTGTTTCTATTTTGTAAGTAAGTTCATTTGTATCATTTCTTTTTAGATTCTGCATATAAGGGATGTCATACAATACTTCTCTTTCTCTGTTTGACTTACTTCACTCAGTATGACAATCTCTAGGTCCATCCATGTTGTTGCAAATGACATTATTTCATTATTTTTAATGGCTGAGTAATATTCTGTTATACATATGTACCACATCTTCTTTATCCATTCCTCTGAAAAGACTCACTTTAGATCCAAAGACACAAATACAGTAGATTGAAAGTGAAAGGATGGAAAAAGATATTCCATGGAAATAGTAAGCAAAAGAGAGCAAAAAGACAAAATAGACTTTATATCAAAAAAGGTTACAGATTCCTAGGGGTATTAGCAGAGGTAAGGGTGTAAGAAAAAGCAGGCCAAAGAGTACAGAGTTTTAAATGGCAGGCTAGGTATTCTTTCTGCAGTGTGCAGTCATCAAGGCCATCCAGCAGGGAGGAGCCATAATCCCAGACCTGAGTGTGAAGGATGAAATGAGAAGAGTGTGGAGGAAGTCAACTTGGTTGAGGAGTTATTTCAGTTTACTCAGAGAACAATATACCTTTTTCCATAAATGTCCTGATATAAAATACCCCTAATAGGGCCTGCCTCTGAAAATATGTCTCAAAGAGTTAGACATGATTTTTGAAAGTATGAAATGAAAGGCTAAAGCTTGCCCAAGCTCCAGCACCTATTGCCCCAAAATAAAAGAACAAACAAATGTACAGATTTTGACCAAGTTGCTTTTGTTCTAATTGGTTTTTAAGGGAGCCAGCATAGGTTGGCTGTATAATAATACAATAATAATAAAACACAACATTGTAAATCAACTATACTTCAATTAAAAAAGAATTAAAAACAAATAAACAAACAAAATGATTATAGTAACCACTGAATGAGCACTTGCTGTGAGCCAGGTACTATAAGTCTTTCCTCATTCAATACTCACAAACCTGTGATGTAGATTCACTTATTATCATCATTTCATAGATAAAGAAACTGAGTCTAAGAGAGGTCAGAGTCAATATGCAGCATTACTTAGATTAAAATGCTGTGCTTTCTATTTCAAAATCAATGTCTTTACCCATTGCACTTCATGTGCTTAAGCAGTTGTGCTTGGCAGACGGCATATAGCATTGCCCCTGGGGATGATGATGTGACAAGAAAAGAACTGCTTGACTTCTTTGTGTCTTGATTTGTTCAGCAATAAGTGGAAATAATAACTGCCTTTTTATCAGGCAGAGTAACGGGAGATAAGACTGTTTTTCTCTCTTGGTTTGATTGCAAAAGAGGCCATGTCCACCCATAGGTGTGAATGGAAATAAGAGGCCACTTACGGAGTGTGGTCTATGTTGGTGGCCCAAGTGCAGTTGCCTCATCTATACAATGGGTATAATAATAATAGTGTCCACCTCCTATGATGTTTGTAAGGATCCAATGCATTCATACATGTCACAGATTTAGGACAGTGCTTGACAAACAGCACTCGCTATCTAAATACTAGCCATTACTGGTATTAAAGATAGAAACTTGGCTACCAGGGATCACTGTGGCCATAAATATATGTAACCTCCAAGCAGAGATAGGGGAGAAGCCTCACTCACCCTGGCTTTTTCTCAGTAGGCATTTAGTTAGGAAGATTAGCTAGCTATAATCTTGGCCAGTAGTAAGCAGAGCTCAAAGAATATGACAGGGATGGAGAAATAACGTTATCAGAAAATAAAAATAGCTCCTAATTTTTACCATTTCTACAATCAAGCACCACATTAAGAGTATACCAACTTGGTCTTGCCTAATCCTCACAGTTCTGTGGGGTAGGTGTTATTAACTGTGTCCTCTGTCAGCCTCCACTCCCACCTCTGTAAAAAGACAATAGAAGGTGATGGGAGAGGTAGGGGGAGGGTGGTCCTGCTGCACTTCTGGCCGTGCAGCTTCTCTTGGCTCTCTCCGAGGCAGGAAGCGCCTCTTCCACAGGACATCAGTGTAAGCCTGAATAAGAAAAAGAATTTCTCCCTCCTAAGCCATGGCACATCAGTTGCACAGAAATACCACTTTGGGAAACAGTCTTCAGGAGAGCCTCAATGAGCTCATACAATCTCAACAGATCACCCCCCAACTTGCCCTTCAAGTTTTACTTAAGTTTGATAAGGCTATATATTCAGTGTTGGTACAGAAGGTCAGGAACAGAGTCAATTCCAGGCCTATGTATGTTTGGCTACCTTCCCTAAAGAGTTACTGAGATTTCAAACGTCTGAAACGTTATCTGCAGGATTGAAGGGCTCTCTAAATACGTACAGATTCTGTGATAATGTATGGACTTTTGTATTGAATGATGTTGAATTCAGAGAGGTGACAGAACTTGATAAGGTGAAAACTGTAGCCTGTGAGTGGGACCTCTCTGGTGGACAAGTGGCTAAGACTCTGTGCTCCCAATGCAGGGGGTCCAGGTTCGATCCCTGGTCAAGGAACTAGATCCCACATGCCACAACTAAGAGTTGCACATGCCGCAACTAAAGTTTCCGCACGCAGCAACCAAAATAGATCCCGCAGGCTGCAACTAAGGATCCTGCATGCCGCAACGAAGATCCTGCGTGTGGCAATGAAGATCCCATGTGCTGCAACTAAGACCCGGAGCAGCCAAATAAATAAATAAATAATTTTAAAAAGTGTAGCCTGTGATGGTAAAAACACTGGCTCCAATACTACAGAATGAATAGGAAAAAAATTGGCTTTTTAATGCCATCCTGTTATTGTTCATCTCTTTTCGAAGAGAAGCATAGGAGACTTTTTAAAAAATTTATTCTAGCATTGCAGAAATGACTACACTATGCTGTACTATCAGAGAATTCCAGTAGAAAGAAGCTTATAACTCTGTACCCTCTTACATTTATTATACATCATGAAGAAACGGAACTTTTTTTTAAAATTTTATTTATTTATTTATGGCTGTGTTGGGTCTTCGTTTCTGTGCGAGGGCTTTCTCTAGTTGTGGCAAGCAGGGGCCACTCTTCATTGTGGTGCGCAGGCCTCTCACTATCGCGGCCTCTCTTGTTGCGGAGCACAGGCTCCAGACGCGCAGGCTCAGTAATTGTGGCTCACGGGCCTAGCTGCTCCGCGGCATGTGGGATCTACCCAGACCAGGGCTCGAACCCGTGTCCCCTGCATTGGGAGGCAGTTTCTCAACCTGTGCACCACCAGGGAAGCCCCCAGAACTTTCTTTTTAATGACAAATCAAACACTGTTGCCTTCCTAAGACTATTCTTTAATAAATTCATTCTAAAACAAACAAACAAAAAGTGATGGGGATTCTTGCCTGGGCAATGTGACCCCAGAGCCCACACTTCTAACCTCTACCCTCAGCTTCTTTGAGGGTTTACCCCTGGGAACCAGACGTCAAGGTGGGGGGTCAACAGGCTGGGGTGGAGGTAGGGGAAATAAGACACGCCATAGTTACAACCACAGTCTGCAGTAGGGTTTAAGGAAATAAATTATAGGCCCCGAGTACTTTGAGTTTCCTCGTTTAAAATTAGATTTTAAACCCTAGGCCACGAGTATCAATGGTACTTTCTGAGAAACTCTGAGTGAAGCCTGTTGACACAAGTGCTTTTGAAAGTTCAAAACACCAATAGATCTTGTACCCTCTGCTTAGAAAGAAAGGAGGGAGGAGAGAGAATATCTACTTCCCAATTTTTATAAAGTTTAGGTTAAATTTATACTTATTCTTATTTTTTGGTTTTTTTTTTTTTTTTTTTTTTTTTTTTTGCTTTTTAATTGCTTTATTAACTTCACATTTTCCATGCAAATGGGTGAAACTCTACTGTTGACAGAAACTTAGATTGGGTGCCAAGGCAATTTCCAATTAGAAGCTGGTAACACAGAACCCACCTGACATGGAAATTACGTAAGGTTCACAGCAAATGGATCAGAAAAGGCGTATCAGGAAAATGCAAGAAAAAAGAGAACAGTGGGAATCACAGTATTAATCTCATGGAAAATGGCAGGAGTCAATGCATAAGGCAAAATTCATCATGATGGTCATGGTGATTAGCGAGCTCCCCCATAAGGATATGTAGACAATTCCTCAACTGCATCTCCCTAAGTTTTCTCCTGATTTCGCTCATCTCTTCATGAACATTTCCATATGATCTCCATCTCCACCCATCCCAACTGTGACCTGCCTATTGGGTATGGCCCATCAGAAATTAGGGGCAAGTTGGCGAGCCTGTCCCCGTCTATTATTTCCTGCCGGCTGGTGGCCTTCGCCCCCTCCCAAAGGGCGGTTTTCCTTTCCTTTTTGCACAGGCTGCTCCATTTCTTCGTTTCCCCGGGCCTGTCCTTGCTATCTCCTGCTCCTCCCGATTCCCGCCACAAGTGCGCCGCCGTGAAACTTAGTACTTATTCTTTATACTTATTTCTATCTTGCAGAGCAGTAGAAATTTCCAAGACTCGTTACTGGGAAAGGCAATGAAATTTCTGTAAGAGTCAGAGGTTTGTTTTCATAATTATCTTCCATGGGTTGTTTTCACCTTACAACTATATTTTCATTATAGAAAACTATGTGTTGCAATATAGGTCCCCTCCAAGTTGTAAAGTATGTCATAGGAGGGTGGATTTGCTCACTAACTATGAAAACTAACCTGCTGAGCATAACTGCATATTATAATGAACACAAACAAAGTATCAGAACTGGGAAGTTTCTTCTTACATTAAAAAAAAAAAAACCAAAACAAAACCCAAAGTCCTCATGTGATATATGAGGCCCTACATGATCTAGCATCCTGCCACCTCTCTGCCCTTATCTCCCTGTCGCCCTGGTCCAGCCATCCTTGTCTCCTTGCTTGTCCTTCAACACACTAGACATGGTCCTGCCTTTGTACCTTTGGACTTGCTGTTCTCTTGGCTTAGAAAAGCCTTTCCCCCAGATTATGTGTATGATTTGCTCCCTTACTTCATTCACATTTGTTCAAATATCACTCCCTCAGGGAAACCTTCAAATTATCTCATCTAAAATCAAGCCACCCACCCCACCCTCACATCCATCATCTTCTGTTCTTTGGTTTGCCTTTTCTTCCCCATAACACAAATCACCATCTGATACTTTATTATACATTTGTTGATTGTTGATTACTGGGTTTTCCCCACCAGAGTGTAAGCTCCATGAAGGCAAATCTTTGTTTTGTTTGCTGCTGTATCCCCAGCCCTAGAACAATGCCTGGCGCCCAGCAGGTGCTCAATAAATGAATGAAGTGAAACGAATGAAAAGATATGGGTTCCATGACAGGAAAGAGCACTGGGAACCCTGCACCAGGTGGTTTAGGAGATGCCGACCATCAGAGCCAGAGATGACCTTGAGAAGGGAAGAGATCCCTGGGAATTCACAGAAACCTGGGGGGTGAGTACCAGACTTTATGAAGGGGGTGAAAGGGGGAATATGGAGTAACTCTAACTGACACCTGCATCACACACACATTATCTTATTTCATCTTAATATCACAACAGATGAGGAAATTGAAGATCAGAAAGGTGAAGTGACTTACCCATGGTTATTCAGCTAAGTAGCAGAGCCTCGATCTGAAGTCAACTCTGTCTGACTCTAGAAACCATGTTCTTTTCAAGACACCACACAGCTGAGGAGAAAGTTTGGCAAAGAGTGTGTGTTCAGTTAAGTAACAGTTGAAGGAATGAACAAATGCTTCACAGAGAAAGTGACTGTTAATTTGGTCTTTTTTGAGATCAAACAGCCTTATGAAGAGACCAAAGGCAGACCTGGAGAAAGAAGGAGATTGAACAAAAAGTTTTAAGATTAGATAGTTAGGTGAGGAGCTGTCCAAGGAACACTGAGTACATCAGCTTAGCTGGATCTTAGGGTGTTAAAGGAGCATTTGGGTGATAAGGTCTCCAAGGACCCAAATGTGAAAGATCTTGACTGCTTGGTTATGGAATTTGGACTTTACCATGAGACGGTGGGGAGCATTAAGCTGTAGAGTAATGTGCTCAGACACTGCTTTAGGAAGTCATTCTGGGGTGCTGGGGATGGGATTACCAAATGGATTTATTGTAATAGTCCCAGTGAAGGGTTATCGCCAAAGCAGTCAATTCTCTCTGAACCCATGAAAGGTTGAGGTTAAAACCAGCCCTGACCTAAACATTCACACAACAGCCACTAGTTGGCAGCAATGTCCCAAGAAACAGGTGAGCCAGCCCCCAAGTAGGAGCTTCCTCAGCCAACTCCTTGGGCTGTGATGGGGTATGGTCACCTGGTGGAACACAAGAGTAGTTGGGAGAACAGCGTGTGCGGAGGGAACCCCAAAGACCCACAGGGGAAGGAGTATGTGGAGGTCAGAGGACAGGGTGATCAATGCCTGGAGGATGGTTGAGGATGGTTGTGGTGGGGTGGGGGGGCAGGGGTGAGAGGGGAGGCTGCATCTGAGAGCTAGAAACTGATTGCAAATGGCCTTGAATTTCCAGGCTAAGAACGCTGGACATTATCCTGAGGGAAATGGGGACCCAGGAAACCCATGTTTAAGTAGAAGAGAAACATGACTAGACTTGCCTTTTATTTTATTTTATTTATTTATTTTTTTTTTTGCGGTACGCGGTCCTCTCACTGTTGTGGCCCCTCTCGCTGCGGAGCACAGGCTCCGGACGCACAGGCTCAGCGGCCATGGCTCACGGGCCCAGCTGCTCCGCGGCATGTGGGATCCTCCCGGATCGGGGCACGAACCCGTGTCCCCTGCATCGGCAGGCGGACTCTCAACCACTGCGCCACCTGGGAAGCCCTAGACTTGCCTTTTAGAAAGATCACCAAGATTGCAGTGTGGAGAATGAGGGGAAAGAGACAGGAAGCAGAGAGAACAGTGAGGAGGTGCTGCAGTGATCCCCAGAGAGATGATGAGTGGTCTGAACTAGGGTCAGCAATTGCAGTGGACAGAAGGGGTCAGATTTGTAGGCGACTTAAGAAATAAAAATCATAGAATGAGAAAGAGGGCATTAAAATGTAGTTTTCACAGAAGAGAATGAATATTCTCTCCCCATTATTAAGAACACTTCCTGAATTGTTGGATTTTCTCCCTAAAACTGCAGTGGAAGAGCTCAGATCGTGGAACTTCTTTAGGTCTAAATTCACTCAACAATCCTGATCAGTCTGTGGTGGGAACTGGCGACAAAGGAATGAGTTAGCAGTTGCCTCCCCACTGGTGGAATAACAGTCAACTGTACAGTGTGGAGAGGGCTTTGATGGAGGAAATACAGGACAGTGTGGGGTCCAGCGGGGGAACCTGATGCAGGTTTCCAGGGAGAGGAGACTTTTGAGCCCAAGATATGCAAAGGATCTCACAAAACTGTCAGTGAGCTAAGCACTGGAAAAGAAGGGAGTCTGGGAGCAGCCCCGTTACCTGTTTACCCCTTTTCGTCACAAACCGTAGACGTCACCTTATGCGCGATAAGGTGTCCCAGGTGAGCTACATTCCCTAGGATGAAAGCGCTAACCCAGCCACGGTCGCCAGCTCCTGGAGCAAACGCACTTCCCACAAGACAGACATGCTTAGTGTCCCTCAGAGGCTCCTGGACCGCCGCCCAGGGCAGACAGGCTGTGATTGGTGGGAGCCTGGGGCCCGCCCCTCACCAGCCCAACACTGCGGTTCTGATTGGTGGAGAAACCGCGTAGCCCCGCCTCTCCCGCCAGTCGGCAAAGGAGGCTAACTAGGTGGGTGCGCGACTGCTGAGGGGTCCCTGGAGCACCGCTGTTACGGTCTGGGGGAGCTGGAAGATCGCCCCGGCCCCAAATCTTCTACACCCGCGATGGACTGCAGTCCCTAGAGAAAAGGCGTCAAGGGACCGGAAGCTGTGCCTCCCGGAGCATTGTGGGCCCAGGCTGGGATGGGCTGGGTCTTCCGGCGCCTGCGTGCACCTAGCAGTTTGGGAAATGGTGGCCCCCGGCACGTTGGTGCAAGCCCTGTGAGGGGCGGGAACCCGGGAGTGGGTTTTCGGGCATTTTCAGACCAGGGTGTGGAGCCCTGGGCTGGGGTGGGGCCGGGATACTTCCGGACTCCGCCCCGCTTTGGGGCCTCGGGCGCCATCTGCTTTGCATCCTTAAGCTCTGGCCTCTAGCGTGCCCCTTCCGCCCCAACCCCACCCCTAGTCCGTTTCCTTCCATCCGGTGGGAGCAGCAGCCAGAGTGCCACCACAGGATTTTAAGAGCCCTGAGTGCGCACCTGGCACCCTGGGCCCCTGACTCTTCTTTGCATTACCCCTCTCGGGGCCCCTGCGAAGCTTAAAGAGCTAACTCCTTTCAACAGAAGCCTGCTGGGGCCATGTGATAAGGCCTCCTCCATCGCACCTGGTCCCAGCCCTTCATCGGTTAACCACCCTGCCCCCAGGCTCAGGCAAGGCACTACCCTTCTCCGAGCCTCACTCCTGATATGTGAGATGGGGATGGCTAACTCCTCAGATTCTCTGTACCTAATGATAATACACAGGCGCTGCCAATTACGATGTACTCGTTTTCCCTTCTCACCCTCTCCATATAACTCCGCTTCATGGCAAGCAGATTTTATAGTTTAACCTGTGTGCAGTTATGAAGGCTTCGACAGGCATATCCACCCCACCCCACCCCCGATTTTGTCAGCTGAGCCTCTAGGGACAAATATCCTTGGTGCTTTTATTTCAACTGTTTTCTGAGTGCCTGCTCTGTGCCAAGCACTGTATTTAGTACTGAAGACCCAGATGACCCAAACTGACTTCTTTCCATGAAATTGAGACTAGTGGGGGAAATAGGAACTTGTGATAAAGGTGGTGATAAAAGACATGTGATAAAGATACAGTGCCACAGGAAAGGAACAAATGAAGTGCTCTTGAAATTCAGGGATTGGGAGAAGGGGGTTAGAAGTCTTTAGAGGGTGTGCAGTAGCCTATAAGCTGGATCAGAGGGGGCATTCTGAATTAGATGGGAGAAGGCAGCTTGACAGCTCGCTCTGCCCATGCAGTGAACGTGGTTCATTTTGCTTTGGAGGGGCTGGGGGTTTGGGGGGAGGAGTGGGGTATAGGGTGGGGGGTGTGCAGTATAATTTTTTTTTTTTTTTTTTTTGGCCACGTGGCTTGCGGGATCTTAGTTCCCTGACCAGGGACTGAACCTGGGCCACCACAGTGAAAGCGCCGAGTCCTAACCACTGGACCGCCAGGGAATTCCTGCGGTATAATTGTTAAAAGCAGGGGTTTTAGCATATTTGCTGTGAGACTTCAGGCACATTAACCTCTTTGAGCCGGTCAAATGTACAGAGATAGTACCTACCTCACATTCAAGATAATGCATATCAAGGCCTGAGCATCAAGGTCAGCACATAGCTGTCATTTTTTTGAATACCAGCTATCATACGTGAAGGAAAATGGGAATGCCTCGAATGCCAAGATTTTTAGATTTTCTCTAGGTAATAGAGATCAAACAGATTTTTAAGCAGTAGAGGGTGTTGATCAAAGGTGCTTGGAAGTGACTGAATCTTGGAGTCAAAAAGTCTGAAGCCGCTCTAATAGTTGCTTCTTTCCCATTCCCATCCAAATCTGCCTACCCTCAACCCATGTGCATTTCAGAACCATGTTTCTAAAAACCAGCCATTTATATCTGCTTAGGTAAGATACAGAGGGAGTAAGGTGGTGTATTTACAAGTTGGTTTGTCCAGATATACTATAACTTAGTGTCTGTATTTAATATTGACAACCAAAAAATATATATAAATATCTTCCAACTATACACAGCAGGGCAGGAGTGTTCACGTCTTCTTGAATAGTGAGTTCTCAGTTTCCCGTGGCCCTCCTCTCTTGGTGATCGTCTGGCCCTCAGTGCAAAGGAGACTAGCACCTGGCAGCCCAATCTGGCCCTTCCCCTTTCCTCCCTGTACTCCAGTGCTCCCAACTGGTCTCAGGCAAGGGAAGATTAATTTGAGTGGTTGGGTAGGAAGAGACAGGAATGGGCGAATCCTAATGGAGCCTGATCCTGGAGCCTGATCCCTAGGTGGGGAGACCTAGGCCCACAGGAGTGGCCAGAGCCACCTCTTGGGGTAGAAGACTCATGGTTCATAGTTCAATTAGTGTGTCCTTGGGTCATAGGTCCGGCCCTACAGATTAGCTTGGCAAAGAAGGCAAGTGTCTAGGCAGGGCTTGGTCCCCACCCTTAGGCATTGAGCCATTCAGGTTGAAGCCAGGGATGTGGATAAAGGAGACTCTGGCTGATAAAAAAATAATAACAAAATCAGTAATAAAAAAATTATAAAACCTGTTGCTTGTCTGAATAGATCTGAGCAACAGTCTTTTGTTAAAATCCTGGAGCCATTAAAAGTCCTGAATATTCTTCTGGACATCACTACTGGCTGAAGGAAGGAGCCCCAGGCCCAGCTCTGCTGAGATCTTGTCAGTTTGAAAGTCTCATCCAGCTGCCTGTGCTCCGTGAGATCCTTGGGCTGCTGGGAGCAGACCGGGCTGGTGGTGTGGGGCACCTCACACTTGTGAATCAGCTCCCAGGGGGTGGAACAGCTCCTCGGGTGTCTTGTCACTTTGGCTCGCTCCCCCCTGCCGGAAGCCAGAAGCAATCTCATCGAAGGTCCTGCCTTTCGTCTCGGGAACTTTGAAGTAGGTGAAGATGAAGAACAGAACCAGGAGCACGGTGAAGATGATGAAGACATAGGGACCACACAGTTGCTGAAAGATACACAGAAACACTCGGTTGGAGACCTGACCCTACATCGGGCCGTAGGACCTTGGATAAGTCACTTTACCTCTGGGCCTTTGATCTGGAAAAGGGAACACCCACCTACAACCCAGGAGCATTGGGATGTTAATATTAGACTCTGCGGCACCTGGCATGTGATAGGAGCAGGTTCCCACGGCAGAGCAGAACAGAAAATTCAAAGGTAAGGAAAGAACCCTGTGTGACTTGGGCTTCTGAGCCTGTTTCCTCCCCAGCATGATTCCCGTAAGAACGGCAGGGACAGCATTTTGCACAGTACTATGGGGTCCTGCATGCAGGAGAGAAATGCTGAGTGTGGGGACTCTGGGAGTTCTCACCTCCACATACTGGAAGCACATGCCCACAATGAAATTTGAGGTCCAGTTGGAGAAGCCAGCGACAGCAATGGCAGCTGGGCGAGGGCCCTGGCTGAAGAGTTCAGCCACAATGAACCATGGGATGGGGCCGGGGCCCACTTCGAAGAAGGCCACGAAGCCAAAGATGGCCACGATGCTCAGGTAGGACATCCAGGGCAGCTGCTCCTGTTGAGGATGAGAGAGGGGAGAAAAGTTAGATTGGGCTGTGCTGGATCCTCAGAAGAAACAAACTGCAAAGGCAGCCCAGGGCAGGCCTAAGAGCTCTAGGCTGGAAGGCAGGAGGCCAGGGTTGATCCTGGATTTGCCGTGTGACTTAGGTACCCTGTGCCGGGTCTCGGATTCCTCATCTGAACAAAACAGTTTAAGTCCTGCATGGTCTGCCCTCCCAGAATGGTCATGTAGTTGCATGTGGAAGGTCCTAAGAAGAGGTCCCTGACGACCCACAGCTCTGGCTGTGGAGCAGTCTGCTTACAGTAGGAGGATGTGGAGGAACACTCCTGGGGCTGGGTGTTAGAAGGCTTGTAAGGTGCCCTACTCAGGACTGGCACAGAGCAGGCATGTGGTTTTACGTATCATCATTCTCGAGGACGCTGCAGTAGAAGAGTTACATGGGCTTTGTTCCAGATCCCAGATCCGCTGCTCATTGCCTACGGTATTGCCAGGCCTCTCGGCCATCACCGCACTCCGTAAGCCTTGGTTCGGCTGTAAAATGAGTGTACTGGTGCTTTCCTTGCCCAGATGCTGGACAATCAAGTGTTGTGTGTGAAGTGCCTGGGACAGGATTATCACAGAGATTACAGTCACAGGCTTGGGGCCAGCTGACCTGAGGTTGATTCCTGGCTTCGTCCTTTATCTGCTACATTACTAACCTCACTGGGGGAGGTTTCCTCACCTGAGAAATGGGAATATTGACTGAACTACACCTGTACGTCGTGAGGACTGAGTGAGATGAGGCATGTTTCCATGCCTCTGTGGTGAGGAGGGCATTACTTTCTAGGGCTGTTCTGAAGATGAATTGAAGATGCAGACGAAGACTTTGAAAAATTTAGTATCAGGCAAAGTAGCTCCTGGAGAGAGGGAACTTGAAGTCTGGGGCTGGAGGTGCGGTGGTGAGAAAGCACCAAGCAGCGAGGAGCCGGTTGAAGACAGGATGGGAGGGGGATGGAAGGAGCCAGCCTAAAGAGGCAGAAGGTCAGGCCCAAGCCTGGGACTGTGAGGGGTGCAGAACCAGGGCGAGGGCAGCACCCCCCCAGCCTGGCCTCCAGTGCTGCTCGCCAGCCTGGGGCTGAGACAGGCACTTTAGGGTCTGATGCCCACGTGAGCTCCCCCGACCTGCCGCCTTGCCCCCAGAGCGAGGCAACTCACCAGCAGCGCCAGCGCGATGGTCATGAGCACCGCACAGCCTGCCATACCGGCCAGGCCTATGAGGTGCAGGGTCCGCCGGCCAGCTCGTTCCACCACGAACAGCTGTGGGCAGAGAGGATGTCAGTGCAGCCTGCCTGGTGCCCCTCTGAACATACCCCTTCCTCCAGGAGGGTGGCCCCCAGTGCTGGGAAAGCCACGTGGCACTGCAGAGATGGATGCCTCCTCCCTGGGGCTCAGCTCGGGGACTACATAGGATCTGAGGGAATGAGAGCTGGCCCCCGAGAGCCAGACAGCTGAGCATTCTGGCTGTGGCCTTGGGCCAGCCATTGCACTTCTCTGAGCGTCAGTGTCATCAGCTGTTTGATAGAGTAATGAACTTGACAAGTTGTCAAAGATGAAATGAGAGAGCACTTAGGGAGCCCGTGATGCGTGCCTGGCTCGCAGTAAAGGCTGCTGTCTGGTCATGAGGCCCTGAGGCCCCAAGCTGGACCCCAGCTGCCGACTGGCTGTGGGCAACGATGCAAAAGACTCACCGACACAACAGTGAAGGCTGTGTTGACGATGCCGGAGCCGATGGTGGCATACACAGGCTGCTGCACCCCCGCCTTCTCAAAGATGCTTGTGGAGTAATAGAAAACCTACGGGACACAGAAGTGGCGGGGCTCAGCCAGTGGGGGCAGGGCACACGGTCAGTAAAGAATGAAGGGGACACTGCACCAGTGCCCTCATGGGTTCTGGTCCTAAAGGACAGCTGCTCCTCTGGCAGGGGCTCGTCTGTTGTTTTAAGTGTGGGACCTGTCCACAGCACACACTTGACCGCAGGGTTTGGCTGGGGCCACAGGAAAGGGTGGGTGAGGGCACTCACAGCATTGATGCCAGACAGCTGCTGGGACAGCTGCAGCACCACGGCAATGAGGATGGGCTGACGGTAGGCGGCCGAGCGGAACAGCTCCAGGATGGTGACCTTCTTCTCCCGCATCATCTGCCGGCTCTCCTCCTTCATCTCCTGCAGGTCGCGGGTCACATCCGAGGTCCCGCGCAGCTTCTTCAGCACTGGGGGGGCCGGAGGGAAGGCGGGGGTGGCTCAGAGCAGGGAGGAGGCCGGGGCGGGGGGCGGGGAGGGGCAGGGCCCGCCGTACCGCTCTTGGCCCGGTTCTCCTCGTTGCGGTTGATGAGCAGGAAGCGGGGGCTCTCAGGGCAGAAGGGCAGCAGGATGCACTGCAGCAGGGCTGGGATGAAGATGACGCTCAGCAGCAGCGGCCACAGCTCCTGGTTGCCCATGATGGAGTCCAGGCCAAACACCTGGGGGAGGCAGGGCCCGAGCAGCGGCTGTGAGCACCTTGCCCTGGGCCCACTCGCGGCCCCAATCCACCCAGGGGCCTTCTTCGCCTGCTTTGTGGCAGCTGCTGCTTTAGAGAGAGGGCTGTAGTTCTCAGTCTCGTTCTGCCACTAACGTAAGGCTTAACTTCTCTGAACCTCAGTTTCCTCATCTGTGACAAGGGGGAAGTAGGACCTACCTCACGGCATTAGTGGGGGATAAGATGGCCGGGCCACAGACGTGTGTGGCAGGGGGATGGGGGCTGCTACTTTGCCACAGGACGATTTAGGGATGGGGCAGGGAGAGCCTTGAGAGAGGGGAGTGCATATATATATATATACAGGCGTCAAGGCGTGGAGGTAGGTGTGAGGGAGCCGGCGTGTTGAGGAACCAGTGGGCTGCCCTGTGGTTGGATCCCCACGGTGAGAAGAAAGGACGCAAGGCTGAGTGGGCTGGGATGAGAAGGGTCAAGGCATCTGGACTTGCTCTCCCACCGGGGGCCCCCGGGAGAATGGTGAGCAGTGTTGTGCTCGGGGCCTGCGCCTAGGATGTGTCTACGAGGCTGCCCTTTGCAGGGCTGTGGAAGGCCAGGTGAGGAGTTGAATCTGGACACACACCTGAGGCACTGGAGCCATGGGTGGGGGCTTACCTGGGCGATGAGGATGCCGACGACGATGCCCAGCTGGTGCAGGGTACCCAGGGCCCCGCGAAGGTCTGTGGGGGACACCTCCCCCACGTACATGGGCACAAAGCCAGTGGTCAGGCCGCAGTATACACCAATGACGAAGCGACCCAGGATCAGCATCTCAAAGGACTTGCCCAGTTTTGAGAAGCCCATGAGCACAGCAGACACGAAGGTCAGCAGGTTCACCATCAGCATTGAATTCCGCCTGGGGGGCAGGACGGGGAGGAGGTCACAGGTCAGGCAGGTCCCTGGACACCCCTGGAGGCCCCAGGGGCTGGGTCATAGGTAGACCCTAGGACAGCCAGGGAAGGCCCCCCACCTCCCACTCCCTGGGCAGGGCCAGGACCCCTTCTGCTCACCGGCCAAAACGGTTAACGAAAAGGCCCACAGAGAAGGAGCCAATCATGCCCCCCACGGAGAAGATGGCCACAGAGAGGGACCAGAGCGTGGTCAGTGTGGCGGCCGAGATGCGCTCCCCATAGCGGTGGATCCACGTCTGGTTGTAGAACTCCTCAATCACCTGCAGGAGCAGAAGCAGCCTGGTGGGCGAGGCCAGGACCCAGTCATCCTTCTCCCTTGCACTCCCCGCCTCAAAGAGGACCATTTTGTCACGGGATGCTAGAGGGGGCCCAGGGGCCCAGCACCAGGCCCAGCCCCAAACTCGCTGCTTTCTTACGCCGGGTGCCGCCCCTCTTGTGGGCCTCAGCCACCCACACCACCGAGGGAGAGTGGTGCCGGCTCTCATACCTCCCCCAGGGGTGGTTTCCAGTGCCCTGTAGTTTCACGCGCTCAACAGGACTTTCTGGGGATGATGGCAAGTGAACAGTGGTGGAAGTTCAGGCATAGCAGAGAGAGGCTCAGAGACAGAGTGCTTCTTCCCGCATGCCCCTCCCCAATCCCCCTTGCTGGGGAGGAAATACAGCTGGACAGAGGCCCTTCGAGGAAGGGAAGGGCAGGCTCACTTTGCACGCAGGCCTGGTGTGAGCAACTTGCACACAAATGCTTGTGAGACCCACGCCGCCACTTCCTATCCCCCAGGCCCAGCCCCTCCTGGCTGGCCTGGGAGTTCCCCTCTGAAGGACCCATGGCCTCGTCCCCTCTCCCAGATGCCCAGTTGGGCGGTACAGGGAAAGCTACAGACAAGGAAGCAGTTCCAGGAACTGGAGACACCTGTCCTAGAACAGGCCTCCCGCTAGCCCTGCCCCCACCAAAGGGAGGGCCCGGCTGGCCCAGGCCCAGGAATGTGGCAGGCGGGCAGCACTGGTTCTGTTTGCTCACACTCACCCCTCCTCTCAGGCGACACAGATACATGCCCAGTGCCTCGGGACAAGCCAGACCCACCCAGCCACATGCGCAGCCACAGGCCCACCATACCCAGAAACAGCCTCCTGTGTACACATGCCATCACACACACACGTACTCGCGCTCACGTAATCTGAATAGTCCCGACTTCAGCCAGTCACGAACCTGCATGCCCCTCTTCCCCTCCCCACTTGCAGCTCAAACTCAACTCCATGCGAGCCCAACCTATCTGGCACCCCTCCCCACTGCAAGTTTGTGTGCACCAGGCAATATGCAGCCTCTCATACAGTACGATCTCCACTGGCACAGCTCTTGGCCCTCCGTAACCCTCCCAAGCTCCAGGGGTCTGGCAGAAGAGGAGGCTGTGGGTAGCCACAACTGCCAAAGGGGGAGCCAAGGCCCGCAGTCCCAGGAATGCCCACTGAGTTATCTACTTGTCTGTCCCAGGGAAGCTGGACAGCTCAGGGGTGAGGAACCTGGACGCAACCAAGTTCAGACCCAGCTCTACCACTCATCTCCAGTGTGACCGAGGGCAAATGATTTCATCTCGAATGACATTAGCAAGATCCACTTCATAGTGTTGCGGGGAGTTAATGAAACACCGCAGTGCTCACACGGTGCTTGGTACCACCACTGAGCTGAGGGACCCCACCACGCTCCGGTACTGACCCAAGGGCAGTGCAGGTCACTGACAAAGGCTAACAGAGCCTGCGTGCCATAATTCAAAGTCAAGGCTCCTGCCAGACATCAGTCCCACCTCCCCACCTCCCAGCATCTCTACCTTTGCCCTATGCACCCTTTCCCCCACTTCCACGGTTACTCCTCCTGGAGGGCCCACCTGCCTTCCCACGCAGAAACCTTCTGAGATCCGGCTCAGAGGGTCCCAAGAGTCTGTCCTCCCTGAGGGCAGGGACCCCAGTGGATTCACCCCAGGGCCTGTCCCAGAGCTGGTGCAGGGGCGCCTAGCAAGTGGATGGAGGAGCAATGAAAGGGCCTTAGGCTTCCCTCCTAGCAGCCCTTGCTTCTGCCAGGGTCAGAGAAGGCAGGTTTCAACAAAACAAACACAAAGTGCTTGTGTTCTTCAAGGGACAAAACCAACCCCAGAGGAGGACTGGTTGGGAACAGTGATGCTCCACTTATCAGGCTCTGCAGAGAGCAAGCTGTCCTGGATAAGGGACCTGCCCAGATAGATGGCCCTCACCCCTTGGAGGGCCCATCATCTGGCTGGAAATCTTTCTCCCTCCTGTCCCTCACACTCTGCCGCCCTGAGCAACCAGACCTACAAGCAGGCTCCGGGGCACTGATGTCCTTGGGGCTCTCTACAGGGGCAAGGAGAGGTGTTTGCCCCAGATGACACTTAATTTTTGCGTGCTGTAGTTCTCAGGCTCACCCCCTGACCCCTGTGTTTCAGATGCTTGTCTCACAGAACTCTCCACATCTCGTTTTAAAATTTGCCAAGTCGGCTAATGGAACTTGTCTGAATTGTATGCAGAGCCAATACGTGTAGTATTTAGGCAGTAAGTGCTTACTACCTAAATGGGTTTAAGGGTGTGAAGCTGAGGTCTTTAACCCTCTCCTTGGGATCTGGCTGGAGATGTTGAGGAACCCTGTGTAAGTGAGGTGTTACCAGAGCCTCCCCAGTTAAGTCTCCTGCATGTGGTAACAAGTCAGAGGGGCCAAACCCTGGCCACGGCTAGCTCCTTGATGGCTCCTGAGCCCCTTGCTGCTTAGACCACTTTATGGGGTTGAGGGACGGTGAGCAGCCAGCATTGTCCACCTTGGCCCCAGGCTCATCCTCTTCACCCTCCAGCAGCACTTCTTGGCCAAGCCGAGGTTGCCCACTGGGTTCCTGCCTCTTGATCTGGTGCTTGAGAGTTGTGGGCAGAAGCTAAGTGTGGTTTTCCTTTCCTGCGGGCGGTGTGTGGGCTCTTTGTCCTCTCCCCTCGGGTCCATGCCCTGTGTGGGGGGTGAAGCTGGCCCTTGGCCCAGGAAAGGCGGTGGGTCCCTGGAGAACAGGAGAACCCTGCGTGGGGAGAAGTTCTGGGGTCACCTCTTGCACCCAGCCGCTGCCTTGAGCATCATCCAGCAGTGGCTGCGCGCCCGTCATGGAAGAAGAGCCTCCCTACTGCTCTCCTCCCTTAACAGGATCCCACAGGCCCGGTCTCCGCAGCGAGCTTCCCGGCGGCCTCCTCAGCCCCGGCTCACGTCTGAGGCGAGGCCTCACACATGCTGCTTCTGAATGCTCTTTCCTCACACTCTGGTTACAAGCCTGGGAGCTACCCTTGATCCTGCCCCTGCCCCACATGCAGTCACTCACCAGGTCCTGTCCATAAAATTCTACCTCCTAATTGGTCCTCCTCTCTACTCACGCAGCACCTGCCCTGGCTCTCACCTGGATTCTGCTCCTGACTCCTCCCATCCACCGAAGCCAGATTCCGATTCCCATTATTCCCTGACTTGGCAGTCAAGCCCTGGACATTAAGTGGACCAGGCTCAGCCCTCCGTTTGTCTCTGTTCCCTTCCCAGCCCATTCCCAACCCCTCTCCCTGCCAAGGGTCGGTGTGAGTGCACGCGTGCTGGGGAGAAAGGGCAGGCCCTGGTCAGCCATGGCATCAGCCTGTTGGAAGTCGAGGGGCTATTAGAGCTCTTTGTCCAAGCATCCCCTCATTGAACCTAGAGGGCAGAGGCTCACTTGGCGACACTGTAGGGGCCAGCATGGAGAAGCAGGATGGCCCTGGGCAGCTGCCATCCCTTGGACTGAATGGTTTCCAGTAAAGAGCTATTCCTCATCCCAGCAGTTCTCCTGGGGGTGAGGGTGGGGAGAGGCTTGTGTCGTGTCTGTCCTCCCCCCTCCCTTCCCTGCCTGGGTAACTGTGGCTGAAGGACCACACGTCTGCCTGTCTAGAGCGGAAGTTCTGACTTCCTCTGTGTCAGGGCAGCGTCTGTAGTGAGGCTGTGGGTGTGAGGCGGAGCCCACTGCCTGGCACATGGAGTAAGCTGTTCCTTGTGTCACTGTTCTCTCAAGGAGAGAAGCCATCTTCTTGAGAGGAACATTAAAGACAGAGTTCCATTTTTAAATTACTGCAAGACAAAGCATTAACCTAGGAATTTATAGTACAAGAAAGAACCTGAAGGAACTAGAGGCTTGCCTTGGGCAGTAAAGCTCGATCTTCAGACCTTGCTGGCTGCCCCAGGCCGAGGGACCCAGCAGGTCTGCAGAGCCCCAGGGCACAGACTTCAGCTCAAGGGAAAGAAGAGCTTTCTAGGCTTCAGAGGATGAGATTACCCATGTTACAGATAGTGAGTCCCCTGTCAGCAGGGAGCATACAAGTCAAAGTTTGGATCAGGGATTGATATAAACAATTTATTTAAAAGGCTAGATAGAAAATATTAGAGTCTGCTGACGACATATGGCCTCTGTTGCTTATTTTTCTTCCCTTCCCTCCCTCCCCCCCCAACCTTTTAAACACGTAAAACCCATTCTTGGCTCATAGGCCATACAAAAACAGGCTGCTAGCTGGATTTGGTCCCCCTGCCAAGCCGTGTTCTAGAATTCCAGACCACTGCCAAGAGAAGGGGTATATGTTTTGGAATTTCTGGCTGCTCTCCACGTCTTCCCTGGAGAGGCCTGGTCTCGTTGATCAGCGGTCCCCAACCTTTTTGGCACCAGGGGCAGGTTTCATGGAAGACAGTTTTTCCACGGACGGGGGTGGCGGTGGGCGTGATTCAGGCGGTAACGCGTGCGGTGGGGAGCGGCTGACCCGCCCGCCCGCCGCTCACCTCCTGCTGTGCGGCCCGGTACCTGTCCCTGGCCCGGGGGTTGGGGCCCCCTGTTCTAGATCCTGAGAGGGAATCAGCTCTCTCTCAACCCTTTCTTCTCTCTCTTAGATATACTGTGGGGATGAAGGGGTTAAACAGCCGCCCAAGCTTTGAGATCCAGTCGGGAGGAAGAAAGGGCCAGCTTGTCCAGTTCAGCCCCTCAGCCTGGCTTTGACCCCTATTTCCTGTTCCCTACATACCCCTCCCCCACAGCTGGGGCTGCCCCCGCCCCTCAGCCCAGGTGGTATGTCTCCATAGCAACTCAGCCACGCCCCAGGGTCAGCTGGGAGTTCCGGAGACAGATGATACAGGTGGGGCTGGACAGATAACTTCTGGGTTCCTCAGGGCCTCTCCCTGGGGCCTGGTGAAGAGGCCCAGGCAGCCAGATGGAGCTAGAAGCTGGGCCCCAACCCCAGAGCAGATGATCGGACCACCCTGGCTGCTTTGGCTGCTTTTCTGGAAGAGCCTTGATAGGGCTTCTCTCCAAGCCTTTGCTCTGACCTCCTCACTAGTCCCTGGCCTCTGGGGTCTCCCCTGCAAACAGAAGGATCTTCATTTCCCCTGCTCACAGCTTTTCTTGTCTCCCCACCACCCTCAGGATGAAGTGTCTCTTCCCACCCGACATGGCAACGCCCCCACGCTGCCTGGGCACCCCCCACCTCTGCACCTTTGCTTTGCTGCTGCTTCGCCTTCTGCCTGGTGAGCTGTTGGTCACTTTCCAGAGAATGCGCCATTCCTCCTCTGGAGAGCCTTCATAACCTCTTCATTACTGCAGTGGTTCCCAAACGGGCAATTTGCTCCCCCCACAATGTCTGGAGACATTTTTGGTTGTTACACTGGCAGTGGTAGAGGCCAGGGATGCTGCTAAACATCCTACAATGCATGGGACAGCCTCCGTAATGCCAAAGAACCATCTGGCCACAAATGTCTATGGTGTTGAAAAAAACCCTCCTCTATGGGCCAGGTACCCTCTCCCTCCCCCTTGTCTGCTTACACCAGCCTGTCCATGTTTCCATCACTGCCCCAGACAGCTAACTATGAGGCACTGTGTGCTCCCTCTAGACTAAACTCCAACAGAGGGACAGTCTGGTTCATCTGGGTCCCAGCACAGGGCTGGAGGTAGAAAGCATTGTCACTAATTGATAAGCAGGCCATGAACCGGAGGGGCTTAAGAGATGACGGAGCTGTGGCAGGGTGTCGTGGTGTAAGAGGCTGTGCAACTGTGTGTGGGAAACTGGGATGTCTGTGCGTGACTCAGCTTGAAGTAAGAGCAGGAGAGAGCAGCAGGGTAGCAGTTGTTGGCATGTAAAAGGGGGTTTCGGTGCCTGTAAGTGTAACTGCCATTTCTTCTGTGGTGGTCAAGGACACAGGCTGGAGCCAGACTCCCTGGATTTAAATCCCAGCTCTGCCACTTACTAGCTGTGTGTCCTTGGTTTAATTGCTTAACATCTCTGTGCCCTAGTTTCTTATAAAACAGGGATTATAGTGTCTCCCTAGTGGGGTTATATTATATGGGACAATTGAATTATTGTTTCTAATGCATTTGGAACAATGCCTGGCACGTGACAAGTGAGCTGTAAGCTGTGAGAGTCCGTATAAGCGGAGATGGGCGAAGGGGAGAGGGGGCCCAGAGCTCTTTGGATCTAGGCAGAGATAAGGAGAGGCTGCCTGGAGCCTGGGCTGGGAAGCCCGTCTTGCCTCCAGTACTTTCACTCACCAAGCAGGTCGTCCTGGGCAGACCTTGCCTGCTCTCTAGACCAAGTTCTTCCATTGGCAAACAAGGAACGTTGAGCCTGCGGACTGTCAGGCCCCTTCCAGCCCAAGTGGTCTGGTTTCTGAGGATGCCTCAGACATGCCTGACACTGTCCCTTGGCCAGGAACTCATGGTTCCTCAATGGCCTTTAGTCACCTCTGTTGGCAGCTCAGCCATTTGGGGAGGGGAGAGGTAGTTCTCTCCACTCAGTATGATGGTCAGGATGCCCTTGCTCATTTATCTGCTCTCTGTGTGGCTGGGCTCCCCTCCTCCCCTGCAGAGGCCGGAGGCCTGGCAGGGATGTCGTCATCAGGCATGAGGCCTGGCGTCCATCTGTAACTCAGCCTCTCACTCTCCAGGTGACCTCTCTCAGCCTCGGTGCCTCCTTTATGAGGGGAAGATAACCCCGGCCCCACCCACCTTGTGGGGCTGCTGTGAGGAGGTTACTTATTAGGAAGTGCTTTGTAAACATTTAAGATAATGTTATGATTAATTAACCACTTCCAAGAGGAAGCCCTTTGGGGCCTGTTTTATGGAGGAGACCAAGGTTCTGGTAATTAACAGCAGTACTGGCACCCTCACCTCTAGTGGGGCAAGGTCTCCATTAGCAAGTAGGCCAACCTGGCCAGCACAGTGCAGTTTCCTAAGGGAAGTAAGTGCCTCTAGACAGACAAGGGGGGGTTGGCCTGCTCAGCGCGGGCCGTTAGCAATTCCCCATCAGTGGAACACTTCATGCCACCGCATCTCTGCACAAGCCGTTCCTATTGCCTGGGATACCCGCCCCTCCTTCCCTCTGGGGCCCGATTTGCCCTCAAGGTCTAGCACAGCTGCTAACTCCTTCACGAAGCCCTTTCTGTCTCTCCCATCAGCCCTACCCCCAGCATTAGTCATTCCTTTCTCTTCGTTCCCATAGCACCGAGAAGCCCTCCGTTAGTCATGTACCAAAATGTTCAATTCAGCTCTATTTACAATAGCCAGGAGATGGAAACAACCTAAGTGTCCATCATCGGATGAATAGATAAAAAAGATGTGGCACGTATATACAATGGAATATTACTCAGCCATAAAAGGAAACGAAATTGAGTTATTTTTAGTGAGGTGGATGGACCTAAAGTCTGTCATACAGAGTGAAGTAAGTCAGAAAGAGAAAGACAAATACCGTATGCTAACACATATATACGGAATCTAAGAAAAAAAATGTCATGAAGAAACTAGGGGTAAGACAGGAATAAAGACACAGACCTACTAGAGAATCGACTTGAGGATATGGGGAGGGGGAAGGGTAAGCTAGGACAAAGTGAGAGAGTGGCATGGACATATATACACTACCAAATGTAAAATAAATAGCTAGTGGGAAACAGCCGCATAACACAGGGAGATCAGCTCGGTGCTTTGTGACCTCCTAGAGGGGTGGGATAGGGAGGGTGGGAGGGAGACGCAAGAGGGAAGAGATATGGGGATATATGTATATGTATAGCTGATTCACTTTGTTATAAAGCAGAAACTAACACACCATCGTAAAGCAATTATACTCCAATAAAGATGTAAAAAAATAATAATAATACTACGGCTTTTCCCAAGGGGTCTCCCCTCCCCACCCCGCCCCTGCACTCTGGATGGTTGAATCTTTGGAGGGCAGGGACAGGGCCCGGCTCTGACCATGTGTCAGGCAGCTCCCTGAGTGCCAGGGTGAGCCTGCTGTGTTCTCGGCTCTCTCTCTCCCCCCCATCTAGGGCAGTGCCTGGCATAGTCCACGTTGAGTGACGGTGTTGGCACAATCACTGGGCTGTCCCAGGACAATGGCTTGTGTTTCCCGAGGCACGGCCGTCGGCTCTGAGCCCCGCTTTCATCTCTTCCTCTAGTGTTGTCCTCTCCCCTCTTCACATGTTAAGTTTATCACGTTTGCTCCCGGTTGGGAAAACTACGGCCAGGCTTATGAGAAGTGTCTGTAAAGTACAAGAGTAAACAGGCGGAGGAGTGCCTGAGGACACACCCTGGAAACGCCACGCAGGTCTCTCGCCTAGGTCCTCAGAGGCCGGCTGCCCAAGTGACCTTTGGACAGGTGCTCGGAAATGCTCCTATAAATGTTTACCGCTGGGCCCTCTGTGCTGCCCGGACCCCCTGCCCACTGCCCCGCCCATCTTCCGCTGTAATTCTCACCTTTCGCCTGTTTCTGATTAGATGGGAAGTCCCAAGAATTCGAGAACATCACTCTGGGTTTGTCCACGTCTGCACCCTTGGAAGTGTCTTAGTCCCTTCCGGCCAAATGCAACCCCTTTGCCTCTGCTCCACCACCACCGGCCTCCTGAAGGACCACCCCCCTCCTTATCTTCACCCTCTCCTCCTCTGCTGATTCCTTACAAGCCGTTTAAAAATGAAGTCTTTGCGGGACTTCCCTGGTGGCGTAGTGGTTAAGAGTCCGGCTGCCGATGCAGGGGACACGGGTTCAAGCCCTGGTCAGGGAAGATCCCACATGCCGCGGAGCAAATAAGCCCGTGCGCCACAACTACTGAGCCCGCGCACCTAGAGCTTCTGCTCCGCAGCAGGAGAGGCCACCGCAATGGGAAGCCCACGCACCGCAATGAAGAGTGGCCCCCACTTGCCGCAACTAGAGAAAGCCCACGCGCAGCACTGAAGGCCCAACGCAGCCAAAAATGAAAATAAATAAATAAATAAATTTATTTAAAAAAAAAAAAAAAAAAATGAAGTCTTTGGGCTTCCCTGGTGGCGCAGTGGTTGAGAGTCTGCCTGCCGATGCAGGGGACACGGGTTCGTGCCCCGGTCCGGGAAGATCCCACGTGCCATGAAGTGGCTGGGCCCGTGAGCCATGGCTGCTGAGCCTGTGCTCCGCAACGGGAGAGGCCACAACAGTGAGAGGCCCGCGTACCGCAAAAAAAAAAAAAAAAAGAAGTCTTCGTATTAAAAAAAACCTGAGCCAGACAACCCCTCTGGCGACCACCCTTCTTTCTTCCTTTTCTACTGAGTCCCTTGGAAGGGCTGTCTCTGCTCTTCCCCCATCTCCCTTCTCTACCCACAGGACTCCACTTGGACAGCCTTTGCCACGGCAGGGTCACTGGAGGGTCTTTTGCCTTGGGCAATATGGAGCTGATCTGCCCAGGTCAGCCTCCGGAGCACCGGATAGCATCCCTTCACTCCGTCCACATCCGAGTGCCTGTTCCTATGGACGGGCACTGCTCTAGGGACGAAGGACATGGCCATGGACGCTCATCCTCAGGTGCTTCCATCCTTCCTCTGGCTCAGAAGGGTCTCGTCTCCTGGCGTAGAGGTACCAGCTCTCCTCCTCCTTCCCAGGATCTTCCGTCAGTGGGTGTGCTCTCCAGGGCTTGACCCTTACTTCTCTTTTTACTCTGCAGTCCCTCTGGGAGATCCTTCTCTATCACTATGGATACTGGTGACCAACCTATCGGTCTTCTCCCACTGACTACCCTCCAAAGAAACAGACCCCCGTGTCCAAGTGCTTGTCCGCTGTGTCACCAAACCTCAGTTCCTGCATATCCCACGGCACCTCCCTGCTCTGCCCCCAGACCCACATCGCCCAAGCCAGAAACCTAGAAGCCAGTTTTAAACCCCACTCTCTCATCCTCAGGCTGAACTGATGACCAGCTCCTGCCCATTCTTCCTACTCGGTGTTGGTTTTTCTACCCCTATTACAACAACAGCCTTCTCACGATTTCCCTGTCTCTAGTTTCACATTCTGAGACCCATCCCACTGCACCAGACGCCTGAATCATTTTCCTAAAATGCAAATCTGATCCTGTCTATCCTCTTCAGTGGACTTCTGAAGTCCACACTCCCCAGCTCGGCCTACGCATTGGTGCCCACGTGCCCATTCTCGCTGTGCCAGTGGCTGAAGATTCTGCAGATGAAACTACCGACCACAAGAGCCCTTTGTGGGCAGCTCCTGGCTTACCTTGTCGCCCTCCCATCCTTCTCCCTCCTCCCATTTACCCTAGTGACACACAGACTTTCTTTCCTCTGGGCATTTTATCCCCACCTGTGGGCCCCTGCTTACCACAACCCTGTTCGGTTTCTGGAAAACACCTCTATCCTGTTCTTAGAGTCCTAGTTCTGTCACTGTGCATAACTCACTATGTGATCACAGTCAAGTGATCACCCCTGACTGTGATCACATAATCCAGTGCTTCTCATCTTTTGACTGCACATTAGAATCAATTGGGGAGCTTTAAAAATTAGATGCCCAGACAGCATCCCAGACCAATGATGTCAGATTCTGTAAGTGTCAGGGGACACTTACTGATGTGCAATCAAGTGGAGAACTCAACTTCTCTCTAAGACTGTACACACTTTGCATCTGTAAGGATTCCCAAAGGGAGCCAGCTCCGAGGCACACAGCTTGGCAAGATCTGCTCAGAGCACTTAGCAAAAGCAGGGCTGGGAACTGTTTCAAGCATGGGCCCACGGTTGCCATTTCCCGCAAGCTTGGAAAAACCCCATCACGTCCGCTGCAGCTGAGCATGACTCAGCAGGCCTGGCCGCTCTGGGGACCTGCTCCCCAGCATCGGGCGTGGCCCCCATGGCCACCCTCCGCCTATTTGGAGGAGGCCCAGCTCCCCCAAACAGGCCCCAATCCTCGGGAAGCAGCCACACTCACTTCCTGGCCTCACCTGTCTGGACCATGAATGTGGCCTTGACAGGATGGTCCACTCTCATTTTGTCCTGCCCAGGAAGGTACAGACTTTTAAGCTGACCAGGTGGCTGGTCCAGAAGACAGCCTGAGGTTGTGTAAACAACAGAGTTTGGCTTCTGACTCCACCATCCCCTAGCTATGTGACCTTGAGCCCATTGGTCATTTCACCTGCCCTGGGCCTCGGTTTTCCGGTGTATAAAATGGAAATCACCGCCCGACCTTATGAATGTACACAACAGGCCTGGCGCAGAGAAGGAACTCGTTACAGTCTCCTTTCCCGCCCCCGTCCTCTGCTCTCTTCCCCAGAGCAGTGGGCTGGCTACGCTGGAGGCCCTCACTGGGGCGCCTCCCAGTCCTGACACTCCGGTGAGCACGTGAGGACAGATCTGGGTTGTGCTGTGGGGAGAAGGGAATAAGCGCACACTTGCACCCCTCCAGTTCCCTAGGGCAAGACGCCGTTTTTGCTTTGCCTGGCCCGGGTCCTCCAGGGAGGTAGACAGTTTCAGCCTAGAACGGGCTCCCTTACAAGGGAGTGTGCTGCGTGTGGATGGGTGAGAGCACGGGCTCGGGGACCACCTGGTAGGGAGGGCGCCAAGGCAGACTGGTGTCGTATACCAGCTCCATCCCTGACTAGCTGGTCATGCTGGGCAGGTTCTGGCCATTGCCCGCACCTACAGGGTAGGAGTGGGCACGGCTGCCTGCCTGCCTTAGGGCTCGGTGTGAGCAGGTGAGAAAAGCACCATGGAAGCCCTCTGTAGCCCCAGAGGGCTGCACGAATGCAGCACCACTACACCGAACACAGCTTCAATTTTTACAAATGTCTGTGTCGGGTGGGAGGTTGGTCAAGATGACTTATAAAGATCCCGTGGATCTGTGGGCCCCAAGATTCCAAGGCCAAAGCTAAGAGTCTCTAACCCGTTCAGGGCCAGAATATTGGCTGGTAAGGCAGATGGTGAGTTGATGTAAATGACTCCAACGTCCAAGAGGCAGGGTGAGCGTGCGTGTGTGTGTGATGGGGGCAGGGGTGCACAGCAGAGCCCTCTGGTCTCGAGAAGCCTAGGATGGCACAGCACTCACCTTCTGGGGGGCATTGATGACTCCAGTGTTGTAGCCAAACTGCAGGGAGCCGAGCACTGCCCCTCCCACAGCCAGCATGAGGCGGCCCGTCAGCTTCTGCGGAGAGAAAACCCCACACTGTTAGAGGCACGTCAGGCCCAGGTTACTAGAGGGCAGGGCCTGGGCTGGCAGGTTCCCTTGTTCAGATAGCTTGCCTGACTCCTGGCACCACACCAGCCCTTCTCTGAAGAAACCTGGCCACTTCCCAACCTCAGGTGCCCAAACCAGCCCTGCCAACTTCTAGACACTGGGCTGGCCAGACTCATTCCTGGGGAGAGAGGGTAATTAGGGTCTTCCCCCTCTCTGTAGCCAGGGCTTGGCATTCTCCAGGGTCTCATTCCCCTGTTGAAGCCATGCCTGGGCTTGAGGTGGCTCCAGACTCTCTGGCTGGGAGGCCCAGGAACCAAGGCAAGGGGGACCCAATTACGTGGGAGGAGTGGCATGGATGGGCGAAGTGCCCTGGATTTGGAGCCCAAGATGCTGGCTTCTAATTCCAGCCCACCTGCCTCCTTGCTCTGTGAATTCCAGCAGGTGAGTCCCCTTCCCCACTCCTCCTGGACCGTCTGTTTGCTTGTCTGCAAACCCTCGCCTCCATTCACAGGGCAGATACTGAGGCAGAGACAAGTTCCAGCTTACTCAGGGGTCTGCAGAGAGCCAGGCTGAAGCTCGGGGCAACCATCCCCAGACCACGAGCTTCCCAGGGTTGTTGGGACACAGATGACATACCAGCCAGGAATGTGCTTTGGAAAAGTACATGACACAAGGCGAGTAAGAGTGCTGGGTCAAGGTGTTTCCAATGGGCAAAGGGCTGGGGGAGAAAAAGGGCAGTGGGATTCTGTCACCTGGAAGCCAAGGGCCGGAGGCGGCAGGCAGGGAGGAGGCCAGCAGGCAGGAGGGCCCGGGGAGAGCAAGGTGCCCTGCTAGGGAGAGGACTTTCGTTTGCTTTTAAAATGAAGAAGCCAAGATGTATGACAGTTAAGGCAGGCCCTTAACTGACCGAAAGAACGGGGCCCGGGGGGAGGGATGCCAAAGAAATGACGGGCGGGCATTCACCAGGTGCACCACACGGGGCTGGGCACTGGAGGAGAGGGGTGGAGGCACAGATCCTGAGCCGCACCTACCTGTGGAGGGGAGAACCTCAGCTTGGCGATGGCCTTGGTCTCCCCCGACCCCGGAACCCAGAAGCAGCCCTGACTTCAAGATCCTCACAGATAGCGCTGGGCTTAGCTGTTAATCAGACACATTCCTAGTATGGTCTTTTCATTCTCTAGAAGCCGTCAGGCCAACGATTGCGAAAGCTAAGGTTCTCACGTCAGAGGCTAAGAGGAAGTTTTCAGCCAGCAGGAGTTCAGAGCCCATTCCTTGTCAAGGGAGAGCTGGATCCTTCCTTCCCACAGGCTCCTTCCTGGCCAAACTCTGGACATTCATCCTAGACGCTGGGGCTTTCCTCCCAGCGGGCTGCACTCCCTGTAAATCCTGTCTGTCACGGCCCACCCTGCCCAGCACCCCTCAGAGCCTCCCTCTCAACTCCTTAGGGAGCCTTCAGACCCAAGGCTGTTGGTTCCGAGTGGGTGGTGAGCACCTGACAGGCCTCCTCTGGTGGACCCCGGCAAAGCCCAACTCCTTGGGTGACCACTGGGATTAAGTAAGAGGATGTCACAAGGACGGCATGACAGCGGCTGTTGAACCCCCATGTGGGGACTTTCTGCCTGGTGAGTCACATGTGTCACGGCTCAGGGTTGGCCTTGAGGTTGGCCATTGTCTGATACTAATGGTATACAAGGTATATATTTTTCTAGTACACACTCAAATAAATATAAAACTAGCAATGCAAACCTATGATTTGAAAAAATGTGGCATAGCTATATAATGGAGTACTTAACAAAGAAAGCTCTTTAGGTACTGATTTGGCATACTCCCCAAGTTATATTAAGTAAAAAGCAAATCTTCAGAACAGTGTGTTGTATGCTACCTTTTGTGTGGGGAAAAAAAAAAAAAAAGCTAGGATGGGGGAGAATATACACATCTACTTCCTTAAAAGAATGCACAAGAAAGGTAACAGTGTACCTTGGGGATCTGGGTGGCAGAGGCAGGGTAGAAGGGAGAATTTCCATTTTATATCCCTTTGTACGCTTTTGAATTTTGAACCACATGAATGTATCACCTATTCAAAATATTTTTTACAAGCCCTGTGGTTTCATATTATTTAGAACACAGCAATTTAAATAAAAATAGAAGTGAAAAATGATACATATGATATGCAGATCTGGTAAAAATCGTGCCCTTGCATGAATGCCCTCGCAGAAGGGGCTCTGCTGGGAGGCAGTACTATTACTACAGCCCTGTCTCCAGTCTGGCTCTGGTGTGCCAGGGGTCTCTGGGCCTCTGAAGTCAGTCTTGGGGCCCTGCTGAGCAGCTGTGCCTCTGAGAGTGGGGGCTGCTGGGAGCCAAGGACAAAGCCCTCTGCTGGACTTTGCCACTTGGCAGGTCAAGGTCAAACTCTGCTTTAGAAAACCTGCCTACCCACCGGCTGGGTTATATCCACATCCACCCAGGAAGGCTGCTGCATCAAGAACTACTAAAAGGCTCAGTGACTCGTGCCCCGGGCCCCGGGCCTGACATCAAGGAAGAGGCATCAGGTCCATTGGGAAGGGGAGGCTAGTGTGGTCTGAGCTTCAACCGGGGCACTGCGGGAGCCCTGCAGGGACAGACTTGTAATTTTGCCTGGGACAATCAATCAAAGGCGGGTTCCTGGGAGGTGACACTGGAGTTGGGCCGTGAAGGACATGCAGGGAGTCTGCCAAGTGGAGAAGCGGTGGCAAGACTGCATTCCAGGTAGACAGAACAGTACGTGCAGGGGGAAGAAGGGGGCGCTCTGCAAGGCCGGATCTAACGGGGTGCTCAGTGTAGCTGGATGCTAGATCCAGGGGAGGAGCATGGCCCCCGCTCCTGGGTAGGCAAGCAGCACCCACCACCTCTCGCCCCCACCGCCCCCACCGCCCCCAGCGTGCTCACAACAGGACTTGGAATCAGGAGACCCAGGCTGAAAGGCATCGAGCTGCTTCCCTCACCTTGGAGTTGGGATAAGTGGTAGCCCTGACTCTGGGTCTCAGTTTCTTCACATAAGAAATGGGGATAAGAGTGCCTTCCCTTAAGGCTTGCTGTCAAGCTCTGCATCATGGAGCCGGCAGGGTTCACTCGACAGGTGTTCGCTGAATCAAGGAGGAATGGGAAGTCCCCATGGCACCATCTGCCCCCACCAGTCCCCTGGCTGGAACTGAAAGGCGGTGATGAAGTCCATTGATTCAACATGTATATATTTAGGTGCCAAGCTGATGGACCCGTTGGTGATGCCTTAAAGAAGGGGTACGAGCCCCACAGCTCACGGCTTTCTGTGGAAGCCTTTTATAGGGGTGGAGGAGCAAGGGAGAGTCCAGAATCTGTGACCAGGGCCCCCTATCACCACCCCTGGGGATGGGGCTACCTCCTAGAACATCCCGTGCTGTTCCAGGCCTTTGCCCTTGCTGTGTGCTCTACAGTCTCCAGCTTCTGCTCCAGGCAGTTGGGAATACCCATCTGCTGTCCACCCACCACACTGGGAACTCCTTAAGAATGGTACCTAGGGTGCCCAGAGTAGGGTGCAGCGCTGAATATGTATACAAAGCAAACCTGTCACTTCTGAAATTAGCTTTTTGGGCAAAACTGGCTCTGCATGTATCTGTTCTCTGAGAACAGTGTTCATCCTAACAGATTTGAACTCGACCATGTAGCAAACCCCTGATGAGTACTGGAACATCAGCCCTGAGAGCTGGAAACAGCCTAAAAGTAACTCTCCAGTCCCCCACCCCAACCCACAGGGCTGTGGAGGAAAGACCTCTGACCCGAGTTCAAATCCTGATTCTCCTAGGGGTGCCCCAGGCCTCTCAGTTCAGCAAGTGCTTGGGCTCAGGGTCCTGCACGAGGAGGCTCTCATGCCCTCACCCCTCACCACCCCATCCCAATTCTGGGGGTCCTGAGGCCCACTTAGAGCTCTCCTTCTCCCAGGAAGCCACTGATGAAGTGTTGGCTTCAGAACCTCTCCTCCCACACACGGGGATGCCGGGTGGCCTAGCCAGGTCATGTAACTTGCCAAGCACCGTGCGTGGCCTTTCGACCTGCGTCCGTGGGCCGGGCCTTTCCCTGGCACGCACTCCAGCTCCTGGCTCTCCCAGTCAGTACTGGCTGAGGGAGGGCATGTGGCCACGCCATTCAGAGGTAGGTTACTCCCAATGGGAGGAGGGTCCTGGAGCAGGGATGAGCCAGATGTCACTCACATCCTTTCCTCCTCCCACAGCTCCTGAGTAGCCCTGGGTGCACTGGAGCATGGGACAAGGACCTTGTAACTGCATGGTCCCCAGTTCTAAGCAGGGTGGAGCAGGGGTTTATGGTATCCGTGACAGCTCCCTTTTTATTATTTATTAATTAATTTATTTTTTAATTTAATTTTCTAAGATTTCATTTGAACAAAATTCTAGGAGATGAAAAAAGAAGCCCAAGAAACTGCAGAATTGCTGTAATACCCTCATGAGATTGATGGGGAGCCTAAGGTCAGAGGGTAGGGGCCCAGGATACTCAGCAAACAAAAGCCAATTCTGGGACTTGAGTTCTTTGGATTCCTGGACAAGGCGTTTTACCCTCTGAACTCTTCCAGCCTGTCAGGTCTTTTCAAGAAGAAGAGTAATAACCATGTGAAGGCTGACCTTCAGGTGACCTCAGGCATTTACTCCTCTCAGCCATCTTCTTCAAGTCCTCCAGTGATGTCAGGACTTCTGCATGGCTGAGCCTCCCCTGCACCCCGCAGAGGCCCTGGAGGCAGAAGGTGCTCATCAGTCTTTAAAAGCAGAGAGGAGAGGGAGCTGCCGCTTTTATCAGCACCAGCAGCACCGGGCAGGCCCTAGGCAACGTGCCAGGGGCTGCATCCACATCCTGATTTAACCACCATCACCAGGCTCTGGGGGAAAGATGGCTCCCACTTCACGGATGAGAAAATGTGAGACTCAGAGTGGAAAAGGCAGATGATCAGGAGGCCTTCGGCTGCTGGAAGCTTCAAACTGAGGGGTCTCTGCTGCCAAACCCTTCCTGCTCATGTCCTCGCCTGCTTCATCCCCAAAGGAAGCAAGGTTTCTATCTGCTCCTTCCTTCCTATGTAGGTCAAATTCCATTCCAGCAACTCGCTGGGCCTTGCCCAGTTTGAGCCAGGACAGCCCAGGCCCAAGGCTCAGAAACCTCTTGGTTGCTTGGGTAGATTTTGCTCTAAGCCCAGGTTGGTCAACTGTGGTCTGTGGCCAAATCCAGCCTGCCAGCTAAGAATGGGTTTTACATTTTTTAAGTGGCTGGGAAAAAAAAAAAAAAAGACGACTAATATATTGTGATACATGAAAACTGTATTAAATTCAAATTTCAGGGGAGTTCCCTGGCAGTCCAGTGGTTAGGACTTAGTGCTTTCACTGCCGTGGGCCTGAGGTTCAATGCCTGCTTGGGGAACTAAGACCCCACAAGCCGTGTGGCTTGGCAAAAAAAAAAAAAAAATTCAAATTTGTTACCATTAATAACATTTGATTGGAACACAGCCATACTTGTTTGTGAAGACTATATTGTTTATGGGTGCCTTTGTGCTACAAATGCAGACCATATGGCCCACAGAGCTGATGATATTTACTTACAATTTAGCCCATTACAGAAAAAATTTGCCCATCTCTGCTTTAAGCCCCAGGTGCTCTGAATTGCCAAGTGCATACCCAACACACGAGCTGCACAGGACTTTTCAAAGCCTTCCAGGCAAAACCAAATCATCTTCCAAAAAGGTGTTAAATGCAAACAAATGACTCCCTGAGTCAGCACCCGGGCACCTGGAGAAGCTGACACCCCAGAGAGGTACCCATTCAGTGGAGAGGTGGGCACCAATTTGACTATGATAAGATTAATTTGATAAGACCATGGGAATATGTAAAGGTCCCCAACACTCTCAGCAGACAAGTTTAAGTACCCCACTTGCGTGACCTTGAAAAATCCTCTTCCCCTAAGACCTCCTGTTCTCCATAAGAGAGGTTTCCTACGAATAAGAAATTATATTACTAAGGAAAGACAATACCTGAGTGCATGTTCCCAACGCTATTCTAGTCAATGGGGATTCAGCAATAAACTCAACCGAATCCCTGCTTCATATGGAATTTGGTATTTTAGTTGGGGGCTGGCAGCAGGGGGTAGGGTGGAAGGGTAGAAAATAAATACCTAAAATACATCAGGTGGTGAGTGGTATGAAGAAAGAAAGTGATGAGGACAATCACTTAATTCTTAATCACGGTGGGACATTTTGTAATGGAATATTATGCACCTATTGGAAAGAATGCAACACATCTGTATGTACTTGATATGAAAAGAGTGCCAGGTAAAAAAGCAAAGTACTAAACAATGTATACAATGTACATTTTGTGTAAGGAAGGAAGAGACAATGAACTTGTATAGTGGCACTTCCTTATATTTGCAGAAACACTGCAAGTATTGGTAGGTGAACAGGATGGGCTGCACTGGACTGCACAGAACTATGTAGAAAGCGCGATCCAATTACAGTAAATTCCATTTATAGGCACACATATACACATGCACAAAAAGAGGTCTGTGAGGGTAAACACCAAACCATTACAACTGGGAGAAGATGTTTACTCTCTTACTTTGCATGCTTCTCTATAGTTGGCTCCATTACAGTACTTCTGTAATTAAAAAAAAAACCCTGCAACCTGACCTAGAGAGGTAGGTATAATCCCTGTTACAGTTGAGGGAATTAGCTCCAACAGGAGCTGTGGCTGGTCTGAGGTCAAATGGTAGAGCTGTTTCTGGTGGAGCCCTTTCCTCCTCACTCCCCAGTGCCAAAATAGTGGGGGTGAACTCTGGGCTAGGCGCTCTGGGCAGATGTCCTGTCCAGCAGAGGCCTCAGTAGCCAAAGGCTCGTTAAGTTGGGGTCTGGCGATAGCTCTCTCCCCTTCCAGGGTACCAAGGACCTGGGGAAGCAAAAGCCAGCAAGGTGGTGGTGCTGAAGTCTTAGAAAGGGTGAACACTGCCCTCATTCTGCACGAGTTCAAGGTCTGGGAGCCCTGCTCCGTTACTGCAAAACCCCAATGTTTATGCATTAGCTATTGAGCTACTCCCTCCCTGGCCTGGAGGCTGGATGGCAGAGCCTTAGGCTCCACTCCATGCCTCCCACGGAGGAGGCTGGTAACAACTGGAGGTTTGTTTTAGTGACCAGGCCTAGACACAGCCTCTCTGAGCCCATAGGTCCAACCAGGAGCCTTCTCAACCTCTACCATTCTGGGATGCAGGTTACCAAACTGAGTGGCTTTGTCACCTCTCTGCCCAGGAGTGAGGTGGGGGAGGGGGGAGGTTGCAGGTCCCAAGCCAACGCTGCACGGTCTCCCTTTGTCCCAGGCCTCCCCAGCTCTGCCAGCCAGGGTGGCAGGGGGAGAGAACTGGATGCCTGTACCCTTGCAGCTGGAGCAGAGCTCTAGGCCCTGACATCCTGTGACCAGGAGGCAATGGGGAAAGCTGAGCTCCTCGAAGTCACAAGCTGATTACAGGGGGATTGGGGGTTGACCCAGCTCCAGGCCAGGTAGGGTTGGTCCCGGAATGGCTCAGCATGGGACAGGGATCATCACGGAGATGTTTACGATGTCCGTACACCCAAACTGGACGTGCAAAGGGTCATTCCACTGAAAATAGCCACCACCCTGCTTGAGGGCACTGGGCAGTCTCGCCACAACTACCATGCGGAGTGAACCTCCATTTTACACGGAAGAAAAGCGAGGCTCTGAGGATGTCCACTTCCCCAAAGTCATAGTTTTATGAGGATGTGTTTTGTTTCCATTCACAGAAGGCTTTCAGTTGTCAAATTATATCTAATCCAGCTATTAGACTGCACCCAGAAAGAGGCTGGAAAGTCTGGGAACTCCTGCTCATTTGGAGTGAGTGGAAGGTGGCACATAGGACAGGGATGTGCAGAAAAAAACATGTTTTTTAAAAAAAATACTGAAGAACATCTCAAATTTTTTGTGACAGCCTTATCTTGGCTAAGCCTCTTTCCTTCTCTGGCCTCAGTTTCCTATTTGTCAAACAGAGGGCTGGGCCATGCACTGGAAGGTCCCTTCCTGCTGGGGACTTTCTTTTATCCTCTTATGCCATCCTAGAAAGGCTGGCAGGTGTTTTGTGGTGGGAGGCTAGTATGTGACCTTGGAAAAGTCATTTTCCATTGGGCTGTGATGTCATCATGACTTGTTATCACCCTCACAGGGGAGGCAGGGCAGCCACATCAGTTGACCCATCTCTGGGCCTGGCATTCTCACCCATGGGCTACTCTGCAAACCAGCTTCCTGACAAAACCCCTACTGGAGAACTAGCCAGCGGGAACTTTAATGATTTACCCGACCAAGCGATACAGCCCGGGCATCCTGGGACTCCCCAAAAGCTCATGTTGCCCAAATGCCAGACTCCTGGACAGAGGCTGCAACCCAGGTAGCAGGTCACCTGGGGCCCAGGTAGGTGCAGTGCATCACGGGAATCCAGAGAAGCAAGGGATATTTATGGAGCACCCATGGGGACAGACAAGACACATTTATTTCCGAATTCTTATACAGACACTCTAATGATGAAAATGACATCATTCTGCAGACGTGGCCACTGAGCTAAGCTGGAATTCAAAACCACAAATGCAGGACTTCAAAAGCCTATGCTCTTCCGTACCACTGAGGGGCTGAGGAACCCCACGGATTTCTCATTTCTCCTTTGTCTGGAGGGCGGAGTGGCAGAGTCCTGGGGCACGACTGGGGTGCCAGGAGGGACTCATTGGGAGTTCTTCACAAAGGGCTGGGTGAGACATCTGGGGGCAGGGCTCACCCTCATCTGCTGCCCAGGACGGAGCATGAGCAAAGCGCTGGCTGGGACAGGAGGGTCTTCAACCTGTCTCCTCCCTACTTCCTACTCAGTTAAACTCAGCACGATGAGCCGCAGAGGAGCACGACAGAACGCAGGAAAGTCAGCTGAGTCAACTGAGGAGATGAGGAGGAACATAGCCGAAGGAACTTCAGAACTAGACACACCTGGTTTTAAGGCCTTGGGCAAGTGATATAACTTCTCCAGGCCTCAGTTTAACCTCTTGCACATAAGGGCTGGGCTTGCTGATCGAATCAGCAGCTCCAAAGGGAAGGGCTTTTTTCTAGAATGTATACAGGATGATCCATAGAAAGTTTAGCAAAAAAAAAAAAAAATTAAAAAAAAAATGTTTTACTATAACTGTTATCTGTATTTGTCTTTTGAAATTTCTACTTTATGTAGGCATATAATCTATTATTATAACAGTGCACATACATGAATTTATAAATACAGGGAAGGAGGTGCTCCAAAATTATTTATTGATGGAGCCGGCAATCAGAAGTTTGGAGGGGGCTTCCCTGGTGGCGCAGTGGTTGAGAGTGCACCTGCCGATGCGGGGGACACGGGTTCATGTCCCGGTCCGGGAAGATCCCACATGCCGCGGAGCGGCTGGGCCCGTGAGCCATGGCCGCTGAGCCTGCGCGTCCGGAGCCTGTGCTCCGCAACGGGAGAAGCCACAACAGTGAGAGGACCGCGTACCACAAAACAAACAAACAAAAACAAAACAAAACAAAAAAAGTTTGGAGGGTACTGCATGAAAAACACCTACCTGCTACAGAACTGGCTGGCACATGGGCACCCTCGAAGTTAGGCAAACCCTCTCCCCTCAGCTCAAAATTCAAGCAAGTCTATGGTGAAAAGGGATAGTGTAGACAGAAAGCCCTTTCTGATTGGCCTGGGTTCAAATCCAGTTCAGCCACTTACTAGTTGTGTGACTTCAGGTAAGTTACTTCCCTTCTCCGAGCTCTAGGCCCCTGAACCAGCAGAGCTATATATGGAGGGTCAGTGACACTGAAAAGCATTTGAGCCCAGAGCCTAGTGAACTACAAGTGACTGTTGACTTTCTCCTCCACTTTTCTGTCTTCTCTCAGAATATTCACTTATCCACTCAACAGATGAACACCCAGGTCCTGCATCACATGCTGAACAGACATTTCTTACCCTTGAAGGAGCGAAAAAAGTTTTCCCTCTCTTACAGACAGTGAAGCTGAGGCCCAGAGAGGTTAAGTGACCTGCCAGAGCCCTGAGGTAACACAGCAAATATTTAAGCTTTGCAGTGGCAACGTTCTTACCACTAGCTAAAATAGCTTCTCATTTTATTTTTATTTTGTTATATCCCAGCATAATGGCTCACCTATGACTGTCAGGAAATGTGTTCTGGGCTCAGGGTCTCCCTTCAGGCCAGGGCAGGGTGGTGAAGCAAGTTGTTTGAATTCATCAGGCATAAAGGAGCCTTTTCCCGCTGAGGGTACAGCCTGGCGTCACCGTCACGCACCTCTCCGCCCAGCCAAGACCTTGCTCAGTTCCACCGGACACCTCCACAGCCCATAGGAAGGGCAGTACAGAGTTCAGTGCTAACCCCCCATGCCAGGTGGAAAAACGGACATCCTCGTGCCTTCCCTGCCGAATTTCAAAGAAAAAAGTCACTCGAAAATATTCTATAGAAAGGAGAGGAAGGGAGGGAGGAAAGAAACAATGCCCTACAACACACAAGGTGGGGACCAATAAATATTTGTCGGAAAGGAACCGTTCTGGGAAAGTCACAAAGATCCCCTGTAGGACAAGCCCGTTTACAGATGAAAAAAAGAGATCGTATCTAGGCAGTTGTTTGCTCCCGGGGGAAGGAAGAGTCCTCATCTATTCAGTCCCGCGTCCCTCAGCTCCCTGGAGCGCGCTACTCCCACTCCACTCCAGCCAGGGGCCCCTTCCCGACCCTCGGCCCCCCCGGGATCGCGGCGGAGGCCCCTGGGGTACACTCTCCGTCCTGCCATCAGCTCCGCCCGAGCAGGGAAACGTGCCACCTCAGAGCACATCTCCCCGGGTCCTGGCAAAAGCTCTGGGGCCTGCACTACGCGGAAAGAAGGGCCTCGGAAGTCAGGCTTTTCGCCTCAACCCTGTAGCCAGGCAACCTGGGGTTGGAGCCCGGGCCTTAAGAGAGTGCCCTCCGCCTTGGAACCCCGGAGGACCGGCGCGGGGACTGCGCGAGGCCGCGGAAAACGCCCAACACCAGGCCGCGAGCCGAGTGGGGCGCCCAGGAAAAGGGAGCATCTGTTCCGAGCCGGCCGAGCGGGGGCGGGTCCCTCCTCCTCCAAGCGCCCGGGCCGGGGCCCGGCCGGGGGCTCGGCCGGCTCAGCCAATGGGCGCCGCGCTCGGGCCCCCTCCCCCGCCCCGGGAGAAGTCGGAGCAGGGCCGCTGAGAAGGAGATCGTGAGCGACGTGCCGCGCCCGGGCCCTGGGTCCCCCGGCCCTGCCGGGCCGCGTGGACGGCGCGGCGCCCCCGGAAGGAAGCTAGCTGCTCACTGCGGGCGCCAACAACGCACGCGGCGCCCACGCGCCCGCCAGATCCCGACCCCATCCCCGCCCGCGTCCCCGGCAGCGGCAGGGCGCTGCGCTCAAGGCCCGCGCCGAGCATGGCTCTGAGAGGCGCGCCGCCGGCCCCGGGCGCACAGAGCGTCCGGGCCGCCGGGGAGGCACTGGGAGGCCTAGGCCGGCGGAGGGGTGACCGGGGGTCTCCGCCTTTGTTCCAGGCGGGGAGGGCCCGCGGGCGCGCGACTCACCTTGCTGCTGGGATCCATGGCCGCGCTGCGCCGGAGGCTCTGGCAGCGCCGGGTGCGCGGGCGGCGACGGGCGGGCGGGCTGCACTCTGCGGATCAGGCTCCGGCTCTGGTCCCGAGACTCCGACTACGACTCTGACTCCGACTCTGGTCGCTTGGCCTCCCGCTCCCTAGCGAGCTAGCTCCTGGGACCTGCGGCCCACGATCTGAACGCTCGCTGGGGTTACCTCTGAGCGCTGGGACGTTCGCGTTTATAGGACCCCAGCCATTGGCTGGGGCGGCTGGGGTGCGCGGGGGAGGAGGGGTGGGCAGAGCCTTGGGGGCGGGGACTGGGGCACGTCCGGGGCGGGGCTCCGCTGGGAGGGGGCCAGGGCCGGGGTAGTGGGGCGGGAGGGCGCCCTGCGGGCACCTCGCTGTGGCTGAGGGTCTTCCCTGCTCTCTGGGTCCCGGGAGTTCCCTCGCTGTGTGACCCTCAGCAAGTGTGCGCACCTCTCTGAGCCTCGGCGGCCTGTAGCAAAATGGAGGAGCTCGTACCGGCTGTGAGACAAAATAGGAGCGGCATAGGGTAGCGCTTAAGAGCAAGGACTGGAGTCCTCACTCCGCCACCGGATAACTTCGGGAAACTAGCTGTAATGATAGAACCACCTCATAGGTTTGTTATGAAGATTAAGTGAGTTAATATTTGTAAAGTGTTTAGAACAGCTTCTGTTACGTGGTAAGTGGTATTTAAGTATTTGTTAGACTACGGGAGGTCTCGCTCCGCGATTTTCTCCCTTCCCCTCTCCATCCCCGCATTCCTGTTTGTAAGCCAAGCCTTGCTTTAGCACAGGCTGGGCCCTCTGCCTGGAAACCTATGCCCACCTCTTCTTTGCACTTTAATATCACCCCCTTTGTGAAGCCTTTCTCCACTCCTGACAGTACATGTGACTCTATGGTGACAGGTAAGTGTGAAAAATATGAACGGTAGGAACATAGGAGAACTTGGGTTTGAACCAGCTCCACTGTAGACCAGCCCTCGAGTGATCCTAGGCAAGGTGCTGGCCTATGAGGCTCAGCTTTCTTCTGGGTTAAACGGAATGAACATGACTACCAACTTCATGTGCTATCATGAGAGATACAATGTCCAGATAAGCTCATGAAATACTCAGCACATGCTTAACTCGCGGTAAGTCCCCCTTTAGTGGTAGTGGTATTATTTCACCTTATTTCATCTGATTTCACCTCGTTTCTTCTTCTAGACCCGTGTCTTACTTGAGACACAGTGAAAGGAAAGACCCCCCAGTCCAAAGGTCTGGACAAAATCCTGAGGTTAGTTTGAGGGTCCCTTTCCCTATGGAGGGGCCCAGGGAGGGGCTACTTTCTGTTGGGAAGGAGGAGCCTGAGCTGACCTCATGACCCCTGGAGTCCTCTGTCTGGGCTGTGGGTCCAGTGCTGGCCTTGGGAGGGGGCACCCTGGCTGACCAAGAAGCCCTGGAAGGGAAGGCCTGCTCCTTCTGGGCACACCCCTGCCCATGGCTCCTATTTCTCTGGTCTCCCAGCTGCTCAGCCTGGAAAGCTTAGGGCCACCTCTCTCCTCCTCTGGTGCCAAGGGCCCCTAAGTCCTGTTGATTTCACCTTCTGTGCCATCTCATCCTCCTTCCCTTCCTTCTGTCTGCAGGGCCTCCAGTGCCTCTGGCCTCATGTCCTCTAGTGCTGACCCTCTCCTGTTTGTATGTCCCACGTTGCCATAGAGGCAGCAAGGTCCAGCCTGTCTAGCAAGGCCCTCAGGGCAGCAGTTTACAGGCTCAGCCTCACCCCTCACACCAGCACTTTCCACATCTGTACCTTTGCTCAGATCGTTTCTTCTGCCTGACTCCCTCCACCTCCACCTCACCAAGCCAAAATGCTTCTGATGACACAAAGCACCCCTAGAATGGGGCACCTTCCGGGAAGTGTCCCTGAGTCCTCCAAGAGCTTGTTCTCTCCTTTACCCTTCGATGCTTCTTAGTGTGCTGCTGTCTTTTCTGTCTCCCTCCAGACTGAGCATCTTGAGGATGGCTTCTGTAGCTGAGACACAGGGGTGAAGGAGTGAAGGAAGAAGGCAGGAATGAATGAACATATGAGCAGCTAGTCTGCCTGTTTCCTGCCAACACCAGTGTTCCCTTAAGTACCTTTTGGGTTTTGCCACGTCCCTGCTCAAAGTCTCTCCATCGCTCCCTGTTTCTGAGCACATCCAGTCTACTGTGTATGCCTCCTCCCAGCTCTGGGTACACCCCACCCAACTCATGGGGCACACTCACCATCAGGCTCCCTTTCCTTCTCCAGGCCAGCCCTGTGCTGGCCACTTCCCCAGGGACAGAGGCAGGCAAGCCTGTTGCTAGCCTTATGGAGCCCCCAAACTGGAGAGGATGAAGCAGCGAGATGCACAGCAACAGTACCAAGTTGGGTGTGCATGGTTAAGAATGTGTATGGGAGAGAACTTGTACCACAGAGGAAGGAGAGGGAGTGGAGAGAGCTTCAGGAAAGGGAGAGGGCAGGCTGAGCAGGGTTTAGAAGGCTGAATATGAGTTCACCAGGTGGGTCAGAGGGAAGGCCATCCTTGGCAAGGGGAAGAACATGTGCGAAGACAGTAGACAGGCAGAGAGTGACTGCTGAAGGGGAGAAAGAATCTCTAGACCACACTCAGAGACTGACGATGGAGCCCTGGATTTGGACTCCTGAGTCCCAGCTCTGCTATTTACTTGTCAAACATCGCCAAGCAAATCCTTTCTCTTTTCTGAGCCTCAAGACTCACATCTGTAAAATGGGTGTAACGGTCCCCTCCTGACTTGGCCAGAGGAAAACGGATTGTGTATAAAAGTTTATCCAAATAAACAGTATTAATTCATGATGTCAGAAGTCCAATCAAACCCCCTTCCTATGGTCAGGGTGGGACTTGAAGACAGAGCAGAGTGGCTAGAAAAACAGTTTTACCTTCGCCCTACCCCATCATACCTGCCCCAACAGACTCCCATTATCTGCTTGAAATTGCATTTCTAGATGTTCTTTGTGTAAAAGCTTTGTGATCCCTGGAGGGTACAGTATAGAGGTAAATTCATCAGAAGCTATTGACACTGATCAGATATTAGATTCACAGGTGGGCTAGTTTAGTTTTTGGATGGCTGAGTCCTGGGCAACCGGATTTAACTGCAACCAGAGAGGGAGCACCAGAGAAAGCCTAAGGAAGTGAGCCTGGAAGTTTGGGATGCCTGGGAAGAGAAAGCAAATGCCCAGAGCGGGCTCATGGAGGTGTAGCTTAAGCCAGAGAGCCAGGCTAAGTAGCCCCTGAGGCGGGAGTGCAGGGGATTGGGAGCAAGAAGAGATGAAGTTAGGGGGAATTTGATTGGAGAAGAAGCTGAGGAGGGGTCAAATACCAGGTATAGGAGTTAGGGCTTTATTCAGTGGGCAGTGGGGAGCCATGGAGGGTTTTTGAGCGGGGAACGACCTGAGGAAGTCTCAGACTACGCTCAAGCCTTCCCTACCCCGAGGCTTTAAAGGGGAGGGTGAGGAGGCTGGGGTGGAGCCCTTGGGCTCCGCTTGGAAGGACCAAGTGCCCACCTCCCCAGGCTGCTCTCACACTGGCAGCTTTGTTCGCTGGAGGCTGCCTTTAGCCCAGGAAGGAACTCGGACTTTTGGATTCCAAGCAGTTCTAGCCCTAGCCAGTCGGAGGAAAAGAGCTCCCTGGGACTGGCGGGGCGGTGCCAGGTGGCCAGATGGATGCCGGCGGCCTGGTGCGTGCCTGCGCGCACGCTTGCACGCTACAGGTCCCCAGCCGCGCTGGGCTCGCTGTGCGCGCTGGGGGCGGGGCGGGGTGAGGGGGTAGGGGGTGGTAGCAGCAGGTCCCGAGTCTGGAGTGAGTAAGGGCTGCCCGGGGAAAGGCACTTTTTTTTTTTTTTTTTTGCCTTTAAAGGCAAGTGTCTCTGGCAGCCAGGAGAAAAGGCTTTGCTGAGTCAGCTGCAGCTGATGCAAGTGGGGCTGGCAGGGACTGGGACCGGAGAGCCCCTGATCCGCAGGATATTCTGCAACCCCGATCCTTACAGGCTGCAGGTACACACTGTGTTGGACTCCTGGAAGTCCTGATGGGCCAGGGAGGACAGTTTTGTATGTTTAATATTTTTATTCTGATTTGCGCACCAGTTCATACCACCTGCTCTCAGAGAACTTTTCAGCTTCCCTCCTTTATCCTTTCACAAGCCCCTCCCCGTCCCTCTGCACACACTCTCATCAGGGCCACCACCTGCTCGCCGGATGCTGGGGGATATTGAGGGAACACTTCCTTCCCCCCATTCTCTCCTGCACCAGGCTTGTCTGTCCAGCTGCCTCCAGGACAGCCCTCTGAATGCCCCATAGGTACCTGGCCTTCACCATGTTTAAGTCTAAACTCATTATCCTCTCCCATCCCTCCTGGTCCCCACTGCAGAGACGGTTCCTCTATCCACCAAATAGCCCAAGCCAGAGTCCTGGCATCTTCCTTGACTCCTCTCTCTCCCTCATCCCCAATATCCAGCCAATCCTGTGGACTCTGCCCTTCCAAAATAGCACTGGACTCCATCCCCGTCTCTCCGTTCCACTGGTCCTGTGCTAGCTCTGCTCATCCGTCCTCCCACCTGCCACCTCCATGGTCTCTGTCAAACATCCAGCCAGCACATGGTCATTTCCTTGTTTAAGCATCTTTCCCTGGCACACAACAACGTGGCTACAGCTCACAGACACAATGTTGCGTGAAAGAAGCCATATGCAAAGGAGTGTGATTTCATGTATGCAAAGTTCAAAAACAGGCAAAACTTATTTATAGGATTAGAAGTCTGGGCATTAGTTACCCTTGGAGGGATGAATGACCCTCAGGAGGTCTGGTAATCGGGGCTGGGACTAGGGTGAGGCAGGTGAGGCAGGATCAATATTACTGATATTTCCCTTTTGCCCTGAGTTTTAATGTGACTCAACACAACATTGTTACTAATCCTGTCTTTATCTAAAAGTTTAATATTTTGTCATCATGGATTTTCTTGCATTAGTTTTGATTTTTTAAAAATATTGCATTGGGGCTTCCCTGGTGGCGCAGTGGTTGAGAGTCCGCCTGCCGATGCGGGGGACACGGGTTCGTGCCCCGGTCCGCGAAGATCCCACGTGCCGCGGAGCGGCTGGGCCCGTGAACCATGGCCACTGAGCCTGCACGTCTGGAGCCTGTGCTCCGCAACAGGAGAGGCCCCAACAGTGAGAGGCCCGCGTACCGCAAAAAAAAAAAAAAAAAAAAAAAAAAAATTGCATTAAAACGTTATTTATCTTGATGGCTGAGCTTTTCGGTACCCCCTTAAATTTTACTCAGGAGGTGAGTGTCTCACTTGCCATGTCCTAGTCCTGCCCCTGCTGGTGATGTTTTGTAATCAGAGTGCTGGTTACATGTGTGTGTTCAGTTTGTGAAAACTCATTGGGCTGGACAATTACAGTTTTTACACTTCCCTGTGTGCATGTTATGCTTCAATTAAAAAAATTTTTTGACTTAAAAAAAATTCTTTCTGTGGTTCCAAGGGAATGACTGCTGTCTGCTTCTTCCAGCATCCCCAGCACCCAAAATTGTACCTGGCTTCTTCCAGTTAATTTAATCCCCACAAGACCTCAGTGAGATGAGTCTTTTTCTCTCCATTTTCTAAAAGAGAAAACTGAGATTTAGGGAAGTGAAGTGATTTGCCCAAGATCACAGAGGTAGGAGGTATGAGTTCTAGCACCTTGATTAAAAAAAATAAACAAACAGAAACTCTAACCTGTAGCACCTGCTCCGTCACCTGGCCCAGCGCCAGCATCAGCAGTGCACCAGGGCCTGGCTCTTTACCGCTGAGGTTGGTTATTTGAGCCGTTTCTGTCTCCCGATAATGACCTCCTTGGGGTAGGGGCTCAGGCATCCCTGTCTTCCCTCTGTCCAGCTAGTTACTTATAGCACAGAGAAGAGGCTCTAAATGTTTAATAAATGAATGAAGCAAAGAACGAACGAGTGAGGAGGCTGGCAGTGATATACGGTGGGTGGAATACAGGCTGGGGAGGCAGATCTGCTAGCTGTGTGCCTTTGGGCTTATTGCTCGGCCTTTCTGAGTCTCAATTTCCCCACCTGTAAAATGGGAATAATATCAGTACTTGCCTCAAAGATTTGGTGAGAATATGAAGTGAGAAGATGACTGTCAGGTGACTGGCATATAATAGATTCTTGAAAAATGGTAACTATTGTTATTCTTTCCAGTGTTTCACATTCTCAAAGCCTGATTTACTTTAGGGTGGCAGGGATCTACCTCTTTCGATTTCCGTGTATTGTTGGAAGCAGGGGACCTGATGCAGACCCCAGGAGCTTTCCTCCTTGAACCCACAGAGAGGACCAGTGCTGGAATAGTCCGCAAGTCTGGCCTTAGGGCCCAGCTCTACCCTTCCGGTGGTGCCATCTTTGATGAGTTGCTTCTTCTTTGTGAGCCTCACTTTTCTCTCTGTAAAATGGGGCTCAGAATAATCTTGACCTTGTGGGGCTCTGGGGAGGGTTCAGTGGCTTGTCCCTGGGCCTAGTCCACGGTACGCCCTCCATTAAGGTTGGCGCCCTGGGGAAGAGCAAGGAGACCAGAGACTCTCAGACCCTAAGAAGTCCAAGGACTGATGGGAAAAGCAAATAAATAGCCTGGCTGAGCTCTGTTTTGTTCTTAGAACTTTATTTCTCCCGAGAAGTGAAATAACAATGCCGTTTATGCTGGTTCAACTTTTTAACCATGCAAAACACCTTCTCAGTGTCATTCCTTGGGTCCTCCCCACACCTTGTGCGGAGGTCAAGATCAGATTTATTCATGTGCCCATTGGACAGGTGAGGAGACCGAGGCACACCAAGGTTAAAGCCATTTGCTTGAGGTCACACCAAAGGAGGAATTGGGTAGCAAATGGAAGGTGTGAGACGTGGACCTCTTAACCTCCAGATACCACCATGCAGCAATTTGGAGCCAAAAGAAAGCACACACCTCACCTCCTGAGTGAGCGGCCATGGCCCAGCCAGCATCCGCTGTGCCCACTTCCCCCACTCCCAGCCCCACCTGGTTGCCACCTGGCAGTCACATGTACATTCATCACGGAGGAGCCGGCTGACTCACCACATTATACCGGAGCTGACTCACACTTTAGAAGATGGAAAGTGAGACACTGAAAGCCTGGAGAAGCCCTCCCTTCCTCACTGAGGCTTGAAATTAATGCCCCAAACCCACGCAGTTTAGCTCTTAAGAAAGGGAAAGCACTGGAGGCGGACATCCCTGGACTCAGAAGGCAGTGGTTCTACTCCACTCTGGGCGGTTACCGGTTTGCTGGGTGACTTCAGGCAAGTCACTGTCCCTTTCTAAGCCTCAGTCTCTTCAGTTTCGTAATGAGGGGGTTGCAACAGGTGACTTCCAAGACCTTTCTAGCTTTGGGTTGAGAAGCCTTGTCATAATAAGTGCTAGACCTTTACCCTGCTAGACCTCAGTGTCCTCATTTTAAAAAATTGTGATAAAATACACATAACATGAAATTTACCATTTTAACCATTTTTAAGTGTATAGTAGTTCAGTGGCATTACATATATTCTCACTGTTGTGCAACCATCACCCCCATCCATTTCTGGAACTTTTTCATATTTCCAAACCGAGAGTCCTTACCCATTAAGCAATAACTCTCCACTCCCCCTGTCCCCAGCCGCTGGCAGCCACCATTCCACTTTCTGTCTCTTTGAATTTGACTACTCTAGGTGCCTCATTTAAACAGTCCTTGTCTTTATTTATTTATTTATTTATTTATTTTTGCGGTACGCGGGCCTCTCACTGTTGGGGCCTCTCCCGTTGCGGAGCACAGGCTCTGGACGTGCAGGCTCAGCGGCCATGGGCCGCGGGCCCAGCCGCTCCGCGGCATGTGGGATCATCCCGGACCAGGGCACGAACCCGCATCGCCTGCATCGGCAGGCGGACTCTCAACCACTGCGCCACCAGGGAAGCCCTGTCCTTGTCTTTAAACTGTGATAACAACAACAAAACTGTGATAACCAATGTCAAGGGTAATTGGATCCTTCTCCCAGTGGGCAGTTGGCTCAGACTTGGATTGAAGTTTCAGTTCTTCCATTCAACAGCTGTGTACCCCCAGGCAGGTTGCTTAACCTCTCTGCCTCTCCCATTTCCACACCCCTAAGATTGGCCTAATGAGTCCAGCCTTGCAGAGCTGTTGGCAGGCTCACAGGAGACAGTGGATAGGGAGGTGTTTGGAAAGTCCAATGCCCCTGCTAGAGCTTTTTATATATGCCCTCTTCCTGGCATGCTGGGACCCTAGCTTAGACTTGTAGGTGTGAGAGCTGGAAAGACATTAGAATTGTGCTTTTCAACACATTTACGGATGAGAAGGCTGAGGCCTAGAGAGGCCGATATGACTTGCCTAAAGTCACACATGGAAATTTATACGTCGTGTGCACCTATGCCTCTCGCACAGTGAGTGCCCTGCATGTGGCAGGAGCCCAACAGACGTTTGCTGCTGAGGCTGGAAGGCGGGGGCCATGTCATCGAGGGAGGGCCCTGACTGCTTGGCTCTAGAGCCCTCCCCTCAAACAGCTGCCATTCCAGCTTGTGTACCCAGTATTGGAAAGTGGCTTATAGAAGGTGCTGGGGCACTAGTCTATCTTGGGTGTTCTTTTTATTGGTTCCCAGAGGCCTGGCCTTGTGGCTGAGAGTCCCATCTTGACTCTGAACCTCTCCACTCTGACCCACTCTAGAGGGCCTGACGCTGAGGCCTGGAACCTGGCCAGCTATGACTAATGATGGTTGTAAGGTGAGGCATATAAAGCAGGACCCTGAGATCGGCCCTTGGCCTTGAGCATCCAGAGCCATACCTCCTGGCCTCACAAATTCATGAACTGGGGGACATCTTCCTGTGTGGAAGCAGGTGTCCTGGACTCAGAGTCAGCCCTGCTTCTCACTAGCTGTGGAACAAACAATAGAGCTTTTCTGAGCCTCAACTGCTTCATCTAGAACATGGGAGTAATAGAGCTATAAGGATTATTATGTATTTCCTCTGTGCCTGATCCTTGTAACTCTCACAGCACCCTCAAAGGTTGGGAGTATTGTGCCCACTTTGCAGATGAGGCAGAGTGAGGCTCAGAGAAGAGAAATAACTTTCCTAAGATCATGCAGCAAATAAGTGGCAGAGCTGGAAATGAGCTCAGGTCAGCCTGGAACCAAAGCCCACGCCAGCTCCTTTTACAGGCTTTGTAAAGGATTGGAGGAGAAAAGGGCATGTGAAAGAGTTGTGCAACGTGTGTCCAAAACAGCTGCAGTTACAACCTGCCGTCACCCTCTGGATGGTTCGAGTCATGCTTAGTGGGTGGGATGGCTGTGCTGGGGACCGACCTTGGAGAGCCAAGTTTCCCATCGAGTTCTCCAGAAAGGTGCCTGACTGAACAGCCATACTTCGGCTTTAGTCTGCTCTCTCCACAGAGGGAGGCAAGGTCCTTCATTTAATTACTGCTGCTATTTACTTATGGAGCTATTACTCTGTGAAGCACCCTGTATATGCTTTGTTTGTGATCCTGTTCTTTAGCAGGGGCGCGGGGATGTTAGGAGGGCAGGTAACCGCCAAGGTGGCGGAGGTGGATTCCAGGTCGACAGGGGATGCCACCCTCCTAACCAGGACTCGGGAGTGAGGCAGTCAGGGCTGGACCACCAATGTTTACGAAGCCTTTTACCCCAAGATCACCAGAGCCTCCTTTCAACCCTGCTATTGTCTGCCTAACAGATGGAGAAACTGAGGCCCAGGGAGAGGAGGGGGCTTGCTCCCCCTACTGCCTCAGCCTGCTCCGTCTGGAATGCGGATGGGGAAGTTGCAGGGAAAAGCTTGCCAGCTGGGCTGGACCTTTGCCTGCCAGCTGAGTTGTGACCTCTGCAAGGGCTGGGTGTTCCAGGGAACTCAAGGTGGGGCAGGCTGGGTAGAAGTGAGATCAGAGGGCAGGCCAGTCTGGGAAGAGGAGAGGGCAGGTCTCTGGGAGGTTGTGGGAAGAGGAAGGGAGCCTGGAACAGGCCAGGAATGGGGCATGGTCTGGGGATTGCTTAGCAGAAGTTTTAAACTGGGGCCATGTGGGAATATGGAGCTCTGGGTCAAAGGCTCCTGGGTGCAAATTATAATTGTGCTGCTTATGAGAATGGTGTGTTTGAGCAAATATTCCCCTGAGCGTCAGTGTCCTTATCTGTAAAAGGACTGGAACATTCCCTGAGTTAGATCCTGGCTCTACCACTTATCAGTGTGACCCAGGGCAAGTGAATTCACCTCTCTGGGCCTCAGTTTCCTCATGTGTAAGATGGGCCTGATAATAATGGTACCTACCTCACCCAGTTATTGTGAAGATTTATGGGTCTAGCAGCATTTGTAGGCTTCCAAGCTTTTCACCTAATCAGTCTTTGCTATCATCATCATCATCATCATCATCATCATCATCTACCTCAAAGGCTTCCTGGGAGGCTTAAACAAGGCTGCTGATGCAAACTGTCTGGCAGAGGCATTATTAGATACATCGCCCCTTGGTATCCACAGGGGATTGGTTCCCGGACCCCTGTGGATACCAAAATCGGAGGATGCTCAAGTCCCTTATATAAAATGGCATAGTATTTGCATATGACTTACACACATCTTACCACATGTTGTAAATCATCTCTAGATTACTTATAATACCTAACAATATAAATGCTATGTAAATAGTTGCTAACATGTGGCAAATTCAAATTTTGCTTTTTGGAACTTTCTGCCATTTTTTTTCCAGAATATTTTTGATCTGCTATTGGTTGAGCCATGGATCTGGAGCCTGTGGATTGGAGGGCCGACTGTAATTATGGGGCAGAGTGACAGGTGCTACGATGTAGATGGTAGGAGGTGCTGTGAGACTCAGGAAGAAGGTGAAAGTTCTGCCTGGCTGGACGATAGGTGTGGAAGGCTTCCTGGGAGAAGTGGCATTTTCTGGGCCTCGAAGAAAGGACGTGTAGAAGTTCTCAGGTGGAGGAGGGGAAAGGCAGAGAGATGAACTTGAGTGAAAGCTTGGTGGTGAGAGAGCCGGAGCATGTCTGGGAATGTGGAGCCTTTTCATTAGGCTTCGTGTCTCGGGTGAGGGGCAAGGCATGAGGCTGCCTGGGGGAGGGTGTAGGTGCTGGGTGCAGAACGCCTTGCCTGGGGGTTTAAACTCACTCCAGTAGGTGGGGAGTTCCTATGCCTGTCTACATGGCAGAATCACCTGAGACATTTAAAAAGCACAGAGTCCGGGAATTCCCTGGCGGTCCAGTGGTTAGGACTCCCCGCTTTCACTGCTGAGGGCCCCGGGGTTCTATTCCTGGTCGGGGAACTAAGATCCCGCAAGCCAGGTGACGTGGCCAAACAAAACGAAACAAAAAGCAAACACAGAATCCATGGTCCCACCTGGCGATATTCTAAGTAGCAGGCCTCAGCTGGGACCTAGGACTCTATACTGTTTAAAGCGCCCCAGGAGATTCTGATGCCCACCCACGTATGGGGACAGGGTGTCTTTATGCAGGGAGGGGCCCTATTGGAATACCAGATTTGAGCAGAGAGCTTGAGAAGATGGGAAGGGGGTGTAAGAGACCCCTGACTCTGACCCCCAGCCTCCCACCCCTCCCCAAGGAAGTCCACACTCTGATGGTCACATTTGCCACCAGGGATGGACCCTAGAGATGCTACTGCCCTATAGCCCTCTAGCTCCAGGAAGGACAACCTTCTTTCTCTCTGCCCATCTGTCCATCTGTCCATCCATCCATCTGTCCATCCATTCAATACAGTTTTTTAGTTCCCCACCCTGCCACTTGCCAGGCATGGTGCTGGATCATGGAGGTACAGGGTGAACGAAGTGGACACTCCGTGCCCCCCTAGAGAACCTTCCACCAGTCCTGACTCCCTCAGCTGGCTAGCCTGGAGTGCACTGGGAATGTGGCTGAGCACAAGAGAGCTGGGACAGGAAACCCACCCGGGGGCTCAAACAGCAGCAGCAGTGGTCCATCCTCCAGGCCCCTTGGCTTCCTGGTTCCCCTCGTCTCACAGGCCCAGTCTCCTGTCCCAGGTGGCTCAGGCCTTGCCTGCCCAACTCCCAGACCATCCCTGGGATACCCCCTGCCAGGAGGGTCCTGGTGCTCAGGAGAGGGGGTGATCTGTGCAGCCCTCACCTCAACCCCGCCCACAGAGAAGGCAACAGCCTTGGGTAAGGCCTGAGCAACTCACGGAGCATTTCCTCACAGGGGCAGCAGAAATAACAAACAGGAGGAAATGACAGGGATTCCCAGGATTTCAGAGCACACAGCTCCGGTACAGGATGGACCCATGCAGAGAGATGGAGTTAGAACCATGTTGCAGCAACTTCCTTGCCTCTGTCTTGGAGCCGTCTCCTTGTGGCTTCATGCTTTTGTTCTGTTCTTCTGTTTCATCATCATCCCTTGCCAACCTCAGCCCCACCCTCACCGTCACCAGTGTGGGTGCTGCGGATGTCACTGTCACTGTCACTCACTGCCATCCGTTCATTTCTTCCCTCATTCGTTCAGCACGTAGGTACCATGTGCCAGACAGTGAGGATGAAGCTGCAGGCACAATCGGGCCTCACATGGAACTCCCACCGGGTAGGGAAACAAACACAGTCAAAGAGCTCTCAATGGGAGAGGCCACAACAGTGAGAGGCCCGAGTACCGCAAAAAAGAAAAACAAACAAACAAACAAAGAGCTCTAATACTCTAATACAAGGTGATTATGGCCACCGTGGAGCTGTGCGCAGGCTGCTATAAACCCAGGGAGGAACGAAGGCAAGACTGATCCTTGACGAATGAGCAGGAACTTAAGGAGAGCATGCCAAGCAGTGAGAACGGCACGTGTAAAGGAGTGATGTTTGCAATGACTCCGGCACCGGGAAGGGCCAAGGGACAGAGGAAGTGGAGGCTGGAGAGCTCAGAGGGGCCATCCATGAAGGGCCTTGAATGCAGGGCTCTAAGGGACTAGAACTTTCTGCCATAGGCAATGGGGAGCCATTGGAAGATTGTGAGCGGGGGAGGGACACGGTCAGATTTGCATCTCAGAACGTGGTGTGGAAGCTGATTTGGGTGAATGGGCCGGAGAAGGAGAGGCCGGGCCGAGCAGCCAGTGAAGAGGACCGGACATAGTCCAGGGAGGAGCAGCCAAGGCAAGGGCAGGTGGCTCAGCAGGCGGGAGCACCTCTGGGTGGAAGAACTGAGGTGGGCACGGGGCAGATGGGCTGCAGAGCTGGCCCCACTCAGGGCAGCTGGGCATTTCCAGGGCTCGAGGTCAAAGAGAGGCTGAGGCAGGCAGGAACTCCAAGAGCTCCTGGGCTTTGGGCTTGAGCAGGCTCAAGGTCAGCAGATGCAGCTGGGTTGTGTCTAGAGACTTAAGAGTGTCCACAGCAGGACCCCAGTCCACACATAGGAGTCAGGGCCAGGTCCAGCCCTAGAGAAGAGTTCCCATGAGCCAGGCTGGCTGTCAGATGGTGCCCTGGTCCTGAAGGGAGAAGAAGCTACAAGTCAAAGCAGCATAGGATGCTCCAGCACCTTTATTTCCTGGACCACCTCCCTTCTCTGGCTACCTGTGAAGATGGACTATGGGGGCACCTGGGGCTGTCTTCCTGCCCATGCCTGGCCCCCTCACATAAGGCTCCCCTCAGACTCTTCATCTTGATTCCAGTTACCATCTACTCCTGGCCTAGGGACCCGAAGTCTTCACGGATCTGGCGTACTCCTGGTTCCAAGGTTCTTTGAGGATGAATTCTGGCTTGGCTTCACCTGCTCAGGTGCCTTTGGGAGTGTGCCCACCTCGCCAGCCCCCCCTCAGGATACAATCACAGGGTGATGATCTCAGGGTGTATGGCTGGAAGAGCTCACTACCTAGAGCCCGCTTGGCCAATTAGTCACTTGTATTATAGGCATTTATCTAAGCACCCACAGTGTGCCAGTCCCTGGACTGAATCAGATCCAGTCTTTGCCCTGTCAAAGTACAATGGAGGCAGACAAACACACTAAACACAACACAACCTATTGTAACATAACAACACAACTCAACAGGACCCAGCTCAACTCAACACATCTCAGATCTCAGGTCTGTTTTCCAGATCTCTGGGGCCTAAGCTGGAAAAATGCTCAGATCATAGGCAAAAGGGTTGTGAGGGACAAGGATGCTTGAAGGAATGCCAGCAGTAGAGGGCACAGGTAAGGAGCCTCCATGGTCAGAATACCTGGCTTCAGTCCTGCCTTTGTGATCTGGGACTGATGACTTAACTCTCCATGCCTCAGTTTCCACATCTGCAAAATGGAGAGAATAATGTGTATCTCATAGATTTTGAGGATTAATTGAGATAATACAGGTAAAGTGCCTGGCACAGTGCCTGGCATGTGGTAACACAGTAGCATTGGCTGTGGTGGTAGTGGTTGTTGCCTTAGAATTATAAAACTGTTATACTCTTAGATTCTTGGAGTCATAGAACCCTAGGATCTTACAATCTTAAGAATAGAACCTAAAGAAAACATAGAGCCTGAATATTAGCTGGGTGAGTCTCCTTGTTTCTTCAGATGGAGGTGAAATTTCCTCTAATGCCTCAGGCCAGGGCTGTCACATTCAGTTGCTCAGGTCGTGCACTATATGCCTCTAGAGAGAGCCATCCACATAGACTTTGATAGGAATGGAGTCCCCTAGATGCCGTTTGACCCCTAGATGCCTGCCCCACCACACAGGGAGGCCCCACTTTCTCCAGAGAAGCCTGCTAAATGTCAGGGGGTTCACACTAATCCCCGTACCCTCTTCCCCCAGCAAACCATGCTGGCTTTGTCCTGAACCACACTGACTTGAATGTGATAAAACTCACACTTTTATTTGGATTTCATATAAAAAACAAAATCACTCCTCCCAAGCAATACTGAGAGTAGACTTTACAGGGGTTTTGGAATGCTCCAGAGAAGGAACACATCTTACGGAGCTCAGCCTGCTGGCATCTAGAGAGTATGATGGGTCATGTGCTCCCTTTCCCCACCTTACATCTCCCCCCCACCCCACTCCCTCTCTCCCTTCCAGTTCATTCCTCAGGAGTCCAGGCTCTCTATGGGGTCTCTACCCTTATCAAATCATTTCCTCCACAAAGATAATTCCTTCTCTTCCCAAAAGGACTTCTGGGCCATGTGTTAGGTAATAATTTTTGTATACCTCATCACATTTAGTACCACTTATGAAACCCCAGACTCAGAGAACTTTAAAATCAAATAATCTTAGAAGAAGAATCTTGGCATAATCTAGCCTAAGGATTGTAGATTCTGAGACTCATGGAGAATTTTAGAATCCGCCACATCTTGCAGTTGGAAGGAACCATAGAGGGTCCTGGAGTCCACACCTTATTCGGTGCAGGCATCTCCTCTATAACAGCATGGCTGGCAGCTGTTCTGACTGTTAGGACGTCTCTACTGAAACACAGCTCTTACTCTCTGACCAGGTGGCCCATTCCATTGTTAGATTACGACATTAGCTGCCTGTAGAAATGCTTGCAATAAGGAAGTCCCTAATTAACTTTCTTCTGTACCTGTGATAACACAGGTGGACTCCAGCTCAAGGTGTGCCGAGTTTTTAGAGCAATGACAATTGGCAAGACCAAGATGCAGTAAACTAGCTAGACCCCAGAGCTGGGACCTGAGTGATCCAGTGCGTGATAATCATGGTGAGCTCAGCTATGACTGGGGCAGGGCTGCAGCCAGAGAATGAGGATAATGGTGATGGCTACCATGTATTGATAAGTTGTATTTTCATTTATTTCAAAATATTTTTAAATTTCTGTTAAGATTTCTTGTTTGACCCATGTGTTATTTAGAAGTGTGTTGTTTAATCCCCCAGTAATTTGGGACTTCCCGCCCAGCTTCCTGTTACTGATTGCTAGTGTAATCCCATTGTGGTCTGAGAGCAGATCTTGTATGACTTCTATTGTTTTAAATTTGTGAAGGTATGTTTTATGGGGTAGGATGTGGTCTATCTTGGTGAATTTTCCATGTGAGTTTGGGAAGAATGTGTATTCTGTGTATCCTTCTCTTGTTGGATGAAGTAGTTGATAGATGTCAATTATATCCAGCTGATTGATGGTGCTATTGAGTTCAACTGTGTCCTTACTGGTTCTCTGCCTGCTGGATCCATCCATTTCTGATGGAGGGATATTAAATCTCCAGCTGTAATAGTGGATTCATCTATTCCTCTTTGCAGTGCTATCAGTTTTTGCCTCATGTATTTTGATGCTCTTTTGTTAGGTGCATACACATTAAAGATTATTATGTTTTCTTGGAGAGTTGACTCCTTTATCACAATGTAATGCCCCTCTTTATCCCTGATAACTTTCCTTGCTCTAAAGTTAGCTCTGTCTGAAATCAATATAGCTGCTCGAGCTTACTTTTGATTAGGGTGAGCATAGAATATCTTCCTCTATCCATTTACTTTTTTTTTTTTTTTATGTATTTATTTTTTATTTTTGGGTGCGTTGGGTCTTCGTTGCTGCACACGGGCTTTCTCTAGCTGTGGCGATCGGGGGGCTACTCTTCGTTGCGGTGCGCGGGCTTCTCATTGCTGTGGCCTCTCGTTGCGGAGCACAGGCTCTAGGCGCACAGGCTTCAGTAGCTGTGGCTCGCGGGCTCTAGAGCACAGGCTTAGTAGTTGTGGCACACGGGCTTAGTTGCGCTGCAGCACGTGGGATCTTCCCAGACCAGGGCTCGAACCTGTGTCGCCTGCATTGGCAGGCGAATTCTTAACCACTGTGCCACCAGGGAAGCATATCCATTTACTTTTAATCTACACGTATCTTTATATTTAAAGTGGGTTTCTTGAAGGCAACATATAGTTAGGTCTTGTTTTTTGATCTACTCTCACAATCTCTGTCTCTTAATTGGTATATTTAGACCATTGATGTTAAAGTGACTATTGATATAGTTGGATTAATATCTACCATATTTGTTAGTTTTTTATTCATTGCCCTGTTCTTTGTTCCTATTTTTGTCTTCCACTCTTTTTCTGCCTTTTATTGTTTCAGTTGAACATTTTATATGATTCCATTTTTTCTACTTTCTTAGCATATCAATTATAATTTTTAAAAATATTCTTAGTGGTTGCCCTAGAGTTTGCAATGTACATTTACAACTAATCCAGGTCTACTTTCAAATAACACTATTCTGCTTTACAGTAGTGCAAGTACCTTATAATAACAAATATTTCTAATTCTTCCTTCCCATCCCTTATATTCATTGCCGTCATTCATTTCATATACACATGTTATCATCATCAGACACATTGTTGCTGTTATTATTTTGAAACTTTCATCTGTTAAGATCAATTTAAAAAATTGAATTTATTATTATTTTACTATTACTTATTCCTTCTCTGATACTCTTCCTTTTTTAATGCAGACCCAAATTTCTGACCTGTCATCATTTTCCTTTTCTCTGAAGTTCTTTTAATATTTCTTGCAAGGCAGTTCTACAGGTAACAAAGTCTCTCAATTTTTGTTTGTCTAAGGAAGTCTTTATTTCTCCTTCACTTTGAAGGAAATTTCACAGGATACAGACTCTAGTTTGTGGTTTTTCTCTCTCAGCACTCAGTTTCACTTCATTCTCTTCTTGCCTGCCTGGTTTCTGATGAGAATTTGGATGTAATCCTTATCTTTGCTCCCCTACAGATGAGGTGTTGTTTTCCTCTGGCTTCTTTCAAGGTTTTTTCTTTATCTTTGATTTTCTGTGGTTTGAACATAATAGGTGCAGGGTTGTTGTTTTTTGGGTGGGTGGGGGGGTGTTATTCTGCTTGGTGTTCTCTGAGCTTCCTGGATCTGTGGTTTCGTGTCTGACCTTAATTTGGGAAAATTCTCGGTCATTATTCCTTCACATATTGCTTCTGCTTCTTTCTCTTCTTCTCCTTCAGGTATTCCCAGTACATGTATGTTACACCTTTTGTAGTTGTCTCATAGTTCTTGGCTATTCTGTCCCATTTTTTCCCCAGTCTTTTCTTTTTGCTTTTCAGTTTTGAAAGTTTCTATTGAAATATCCTCAAGCTCAGAGATTCTTTCCTCAGCTGTCCCTGGTCTACTAATGAGCCCATCTAAGGCATTCTTCATTTTTGTTATAGTGTTTTTGATTTCTAGCATTGCTTTTTGTTCTTAGGAATTCCAACTCTGTGTACACTGCCCATCTGGTTGGGGTTTTTTTGGCCATGCTGTTGGGAGCTTAGTTTCCCAACCAGTGGTTGAACCTGGGCCCTGGAGAGTGAAAGTGTGGAGTCCTAAGCACTGGACCACCAGGGAATTCCCTGCCCATCTGTTCTTGTATGCTGTCTACGTTTTCCATTAGAGCTCTTAATCTATTGACCATAGTTGTTTTAAATTCCCAGTCTGATAATTCCAACATCCCTGTCATGTCTGAGTCTGGTTTTGATGCTTGCTCTTTCTCTTCAAACTGTGTTTGCCTTTTAGTATCCCTTGTAATTATTTACTGAAAGCCGGATATGATGTACTGGGTAGAGGGCACTCCAGTAAATAGACCTTTAGTGATATGGTGGTAAAGGTATGGGGGATGAGAGGCATTCTGTAGCCCTATGGTTAGATCTCTGTCTTTTAGAGAACCTGCACCCCTGGACTGTGAACTTCATAAGTGCTTCTCAGTTTCCCCCCCTTAGGTGGGACAGGATAGGATGGCTGGAGGGGGCTGGAGTTGGGTATTGCCCTTCCATGTAGGTTAGGCTCTGATAAAACTCCAATAGGTTAGGCATTGGTAAAATAGTTTCTCCTGAGGGCAGGTCTTGTTAAGGAGAGCAGAATGTTCCTTTTCCCTTGCCCTTGCCAGAAGCAGAGGGGCAGAGCTCCGGAGGTAAAATTCACAAACATGTGGGGTCCCCCTGTGTTTGGGCCCCCACCTGGGCTTTTAAACTCTCCATGTCTGCACGGAGTCTTCGGCAGTTCTTCAATGACAGCTTAGCTTTTCCCATCCAGTGCTAGTTTTGTGGAAGTGTCTACACATAGGTTTCTACTGTGGCAGATTGTGAATCCCTGCATTCACCTGTCTGTCTCTCCAATTTTCAGTGCAGTGGTTTGCCCTGTGACCTCACTTCTCTGACAAGTCTAAGAAGACTTGTTGATTTTTCAAAGTTTATCCAGCTTTTTAACTTGTTTTTAGTATGGAGCGATGACTTCCAAGCTCTTTGCATGCTGGACTGGAAACTTTTTTGGGGGGCCACGCCCCCTGGCTTGCAGGGTCTCAGTTCCCTGACCAGGGATTGAACCCGGGCCACCGCAGTGAAAGCACTGAATCCTAACCACTAGACTACCAGGGAACTCTAGTAAGTACTTTTAAGAAATATCTCATTTAATCCTCACCTCAATACTGTGAAGTAATACCATTATTTGATTTTGTAGTAGCGATCCCTGTGGCTTAGCAAGAGTACGTGACTCCCTCAAGTTCACACCATTAGAAAGTAGGATTTGAAGTTGGGTCTGTTTGATTACAAAGCCAGTGTGTGTCCCACCCATCTCCCCCCATGTCACCTCCCATAACTAAGCAGGTTCCAGATAGGGCTTCAGGCCCAGAGGCAGACACAAGTCAGAACTAGACACAGGAGCCCGGGCCAAATTGGAGGCTCTTTCCTGGCAGGCAAGACACCAGGTCTCTGGAGGTAAGTGCTAAACCGCGATTCTGCCCCTTCTAGCTATGTGACCTTAGGGGGGTCTCTTTATATCCTCCAGCCTCAGGTTCTTACTAAGTAGCCCACGGTCAGGAAAATGGCAGTTGCTTTAAAAAAGGAAATTCTTACTGTTGTTGCTAAGTAGTAGTTAATGTTGCCAGCTGGGAGGCTGCAGGTGCCAACCCCTTCCAGCCCTAGCCAGTAACCAGAGAAGAGGTCAGAGTTGTCAGAGACTCCAGCTGGGATGGCAGAAGGAGGGGAAGGCATTGGAACCTCAGTGCGGAATCATTTTGTTGACAAAGTTATAATGAAATACCCCAGCTCGACTTCCCATGGGGCATACTGGTTACCTCCTCTTCCTGGCTACTGCTCTGGTTGGCACCCAGTGCCTGAGAGCTTGAGAGCACACTAGGATCAGCCCTTCCCTGGGGCCAGCTGTGCCACATGGTGTAAGAGAGGAAAAACCTCCTAGATGCAGCTCACAGCCAACCATGACCAATTCCGGTACCAACTCTGATGACAGGAATTTCTGCTTCTGATTAAGATGGAGTAACAGAGACTAGATTTACCTTCCCATCTGAAATAACAACAACAAAAGAGCCCCCCCACACACACACAAAATGGCACTCAAGACATTGCACATCAGGCAATGACAAACAGTGATCATACTGCTTGAAGAAAGTTGCCAGGCCATGGCACAGGGGTAGGGGAATTCAGGCAGAGCCTGACAGTCTCCTGAATTAAGGAGACATAACTGGGAACCTGGGGAATGCCAGAGAGGCTAGAATTTGTAGGGAGAGAGCCTGCAAGAGTGAGGGCCCTGGAGATCTGCAGCGGGTACCCCTCCACCCTTCAGCGGAGTATTAATCAACTAGAAATTATCTGAGGCTGCAGAGAGACCCACCCAAAAGGATAAGAGGGAATAGTGCTCAGGGCTCACACAAGCCTGAGAAATAGAGCCTGTTCCTCATAGCCTGATAGCTGGAGTGGAAAGTCTCATAATTCAAGGGACATCAATTAGAGTACTAAGAAGGGTCTTGGCTGAGTACTGGGGAAAAAGTAACCCTAACAAAACACATTTCTGGTCCCACCTATCAAAAAGATGAAATTGTTTCCAAGTAACTTAATTACTTCCAAGAACAAAACTCAAGATTATTTATAGAAATACAAAACTATATAGAACCCAAAAAGGTAAGATTCTGGCATCCAATCGATAATTACTAGGCATGCAAAGAAGCAGGAAAACACCATCCATAATGAACAGATAATCAATCAATTGATACTGACCCAGAAGCAACACTGATGGTAGAATTAATAGATAATAACATTAAAATAGTTATTACAGATGTATTTCATATGTTTAACCAGAAGAAAGGTTGCCTATGTAGAGACATAATCAATTTAAAAACAAAAACAAGGGCTTCACGGGTGGCGCAGTGGTTGAGAGTCCGCCTGCCGATGCAGGGTACACGGGTTCATGCCCCGGTTCAGGAAGATCCCACATGCCGCAGAGCAGCTGGACCCGTGAGCCATGGCCGCTGAGCCTGCGCGTCCGGAGCCTGTGCTCTGCAACGGGAGGGGCCACGGCAGTGAGAGGCCCAGTACCGCAAAAAAAAAAAAAAAAAAAAAAGCGGCACTTCTAATTTTAAATTAAAAACTTTTTTTTAATTTTAAAAAAGATCCAAATAAAACTTCTAGAGATGGAAACTACAATGTCTGAGATAAATAATACAGTGGATGGAAATAATGGCAGATCAGTCATTGCAGAAGAAAAGATCGGTAAACTCGAAGACATAGTTATACAAACTATGCAAAATGAGACACAGAGAGAAAAAATACTTTAAAAAAATCCCCAAGATTTTAGTGAACTGTGGGACAACTTTGAACAGCCAAATAGCTAGTACAATAATTTTTTTTTTTAAAAGGCAACTAAGATTGGAAAGGAAGAAGTGAAACTATCTTTACAGACAATATGATTACGTTTGTAGAAAATCCTATGGAATCTACCAAAAAAAAGGCACCAGAACTAATAAGTGAGTTTAGCAAGAATGTAGGCTATAAGATCAATATATGAAACAATTACATTTCTACACATTAGCAATGAACAGTCTGAAATCGAAATTTAAAAAATTTCAGTGGCATCAAAAAAATGAAATATTTAGGGAGAAATTTGACAAAATATATGTAAGATCTATACAGTAAAAATGATAAACTATCGCTGAGATAAATTAGCACCATCCATAAAAAAATTGATAAATTTGACTTTATCAAAATTAAAACTTACCACTTGAAAGACATTGTTAAGAAAATGAAAAGGTAAGCCACAACTGGGAGAACAAAGACTACATATCTGGCAAGAGACTTGTTTGCAGAATACATAAAGAACTCTCACAAATCAGCACTAAGAAAACAAAAATTTAAATGTGGGCAAAGATTTGAACAGACACTTCACCAAAGAAAATATATGGTTGCTAATAAATACGTGGAAAGAAACTCAATATCATAGTCATTAGGAAAACGCAAATTAAAGTACAATACGATACCACTACAGGTCTTTTAGAGTAGCTAGAATCAAAAAGACTGACCATACCAGGTGTTGGTGAAGATGTGGAGCAACTGGAACTCTCAGATGTTGTTGGTGGGAGTGTGAAATGGTTTGACCACTTTGGGAAAACAGTTTCTTAAAAAGTTAAGTGTATACCTACCATGTGATTCAGCCATTCCTCTTCCAATTATTTACCCAAGAGAAATGAAAGCATTATAAAAACTTGTGCATGAATATTCATAACAACCCTATTTGTAATAGTCCCAAACTGGAAACAATCCTTGTTCCAGGACCAGGAAAAAAGAAGGGCTTGGCCTGTGGATTACTAAGTAGAAGATTTAAACAGGGGCCTTGTGGGATCAGCGGCTCCTGGGTGCAAATTGTGACTGTGCTACTTAAGAAAATGTTGAATTTGGGCAAATTTTTTCCCTGAGTGTCAGTGTCCTTATCTGTAAAAGGGCTGGAGCATTTCCTGAGTTAGATCCTGGCTCTACCACTTAACTCTCTGGGCCTCAGTTTCCTCATTTGTAACATGGGCCTGATAATAACAGTACCTACCTCATCTGTCTGTTGTGAGGTCTAGCAGCATATGCAGAAGGACTGTAGCAGACTTTTCACCTAATCAGTCTTTGCATCATCGTCACCATGACCTACCTCAAAGGTTTCTTAGAAAGCTTAAGCAAGGCTGCTGATGCAAACTGTCTGGCAGAGGTATTATTAGATACAGTCATCCCTTGGTATCCGCAGGGGATTGGTTGCAGGACCCCTGTGGATACCAAAATCAGAGGATGCTCAAGTGCCTTATACAAAATGGCATAGTATTTGCACATAACTTATTGGCAATTCTCCCGTATACTTTAAATCATCTCTAGGTTATTTATAATACCTAATACAATGTAAATGCTATGTAAGTAGTTGCCAGCATATGACAAATTCAAGTTTTGCCTTTTGGAGTTTTCTGGAATTTTTATGTTCTAATATTTTCGATCCGCTGTAGGTTGAGCTGTGGATGCAGAGTCCGTGGACTGGAGGGCTGACAGTAATTACAGGGCAGAGTGAGTGACAGATGCTATGATATAGGTGGGGGTGGTGCTGTGAGACTCAGGAGGAAGACAAAATTTCTGCCTGGCTGGGGGATGGGTGTAGAAGGCTTGGGGTAGGGGGGAGTGGCCTTTTCTGGGTCTCAAAGGACTTGTAGAAGTTCCCTGGGTAGAGAAGGGGGAAGGTAGAGAGATGAGTGAAAGCTTGGTGGTGAGAGAGCCTGAGCATGTCTGGGAATATGGAGCCTTTTCATTAGGCTGCATGTCTGGGGTGAGGGGCAAGGCATGAGGCTTCTGGGGTGGGGGGGGCGGCATTGGGTGCAGAATGCTTTGCCTGGGGGTTTAAACTCATTCCAGTAGGTGGGGAGTTCCTTTGCCGTTTTACATGGCAGAATCACCTGAGACATTTTTAAAAAACACAGATACCTGGCCTCACCAGGCAATATTTTCAGTAGTAGGTTTCAGGTGGGACCATGTTTAAAGCTCCCCAGGAGATTCTGATGCCCACCCACATATGGGGACAGGGTGTCATTATGCAGGGAGAGGCCCTTTTGGAATACCAGATTTGAACAGAGAGCTTGAGACGGTGGGGAGGGGGTGTGAGAGACCCCTGACTCTTACCCCTAGCCTCCCAACCCTCTCCAAGGGAACTCCACACTTGGAACACCACATTTACTGCCAGGAAGTTTCTTGTAAAGATATATACTAACATTACACCTCAGCAATCCCACTCGTCGGTATTTCCCCAAGACACATGAAAGCAAATGTCCACCCAAAGACTGGTAAATGAAAGCTCTATTTGTAATAACCAAAACTTGGAAACGATCCTTATGTCCACCAACAGGTGACTGGATAAACACATTGTGATATATCTATATAATGGGGTACTTCTCAGCAGTGAAAAAGAAGGAACTGTTCATACATGCAACAACATAGATGGATCTCAAAATAAGGTGAATGAAAGAAGTCAGACCAAAAAAAACAAGCCAAAAAGAGGGAGTACATAATGTGTGTGACTCCATTCATATGAAATTCTAGGAAATGCAAACTAATCTCCAGTGACAGAAAGCAGACGAAGGGTTCCCTGGGATGGAGGGTGGTAGAGGGATGAGAGGGCACTTTTGGGGGTGACAGATATGTTTGTTATCTTGGTGGCGGCGGCAATGGTTTCAAGAGTGTATACGTGTGATAAAACTTGTCAGATTGTATAATTTAAACATGTGCTCTTTATTGAATGTTAATTATACCTCAGTGAAACTGTTTAAAACATCTGATGCCAGTTCTGAGCAGTCACGGCCAGTCTGGTCTTTACACAGTATCCCTGACCCTGTATCTTCATCCTGACTGCCAGTGTGCATTAAGTGGGTTATTATGCACAAGGTACTGTGTGCTAAACACTATATGGAATTTAAAATTTTACCCTTACAATAGTCTTGTGAGGTGATGCTATATTATTAACTCTGTTTTACGTATGAGGAAACTGAAGCTCAGAGCAGTTAAATTACTTCTCCAAGGAAATGTCATCTGACTGAGTCCTCACCCCAGCATTTACCCCTAATCTAATTCAAACTCTGTTCTGATTGGTTCTTATGATTATACAAACATTGTGATATTTGTGGAAGACAAAATTAAAAAATTTAAATTGCTTTCAATCAACCCCTGTACATTATTGACTATCCTCACACATCTAAGGATTTTTATTTTTCCATGTTTTTTATCCTTATGAAAAAGTATTATTACCACCATAATTCAATAACGTACATAAAAAATGTTTTCCCTTTCCCCGATCCCAACCTTAAATCTTTACATGTGGTCTTATATTCTTCTACATAAGAAACACCACTAAGAACAGCTCTTAGGTGATGTTTTGTTTTTAGGCAAAGTCTGAAGAGTAGGCTGCAGGGTGCAAAGTGTGACATGTTTTTTTCCTACTTATCTTGATCTAAAAAAACACAACCTTTTTACTGTTTTAGTGTAAGCCGGAGCCTTCCTGGAACTCCAGTCCAGACCCTGAAATTCCTTGTGACTTTTATCATTTTTGACCACCAAGCACCCATTCTCCCTACGTCTCTAGGAAGCAGTTCACTCCCCAGCACCAAGGATAATAGGTTCTGATTGGTTTTAGCCAATCCGTATATCCACAGCCGTTGTCGAGGGTTGGCCCCAACCAAGGCAGAGACAATGAAAAACAAGGAGACTTTTTCTGATTCCTGAGAAAGGGCTACCAGGGAGACTCCCTTTTATAGAACAGTACAGGGAGGGACAAGGGGGCTTTTAGTAGAATGATGGTGGGTGGTAGGAAGGCTTTGACTGACACTGCAGAAGTCAGAGCAGAGAGAGGGAGAGACCCCTTCCTCATTCTTGATGATATAATTTGAGCCACCTGAAGCCAACTAACATTCCTTTTGTTTAAACCAGTTTTCATTCATTTATTTATGTGACCAATTTATACTGGCACTGTGTGTTAGACACAGTTTTAGGAGCAATATCTATTAGGTTTTCCATGAGCACAGTCCTCAATTTAATCTTAACCTAATCCTCAGTCATAAACTAGAACTCTGGCCCTTTTCTTTTTTTTTGCGGTATGTGGACCCCTCACTGTTGCGGCCTCTTCCGTTGAGGAGCACAGGCTCCGGACGTGCAGGCTCAGCAGCCATGGCTCACGGGCCCAGCCGCTCCGCGGCATGTGGGATCTTCCTGGACCGGGGCACGAACCCATGTCCCCTGCATCAGCAGGCAGACTCTCAACCACTGCGCCACCAGGGAAGCCCTGGTCCTTTTCTAGTGAAAAGCTTTTAGTGTCAAGAAACAAAGGACAAAGGGGGCATTTGTATAAGAGTATGTACGGTGCAGTGAGTGAAATCCCCTATTACAAAGATTCTATAGCATGGGCTTCAGGAACTCTACGTGGAGGTGGGCCCCTATAAATGAGGAATGCAGCCCCTCTCTCATCAGCAGAACTCCATGTCAGGTGCTAAACGTCAGAAATCTCAATGAACGAAGAGATTCTTAAATGACTTATTCCCTGGACAAGCTGTGTGACCCCCTTTATAGATCTTTGATGGGTAATCTTCACTGGACAAACACTATAACCCATATATATTTTACCTGAAAAAAACAGTAAACTCTTTCAAATGTACAGTATATTAGAACTCCTTTCAGATTTAAAATTTTTGATAATTAGAGTGCTAAGTGCCCTTTCCTCTTCTTGGCTAAATTCCCCAAGTTGTCGTTTTTCCTACCTGGTGTTATAAGGCTCCTCCTCCACTGCTGACCCCAAGGTGAATCTTGGAGGTGGTATAAAAAGAAGTTATAAAAAGAAGCCTGTAGTTTTGTTGTTGTTGTTCTTTTTTTTTTTTTTTTTTTTTGCGGTACGCGGGCCTCTCACTGTTGTGGCCTCTCCTGTTGCAGAGCACAGTCTCCGGACGTGCAGGCTCAGCGGCCACGGCTCATGGGCCCAGCTGCTCCGCGGCATGTGGGACCCTCCCGGACCGGGGCACGAACCCGTGTCCCCTGCATCGGCAGGCGGACTCTCAACTAGTTTAACTACTAGCCTGTAGTTTTTAAAAAATAGTCTTTGTTTAGGTACAACTTATAGAAATAAAAATTCCTCACTTTCAAGTATAAAATATCATGAGTCTTGACAAATGTATGCAGTTGTGTAAACCCTTCCTCAATTGAGATACAGAACATTTCTGTCACCCCAAAATATTCCTGTGCCCCTTTGAAGTCAGTCCCCTCTTTCTCCTCCCAGCCCCTGGCAACTACTAATCATTGTAATTTTGAATTTCCTGGAATTTCTTATAAATGGAATCATACCATATGCAGTCTTCTGTGTCTGGCTCCCTTCACCCCGCATAATGATTTTGAGATTCATCCATATTCTTTTTTTTTTTCCCATTTTATTTATTTATTTATTTGTTTATTTATTTATGGCTGCGTTGGGTCTTCGTTGCTGCGTGCGGGCTTTCTCTAGCTGTGGAGAGCAGGGGCTACTCTTCCTTGTGGTGCGTGGGCTTCTCACTGCGGTGGCTTCTCTTGTTGTGGAGCACAGGCTCTAGCCACATGGACTTCAGTAGTTGTGGCACGTGGGCTCAGTAGTTGTGGCTTGCGGGCTCTAGAGCACAGGCTCAGTAGTGGCGCACGGGCTTAGTTGCTCCGCGGCATGTGGGCTCTTCCCGGACCGGGGATTGAACCCGGGTCCTCTGCATTGGCAGGCAGATTCCTAACCACTGCGCCACCAGGAAGTCCCTCATCCATATTCTTGAGCAGTTTGTTTCTTTTCATTGCTGAGTAAATTCCATTGTATGGATGTACCACAGATTGTTAACCCATTTATCTCTTAATTGGCATTTAGGTTACTTTCAGTTTTTGGCTATTATGAATAAAGTTGCTATGAACATTCACTTGTAAGTCTCTAGGTAAATACCTCTCTTGGTAAGTATGTCTTGGGTAGATACCTAGGAATGGGATTACTGGGTTGTAAGTGTATATTTATCTTTACAAGCAACTATTTTCCAAAGTTGTTCCATTTTACATCTCCACCAACAGCTTATGAGACTTCCAGTTTCTCCACATCCTTGCCAACATTGGTATGGTCAGTTTTTAAAATTTTTTAGTCATTCTAATGGATGTGCAATGGCATTTCATTGTGATCTAAGTTTGCGTTTCTCTAATGACTTGTTTCTTTCTGTGTGCTTACTGGCCATTCATATATCTTCTTTGGTGAAGTATCTGTTCAAATCTTTCTCCTATTAAAAAAAACTGGTCATCTTCTTACTTTGAGTTGTAAGAGTTCTTTATATATTCTGGATAAAAGTCCTTTATCAGAAATATGTTTTGCAAATGCTTTCACCCATCTGTGACTTGCCTTTTGCTTTTTTAATGGTGTCTTTCAAAGAGCAGAAATTATTTTTTGGGGTAAAGTTTAATTTTTGCGTTTTTCAAATTCTATGGTTTCTGACTTTTGTGTCTTATCTAAGAAATCTTTGCTTAGCCCAGGGTTTCTCAATTTCAGTACTGTTGTTATTTTATGCTAGAAAATGGTTTGTTGTAGGAGGCTGTCCTGTGTATTGTAGAATGTTTAGCAGCATTTCTGGCCTTTACCCACTAACTCAGTGGCATCACCCCTCCAGTTGTGACAACTAAAAATGTCTCCAGACATTGCCAAATGTTCCCTGGGGAAAACTGCCCCAAGTTAAGAAACAGTGGCCTAAACTAAGATAAAACTAATTTTCTCCTACATTTCTTCTAGAAACTTTATAGTGTTAACTCCTATAATTTTTTGACATATTTTGAGTTAATTTTTGTATTTGACATGATGTTTGAGATTTGTTTTGTTGAATATGGATACCTAATTGTTTCAGCTCCATTTATTGAAAAGACTATCTTTTCCCAGTTGAATTCTCTTGGTCCCTTTATAAAAAATGAATTGACTACATATGTGTGGGTTTGTTTCTGGACTCTGTTCTAGCCCATTGATTTATATATCTATCCCTATATCACATCAATATCCATCCCTATATCAAAGTGATTACTGTGGCTTTATATTGTCTTGAAATCAGGTAGCATAATCCTCAAACTTTGTTCTTCCTTTACAAAATTGTTTTGGTTATGTTAGGACCTTCACATTTTCATATAAATTTGGCAATTAGCTTGTTAATCTCTGTAAAAGTATTCTGCTGGTGTTTTATTGAGATTGTAGTGAATCTATAGATCAATCTGAGAAGTGATTTCTCAACAATATTGAGTCATCCCATCCATGAACATGCCTTATCTTTCTTTTTTGTTTGTCATCAGCTTTTGTTTTTTCATTTATTTATTTTTTATTTATTTTATTTTTGGCTGTGTTGGGTCTTCGTTGCTGTGCACAGGCTTTCTCTAGTTGCAGCGAGTGGGGGCTACTCTTCGTTGCGGTGCGCGGGCTTCTCACTGCGGTGGCTTCTCTTGTTGTGGAGCGTGGGCTCTAGGCATGTGGGCTTCAGTAGTTACAGCATGTGGGCTCAGTAGTTGTGGCTCACGGGCTCTAGAGCTCAGGCTCAGTAGTTGTGGCACATGGGCTTAGTTGCTCTGCGGCATGTGGGATCTTCCCGGGCCAGGGCTCGAACCCGTGTCCCCTGCATTGGCAGACGGACTCTTAACCACTGCACCACCAGGGAAGCCCAACATGCCTTATCTTTCCATTTAAAGATTTATCTCAGCAATGTTTTATTGTTTCCAGTGTACTGGTTATGGTGATTTTAAAAATAAGTTCACAGATTATTTGATACACCTCCCTACCAGAGGTGGAGATGAATTTCCCTCTCTTGGAGTATGGGCTGGACTTAGTGATTTGACTTGCTCTAACAGAATAAAGCAGAAGGGACAGTGTGGGACTTCAGTGACTAGGTCATGAAAAGCACTGTGGCTTTCTAATTGGGTTGCCCTTTCTCTCCTGGATCATTCATTCTGGGAGAAGCCAGCTGTCATGTTGTGAGCAGTCCTATGGAACATTTCATGTGATGCAAAACTGAGGCCTCCTGCTAAAAGCCACATCAAGCCTTCAGATGACTGCAGCTCTGGCCAACATCTGGGTTGCAACCTCATGAGAGACCCTGAGCCAGACCATCTGGCAGTTAAGCTGCTCCTAAATTCCTGATCCCTGGAAACTGAGATAGGAAATGTATGTTGTTTTAAACCACTAAGTTTGGGATAATTTGTTATGTAGCAATAGATAACTAATATATATATCTTGCATCTATCTTGATAAATGTATCACCTAGTCTTTGACGGTTTTTTGATACTATTTAAAAAGTTGTTTTAAAAATTTCAGTTTCCAATTGCTTATTGGCTGTAGATAGAAATATAACTGAATTTAGAATATTGATGTTGTATCCTGTGACCCTGCTGAACTCAGTCCCAGTAGCTTAGAAGTCTGTAGATTTGATATGTTAAGAAACTAGCATGGTTGGGAATTCCCTGGTGGTCCAATGGTTAGAACTCTGAGCTTTCGCCCGGTTCAATCCCTAGTCGTGGAACTAAGATCCCACAAAAGAAAAAAAAAGAAAAGAAACTAGCGTGGTAGTCCTCAATTCTGGTTGGTGAGCATTTCTTCCTTCTTCCCTGCAGTGCACTTTGAATAAATAGAGTTCTCACTAATTCTAAGTCTGAGGCCTTTCCCCTCCAGTGCTAGAACCCTTTAGGACAGCCAGCTGCAGGAGTGCATGGACTTTTACTTTCACAGCTCAACATTAACACATCCCAGTGTGTTAATGGGACTTAACATTAACTTGACTTGACTACCATCCCAGTTTGCTTCACTTCATTCTGCTGGCTACTAACTCACTTCTTTTAATTTCTCTTTTCAGTCACTGGCTTGACCAGGCTCGGATCTCTGCACTTCTCTATAGTGTGACTTCTTTGTCTCCATTTTCCTATCACATTTTCCTATGTTTCCCAGTTCAACTTCCCAAGTACGACAATGTGGTGGCCCATCTCATCTTTTCCCTCCGTGTCATTGGTTGCCGGGCAGCCCTCTCCTCAGGTGCCCCCTTCTTCCAGTTGGTTCTGTCCACAGGAGACAAAGTTCCACGGTCTGAATGTACCCACTTGGGCTGTGGGGGTTGGAGACCGAGCAACCTCCCTGGAAAGGGGTGTGACAGGGTGGGCCTTTGATGGACACCTCTCATGCAGACCTCTAACCCCAAGTGCTCCTTCCTTCCAAGCCTCGAATCCCTGTGTGACACTGCTTCTCATCCAATCCACGAGAGAAACCCAAACCCCACTTATAGAATTGAACACGTTTACGCTCGGCACTGATTATCTTCCTCCTCCCTCCCAAACCCTCCCATCCTTTTCTCTGCTTATTCACAGTCAGAACTGCACGTGCCCGGGAAAATCACGCACTTCAATCCAGGCATCAACAGATGAGAAAACTGTGGCCCGGAGAGCTCAAGTGACTTGCTCAAGTTCATAGAGAGGCAGAATTTAAATACAGACGCCCTGACTTTCCCAAGTTAGTGTTTTTTCCCCACTAACCCATGCTTGGCCCCAGGAGGCACACCACCTCCTACTCCTACTGGGGTCTGATGGCGCAGAGAACTGGTGCTGAGTCCAGTGGATTCAGGTGGCAGCTGTGACTCAGCCTACGCTGTGGGTGGCAGGTGTCCCATCCCACTTAGGTTTGGGCTTTAGGGCTTAGTGGGCGAGTGCCTGGGAGGTCCAGGTCCAGATGTGGCTAGGAGATGAAAGGTACAGAGGCAGGGGGCTGGCTGAGTTGAAGGCAGGACCAATAACCCTATCTTAGTTACCTGTGGCTGCTGTATCATAAGCTGGTTAGCTTACAGCAATAGACATGTATTCTCACGGTTTTGGAGACCAGAAGTCCGAAAGCAAGGTGTTGGCAGGGCCCCGCTACCTCCCGAGACGCTGGGGAAGAATCTGCTCCTGGCCTCTTCCAGCCTCTGGTGGTCGCAGGCGTTCACTGACTTGTGGCCACATGGCTCCAATCTCCCACTGTCCTCGTGCTCCCTTCTCTGTGTATGTATGTCTTCTCCTCTCTCCGGCCCTCTGCCTCTGCCTTATAAGAACAGTTGGGATGGCACTGAGGGCCCACCTGGACAGTTCAGGATAAGCTCCTCTTCCCAAGATCCTTACCTTAATCACATCTTTTGCCCTATAAGAGAACACTCACAGGTTCCAGGGATTTGATGTGGATATCTTTGGGGTACCAATTTCACCACCCGACACCACTACCTTCCTTCCAGTGGCCTCTGAACTGTGTGGGAAGGAGCAGCAGGCTCTTTCCTTATTCCGTCCTGAGAGTAGAGGGGAAACTGGAGATGTCAAGAGGGAGAACAATTATGGCCTCCTACTTCTTTAGTCATTGTATTACATTGGGCTGCCATAACAAAATACCGCAGACTCTTTGGCTTAAACCACAGAAATTAATTTTCTCACTGTTCTGAAGGCTGCAACTCTGAGGTCAGGGTGCCAGTGTAGTTGGTTTCTGGTGAGAGCTCTCTGCCTGGGTTGTAGACAGCAGCCTTGTTGCCATGTCACCCACCACATAGTCTTTCTTCTGTTTGTACTTGGGGCGGGGGTGGCGGAGAGGCTCTCTAGTGTCTTTTCTTTTGGCCGCACGGGCACGGCTTGTGGGATCTTAGTTCCCTGACCAGGGATTGGACCCGGGCCCTCGGCAGTGAGAGCGTGGAGTCCTAACCACAGTACTTACTGCCAGGGAATTCCCTAATGTCTTTTCTTTTAAGGACACTAATCTTTATCAGATCAGGGCCCCCTTATGATCTCATTTAACCTTAATTATTATACTTCCTTAGAGTCCCATCTCCAAATACAGCCCCACTAGGGGTTAGGGTTTCAACATAGGAATTTTAGGGAGACACATCCAGTCCATAACAGACACTTCTGCTTATGTTCTTTTTTTTTTTTTTTTTTTTGATTTTTTACTTTTTTTTTTTACATCTTTATTGGAGTATAATTGCTTTACAATGGTGTGTTAGTTTCTGCTTTATAACAAAGTGAATCGGTTATACATATACATATGTCCCCATATCTCTTCCCTCTTGCATCTCCCTCCCTAACTCACCCATCTAGGTGGTCACAAAGCACTGAGTTGATCTCCCTGTGCTATGTGGCTGCTTCCCACTAGCTATATCACACCTTCTTTATCCATTCATCTGTTGATGGACACTTAGGTTGCTTCCATGTCTTGGCTATGGTAAATAGTGCTGCTATGAACCTTGGGGTGCATGTATCAAACTTAAATGCTTTTGCACAGCAAAGGAAACCATCAACAAAATGAAAAGACAACCTATGGAATGGGAGATAATATCTGCAAACGATGCAACTGCCAAGGGGTCAATCTCCAAAATATACAATCAGCTCACACAACTCAACGTCAAAAAAACAAACAACCCAATCAAAAAATGGGCAGAAGACCCAAATAGACACCTCTCCAAAGAAGACACACAGATGGCCAACAGGCACATAAAAAGATGCTCAACACTGCTAATTATTAGAGAAATGGAAGGCAAAACCACAATGAGGCATCACCTCACCCCAGTCAGAATGGCCATCATCAAAAAGCTTACAAATAATAAATGCTGGAGAGGGTGTGGAGAAAAGGGAACCCTCCTACACTGCTGGTGGGAACGCAAACCGGCGCAGCCACCATGGAGAACAGTACAGAGGTTCCACAAAAAACCAAAAGTAGAGCTACCATATGATCCAGCAACCCCACCCCTGGATACATATCCTGGACATTTATTCAAAAAGGTGTGAAAAGACACGTGCACCCCAATGTTCATAGCAACACCATCTACAATAGCCAAGACATGGAAGCAGTTTGTTTCTTTCTTAGGTGATTTAACTCCCTAGGTGTTTAGTTATTTTAGTCTGTGAACGCATATTTCCCTGGCATTACCAACTCCTCCATCTTATAAAAATTACTGGGGCTTACATCCAGTCCCCAGTATTCTTCAGTTCTAATGAAGAAGCAAAAGGGGATATAGACTGGTCCAAGAACAGAGAGACTCAAGATCCTCAGAGCCATACATGATCATTCCCAAGACTGCCATTTAACCAGACAAGTTTTCTTGTCATGGTTTTATCTCAGGTAGAAACACCATTAAGAAGAGACTTTCCCTAGGCTTCGGGAAGGTTGGGAGAAGGTCAGCAAGAAGTAAATGTGTTAAGGTGGCAAGTCAGTTTCATCTGTTTTCAACAGTTTCTCACCCCATTTTCATGCCATTCCTGCTGGGCCATTCCTCAAAATTTCTGCAGGGAACCGTGAAGCAATGACTGCACCATGGTGCCCCTCTTTAACTAGTCTGATTGGTCCTGAAGTTAATTCTGTCCATCCAGTCCTCAAGGTGGTGGCTCTAGATGGTTCTTGGTGGTGGTCATAAGCTTTCTGTGTAATTCTTTTTTCCTGTAGAAAGGATATACATTCGTGGCTGAAGCATATACTGGTGATGTATATGTAACATCCTCACGATGGAAAATGCGCCTCATTGGTTCTTATCATCCACTCCCATGCCTGTCTCGAGATCCTCCATGTAATACCTTAAGAAGAAATCTGCCCCAGGAGGTCAGAAATCCTATAAAAGACCTTTCAGAAGCAAGTAGATCAAGTATTTTTTTTAAGCTTCTTATGGTGGTCTTTATTTTTCTTTTCAAACAACTTCACTGCTTTGTCTGATTATAACTATACATGTCCACTCTGCCCCTGGGTGAGTTACTAGGTGTTTGATCCACTGCTGGACAGAGGCCTTTGAAAGCTGGGAGATTGGCAAAGAGGGCGGGTCCCTTTAAGTGATCTGGCCTGTGTTTAAGCAGCTCCGATTTGCTTCCTCCCACTCACTGTGGGCAAGCTGATCTGTGGTCCGAAAGAAACCCCTCCTAGGAGACGGGACAGGCTGTAGGCAGTGCCGGTGTGGTGGCTGTGCTGCCTGTCCCCGATGCCAAAATGCTTATGTTCTTATTGAATCATCTCAACTATATTGTCAGGTAGAGATTAGTATTCCTACATGACAGGTGAGGGGAACTGAGGCTCGTGGATGAAGTAACTTGCCAAGTGACCCCCCCCCCCCAAGCTGAGCGTCAGAGTCAGGATTCAAAACCAGGTTGGCCTGGCTCTGGAGTCCATGCTGATTCCACTGCCCCGGGCTCCACTGGGAACTTCGGAGCTAAGCCTCCAGTTTTCCCCTCCACACACGCTGCTTTCACTGCCGCTGCCTTCCACTGAAGTGCAAACTCAGACTTCACAGCTTCTTTACAGCAGCACCTCGTCTTCAGCCCTCAAGAACCCCAGATACACTCATGACTCTCAGGTGTCTGGAAGAAGGCAGTCACGGGAGGAAGGAAGACTGGGCCCTTTCTTCAGGGCTTCCCTGTGTCTGTGCTGGCTTGAGCCCAGCAGGGGAGGGAGCGTGGTCTGAGGAGAATGGCCTGGGGGAGGGGCCATGGAGGAATCCTTTCTCCCCTGGGAGTTAGGAGATTTTTTTTTTTTTTTTTTTTTTTTTTTTAGTTGAGGTTCAAGCAGGACATCCTCCATGAGTGATCTCTGGCAGTCTTTTCTGGACCTCAGTTTCCTCATCTTTCTAACGGAGGATTCAGTTAACCTGTAAGATATGTTCATGTCCTGAACCTCTATGATTTAAATTACTGTCATAATGACCAAAGCCCTCATATTCGCACAGCCCTGTCTGGTTAACAAAACGCTTTCACTCATCACTTACCATTCAAGGACCCTTTTCTTCCACTCACTGTCACGTGTTTCACCATGTGTTGGGCACTGCTGGGCAATAGAGGGCCCAGAGAGACAGAGGGAGCCCCAATTCCTGTCTTTGGGGAACTGCTAGTGCAGGTACAAAGGCAGATATAAAGGGAGCGGTGGGTAAGAGGTGTGTAGGTGAACAAAGAACGCTGGGTGCTGAGTGAGGGCGCTCAGAGAGGGGTGGTGCTGCAGGTGACCCCACATCCTGTAAAGCAAAGCAAAGAAGGCCTTCTTTATTTTCCAAAGAAGGCATCTTGTCTCCATTCTTCAGACAGGGAAATTAAGGCTCGCAGAGAGAAATGACTACCTAAGGCCACCCAGCCAGGAAGTGGCCAGGCCCGCCTTCATTCTAGGTCCTTCTCTTTTGGCACAGTTGGCCCTTCACTGGAGGGGACACTGGGGTGGAGGATGGGAAGGAATTTGAGCCGGATACTGAAGACTCCTGTGAAGAGTTCTCAGTCTGGTGGGGAGGTGGACACATCAACACCCACTGCGAGCACCGCTTGGCAACCTTGTGAATGTCGGGCCTTAGGCTGGGGCTCAAGCAAAGGGTTTTCTGGCCCCTGGGGGAGCTGTAGCCTGCTGGGGTGATGACACATACTAGGGCAAGACCAGTGACGATCCACAAAAAGTCCCAGCCTGGGCATGCCGAGGGGTTTCCACCCAAATAAATTAATGGCCTCAGACATTCATTCATTTATCCACTGAATTCACCCACTCATTTGTTCTTTCATTCAGTCACCAGATAGTATTGAGTGTACCTGTGTACCCAGCCCTGTGCCTGTTTGGATAGGGGGGCGGTCTTCCCTCCCTCTCTGAACACTGGTCCTGAGCCCTCAGCACCTGGGCTGCAGCCAGGCGCCTGCATGTGTGTACGTGCCTGTTACTCATGGTCTAGACACCCGCAGGGCAGGGGCCTGGTCTCACTCCTCTCTAGCTGACAAAGGGGAGACTATACCAGGCTATTTGGCGCCTTGCCTCAGAGCTTCTGTCTGCTGCTCCCAGGGTTCCTCCTCCAGGAATGGGGGCTCTAGGCCAGGTTGCAAGGATGGGGGGAGTGTGTGTGTATGTGAGCACAAGGGCCCCACTCCCTCGGTCTGCTGATCAGCTCCAAAGCAGAAGGGCAGAACTGGAGGGGCCCCAATCACAGGGAACAGCCCTCTTCCCCACTGTAATGATTAGAAAAGTGAGGCAGCCACTCCCTCCCCTCCCCTACAACTGGAAGGGGGCCTAGTCTCTTAGCTCCCAGTTCTTCTGTGGCTTTCACACCTATCCTGGGTGGTCCTCTGGCCTGCTTTGATGGGGGATGGGAGGTCCCTCTGCACTGGGCTGGTGTGGTGGGAGAGGGCAGCCGCTCCCATCCAGAGGACATTCCCTCCCAAAGTGCTTTTGATCTCCAACTAGCCTGGCCGAATTCTCCTCTCCCACCTGCCCCAGGATTGCCTTGCATGGAGCACAAAGTGAGGGTCTGGGGAGTGAATAGGAGCGATAATCCCAAAGGATCATTCTAGGGTTCATTCTCCAGCCCTCCTTGACTTTCAGAATCTGGGTGGCTCCCCGCCCGAACGTACGCGTGCATGTGTGAAATCAGATGGGAACACGGGTCTGTGGGGACAACACACAGGCGCATGCGCGGGCGGGGCTACCTGTGTGTTTGCGGGATTGTGAGCGCCCACGAGGGCATCCTCTGGGCATGGGTACGTGCAGAGGTGGAGCCACGGATGGCTTGAGAAGGCTTTGGTCTCCCTCTAACCTATATCGGCGCCTCTCCCTTCCTTTGATGTGGACTGGACGATCTTGCGTAAAGAGCTGCTTGGAGACAGATCCATCTGGGTTGACTCCTAGATAAGACATTCCGGAGCGCAGACTTGTGTACTTGAGTGCTCTTGTACATCAAATTCCGCTTAGAGGGCCTGGGACACAAGTCCCCGTCCTCACGCTGGGGGTGGGGGTGAGGTCGGGGCAAGTACAAAGGGGGCCCTGGCCTCGCTTCTCTCCTGCAAAAGACAGGATCGTGCCTTTCACTAGTCGCCTCGCCCCCACCCCTGTGGGACCGGGGCGGTCCCTTTGTCTGGGCCTCAGACATCCAGTCGGCCACACAAGGACCCCGCCTCCTTCCCGGGCCGTAGGGGCCCGGGGGAGGCCGCGGGAGGGAAAGCTGCGGGTGGAGGAGACCAACCTGGCCCGGACGGTGTGCTCTTGGGCTCCTGCCCACCCCGCCCCCCGCTTCGTTCCATGGGGCACCCCCCAACCCTGGCGGGGATGGGGGTGGGTGTGGGGCGGCGCGGCAGGTAGCGGGCAGGCCCAGCTCCGCCGCAACTCCTCCTTTGTACCTGCCGGGACACGCAGCAGACCAGCGACGAGAGCTACGTGCGGCAGCCCTCGGGGGCGGGGCGGGGGACGTCGGCCTCCCTCCATCTCCCCTCCCCCCATCTCCCCTCCCCCGACCGCTTCCTCCTCCCCGCCGGCCCGGGGCCTCCCGGGCGTCTCTGGGCACCTGCTGCATCCCGCCCCTCCCCCGCGCACCACCCTCGTGGTGCTCGCAGACCATCCCCAGAGCCAGGCTTGGCCGGCCAGTCAGGGTCCAGGCGACCCCTCTGCACGCGGTGCCCGCCATGCCTCCCCCTCCCAGCGCCTGACCAACTCGCACCCCCAGGCCTGGCTCAAAGGCTGCTTCTGGGAAGCTCTCTCAGTTTTAGCCTCTCTCCTCGGGGTGCCCCCTGGGCACTGATCACTCCGGTCGAGGCTCGTCTGCCCTCAAGATCCAGGGTGGGGCCCGGCCCAGGCCCGACCGCCGTACATACAAGTGTCTTCCGGGGGGGAGTGAAGGAGTGAAGTTGGAGACGGGCAGGAAGGAAAACCGAGGTTTCCCGAGCCAGGCGTGGCCCTCTCCAGGGCCCGAGCTGAGGTCTGAGCTTCCCTATCAGCCCCGACTACTGACCCTGGGGCCTCCTCCGTGCCCTGAGACCCTCCATTTACATGACCTACTCAGCCCCACCTCTGGCCTCCCAGCCTTTGTTCAAGCTGTTCCTTCTGCCTGATACGCTCCCTCTCCAGCCGCAAGTGCAAACTGGTCCCTTCCAAGGCCCATCTCTCCCGGAGAAGCAGTACCTGATCCTTGGGGTTTGTCATCAGCGCAACCGACTTTTGTGCCTGGTGCTGTACACATCATGTTGCATTATCCCCTCGTTGTGACCCTGCAAGATAGTGAGTTGACAGACTTCAAGTGGTTTACCTGGGGTTTGAGCTCTGTGCTAGAAAGACATCGAACACCAAAAGACACCCAAAGCATGCTTTCTCCCACCTCACACTATTGCCTTGCTCTCCCAGGCCCTCGCCTGGGGACAACTGTTCCTCTGAACTGCTCACCATCTCCTTGTATTCAGGCCAGAGCAGAGCAGGGCTGCGATGCTTGCTCTAGGACTCAGTCTGGGTCCCCTGTGGTTTTGGGCCTCCTTGGGGAATTTCAGGGGTGAACGTGCTGGGCTGCGGGACATGGTGAGAGGTGAGGTGGGAGTCGAAGGCTTGTGGGGCTTGGGGGTGGGGGAAGGCAGCAAAAAGTGGTGGAGATGCTTTCCCAGGGAAAGCAAGGGCTAGTTTGAATGACAGAGGTTCCCTGGGGAGCAGAGGAAAGCTCTGAGGATGGGAATGTGGGAAGAGGAGGGTGAGAAGGGCGGGGAGGAAGCTGCTTGTGGGGCCCCATCTGCAGCAGCCCTTTCAAGTCCTGCTAAACCAGTAACAATGAAAGGAACTGACCTGGGACACCACAAGCAAAGGATGATTAAAGTAATTCACCGAGGAAATACAAAAACCTCATGAAAATGTTAGAAATCCCGAAGTACAAATGAAAAGGAGATTCCGGCTTTTCTTACCTATAGAATTGGTCAAGACAAAAAAATAATGAAAACACCAGATGTTGGTAAAGCGTGGGGAAGTCAGTGCCTTTTTCTCTGCTGAGGAGATAAATTATACAGCGTTTCTGCGGGAACTTCTGCACATTTTTTTATATACAAAAGCTTTTTAAAAGAGTTATGCTTTGATTTAGCAATTCTACTTCCTGGATGTACCCTAAAATCAAAGATTTTTTTCATCCCAGTCTTATTTATAACTGGGGAAAATTGGAAATTCCTGAAATGTTCAATGAGAGGGAATTGGGTAAATAGATGATGCCACATTCACAGGTGGGAGGCTGTGCAGAAATTAAATATCATGCTCTTGAAGGACATTAAAGATATGAGGGGGCTTCCCTGGTGACACAGTGGTTGAGAGTCTGCCTGCCGATGCAGAGGACACGGGTTCGTGCCCCGGTCCGGGAAGATCCCACATGTCGCGGAGCAGCTGGGCCCGTGCGCCATGGCCGCTGAGCCTGCGCGTCCGGAGCCTGTGCTCTGCAACGGGAGAGGCCACAACAGTGAGAGGCCCGTGTACAGCAAAAAAAAAAAAGATATGAGGAAACACTCAAGATGTGCTGGTAAGTGAAAAGGGGAAGTTATAAAACAGCATGAATCCAACTTTATCCAATGTCTATATAAATATGCACAATGTGTACCGTTGATGGTGCTGGACTGGGTGCGCTACCCTGTGCTAAGAACTTTAGCACAAGCATCACAGCAGCCTTGCAAGGGAGATTCTAGTAACTGCAAGGGGGGAAAAAAGAGACTAAAAGGAAATTCACTAAAATGTTAACAGTAAAATAAGAGGGCATGTGTGTACCCGCCCCCTCCAAGAATTCACTTCCAAAGAGGGCATGTGGTTTTAATTTTCTTCTTTATACTGTCTGATCCTTTCTAAATTTTCTTCAATAGAGATATAGAATAATAATAAAAACATTAGCAATTTAAAAATCACAACAATCATGTGTTCAAAAATATCTCCAGGATCTCTTCTTTTTGGGGTAGGTAGCAGTTTTTTCTTAGTGTTCATTTCCTGGGGCTGCTGTAACAAAGTACCATAAACAGTGGCTTAAAAAAACAAACAAGCAAAACAAACCCAAAATCTGTTGTTTCACAGGTCTGGAAGTTAGAAGTCTGAAATCAAGGTTTTGGCAGGGTTGACTCCTTCTCAGGGTTGTGAGAGCAGGATCTGTTCCAGGCCTGTCTCTTAGCTTCTGGTAGCCTCTGGTGTTCTTTTTTTTTTTTTTTTTTTTTTTTTTTGTGGTACGCGGGCCTCTCACTGTCGTGGCCTCTCCCGTTGCGGAGCCCAGGCTCTGGACGCGCAGGCCCAATGGCCATGGCTCACGGGCCCAGCCGCTCCGTGGCATGTGGGATCCTCCCGGACCGGGGCACAAACCCGTGTCCCCTGCATCGGCAGACGGATTCTCAACCACTGAGCCACCAGGGAAGCCCCACCTCTGGTGTTCTTTGTCTAGTTTCTCCTTGTGTAACTTCACATCATCTTCTCTCTTGGAATATCTGTCTCCGTGTCCAAGTTTCTCCTTTTTATAAGGACACCAATCATATTGGATTAGGACCCACCCTAATGACCTCATTAAAGTTGATTACCTCTTTAAAGAACCTACCTCCAAATAAGGTCACATTCTAAGGTACTAGGGGTTAGGACTTGAACATATGAATTTGGTGGGAACACAATTCAACCTATCACACTGTCCAGCTGGTGTTGCTCCCTCTGAGATGAGTGTGGTAGGGAAGTGGGGGTGGGGAGCCCTCCCTAGGAGGGGGAGTCTATGTTCCTGGACATTCTGGGTCCCACTGGACTTGCCCCACTGTGTGACCTTGGAAAGGTGGTTGTTGGGTTTCAGTTTCCTCTTTTGTAGATTCTGGCTGGTATTTCTTACCTTGCAGGGCTGTTGTGAATGGAGTGATAGGTGAGAAGTGGCTTCCATGGGGCCTGGCACATAGTTTTTCCAGGAAGTGTCCTCTTTCTCCCTTCTCAGTGAAGGTAGCTGGGTGAGCATGGGCCCAGGGACAATCATATAGGGCTTAGTTCAAATTCTAGTCCCATCCCTCACTAGCTGCATGGTCCCTGTGAGCCTGTTTCCTCATTTGTGAGATGGGAAAAATATCTATTCCCATTGAGCTGTTGTACTTTGCTATCTCTGGACATGGGAGCCTCATGACAGGAGATGAATGAAGACTGGTGGAGATAAGATTGGGAAAGCCAAAGCAGGTCAGGATGTTGTGGAAGGCAAGGTGAGAGGAAACGTCAACTGGTTGGGTCCAAGTTAGGTGTCATCTCCTTTAGAAAGTTTTCCTGGAACCTCACGACCTGGATTAGACCTCACCTCCACTCCATCTAGGCTCCCACGGTCTCCTTGGCTGTCTTCTGTCATGGCATTATAGCTGCTTCTCTAGGACTAGAGAAGGCTCCTTGAAGGAAGAGACCATCACCAGTCATACCTGTTAAAGTAGTAAATATGAATGAAAATAGTAAAACCCAGTGCTGGCAGTCTTGCCGGGATCCATGCACACACTTAGTAGTGATATGTATCAACACAATCTTTCTAGAGAACTATCTGGCAATGCCTATTAAAAGCCACACACTTAAGTATAACCTTTGGCCAAGTAAAAGCAGTTTAGGGAATATATTCCAAGTAAATAATGGAAAGGAAAAAAACCTGTATTTGTCTAAAGATGTTTTGAGCTGACTATGCGTCGTGGGGAAAAGTGGCAATAACAGAGCAATGAGTAAGTAAATGACAAAGTATGGTAGATTGGTATACACTGTGACAATCAACACAGTCCAGCCAATAGTAACTGAGCACAAGCATGCTTCAGGTCCTGAACTCTCCCCTGGCCACCTGGGAATCTCTGTCACATCTGATGGGTAGACAGGCAGGAAAACAATCACTGTACAGTGTGAGAGTGTGACAAGAGGAGTGGGGAAAAGTGCACATAGAGGGGTTAACCCCATGGGATGGAAGGTCAGGAGAGCTTCTTACGGGAGTAGATACCTGAGCTGGCTTAAGGCAGATGGTGGTGGGAAGGAGGGTCTTCCAGGCAGTAGAAATAACCTAGACAACGGTGCGGAACATTTGAAAAATGGCAAGTTGTAGGTGTGGCTGGAGGGTGGGATGTGTTCAGGGTTGTTGAGGCTGGAGAATCTGGCAGGGGCCAGATCATAAAGGGCTTTGAATGCTAGTTTGTGCTCTACCCAACAGAGGTAGGAAGCCAGCAGAGATCTTTAAATGCCTGAGCAAGAACATCATCATTGTGATTTAGGAGGCTCAGGCTGTAGCAGTCTGGAGGAGGGACTGGGGAGGCCAGGAGTCAGGGCTCAGGCAAGACAGGGCGACAAGGCCTGGGGATGGAGAGAGCAGGCAGGCTCACAAGGTATTTAAGAGGCAGAAGACACAGCGATTGGTGATTGGCAGGATGCTGGGGAGAGGCAGAGGCAGATTTGTGGCTGGTGGTGCCAACCACCAAGTAGCGAACACGGAAGGAGGAGTCTGGGGTGGAATAAGGTGAATCCAGTTTTGGATCTGTGAATGGTTGGAGGGAGAAGCGGTACTCTGGAAAGTCTCTTAAGAAAGATCTAAGAAGTAGAAAACCAGGAAGACTATCTCAGAAGCCCAGGGAGGAGAGTGGGAAAAGGGCAACTGTATAAAATAGTGCCCACTTCTGGGCAGGGCCTCAAGGGTGTCTCTTCACGTGTCCAGATAGAGGATGCCCCAGGCCCTCCCTGGGCTCCCTGCCTCCTCACCGGGGGGCTCTGCGTGTCCTTTGGTAACCTCAGTCACGTGTGTGTCATTCAGTAACCCTAAGGCCTTTCTGGGTCTCAGTTTCTTCCTCCACGCAAGGGGCATTATAATTCTGCCTGCCCACCAGCAGTAGTCAGAGCTTCAGATGAGAAGCTGCAGAAAGTGCCTCATTAACTGCCCAACGGATGATCTCTGACTCAGCCCTTTTAAGTCTCAGCCTCTTCCAGAGGCTTGTTGGTTATGTTTTCTCTTGTCTTTGGTGGTTCCTTGGCTCAGCCTTTTCTCCTCCAACGATGTGTCTGTTCTGACTTGTTCTGTGGCTGCCGTCAGTCTGTGGCTGACCCATCCCTGGATTTACTGAGTCATCCGTTTAGACTTGATGGGTTGAAGGTGACCCTGTTCTGGGGCCTGCTCCTTGCTCCACTGTCCCTCCCCTCTCTTCCCTGAGTCTTCAAGGTCTTCCCCTTTCTCTGTTACCCTTCCCCCTCCCCCCACCTCGACTCAAGTTTCTACCATATTTTAAAAGAGGAACAAAAATTCCTCTTCTACTTAGTCCCCCTCCAGCTCCCTCTCTATTTGTATTTTTTCTTCACCAAATCTCTGTCAATAATTATCTACATTTCTTTACCCCCCTCTGTCTTTTTTTCTTTTTAACTTTTTATTTTATATTGGAGAACAGTTGATTAACGTTGTTGTGTTAGTTTCAGGCGTACAGCAAAGTGATTCAGTTTTATATATATACATGTATCTCTTCTTTCTCAAATTCTTCTCCCATTTAGGTTGTTATGTAATATTGGACAGAGTTCCCTGTGCTGTACAGTAGGTCCTTGTTGGTTACCCATTTTATTTATTTATTTATTTATTTATTTATTTATAACATCTTTATTGGAGTATAATTGCTTTACAATCGTGTGTTAGTTTCTGCTGTATAACAAAGTGAAACAGCTATACATATACACACATCCCCATATCTCCTCCCTCTTTCATCTTCCTCCCACTTTCCCTGTCCCACCCCTCTAGGTGGACACAAAGCACCGAGCTGATCTCCCTGTGCTATGCAGCTGCTTCCCACTAGCTATCTATTTTACATTTGGTAGTGTATATATGTCCAGGCCACTCTCTAGCTTTGTCCCAGCTTACCTTTCCCCCTCCCTGTGTCCTCAAGTCCATTCTCTATGTCTGTGTCTTTATTCCTGTCCTGCCCCTAGGTTCTTCAAAATCGTTTTTTTTTTTTTCTTCCAGATTCCATATATATGTATTAGCATACGGTGTTTGTTTTTCTCTTTCTGACTTACTTCACTCTGTATGACAGTCTCTAGGTCCATCCACCTCACCACAAATAACTCAATTTCGTTTCTTTTTTTTTTTTTTTTTTTTTTGCGGTACACGGGCCTCTCACTGTTGTGGCCTCTCCCGTTGCGTAGCACAGGCTCCGGACACGCAGGCTCAGCGGCCATGGCTCACGGGCCTAGCTGCTCCGCAGCATGTGGGATCTTCCCGCACCAGGGCACGAACCCATGTTCCCTGCATCGGCAGGCGGACTCTCAACCGCTGCACCACCAGGGAAGCCCCAATTTTGTTTCTTTTTATGGCTGAGTAATATTCTATTAGATATATGTGCCACATCTTTTTTATCCATTCATCTGTTGATGGACACTTAGGTTGCTTCCATGTCCTGGCTATTGTAAATAGAGCTGAAATGAACATTGTGGTACATGACTCTTTTGGAATTATGGTTTTCTCAGGGTATATGCCCAGTAGGGGGATTGCTGGGTCATATGGTGGTTCTATTTTTTAGTTTTTTGAGGAACCTCCATACTGTTCTCCATAGTGGCTATATCAATTTATATTCCCACAACAGTGCAAGAGGGTTCCCTTTTCTCCACACCCTCTCCAGCATTCATTGTTTGTAGATTTTTTCATGATGGCCATTCTGACTGGTATGAGGTGATACCTCATTGTAGTTTTGATTTGCATTTCTCTAATGATTAGTGATGTTCAGCATCCTTTCATGTGTTTGTTGGCAATCTGTATATCTTCTTTGGAGAAATGTCTATTTAGGTCTTCTGCCCATTTTTGGATTGGGTTGTTTGTTTTTTTGATATTGAGCTGTATGAGCTGTATATTTTGGAGATTAATACTTTGCCAGTTGCTTCATTTCCAAATATTTTCTCCCATTCTGAGGGTTTTCTTTTCGTCTTGTTTATGGTTCCTTTTGCTGTGCAAAAGCTTTTAAGTTTCATTAGGTCCCATTTGTTTATTTTTGGTTTTATTTCCATTTCTCTAGGAGGTGGGTCAAACAGGATCTTGCTGTGATTTATGTCAGAGAGTGTTCTGCCTGTGTTTTCCTCTAAGAATTTTATAGTGTCTGGTCTTACATTTAGGTCTTTAATCCATTTTGAGTTTATTTTTATGTATGGTGTTAGAGAGTGTTCTAATTTCATTCTTTTACGTGTAGCTGTCCAGTTTTCCCAGCACCACTTATTGAAGAGGCTGTCTTTTCTCCATTGTATATTCTTGCCTCCTATATCAAAGATAAGGTGACCATATGTGCATGGGTTTATCTCTGGGCTTTCTATCCTGTTCCATTGATCTATATTTCTGTTTTTGTGCCAGTACTATACTGTCTTTTTTTTGCGGTACGCGGGCCTCTCACTGTTGTGGCCTCTCCCGTTGCGGAGCACAGGCTCCGGACACGCAGGCTCAGCGGCCATGGCTCACGGGCTCAGCCACTCCGTGGCATGTGGGATCTTCCTGGACCGGGGCACGAACCTGTGTCCCCTGCATCGGCAGGTGGACTTTCAACCACTATGCCACCAGGGAAGCCCCCATACTGTGTTGATTACTGTAGCTTTGTAGTAGAGTCTGAAGTCAGGGAGCCTGATTCCTCCAGCTTCATTTTTCTTTATCAAGATTGCTTTGGCTATTCGGGGTCTTTTGTGTTTCCATACAGATTGTGAAATTTTTTGTTCTAGTTCTGTGAAAAATGTCATTGGTAGTTGGATAGGGATTGCATTGAATCTGTAGATTGCTTTGGGTAGTGTAGTCCCTTTGTCTTTTTTTAAAAAAATCTGTTTTCTCTTCTCTCTCTTTGCCCTTTGTCTCATTTCTTTGCCATCTGGCTTCCACTCCCACCCCTCCCCTGAAACTCTTTTTTTTTTTTTTTTTTTTTTTTTTGCGGTACGCAGGCCTCTCACTGTTGTGGCCTCTCCCGTTGCAGAGCACAGGCTCCGGACGCGCAGGCTCAGCGACCATGGCTCACGGGCCCAGCCGCTCCGTGGCATGTGGGATCATCCCAGACCAGTGGCATGTGGGATCATCCCAGACCAGGGCATGAACCTGTGTCCCCTGCATCAGCTGGCGGACTCTCAACCACTGAGCCACCAGGGAAGCCCCTGAAACTGTTTTTAATGATCATTGTGGAAGGTTGAATGCTGGCCCCTGAAACAATATGTCCAAGTCCTAAACTGTGGAGCCTGTGAAAGTGAACGTATTTGGAAAAAAGGGTCTTTGCAGATGTAATTAAGTTAAGGCCCTCTAGATGAGATCAACCTGGATTTAGGGTGGGCCTTACATATGATGACAGGTATCTTTACAAGAGGAAGTCAGAGGGAGATATGATGCTGGGGTACAGAAAGGAAGGCCATGTGACTGCAGAGGAAGAGAATGGACTTATACACCCATAAACCAAGAAACTTCAAGGATTGCTGGCAGCCATAAGAAACAAGGGGGTTCTTGGGCAGAGGCTCAGAAGGAGTCAACCCTGAAGACGCCTTAATGTCAGACTTCTGGCCTCTAGAGCTGTGAGACAATACACTGCTGTTGTTATAAACCCCTCAGCTGTGGTGACTTATAGGCAGTCCAAGAAGCTAATTCAGTAATGATAAGAGCCCCCAACCTTATGGAGTGCCTGCCCTGTGCTGGACACAGGTTTAAGTGCGTTGCATGTATTACTCCATTTAATTCCCCAACCCTATGAAGTAGATGTGCAGTAATAAAAGCAATGTCAACATGTAACCAGATACTGAGAGTTTGCCATGTCTCTGGCATTTAAAAATTGAACCCTCAAAAAAAAAAATTGAATCCTCCACCTGAGCAGTATGTTTTATTATTTTTCTCTTTTACAAATGAGGAGCCTGCAGACCAAAAACTTATATAATTTGCTCAAGGTTACACAATGAGCATGTAGTAGAGCCAAGATTTCAACCCTGATAATTCCTGTGGGTGCCGTTAACCACTTTGCCCTTCTTCTCAGGCCACTGGTGGAGAGGGAACAAAAAAGGCTGAGGGGTGAACTGACCCAGAGCTGTGTTTTGTACAATTGGAGGGGTGGAAGGGGCCAAGGCACTGGTGAGTTTGGGGAAAGACTTGTGGGGTTGGTAGGGTAGGTGTGGCTTGGAGGAGCCAAGAGACAGGGAAGAGGAGATTGGAGAGCTTGATAACCTCCTAGAGCAGATGCCTCTGAAGCAAGAAGGTGAGAAGTGTCTGTGGTCACCCTGGGGACACTGGAGTTGAAGATCCCAGAGCCTGAGCCATTCTGGGTGATGTTAAGGTCTAGTTGTGGCCGTGGAGTAAGCCACTGAATGAAAGTGGGGCAGTGGGGGTAGGGGGTGGGGGTGGGGGGCGGGAAGATGGTCGGTAGACTCCACATGGTCAAGAGATCTGGAGGGCAAATTGCATACCGAGGGACCTGAGAGACTGCTCCTGAGTTCAAAGGGTTAAGCAATCACTCTTTGTGCTTATCATAGAATCAATGAAACCTGAGCTGGTTCTTGAAAAATAGATAGGGGATGACAGCCATGGAAAGCAAGAAGGGCTTCTAGGTAACAGACCCAGAAAGAAGAAACACATGGAAGGGTGAATGCATGGGGCATCTAGTTTATAGTTTAAGTTGGCTAGAGTTTAGGGTGCATGAAAGGGTGTGATGGGACTTGAGCTTTGAAAGTGTCCTAATTTGGGTACCCTCCAAAGCTGTTGCTGAATCAAGGATTTAGGTGTAAGTACTGTATTTGAGAGGATGTCCCCAGGAATTCCCTGGCAGTCCAGTCATTAGGATTCAGCGCTTTCACTGCTGAGGGCCCAGGTTTCCCTGGTTGGGGAACTAAGATCCTGCAAGCCGCGAAGTGTGGCCACAGAAAAAAAAAAAAAAAGTGTCCTACGGAGGCATGAGGAAGCTGGAGTATTTATCTATCAAATCTGATCAGTCCCATGATCCTGCTCAGATGGTTGAGCGTGTTCCTGCTGCCACAGAAAGCTTTTGGGCAAAGAGGTGTAGGTGCTTGGGCTTCTCTGGTGGCGCAGTGGTTGAGAGTCCACCTGCCGATGCAGGGGACACGGGTTCGTGTCCCGGTCCGGGAAGATCCCACATGCCGCGGAGCGGCTGGGCCCCTGAGCCATGGCTGCTGAGCCTGCGCGTCCGGAGCCTGTGCTCCGCAACGGGAGAGGCCACAACAGTGAGAGGCCCGTGTACCGCAAAAAAAAATAAATAAATTATAAAGTCCATTTTAAAGCACCTACTATGTGCCATGTGCTTTGTCTACATTATCACTTGTCTCTCACAGACATACTGGCAGGTAGGTGCTATTATTACTCCATTTTATCCATGGGGAAACAAAGACTTAGGGAGGCTGAATCATGGGTACACTCAGCGTCACACACAATAAGTGGAGATCAGCTCTTTTTGACAAAGCTCTTTCTCTACACTCTATCTACCTGCACATGTCATAATGGCCTCAGGGAAATAAGTAAAATGCCAGCAACAGTCCTGGGTCAAGGCTCAGCCTTTAAGCTTCTAAAAGATGTTTGCTCATGAGTGTGCCAAGTTCTGGAGAGAACTTTGAGAGTCTGAGACAGACAGCATCCCCACTGGACAGATGAGAAGGCCAAGGTCCAGAGACATGACACAAAGCTTGTTCCTACCTCTTGACCCAAATTGCATTCTCGGACCTTTCCCATCCTGGACGCACATGTCAGCAGGGAGGTCAGAGAGGAGAAGGAGAGCCAGTGGAGTCTGACCAAAGACCGTGACCGGGAGAAGGAGAGGAGGGGGTGTTGGAAGCTCATCTGGGTCCAGGCATTCACACACTATTATCAGGAGCCTTTCTCTCCAACTTTTGGCTCAGCTTTCTTCTGTACTGGCTTCATTTTTAGAAGGGCTCTCTTTGCGCTTAGCAGCCCACACAAAAAGAGCATTTCTCCCCTTAACACATCCAGCAAGGGATCCAAGATAGATTTTCAGTGGCTCGGTTGGCGTATGTGCCCATCTCTGGACCAAGCATATTGTATGTAGGGCGATTGAACCTGCTAACTGGTCACAGTTAGGTTATGTACCCAGCTCCGAAACCAAGAGAAAAGGTAAGCCCACCCAAACCCAAAGGGAAGTCAGATGCTATCTTTGTCCAGACACTGAACAGAAAGAAGCAACAGATATCTTCTATACTATGACCCCCACCCCCATTCTCCAGGTAAAGAAACTGAGGCTCAGCAAACAGAAGTGCCTTGCCAAAGGTTATACTAGTATCTGGTATGGTAGAATATTTTTTTAATAAATTTATTTATTTTTGGTTGCATTGGGTCTTTGTTGGTGCGTGTGGGCTTTCTCTAGCTGCGGCAAGCGGGGGCTACTCTTCGTTGTGGTGCGCGGGCTTCTCACTGTGGTCGCTTCTCTTGTTGCGTAGCACGGGCTCTAGGGCACACAGGCTTCAGTAGTTGTGGCATGCAGGCTCAGTAGTTGTGGCTCGCGGGCTTAGTTGCTCCACGACATGTGGAATCTTCCCAGACCAGGGCTCGAACCCATGTCCCCTGCATTGGCAGGCAGATTCTTAACCACTGTGCCATCAGGGAAGTCCCTGGTATGGCAGAATTTGAACCCAGGTGTCTTTCTCTGTAACCTGTGCTCCTCTAGGACAGCGGACACAGTCTTTCTCGTTCTTGGGTCTCCCCCTGCACTCCCCCTCCAGATCTTAGCCCATAATGGGTCCTCTTTTCCAGTGCTACTCAAAATGTGGTCCATAGACTATGCTGGTCTGCACACTAGTTGTTACCAGTCCATTGTGAGTTAAGTACCAACGTTCTGAGTAAGCATTTAGAAACATTTTGTAGCAATTTGAAATCCAAGTGTGGTAGTACAAAAAGATAGGTCTGAGGTACATTGTAAATAATTTGAGAGGCATCGCTCTATCTGGTTATCTCTTTTTTAAAAAATATTTTACATTCTCCTCCATTATAGGTTATTACAAGATACTGAGTAGAGTTCCCTATGCTATACAGTAGGTCCTTGTTGGTTATCTATTTTATATACAGTAGTGTGTATATTTTAATCCCAAACTCCTAATTTATCCCACTCTCCCCCCACCACTGGTAACCACAAGTTTGTTTTCTGTCTGTTAGTCTATTTCTGTTTTGTAAATAGGTTCATTTGTATCTTTTTTTTAGATTCCCCATATGTGATATCATATGATATTTGTCTTTCTCTGGCTTACTTCACTTAGTATGATAATCTCTAGGTCCATCCATGTTGTTACAATGACATTATTCCATTCTTTTTTTTATGGCTGAGTAATATCTCATCACGCATCACGTGTATGTATATATATGTCTCACATCTTCTTTATCCATTCATCTATCGATGGACATTTAGGTTGTTTCTATGTCTTGGCTATTGTAAACAGTGCTGCTATAAACATTGGGGTCCATGTATCTTTTCCAGTTATGATTTTCTCTGAGTATATGCCCAGGAGTGAGATTGCAGGATCATATGGTAGCTCTGTTTTTAGGTTTTTAAGGAACCTCCGCACTGTTCTCCACAGTGGCTGTATCAATTTACATTCCCACCAACAGTGCAAGAGGGTTCCCTTTTCTCCACACCCTCTCCAGCATTTGTTGTTTGTAGATTTTCTGATTGATGCCCATTCTGACAGGTGTGAGGTGATACCTCACTGTAGTTTTGATTTGCATTTCTCTAATAATTAGTGATGTTGAGCAGCTTTTCATGTGCCTTTGGCCATCTGTTTGTCTTCTTTGGAGAAATGTCCTTGGTTATCTCTTGTATTAAGGCATGAGCAAAGGAAGCCATGATGGCATTAGTGGGTCCTCCACAGGGAGGCTCCGGTGTGCAGAGTGTCCATCCCACCATTCTGATTGCGGTTTTGTCATCTGCTGGCAAGGGAAATCTTCCTAGGAACCCCACCCTTAGTGCAGGCTGCTGCAGCTCATGTGCCTCTCCTGCCTACCAGAGGGCGGGCAAGGAGGCTCAGGCCCAAGCAGCTCCACTGCCCAAGGGCTCTTGATTCTACTCCAGCTGGAAAGTGGCTGATTCTGTCCAGAGCCCGTGAGCACCTACCGCTGTCAGTCAGGGCCCCACCTGCCCTGTGTTTCCACACTGTGCCCTGGAGGGAGGGTGATGGCTGACACAGGCTGTCCTTCAAAAGCCACCCTAAGACCAGACGGTTTATTTTTAAGTGGAGGTGGAAGGTCAGCACCAGGATTGTGCTGCCACCTCCTGTCTTGACACTGGGCCTCCTTGAGTTGGCAACAGGGATGGGACATGGCTCCTACCCTTGCTTCCCCATTGACTGGAAACTCTCTGATGCCTTGGGTCAACAGAGCAATTCTACGCATGAGTATTTCTCAAAGCCAAGATGACTCAAGTTGGCAAGTGTGAACCAGAGAAGAGGCCCAGAAGCCAGTTTGGTCCTTCAGTGGGAGGTTACAGGTACTCCATCCTGGCTATGCTTTCCCTTGCCTGTTCTGTCGTGTCTGGTGCAGTGAAAAGAGCCCTGCTACCCTGAGTTAGAAGCCCAGGTATGCTGTTTTGTTGAGTAATTTTGGGCCATTCACATAACCTTTCTGTACCTCAATTACTGCATTTAGAAAAGGCTAGAACACCCACCTCAGACTGATTCTGAAGACGAATGGAGATAATGCAGCTGGTATGCACAGGCCCTCCAAGCGTGGGAGTGGATATGAGAATGTTTCCTCCCTTCCAGGCAGCTGGGAAAACTGACGAGGACTCTGACTTGGAGTTGGACAGACCTGGTTCTTGCTCAGGCTCAATCACTTCCCACTGTGTGACCATGGCTAAGTTTCTTAGCTTCTCTGAGCCTCAATGACCTCATCTATAAAGAGCAAAATATCCACTTGCAAGGTTGTTGTGAGGATTGAATGCAATCAAACATACAGAAAAGCATGGCACACAGTAAATGCTCAGCAGATGCTCATTAATTTAACACATTTTTCTTACTAATGATGGAGACTGGGTCCACCAGGTCAGGCATCGGGAATACCATGGTGAGCAAAGACAGACCCCCTCCCTTGCCTAGGACTTTAGTGAGGGAAATGACATTGTAAGGGAAACAGATAGGCAGACAGATAATCAAGTCACACCCAAGTGGCACATATTACAGAGAAAGGTACAGAATGATAAGTGAAGATGTGACAAGATAATTTAGCCAACTTAGGGGCATCAAGGAGGGCTTTCCTGAGGAGGTGATAATTGTGCCAGGGTCTGACGCATGAACGAGAAGAAGTTCCGGACAAGAAACAACATATGCAAAGCTCTGTGATGGGGTGAATCCCAGTAAATTAAAGGGACTGAGCAGAGGCCAGTGTAGTGAGAACTCAGGGAACGAGAGGGTGTGGGGTAAGGCAGGGGTGTAGAGGAAAGGAGAGGCCAGACCTTGCAAGCCTTGTAGGTTGTGTTATGGATTTTAGTTGTCTGTATTTTAAGTGGGGGTGGGGATCACATGATCATTCTTGCTTTCAAAAAAGATCCCGGGCTTCCCTGGTGGTGCAGTGGTTGAGAGTCAGCCTGCCGATGCAGGGGACACGGGCTCGTGCCCCGGTCTGGGAAGATCCCACATGCCGCGGAGTGGCTGGGCCCGTGAGCCATGGCCGCTGAGCCTGCGCGTCCGGAGCCTGTGCTCTGCAACCGGAGAGGTCACAACAGTGAGAGGCCCACGTACCGCAAAAAAAAAAAAAAAAAAAAAAAAGATCCCTCTGGCTGCAGCTGAGAGGTGAAGTGTGTGCACCAACGTGGATAGAGTTGGCTCTTGGGAGACCCTTGCTACGGTGCGGGACTGAGGAAGGAGTTTTGGGCTAAGGCGGTGATGATGGAGATGGAGAGGAGGGGACAGAGATAACTGAGGACGTGAAATGGATGGTACTTGGTGTAGCATTGCCCAAGTGTGTCGAGGACACTTCTAGACTCCTGTCTCACACTAGCACTTGACTGGTGCTACCAGAATAGGAGCAGGTTTGGGGGAATAAGCTCATGAGTCTGGTTTTGGATGGGTTGTATTTGAGGTATTTCTGAGATGTCTAAGGAGCAATTACCATTCTTCATTGGATCTGGTACGGTACAACTCACAAGTACCTTTATCAAGAGCATTTTCAGCGAGTGATGGAGCAGGGAGCTTGTAAAGGGGCTCAAAGAGACTCATGGGGGTGATGGAGGTATTCATTATCTTCATCGTGGTGGTGGTTTCATGGGTGTAGACATATGGCGAAACTTACCAAGTTGTACACTTTCAATATGTGCAGCTGATTGTACATCAGTTATACCTCGCTGAAGCTGTCAGGAAAGGTGAGCGGAGCTGAGAAAGTGGAGACAGAGGTCTGTGATGGAGGTTAGAAACACAGAGAGTGGTTGCTGGAGAAGATGTGAGGTTGAGGGAATTGGCTTTTGTTTTTGTTTAGCAAGGTGATTTGAATGTGTTTAAAGGCTAACAGGAAAGATGTGATGGAGAAGTAAAGTTAGAAAATCCAAGAGAAAGAAAGGATAATAAGAAATACTAGGTCCCCAAGAAAGGGGGAAGGCAGGGCACCAAAAGCCAGGTGGAGAACTGGGCTTTGATGAGAATGTCAGCTCCTGTGCTGAAATAGAAAGGGAAAGTGAAGAGGATAGGTGTAGGGTTGTGTGTGTGTGTGTGTGTGTGTGTGTGTGAAGATAAGGAATAGTGTTTTCTTTCTCTGTCAGGTAGAAGGTGCAGTCACCACTGAGGATGAGGAAGCAGGTTTCAGGAGCATGGTGAAGGTGTGAAGTGGCCACTGGAGGGTGGTTGGTTATGGGCAGTGTCCAAGGCCCATTTGATATGAGGGTCCCAGAGTTACAGGGAAGGCCTCTGCCCTGTGGTGTGCAGTTCTCAGCAGTGTTTGGCTGCTGGGCAGAGGAAGCCACAGGAACAGATAAGGAGGGGTTTGCTCAACCAATGAGATCTAAAGACAGAGGGGCAAGAGAATTCATGGCATTAGCAAGACTGTTATTGAAATTTCGGACCTCAATGCTGAGCTGTAATAAAGGACATGACTCACAAGTGTTAGACTCTATCATCAAGTAGGTAAGAGATAACAAGCGTTGGTGAGGAAGTGGAGAAAAGGGAACTCTTGTCCACTGTTGATGTGAATGTAAATTGGTGCAGCCACTATGGAAAAATAATGTGGAGGTTTCTCAAAAAAATTAAGAATAGAACTACCATATGATCCAGCAATTCCACTTCTGGGTATATATCCAAAGGAAATGCAAACAAGATCTCGAAGAGATATTTGCACTCCTGTGTTCGTTGCAGCATTATTCACAATAACGAAGAGACGGAAACAACCTAAGTGCCTGTCAATGGATGAATGGATAAAGAAGATATGGTATATATACAATGGAATATGATTCAGCCATGAAAAAGAAAGAAATCCTGCCATTTGTGATGACATGGATGGCCCTTGAGGGCATTATGTTAAGTGAAATAAGTCAGAGAAAGACAAACACTCCACAATATCACTTATATGTGGAATCTAAAAACAGAACAAAACAAAAAAGTCAGACTCATAAAAAACAGTAGAAAAGTGGTTGTGAGCAGCTGGGGGGAGGGGAAGGAGAAAAACATGAGGAAGAAGAGGGTGAAGGACTGGAAGAACAAAGAGGGCCAGTGGCTGGAGATGCCTGTGTGATGAAGAACAGGTGGAGGGGACCTGTGCAGTACATGTGGTGGGAGAGTGGAACTGTGGTCAGAGGGTGGGATGTCCGAGTTGTGATTTTTAGAGCTGAAGGCATTGTAGTTGTGGCAGGTGGGGACGTGGGAAGTGGTGAATGACTGAGCAGGTGAATGAGTGAATATACGTATGTGGTCACCTGAGCCATTTTCTTTCTCCAGTTAGCCCAACAGCCTGTCATTTTTTTTTTAATTTTTAAAAATCCTTTAGTTCTCAATAACCTGACCCCAAACCCCTCAACTTTTTCAGTCTTTCTTCATGTTTCAGCTCAAATTGTCCCTTCCACCAAGAAGCCTTCCCTAATTCCTACTCCAGGAGGGGTACTTGTGAGAATTAAACACCCTCTGAGGTAGAGAGATGCCCTACACCATAATCTCCTCGTCTGTGTTCCTATATGTTCCCCATCCTGGTTGAAACTCCATGGCAGGCACTCGTTCTAATTATTATAAGTAATCATAAATGGCAGCTCGCATCCACTGAGTGCTTATGTGTCGAGCTCTGTGCTGAGCTGTACCATACATTTCCCTACTTTATCCCCATTTCACAATAGGTTTTGGGGTGTGATGACACCCTCTTTATCAGATGAAGAAGTTAATACTACAAGAGGGAAAGTGCCTTGCCCAGGGTTGTGTTACCACAAGTAGTGGTTTTGCTCATCTTTGCATCTCTACTCCCAGAGCAGAGAAGGGTGATGATTGGTGAACCACCCAGGTGTTCTGTCTGGTTCTCTCATCCTGCCCAATTCCAGCTGCCTGAGTCACACCTGACCCTCAGCACAGTGCCCATATGGCCCTCAACTTCCACATAGCACAGAACCAAGTATAGAAGGGCTCTCTGCAGTGAGCTAGTCCAGCTTCCCTGTTCATGCTGAGACCCCTGTTATGGATTGAATATTTGTGTGCCTCCCCCCCAATTCATATGTTGAAGGCCTAACCCCCCAAGGTGATGATATTTGAAGATGGGCCTTAAGGAGGTAATTAGGGTTAGATGAGGTCATGAGAGTGGGGTCCTCGTGATGGGATTAGTGCCCTGATGAGAAGAGACACAAGAACCAGAGCTCTGTCTCCCTCCCCCACCCCCGCTTTCTGCACATGCACTAAGGAAAGGCCATCTGAGAACACAGTGAGAAGGTCACCATCTGCAAATGAGGAAAAGAGGACTCACCAGAAACCAAATTGGCTGGCACATTGATCTTTGACTTCTCAGCCTCCAGACAGTGATAAATAAATGTCTATCATTTAAGCCACTTAGTGGTATTTTTTTTCTGGCAGCTTGAGCAGACAAATACAATCCCTCTTCTATATCCTCTCAAAGTGCTCACACTTTTTTTCCCCTTGTACCAGAGAGCTTACTACTTCCCTGAGGCAGCCATCCATCTTGGAAGAGCTCTGCCTGTGGGTAAGTTCCTCCATCTTCAGGGAGGAAATCTGCCCATCAAGGCATCCACACAACAATCCACTGGACCCCACAGAACAAGGCCATTCACTCTTCCCCAATACCCCTTCAGATATTTGCAGGCAGAGACCATGACCATCCCATCCATTTTAGGTTTCCACGGGGACAGAGGCCATGTCTGTCTTGTTTTTTTGCATGTCCTCACACCTTCCACAATGCTTGCCCCAGAAGAAAAGCCTGTCAGTTATTTGTTAGTTGAATGATCAAAACTACTTTTCTCCAGGTTAAGCATTTCCAGTTCCTTTAACTGTACTTCCAAGAACTTGGTTTCAAGCCTTTTCTCCATTCTTTTTCCCCACCATGCTTCCATGTTCATCTTTCAGAACTGAATTTTTGTTTCTATCAAAGAATGGGGTGTTGATTCTTGCAGCTTGACAAACTGTCAAACATTCCTCCTACATCTTCCCTCTTGCTGTACTCCTCTACCTTCTTTATCTTTCCACATTACATACTCCTCAAATGTATGTAATGCAAGGAAAAAGCAAGGAAAAGGAAAAGAAGAGCTGACACTTGTTTATGTTCCCTAATGCTACCCCCAAAGTGCTCCATGCTGTTCAGAGGAGTCTAACCTAAGATAGGAGGAGAGGCAGGTGGTGTGGGTGTTCAGGACCAGAGCTCTGGAACACAGAAGGACAGATTGCAAATCTCAGCTCCCCCACTCCAGAGCTGTGTAACCAGGCAGGTAGAAACCTGTCTGAGCCTGGGACTCATCACTGGTAAATACCACTTCCCTCCTGCTTCCACCTCAGGGCAAGAGTAAATGAGAACATCGATTGCTGAGACAATGCCCTTAGCAGGGTGCCAGCACATGGTGTCCAGAATATTGACGATGGTGAAGGAGAAGTGAGGGAGACAGTGGGTCCTGCAGTAGAAGGATGATGGAGTCTCAGTCAGAAGGAGCTAGATTCAAATTCCAGCTCATTCACTCACTAGCTGGTCTCCTTGGACAAGCAACTTTGCTTCTCTGAGCTTCAGTGTCCTCATCTGCAAAAATGGAGATGCAAGGTGGATGGGAGGACTCATTGGGTGGCATGAAAGTCCCCAGCATGGCGAAAGATCCTCAGCAGATGTTTGTTCTTTGTCCTTTCCCATATGGTATGAGCTCCTGTATCTCCCTCTCAAGGAGTCATTCAGGAGGGAGGCCTGATTCCCTTGAATAGACAGGGGGCTACATCACCGTGGAGGAAAAAGCGCAGGCTCGCTGGGCTGTCACAAGGAAGGCATGTGTCCTTTACAGCACGAGACCAGTCCCCTTGTGTGCTCTGGCACCCCTTTTCCCAGTGCTTCCCACCATCTACTCCTTCACAGCAGTGTTATCCTGGACCGACTGAACTTGCTGCTGAACAGAAGCACATAGTACATACTTGAATATTTATTGAGTGAATAAATGAATGTGAGAGAATAAAGCTCAGTCCTTTTTTTTTTTTAACTGGCAGACCTAAGTCACTATTCATCTTGCATTTGTAAATATTTTTAAATTATAAAAGAAATATATGTTGCTTCTAGAAAAACAATTAGAAAATACAGCTGTTCAAAAAGAAAAAAAGAACAACCCCATGCAATCCTACTGTCCAGCCATACCCACTGGTGTTAATAACTTGCCATATCGATCCTTCCAGGCATTCTTCTAAGCAATCGCATTTCAATATCAGTTGTTTTGGGAATTTCATATTGTTTGAGAACTGGTCTTATTTTTCTTTTCACTTTGTAATATTGTGGATGTCTCTCCATGTCATTGCAAATTCTTCTAAGACATCTTTAGATTTTACTATTTGTGTGGTATTGCATTGTATGAATATTCTATAGTGGATGCCGTGTGTTACTTTACACACAAACCCCTCTTTGACCTACCCTGCAGGTGCTGAGCGGTGTGTGGTGTGTGTGGTGGTGGAAAGCAGGGCTCTGAGGTCAGGCTGCCTGTTAGGAAAACTCTTCAGTTTCCCCATTTGTAAAATGGGGATAAGAATACCTTTTTATGAACTTGCCAAGAAGATGATATGAGTTAATATATGAAAAGTGCCGAGCACAGAGAATGCCTGGCATATGGTATGTAATCAACAAATGGCAGCTATTATCATTAATATTGTAAGGAAGTTATGTTTAGCTCCAATTTGTAGATGAGGAATCACCTAACAAATAGCTGGAATGACTTGCCCATTGACACAGTTCAACAGAGTCTAAACTCTGGCTCCAAAGGGAACTAGAATTTGTTTAGCATCTGTAAGGCACCACACACTACAGTGGGCATTTTGCATAATTTTGGATAATGTCACCTTGCACCATTTAGGGTCCAGCAAATATGGCATATAGAATATTCTAAATCATACTGTCTCATGGATATTGTTGTCCTTGTTTGGTGGAAGGAAACTTGAGACCTACAGAGGTTGAGGGACTTACCCAAGTTCTCACAATGAGCAAATGGCAGGGCTGGGATTGGAACCCTTAACTGCCGTGTTTGCCAGTCTCTCAAGCAAGTCTCAGAAGTGACTTGCTCAAGGTGTCACCATAGTTTTTACTCTGTCATACTACCTCCCCAAATAGTCTTGTGGAATTTTCCAGGAATCTGGGGCTGGAAGTGACCTCTATGGTCATTAGACACTTGAGGAAGATGACCAAGACAGCAATATCCTGACTGTCAAAAGATCACACTCAGGGACCCAGAAGGCCAAGGAGGTGAAATACGAGAATCCCAGGCTGGAGGTCAGAAGTCTCTCTCAGCAGCATCCCCTCCCCCCGCCCTGCGTGGCCCTTCCCTCTCCCTTTAGCCCAACAGGAAGGGGCCGTTGCTGTTTGCTTTAGGAAGAGCTCACACAAAGAGACGATGCCACACCTTACCCTGGCCCCTCATTTTTCCTCTGCTCCAAACAGTGAAAGTAGGAGTAATAATAATGATCATGATAACACTTATTGAGCGTTTATTATTTATCATGTGCTAAGGGCTTTTCACATGTTCCCTCCCCCCAAAGTTAATCTTCACAATAGCCTCTAAGGTGTGGGCTGTCATCATTCCTGTTTGACAGAGGAGGAAACTGAGGCTCAGAATGAGCAAGTAGTTTGCTTTAAGTAGTTTGCCTCTGCAGTGAAGGGGCCTTGGCTGGACCCCAAGTCTGTCTGATTGCAGAGCCCTCAGTCTTAGTCAGTATCCTGGATGCAAAGTCAACATTGGTACTGGGGACACTGTGGCAAAGGGACACCACTGCTTCACCAGTGTAGCTGGAGAAAAGAAGAATATGGAAGTAGCCCCTGAGATGGGGGTCTGAGTTATGACTTGTCCTTGGTTTCCAGTATGACCTTGGGCCGATGACTTACCCTCTCTGTGCCTTGAGAGACCTCAGGAAAGCAGAGGTGAGGCTAAGAGGCCCCACGGCCACCTCTGGGCTGTGTGATGATGGCAGGAGAAGGAAAGCAGGCGCAGGAGAAAGAAAGCCGGCACAGGAGAGTGCCTCCAAGGGCCGAGTGAGTGATCAGGACCCGCCTGGGCCCCACTGCCAGCTCTGTGACCTCCACTCGCTGTTAAGAGCATTTAAGTTTACTTCTACCTGAAGTTAAGTTGTAACTGTAATTGTAAAACAATGCTGGTTGGGAAAAAAAAAGTACATATGAAATATTTCTTCAAAAAAAAAAGAGCACCTGGCTTTGGGTCAGAAGGTCTGTGTTTTGGCCTGAACCTCTCATTACCAAGGGTGTGGAGTGAAGTCCAGTCTTCCCCAGCTGGAGCTGGGCCCCAGGTCCAGTTCCATCTCTCTCTGGCCTCGGTCTCGCAATCTGTGAAATGAGGGCATTTTTCACATAGCGTGTGACACACTGGCCATGGCGCACTCCTGTGGGGCGCACCTCAGTTCTTGTCCTAATGCCTCTCTCGGCCCAGACTTGCTGTCTGGGCAGGTGGTGGAACGGCCTGGGCCGCCGGGTCCTGGCCGCGGTGGGGAAGCAAGGGATGGGGGCTCAGGTGGGCAGAGGAAAGGAGAGGGGCACAGTGCCATGAGACAAACCACGCCTGGCTTGGCCCCTGCATCCCCCCTGAGTGGTGTGGAGGGCCTGGCCTGAGATCAGAGGTCCACCCGCGTCAGCCCCGGCCCGGCCCTCGCGTCAGGAGGCGCCTTCTCAGCGCAGAACAATGCGAGTTCTTTGAAGGGCTGGGCAGCAGGGGATGGGTGTTTCTCCAAACACAGGGCCTCCTTTGCAAAACAGGCTTTGATTCCCAGGCCCGGAGGCCCCAGGTGCCTGTTGGGCGGCAGGCGGGGGCTGGGGGCTTTGTTTGGCAGGAAGAGGGGCCTTGGAAACTCAGGAACAAAGCCCGGGACAGAGCTGGCTAGGGCTGCAGACCGGCCTGGGCAGATAGGTCAGGGCTGGGGTGCCAGTGGGGAAGTGGACCGTATGTCTCCGGCCAGCCCCTTTTCAGCTGGGCTCGCCCAGGGTATTTCTGGCCTCCTCTCACGGTGGGTCCAGCTCTCTCACGTATACAGCGGGTGCTGTTGGACCTCCAGGCTGTCGTGGTGGTCCATTGGTTCCCAAAATATCTGTTTAGGAATGAAGTGGGTAAAATGTGGAGTCCAGAATTCAAGAGGAGGGGAGCAAAAAGCGCTAACTCAGAGTCCACTGGCCTGCACTCAAGGACCTAGGTCACCTAGGCCAGACACTGTGCTGGGTACGTGACATGCATGTGTCTCTGAGTTAATCCTCATTTTCTCACTTGACAATGACCTATAAGGCCCCACAGGACCTCTCTGAACTCACCTCCTGTCACTCTCCCTCCCCATCGCTCGCTCCACTCCAGCTATCCTGGCCTCCTTTCCAGAACACACCAGGCATGTTCTGGCCTTAACATCTCCACACTGACATGTCCCTCTGCCCAGAAGGCTCTGGCGTGGCTGACCCCTCACTCCTTCACGCCATGGCGCCCAGTGAGACCTACCTTCCCTTGACCACTCTGCAGGTCGTGCCTGCCAGCCCCCTGAGCTTTCATCCCCCATGGCCCACTTTTCTTTTTTTCTTTTTTTTTTTTTTTTTGCGGTACGCGGGCCTCTCACTGTTGTGGCCTCTCCCATTGCAGAGCACAGGCTCCGGACGCTCAGGCCCAGCGGCCATGGCTCACGGGCCCAGCCGCTCCGCGGCATGTGGGACCTTCCCGGACCAGGGCATGAACCCGTGTCCCCTGCATCGGCAGGAGGACTCTCAACCACTGCACCACCAGGGAAGCCCTCCCATAGCCCACTTTTTTCCCTCTTAACATAATACACAGTTACTTATTTATTGTGCTGGTTATTGACGCTCTGTCTCTCAACTAGAAGGTTAAGCTACACTGAGTCAGGTACTTTTGTCAGTTTTATCCACTTATGGACCCCCTACACCTCCAACAGAGCCTGGTACATAGTTGGCACTTGCAAAGTTAATTTTATGTCAACTTGGCTAGGCCATGGTGTACAGTTGTTTGGTCAAACGCACATCTAGATGTTGCTGTGAAGGTGTCTGTAGATATGATTCATATTTTCAATCAGCTGAGTCTAAGTAAAGCTGATTACGCTTCATAATGAGTGGATGGGCCTCATCCAATCAGTTAATGGCCTTAAGAGCAAAGACTGAGGTTTCCCGAAGCAGTAATTCTCCTCAAGACTGTCACATAGAAACGCTGCCTGAGTTTCCCACCTGCCATCCTGCAAAATTTGGACTCAAGACCTCAATGTCAATTCTTACCTGAATTTTCAGACTTCTAGCCTGCCCTACAGATTTCAGATTTGCCAGCCCGTTAAAAGAAGGGGAATTTGCCAGTATCTGAAAAGCTCTCTCTCTTTCTCTGTCTCAAACCTATTGGTTCTGTTTCTCTGTAGAACCCTGACTGATAAAGAGCTAAGAAATACTAGAGTTGAACTGTACGAAATGGCTGTTTTTGTAAGAAAATGATTAAACATCAGCAATTTCAAATTGTTCAACCCATTATTGTTGAATGAATAAAAGAATGAATTGTAAAGCAATCGTGAGGCAGGTGTTATCTTATGATAGGGAAACCAAGGCTCCCAGAGATAAAGCTGCTTGCTTAGAAAGGCGCAGTGACTAAGTGGCAGGGCTGGGATTTAAACCTCAGGCTGATTCCAAGGCCAGTGCTCCTAACAAACGCAGCAGCTTCTGCCTTCTTTAACCCACCAGCCAACCACAGGGCTGGAGTTCCCAAGCGGGGTACATCACCTTTTGGACCTCGGTCTGAGAGGTCAGTCGAAGAGTGGCCGGGGGTCTGGATGAGTTTAAATGCCCCCCAGTTGCAAGCTCTGTAGTGGCCGTGACCTGGCTCTGCCAGCCTTGGGGCTGCTGGTGGCCTTCCTTGGTCCCAGGGTCTTTCCGTAGCTGCTGGTGGCCCACTTGGCCCCCATCTCTAAGGGAAAGTCTGAAGGGAAACTGACAGAACGGAATCATCCACGTCTCGCCAAAGATGGAGGTGCCCAGGAAAGGAGGCAGCATGGCGTGCTGGAGTGTGGTGGTGAAGGGAGCCTTGGGGCCAGAGGACCTGGGTTTAAGACTTGGCAGCCAGATGACTCTGGCCAACTTACTTCATGTCTCCGAGTCTCAGGCTCCCCATAGATAAAGTGGGATAATCATGCTTTACTCCTGGTACAATTTCAAAAACAAGATGAAATAATACATGCAAAACGCTTAGAATCCTGAGTGCTCAGTAAATAGTAGTTACTATTATTACTTTCAGCAAATAATATCAGTACAAATTTTAGTTATTTCTGGAGGCAAAGAAGGGAAGTCAACAACATTTACTTTGGGGCCCTGATTACATCCCTTTGTCCCCTCCAGGATTCCCTCCCCCTTGGAAGAGGATCTATTTGTGGTAATTTAGTGCAGCTTTGCTCTGGTGAGTTTATACCGTCCAGGTGTTACCCTCAGGGGGTATTCCTTGTTTAGACCTGAGCTTTCATTCTTGCCCAGATTCTTGTCGGTCTGCTGTTAAAAAAAACAAAAACAAAAAGCATGAGTATTTCAGCCTCCTGGAAATGACACCTCACAGCAAATAATTATAGTACTTCACATTTTCCACATAAACTGGTGTTTCTGTAAAGGAGGCATGACAGTGACACGTATTATAATCCTGATTTTAAACAGATGGGGGAACTCAGGTCCAGAGAGGAGACACAGCTTGTCCTAAGTCTTCAGTGGTAGAGCTGGCTATAAGCTCCCTACGTGCTCCACTCTGTCCTGTGCTGTGAAGATGGGCTTGCTCCGGGGCAGTGTGGACTCAAAGGGAGGTCAAGACAGTTCTCTGGGCTGCAGGAAGAACTTCTCTTTATATGCATTTTTTTTCATAACAAAAAAGTCATTATGCTTTACTGCTATTTAATATAGAGGAAAACAAATACAATATTTCAAAATAAAACGCACACATATTTGAAACAGCATGCTTAGATTATTTTTAACCAGTAATGGTATGAGATCAAAGAGGTTTGGAGACCACAGCTCTGGGGAACCATCCTGAACTTTGCCTTTCAGGATGACTTCCTTCCTGCTCTGGGGCTCAGCTCAGGCTGGGTCCCTGCAGGGGACCATCAGGGACCAATAGCATCATCTCTCAGACGTTGGTGCATCCTCAGCTTGGTCAGAGCTGTCTGCTCTCCCCAGCTCCCGGAATGTCTGGCTCCCGCTGGCCCAGGAGGTTATCAGTTCTGGAGCCTCCAACAGCCCTTCCTGTTATCAGAGCCCAAGTGTGCAAGAAGGAGTCTGAATCTCGTGCCCCTTCCCATCCTGCTGGGTTACAGTCTGTCCTTGGAGTGAGAGTAAACAGAGGAGGTGACAGTGTCAATAAATGTCTCCCGTGTGGCCTTGGCGAGCACACATGCCTTTCCACTAAGGGACACAGGTAGACTTGTGCTTGTGGCCCTTCCTATGATACACACAAGACTAAATATTAAGAAGACAGGAAATAGTAACAAAAATAAAAGAACAAAAAGGAAAAGAATGTCTCTGTGAACTCTGGAAGAGGTCTTAAAAAGCAAGTTCCGGGTAATACAAAGCCTAACTTCTTGTACCTTATCACACTTCAGGTGACGAGTAGCAGATTTGCGTCAAGAGGCAAAGTCACCCAGTAAGTACGAATTTCCTAACCACTTACAAATATGTAATGAACATGTGTCGGTTAACCCACTGATGAATGAAGGAACCAGTAGGATGGTACCACTGGCTCAAAGGAGAATTAAGAGAACCTTACATATATAGGTTATAAGAATGCTGATATATTTTAAAATATTTACAACATTGGTTTATCCATGGGGCAATCATCAATGCATTCCACTGGATGCGATTCATTTGCATTTCCATGGAAAAGAATAATTTGCCTTATTATCCATTTTCCACTACTTAGAGAGTTGTAGACTATCTCAAGGATAATAAAATGTGACATCAACCTGGAAGATGACTGTAGACAAGACACCCAGTAATCTTTTCTGCCCATGTCAAAGTCTTTCTAACAGCTTTCCCCGACACTGAAAAAATAAGTTGGGCACATGCATCCAAAGAACTTTACGAAAAACTTGATTATATTTGAATCAGATTGGGAGATGAACCATTGCAGAGTTCCATCTTTTTCTCCATATAGATGATTCCAGAGAGGGCAGCATGCTGGCAAGCTAGGAAGCAGGAGATCTGGGTCAGGTCCAACCTCACCACTCTGTCATTGGGTGGCCTTGGGCCATTCTCTTCTCTTTGAGCCCCTGACTTCTGACTTACAAAATGGGGCCAATAACATGACACTGCAGAAGGCAAAGGACTCGCACCAGGCCTGGCACAGACTGGGAACTCAGGACGTGGGGGCTTCCTTCCCCACTTCCTAAAACTATCCCCAAAGACAACTCAAGGCATGTCAGTCTTTTCCAGTTGCAGAGGCTGCCCATTTCAGTCACTTGGCACTTCCAGCCCCTTGAGACCTCAAGTGGATGGAGTTTTGTCTGTGGAGACCTCCAAAGGCACCTGGAAAGCCTTGTGGCCAAGGTCTTCTTTGGAGGAAAATGGAACCTGGCCCCACGGTGTCACCAAAGGGCAGGTCTCTGGGGCTGTAGGGAGGGGAGGAAGTCAATGAGTCAAGTGCAGAGCTCAGAAGAGATGTTGGTTGAGAGGAAGATTTGATTCCTACCTTTGGAGGGTTGGTCAGAGACATCTTTGAAAACTCTAAACCCCCTTCCCAGAAATATACATGTGTGTAGGCTGAGAGACTGCAGCAAGTTCTTCCCTAGAGGTGCAGGGCTTGGAACGGGGCACCTTCTGCACCCCCTTCCCCTCCCCACATGGGTGTCTCCAGCTTCAGAGGACCTGGGAGCCTTCCTAGGAGATGGAAGCCCCAAGGTGAGAGGTGGCAGATCAAGTTCCTTCCCTGTCACCCAAGTGATGTGGTCAGATGAGCTGCTGTGGCCTAGATGGGGCTCAGGTCTCCTAGAGCCTTGACTCTCTTGTCCAGGGGGACTGCCCTAAGTCTCCATCACCCCAGTCCTTGAGTCCACACAGCCGAGGACCAGTGTGGAGCAGAGGTGGTGGTGGGAGGACTTCCAAAGGAAAGCATGGGGCCTTGACCTTCTCCCTCCCCAGTTCATGGGCCCCCAGGGAAGGTAAAGAATGTGGGCTTTGGAGCCAGTTTAAGATTTGTGTCAACCATGGAGGTGCACCACTCAGCTCTCCCTTCAAAAGATAACTTGCTAGTCAGCTGTGAATGAGTTTCCTGGAGCTGCCATAACAAAGTACCACAGACTGGGTGGCTTAAAAAACAGTCATCTATTTTTTCATAGTTCTGGAGTCTAGAAGTCTGAAATCAAGGGATCAGCAGGGCCATGCTGCTCTGAAGGTGTGTGGGAAGGATCCGTTCCATGACTCTCTCCTAGCTTCTGGTAGCCTCAGGCATTCCTTGGCTTGTGGTTGCATTACTCCATCCTCTGTCTTCATGTGGTGCTCTTCTTGTGTTCCTCTGTCTTCATATGGCCTTCTTCTTAGAAGGGCACTAACGATATTGGATTAGGGGCCCACCCTACTCCAAAGAGACCTCTTAACTAATTACATTTGCAACAACACTATTTCCAAATAAGGTCACATTCAGGGGGTTAGGACTTCAACATATCCCTATTAGGGGGCTCGGAGACATAGTTCAACCCATGACAAGCTACCAGGAGTGCAGTTAGTGGACCCCCTCTTTTTTTTTTTTTTTTTGGTATGTGGGCCTCTCACTGTTGTGGCCTCTCCCGTTGCGGAGCACAGGCTCCGGTCTCACAGGCTCAGCGGCCATGGCTCACGGGCCCAGCCGCTCCACGGCATGTGGGATCTTCCCGGACCGGGGCACGAACCCACATCCCCTGCATCGGCAGGTGGACTCTCAACCACTGCGCCACCAGGGAAGTCCAGTGGACCCCCTCTTGCTGCAGCACTTTTGGGGAGCCACGCTTTCCCCAGGCAGCTCTCAACCAGTGGGAAGAGGCTTTATCAGATCTGCATCACAATCAGAAGGCCTAATTCTCTTCTTCTCCCTTCATCTTTCATAGACATTGTCTCCCATTAAGTATTTTGTACTCCTTACTCCATGAGGGTGTGTGCTTCCTGAAGGACCAAACCTGGCACAGGAGGTAAGATGGATTTATTTACTGGGTCGCTTGCTGCCCAGCTGTCAATGAAGACCCCGTCCCCAGGGGTATGTGAGGCACGATAGTCCCTGGTACAAGATGGCAGCTCAGTTGCTAAAACTTTCATTGGTAATGACTTGGGAGAATGTTCCAGTGGAGGGAACATCCTGGCCATGCAATGATGTGGGTGTTTGAAAAGCACAGGGGACAATGCATATAAAGACAATGGAATTAATTGGTTGTATTAAGTTACATAAGTTATATTGACCCTTCAGAGAGATCATGAAAAGCAGAGGGCACTTAAAAAACAAAAACTAAGTGTGAAGACGCTTTTGGGTGGTTGACAAATGAGCCTTTATTTCCTGCAGAGGGAGAGCAGAAAAAGTTTATGATCCAAATCAGGATTGAATAGTATGAAGTTTCAAAGATGAAGAATGCTCAGTTGAGGCAAGTCTCTATGCTAAGGTCAGGAGCCTGGCTGGGAAAAACTGGGGCCTGACACATGGAATGAGGACATCTGGGATGGGGACACCTGTATATTTTGGCTCCCCAGACTCTGCACTATCAGAGCATGCAGAGGTGGCCCACTCCTCACTAATAAGAGATAGCACTCCCGCATGCAGGAAGACACTGAAGACACTTCTCCCCTATCCGGCAATAGGGGTCTTCTCCAGAGTCTACCCTCATCTCCTTTCCTTGCTGCCAGGCTGATAATCAGAACTAAGTTGCCTCATGACCCAGCCAGAGTCTTACATTGGAGGAAAGGGACTATACTCCAGAAGAACTATAAGAATTATACAGTAGACTGTATTTTAAGGGTGCTGGATCAAGGGATACAGAACAGATGACTGGGAAAGGGGAGTTTATTTACTTGGGGATATGGGATTTAACCCTCTGGCAAGGATCTGAGGGGACAGTGCGAACTTGCTGCTTGGGAGGCTCCTAGAAACTTGGAGAAAATGGTGGTGTATGCCAAGCAAAGTTGAAATGCCTGAGTTGCCATGGCAAATGGAGGAGAAAGGGATTAAAAGTGTCAGGGAAGCAGATGTGCTAGAATGAATATATTATGTGAGGTCAGAAGACCCATCAGGGGATGACAGTCCTTAGGAAGGCTCAGAGAAGACATTATTCACCAGGTTCATCGGGTGTGTGTTGGTGAGAGGGCACCAGTGTCACTAAGCTCAATGGTGGTTCTCTCCTTTTTAAGAGGAGGTGATGGTAGAAGATGACTGTCATAGAGCTTGGCCTCTTGGTAGCAATGGGGATTATGGCTCCTACAAAAACCAGGAGGTCACAATTATTGTTAAACTGGAAAAGTTAGGGTGGCAGCCAATGGAGCTTGACCTGCAGAGAACAGTGGAGATGGTTAATAGAATAAGTTGCCCTACAGGCAAAATAGATGGGTAATCAATGAGGGTATCATCAAAAGAAAGCAAGAATGTTTAAGCAGCAGGTTTAGGGTGGTTGCCCCAATAAAATATCACAATCCCTTGCCCAATTCTTGTATGTGATCCAGATTTTAGATCTTTATGTTAGTAGAAGGGAGAACCTGTTGACTGAAGAAGTGGCTGTCTCTCCAGTGGCTTTCCTCCAGGAGGAAAGACTGTGCTATATCACAGCAAGCACATCCTCTAAGCATCTTCCCAGTCCTTCCCCAAAGAGACTGATGGCCATTTACTCAGAGTCTGTTTACTGTGGAAATGGGAATACCCGGATATTTCTAGGACTATTGGACCCAGAGTCTGAGTTGACATTGATACCCAGAAACCTGAAGTGTCATTATGGACCTACATATGAGGGCCAAGTAATAATGGAGTCCTGTCCAGGGTCCAGCTTACAGTAGACCCACTGGGATGTGAGACCACTAAGCACTCATTTCTCTGATCTCTGAATGTATTATTGGGGTTGACATACTTGACAGATAGAGTAATCCGTACATTGGGTCCTTGACCTGTGGAGTAAGAGCTACCATAGTGGAGAAGGCCAAATAGAAGCCCCTGAATCCATCCTCCTTTCTCTCTTTCCCTCTCCACTCTCTGTTCTCCACACTCCACTCCCCACCAAGATCATAAATCAAAACCAGTATTGTATGCTAGGGGAGGTGGCAGATATTAATGCTATCAGTGAGAATCTCAAGATTTAGGAGTGGTGGTCCCTATCATATCTCTGTTTAATTTACCAGTCTGGTCCTTACAGAAACCGGATGGATCCTAGAGTGTGACTGTAGACAACTGGAAGTTCTACTGAATAGTAGCCCCAAATGCAACTGCCATGCTCATCTAGGGTCTTCGCTAGAGCAGATTAAGATGACTTCAGGTTCATGGGGTGCTGCTATTGACTTGGTAAATGTGTTATTTTCTACCCCAATCAGTAAAGAAGATCAGAAACAGGTCACATTCACATGGGATAGACAAGAATATACATTCGCAGTTTTATCCCATGGCCATGTTAATTCTTTTGCTCCTTGTCACAATATAGTCCAAATAGTTGTAGACCACCTGGACATCCTGCAGAACATCACAGGAACCCGTGACATTGATGACATTATTGTAACCAGGAGGATGAGCGAGAGGTGGCTAGCATGCTGGAGGCTTTGATAAGACACATGTGCTATAGAGAGTAGGAGATAAGCCTTGAGAAGATTCATGAATGGCTGCATTTTGCTTTTGCCACCATCAAGGAAACACAGTGCCAGTTAGACTTTTTAGGTTCTGGAGGCACATGTTCCATGTCTAGGGATACTGCTCCAGTCCATATACATGGTGACAGGAAAGGCTCCCAGGTTTGAGTGGGGCCCAGAGCTGGGAAGGGCTGTGCAGCAAGTCCAGGCTGCAGTAAAAGCAGCCCTGTCACTTGGTCCATATGATCCAGCAGATCTTGGTTTGGGAGATGCCAGTGCAGAAAAAAGGTGTGGAGTGAAGGTTGCAGCAAGCCCCAGAAGAAGAATCACAAGGCAAGCCCTTGGATGAGGATTAAGGGCTTGGGTCACATCATCTGACCTGTCAAGGTGATATCTCAGGGAAGAGGAGGGGACTCAGAATGGATACTGGAGGAGGGAGATGATGAGCACCAGTTGAAGCTCCAAGATCAGCTGCAGTGATGGGAACTGAAGTTTGTCCCACTAACCTCCCTCTTCCAGGTCTCCTCCCTTCAGGAAGAGCGGTCCACTGGAAGCTTGGAGAAGTGCGTCCCTGCAGGGGCGGAAGTCATGAAGGTGCACTACCCAGACCTCCCTTCAGTGAAGAACTTGCCCTTCATCTGTGAGGGGAGCAGGAGGTGACAGCTTCCCGCTGCAGAGCCTTCAGGCCAAGACCATATTCTCTGGGAGGCTCCCAGCCAATGAGAAGCATGTGGGTCCTAGGATCTGGCCATTTCTACCCAGTGCGGGACTCTTCTAATGGGCAGTCTTTGCTCGGGAGCTCCCCATTGTGTTGGCTGGACTTTGTCAGTTTTGCATCACAGTCTGACAGCAGCCTGAGTAACTTTCAGGATCTGGGATCACACCAGGTAACCTGGGCTTTCAGTGTCCATTTGATGGATCTGGAAAGTGAGAGAGTTGTTCTCAGGCCCCATTGGAAGGCCACACCTTCCCCTTGAACAGCCTCTGGAAGTCAAAAGGGCATAGGCTTAAAGTCAGACACACCTGGGTTCCAATCCCAGGTTCTGCACTGACGGGTCATGGAGCTTTGGTCTCTGTGCCTCCTGAAGAGGCCTCATCTTTATCATCTCTGTGATTCTTCTCTCTTTCTCTTCCACACTGCATGCCTGCTCTTTTCCCTCCATAGTATAGGCCCAGCCAGAATCCCTCAGGGACAGATTCTCTGCCAGTAACTGCCAATGAGTTATTGAGGAAAAGTCTCCATTTCCAAGACCACCCACTCTCTCTCTGCCCCCTCATTCCCAGAATACCTGCCTCCTATAATTCTCAGAAGGAGGCCAGGCACTCAGCTATCAGGGCTGACATTTAGTGAACACTCTTGCATCCCCACTTTGTATCAGGTCCTGAGCTGGGCACTTTCCCATAGTAACTCTCACAACAACTCAGTGAGTCAGGATCTGTTATTCTGAGCACACTGAGGCTCAGTAGAGAGAGGAGGTGGAGTTGGGATTGGACCCCAGCCCATTGTCCTCCAAGCCCAGTGCTCCTCCTCTAATGCAAGTATGGCTGGGTAAGGTCACTGCCCAAATCTGTAGGGATAGAGATCTGAGAAGCCTGACTCATAACTAGGTAACTGGGGAGTCAGGGCCACAGTGAATCTGGCCTGCTCTGGCTTGTGATGTTTATGTGCTGGAGAGGCAGCTGGAGGAGCTTCTGGGGTCAGGAAAGTCATGGTAGGCCCTGAAGGCTCGCTGGAGTGTTTGGGATTACCAGAGCTTTTTGCTTTTTAAAAAAATAAATTTATTTATTTATTTTTGGCTGCACTGGGTCTTCGTTGCTGCGAGCAGGCTTTCTCTAGTTGCGGCGAGCGGGGGCTACTCTTTGTTGCGGTGCACGGACTTCTCATTGCAGGGGCTTCTCTTGTTGCAGAGCACAGGCTCAGTAGTTGTGGTACACAGGCTCAGTCGTTGTGGCCTGCGGGCTAAGAGCTCAGGCTCAGTAGTTGTGGCACACGGGCTTAGTTACTCCATGGCATGTGGGATCTTCCTGGCCCAGGGCTCGAACCCGTATCCCCTGCATTGGCGGAGGATTCTTAACCACTGCGCCACCAGGGAAGTCCCTACCAGAGCTCTTTGGATCACAGCAAAAGTAATGATATCAAGATCGACTGCAATTTATTAAATCCTTACTACGTGCCAGACGCGTAGGGTTAACAAACATGATCTCGTTTAACGCCCCCAGCAATTCTGAGAGGGAAGAATTGTTTTCCAGAATTGTCCATCCAGGACTGTGTGACTCCAAAGCTCATGCACTTTCCTTGATGCAGGTCTGTATCTCCCCTTGGTAATGACTGATGTGTCCTCGCACCTGCGGACCATGCCTTGGCCAGGTCCCTGCTTTGTCCACCACTCCTCCCTTGCTCTGGCTCCTCAGACAAGCCCCAAGTTTTGGACTTGGACCATGGAAAGGATAAACCCTTCCTAGTTGTAGCTGAGTCCCATCTTCCTAAACCACTGAGACCTAAAGGAGATGGAAGAGACTTTCTGAATCCTGTTCAGAGCAAGAGAGAAAAAATAAGGCACAGGCTTAATGTTTATAGAACAGAACAGAATGTTATAGAACAGAACATAACCCAATGGACCCTGCCTTCTCTATGGTGGAAAACACTCTTCAAACCGAGAAGTAGAACAATCCTGGCTAACAGTAAGTTAAAAGACTTAGCTACCCCCAGCTTCCTTTGCTTTGTTCATGGCCCCTCTGGGCAGAGATGGGTCATTCCAGGGGCCCTTCTGGGGAGGTGAGAGTTTCCAGGAAGGAATTCAAAAAAATGCTGCCTCAATTTGAGCATGGGAAAAATATGGTACATTGAGCTTATGATAATCCTAGGCAAAATTCCAGAAGTTCCTTTTCTAAGCAGGGATTATTGGGAGCCAAGACGGGTTCACGTAGGTCAAGGCATGCCTCACTCTACAGACTTCCCCTGTAGGAAGGGTGATCAGAGCATGTTGTGGGAAAAGGACCACAGACACAGAATTTTAAAATAAGACTTTGCTGTTATAAGACTGCATTGAGGGGACTTTTCTGGTGGTCCAGTGGTAAAGAATCCGCCTTACAATGCAGGTGGCGCGGGTTCCATTCCTGGTCAGGGAACTAAGATCCCACATGCCACCAGGCAGCTAAGCCTGTGTGCCACTACTAGACAGCCCATGTGCCTCAACTAGAGAGCCTATGTGCCGCAAAACTACAGAGCCCATGTGCTCTGGAGCCCGAGTGCCACAACTAGAGAAGAGAAAACGCACACGCCACAACTAGAGAGGCACGCCACAACTAGAGAGAAACCTGTACACCGCAACGAAAGATCCTGCATGTCTCAGCGAAGATCCCATGTGCTGCAACTAAGACCCAATGCAGCCAAAAATAAAATAAATAAATAATAAATAAATAAATAAATAAATCTAAAAAAAAAAAAAGAGCTGCATTGAGGAAGAAAAGAGAGGGTTCATCAGCCAGAGTCACCCCAGTCCCTTACATACCAAAATTATAAGCTTCCCTTCATAGCAGAGGAGACTCAAGTGCTGCCAGAATTTGACTCGTGGTCGGTGATGGAGGAGGAGCCCTGGGACACTGAGTGAGAAAGATGAGACGTGCTGAGGTGATGAATGTTGGTAACCTACATTTGAGAGACAGTGATAGTATTTGTCCAATATAGCAGTTAGGACCTAGAAAGTTTTATTTCGCCCATAGGACTAAAATATCAAGAATCCCTTAGAATATGCGACATGGATTATGGAGAGGCTGATTTCCTTGTCAGGTACCAGTAGCACCAAGGTCAATTTTGCTGTTGATGAGGCGTTTGAAATGCCTCTCACACATATTTTTGCAGTGGAGAAATAGGGACCAGATCTTGGGGTCGTTCAGCCTTCTCATGGCTGGTTGAAGCCCTCGGCCCAGGGTAGAAGAATAACAGTGATTCTGTTGGATGGGATTCTTCCTCTCTTATGAGCCAAAGCATCAACCATATGGTCCTTCCACTAAAGCTCGCTGGTGTCTGTCTCTGTGTGCCCTGTGCTGAGGAAGAGAATGCGAGTCTAATGTGTGAGAGGAAAACCCTGCTAGGTGCCCAGGTCCCAAGATTGGTCCTGCACTGTCCTCCCACTGTCTTCATGGCATGGCTGTTTCTATTCCGGAGGCCATGGAGTGGAGAGGTTCTAAGTTCATGCTCTGGGGGCAGACTGCCTCCTACCCCCAGCCTCCCATCATGTTCCAGTCTCAGCTCTGCCATTTACTGGTTGGGTGAACCTTAGGCAAGTTAATAACTGATCTGTGTCGCTTTTTTTTTTTTAACCTGAAAATGGGGATAATTGTGGTGCCTCATTCATAGAGTTAGAGCCTTGGTTTTCATTTTATTTTTGACTTGTGACCCACAGTAAGAAATACATTCTACATCAAGACCCAGTACACACATTCCTACATATATATACATACATACCTACATACATGTATATGTATAGCTGGAAAAAAAGTTTTCCAAACAATTCCTAACCTTAGTGCTGGTTGATGAACTATCATATTTTTTGTTCTATTCTATTCTGTTGTTTCATTAAGCAAAATGATGGTTGAGAACCATTAAACTGATTTTTACTATTTACATGGGTCACCACCCATCGTTTGAAAAACACCAGGTTAAGGTCTTTCTGGAGTATTGTGTTTGATTCCCAAAGCTATACTTTTTCTTTACACATATCACTTTTTAAGAGAGCTGTTTTCAAGCTACAGCATGTCCAGAAGAGAATGGGCAGGGTATTCTATTCAGCTGTTCTTTCTCTTCCTTCCTTTTCTGCCTCCAATCCACTCCCCTATTTGGTTATTTCTTGATTTCTTCATCCTTTTAGCCATTTATCATAGGTTTAAGCACTGTTTCATCTGGATAGGAGACTCCAGGAGAGATATGCTCTGTACATCATGTGAAAGAGGAACTAGACCTGTTCCTTGCAGTCCCCTAGGTAGAACTGGGACTTCTGGGTGAAAGTGACAGGGAAGTGAATTTGGGTATCACGTAGGAAGTGTATTCCAGTCTTGGGTACCTCTGGGCATTGGGTCCAGCTGCCTGTGAGACTTCTCTCTGGAAGTGAGTGATCAGAGGTGGGAGAAGGGGAGCCATGAGGCAACTTCCAGTGTTGAGTGGAGGCGGGGGGCTGAGGTTGGTTTTACACCCCATGTTCCACTGAGCCTGGGGTCTGCTCGCCGCACTGCAAGGGCTGCTGTGGGGATGGAGAGGAAACCATCCAGCTGGGGTTCTGTGTCCCCCACCTATCAACTATAGCAGTTCCATTTCTGTTTTATACAGTGGGATTCCCCAAGTGGTTTACTTGGGAAGAAGGGCAGGAGACACGATCCACTGATGCTAAAATTTTTTTTTTAATCTTTAAACTAGGGGCTCATTAAATCCCTGTGAGTCTTAGAAGTAATCATTTCTAGGATTCTGGGACTCATTTTTTTCCTATAAAAACAAGTCCATTAAAATTACAGCATAAGCCTTTGTTTTGCACTCTTAAATCCAGATATAATTGAGAGCAAGAGTTAAAGAATTACAAGGGTGGCAGGATAACAGATTGTGCTGTTATTTGTATTGGCGGGTGGTTTTTCTTCTTCCCATCCTGCCATCCTCCATCCCAGCCAGAGGGCAGAGAGCCCTGCCTTTGTGCTCCATCACCTCAGGGGGTGTTGGTAAAGCTGCAGTTAGAAGTCCCCTGTAGAAAACTGGTCTTTCAGGCTTTTGTTGATGGAAAGCCTGAGATTATGGAGGGAGTTGTGATGAAAGAAAGGGAAAGAGGGACAAAAGGGAGGTGGTTGCGTAGCTCCTGGGAGGAATGAGGAACTGGCAGAATTCTGGAGGGTAGTGTCTGCTGTGTGGCTCCCTTAGGGAGGCCGCACCCCAGGCATCCATGCTCCTTCGGTCCACCAAAGCCACAGTGCTGTCAGCAGCTGAGGGGTATGTGGGGGTAGTCTACAGGGTTTTTCAAACATTAATGTGCCCGTGAATCACCTGGGAATCTTGATATAATGCAGATTCTGATTCTCTGGAGTGGATCCTGAGATTCTGCATTTCTAACAGGTTCCCATGGACTCTGATGTGGCTGGTCCTCAGACCACACTTTGGGCAACAAGGAGCTCCAAGGGTCATTCCATGGTTTTCTGGACACAACCTAAGCCTTCCAGACTCTTGTGCATCCTTAGAACAGGGAAGACTTTCCCACTAATAATGGAACTGGAATTTTCCATCAGTACAGCATAAAGAGATGCACCATTAGTTTTAATTTGACTTGAAAGAATCACAAGCACCCTTAAGCTTGTGATTACAAACTCATAACCACCGTCCAGGTTAAGCTGCATCTCCATGGGAAATTCAAGGGTTATTAACCCCCTCTTGTTCCAGGGCTGGAATCTAACTGCTCTCCCTTCCCAGGGTGAGAAATCACCGCAATGAGTTCTTTGTTTGGTTTTCTGAGAGGCACTTGAGCTGGAAGAAGAGGCCTCTTCTCCTCTCCCTCTTTCCCACCCCAGGGGGGTTAAATGCCTTACTAGCTGCTTATCTTAATTTCTTTGGGTGGAATTTTATCTGTTCCCTATCTTGCTCTTGCCTGGAGGCACAAAATACATCTGTTTGTGTCCTCTCCACCAGCCTGGGATAAGAGAGAAATTTAGGAGCCTCAAAGGAATGGAATGAACACAGCAAGCTCCCTCCTCTGTTTCTTTGTCTCTTTGGGAACTGGTATTAGTATCAACTCTGTTCACCTGTTCATCTCCACTTCGTCTGCTTGCTTTCATGTCCTACCTGGGAGTATACATTATTTTGCAAAGAATAGAAAAAAGCTAACCATTCCCAGCCTAGCCCACTCAGGGAATACTTCTTAAAAGGGACTTTGCCTCCTTTCCTCAGAAGCCCTAAACACACATTTTTAAAAGGAACAATCTGTAAATACTCCTTGCCTACAAAGTAACTCTTTGCATTTACATAGCTCTTTAGACTTTTGAAAGGATCTGGCATTAATCAAGCATCTACTTGTGCTAGGGACAGCATCCTATTTAATCTTCCCATCAACTCCTTCAAGGAGGTATTAATACTCCTTCTCTATTTATCCACAAAGATTTAAGTGAATGAGCCTTGCTGATTCAAGCAAAAGCTATAGAAACAAAAGCAGAAACATTAATTGCAAGAAAGAAAAAATGAAGTTTAAAGGGATAGGAAGCCGGAACCCTGCTTCCTTGGCCACTAGGGATGCCCAGAGGGTGACTTCACCCCTTTCTCTCTTTTTTTTAAAAAATTTATTTATTTTATTTGTTTATTTTTGGCTGTGTTGGGTCTTCGTTGCTGTGCATGGGCTTTCTCTAGTTGCGGCGGTGCGTGGGCTTCTCATTGCAGTGGCTTCTCTTGTTGCAGAGCATGGGCTCTAGGCGTGTGGGTGTCAGTAGTTATGGCTCACAGGCTCAGTAGTTGTGGCTCACGGGCTCTAGAGCGCAGGCTCAGTAGTTGTGGTGCACGGGTTTAGTTGCTCTGCGACATGTGGGCTCTTCTCAGACCAGGGCTTGAACCCGTGTCCCCCGCCTTGGCAGATGGATTCTTAACCACTGTGCCACCAGGGATGATGGTGGTGAGGAGGAAGTTTCCGAGCCCCGTGGAGGGATTTCTTTCTTTGGGCCTTCAGTAAGTCAGTTCTCAGGGAGGTGGGGAAAGCAGGTTGGGCACAGTTCAGCTGTGGCAGGAGCCAGGTCTTGTATCTGAAGAGGTGAGAGAATTAGCACCAGGATGTGGCCAAGCTTGGGAAGCAGGTGATAGGTCCTATCTGGTAACTTTGGCATCAGGAGACCTGGAGCCTAGCTCAGGAATTTCACTGACCAACCATGGGCCTCTGGCCAGGACCTTCCAGGCTCTAAGCTTCAGTTTCCCCTTCAAGAAAGTGGAGTCTTTGACCAGGATGCTTGCTCTCCAAGGGCTGAAAGCCTCTGATTTTCCAGCTTGAAAAGGGAAATGGTTTCCTTGCCTGAGAGACCGCTGTAACCTGTTTTCTATATGGGGCTGAGTGGTGGGGTGGAGGTGGGGATACACACACACACACACACACGCACGCGCACACACAGGGGTTATCCTGTGCTAGGTGCTGGGGATGCAGCAATGAGCAAGATGGACATAATTCTTCATCCTTGACCTCATGGAGTCAGGAAAGGCAGACACTGAGCTAGTAATTCAACAGTTATAGAGACCAAAGTGATGAGAAGGAGCGAGTGTGTGAAGGGCAGGGAGTTCCAGGCAGAGGGAACAGCACGTGCAAAGGCCATAGGCAGAAACAAGATTGCCATGTTCGTGGGAACAGAAGAAGGCCTCAGTGGCACAGGGGTGTGGGGAGATGGATGGGCAGTGACACCTCTTTCATAGTCTGGCTCCTGCTACAGAGTTCTGTTTGGAGGCAAGATACTGGGCTAGGTGCCCCTCTGCTTCTGCACTCCTCACCCTATCATACACGCACATGCGCCCATGCCCCGCACGCTCATACACACATGCCAGCCTTGGGGAGCCTTGGAGATAGCTGGGCAGGGGCTTTGTGGTAGATCATTCCAGGCAGGAAAAACTCTGTTCTTCTCCCCCCACTCCTGCCGGTGGGGGGACCTTGGGGTCTCGCCCAAGGAAAGGAAGCACTGCTTCCTGGTTTATGTTGAGATGAGAAAGACTTGCCCAAGAACAATGGCGTTTTCGTAAAACACCACTTTGTTCTGGTGAGACCAGGAGGGGGTTTCCTTCGGGACCTATTCTGGCCCCATTGCCCCAGCCTGCCAACCACAACAGCCTCATGGCGTTCTCGGGGACCAGCCTTTCATCTGAGATGCTTGCTCACGCACAGCCCTGACTGTTTAACCCTTCACACCCCACACTGACTAGGCAGCAGCATCTCAGGGCTTGAGGATGCCTCTCTGGAGATCCTGGGACATGTTGGCCAGGGGAGTCTACTGGGGGAATCAATAGATGACTTGACAGTCTGTGTTTTCTCATTTGAAGGGACCTTCTGGAAAAAGGGCTCAGATTTGTCCTGGAAGTGTCTCAGCTCAAAAAACCTTTCTGGAACCAGAGCTGAAGGTCATTCTTTCACAGGTGAGGAAACTGGGGCAGAGAAAAGGAAGTGAGTTTGCTGAGGCCACACAGAGAGTTAGAGGTGAAACTGAGGCTGGGATCTAGGGCTCTCAGACTAACACTCTTCCAACATTCTGTTCCTCTCTAGAGGAGCAGAACAGAAGTTGGGGAAGCGAAGGGATTAAGTCTACCTTGGAGACTTGGGGCTCTCTATCTACAGAGCCCCAGAATGTCTGAGAGAGGTACGGAGGAAAAACGGTGTGTGATGCTAGGAGCTGGACTTCTTGATGTCACAGACAGTAGGGGGTTACTCCTGTAATCACTCCTGTGTTTTTCAGGAATGCGTGGCTGTTCCTCTGTGAATCGCTAAACGGACCAATTTAGCAAACAATCAAGTCTGTTCAGAGGAGGACATTAATGGGAAGTGAGTGGGCATATAATTATATAGTCAGAACAATAAGAAGAACTTTGCTTTCCTCCAACTGTTGTTTTCACGTTCTGCCTGGCATAGAAACAGGCTCAGGTAAAGAACAAATGTTCCTCATCCTCATAGAGAGGTGGTGGTGGTGACAGTTTGGGGATGATGGAGTGTTCATACTGGGGAAGGTGTTGCTGACAGCTCTGTGGAGATTATAGTGATGGTGGTATAGATGCTGGCAGTACCATTCTGAGTGGTGGTGATTGAAGTTACGGTGACACTGGTATTGTTTGCAGTTATGGTGGTAATGATGATGAGGGTGGTGTTGGTGTTGATGGTGTCCAGCTTAGAGGTTCTGAGTACAGTTAGGGTGATGATGGAAGCCATAATGGTGGTGGTGGGTGAGGTGACAGTGATAGTGGGTTTTCTGTGTGTGTTTTTTTTTTTTTTGGCCTCGCAGCATGCAGGATCTTCGTTCCTCGACCAGGGATTGAACCCATGCCCCCTGCGGTGGAAGCATAGTCTTAACTACTGGACTTCCAGGGAAGCTCGTGAGGGTGGTATTGGTTATGGTAGTGGTAAGAGTGATAGCGATGGTGGTGGTCGTAATGATGTTGGTGGTGGTGATAGCGGTAAAGGCAAGGGTGGTGCCAGTGTTGCAAATGGTGGTCATATTTTGGGTGGCAAAACGACAATTGTCCTGGATGGTGGTGACCGTGACAGTGGGGTTGGTATAAGAATGGTGGAGGTGCTGGTCAAAATGATTTCACTGAGGCCTTGTGTTGGTGATGACGGTAGTGGTATTGGTGTCACTGCTAGTGACAGTACTGTTTTTGATGGCGTTGGTGACACCTGCCTGTCTTAGTTGGTAGAACTAACTGATGGAAGTAAGTGGTGGTGGTACGGCTGCTGGCGTCCGTGGTGAACTGGACAGCAGCCTTGCTGTCAGGCTGACAGCTGTGGCGATGATGATGGTGATCCCAGGGATAGTGGCAGTAATAGGGATGGTGTTAGTGGAGACAGGGATGATGACCAGGTTGGTTGTGATTACCCTGAGAGTGGTATCACTTCTGGCAGTGACCCCTAGATTACATGAGCTGCCCGCAGCTCTCCTCTCTGGAGCTGACAGCGTGCAGGATGTGGGGAAAAGGCTCACTACACTCCCCCAAAGCCCTCCTTCCCACTTGCTGCAGTGCTGGTGAGGATTAGTTGTCTGTGCCGGATTAGTTGGCTGTCTTGGGGTCAGCGGGGATGGAGAGGGGAAACAAGTCTGTTGCTAGAAAAGTGGGCAGGGAGGGAGGCCCAGGATTGCTGAGCTGGAGAGTGCTCTAGTGGGCAGGTCAGCAGGAAACAGGCACATGAGGGCATGCCCATGGTGGGGGCCGCACCAGGCAGGCGGGCAGGCAGCCGTGGTGGCCGTGCAGGGGCTCACGTAGCTGGCAGAACAAGGGCTCTACTTCCTGCTGACTCAGCAGCGCAGGCTGGGGCTGATTCTCCTGGACTAATGTGTCTTCTCCTGGGATTAGCTCACTCAGCTCTGGCTGGGAGAGGGGGAGGGAGACAGCCTCTCCCATCTCCCTGGGCTTAGGGGCCCTTGGGGAGGCTGTGGGCAGAATCTGGGGCCCCAGCAGGGCCAGTGACTGACCCTGTGTGTCCTTGACCTCATTCCCAGTGGGCCCTCATTTGACTGGGTCCCCAGGTGTCAAGGAATCTAGTTACCCTACCCCCCACCCCCTCACCCACTCCACGTGGCTGGTTTACCCTGCGTTCAAATCCCAGCTCTGCTGTACAAAAGGCAGCACAGCCTGGGAGGGAGGAGAGGAAGCTCTGGAACCAGACCATCTAACCTCAATTTCCAGGTCCCCCACGCAGTCACTGTGTGACTTTGGGACAGTCACTTGCCCTCTCTGCGTCTTGGCTCACCGTTTGTGAGATGGGGGCAATGACCGTGCAGCTCATAGGCTGCTGTGAGATCAGATGAGTTAGGGCTTACAAAGTGCTTGAGGTGCTGGCATGGAGCGGGCATTCAGAAAGTGCTTGCTCTTATTATTATACTGAGAGTTGAGTCACTTTAAGAGACCCTTAAGTTCTCTGGGCCTCAGTTTTCTCACCAGCAAAATGGAGATAATCCTTAATGTGCATGCCTGATAAGAGAATTGAAAAGGAGTAAACAGGTGAAGACATTAGTTGTTACTGTCCTTACTGTTAGTATAAGAGCCAGTCCCAGTGTCCCTCCTGGAGCAGGGGGCTCATGTCATGTGGGATTTTGGATCCCTAGAGTGATGGATGCTATCCTGCGGCTCCAGAATCTTGTGCCAGCGCCGGCTGCCTCCTGGAAGCAACTCCTCTTCCTTATGATGGGGGAGTTTGAGGAGATCAGCCATCTAGTTTCTAGCCCTTTGCCCTCCTCCCCCCTGCCCCAACCCCAGCTCATGCCCAGGATGGGGTGGAGAAAGAGAATACTCTAGGAGACTCCTCCCATGCTGAGGCTTCTGAGGAATCTTTTCTCATTCCTTCATCCCTACTTCCCTCTCTGTTTCTCTTCCTTCGCTTCCTCATTCGCTCATTCATTCATTCACTCATTCATTCATTCAGTTCTCTACAGGACATGGAGGTCGTGGGGTCTGCCTTTGTCTCAGAGAGAATCTAGTTCAGGCTTCAGTCAGGGCTTCAGTGAATGATTCTGAGAGTGAGAGCGAGAGAGGAAGAGGGGGATTGAGAGGGAGAGGGAGGGAGAGGAAGCATTACATGAAAATCAAACTTTACATTCAGGAAAACTGTTGACAGTGATGCTATTTAGATACCATAAAATCAACAGCTAAATAAAAGGCCTGAGGAAAAAAAGGAAAAAAAAATCAACTGTATGACTAGTTTATTTTCTCAGCTGTAAAAGAGACAAAAATGACACACTCCCATGGATTTAACTTTTTTTCCCTGTTTGATTGGGCTTCAGATGCACAGTTGAGTCCTCTCTGCCAGTTTCATTTCCCCTCTTCCCAGATTTCCATTCCTATTCCTTACTCCCTTCCACAATCCAGGAATCCACTCCAAAATGTATTTTTAAAAACTATGTCCTTAAAATGTGTTTATTTTTTTTATTTTTATCATTATTATTTTTTTTGCGGTACGCGGGCCTCTCACTGTTGTGGCCTCTCCCGTTGCGGAGCACAGGCTCCGGATGCGCAGGCTCAGCGGCCATGGCTCACGAGACCAGCCGCTCCGTGGCATGTGGGATCTTCCCGGACCGGGGCACGAACCCGTGTCCACTGCAGCGGCAGGCGGATTCTCAACCAGTGCGCCACCAGGGAAGTCCAAAATGTGTTTATCTTTATAAAATATGCATTTGGGGGGTTCATTTACAAAAATAGTACTGTGCAGTAAATCTTTCTGGTCCCTAATTTTCTTACTCAACACCGTGATTTTGAGGTCTGTCCAAGTTCCCGTACGTAGATTGCTGTGTTCCTTCTTGCTCCTGCATAGTATTCCATTAGAAGCATCCACATGCCTCCCTCATTCATTCCCCCGAGCGATAGACGCATCACCAGCACAGCCTCACAGCATTACTGAAGCATCAAGCAGAAAACCCTTAATGCTGAGCTTGCCCAAATTTCCCATTCCGTTAAGTCAGCTATCATTACAGGGACGTTATGATTGCTTCTATCAGGCCTTTAGGCTACATAGTTTCCATAATCCTTAATAATCAGTTGCACAAGGGCCTCTTATGCTCTCATTATGATGTAGCACAATTTTCTCCCTCACATATCACTGATGCTTGTGATGATCCACGTCCAGTGCTGGGTACAGGATTGAAGAGATGACTTTCATCAGGCCCCGTGTTCTCAAGGGTCTCACAGTCTAGGAAATGGACAATTCAGGGCAGGGGTGGGATGCAAAATAGTCAGTGATCAGTTCTGCTGGTGGAGGGCAGAGCCCCCGGAGTAGGGTTTTGTTTTGTTTTGTTTTGTTTTTAAAGAACTAGACAGGGTCTTTTTCTTTTTTGGGGGGGTGGGTGGGTGGGTAGGAGTTTATTAATTAATTTATTTATTTTTGCTGTGTTGGGTCTTCGTTTCTGTGCGAGGGCTTTCTCTAGTTGTGGCAAGCGGGGGCCACTCTTCATCGCGGTGCGCGGGCCTCTCACTATCGCGGCCTCTCTTACTGCGGAGCACAAGCTCCAGATGCGCAGGCTCAGTAGTTGTGGCTCACGGGCCTAGTTGCTCCGTGGCATGTGGGATCTTCCCAGACCAGGGCTCGAACCCGTGTCCCCTAGCATTAGCAGGCAGATTCTCAACCACTGCGCCACCAGGGAAGCCCCCAGAGTAGGGTTTTGAAAGTTGAGTAGGAGCTCACCAGGTGGATGCAGGGAGGGAGAAATGGGGCAGAGATGTTTCAAATAGAAGGAACAGCCTAGGTAAAGGGTCAGAAGCATGTAGCAGCTCGGCAGGTTTAGGAAACTTCATGGTTTTGTTATGGCTGAGGCAAAGGATATGAAAGGGAAGAGGCCAGGGGCAAGAGCTGTTTGTTGAGCTGTTCTGTGCCAGGCACTGTTGAAGCGGTGAAGTACAGACCCTCTTTTAAGCCACACAAGAACCCTAGAAAGACACCATTATCATTCCCCTTTGACAGGAAAGGAAACGGAGTCCCAGAGAGGTTAGTAACTTGCCCACAGTCACACAGCTTATAGATGGGATCCCTAAGAACTGAAGCCAGGCTGCCTGGGTTCACAGTCACAACGTTATGACCTCTGAAAGTTGAGGAAGGTGAGGAGGTCAGAGAGAAGGCCGACAAGGGGCAAGGAAGAAGGCCCGGGAGCCTCACGTGAGAGGTGGGTGCCGCGTTGTGAGCGTGTGAGACCACAGGAGTGCGTGAGGGCTGTGCGCTGCAGTGTGTACACGTGGGTGTACTTGAGTGCGTGTGAGTGCGCCAGGGAGGATGTGTCTGTGCCACAGGGCCAGTCCCACTAGGACTCGGTGAGTGTGCGTGTGTGTGTGCATGTGTGTGAGAGAATCTCACTTACACTTGCATGTAAGTGTGGGAACCTCTGGCTGCCCATGGGCCTGAGCATGTGTCCTGTGGGCATGAGAGTGGGCCTTGGTGTCCTGCCCTCCTGGGGCCCCAGGGAAGCTGTCAGAGCCCATTAGCCTGGCCTGGTGTGAGGGGTCTGGCCTTGGCCTCAGAAGCTGAACGGTGCACATCAAAGGCAGTCTGAGCCTGGGACCAGTGGGGCAGAATAATTTAATGAGGGTCCAGGAGGGAGGCTGCGGCTGGTGAGGGTTGCCAGTATGTGCCCAGGGCAGCTCCCAGGCTCCACCGCCAAGCATCTGGAGTCTGCATGTGTGTCGGGGAGGGGAAAGGCTGTGCTGGGTACCTGGCCACGCTGCCCTCCTTCCCTGGGCACCGGCAGAGCTGCATCTGAAGCCCAGGCTCAGGCTCCCCGCTTTTGCCTGGATGTCAGTCTAGCCCCCAGTCTCCCCAAGGAACTTCAGGGGAACCAGGACGGCAACTCAGGCATCTTCATCCTTCAGGCCCTTCTGACATTTCCGGGAGGTGGAACACACAGAGAATCATTCCCGGGTCAACTAGTCTAAGCCCCTGGCCTTACAGAGGGATGTGTGTGTGTCCTTTTGTGAGGGCCTTGGGTCAGAGAGAGGAATGTGGGAGGACTCAATCTAGTCAGTTTTTCTATGCATGATGTGGGAAGAAAAAGGAGGATTTTCAGCAGGGGTAGGAGGAGGGACTGAAGATGAAGGTTCACGTGAGGACACAGTGGTCCTTGCCAGGAAGCGGTTGTGATGGGGCAAAGCAGAAGTTGTCCCTGTCGTCAGGGTCTTGGGTAACAGGAACGCAGCCCCTTTTTGTCCAGCGACCACAGTGTGAGAGCATCTCTGCGAGGCCCCTCTGACAAATGTCTTTTCATGGCAAGACCCTCCCGTGGGTTTTAGGTCCATCTACAGGGTCAGGCTCAAACTCCTTCGCTCTGCATGTAAGGCTTCCTTCCAATTCAGGATCTATCATCTGAACGCATCCACAAATCAGTTTTTTCGGCTGTCACTGGATTGACGCATATTCTTGAACAGAAATGCTTTTGACAGGACAGGAATGCTCCCATTAGACACACACTCCCCTCCCGCCACCATCATTTACACTGTACCATTTCGTCCATCTACACCACCTGCTTGGCACCAGAAAACACTTGATTTGGGACCCTTGAGCTTAAGCTCTTCAAGAGAGAGGCTTGTCTATTTTATGTGTCATAATCTAGCACGTAGTAAGTATTGATAAATATGTGTTGAAGAGCTGACTCCAATTCGCCTCATTTCCTGTACCTCAAGTCCACCCTCCACTCCTTACTTCACCCATGCTGGCCTCTGTTCTCTGAAGCACAATTTTCCATCTGGAAAGCGTCTTGGTGAACTCCAACTCACCACTCCAGACCCAGATCAAGTGGCCCCACCTCTGGTCCAGGGTGGCTGCTCCCTGCCCCAAGCTCCCACATGCTGTGTCTGTCTCTGTGTTATAGCCCCCAATCCTGGAATTGTAATTACTTGTTTACGTGTCTGGTCTGTCCAGCTCAGAGCATCTGTTAGAGGACTTTGACAGGTGTTGCTGTTCATGGGCTAGGCTTTGGGATTAGTCTGTATTAGATATATACATTAGTTGGCTTACCAACTTTGGTAAATCCCATTAGCAGCTCTGGGTGCTTTGCCCCCAAATCCTGGCGCCTTGATCCTCATCTTCAGTGGGTGTTGGAAGAGGCCTCATGATTCAGGGTCTGGTCCTTTCAGGGAGGAGCATCCCCATTGTGGCTCCAGGCAGAAGACAAATACTAGCTCGCAAGCTGGGACCAGCACTGCCGCCAGCCTGGCCCGGCCAGGCCCCTCCTGGTCTGTGACTTGGCACTTTCTGGGGCTACCTGCTGGGTTTGGCCAGGGCGAGTTGCCTGGGCCTGTGGGGAACTGCTGGCAGCACACACTTGCCAGGGTTGCTGATGGCGATGCCAGGGTGCACCCACGCAACACCATGCTGGTTGCAGGCACCGCCCTCTTAAAGGCTCAGTGCATAGCTCCCACCCCAGGGTCTAGCCTTACCTGCGCAGGGTCCCCGATCAGGGTCAGCTCATCTCTTCTGCAGCAGGAGGGTGGTGCATGTGAGTGTTAAAGTGAGAGAACGTGGGTGTGTGAGTACGTGTGTGTGAGTAGACAGATGAGTGAAAGGATCATGTGTGATGAGTGTAGGTGAGTGTGTGATGTGTGTGACCACATATGACCGTGTGTGTAATGAGTGGACATGTGCAATGCCATGTGTGCAGGCATACAAACCAACTGGGGATGTGGGTGGGAATGGCTGTTTATGTCTATGTGTACATTCATGGGTTTGTGTGTAACAGTCTCTGGGTAAGCTGTGTGGTGTGTGGATGTGTGTACACATGACTCTGTGTGACAGCAGAGATGTGAATTTGAGTCCTGGTTCTGCCATTTCCTAAATGTGTTGAAAACTTAAATAAATTCCTTCCCCTCCTTCTGTAAAATGGGATGGCATAGACAAGATATCTCTTAAGTTCCCTTCTAGCTTTGATATTCAGTGACCAGTTTAGGAGTTGAGCACAAGTGTGTGAAAGTTGTGTGTGCACATGTGCATGTGTGTGTGTGTGCACGCACAGCAGCAGAGTGGTACTGTGCAAAGGGCATGGCTTTGAATTCTGATTCCACATTTAACAGTTATGGTCTCAGCTTAGTCCCTTCCCCTCTCTGAGCCTCAGTTTCTTCGTCTGCAGATGCCAGTGATTCTTACAGGGCTGCTGTGAGGACTAGGAAATATTGTTTGCAATGGGTCTAGCTCCGAATCTGGCTTAGTTCCCTCTGCAAGAGATGCATGTGTGCATGCATGTGTGTGTGTGCATGTCTGTGTGGATATGTGTGTGTGCACGTGGACAGCCATGCTCACATGCTTGACTGTGCAGGTTGGTCTGGAAAACAGAGTAATTGATCTAGATCACTCCTGCCCTCTGGGGTTTCTGACTGCTTGGGACACAGCCACCCAGGAGAGGTAGAGCTGGGCAGTCAATTTCCAGCTACCCACCTGGGCCCACGTGATTCTGAGGGTTCCCCGGTGCCCCAGACTGTCTGTCACATGGGCGCAGTGGCCTGGAAAGGAGGATTGGTGTGGGCAGGAGGCAGGCCTCCTAAATCCGCTTAGTGCCCACCCCACTATTCGGGGTATTAGAGACTAAAGAAATTCTTCTTCTTCTTAGAGGGTCAACTGCCAACCTGGGATGGTGGCTGAGCTGAGCGTGAACCCCTGAGCCCCATGTCCATCTAGAATGAGGCTTCAGAGTGGAGGGCCAGGAACAGACAGGGTCCTGCCCTCAGAGAGCTCCCAGCCAGATGGAGAGAACCAGGAGAGACAGGCTCGAAAGAGGGGTGGGGGTAAGGAAGGTTTTCTAGCAGGAAGGGGGCTGGAGGAACTCATAGAGGCTGGCAAGGGAAAGGAGAGCATTCTGGATGGGAAGACCAGTGTGAACAAATGTGGAGAGATGGGAATGAGCAACGTGTATATGTGTGTGTGTGTGTGTAGGGGAGGACAGGGAGAGGGTGGTGTAGGGGAACTTGGAGAACATCAGATCCAATCTTCCATTTTCTTGGTGAGGAAATGAAGGTAGAGAAGGGAAAGGATGTGCCTCTGGGCAGAGTGCAGTCACTCTGCTTCCCAACTGGAGTTTAGGGTCTGCCCTTAATTCTGAAGAGGGGTGTCAAGCTGAGCTGCCACGGGCCCTCCTTTAGCTGGTCCCACAGGGTTCCTGATGAACTGGGGCAGATGGTGAGCCGTGATGTGTGCCTTCAGGCCAATGGAAGGCTCTGGGGCTAAACATTATGTCCAAACAAATCTAGAGCAGCTACTAACACCTGGACCTAATCTGCCTGGGCAGATGCCAAACTCAGACCCTTGACACCCAGAGAAGATCGCCAACACTGGACCACAGGTACTACGTGGGCTTCCAAGCCACACCAGAAAAGGTTCCAACAACCTGACCTGGAGAGGAACACCACACCCAGACTCTGAACCCAGAGAAACAATCTCCACACCTGGACCAGATACCTCTGGATCAGCTTCCATTGCAAACTTGGCCTGAGTGGATCCTTACAGCTCCACCCAGAAACTCAGTGAAGGTCCCAACATCTAGAGGAGAGCACCCAGAGAGGGTCCCAACACCCGAACTCTGAACAACGAGAAGATCCCAACACTGGGCCAGATAACATCTGATTGACTTCCAACTCAGACCCAGAACACCCTGACTGTATCCCAGCAACCTCACCCAGAACACCCGGAGCTGGTCCCAACACCTAACAGACCCACCCCTGCCCTGCTCCGTCCCTTCCGCCCCCAATCCATCTTCCGATGAGCTCATCCCCAGAGGCTTTCGCAGGTTCCAAGGCTTTTTCTGGGGGAAATCTGTGGTCGTCCTTCGGGATGCCTGGGGTGAGGAGGGGTCAGGAGGCCAGGCCCACGCCCTTTGCAGGGAGGGCTGGGGGTCCAGCTTGAGGAGTGGGCTTTGGCTGCTGCCTGCTGGTGGGTGGGGTGGGAGCGGACGGGCGGGGAGTGCGCGGCAGCCCCCTCCAGCCGCCCCCCGGCGCTGGGCGGAAACCGTGCGCCCTGCGAGGCCCAGCAGATTCCGCGCCGCGCGCCCCCCAAACAGCCCGCGGGGCGCTGGGCGCGGGGCCAGGAAATCCGGCGCCGGCCCTTGAAGCGGCCCCAGATCGGGCGGGGCCGGGGGGGCCGCTGGCACCGCAGCCGCCGAGCAACGTGACCGCGCGGCCCCACCGCGGCCTCGGGTCCCCACCGGGACAAGGCGGCCTCTGTGCCGACGCAGCTGATCCCAAATCCCTTCCGGCTGACAGCCCGCGCCGGCTGGGGCCCGGCGGCGTGGGAACCGGGTCGAGTGGGGCCGGGGGTGAGGTGGGCGCGAGGGGAGCGGAATCCAGTGGCGGCGCCCCCGCCCAGAGGCCGTCTGCTCCGGACAGGGTATTTCGCTCCCCCAGGGTAGCAAGAGTTACCGCACTTCCCAGACAGGGAGACTGAGGCTCGCGTAGTGAGTAGTAGTCTTAGCCCATTTCTTGGTTAAAACCAGGGATCTAAATTAAGCCCCCGTGATAAACTACATACATTGTTGAGAGCTGGGCGGCATCGCGATCCCCATTTTATAAATGAGGGAACTGAGGCTCAGAGAGTTGAAGCCACCTGTCCAAGGTTCCCAGACAGGTGGAGTGAGGCTGGGACTGGAGCCACCTCTGCTGACTCAACGTGGGGCGCTATGTGTATGCAGTCCCCCTGCTGGACCCCCTGGCCACCAGGTAGTCATGGAACATCCATGGGAGGTTCTGGGGAGGGTGTAAGCCCCTGGGTCCATCTGGTCAAGGAGTTGTGTTTCTGGGTTCCTGAGTGTGGTGGGCCCAGTGAAGGTGTGGAGTTAATCTCTTGGAGGACGGATGTGGGGCTGAAGTGGGGAGACAGAGTGAAGGAGACAGGTGTGGGGATGGAGAGGGGCTTGGAGGGAATGAACCAGGGGGATGGCTGCTGAGTGCCCCTCTCCTCTGCCCTTAACAGCTGGGGACAAAGCTGGAATCTGAGAGGCTGGAGGAAGGGTCATGGAGGGGTGATGCTCTAGAACAAGCCTCACCCTGGCCTCTGGGAACAGGGTGGGGATTGTCCAGTGAACTCTTTGGAATTAAAAAGTGGCGCCTTCTCAGTGCAGGGGGAGCCTGGCTGGGCCCTGGGTTTTGTCCAGCCCCTGTCCTATCTCCCAGGACTGGGGCAGCTCAGGATTTTTCCCCCTTTCCTTGACTAATGTTTGATCTAGACAGGCAGTGTGGGGGGCCGGGGGAGGAGGGAGGATGGCAGGGGCTGGGGTGTTTGCCGAGTGTGCAGGGGAGTCTCCCAGGGTGAACGTGCCTGTGTGTGTGCACACGGCTTGCATATCTCTGTGTGACGGTCTTATGTGTGTGTGCTTCTGAGAATGGGCCTACTTGTCTGGCGGGATGGGCATATTGTTTCTGCGTGTGTTGTTTGCGTGTGATCCCTTTTGACTCATCTGGATCTATGTTATCTTTCTGGGTCTGCGTGTTTGTGGCTTTACTGGTATCGGTGAGTCTTTGTGTGTGGGCCTCCCTCCCAGCCCCGCGGCATCAAGGCCCTGAATGCCACTTTGCTGCCTAAGAGTGCTGAGGAATGTGAGGGGCGAGGGGAGAGGGGAGCACATGTACTGGGCTGCAGGCCTGCTGGTTATGGAAAACTACTGAGGCCTCCTGGGGATGGGCTGGCCAAACCGGCCCAGAGCCTGGCTCGGCAGCTTTTGCCCTCCCAGGCTCCTCCCACTCCTCTCTGCAGGGCTGCGGACCTGCCGAGATGGGTCTTCCATTAAGCAGAGAGCACAGCCTCCCTCCCACCACTCCCCAGATGGCTAGCTGGGCCTCTGCCCTTACCTGGGCCTAAGCATCCCTTGGAGAGGGGGAAAAGTGAGGGTGTGGGATTATATTTTCTCTGAGGCCCTTCCCAGCCCTGACATTCTCTCCATTCTGTGAACATTAAGGAGGGCAATTTCACCCCCATTTCAGGGATCATGAAAGCATAGGGCCCTAGACTATTAGAGTGAGACAGGCTCCTAAGGATCGTCTCATCCTATTCCCTCCATCTTATACACGGGGAAAAAGTGAGGCCTGGATCCAGATCCCCCAATTACCTTCTGGAACGACAAGGATCAAGTTTTCTGGTCTCCTGTCTCTCAGTTGCCGGCCCTTCTGCCATCATGGCTGCTTTTCAGCTCGGCCTACTCAGCATGGAAGGAGAGGCCTTTGAGATGGCCCTGAAGGGTGCAAGGGCTTTGACATTTGGAGATGGGGTTGAGCCAGACAAGCAGCCCGTGGCAAGAAGACATGGGTTGAGATATGGAAGTGGGCCGGTAAGGAGTGCAGTCAGGATGGAGGGCTGGAAGGCACCAGTTGGGCCCAGTAGGTGATGGGACTGAAAAAGGTGTGTCTGAGGGGCCCCAGAGGCCAGGCAGAAGGGTGTGGACTTTATCCGCTCGGTGTTTCTGGCAGAAGAGGCCAATTCGCAGTGTAGCAGAGTGATTAAAGACAGGTGCTCACAGTCAGATCAGACTGTGTGTATTCAAATCCCAGTTCCAAGACTTTAGTAACTATAATTAACTGTATAACTGTGAGTGGGCTACTTAAACTCTATGTACCTCACTTTTCTCATCTCTGAAATGGAAATAATAACAGTGGTACTTTTCTCATCTTGTGGTAAGGAATAAATGAATAAATGAGAATACAGGTAAAGCCCTCAACGCCTGACACATACTAAGGGCTCAGTAATAGTTATGATGATACGATGATATAACCTATAGTTTAGGCCAGGCTGGAGGGAAAGAGAGTGAAGGCAGGGAGACCAGTGGGGATTCTAAGGACGTCCTGTGGATGAGAGGTATGGAGGTCCATGGTGAGGTCCCCTGAATGAGTAAGGGACCCAGGCAGAGGGCTCAAGGGGGTCTGGGCTGTTGCAGAAAGGTGGGCAGAACTCGTGTTGAGTGCTGGGGAGTGTGAGGGAGAGGTTGAGAATGGCTTCACTGTGGGAGGGGTGGAGGGACCTCCATCCGGGTTTGGGGAGGAGGGTAGGTTAGAGAGGTACTTGAGAGGTGAGTTGACCAAGACCTGGGGACAAGTCCCTGTGGCCAGGGAGGAGGAGAGGCAGAGTCCGGGCTGAGCACTTGTGTTTTTTGACTCCGAGTGACTGGCACCTGGGAAGCTCTCTTCAGAGTGGACAATGAAGGAGAGTTAGTGAGATGTGGCGGGGGGACGGAGGAGAGAAGGGGCTCAGCTGTGCTGAGTGTGGAGTGGGCCCCCTGGGGATTTGCTATCAGGCCTGGAGCTCAGGAGCCAGGTCTGGGCTGGTGATGGGTGTGGGGACCATTTGATAGGCTCCTGGTGTGGGCAAGGTCATCCCAGGGAGGCTAAAGATAGAGAAAGGGGCCTTGGAGCCCAGCCAACCCCCTGCTGAGAAGCAGCACCTTGGGAGAAGCAGCAGCCAGAGGGCTAAGGAAACCGAGGCGAGCTGTGGGCAGAGAGGGCAAGGGAAGACTGGGCTCCAAGGAGGAGGGCAGACCAAGAGAGCCGCATGCTGGGGAACCGGGGAGGGGCTTGGGGAGAGAGAGAGAGAGAGAGAGGGGGGCTTGGAGGCCACCAGGGACCCCTGCAGAATAAAGTCTGGAGGATAGGGGGCAAAACGCAAGCTGCAGGGAGGTGAGGGAGTAATTAATGGAGTGGGGGAAGTGGAGATGGAGGCAGGTGTCACACTGCCTGGAAGCTTGCTTGAGGAGAAGAGGGAGCCACCTGAAGCAGCCAGACCAGGAAGGCTCTGAGCCTCTGGGTAAAGGGGGCGGGGGGTCCTCCCTATGTTTCAGGTAGAGAAACTGAGGCTCATTTGTGCACAAAGTTACAATAAATTAATGTGAAAGACAGCCCAAGATCTCCAACTCTTAATGTAGCAATTTTTTAAAATGAACAATTGAAATTGTATAATACACACACACACTTGTTTTGATCACAGAAATAAAACATGCTTATTGGATAAACCTAGAAACACATGCACAAAAGTACAAGGGGAAAATACAAAACTTACCTGTAATTCTACCACCCAGAGATAAAGCATTTTTACCATTGTGTATTATGACCTTCTTTTTTCCTCTGCTGATATACAGAAATAGACACTGGGGTCATGTACTTACTGTTTTGTAGATCCCTTGTTTCATTTAGCAACACGTCATGGACGATTTTCCATAGTATCAATAATACATATTCCTTAAGACTTTTTTTTTTCTCTTTTAGCTCACAATCTAGTCAGGGAAACAGGACAAGGATGGGATCCTCTGACAATCAATCAGGGCAGAACAATGAGGCTGTGTCTTATCAGGGTGTCTGGGGCTGTGGCTAGAACACCAGACCAGGAGCCCGCTGGGCTGGCTCATTCAGTCCTGGACTGGCCCCTGGCTCACCATGTAGCCTTGGGTAATATATTTGCCCTCTGTTGACCTCAGAATACCAGAATCACAAACGGATTATGAGCAAGTCTCTTCAGGCCAGCTGCCATCACTGTGAAATGGTAGAGAGAGAGGCTTAGAAAATCAAATGACTCTGACCATCATGATTCTGCAGGTCAGATAACTGCTTTAAGCCTCAGTTTCTTCATCTGAAAAATGAGAATCACGTTTACCTACTCTTCCTGCCAGGACTCCGGTGAGAATCCAGTTAGATGAACTGTTATGATGCCTAAGAACAACGAATATTTGGACAATATTTGGGCCACACGATCTCACTTGCCATTCCAGCAACCCTATGAGGTAGGTACTATTTTTGTACCTTATTTTTCCAGGTGAGGAAACCGTGGCTTGGAGAGGTGAGGTCACTTGTTCAAGGTCACAGGTAGGAAGTGGCAGAGTTGGATTCAAGCCCAGGTCTCCCAGTTACCAGCACCATGGAACTTTACACTGCACCGTTCTGATGTGTGGTGTGGGCCTGAGCAGGAGGAGGGACAAGAAGAGCCCTGGGAAAACAGATAGCTAGTGGGAAGCAGCCGCATAGCACAGGGAGATCAGCTCGGTGCTTTGTGACCACCTAGAGGGGTGGGATAGGGAGGGTGGGAGGGAGACACAAGAGGGAGGAAATATGAGGCTATATGGATATGTATAACTGATTCACTATGTTATAAAGCAGAAACTAACGCACCATTGTAAAGCAATTATACTCCAATAAAGATGTTAAAAAAAAAAAAAAAGAGCCAGATAATAAATAGTGTTAGGCTTTGTGGGCCACAGAATCTCTAAAAAAAAAACAAAAAAGAAGAGCCCTGGGAGTCTGTGGCCCATTGCACCCTTGGTTCAGCTGTTGTTTTCCCAGGCACCACCATCTGTGGGGAGTGGCCGCCCTCTGGTGTCCTAAATGTGACTTGTCCTCTCAGGGAGGAGAGCTGGCAACCTGCCTGTCTCCGAAGGGTGGGATGAGCTTGGAACAACCCCAACTCGTCCTTTCAGAGTTTGGGGGTTCAGGGAAAGTGAGTGCACTTCCACAACTTACTGGATGTGAGGCTGTGCCCCAGAGGGCACTGGGTAGAAGTTTCATCAATTTCAGCCCCCATCTGCCTCTCATCCTGGTGTCATTTTGCAGGGTAAGTGGCCACGTTCTATTTCTGACTCGAGTGCTAGTTAGAAGGGTGTTGCATTATTATTATTCTTTAAACCCTGCATTAATGTTTTACAGGCACTTCTGTATCTATGTTACAACACAACAGAAAAAAAAAGTAGAATTTTTGCCAATCCTTATGGGGTAAATTTCACTCTGGACTGATGAAAATTTTGTCATTGGACTGGCACCAGACTGCAAAGTGGTTCAGGCAACACCCAAGGATGTGTGCTTTAAAGGGCTTTCTCAGCTCATTTTATAGTCACCATAACCTTATGAAGAAGTTTTTTATGATCATTTTACATATGAGAAAATAGGCTCAAGCTCCATCCAAACTTGTTTGAAGCCAAAGAACTTTGCAAGATGCCACACTGCCCCCCTGTGGCAGCCTTGTGGGTTACTCAGCAAATAGGCCATAGCAGCGTGCCCAGTTGTCTTCCAAATCCAAAGATGTTGTGCTTCTTTCTTTGTGATTGGAGGTGCCAGATGCAACAGCTATCCTTCACTGTGGAGGGGGTATTCCTCAACATTCTATTATTATAGCTACTTGGTCTTCCAAAGGCTTGCCTTCTATAGGCCACCGACTCTAGCCAATTACAGGTGATAATTTAAGTAACCGCATGCCATGGACTGGTAGTAGTGTCCCTTTTTCCAATATCAGTGAGTTCATTACTACTTTTGCATCTAAACAGATTGGAAAACAAATTCTAGAGCTATTTACAGTACTAAAGACTTTCAGAGTTTATTTAGGAAGACAGAGCAATTCTATGTGTTCTGGGAATAAAGGCTTTAATACAGAACTGGGGGCTCACACAGCTGTGGGAAGAGCCAGCCAAGCTGAGGGAGTGGAAATCAAGGAAACTGTTGCTAAAGGTCAGAGAAGCTGACACACGAGATCTCTTCTTCAAGCAGTGAAGTGCATAGTTCTCAAAAGCTTGCCTGGAAACCACTGCAAGTCTCAGAAACCTCCAGAAAGCTCCAGACATCTCAATTTGCAGTGGTAAAGGGGGCAGTTCTCAAGAGCTTGTGTGAAGGTTTTGTGACACTTTTGTCTGTTCATGTGTTTGGCTGCAACCACAGCTAGACAATAATGGCTTCTATGTCAGCCGTACCTTCCAAATCTTGTGTGAATTCTCTTATTTGGCAAATTCTAACCTGGAACCACATTGGAAAGGGGACTCTGGGAAATGCAGTTCCCAGTCTTAGAAGGGCGTGGCTGCAGCTGAACACAGACATGCACTCATGGCAAAGATACCGGTACCTGTTTACTCTTTTGCCTCAGGGCCAAGTTAATTAACTCTGCTTTTCTCTGTCTTAATATATAGTCCACAAGAATTTTTCAGAGTATCATGCTGTTTACTATATTAGTGGCATTCTACTTACAGACCCATGAGCAGGAAATGTCAAGAATTCTAGATGCCCTCTGATGGGAGATAAACTTCATGAAGGTTCAGGGGTCTGCCACTCGGTGAAGTTTTTAGGGCCCCTCTTATCCTGGAGCAGGAGTTGGCAAATTTTATCTTTAATAAATATTTTAGGCTTTGCAGGGCATAAGGTATCTGTCACCACTACTCAGTTTTGCCACTGTAGTGTGAAACCAGCCATAGACAATAGTTAAATGAATGGATGCGGCTGTGTTCCAATAAAACTTCATTTACAAAAATAGGAGGGGGATCATATTTGGTCTGTGGATATTTGTTGGCCAACCCCTACCCTAGAGGAGACACTCCTTCTAAAGTAAAGGACAGATTGTTGCTCGTCACTCCTCTTACCGCTGAGAAAGGGGCACAACACTTGGTTGTATTTTGATGGTAGCATTTACCACACTTGGGAGTATTGTTTTGATCCTTAATCAGGTGACTCAGGAGGCTTCCAGTTTTGACTACAACCCTGAGAAAAGAGGACTCTGCAGCTGATCCAGGCTGTGATGCCAGCTGTTCTGCTGCTTCAGCCACATGACTAGCAGTTACCATGGTGCCCAAAGTGTCTATGGTGAGTGAGAACACTGCAGAGTGTCTGGTAAGCTCCGATAGACCCTCTTGTGAAGATTTTTAGATTTTGAAGCAGGGCTATGACTTCTGTGGTGGAGAAACACTCTCAATTTTATTTATTATTATTATTATTATTTTACATCTTTATTGGAGTATAATTGCTTTACAATGGTGTGTTAGTTTCTGCTTTATAACAAAGTGAATCAGTTATACATATACATATGTTCCTGTATCTCTACCCTCTTGCGTCTCCCTCCCTCCCACCCTCCCTATCCCACCCCTCTAGGTGGTCACAAAGCACCGAGCTGATCTCCCTGTGCTATGCGGCTGCTTCCCACTAGCTATCGAAACACTCTCAATTTGAAAAATATTTCCTGGCCTGCTACTGGACTTTGGTAGAGACTGAATATTTAACCACATGACACCAAGAGACTATGTGACCGTGACTGCCTATCATGAGCTGGTTTTACTGGATCGTTACAGATCCACTGAGTCATAAGGCTAGGTGGGCACAGCACCAATGTATTGTCTGATGAAAGTAATCATTTAGGAGTCATGAATAAATTATAAGGACCGGTGTCCCAGACTCTCCTGTCACCTACCAATGCAACTTATTCTATGGCATCAGGAAGGGGTCCCTATGACCAACTGATAGAGGATGAAAAGATTTGGGCTTGGTTCACTGGTGGTTCAGCGTGATTTGCTGGTGCACGCTAGAAAAGGAGCATGCTCCTAATTACAGACTCTATCGGGGTGGTCCTGAAAGACAAGAGTGAAGGGGCGTGTTCTCAATGGGTAGAGCTGAAAGTGGTACACTTGGTCATGGATTTCCTATAGAGGGAGATATGGCTCAAGATACCTACACACACTGATTCCTGGGCCATGATGAATGACTTGGCCAATTGGTCAATGGCCAAGAAGGAACAAGACTGAAAGGTTTGGGGAAGAGTTATGTGAGTGTATATTTATGGGGGTGAACCTAAAGCATACAGATCTCTGTGTCTTATATTAATGTTTTCCAGAGAGCATCCACTTCAGAAGAGACCACCACCACCACTCCGCCCACTTCCCTCCACCACCCTAGCCTCTCTCCTTGGCCATCCTAGAACTTGCCAGGTGAGCCCAAAGATAATGGCCATGGTGGCATGGATGAAAGTTCTTCATGGACTCAACTACACTGAATCCTTCTCAACAAGGATGATTTAATGCTTGGCCTTCTAGCATCAGAGAATGATGCAGAGCCCTTGATACGGCATCATTCTCCAGAGAGACCTGTCAGCTACTTGATGGCTGGTTGACCACATTGGATATCTTATACCGTGATGGAGGCAGTGATTTCTTTCTGCTAGAATCGATAATTTGATAGATTTGCATTCTCTGAATAGTACTTCACCAGTACTATTATCTGATATCTTACAGCATGGCTGGTTTATTGTCATGGCATCTCCTACATACTGCCTCTGGTCAAGGGCCCCATGTTATAGCAAAGAAATTAGGCAATGAACTCATCATCACATGATTCATTGGTAAATATAACCCATCACCTAGGAGTAGTCGGCCTGATATTAACAGTGGAACAACTAAGTAAAAGTTCAGCTAAGGCACCAGCTTAGGGACAGTACCTTATAGGGTTAGAGTGCTGTCCTTTACATGTGGTATATGTGCTGAACCAGTGGCTGATATATGTTGCTGTGTCCTTAATAGGTAAAATATGTAGGTCCATGAACAAAGGGGTAGAAGTAGTATTGGCTCTTTCTTGATCAATCCTGGTGACCTGATTATGAAATCTGTATTTACCATTCCTGCAAATATAGGCAGAAAAACACTTCTTCCAGGGGACACAGTAAAATTTTCATTGTATTTGGAGCTGTGACTCCCACTTAGCAGTTTTAGCTCCTCATGCCAGTGGACCAGCAGGAAAGAAAAAAGTTACAAATAGGCAGTGGTAATTGATCTGATTAGCATTAGGACTTGGGGTTGCTACTACACAATAAGGGTAGAGCACAATATATCTGGAACCCAGGAGATTTATGGGACATCTCTTGTTGATTCAATATCCAGTGCTAACCATTAATGGTCAGTTGCACCAACCATGACCTGAAAAAGGCACAGCAGCTAAGGATTAAGACCCTCTAAGGATGAAGCTCTGGGTCACCCCTCTAAGCAAACAAGCTAGACCAGCTGCAGTGCTAGTTGAAAGTGACAGAAATCCAACATGGCTAATGGAAGAGAATGATGATGAATATCAATTAGCCTCAGGATCAGCTGCAGCTTTAGCTGTGGGGACTGGATCTTGGTTTGCTAACCCTATTTAAGTCATTGCAGGATATCACACCTAGCCACTATCTTTTGAAAAAAAATTAAAGTATAATTCATTTACAATGTTATTTTAGTTTCAGGTGTACCACATAGTATCCAATATTTTTATCCATTATGAAATGATCAACACAATAAGTCTAATTACCATCTGTCACTATACAGTTATTACAATATTATTGACTATATTCCCTGTACTGTACATTACATCCCCATGACTTATTTTATAACTGGAAGTTTGTACCTCTTAATCCCCTTCCCCTATTCCACTCATCCCCCCCACTTCCTCCCCTCTGGCAACCACCAGATTGTTCTCTGCACCTATGAGTCTTTTTCTCTTTTGTTGTGCTTGTTCCTTTGCTTTTTAAAGATTCTACATATAAGTGAACTCATACAGTATGTCTTTCTCTGTCTGACTTATTTCACTTAGCATAACACTGTCTAGGTCCATCCATGTTGTCACAAATGGCAAGATTTCATTTTATTTTATGGCTGAGTAGTATTCCATTGTATGTATATACCACATCTTCTTTATCCATTCATCTATCGATGGACACTTACATAGTCATCATCTTGAAGGACTGGACTTGCACTTCTTTTAGGTAAGAAGTGAGGGCTTCTTGTTTTCATATGAGATCCAGATATACTAAGAGGGTGTGAACAGATATGAGAGATGCAAGTGGTGCCCTGCACCAAACCCAGTTTATGTGCCCTTTGAGATATGCTCATGTGCTCTGCCCCAGGCCCTAGACTCTTGTCAGTGGAGAGTCCTGTCCCCTACTGCCACTTCTCATCTCCTAACACTGCCAACTCTCTCAGCCTCTTTTAGGATGGGATCTGCTTTAACACAGCTTCCAATGTGCTTTCCATGTGGGGACCACAGTAGCTTTGGTGCTCAGGTCCAACCATAATGCACCCAAGAAGGCTCTGGGTCCTCCTATGGCTTCCAAATGTGGATGAAGCACCATATTGCAGGATGTGATAGCTGGCTTTCCCAGAAGCTTTTTGGAAAGGCTGGATTACAAAGCCCCAAAAATAGGGAAGTTAATGTTCCATAGGACAAACCTTGAAGAATGAGACACAGCAGATCAACTCCTGCTCCTTCCTTCCCATGATATACTGTTTCAGGGTGTGGCACTCTTTTTTTTTTTTTTTTTTTGCGGTACACGGGCCTCTCACTGCTGTGGCCTCTCCCGTTGTGGAGCACAGGCTCCGGACGCACAGGCTCAGCGGCCATGGCTCACGGGCCCAGCCACTTCGCGGCATGCGGGATCCTCCCGGACCGGGGCATGAACCCGCGTCCCCTGCATCGGCAGGCGGACTCTCAACCACTGCACCACCAGGGAAGCCCAGGTTGTGGCACTCTTGATAACCTGTTGGTAAGGTATTCTGCATGACCAAGTGGTTGCCTATTCTTTCTGGGGAAACTGTGGCTGGTTTTGTAATACACCACCTTGTATTTTCTTTCTTTTCTCCCCTACTTTATTTCGCTTTCCCCCCTACTTTATCTCGCTTTCCCCCCTCACTCTTGCTGCCTGGGATTGTACTTCCAAGGAAAGATTTATCAGTTAAACTTTGCCTCAGGCTCTGATTTGCAGGGGACCCGGGCTAAGACAAGTAGAACTTCAGAGCGGAGTGACTGGGTGAGAGGTTTTTGTTTTTTAAAAAAAAATGCTGTTGTAGAAAGCAACAGAAATGGTTTGAGTAACTAAGATAAAAGGGAGGGAATTTTTGTTTGTTTTTTTTGTGTGTGTGGTACGCGGGCCTCTCACTGTTGTGGTCTCTCCCGTTGCGGAGCACAGGTTCCGGATGCGCAGGCCCAGCGGCCATGGCTCACGGGCCCAGCCGCTCCGCGGCATGTGGGATCTTCCCGGACTGGGGCACGATCCTGTGTTTCCTGCATCGGCAAGCAGACTCTCAACCACTGCGCCACCAGGGAAGCCTGGGAGGGAATATTTTAAAGGAATGTAATTCAAAGGAACAAAGCAAAGACTGAACAAGCCCATAGAGCAGATGGGAACCAGGGAAGATCTGCTGATGTTTATAACAGAATTAATGGATGGTATTTGTGATAGTTTTAAAAGATAAGCACAAATTTTTGGATACTCCTTCCTTCAAGAGGTGGAGCCTAATCCCCTCTTGTTGAATGTGGGCTGTACTTAGTGACTTACTTCTAATGAATAAAATATGGCAGAAATGTTGGTCTGTGGCTTCTGAATCTAGGCCATAGAAAAAATGGTGACTTTCACCTTGCTCCCTCTTCTATCACTTGATCTGGAGGAAGCCTGCAGCTGCCGTGTCTTGATGACTATCAAGCAGCCCCATAGAGAGGCCTGGGTGGTAGGGACCTGAGTCCTCCTGCCAACAGCCATGTGAGTGCACCATCTTGGAAGCAATCTCCCGGTCCCCGCCAAGCTTTCATATGACTACAGCTTTGGCTGGCATCTTGACTGCAACCCTGAGAGGGCCTGAGCCAGAACCACCAGCTAAGAACCTCTAGAGTTCATAACCTGTAGAAACCTCAGGGTAAATGTTTGTCATGTTTAGCAAGTGAGTTTTGGTGTAATTTGTTTTGTAGCAGTAGGTAACAAAGACGGTATCTTTAAGGTATCTCCAGTGACTCTTGATCTTGGTGTCAGTATTATTAGCCCCATCTGCGAAATAGGCATAGCAATTGTCCCTCACTCATAGAGCTGTTTATGAGGCTATAAAATGCTCAACATGGTGCCTAGCCCAGAGTGAGAATTCAATAGATGTTACTAGTGCTAGTAGTCGTCGTCATCATCATCATCATCATCTCAAGGTTCAAATTCCCAGGAAAGAGAATCTGATTGACTTAGCTAGGGTTAGGTGCCTTCCTCTTGGGCAAGGGAGCACAGGGCACTCTGACTGAGAGTCCTACAAGGTCTGTATTTCCTCAAAGGAAATTAAGTTGCTGTTGCCAGGCAAGAAAAAGCAACACTAACTACAAAGGGTGTGTATACTTTAAGGTTCCTTATACATAAAGCCAAATTGCTTTCCAAAAAAATGTTGTATCAATATAGATGCTCCTGCCAACAGCACAAGAGCATCTTCTCACTCCACCTTTGCCAACGTTGCTATTATCCTGAAGAAGAGCCAGTTTAATGGATGAAAAATAATGATATCTTATTGCTTATGTCTACACTTCTTTACTAGTGAAGCTGAACATGTTTCCATGTTTTATTGGCCGTTTGTATGTCTTGTTTGGTGAATTAAGGAACACTCATCTAAAAAGTGGGATATTGGGACTTCCCTGATGGCACAGTGGTTGAGAATGCGCCTGCCAGTGCAGGGGACATGGGTTTGAGCCCTGGTCCGGGCAGATCCCATATACTGTGGGGCAACTAATCCCGTGCGCCACAACTACTGAAGCCCGCGCACCTAGAGCCCATGCTCCGCAACAAGAGAAGCCACCACAATGAGAAGCCTGCGCACCACAACGAAAAGTAGCCCCCACTCACCACAACTAGAGAAAGCCCGCGCGCAGCAACGAAGACCCAATGCAGCCATAAATAAATAAATAAATTTATTAAAAAAAATAAAAGATGGGATATAAAGTTATTTCTGTTGACTTATGTGATTTATTTATGTGCTAATAGTATCAATTTTCTGACATATATTACAAGTATTTCCTCAGTGTATGTTGTTTGTTCTAATTTTGTTTATGAAGCCCTTTGCTCACGATGTTAAATTTTTAATAAGTGAGATTGATCAAGCTTTTCATTTGTTCTATTCCTGCCATGTGTCATCTTTGGGGGGCTCTGATCTTGCTGGAAATCTTGGAAGGTGGGTGGTACCTATAAGTTTAGTTGAAACATGAATACCAGTCTTAACTTACCTAAGAAGGCCAGAAAGCAAAGGAGTGATCATTATTTACCAGCGCATTTGTTATTGGCCCTCCAGAACAAAAACTTGCACGACTTTCATCTTCTGCTGGATTGCCACTGCATAGGAGTCCCCAGCTCACACACGAATTGCAGGACATTTAAGGGGACAGTATCTTAGAGAAGAAAGACAAAGTCAAACAATCAAAACAGGAGGGTCCTCCTGAGGTGCAGCCAATGAGTGATAAAAAACAGAACCGAAACAAAATTACCACAAGAACTCCAAAGGCAGTGCAACTAAACCTCAAAAAAGACTTTTCAAAAGTGCAAGACATAATTTCTATGTTTGAAAACTTGGCAAATTAATTAAGTAGTATGATCAGAGCTGAGAACTGAATTAACATTCGGATTGATGCTTAAGTTAAAATACCCTTATAATCCAGAGTAAAAATACAAAGAAGTTGAAATCATGAGTGAAAAAAATGGTTGACTCAAATGATAGGACTAGGAAGCTGAACATGCTCATAATAGGAATTACAGAGGGTAAAAAAGGAAAATAGATGGAGAAGTCATAATTAAAGCACAAATAGAAAAATACAGCTTTGTCTAGTTGAATGTGAGCTTACTTGGTCATTGGAAAACCCAGACAAGTTCCAGTCTTTTGGCCTATATGTGAAAAATGCACATAAGTATAAATAATTAAAAGGAAAAGATATTACAGATGAAAATCTCCTGGACCTAAAGAAAGGCGACCCTTCAGATTGAAAGAGCTCAAATAATCCTAGGCATGATTTTTTTAAAAAAGCAAAAAGACACTAAACTTCAAGGATCAAGAGAAAATCTTACAGGGCTTCCCTGGTGGCACAGTGGTTGAGAGTCTGCCTGCCGATGCAGGGTACACGGGTTCGTGCCCCGGTCTGGGAAGATCCCACATGCCGCGGAGCGGCTGGGCCCGTGAGCCATGGCTGCTGGGCCTGCGCGTCCGGAGCCTGTGCTCCACAACGGGAGAGGCCACAACAGTGAGAGGCCCGTGTAACGCAAAAAAAAAAAAAAGAGAAAATCTTATAAACTTCTCTTATAAAAAGAACAGGTTACCTACAGAAGGAAAAAGGAATCTGACCTATGTTGGATATTTCATTTACAATAATGAAAGAGAAAAGATAGTTGAATAATGTCTATAGACTATTGAGGGAAACAGGCTGTGCAATTAAATAATCCTAAATCCATCAAGGACAGAATTCATCTGACAGCACGAAAGGAAAACATTTTCTTTTCTTTTTTAAAAAATTTATTTGGGGGCTTCCCTGGTGGCACAGTGGTTGGGAGTCCGCCTGCCGATGCAGGGGGCGTGGGTTCGTGCCCCGGTCTGGGAGGATCCCACGTGCCGTGGAGCGGCTAGGCCTGTGAGCCGTGGCCGCTGGGCCCGTGCGTCCGGAGCCTGTGCTCCGTGGCGGGAGAGGCCACAGCAGTGAGAGGCCCGCGTACCACAAAAAAAAAAAAAAAAAAAAAAAAAAAAAATTTATTTGTTTTCCTTCATATATATATTTATACAACTTGAAAATGTTATACTCCATTTATGATTATTACAAAATATTGGCTATATTCCCCGTGTTGTACAATATATCCTTGTAGCTTATCTTAGACCCAATAGTTTGTACCTCTTAATCCCCCATCCCTATACTGGCTGTCCCCCCTCTCCCCACTGATAACCACTAGTTTGTTCTCTATACCTGTGGGTTTGTTTCAAAGGAAAACGTTTTCAAACATATGAGGATTCAGAAAAACTACCACAAATAGATGCAACATAAGGAAAATATTTCATCAAATTGAAGATTGAATTGAAATAGAGAGTCTCAAGACATAGAAGGGAAACAGTCCAGGAGACAGTGGTGAGCAGTGACTCTGAGGATACACATAATTAAAATTAAATGGATGATAATAACATGACTGGGATCTCTAGTATTAAGTGAAGAGGGTTCTTGAAACAGAAGAAACACATGATTAGGCAAAACCTAAAAATAGACTGTAGTCTTAGAAATTATCTTGCTCCTTGTGATTCTGTTTATGATTAGATAAGAATTGGTATAAAACACGTATTGCCAGATACAAGCATGAATGTGGGCTGGCAAGAACTGAAATAAAGGCACACTGTCTTGTTATTAAAGTCAAATGAAGAACAACCAGACAGAAAACGGGAGAAAAAGAGGACATAACACAGTTAACCAATAGATCTAACAACATACACAGCACACTCTACCCATCGACAGCAGTATACACATTCTTCTCAAGTGCATGTGGGACATTTTCCAAGACAGAGCCTATGTTAGGCTCAGATGAAGTCTCAGTGAATTTAAAAAGATGGATATCATACAAAGTATCTTCTCTGAGCACAACAGGATGAAGTTAGACATCAATAACAGAAGTAAAACTGGAAAATTGTTAAATTTGTGGAAATTAACAGACTCAGATAATCAGTGGATCAAAGAGGAAATCACAAGGGAAATTAGAAAATACTTGAGACGAATGAAAACAAAAGCACAACATATCAAAACCTTATCAATTATACCTTAATTTAAAAAATTAAAATAAGAAACATCAGATGTGGTGAAAGCAGTGCTAAGGGGGAAATTTGTAGCTATAAATGTTTACAGTAAAAAAAGAGAAAGATCTCAAATGAACAACCTAATTTTACAACTTAAGGAATTAGAAAAAGAACAAACTAAACCTAAAGCTAGTGGGAGGAAGGGAATAGTAAAGATTAGAGCAGAGATAAATGAAATAGAGGACAACAACAAAAACTGAAGATCAATGAAACCAAAAGTTGGTTCTGTGACAAGATCAACAAAGTTGGCAAACCTTTAGCTGGATGGACTAAGACGAAACAGAGACTCAAATTACTAATGTCAGAAATGAAAGAGGGAACATTACAACCAATTCTACAGAAATAAAAAAGATGATGAAAGAGTGAGTGAGAGAGAGAGGGAGGAAACAAGTGTAACACTGGAAATGTTTGTATAAACAGTTTGACCCCTAAAAGTTAACTAATCTTAGATTACTTGTGTCAATATTTCGTATAAAATGTTTAAGTATGTAATACAACTTTGGAATTCTCCTACTAAAAGAGGGCATTCCTCTAGTCATTAGAAATATACCTAAAATCAAGGTATCTGCAAATAAGAGTGCTCTGGGTTTGGTTTTTGCTAAAATTGGAACTAAAAAAGTTTTCCTCTTCACTTCAAATCTTGATATAATTTTAGACTTACAGAAAAGTTCTGATAGAGTGGCAACGCTAATACAAAGAGCCATTGTTAACACTTTGATATTTCTCTGTGTGTATAATTGTTTTGAATTTTTAAGAGTAAGTTGTAGACACAATATTTACTCCTAAATATTTCAATGTATATATCCCCCAAACAAGAGCATTTTCTTAATAGCTTCAGTCTAATGATCAAAACCAGGAAATTAACATTGACAATACTATTTTCTTTTATTTTTTCACTTCCCTTCCCACATTTATTTTTTTTAATTTTATTTTATTTAAGTATAGTTGATTTACAATGTTGTGTTAATTTCTGTTGTACAGCAAAGTGATTCAGTTTATATATATATATATATATATATATATATATACACATACACACACACACATTCTTTTCCATATTCTTTTCCATTATGGTTTAATCACAGGATATTGAATATAGCTCCCTGTGCTATACAATAGGACCTTGTTGTTTATCCATTCTGTATATAATAGTTAGCAGCTACTAATCCCAAACTCCCAATCCTTTCTTCCCCCCATCCCCCTTGGCAACCACAAGTCTGTTTTCTATGTCTGTGAGTCTGTTTCTGTTTCATAGATAAGTTCATTTGTGTCATATTTTAGATTCCACATATAAGTGATATCATATGGTATTTGTCTTTGTCTGACTTATTTCACTTAGTATAATAATCTCTAGGTCCATCCATGTTACTGCAAATGGCATTATTTCATTCTTTTTTATGGCTAAATAGTAGTCCATTGTATATACATACCACATGTTCTTTATCCATTCATCTGTCGATGGACATTTAGGTTGTTTCATGTCTTGGCAATTGTGAGTAGTGCTGCTATAAACATAGAGGTGTATGTATCTTTTTGAATTATAGTTTTGTTTGGATATGTGCCCAGGAATGGGATTGCTGGATCATATGGCAACTCTATTTTTAGTTTTTTGAGGAAACTTCATACTGTCTTCTATAGTGGCTACATCAATTTACATTCCCACCAATAGTGTAGGAGGATTCCTTTTTCTCCACACCTTCCCCAGGATTTGTTATTTGTAGACTTTTTAATGATGGCCATTCTGACTAGTGTGAGGTGTTACCTCATTGTAGTTTTGATTTGCATTTCTCTACTACTTAGCAATGTTGAGCATCTTTTCATGTGCCTATTGGTCATCTGTATGTCTTCTTTGGAGAAATATCTATTTAGGTCTTCTGCTCATTTTCTGATTAGGTTGTTTGTTTTTTTTGTTATTGAGTTATATGAGCTGTTTGTATATTTTGGAAATTAAGCCCCTGTCGGTTGCATCATTTGCAAATATTTTCTCCCAGTCCATAGGTTGTCTTTTCATTTTATTTATGGTTTCCTTTGTTGTACAAAAGCTTGTGAGTTTGATTGGGTCCCATTTGTTTATTTTTGCTTTTATTTCTATTGCCTTGGGAGACTGACCTAAGAAAACATTGGCATGATTTATGTCAGAGAATGTTTTGCCTATGTTCTCTTCTAGGCATTTTATGGTGTCCTGTCTTATACTTAAGTCATTAAAGTTTAGTTTTGTGTATGGTGTGAGGGTGTGTTCCAACTACATTGATTTACATGCGGCCTTCCAACTTTCCCAACACCGCTTGCTGAAGAGACGACACAATACTATTTTCTAGTCTACAGACCTTATTCAGATTTGCCAATTGTTCCAACAGAGTCCTTTATAGCAAAAGAAAAGTTTTGATCAGGCATTGATTCCAGCTGCCATGTCTCTTTAGTCTCCTTTAATCAAGAAGAGTTCCTCGGTCTTTTTTTCTTCATGACATTGATATTTTGAAGGAAATATATTAATTTCTTATTGCCGCTGTAACATATTATCACAAACCTAGTGGCTTAAAATGACACAAATTTATTATCTTACAGTTCTGGAGGTGAGAAGTCCAAAGTGGGTCTCACAAGCCTACATCAAGGTGTTCACAGGGCTATATTCCATCTGAAGGCTCTAGAGGGTAATCCATTTGCTTGCCTTTTCTAGCTTCTAGAAGCTGCCTGCATTCCTTGGCCCAAGGTTCTGTTCCTCCATTTTCAAAGCCAGCAATGTTGGCTGAGACCTTCGTATGCTGCCATTTCTCTGGGTCTCTCTCTTCTGCCTTCTTCCACTCGTGAGGACCCTTGTGATTAGATTAGACCCACGTGGCTAATCCAGGGTACTCTCCCTATCTCAAAGTCAGCTGATTAGCAATCTTAATTCATCTGCAAACGTAATTCTCTTTGCCAGGTAACCTAACATATTCACAGGTTCTGAGGATTAGTATGTGGCTATCTTTTGGCTACCACAATAGGCCAGTTAGTTTTAAGAATGGCCCTTAATTTTGGTTTGTCTGATGTTTCCTTATGGTTAGATTCAGGTTATGCACTTTTGGAAGAAATGCCACAGATGTACAATTGACCTTGTATCCGGAAACCTTGATGAACTTGTACTGGTTTTAGTCTTGATTATTTTGGATGTTCTGTGTATGTTCATATCATCTGTGAATAGTAATACTATATATAATATTTCCCCTTCTAATTTCTTCCTTCCTTCCTTCCTTCCTTGCTCCCTCCCTCCCTCCCTCCCTCCTTCCCTCCCTTCCTTCTTTCTCTTTCCTCCCTTCCTCCCTTCCTTCCTTCACCATAGGGATCTTAGTTCCCCCACCAGGGATTGAACCAGGGCCCTCGGCAGTGAGAGCGCAGAGTTCCAACCACTGGACAGCCAGGGAATTCCTCCCTTCCAATTTCTATACTTATTATTTTTCTTATCGTATCAACCAAGACTTCCAGGACTATGTTAAACAGTAACTGGGATAGCTGGCCTTCTTTCCTTGTTCTTGCTCTTATGGGGAATACATCTAAAATTCTATCCTAAGTGTAATGTTTGCTATAGGTTTTTCATGTATAGCCCTTATCTAAATTAAGAAAAGTCCCTTCCTTTCTTCTTTTTAATTTTTTTAAATTTTTTATTTATTTTTAAAATTTTTGTCTGTGTTCGGTTTTCGTTTCTGCGTGTGGGCTTTCTCTAGTTGCGGCGAGCGGGGGCTACTCTTCGTTGCAGAACACAGGCTCTAGGTGTGTGGGCTTCAGTAGTTGCCACATGCAGGCTCAATAGTTGTGGCGCATAGGCTTAGTTGCTCCGTGGCATGTGGGATCTTCCCGGACCAGGGATTGAACCCATGTCTCCTGCCTTGGCAGGCGGATTCTTCACCACTGCACCACCAGGAAAGTCCCAAACGACCCTTCCTTTCTAACTTTCTGAAATATTTTTTTATTAAAAAATGTTGAACTTTGCAGGGTTTATCCCCTACCCTCTGAAGCACATGTGTCTTACCAAGGCATTCAGAGTTTCTGTCACCTTTTGCTCATTAGATATGATGTTTTGTGGGATGGTCAAACAGTTCAGGACCTTTTGGATTCTATTATAACAGAGGGAAGGTGAATCAACATAGTCCTAGGGAAATGTGAATTTTGTGAATGTGAATGTGGAGCTTGTGAATGCATAACGAAATCTGTCCCACCGATTGCAAACTGCTGTGAATCCTCCTGTATGATGGGGATGGGAAAGAATGCTTTCACTAAATCAGTAGACACTTACCATGTGGCTGAGGCTGTGATAATTTGCTCTAGTAAAGATAGTTAAGTTTGTGATATTCCTCTGTCATTTGCTGTCACCCATGTAGTTTTTTCAGGGGTCAGTCTGATTAACTAAATGGGGATATGAAGTAAGTTTATAGTACCTTTAAGTCTCAAGGGTAGCACTAATCTCTGCCATTTCCCCCAGGATACAAATTGTTTTTGATTTATTCTCTTGGTGGGGAAGGGGACAGTTTCAGTGACTTCTGCTTGGTCTCTTCTATGACATGTCAAGTCAATATGAGGGTTCTGCCAAATGCTAAAAATGTCATTCCCAGCTATACACTTCAAGAACCAGGGAAATGACCACAAAGTGGGCCAGTGAACCCAATGTACCTACTGTTTTATGAACCTAATCTAAGACTTATTACCGAACACCCATACAACTTTATTTTAACAGTGGGGGAATGATGGAGCTTTGGGTCCCTAGGTATCAACATCAACTCAGGCCCCATGTATCCTTATAAGTAATAGTTAATAGGTAATCTCTTTGGGGTTGAGGTACTGTGAAAATCTCTACTGTATTCACTTTGCACAGTGTTTCAGGGTTTTTTTCTTATGGGGACCTGGCCTCTCCTTCAGTTGATGGTTTTGCCTCAGAACTGGCTCATGATTGGAAATTGGACAAGGAATAGTGACTTTCCATGGAGTAGTTGACCAAAGCCTTTTGCTCATCTATTCTTCACTGTTTTTGAGTATATAAATCAAGCGATTCCCCTGTTAGCTGCTCATCTATCTTGCCCTTAGAAACACCATGTTCTCTGATCATCTCCATAGATCCCTGAGGCTCAGGTCCTCTTGGTTGCCATTTTGATCTTATTGCCCATCGCATTATTATGCCTCACGTTGCTTCTAATAGCTAAGTGCTGCCATCAGACCTTTGCTATTCTGGGATCCAACCATCACTATTGCTGCTATGGAACCTGGTTCTGGAATAGCTTCTCCTCATGTCAATCCAAGCCTATTGAGTTTTTCAATGATGCTAGTGCTTTCCCCAGTCATATTATGCTGAGATTTGAACCTAGTTTGGACTCTGGTGATGAGAGGTGTGAGAGCAGATCTTTAGGAGGGCAGGCACTGTATTGTGAGGCACCTGCCTCATTTGAGTCATCTACATAGTCTTCAGGTAAGGGGGTCCTCTATCTCCCCATAAAGAGGAGTGGTACACTTCTTCAGGACCAGAAGTTTCAGGGGGTGTCCAAAATGTAGGGTTCTTAAATGCACTTACCTGGATGGCTCCATTCTAATTCTCAGGTCCCATCCCTTTCCTATCAGGGCATAGGATACTTGCTTAGGTTGAGAATTCAGTCTGCTCCAAAGTTCTGCTTGTCTTATTAAAAAGGTAGTTTTGTCTGTTCTCTGTCTGTAGAAGATGAGGATTTCTTTAAATCTTCCCAAGGAAGGTCTCTGATGCTCACACTCTGCTTTAAACCTTCAATTAACAGATTTAATTCTGTTATTTTCTCTCTTTAACAAATCAATGGCATTTAGCAACAGCTGTCCAGTTTCATAATCCTCATACTTGTTCTTTTCCCCAAACCTCCCAAACACCTAAAATACTACCCCAGCCTGTGCGTTCCTGTCAACCTATATGCCATGTAGTTCACTACAAGTGAAACTATTGGCAATCACCTATCTATAGCATGACAGGAACTATCAGAAAAAACTTGTGTTCTCAATTAGAGCAGAAAACCTGATAATTTATAATCTTGTTTCTGCCTCCCTCTCCAAACTTATTTTCCACTACACTGTCACAGAAACCTTTGCTCTAGTCATACTATTTGTTGTTCTCTGAAGACATGATGCTCTATCTTTACTCTGTGCCTTTGCACATGCTGTTCCCTGTGTCTGGAATGGCTTTCCACTAGTTTTCTGCTTTTTACTCCACATTCAGTGCAAGCGTTCTTTCTTTCTTTTGGTCACACCATGTGGCATGTGGGAACATAGTTCCCCCGACCAGGGATCAAACTCCTGCCCCCTGCAGTGGAAGCACGGAATCTTAACCACTGGACCATCAGGGAAGTCCCTCTTTCTTTTTTAAATTGAAATATAATTGACATACAACATTATATTAGTTTCAGGTGTACAACACAGTGATTTGACATTTACATATATTATGAGATGATCACTGTGATAAATCTAGTTAACATGTCATCATTTAAAGTTATTGCCATATTTTTGGCCATATTTCCTATTCTGTATATTACATCTTCATGACTTATTTATGTATAAATGGAAGTTTGTGCCCCCTAATCCCCTTCACCTATTTTGCCCATCCCCCCCACCCAGCGCAATCATTCTTGACTCTTGAAATCATATAAACTATCTCCAAATCTTGCCCAAGGTGGGTGTTCTTCTGTGCATCTAAGGTGCTCTATGCTCACTCTTATCTCAGAAATTATTATATGTGTTAAATTTAAATGTGGTGCAGATACTCAAATTCTGTTTAAATCAGAAATCTCCTAGCGTCATTTTATTTTTTACCTGTGTATGTACTCAATATGAGAAGGGGAAAATGCCATTGATCCTCTACCAGCTTAACAAAATAAAGTTACAAGTATTTATACCTTCCATAAAATAGAGATGCCAACAATTATTAAGGAAGACATCTATATGGTCAGGCCATTCAAAATGGCTGTTCTCTTGCTCTCTCTACATCCTCTGCTTGATCAGTCCCCGTTTCACTCACATGACTATCCAATCCTCTTAATTATGGGGCTTAACCAGTAACTGCCTATGTTCTTTCCTCCTGCCCCAGCTGCTGGTTTCCCAGGTAACTGATGAGCCAAATGGACATCAATTCCCCTATAAATGGTAGCCTCCTTCTCCCCACCCCCCAGTAGTGAAGATCGATGCCATGTCCTGCCTGCAATCTGCTGTACATGGTGAGGTGTCACTCCGGGACCTTGCTTCAGACTTGTAAGGTCTCCTATCCAGTAAAACCATTGATGACTCTGTCATTGTATCTGGGCTCTTCCTTCAGTCTTGCGGCTGGGCAACTACAAGGCTTGCAGGCCTGTGGGGTGCAGCCCAACAACAGTTAATCGTTAAAGGCCTTTTTGGGATTAAAGATTATTTTCATTGGATATACCAGCAATCTCAGGAGCCCTGCTGTTTTAAAGGGCTACCTTGTTAGTAGCCCTTTGCAAGAACAGTTATATGAAGCAGAATAGTTTCTGCTTATCTACAGCTGGGATAAGCAGCTGTAGATAAGCAGAAACTTTTGCCTAGCTAAGAGTTCTTCCACTAGCAGTTAGAAGAAGCTACAGTTTTAAAGATCGCAGAAAGGGAGACATGGGTTTGGGAAGGTGGTGTAGGAGAAGCGGCACTTAAGCTAGGTCTCAAAAGGTGAAGAGAAGGAGAGAACTTCCTTGGGATAGGGAATGGCAAAAGCAAGGATTGTTTGCCATGTGTGGGGTTTGGTGAAACTAGCTTGAAGAAAGATTATCTTGGTAATTGGGAAGTAAGTACTGTTGGGGAGATGGGCTGAGAAAGATTAGGATGGACCTTGAAAGCTAGGCAAAGGGAGTTTGGATTTTTTTTTTTTAATTAATTTATTTTTATTTTTGGATGCGTTGGGTCTTCATTGCTGTGCATGGGCTTTCTCTAGTTGCAGCGAGTGGAGGCTACTCTTGGTTGTGGTGAGCGGGCTTCTCATTGCGGTGGCTTCTCTTGTTGCGGAGCACAGGCTTTAGGCACGCGGGCTTCAGTAGTTGTGGCTCACGGGCTCTAGAGCTCAAGCTCAGTAGCTGTAGCGCACGGGCTTAGTTGCTCCGCAGCATGTGGGATCCTACCAGACCAGGGATCGAATCCGTGTCCCCTGCCTTGGCAGGCGGATTCTTCACCACTGCGCCACAAGGGCAGATCTGGGAGTTTGAATTTAATGTGATAGTAAACAAGGAGACATTTGAACTTTCGAGCAGAGCACTATTTTCACAGAAGCAAAGCTTTAGCAAGATTAATTTGATAACTGTAGGATGAGTCAAGCCTCAGTATCTCGTCCCTTTGGCTTTAACCTCTTCCTTCTCAAACCCGACCCTTATTTTTTAGGGCAGAGGTTCTCAAGTATTTTAGGGACATGGACTCCTTTGAGAGTATGATGAAAACCTAGGACCTATTCCTCAGAAAAACGCCAACTCCAGATTTTTCACAGATTCCCTGAAACCCATCCATGGCTTCCAGGATAGTTTCCAATCTTAAGAGCTAATGGATTTTAGCAATATTGAAATGGCTACTATGTTTTGAATGTTAACTATTGACTAGGCTATGTGTTTGTTTTGTGAGTGGATTGCAGTCATAGCTCAATATAATTTTTAATCTTGCATTCTTATTTAATGTGTCATAACCATTTTCCATGTTATTGCATAGTCTTTTAAAATTTTAGTCACTGTTTAACATTCCGCTGAACAGATATTTCCTTATAGTTGTTCATCTATGTGGCTTTTAACTTATTATAGACTGGATGGACATCAAACATCATTGTGCAAATAACTTTTCCATTATTTTGGATTAGTATTACAGGATAAATTCCTAGGAGAGGTCAAAGTATTTAAACATTTTATTTGACCGTTAGTACCAAATTGCTTTCCAAAAGAAAGGGCCAATTTAGCCTCTCACTCATTAGGAAAATGTAATTGTTATTGTTATTATCATTTGCTTTTCTGTGATTGACACTGTTAATATTTTTTCCATATGTTTATTTACTAATTTGCTGTATTTTATTAGAAATTGTTCGTGTAAAGGTTAATTGGAAAAAATGAAAATGTCCATTTCATTAGAAAAGTCTCAGTTGATAATGGTATCTTTAGAAAACAAGAGAGCCCCTTTCTAAATGCAGGTGAAGTCAATATCTCCTTCTAGAGAAAGGGTATATATGATGTTGGTAAAGAACTTTCCTGAGTCAGGATCAGGATATGTGAATTTGTATTTGTTCTTTAAGATGCTGGAGTGGCTTTTAATATGATTGTATCATCTATCCATTTTAAGAACCTTATGTAAAAGACTGCTTTCACGTGACTATATCAGAGAAAGGAGGGCATCTCCAAATACAGAAGGTGGAAAAATGAAGATTTGACCCAACTTCCCCAACTGGCACAGGGAAGGATTCGTTTAGAGCAAGCATTGGCTGTTTCCAGCCAGTTGTAAAACAGTAAACAGCTCATATGATCATAAATGGGCATGTCCCAGAAATTCATAGCAATATTTTATTTCCCCATCAAGACCAGGAAATTCAGCCTCTGAATTTTTCAGTCTGAAAAAGATATAACCAATCACATTCCAGAGTGGGAAAGTGAGGATTTTTTTCTTTTGAAAGTTTTTCAAAATCAAGGTTTCTAGCTATGGGTTTTTGTGCAAACAACCCAATTTCTCTTTGCCTTTAGTTTCCTTATTGTAAAATGAAGATAACAATAGCGCCTGCCTCATAGGGTTGTTGTGAGAATTAATATGCCTAAAATACTGAGAACAGTCCCTGGCACCATGCAAGCATTCACTATTATTAACACTATTATTGTAACTATGGGGTCAGAATTAAAATTACATTAGAATTAGAATTTTAATATTCTTTATAAATTCTGCTAGTGTTTACCTTTTGAAAAAATCTAGAAAATTGGGCTTCCCTGGTGGCGCAGTGGTTGAGAGTCCGCCTGCCGATGTAGGGGACACGGGTTCGTGCCCCGGTGCGGGAAGATCCCACATGCCACGGAGCGGCTGGGCCCGTGAGCCATGGCCGCTGAGCCTGCGCGTCCGGAGCCTGTGCTCCGCAACGGGAGAGGCCACAACAGTGAGAGGCCCGCGTACCACAAAAAAAAAAAAAAAAAAAAAAAAAAAATCTAGAAAATTATACACTTAAAAAATAAATATTAAGAAAAAACTTGATATAGGAGGGTGAGGAAAATCATATTGTCCACATTATAGTCAGAGAAAGGCTGCTCATTGGGAGATGTGTTCACACTGCATGGCAAGTTGGCTGAGTCTTGTGTTACAGTGATCTTTATTTTGTATTGTGCCAAGCCAACTGGGAAATTTATATAAAGAGGGATTGTTTATAATAATATCAAAATACATAGGAATAACTCTAACTAAAAAAAAAATCAGTATTAGTTGATGAGTTTCTTGACACAGAGTTTTGTTTTTGGTTTTTTTTTTTTTTGCGGTACGCAGGCCTCTCACTGCTGCGGCCTCTCCCGTTGCGGAGCACAGGCTCCGGATGCGCAGGCCCAGCGGCCATGGCTCACGGGCCCAGCTGCTCCGCGGCATGTGAGATCCTCCCGCACCGGGGCACGAACCCGTGTCCCTTGCACCAGCAGGCGGAACCCCAACCACTGTGCCACCAGGGAAGCCCTTGACACAGAGTTTTTGCTTTGAGGCTGCATTTATGCAGTTGTGATCATATGCCCCCAGAGGGCTTTTGTCAATGACTCCCAGATACAGATAGGATAAAATCTTTGTGCCTTCACAGTCTGACCCTGCTCATGTCTAGCCCTGCAGAGAGTGTTCGAGGGAGTGATGGTAACTGAAGCAGAGAAGGTAAGCAGGGTTCAGATAATAGAGGGTCTTGTGTAGCACTAGGAAGTTTGGACTTTATCCTGAGGGCAGTAGGATCCATAGAAAGAGTTTTAAGTAGGGAGTGACAATCAGATTCTAGAAAAATCACATTGGTAATAGTGTGGAATGTTAGGTAGGTAAGTAAATGTGGATACAGGGAGGCCAGTTAGGAGACTGTTTCAGTAGTCCAGGGAAGAGGTTAGTTACAGATCTGTAGATATCATTTATGGTCAAGTATTATCAAAATACTTTGTGAACATTATCTTGTTTAATGCTCTTAACAGTCTTGTGAGATTAGTGTTATCTTTGTTTTATGTATTACAAAATCAAGGTGTAAATCAGTTAAGCAATTTGCTCAAGGCCACACACAGACTGATTCAGAAGCTGGATTTCTAACCATGGTGTGTCCAATTTCAAAGCCCATGATCTTGACCAGTAAGCTACACTATTATTCTACTGACAGGAATTATAATAGGGGCAGTTCAGAAAGAAAGAGGCAGCTAAATGTAAGAGATACTAAGGAGGAAGCATCAGCAAGACCTGATGATTGATGAGATATAGGATCTGAAGGGAAGGGAGGAGCTGAAGTTGACATATAAGCGACGGGGCAAGGCAGAGGTGGGAACCCCATTCCTAGTTGTTTCTATGTGGAGGAGCTTTTAAAGAGACCTCCTGACCTCTCTCTGCTTCCTCATTCTTCTCTCCTTCAAGGAGAGGAAAAGTGGCTTAGCTGGTAAGTTTGGAAAAAGCTGAGCTACTTGGTTAAGTTCCTTCCTCTTTTTTCTTTGGGAATGGTCTACTCTTCCATGTCTTAAGTTTTATTGGGTTGGTCACCAAGTGGGAGGCCTGAAGAACCCAGAGCTGTCTTTGACTGCTTGGGTGAATTGGTTCAGATTAATTTCACTGCAGGTGGCAGAAATCCAAAACACCATAGCTTAAATGGATTAGAATTTTTATTTTTTTACATAATGTCCAGAGGTAGGCAGGCCAAGGCCAGTGGACTTGATGGCTTTGTGCCCTCAAAGTCCTTGAGGACCCAGTTGCCTCCTGCTTATTGCTCAGTCATACCTAGAGTACAGGATGCTCTGAGGACATAAAACTAATATATTCTTGCTATCACATCTGTGTTCCAGGCAGCAGGATGGAGGAAGGGAGGAAGGAGAGAAGAAGAAGGCACAAAAGGAAAAATATAGGGAGGTTTTCCTTGAATCTGCCTTGTAGACCTTCAGTTTATATCTTGTTGGCCTGTATACCTTGCTACAGGGAAAACTAGGAATTATAGTCTTTACTCCAAGAAGCCATTTTCTCAGCCCAAAATTGAAAGTGAAAGACAGAATAGGGAATAATCAGCAGCTTCTGCAGCAGTGGGTGTGAGTTTGCCTAATTCAGGGATGAACTTAACGAGCTCATTTCCCCCAGGTCTGAACCCTCTCCTCCAAAGTAGCATTTAAGAAAACTTTATTTATTTATTTATTTATTTATTTTATTTTTATTTTCGGTTGCATGGGTCTTCATTGCTGCGCATGGGCTGTCTCTACTTGAGGCGAGCGGGGGCTACTCTTCGTTGCGGTGCGTGGGTTTCTCATTGTGGTAGCTTCTCTTGTTGTGGAGCACAGGCTCGAGGCATGCGGGCTTCAGTAGTTGCGGCACACGGGCTCAGTAGTTGTGGCTTGTGGGGTCTAGAGCGCAGGCTCAGTAGTTGTGGCACATGGGCTTAGTTGCTCCGAGGCATATGGGATCTTCCTGGACCAGAGCTCGAACCCGTGTCCCTGTATTGGCAGGCGGATTCTTAACCACTGCACCACCAGGGAAGCGCCAAACTAACATTTATCAGTAGAAAAGCTGACGTTTATCTCTATCTCTCTTACTCCTGTATCTATTTCTTAGTATTCCAAGCCTGTTCACTAGATGTTGGTGTTTGAAGTAAGACTCCCTTTTGCCCCCTAAAATCAGCTTTATATTCAATTTTGCCCGTTAGATAAACAATTTTGCCAATTAGATAAACTATCTCCCTCCTTTTGAGGAGGAGTTGGTAGGGGGTTAAGAGATGGGCATAAGTTACCTTCCTGTTGCCCACCCCTTCCCACCTGCAAGGAGTGGAGCACAAATTTCCTGTGGAAACATTAGACGGGTTGTGGCATCCCTGTCCCCTCTCCCCACCCCAACTAATACTATTGGTGGCAGTTGCTTGGTTAACCTACAATATCAGGGACATCTGAATTCATAAGTTTTTTCACAGCTAAAGCCTTCATAGTATGCTTTTCTTTATGCCCCTAAATATAACTTAAAAATAATAAACCTACTGTAATTTATTGGGGCCTTTCAAATAGAGATCGTAGTCTTCATTTTTTTCTTCCTTGCCCCCCTCTCATTCTGATTTTGATATCCCTCAGATCCTCTCTGATGTTAAAGCTTGTCTGACTACCTGCTTCTTGGGACAGTGTTTAGCTGCTCTTGTTTCTGCTGGCTTCCTATGAGATTTTGCTTTCTAAAAAGTCTCTTAGAGGGAATTCCCTGGTGGTCCAGTGGTCAGGGCTCCACACTTCCACTGCCTTGGCCTGTGTTAGACCCCTGGTTGGGGAACTAAGATCCCGCAAGCCACGCAGCATGGCCAAAACCAAAAAGGTCTTTTACATATTTCTGTAAGTCATCATTGAAGGGAGTTGAACTTCCTTAAACTTACTGATTGATAGTTATATGAGTTGTTGGCCTTTGAGATTGGCTGTTTCTGAAACATTTCTCCCATTTTAATTCTGCCCTGTTGGTCTCTCTTTCCAGGTTCTTTTAGGGGGAACTATCCTCTAGAGCCTGAGGGTGAAGAGAGGGAATTGTTGCCCTATATCTGTCTACTGAATGATGAGTGCAGAGTCCTAGATGACCATGGTCCTGAGCTCTTAAGGCCAGGCCCACCAGGAATAAGAGAAACTACCAATGATGACATTAGAAGAGACCTCAAATTGGAAACATGAATCCATCCTGCAAGGGCATGGCCTCAGCCCCGAGATTTCTTACCAGTCTGGTAAACAGTTCCACTCTCAGGAGAGAGAAGGGCTCCAGGAAGCTCTCAACCAGCTCCCAGAAGCTCTGCCCTCAGTGGCTAAGGCCAGAAATGCACATGAGAGAACAGCTATTTACTGTGCTGCTAGAGGCAATTCACAGCTGGGTACAGGAACATCGTCCAGAAAGTGGTGAATAAGTGGTGACAGTGGTGGAGGATGTGTCTCAGGAGAGTGGTAGGAAGATGGCCATTAGTGGTAGGAGAGTGAGTTCTTCACAGACTGGAGTTAGGGTTTTGGAAGTCAAGCCTGGGGTCAGTACAACTGGTATCAGTAATATATGTTTCTCTGTGAAGGTAAAATGTCAGCATTGTATTCATTCAAATTTTTGAGTGCCACCCTGAGCTAGGCATTGGGGATATAAAGATAATCATAAGACATGCTCCATACCCATGTGAAATTTATGGTGCAGGAGGAGATACAGACATTAAACAATTTCACAAGTAAGTAAGCATGGTTTGATTATGAAGGACAAGTACAGAGTGCTATGAGAGCTTATACTGTTGAGTTTTGAGGGAGCTCAAAAAGCAACACCTCTCTTCTCCCCAACTGAGTTTCGAAGCAAGACACACAGGAGTCAGGCAGATAAGTATCAAAATGTCAGTTCTTTTACTGACCAACTAACTGACTTGCTAATACCAGCTGGTTTTACCACTTTAGGAAAAGGCTTTTCTACGTGACGTTGAGGTTGAGACTTGAAAGATAAGTAGGCATTAGCCAGGCATACGGGAAGGGGATAGATGGAAGTGGAAACAGCCTTGAGATGGGAAGAAGAATAGTATGTTCAAGGAACTAAAAGAATGCTGGTATGGTTGAAGTATAGGAAAGGAGGGGGGAAAATGGTTTGAGAGGAAGGTAGAGGTAGTCTGGGGCTAAATTATATTTTATCCTAAGAGTAACTATAAGATAATGAAGGTTTTAAGCAAAGAAGTGACATTCAGTTTTGTGTTTTAAGAAGATCAGTTTATTATGTGGAAAATAGATTGCAGTGGAGCAAGAATGGATACAGGGAGACCAGTTAGGAGGTTATTGCAGTGGCACAGCGGAGAGATGACAATGACTCAAATGAGGTTGGCTGCAGTGGACTCACTAGAACTTTGTGATTAATGGGATTTACAGGGGGCAGGAGTGTGGATTAAGGATGCTTCCTAGATATTTAACTTGAGTACCATCTACCAAGAGCAAAAAGACTAGAGGGAGAGGTAGATTTGATGAAAAGATGTCAGTTTTTTAAATAATTAATTAATTATTCGGTTACGCTGGGTCTTAGTTGCAGCAGGTGGGCTCCTTAGTTGTGGCTTGTGGGCTCCTTAGTTGTGGCTCGCCTGCTCCTTAGTTGCGGCATGCGAACTCTTAGTTGCAGCATGCATGTGGGATCTAGTTCCCTGACAAGGGATTGAACCTGGGCCCCCTGCATTGGGACCTCGGAGTCTTAACCACTGCCCCACCAGTGAAGTCCCAATGTCAGTTTTTGATATGTTAAGGGCCTATGAGGCACTTGAATGGGAGGTCAAACAGTTGGATTTTGGTTTTGAAGCTGAAGAAGAAAGGTCTGGGCTGGTGAAGATTGGGAAGTTATAATAACTAAAGTAATAATAATTAAAGCTATAGCAGTGATGAGATTGCTCAGACAGAGAGTGTAGGGAGAGATGAGAAGAGAACCTGGGGATGGAGATCCCCAGGAGCTCCAGCATCTAAAGGTCCAGTTGGATCAGGAAGAGCTGGCAAAGGAGCCTGAGGAGGAGCAGTATTCGACATGGAGAGTCTTGTCTTGGGCTTTGTCAGTCTATAGAAGGAGGACCTCATAAGGTCTGGTGCCTCAGGCACAGCAGACCCAGCCTCCATCGTGGGAGTCCAGTGCTGGCGCAGTCCTTCTCGCCTCTATTGCTCTGCCAGCTCCACAGGCATCAGCCTCCCTATGAGAGAGAATGAAGGAACACCACAGGAAGGCAGCTGTACTTGTTATATCCAGGTCCCAGGAGAGCCAGAATCCTCTTGCCCCTCTAACACCCTTTTGTGACTTGGTCCTTCCCTTCTTTTCTGTTTTTCCCAGGAATTCCTACCTGGGCTGATGGGGTCCCCTGAATTTTTTAATTGTCCTTACTACCATTTCCACTATCCTTATTTCCCCTGTCCCTTAAACACCCACCACATGTGTGGATAGCAGATACTTGGTTACATTCAATCTCCCCTGGGTTCTACTCACAAGGTCTAAGTCCTTTTTAAAAATAATGTTACTTGTTTGCCTTTGCATTCATGTAAATCTCACCTTTGATTTATATTGCAGATAACCTGTTTTTAAAAGGAAGGTTTCTATGTCTTTTTTATTTATTGTGCAAACAATAAGGTTTGCTTTCTTTAATTTCTCATCTACGGGTAGTGAGCCCTCCTCTATTCTCCTAAAACCCTGACCTGAAGTGTCTTAGTTAAGGTCACAGGAGACTTTCTCCAGAATTTGTTTTTCGAAGTGGGTGATCCTGATTATGTCAGGCCTTATACTAGTGAAATAACTTAAGAACCAAGTTATTTGAAGGGTAAGGGTGGATGGGCTGGGATGTGTCCTGATACAGGTCAAAGTCTGTGAAAGGGACAGAATTGCTTATTCAGCTTTGTATCCACAAAATTAAATCCAGTGACCTAACTCTTTTTTTTTATTTTTATTTTTTTTTTTATTTTTTTTTCTTTCGGTACGCGGGCCTCTCACTGTTGTGGCCTCTCCCGTTGCGGAGCACAGGCTCCGGACGCACAGGCTCAGCGGCCATGGCTCACGCGCCCAGCCGCTCCGCGGCATGTGGGATCCTCCCGGACCGGGGCACGAACCCGTGTCCCCTGCATCGGCAGGTGGACTCTAAACCACTGCGCCACCAGGGAAGCCCCAGTGACCTAACTCTTAATAAATGTTTGAAGGATGGATGGATACATGGATGCATGGATGGATGGATGGACAGATGGTTAAATACATGGCCTCTGCTAGAATAAGAGATATGTATGGAATAGAAACCCCAAAATCTCTGAAGAAATTAAAGAAGAGATATGAACCTAACTTCCTCTTGAGCTCTGCTTGTTTTACCTGATAAGATCTGCCTCAGCTATGACCTGGCATGATCAAACTCTGGCCCTAAAAAAAAGCAATGGAGGACAGGAAAGAAGTGGGAAGAGGGACCACAGCAAGACAAATGGTAAGGAATCTATCCCCTGACGTGCTGGTGCACAGGAGTGATACATGTTAAAAATCTAAGAGAACTCTTTCAATACCTATTCAACAAAAATTCAATGTGAAGGATTAGTCTCCAAAATATACAAGCAGCTCATGCAACTCAATATCAAAAAAACAAACAACCCAATCCAAAAATGGGCAGAAGACCTAAATAGACATTTCTCCAAAGAAGATATGCAGATTGCCAACAAACACATGAAAGGATGCTGAACATCACTAATCATTAGAGAAATGCAAATCAAAACTACAGTGAGGTATCGCCTCACACCAGTCAGAATGGCCATCATCAAAAAATCTACAAACAATAAATGCTGGAGAGGGTGTGGCGAAAAGGGAACCCTCTTGCACTGTTGGTGGGAATGTAACTTGATACAGCCACTATGGAGAACAGTATGGAGGTTCCTTAAAAAACTACAAATAGGACTACCATATGACCCAGCAATCCTACTACTGGGCATATACCCTGAGAAAACCATAATTCCAAAAGAGTCATGTACCACAATGTTCACTGCAGCTCTATTTACAATAACCAGGACATGGAAGCAACCTAAGTGTCCATCGACAGATGAATGGATAAAGAAGATGTGGCACATATATCCAATGGAATATTACTCAGCCATAAGAAGAAATGAAATTGAGTTATTTGTGGTGAGGTGGCTGGACCTAGAGTCTGTCATACAGAGTGAAGTAAGTCAGAAAGAGAAAAACAAATACTGTATGCTAACACATATATATGGAATCTAAACAAAATGGTTCTGAAGAACCTAGGGGCAGGACAGGAATAAAGATGCAGACGTAGAGAATGGACTTGAGGACACGGGGAGGGGGAAGGGTAAGCTGGGAGAAAGTTAGAGAGTGGCATGGACATGTATACACTACCAAATGTAAAATAGATAGCTAGTGGGAAACAGCCACATAGCACAGGGAGAAGCTGAGTTTACCTCTGACTTCTGAACTTTCAGTCACAAGCAGTCAGGGAAGTTGGGTGAGTGAGAGTGGATGTGTACGTTACAGTAATAAAAAATGTATATGTAAACAGTGTGATTTCAAAAGATTTTGGGGGGCTGCTTTGAGGGGTAGATAAGTTTGATAACCTTTGGTGTATTCAGTAGACAAAAGTTTGGAGGGATCTATGCTATTCTCTCTCTCCTTTTTAAGCTTTTGCAGAATGTCTTTTTTTTTAAACTCCATAGAACCTTAGCAATCTTTGTGTATCTAAAAATTTTCATTTCCTTATGTTCTTGATTTAGAACCCAATGTTCTAAATCACAATGTTCATTGCAGCTCTATTTACAATAACCAGGACATGGAAGCAACCTAAGTGTCTATTGACAGATGAATGGATAAAGAAGGTGTGGCACATATATCCAATGGAACATTACTCAGCCATAAAAAGAAATGAAGGGCTTCCCTGGTGGCGCAGTGGTTGAGAGTCTGCCTGCTGATGCAGGGGATGCAGGTTCGTGCCCCGGTCTGGGAGGATCCCACATGCTGCAGAGTGGCTGGGCCCGTGGGCCATGGCCACTGAGCCTGTGCATCTGGAGCCTGTGCTCTGCAACAGTAGAGGCCTGTGCAAAAAAAAAAAAAAAAAAAAAAAGAAATGAAATTGAGTTATTTGTAGTGAGGTGGATGGACCTAGAGTCTGTCATACAGAGTGAAGTAAGTCAGAAAGAGAAAAACAGATACCGTATGCTAACACACATGTATGGAATTTTAAAAAAAAGGTTCTGAAGAACCTAGGGGCAGGACAGGAATAAAGACGTAGATGTAGAGAATGGACTTGAGGATATGGGGAGGGGGTAGGGTAAGCTGGGATGAAGTGAGAGAGTGACATAGACATATATACAATACCAAATGCAAAATAGATAGCTACTGGGAAGCAGCTGCATAGCACAGGGAGATCACCTCTGTGCTTTGTGTCCACTTACAGGGGTGGGATAGGGAGGGTGGGAGGGAGACACAAGAGGGAGGAGATATGGGGATATATGTATATGTATAGATGATTCACTTTGTTATACAGCAGAAACTAACACACCATTGTAAAGCAATTATACTCCAATAAAGATGTTAAGAAAATAAAGGTATGTACATTGGTTTTTTTGACATAATGCTATATTGCACACTTAATAGACTACAGTATAGTGTAAATATAACTTTCACATGCATTAGGAAACCAGAAAATTCATGTAGACTTGCTTTATTGTGATAATCACTTTATCGTCATAATTTTTTGTGTGTGGTCTGAAACCAAGTCCTCAATATCTCAGAGGTATCCCTGTATCCTTCAAGAATTATATTTTCTGTATATCATAAACATATCAGGCTTACTTATAATTCTACATGGCTTAGTTTTTTTTTAAAAGAAATGAGTGTTGTGTTTTATGAAGTGATTTTTCAACAGTGATAAGGTTAGGGTTTTTCTCTTTACCTAAATTTGAACCATCCTTGCATTCCAGTGGTGGTATAGCGGTGATGATGATACTATTAATAATTGACATTTATTAAGCATTTAGTATATACCAGTCAGTGTTCTTTGTTCTTTATGTTCAACTCAATACTACATCCCTATGAGATAGTTCCTACTGTATTATTACCATGTTGTTTTACACATAAGGAAATTGAGACACTGAAAAGTTTAAAAATTTGCCACATTACTTAGCTGTTTCTTGGATATGACATTATTCTTTTAGAACTCCACTTGTTTTCATTTTTTTTGCTCTTATTTTGTTTAGGAATTTTACATTTATGTTCACAAGTGAAATTGGTCTACAGTTCTTTGTTTTTGCATGTTATCATCCAGTTTTAATATTAGGGTTATGTTTTTCTTAAAGCATTAGTTGGGAAATGTTCTTTTTCTGTGCTCTGCTTTTTCTCATTTTCATTTCTCTAATTTAATTGGTATTTTCAATACCAACCATTTACTGAGCACTTACTTGGGTTAGGCTATGTATAAAACCCTTCACATACATTATTTATTCCTCACAGTTAAGACATTTATATTATTACCATTTAAAAAATTTTAGATTTACAAAAATGTTATTTGTCCAAGATTACACAGCTGATATAATCCAAGGTTTGGTTCAATCCAACGTTTGAATCTAAACTGACTTCAGAGCTTATGTATACTCTTGACTTTTCTACTATACTTTCTCCTTCCATCTCTCCTGTACAAAAAAAACGTCCTACAAGATAGACTACACCTTTTCCTGATTTCTCCATTGCATGGCTCCTATGTCTCAGCCTTTCTCTTATGCACTATGTGTTATAGTTCTCTCAGTTTTAATGTTGTGAAACTTTTGCTGGAGGTTATAAACACTATGTTGTCAATATCCATTGACCCAGGAATTTTATTTCATGGATTAAACTTAAAAAACCAAATTACACAAATGGGAAAAGTTTTCTATATAAAAGGAATATATTGTGCCACTGTTTATTAAGGAAAAATTAGAAATTATCTATGTGCCCAAATGAATAGGCCATTATTTAAAATAAAATATAATAATTCTAAAGATAGTACTTATCATCTATTAAGCTATTATTATGCATTAGGTGTTTTGAAAATTCTTTTTAGGCATTATTTCATTTAATTCTCACATTTATGGTAGATGTTATAATTAAGGCTGATAGAGATTAAATAATTTGCCCAAGGTCCCACTGCTAGTAGATGGTAAATTTGGGATTTGAATTCTTGACAGTCTGATTCCAAAGGAGATGCTCATAACCACTTCATTTTAGTCCATATAATAGAATACCAGTATGCAAATAAAAAATGATGTAGAACTACATTTTAGGCATGGAAAGATGCCCACTATATGTTCAGGGGAAAAGTAGATTATCAAATAGCATATATAGAATGAATCTATATTGATACCATCTGCATTTTTTACAATAAGCGTATGTTATTTTTATCATCAGAAAAAAAATCCACTATTTTATTTCTGAAAAAAAAGTCTAAGTCTTAGGGTTTCATGTGTGTACAACCCTAAAGTCAGAAATCCTTAAAAAATGCAAACTGTTAGGGCCCCTTAATCCTAATCCTGATCTTCCTTAGGTAATGAAAAATAGGATAACTACATTTTCTCTTCTTACAGATTTTGAGGACAAAAGTGAGAAGGAAAACAATACAGAAGAGAACGTTTTTGAAGAAGTGTTGCTTGATGGTGCATTTTTAGCTTCTGTACAGTGTTATCAGAGAAAAGACTTTGAAATTGAATGTGAAATGACATCTCTGGAACATCAATAGGGTAAGTCCACCCCTGAAGAGGACAGTTTAAGGTCATTTGCAAGTCATGAAGGGTCCTGTGTAGAGCTGTGTATATGTTCTAAGTGTGGAAGGAATTTTACTCAGAGCTCACACCTTATTAAGAATCAGCTGATCCACACAGGAGAGAAATACTATCATTGCCCAGACTGAGGGAAATGTTTCAGTAACAGTTCAAATTTTATAAGACACCTACGGACCCACACTGGAGAGAAGCCCTATAAATGCCCTGACTGTGGGTGCTCCTTCAGCCAGAGCTCAGCCCTCATCACACATCAGAGGACACACACCGGGGAGAAGCCTTACAAGTGCTGTGAATGTGGGAAGACTTTCAGCAAGAGTTCTAGCCTGATCACCCACCAGGGCCTTCACACTGGGGAGAAGCCCTAAGAGAGTCAGGAGTGTGGGGAGAGCTTCAGCTACGGCTCCAACTTGCTCTGGCACCAGAGGACATGCACTGGTGAGGGGACCCATGAGTGCCCAGAGTGTGGTCAGAGGTTTAGTCACAGCTCCTAAGTTGCGGTGCATCAGAGGACCCACACAGGTGAGAAAACGTATCACTGTTCCCAGTGTGGGAAAAGCTTCAGGTGCAGTTTATTTCTTCTTATGCATGAAAGAGCCCACATGGGAGAAAGACCTTACAAGTGCTTAGTTTTTAGGAAAAACTATAGTTGGAGCTCATTTATCATCATTCATCAGAGAACCCATACTGGAGGAGAGAACTTACAAATGTCCCACTTGTGAGAAGGGTTTCAGCAACAGTTCCAATCTTATCACCCATCAGAAAACTCATTCTCAGTAAAAATGTTAATGTGGCCATATGGAAAAAGTCCTTGTAACCACTAGTGCCTTCATGGACCAGTTATAGGCTAGGAATCCTAATTGCTCTGTGGACGATGTGTCTCTGATATGTCTTACTTATGTAAAAGGTCTGCCCTGAATTATAACAGCCAACTATTTCTAAAGCAGATATCTTAAATCTGAAGTTGTTACCTTATTGATCAGATCCAGAGAAGTCAGGAGACTTGGACTTTATTCTTGGTTTGATTTAAACTGCCATCTTAAATTTCTCACTCTCTCTGTGCTAACTTTTTTGTTAGCCTTTTTGAATATTTAAAGATTTTTATGTACACCATGTTGTCCATGAGGTTTTTACCTCATTTTTCTTAATGTATTTTAGTAAGGTAGGGAACAGATCTTCAAAGATAAGCTGATGGGGAAAAGGAAACCAGGATATCAGCCTTGAGTAAAAAGTAATTTTGTACTTTTAAATTTTATTTATTTTTATTAAAAGTGTTTCCATCAGGGCAGCACAAGTCTCACCAACAGTTTAGACATCAATTGTCTAAACAAAAGTTTGCTTTGTCCAGTTTTCTAGCTGGGCTAGAGGTAAATGACTTTCTCATTCATATTTTCTACATTGAAACAGATTTTGTGGTTTTGTTCTGATGCTGTTGAATCTCAAGGGACTATCCTGTGTGTGGAAAGGTACTAGATAGCGCAACATAGTTGTTTGGTGGAATTTAGTTATCTTAGACTAGATGAGCCGGCAGGAGACAGAGCTGTCCAGAGGAAAGGTTTTATACCTTCTGGGGAAGAATGCTATCCCTTCAGAGCTACTCTATCCTTCCTTTACTAGAAGAAAATTTGTTCCTTCAGTCTGCAGTGTCTTTACAAACCAAAAGTTGAGGTATATAATCTGACACAGGGATGAATATTTAGAGTTAAAACTGTCCAAAGAGTCCTTGAGAGTTCCAGGTATCCTATTTCTTCATATACTATACCCAAATAGTTGGTTCTTGGAGGCTTAGAAATATTTGAGTTACATATAATTCTGAAAAAAAAACCTGTTTTGCTATCTCTGTTCACACTATCAAGTTCTTTTAGATAAAATCAACATAAACATGCTCAGTACAGTAGAGATGTAAGCAAGTAGGTAATAAAGTATTTTAAATTATGAATTTGTTTTAAGCCTATGTGCATATATTCTAACATTTATAAATTCTCAGTGTTGTAAAAATCAGAGCTAATACTCTTGCAAGTAATGGATAACTTGTGAGTAATGAGTCAGTTAATGTATAATGCCATTTGAACGTTTATGATTCTCTGAGTTTAGCAAATTGATCTGTGACTTTTGCCTGTGACTCCTGTGACTTCATCCTTGTGACCAATTACACTGTTGTCGAGAATGTTTAAACAGGCAGAGGTTGAGGTTGATCCAAGGTTGTTTCTGATTTGGAAATCAGGTGTTTGGATAGGACTGGTGAATGTGTTGTCACCATATGTTCCTCTCTGAACCTGAACTCAAAATAAAGCTTGAAAGAAATTTTTTGTTACCATCATTCTTGTTTCTGATGTTCAAGCCAGAGCACTCTATTAAAGCTTTTAAGTTGCTTCTAGAGTTATAAGGTTTGAATCTGTATTTGTAAAAGTCACAGCATAATACCTCATGTTGTTAAGTGGCTCATTGCCTCTTCCCCACTCTCCAACCCCAGCATTACACTGAAAACCTTTAGTACTTTTACATTTTTGTGTTTACTTCCTCTAGTTTCTTCTGGAACCCTCAAAAGATATGCACCCATAGTGAGGTCAGCTATCTGCCTAGGATCATTGGAGACCACCAAGGAAACAGAATACATTGATATCTACTCTCAGGGAGTTTATAAACCTATTTGGGTGGATAAACCCATGAGAATATTTTAACATTTAACCAAAGCCCATAACAACTTGCACTGGGTGGTGGGAGGTTCCTGATATTTAGATTTTTTTTTATCTTCGACTCAATTTTATTTTTTTCATGAATTATTTTTATGATTGAATCCTAACAATATGTTCTTTGATAAATTTATTCATTATATCCACTTTTTAATGGACGTGGAAATTTTACAAAACAGGTCACTCTTTATTATATTCTTTTTTTAAAAACACCTTTATTGGAGTATAATTGCTTTACAATGGTGTGTTAGTTTCTGCTTTATAACAAAGTGAATCAGTTATACATATACATATATCCCCATATCTCTTCCCTCTTGTGTCTCCCTCCCTCCCACCCTCCCTATCCCACCCCTCTAGGTGGTCACAAAGCACCAAGCTGATCTCCCTGTGCTATGCAGCTGCTTCCCACTAGCTATCTATTTTACATTTGGTAGTGTATATATGTCCACGCCACTCTCTCACTTTGTCCCAGCTTACCCTTCCCCCTCCCCGTGTCCTCAAGTCCATTCTCTAGTAGGTCTGCGTCTTGTTAGATTTTTGATAGCAGGAACTGTCTTGTACATCTTTGTATGTCTCACTCCTGGCACAGAACTTGATACAGGTAGGTTTCAATAAATGTTGTTTGCCTGAATGACTTACTTATGCTCATTATTTTTTGATTACACTCTATAACTTTTACAAAGTCCAGTAAACATTTGTTGTTCCACATCCTCTTCAGCAGCTGGTATTTTCTGACTTTTAAATTATAGTTAGTCTGGGGGTGTGTGGTTTTAACTTGCATTTCCCTGATGACTACTGAGGTCAAGGATTTTTTCATGTTTATTGGAAAATTGTATTTCTTATTTTATGATGTGTTTGTTCAAGTCTCTTACCTATGTTTTTATTGGGTTTTCTTTTATCATTTATATGAGTTCTTTATATATTCTAATTATGAGTTCTTTGTTATATGTATTTCAAGTATTGTCTCCCCTCTTATTTGCCTTTTACTTTTTTGAGGATATCTTTTGATAAACAGAATTCTTACATTTAATGCTGTTTAACTTATCAATGGTTAATGCTTCTGTTTTCTGCTTTTGATATCTTTCTTACCTCAGTGAAATGCAGATATTCTCTTATGTTAACCTTCTAATAGTTTTGTCTAAGACTGAGTTTTTGTGTCTGTTGTGTGATAGGAGTCAAGTTACTCCCTCTACACATAACTTCTTGCTTCAACAGCATTTATTGCAAAGACCATCCTTTCTCCACTTCTCTATAGTGAAAAATCAAGCCTCTTTCTGGGTTTTCTATTTTATTTCACTAGTCTATTTGTCAATTCTGGTGCCAGTCCCACACTGTCTTAATCACTGTATCTTTATATTAAATCATAATATTCAGTAGAGCAAGTCTGCTCACCTTGTTCATGTTTCTTCAGCAGTGTGTTGGCTATACCTGGCCCACTCGCAATTCCACATATAAACTTAGATTCAACCTGTGAACTTACTTACATACATATGCACATACTTCTGGGATTTGGATTTGGAGTCCATTGACTGAAAATTAATATGGGAGAAATGATATCTTCGTGACACTAGGTCTTTTGATCTATGGACATTTACATACCCCTCCATTTTTTAAGTGTTTAAAAATTTCACTCAATAATGTTTTATTCTTTCCTGTATATGGGTCTTGCACAGTCTTTGTCAGATTTGTTCCTAGGTATTTGAAATTTTTTATTCAACTGTAAAGCATATCTTTAAAAAATTTTATCTTATAACTTTTTGCTGGCTTAGAAATATGATTAGTATTTCTATATTGGCCTATTTCTAGCAACTTTGCTAATTTTAATTATTTTTTCAGAATTTTATGTGAGCAGTCATATCTAAGAATATTCATAATTTCTCCTTTGCCAATATTTATGTTTCTATTTCTATTTATTGCCTTACTGCACTGGCTAGGCTTTCTAGTACAGTGTATGTAGAAGCAGTGATAGTAGTGGGTATTCTTGTCTTGTTTTTAGTCTCAAAGGGAACAATCTCATTACTTCATCATTAGATGTGATGTTTACTGTAGATATTTCAGAGATATTTGTTATCTGATCTATTCCTATTTTCCTAAGATTAAAAAATTATAAATGATGTTGAGTTATAGGTACTTTCCTACATTTTAAAGATGATTTGATTTTTTCCCTGTATCCTATTAATATAGCAAAACATTGATTTTCTAGTGTTATGCTATCTTTACATTTCTTGAATAAAGCCAAATTGGTCATGATCTATATATGTATAACTATATCAAGAGTTGTTTTTGGTTTATTAATATCCTGTTTAGGGTTTGTTGCACCTATGTTAATGAGTGAGAATGGGCTATAATTTACCTCTCTCATTATATCCTTAAATTTTAGTATCAGTAGTATGCTAACCATATAAAATGAGTTGGTGTTTCCATCTTTTATTCTTTCCTGGAAGAGTTGTTGTAAGATTGATATATCTTCCTTAAATATTTGGTAGAATTTACTATTGAGGGCATTTGTACCTGGAGTTTTCTCTGTGCAAAGGTTTTTAAATTACAGATTTATTTTACAGCTATAGAGAATCCACATTTTAAAATTTCCCCCAGCAGTGACTGATCTTTTTACTGTCTCCGTAAGTTTTGCCTTTTCTCGAATATCATATAGTTGGAATTATACAGTATGTAGCCTTTTCAGATTGGCTTCTTTCACTTAGTAATATATATTTAAGACCCCTCCATGTCTTTTCATGGCTTTATAGCTCATTGCTTTACAGTGCTGAATAACATTCCATGGTGTAGATATACCACAGTTTATCCATTCACCTGTGAAGGACATCTTGGTTTCTTCCAAGTACTGGCAGTTATGAATAAAGCTGCTATACACATCCATGTGCAGGTTTTTGTGTGAACATAAGTTTTCAACTCCTTTGGGTAAATACCAAGGAGTGTGATTACTGGATTGTATAGTAAAAGTATATTAAGTTTTGTAAGAAACCACCAAACTGTCTTCCAAAGTGGCTGTACCATTTTGCATCCCCACCAGCAGTGAATGAGAGTCCCTGTTGCTTCACATCCTTGCCAGCATTTGCTGTTGTCAGTGTTCTGGATTCTGGCCATTCTAATAGGTGTGCTGTGGTATCTCATGGTTGTTTTACTTTTTATTTCCCTGAAGACATATGACACAGAGCGTCTTTTCATATGCTTATTTGCTGTCTGTATATCTTCTTTGGTGAGGTGTCTGTTGTTGGAGGACAGAGGGAAGGAAAAGTGCCCACTGAACTGAGAAGCCATTTGAGACTGAAAATTGAGGCAGACAGCTCCATATAAGCAGTGGATCAGTTTATTATAAGGTAACTTATTCACAGGGCGGGATTGGCATCGGGTGAACAACGATCCAGGAGCATTTGCAGCTGCACTCTGTATCCCCCGAGGGGCCATTGAGACAAATTTATAGTTAACCTAGGGTATGGGGGTAGGTGCTTGGAAACAGGATGTGCATTCCTAAGTCAAGATTTATGAATGGGTAACTAGTCTTGTGGGTGCTGGGAATACGTCAGTGAAGGTTTTCATCAATGTTTGGAGACTAACAGAGCATAGAGGCCCCCTGGTCCTGAGGATTATTAAACAATATCTATTAACTACAAAATCCATGATGACAGAGAAGTGATTTACTACACAGTACAGTCCTGGTTAGGGTCAGCGGAAGGACAGGAGAAACTGAAAGGGCCCAAGATGGCGTTAATTATACTAACAGCCATACATCTATTAAGGTCTTTGGCCCATTTTTTTTTTTTTGCTGTACGCGGGCCTCTCACTGCTGTGGCCTCTCCCGTTGCGGAGCACAGGCTCCAGACACACAGGCTCCGCGGCCATGGCTCGTGGGCCCAGCCGCTCCGCGGCATGTGGGATCTTCCGGGATCGGGGCACGAACCCGTGTCCCCTGCATCGGCAGGCGGACTCTCAACCACTGCGCCACCAGGGAAGCCCTTTGGCCCATTTTTTGATCAAGTTGTTTGTTTACCTAATGTTGAGTTTTAAGAGTTCTTTGTATATTTTGGATAACAGTCCTTTTTCAGATGTGTCTTTTGCAAATATTTTCTCCCAGTCTGTGACTTGTCTTCCCATTTTCTTGACATTGTATTTTGCAGAGGAGAAGTTTTTAATTTTAATGAAATCCAGCTTAGCAATTCTTTTTTTCTTTTTAACATGCTTATTGGAGTATAATTGCTTTACAATGGTGTGTTAGTTTCTGCTTTATAACAAAGTAAATCAGCTATACATATACAGATTGGAGGGGGAAGATGGCGGAAGAGTAAGACGCAGAGATCACCTTCCTCCCCACAGATACATCAGAAATACAGCTACACGTGGAACAACTCCTACAGAACATCTACTGAACGCTGGCAGAAGACCTCAGACCTCCCCAAAGGCAAGAAACTCCCCACGTACCTGGGTAGGGCAAAAGAAAAAAGAAAAAACAGAGACAAAAAGATAGGGACGGGACCTGCACCAGTGGGAGGGAGCCGTGAAGGGGAAAAGGTTTCCACACACTAGGAAGCCCCTTCGTGGGTGGAGACTGCGGGTGTCGGAGCGGGGAAGCTTCCGAGTCGCGGAGGAGAGCACAGCAACAGGGGTGCAGAGGGCAAAGCGGAGAGATTTCTGCACAGAGGATCGGTGCCAACCGGCACTCATCAGCCCGAGAGGCTTGTCTGCTCACCCGCGGGGGGGCGGGGGCGGGGCTGGGAGTTGAGGCTCGGGCTTCGGTCGGAGCGCAGGGAGAGGACAGGGGTGGGCGGCGTGAACACAGCCTGAAGGGGCTAATGCGCCACAGCTAGCCGGGAGGGAGTCTGGGAAAAAGTCTGGACCTGTCGAAGAGGCAAGAGACTTTTTCTTCCTTCTTTGTTTCCTGGTGCGTGAGGAGAGGGGATTAAGAGCGCTGCTTAAAGGAGCTCCAGAGACGGGCGCGAGCCGCAGCTGAAAGTGCGGACCCCACAGACGGGCGTGGGATGCTGGGGCTGCTGCTGACGCCACCAAGAAGCCTGTGTGCGAGCACAGGTCACTCTCCACACCTCCCTTCCGGGGAGCCTGTGCAGCCTGCTACTGCCAGGGTCCCGGGATCCAGGGACAACTTCCCCGGGAGAGTGCACGGGTGCGCCTCGGGCTGGTGCAGTGTCACGCCGGCCTCTGCCGCCGCAGGATCGCCCCGCACTCCGTGCCCCTCCCTTCCCCGCGGCCTGAGTGAGCTGGAGACCCCGAATCAGTTTCTCCTTTAATCCCGTCCTGTCTGAGCGAAGAATAGACACCCTCCGGCGACCTACACGCAGAGGCGGGGCCAAATCCAAAGCTGAAACCTGGGAGCTGTCCGAACAAAGAAGAGAAAGGGAAATCTCTCCCAGCAGCCTCAGGAGCAGCGGATTAAATCTCAATAGATGCAGAGAAAGCTTTTGACAAAATTCAAAACCCATTTATGATAAACACCCTCCAGAAAGTAGGCATAGAGGGAACTTTCCTCAACATAATGAAGGCCATATATGACAACCCCACAGCCAACATCGTCCTCCATGGTGAAAAACTGAAAGCATTTCCACTAAGATCAGGAACAAGACAAGGTTGCTCACTCTCACCACTCTTATTCAACATAGTTTTGGAAGTTTTAGCCACAGCAATCAGAGAAGAAAAGGAAATAAAAGGAATCCAAATTGGAAAAGAAGAAGTAAAGCTGTCACTGTTTGCAGATGACATGAAACTATACATAGAGTATCCTAAAGATGCTACCAGAAAACTACTAGGGCTAATCAATGAATTTGGTAAAGTAGCAGGATACAAAATTAATGCACAGAAATCTCTGGCATTTCTATACACTAATGATGAAAAATCTGAAAGTGAAATCAAGAAAACACTCCCATTTACTACTGCAACAAAAAGAATAAAATATCTAGGAATAAACCTACCTAAGGAGACAAAAGAGCTGTATGCAGAAAATTATAAGACACTGATGAAAGAAATTAAAGATGATACAAACAGATGGAGAGATATACCATGTTCTTGGATTGGAAGAATCAACATTGTGAAAATGACTCTACTACCCAAAGCAATCTAGAGATTCAATGCAATCCCTGTCAAACTACCACTGGCATTTTTCACAGAACTAGAACAAAAAATTTCACAATTTGTATGGAAACACAAAAGACCCCGAATAGCCAAAGCAATCTTGAGAACGAAAAATGGAGCTGGAGGAATCAGGCTCCCTGACTTCAGACTATACTACAAAGCTACAGTAATCAAGACAGTATGGTACTGGCACAAAAACAGAAAGATAGATCAATGGAACAGGATAGAAAGCCCAGAGATAAACCCATGCACATATGGTCACCTTATCTTTGATAAAGGAGGCAGGAATGTACAGTGGAGAAAGGACAGCCTCTTCAATAAGTGGTGCTGGGAAAACTGGACAGGGACATGTAAAAGTATGAGATTAGATCATTCCCTAACACCATACACAAAAATAAGCTCAAAATGGATTAAAGACCTAAATGTAAGGCCAGAAACTATCAAACTCTTAGAGGAAAATATAGGCAGAACACTCTATGACACAAATCACAGCAAGATCCTTTTGGACCCACCTCCTAGAGAAATGGAAATAAAAACAAAAATAAACAAATGGGACCTAATGTAACTTCAAAGCTTTTGCACAGCAAAGGAAACCATAAACAAGACCAAAAGACAATCCTCAGAATGGGAGAAAATATTTGCAAATGAAGCAACTGACAAAGGATTAATCTCCAAAATTTACAAGCAGCTCATGCAGCTCAATAGCAAAAAAACAAACAACCCAATACAAAAATGGGCAGAAGACCTAAATAGACATTTCTCCAAAGAAGATATACAGATTGCCAACAAACACAGGAAAGAATGCTCAACATCAGTAATCATTAGAGAAATGAAAATCAAAACTACAATGAGATATCATCTCACACCAGTCAGAATGGCCATCATCAAAAAATCTAGCAACAATAAATGCTGGAGAGGGTGTGGAGAAAAGGGAACCCTCTTGCACTGCTGGTGGGAACGTAAATTGATACAGCCACTATGGAGAACAGTATGGAGGTTCCTTAAAAACTACAAATAGAACTACCATACAGCCCAGCAATCCCACTGCTGGGCATATACCCTGAGAAAACCATAATTCAAAAAGAGTCATGGGCTTCCCTGGTGGCGCAGTGGTTGAGAGTCCGCCTGCCAATGCAGGTGACGCGGGTTCGTGCCCTGGTCCAGGAAGATCCCACATGCCTTGGGGCCACTGGGCCCATGAGCCATGGCTGCTGGGCCTGCGCGTCCAGAGCCTGTGCTCCGCAAGGGGGTGGGGCACGACAGTGATAGGCCTGCGTGCCGCAAAAGGAAAAAAAAAAAAAAAAGAGTCATGTACCAAAATGTTCATTGCAGCTCTATTTACAATAGCCAGGAGATGGAAGCAACCTAAGTGTCCATCATCAGATGAATGGATAAAGATGAGGCACATATATACAATGGAGTATTACTCAGCCATAAAAAGAAACAAAATTGAGTTATTTGTAGTGAGGTAGATGGACCTAGAGTCTGTCATACAGAGTGAAGTAAGTCAGAAAGAGAAAAACAAATACCGTATGCTAACACATATATATGGAATCTAAGGGGAAAAAAAAAAGTCATGAAGAACCTAGGGGCAAGACGGGAATAAAGACGCCGACCTACTAGAGAATGGACTTGAGGATATGGGGAGGGGGAAGGGTAAGCTGTGACAAAGTGAGAGAGTGGCATGGACATATATACACTACCAAACGTAAAATAGCTAGCTAGTGGGAAGCAGCTGCATGGCACAGGGAGATCAGCTCGGTGCTTTTTGACCACCTAGAGGCATGGGCTAGGGAGGGTGGGAGGGAGGGAGATGCAAGAGGGAAGAGATATGGGAACATATGTATATGTATAACTGATTCACTTTGTTATAAAGCAGAAATTAACACACCATTGTAAAGCAATTATACTCCAATAAAGATGTTAAAAAAAAAGAGAGAAATCATTGCCAAATCCAATGTATGAAGATTTTACTCTCTTTTCTGCTAAGGATTTTATATTTTTAGATCTCACATTTAGGTCTTTGATCCACTTTGGGTTAATTTTTGTATATGGCATAAGGTAAGGGTCCAACTTCATAGTTTTGTATGTTGGTATTCAATTTTCCCAGTATCATTTATTAAAAAGACTGTCATTTCTTCATTGAGTGGTCTTGGCACTTTTGTTGAAAATCATTTGGTCATATATATAGAGGTTTTTTTCCCCCTCTGTTCTCTGTTCTATTCCATTGATTGATATGTCTGTCCTTATGCTCATGCCACACTTGTTTGATTACTAAAGCTTTGTAATAAATTTTGAAATAGGAGTGTAATACCTTTGACTTTGTTCCTCTTTTTTTTCAAAATTGTTTTGGCTATTCAGGGCCTCTTGAGATTCGATCTGAATTTAGGATGAATTTTTCTATTTCTGCAACAACAAGAAAAAAGGCATTGGGATTTTCATAGGCATTGTATCAAATCTGTAGATTGCTTTGGGTAGTATTGACAACTTAACAGTATTATATCTTCTGATTCATGAACATGAGATATATTTCCTTTTATTGGTATCTTTTAAAATTTCTTTCAGCAGTGTTTTGTAGACTTCAGTGTTCAAGTCTTTTGCTTCCATGGTTAAGTTTATTCGTAAGTATGTATATTTTTGATGTTATTGTAAATGAAATTTCTCCCCTTAATTTCGTTTTTGGCTTGTTCTTTATTAGTGTATATAAACAAAACTGATATTTGTGTGTTGGTTTTGTATCCTGTAACTTTTCTGAATTCGTTTATTAGTTCAAACAATTTTTAGGGTGTAGTCTTCAGGTTTTTCTACGTATAAGACCATGTTGTCTGTGAACAGAGGTAATTTAACTTCTTCCTTTCCAATTTGGATGCCTTTTATGTCTTTTTCTTGCCTAATTTCTCTGGCTAGGACTTTCAATACTATGTTGAATTGCATGGTGAAGTGGGCATTCTTGTCTTGTTCCTGATCTTAGAGGAAAAGCTTACAGTCTTCTGTCATTGAGTATGGTGTTAACTGTGTGCTTTTCATATGTATATACAACTGCTTTTATTTTATTTTATTTTTTAAAAATTTATTTATTTATTTGGCTGCATCAGGTCATAGTTGCAGCACACGGGATCTTCGTTGTGGCATGTGGGATCTTTAGGTGTGGCATGCGGGATCTTTAGTTGCGGTATGTGAACTCTGAGTTGCAGCATGTGGGATCTAGTTCCCTGACCAGGGATCGAACCTGGGCCCCCTGCATTGGGATTATGGAGTCTTAGCTACTGGACCACTAGGGAAATCCCCACAGCTGCCTTTAGATGTCTTAATTTCCCTGAGAATCTCACCTCTGCTTCTTCTCAGGGCTTTGGATGTTCTGTTGTATTCCTCTGCCTGTAATCTCTTGCCTCCAACCACCTATGGGTCTACAGTTCCCCTGAAGTTTTCATGTGCCACTGCACCTACCACTGCTTTCAGCAACATCCAACCTGATATTCAAACTATGTCACTGTTGCCGTCTGAGCTTAAGTCGGACGAAACAGAAATCCGTCTCTTGGGCAGCCTCCAGTTGTGCCAGAACATTGCAAACAAGTTCCAAGGGAAAAACCAGGTATTGGGTGACTTCCACCTTATTGAGTCGGGGAGGTGGTCGGCAAGGGTACACAAAAATGCCATGAAATTTTCTACCGATTTTAGTGTTGCTTTTTTAAGATTAGGCATTTTCTTGGTTGCTACAGATCCTTGGATGGTTTCTTGAGCTCCCACAACACTATTTCTGGTCAATCTGTTGTTGTTTACTTGGCATTTCAATGGAGGAAGGGGGGCCTGGAGCTTCTGCCATCTTGCTGACATCACTGTCAGATAGCTTTAAAAGTTTTATTTTTTTTAAAAAAGTTCACATTTGGTGTCTGATCCATTTTGAATTGGATTTTGTATGATTGTCTGGTTTTGTATTATAACTCCACCACATTCTTGCTATTTGGCTTTGGGAAAATTACTTGACCTCTCATGCCTCAGTTTCTTCTTCAGTAAGATGAGGGGCAAAATAATATCTACTTCATAGAGTTATTGAGAGGCCTTATTCATATATATGTACAGTACTCAGAAAAGTGACTGGAAATTAGTACATTCTCAGTAAGTGCTACTTGCCATAAATATTTTTATATCATTTTGATCTGGTAATCCACTTGTTCCTTGGAAGCTCAGAGGGGACTGACCTAATTAAGTTTCAGAAAATCCTCAGCTGTACCACTTAGCATACCTTGAAAATCCTCATGGCTGGGTGGGAGTACTGAAAAATGTAGGCTCAAGTGTGAACAGTGGATTCTATTGTGCTAAATAAATATGCTTCCTTTCTCTTCCCTTTCCTTGTACCAGTATGGCAGTTTGAATACAGAGTGTTCCATGTAAGTATTTTTATTGATCTAACCACTAGCTCAATTTATAGAAGCCTTGAAAGTCTTCCTTGTTTATATATTTCCTGGGGGCAAAGCTCATTAAAAAATTCCTGGAACCTAGATGTGCCTCTGCACTCTGTTCCCCCAAGAATTTCTTTTTTAGGTCTGTTTAAACTTTAACTATCTATCTATCTATCATTTATCTATCTATATTAAGCTTAAGGTGTTTAACATGTTGATTTTTTAAAATTAAAGTATAATTGATTTATAATATTTGTTTCAGGTGTACAACATAGTGATTCAATATTTTTATAGACTTTAGTCTATTCAAAGTTATTATAAAATATTGGTTTTATTCTCTGTGTTATACAATATATTCTTGTATCTTTATTTTATACATAGTGGTTAGTATCTCTTAATTCCCTACCCCTATCTTGCCCCTCCTCCATCCCTCTTCCCAATGGTAACCACTAATTTGTTCTCTATATGTGAGTCTATTTCTGTTTTGTCATATATATTCATTTGTTTTATTTTTTAGATTCCACACATAAGTGATAACATACACTATTTGTCTTTCTCTGACTCATTTCATTAAGCATAATACCCTCCAGGTCCATCCATGTCGTTGCAAATGGCAAATTTTTTTTCTTTTTATGCAGAGTAATATTCTATTGTATATATACGCACCACATCTTCTTTACCTATTCATCTGTTGATGGGCATTTAGGTTGCTTTAATATCTTGGTAACTGTAAATAATGCTGCTATGAACATTGGGGTACATGTATCTTTTTGAATTAGTGTTTTTGTTTTCTTCAGATATATACCCAAGAGTGGAATTGCTGGATCATATTGTAGTTCTATTGTTAGCTTTTTGAGGAACCTCCATACTGTCTTTCACGATGGCTGCACCAGTTTACATCCCCACCAACAAGTGTACTAGCGTTCCCTTTTCTCCACATCCTTGCCAACATTAATTATTTGTGGTCTTTTTGATGATAGCCATTCTGACAAGTGTGAGGTGATATTTCATTGTTGTTTTGATTTGTATTGAATAATTCCCTGATGACTAGTTATGTTGAACATCTTTTCATGTGCCTGTTGGCCATCTGCATGTCCTCTTTGGGAAAATATCTATTCAGGTCTTCTGCTCATTTTTAATCAAGTTGTTTGTTTTTTTGATATTGAGTTGTATAAGCTGCTTATATATTTTGAATATTAACCCCTTATTGGTCATATCATTTGCAAATATTTTCTCCCATTAAGGTAGATTGTCTTTTCGTTTTGTCAGTGATTTCCTTTGCTGTGCAAAAGCTTTTAAATTTAATTACTTTCCATTTGTTTATTTATGCATTTGTTTCCTTTGCCTTAGGAGACAGATCCAAAAAAATACTGCTAAAATTTATGTCAAAGAGTGTTCTGCCTATGTTTTCTTCTAGGAATTTTATGGTTTCTGATCTTCCATTTAGGTCTTTAATCCATTTTGAGTTTATTTTTGTATATGGTGTGAAGTATTGTTCTAATCTCATTTTTTTACATGTAACTGTCCAGTTTTCCCAGCACCACTTTTTGAAGAGCCTGTCTTTTTTCCATTATATATTCTTGTCTCCTTTTTCACATATTAATTGACCAGAAGTGTGCGGGTTTATTTCTGGGCTCTCTATTCTGTTCCATTAATCTATGTGTCTGTTTTGTGCCAGTACCATGCTGTTTTGATTACTGTAGCTTTGTAGTATGCTTTTTTTCAAGATTGCTTTGGCTATTTGGGGTCTTTTATGGTTCCATATGAATTTTAGGATTATTTGTTCTAGTTTTTGGTTTTTTTTAAATTTATTTATGGCTGTGTTGGGTCTTCGTTTCTGTGCGAGGGCTTTCTCTAGTTGCGGCAAGTGGGGGTCACTCCTCATCGCGGTTCGCGGGCCTCTCATTATCGCGGCCTCTCTGGTTGCGGAGCACAGGCTCCAGGCGCGCAGGCTCAGTAATTGTGGCTCACGGGGCTAGCTGCTCCGTGGCATGTGGGATCTTCCCAGACCAGGGCTCGAACCCATGTCCCCTGCATTGGCAGGCAGACTCTCAACCACTGCACCACCAGGGAAGCCCTATTTGTTCTAGTTTTGTAAAAAATGTCATGGGTAACTTGGTAGGGAATCACATTAAATCTGTAGATAACTGTGGGTAGTATGGGCATTTAAACAATATTAATTCTTCCAATCCATGAACATGGGATATTTTTCCATTTCTTTATATCATCTTCAATTTCCTTCATCAGTATTTTATAGTTTTCCGAATATAGGTCTTTCACCTCCTTGGTTAAATTTATTCCTAGATATTTTATCCTTTTTGATGTAATTTTAAATGGGATTATTTTCTTGCTTTCTTTTTCTGAGAGTTCATTATTAGTGTATAGAAAAGCAGCAGAATTCTGTATATTAATCTTATATCTTTCATCTCTGCTGAATTCATTTATTAGTTCTAATAGATTTTGGGTTGAAACTTTGAGGTTTTCTATATATAGTATCCTGTCATCTGTAAATAGTGACAGTTTGACTTCTTCCCTTCCAATTTGGATACCCTTTAATTCTTTTTCTTTTCTAATATCTCTGGTTAGAACTTCTAATACTACGTTAAAGTGATAATCCTTGTCCTGTTCTTCATTTTAGAGGAAAAGCTTTCAGCTTTGACCAATCCGTAGGATGTTAGCTGTGAGTTTGTCATAAATGGTCTTTATTATGTTGAAACCAACTCTGAGAGGTTTTTTTTTTTTAATCATGAATGGATGTTGAATTTTGTCAAATGCTTTTTTCTGCATCTATTGAGGTGGTCATGTGATTTTTACTCTTCATTTTGTTAGTGTGATGTATCATATTGATTGATTTATTGATATTGAACCACCCTTGTATCCCTGGAATAAATCCCACTTGATTACAGTGTATGATTCTTTTTCTATATCGTTGAATTTGGTTTGTTAATATTTTGTTGAGGATTTTTACATCTACATTCATCAGAGATATTGGCCTGTAATTTTCTTTTTTGTAGTGTCTTTATTTGGCTTTTGTGTCAGTGTAATGGTGGCCTTGTTGAATGAATTTGGGAGTATTCCCTTCTCTTCAGTTTTTGGGAATAGTTTGAGAAGGATAAGTATTAGCTCTTCTTTATATGTTTATATTATTCTATTCTTTATATAGAATTCCCCTGTGGAGCTCTTCAGTCCTGGACTTTTGCTTGCTGGGAGTATTTGATTACTGATTCAGTTTCATTACTAGTGGTCAATCTGTTCAGATTATTTATTTCTTCCTGATTCAGACTTGGAAGATCGTATTTTTCTTGAAATTTATCAATTTCTTCTAGGTTGTCCAATTTGCTGGCATATAACTGTCTGTAGTATTCCCTTATAATTTTTTGTATCTTTGTGATATCAGTTGTAGTCTCTCCTCTTTCATTTCTTGCTTTGTTAGTTTCCTCTCTCTTTTTTTTTAATGAGCCTGGCTAAAGGCTTATCAATTTTATTTATCTTTTCAAAGAAACTGCTCTTGGTTTCATTGATATTTTCCATTGTTCCTTTGGTCGCTATTTTATTTATTTGCTCTCTGATCTTTATCATTTCCTTCTTTCTGCTCACTTTGTCCTTTATTTGGTCTTCTTTTTCTAATTCCCTTAGATGGTAGGTTAGGCTGTTTTTTGGTTTGTTTGTTTGTTTGTTTGTTTTTTGGCTGCACGTACAGTATGTGGGATCTTAGTTCCCTAACCAGGGAGCCAGGGATTGAACCCATGCCCGCTGCATTGGGAGCATGGAGTCTTAATCACTGGACCACCAGGGAAGTCCATAGGTTGTTTATTTGAGATTTTTCTTGTTTCTTGAAGTAGGGCCTGTATTACTATAAACTTCCCACTTAGAGCTGCTTTTGCTGCATCCCATAGATTGTGTTTTTATTTTTATTTGTCTCGAGGTATTTTCTAATTGCCTCTTTGACTTCTTCACTGACCCATTGGTTTTTTAGTAGCATGTTGTTTAGTCTCCACATGTTTGTTCTTTTCCCATTCTCTGTACCCCCCTCCCAATTTGATTTCCAGCTTCATACTGTTGTGGATGGAAAAAAGCTTGTTATAATTTCTATCCTCTTGGGCTTCCCTGGTGGCGCAGTGGTTGAGAGTCCGCCTGCCGATGCAGGGGACACGGGTTCGTGCCCTGGTCCAGGAAGATCCCACATGCCTCGGAGCGGCTGGGCCCGTGAGCCGTGGCCGCTGAGCCTGCGCTTCCGGAGCCTGTGCTCCGCAACAGGAAAGGCCACAACAGTGAGAGGCCCGCGTACCACAAAAAAAAAAAAAAAAAAAATTTCTATCCTCTTAAATTTGTTGAGACCTGTTTTGTGGCATAGCATGTGATCTATACTGGAGAACATTCCATGTGCACTTGAAAAGAATGTGTGTTCTGCTGTTTGGGGATGGAATGTCCTGTAGACATCTATTAAGCCCACCTGGTCTAATGTGTCATTTAAGACCACTGATTTTATGTCTTGATGATCTGTCCATTGAAGTAAATTGGGTGTTAAAGTTCCCTACTATTATTTAATTATTGTCAATTTCTCCCTTTATGTCTTCTAATATTTGCTTTTTATCTTTAAGTGCTCCTATATTATGTGCACATATATTAATATATTCTCTTCCTATATTGATCCCTTTATCATTATATAATGACCTTTTTTGTCTTTTGTTACAGACTTTGTTTTAAAGTCTACTTTGTCTAATATAAGTATTGCTACCCCAGCTTTCTTTTCATTTCCATTTGCATGAAATATCTTTTTCCATCCCCTTACTTTCAGTCTCTGTGTGTCTTTTTTTATTTTAATTTTAATTTTATATTGGAGTATAGTTTATTTACAATGTTAATCATTGTAAATGAAACCTGTTAGTTTCAGGTGTACAGCAAAATGATTCAGTTATACATATCCATATATCCATTCTTTTTCATATTCTTTTCCCATATAGGTTATTATAGATACTGAGCAGAGTTCCCTGTGCTATACAGTAAGTCCTTGTTGATTGTTTAAGTCTGTGTGTGTCTTTAGTTCTGAAGTGAGTTTCTTGTAGCAGCATATAGATGGGTCTTGTTTTTTTTTTTTAATCCAATCAGCCAATCACCCTGTGTCTTATGATTGGAGCATTTAGTCCATTCATATATATATATATATAAATATATATATAAATATATATATATATATATATATAAATATATATATATATATTTAATTAATAACATCTTTATTGGAGTATAATTGCTTTAAAATGGTGTGTTAGTTTCTGCTTTATAACAAAGTGAATCAGCCATACATATACACATGCAAAAGGGAGGAGATATGGGGATGTATGTCCATTCATATTTAAATTTATTACTTTTAGATATATACTTATTGCCATTTTGTTACTTGTTTTCTGGTTATTTTTGTAGTTCTCCTCTGTTATTTTCTTCTTCTTTTATTTTCTTCCCTTGTGGTCTGATAATTTTCTTTAGTGATATACTTGTGTTCCTTTCTCTTTAGTTTTTATGTATCTATCAGAGCCCCCAAGAATTTTGATCAAGTTTTGGGATTAAAGTTTGGAAGGCTAGAAGCTGGAAGTGAGTTTGGAGGAGAGTTGATTCATTTCAGTTGTTCAGTTCTTCCTGTGTATGTGTGTTTAATTTTTTAAAAATCTGAAATATTTTTAAAATAAAGAAAAAATACAGAAATGAATATAACAAAAACATAACAATCATCCTTGTACTCATCAACTAGACTGAACAAATTTTAACTTTTTGCTATATTTGCCTCAACCCATTCTTCCCCAAAAGTAAACACTATTCTGAAGTTAGTGTGTATTCTTTTGCTCAGGTTTATCTTTTTTTAAATCAAATACGTATGTATTAAAAATAATATATATTTGTTCTTGAATTTAATATGTAGTAATGTGTTTCATTTAAAAATTCTTTTCACTCATGACTATTTTCAAAGATTTATTTGTGATGATACATAGATCATGTAGCTCATTCATTTTTTTCTTTAATAAATTTATTTATTTTATTTATTTATTTTTGGCTGTGTTGGGTGTTCATTGCAGTGCACAGACTTTCTCTAGTTACGGAGAGCTGGGACTACTCTTCGTTGCCATGCGCGGGCTTCTCATTGCAGTGGCTTCTCTCGTTGTGGAGCAGGGGCTGTAGGTGCATGGGCTTCCATAGTTGCAGCACATGGGCTCAGTAGTTGTGGCTCATGGGCTCTAGAGCACAGGCTCAGTAGTTGTGGCGCACGGGCTTAGTTGCTCTGTGGCATGTGGGATCTTCCCAGACCAGGGGTCGAACCCATGTCCCCTGCATTGGCAGGTGGATTCTCAACCACTGCGCCACCAGGGAAGCCCCACTCATTCATTTTTAACTGCTGCATAGAATTCCATTCCCTGGATATGCTTCAATTTATTTATTCACTCCCTTACTGATGAACATATGCTGAATAGATAATATGTAATTTCCATCTATCTTACTCCCTCAGTGTCCTATGCATTTATTACTAATTCATCTTCAAATGCACCCCACAACTGTCTACATTTCCTCTCAAATTCAAACATGTCAGACTTTCTTGTTCCATCTTGTTGGAGACATCTCTCCTGGAGCTTTTTGGCCTGCTTTAATATGTTCTGTTTATTCTATCAGCATCCTGAAATCTCACTTTTCTATCATATTGGGGGGTCCTCTGTCTCTCTCCTATGGCAGATTCTCTGATCCTGTGACCTTCACTTCTGTGCCCATCCAACCATGCTACATGTTCATGCAAGGAGCTGTACTGGAAGAATTAGAAGCATGAGCTTCAGAAGAAGACAGCCCTAGGTTGAATCACATTTATGAGAACATTTATTACTTTTAATGTGCCTCAATTTCTTCATTTATATGATAGACATAAAACACCTTACAGGGTTGCTGTGAGGGTTAAATGAAATGCTCTTTTAGTTATTAGATATATGTATTGCAAATGATTTCTCCCATACTGTACCATACTTTTCTATTTATTTGTAGTAACTTGTAATGAATAGATATTTTACATTTTATTAGTAGTCAAATTTATCATCCTTAATGATTTTTATTTTACATGTTCTTTATAGGAAATCCTTCTGTGCCCCAAGCTCATGAAGATAGTTATAATTTCTTCTAAAATTTTAGAAGTTGTGTTTTCACACTAATATATCTGAAATTGATCCATGTTTATGGGTGATATATAGGAATCCATTTTTTCATATGGGTAATGAATTGTCCTAAAGTCAAATATTGAACTGATCATCTTTTCCTACTTTGACTTGCAACGCTTACTTTTTTCATATTAATATTCCATATGTGCACATCTGTTTCTGGGCTCTTTATTATGCTTTATTGGTCTAATGCCACACAGTCTTAATCACCTTACATTTTTAATAAATCTTAATAGCTTTAAAAGTTTTTAAAATTCTTTTTAGTCTTTTTGCTCTTTCACAAAATTGCTGAACTCTCATATAAATTTACATCATAATGTTTATTTATTCTCAGGGTTTGTAGACAATGATTTAATATCAATATAGACAGTGATATTATTTGTGGATGCTAGCAGTTTTGTTTCATCCTTACCAATTCTTATACTTTATATTTATTTTTCTTGTCATATTGCATAACTAGGTAAACAGAACAGTTTGAGGAGAGGTAGTCATTGTGGGCACCTTTGTCTTATCCCTGATTTGGGGGGGATTATATCAAATATTTCACCATGGGGCTTCCCTGGTGGCGCAGTGGTTGAGAGTCCGCCTGCCGATGCAGGGGACACGGGTTTGTGCCCCGGTCTGGGAAGATCCCACGTGCCGTGGAGCGGCTAGGCCCATGAGCCATGGCCGCTGAGACTGTGCGTCCGGAGCCTGTGCTCCACAACGGGAGAGGCCACAACAGTGAGAGGCCCACGTACCACAAAAAAAAAAAAAAAAAAAAAAATTTCACCATGAAGTTTGATGTTTACTATAGGTTTTTAGGAAATACCCTTTATTGGGTTAAGAAAGTTTCCTTTAACATATGTGTGTGTGTGTGTGTGTGTGTGTGTGTGTGTGTGCGTTTATCTTGTATACATGGGGTACGGTTTGCTAATATATCAAACATTTACATCTCTGTTCATAAGTGAGATCAGTCCATAGCTTTTCTTTATTAAACTTTCTTTTTCTGGGCTTGGTATCAAATTAGACTGGTCATCTAAAATGAATTTGAGAGCATTCCCCTTTTTTCTCCTATTATTTGGAACACTTTGTGTAAAATTAGGATTGTATGTCACTTGAACATTTGGCGGAATTTAGCTTTAAAATTTCCAGGGGCTATTTTTTTTTTTTTTTGAGGGAGGCATGAGTTATTATAAACTTTTAATCCTATGTATTTAAAGGTTGTAGGTCAACATAGGTATTTAAAATTCTCTTAATTCAGTTTTGGTAAATTATATTCTTATATGAAATTGCCAGTTTCACCTAAATTATATTTTTATATGAAATTATCTTTTTCATCAATTTGAAAATTGCCCATTTTCAAATTTATTGGTATAAAGTTATTCATAAATCTCTGAAAGGCTCTCTTGTTCTTGGCTGAGCGGGGCTGTTCTCCAAGAAATCTGTCTGTGTCAGCATCGCAGTCATCAGAGTCCAGGTTACAGGAGGCAGGGAGCCTGCCTCTTATAAACCTCTTATAAAGTTATTCAGAAAATCTCTTATGATTTTTTAAAAACTTCAATTATATCTGTAGTTATTACCCTTTTAAAGTCCTATTATTGTTTACTTTTCCTCTCCAGTGTGGTACAGTTTACACAGCACTGGAATTATTTGTTTCTTAAACGTTTGATAGAACCCTGTGAGATCATCAGTGTTTGTTGCTTTTTGAGGGAGAGTTGGACCTTTGACAACTTTATTTTCATTATTGTGATTGGTCTGTTTAAACTTTCCTATCTCTTCTAAGATCAGTTTTGTTAACTTTCATTTTCTGAGAAAATAATCTATTACATCCAGGTATGAAATTTACTTGCATATAGCTGGGAAAAGCAGTCTAAGTACGATTTTTGTCGTTGTTGTTGTTACTCTGTACTAGTTATTTCCTCATTCTCATTTTTTATATTAGACATTTGTGTTTTCTTCTATTTTTTTCCTTGAGTAGGTTAGCTAATAACTTATCTATTTATATTTGTTATTTTAAAAAGCTCTTGCATTTATTAATTCTAATGTTTTACTTTCTAAGTAATATCTTTATTAAATCCTTACTTCTGTTTTTCTTATGTTTATTCTCGCATTCTTTTTCTGATATTTTGAGTTGGAAGCCAGCTTATGGTCACAAAATGGTTACTGGAGCTCTAGCCATCTCATCTTAGGTGTAGGTAAGAAGGAAGGAAAGAGTAAGGGAGAGAAAGGGAGCCACTTCAGCTGAGCCAGCTTCCTTTAAGGAGCTTTTCTAGAAGTTTTATTCAAAAGCTTTGTTTATATTTCATTGGCCATGCTTATCTCCAAAAGAGGCTGGCAAATGTGGATTTTTAGCTGGGCACATTGCCATTTAAACAGCACAGGGACTTGTTACTAACAAAGGGGATAATAGTATCTGTAGGTAATTTGTTGCAGATTTTTTAATCTTTGAAGGTCAGTAACTTTACTAAGCCTTTATCTTGGTATGGGCTGTACTGTGTTATTTCTTTTACTAGGATACAGTATATTTTATCTCCAATCACCTTCCTCCTGACTTACAGGTTATTCCTGTCCAGGATTTTGGTTCTATCTTAAAAACTTTTAACAGTAAAAAGTGGCCACAGTTATTATTGTTTTACACATGCTTACAAAATTATTTGCTCACTATTCTTTTTCTCATTTAGAATTTTCCTCTGGAATCATTCTTCCTGAAGTACACCCTGTGGAAGATCCTTTAGTGAGGTTCTGTTCATGGTAAAATCCATCAGTTTTTATTATCTAGAAATGTCTTATTTCATCCTTATTATTGAAAGATAATTTTGCTGGTTTTAGAACTCTAGGCCTGGTTATTTTCTCTAAGCACTTTGAGGTGGTATTCCAATGTATTCTGGTCTGTGTTGCTATTGAGAAGCCAGCTATCAATTTAATCAACAGTCCTTCATAGGTAATCTCTCTTTTTTGGCTGCTTTTGGCATCTTATGTTTGTCTTTTGTGTTCAACCAGTTTGACCATGATGTGTCCAGGCATGCATTTCTTTTTACCTATCCAGTTTGGGAATTTGTTGGACTTCCTTCATTTGTTTTATGTATTTCATCAATTCTGGAAAATTCTCAGTTATTATTTCTTCAATATTGCCATTCTCTCATTCTATCTATTCTCTCCTGCTATATCAGATTAAATTTATACTGAATGTTCTCCCTTTATCCTACATGGCCATTAAGTTCTTTTTCATATTTTTCATCTCTTTGTTTCTAAGTAATTTGTCTCTAAATAGAGACAAATTTCTTCAGCTCTTTCTTCCAGTTTGCTAATTATCTTTTCAATTAAGTCTAACCTTCTATTAAATCTATCCCTGTGTTTCTAATTTTATTTATGTTTTTCACTTCTAAAATTCTACTCAGTTACTTTTAAAATCAGACTGGCAAGTTTTTGATAGTCTCTTTTCCTTGATTATGTTTTTAATTCCTCTGGGTTTTTCAGTTTCTGTGTTTTAAAAATGGGACCTGGCTTCATGATCTTTAAGCACACATTCAGTCCATAAATGCTCCCTGCCTTCCTCTTGGGGTGGAGTGTGGCACACTGGTTGTGATGGGCTATTAGGTCAGAACTCTCCTGTTGAATTGTCCTCTTCTTTTGAGTAGCTCAGGAACTCAGCTTTAGTATCAAAGTCTTACTCTAGTGCTGCCATACATTGAGGAATCAGCATTTCCATTGCACTGGATGAGATTGGGAAGCTTCAGTTCCAGCTACCTGCCAGGTGCACAACAGCCTAGAGCACAGTGGCTGACCCTCACTCCTCTAGCCCCATGCTCATGGGGCTCCAAGACCGCACCATTCTGAAAGAAAACAATTTCCCAGTCTTCCAAGGAACATGGTTGAAAGTGCTTCCTGAAGTTTAAGTTGTATTTCCTTGGAGTATCAACAGAAAGTTTATTTCCTTCTTTTCTAGCCTTGGAGAGACTGGTAGGGATCATGTCCGGGGTGTTGAATGGAAGCCCTTCAGACAACCAGAGATTCAAGGAAGAAGCAGCATTCTGATTCTTTTGGTTTAAGTGGTTTAAAAAATAATACTATGTCTGGCTCTGGTTTGGACTAACTCACTTTTTACTACAGGGGATCTGGGGGATATTTTGATGTAATTTACATGTTAGACTAAAAATTTAAATTTGTGAATACATGCAGGGCATCAGATAGAGAATCCTGTTTATGTAACTTAGAGCAAAAGAAGCTTTCTAGTTCTCTATTCCTTCATTTGTAAAATGGAGGTGATGATTGTGTCTATTTCATAGAGGTTGGCTTTTTGTGGGGTGGGGTGGAGATTCAGTTAGAAAATTCAGTTAGAAAATGAATGTATGGTTCTAGCACAATACTTGCAGTAAGACTCAATAATGATGGCTATTATTATTACCATCTAGTCTGGGTGCTTACACTTGCATGCTGGGTTGATCTCACTCTCAGAGCCTCAATTCCTTGTCTGTCAAGCAGGAAGACTAACAATCAATGATGAATATAAAATGCTTGGAAAAGGAAGGCAAAGAGGGGCTGAGTTTCTGTTCCTGGCAGGGTCCCCTTCCTCTTCCTTCTCTACCCCTCCTTCCTCACCCTTTTTCCTGGGGCCTGTTAGTGGGTTCTTAGCATCCAAAGGGCCCAACTCCAAGTTCTAGCCTTGCTTCTTAATCTGGAGCTCTGGCACCTGGCCCTTGATGTACTCACTGGGTTCTAAGAAGATCCCTGGGGGCAGGAAGAGAAGATGTCATGCCCAGGGATTCCAAGGGAGACTTTGCTCAAGATTCTCCATGCTCTTAGAGTAAGCTTCAGCTTGGGATTCCCAGAGGTCTACCTCTAAGTGGCTTGTGTGGGTGGTACATTTTGGGGCGGAATGGGGCATGCTTTTACCTCTTGAGAGTTACTGGAGTCATTCTCAACTGTTGCTTTTGTTAAGGCATATGTTACATATGGCTGTTCTATGCACTCACCCTTCTATGAGTGTTCCCAGATTTTGATACAGAAAGATAAAAGAGGCTGCTCACTGAAATTTTTAGTAGCTCTCTGTAGAGAGGCTGCTGGTTTTATGAGCCAATAACTCTACTTTTTTCTTTCCCCCCTCAAGAAAGCATGTAGAAAGGAAATGAGGGAGTGTAGCATTATAGGGATAATGTGTTACCCAGACAGGTGGTCAACACTGCCCATGCATATCTCAGCCCTTACAGAGCTCCTACCACCTCACCTGCCTCAGTGTTTGCTTGGTCTGAATTTTGTCCCATCTCTTTCAGGCCAGTCATTTCTCTCTCCAACTAGACTAGCAGCATCATGCTGTGGAAAGAGCTAGACTTCTGAATCAGGCAGCCCTGGCTGTGAATTCTCTCCCAACACCCAGCTGTCAAAGCTTCAGCAAGTCACTTGATCCCACTGAGCTTTGGTGTCCTCATCTTTAACCTGTGAATAATTCCTGTCTCAGAGCAGTGGGGGGCAAAGACTTCCTCCAAGCTTTATGCACATATATCTTTAGGTGCCCTTTGTACAGGATCTCTAATCCATTCAGCCATGAAGGAGAGGTGGGGTGTTATCCTGATTGTTCAGCTGAGGAACTGAGACTCAGAGAGGTTCAGTGGCTCATGTGGCAGAGGTGGTCTGTGTCCTGTCCTTCTCTTTGGGACTTACCTTGACTTTGCGTTATGGTTGCCAGCATCAATACCTTCTTCCTGTACCTGGGGAATCCACCACAGTAAAGTCTGATGGAAGGCAACAGTTCACCTCCTACTTCAAAATCTAGAGTATTGTTCATTACTTGCTTTCCTTGATGCTGCAGCCAGGGAGTGGGCACGGACCTAGGCTCAGCCAGTTGGATGCTCCCATCTGGGATTTTGAATATAGGGGAAATGAAAAAGCAGTGGATAGTTGAGAACTAGTTCTGGCAGAGTAGGAGTGTGCCCAGTGGTGGTGGCCCCAATGGCCACACCAGCACGCAATGGCCATCTATCAGGCTGCTCCTATGGCAGGAGCTTGGCTGTGGCTCGGTCTCCTTTGACATCTGCCCACTTCCTTTCCTGTCAATTTTGGGAGCTTCTTGGTATTTCTCCTCTTTGACTTAAATCACTCAGATTTGGTTTCTGGTTTTTGTAATTAAGAACCTTGTGTGGTAGTTCTCCAACAAAAAGGTATCTCTGAACCTTTTCATCTTCTGCCTAATACTCCCATCCAAATGCTGTGAGTCATTTACCTCCAAACCACAGGTTGAGTCTGACTTCCACCCTCCATTCCCCCTTACCCTACCTCATCCTATCTGCACAGCTGACTCCATGGCCCTGGGGCCTCATTTTTATATCCAACCGTCAGAGGTCAGCAAAGAGCTCTTTGCTTCCCTGTTCTTCCCTGTGCTCCTCCCTGATATGTTTCTTCAGTGTCCTCCTCTTAACCCAGGGGGTTCATGATGAGCTCTTCCTACGGGACCTTGCTCTCCCCCAGCCCCGCCTTCTGCTCCTTTCTCTGCCTGGACTCCACTTGGTCAGGATTCCTCCTCTCTTCTGAGAGCCTCAAGAAGGCATGGCCTTTGCCATGACACTAATGGGGTTACCAAATATAACAGTCTAGGAGACAATTTGGAAAGTGACTTCTCCCTTGATGAAGCCGGGTTTTAGGGGTTTCACCATGTGTACAGTTTCCTAGGGCTGCAGTAACAAATTACTATAAAATTAGATGGCTTTAAAGAGCAGAAATTTATTTTCTCACAGTACCAGAGGCTAGAAGTTCAAAAATCAAAGTGTCAGCAGATTTGACTCCTTCTGGGGGCTCTGAGGGAGAGTCTGTTCCATGCCTCCTCCTGGCGCACCCTAATCCAATATGACCTCATCTTAACTTGATTACATCGGCAAAGACTCTATTTCCAAATAAGGTCACCTTCACAGGTTCTGGATGGATATGAACTTTTGGGGACATCATTCAACTCAATACAGAAGCTAATTTAGGAAAACAGTGTCAAGAGGTAGAAAGAGAGAGAACTTTAATGATGACTTATCAATTCCTGAACCCAATCAGTCTGAGTGAAGTGCGCTTCACCCTGGACTTTTCAGATATGTGAGCCAAAACATCTCCTTTTTCCTTAAGGTAGTTTGAGTTTGATTTCCAGCACCTGAAATGGAAAAAGTCCTGACTAACATAGGGGTGCAAAGAAAAGCAAAATTAAGTAGGCTGGGCTTTTAACAATAAACCAAATGCAGTAAGAAAATGTTTCCTCTTTCTATCCCTTCCTCCTTTAAATATGCCAATCTCAGGATATAACACTACATGTTTCATCATGCTGGTCTCCAGAGTCTTCCTGGTAGGAATGTTCTCCAGCAAGAGGGTTTACCACTCTATTTACTTCTTCCTTTTGTCTACTTGGATAAATAACATATAACAGCACAAGAAGATCCACAGTTCAAATGTTTGGGACTCTAGGTAGGAAAGGTTGTGGTTCAAAGGAAAGAGACCCCTGGGGTCTAAGTGTGGCCATTAAGGACAGATTTGGGGAGAGGGAATAATTTCAGTTGGACGTGCAAGGACAGGGCAGGTGTTAGTGCGGAACAGAGTGGGTAGGGAGCATGTAGAATGAGCTTGGTGTCCTCCCAGGGGGATGTGTGGACTGGACAGGCAGGGACAGGGCAGTGAGTTCTGGTTGGTGATGAAGAGGTCAGGGTAGAGAGGAAAAGTCCATGGGCCAGGAGATATCTAGGAAGCCAAGTCCTGCTCTTGCAGGTTCAAAAAAGGGCAAAAAAGAACTCATCTCTCCCATCCGCCTCGACTTCAGCTGGGCCAAGATGTGAGGCCCCTGGCTCAAGCACACAACGATGGAGTTTGCTGTGCTGTGGGTTCATGTGGCCAATCTGTGGTTTAACATTGCTCTGGTTTGGGTTTGTCTGTTCCTTTAGGGGTTTCTAGTTGTAGATGACAGAAATTTGGGTGTTGTTGAAAACTTTCTTTTTTGCTTGTTACTATTATGCAAGCTAAAGGCTGATTCTAGCACAATCCATCCTTGGTTTTTTCCTTATCCCTCCAAATACCCTGACTCTGTTGATCCTTCTCAAGGGCTGACAGGAGTGAGAAGCCTGAAATGGGGTGGACTTGACAGCTGGGTTCTCTGGTATTTTTGGGCTCTTTGTGGGCAGGGGGACTAATGGTGCGTCTCTCCAGGGTCTCTGCCTCCAACTCCCACCTTGCAGCCTGTTGCCTTCCAGATCCCCTCCGGGACTTCTCTTAGGGTTAGAAATGATTCTGGGTGTTGGTGAAGGTCTTCTGTCTCCCCGTGGCCTCTTTGTCCACTGCAGCCTGGATGTTCCTGGCTGCTCGGAGGCCAGACTTGATGGCAGTGTCTATCCAGGCGTGGGGCAGGCAGGTGTGCTCGCCAGCAAAGTGGATGCGGCCCTCTGGCTGGAAAAGCTGCTGCGAATAGTCCACAAATTGGTAGGGTGTGAACTCAGTGAAGGCGCCCATGATGAGGGGGTCCAGAGACCAGTGCTTGATCACAGAAGAGGGGCACATGCGCCGCAGCTCCTCCTTGGGGATCTGGTGCACAGCCGCCAGGTCCTCCAGGACGATATCCACCACCTGGTCGTTCTTCATGGGTATGAAGAAGAGAGAATCGTCGTCCACGGTGTAGGAGGCCAGCAGGACCCCCTTGCCACTGGGGAGGCTATGGCTGGGGTAGTAGATGTAGCGCGAGGGCCGGTCGGTGATGGAAACCCCACCCCGGATGCCATCCCGCTCCCAGAAGGACTCGTTGCAGGCCAGAACTACCTTGCTGGCACTGGTATAATGCACCGAGCGGAGCGCATCCATCTTGTCTCGGGAGAGCGGGGGCTCAAAGGTGATGAGTCTCGTGGCCTTGGCCGAGGCGGAGATGATGACAAAGTCCGCGGTGAGCGTGTGCAGCGTCGAGTTGGGTTCGCCCACCCGGTAGGAAATCCGGACCTCAGGCCCATCCCTCACTACCATCTCTACCTTGGAGCCCAGAAGGATGGTGCCAGGCTTCAAGCTGGCATTGAGGGCTTTGGGGAGCTGGTCAAAGCCCCCGGTGATCTCGGAAAAGCTGTAGGGGTGAAGAGAGGGGAGAGGGTGAGTGTAGGAGGTGCAAGGTCGGTTTGCTGAGGTGCCAGCAGCGATCCCAGTGTGAAAAGGGAGGAAACTAGCCTCCTGCAGCCTGTGCTGGTTACTTCATATACCTCACCTTAACTAGTCTTTGTGAGGGAGGGATTATTGTTTACATTTATAGCTTGGAAGAGGAACACCAGAAAAAAGGGACTTTCCTACGATGACATGCACAGTCTAGTTCCAAAGTCCACCATGCAATTTTGCTTCCCAGGAGGAGTCCTACAGACCTGCCTTAGGATTCTGGCTCCAGCCCTTGCCCAAGTGGTGTGAACTTAAGTAAGTTACATAACTTCTCTGAGCCTCAGCATCCTCACTGGTAAAATGGCTCTGAATTATAGTGCCTACCTTCCAGGTGATCATAGCATTAAATGTGATAACCCTTGGAAAGTGCTTAGCACAGCACCAGGCACACAGTAACTACTCAACTATCAAAGTTCCCTTTCTCTGCTCTGAGTATTGGAGGGAGAGGCCGACTCGAGTCCTGGTCCAGATCAGCCTTACTCATTACTTGTGAAGACCATGTCAGTCCGAAGGGCCTCCAGGAGGGACTTATAGTATCCAGCATCCTCATTCATCACATCCCCGATCATCTTTACTGCTCCTCGGCTCAGCATCCCTTTCTTCAGCAGGTAAGCCTGTGGGGAGGTGGAAGCACCAGATAGAGGGCCCAGTATATAAAAAGGGGCCTCAGCAGGGGCCTGGGGTAGGCAAGGTTGGGTGGGGGAGGGGGGACTGGACTCTAGGGAGGTGAAGCTGTGGGCATTGGGAGGAGAGGGTCCTGGGATGCAGGGGACAACCCCAGGGGTCTAGGCTGAGCACAGACCCCCTTCCATCCCTATCCTGGGACTTCGTTGCCTCACTCACCTTGGTGGAGTAAGAATCATAAAAGGACATCAGGTGGCTGCAGTTGAATTTTTTCAGACTTATTCTGAGCTGCAGAGGAGAGGAACGGGGAGCAGCTTTGGATTAAAGTCATAGAGCCAGAGGCAGGACTCCTGGGTTCTCTGGATGTTCCTTTGAAGAGGGTGGGGACAAAGAGGGAGCGGATGGAAGGACCAGGAGAAGGGAGCTTCCAGGACCTCCTAAATTGTCTCTTAACTTCCAAATCTCTCCTTCATTTAAAGACCTTTGGAGACTAAAATTTAAGGTGAAGACATTCACTGCAATCTAGGAGGATTGATTCATTACCAAGGATTGGATTACCTGGTGATTCCTTTTCCTTCCACTGCCTAATCAAGCAATGGGCCACTGGACCATACAGGGACAGAAGAGATGGGGCTGGACACGAGGGTTGGGGTGGCAAAACTCTTAGGGGGTGTTAGAAGGAAGGCAGACCAATCATAAGAGTACCAGGTAGGAGTCAGGTGACCTGGGTCCACCTGCTAACTTGCTAGGTGACCTTTGGCCAGACCCTGTTTTTTTCCTAACCCTGGGGTGGGGGAGGGGGTAGACAGGAATCACCTTGGCAATGGACTGGTAGAAGAGATTCATAGCATTCTTGCCCTTTTCTCTTGGGTTCATGGAATAGCCTAGGAGCTCTGGGTTGGCCTTCACCTCCTTAGTACGATAGCGTTTTCTGTTGATGAGGTACCAGGTGTTGCCATCGTACTGGAAGAATTTGTTTAGCTTCAGGCCCAGCTTCCTGACATAGGTGTGGACCAACCTGGAACAGATACAGGCATAACATGGCACCCATCCCAATGGCACCTCGTTCCTGCTGACCTCACAATAAAAACCATTTCCAGGAAAACCAGTTTCTTCACGTGCCCAAGGAGCACAGGCTAACTGCTTCCTCATCTCTAACTTTGCCTCCTCTTACTCTAGCATTAGTTCTTTTCCTCCTGTTTTTGCCCTGAGGGAGACAGGGAGTAGGGAGTTCACCCATCACTGAATGAAGGCCCTTAAGGAAATCTGAACATATAGAACTCATATACAGAGACAGAGACATTTTGTTTCAGGCGGTGTTTGAAATTCAAATTCTAAGTAAGTTTGAGGCCATATCTAAAGACTCCTACTTTAGGCTGGTACTGTTAAATTTTGTTTTTGTTTTTGATGGTGTTTGGAGGGAAATCTCGGGTTCAGTTTCCACTTAAGGCAAAAAAGAAGCCATATTTTTGGAGGTATGTAGGACACCAGGTGAGGGATCTTTTTGTCTTGGAAGCCCCAGAACCAGGGACTGGGTTCTCTTCCAGGAGTGAGCTCTGATTTAGGGATTGGGAATATATTTTGGTGCCAGGTGCCTCCTTGATTTTGAGGAGCTTTGTCACTTTCTCCTAGGAGAACTTTGGGTGAGTCGCTTAGTATCTCTGAGCCCAGTTTCTTGATTTGTAAATAGGAAAAATTAGAGTATTAAATTATAGGGTTGCAAGGATCAAATGAAATAATACACATATAGCATTTAACACGGGGTGAGGCACACAGTGAGTGTTCACTGAATGACAGTTGTCATTATTATTTATTATTTTATAGCTTAAAGTAGTATAATTGACATGTAAGTAACTGCCCATATTTAAAGAGAACAATTTGATGAGTTAATGGTAACTATTGTCATTATTAGTCTGGGATCTACCACTTTCTGTGTGACCCTGGGCTCTGAGCCTCAATCATCTCTGTCAAGCGGGGGACCAGCGTTAGTCCTGACTTGCAGGATTGAATCACATGAGACAGTGAATCTGAAAGGGCTGTGACACGATGGCAGCAGGGCTGCCCTCCTCCTAATTCTCCCTCCTTGCCTTTTACTCCATCCCTTTCCTGAGACTTACCTGTGGGACTTTGGGATTCGCATGGGCCCCAGTTCACAGTACCAGCCCTCTTCCTCATTCCTGAATGTGATCACTCGACCCCCGACATGGTCGCTGGCTTCCAGGATGGTTACCTGATGTTCAAGAGGCTGCTGTCATTCCCAGGGTCATGCTCTCACTTCTCCCACCCGCTACTCCCACCCCCACTGGCCACAGGCTCTACTCTGGAATTTCCAGCAGTAGGTCCCTGAATGTGCAGGATAACTAAACTGGGCAGAGGGGGGTTCCTCCCAGAGGGTCCTGTGTAACGTAAGTGAGGCAGAAGAGCTCCAGGGTTACAGGGGTCAGAACACCTCTTGGTCCCCTCTGGTTAGCATAGCCTTTCTCTACTTTTATTTCCAAAAGAACACAGGTTACAGTTAAGTCTCAGGAGAACCCAGAGTTTTGAGGAACAATACCTAAGGTCTGAGAGACCTGGTGGGTTATGCATAGTTGTCAAAATGTTGGCTGTAACCCCACTCCTTTTCTTTTTCCACACAACGATGCAAACTGGAGGAGAATGATTGAGGCCCCTCCAAGGCCTGCTCACCTGGTGGCCCGAGTCCTGCAGGGCCTTGGCTGCCGTGAGCCCTGACATGCCGGCTCCCACTACCACCACACGCTTGGGCAGCGGGGAGGTGTGGAGGCCCTCCTGGGCTGTGACCAGGATAGACTCGTATTCGGGGTCCTGGAAGCACTTGACCAAGTCCTCATCGTAGCCAAGGCAGCTGGGAGTAGCCAACAAGAGCCCCAAGATCAGGATTCCTGGGGCAGAGAGAGGAATGAGGGCTGCCTTTCTGGGGCTCTGTACCCCGACCTATCCCGAGTGAGCTTGGCTGTGTGGATGAGTGGGAGTGGTAAGATCAGGCAGTGTCTGTCGAATGTGTGGTTGTAAATGTGTGTTTGTGATTGTGTCTGTGTCTATGTTGTATGGGGTATGAATGTGTAAACGTGCTGGTGTTAGTTGTGTGATTGTGAACGTGGACTACAAGTTCACATGTGTGCACGTGACTAGAAACTCAAGAGTGTGTGCAGCTTCGTATTGGAGTGTAAATTCGCCTGCTTCTGTTGGTGAGTGTGTGTGTGTGAGCTTGTCTATGACAAAGGTGCTGTGATTGTGAGTTTGTGATTATTGCCCTGCATAACCGTGCGATGCCTGTGATTTTATGTGAAGGAGATGTGTTTGTGGGAGAGTGTAGGTACCTGAGTAATGTGTGGATGAATCTGTACAGAAAAGCGAGAGGGATTGTAGAAATGGGTGTGTGTTGGCCTGCGTTTGGAAGAGAGAGGATGATAGGTATGCATTTGCTTGAGTTTGAGAGAGAATTCAGTTGCTTCTGTCTTGTGTTTGATTCTGTGTGTGCATTTGTGCATGAGGTTGGGTGGCGGAGCCTGAGGGTGTCAGTATTCTTCGGGGATGTGTGCATTTGTGAGAGGATGTACGTGTATGTGTTTAGCACAGTTCTCTTTGGGGAAGGGAAGTGGGGAAGTGGTGCCCAGTTTCTCAGTGACTAATAGTGCCCCATGGGAACTTGGCAATCCTGTTCTTCTCCAGCCTTACAGTATTTTTCCAAAACCCTCCATGTTTCTAACATGCAGTCAAGACTGGAAACAATAGTTAATGTATAACATGCAATAAGTCCGGAGTGACTGCTACAATTAACCGTTCTTATGTACAGAGAAATTCACCTAAGAGTCTGAAACTCTGAAAGAGAGGCTGTGTGGTTTCCTTGGTGTCACCTGCTCTAAAGGGGAACAGCCAGGAGCTGTGACACACTGAGCCCCCTTGCACTAGCCCTAGGTTTTTTGGCAGGTGAGAACCCCCTTAGTCCAGTTTTTGTACGGGCAGGACAACCGAAGCTCTAAGAAGAAAAGGGACCTCAGGCACCACCCACTGAGGAGGGGCAGGGACCAGGCTTCTTCCCAGGGCAGGCCTTTCCCAATGCCAGAAGAGCCTTCTGCAGGGGTGACCCCTCAGAAAAGAGGAGAGGGGTAACCATGCCTCAGGCAACAGACAGTCGAGCCTCCCCACAGACCCCACCAAGCCTACTTCAACCTCCCTGACCCATTCTCCACCCCTGACAAGTTTTCCCATCTCCCTGAGCTACCACCATTCTGTCTCAGTGCCATAACCTTCCCCTTGAGTGGACCCAACCCCCAGACTCACTCTCCAGACCTGTATCCATCCTCTCAACCCACTTTCAACACCCGGACGTATCCATAGTCCCTGACCGAGCTCCTGTCCCATCTCAGTCCCCACCTCCCTTCCTCTGGCCTGACCCTATGCCCAGACTCCCCCTTGGACCCATCTCGACCCCCTGGCCCATCCCCACTCCCCAGTCTAGCTCCCCTCCCTGTTTCACTGTCCAACACCTCCTTCCTCGGGTACTTCTCTCTCAGACCCAGAGGAGGGATCCCACTTACCTTTCATCTTGACCATGGCCCTGCAGCTCATGCTGAGCCCGGGACAACTCTCCCTCTCTTTATGAGGATTCAGCTCCACCCAGCAGTAGCTGGCCTCCTCCCACTAGGCTGCCTCAGGGCCCTGTTGGCTGGGCCAAGCAGAGAAGCCCTGCCCTCAAGGCCTGGGCTGTCAGGGGAGATGACTGTCCCATCTCTACCCTCATCTTCTGCACCTCCACCTTCCTCCTGGCCCATCTCCCTTCCTAGAGAAAGCCCCTTCTCCCAGCTCAGAGCCCAGCCAGTGGGGAGGAGGGGTTGTGGGAACCCAGTGGACTGTACCAAACCTGCTGTGACCATCTCCCAGGAAGGGGTGAGTGTTGGGAATGAGCATCTGGACTGGTTTGGAAGTCCAGTGTCTGGGCACCCGGCACAGGGCAAAGCTCCTGGCTGCTCCCAGTAGAGAACGTCCCTGTTCCACTCCTGTCTCACTGTGGAAGCTTCTGCTCCGAGGTGGGGATTCTAGCCATGAATTCCCATGGGAGGGCTGGGCCCTCCCCACCCCTCTCAGGTGATCCCTCTGCAGGCAAGGCAGAGGTCTCTGGTCCTGCCCATTTGCAGTGGGGAGTGGCCTTTTTTCTCCTTTCCTCTGGGGCCCTCAGGGCTTCCTTAGGCACAGGCGGGTTTCTCTGGCCCTGAAATTTCTTCTCCCGAGGAATCAGGCCATCTGGCTGTGGTGCCAATACTAGCCCTTTGTTCTCTGGGTACAGTGCAGGTGGAGAGAGAAGTGGGCAGGAAACACACACAGAGCAGCAGCCTGGGGCTGGGGAGGGGGCAGGAGTGCGAGCAGACACGCAGCAGCTGAGACACAGGACTCAGATCCTGGACACCAGTGGTGGCATAGAGGAAAGGGCAATAGCAATGGAATCGAATAGAACTGAGTTCGAATCTTGCTTTGTCATGTTGTAGCTGTGTGTCTTAGGACTTATGGTTTATACTTCTCTGAGCCTGGGTTTCCTTATCTGTAAAATGGGGCAACAATACTTTCTTTACAGGGTATTTCAAGGATTAAATGAAATGATGTGTGAAGAGCTTGGCATAGGTAGGTACCTACCTAAGCTGGTTTCTTTCTTTCATTTTGGAGATAGGGTTTGTCACACACAGTTGTAATATCTTTAAAAAGGGATAGTTCCTCCACCACAGGGTTGCTGGGAGCACCAGAGAGAATAACGCTTGGAGAGTTACTGTGTGAATTGCTGGGTTTTAGATGCAGGTCAAGGACTCTCTCTCTCTCTTGCTCTCTCTATTGTTGCTTCTTGTATTTTTAATAGCTTTATTGAGATATAATTTATATACCATACAACTCACCCATTTGAAGTGAACAATTCAATGGTTTTTAGTGTATTCACAGAGTTGTCCTACTATCACCACAGTCCATTTAAAAACATTTTCATCATTCCAAAAAGAAATACCATACAGTTTAGCCACCACTCCGCATTCTCCGCACCTCCCCAACCCTAGACATCCACTATTCTGCTTTCTGTCTGTGTGGGTTTGCCTGTTTTGGACATTTCATGTAAATGTAATCATACAATATGTGGTCTTTTATGACTGGATCCTTTCATTTAACATAATAATTTCAAGATTCATCCACATTTCAGCATGTATCAGTACTTCATTTTTTATGGCTGAATAATATTCCATTTATGACTAAATAGTATTCCATTTATACCACATTTTGTTTATCCATTCATCATTTGGGTTTGGCCATTTGGGTTTCTCCCCACTTTTTGGCTATTATAGGCAGTGTTGCTACAAACATTCTTTTTATCAATATATGGGCATAGTTTTTCATTTTTCTTAGGTATACACTTTGGAGTGGAATTGCTGGGTTGTATGTTAACTCTGTTTAACTTTTTGAGGAACTACCAGATTGGTTTCCAAAATGCCTGTACCATTTTACTTTCCCACCAGCAATGAATGAGAGTTCCAATTTCTCCTCATCCTCGACAACACTTGTTATTATCTGTGCTTTTGTTTATAGCCATCCTAGTGGGTGTAAAGTACAAACTCATTGTGTTTTTCATTTGCACTTCCCCAGTGACCAATGACATTAAGCATCTTCTCATGTACTTAATGGACATTTGTATATCATCTTTGGAGAAATGTATTTTCAGATCCTTTGCCCATTTTTTCATTTGTTAATTGCCTCTTTATTACTGAATTGTTAGGGTCCTTTATATAGTGTAGATAAAAGTCCCTTATCACATATGTGATTTGCAAATGTTTCTGACAGCCCCATTCTGTGGGTTGCCTTTTTACTTTCTTGGTGTCCTTTGAAGCAGAAATGTTTTCAATTTTGAAGAATCCTTATTTTTTTCTTTTGTTGCTTGTGCATTTGGGATCATTGCCTACTCCCAGGTCATGAAGACTTACCCTTTGTTTTCTTCTAAAAGTTTTATATTTTTAGCTCTTATATTGAGGTCTTTGGTCCATTTTGAAGTAATATTTGTATATGATGTGAAGTAGAGGTCCAACTTCATTCTTTTGCATATGACTATTCAGTTGTCTCAGCATATTTTATTTTAAAAAACTATTCTTTTCTCATTAAACTGTCTTGGAAAATTTGATCCTTGTCAAAAACCAATTGACCAGGGCTTCCCTGGTGGCGTAGTGGTTGAGAGTCTGCCTGCCGATGCAGGGGACACATGCTGCAGAGCGGCTAAGCCCATGAGCCATGGCCGCTGAGTCTGCACATCCGGAGCCTGTGCTCTGCAATGGGAGAGGCCACAGCAGTGAGAGGCTTGTGTACCGCAAAAAAAAAAAAAAAAAAAAAAAAAAAAATCAATTGACCATAAATGTGAGCATTTATTTCTGGACTATCAATTTTATTCCATTGATTTACATGCAAATCCTTATGACTCTACCACAATGTCTTGCTTACTGGTTACTATAGTTTTCTAGTAAGTTTTTTTTTTTTTTACATTTTTATTGGAGTATAATTGCTTTACAATGTTGTGTTAGTTTCTGCTGTATAACAAAGTGAGTCAGCTATACGTATATCCCCTCCCTCTTGCGTCTCCCTCCCCCACTCCCTATCCCTACCCTCTAGGTGGTCACAAAGCACCAAGCTGATCTCCCTGTGCTATACGGCTGCTTCTCACTAGCTAGCTATTTTACATTTATAGGTGTATGTATGTCAATGACACTCTCTCACTTCGTCCCAGCTTACCCTGCCCCTCCCTAAGTTTTAAAATTGGTAAGTTTGAGTCCTCCTACTTTGTTCTCCTTAAAGACTGTTTTGCTTATTCTGGGTGGTTTGAACTTCCATATGAATTTTAGGATCAGCTTGCCAATTTCTGCAAAATGCCAGCTGGGATTATGATAGGGATTATGTTGAATCTGTAGATAATTTAGGGAATATTCACATGTTAACAGCATTTAGTATTCTGATACATGAACATGAGATGTCTTTCCATTTATTTAGATCATCTTTATTTAAACAATGTTTTGTAGTTTTCAGAGTATAGCTTTATACTTCTTTTGTTAAATGTATTCCTAAGTATTTTATTATTTTGATGCCATTGTAAATGGACTTAATTTCATTTTTAAATTGTTTATTACAACTGTATAGAAATACAGAGTAAGAACTAATGTGGTTTCTATATTTTATTCTATTGATATGGTGTACTACATTAATTGATTTTCAAATGTTAAACTAATCTTGCATTCCTGGGAGTTTGGGGACTCTTACAGTTGCTACTGTTACTGACAAAGAGAAGAGGAGGCCCCACAGTTCGGTAGGGTCCAGGTAGGAAATCCTGGTGGAGCCTGAAGTTACGATGGGTCTCATGTACCTACTTTTGGTACTTTCTAGAGAGCATATTCACCTGCTGAATTAGCTTCATGCTGATAAGCTTCCTGGGGTCTCAGCAGACCAGGAAAGGCCTTGGGGAGTGAGCTGACTGAGGGGGGTTGTCTGGAGACCCTCTGTGGTAGGCTGAACAATGGCTCCCCGGAGATGTCTGTGTCCTAAGTCCTGGAACCTTGTGAAAGGGAGTGTGCAGATGTGATTAAGTGAAGCATCTTGAGATGGGGAAATGATCCTGGATTATTCAGATGGGCTCTAAATATAGTCATAAGGGTCCTTATAAGAGGGAGGCAAGAAGGTCAAAGGGGAGGAAGGTGATGTGAACATGGAAGTAGAGGTTGGAGTGATTCAGCTACAACCCAAGTGTTGCCAAAGTAGCCTCTAAACGATGGAAGATATAAGAAACAGATTCTCCCCTGGAGCCTCCAGGAGGAACCAAGCCTGCCAACACCTTGACTTTAGCTCCTTAAGACTCATTTTGGACACCTCTAAAGTATAAAAGAATACATTTGTGTTGTTTCAGGCCACTAAGTTTGTGACAATTTGTTACAGCAGCAACAGGAAACTAATATACTCCACCTCCTGGTTTTCTAGGCAGCACAGGTTTGAGCATTAGAACTCTTTCTGAAACCCCATCACAACTGACTTCCAAGGGCTCTTGTCCCCCTGTCCCTCCTAGTTCTACATCTTGAGTCTCAAAACACTCCTGTGTATGCTCCTGTTAGTTCCCCAGAGCTTTGCAGGCATCCAACCTGGTGAGATGGGAACACAGCAGTAATGCAGTCAGGCCACCAGTGTTTAATTCTTGTATCAGCTACTCATGAGCTGTGTTGGTGGGCAAGTCACATCACTTTTCTGGGCCTCAGCAGATGTGGGTTTCCTTCTTTTCTGTTGTATGTCCTGAGGGAGACTGGTGCAATGGGAACAAGCCCTTGACTCAGAACCAGGACACCTGGATGCCAGTTCTGACCTGTTTTACTGTGCGATCTTGTTTAGGTACTTTCCCCTCTGGGTCTCAGCCTCCTTATATATAATATGGATCCAGGGACAGAGTGTGGCATTACATCAAGAATTACAAACTCAAAACGATTTAGGGATCAGACAAGTAAAGTAAATGCATGAGGTGTTTGGGTGTAATACAACATGGAGTGGTGGGGCTTGTGTCTAGAATAAGAGTCCATGCCCTACCTAAACACATTAAAATGAACACCACACATGCATGCACACACACACAGAGAATATATTGAAATAAATAATAAAACTCATCAATTAGTTCCTTTGATACCCACTCATCAAAATATCCTCGGGAGCCCTTCTAGTCCTGACATCCTCCGACCCCCTGACATGCTCAAGTACAATTTTAAGTGTACAGTTGGATGAGTTTTTTTGTTTGTTTGTTTTTGCGGTACGTGGGCCTCTCACTGCCATGGCCTCTCCCGCTGCGGAGCACAGGCTCTGGACGCGCAGGCTCAGTGGCCATGGCTCACAGGCCCAGCCACTCCGCGGCATGTGGGATCTTCCCGGACCGGGGCACTAACCCGCGTCCCCTGCATCGGCAGGCGGACTCTCAACCACTGTGCCACCAGAGAAGCCCTGGATGAGTTTTAATAATTGTATGCACTCATGTAATCACTACTCCAACTAGTTTATAGAGCAGTTTCATCACCCCATAAAGTTCCCCTGTGCTCCCTCAAGACTGTCTCTGAACCTCCTCTCCCTGCAACCAGTGTTCTGATTTTTTTCTGCCATTGATTTAACTTGTTTTTAAACTTCATATAATGGAGCCATAGAGTATGTATTTTTTTGTGTTGTGTTTTTCATCTCAACATGTTTTTGAGATTTGTCCATGTTTTGGCACATAGTAATTCTTTTTTTTTTTTTTTGTATTTTGAGCATATATTTTCTTTTGTTTATTATGTTTTTTTTTTTTTTAATTTCCTTCTTGCCACCTTTTGGGTTAATTACTCTTTTTTTTTTTTTTTTTTTTTTTTTACACAATTTTTTTTTTATTAGTTTCTGCTTTATAACAAAGTGAATCAGTCATACACATACATCTGTTCCCACATCCCTTCCCTCATGCATCTCCCTCCCTCCCACCCTCCCCATCCCACCCCTCCAGGCGGTCACAAAGCACCGAGCTGATCTCCCTGTGCCATGCGGCCGCTTCCCACCATCTATCTACCCCACGTTTGGTAGTGTATATATGTCCATGCCTCTCTTTCGCTTTGTCACAGCTTACCCTTCCCCCTCCCCATATCCTCAAGTCCATTCTCAAGTAGGTCTGTAATTCATTTTTATTGTTGAGTAGTATTCCACTTTATAGATATACTGTAATTTGTTTATCCATTTCCTGTTAATGGATATCTAGATTATTTCTAATTTTGGGCTATCATAAATAAAATTCCTTTTAATATTTGTGTACAAGTCTTGATTTTTGTACAAGTTGATTTTCCTGGATAAATACCTAGGCATAGAATTGCTGGATCATGGGAGTAACTCTATGTTTAATTGTTTGAAGAAGTGTTACACTGTTTTCAAAGTGTCTGCACCATTTTACATTCCCACCAGTAGTGTATGAGGGTTCCCATTTCTCCACATCCTTGCCAGCACTTGTTATTACGTGATTTTTTATTCCTAGTCATCCTAGTGGGTATGAAACGGTATCTCATTGTGATTTTGATTTGCATTTTCCTAATGATTAACGATGTTGAGCATCTTTTCACGTGCTTATTGACCATCTGTATATCCTCTTTGGAGATGTGTATTAAGCTACTTTGCCCATTTTTTTTTCATTTTGTTATTTGTCTCTTTTCTATTATGTTGTAAGCATTCATTATATATTGTAGATACAAGTCTTTTATCAGATAGAGGCACATATATTTATAAATATTTTCTACCATTGTGTAAGTTTTCATTTTTTTGCTGTTTTTTGAAGCACGGAATTTTAAATTTTTGATGAGTTTCACATTATCTATTTTTTCTTTTATTGCTTGTGCTTTTGATATCATATCTAAAAATCTATTGCCAAATCTGAGGTCATGAAGGTTTACCCTTCTGTTTTCTCCTAATAGTTTTATATTTTTAACTCATATTTTGGTCATTGGTTCATTTTGTGTTAATTTTTGTATATGGTTTGAGATAAGTGTCCAACTTCATTCTTTTGCATGTGGCTATCCAGTTGTCCCAGCACCATTTGTTGGAAAGACTGTTATTTCCCCATTGCATAATTTTGGCACTCATCAACAATCATGGACATGATTTGACCATGGACATATGATTTTATGTCTGGACTCTTATACTGTCTTGATTACAGTTTTGTAGTAAGTTTTGAAATTGGGAAGCCTGAGTATTCCTACCTTGTTGTTCTTGTATTGTTTTGGCTATTCCAAGTTCCTTAAATTTCCATATAAATTTTAGAATAAAGTTGTCAATTTCTACAAAGAATTCAGCCAGGATTCTGGTAGGGATTGCATTTAATCTGTAAATCCATTTGAGAAGTATTGTCATTTTAATAATATTATCTTCTGATCAGTGAATGTAGGTTGTTTTTCCATTTATTTAGATATTCTTTAGCTATTTCAAAAATGTTTTGTAGTTTTCAGAGTATGATTTTTGTACTTTTGTTTTTAAAGAATATTTTTCTTAATGAGGTGAAGTTCATATAACATAAAATTAACTATTTTAAAGTGTGCAGTTCAGTGGCACATTCACTATATATTCATAGTACATTCACAATGTTATGCAACCACCACTTTTATCAAGTTCCAAACATTTTAATCCCCACAAGAAAACCTTGTACCCAGTAAGCTGTCACTCTCCATCCCTCCCTCCCCGCATTTCCTGGCCACTATCAATCTTCTTTCTTTGTCTATGGATTTATCTGGATATTTCATATGAATGGAGTCACGCAATCTGTGATTTTCTGTGTTTGTCTTCTTCCACTTACCATAATGTTTTGGAGGTGCATCCACTTTGTAACATGTATTAGTATTTCATTCCTTTTAGTAGCTGAATAATATTCCATTGAATGTATATACCATATTTTGTTTATCCGTTCATCTATTGATGGACATTTAGGTTGTTTCCACCATTTGACTATTGTGAGTAGTGCTGCTACGCACATTTGTTTACAAGTATTTGAGTACTTGTTTTCAATTATTTTGGGTGTTCTGTTAGTTTCCTAGGGCTGTCATAACAAATTAGCACAACAATTGAAACTTATTCTCTCACAGTTATAGAAATTAGAAGGCCTAAATCACAGTGTTACCAGGGCCATGCTCTTTGCAAAGCCTCTAGGGGAGAATTCTTTCTTGCCTCTTCCAGGTTTTGGTGGCTCCAGGTGTTCCTATGTTTGGGGATACCTGATTCCAATCTTTACTTCTGTCTTTACATGGTCTTCCTCTTTTCTGTCTGAGTGTCTCAAATCTCCCTGTCTTCTCTTATAAGGACACCATTATATTTAAGTGCCACCCTAAAACAGGATGATCACATCTCAAGATATTTAATTTAATTGCATCTGAGCAGCCCATTTTCCCAAATAAGGTCACATTCACAAGTACCAAAGATTAAGACTTAAACATATCTTTTGAGGGGACCACTATTTAATCCACTGTAATCCACCCTCTGTCCCCCCCAAATTCATGTCTGTCTCATGTGCAAAACATATTAACCCCCAAGTTCCCCGAAGTCTTAACCCATCACAATGTCAGCTTAATCCAAGATCTCACCCAAGTATTGTCAGCTCAAAAGTTTCAAATCTCTATCTAAATAACATCTAAATCAGGTATGGGGAAGACTCTGGGTATGATCCATCCTAGGGCAAAATTCTTCTACATCTGTGGACCTTTGAACCTAGAAAACAAGTTATATGCTTCCAAAATATAAAGGTGGGACAGGCATAGGATAGACATTTTCATTCAAAAATGGAGAAATTGGAAGAAATAAAAGGTTTCATAGGTTCCAAGCAAGTTTGAAATCCAGCAGGGCAAATTTCATTAGTTTTCAAGGCTTGAGAATAAAGCCCTATAGCTTGCTGCCCTGCCCTCTTGACTCACAGCTCTACCTTTTGGGTCCATGGCTCTGCCTTCTGGACCTGTGTCTCTAACCTCTGGGCCTGCAGCTCTGCCCTCTACTTCTGCTTCATCCTTTGCCTCTGCCCTTGGAGTCATTCTTTTCTTTTCCTGATGGGTAGCACATGTTTGAAACTAGGTTGCATTATCAGCCCATTTCCAGTTTTAGAATTTGGAAGTCCAACAGCCTTCTCTCATTTTTTTCTGTCTCTGTTTCTTTCAGTCCATGCTGGCAGTGTTTCTGCTGATATAACCTTCTCCAAAACCTTGTAGATCTTGTGTATGTCTTTGTAGTGGGGGTGCAGTCCATGCCATATATACAAGGTCTCTCTGCAGAGCTTTCCTAGATAATCCCATATCTATTCCTGGTTCCTGTTGAGATGGTTGATGGATCCATGAGTTACATACCTACTCTTTTTAGCAAAATGTTGTCCAGCCATGTCCTTGGTCTTCTCTCCAGAGCATGCTTTCCCCAAAATGAGTTTCCTAATTTTAGTATCCTTTGCAATCAGGATTGCCTGAGAACATCCCAAATCATCAAGTACTGATTCCTTTTAGCTTAGCACTTGCTTCCTCAGTTTATCTCTTTCCTCTCACATTTTACTATAAACAGCAGGAAATACCAGGCTGCGCTTTTGACACTTTGCTTGGAAATCTCCTCAGCTAAATATTAAGTTCATCACTCACAAGTTCTTCATCTAACAGGAGAACACAAGAAAAATGTAATGCCAATTTGTAACAAGGATTACCTTTCCTCCAGTTTCTAATAACATGCTCCTCATTTCTTTCTGAGACCTTTCAAGAACAAGCTTAACACCTGGATTTCTATCAAACATCTCTTCAAGGGAATCAAAGCATTTTCTATGAAGCACCTCAAAATTCTTCCAGCATCTACCCATTAGCCAATTCCAAGGCCACTTCCACTTTTTTAGGTGTTTGTTACAGGAGCACCATTTTCCTGTACTAAAATCTTTATTAGTTTCTTTGGGCTGTCAAAACAAATTGCCACAAACTGGGTGGCTTAAAAAAACATAAAAATTTCTCTCACAATTGTGGAGGTCAGAAGGCTAAAATCAAGGTGTCAGTTGGTATACACTCCCTCCAAAGGCTCTAAAATATTTTTTTGATTTCATCAGTGATCTCTTGGTTATTTAGCAGCATATTGTTTAGCCTCCATATGTCTGTATTTTTTACAGTTCTTTTCCTGTAATTGATATCCAGTCTCATAGCATTGTGGTTGGAAAAGATACTTGATATGATTTCAATCTTCTTAAATTTACCAAGCCTTGATTTGTGACCCAAGATGTGATCTATCTTGGAGAATGTTCCATGAGCACTTGAGAAGAAAGTGTATTCTGTTGTTTTTGGATGGAATGTCCTATAAATATCAAGTCCACCTTGTCTAATGTGTCATTTAAAGCTTGTGTTTGCTATTTATTTTCATTTTGAATGATCTGTCCATTGGTGAAAGTGGGGTGTTAAAGTCCCCTACTATGATTTTTTTACTGTCAATTTCCCCTTTTATGGCTGTTAGCATTGGCCTTAGGTATTGAGGTGCTCCTATATTGGGTGCATAAATTTTTATAATGATTATGTCTTCTTTTTGGATTGATCCCTTGATCATTATGTGGTGACCTTCTTTGTCTCTTGGAATAGTTTTTATTTTAAAGTCTACTTTGTGTGATATGAGAATTGCTACTCCAGCTTTCTTTTGCTTTCCTTTTGCATGGAATATCTTTTTCCATCCCTTCACTTTCAGTCTGTATGTGTCTCTAGGTCTGAAGTGGGTCTCTTGTAGACAGCATATATATGGATCTTGTTCTTGTATCCATTCAGCCGGTCTATCTGTTTTGGTTGGAGCATTTAATCCATTTACTTAAGGTACTTATTGATATGTATGTTCCTATTACCATTTTCTTAATTGCTTTGGGTTTGTTTTTGTAGGTCTTTCCCTTCTCTTGTGTTTCCTGCCTAGAGAAGTTCCTTTAGCATTTTTTGTTAAACTGGTTTGGTGGTGCTGAATTCTCTTAAATTTTGCTTGTCTGTAAAGGCTTTAATCTCTCCATCGAATCTGAATAAGATCCTTGCTGGGTAGAGTAATCTTGGTTGTAGATTTTTCCCTTTTATCACTTTAAAAATGTCTGGCCACTGCCTTGTGGCTTGCAGAGTTTTTGTTGAAAGATCAGCTGTTAACCTTATGGGGATTCCCTTGTATGTTAGTTGTTGCTTTTCCCATGTTGCTTTTAATATTTTTTCTTTGTATTTAATTTTTGATAGTTTGATTAATATGTGTCTTGGCATGTTTCTGCTTGGATTTATCCTGTATGGGACTCTCTGTGCTTCCTGGACTTGATTGACTACATCCTTTCCCATGTTAAGGAAATTTTCAACTATGATCTCTTCAAATATTTTCTCAGACTCTTTCTTTTTCTCTTCTTCCTCTGGGACCCTTGTCATTTGAATGTTGGTGCATTTAATGTTGTCCCTGAGGTCTCCGTGACTGTTCTCAATTCTTTTCATTCTTTTTTCTTTTTTCTGCTCTGTTGCTGTCATTTCCACTATTTTATCTTTCAGGACACTTATTCATTCTTCTGCCTCAGTTATTCTGCTATTGATTCCTTCTAGAGAATTGTAAATTTCATTTATTTTGTTGTTCATCATTGTTTGCTTGCTGTTTAGTACTTCTAGGTCGTTGTTAAACATTTCTTGTATTTTCTCCATTCTATTTCAAAGATTTTAGATTATCGTTACTATCTTTACTCTGAATTCTTTTTCAGGTAGACTGCCTATTTCCTCCTCATTTGTTCTGTCTGGTGGGTTTTTACCTTGGTCCTTCATCTGCTGTGTATTTCTCTGTCTTCTCACTTTGCTTAACTTACTGTTTTTGGGGTCTCCTTTTCACCAGCTGAAGGTTTGTAGTTCCTGTTGTTTTTGGTGCCTGCCCCCAGTGGGCAAGGGTGGTTCAGTGGCTTGTGCAGGCTGCCTGGTGGAGGGGACTGGTGCCTGTGTGCTGGTGGGTGGGGCTGGATCTTGTCTTTCTGTTGGGCAGGGCCCCATCCTGAGGTGTGTTTTGGGGTGTCCATGAACTTAGTTTGATTTTACACAGCCTCTCTGCTAGTGGGTGGGGTTGTGTTCCTGTCTTGCTCGTTGTTTGGCATGGGGCATCCAGCATTGGAGATTGCTGGCCGTTGGGTGGAACTGGGTCTTAATGCTGAGACGGAGATATCTGGGAGAGCTCTTGCCAGTTGATATTACGTGGGGCCAGGATATCTCTGGCAGTCCAATGTCCTGACCTCGACTCTCCCTCCTCAGATGCTCAGGCCTGACACCAGGGCAGAGCACCAAGACCATGTTAGCCACACAGCTCAGAAGAAAAGGGAGAAAAAAAGAAAGAGAAAAAAGAATTTTTTTAACAATAAAATAAAATAATTCAAAGAAAAAAATTTTTTAATTATTAAAATAAAAAGTAATATAACAACAAAAAGAAGAGAGCAACCAGACCAATGGTAACAAGCACTAAAAACTACTAAGATAAACAAAAACCAGAAAGAACTCAGTCACGGACAGCAAACCCCAAATCTACAGTTGCTCCCAAAGTCCACCACCTCAATTTTGGATTGATTCATTGTCTATTCAGGTATTCCATAGGTGCAGGGTACCTCAAGTTGATTGTGGGGATTTAATCCACTGCTCTTGAGGCTGCATGGAGAAATTTCCCTTTCTCTTCTTTCTTCGCACATTTCCTCAGGTTCAGCTTTGGTTTTGGCCCCACATCTGCGTGTAGGTCACCCTCAGGCATCTGTTCCACACCCAAATCAGAGGGGTTAAAGCAGCGGCTGATTAGGGAGCTCTGGCTCACTCAGGCCTGGGGGAGGGAGGGGTACGGTAGTCAAAATTGGAAAGTGGGGCGAGGCTGTGGCGGCAGAGGCTGGCATGACATTGCAACAGCCTGAGGTGCACTGTGTGTTCTCCCGGGGAAGTTGTCCCTGGATCACGGGACCCTGGCAGTGGTGGGATGCACAGGCTCCCAGGGGAGAGGCTGTGAATAGTGACCTGTGCTTGCACACAGGATTCTTCGTGGCAGTGGCAGCAGCCTTAGCCTTTCATGCCCGTCTCTGGGGTCTGCGCTGATAGACGTGACTCACGCCGGTCTCTGGAGCTCGTTTAGGCGGTGCTCTGCCTAATGTGGGCACATAGGAAAGGAATCCCCTCTCCTCGCACACCCCAAAACAATGGTCTCTTGCCTCTTCGGCAGTTCCAGACTTTTTCCAGGACTCCCTCCCGGCTAGCTGTGGTGCACTAGCCCCCTCCAGCTGTCTTCATGCAGCCAACCCCAGTCCTCTCCCTGGGATCTGACCTCTGAAGTCCAAGCCTCAGCTCCCAGCCCCCACCCGCCCTGGCGGATGAGCAGACAAGCCTCTCAGGGTGGTGAGTGCTGGTTGACACTGATCCTCTGTGCAGGAGTCTCTCTGCTTTGCCATCTGCACCCCTGTTGCTGCCCTCTCCTCCATGGGTCTGAAGCTTCCTCCCTCACCCACCCCCCCATCTCTGCCAGAGAAGGGGCTCCTTAGTGTGTGGAAACTTTTCCTCCTTCACACTTCCTTCCCTGGGGTGCAGGTCCCATCCCTATTCTTTTGTCTCTGTTTTTGCTTTTTTCTTTTGCCCTACCCAGGTACGTGGGGATTTTCTTGCCTTTTGGGAAGTCTGAGGTCTTCTGCCAGCATTCAGTAGGTGTTCTGTAGGAGTTGTTCCACATAGACGTATTTTGATGTATTTGTGGGGAGGAAGTTGAGCTCCACGTCTTACTCCTCTGCCATCTTGAAGGTCCCCCCTTAGTTGTATTCCTTTTGCTGCTACCAAGGTTTTGTACTTGTACTTGATAGTTTTATTAGGATGTGTCTGTTTTTGGATCATTTTGTGTTATCCTGCTTGGAATTTGTTGTGCTTCCTAGATATATAGATTAGTGTTTTCATTAAGTTTGGGAAATTATCGGCCATTATTTCTTCAAATATATATTTTTTCTGCTTCTTTCTCCCTCTCCTCTCCTTATGGCATTTCTGTTATGTGTTTGCGGGTGTGCTTAATGGTGTCCCATTTTCTGTGAGACTGTTCATTATTCTTCATTCGCTTTTCTCTCTATTCTTTGGATTAAGTAATCTCTATCAGTCTATCTTCATGTTTGCTAACTCTCTTCTACTTGATAAATTCTGCTGTTGAAAACTTTTAGCGAAATTTTCATTTCAGTGATTGCATTTTTTACCTCCATTTCCATTTGGTTGTTTTATTATAATTTCTATCTCTACAAAAAGATATTGATATTGTCTATAAATATATTTATAATGGCCACATTCAAGTAATTTTCTGTTAAATCTGACACCTGGTCACCCTCACAGGCAGTTTTTGTCTGTTTTGTACTATTTGAGTGTATGGTTCATACTTTCCTGTTTCTCTGCATGTTTCATATTTTCTTCTTGAAAACTGGACATTTTAGGTAATATATTGTTGCAACTCTGGGTTCTCATCTCCACACTCCATGGCTTGTTATTGTCATTTACTTTTTTGTTTAGTAACTAGCTGGATTATTTTAGTGATTATTTTAATGAAGTCTCTCTGCCCCACCCACCCCCCAGCAATTTAAACCTGTGATGTTAGTCCACAGAGAGGGACAGCTTTGGGTTTGCCCACAGTCAGTCTGAAATGACAGCGGTTTTGGCAGGGCTCTTTTCATCGCTTTCTCTGACCACATTCAGCTGTTAAACTCCACTTCTATTTTTTATTTATTTATTTATTTATTTATTTATTTATTTATTTATTTATGGCTGTGCTGGGTCTTCGTTTCTGTGCGAGGGTTTTCTATAGTTGCAGCAAGCGGGGGCCACTCTTCATCGTGGTGCGCGGGCCTCTCACTATCGCGGCCTCTCTTGTTGTGGAGCACAGGCTCCAGACGCGCAGGCTCAGTAGTTATGGCTCACAGGCCTAGTCGCTCCGCGGCATGTGGGATCCTCCCAGACCAGGGCTCGAACCCGTGTCCCCTGCATTAGCAGGCAGATTCTCAACCACTGCGCCACCAGGGAAGCCCCTCCACTTCTATTTTTTTTAATTAATTAATTTTATTATTTATTTTTGGCTGCATTGGGTCTTCGTTGCTGCATGTGGACTTTCTCTAGTTGTGGCAAGCAGGGGTTACTCTTTGTTGCAGTGCATGGGCTTCTCACTGCGGTGGCTTCTCTTGTTGCAGAGCACAGGCTCTAGGCACGTGGGCTTCAGTAGATGTGGCATGTGGGCTCAGTAGCTGTGGCTTGCGGCCTCTAGAGCACAGGCTCAGTGGTTGTGGCACATGGGCTTAATTTCTTTGTGGCATGTGGGATCTTCCTGAACCAGGGCTTGAACCTGTGTCTTCTGCATTGGCAGGCGGATTCTTAACCACTGTGCCACCAGGGAAGCCCTAAACTCCACTTCTTGCCAGCTAATTATTCTATTGTTTTAAGCAATACCCTGTGCATAAATGGCTCTATGGTCTAATTCAATCAAATCAGGGCTTCTTTGAAAGAAGTCTTTAACTTCTCCATACTCTGTTGCAAATGAAGTCAATTCCTTTGGGAAGACATTAGTAGCTATTTGCCTGCTTCCCTCTGCTCCCAGGCAAAATCTCTCAGTCAGTGCTCTGGAACTTGGAATGTCTCTGAATGACAGCTCCAATTTAGGAGCTGTGCATTCAGTGGAGGGAGGGGGCAATAGCTTGAGGTTCTCTCAGCTTGCCTCCTTGGTATGAAGCCACCACGTTATGAGCCAGGACAAGGGTGATTTGGGCCCTGGTTTTCTCAGTGGTACTGCACCCATGGTAGATTCTCATTTGCATGAATCAGGGCTGAATGGAAAAAGGGAGTCCCCACGTCTTGACTGCATTCACCCAGAACATAGCCTCAGCAGCAGATAGTTGGTAATATCCTGCCTCAGGATGAGAAGTGCTGACATCCTACCCCTCTCAGGACAAAAGCCCTCTGACTAGGAGCTGGGGGAAGGGGAAGCCTGTGTTCTTGGCTACACCAGACTAGAATGAAGTTTCTGTTTTGCTGCGCTATTAGAGGGAAGAGTCGGAATAGTCTTGGTTCAAATACCACAGACTTGCTTTTCTTACTGAATTTTTGTAGATTTTCTTGAATAGGTGCTTCTTCATTTGCTGTATGCCTTTAGGACCATTTCAGAGGTTTTAAATGGTTGTTTTAAAAGTAATTTTTGTGGGGAGACCTTCAAGATGGCAGAGGAGTAAGACGTAGAGGTCACCTTCCTCCCAACAAATACATCAAAAATACATCTACATGTGGAACAACTCCTACAGAACACATACTGAACAGTGGCAGAAGACCTCAAACTTCCCAAAAGGCAAGAAAATCCCCACGTACCTGGGTAGGGCAAAAGAATAAACAGAGACAAAGGAATAGGGATGGAACTGCACCTCAGGGAGGGAATTATGAAGCAGGAAAGTTTTCCATGCACTAGGGAGCCCCTTGACTGGCAGCGAAGGGGGGTGGGCATGTGGGAAGCATCAGAGCCATGAAGGAAAGCACAGTAACAGGAGTACAGGGGGCAAAGTGGAGAGATTCCTGCACAGAGGATTGGTGCCGACCAGAAGTCACCAGCCTGAGAGGCTTGTCTGCTCACCCACCAGGGTGGATAGGGGCTGGGAGCTGAGACTCGGGCTTCGGAGGTGAGATTCCAGGGAGAGGACTGGGGTTGGCTGCATGAAGACAGCCTGAGGGGTCTAGTGCACCACAGCTAACCGGGAGGATGTCTGGGGAAATGTCTGGACCTGCTGATGAGGCAAGAGACCATTTTCTCAGGGTATGCGAGGAGAAGGGATTCCTTTCCCATGTGCCCACAGTAGGCAGAGCACCACCTAAGTGAGCTCCAGAGATGGGCATGAGCCACGGCTGTCAGCTCAGACCCCAGAGATGGGCATGAAATGCTAAGGCTGCTGCTGCTGCCACCAAGAATCCTGTGTGCAAGCACATGTCACTATCCACACTGCCCACCCTGGGGAGCCTGTACCCACACCCCCCGGGAACCTGTGCAGCCCGCCACTGCCAGGGTCCTGTGATCCAGAGACAACTTCCCTGGGAGAACACACAGCACACCTCAGGCTGTTGCAACGTCATGCTGGCCTCTGCCGCCACAGGCTTGCCCCGCATTTCCATTATGACTACTGTGTCCCTCCCTCCCCCAGGTCTGAGTGAGCCAGAGCCCCCTAATCAGCTGCTGCTTTAACACCCTCCTGTCTGGCATGGAACAGATGCCTGAGGACGACCTACATGCAGAGCTGGGGTCAAAACCAAAGCTGAACCCAAGGAACTGTGCAAACAAAGAAGAGAAAGGGAAATTTCTCCATGCAGCCTCAGGAGCAGTTGATTAAATCCCCACAATCAACTTGATGTATCCTGCATCTGTGGAATACCTGAACAGACAATGAATCATCCCAAAATTCAGGCAGTGGACCTTGGGAGCAACTGTAGACTTGGGGGTTGCTGTCTGTGACTGATTAGTTTCTGATTTTTATGTTTACCTTAGTTTAGTTTTTAGTGCTTGTTATCATTGGTGGATTTGTTTACTGGTTTTGTTGCTCTCTTTTTAAAATTATTATTTTTTTATTTTAATAATTTAAAAGCATTCTTTATTATTATTTTTTTTCCCTTTCTTTTTTTCTCCCTTTGTTTCTGAGCCATGTGGCTGACATGGTCTTGGTGTTCTGGCCGGGTGTCAGGCCTGAGCCTCTGAGGTGGAAGGGCTGAGTTCAGGACACTGGACGACCAGAGACCTCCCGGCACCACATAATATCACTCTGCAAGAGCTCTCCCAGAGATCTCTGTCTCAATGCTAAGAGCCAGCTCCACCCAATGGCCAGGAATCTCCAGTGCTGGACGCCCCATGCCAAAAAACTAGGAAGACAGGAACACAAACCCATCCATTAGCAGAGAGGCTGCATAAAATCATACTAAATTCATGGACACCCCAAAAAACACCACAAGGTGGGGCCCTGCCCAATAGAAAGACAAGCTCCAGCCCCACCCACCAGAACACAGACACCAGTCCCCTCCACCAGGAAGCCTGCACAAGTCATTGAACCAACCTCGCCCACTGTGGGTAGGCACCAAAAATAACAGGAACTACGAACATGCAGCCTGCAAAAAGGAGACCCCCAAAACAGTTAGTTAAGCAAAATGAGAAGTCAGAGAAATATATAGCAGATGAAGTAGCAAGGTAAAAACCCACCAGACCAAACAAATGAGGAGGAAATAGGCAGTCTACCTGAAAAAGAATTCAGAGTAATGATACTAAAGATGATCCAAAATCTTTGAAATAGAATGGAGAAAATACAAGAAACGTTTAACAAGGACCTAGAAGAACTAAAGAGCAAACAAACCATGATAAATAGCACAATAAATGAAATTAAAAATTCTCTAGAAGGAATCAATAGCAAAATAACTGAGGCAGAAGAAAGGATAAGTGTCCTGGAAGATAAAATAGTGGAAATAACTGCCACAGAGCAGAATAAAGAAAAAAGAATGAAAAGAATTGAGGACAGTTTCAGAGACATCTGGAACAACATTAAACGGACCAACATTCAAATGATAGGGGTCCCAGAGGAAGAAGAGAAAAAGAAAGGGTCTGAGAAAATATTTGAAGAGATCATACTTGAAAACATACCTAACATGGGAAAGGAAATTCAATCAAGTCCAGGAAGCACAGAGAGTCCTATACAGGCTAAATGCAAGGAGAAACATGCCAAGGTATATACTAATTAAACTATCAAAAATTAAATACAAAGAAAAAATATTAAAAGCAGCAAGGGAAAAGCAACAACTAACATACAAGGGAATCCCCATAAGGTTAACAGCTGATCTTTCAACAAAAACTCTGCAAGCCACAAGGCAGTGGCCAGACATTTTTAAAGTGATAAAAGGGAAAAACCTACAACCAAGATTACTCTACCCAGCAAGGATCTCATTCAGATTCGATGGAGAGATTAAAATCTTTACAGACAAGCAAAAGCTAAGAGAATTCAGCACCACCAAACCAGCTTTACAACAAATGCTAAAGGAAATTCTCTAGGCAGGAAACATAAGAGAAGGAAAAGACCGCAAAAACAAACCCCAAACAATTAAGAAAATGGTAATAGCAACATACATATCAATAAGTACCTTAAGTAAATGGATTAAATGCTTCAAACAAAACACATAGACTGGCTGAATGTATACAAGAACAAGACCCGTATATATGCTGTCTACAAGAGACCCATTTCAGACCTAGGGATACATACAGACTGAAAGTGAGGGGATGGAAAAAGATATTCCATGCAACTGGAAAGCAAAAGAAAGCTGGAGCAACAATTCTCATATCACACAAAATAGACTTTAAAATAAAGACTATTCCAAGAGACAAAGAAGGTCACCACATAATGATCAAAGGATCAATCCAGAAAGAAGATATAACCATTATAAAAATTTATGCACCCAATATAGGAGCACCTCAATACCTAAGGCAAATGTTAACAGCCATAAAAGGGGAAATCGACAGTAACACAATCATAGTAGGGGACTTTAACACCCCACTTTCACCAATGGACAGATCATTCAAAATGAAAATAAAAAACACAAGTTTTAAATGACACATTAGACAAGGTGGACTTAATTGATATTTATAGCACATTCCATCCAAAAGCAACAGAATACACTTTCTTCTCAAGTGCTCATGGAACATTCTCCAGGATAGATCACTTCTTGAGTCACAAATCAAGCCTTGGTAAATTTAAGAATATTGAAATGGTATCAAGTGTCTTTTCCAACCAGAACACTATGAGGCTAGATATCAATTACAGGAAAAAAAAACTACAAAATACAACGCATGGAAGCTAAACAATACGCTGCTAAATAACCAAGAATTCAAAGAGGAAATAAAAAAATACCTAGAAACAAGTGACAATGAAAACACGACGACCCAAATTTTATGGGATGCAACAAAAGCAGTTCTAAGAGGGAAGTTTATAGCAATGCAATCCTACCTCAACAAGCAAGAAAAATCTCAAACAACCTAACCTTACACTTAAAGGAATTAGAGAAAGAAGAACAATAAAAAAAAAACCCCTAAGTTAGCAGAAGGAAATAAATCATAAAGATCAGATCAGAAATAAATGAAAAAGAAATGAAGGAAACAATAGCAAAGGTCAATAAAACTAAAAGCTTGTTCTTTGAGAAGATAAACAAAATTGATAAATCATTAGCCAGAGTCATCAAGAAAAAGGAGTAGACTCAAGTCAACAGAATTAGAAATGAAAAATGAGAAGTAACAACTGACCCTCCAGAAATACAAGGGATCATGAATGACTATAAGCAACTATATGCCAATAAAATGGACAACCTGGAAGAAATGTAGAAATTCTTAGAAAGCACAACTTCCAAGATTAAACCAGGAAGAAATCGAAAATATAAACAGACTAATCACAAGCACAGAAATTGAAGCTGTGATTTAAATTCTTCCAACAAATAAGCCCAGGACCAGATGGCTTCACAGGTGAATTCTATCAAACGTTTACAGAAGAGCTAACACCTATCATTCTCAAACTCTTCCAAAATATACCAGAGGGAGGAACACTCCCAAACTCATTCTACGAGGCCACCATCACCCTGATACCAAAACCAGACAAAGATGTCACCAAAAAAGAAAACTACAGCCAATATCACTGATAATCATAGATGCAGAAATCCTGAACAAAATACTAGCAAACAGAATCCAAGAGCACATTAAAAGGGTCATACAATATGATTGAGTGGGGTTTATCCCAGGAATGCAAGGATTTTTCAATATACACAAATCAATCAACATGATAAACCATATTAACAAACTGAAGGATAAAAACCATATGATAATCTCAATAGATGCAGAAGAAGCTTTTGACAAAATTCAACACCCATTTATAATAAAAACTCTCCAAAAAGTAGGCATAGAGGGAACCTCCTTCGACGTCATAAAGGCCATATATGACAAACTCACAGCCAACATCGTTCTCAGTGGTGAAAACTGAAACCATTTCCTCTGCGATCAGTAACAGGACAAGGTTGCCCACTCTCACCACTATTATTCAACATAGTTTTCGAAGTTTTAGCTATGGCAATCAGAGAAGAAAAAGACATAAAAGGAATCCAAATTGGAAAAGAAGTAAAACTGTCACTGTTTGCAGATCAAATGATACTATACATAGGGAATCCTAAAAATGCTACCAGAAAACTTCTAGAGCTAATCAGTGAATTTGGTAAAGTAGCAGGATAAAAAATTAATGCACAGAAATCTCGTGCATTCCTATATACTAATGATGAAAAATCTGAAAGATAAATTAAGGAAACACTCCCATTTACCATTGCAACAAAAACAATAAAATACCTAGGAATAAACCTACCTAAGGAGACAAAAGACCTGTATGCAGAAAACTATAAGACACTGATGAAAGAAATTAAAGACAATACAAACAGTTGGAGAGATATACCATGTTCTTGGATTGGAAGAATCAGCATTGTGAAAATGACTATACTACCCAAAGCAATCTACAGATTCAATGCAATCCCTATCAAATTACCAATGGCATTTTTCACAGAACTAGAACAAAAAATTTCACAATTTGTAAGGAAACTCAAAAGACCCCGAATAGCCAAAGCAACCTTGAAAAAGAAAAACAGAGCTGGAAGAAACAGGCTCCCTGACTTCAGACTATACTACAAAGCTACAGTAATCAAGACAACATACTGCAAAAAAAAAAAAAAAAAAAGACAACATGGTACTGGCAGAAAAACAGTAATATAGATCAATGGAACAGGATAGAAAGCCCAGAGATAAACACACGCACCTATGGTCAACTAATCTATGACAAAGGAAGCAAGGATATACAATGGAGAAAAGACAGTCTCTTCAATAAGTGGTGCTGGGAAAACTGGACAGCTACATGTAAAAGAATGAAATTAGAACACTCCCTAACACCATACACAAAAGTAAACTCAAGATGGATTAAAGACCTAAATGTAAGACCAGACACTATAAAACTCTTAGAGGAAAACATAGGAAGAACACTCTTTGACATAAGTCACAGCAAGATCTTTTTTGACCCAGCTCCTAAAGAAATGGAAATAAAAACAAAAATAAACAAATGGGACCTAATGAAACTTAAAAGCTTTTGCACAGCAAAGGAAAACATAAACAAGACTAAAAGACAGCTCTCAGAATGGGAGAAAATATTTGCAAATGAATCAACAGAGAAAGAACTAATCTCCAAAATATATAAACAGCTGATGCAACTCAATATTAAAAAAACAAACAACCGAATCAAAATATGGTCAGAAGACCTAAGTAGACATTTCTCCAAAGAAGACATACAGATGGCCAAGAAGCACTTGAAAAGCTGCTCAACATCCATCACTAATTCTTAGAGAAATGCAAGTCAGAACTACAATGAGGTATCACCTCACGCCAGTCAGAATGGCCATCATCAAAAAATCTACAAACAGTAAATCCTGGAGAGGGTGTGGAGATAAGGGAAAACTCTTGCACTGTTGGTGGGAAGGTAAATTGATACAGCCACTATGGAGAACAGTATGGAGGTTCCTTAAAAATCTAAAAATAGAATTACCATATGACCTAGCAGTCCCACTACTGGGCATATACCCAGAGAAAACCATAATTCAAAAAGACACATGCTGGGCCTCCCTGGTGGCGCAGTGGTTGAGAGTCCGCCTGCCGATGCAGGGGATATGGGTTCGTGCCCCGGTCTGGGAGGATCCCATATGCCGCGGAGCGGCTGGGCCCGTGAGCCATGGCCGCTGGGCCTGCGCATCCGGAGCCTGTGCTCCGCAACGGGGGAGGCCACAACAGTGAGAGGCCCGCATACCGCAAAAGAAGGGAAGGGAAAAAAAAAAAAAAAGACACATGCTCCCCAATGTTCATTGCAGCACTGTTTACAATAGCCAGGTCATGGAAGCAACCTAAATGCCCATCGACAGATGAATAAGTAAAGAAGATGTGGTACATATATACAATGTAATATTACTCAGCCATAAAAAGATACAAAATTGGGTCATTTGTAAGTTCGTGAATGGACCTAGAGACTGTCATACAGAGTTAAGTAAGTCAGAAAAAGAAAAATATCATATATTAATGCATATATGAGGAATCTAGAAAAATGGTACAGATGAACCAGTTTGCAAGGCAGAAATAGAGACACAGATGTAGAGAACAGACATATGTACACCAAGCGGGGAAGTGGGGGGCGTGGTGGTCGGATGAATTGGGAGATTTGGATTGACATATATACACTAATATGTATAAAGTAGATAACTAATAAAAACATGAAAAAAAGAAACACATCCCATTTACAATAGCATCGCATAGAATAAATACATAAAAATACATAGGAAAAAACTTAACCAAGGAAATGAAAGATCTGTGGACTGAAAAGTATAACATTGATGAAGATCCAAATAAATGGAAAGATATCCCATGTTCATTGATTGGAAAAATTAATATTTTAAAATGTTCATACTACCTAAAGTGATCTACAGACTCAATGAAATCTTTTATCAGAATTCCAAGGGCGTTTTTCACAGAAAATAGAAAAAACAATCCATAAATTGTTGGAACCATAAAAGTCCTCAAATAACTAAAGCAATCTTAAACAATAACAACAAAACTGGAGACGTCACACTTCCTGGTTTCAAACTATATTTTAAAGCTCTAGTAGTCAAAACAGTATGGTATTGGCATTAGAAAAAGAGATGCACAAGCCAATGACTAGTACAGAGAACCCATAAATAAACCTGCATGCATATGATCAACTAATCTTCCACAAAGTCACCATGGATACACAACAGGGAAAGTGTAGTCTCTTCAATAAATGGTGTTGGGAAAACCAGATATTCACATAAAAAAGAATGAAATTGGACCATTATCTTATACACCATACACAAAAATCAACTCAAAATGGATTAAAGACTTAAATATAAAACATGGAATTCTAAAACTTCTAGGAAAAAAAGCATAGGGGAAAAGCTCTTTGATATTGGTTTTGGCAATGATTTTTTGGATATGACATGAAAAGCAAAGGCAACGAAAGCAAAAATCAACAAGTAAGATGACATCAAACTAAAAGCAAAGAAAACAACAAGATGAAAGGACAACCTACAGATTGGAGAAATATTGAAAAGCCCGTAATTGACAAGGCATTAATATGCAGAGTATATAAAAAACTCAGACAACTCAATAGAAATAAATAACCAAATCAAAAAATGTTTAACAACTCTGAATAAACATTTTTGCAAAGAAGATATACAAATAGCCAAGAGGTATACAGAAAGTTGCTTAACATCACTAATCATCAGGGAAATTCAAATCAAAACCATGAGATATCACCTGATACCTCTTATGATGGCTATAATCAAGAAGTCAAAAGATAACAAGTGTTGATGGGGTTGTGGAGAAAAAGGAACCCTTATATACTGTTGGTAGGAATGTAAATTGATACAACAATTATGGGAAAACATATGGAGGTTCCTCAAGAATTAAAAATAGAACTATTATCTGATTCAGCAATTCTACTTTTGGAGATATATAGATAGATAGATAGTTATCTATCTATCTATATATCTCCAAAGGATATAAAATCATTATCTCAAGGAGATATCTGCACTCTAATGTTCATTGCAGCATTATTCACAATAGCTAAGATAATGGAAACAAACTAGGTGTTCAACAACAGATGAATGGATAAAGAAGATGTGAGATATATATAATATAAATATTATGTATACATATAATGGAATATTGTTTAGCCTTAAAAAAAAGAAAATCCTTCCATTTGCAACAATATGGATAAACCTGGAGGATATTATGCTAAGTGAAAAAGGCCAGACACAGTAAGACAAACACTGCATGATCTCACTTATATGCGGAATCTAAGAAAGTTGAACTCAAAAAGAGTAGAATTGTGGTTACCTGGGGCTGGGAATGAGAGAGGTGCAGAATGGGGTAAATATTGGTCAAATGGCACAAACTTTCAGTTATAAGATGAATAAGTTCTGAAGATCTAATGTACAGCATGGTGATCATGATTAGTAATTCTGTATTGTATGCTTAAATTTTGCTAAAAGAGTAAATTTTAAGTGTTCTCACCACACACAGAAAAAGGTAGCTATGTGAGATGATGGATATGTTAATTAGCTTGATTGTGATAATCATTTCACAATGCACGCATGTATCAAAATATCACATCATATACTTTAAATATATACAATTTTTATTTGTCAATCATACTTCATAAGGCTGAGAGAAAAAAGTATTAACTTTCAGTAAATTATTTTTCTGCAACTACTCAGGTGGTCATACTTTTTTTCTTCTTCATTTTCTTTAATCTGTTTTTCAATTGATTTATTTAATTTACCTAAATTTTTGAAATTCTTAGAATAAAATTATTAACAATATATCTTGATTGTGCATTGTGATGTCTGCAGATTTGAGGTATATCCTCTTTTCTAGTCCTGATATTAATAATTTGTATTTTTTCCTCTTTTTCTTTGTCATTCTTACTAAGGGTTTAATAGTAATTTCAATGAAAAAGAAAAAAATCAATTAAATGAATACTGACAAAGTGAAATAATTTTTAAATGTATAAATTAATAAAATAGAAAAAGACTATTAATAAACACTTTTTTGGAAATGATGACTATATACAAATATATAAACAATAGGCAACTTATAATACAAAAGACAGATAGTAAGGGTATTTTTTTTAATTTTGAGAAAGTACTATATAAAATTTCATATCAGTAAATTGAAAATATAGATTCAATGAGTAGTTTTTTAGAACAATTTAACTGACCAGATCATCTCAAGAAGAAGTAAAATCTCTGAGTAGACCAAGAAAACAAGTTATTATGTTAGTCAAGTATCTATCCTTTTTTAAAAAGTCTTGGGGCCCAGATGTTTTGTGAATGAATCTTACTAACCCTTTTACAGAATAGATTCTTCCCATGTTACACAAACTGTCCCAGAGTATAAGGAAAGGTGGCTGCTTCCTAGGTTACAGGACTGGTACTATAATTGGGCAAAGATAGAAAGATAATACAAAATGTGAAAGTTAAATGCCAATCCTTCCCTTGCAAATAATAGATATAAATATCCTTAATAATATAGTAAGTGAAATGTAGCAGTATATTAAAATAATAGTACATCATAACCAACTAGGGTTTACCCATTAAATGCAAAAAGGATTCCAAATTAGAAAATATATTAAGGCAATGTCCTATGTTAATAGATTTAAGAAATAAAACTACATACAAAATGAACAAAGAAAACAAAGATAAAACACCTTCCAATTGTTATCAACATAATGGAAAAAAGAATAACATTTGTAATTGCTACAAAATTATAATTTTTTTTAAAAAATCAGCTTATTAATAAACATTTAGGATCTATATGAAGAATGTTATAAAATTTTACTAATAAATACAGAATATATATGAATGGGAAACCTCAATATTGTAAATATGTCACTTCTGCAATTTATTAACTCAAAACCCAATCCAAGTCCCAAAAAATGTATTTAGGAAACTTGATTAGCTGATTCTAAAGTTCATTTTGAAGAGAAAATGCATAAAAATAGCCTAAAGAAAAAAAGATTAAAGAAAACTTGTCATGCCAGATAGAAAAACATACTGATAGACAGATCAATAAAAGAGTAGAATTCAAAATAGAGTCATAATTACCTGGAGCATTAGAATATAGTAATGATGGAATTTTAAGTCAGTTGGGTAAAGAATATACTATTCAATAAATATTATTAGTACAACTGGCTCTCAATCTGGAAAAAATATTAGATCTCTATCTCACCCCATAACAAAAATAAATTCTTGATAAATTAAAGAGCTAAAAGGATACCTGAAAAATGTAAAATATTTTTTATAGTTTTAAGATGTAGATTACATTCCTAAGTATAGATAAGATCACGTACAAACAGTACACACAGCCATAAGGAAAATGACATTGATTTGATAGCAACAACATAATAAATACCAAAAAACTCAAGAGAAAAATGATAAAATGGGAGAAAATACTTGCAATATATATGATACAGAAAGGAGATATATATGAATAATATATAAAAGTATATACAGTATACATAATATAAAAAGAATATATATTCAGAATATATACATTTAAAAACAAAACCAATGGAAAAGATGGATCAATTATATGATAGGTAATTCATAAAAAATAAAAATTAATATGGTCAATAATCAGTTTTAAATGTCCATCTCATTAGTATTATAATAGTGAGTGACATTCAGATTAAACAAGGTGTCAATTCACCACTCACCAAGTTGGTAAAAAAATTTTTCAGTAATCGTTAAGGAAGACAAGGGTGCCCCTCTTACCACTCCTATTGAACACAGTACTGGAAGTCCTAGCCAGAGCAATCAGGCAAGAAAAAAGAAATAAAAGACATCGGAATGGAAAAGAAAGAAGTAAAACTGTATATATTTGTAGATGACATAATTTTATACATAGAAAATCCTAAAAATTCCATTAAAAAAACTGTTAGATCTAATCAGGGAATTCAGTAAAGCTGCAGGATACAAATTAACATACAAAGATCAGTAACATTTCTTTACACTAACAACTAATATTCTGGAAAAGAAATTATTCCATTTACAACAGCATCAAAAAGAATAAAATACTTAGGAGTAAATTTAATGAAGGAGATGAAAGATCTCTACTCTGAAAACCACAAGACATTGATGAAAGAAGTTGAAGAAGACACAAATAAATGAAAAATATCCTGAATTCATGGATTGGAAAAATTAATATTCTTAAAATGTCAATACTACCAAAAGGTACCTATAGATTTTTTTTTTTTTTTTGCGGTATGCGGGCCTCTCACTGTTGTGGCCTCTCCCGCTGCAGAGCACAGGCTCTGGATGCACAGGCTCAGCGGCCATGGCTCACGGGCCCAGCTGCTCCGTGGCACGTGGGGTCCTCCTGGACCGGGGCACGAACCCACATCCCCTGCATTGGCAGGCAGACTCTCAACCACTGCGTCACCAGGGAAGCCCACCTATAGATATAATGCAATCTCTATCAAGATTCCAATGGCATTTTTTTACAGAAGTAGGAAAAAATCCTAAAATTTATATGGAACTACAAAAGATCCAAATACCCAAAGCAATCCTGAGGACAAAGAATGGAGCATCACACTTCCTGATTTTAAGTTATATTAAAAAGCTATAGTAATCAAAACAGCATGTTACTGGCATAAAAGCAGACTCATAGACCAATGGAATGGCATTGAGAACCCAGAAATAAACTCATGCATATACAGTCATCTAATATTTGACAAGGGAGCCAAAAATACTCAATGGAGAAAAGACAATCTCTTTAATAAAAAGTGCCTGTAGAAGAATGAAATTAGACTCCTATTTTACATAACCCACAAAAATTAACTCAAAATGGATTAAAGACTTAAGTGTAAGACCTGAAACCATAAAATCCTAGAAGAAAATATAGAAAAAAAATCTCCTTGACATGGGTCTTGGCATGGATTTTTTGGATATGACCTAAAGCACAAGCAAAAATATCAAGAGTAAAAAGTGGGACTACATCAAAATAAAAATCTTCTCCAACAAAGGAAACCATCAACAAAATGTAAAGGTAACCTACAGAATGGGAGAAAATATTTGCAAATCACATATATGATTAGGGGGTAATATTCAAAATATATAAAGAACTCATACAACTCAATAGCAAAAAAAGAAAAAAAACCAATCTGATTTTAAAATGGGCAGAGGAACCAAATAGACATTTTTCTAAAGAAAACATACAAATGGCCAACAGGTACATATATAGGAACTCAATATTACTAATCATCAGGAAAACACAAATCAAAACCACAGTGAGATATCACCTCACAACTGTTAGAATGGTTTTTCTTCAAAAAGACAAGCAATAGGGACTTCCCTGGTGGTCCAGTGGTTAAGACTCAGTGCTGCCAATGCAGGGAACCTGGTTTTGATCCTTGGTCAGGGAACTAGATCTCACGTGCATACTGCAACTAAGAGTTCACATGCCACAATTAAGAGTCCAAATGCCGCAACAAAGATCCCGCAAGTGGCAATGAAGATCCCACGTGCTGCAACTAAGACCCGGCACAGCCGAATAAATAAATAAATATTAAAAAAACAAACAAATAAACAAACACAAGCAATAAGAAGTGTTGATAAGGATGTGGATAAAAGGGATCCCTGGTGCACTGTTGGTGGGAATGTAAATTGGTGCAGCCACTATGGAGAACAGTACCGAGGGTTCTCAAAAAATTTAAAAATAGAACTACCATATGATCCAGGAATCTCATTTCTGTGTATATATCCAAAGGAATTAAAAACAAGATATCAAAAGATATCTGTACTGCCATATTCACTGCAGCATTATTCACAATAGCCAAGATATAGAAACAACATAAATGTCCATCGACACTTGAATGGATAAAGAGGGTGTGCTGTACATACATACATACATACATATATAATATATATAATTATATATATATTATATATATTATATATATATATAATTCAGCCATGAAGAAAAAGGAAACCTTGCCATTTGCAACAATATAGATGGACCTTGAGGGCATAATGTTAAGTGAAATAAGACAAATACTGCATAGTATCACATATATGTTTCATTAAAAAAAAATCAAACTCATAGAAACAAGAGCAGAAAAGTTGTTGCCAGAAGCTGGGGGTGGGGGGAAATAGGGAGAGGTTGGTAAAAGGGTAATACAAACTTTCAGCTATAAGATGAATAAAGTCTGAGGATCTAATATAAATCATGATGACTATAGTTCTTTTTTCATGATGACTATAGTTGATAGCACAGTATATTATATAACTGAAATTTGCTAAGGGAGTAGAACTTAAATGTTTTCACACACACACAAAATAGATAAATATGTGAGGTAACAGATGGAGGAATCCCTTCACAATGTGTAAGTATATCCAATCACCATGATATACACTTTAAATATCTTACAATTTTACATGTCAATTAAACCTCAATAAAGCTGAAATAAATTAAGTATATATATACTTTTTGACCTAGCAGTAAAAATAGTGTCGTTTATATCATTATTATGTTATCAGTATGTCTCTCCACCTTAAAAAAAAGAACAAAATTATATTTCTATATGTTCATGTATATGTAATGTTAAAGCATATTTTTTTAAAACCTGGACGCAGACTTAACCTCTGATGTGGAGACTAGTAAAGATCAAAGGGGACTCTTACTCACCTGTATTGTTTGAATGTTTACAATGAGTGTATTAATGTTTACTGGTATAATTAGAGACAAATTAAAAGAAATTACAAATAACAGCAATGAAAACACTGCAGTGGTGTCTGATGTAACCAGGCTATCACTGTCACCTTTAAAGGCTCCTAATAGCTCTGATCTTCAGTACCTGACTTGCATGGCAAGGTTATCTCAAGGTGGAGAAAACTTCTCAGGAAGCATATGATACCTGAATTTAGGGGCCTGCCTTAGATTTGTGATATGGCTTCCCAAGCAAAATCAAAGGCCTCAGACTTTGAGAATTCCCCACAAGCTCTGCATTAGCTTGACACTTCCCAGGAGGATGCAAGTTTTGTCAGTTACACAGAAAGCTACACTCTTCTAATCCCAATTAAGCTAGAAGTAATGTCTTGATCACTCTTTCTCTTTCCCCTCCTGCTATGAGTCTCTAAGTAGTCTATTCCCCAGTTACTGGGAGCCACTCCTGGGTCCCTCTGCCCCAGAAGTGCTCCTTCCTGGCTGTGGCTTAATTAAGCCACAGCTGAGTTGCTCTGAAGTGACAAGTCCTGGGAGGCTTGTTAAATTCAGTGCTTAAGAATATGGGAGAAACATCATTAAGAACTTCAGCTTATTATACACCTGGGCCAACAGCAGCAGCTAAGCAGGAAAAGCAGAAATGATTGTGTCCCTCAGAGGCATCTCAAGAAACTTCTTTTAACTTTTACCTAAATTTATCCCAAGTGTGTACCCTAGCTACTAAGCACATACCCAAGGCACCTTAACTTTCACCACTACCATCACCCTGTTACTTTCATCACACATTACATCATCATTATAACCTCATCACCCCATTAGAATTCTCATCATCATTTTCACCTATCACCCCAAAACATCATTCTTTACTTATTGCATTATCATTCTCAATATTATTACTAACTCATCATCTCACCATCTTAATCATCATCAGTATTACATCATTCCCACTGTCACTCAAACACCATCATTCAGCTTCACTATTTCATCACCATCACTGTAATATATATCTGCAAATCATGAGAAGAGAGCAGTATCCTCAAAATTCAGAGAAAAAGTCTTTATTTGAAAAACAGATAAGAAAAATATTTTTAAATAGCTGTTTTGTGATTTCAACCAGGTACAAAAGAACAAAGCAGGCCATGATGAGAAGTAATAAACTGAGATAAGAAGAACGCATTAAGTACAGTAAGACATAATTTGACACAGAAGACAAAAGACAAACCTGAACTGAAGATAATAAATGGGACCATTGATCTTGCATAGAATTTTAAATATTCCCAGAATGCAGGGGAAAAGAAAGACAATTATGACAATTACAGAATAAAGGGTGAGTTGTGTCAGGGAGGCAGAAATTCTCTTCTACTCTTCTAGTCTCTTTTGGTCTAAGAATTAAATTGACATGAGACAGATTAACAGGAGAAAATCACACAAAAGTTTAATAACATGTATGCATAGGAGAGACCCTATGGAAACATGTATACATGGAGAGACCCTATGTATACATAGGAGAGACCCTATACATAGGAGAGAGACCCTATACATAGGAGAGACCCAGGAGAGACCCTATACATAGGAGAGACCCAGGAGAGACCCTATACATAGGAGACCCTATACATAGGAGAGACCCAGGAAAACTGAGTAACTCATCAAAATTCCTGAAACCCTCACCTTAAATACCTCACCTTAAATACCATCTTTAGCTCAGGGCAAAAGAGGATACTGGGGCTAGTGGTTTGGGCCTTCAAAAGGGAGGAAGGCAATTCACAGGGAGATGAAAAAGCAAATGTTTGGTGAACAAATGTTCACTGGGCCATTTAAAAAAAATCACAGACACAGAGTGAGCTCTGATCTCTCAGAGTTTCCCCTACCACACCTAGTCCATATTCATTGCAGATGTCTCTGGTGATAGCTTTATTCCAGTAATAGGCCCTCTGCCTAATTTCTTCAGGCAGTTATGGGGAAGCTCTAAGTTTCTTCCTGAGCCTTTTGGGCCTTGATTGTTTTCAGCTTGAAATAATCCATGTGCCATAGAGGCATTTGGGGGTGGCAAATTTTGTTCCCCTTCAGTTCCATAGATCCAACTTACAAGTATTAAAGAATTTCTAAAGAAGACAACAGTAAATGGATCAGAAGCATTATCCAAAGGTATACTATAAGGAAACTTTCTGAGTCTCAAAAGAAATACTATGAAGATCAAAATATTCCACTGTATTCCAGGGAAAATTAATGAAAGAAAGACTTCTTTAATTTAATATATACTAAAACTGAACCATAGGCAGTGCCTACAATCCAGTAATTCCACTTCTAAGTATATATCCAACAAAATGTTTATATGTGTGCACCAAGAGACATCTACTAAAATGTTCATACAGCATTATTTGTTATAGTTTGTATTGAAAAATCCAATGTTCATCAGTATTAAAATGAATAGATAAATTGCAGTATAATCACAAAAGGGAGCACCACACAGAAATAAAAAGTAATGAAACCATAGCTATCTACATGCAACAGCAATGATGAATTTCACAAACATAATGTTGACCAAAAGAAGCCAGACACAAAGCATGCATACCATATGATTCCATTTATAGAAAGTGAAAAAACAGCCAAAGTAATCTATAGTGTTAGAAGTCAGGACAGTAGTTACCTTTGAGGAGAAAGAAGACAGTGTTTGGAAAGGGGCATGAGAGAGGCTTCTGGGGTGCTGTCAATATCTATTTTTTGGCTTGTGTGATGGTGACAAATGATTTATCACTTTGTGATAAATCAGTGTGAGCTATACATTTTGGAGAAGAACACTTTTCTACGTCTACGTGTGATATTTCACAAGAAAAAGGTTTTGGTTTATATTGTTTTTTAAATGTGAGTGCTTATCAAGAATTCCTAACTTAGAAATCTGAGTTCTGACAATTTATGGTGCCAGGAGGGAAATGCAAGGATCTCTCATAACCCAGAAGCTCTCCACTTTTACTTTCCTCCCCATCTGCCAGCTGTATAGAGGGGATCATATGGCTTTTCTCTTTTATGTGTTAATATGGAGATGTTCAAAATATGGTGAGTATTTCCAAATATTGAACCAACTTTGCATCTCTGAAAAATCTCATTTGGTCATGATGTATTATTCTTTTTATATGTTACTGGATATTATTTTCTAATACTTGGTTAAGAATTTTTGCATCTATATTCATAAGGTATATTTATCCTTAGCTGTCCTTTTTGTAATAACTTGTCTGGTTTTAGTATCAATGTAATGCTCACCTCATAAAATGAGTTGGGAATTGTTCCCTCAACCTGTTTTCTGAGAGAGTGTGTGTAGTATTGGTATTTTCTTCAATTTGTGTTTGACAGATTAATCAGAAAAACCATCTGGCCCTGGAAGGTATATTGCAGGAAGCTTTTCAACTACAAATTCAATTTTTAAAATACATATAAATTTATGCATATTCTCTCTCTCTCTCTTTCTCTCTCTCTTTTCTGTTCTGGAAATTTATATCTTCACAAAAGTTATCCATTTCATCTAAGTTGTCAAATTTATTGGCAAAATTCTTTATGATATTTCCTTTCTCTCAATTAATGTCTGTAGGATGTGTAGTGATGTCCCACTTTTATTCATTATATAGATCATTTGTGTCTTCTTTTTTTCTCTTGATTAGTTTATCTGTATTGTTGAATTTTCTACAAACTAGCTTTTGATTTTATTGGTTTTATCTATTGAGTACTTGTTTTCCATATTATTCAATTCCACTCTTTATTATTTCTTTAATTCTACTTATTTTTTATTCAAATTTGCTCTTCTTTTACCACCTTCCAAGGTATAAGCCTAATCCATCAATATTGTACTTTGGTTCTTTCCTGGTACCAGCAATTAAAGCTATAAATTCCCCTCTAAGCACTGGTTTATATATATTCTAAAAGTCTTAATGTTGTGTATTCATTTTTTATCAGTTCAAAATATTTTCTAATTTATCATGATTTTCTTTGATTCAAGACATTTAGGAATGTGTTGTGTAATTTACAAGTAATTTGAATCTTCTAACTGTCTTTTGGTAATTGACCTCTAAATTAAATTTGTTGTGGTCAGAGTATATATTTGTATGATTCATTCCTTTTAAATTTACTGAAACTTGTTTTCTGGCATAACATATGGTCTATATTGGTTAGTAGTCTACATGCAATTTAAAAGAATGCATAGCCTGATAACGATGGGTCAATGTGCTCTAATTGTCAATTAGTTCAAATGATTGGTAATGTTTTCAAGTCTTCTATATACTCACAGATTTTCTGTTTACTTGCTTTATCAATTACTAAGATAGAAACGTTGGCAGTTCTGTAGTTTTTGCTTTATGTGGTTTTTTTTGTGTTTTGTTTTTGTTTTTTTTGTTTTTGGCTGCCTTGGGTCTTCGTTGCCACATGCAGGCTTTCTCTAGTTGAGGCGAGCAGGGACTATTCTTCATTGCGGTGCACAGACTTCTCATTGTGGTGGTTTCTCTTGAGGAGCATGGACTCTAGACACGTGGGCTTCAGTAGTTGTGGCACGTGGGCTCAGTAGTTGTGGCTTGCAGGCTCTAGAGCACAGGCTCAGTAGTAGTGGTGACTGCCAAGGGCTAGAGATAGGAAGCAATGGGGAGCTGTTTAATGCATATAAAAACTTTCTGGAGATCGGTTTCACACAATGTGACTATACACTACTGAACTACAATACTTAAAAATGGTTCAGGGCTTCCCTGGTGGCACAGTGGTTGAGAGTCCGCCTGCCGATGCAGGGGACACGGGTTCGTGCCCCGGCCCGGGAAGATCCCACATGCCGCGGAGCGGCTGGGCCCGTGAGCCATGGCCGCTGAGCCTGTGCATCCAGAGCCTGTGTGTGCTCTGCAACGGGAGAGGCCACAACAGTGAGAGGCCCACGTACCGCAAAAAAAAAAAAAAAAAAAAAAAAATGGTTCAGATGGTAAATTTTATGTGTGTTTACCATAATTTAAAAAATTTAAATAAATAAACTGTAAAGTCCCTAAGGTACTTTTAGGGTTAGGAAAGGGTTGTTCTGTCTATATTATCACATGGCTGATATGGGCCACAATGTCTTCTCAGATAGCAAAGCTCCACTGTTTGTGAGACAGTCATAGAGGGTCTCAGTTCTGGGCACCTGCTTTAAAGTGGGAGAGGATGGGACTTCCCTGGCGGTCCAGTGGTTAAGACTCCAGCTTCCAATGCAGGGGGCACAGGTTCAATCCCTGGTTGGGCAACTAAGATCCCACATGCCACAGCGCAGTCAAAACAAACAAACAAACAAAAAAACAGAAAACAAAAAAACAAAAAAACACAAGTGGGAGAGGTTTCTGACTACTTCCAAAATCTTTTTTAGGAAATGACTGGCCAATCCTAAGCTCGTTACCTCTCGGGTCTATTGCTTCACGGCCAGTTGTTTTCTGGCGGTGTCCAGCTGCGATTCTGTAACCAGACTAGGTCCTGAGAAGCTGGGAAGGTGAGTTGAGCGGCCAAAGGGACGGGCCATGCGTTATAAGATTTGGGGAGGAGGGGGGTGGACGGGCAGGAGTAAGATCCAAGGGAGGAGGGTGAGCTAGCATGTGTTGCCTGGAGACGGCTTGGGACTCTGTTGCCTGGAGACCTGGCAGCCGGTCAGCGTCCAAAGGGTGGTGAGAGGGGGGTAGGTACTGACCAGACACAGCAGAGCCAAGGCCATGGCTGGACACCAGAAGGAGAAGGGGATCGCAAATGAGGTCCACCAGAACCAGATCCTGCGGGAATTGTACCTCAAAGAGTTACGAACCCAGAAACTCCACACGCAGTATCACGTGAATCCACTCCGCAAGGGTGAGGGGAGCTGCGGGATGGAGGAAGGGAAAGGGGGCGCCCCTAGGAAGGAGCCGGCAGAGGTGCAGGTGGGGTGCTGGGTGGAGCACAGTAGGAGATGCCTCCTGTGACCTCTCATCCCTTCATAGCCTTCAGGAACTATGACTTTGGGGTTGGAGAGGGGTCTCACCCCCCATCACATTGAACGTATTAGATACATTAAAATGCATCCACGTCCTGATTAAATAGCATTTTATTGTAAAAAATTTGAAAGGCTTTTTATAAATTTGCTTTTGAAATATTTTGCAGGTTTTATGTTTTCTTTTGCATGTGTTTTGGTTTGTTGCTATCAAAGGATTTCTTTCCGTCTTCTAACATTGTCTTAAGACCTTCAGAAAGTTCAAGGGGAGCAGACTCAGGGTCCAACGTGCCCCCTGATAAAATGGCCGCACCCCCACTCCTCACTTTGCACATTCCTGGGCCGGTTTCATCTGGTCCTGTAACATCAGCTCCCCCTAAATGCCACCGAGTCTCAAATGGAGCCCCAGACCCACGTCCCCAGCCACCTCCCGGCTCCCTTCCCCTGGACATCCCTTAGGTTCAGAAAACTGGGCTCGTGCCGCACCCCTCCCCCACCTGCAGCTACTCCAGAATATTTGGTTTTAGCCAAAGACACCACAGCCCTTCTCTCTCCCAAGTTAGAAGCTTGGGAGTCATCCTCAGTCTCTCTCTCCCTCCCTCCACACAGCTGAGTAGGCACTGTCCTGTTTGTTCCTTATCCTTTCTCTCACATGATGGTTCCCATGTTCCCGCCTCAGTGGGAAACACATGATGATGTGTTTCTCTCACATGATGGTTCCCATGTTCCTGCGTCAGTGGGAAACACCACCATGCATGGCGAGGCCTCTCTGCCTCACCTCACTTGTCTCCGCTCTCTGTCCATCCTCACTCCCGGGCCCTCGTCAATCCTGCCTGCATTGGTCTGATGGGCTTTTTTTTTTTTTTTTTTTACATCTTTATTGGAGTATAATTGCTTTACAATGGTGTGTTTTTGCTTTATAACAAAGTGAATCAGTTATACATATACATATGTTCCCATACCTCTTCCCTCTTACATCTCCCTCCCTCCCACCCTCCCTATCCCACCCCTCCAGGCAGTCACAAAGCACCGAGCTGACCTCCCTGTGCTATGATGGGCTCTTAACTCTCTCTTTCCCTCCAGGCCCAGCTCTCCAACCCTCCCCTACACCACAGCTGGCGAAAGCCGTGCTAAAGGGGATTTGATCATCCAGTCCCTCTGTAAAATCCTCAGTGGTCCCACAGACTCTGAGCTAAGGTTTAACCTGATCAGTACCTAAGGCCCCCGTGGATCTAGCTCTGCTGCCCACCCAGCTTCATCCTGACTCCCCTCCCAACCCGCACACTGTTCCTTTAATAAAAATTTTAGTGCCTGGTCTGCACCAGCCACAGCTCTTTTCTATCCCACCGTATTTAGATGCATGGATTTCCTAAATCATCTTCAGTTTCATAAATATTGTTCCTTCTTTCCGAACTTCTCCCCCAGTCCTGGGCCTGATTAACTGTAGTCCAATGCAGCCCAGCTTTGTAAAGAAAATGTAACATCATTTTTAAAAATAGAATTTGCATATAGTTAAGGTGTACCACGTGATGTTTAGATATACATATACATATACACAGTGAAGTGATGACGACAGTCAGCTAAGGAGCATATCCACCTTCTCACATATTTACCTTTGCAGGGGGCAGGGTGAGAGTACAGAAAATGTACGTCTGCATTTAGCTTATAACTAACCTGGTTTTCCTCTGGAGCTGCCAACTACTAATTCCAAGAAAACTACTAACGTCCAATTCTATTTAAACTTGGTCTATTTCAACAATTTAAATAATCCCTTCAAGCAGCGTCCAGGCTTCCTAGGAAAAGCGCTTGGGCTCCCAGCTCATGGTCCTTGGGCACATGATTAATATGATCCGCTGGGATTAAGTGAGGAAATATTAGAATTTGTATCTATGTTTACACTTATGTATAAAGAAAGAAATGATGCTTTGTTAATATATGACAATAGTGCATAGAGACTATATAAATATTCATATGCGGAAGTTTTTTTACTGGTAGGAGTTTGAGATAGAACACTTGGAGATCACTGGTTCCTTCTGGCCTCTGCTCACTTACTACTACTCTCCTCCTAGCTCCTTCCACTAGAGTTACTCTGCCTCTCGATGTTTCTCTAACTCACCAACCTCACTCTTGGATCCCACATATCCTCACACAGCAAATTTATTCAGCACTCTGCTCTAATGTATATCCTTAGAGACATATCACCCACACTACACCCCACCATCAACATGGGTTTACCCATATAACCTGCTTTATGTGGTTGTGCATCCCATTTATATTTGCTTGATATTATATATCTGTTTATTGAGCATCACCACAAATAGAGTGGAAGCCCAGGGAGTACGGGGACCTTCTCTTTCTTGTTTGCAGCCCTATCTCCAGTGCACCAGTAATTACGGGCTGAATAGATGTCCGTGGATCCTACACCTATGTTATCACATGGCCTGCTGGGTATATATCACTATCTCTGGCTGCCTGGTATGTCTGCATCCCCATAGACCAGTCTGTCCCAGAGAACATTCTGTGATGATGAGAACATTCTCTATCTGTGCTGCCCTAAATGGCAGCCAGTAGCCACATGTGGCTGTTGATCATTTGAAATACAGCTGATGGGACTGAGGAATGAATTTTCAATTGTATTAAATTTAAATTATTCAAATTCAAGTCACCGCATGTGGCTGGTGGCCACCATACAGGACAGTGCCTCTCAGATTGTGAGGTACCCGAAGGTCTTATGCCCTAGTGCCCAGCACAATACCTGACACATGACAGACACTCAGAAAATGCTGACTGGGTGTCTGGCCTAGGGTGGGTCTTAGAGAGGCCAGGAAGATCGTTTTTTAACTTGAATCTGTGATGCTGTTTTTCTCTAGTTCACACAATCGCCAGAAAGCCCATGTCTTGGCATGATAACCTGGAGGAACCTGCAGATGGTAAGTCTGGGGTCCGAGAATACTGTTGAGATAGAGCATGGAGAGGCAGCCAGCTGGGAGTCTCTCAAGGCAGTTGTTCTTTGGGGCAGGCCTCAGTCCTCTGTTTGATCATCTGAAAACGGGGCTCATACTGACAAAGCTCACAAGAGACTGACACATTCAAATAAACAGCCAGTTTATTAACTGTCAAGCCAAAAAGCATGTTCCTAATGGCCCTGACATTACGGTCATTCATCCATCCAACACTTAGCTGTTACAAGCACGGGTTCTGGAGTCCTACTAACTGAGTTTAAATCCTGGTTCTGCCACTCGTTAACTGTGTGACTTTGAGCAAGTTTTTTAACCCCTCTGAGCCTATCTGTTAGGGGCATTGGGAAGATTAAACAAAATAACCCAAGTGCTTAGAACCGTATCTGGTACACTGGCGATCAGGACATGTTATTATTTTCATTATTACCACGTGACAGTCACTAGGATGGGGCTGGGGATCTCATACCATAGTCAAGGAGACAGACTAGTAAATACACAGGTAAACAGAGAACAAGATTGGGATGGTAGCAGCATAGAAAACAGGTGTCCACCTGAGGCGGTGGCGTTCTGGGAAGTCTTCTCGGAGGAGGGGAGAAGGGGGTGAGGTGGAGTATGTCAGGGTGAGAAGAGTGTGGAAGGACATTCCAGGTATATGGAAAAGCACAGAAATGAGGCAACAGCAGGGCCCACGGACTGTGAGTAGTTTGGCATGGCTGGGATGTGCGGGTGAAGGGGGGCCACGTCTGGGAATGCGGGAGGAGAGATACTTGATGGGAAGCCTAGTCCTTCTGGCAAGCTCTCCTCCCTCCCTCTACCTTCTTAGAGTGGAGTTTGATAGAGGAAAGATGTGCGATTGTTGTAGAAGGACAGGGTGGGAAGTGAGGGGTGGGAAGGAGGAGTGAGGATCTCATAGCATCACAGAGACAGACAAGTAAATAGACTAATAGCGAACAATCCAAGAAAGTAAGGTTGTTATCTGCAGTGGAGACATCAGCCTGGCTAGAATGAAGGCTAGGAGCTGGGGACTTGCAGCAATAAGGAAAATAACAGGTGGTGAGGGGCTCAAACACCGGACAGGAGTTCATTACTAGCTGCCTTGTATTCAGGATAAGCTCGGCCCGAGGCCAGGTCCTGTATTCACAGTCCTTCATTTACTTCTCAGACATCTTGCTGAGGTAGATATTTTCCTCCCGTTTTGCAGATGAACAAAGTGTGGCCCAGAGAATTTAACCACCTGTCAAGCTAGTAGTGGAAGGGCCACGAATGCCCTACTACAAAGCCAGCTTCTTCCCCTTGTCAGACTGCCTCTCTCAAATTGAGACTGGATAGGGCAGATTGCAAATGAAATGTGTCTAAGTCCTTAAGCCGCGGAGTTACAGATATACCTGGTGTTGACAGCCATGCTGATTTCAATCCAGAAGGACCTGACCTCACCTGGTACAGCCCAGCTCCTCACTCTCTCTGCTGCAGCTACATCGCCCAAACTTGCTCATGCCCCAGGACATTTGTTCTTGCTGCCTGTGGCGTGCTTTTCCTCTGCCTCTCTCAGGGCTGGCTCCTGCGAGCCTTCTCACTGAGTAGCCAGCCCTGCCCCAACATGCCCCTTTGCCAACTCCCTTCTTCAGAGTTTGCATCACTGTCTGCCACCATTGGGTTTGTTTTTATAGGTGTATATTGTGTCCCCTGTCCCCTCACCTAGACTACATCTCCAGGAGACCAGGGACCATGTCTATCTCACTCTGCTCTACCTCCAGGGCTCAAACAGTGCCTGGCACAGAGTTTGTGCTCAACAAATGTTTGTTGAGAGATGAGTGGAGGAACCAGATACCTGTGTCGCGAGGACTAGGCAAGCCTCTGAGGCTGATGCTCTGCCTCTAAGAAAGGATGTGCCAGAGTCAAGGGCACAGGATCTCTCGTTTGGTCCCAAAGCCTGACACCTTCATAACTCATGCCTCGTCTCCCAGCCAGGTTTCTAAATCTTATCCACCATGCTGCCCAGGGACCAAGGATGAAATACCCCGAGACACAGACTGAAAGTCAAGAGATTGGATGGGACTCAGAGCCCTTGGTAAGTGTGTCTCCCTCACTTGGAAGGTCAGAGGTAATCCAGTGGTGGCTCAGAGAACAGAGTATGGAGCTGACTGCCTGGGCTTGACCTCTGGCTACCATGTACTAGCTGTGTGACCCTGGTAAGCGACTAAGCTCTTTTGTGACTAAGTTTCCTCCTAGTACAGTGGAGATATTACAGCACTTATCTCATAAGATTGTTCCGAGGCTTAAATGGGGTGGTGTTTGTAAGGTGCTTAGAAGAGTGCATGCCATGTAGTGAATGCTGGTAAGTGTGGATTAAGCAAAGCTTGCTGATGACAGACGGCCTGAGTTTGCTCTCCCAGGTGTTAGTAGAGTGGTCTCGGGCATATCACCTACATCTCTAAATTCTATCCCCTTCTCTGGAAAATGCAAATGCCCGTAACATATTTGCCTCATTGATTGGAGCAATCAACCCTAGGTGCAAGGAGCCTGGCAAACGCAGTCTTTAGCACATGATCTCCCTAAATGATATAGGGCTTCTGTTCCTGAGGAAGAAATGCAGGATTTTGAATAGACAACTTGAAGAGCTTCCTGCTGCACTTGTCTTTCAACTCTGATTATGTCTTTCCTCATATAGAAGGTTTTAATTTTTAAGTAGTCAGACGTGCCAATTGTTTCCATTTTGACTTCTGGGTTTTGTACCTTACTTAGGAAAACCTTCAAAAACCAGAGTTAAAAAACACCTAACTTTGCTCTGTATCTCCCCCTAAGTTGTTATTACTGTTGTAGTTAAGATTTGGCTATGAGCCCGTCTGTTTCTTTTGTGGAAGATGTGAGGCTGGAGACACTGTTCCTCAGCTGTGTCAGAATTTCCTTCATTACCTCAAAGGCACCAAGATCTGCACACCCTGTCTTTATACTTGCTGCCCTGCTGATACCTCCTGGCCCCCAGCCCTCACTCCTTGAGAAGTCCCACTCACCCTACATGAAATCCAGGAGTCACCTCTTCCCTAAAGCCCATTAAGACACTTCTGTCCCCCACTCCCCCTGGGCTTCTTGAGCACCATGTGCTCCTGCTGAGCTGCAGCTCAATATCAGTGCATCAATGTAACCTGGTGACCCTGGAGCCAGACAGCCTGCGTTCAAATCCCAGCTCCAATGTTCTCTAGCTTTGTGAACTTAACCTCTCTTAACTTCCATGCATCTGCCTTAACATGGGGATAATAGTATCAACACTTGAAGGTTTGTTGTGTGGATGAACTGAGACATACATAAACTGCTTAAAATGGTACCTAGCACACAGCATGTGCTCAGTAAATGCGGGCTACTGTGATGCTGAGGGGGAATAATAGACAAGACGGCATGGGGCCCAACTGAGGACCAGCTTGGTGCTTCTCCTGGCCTGTTGGCTTAATCCCTGTTGTCTTTACCTGGTGAGTAATTTTCTAGTGTGCTCCCTTCCCAAGAACTCCCCACACCCTGGAGTCCTCATATTTCTACAGGCGCCTGTCTTTCTCACCCATTTATTTATTTTTTATTTTTAAAATTTTTTTGTGGTACGCGGGCCTCTCACTGTTGTGGCCTCTCCCGTTGCGGAGCACAGGCTCCGGACGCGCAGGCTCAGCGGCCATGGCTCATGGGCCCAGCCGCTCCGCAGCACGTGGGATCCTCCCAGACCGGGCATGAACCCGCTTCCCCTGCATCAGCAGGCGGACTCTCAACCACTGCACCACCAGGGAAGCCCAGAAGTGTTGCATCTTTGACCAGCACATCTCAGGGCAGGCCCACCAGCCATGATAGGAAGAAGTGAGACTGGCTTGGCCAGCCCTGCCCTGCGTGGGCCCCCAGATCACTAGTCACTGTGGGGTTTCAGAGGGTCTGGAAATACACACCTGTTCATTTTAAACCTGGGGACAATGCCATCAGATGGCACTGGCGGCAAAGTAAGAAAACGTACCCAGAAAAGTTAGATCCAGGGGTCATGCAACCATGAAAGGTAATTAAGCTTTCAGAATGATGTGTTTGGGGGCGGAAGAGGTTTGATCAGCCCCAACTTAACACAGGGCTCCTGCCCCTAGCAGCACCTCGCCCCGCACAGGCAGAGAACTCCAACCCCAATACTGGGACTCTGGGGAAGCCACATTCAGTGAGTATCGCTCAGCCTCTGGTCTCCTGGTAACATTTGCTGAAAGTATAACCTTTTAGTTAATGGCACAGTGTAGCTTCTGTGAGATTTGTGTGTCCCGGGGCTCACTCTTACTCAGTTCTCTGTGTAACTACTCCAACAACATCCAATCTTTCATTCAGCAAATATGTCTTGAGTCCCCTGTGTGTGCTGGATACTGTTCCAGGTGCTGGGATACAGATGCAGCACCTCCCCTCATGGAGCTTCCATGCCAGTGGGGGGAAAGAGTCCACAGGCCTCCACTGTAAGCAGCGGGAAAGGGCAGTGCAGCAACTCTGCATAGTTGAGATTCTCATGCAACCCTGCAAGTCTTTTGGTGGAAATGTTGTCTTTATTTCACAAACAAGGTTTACCAAGGAAAAGCACCAGAGGCTTGAACATCAGGAGACTGAGGCCTGATTCAAGTCCAGGTCCCTACAAGCCCAGGTCTTCCTCCTTCCCCACTGGCTTCTTTCTGATGTCTGCATTCCCCTCTCTAGGTCAACCCACAACGTGACGACCACAGGCTGAACCACTTCAGGGTCTACAATGACATCACTCTATACAAGGCTAAAATGTGGAGCTTGAGAGATGATCACTAGTATTCCCACAGTGCTGTCAATCGCTGTCGTTAATGCCCAAAGTGTGTGCTTCCCAGGTAAAAAAAAGACACTTTAAAGCCTAGGTCTGACTTTTATTGTCCTCAGTCTCACACTTCTCCCTGGTTCATATCCTTAATTTAATAAACTAGGGGGAGAATTCCAGTTAAAGATGGCAAACTAAAGGCCTACAGTATCTCCTCTGCCTTCCAGACCCCAGTAAAGGATAATAAATGGATTTTTTAAAAGGTATGAACCCACAACAGAGAAAATGAGAGAGAAACATTAGCAGCCAAGAAGACTGAAGCCATGTTTAAAAGATGGAAAGCTGATGGAAGAGGGTGGAGGAAACCACAAAATGCGAGTGGGACACCTCTGAGCCCAGAGCTCCGCCCCCCAGAACTCTGGAGGGAGGTCAGGACTCTGGACAGAGTGGGGTGTGTTGGAGGGAACTGAAATGGCCACTGGGAGGGGGTCTGCAGGGAGTCTCCTCCACACACCCCAGCACCAGGCGTGTAACAGCTCCCACGCTGGGGGTTTACTCTTGGAGAAATGGGTAAAGCCCAGGGCTCAGGGACACTAAGTAAGACGTGGGGTAGGAGTGAGGTGTAAGGCTGAAGACAATGACCATCTGTGAAAAGAAGGTTGAACCTCCCACTCGCACATGCTGCATTTTTACCCTGGGTTTGAAGCTAGAGGGCTCCTTTCTGAAAAAATGAAACAGCTCTAAAGAAAAGACCCCCCCCACATACGATACCATTTGAAGGTCCTGGGAAACAAGAACCGGGGAACGTCCAGGCAGGTGAACACACGGAGGTGCTGGGAGAGTCACTAGCCCAGGGAGGGCATGGACGCTCTGTGCACTGCCCCCCACCCTGCCCCCAAATCGTTTGCTCTCTGTATCTCTTCCATCTGGCTCTTCCTGACTTACGCCTTGAAGGGTGAAGTCATATATTGCTGTGGTCACTCCTGCTTTTGTATCCTGCCAAGATTGAATGGAAGCTCCAACGCTGAGTCGCCTCACCCTGACAGCCATTTTCATACAAGGCTGGACTAGACCAATTATTAGTGACTACATGGGAATCTAGAAGGGGGCCAGTATCTCATATAACTGTTACAAACTTTTTGCTCTAAGGAATCCATGGTCAATGACCAAAGGGTGATCTGTGATATCATAGAAAGAGATTTGGTCTTTTCCTGGTTCCTGACGCAGAGCTCCTAAATCCTTCGTAATTTCCTGAAGGATAGGGGTGGTAGGAGGGTCTTTTGTTCTAATGAGGTGACTCTTAGCAGCCTCTAGACAGCTTCAGCATGGGGGCTGCTCCCCAGGAAGACCAAGCCTTGGTGAGAAACTTGCAACTTTCAGCCCCACCACCCAACCTCTGGGGAGGGAGGAGGAGCTCAAGATTGAATTAATCACCAATGGCCCATGATTTCATCAATGATGCCCACATAGTGAAACCTCCAAAGACCCCTAGACTGCAGGGTTTGGAGAGCTTCCAGGTGGGTGAACACATCAAGGTGCTGGGAGGGTGGAAGTGTTTTAACTATCAGGATCTGTGGCTTGAGTGTGCCTGGCATTTGGATGCACCTGGTCTTCCTTTAAGGTAGTGTAGATTATTGCTAGATTACTGGATTTTCTTGAGTGGTCATTAGCTTACAGCAGTCTCCTGAATGCCTTTAAAATTCTCTGTCTTCAATCCCCTAGTGGGATTTCTAAACGAATTATCCTACTCTATCCCTATCAGATTCACCTCCAACATTTTATCATTTGTACTTTCAATGCCACAAAATATCTCCAAGAGTCCCTTTAATGTGAAGTTTTCTGCCAGTGTCACTTCCTCTGGGACATCATCATCCTTTCCATCATTTTCCTCATTCTGTTAAGTTCACATTCACTATTTCTCTGGCTGCATCTCTATCTAGTCTCTGCAACAGCAGCCTTGTCTCCATTCCCTCATCACCTATCTCTCCTATAACTCCATTTGCATTCTATTCAGTTTTACCTCCAACCTTACCACTTTTCATTTCTTTGCTGCACTTTCATCTGTTGGTCAATTCCCTCTTTCAATTACTTACTTTTGTAAAATGCCATGTGGGTTTATTGCTGGAGATGAGGAGACAACACAACTGCACTCTTTGCCACCTGTGTATGAACTAAATAACAGGTGTGCAGTGACCAATCACCCACATACTTCAAAAGAAGTGATATTTGGCCACTATTCATTATGTATCTTTTATGCAGTGGTTTATGGACTGAAGAGTCAGCAGCAAAGTTTCTACTTTCTGCAATTACTTGGTTAACAATACTTTGGTAACTGAAACATGAACCGTCTTGTCGAGGAACACTGCTGCTACAACTGCACCTTGATAGCTCAAGTCCACGTATATTGGAACAAAGCAAAGCAAGAACAGCCTGGACTCGCTAATGGGAACTGCTAGCTCCTACTTATCTTTCAATGCATGGAATTGCATTTTAAAGCAGTATGAGGGCTAATGCTGAGTTCTATAAAGTATACCTCTGAAATTAAGGAAAGTGATTCCATTTGCTATAAAGAAAAAAAAAAAAAAGGAAAGAGGGTACATTGTTTTCAAAACCTTTAGAAGTACTCAAATCAGTAATTTACTTTTGTCCCTACCAGTGTGAACCCTGGCAATCTGTGTTCACCTTTCTTAAAACTCTCAATATGTTCCACATATAATTCAAAGTCTCTGAGCTGAGGCTCCTTATTGGAATGACTATACATTACCCCATTCACTGCTATTGTACAGACTGTCAAAAGAGGTCAGGGTTAAACATTGTGGTCTTCTGAGAACATGACTTGTTTGCTTAAAATTTTGTTCACTGAAATTAGTTTACAAAAACTAAATTCATTCTTTTTGTTCTAGAAACTCAATATCATAGGAAACCAGAGAGATCCTTTTTTAAGTCCCAGTGATGCTACAAGGAAACAATGTGAAAATCAGTTGTTTTTTCTGCCTAAGCATATAGAGTTCTCAGATATCTGTAGCCTCCTCAAAGTATGGCTTCTAAACTGGACGAGAGAGAGGAGGGCAGGGAAGCTGTCTTCCTTTCCCACCTTTCAAGATACAGGAAAGCCCAACACGTAACATGGCCTGCCCACCACATCCAACCTGTGCACAGCTCCCAGCCAGCAGTGGAGAAGCTTCAAACATGCGCCACCGTGGCTCAGCAGACATTAGGGAGAGCCACCCCACCCAGCAAAATAACCCTACACAGGTATACACTCTCATACGGCAGGCAGTGTCCTCAGCATTTTACACATATTAACTCCATGCTGAAAGGAACCCTCTTTGGTAGATACTATTATCATGTCTACATGGAGATGACAAAGCACAGAAAAATTAACTTGCCCAAGGTCAAGCAGCAAGTATGCAGCAGAGCCAGGTGTCAAACCGAGCAGTCTGGCCCCAGAATCCACGCTTTTAACTTCCACCGGGCTCATTTATTTATTATCAATAAATGGCAGTATTATTTAATATGTAAAAAGTAACTTCTAAATCTTCTAGTCCTGAGTTTTTAACCAAGAATATATATTTCTCTGAAAACTTTTCTTTAGTGTATTGAAAGAATTTTTACAAAAGGAAACCAACAGAAGGGATCCAACTGCATTGTGAAATCCCAAGTCTCCATCCCTGTTTCTTGGTCTTTGTATACAAAGATGCTGCTTATTTAGCGTGTTCTGCTCTTCATTTTCTCTCTTGTCCGTTTTCCGGGTCTCTTCTGCAGAAAAGGAAACACCACATGTATTCACACAGCAGCTCGCCTTCTGCTCCAGGGTGAGGATACAGGGAAAGAAAGGGAAGGGGAGGGGCAGGGTGGGAGAGGAAGCTGCTCTGGCCCCTCACCTGCGCCCTCGGCTCACTTACATTTGATCCTTTCTTTCCAGGCCTCTTGAGGCCCTTGCCATGAGCTGTCTTGGCCCGGAAGCTGGATACATCATCATAGCTCTCACGAGTGTTCCACTTGGAGCCTTTCTTCTTCCCACCATAACCAAACTTCTGGTTTTTATAGCGTCGCTTGGCACTGGGCCTGGAAAAAAGCGGTCTTACACGTTACCCTCAGCACTGCAAATCGTGATGAATGTAATGACCCAACAATACCCTCGGTTTCCTATCTGTACAGATACTACTGTACCTAGAATCTCATCCTTGGCCCCACATTTCTACTCTACAAACTCCCCAGGCAAGCTCATCTATTTACAGTCTTAACCACCAAAGCAGGAAAACAAGGCAAGAATCAGGAAAAGACCCAGATATACCATGTGGCTTACCACTTATCTTCAGAAACCTTTCTTAAACTAAATCTTGCTAAGTCATCCTCAGTTGTTTCCATTCCTCTCAAGGATATTAAATGCAGTTAACATTCAGGTGTAATACATTTTAAAACTGGTCATGCCACAGGAATCTCAATTCACCATATCCAAAGTCACACGTCACCTCTCTTCTAGACTGGTTTCGGCTCCTGTATCTATGTCCTAACTTGAGGCTGGTGGTCCTACCATCCACTCAGCCACCCACACTATGAACCTGGAGTGGGCCTTGATTCTTCCTTCTTTCGTTCTCTACACCCAGCTCAGTTACTGAGACCTGCTAATTTAACCTCTTGAATATTTCTTCAACCCATTTTCTCTTCTCTACCCCCGTTAACACTTCTATGTCATTATCCTTGTTCTCTGGACTTCTGTAACAGTCCCCGCCTCCCTCACTTACACAAGCAACACTGAAATATTTAAGACATGAACATGACCTGCTCGCTATTTTGAATAAAGCCCATCAGCGACTCCCCATTGACTGCTGGATACAGCCCAGGCTCCTCACAAGGACAACAAACACTGCCCTGTAGTCGGCCCAGGTCCCCCCAGCTACACCGCGCCACTCCTTGCCCACACTGTATCCCTGTGATACCAAGTGCTGGCTGCCCTCATCTCTATGCTTTTGCTCATTAGTGTTCTTCTTTCTTCCCGAAACCCCGTGTCTCTCCCGTTCTCCTGGTTAATTCCTTCCTACTCATGCTTCAGACTAAGCTCAGGTGGACCCTCCTCCAGGAAGTCATCACCTGACCCTGACCCCTGGACCATGTCACATATTTCTAAAATGTGCTTCCAGACTACTCTGTCTAATGCCTCTGTCACAGCATGTTCTATATTATACAGAAATGACCATTTCCCCCAGGACGGGTGTCCAGAAATGCATAAAGGTAAATGAAAAGAACCAATAATAATATCCAACATTATCCCTTTCAATCTTCCTAATATTAAGAGGCACTTACAATTTTCTCATTTTCATAGATAAGGAAATTAACATTTAGAAAGGTGAAGTAACCTGCTCAAAGCTACCCTCCTAATGAGTGGCAGAGTCCAGATGGGAACCTTAGGTCTGCATACTTAACCATCACACATGAGGAATCAACTTCTACTGAGCGTTCACTCAAAATGTGCCAAATCCTGAAATCGCCTCATTTTAAACTTCAAAGATTCATGTGGCTGAACGGGCCCATCACACGGCCTGTAGCTGTGGCCACACTCTCTGCACTGAGGTCACACTGTGAACTGTGGCCCTGCATGCACCACCACCAAAACAGAACCCGGCACCCATACCCCTTCTTCATCTGCTGGCCTTTGGCTCCTTCTTTCTTGCTCCGTGCGACAGGCTTCTGATCTCCCTCAAGGAAGTCCAGTTTATCAGAGAAGCCTGGGAGTGAAGAAGTACTTTGATCAGCGCCATCACATTTTAAGAAAAGATTAAGCTTCAAAAGAAGGATGTTACTTATGGAATTGGTATTAAGAGGCCCATCTTGCTCCCCACACCATTCCCAAACCTTAGGTCCAACAGTTCCAAATCAATCAAGCCTTTGTTAGAATTAGCAGGTACCCCTGCTCTCCTGCAGCCTCAGGAGAGAATATACTCACCTTTCTGATATTTCTTAATGGCACTCATCATGTGTGCTTTCTCCCGCTGCCGCTTCTGAAGAACTTCTGTTTGCACCTGGACGTGGACACAGGACTGTTAAACCCACTCCCAGCCGGCACTGCAAGTGTCTACATTCTCTCAGTAACCACGCTGTGACATTACCACCACCGCTGAACACTGACTACGTGCCACAATTACACTAAGGCTCTAAGTATATTCTCCATCTCTCGTTTCAACCACCCAGTGAAGTAGAAATTCTTATGACCCCGAAACTGAAGCACAGAGAGGTTACACAACTTGACTGAGTCACACACGAGAAAGTGCAGAGCTGAGATTCACACCCAGGCCGTCTGCACCCTTACCCCATGACACAACCTGCCTACAAAACTGCACAAATCATGTTTATGTCTACATCCAATTCTCCCACTAATTATATTTGGGCAGATTAAATATCTAACCTACTGTTGCTAGGCATGAAAGTACCAACAGAGAAAACAATCTCTCCGAAAAACAAAGAAAAAAAGCTTTAAGGACAAAAAGAGATGATTAAACTCTAAGGCAGCACTCCTCCATCTCAACACTATGACAGCTGGGGCAGGATCACTCTGTGTGTGGGAGCACGGCCTGTCCTGGGCACCGTAGGGTGTTCAGCAGCCTCCCTGTCCTCTACCCACTAGCTGCCAACAGGACGCTCCCCACCAGGACGCAACGACCAAAAACATCTCCAGCATTGCTAAATGTTCCCTGGTGAGCAGAATTGTCCCCCACTGAGAAACACAGCCCTGAGGTTTCCTCACATTAGAAACAAGGGGCTAATGGACCAGACTAAGTTATTCTTTCCTTTGATAATTTAAGTTATGTTAAACCAATTGCCCAAGTCTTTGAGTTGATCTCAACCACCAACCACATCCATCCAACAGATCCACAGCTGCCCTTGTGCAGAGCCCAGGATGCTAATCTGCTCATACCCTGCTGAGGATCCATCAGTGAAATAACTGCAGCTGTGGACAGCAGCTCAGCACCCAGATCACAAGTGTTTACGTCCAAAATGTTAAAGTCTTAACACCCATGCTGATCCTCTTCACAGTCATTTCTTCCCACAACCCTAAGTTTAGTTCCTGTCATCTTCCTTCTTAGGTAACCATGAAATAAATAAGGAAATCAAGAAAAGTTTCATGGTATGCCTTCTGGCTTGACATTAGAACTCAGTCACAGTTCAAACATACTGGTGCCATTTTTTCTGATTGGATAACAATCAATAATATGATTGATTCCTTCAAGGACTTTATAATCATCTAGGCCAGTGATTCTCAAACCAGGATGTGTATTGGAAACATCTGAGAAGCTTTAGGGGCAAGGGATGAAAACATACAGATTCCCAGAGTTCCCGAAGCCTAGAAATCTGTTCTGAAGTTTCCCCAGTTGACGGTGCTGTGAGGTCAGGTTTGGAAACCATTGATCTGGACCCAATTCTCTGCTGTGCAGGTGTGCAAACTGCAGCCCAGAGAGGCGCATGACTTGCCGGTAGAGACCACACTACCTCTGGCTACACACAGGTGTCCAGGAGGGATTGTGCTCATGGACACTAGCACCCATGCCACTGTGAAACAGTAAACACACGATGGAACACACACGGGGCACGGAACCAACTCAGACCAAGCAATCTACTGACAAACACACTCGGCCCCATCCCATCCCTGCTCATTTTCCTTCCCACCTTCTTTCCGTATTTCCTAAGTGCTCGCAGCTGCTTAGCCTTTTCCGACTTCTCCATGGCGACCTGTTTAGCCTGCAGCTTCTGTCGAATCTAAAACACAAAATGTTATCAGCTTCTGTTATTTGAAAATGGGATGACTGCTGCTTAGGATGCACTGCAGCAGGGAGCCGTTATTTCCAGCTCTGCAAACTATGGGGCTCAAAGGAACCTTGTGAATCATCTACTTCAAGCCCTGCGTTCTACACACAAGGACAATAAGGCCCAAAGGCTGACCACTTTGTCCAAGACACCAAAAGTCTCAGCCTTGCAGCCAGAATATCAAAGCGACCTTCCTCCTCCCAGTGTGCTGTTTGATCCGTTTTGCAAAATGGTACTGTACCAGGAGAGAAGACTAACTTCTCTCCATCCCTACTGTCGGCAGACTGTGTCTGCAGCTTCAGCCCCCTTCTCCAATACACCACATACACAATAAAAGCTCAAACAGATATCAGGTACCTAGCAGCTTGCATTAAACATACACATCTCAGTTAAAGGATGAGCAGTTGTCAGTTTGAATGTGCAGAGATGGGTCTGGGCTCGTCTCTAGATTAGCTTCCCTGAGTTCACTGAGACAAGAAAATCCAGCTTGAGACCCAAGGGAATTATTTAGGTACATCTTGGATTAGATGTTGGTAATTCTCTGCCTCCCAAAGTTGAATGGGGGCAAATTCTACCTAACTCTCAATTATATCAAGTCTGAGCCATATATTAATCCTTCATTTTACAGAAGAGGAAAACCGAGGCCCAGAGAAAGGTAACTGTCTACAAGTTATAGTGCTGCCCCCAGGCATTGGCAGAAAAGAACTATTGTCTTTTCCACACATCATGCCATGACCAAGCCAGTTAGGAAATGCATAAATGCCATCTTTACTTCAGGGACCACACTTCTTACAGTACTTTCCTCCCCTTAACTGTTTAAATTAGGAAAAAGTCATCCTTACATTTATCCAACTGGTGGTGATTGGCACGAATCTGATGTAGATAACTGAGATAATAATTGTCCACTGACAACCCATTCCCTATCAGTGGCCTTATGCCTATGTTTAAATGTTAAAGGAGATAAGCCAGCTGAATACACTTAAGTACAACGCCTCGGCTACCCAGAGAAAACCATTTCTGTTTCTCACCTTCTGCATCTGCTGATCAGACTTGGCCATCTCTGCAAAATAATCCGTGGGCCGCTTGGTAGGGACTTTGAGCTGACGGAGGCGGGGCAATACTGCAAGCACTGCTGCCTGGGCCTGACAGTAGCTGAGGATGTAGGACAAAAGTGTAAAATAAGCTCAGGGAGAGAGGCCTTACATCCTTTTCACTGCTCTCATGAGGCATCCAAGGTCAGAAGGACTCTCAACATCTGACCTCCACCAGCAAGAACGCACACACAAACAAAAACACTAATAAAACCTCATTAACTTAATGGGAGAAATTGAGATGTACACTCTTTTTAAAAGGAGTGGGGAGTATTGCTAAAAATAAATTAGTAGTTTAAGAGAATGACCACTTTAGAAGTGCCCATTAACTTACAAACAAATGCCAATTACACATTCTTACTTGGTCACTAAGAAAAGCCCATATAAGGACCTTCCATAAGCAAATTTTTGTTCTAATAATTAACTGCACACACACACACACACACAAACTTTAAAACTGAGTATTTGAAAATAAACTGGACTTTAAATTGTGATTGCTGGACAAAGGGGCTCTTCTCCCAACCAGGGAGAATCTCCTAGCTCTTCAGTCCAAAGAAGCCTTCCTCCCTACGCCCCGGCTTACGACACCTCTGAGGAGTACAGGCCCACGGCTTCCCCCTCTCCAGCACAAGAACCCACAACCTCTGCTACATTTGGAAACAAACATACATACAAGCTCATCTCACGCTGAAAGTCATCTTCTGGATCAACAGCTTTCTGCTCCTTGTTCTGAGAAGTTGCCTGAGGTCCACGGATTTCCGGTACCGGACCCAGGGTCACATCAAGCCTTTCAACCCATTCCAGATCCCGCTTGAATTCAGCCAAACACTGCTTCAGGCCATTCTAGGAAGTTCAGACACTAAGCTCACAAGACAGTAACAGGCCAGTGGACGAAGACCTACCCCCCAAGACCCCGACAGGTAGTTGACCCTCTTGGCAATACGCAGGTTGTGTCTTTCCTGGGACTAGAACACAGCCTCCCGAGCACAACGGTGCCTCGCGCGCATCCCAAGTCCAGCACCCTCCAACCGGGCGCCCGAGCTCACCACGTCGTTCACGGCCTTCTTCGGCCCCTCTAGCACCACGTTGAGGCCTGGCTTCAGAAGCCCTCGGGAAAACGCCTCCTGCAACTACAGGGCACGATCGGCGGTCAGTACCGGGGAGTGAGGACCCCTCTCCTGCGCGCAGCCCCACGAGCTCGGCTGACACCTACCTCTCTGTCTGTGACAAGGGGGTCGTCAGAATCCGAGTCCGAACCTGAGAGCGGGGGAGTGTCCATCTCGCAGCACGCACGTCCACACCCGCCGGAGGAAGCGAAGGAGCCCAAGGCCCCCGCGCCTGTAAAAGGGCTCCCCTCGTCGCCGCCGCCGCCCGCTTTCAGCCCCCTGCCCTCCCGCCCGCAGCTCCACGTGGACTCGAACAGCACCAGCTCCCGACAGCCCCCAGATGCAGCTGAACTTTCTGATCGGAGTTCCGCTTCCGGCTGCTGACACACTTCCGGTTACCTGTTGCTATAGGAACCGCTCCGGCGTCTGTGAGTGCTGCGTTGCTTGGGATTCGTAGGCGTAGTACCTTGTATACACGTGTGCTCTGGTGATCCAGAGAGCAGAAGCGACAGGTGGGAAGGGTCCCTCGGGGTCGTCCGGAGGAGCAGGAAGCCACGAAGGCCAAAGGAAAGAGGAGACGCAGGAGCGGGGTCGGGGGCGCAGCAGAAGGTCGCAAGGGGTAGGGGGCGGAGGGGGAGTCCAGGGGAGGATCTAGGGGCGTGTCGAGGGGGGCGGGGACGGTAATGTGGGCGGGGTGACGCGCTTCTCCATGCTCACCAGCTGCTCTGCATCTTTAGCGAAACTCCTTACTGGGACCATGTCCACCGTGGTAGCTCAGTCGCTGCATGTTTTTGGTCTTCGATCCCACGTGTCCAACAATGTGTTCTTCTTCGATGAACAGATCATTATATTTCCTTCAGGAAATCACTGTGTGAAGTACAATGTGGATCAGAAGTGGCAAAAATTCATTCCAGGTAAAACCCTTCCCAACATGACACATACATAACCGTGTATGCCAAATATAACCCCATAATACCGACACGACGATTGAACGGAAACTTTTTTGGCCAACTTGAATATATATATAGTTCTATAAATGTAGAAGAAATGCATGTCTACTTGCCTTATTTAATGTATAGATTAATGAATCACACATACATAGTTAAAATCACATGTAAAATCATGTTATTTAAAAGTATTTTTTTTTCACTGTGATTTAATGAAAAAAATTCTTTTAAAGAGTTTCATGCATCTTCAATATCATTGTCTTTGTCGTCACCAGGGCCACTTTTTGAGTTTTCTAACAGTTTTCCAGAGTACACCACTTTTATGACAGCACATTTTGAACCCATGTATGGTGAAAGCACTGGAGATTTCAGCCCAAGTCACACATAACCGTCTGTATACTGTAACATTTGGTTTCGTTCGCATTGGTGCTGCTAATAATATACACGATTTCCACAGCTTAACCACCTACTCTCTTTTTCCACTCAACATGTTTCATTGTGACTTGCATACAAAAGACTGTACACTACATATGTGTAATATTTAAAGAACTATAATAAAATGAAGATCTGTGAACCCAGCAACAGGAGAGTAAATAGAACATTACCAGTTCCAGTGTTTCTCCCTGACTTCATTCTTCTCACACATGCAGACTCTCACTCCATCCTGGACTTTGTAATTATTCCCTTATTTCTCTACATAATTTTACCACATCTCTATCTGTGTGACCTTATGTAAGATATCCTTTTTGTTTGTGCTCTTCACCAGCTTTATATAAATGTAACCATAGTGTATGTATTCTGTGACTTGCTTCTTTTTTGCAACGACATACTTTTGAGATTCATGCATCCTGATACATATTAACTGAGTTCATTTTATTATTCATAGGACTCTAATTCTCAAGTATATTTATCCATTCTAGTGTTGATGGGCATTTGGGAATGAACTTTTTTTTCTATTTCAAATGATGCCACTATAAACATTCTTGCATGTGTGTACTCATCCACTTGTGCAGAGATTCTCCAGGACACACACCAGGACTAAAATTACTGGGTAATGTGGCAGTACCAATTCACACTGCCATTCCTCCACAACCTCACCCCCCTTTGCTATCTTTCTAGTTTCTACCTCCTAATTTTTGCTCATCTGATGCTTGAGAAAGGGTATCTTATTGTGGTTTTAATGTGCATTTATCTAGTACAAATGAGGATGAATAACTTTTCACACGGTTAAGGGGCTACGCATTCTGTGAAATGTCTTAAGTCTTTTATCCATATTCTGTGTTTTTTGGGGGTAATTTTCTTACTGATTTATGGGCACACTTTATATTTTCTGTATGCTAATCCTTTGTCAGATTATATATATATATATATATATATATATATATATATGTATATAAAATAATTCTCCCAGTTTGGGGCTTGTGTCTTCTTCCTCCTTATGGTATCCTGATGGACAGAAATTCTTAGTTTTAATGAAGTCAAATGTGTCAACCTTTTCCTTTTTGTGTCTTGTTGAGGAATCATCCCTTACCCCAAGCTTATTCTCCTGTATTATCTCTTCGGGGCTCTACACATTTGCCTCTCACCTTTTAGGCTCTGGGTTAGAGGGTGCTGAGTGTGTTAGGGGAATAGCAAGGAGGCCAGTGTGGCTGGAGTGGAGTAAATGGAGGAGGGGTGAGAGGTGAGGCAGAGTAATGGGAGCAACTTCACATGGGCTTTGAGGTCAAGGGCTCCTACTCTGAGTGAAGTGAGAGGCCAGCGGGGGAGGGGGGCGGGAGGGAGGGGGATTCTGAGCAGAGTGACATGATCTGACTTATGTTCCAACAGGTTCCTTCTGGCTACTGTACAGAGAATAGATTTAAGGAGGGGCAAGGGAGGAAGCAGGAGACCAGCTGAGAGACTATTGCTATTAATGTAATCCAGCTGAGAGAACATGGTGGCTCACAGCAGGTGGCAGGCAATAGGGTGGTGAAAAGAGATCAAAGCCTGGCTGTATTTTGAAGGTGAAGGTGACAGATTTCCTCATAGACCTGATGTAGGTGGAAGAGAAAAGGAAAAAGCAAGGGTTTTGGCCTGAGCAACCAGAAGGATGGAGTTGCTGCTAACTGAAGCAGGAAAGACTTCAGAATGAGCAGGCTTTGTGGAGCGTATCAGGAGGTTAGTTTTTGACATGGGAAGACTGAGATGCCTGCTAAATATGCAAATGGATCCTAAGCAAGCACTTTGATGTCAGGTCTGGGTTCAAGAGAGAGAGAGAGGTCCAGGCTGGTGATAGAAATTTGAGGGTCATCAGCATGGAGGTGAAATATTAGGTCCTTAGAATGGATTTGATCCCCCAGGGAGTGAATATGTTTATGAAAGAGAAGGTGAAAGATTGGGCCCTGGGGCCCTCCTACGTATAGTGCCAGGGAAATGAGGAACAACCTGCAAAAGAGTCTTTGGAGGAGTAGCCAGAAAGATAAGAGGAAATCCATGCAAGAGGTGAATGTATTTCAAGGAGGAATCAGCCACTGACTGGGTTAAAACAATGCGAAAGCATTTACAGACTCTGCAGTCAGTCAGCGTATATTGGTGGCAGGCGCTGGTGATTGAAAGAATGAATAAGCAAGAAAACCAGACCAGGAGCTCTCAGTATTGTAGTGGGGACAGGTATGTATTCAAATGAGCGGGACTATGTAAATGAGCAGCACACCTGCTAGGCCAGGTACAGCCCTGGTACAAAAGCGCAGAGGAGGGAGTGAACTGTTGCCCTTTCCATCCTCCAGGCAATCTCATCTATGTGCACACTTTAAACTCCACATGGTGACTTTTTATTTTTTTTTCTAAAGGCCAAAAGTAAATATTTCTTTTATTGTTTTATACAGTGTTTGTTTGTATACCAAGTTTTTGTTAACTGTTCCTTCTTGTTTCTCCACCTTCCTTTCTCTTTTTCTTTTTTTAAATTTTTACTGGGGTATAATTGATTTACAATGTTGTGTTAGTTTCACGTGTACAGCAAAGTCAATCTGTTGTACAAATACATATATACACTCTTGTTTAGATTCTTTTCCCATATAGGCCATTACAGAGTACTGAATGGAGTTCCCTGTGCTATACAGTAGTAGGTCCTTATTAGTTATCTATTTTATATATAGTGGTATGTATGTATCAATCCCAGTCTTCCAAATGATCCCTCCCCCCGCCTTACCCCTCAGTAACCATAAGTTTATTTTCTATACCTGTAACTCTATTTCAGTTTTATAGATAAGTTCATTTGTAGCCTTTTTTTAGATTCCACATATAAGCGATATCATATGATATTTATCTTGCTCTGTCTGACTTATTTCATTCAGTATGAGAATCTCTAGGTCCATCCAAGTTGCAGCAAATGGCATTATTTTGTTCTTTTTTATGGCTGAGTAATATTCCTTTGTATATATGTACCACATCTTCTTTATCCATTCCTCTATCTATGGACATTTAGGTTACTTCCATGTCTTGGCTATTGTGATAGTGCTACAGTGAACATTGAGGTGCATATATCTTTTCCAGTTATGGTTTTCTCCAGATATATGCCCAGGGTGGGATTGCTGGATCATATGGTAACTCTATTTTCATTTTTTTAAGGAAACTCCATACTGTTCTCCATACTGGCTGTACCAGTTTGCATTCCCACCAACAGTGTAGGAGGGTTCCCTTCTCTCCACACCCTCTCCAGCATTTATCGTTTGCAGATTTTTTTAAACATCTTTATTGGGGTATAATTGCTTTACAATGTTGTGTTAGTTTCTGCTGTATAACAAAGTGAATCAGCTATATGTATGCATATATCCCCATATCTCCTGCCTCTTGCAGTCTCCCTCCCACCCTCCCTATCCCACCCCTCTAGGTGGTCACAAAGCACTGAGCTGATCTCCGTGTGCTATGTGGCTGCTTCCCACTAGCTATCTATTTTACATTTGGTAGTGTATATATGTTCATGCCACTCTCTTACTTCGTCCCAGCTTACCCTTCCACCTCCCTGTGTCCTCAAGTCTTTTCTCTACATCTGCGTCTTTATTCTTGTCCTGCCCTTCCTCAGTTCTTCAGAACCATTTTTTCTTTTTCTAGATTCCATATATATGTGTTAGCATAAGGTATTTGTTTTTCTCTTTCTGACTTACTTCACTTTGTATGACAGACTCTAGGTCCATCCACCTCACTACAAATAACTCAATTTCGTTTCTTTTTGTGGCTGAGTAATATTCCATTGTATATATGCACCACATCTTCTTTATCCATTCATCTGTTGATGGACACTTAGGTTGCTTCCATGTCCTGGCTACTGTAAATAAAGCGGCAATGAACATTGTGGTACTTGACTCTTTTTGAATTATGGTTTTCTCAGGGTATATGCCCAGTAATGGGATTGCTGGGTCATATGGTAGTTCTATTTTTAGTTTTCTAAGGAACCTCCATACTGTTCTCCATAGTGGCTGTATCAATTTACATTCCCACCAACAGTGCAAGAGGGTTCCTTTTTCTCTACACCCTCTCCAGCATTTATTGTTTGCAGATTTTTTGATGATGGCCATTCTGACTGGTGTGAGGTGATACCTCACTGTAGTTTTGATTTGCAGTTCTCTAATAATTAGTGATGTTGAGCAGCTTTTCATGTGCCTCTTGGCCATCTGTATGTCTTTGGAGAAATGTCTATTTAGATCTTCCACCCATTTTTTGATTGGGTTGTTTGTTTTTTTGATGTTGAGCTGCATGAGCTGTTTATATATTTTGGAGATTAATCCCTTGTTGGTTGTTTCATTTGCAAATATTTTCTCCCATTCTGAGGGTTTTCTTTTCTTTTTGTTTATGGTTTCCTTTGCTGTGCAAAAGCTTTTAAGTTTAATTAGGTCCCATTTGTTTATTTTTGGTTTTATTTTCATTACTCTAGGAGGTGGATTGAAAAAGATTTTGTTACAGTTTATGTCAGAAGTTTTCTCCCTATGTTTTCCTCTAAAAGTTTTTTAGTATCCAGCCCTTAACATTTAGGTCTTTAATCAATTTTGAGTTTATTTTTGTGTATAGTGTTAGGGTGTGTTCTAATTTCATTCTTTTACATGTAACTGTCCCGTTTTCCCAGCACCACTTATTGAAGAGCCTGTCTTTTCTCCATTGTATATTCTTGCCTCCATTGTTATAGATTAGGTGATCATAGTGCATGGGTTTATCTCTGGACTTTCTATCCTGTTCCATTGATCTATATTTCTGTTTTTGTGCCAGTACCATACTGTTTTGATGACTGTAGCTTTGTAGTATAGTCTGAAGTCAGGGAGCCTGATTCCTCCAGCTCTGTTTTTCTTTCTCAAGATTGCTTTGGCTATTTGTGTTCTTTTGTGTTTCCATACAAATTGTAAAAATTTTTGGTTCTAATTCTGTGAAAAATGCCATTGGTAATTTGATAGGCATTGCATTGAATCTGTAGATTCCTTTGGGTAGTATAGTCATTTTCACAATATCGATTCTTCCAGTCCAAGAACATAGTATGTCTCTCCATCTGTTTGTGTCATCTTTTATTTCTTTCATCGATATCTTATAGCCCCATGACTTTTATCTCAAATCTGTATTTCAGTCCAAACATCTCCCACAGCTTTCATCATATCCAGCTGCCTGCTAGACCTCTTTACCTGAAAGTTCTGCAGTATGTACCTCACACACAATATATCCAGAATGGAATTTATCATTTCCTTTTTTTCTCCCTCTTTCCTTAAGAGCTACTTTGCCAGCTATCCTAACACATGATAAGGGTATGATTACAAAAATAAGCTAGTCCTAGTATAAATATCCCAGAACCCAGTAATACACACATAAATGAATACAACGGATAAATCAATTTAATACAACATAAAGGTGGCATTAGTAATTAGTGCTGGGATAACCAGTTAGGTATTGATGTTTGGGAAAGGGGAATCATCATGAACCTGAGATGGATTAAAGACTTCAGTGCAAAAAAAAAATGAAATCATAAAAAAATGGAAGCAACTAAGCATGATTAAATCAGAAATATTTGCATGGACTATTTTCAGTGAAAAACAGTGGACGTGACCCTCACCATGGTCCCTAGCTCCCTTAGCCTGTGTTCCATTCCAGTTGTCACCACCATTCCCATCACCAACCAGAAACCTAAATGTCATTCATTGCTGCTCTCTCTCCATCAGCCCCTCACCCCACCTTCACTGAGTCCTCCTGGTTTTACCCCTTAGCATTTCTCTAACCTCCTGTTCCCATCGCCCCTACTGCCTTCCTGTTGCTCATTGCTGCCATGTGTCCTGGTTTTTGAAATAACCTGCTGAAGTTTTCTTCCCTCCAGGATTGTCTTCCATACAGTTGCCAGAGGGATCTTTCTACAACACACATCGGACCTTCCTAAAATTTCCCAGGGCCTTCCCATTGGCCTCCCTGGTAAAGTCCAAACTCTCATGCAAGGCTCTCAGTGACCCAAACCCTGGGTTCTTCTCAGAGGTGCAGGTACTCTCTGCAGCCCTTCCAGAGAAGCCCGCGGGCTGGTCCAACTTGCTGCGGCTTGTGTGACGCAGTAGCATGGAGTCCATCGTGTCACTTTCTAGCACAGTTTCCCCTGCCTCTCTCACCCATCCTGCCCAGGGCTTGTATCAGGCCAAGTTACTGTGAGGCACAGCCTAGGGCCCGTGATGCTTTTAGGGACCCAAGAAAATATTTTAATTTTAATTTATTTTAAAGTCAGGAAAAAATGAATATAATACTAGTGAATCTAGCATGGATTATATTCTTCTTTAAACCAATGAGTCATAAAGTATAATTTTTACCATATTTTAATGGAGGAAGGGGCCCATGAAAGCAGAAGTGCCCAGGGCCCATGAAAATTATAATGCAGACCTGATTACATTACCCAAATAAAGCATTTGCAGTTTAATCTTTACATCAGGCTCTGCTCTCTAGAGGCCCATGGCCTTCATTCTCACGCTTGTTACCTCATGGACAAGAAGAGTGCTCGACCACCAGATATCGCCTCTTTATTCCTGAAAAATGGATAGAATGCATCCCTCCTGGTTTCGAAGGAAGCACGGGCTTTACCATAAAGCCCATTCAGCAGACCTCTGCATCTGTCTCTCAGCCAGAATGTCACATAGATCACTTAACTGCAAGGGAGGCTGAGGAATCTAGTGGTTAGCATCCCAGCCTGGAAAGTGGAGGAAGAGTATTGAGTGCTGACTGCTCAGGGCATAAAGGCCTCTGATCTGACCCTACTGCACGCTCCAGACCCATCTTTGGTCACCCCTGGCTCACAGGGGATGCTCAGCCATCTCCCACCATGTGCAGTTCCCCCTCCATCTATACCCTTTCTCACATCCGCACCTTTGCCCTTCCTGACGTGCCCAACCCCCCCCCGCCCCGCCCCCCCCCCCCCCCCCCGCCACACTTCATCTTCCTTCAGGAATCCTTCCCTGACTTCTCCTCCCACCACGGCCTCAGTGAGGTGCCCATCCTAGTTATTTTCATAGTAGCACAGACACAGTTGCCCCGAGGGACACAGGGATTAACAATTACCCGTTTCTGCACTTTTCTCCTGTTGCCTCGGCAGTGCCCACCACGGTGCCTGGTTCATGCTGAATCTTGGTGAATGCATGATCTCCCCTCACCAGCTCCTCTCCTTTGTTTGCAGGCTCAGACAAGAGTCAGGGCATGTTGGCCTTGTCCATCAGTCCCAATCGGCGATACCTCGCTATCTCCGAGACTGTGCAAGAAAAACCTGTCATCACCATTTATGAACTGTCAGCCGTTCCTTGCCGAAAGTGCAAAGTCCTTAATAATTTTGACTTCCCAGTTCAGAAGTTCATTTGCATGGCTTTTTCTCCAGACTCCGAATACCTCTTGACCCAGACCTCACCTCCAGAGTCAAACCTTGTCTATTGGCTGTGGAAAAAACAAAAAGTAATGGCCATCGTTAGAACTGATACTCAGAACAATGCTGTCTACCAGGTACCACCCAGCATGACAAGTATGGTGCAAATTATTAAAACATAGTACAAACTGTCCCTCATTGAATGCTTTCTGTGTGTCAGGAATAGTACTAATTTCTTAAAATGCATTTTAAAATTTGCCTCACAACACCATATAAGGTATGCATAATTATTGTCTCTGTTTTAAAGATGAAGGAACTGAGGCTCCAAGAACTTAGCAGGGCCAGGACTCCCTGACTCCAGGGGCTGTTTTCTTCACTTTGGCCCAGAACTGCTTTCTGGTCCCAGGTCAAGCCCAGAGGCAGGTTGATCAAATTTGCTGTCTCTCCCTGATCCTGGCCTCTTCCGGGCAGCATTGCAGGACAGTGGGAAGACTTCAGGAAGGTGGTGTGAAGTGGTAGGTCTTTAGGAAGCTGTCCATGAAATCGCACTTATGTGGGGAGCAGAAGTTTCTATCGTGGTTTGAGGGCAAAATGAAGAGGATGTGTCGGGGGGCTGGTTGGGGCCTAAGGAGGCTTTTCTTGGAGCAGTCAACCTGGTCTAGGATCTAGTGCTCAGTTTTCCAAGTGCAAGCACTCAGTTCTGTTCACGTTCAGAGATATTGGCTAGTCAGCATCTCGGGCACAGACTCTGTTATTCTCACAAGAGTCTGGCTTGTGAACCAGCATGTCACAACCAGAACACACAGCATTTATCCAGTGTATTTCCTCCCTGGTAACAGAGTCCTTGGGAGATGAAATTAGTAGTCAGAAGTTTGCTTGCTGATCATGGAATCAGAGCAAAGGCAGGTAGAGCCCGAAGATTATTTCACCCAGGTCACAGTAAGGCATGATATGGCATCCTATTCAGAGCAGGGAGCACCTCCTCTGAAACTGATCCAGGAAACATTCATTGGATGCCCGCTCTGAACCCGGCACTGGGGATACAGAGATGAAAAAGCCACAGCCCCACCAGGTGCTCACCATCCAGTGGAGGTGACAGGTTGACTGCCCATGACTGCGCATTGGGATGAGGGTAGAGATAAAGGAAGTTTAGTCCCTGACATGTGGTTCCTTCGCCCTGAACAAGGCACATAAACCTGCCAAACCCTCATTTTCTGCTTCCAGGTGAGGCTTCATTCCATTTTGCTGGCACAGAGTTTGGTGATTGTCAAGACCTACTCATCTTGCTTTTTGGCCTTTGTCAGATGACTTTTGAAGGTTTCCTAGGTTAAAGACTCATGGGCTGTACAAATATAATGGATATAGATCTGTCCTCTTGTCAAATATGGTCTTAAAATTATATGATTTAGTGATGTTTAAAAGATCCTATGAGCTACCTGGGCTAACTCGTAATTAGTAAAATGGGAAATAATGCCATCAAGTTTAGTTTTATATATCTTTTTCTTTAATTCTTTCCCATTTTACAGGTGAGCTTCAATCCCCAGAATAACGCTCAGATTTGTGTCACTGGAAATGGGATGTTTAAGCTTCTCCGTTTTGCTCAGGGAACCCTGAAGCAAACTAATTTTCAGAGGGGAGAACCCCAAAACTATCTCGCCCACACCTGGGTGTCTGATGACAAGATTGTTGTTGGCACTGATACAGGCCGGCTCTTCCTCTTTGAGTCTGGAGATCAACGCTGGGAGACAAGTATCATGGTCAGGGAGCCCACCAGCGAGATGAAGAACCTGGGGGTGATCCAGGAATCCGAGAGGTAATGGCGCCCTCTGGGCAGGAGCTCTTGGAAAAATATACTCATCATGGGAATAGCATTACACCGAAAACAGCATTCTTTAAAAATCACTCCTATCCCCTCTACCTTAAAAATCAATGCTTTTCATTTTCCCTCTGCCTTTCAAGTGTTCTTCCATATTCAAGCACAAATTAGAAAGTTATGACCGTAACCTAGATACAATCCTTTTTATTTTTATAACTAACCTCATTTTAAAAACGTTTTAGTATGACTAGTCTTCAAAACAACAGATTTTCAAAAATATGTTTTCTATTGGCTGCCTAATTTACTGAATCGATTCAATAAATGTCCAGCAAGCCCTTGCAGTGTGCAAGGCATCTTGCTAGGTGCTGGGGACACAGGTCCATAGGACCTTACAATTCAGTGGGAGGCACCAGACCAACAAGGAAGTGCAAGGAAATGTTGTCGGTCAATCTGACAAAGCATATGGGCTAAGGTAGGGGGTCAGGATAGAGCTGTCTATTTTACCTCTACTGCAACCAATAACAGTCGTATCTCACCCATATTGGAAAGTACCATTGTGTGTTCTAGACACTGCCTTAAGCACTTTTTATATATCCTCATTTGAGTCTTACCCTAAAAAGTATATATTATTATCATGCCCATTTTATAGATGAGGAAACTGAGGCTCAAAGAGGTTAAGTGCCTCACCCAGTATCACAGCACTGTTAAATGACAGGTCAGGATTCAAACCCAGACCTGTCTGACCCCAGAGCCTGAGCCCTCAACCACAATGGCACACTGTAGATGCCTCTTCCTCAGTGACTTTGGTTTCACCCATTTTCACCACCCTCCATGCCAATGACGTCTCCTTTTTTATTGTGATTATGTTGAGAACTTCCTAATAAGACCATATGCCCTCCAGTTTTCTGGGTTCACCATTCTTCAGTGGGTCCAGGGCTCCAAGAATAAAGCTCAGACTCCTGAGCCTGGCCCACATGTCCCTGCTGCTCGGACCCTTCTTTACATCTGCAGCATCAGCTCTTGCCTCTGTCTACCGCACATGCCTCGTGTACTCTCCTGCTTCTGGGCTTGGTCTGCCCCCACCCCGACCCCACTCCCCTGGACATAGACACATGCCTGACACAGTCTTCTTTGTCCTTCACATCTCAGCTGGGAGCTCTCAGCCTCTGCTCATCTCAGATAGGTGGTCCTCCTCTGTAACTGTCCTCAGAAAACCCTTGTTAGCTGCTGACTGGATGCTCCTATCCCACTCAGCCGCCCTTAACAGTCCTTGTCACATGCCCCCTAGACCATCAGCTTCTCAGGGCAGGAACTGTGTCAACTTATTTACCATTGTTTCACAGAGCTGTTAACACAGCGTAACTCCAGTAAATGAATGAACTCCAGTTATATGAATGAATGAATGAATGAATGAATGAATGAAAACATGTGTGAATGAATGAAAGAGAAACAATGGAAGGAAGGGAGGAAGGAGAAGGGAGGCAGGGAGGAAATGAAAACCTGGATTCAAATATCAGCTCTTGGGACTTCCCTGGTGGTCTAGCAGTTAGGACTCGACGCTTCCACTGCAGGGAGCACAGGTTCAATCCCTGGTCGGGGAACTAAGATCCCACATGCCTTGCAACATGGCCAAAACAAAAACCAAAACAAAACAAAACAAACAACAAAGAAAAACAAGTCTCAGCTCTTCCCCTTACTAATTTTGTGATCTTGGAAACAACCCCTCTGAGCCACTTTTTTCCTTCCAAACAACAAAATGAATATGATAATAACAACGAAAACAGTGACCACACAGGTTTGTGAGACTTCCACATAAATGCATAACTTTCCATCTTTCATGGAGCTCGGGTAGCATTCCCAGCCAAAGGGGAGCATTTGGGCCATGGGAAAGGGGCTCACACTAGTTTCGCCCACACCCAAGGACAGCCCTTCTTTCTCATCCCTAGCAGGATTCATCTCCTTGGAATCGTCTCTGTTATCTTTACATGCTATCTTCTTTTCCAGCCTGATCGAATTTCCAACAATCACCTCCCCAGTCCCTTCCTGCAAGCAGGTCGTGATGGCCAGCAGCCACCACCAGCTGTCCCTGCCCCAGGTGTCTGCCATCGCACCCTATTCCAAGGGATTTGCCTGCTCTGCTGGGCCAGGGAGAGTTCTACTCTTTGAGAAGATGGGAGAAAAGGAGTTTTACCGTGAGAGCAGGGAAATCCGGGTAAGGAGGGGAGGGAGAAGCAATACTGGGGTCCAACTGGCATTTGTTCTCGGCAGCAGAGCACTGACAGGGCGTCTGGTGTGGGGAGAGGGGCTGAGGGCTAAGCCATTTGTCCTGAGGGGAGTTTTAGGATGGGTTGCACAGAATTGGGGTATAGAATTAGGGAGATCTGGATCTGACTCCTGGGAGAGAGCTTTGGCAAATTCTGTTTTCTCTTTGAAGTTCAGTGTTCCCATAATGTATTGTATATTGATATTTAATGTCAAGAAAACTACCTGGTACACAGCAAGCATTCAGTAAATATTTGGGGAATAAGTGATACAAACGGTTGTGGAGAGAGAGCTTATCTGGTTGGGGAAGAACCAGGAAGGCTTCAAGGTGTTTGAGGATAATCTTTGAGGAAGGGTCGTAGAGGATGGATAACATTTGACAGGAAGAAACAGATCAGGAATTCCAGGTGAAAGGAACAAAATTAAGCAAAGGCATCACTGACAGGGAGCAGGTGGTGTGTTTGTGAGACATCTGTTGCCCAGTGGAGGGACCTGAAGTCACTTGAAGGGAAAAAGAGGAGCTAAGGCTGGTGAAAGATGGCAAAGCCAGCCCGAGGAGTGTGTATGTAAATCGGCAGGCATCCTGTTTTCAGTGAAGAAGCATTATGCTTCAGAAAAGTAACCTGCCTGTGATGCATGGTGCGGGCGATCTGGGGGCATTGGATATGAAGTGGTTAAATACACAATGAATGAGTTAGACTTGACTCTGAGGTTTACTGGCTGAGTGACTTCACATGAGTTGCTGAATCTAGCAAATCTGTGTCTCTTCAGTAAGGAAATAGCCTATCCCTTGTGGTTATCAAAAGAATTAAACCACATCTCTGTAACCACTGATGCAGTGCCTGTGCTTAATAAATGATACTAGTTATTATTGCCACCGTTAGGAATCAGTTCTGAGGCTTTTTTGTTACTGAAGCAAAAAGGCAGTGGGGTCTAGGATCACAGCAGTGGGAAGCAGAAAGAGCCTTTGTGAAGGTTAAGTCTGTAGGACGTTCCCTGAGCAGATGCGGGAGGCCAGAGATAAGGAGCTCTCAGGGAAGATGCCCAGGCTCTGTGCTGGATGCTGGGAAAGGATGCCACGGCCCGAAAACTGGAGGTGAGAGCAAGGTGGGTGGGGACTCGGGGGGACCACTGTGAGTTTACTTTGCCTGTAAAGCAGGTCATTCTTTTGTGTGTTTATTCATTTAACAAATATTTATTGAGTGTTTACTATGTGCCAGGCTCTATGCTCGGGGCTGGGATACAGATGAGAAGTAACCACACTAAGACTTGCCCTTAGAGCTCAGTCAACAAGTAAACAAACAAATATGAACAGATTGTTGGATGAGATCAATTCTGTGAAGAAACTAAAGCCAGGAAAGGACAGGGTGCGAGAGGGGCTTCTGTTCTAGAGAGAGTGACCTGGGGAGGCCTCGCTGAGGGATGTTGACATTTGACCAGAGACAAGGATAAAGTGAAGCAGTTGGATATGTGGTTTAGACCTTGGGAGTGAGATCGATATATCCACCACACACACACACACACCCATAGTGCTTGGCTTGTATCTGGCACATAGTCAATGCTTTATTTTCACTATTTTAAGTATTTATTATTGTAATTACTTTACTACTATTGTTTTCACTGAACCCTTATATTAGGTAAAATCACTGAGAGAGAAAATATAAAGCCAAAAAGAGAACTGAGGACAAAACTTAGCATTTCCTAATTTCAAGACCGAGACAGGATGAGAATCCAGCAGGGCACTGAGAAGGTGTGGTCCTTCACTCATTCAGTCAACAAACGTCCGTCGTGCAGCTATCACGGGCCAGGCTCTGTGGTGTGGCCTGCGGTGGGTGAATCAGACATGGGCGCTTCCCTCGTGGACCTCACTGTCTGGGGGAGGACCGTGAGGCCACACTGCACAGTCACTGAGCGCCTGCTATGTGTCACGCACTGCTCCACGCACCAGGAGACAGGCGTGGGGACAGATGCAGTCCTCGGTCTGCGGGCTCCCATTCTACTTTACACAGTGTGATGCGTGTGACAGCAGAGGGAACCCTGGGTGCTGTGGGCACATGGAGGGAACATCAGGGCCCACTCAGCCCAGGGTGGTCAGGGAGGGCTTCCCAGAGCCCTTGCTGTTCTGGCGAGGCAGGGAGTGTAGACTTCATGAGGACGGCTTAGGGGGTACATAGGAAGACAGGACTCCAGGCAGGGGCAGGGCAGCACAGGAGGCCAGGGCCTTCTAGGGAGGAAGGTGCCAAGGTCACTGCTGCAGGCTCTAGAAAAGCCTAGAAGATGAGGGCTGAGCAGGGGCATCAGGCTTTGGTGATATTTATGAGAACAGTTTCAGTAAATGATGCGGTGGAAGCCACATTAGAAGGAATTAAGAACGGAGTGGGTGGTAGGGAAGTGGAGATGGTACGTGTAGACCAGCCTTTCAATAAGTTTGGTTGTTAGTGGAAGGAGCGAAATAGCAGGGAAAAGGAAATCTAGTTTCATAATGTCCACGAGGAACTCCCGGCCCCCTGAGACCGCTGCAGAAGCTGTGTGACCCCTTCTCTTCTTTCTGCCCTGTCACCCACTCCACGTGGTAGAAGGGCTGCCACCTTCCCCTCTACTGCCCTGGAGCACACACTGTGTACCTGGTGCAGGTGGGCGCCCACACTGGGCTCCCAACAGCTGGGCGGGAGTCGGGGTTAGACTAACGCTGGTTGTGCGGGGGAGATCTCAAACTGAGATGTACAGATGGATCAGTTTCACCTGTGCTGCTGCCTTATTATTCAGCCACTAATCACTTAAAGGTGAGTAGGAAATCCACAGAAACGGAGGCCCCTCAAGCCCTCCCTTCTCCACATCTGAGGAGGATCCAGGAAGCATGGTCAGGAGTCTATGAGCTACAGTATCTGAGACAATCTGAAAGCCCGAGGACACCCTGACAATGTGAGGGCATTGCTGACCGCTGTTCTGTGTCTTGGGCAGATTCCTGTGGACCCACAGAGCAATGACCCGAGTCAGTCAGACAAACAGGACGTGCTCTGCATGTGCTTCAGCCCCTCCGAGGAAACGCTGATCGCCAGCACCAGCAAGAACCAGCTCTACAGCTTCACCATGTCCCTGACGGAGATCAGCAAGGTGAGTCTCCCAGCAGCGCTTCCTTCCAACCCGGGGACTGGTCACCATGTGGGAAATTTTTAATCCAATTCCTGAGTGCAGACTCACTCACCACTTCATAACAGAGCAAAAGAAACTCAGATTTCAAGTTGTCCATGTAAGGAGCGCTCCGATACCCTGGGGAGGGGTGCCCGGGAATGTGATTGCTGCAGCCTCTTTGGAGAACACCCTGGAGACGTCTCTCAGATTTAAATTGTACCTGTCTTTAACCCAGCAAGCAAGTGTACTTCAGGTATTTAATGTACGGCTAGACCTGCTTCTGTGCACAGAGATGTATATATGTAAAGGTTTATCATTGCTTTTTGTTTTTAAATAACAAAGGAAGCCAGTATGAATACACTGCAGACATTGCAACAAAACGGTATTAAAGATAAAAAGGATCACTTTGTACTTATAAAAGGTTCACTTCATCAAGCAGACATTAGTTTTAAATTTGTATGCACCTAATAGCATGGACTCAAAATATATCCAGCAAACTTTGGCAGAACAACAAGGAAAATAAACCACCTACAATCATAAGAGATTTTAATATATCTTTCTCAGTAGTGGTGGTTTTCTAAATAACAGCTGTATTGAGTTATAATTCATTATACAATTCACTTATTTAAAGTGTACAATACAATGGTTTTTAGTATATTCACAGAGTTGTGCAGCCATTACCTCCATCAATTTTAGAATACTTTCATCCTTAAAAAAAAATGCCCTTTACCTATTATGCTCCCACCATCCCATCTGCCTCCCTCCCAGCTGTAGCCAAGCACTACTGTCTTGTGTGTGTATAGATTTGCCTTTTCTGAACATTGTATACCAATATGTGGACTCTTGGGACTGGCTTCTTTCACTTAGCACAATGTTTTTAAGTTTCATCCATGTGGTAGCATGTATCAGTACTCCACTCCTTTTTTATTTTTGGCTGTGTCGGGCCATTGAGGCGTGCAGGATCTTTCGTTGCGGTGCTTGGCATGCAGGATCTTTTGTTGCGGCACTTGGGCTTTTCTCTAGTTGTGGCATGTGGGTTTTCCCTCTCTAATTCTGTCGTGCAGGCTCCAGGGCACGTGGGCGCTGAAGTTTGCGGCATGTAGACTCTCTCCTTGAGGTGCGTGAGCTCAGTAGTTGGGCTTAGTTGCCTCACAGCATGTGGGATCTTAGGTCCCCAATCAGGGGTTGAACCTGCGTCCCCTGCATTGGAAGGCAGATTCTTTACCACTGGACCACCAGGAAGTCCCTTGCACTCCATTCCTTTTCATGGCCAAATAATATTCCATTGCATGGCTGTACCACTTTTGTTGGTCTAATCATCAGTTGATGAACATTTGGGCTATTTCTACCTTTTAGATATTATAAATACTGCTGCTATAAACACCTATGTACAAGTTTCTCTGTAGACATATGTTTTTATCCTTCTGGGTGTATACCTAGGAGTGGAATTCCTGGGTCATGTAGTAACTCAATATTTAAGGAACTGCCAGATAGTTTTCCAAGGTGCTGCACCATTTATATTACTATCAGCTGTGTACGAGTGTTCTCATTTCCCTCTATTTTTGCCAACATTTGTTCTTATCTGATTTTTAAATTACACTCACTCCCTCCTGCAAGAGCACCGGAATCACAACTAACTGCTGAACAATCATCAACAGGAAGACACTGGAACTCACCAAAAAAAGATACCCCACATCCAAAGACAAAGGAGAAGCCACAGTGAGATGGTAGGAGGGGTGCAATCACAATAAAATCAAATCCCATAACTGCTGGGTGGGTGACTCACAAACTAGAGAACACTTATACCACAGCAGTCCACCTATTGGAGTGAAGGTTCTGAGCTACACGTCAGGCTTCCCAACCTGAGGGTCCGACAATGGGAGGAGGAATTCCTAGAGAATCAGACTTCGAAGCCTAGCAGGATTTGATTGCAGGACTTCAACAGGACTGGGGGAAACAGAGACTCCACTCTTGGAGGGCACACACAAAGTAGTGTGTGCATCGGAACCCACGGGAAGGAGCAGTGACCCCACAGGAGACTGAATCAGACCTACCAGCTAGTGTTGGAGGGTCTCCTGAAGAAGTGGGGGGTGGCTCTGTCTCACCGTGAGGACAAGGACACTGGCAGCAGAAGTTCTGGGAAGTACTCCTTGGTGTGAGCCCTCCCAGAGTCCGCAATTAGCCCCACCAAAGAGCCTGGGTAGGCTCCAGTGTTGGGTCTCCTCAGGCTAAACAACCAACAGGGAGGGAACCCAGCCCCACCCATTAGCAGACAAGTGGATTAAAGTTTTACTGAGCTCTGCCCACCAGAGCAACAGCCAGCTCTACCCACCACCACTCCCTTCCAAGAGGAAACTTGCACAATCCTCTTAGATAGCCTCATCCACCAGAAGACAAATAGCAGAAGTAAGAAGAGCTACAATCCTGCAGCCTGTGGAACAAAAACCACATTCACAGAAAGATAGACAAGATGGAAAGGCAGAGAGCTATGTACCAGATGAAGGAACAAGATAAAACCCCAGAAAAACAACTAAATGAAGTGGAGGTAGGCAACCTTCCAGAAAAAGAATTCAGAATAATGATAGTGAAGATGATCCAGGACCTCAGAAAAAGAATGGAGGCAAAGACCGAGAAGATGCAAGAAATGTTTAACAAAGACTTAGAAGAATTAAAGAACAAACAAACAGAGATGAACAATACAATAACTGAAATGAAAACTACACTAGAAGGAATCAATAGCAGAATAACTGAGGCAGAAGAACAGATAAGTGACCAGGAAGACAGAATGGTGGAATTCACTTCTGTGGAACAGACTAAAGAAAAAAGAATGAAAAGAAATGAAGACAGCCTAAGAGACCTCTGGGACATTAAAGGCAACAACGTTCACATTATAGAGGTCCCAGAAGGAGAAGAGAGAGAGAAAGGACCCGAGAAAATACTTGAAGAGATTATAGTTTAAAACTTCCCTAACATGGGAAAGGAAATAGCCACCCAAGTCCAGGAAGTGCAGAGAGCCCCATACAGGATAAACCCAGGGAGAAACACGCCGAGACACATAGTAATCAAACTGGCAAAAATTAAAGAGAGAAGAATTATTGAAAGCAGCAAGGGAAAAATGACAAATAACATACAAGGGAACTCCCATAAGGTTAACAGCTGATTTCTCAGCAGAAACTCTACAAGCCAGAAGGGAGTGGCATGACATATTTAAAGTGATGAAAGGGAAGAACCTACAACCAAGACTACTCTACCAGGCAAGGATCTCATTCAGATTCGAGGGAGAAATCAAAAGCTTTACAGACAAGCAAAAGCTAAGAGGATTCAGCACCACCAAACCAGCTCTACAACAAATGCTAAAGGAACTTCTCCAAGTGGGAAACACAAGAAAAGAAAAGGACCTACAAAAACAAACCCAAAACAATTAACAAAATGGTCATAGGAACATACATATCCATAATTACCTTAAACGTGTATGGATTAAATGCTCCAACCAGAAGACACAGGCTTGCTGAATGGATACAAAAACAAGACCCATATATATGCTGTCTACAAGAGATGCACTTCAGACCTAGGGACATATACAGACTGAAAGTGAGGGGACGGAAAAAGATATTCCATGCAAATGGAAATCAAAAGAAAGCTGGAGTAGCAATACTCATATAAGACAAAATGGACTTTCAAATAAAGAATGTTACAAGAGACAAGGAAGGACACTAGATAATGATCAAGGGATCAATCCAAGAAGGATATAACAATTATAAATATATATGCACCCAACGTAGGAGCACCTTAATACATAAGGCAAATGCTAACAACTATAAAAGAAGAAATTGACAGTAACACAATAATAGTGGGGGACTTTTAACACCTCGCTTACCCCAATGGACAGATCATCCAAACAGAAAATTAATAAGGAAACACAAGCTTTAAATGACACAACAGACCAGAGAGATTTAATTGATATTTATAGGACATTCCTTCCAAAAACAGCAGATTACACTTTCTTCTCAAGTGCAAATGGAACATTCTCCAGGGTAGATCATATCTTGGGTCATGAATCAAGCCTCAGTAAATTTAAGAAAATTGAAATCATATCAAGCATCTTTTCTGACCACAACGCTATGAGATTAGAAATCAATTACAGGGGAAAAAACACAAACACATGGAGGTTAAACAATATGTTAGTAAATAACCAAGAGATCACTGAAGAAATCAGAGGAAGTCAAAAAACACCTAGAGACAAATGACAATGAAAACACGACAATCCAAAACGTATGGGATGCAGCAAAAGCAGTTCTAAGAGGGAGGTTTATAGCAATACAGTCCTACCTCAGGATACAACAAACATCTCAAATAAACAATCTAACATTACAGCTAAAGGAACTAGAGAAAAAAGAACAAACAAAACCCAAAGTTAGTAGAAGGAAAGAAATCATAAAGATCAGAGCACAAATAAATGAAAGAGAAACAAAGAAAACAATAGCAAAGATCAATAAAACTAAAAGTTGGTTTTCTGAGAAGATAAACAAAATTGATAAACCATTAGCCAGACTCATCAAAAAAAGAGGGAGAGGACTCAAATCAATAAAATTAGAAATGAAAAAGGAGAAGTTACAACAGACACTGCAGAAATACAAAGCATCCTAAGAGACTACTACAAGCAACTCTATGCCAATAAAATGGACAACCTGGAAGAAATGGACAAATTCTTAGAAAGGTATAACCTTCCAAGACTGAACCAGGAAGAAATAGAAAATATGAACAGACCAATCACAAGTAATGAAATTGAAACTGTGATTAAAAATCTTCCAACAGGGCTTCCCTGGTGGCGCAGTGGTTGAGAGTCTGCCTGCCAATACAGGGGACACGGGTTTGTGCCCCGGTCCGGGAAGATCCCACATGCCGCGGAGTGGCTGGGCCCGTGAGCCATGGCCGCTGAGCCTGCGCGTCCAGAGCCTGTGCTCCGCAACGGGAGAGGCCACAACAGTGAGAGGCCCACGTACCGCAAAAAAAAAAAAAAAACTTTTCGAGGAAAACATAGGAAGAACACTCTTTGACATAAATCACAGCAAGATCTTTTTTGATCCACCTCCTCGAGTAATGGAAGTAAAAACAAAAATAAACAAATGGGACCTAATGAAACTTAAAAGTTTTTGCACAGCAAAGGAAACTACAAAGAAGACGAAAAGACAACCCTCAGAATGGGAGAAAATATTTGCCAACGAATCAATGGACAAAGGATTAATGTCCAAAATATATAAACAGCTCATGCAGCTCAATATTAAGAAAACAAACAACCCAATACAAAAATGGGCAGAAGACCTATATAGACGTTTCTCCAAAAAAGACATACAGATGACCGAGAAGCTCATGAAAAGATGCTCAACATCACTGATTATTAGAGAAATGCAAATCAAAACTACAGTGAGGTATCACCTCACATCAGTTGGAATGGCCATCATCAGAAAATCTACCAACAACAAATGTTGGAGAGGATGTGGAGAACAGGGAACCCTCTTGCATTGTTGGTGGGAATGTAAATTGATACAGCCACTATGGAGAACAGTATGGAGGTTCCTTAAAAAACTAAAAATAGAATTACCATATGACCCAGCAATCCCACTACTAGGCATATACCCAGAGAAAACCATAATTCAAAAAGACACATGCACCCCAATGTTCACTGCAGCACTAGTTACAATAGCCAGGACATGGAAGCCACCTAAATGCCCATCGACAGACGAATGGATAAAGAAGATGTGGTACATATATACAATGCAATATTACTCAGTCATAAAAAGGAATGAAATTGGGTCATTTGTACAGACGTGGATGGATCTAGAGACTGTCATACAGAGTGAAGTAAATCAGAAAGAGAAAAACAAATATCGTATATTAACACATATATGTGGAACCTAGAAAAATGGTACAGATGAACTGGTTTGCAGGGCAGAAATTGAGACACAGATGTAGAGAACAAACATATGGACACCAAGGAGGGAAAGTGGCAGGGGGTGGGGGGTGCTGGTGGGATGAATTGGGAGATTGGGATTGACATGTATACACTAATATGTATAAAATGGATAACTAATAAGAACCTGCTGTATAAAAAAATAAATAAAATTAAATTTAAAAAAATTACATTCATAATGGATGTTGCTCTGTAGTTTTCTTGTGATGCCTTTATCTGCTTCTGGTATCCAGGTAATGCTGGCCTCATAGAATGAGGTGCAGAGACATGGCAGAAAAGAGAGAATTGCTTTTGTTTTAACATAACAGGGATTTGAGTGTACTTAAAAGCTTGTCGGCTAATATATAAGTCATTATGTTGTATACCCCAAACTAAGACATTTTTATCATTTCACCTGGGGGGACTTCATTCACAAGGACTTAGAAAGGACTAATTTGATGGCTGGATCTCCAGTCTGTCTACTTTCTGTGTGTGGAGGGGTGAGCTCATTGCATAGAGCTTTTCTCCCTCCTGGTGGGCAGGGCCTCTCAGAAGGAGGGCTGCGTGGGGAGGAGAGAACTAGACCAGAGAGTGGGGCCTTCTGTGGAGGGGAGTGTTTCCACTCTCTCTCCCAGGCTGGAAAAGTTTCCTGCCTGTCTCTGCATGTACACTCTGCCCTCCAGCCCCTGAATTATATTCTGTTTGGCTGCCAGAGTGATCTTTTCAAATCCCAGACATGGTTATCACAAAATACACATCCTCCACCGCCTCCACCGTCATCACAGCTGCAATCCTTCATTGGCTTCCTGGTGCTCTGAGAAGAACGGAACTCGGTGCATAGGGCTGGGCAATGTCTGGCCCAGGCTGCCCTCTGCAGCCCCATCCCATCATTCCACCTGATAGGACTGGCCTTTCTGATCACCATGAGTCTGCATGTTCCCTCTGCCAAAAGGCTTCAGTATGCGCCTACCTCTGCCTGGGGCACTCTTATACTGTCCCCTTCCCCACACTAGTTCTTGCTCATCCTTCAGGGGGAAAAAAAAAAAGCTAGTAGAAATGTACTAGTAGAGACAGCGAGATTGAAGATGTTGGAGAAAGAAGGGGAAGCAGATGGAGAAGAATGGGAATAATCTGTGCCTACCCCCACCCCAGCCCAGCACCTCTTTCTGACAGTAGAGAAGGGAAGCATCTGAATTTGAGGGCATTTCCAGCTCAGCCTTTGCCTTGGCTTGTGAACAAAGTATGTACACCTCATTAAACTCCCCAGTCATCACCCCTCAGGTGTCCCACGTGTAATGTCTCTGGTGACAGACACCTGGAATCTACACAAGCAGTGCAATAGGATACATTTTAACTTAAAATCATTCACCCAACTCTCCTTGCTGCTGCTTGTGGAGTAACATAGTCTCTCTGCAGAGGAATTTGGGAGTTCTCATTAAGATCTTGAAAATCATTCACACCATTTTGCCCTGTATTCCACTTCTAGAAATACATCTGTTGTGTGGGTCCCAACCTATTTTTTTTTTTTTTTTTTTTTCTTTTTGCTGTATGCGGGCCTCTCACTGTTGTGGCCTCTCCCGTTGCGGAGCACAGGCTCCGGATGCGCAGGCCCAGCGGCCATGGCTCACGGGCCCAGCTGCTCCGCGGCATATGGGATCCTCCCAGACCGGGGCACGAACCCGTATCCCCTGCATCGGCAGGCGGACTCTCAACCACTGCGCCACCAGGGAGGCCCCCAACCTATTGATGGTGATGCCATCAGCTAGAAATGCCGGAGGCACTCCCCGGGGGCTGTATTACTCCTAGCAAAGGCCCTACATACACTCCCCCAACCAGGGCCAATGCTGTGGCCTGACTGGCCCTTTGGTTCTTATTGTGATTGTAGGATGTACATAATCAAAAACCATCAGGGAACTCTGAGGAACAAGATTTCTTACTCACAGGTCCTGGAGGGTACAGAGCAAGCCCAAGGGCCACACAGTGAGGCCATGGGTGAAGAGAGAGGTGGACCTGGGGCTCTGCACTTATTAAGGTTTGAAGGTGGGGTGTCTAGGGTTTTGCGAGTTCACTATTTATTTAATGGTCATTTAGCCATGAGAGTGAGAATTAGGGCACAGAAAGAGAAAAGTGGGGTCACTCAAGAAGTCAGTTATTTAAGTTATCCAGGACTTCCTGCAAAAGGGGTCTTCAAGGGTGAGGATGGCTTAATTCCTTGGCAGATTATTTGGCTGGTAGCTGTGTCATACAACTGGCAATATGTTTATTCAAGATGGATGTCCTTTGAAATAGATGCCTTGAGACTCAAAAGCTTAACGTCAGGCACTTACCCTACAGTATCTAAGGAAGTAATCAGAGAGGAACACAGACTTACATGTAAGAATATTTAGTCTAGTGTTACCCCTAACTAACAAAAATCAGAGACCACTTAAATATTCCTGTAGTAGAAGGATAGATAAATTAAATTCTGGTATATTCACAGAATAAAATACTTTATTGCCATTAAAATGATGTTTTAAAATAATAATGGTATAGGAAAATATGCATAATGTTAAAGCAGTTTGCCCACAGCCTGATTTCTATGCATCTGGGCTAATTAACATCCATAAGTAGTAATGAGAGCTGGAGTGCATTACCAGCCTTTTGCTTCCTCTGCCCGATCTCATTCTGTATGATTTCTCCAGGGGGAGCCTGCCCACTTTGAGTATCTGATGTACCCGTTACACTCAGCATCCATCACCGGTCTAGCTACTTGCATCCGCAAACCCCTCATTGCCACCTGCTCTGTGGATCGGTCTGTTCGCATCTGGAATTACGAATCAAAGTAAGGAATGAAAGGCTTTGCTACTGTGATATGCACGATTTCAGTTGTTAAATTTTCCATGCGAATTATTTTAATTAGAGGTTTGAAATTTTAATTACTTAGAAGCTTTCAGTTGGAAAAGTTTTTTTTTAATCAAGTCAGTCAGTCAAACTACCTTATTCTCTTTACTTTTCACTCTTGCATGAGCTAGAAAATCACTTTATACTTTATTCAGTGCTTGCTACGTGCCAGACACCATGCTTGGCACGTGGGACATAAAGAAACATCCCAATACCTCCCGTCCTTACATACCCTCCTGTGTCCTTCTAGCTTTCCTATCCCCTCACCCCCACTAGACCTGCTTTTTGTCCCACAGAGCTCCCCAGACCATTGATTCGCCCTTTGAATCCAGATCACTGCCCCAACCACCTTCAGCTCCCAGTGATTTTATCCTCCTGGCATAGCTTCCTTGAGAATCTCCAGCCTAGATTGGCCCCATAACGTAACTTCTTTGCTCTTGTATATAGCTGCTGGGGCTGCTGGAAAAAAAATTGTGCAATAATTCTGATTTGGAAATCTAAATGGAGCTGTGCCTTCAACATCTCTAGACAACCCCATATTCAGTCCCCCTACTTGCCATACTCATTGCTGGACACTATCCTCAAGTAACCAAAATCTAGAAAAAGAGGCACCAATAATTGCAAGTACTAAAGTATCTCAAACGCTAGGATAAAAATATGTACCAGATACAATGGAGGACTTGAGGAACTCAGTGGGCTAGACTTATATTCAATAATTTATCTTTTTCACAGCACCCTGGAACTATTTAAGGAATACCAAGAAGAAGCTTATACAATCAGCCTTCACCCGTCTGGACACTACATTGTAGTAGGGTTTGCTGACAAACTACGCCTTATGAATCTACTCATTGATGATATACGTTCTTTCAAAGAATACTCTGTCAGAGGGTGCAAAGAGGTAAGAACTCCTGGAGATAAAGGCCCAGTTTCTTGGAAAGCCAGAGTTGAAATATCAAGAACTAGCACAACTGGGGAGGTAGGACCAGACTGTCTTAGAGAATTCTGGTGGCTTAAAAAGAAATCCAATTCTCCCACCAAACTTATTGAGTATGTTGGTTCTATCCTCTTTCTTTTATGCCCACCAAAATATATCACTGAAACAAACCATGTGAGATCTCACCTGTGATCAGTCCTCTCTGTGACTGTGGAGTAATTTTTTTTTAAAGCATTAAAAAGAAAGTTATCACAGAATCGGAGTCACAGCTAGGAATGCGAGTTTGGCGATTGGGAGGGGCCAGGGAAAATGAGCAACAGGGAGAGACAATAGCCCATCAGATTTCCCCCTGAGATGACTTGTGGAATCAAAACAGTGATTTGAGGAATTGCTCCCCTGTTCTGAAACTTCTTCTGCAGACAAAATGAGTGTTCTATTCTCTGATCCAAGCACCTTCATGATTCGTGCACATGGTAGTGTCAGCATCTTGGCCAATATGAGCTACAGGAATAGTGAAAGTGAAGATGTCAGCCACTTCTCAGTCCTATTTGCACCTTTCCCTGATTCCCAGTCCTACGCAGGGTTTCACCCTGAGCTCAACTGTAACCTCCAGATAGACTACTCTGTCTTTCATTCTTGCTCTCTTCCTGTATTTCCTGGTAGTGTTGCTTTAGCAATGGAGGTCACCTGTTTGCTGCAGTCAATGGGAATGTGATTCACATTTTTTCCACCACCAGCCTGGAGAACGTCTCGAATCTGAAAGGACACACAGGGAAGGTAAGTGAGTGCACAGTGTCCAAGGAAACAAGGACACAGAGCCAAGCATCATGCTAGCCAACGGGGTATAAGTGAACAAAAGAGAAGTGATTCCTTTCCCTTGAAGGTCCCTGTCTAGTTGGGGGAAATGACAATAAAACAAATGCACAGACAGATTTAAGTACTAACTGTAGTAAACTCAGTGAAAGAAAAATATGGGTTGTTATGCGAGGAAGTGATGAGGAGTGGGCATGATGAGGGAAACTGGGACGTTCACAAAGGCTTGGTCCTAAGGAGTGGGTCGGAATTAATCAGACAGAGCTGGCGGGGAAAATCATTGCAGATAGAGATCCAAAGACCCTGGGCTTCCCTGGTGGTACAGTGGTTAAGAATCCGCCTGCCAATGCAGGGGACATGGGTTCAAGCCCTGGTCCAGGAAGATCCCACATGCCGCAGAGCAACCAAGCCCGTGTGCCACAGCTACTGAGCCTGTGCTCTAGAGGCCGTGAGCCACAACTACTGAGCCCATGAGCCACAACTACTGAAGCCTGCATGCCACAACTACTGAAGCCTGCACACCACAACTACTGAGCCTGCGTGCCTAGAGCCCATGCTCCGCAACAAGAGAAGCCACCACAATGAGAGCCCACGCACTGCAACCAAGAGTAGCCTCCTCTCACCGCAACCAGAGAAAAGCCAATGTGCAGCAACAAAGACTCAAAGCAGCCTAAATAAATAAATAAATAAACAAAGACCCTGAGATGGGAGATTTCTAAGGGTATAGGAGGAACCATCTGTGAGGCTGAAGCATAGGTATCAGGAATGAAAATGAGATTGGTGAGGTTAGCAGCAACCCAAGTTCATGGAACCTTGTTCATGGAACCTTGTAGGCCTTTTAAGGATTTTATACTTTATCCCTCCTGTTCCATAAAATCATTGAAGACTTTTAGGACAAGAAATGATGTGACCATATTTGCATTTTAAAAGAGTACTTTGGCTGCAGAATAAAGATTGTATTGAAAAGGACGAGGATGGAAATGGTAAGGAGATTGTCATCTACATGATAAATGATTAGTATTTTAGACCAGTATGGAGGTGGTACCAATAGGAAGAAGTGGATGGATTCAAAAGATATTTAGGAAGTAAAACCAGTAGTTCCTGAAGATAAAGTAGATATGGAGCATGCAGAGGTGGTACCAATAGGAAGAAGTGGATGGATTCAAAAGATATTTAGGAAGTAAAACCAGTAGTTCCTGAAGATAAAGTAGATATGAAGCATGCAGAAAAGGGAGAGACTAAAGATTGAAAGGGTAAGAAGTCAGCAGATGAATTTGGAGAGAACAAACAATGGGAAAAGAAAAGCATTCTAAGCAGCAGGGTGTGTTGTAGATGAAGGAATGGGAGTATAGAATAAGATGGTGGTTTGTGGTTTATAGGGCACATTTAAGGAGTGATAGAAGGAGGAGCTGGAGAAGTTTGCTGCACCATGGAGTGTGTATGCCATGCCAAGGAATTGAACATTAGTCTGTAGGTGATGAGAAACAATTGGAAGGATTTAAGAAAGGAAGTAATGGTATCAGAAAGATAATTCTCCAAACAGTATTGAGGATGGATTAGAAGGGAGGGAAGTTGGAGTGAAGGAGATCAGCTAGGAAATGAGGGTGAAAGAGGAGCTAGGAACTAAACCATGGCTTTAGTAGTAGGGACAGAGAGAAAAAAGATATTAAGCTCCATTTTGGACACGTTATGTTTGATGTGTCCTGGAGTGTGATATATGAGTGCAGAGGTCAGAAAGAAGTCAAGGCTAAAAATTCCAATTCAGGGGATTAGGTGGTAGTCAGTAGACATCAGAGGCATAGATTAGATCACCAGGGGCTCATGCGGAATCTGAGATCTTGAGCAGGAGATGAGTGACCAACATTTAAGGGACTGGTAAAGAAGAGAGAGACTGCAGATGAAGTACAAAGAGAACCTGGAATCGAGGAATTGTATCAAAGAAGCCAGGGAACTGGTTTCCAAAGGGATAAAGTAGTCAGTGGTATTAAATGTCAGAGAGTGGGATGTGAATACTAAAAAGTGACCACTGAGTTTAGCAATTAACAGGTCATAAGCAAAAGTGCTGTTAAGCACAAGCAGTACTGAGAGTTGCTGTGTTTCCTCAGCTCCAACAGTGTGACTGTGGAGATGCAGAGGAAAGCACACCAGGTGAATGTGACGCTCTTTCCAGGACCATGCACACCCCCATAGGAAGCCCTACCTCACCAACCCAGGAGAGCAGCCATGTTTCATCACTTTACAAGAATTTATAACACTTGTCTCCAACCAGGGATATATGTTAGGCTTACATGTGTAATACTGCAAGAAAAAACAAAAGAAAATATAGATGGAGCATGCAGCTAAAGCCACGCATACAGGGAAATTTATAACATTAAATACATGTATTGGAAAAGTGAAAAAGATGAAAGTCAGTGATATAACCATCCAGCTCAATAAATTAGAAATAGAACAGCAAATTAATTCAAAGAAAACAAAAGAAAGGACATCATCAGGATAAGAGCAGGAGTTAATGAAACAGAGAACATTCATACAATAGAAGATCATCAAAGCCAAAACTTGATTTTTAAAAAATTTTTATCTTTTTAACATGTTTATTGGAGTATAATTGCTTTACAGTGGTGTGTTAGTTTCTGCTGTATAACAAAGTGAATCAGCTATACATATACATACATCCCCATATCCCCTCCCTCTTGCGTCTCCCCTCCCACCCTCCCTATCCCACCCCTCTAGGTGGTCAGAGAGCACTGAGCTGATCTCCCTGTGCTATACGGCTGCTTCCCACTAGCTATCTGTTTTACATTTGGTAGTATATATATGTCCATGCCACTCTCACTTCTTCCCAGCTTACCCTTCCCCCTCCCCATGTCCTCAAGTCCATTCTCTATGTCTGAGTCTTTATTCCTGTACTGCCCCTATGTTCTTCAGAACCTTTTTTTTTAGATTCCATATATATGTGTTAGCATACGGTATTTGTTTTTCTCTTTCTGACTTACTTCACTCTGTATGACAGACTCTAGGTCCATCTACCTCACTACAAATAACTCAATTTTGTTTCTTTTTATGGCTGAGTAATATTCCATAGTATATATGTGCCACATCTTCTTTATCCATTCATCTGTCGATGGACACTTAGGTTGCTTCCATGTCCTGACTATTGTAAATAGAGCTGCAATGAACATTGTGGTATGTGACAAAACTTGATTTTTTGAAAACACAAAATGCACAAACCTTTAGCACAGCTGATTAAGGGGAAAAAAAGATAGAGAGAAGATATAAGTAACCAATGTGAGGAATGAAAAGGGGATATCAGTACAGGTCCTATAGACATTAAAAAAGATCATAAGAAGATATTATGAACAACTTATGCAAATAAATGTGAATACATAGACGAACTGACAAATTCCTAGAAAAATTGAATCTGTAATTTAAAACCTTCTGACAAAGAAAACTATCACTGGAGAAGTATATCAAATTTTAAGAAAAACATGACACTAATCTTGAAAAAACTCTTCTAGAGAATTAAAAAAAAAAAAGAACAAATACTTCCAACTTTGTTCTAGGAGGTCAGCATAATTGTGATACCTGTCAAAGACATCACAAGAAAGGAAAATGATAAGCCAGTCTTTTGTATGAACATAAAAAGTCCTACATAAATTATTATCAAACCAATCAAGCAATATATTAAAAGGATAATACAGCATGACCATGTTGATTTATTCCAGGAATGCAAGGTTATTTTAGATTTTGAAATCAATTAGTGAATACCACATTAACATAGTAAGGATAAAAAAGCATATGCTTATCTCTATAAATCCAGATATAATAAAAATCTATACCATTAACATGCATTCATGATTTTAAAAAACAAACTAAAAATAATGGGGAACTTATTTTATTATAAAAAAAATTTTAGGTACTTTAAAAAAATATTTTATTTGACTGCACCGGGTCTTTAGCTGTGGCACGCAGGATCTTCGTTGCAGCCTGCGGGCTCTTTGTTGTGGCGTGTGGGCTCCACAGTTCACGGGCTCAGTAGCGGCACATGGGCTCTCTAGTTGTGGCACGCGGGCTCTAGAGAGCGCAGGCTTTTTGCCCTGAGGCATGTGGGATATTAGTTCCCTGACCAGGGCTCGAGCCATGTCCCCTGCATTGAAAGGCGGATTCTCAACCACTGGACCACCAGGGAAGTCCCTAAAAATCTTATATAAGACATTTACAGGGACTTCCCTTGTGGCGCAGTGGGTAATACTCTGCGCTTCCAATGCAGGGGGCCTGGGTTCGATCCCTGTTCAGGGAACTAGATCCCACATGCATGCTACAACTAAGAGTTCACATGTCACAACTAAGTAGCCGGCAAGCCACAACTAAGGAGCCTGCCTGCTGCAACCAAAGAGCCCACGTGCTGCAACTAAGGAGCCCGCCTGCCACAACTAAGACCCAGTGCAACCAAATAAATAAATAAATAGTAAAAAAAAAAAAAGTCTAGCCTGGAGAGAAAAAAAGACACAGAAAACCTACAACAAACAGCACGCTTGATTATGAAATTATGAAAACACTCCCTCTGAGATAGAGGACAAAACATGATGCCTTCTGTTAGCCTTGTACTGAGTCCTATCCAGTGCAGTAAGGCAAGGAAATGAACTATGCATTAGTCCATGGGGCTTCCATAACAAAACAGCACAGACTGGATAGCTTACAAACAACAGAAAGTTTTCCTCACAGTTTGGAGTGTGGGAAGTCCAAGATCAAGGTGCCAGCATGGTCAGGAGAGGGCCCTCTTTCCTGGCTTCAGACTTCTTGTATCCTCACATGGTGGAAGGGGCGAGCTAGCTCTCTGGAGCCTCTTTTATAAGGGCTCATGAGGGAAGCACTCAGGACCTAATCACCTCCCGAAGGCCCCAGCTCCTAATACCATCATCTTTGAGGGTCAGGATTTCAAAATATGAATTTTGGGGTGAGGAGGTAGCGAGAGACACAGACATTCAGGCCATAGCAAAATAAAAGGCATGAAGGTTGGACGGGACGAAATAAAACTATCACCACAGACATAATCGGGTATGTTGAAAATTCAGAGAATTTGCAGATAAACTATTAAAATGAGTGAATCTAAGAATATTGTTGGAGATAAGATAACTATATTTAAGCGCATTTTTACATGATAGAGGAAAACTATTAGAAAATGCAATTTAAGAGGTAGAGCTAGGACTGAGAAGTGGCTGACAGGACTGTAGTCACGGGAACACCCAAAGAGGTAACCAGTGGGTCGGCAGGTTTGTTACTTATAAGGAGATTGAGGAAATCCATTAACGTATCGGAGTTCATGGGAGCCAGTCTCTCTCTATTGGAGAACGGAGTTACAAATACGAAAAGGGGAAAAGGCTAGAAAGTTTTTATTTGGTTGTTTTGTTTAGTAACTTGGCTGAACTAATTCTGAGAAATCTTTTTTTTCTCCTACAGTGGGCAGCCTCGGATGTCTCTGCTCAGATGTTTTTCTATTTTGATCTTTTAGCCTGGCTACCTAGGGCTTGCCCCTGGGTTGACCTAAGCCACTCATTAGTCATAGATGGTGCTTAAGGCCCCTCAGCCAGTTAGATTTTCACCCTTTACTGTTGGATTTGTGTTTGGCTTAGAGGCTGCTGTTACAGTTCATGGAGTTTATGCTTTTGCTCCATGTTTAGCCAGAGACTAGCAGTTTGGAGGTTCCCTCTCTGATTGTACCTGAGAGGGTGCAGCCTTAGCCATGCACACAGCCTTCCAGGCTGCCAGACATAAGCATGGTTTTATTTCTAAGCCTGACTTCCTGGGAAATGCCCCTGGGTCAGGAGCTTAGTATTCAGTTAGTGTTTGGTCAGATGTGTTTAAACCCCTTGTGCCTGTGATGCTTCCGCCCTGTGTTAATGAGTCATTGTGCAGCTTAGGAGATGCTTTCAAGTGTTCCCCATATCCTGCTCTGATTGCTCTTGAGTGGGTGCAGCCTTGCACGTACCTACAGCCTTCCCAATCCCCAGAGTTGTCTATGATCCCAGAAGGGCTCTCTTGACTGTCTCTTTCCCTTGTCCTCTCTATTACAATTCTGTTGTTCTGCCATCTTGCTTATATCAAGGAGTTACCAGCCTTCTCTTAATTGCCCTCCACCTAGATCTCCATTGATTTAGATGATGCCCATGGATGGAATTCTCCATGCTCTGTTCCAAATAAGTCAGTCTCCTCAGGCAGAGCTGTAGGGCTCTTTGTCTTATGGCTGACTTCCCTCTGGGAAGAACCCCTGCTCCACTGCACCAGAGCCGGGGGTAGGGACCTTCTTTTCCAAGAGTGACATCCCTACTCCATGAGTGGCACGTGCAGGTAGAAAAGGGGTGGAATCCCTCATCTCTTTAGCTCCCCCCTCATGGTGAGGAACCCTCACCCTATGAGTTAGCTGGGGCGGGACAGTCGGGGCACCGGTATTCTCGTGCTTCTGCACTTGGAGTAGAGCTTCCACCAACAGGTGGCGATTGGCTGGGGGAAAGGAAATGAGGTCTTCTTGGCCACGCCTGCCTGGAATAGAGCTTCTAGGTGGGGATAAGAAACACCAGCAGGTTTCCCAGGGTGAAACCATAGCCAAAGACTGAGATCCAGGGAGAAAGGGAGCCCCATCTTTTGGCCACACCTGCCCAGAGTACACAGGAATAAAGTGTTTGAAGCTGAAGAGGGTAAAGGAGCCGATTATGGCTCATATGCCACAGTCTCTGTTCCTACTGAGATTGAGTAGATTTTCCTGAACGAATGTCTCTACATTTGCTGCATGCCCTTAGGACAATTTCCAAAGACTTTAAATAACAGTTTTTATTGTTTTTATCAGTTCCCTTATTGTGTGGGGGGTAGGTCGGCTGAGGTACTTACTCTGCCATCTGAAAAAACCCTCTTTCTGTGCAATTTGTGCAACTCCCTGTGAATAGATAATTATTTCAAAATAAAAAGTTTTTGTAAAACATAGCAATGATGGATTGTAGCATTAGAGGAGCTATTATGATTCTGTCTTTACACTCATAAAGTGAAATGGAAATGGGAATGTTTCATCTTCAGTATTTTGCAAGCATCTGAGAAAATAGAATGTTAACTTTCCCACAAAGCTATGATTAGTGTTTACTGAAGGGCATGTACCAGGAAAGGACATTCTGCCTCAGTCTAGTGGAACACGTAAGAAGTTATCCTCCTTTCCATGAGAGGCGTGTGTGTGTGTGTGTGTGTGTGTGTGTACACTCCTAACTGGGTATGTCTTCATCCCCCATAGATTCGTTCAGTTGCATGGAATACAGATGACAGCAAACTGATTTCTTGTGGTACAGATGGTGCTGTATATGAATGGAATCTGTCCACAGGAAAGAGAGAGACAGAATGTGTGCTCAAGTCCTGCAGCTACAACTGTGTTACCATCTCCCCTGATGGCAAAATCATCTTTGCTGTTGGATCAGACCAGACCCTCAAGGAGATAGCAGATTCTTCAGTAAGTCTTCCCCTGTCCCTCCTCTGGGCTGCTGCCCTGATTTGCAGAAGACAGCCTCCTCTGTTTACAGCAGAAAGGGATGGAAAGGGGGCCTGTGAGAACAGCGTCCCTTCTTCATGGGATAACACCTGGCTCCTCATTCCTATAGGGTCAGCTCAGTAATTGTTACTCCTGGAATTTCCTGACCAGCGTCCAACTGACTGGGTTAAATTGTGGGGCCCTTTTCCATTTCTACTTTGCTTGCTGTCTGTAACTTCTCTCCTACCCTCCAGGGATGGAGGTCAGCAGCATCTCTAAACTGTGCTCTAACCCTTGATCTGCACATGCTTTCGTGGGGTAAAAACAGAACTCTAGTTATTGCTATCACCTAAGCTTGCTACCATATTTGTTTGGAAATCCCCAAACTACTATGAAATTTTAGAATTAGCACGTTAGCTCCAAATAGTAGAGGGAGGAGAGAAGAGCTCAGCAAAGACACTTCCTGCAAATGGAAGTGTGGCTGTGTCCTTCTCCACAAGCCCAGCTGAGAGTAGGGTGTCTCTCCAGTGTGCCCCCGAGCAGCTTGGTCCTGACTTTGTGGTGGCTTCCACAGTGCTGCACCAGAACAAAGCTCCTTTAGGGCAGGGCCATGTTTCACACCTCTTGGTATCCCTACTAGCTAGCACAATGCATGGCCCACGGCACACATTCAGTAAATATTTGGTGGCTAGATGGGTGGGTGGGTTGATGAGTGAATTAAAGAACAAAGTAATGAATGAATTCCCTGATAGAATAGTCTTTTGGTTATATAATGGACATTAATAAATGTTTGCTAAATAAATTTATGATCCACATCCCATTCTTAGTTTGAGATACATAGTTAGAATAGCAGTCAAGAGCATAGTCTTGGGAGCCTGGCTGCTACCTAGGAGGTGGTTGAGTTGAGGCAACTTACCTAGTATCTCTGTGACTGTTTCACCGTCTTTAAAGGGGTTTTGTGAGGATCGGATGAGTTACAACCTGTAAAAGCCATAGGACACTGCTTGGCACATGCTTTATGAAGGTTTCCCTTTTTTAGTATTATTCCTAACTCCTAGAGCTGCTTACTCATCGGTCAAGCAGCCAAGAGATATTTAGTTTGTGCCCCTTATGTGCTGGATGGTATGCCAGATGCTAAAACAAATGGAAAAGACACACTTTTAAATCCAGAATTTGCCCTAATGTTGCTATTAGAAGCAAGGAGGAGAATGACATGGGGACAGTGGGTACACGGCTCAGCCCCTCACCCTGAACAGAGATGGCTGTGTTCCAGGTCCTTCGAGAGATGTCAGCATTTGACGTCACCTACACGGCCATCGTCATCTCCCATTCCGGGAGCATGATGTTTGTGGGCACCTCGGTGGGAACCATTCGTGCGATGAAGTACCCGCTGCCTCTGCAGAAAGAATTCAACGAGTACCAGGCCCATTGCGGTCCTATCACCAAGGTGAGGGCAACTGTCTCCCCTAGGGCCCAGTCCCAGATCCAGCTCTCAATAGATCCACTTGGTCCTGCCCTCCACATAGCACCTTCATCCCTTCAGTCTCCCAGCATCTTTTCTCTCCCTTTATTTATTCATCCAGCCAAATGTTCAATAAACATTTATGGGCTCTTAATACTCTTCGTTTAAACTACTCCCAGGAATTTGTTCTAGGAGGTAATCAGAGATGCACCTAAAGATGGAGGTACAAGATTGTTCATCATAATATTTCACATAATTATGGGCCATTCAACAGATGTTGTAGGCCCCCTGACCACAGCCAGTGCCCTCATGTCCCAGCTGCTGAGTGTTGGCTACTAAAGGCTCACAGCTCTCCTCGCCCTCCAGAGAGTCACTCTGGACTAAAAGGAGTCATGGCCCAGAAGATGAGCCCCCGCCCGTCCCTGGGCGTCATAGCATGAGCACACATTTGTAAATTGGCCTTCCATTCCCCCTTGTAAAAAAGCAGTGTCTACGTATACATGGGCTCCTGAAGAACAGGCACTGGGAAAATGTGCTGTCTCTCCCTCCTCGCCTCTCTTATCCCCAACTGAACAATACCAACACCTGAGGTTTTTAATTATGTCCCAAACTCTATACTGGCTTGCCTGCAGACACCATCTTTACTAGGAAAGGCTTTTTCATTATAAACTGGAACATTTCTATACCGGGCCTGAGTCTTGGGTCCAAAGTAAATTGCTATCACATATTCCCCCCTTTTGCTTCAGAGCTACTAAGTTTTGTGGATAAGATGTTTACTTTTCTGATTATAAAAGCAATACATGTTTATTTTAGGAATAAAAATCCTCATAATAGCATTATCATTAGTATAGTGATGCATTTTCTTCTACTTTTTTGTGCATATGCTTTAAATAAATTAAGACCATACTGTATGTATGCTCTTGTAGGCTGCTTTTTTTAAATTTATGCTCTTGTAAGCATTTTTTGTATGATTAAATATTCCTCAAAAGCATGATTTTAGTAGCTATTAAATATCCTATCACAGTGATGGAACATAACTTACTTAACTCTTCTCTTACAACTGGGCATTTAAATTATCATGAACTCATGAATATCCTAGCCTATAGATTTCTCTGAGCATCTCTGATTATTTTTTCTAAGGCTAAATGCCTAGGCAGAGAGCGAATCCTGAGGGAAAGAGCATTGCCATTTTTAAGGTTCTTGACACATACTGGTGATTGTGAGAGGACAGTTTCCATAGTTGATTCTTTACTTTTCACTTTTTATTTTGAAGTAATTATAGATTCGTAGGAAATCTGAAAGATAACGTCAAGGTCCTGTGTGCCCTTCACCCAGTTTCCCCCAATAGTTACATCTAATGTAACTACTGTACAAGGTCAAACCAGAAAACTGACACTGGTACATTATGTGTGGGGTTCTGTATCATTTTTTCACATAGATGCATAAATGTGTGTAACCACCACTGCACGCAAGACACAGAACTATTCCTGCACCACAGCAGCTCCCTCATGCTACCCTTCATGGTCACCTAACACCATACCTAGTCCTCAGCAACCACTAATTTGCTTTCCATTTCTATAATTTTAACATCTTGAGAATTAATAAATAATCATACAGTATGTGACCATTTGAGAGGAGCTTTTTTCACTCAGCGTAATACCCTTGAGCTCCATGCAAGTTATTTCATGTATCAATACTTTATTCCATTTTTGCTGAGTAAAATTCCATGGTAAGGATGTACCGTGATTTGTTTAACCATCTACCTCTTGTGGGATATTTGATTTTTTTCCCCCAGTTTTGGGCTATTACAAATAAAACTGCTATGAACAGTTATGTACTGGCTTTTATGTTGACATGTTTTCATTTCTCTGGGGTGAATGCCCAGGAATACTATTGCTGGATCATATATTACAAGTGTGTTTATTTAGTTTTTTAAGAAACTACCAAGCTGTTTTCCATTCCTACCAGCAATGCATGAGAGATCCAGTTTCTCTGCATCATTGCCAGCATTTGGTATTATCACTATTTTTTTATTTTAGCTGTTCTAATAGGTGTATAGTGACATCTCATCATAGTCTTAATTCATATTTCCCTAATGGCTAAGAATGTTGAACATCTTTTCATGTGCTTATTTGCCATTTGTATAACTTCTCCAGTGAAATGTCTTTGTGTCTTTTGCCCACTTTCTAGTAGGATTATCGGGTTTTTTTACTGCTGAGTTTTGAGGGTTCTTATATAGTGGGCATAATAATTAACTCTAAAGATTCCAAATCCACAGAGAACATATACATAGTCTTATTCTTTTATTCATTCCCAGAAGTCCGTGAGGGTTCTTGTCTCATTTCTTTTCTAAGATAGAGTCTTCCTCCCCAGGAGGCTGTACCCAGGCTGGCATGGAGGGAGGGCTTGCACAACAGTTGGCTCAGTCCTGCTCTCCACGGCCTGCGAAAGCCTCCTGTCCATGCTCCGTCTCCTCAGATGTCACTCACCTTTGATGACCAGTTCCTGCTGAGCGTTGCCGAGGATGGCTGCCTGTTCACCTGGAAGGTCTTTGATAAGGATGGTCGGGGAATCAAGCGAGAGAGGGAGGTGGGCTTTGCTGAAGAGGTGCTGGTTACCAAGACGGACATGGAAGAGAAGGTAAGAATTGGATCTAGTGAAGAGGGACATGGAAATTCCGTACCAGGCTGCATCCAAAGTCCTGGGACTGGCATAGAGCCCTTTTCTAGCCCAGCTTCCTCTGTGCCCAGCACAGACCCCCACAGCTCCCTGTACATGCTCGCCCACGCCACCGCCGCTGCATTCTGTGTCCTCCCCACCCCACCTGTCCTTCTGCCACATGATCGTCTTGACTTACATTGAGCTCTACTTCTAGCCTGTGACCTATCTTTCCTCTCCTACTCTTTGAGGGCAGGAACCACGACATATAATTCGCTTGTATGACCAACAGTTTCCAGCTCGTGCTAGGCGTAAATAAATATTTACATAAATATTTCCGATAAATATTTACAAAATTAAAGTGACAAACTTGTATATTCCAGTTGTATCTGTTAAACTTAATAACTGCTGGTGTCTGGAACCTTCTTTAAAAAAAAAACAAAGATATTTATAAAACAGTCCTGGGGCTTGCCTGGTGGCGCAGTGGTTGAGAGTCTGCCTGCCGATGCAGGGGACACGGGTTCATGCCCCGGTCTGGGAAGATCCCACGTGCCACGGAGCGGCTTGGCCTGTGAGCCATGGCCGCTGAGCCTGCGCGTCCAGAGCCTGTGCTCCACAACGGGAGAGGCCACAACAGTGAGAGGCCCGTGTACCGCAAAAAACAAACAAACAAAAACAGTCCTGAAACCCACTCCTCTCAATAATAAAACAATAACAGTAATAATAACCAATCACCAACTTTATTTTAGGTTAGCCACGAAGCAGACACTGTGCTAATTACTTTATAAGTATTTTTTCATTTCAATCTCCCAATATCTCGATGGAGAAGATACTGTTGTTTTCCCCACATTTCAAAAAATGCTTTTGGAGAGGTTGGGTGACATGTCCAAAGTCACTGAGCTAATTAGGAGTAGGCCCAGCGTTCCAATCCAGATGTCATCTGGAGCCCACTCTCCTAATCGGGACCTCAGAGCGCCTTCCCTCCTGTTGATGCAGCTAACAGTCCGTTAAGATGTGTTTTGAGCACTCTGAGTGCTGCACTCCCCAAGGGAGAAACCGAATGGGTGGTAACCTCACGGGGCTTACAGAGGGTGCACAGCTGCGAGCTCACTGCTGTTCATCCAGAGTTTAAAGTGCATTCATTGAGTACCGACTGTTTGCTGGTCACTGTGGATGCATGTGGGAGAAGACAGGATGGGCCCTGTGATCAGGAAACTCACAATCAAGGGAGGGACAGAGGGGCTTCCCTGGTGGCGCAGTGGTTGAGAGCCCACCTGCCGATGCAGGGGACGCGGGTTCGTGCCCCGGTCCGGGAGAATCCCACATGCCGCGGAGCGGCTGGGCCCGTGAGCCATGGCCGCTGAGCCTACACGTCCGGAGCCTGTGCTCCGCAACGGGAGAGGCCACAACAGTGAGAGGCCTGCGTACCGCAAAAAAAAAAAAAAAAAAAAAAAAACCTCCAAGTGAGGGACAGAGACAAGCAAAACCAACAGGACCACAATGGCCCCAGAGCAGGATGATAGGCCCCTGGTGATTGCTGGAGAGCCCTCCTAGAGCTCCCTGGAACTTTCTGCAGGAAAGGGAAGTGGGAGGAAAGGTTGAGGGAGAGGCTGTGAGAGTTAGGAGTCTGACCTCCTACAGGCAGGCAAATGTGTCTCCTCCTCTTCCATCTTCTCTATTTCCTCTCTTCTTCCCCAAGGGGAGGGGAAGACACCAAGTAGGAGATACCAGGCTGCACCAAAAGCCTGAGGTGTCTGGGCTGACTCCTGACCTCAGCCCCCAGCCCCCAGCTAGGCCTGACAGCACGACTGCCAAGCTGGAAGTGACTAGTGTATGTTTTGCTCACTTCTTGAAATTCCCTTCTCTCTCGGGCTCCAGGAGACCACACCACATCATTGCCTGTGTGTCTCTCGGACTGTTCCTCCCCAGCTCCCTTCCTGGCTCTTCCTTCAACTGGCCTTAAAAGCCACATTGCCCAGAATTCCCAGCTCTCTCTTTTTCTTTACATTCTATGACATTCTATGTAACTACCGTGATTTACCCACTCATTCAGTCATTCATTTATTCATGCACCTAACTAGTATTTGCAGAGAGATGTGCTATGTACCAGACATTGTGCTAGGTCTGGGATTACAGAAATGAAGGACATAGATGGTCCTGGAGCTTATATCATGGGAAGAGGTATAGGTAAAATTTTAAAAGGGAACCAAGTGTGTAATGAGTGTTATGAAGGAACTGTGCTATGGGAACACAGGGAAGGGACCCTGACCCAGGCCAGCTGGTGCCAGGGGAAGTGAGCCTTGAATGGAGCCTCCAGAACAAGTTGCAAAGGGCCTTCCACCCTGAGGAATGAGTGTGTGCAAACGGACGAGGGGGGATGCTCCGGGGAGGATGCTCCTAGCTGGTGGGGCTGGAGAGTAGAGGGGGTGCCGGAGAGAAGCGTTGGAGGTGAAACAGAGAGATAGTGAGGGGCCTTTTACACCATGTTTTAGACTTTGGAAATGCTTCCTAAGGCCCCACTGATGATCTAAGTTAGGGGATGACTCAGTAGATTTGTGTCTGAAGAGACTGCTCTGTAGCAGCAATGTGGAGAAGGATGGAGAAGGGCAATGAGCAGGTGCCTCCAATGCAACCTGTCAGAACCAGGTCATTCCCACCAAAATGTGTCCCACTCGTCTGCGGTGGGCCCTCAGGGCCATGTATTCATCTGATACATATTTGTTTAGTGCCAGTCCTGTGCTGGGCTCCCAGGATAAAGCAGTGAAGCAAGACAGGCCAATGCAACCCTCAGGGAATGGTCTGGGCCAGGGAGACGGTCTCCATCCACAGTCCTCTCACTTCACCCCACAACCCAACAGGCACCACGTTCCCTAAAATCTCTTTCTCTGGAATCTTTCCCTTCTGCTTTGCTCCCCACCTCTGGTCAGGCCCTTACCATCCCCCACCTGAACTATGCAGACCCCCCCAACCAATGCATCCACCTTCAGTCCTTCTCTACCCTAGCCTGCGTGCACACTCCCTGGCTTTGGGCACTTACCACAATTGGTAATGTTATGTCTCCTTGGCTGTCTCAGTAGACTGTAAGTTCCATGGGGTCAGGAATCATGATTCAACAAGTATTTTTCGAGTGCCTACTCTGTATCCGGCACTGTTCTAGGTACTTGGGGTACCTCAGCATACAAAACCAACAAAGATCTCAGCCTTCTTGGAGATTAAATTCTAGTGGGGGATGAAAACAAAAGACCATAAAATAATAAGTAACATTTAAAAGTGCCGAGATTTAAGGGAATAATAAAAAAGTAGAGCAGAGTAAGGGGGTGGGGGGAGTCAGAGGTGCCGGGAATGGGAAGGGGAAGGAAGCAGGATTAAATCATGTGGTCTGTGTAGAACTCACTGAGGTGACATCTAAGCATAGTTGAAGGAGATGTGAGTTATTAGCATACTGCCTGTTGCACAGTGGAGCTCACTGATTACGCGTTTTGAGGGTAGAGGAAGAAGCTCATATTTCTCCTAGTGTCTGGTCTGTGTGTCTTGTGCCGAAAGATGACACATGCGTTGGAGGCTGAGCAGAGCTGTAAGTCTCAGAGAGCTCAAGGCCACGGGTTTAAATAGTCTTATTCACCCGCACTGTGATTGTTGTTGATTCTGTGTCCTTCTCCCAAAGGTTCAGGTTACGTTGGAGCTGAAGACTCGTGTGGAAGAATTAAAAATGGAGAATGAGTATCAACTTCGACTAAAGGATATGAACTATTCTGAGAAGGTTAAGGAACTAACAGACAAATTCCTCCAGGAAATGGAGTCCTTGGAAATGAAAAACCAGGTCTGTTGAACCAACAACGGCGAATAACAAGAAATTTCCTGCTCACTCAAGACAACTGGCACACGCTCAAACAATAAGACATATGATAGTGTGCGATTTTAAAGCATAGTTGATAACATCAGAAATGCTTACAACAAAGTGCTAAGTGGGAAAAAAAAGCAGAATATAGAACTCTCTATAGTGAATGCTATTAATGATGTAAAATAAATACACATAGAACTCTTTTTAAGAAAATAGCTAACAGTGTGATTATCTCTGGAAGTTGGGATTGTGGATAGTTTAAATTTGGTTCTTTATGCTTTTCTGTAATTTCCAAATTCTCCACCATGAGAATATATTACCGTTGTGGTCAAGAGAAACTTATTTAAAAGCAAAATGAAAAGTAACAAGGAAAACAAAGTATGGAAAGAGAAGAGCTAGCAGGATATTGACCTCAGAATTGTCAGTAGGTTAAATAAAAATTAGTCTAAATTGGCTTCCCTGGTGGTGCAGTGGTTGAGAATCCACCTGCCAATGCAGGGGACACGGGTTTGATCCCTTCCCTGGGATCCAGGAAGATCCCACATGCCTCGGAGCAACTAAGCCTGTGCACCACAACTACTGGGCCCGCACTCTAGAGCCCGTGAGCCACAGCTACGGAGCCCGCATGCCACAGCTACTGAAACCTGTGTGCATAGAGCCCGTGCTCTGCAACAAAAAGAAGCCACCACAATGAGAAGCCCGTGCACCGCAAAGAGTAACCCCCACTCGTCACAACTAGAGAAAGCCCGCATGCAGCAACGAAGACCCAACGCAGCCAAAAACTAAAATAATTAATTATTAATTTAAAAAAATTGTCTAAATGGCTTTACTGTAGTTAAAGATGGTCCAGGACTCTCCCAGGATGATTTCTCTGTTCTGTACAAATCTGCCTGGCCCTTCACCAGAACAGCCAGTTTTTTGCTCAAGTAATATTTGTTCTTTTATGTTATCTCCATGGGTCTAAAAACACCCTGGCTGTTAATTTTATTATTTCATTCATTTAATCAACAAACATTGGTGCCTTCTGTAATCTGAGCACAAAGTTAGATACCTCCCCTTCCTGCAAGGAGCTTTCCTGCTCCATTAAAGAAAACACTTTCTTAGAAGCTGATACATTAGCATAGCCAAGGATTTCCTTGAGAGCAATGGGCTGACAACAGAGAATTCAAATCAATCCTTACCTTTTCCACCCAAAAATCCATTTGGTGCATGTCCAAAACTGAACTCATCATTGACAAGATTCATTTCGTAGAAGGATCTAAATAGAGATAGTATAGAACTTTCAGAGCAGAATATAATGCAAATAAAAGTGATAGCTTGCATGTTGCTTGTAGAACAGTGCTTGGTGCAAAGTAAGGGCTTGGGAAATGTTTGTGAGTGAAGGAGGCTCTCATTTGTATAACTGGTGCTTCTCATGATGGTGCTTTCAGCAGATGTGTAGAAATGAGAACATTTTACTCTGTGTCTTAGGTTTTAAGAACAGAAAAAGAAAAGCAGGATGCACTCCATCGTGAACGCATGGATGACCTCCTGGAAAAACAGAGCCGGGAACTGCAGGACTTGGGTGAGGCCATCAGTGGAGGCCACTGGGCAGAGGGCAGTTGACTGGGAGCAAGGTCTGAGAGTCCTCCAGATTCAGCAGAAGCCCCAGTCTATAAACAGCCTACATTTAACCCCTGGAACTCACCGTGGTTTTTGCTCCTGTGCATTTACTCATTGACTAAACACAAATAAAACACCTACTGCATGCCAGTAGGAGATAGGAAAAGTGTGGGTTTGGAGCCTGATAGGCTGCCTTGGGTCCCATATTCACCTGGACTTGCTGGGTGCTCTAGGGAATCACCTAAGCTCACCAAGCCTCAGTTTACTCTTCCATAAAATGGGGGTACTAGTACCCGTTTTGCACACTCAGGGCATTCTTCTTGGCCCTGAACCCCCAAATACCCCTCTGCACTTTCCTGGAAACCTTTCTGCCTAGACGGTGAAGGGAGGAAATTGGGCTGCCAGACAAGACGATGGTGTGGGGGGCCCGTGAGGAAGACAGGTGTGCATTTGTATCTCGCCTGTGGAGGCAGAAGCTCTAGCTGGTGCTGGAAGGGGGCCCAAGGCTGGAAAAGCACCCAAGGCTCCCCTGGGTGTCCCTGAGGCTGATGCTACTGTCCCTCCTGAAATAACCTTCCTTGCTTCTCTCCAGAATGTTGCAACAACCAAAAGTTGCTTCTAGAATATGAGAAGTACCAGGAGTTGCAGCTCAAGTCCCAGAGGATGCAGGAAGAGTATGAGAAACAGCTTCGGGATAACGATGAGACCAAGAGCCAGGCCCTGGAGGAGCTGACTGAGTTTTACGAGGCTAAACTGCAGGAGAAAACCGCCCTCCTGGAAGAGGTACTCTCAGGAAGCCGAGCTGTGCCTCCCTGTCACGGTGCCGTCCTGCAGACCTGGCCTGGGAACAGCCCAGAGAGCTGTGGGAAGCCTCGCTTGACCTCCATTTCCTTCCCCACCTTCCTTTCCGAGTGTATTTCGTTTGGCCTTGTTTTGTACTGTTTATATATTTGTTTCCCTGGCGGCCAAGGGACTCCCTGAGCTGGGAGGTGCTCAGCTTTTGAAACTAAACTTCCTTGGATAGACTAAGTTCATAACTATTGCTCTCTCCTAACTGTACCTTCGAGCCTTAAGCACTGGGGAGAGATTTCTAGAAGAAGCCTATAGAACTGGAGAGGAACAGGGACCTGAACCATGGGAAAGGTGGTTGCCTGAAACCCCTTCGTAACTTCTTATGTCTTGCAAGACATTGTAAGCCAGTGAAATCATTCCTGCACGGACTCAACAAACACAGACTGTGTCTTATTGGTTTACCAGTCTGAGTGCTGGGTGGTGAAGTGAAGTGGGGCCAGGTTCTCAGTGGGTGAGAAAGGTGGTCACATAGGCTGATATTCATCATGGTGTAGACGGGACAGTGGGGAATGCAGACACAGAGCACCCACCCTGGCCTGCAAGGTCTGGAAGGGGTGGCAGGAGCTACCGAGATCCAGGAGGCATGGAAGCTGGAATTAATCAGGAGACTGGGAAATGCAGGAGGTTAAGAACATACAGGCAGAGCAAAGTCATAGAATATTCAAGTAGCTGGGTTGCCAAAATATCTCATTTCCCAAGATGAAGGGAAAAATGAGAGAGGCCAGATAGTGTCCTTTTTGGCACGAAATTCTGGCAGACGTTTTTGCTGACAGTGAGAGGGCAGGAGAGTCACGAAAGTATGGAGTGATTTTTGAAGGGAATGAGGAAGGGAGTGACCAAGAAGAGGACGGGCAGGTCTGTAGCTGAAGGCCCAGCTGAGGCCTGAGAGGCGAATTCTGGCGGCGTCCACCCACCAGGCTGTGGGCTTTTCCACAGCAGGGCTCAGCAAATAGGTGTGTGAGAGAGGAAGGCCTGGAGCAGCCCTGAGCCAGAGCTAGGGCTTCTCTGAGTGGTGAAAATAAAGGTCGGCTGGTGACCTGCCTCGGGGTCCAGGCCAGAGAGAGTCAGTAAGGCACCAAGTGTCAGTGGAGGAATCAAGACCAGGCGAGGGGGGCCTCCCTGGTGGCGCAGTGGTTGAGAGTCCGCCTGCCGATGCAGGGGATACGGGTTCGTGCCCCGGTCTGGGAGGATCCCATATGCCGCGGAGCGGCTGGGCCCGTGAGCCATGGCCGCTGGGCCTGCGCATCCGGAGCCTGTGCTCCGCAACGGGAGAGGCCACAACAGTGAGAGGCCCGCATACCGCAAAAAAAAAAAAAAAAAAAAAAAAGACCAGGCGAGGGGACGTGATGAGGTTGAGAGCTGGGATGGCATACCTGGGATCCAACAGAGAAGTCACCTGGGATCCAACAGAGAAGTCACCCGTGCTCAAAGAGCAGGGCCTGTATCTTAAGACTTCAGAGGCGGCACCATTCCAGGGGGTGGACCTGAGAGTGGGTGCAGGAAGATAAGGGTCAAAGCACCAGGAGACGTTCTAGGATCCTCTGTAACCACCTGGTGATGGCAGGGAAGATGGTGAGTCGGCATCCAGAAGTCTTCGATGAACAGGGAGGGTGACCAGGCAGTGGGGGATATATAGGTGGTGAGACGTAGAGAGTGGAGGTCCCGCAGACCTGGCAGAGGCTGAGCTCTGATAGCAGAGGGGGAGCTAAGAGATTCCACCCCCACCTGAGCCCGGCCTGCTTCCAGTTCCACGGCGTGAGGAATGTTCCTTCACTGCCCTGCCCACCTCCACAGCCCCACTTCCAGCTGCCCTTGTCCAGTGATGTGGAGCCTCTGGGAGTTTCCTGCACAACCTCTGAGCCCCTGCTCAGGATGATGCCTCTTCATCTAGGCAATTGTTTGCCCCCTCAGGGACTCAGGACAAGAGCTAACTCCTTGACGATTCTTCCCTAACCCTCCCCTCCCACAGGGCTAAGCATCCCTCCTCTGCGTTCTCAGGGCCCCCGGGCCCCTTTCACCCATGTGGCTTACACAGCAACATCATGGTTTCCTAGGCTATGCTTTTAGGGTGAATGGATCGATCCTCCCAGAGGGGAGAGAGGCCAGCCTTCCTCCCAGGACCTCTCACAGTGATGACAAGGCTTTTCTTCTTCTGAGTCAGTAAGATTTCAGCTCAGAACCTTCCTAGGGAGATTCCTCCCAAGTGCCATCGTACTACGGGCTGGGCTGCTTCTACTTTTTAGCAACATCTCCCAGACCAAGAGCAGGGGCTTGCGGGCCCCTCTAGGCTGCAGTCGGAGCCGACCTGGCCAGGCTTCTGTCCAGCAAGGGTCTGGTGATGTCATGGGCAAAGAGAAGCCTTTCTCAGGAGGCCATTGAGCCCAGTCTTAAAACCACCTTGTCTCACTCAACCTCCAAAACACTCAGTCCAGGGATGGTACATGCAGCCTGGGAGAATAACAGGGTCAGTGTGAGAAGAAAGCCATTGACTCTACTGTGATCTAAATGTCCACCCCTGGACAGCAGTGAGCAAGGAGGAGCCCTGCCCCAGTCACTCCCCAAACTCCACCAGGCAGAGCTCGTTTTCCCAGCATCTGGGCTCTAGGCTTTTCCTCATTCAGCACCGACATGTACCAGATACTGTGCTGGGTGTTCACTGCGGTGGGTGGAGATGTGGCCCTGCCGTCAAGGAGCCTCCGTGTCTAACAGGCATTTACAATATAATGTAAAGTGATGGGGGATGTACAGTGTTCACACGGGAAATGATAGCTGAACCAAGAGCCGAAGAAAGAATAGGAGAGAGCCACGGGAAGACGCTGGAGTCAGAGGGACAGTGGGTATCAAGGCTCAGCAGCTGAGGACCATGCACACTGGGGGAACTGAAGTTAGTTCACACTGGAGAGAGCTTGGGGTGGGAGTGATGGCTGTGGCCAGGGAGATGCACCAGAACTGCCTCCTGAGAGCCTGTGGACCCATGTCAAGAGTCTGGACTCTACCATGAGGACAAGGGTGAGCCAGAGAAGGCTTCCAAGTGGGGGTTGGCATGACCAGGTGTGTGGTTTCGAAAGCTCCCCTCGACTAGAGAATGAGATCCGACTGGAGGGAAGCATGACCAGAGGCAGGAGGCTGGCTAGGAGGCTGACAACAGTCCAGGCAAGAGATGACAGGGGCCTGGGCAGTGGCAGAGGCATAAAGTGGATGGATTCAAGAGGTGCAAAGGACGGGACTGGTTGGATTAAGGAGGGAGAGGGTGGAATTAAAAAGATTCACTCATTCATTCAGATATTTATTGAGTACCTACTGTGTGTCAGTGTGCATTGTACACTGGGAACTCCAGTTCCCAGTGATAGACTGGGCGTGATAGACTGGGTTTTTACCCTCAAGGAGCTTACATCTAATGGGAGAGACAATCAAGTGATTCCACAAATAAATATAAAGTTACAAGCATCACAAGTTTAGTGAGGGAAAGATAGAAGGGGGCTGGTGTCAGTGTGAAGAAGACCAGAGGTGGAACAGGGTCGAGGGGTGTTGGTGGGACAGTGGTTGAAGTGATAGAGCCCAAGGCCTGATCTGGTAGGGAAAGGGGAACAAACAGAAGGACAGAAAGAAAGTGGAAGGGTCAAGGGACCCATGGCCTTGGTTTCCACTTCTGTACTCACACTCGGTCTCCCATCCCCATGATAGGCCTTGTATGTTCACCTCATCCCAGGCCCTCTGAGCACAAGCGTGCCACGTGTCCCCTCTCCCCTGGGCACACACTCTCCCTCTCTCCGAGCCAGGCGCAGGAAGATGTCAGGCAGCAGCTGCGTGAGTTTGAAGAGACCAAGAAGCAGATTGAAGAAGATGAAGACCGTGAGATCCAAGATATCAAAACCAAGTATGAGAAGAAGCTTCGGGATGAAAAGGAATTAAACCTGTGGCTCACAGGAGAAACAGGCATCATGAAGAAGAAGGTACCGGGCTGTTCCCGAGAGGCCTGGGGGCAGACCAGGGCCTCACTACAGAGAAAGCATGGGGTGGGCAGACGGACACAGAGCCAGCTGATGGCGGCTCTGCCCCGGGATGACCTGACAAGATCCCACCTGAATGTCCTCATCTCCAGCAAGTGGGTTAGGAAAGCAGCAGTGGCCGGTGTGAGGGTTCCCCCTGCCCAGACAGGCAGACAGATCCTTACCACATTGTCTGACGGGGTAACCATCGGGGCTCCCCCTCCTCTTTCCTGTTTACAGGGACAGTGAGGTTCGCCATGACACTGGTGGACACCCTGGGCTTTCATTTATTGGCAAGTGGGATTTAGAGTTTTCAGAGCTAAACATTTAACGTGGAAATGAGGTCTTTGGAGGTGAGATAGATAAAGTCTTCGCCTGGAGGTGTCCTCAGGCTCTCAGTGCAGGGATTCAGGGGTGCTCCTGTTCAGACTCTGTGGGCGGGAGAAAGATTGGGAGTATAGGATGCTTAGGTTATAAGGCAGGGGAGATATTTGTAGTCACTGATGGCTGAGTGAGGAGGCATTCAATTCATAGATCCTTATAAAATTGCCAGTTGCCCCGAAACGTTTAGCCTTAGAGAAGCCAAGTTCAAAGCAAGCTCATGTTCTTTCCTATTCGAAATCACACTACTAGTCAATCCAGGGGGCAATCACATCTTCCCTTCTTGGACATGTCTAAGACGGCTCATCAGTTAGGGCCCAATCTCTGCAACCTTGATGGGGCATGGATCCCAGCCTTTCAAGGTCAGTGTGGTCATGGAAAAGTCTGGATCTGCTGGGGGAACTGGCCTCTCTGGAGCCTCTTAAGGCAGACAGCCCTTCTTCACATAAGGGGATGGGACTGGATCTCGTCGGACAGAATTGTCCCATTTGGCCTGGGAAATTCCTGACTGTCCCAAATTCTGATGGGGAGCTCTTAAAATCTACAGGCAGTCAGGAGGAATGGAGATGAGTTCACAGGCTCTCGTGGTCTCTGTTGTTGCCGTTTGCTCCTCTAGGTCAGCAGCCTGCAGAAAGAGATTGAAGAGCGAACCAACAACACTGAGATTCTGAAGGGAGAGCAGGGGAAGCTGCAAGGAGTCATCAAGTCCCTGGAGAAGGACATCCTGGGTCTCAAGCGAGAGATCCAGGAAAGAGACGAGACGATTCAAGATAAGGTAAAGGCGCATCCTGTGTCCCGCCTCAACTCCAGCCTAGATGGACCCAGGCATTGAGGACAAAGCTCAAGAGACAGGGTCCCTGCCTTCCTGGAGCCCATTTATTGAACTTGATGGGGGGGTGAAGGGCCTACTGTGTTCTTGAAACTGGGCTAACTGCTGTAAACACATACCATTCAATTCCCCCAACAACCCCAGGGACCATGGGCAACCCAGTTGAATAGCTCAGGAAACTGGTTCCGAGGGGTAAGTATCTCGCCCAGGCTCGTACAGTTTATAGATGACAGACTTGGGGTAACAACCTGAGTGCTGACTGCCAGGCCCCTGCTCGCCACTGCGCCAGGCATCCCAGGGTGACCATCCCATGGACTGGGGGCAGCTCACTCACCCCATCGCCCATGTGGTCCCCCTGGTCAGAGAGGAACTCCCCCGTGGTTGGCCCTGTAACCACTGGATACCCCAGAAAGTGGTATCATTTTTCTGGATGGCTTTCTCACAAAACACTAAAGCAAACATATCACATTTTGTGAGGCACACCACCTCCGTATCCAAAATCTCATATCCTCCTCCTGAGCAAATCCAGGCTCCGTGCCCTCCTCTGCAGCCCCTCTGTCATTGCCGCCTTAGTTGGACACAACTCCTGGGTGGCTGAGAACGCAGGTTTCAGCCTAGTGAGCTAGGTTCCAGGGCAGCCTCTGCAATTGGCCACAGGACCTCAGGCAACTAATCCAAGCCTTGTTTCCCCACCTGGGGATGCGGCCCTCAGGGGCTCTGATAAGGATGAAATGAGACAGTGCACACATACCATTTCTGCAAGTGAGCGTTTTCATTTGAATCTGGGCATTTTTTAGGGAGGAATCAAAGCTCTCTGCAGATTCTCAAAGGTTTTTTTTTTATTTAATTTTTTTTAAGATGTTGGGGATAGGAGTTTATTAATTTATTTTTATTTTTGCTGTGTTGGGTCTTCGTTGCTGTGCGAGGGCTTTCTCTAGTTGTGGCAAGCGGGGGCCACTCTTCATCGCGGTGCGTGGGCCTCTCACTATCGCGGCCTCTCTTGTTGTGGAGCACAGGCTCCAGACGCGCAGGCTCAGTAGTTGTGGCTCATGGGCCTAGTTGCTCCGCGGCATGTGGGATCCTCCCAGACCAGGGCTCGAACCTGTGTCCCCTGCATTAGCAGGCAGATTCTCAACCACTGCGCCACCAGGGAAGCCCTAATTTAATTTTTTTTTCCTGGTACGCGGGCCTCTCACTGTTGTGGCCTCTCCCATTGCAGAGCACAGGCTCCGGACGCGCAGGCTCAGCGGCCATGGCTCATGGGCCCAGCCGCTCCATGGCATGTGGGATCTTCCCGGACCGGGGCACGAACCCGTGTCCCCTGCATCGGCAGGCGGACTCTCAACCACTGCGCCACCAGGGAAGCCCCCTAATTTAATTTTTATTGGAGTAGAGTTGATTTACAAAGTTGTGTTAGTTTCAGGTGTACACCAAAGTGAATCAGTTATACATATACATATATCCACTCTTTTTTAGATTCTTTTCCCATATAGGTCACTACAGAGTATTGGGTGGAGTTCCCTGTGCTATACAGTAGGTCCTTATTAGTTATCTATTTTATATATAGTAGTGTGTCTATGTCGACCCCAATCTCCCAATTTACCACGCCCCCCAACTCAAAGGGGGTTTTTGACAAGAAAGAGGTTAAGACCTCTAGAAAATTACACCAGCCTCCTAACGGGTCTAACGGCCTTCCTTCCCACTTCCCATCCAGGCTCCCTGCCACCACACTCTGTAATTATTGTCACTCTTCCACTTAAAATTTTTTCACACGTCCCAACTGCCTGTGGCAAGGGGCAGCAAAAATTTATTTTCTAAAAAGGGCAAGGTAGTAAATATTTTCATCTTTGCAAGCAGTGTGGTCTCTGCCACAGTTGCTCAGTTCTGCCACAGTAGCATAAAATCAGCCATAGACAAGACATCAATGAATGGGCTTGGCTACGTTCCAATAAAACTTTATGAAAACATGGGCTTCCCTAGTGGCGCAGTGGTTAAGAATCTGCCTGCCAATGCAGGGCACATGGGTTCAAGGCCTGGGTCGGGAAGATCCCACATGCCGTGGAGCAACTAAGCCCGTGCGCCACAACTACTGAGCCTGCGCTCTAGAGCCCGTGAGCCACAACTACTGAGCCCGCGTGCCACAACTACTGAAACCCGCGCACCTAGGGCCCGTGCTCCACAACAAGAGAAGCCACCACAACGAGAAGCCCGCCCACCACAACGAAGAGTAACCCCTGCTCTCTGCAACTAGAGAACAGCCTGCGTGCAGCAACAAAGACCCAACGCAGTGAAAATAAATAAATAAATAAATGAAATTTTTTTTTTTAAGTATTAAAAAAAAAAACTTTATGAGAACAGGCGGCAGGTCAGATTTGGCCCGAGTGCTATAGCTTACCAACTCCTGGCCCCTGGGATAAATTCTCAACTCTTTAACCCAACATGGAAGACCCTTGCCTCTCTCCCCTCCTCCCCTCCAGACTCACCTCTCACTGTCCCCATGAACCACCACCCTGACTCACACAAGTTGTTCTCAGCACCCTCAATACACACCACACCTTCCATGTACCTCCCTCTTCCACAATACCTGTCACAGTGTAGGTTTACATTTGTTGACACATCTGCTTTCCCAGCTAGTGTGTTTCTCTGTAAGGGTAGGGACTGTGGCATATTTCTATTTGGCATCTCCGACCTTGGCAAAAGATCTTTGTGCAGTAAATGTGTGGTAATGGATAGACCTACATTCCAACTACAATTGCCTTGCAACAAATTACCCCAAAACGTAGTGGTGAAAAACAACTGTTTTATTATGCTTGCAGATTTTGTGGGTCTGGAATTTGGGCAGGGTACAACGGGATGGCTTGTCTTTGTCCCCGATGCCTGGGTTCTAGTGGGGCCTCAGTTGGGTGACTCCCGCAGCAGGGGGCTGGAAGACCAGCATCCAAGGTGGCTTCTTCATCCCCATGTCCAGCCCCTTGACCAGCATGGCTGGGAGGCTGAGCTTAGCTGGGACTGTTGACAGAGCACCAAACATGCTCTCCAGCCTGGAGGTCTCAGGGTAGGAGGACTTTTCACATAGCAGATGGCCTCCCAGAGCATGTGTTCCAAGAGAACCAGGTGGAATCTGCTCGGCCTTTTCCAAGCTAGGCTGGGAAGCTATGCAGCATCACTTGAGTTTCATTCGTTGGATACAAGCAAACCATAAGTCCAGCCAGATGCAAGGGGAGGGAATTAGACACCACCTCCTGATGGAGAAGCATAAGAAGCATGCTCTTCTCTTGTAGAACAGCATGTAGCACAGGAGATGCTGCCCAGGTGAGCTTTGGAAAACACAGTTGACCAAAACCCATGTCTGAATGGGTGAGTGAATGAATGAAGTCCTGGCACAGAAGCCAAGAAGTCAATGGTTCCCTCTGGTGGGGGATCCGGCCTTTGTGTCCCCAGCAAGGGGAGCAGTCTGTGGCCTCCTCAATCAGGAGGTCACAGGACTTGTGCACTTTGCCTAAAGGGATTCCGTACCAAGGCGTCCTGGTAGCTCTCTCAACTTCTCTCTCCTCTCACGCACAGGAGAAGCGAATCTATGATCTGAAAAAGAAAAATCAAGAACTAGAGAAATTCAAGTTTGTGCTTGACTGCAAAATAAAAGAGCTGAAGAAGCAAATAGAACCTCGAGAGAATGAGATCAAGGTGATGAAGGAACAGATTCAAGAGGTGAGAAGCCATCTGGACCCCCGGCCTCCTTCCCAACCATTCCTGGCTGGCCAGGAGGGAATGAAAGAAAGCTCTCCTGGGACTTCCCTGGCGGTCCAGTGGTTAAGACTCCCATGCTTCCACTGCAGGGGGCGTGGGTTTGATCCTTGGTCAGGGAACTGAGATCCCGTATGCCGTTCAGCGCAGCAAAAAAAATTTTTTTAAAGAAAGGAAGCTCTCCTCACAGCCCCTCCCTGCTCCCAAGGTGTGGGCAGCATCCACTCTGCAGAAGAAGCCACAGGGAAGGCCAAACGGGGGGTTGGTGGTGCAAAAGCACAGTGCTTTGGGATTTGGCTTCCCCTGGGGCCTGGGGGTGGGCTTTGGACCTATTTGGACCACGGTTGCTGGGGGCGCCACCAGGGGGCGATGTGTACTCAGCCACCAGCCTGTCCACCAGAAAGTACACCCCTCCGGATTCAACACTTTTTTCTCAGACTAAACATGTTGGTGGGGGCCCTATGCAAGGCCATGGTGTTTGGACTTCCTCTGATAAGGAGTAGGAAGTCATCAAAGGCTCTTGAGCAGGAGAGTGGCAAAATTAAGAGTATGTTCTGGGAAGCAAACAGGATGAAGGCAGAGAGGAGAGAGCTCAGAAGCAAGGGACGAGGGCTTCTGAGAGCCCAGTGGGGTACAAGTGTTCCCCTTCGGCCCCTCTGCCCAGTACACAGGGCATTTCCTTATGACGTGTTTACCTGTCAGCCTCCCCACACTGGGCGGTGAGCAACTGACAGTGGGGTCCATGGTTCATCTAAACGAGGGTGGTCCTGACGTCCCCCTCGTCCAGTGTCCCCATTTCTCAGTCAGTGGCACCACGACCCACCCAGGTGCTTAACATAGAAGCGTGGAAGCCTTCTCAGTTCTTCCCTTCCCTTAACTCCTCTATCCAAGTCACCGATGCCTATCTGATCCATTTCCAAACGATATCTCAGATCCAACCCTCCTTGCCCTCTGCTGCCATCACTCCAGTCCAAGCCTCCATCATCTCTCTTCTGGACCTGACTCCAGCCTCCAGTCTGGTCTCCACATAGAGACCACAGCAAACCCCCAGTGGTATCTCCTCCCAGCTAGAATGAAGCCCAGACTCCTTACAGAGGCCCCTAAGGCCCTGCGTGATCCCACCTCAACCACCCTCTCTAGCCATATCTCCAGGCTCCTTCCCCGGCTCCAGCCTGCAGGCTTTCTGACAGTTCCAAGGACAAGCACCTTTGCAGTGCTGCTCCCCCTGCCCAGAAGGCTCTCAGATCTTCACATGACTGGCTTCTTTGCGTCTTTCATGTCTCAGCTCGTGTGTCACCTCTCCAAGGAGGTCTTCCCTGCCACCCCATCCAAAATAGCCTCCTACTCCCCCTCCATCTTCTCTAACTGTGCTGAGCAAAGCTAAAGGGTAGCAGAGTGTACTGATGGCCCAACTAGAATTGGCTCCACAAGGGCTATCATGGAGAAAAGCAAAGCCTTTTCTCCAGGAGGCCCAGAAAAGAGGCCACATTGTGGGATCAGTCCAGGGCTGGGGCATCCAGAGAGGATATGTCCTGTGATGATAACTTTCTCCCTGACCTCTGGGATAAGGAAGGATGTTCCCAGCTGACCACAGAGCTGCCTCCTCTGGCCCTCCTGCCATTCTTGAGTGACCTCAGGGCCCAAGAATGGCAGCCTGAGAAGATGAGAAAGAGCAGGTGCCCTACCTGCCTGGAAAGCAGATGTGCCGCAGGCCCCTGGCAGTCACGGCCCCACTTCTCCCACCTCCTCTGACATATTTGTCAACTGCACTTAAGGTTGGGTTGGTTGCCTTCCACTGCAACATGCCTGAGAGATTATTCACGTTCCCTTCAGTAACTGGACCAGCCACGGCTTTGATCCTCAACAGGGGAATATGCCACCCCCTTGGGAAAGAGTAAAACAAGACCCCTCCTGCCCCACCCCAGGTACCAGTCGCTGCCAGGGCTGATGTCTGGGCCCAGTTCCTTCCCCAGTAGCCTGTGACCTGGGGGCTTCCCTCTGTGGGTCAGACACATGTGGCCCACCTGCTGTGGACCTCCTGTGAAGTTCCTTTCCCTGCAAGAAGGAAGCTGCAAGCCCTTGGCTCCTTTGTAGAACTGAGACATCCGTGCCTGAAAACAGAAAACTTCCCTGACTCAAGTGTCTCCCCTCACAGATACTCTTCCAGCTTCTCTTTCATGAAACGTGACTATATCCTTCCTAGGGCAGGAGTTTCCAGAACCTTATCATTTTACTTCACACTCTTTTATTTCTTCATCTAGTGCAGGTTTTCTCTGCCTCGGCACTATTGGCACTTTGGAGTGGATAATTCCTTGTTGTTAGGGGGCAGTGCTGTACATTGTGGGATATTTAGCAGCATCCCTGGTCTCTACCCACTAGAGGTAGAGGCAATCCTCCCCCAGGGGTTTGTCCTCCCCCTCCCCCAAATATGACAACCAAAAATGTCTCTAGATGTTGCCACATGTCCCCTGGTGGGGCGGGGGTCAAGATGCCTCTCCCCAGCCCCCCCTCCCCACTAAGAATCTCTGAATGTGATGAGTACCACCTGGACGAGTAGATGGAATTTCCACTCCAGGAAAAGGATGCTTGTTCTTATTCATTGGCTAGTCTCCTGGCTGACCAGCCAGCTACTCAAATTTGACATATTTCTATGTCAATCTTTCTGTGAAATAGATTCTTTTTACTCTCAGCATGGTTTGGGGCTTTGCTCATATCACTTCCTTTCTAACCTAATCTGGTCATTGCTGACTTTAAGATTGTAGAGAAAGAGGCACAGCCAGCTGCAAGCACTCAGACCTTGGAGAAGCCCCTTTCTCTCTTTCAGCGGCCGTTTCCTTGGTCTGGGGCACCAGCATCTCACCTGGGCCACAGCGGCAGCCTCCTGACCAGGCTACCTGGCTCCAGTCTTGCCCTCTCCGGTAGAGCCTCTGCATCAGGCCTTCTAAGGTGCAAATCAGATCATGCCACTCCTTGGGTAAGACCTGTCAGTGGCTCCCTGAACTTTCAGGATAAGGCCCAAACTTCTGACCTATTTAAACTTCTGGGCAGGGTAAAGGCTGAGCTTCACACCATTCGAGCCTCAGCCCCAGGGTCCTGCATGACCCAGCTCAGCTGACCTCTCTAGCTCCTCTCCCACTTCCTCACACGCACCCCTCCAAGGTCCAGGGGTGGCTGGACCACTTGCAGCCTGCAGAGATGTGCCAGGCTGCCCATGCCTCTGGTCCTTTCTGTGCATGGCTGTTCTCTCTGCCTGAGATTCTCGTTCCCAGCTTGTCCTTAAACCCTATTCCTGAGGCTTCCCTGGTGGCACAGTGGTTGAGAGTCTGCCTGCTGATGCAGGGGACGCGGGTTCGTGCCCCGGTCTGGGAGGATCCCACATGCTGCGGAGCGGCTGGGCCCGTGAGCCATGGCCGCAGAGCCTGTGCTCCGCAACGGGAGAGGCCACAGCAGTGAGAGGCCCGTGTATCGCAAAAAAACAACAACAACAACCCTATTCCTCCTACAAAACCCGGCTGAGCGTCCATTCCCTAGGTGCCACCCCTCAGCTCCACTGCGCACACACAGGGCCCTTTCCGCCCTGACTGCTGATGGTGTTGATCGCTCTGCACGTGAACTTCTCATTTACTTCCCTCTAATCCCTCTAGACCCGGGGCTTCTTGAAGATGGAAACTGCCTCTCAGTCAGGTCTGTATCCCTATGCCTGTGACAGCCTGCCAATCCTTTCTAAGGGATACATTCTTTCCTTAGCTTTGTAAATATCCACACTTGCTCTGTGTCCTCTACCAGGTGGCTCCACGTAGCTCTGCCAACATTGCATGTTTATCTTCTCATTCTTCCAGAGGCAGGTTGTTTCAGGCTCTCCTCCCTTCCCTCACTCTTGCTTCCCTTGGCCTTCTATACCTGCGATGCATTCATTTATTCATATGAATATTTATTGAGAGCCGCCTTTACACCAGGCATTGGGTCAAAGGGCTACTCTGTTCGTACAAAATGCTTCCAGTAATTAGGCTAACATTCTTCCAAACGCTGCCCCTTCCTGTCCAGGATGCGGCTCCCTAGGGCCTCCTGGTACCGGAGAAGCTGGCCCGGAGCCTTGAAATCTGGCCAAAGGGCCTGTGTTCAGCTAGAGGGGGTACTCCATCCAGCCATGAAAAAACCCAGTGAACTCCCCATCCCCCTCAAAATAGTCAGCAAACCTCCCTAATAACAGGAGCACTAGCATCCACCAGATCTGGCGTGTCCGTCAGACTGCACTCCTTTGCTTTTGGCAGGAATTAAATCAAAGGAGAGCTCACCTACAGCTGATCTCATTCTAATCAGAAGCTCTGATTGTTACTCACATGTCCTTGGTTGATACCAATGTAACAATGAATAAAGAGTCAGAAGCTCATGGGTAGCTTCTTTTCTTTTTCTTTTGAAGACGAGGCCCTCTGAAGTTGTACTTTTTAGATCTTTTCAACAGAATGATGAGGCAAAGATTCCTTCTCAGCCTCCTCTTTTCTGTTTTATGCCTTAGACTGGGGACACCTACATGCTGATCCCTCAAAACTTTCTGCTTGAGGGTCGGCCCTGATGCTTTGTGGCCCCAGAGGGTCAAGATTCACTCACACAACTTCACAAAGTAGAACGAGGGAGCTGCTTTTCTGCAGAACCTTGCCTCAGGTTACGGGTTCCAGTCAACTTACAAGGAATTCAAGAAAAGAAGGAAGGAACAGGGAAACTAAGGGCAAAAAATTCATAGCCGGGCTATAGAAACACATGGGTTAACATATCAGCCAAGGGGTGGGGAGCTTTGGGGACGGTGAGGCATAAGAAGAAAGGTTCCTTCCAGTGTGGGAACTAGAAGGGAAGTGCCCCGGTAGCAGGGGAAACATTCCCACTGAAAAACTTCAGTTCTCAAATATAATTTTCATTCTCTGACTTTCTTCATTGAGGTACCATTGGTTTATAATGGTATGTAAGTTTCATGTGTACAGCATTATATTTCTACTTCCATATGTACTACAGCATGTACAGTTTTCATCCGTCACCGTACAGTTGCTCCCCTTTACCCATGTTGCCCTTGCCCCACCCTTTTCCCTCTGGTAGCCACTACTCTGTTCTCTGTATCTATGTGCTTGGTTTGTTTGATTTGTTCATTTATTTTGTTTGTTTTTTGTTGTTTTTTTAATTGAAGTACAGTTAATTTACAATGTTGTGTTAGTTTCAAGTGTACAGCAAAGTGATTCAGTTATACATATAACTTTCAGATTATTTTCCATTATAGGTTATTATAAGATATTGAATATAGTTCCCTGTGCTATACGGTAGATCCTCGTTTACCTATTTTATATATAGTAGTGTGTAGATGTTAATCCCAAACTCCTAATTTATCCCCCCCCCTCCACCCCCTCTATCCCCTTTGGTAACCATAAGTTTGTTTTCTATGTCTCTGAGTCTATTTCTGTTTTGTAAATAAGTTCATTTGTATCATTTTTTTTAGATTCCACATATAAGCAATATCATGATATTTGTCTTTATCTGACTTACTTCACTTAGTATGATAATCTCTAGGTCCATCCATGTTGCTGCAAATGGCATTATTTCATTCTTTTTTATGGCTGAGTAATATTCCATTGTATATATGTACCACATCTTCTTTATCCATCATCTGTCGATGGACATTTAAGTTCCTTCCATGTCTTTTATATCCCGAATGTGAATGAAATCATACAGTATTTGTCTTTCTCTGTTGGGCTTATTTCACTTAGCATAATACCCTAAAGGGACCCATCCATATTATTGCAAATGGCAAGATTCCATTCTTTTTTATGGCTGAATAGTATTCATTTGTGTGTGTGTGTGTGTGTGTGTGTACCAAAGTTTCTTTATCCATTCCTCCACTGATGGGCACTTAGGTTGCTTCCATATCTTGGCTATTGTAAATAATGCTGCGATAAACATAGGGGTGCATATATCTTTTCAAATTAGTGTTTTTGCATTCTTTGGATAAATACCCAGAAGTGGGATAGCTGGATCCTCTGTTATACATCTATTCTTAATTTTTTGAGGAATCTCCGTACTGTTCTCCATAGTGGCTGCACCAATTTACATTCCAACCAATAGTGCACAAGAATTTCCTTTTCTCCACATCTTCTCTAACCCTTATTATTTCTTGCCTTTTTGATAATAGCCATTCTAACAGGCAGGAGGTGATATCTCATTGTGGTTTTGATTTCCATTTCCATTTTGATTTCCATTTCCCTAATAATTAGTGATGTTGAACATCTTTTCATGTTCCCCATGACATCTGCATGTCTTCTTTGGCTTACTTTCTTATTCTTGACTCTTTTTCCCCTGTTGTCTATAGATGGAAACTGAACTGGAGCATTTCCATAAGCAGAACACAAAGCTGGAGCTGAACATCACAGAATTGTGGCAGAAATTAAGAGCTACTGTTCAGGAGATGCACAGAGAGAGACAAAAGGTGTGAGGATTTTCAGAGTCTGGCAGCTCTTGGATTCGGGAGCTGGCGCCTGTCTGCAACGGGCAGCTGGCTTTCAAGAGACAGAGCCAGCCCATATCTAAGATACACCCATTTTAACTCGCATTCTTTACTTGCTCACAGCCCTGCCCTATTCCAGGCTCATGTAAATTTACGTAACTGAATCCATCTGAGACTATAAAATGACTTTGAGTATAGTGATCAAGGAGGTGGGAAGCCAGTGTTATAGGAATGCTCACAACATTGGCTTGTGTGGCCTGGGAAGGAACATGCTCAGAGAGATCATCTGTAGTCAGTGGTTAAAGGCTTGACCACCAAAACAATGTTGACCTAAGAGGACCTCAGAAATCACCTATTCTGGTCTCTCTATGTAATAAACAAGGAAAGCAAGGTCAGAGAGATTAGGAAGGTAGAAACTTCACCCAGCACCCACAGCTAGTGAGCACATACAGAGCCAGGGCTGGGAACCCAGTCTTCTGGTCCTGGGCCAGGACTTGGCTGCACCCTCACCCCCTGGCACAGAGTACCTCATAATGTTTGTAGAATCAGATTGAATTTTTCCACCCCTCACATTAAGGATTGACTCTGTACTAAGTAATACTAGAAGCTGCAGAGCTATCAACGTGAACTGATACAGATCCTGCCCTTCACAAACTGAAGAGGTTGACAGGTGATTTGTGGCATGTGCATAGTAATTATCAGCCAGCCAAGGCTGAAAATTATGGAACATGAATAAAGAGCTGTGGGAGTGAAGAAAAAGGAGAGGCTCTCTAGGTCAGGGGTAAGGGAAGGTGGGTATCTGAGAAAGCGTGATGGAAGAGGGAGGATGTAGGGCTTCCCTGGTGGCGCAGTGGTTGGGAGTCCGCCTGCCGATGCAGGGGACGCGGGTTCGTGCCCCGGTCCGGGAGGATCCCACATGCCGCGGAGCGGCTGGGCCCGTGAGCCATGGCCGCTAAGCCTGCGCGTCTGGAGCCTGTGCTCCGCAACAGGAGGGGCCGCAGCGGTGAGGGGCCTGCATACCGCAAAAAAAAAAAAAAAAAAGAGTAGCCCAAGTTTGCAGATGAACCAGTCTGCTCAATTTTGTCATCATCTTCCCTACCCACTCACAGCAGCCCTCAGGAAGGAGAAACACTGGATGAGCTAACAAAGGGGCAGGGAAGCCCTGGCGCAGGGATCTGCAAGAGAGAATCGATGCTCTCCATCTTGGCTCCAAAAGGAGTAGGTGACCGCTTGCGCCTCTTTTAGTCTTTTAAGGCCTGTGGTCCTGGAAGGAATCCAGAGCCAATAACGGAATCAGTGTGTGCTGCCTCCTAAAAATGCAACTGTTCAGGCCAGGGACACAGGAGTTTTAGGGCCTCTCCCTCTGGGCCCTGTGTGGCCCCTGGTGGTCAACGGTTAAGTCCTAGATGAGGTGTCTCTTGTCCCTTTAAGTAGCCACAAGGCTGCAGCCCCTGCCCCTGGAGAGTCCCTATGGGGCTAGAAGTAAATGTCTCTGCTTGCAGGAGCGGAACTTGGAGGCGCTGGTCAAACGGTTTAAGACGGACCTTCACAACTGTGTGGCGTACATCCAAGAACCCCGGCAGCTGAAGGAGAAGGTCCGTGCTCTCTTTGAGAAGTACGTGCAGCGGGCAGACATGGTGAGCTCTGCCCCCCTTTCTGCCCTCCCCTGCCCTCCAGGCTCTTCCCTCCCTCACGGTGAGCCCTTCCTGCCCCATCAGGTGGAGATCACAGGGCTGAACTTGGACCTGCAGCAGGAGTACACCCGTCAGCGGGAGCACCTGGAGAGGAGCCTGGCCACCCTCAAGAAGAAGGTGGTCAAGGAGAGTGAGCTGCACCTCGCGGATTATGTCCGCATCATGCAGGTACCCGCACGCGCCCCTCAGCTCCCTCGAGGCTGGGCCATCAGAGACAAGAGAGCTTGTCAAGGGCCCCTCCAAGACCACTGTCCTCAGGGTTCCCCAAATGTCCAAGGGACCCACTAGCTTTCTCCAAAGCTCCTTCTTTGACCTGTCTCCTCTGACCCCCCAGAGCTTGTCCTGGCAGTGACCATGGCCCAGAGCCCCGCCAAGGAGGTTTTCCAGGCATTTCCATGCCCACTCCTGCCCCTCCAAGGTTCGTTCATTTCTACCCCATCTCACTTCACCAGCCACCCATTTCTTTTTTCTACTCCCATCTTTATCCAAAGCACTCCTGCATCCTGCCTCACTCCTCTCCTTGACCCCTGTCCCCTCTGGACTTTGGCCATGTGACTTTAGCTCTCCAAGTTACTCTCTTCCTTCTCCTCTTTTCTGTTTCCAGCTCTTGTTTCACCTTACTTTGTTTTGCTGCTTTTTATTCTGCTACCTGTATCACATGGTCCCTGCTGGCCAAGTTCTCTCCTGGGAACATGCCCATCTCCTCCCACCTCCTCCAGCTTTTCTGGTGCCTCACGTCCCTACTCTTATCTCTCAGGTCCAGAGCCAACCACACCCACCCTAAGTGTTGGCCTCCCCTCGCTTTAATGAGCTCTCCACGCCCACCTCCCTGGACTCTTCCTAGGGCCGTTCAGAGAGCCTAACCCCGTTACTGGCACCTCCACTTACACACACTATCGGACTGCCAGGCAGGATTCTGCTGCCAATTTCTCTTTGGGTATCAGTCTCACCTGAGGCAGTTAATGTGAATTAATATCAAAAGAGAACATCAGACTCACATTTATAAGGCATGTACCTTTTTAGGTTTCTATTTCTTTAATGCTGTAATTAAAATGCTGGAATGGGGATGGGCTGCAGTTGGATTGAAACAAATCAGTTCCGAACACTCAGCTCTGCTGGGCAGAGCACACTGCAATTCAGGCCAGCCCCAGGCACGGCAGGTCTCATGCCACCTTACAACCAGCCCCTGCTTAAAAGCAGCCCACACCATCAAGCAGCCCACTGCCCAGCTCCTGAGCCATGAAAGCAGTCAGAGGCCCAGAGATAGGAGTAGATTCGATTGGTGGGACCCTTAGGCACCAGCAGCCGATACACAGAGCCATTGCTAAGGGTCTCGAGTGCTCCCAAGCATGGAGAGTCCCCCGGGGCACTGCAGTGCAGCCTGCGGGGCAGGGGGACCAGGGAGACTACAGGAGTGGTTGTCAACTGGTGACATTGCTGAGCTCTCATCTGTGACTTGCCACCAGAGCACAGGCCTGAGGGGTCCTCCAAGGGCTGGGTCCCTCTCTCCATGCCAACCAGACACCCAAAGCAAACGTCAATCCTAGGAGAAGAAGGAAAAGGAAAGAGAGTAAAGACCACAGCCTAGGTGAGGGTGTAAGCATCAGCATGAGGCTGCTCAGGACAGGCAGAAGGGCCTCTTTTGCTCCCCCATTCCCCAGGGGCCACATGCCCACTACTGCTGGGCCAGGGTGAGAGTTGGGGTAGGGGGAGCAGAGGCGACCCAAGCAGGGCTTCTGCCCAATACTACCACTCCCTGGTGGCTGGCAGAGGGAGCCATCAACAGGGAGAACCCCGGAGAGTGTTTGCTCAAGCAGCATTGTAAACCTGTGTGCTGCGGAGCCCTGTGGATGCACAGAAGTGCCACAGACAACTGCAGGGGGCCAGAGGGGGGTCAGGATGCAGGGCTCTGGGTTCCCAGCACCTGCTCAACCAGGGAGACTCCTTGCTTATTGCAGTGGGCTCTGTGTAAGATTTTGTTTGGAAGACTTAAAAAAAGAAAAACTTTCAAAACTACTGTTCTGGATGATAAAAATTGTTTCCTTCTTTGGTCTTAAGGGCCAAGCAAGGTGGCGGGCCTGGAGAAAAGAGCACAGCCCTGTCTTTGTACAGACCCAGTTTACCCTCCTGCTGGCCACTCTTGCTGGGGGAGTGGGGTGGGTCCTGAACTTCTCCAGGAGCCACCTTCCTATCTGTAAGAGAGGAAGGAAACACCAACCTCAACCAGTTACTGCAAGGATTGAGTGAGCTAACTAATGTCAAGCATTGGCCACTGGCCCTGTACAGAACAGGTGCTCCAAAAATGCTATTTCCCTTCCCTTCCTCCGAGCAAAAGACTTACTCAAGAACCAAGGCAAAATCTAGTAGGAGAGCCTGGAAGGCCATCACAGCACAGACTGGGAGTGCCCATGGGCTTGAGGCATGGAAGACGGGACAGTACAGCTGATCCCAGGCCCCCCCCCCAGCTGGTGGCCCGGGGTGCCCATTGCTTTGGTATGCATTTGTAAGGAGCTGCATCTGCAGGTACCAAGGCCCTGACACTTAAGTCTCAAAAGGCTGAGGAAGGCTGGGGCAGATATGGCATCTGAGAGAACTTGTTAGAAAACACAGAAAATGAGGTCACTGTCTCATTTATATGTTCAGATAGGAGCACGGGGCCTCCTCATTCATTCTCCAGCATGATTGCCGATACTAAAATAAGAGTTGCAATGGAATACAAACATCTAGGACACGTGCTTTATTCATTCAGGACACGTATTTTGTGGGCTTCTTACACGCCAAGCTGTGAGCTTGCCGTGGAGGATTCCCAGATTAATGTGATGGCTTGCCTACTCTCAGGGAGCTCATCTAGGGAAGCTGAGCCAGACACAGATAAGCACTGCTCCGTGCAGCGCATCCAGGGTGGTAAGCTCACCAGAGAGGAGGGCTTCAGCTAGGGGCATGGCATTTGAGCTGGGTCTTGAAGGGTGAGTAGAGGGGGTCAGGGAGCAATGGGGGAAGAGCCTTCCAGGCTGAGGACACAACCTGAGAACAGAGAAGAGAGAGGCCTGTGGGGTGTTTGGGGATCCAGAAATCCCCCGACGTAACTTTATTGCAGAGCATGGGGGCAGGGAGGAAGGGCCCTTTGGAACGGTAGGTAGCTTAGGGTCACGTTGAAAGGGCTTTCCGTGTCACACAAGAAGCATGAAGTTTATTTTATAAGCTGGTGCCCCCTAAGGTTTCTTAAGTAGGTAGGGGTGTTATCTGTTCTGGAAAGGTTACTTCAGTGGGAAGGGGCGAAAGACCAGTGGGGAAAGACAAGTGGCAGGAAAACCCTTTCAAAGATGACTCCCATGTTAAAGGGAGATGACAGGCCTTGGGAGGGGAAGTTGTGATGTCAGAAGATGTTTCAGAGTAGAGGTGATGAATAGAAGTGGGTGGTTAGATGTGAGAGGAAGGCTGAAAGAGGAGCGGAGAAATGGTTCATTTGTGCAGTTAGGCAGGTGGCGATCCCACTAACTGTGGGCTCCGGAAAGACGCCATTGAGTGGGGCTCCCAAGTTATCGGAATAAATCCGTTGCCTGCTTTTCCCACGCTAACCAGACCCTGCTGTGTTCTTAAAGGTGTCAACTCAAGGGAGGCCAGCAGGGGGTGCTCTAGGCATTTCCTTTCTGCGCCCTTCTCCCTCGGAGTCTGAAGTTCTGTCAGTCGGTTCCCTTGTGAGGCTCTCTGGCCTTGCCCTCAACCAAAGACAGTCCTGGACAGCTTGGCGTAGCCTCTTTGTTCAGAAGCCTTTCTATAGAAACAGACCTTCGTATCCCCGAGCCAGCCTCTCTCACATGCCCCAAGTCCTGGCACTCGATGGACCCAGGTCAGATCTTCCCTGCAGAGGAGCTGGCTGGGGGTCTGGAGGATCAGAGGGGCCTTTGCAGGCCGTCCTGACCAAGGGGGGATCAAGAACAGAAAACCTGCTGCATTCACGTTTTTGTTTTGTTTCGTTGTTGTTGTTGTGTTTGCGGTACGCGGGCCTCTCGCTGTTGTGGCCTCTCCCGTTGCGGAGCACAGGCTCCGGACGCGCAGGCTCAGCGGCCATGGCTCACGGGCCCAGCCGCTCCGCGGCATGTGGGATCCTCCCGGACCGGGGCACAAACCCACGTCCCCTGCACCGGCAGGCAGACTCTCAACCACTGCGCCACCAGGGAAGCCCCTGCATTCCCGTTTTGACTTCACAAAACTACCCAAGGCACTTACACTTGACCTCAGTGTGGCCTCTGGACTCCTCAGAACACGGACCACCCAGAAAGCCCTCTTAAGGCAGCCCCACTTGTACTCTTCAGGGTCTCCCTCGGCCTCCATACGATGTGAGGTGTTGACGGAGGTGACGTACAGCAGAGGTGAGAGTGGAGTCTGGGAGGCAGCAATCAGAAGCATCAAGGCACCCGGGGGCCGACGCCGCCAGATTCGAATCCCAGCTCTGCCACCCCTGCACGGCCTCCTTCCTCATATGCAGCTGTATCCCATAAGACCTTCCTCCTGAGGTGGTTGTAGGGATGCAAAGGGTCTGACACAGTGCAGGAATCCAGTCCTCCCTTGGAGTTGTTATCTTGTTATTATCATTGTCGTCAAGCATTTGGCGGCTCAGACCCTGCTTGCTCCCTCTGGCTCGGAGCCTGAAACACTCTTCCTTGCACCGCCTCTCCCCCAGGCTCCACAGGGAGGCTTCCTCACACCCCTGACCCACCCTGCGGGGCATCTCTCTGCACTGGATCCAAGCTGGGCCTCCCACGTCTGGCACAATAAGCACCTAATAGGCTTTCTGTTTTTATGAATGAACCAACGGAGCAGAGGAATCGGGCTGCATTGAGTCCTGGGCCTCAATCAACTCTAGTGAGGCCTGAGTCGTGTTCTGGAGACCTGTCTTAGGTGACCAGCCTCATGGAGGTGTCCAGGGATGGCAGTGGCATCAGAAACATGCATATCAAAAGGTACCAGGAGGGCTTCCCTGGTGGCGCAGTGGTTGAGAGTCTGCCTGCCGGTGCAGGGGACACGGGTTCGTGCCCCGGTCCGGGAAGATCCCGCATGCCGTGGAGCGGCTGGGCCCGTGAGCCATGGCCGCTGAGCCTGTGCGTCCGGAGCCTGTGCTCCACAACGGGAGAGGCCACAACAGTGAGAGGCCCGCATACCGCAAAAAAAAAAAAAAGGTACCAGGAACCTGAAGTCCCAATCATGGCGACAGGGTTGTCAGGGTGGAGAGAATGGCAGGGGCTCCACATGGGGCCATTACAGTAGTAGAGGTGAAAGATGCTGAGAGCTGGTTATGAATGAACATGAGATTCAGTTCAGACACAAAGTCGACAGGATTGAGTGACAAAATGAATGGAGGTTGACCAGGAAGAAGTACCTAAAAATGTTTCTGGAGAGAACTGGGGAAATGGCACTTTCAGTCTCTAATCTTTATTCTGATTACTATTATTTTATTGAATGAAGCAGGGGAAGTGAAGCTAAGTGATGCCAGCTAAGAGGAGGAGTGGAGAGAGCCCCTGAGTGGGCTGGTGTGCCCGGAAGTTCCCTGTGGCTCTCCTAAGACTCCCTTCTGTCTGGTCTCAACTGCTCAACATTTACCCCCTGGTGTGTAATTTGCTGGTTTACAAGATTCATCTTATTCAACTTGGTATCCACTGTGCTCGTTATTCATTTGCTTAATCCCTTCACAAATATTTATTGAGCACCTCTTACAGGCCAGGCAGAGTCCAAGGTCTTAGAATCCAATAAATACGTATTTAAGTGATTATGTCATGATATAAAGTCAGCATGGAGAAATTCCAGGGGGAGGAAACAGAGCATCTGGAAAGAAAATATGGGCTACCCATCACCAAGGCCTGTGCTGGTTAAAAGGGTAAAAAATCAGAAGGAGAAAACCTGCTGACTTTATAGAAAAACAGGCACAAAGCCGAGCCTGAGAATGAGGGACTGGTAATAATTGGGCATTTCATCCAATGTGGGACTGGTAATAATTGGGCATTTCATCCGGAGAACATTTTTTTTTAAAGAGGAAGAGTGAAATTAAGTGAAATACCAAAAATCTGAAGGTAGATCTGATCTGCCTAATTAAAAAGGCTCCGGAGGGAAGGACTATCGGGGTGTCTGCAGTTCACATCCCCATAACAGAGAAGGCTTGTCCTGCTCGCTGACAGCAGTGCTTGGGATCACGCTGTCCTCTGCGCTCAGACTCCATACTCACCACTCCAGAGACAGTGTCCCAAGGGGAAGCACAGTTTGTTTCTGGCACATGTTCGCCTTATGTAGATTTGGTCAGTGTTTGCCTTTGTTGGTACTCAGACCCTCGAGGGCTTCACATCTCCTGGGACCTGGTTAGAAATGCAGAATCTCAGGAGCAGCTCCAGGCCTGCTGAGTCAGAAGCCACATTTAACAGGATCCTCAGGCGATTCGTGCATAGTCCTATGAGAGGTGCTGTGGAGGACGTGCTGAGTACTGAGGCCATGGGCTCCAAGAGAAGAGTGGTCCATGGTGAGAGGGACGCCTCCATGGAGCCTCCCTTGGGGCTCCTGTGCTGAGTGTGAAAAGGAAGGCAAGGCAAGAGAGAAGAGACTGCTTGGTCCCAGAGCGCAGAGCCCCTCCACCTGGCCTGCAGCGGGCTCTGGCCTGCACGCCTCTCTACTCCTCTCACCTCGTATTCCCGTGACACAGAACTGCTGCAGGTCACCCCACACACCTGCTGTGTCATTCTGTGCCTTTCTCCTGCCATTCCAGTTACCTGGGACCCCCTTTACCCTCTCCTTGGTAACTCTGTCAAGCCTCAGCCCAGGGGTCAGTTCCTAGGAATCCACCCTGGTCATTCAGGCAGAGCCAAGTGCCTTTCCTCTGTGTCCCACTCCTCCATCCCAGCCAGGTGGCCACCTCACTAAAGTGTGCCCAGACCCCTCACTAAACCCTAAACTCCTCAAGAACAGAGGCCAAGTCTTACTTTCTCTGTATATACACCTCAGGATCAGCACAGTGCCTGGCACATAATAAGTGCTCAAAAAATATTGGATGGATGGATGTTTATCAAACACTAACGAGAGAAGTGAACTTCCAGTGGATGTAGCAAATGTTAATTATCCATTTACTTTTACTTTTCTTTATTCCTCAGTAATGTATGCTGCTGAGAGCAGAAACCATGTCTTATTTCTGTCTGCATCCAGGGGATGCAGCAGATACCACATAAATGTAGGTTCAACAAATGAATGGAAAAAAAACAAAGTGTAGCACAGTACTTAAGAGCTCAGAGCTCTGGAGCCAGACTGGGTCAGAATCCTGGCTCTGCCACTTGCTATCTATGTAATTTGGGTAAGTTACATCACCTCTCTGTGCTACTTTAAAACTGTGGTTGTAATAGAATCTATGCATAAGGTTATTATGAAACTTCAGTGCATTAACTTCATGAAAAGTGCTTAGAAAAGCATTGTTGCTACGGATGGGAAGAGCCTGGATGGATGGGAATGGTGCACACTGCCTGTAGCTAACTTTGCCAGAGTCCACCTGAAGGTAAGTCAGCTGGTACCTCAAGAGGCTGATCCATGAGCCAGGATAAAGACTCATGCCACAGTAGAGGCACCAGAGACATAATCTGGGTCCAGGACCAACCCTGACTCTTCCCCACACCCTTAGCGCCAGGCCAGAGCAGGTCCTGTGCCCACTGACCACTTATCCATCTACACTCACTCTCTCCTCCTTCTTCTCTATAGGAAAATGTCTCCCTGATCAAGGAGATTAATGAGCTCCGCAGAGAGCTGAAGTTCACCCGCTCCCAAGTCTATGACCTTGAAGCAGCCCTGAAACTGACCAAGAAAATTCAACCCCAAGACGTTCCAGAGACAGGTAATGTCACCAGTGGTCAAGAAAGGTAGGCACTGGGATCCAGGGACCAATTGCAGCCACGAGCAGGTCTCCTTTTGGCTTTCAAAGCTGCCTTTCCTGAGTTTCTTCCTGTATCAGCTCACATCCACCCCATGGCCTCCTGGGCACCTCTGCATGCCACGCGCCTGCTCTTCAAAGGATTTGTGAGGACCCTACCACATTCAAACACTCGCAAATCCAGAATTCTTGGAGTTAGCAAAGGTTTCAGAATTCAGAATCTTTCAGATCTTAGGAAGAACATACTATATATACTGTCTGGGGCAGTGCCCTGAAATCAAACACATTAGTATTTCTGTAGTGAAACATATGAATATTCACACTAAACTTCATGAATTTAAAAATGCTTTCCATTTTTAAAGCTTTTTGCATTTTACAATTGTGGATCAAGGATTGTGGACCTGTACGATGAAAATAAAGGCAAAAATAAGGACCAGAAACAATTTAAAGGGAGAGGGGAAAGAATTACATTAAAAATATTAAATGAGTTAGTTATTGCAGTTATAAAATTCCTCTGAACTTCTGATAGCCAAGACAAAAAGGGAAAAAATATGATGGTTTACATAGCTCTCATAGGGGGAAAGGAAGTTTTTTTCTGGAGGAACAAACATTTCCCTGGTACTAAGTTCTGTGAGAAACTAAATACATTGAGCCTTACAAAAGGGATATTGGGGGCTTCCCTGGTGGCTCAGTGGTTGGGAGTCCGCCTGCCGGTGCAGGGGACGCGGGTTCGTGCCCCGGTCCGGGAGGATCCCACATGCCGTGGAGCGGCTGGGCCCGTGAGCCATGGCTGCTGGGCCTGCGCGTCCGGAGCCTGTGCTCCGCAATGGGAGAGGCCACAGCAGTGAGAGGCCCACGTACCGCAAAAACTAAAAACAAAAAGGGATATTGAACAACGTAATTGACAGTCTTAAATGGTAGGTTTTCAGACAATAAAAAAACATTCTTCAGGTGTCTATTTCTTATCTGGACAGTCAATAAAAAACAAGAGTATAAGGTATTACTGTGGAAAATTAAGCCAACATAGTTCAAGTATATTGTTTTCTGGTGGTTTACCTTCAGGAATAAAGCTTAGAAACCCTAATGAACTGAAACATTCCACAGCTGTGGACTGGGTCGTTCAAATATTAGCCACCTCAGGTACTATGGTTATGCAAGGTATTATCATTGGCGGAGGGTAGTTGAAGGATACACAGGAATTCTCTGCACTATTTTCAAAACTGTTTGTGAGTCTTGAACTGTTACAAATTATAGATATATATATATATATATATATATATATATATATATAATTGTTGTCTCATACGCTATTGTCATTAGAGTTGAAGTTAAGAGGGTAAACTCTGTGAGTAGTACCCGAAGAACAATATTACCTCTGAAGAACTGACATAAAAGCACAGCATGTGTTAAAAAGACTGAGAACTTGGGAATTCCCTGGCGACCCAGTGGTTAGGACTCTGCGCTTTCACTGCCGAGGGCCAGGGTTCAATCCCTGGTCGGGGAACTAAGATCCCACAAGACACGTGGCACAGCCAAATAAATTAATTAATTTAATTTAATTAATCAATCTGTTAAAAAAAAAAGACAGAACTTGACTTCTTGGAGGTGAAACCATCTTCAGTTGGAGGTGAAGCATAGATGTGTCTGTGAACAATCACAAAACTTCTTTTTTAAAAAAATATTTCAAATATGCCCCAGCAGCCTAGCAAATAACCAGTTGAGACCTCCTCAGGATGCTGTATGATATAGCCAGGTTCTTCTTATTACTATGATGGAAACTATCAGACATAGACAAAAATTGAGAGAAATTCTAATGAATCCCCATGAATTCATTCCCTGACTTGAACAACTGTCGCTCTTGCTTCATCACTATCGCCACGCCCCACCCCCCCGCCCCAGTTATTCCCTCCCACGCCCATAGTAGGTTATTCTAAAGCAAACCAAACATCATGCCACTTGTGTCATAGAGCCTTACTCAAGGGAGGTTTCATCGGTAATGGCTGAAGACAGGTATTACCAATTGTCTGTCTTGATCATGAAGAACCTAAGTCTGGCTTCTGGTTCTGAACATGGGGCCTCCAAAACAAGTTAGCTCAAAATATACATTCCTATGTTGTTTAAAATTGACCAGTTCAGTTAGTTTTGAAGAATTCTTTATCTGAACAGGAGAGGTTATCATCCCCAACCACAATTTTAGTTTTAGCAGCATTTATATTGTCATTCACACAACAATTAACCAACAGGCCTAATAGACACACCTGCTTGGTTTTCAGTTATTAAAACCATATTATTAGAACGTCTAATTAAAGGTGGCTAATTGAAAACCTACTAAAATGGCATAAATAAACCAAAGGAAACAAGAGACGTACAATTTTGAAAGCTGGAAAATGGATAGGTGAGTGGTTACTGACTTCATAGACCTGAGAAACCTGAATCCTAAGCCAGGAGTGGGGAACCTAGAAGAAACCTGATGAACCCCTGAAAGGCTCAGGAATTAGCAGAAGCAGCTATCTCTGGAAGTGGGGGTGAAGGTGTGGCTGAAAGCAAGAGGGAAAGTCTTTAAGAAGCTGTTAGATCTACCTAGTACCCAATATAGTGGTTAAAAATAGAACCATCAGGTCCATCATCATAAAATTCTAGAATATCAGAGTGCAAAGAAAAAACTCCTAATTGTGGGATATAAAGTCAGCACACAAAAATCAGTTGCATTTTTATACACTAACAATGAATAATTTGAAAAGGAAATTAAGAAAACAATTTAACTTACAATAGCATCAAAGAGAATAAAATAGGGCTTCCCTGTGGCGCAGTGGTTGGGAGTCCGCCTGCCGATGCAGGGGACATGGGTTCGTGCCCCAGTCCAGGAGGATCCCACGTGCCACGGAGCGGCTGGGCCAATGGGCCATGGCCGCTGAGGCTGCGCATCCGGGGCCTGTGCTCTGCAGCAGTAGAGGCCACAACATTGAGAGGCCCACATACCGCAAAAAAAAAAAAAAGAGAGAATAAAATACTTAGGAATAAACTTACCAAGGAGGTGAAGGACTACCTGTACACTGAAAACTACAAAAAAAACACTGAAAGAAATTGAAGAATACACCAGCAAATGGAAAGACATCTTTTGTTCATGGACTGGAAGATTTATTAAAATGTCAATACTATCCAAAGTGATCGACACATTCCAATGTAATCCCTATCAAAATCCCAATGACATTTTTTTGCAGAAATAGAACATCCATTCTAAAATTCATTGGGAGTTTCAAGGTACCCCAAATAGCCAAAACTCTTGAAAAAGAACAAAGTTGGAAGCCTCACACTTTCTATTTCAAAATTTACAGCAAAGCTATAGTAATCAAAACAGTATGGTACTGGCATAAATATAGACATATAGACCAATGGAATAGAATACAGAGCCCAGAAATAAACACTCATATATATGGTCAAATGATTTTCAATGTGGGTGTCAAGACTATTCAATGAGGAAAGGACAATCTTTTCAACAAATGGTGCTGGGAAAACTGGATATATCCACATGCAAAGGAATGAAGTTGGACCCTTACCTTACATCATATACAAAATTTAACTCAAAATGGACTAGACTTAAACGTAAGAGCTAAAACTATAAAACTCATAGAAGAAAATATAGGGGGAAACTTCATTATATTAGATTTTGCAATGATTTCTTAGATATGACATCAAAAGTACAGACAACAAAAAGAAAGTAGATAAATTGGACTACATCCAAATTTAAAGCTTTTGTGCATCAAAGAACATTATCGACAAGCATGAAAAGGCAACCCATGGTATGGGAGAAGATATTTGAAAATCACATATCTGATAAAGGGTTGACATCCAGAATATATAAGGAACTCCTACAACTTAACTACAACAACAACAAAAAAATTTTTTTTAGTAAGCAAAGGACTTGAATAGACATTTCTCCAAAGAAAATATACAGATGCCTATAATAAGTATATGAAAAAAGCAGGTGGGGAGGTAAACAGAAACTAGGCAGAGGCGAGTGATGCAGGCCCAAGAAGGTGGATGGGCTGGTAGGTGGATGGGCTGGTAGGCTTTTGTGTGCTATACCTTCCCAGGGGTGCTACTTTTCCCAGGGCTCCATGGCTAGGCCACAGCTTGACTGAGGAGATGGTTACCAGGGACAACCAGTAGCAGAAGGAGGATGAAGGGTCAAGACCTAGAAAAGAGAAGAAATCAAGAGCCTAGAAAGATCAAGAGTCTAGAAATTGCAGTAAAGGAGAAGAGGCAAGGAGCAAAGGCAGACAGAGAAGGATCCAGACTTCTCCTGGGAAGGATGGGATAAGTCGAGTATACTCTGAATGCTGGCCCCATCAGGTCAATTAGAGGCCAAGGCAAGGATGGCCACTGGCCACTGCTGACCACTTCCTCTTTAAAATACTCTCTTCCTTGGCCACCATCATCTGTTCTTTTCTAGTTTTTCCTCCAGGGAAGGGGTTGGCAGCAGATAGGAAAGAGACCCCTCTTCCACTGAGAGAAGCTTGACTGTGGTGAGGGAGTTGGAGACACAGTTCCTCAGTGAAGAGGGTGGCAATGTCATCCATTAAGAGCAGAGGAGAGAATGGATTTGGCAATAATTTCTTGGATATGATATCAAAAGCACAGGCAACAAAAGAAAATATATAATAAATTAGACTGTCAAATTTTAAAACTTCTGTGCATCAAAGAACACAATCAACAGAGTGAAAAGGCAACCTATGGAATGAGAGGAATCATACAGCTAATAAGGGGTCAATGTCCAGAATATATAAAGAACTCCTATAGCTTGGGCCTCCCTGGTGGCGCAGTGGTTGAGAGTCCGCCTGCCGATGCAGGGGATACGGGTTCGTGCCCCGGTCTGGGAGGATCCCATATGCCGCGGAGCGGCTGGGCCCGTGAGCCATGGCCGCTGAGCCTGTGCGTCCGGAGCCTGTGCTCCGCAACGGGAGAGGCCACAACAGTGAGAGACCCGCGTACAGCAAAAAAAAAAAAAAAAAAAAAAAAAAAAAAGAACTCCTATAGCTCAAAAACAAACAAACAAACAAACCCGATTTAAAAATGGGCAAAAGGGCTTCCCTGGTGGCGCACTGGTTGAGAGTCTGCCTGCCGATGCAGGGGATATGGGTTCGTGCCCCGGTCCGGGAAGATCCCACATGCCGCGGAGCGGCTGGGCCTGTGAGCCATGGTCGCTGAGCCTGCGCATCCGGAGCCTGTGCTCCGCAACGGGAGAGGCCACAACAGTGAGAGACCCGCGTACCGCAAAAAACAAATAAATAATAAAAATTAAAATGGGCAAAGGACTATAGACACTTCTCCAAGAAGATACACAGATGGCCAACAAGCACATGAAAAATGCTCAGTATTACTAACAATTAGGGAAATGAAATCAAAGCCACAATGAGATACTGCGTCACACTCATTAGGATGGCTACTATCAAAATAAATGAAACCAAAAGGAAAAAACAAAAACAAACAAAAAAACCCAGAAAGTAACAAGTGTTGGCAAGACTCTGGAGAAATTGGAACCCTGGTGCACTGCTGATTGGAACGTAAAACAGTACAGCCACTATGGAAAACAGTAAGGTGTTTCCTCAAAAAATTAATAATAGAGTTACCATATGAACCAGAAATTGCACTTCTGGGTTTATACCCAAAAGAAGTGAAAGCAGGGTCTCAAAGAGGGTATTTGTACACTCACGTTCATAGCAGCATTATTCACAGTAGCCAAAAGGTGGAAGCAACCCAAATTTCCAACAATAGGTGAATGGATAAACAAAATGTGGTCTATATATGCAATGAAATATTATTCAACCTTAAAAAGGAAGGAAATTCTGACATATGATACAACATAGATGAGCCTTAAGGACATTATGCTAAGCCAGACACAAAAGGACAAATACCGTATGATTCCACTTATCTGAGATACCTAGAGTCATCAAATTCATAAAGGCAGAATGCAGAATGATGGCTACCAGGGGCCGGGGGTGGGGGGATTGGGGAGCTGTTTAATGGGGATGGGGTTTGACTTTTTCGAGATGAGAAGAGTTCTGGAGATTAGTTGCACAACAATGTGAATGTACTTAACGCTACTAAAGCATACACTTAAAAATGGTTAAGGGACTTCCCTGGTGGTCCGGTCGCTAAGACTCTGCGCTCCCAATGCAGGGGGCCCAGGTTCGATCCCTGGTCAGGGAACTAGATCCCACATGCCGCAACTAAGAGTTCTCGTGCCACAACTAAAAGATCCCACACGCAGCAACGAAGATCCTGAGTGCCGCAACTAAGACCCGTGCGGCCAAATAAATAAATAAGTAAATAAAATTTTTTTTAATGGTTAAGTTAGTAAATGTTATATAGATTTTACCACAATTTTTTTTCTAAGTAGGGCAGAGGAGTTGGAGCAAAGATTGAAGTTCCTAAGTGCTGTTGTGGGGAATGAGAGTTTGCTGACTATGGACATAAAGTCCGTCTGGGGAGAGGGGCCGGGCTGAGGTCAGGTTTAGCATTTGCCTTATCAGTCCAAAGCGTGTCTCTTCGTTTCTCCTTCTCTGCTAGACAGTGAAATGGCTCATCTCCATCTCCCTGGCATCTGGGTTGGAGTGTCCACCCCATAGCAGGTGCTCCATAAATGTGTGCGGGGGTGGAGGTTAGAGGGGGAAGGGAGGATAAGCTTTGCAGCAGCCCAGTAACAGGTCCACACTAGTCCTGCTCTGTCCCCTACAGTGTCCGGCAAAGACTTGCCAGGCATGCCTCCCACCATGAGACTGAATGAGCAAGAAGAAACTGGGAGAATCATTGAGATGCAGCGCCTGGAGATCCAGCGCCTCAGAGACCAGATCCAAGAGCAAGAGCAGGTCCCAGGCTTCCACCCCTTTGCCGGGAGGCGGCTGCCTTCCCTCCTGGGGGCAGAAGAAGAGTTAAAGCTGCAGACCAAGTGACCCACTCTGGTGAGCCGTCTCCAGCCACGCCGGAAGAAGCACGGTGCTCCTGTCCCCAGCCTGACTCTGGGCTGCAGCCCCTGCAGCCCGGACCACACCAGCCTCTCCCTCCTGCCCTGGGGAACCTGGGACATGAGCAGAATAAAGGTGTTCTCCCACAATCACGTCCAACTCTCTGCTTAGCCAAGGAGCTGGGGAGGGAGGAAGGGAAAGAGGGACCCTGAGGCCCGGGGGGCTCCTGCTCATCCAAAGCCGCCACTGCTAGTCCCTGTCCAGGCACAGGGCTGCCTGTCACTGCAGAGATCCCATGCCCCTCCCCGCTCTTTTCTGGACCTCAAGGGCAGGGCTGTCTGTCGCTTCTGACCTGCCTTCTCCTCTGCCGGCCACGTCAGGACCAGAAAAAGCCTCCTACGTTTTCTTCTTACTTATGAAACATAATGAGGTTTTCTGAGAATTTTCACAGCTGTGTGAAGGTGAGGGTAAAATCATGAACATGGCAAAGTTGGTAGAGTTCCCCCACATCTTCCATTGTCTGCAGACCCTGGTGTCAGCACTATAAGCAGAACTCTGCCCTTCTTTCTCTTACCTCCAAGCCTCTCCAGACTTGTCATCCTCAGTCTGCAGGGCCCTGCCCTGCTCCTCCATTTCTGGGGGCCACCTCTTCCTCTAGACCCCATACTGGGTGGCCCAGCCACACATACCAGGAGAGGTGATTTTTTATGCACTGAGAACCCAGATGTCCCTGTCTTCTCCCACCTGCAGAAGCCAGACACCCTTCTAATACCCAAATAACAAATATTAAGCCCCCGATCTCTCCTGGTGCGTCATGGAATCTCAGGGCTGAGATACAACCAGACCTCGAGAAGGACTTGAACTAAGACCTGGGACATGGCTGGAACCCCCTCTCCCTCTCTTATTCTTGCCTCTCTATAGACCAGCCTCCCATTGCCAGTACAGTTGGCAGAAGGGGACCCTTAGCATCCCATGAGTAGATGCCCTGAGGCTGACATGGAGTCTCTAGTCTAACTTTAAATTGCCTAAGGAGAATATTTGGGGCCTAGCTTGAATCTGGAGCTCACCGCTATCCAATCAACTGTACCCATAGGGGTGGGTCACAGGATAGAATCCTGGTTACTGGGGTTCATCCCTGTAGTGAAGTTGGTCATTGTGAGTGGAGCAGATATTCCAAAGATGTCTGTCTGGGGCAACTGTCAGTCATGGAACATGGGGTGGGGGCAGGGGACCTGGAGCCATTGAAGACCTGGTGTTGCACCTGTGCTTTAAGCCCTTTATTCTCCAACTGCCTTTCAGGGTGGCAAGGATGGGACCTCTTTTGCTCACAACCATCTCCAGCACCTGCACAATCCCTGGTCCAGAGAAGGGAAACAGTAAATGTTTGCTGGATGAATTATATTATTTATCGCCCCCCCCAACTATTTAGACTAAGTATTATTGTCTCCATTTTACAGATGAATAGACTGGGACACACAGAGTTTAAGCCATTTTTCTAAGGTTGCAGAGCTAGAGCTGGGACTGGGACCTTCAAGGTCAATCTAGTTCCAAAACCAATATTCTCTCCACTGTTCATGCTTTCATTCACAAGCATTCCTTGAACACCTATTATATGCCAGGCCTGTTCTAGGAGCTAGGATGCATAAATCACTCCGTTCGTGAAGCTTATCTTCCAGGGCGGTAGACAGACAATATTCCAGGCAGATAAGAATATATGGCATATTTGACAGCGACAAGTGCTAAGGAGAAACATGAGAGAATAAAGGAAATCAAAGAACGAAGGGCAGAGAGGTAGGAAGTAGGGGGAAGGCTGTGATTTTAGACACAGGAAGGAAGCCTCACTGAGGCGGTGACATTTGAGCACCTTCCTGAAGAAAAGTGAGGGAGGGAGCCACATGGGAGGAAAGGGCTCCAGGCAGAGGGAACAGCCAGTGCAAAGGCTCTGAGCTAGCACAAGCAGAAGAGGGACAGCGGGGGGTGAAGTCAGAGAAGGCCTTAGAGATTGTGGGAGGACTCTGGCTGTTTCTCTGGGTAAGACAGGCCATTGGAGGAATTTAAGCACAGCAGTGACTTTACCTGCTCTACCTTATAACAGGATCACTCTAGCTACTGGGTGGAGAATAGCCTGAGGTGGGAACTTGGCCGAAGCAGGGACGCTGGGTTACAGGGCCTCTCCCTTCTCCTGGGTCCTCCCACCGTCTAACACAGGGGTCCCCCCCCCCCACCCCGGCCACATCCAAGGCCTGTTAGGAACTGGCCGCACAGCAGGGGGTGAGCAGTGGGAGAGCAAGGGAAGCCTCATCTGCTGCTCCCCACCGCTCCCCACCGCTCCCCACCGCTCCCCATCGCTCCCCACCGCTCCCCATCGGCCCCATCGCTCCCCATCACTCCCCATCGCTTGCATTACCGCCAGAACCATCCCCCCGCCCCAGCCCCCAATCCGTGGAAAAATTGTCTTCCACGAAAGCAGTCCCTGGTGCCACAAAGGCTGGGGACCGCAGGTCTAAGGGATCAGTTAGAATCCACACCTCATGCTCTCTGCCCACTGCCACCTCCTCCCCCTGCCTTCAGTACCACCCATCTGAGCTGCCTCAACAGCCTCTGCTTTGGGGACAGAGTTCAACAGCCCTGTGAGGAGCCTGCCTGTCCACTTTAACTCCAAGTTATTCGATAAGACCCAGAATGAGAACAAAGTCTCACCCAATCAATGTTTAAACTGGAAGCTTTTAGGCTTTGTTCCCTCCACCAAAAAAATTCCCTTCAAACCCCCAGGGGAAGCCAGTGGAGGGCAGGGGGGCGTGGATCTCATGACTTCCCCTGCCCAGCTCTATTCAGGACACCTGGACCATGGATGGGTCTGGCTGGGACCGGCCCCTCCTCGGGACCAGGAGGAAAATAAATGTCAGAGGGGCAAAAAGAATACACAGCCACTGAGCCCTGCCAGGCCCCTTCTTCCCCGCTTGCCCCAGGGCAGGGAACTCCTTTATAATGCTTTGCAAAGTGGCAAACCCACATGTTTGTCCCCAAGATCCAGCCTGCCCTAACCTTTCCTTGAGAGGAAGAACCATCTAGCAAGGGATCTGCAAGCCACACATGGCGAGCTTTAGACATGTGGCTAGTCTGAGCTGAGATGCACTGTAAGCATAAAATACACAGCGAATTCTCAAGACGAAATAAAAGACTGAAAGAGCTCAATCACTTGTGTATTAAAATGAAAATATTTGGGGCTTAAATTAAAATTTCACTGTATTAATTTCACCTGTTTCTCTTTACTTTTTTCACATGATTACTAGATGGTTTTACATTTTGAATTACGTATGTGGCTCATATTATATTTCTACTGGACGGTGCTGCTCTAGAGTTATGACCAGGCCCCCAATCATCTCCACCGAGCAAAGCAAAGAGAAGCATGGATAGGTCCAGCATAATTATTTTGTGAGCTGATAATGGAAAGATAACTTTGATTTTGTTTTTCTTGTCTAGTTCATACACACCAAAAGGAGAGACAGCAGGAGGCATTACAAGGGGTTCAATCCAGCTGACAACCACCTCCAACTAGCCCCACCCCCCGCCCATCGTGTAGTGTGTGGTGCCAGATTCACCTGTTAGAAGCAGAGCCCTGGCCATGTCCTCATTATACTTTGGAACCCTCCATGAGTACCTCAGATGAGTCCAAATGCCTCACCAAGGCATTCAAGGCCCTGTGCCACCTGAGCCAAACTTGCCTTTCCAGCTACCTCTCACAAGCTCCCTGCGCAGCCCCACATCTGGCAGTTCACACGTTCATTCATTCAACACATGTTTACTGAATACTTCCCATGTGCCAGGCACAGTGCTGGCTGCTGAGGTCACAAGGGTTAGCAAAACAGGCACTAAACCTGCACCCACTGGGAACCACACATCTAGTGGGGGATGACAGGTGAATAAATAGGGCGATCACAGCACATGCAGTAAGAGCAGTTGTGGGGGAAGCATGGGGGCCATAGGTGCCCCAAAGAGGCACCTGAACCAGCCTAGAGGTCAAGGAGGGCTTCAGGGAGGAGGTGACATCTCAGTTGAAGAATCTGAGTTAGCCAGACCAAGGCTGGGGGTGGGGCGTGGTAAATATCCCAGGGAGAGAGAACTCTGAGTTCAAAAGCCAAGCGGAAGGGCATAGCAATGTAGAGCATACATAACTGAAAGACAGGCATTCTGGCTGGAGGGCAGGGGCCAGGGGCAAATGACTGGCCTGCGGTGGATAGCAGGGGTTCTGTGAGCCTTGTAAAGGAATATGGCATTTATCCCGAAGTGTTTATTCTGCAAGTGTTTTAAGCAAGGGAGCTCCTGTTTCCCACCTGAAAAGCCTTTACCCCCTCCTCCCTGTGCACTCAAATCCTGCCTCCTCAGGGGGGCCAAAACGTGGGGCAAACCTACCTTGGTCATGCCCTCGAGGCTTTGAAGGAGAATGGGCAAGGGGCCTGTGGGGCTCCGGCCCAGGGGAAAGCGCCAAGGGATGGAGGTACTGGGGCTGGGTTTGGGGGCCAGCTGGTGTTGGAGTTTGGGGCTGAGGCAGGATTTGAGCTTGGAGTCGGGATTTGGGGGCTGTATTCAGGAATATGGGTCAAGGTTGGGGCCAAGGATGAGGCTGCCATCTAAGATCTAGTTCCAGCATTTGGAGCTGAGGTTTCAAGCCAGATTTGGGGTTGGGATCTGGGGCTGGGACTGGAATTGGCTTTAGAAATGGGGCTGGGGGGTCAGGGTTGGGATTTGAGATTCAGGGTTGGGGCTGAGATGTGGGGTAGGGGCCTCGGTTGGAGCTAGGAGTTCTAGTTAGGGTTTGAAACTGCAGCTAGGGCTGGGGTTGGGTTTAAGGCTGGAACTAAAGTTAAACTGGGTTGGAGCTGGGGGATGGGTTCGGGCCTGGGCTCTGGGGCAGATGGACAACATTCCTACTGCTGCCTGGGTCTGGAAATTGTGTTCCTGCCCTAACAGCAAGGGACAGAAGCCCCTCCCTTCCCAGGAATGCCTCAGCCCAGCAGAAGGAACAGCGCCACGTCAGCCAATCGGCTCACGCCCTGCCTTGGAAACACCTGTTGATCCTCCTCCCCCTGCCCCCACCCCCCACCTGAGCTCACCCAGGTGCAGGTCAGGCAGGTGAAGCGCCTCCCCGGAAACAGAGCTGGAGCACCCCACCTGCCCTCCCTGCCGGCTCAGATCGGATCCAGCACCTCCAGGCTTCTTGTGAGTGCCCCGTGGTCCCCCCTACCCCCACCATTCACCGTCTCCCACTGACTCTTCCCCTGAGAGCCTCCACCCCACCCCCAGCCTGGCCCCATGGTCCCGGCACACCTGTGCAAGCACTTTCAGACCCTGTGAAGTCACAGCCCTGGGGAATGCTGGGACTGATTCCAGGGCCCCTCCCTCGGCCCCTCCCCCACCTCCCTTGGGGGCACCTGCAGCTGCCCCTCCTACCTCGTGTGCCGGGCAACCCCTGCTGAGGGATTGTGGAGGACGGATGCCTCATCAGAGGTGTAACCCATGTACAGCCATGAAGTCATAGTCCCGAATGATCCAGGACCTGCGTCCTATATATAAAGCAGGAGTCCCATCCTAAACGGGAGGAGAGAATGTTGTGTTCTTTTATTCAGAAAGCATGCTCTGGGCATCTATGCAGGCCCTAGAATTCCCACTGGAATTCTGACCTGGAGATTTTAATGCCCCCACCCCTCAAGATAAAAGTTATCATCCTCACTTTTCAGATAAGGGTCCTGAGCTCCAAGAGGTGAACTTACTAGGGGCTTCTCTGACCTCCCCCAAGCCCCTCTTCTGACTAACCCACAGCCAGCACTCATCACAGGAACACACCTTCTATAAACTGGGGCTCCCTGAGGGCAGGGGCCGGGCTGCTGTACTTTGCCCAGTGGGAGTCATGTTGACTGGCCTCTGGAGGACGTGTTCAATGAGGAACCACTGCGAGGTCCCTCGTCCACGTACCCACGGTGACAGCGACTGCAGCTGGGGGTCCAGTCCAAAGACCTCCTTCCCTTTGTACCACTTTAGAGAAATCGTGGAGGAGGATGGCATGGGAGTGCGGTGAGAGGGAGAAGAGTGGGGGAAGCAGGAAGACCGGTGAGGAAGTTGGGGGGAGGGAGGTTGAAGCACAGAAGCAGGAGGATGAGGGCAGGGAGTGGGACGGAGACATGTTTAGAGGTGACCTGCACAAGGGAGGGACACAAGAGGAGGAGTGGGTTTGCGGGAAGATGAGGAGCTTGGGTTGGAAGCTGTTGCATCAGAGGTGCCTGTGGGACATCAAGGTGACAATCGTCTATGGGTCTTGGAGCTTGGGAGGGAGATCTGGGTTTGAGAGAGAGAGGGATTTGGGAACCAGCAGCCATGCCTGTGAGGTGGGATGGGGTGCTGGGGGTCAGCTCCTGACTCGCGGAGAAGGAGTCGCAGCCCAAAGAGAGAAGATTCAGGGTCAGGCAGCTGGTTGCAGAAGGGTTAAGTCATAAGCCCCCTCCCTCCCCACAACCCTCCCCCCAGGAGCCAGCGGTGACAGCTGAGGCCATGTGAGTCGGATCCTGAATGAGGCTTTATCTCTGGGTCTCCATCCAGTCCCATCGTCCACCGTGGCACCAGCTCCCTCGGCCAGCCGGGATGGGACAGGCAACTGAGACAGCCAGAGCCAGAGAGGTCAGGGAATGGGCAGGGGGTTCCCTGGATGGTTGAGGGTGCTTTGGGTGGAGGGCGCTCTCCTGAGATCTCTGGAGAGGCATTCCCGAGGGGGCAGTGCTAGGGAGGAGGTTTTCCTGGGCGGGGGGGGGGGGTTGGTTGCAGGGGACATGGGAGGATTCCCAGGGACCATCCCCAAGGCTCCCAGGAGAGACCATAAGGGGCAGGTGGGCCGGGGAGATAGCAAGTGTGATTCTCCCCGCTGCAGGTGATGGTGACCATCCCCTGGACCGTGCGAGGAACAGGGCTCCGGGCCATGATCCGTACCCCTGCCCCCTGACGCGGCCCTCTGCCCTTACTCGTGCCGGACCAGCCATGTCTGAGGGAGAGGCTCGGGCCCCGCCGGGCCGGGGGCTGCCGCCGGATGTGCTGGCAGAGCAGGTGGAGCTGTGGTGGTCCCAGCAGCCGCGGCGCTCAGCTCTCTGCTTCGCCGTGGCTGTGGGCCTCGTGGCGGGCTGTGGGGCGGGTGGCGTGGCCCTGCTGTCCTCCACCAACAGCCGCTCGGGCGAGTGGCGTCTGGCGGTGGGCACAGTGCTCTGCCTGCTGGCCCTGCTGGTCCTGGTTAAGCAGCTGATGAGCTCGGCCGTGCAGGACATGAACTGCATCCGCCAGCCCCGCCACGTGGCCCTGCTCCGCAGCGGTGGCGGGGCTGACGCCCTGGTGGTGCTGCTCAGCGGCCTGGTGCTGCTGGTCACCGGCCTGACGCTGGCAGGGCTGGCCGCCGCCCCTGCCCCTGCCCGGCCGCTGGCCGCCATGCTGTCCGTGGGCATCACCCTGGCTGCCTCAGGTGCGCTCTTGCTTCTGGGCCTGCTGCTGTATCAGGTGGCCGTGAGCGGACACTGTCCCCCCACCCGTGCGGCCGCCCCCTCCGCCCACAGTGACCACAGTGGGAATGGCAGCGTCTTCAGCATCTCAGGACGGTTGTCCGCTGGCCAGCGTCACGAGACCACATCCAGCGTCGCCAGCCTCATCTGACGGAGCCCGGGCCCTCGTTCCCGCGACCCGCCTCAGCCTCCACAGAGCCGTGCCCGGGCGCGAGTGAGGGTGTGTGCAAACACGTGTGCACACACGCACCAAGGGGAGAGTGACTGCATGGGTGTCCCCAGGACTGCTCAGCCCTCTGAAGGACTGTGTGACTGTGATGAGGGGCTGACTTGCACCCACACACCCACGTCACACGGAGAGAACTGCTTCTCCTTGGAGCTCGTGGAACCGTCAGTCTGCCTGTCTGTGTCCAGGGGCTTTAGGCAGAGAAGGGTCTGGGATCCCTGAAGATCCCTGACCTCTATCCCTAACACCCCTCAAAGGCAACTCCGCCCTGTGACACCTGTCAGGGATTTCCCCAGGAGAGGGCTGCCTGCCCCAGAGACTGCACAAGTGAGCCCCTTTATCAAGGAGACTGAATGGTGACAGAGTGGACAGAACACAGGCTCCGGCACGACAGGCCTGGGCTGCAGTCCCCGCCTCTACCACTCACCAGCTGGGGGCCTTGGGCAAGTGGCTTAACCGCTCTGAGCCCCGGTTTCTTGAGCGTCATGGTCACGGTCATCAACTGTTAGGATCAAATGACATTATGTATAGAAGGACCGGGTACACGGCAGATGTGCAATAAAAGTGGTGGCTGCTATTAGTGGTATTGTCTTTATCTCACCATCTCACCAAGAGACCTTCCCTCCCCTCCCCCTCCCCTCCTGCCCCCAGCCACCCCTCCCAAAGGGAACACGTCGTGCCTACCTCAGGCTGACCTAAGGTGCCTTGAAGGTATCCTCAGCCAGACCTGTGGTCTCTCCTCATAAGTACTAGGAAGACTGAGGGGAGACGGGATGAGGGGATGCTTAGCCTCAGGAAGGTAGTGCGTCTCTGGTCCCAGGGAGAAGGTGTTGTGGGCAGGGAGGATGGTGAGTCCTCATTTGCTTATGTGCTGGTTCCAGATGAAGCCTGAAGTATTGGGGTTTTATCACCTGGTTTCTCTGGAGGCTGCAGCTCCTAACCCCACCTCTGAAACCAGAACATCCTGTTCTGTGTAGTTGCAGCACCGGCTGACCTGCCTCTGGGTTTCCAGGCACAAGAGCGGTGTTGGACACCTGCTTGGGCATGAGAGTACCTGCCTGCTTGGGGTCAGCCCTGGAAGGGCTCTCCCTTTCTGGATGCAGGGGCACTTCCTGTGTGACAAGGACAGAGGTCCACTGGAGGAACGCCCAAGAGCGCCAGTTACTGTTTCATCACTTGCTGCTTCACAAAATGAAGATTATAGGAAGCCCCACGGGGGACACCAAGAGAGGCCGGGAAGCCAGACAGACATGTTGCCTAAGAGGTGTTAAATGTGGAGCTACAGAGGCTCTGACAGGAGAAAGTTGCTTTCAACTTGCCAAGATCGAGGCAGTTTCCTGGAGAAAAAACACTAAGCCAACGGATGAGGGAAAGGGTGTTGCCAGGCCTGGGAGGGAGAAACGTGAGCAGAGAGAATAGGGCAAGTCCAGGTGCACCGGGAACTCCGTGCACCTCAGACTCCACATATTCAAATGTGAGCCCCTCTCCTCTCTACCCTGAACTAGGTCCCCATCTCACCCTCCATCCAGCAACCAGGTTAGAGACCTCAGGTGCCGAGGTTCCGCCTTGCTTTTGCAGGCTAGTGTGCAGACTCCCCAACACGACAGGCCTCCCTCCCTCCTCAACACACCCATGAGCCAGCCACGCTGCACCATTGTCGTGACTCCACCACGGGGGGTCCTGGCACGGGCCTGGGCACATAGTAGGGTGTGGATGGGAGGATGAAGGACTCGGCTTGGTGAGACCCACCTATGACTGGGAAGGGTAGGGAAGTCAGGCCATTGTCCGCTGTTGGCCCTGAATCTTTCCCTCCTGAGGCCCCGCACTGTCTTCCCCAGAAACTCTCATTCTTCCCGGGCTCCCAAGAGGGAGCTCTCACTATCAATCACCCAATTTCTGGGCCATTAGAGGACCACGGAATGCCTCTTCCTCCTGTTAAACAGGGATAAATCCTGTTTCTTTTCAGCTAAGACAGGGTTAGACTCTTTCATGATATTTCTTTTAAGAAACTAAAGGAAAACGGAAACACAGAAAATTGGGAGGGGGGAAGAGTTACACAGGAAAATGTCTAGATGAGCAGCTACTGTAGGCCAGGCCCGTGGCAGGCTCTCCTGGGAAGAATGCCAGATGAGGAGCATGGTTAGTGCCCACAGAGGACACTGTGGACCTATTCCAAAGGGCAGTGGAAGTCGGCATGTACACACCCAACTACCACATGAAAAGGATGGTAGGAGCTGGGTGGAGGCCCAGGTGGGGCGGAAATGCTAATACTTCCTGATTCACTAAAGCCGACCCCCACAACCTCCCACCTCCAGCTTGTTTGCTCAAAGCTGTGCACTAAACCCCATCTTGGTCCCCATGGCAACCAGTCATCCACTGGCCCCTCTGCCTTCTCTCTGTCCCTCTAAAGCAGCCCATTCTGTTTTCATCTCCCATCTGGCTCAGATTCTGTGACCCATCATGTCACCCACTCCTTGACAGAGTCCTCAACAACTTAGCCCCCTGACCTTTGGTCCCACCCTCCCAGCAAAATCCCCTCCGTGGATAAACCCTCACACCGACCAGCTACGAGAGAGATCTGCACAGCTGGGCAGCCTGGTGTTACCGTGATTCCCCATCACCAACCTCAACCAGGTCTGAAACTCGGCTCACCAGTTACACTGTTTCCCTGGCCAGCTGCTGCTCCCACAGCGCCCTCAAGTTCTCTCCACTCCCTTCACACCACAGCATCAGCCCCTCACAGCCCCCAACACTGCTCTCTGCAGATGACTTGGCCTCCCTCGCTCGCCATGAGAAAATAAGAGTCGTGGGGTGGGAAGCCTCCTGCGAAATCACGCCTCCTTTACTCCTGTCTGTCAAATGGTCTTGTCAGCCCAGCTGAGGGATTTGGACTTTGTCCTCGGGACACTGAGAAACATGGAAAGATTTTAATTAGGGGGTTACTCTGAGCAGAATAGGATTGGGGACTCGCTGGCTGCAGTGTGAAGCTGGGATTGGTCTTAGCAGAAAAAAAAAAAAAAAAAAGACCAAACAGCCCCAGAAATGCCATCTCAGCTGGCCCCTGAGGGATGAGAAGCAGCTGGTCAAGAAGGTTGGGAAGAGAATCCCAGAAAGAAGGAATAGCAGAAGGGCCCAGAGACAAAAGAATTGGTTCCTTCGAGGAACCACAGAAGGTTTGGGTGGTGGGAACATGGAGTATCAGCTGGCAAGAGGCAAGGGTGAAGCTGGGGGGATCCCTGGGCCCCTCCCGGGTTTCAGAGGCTCCCTAGCAGGTAGCACAGTTTCTTAAGGCCAAGAGGAATCCAGCGAAGGATTGTAAGCAGAGGGATGGCCTGGCCAGAACTGTATTTTAAGACAATTAGAATTAATTGGAAGGGGTAAAAATGGAGGCAGGGAAATCAGTTGGTGGATTGATGCCTCCTCCAGATGCGAGATGACGCGGCTCGGACAAGGGGGTGGCTGCTGGGACAGGTTCAATGGATGCTCAGAAGGTGGGACCGACCGACGGGTCTTTGTGACTAACTACCTGGAGGAGTTTTAGGATGGGACAGATGTGATGGGTCCATGATGATTGAAAGAGAAGTTGAAGACACAAAGCAGAGAAGAGGCCAGTCTTCAAGTCCCTGAGCGGGGGAGGCGGGGAGGGTGGATCCGAGCCCACAATGGAGGGAGTGGGCTCACAATGCTATTTTGATAGGAGAGAAGGAAGAATGTGGACAGGAAGGTTTGTGGGTTTTGTAGCAGGAAACTGACAACTACTCTCTCTGTGAGGCAGAGGCCATTTTAAGGAGCTTCTGCCGAGAATGACCAAGAAAACAGCGAGGTTGCTGAAGGCTTTGAGAGCCCGCGCGGGAGGCTGGAAAACAGGCAGGAACAGAAGCACGACCTGGGCGATGGGGGCGGTGAGGGGGGGCGGGTTCCTCCACGCGGAGGAACGGGATGCAGGCTTCAGGTTGGAGTGTCACCTGGAGTGTGTAATGGTGACATGACAGGGCAGGTAAGCTGAGGATACTAGCAAGAGGGAGGCTGACATAAAGGGCCCTGTAATCTAAACTGATGTTGGGGGGAAAGACAAGAGGAGCTGCTGGAGATGGCACAGAGAGGTCTGGATCTCCTAGAAGCTCCCACTGGGCGGCGGGCGAGGTGGAGGGAGAGAGACCTGCCACATGTTCCTCCTGGGCCACCTGGATGCTGGATCCTGGAAGAACATGTTCCTGAAATTTCCAAATGTGTTCCAGTCCAGGTGGTCCTTCCATCATATCCAGTCACACCCCACCTGAGACCTCAGGCCCCCCTCAAGGAGCTTCCTCCGGGCCTCGGGGGACCAACACAAGCTCAGTTCTTGCACACTCACTGGGTTGCCTTCTGGACTGCTCCCCGGGATATGTGAGACTGCCCTGGGCGTGGCAGAGACCGGCCCACTCTGGTCCCCTCCCCAGCCAGGGATGGGACATATCACTTCTACCCTCACAGCCTGCTCTCCCAAACCTGGAACTTCTCGGCCCCCATTCACATGGGGCAGAGGGGCGCCAGCCCAGGCAGGGTGGGAACAAGTCCAGCTACCAGGAGATTCCTTTGCTGGGTCTGTTTGATCATGACTTAGATGTGAGATAAGGGCGTTATTGCTGAGTGAAGCAGGCAAGTTGCAGTTAACTTGTTTGAGCCTCAACTTCTCCGTCTATACAATGGGGTGCCTGCCCAGCAGGGAGGTTGTCAGGAAGTGCTGACACATCAGTATTATTATTGTTATCGTTGTCATTAGTTTTATATTCTACAGCATCAGAACTTCTAATTCAAGTCCTTTGCTGTTCTGAACTGGATCTTCTGACCTGAGTCCTGGGAAACAGAGAAGTTCAAATCCCAGCCTGGAGAGAATGAGGAGGAGGAGGCATGGGAAGCTCCTCCTTCAGGATTAAGACTGATCACCTGTCCTGGGGAGCAATTGCCCTGGCGTTGCCCATACAGACATGGCTAATACTTGCAGATGCTCGCTCGGTTCTACTTTACACGTCACTCATTCAATCCTTCTAAAACTGTGTGAGGCAAGTACTATTATGATCCTCATTTTACTGAGAAGACATTGGAGCGCTAAGGGGGTAAGTAACTTGCCCAAGGTCACACAGCAGGTAGATGGCAGAACTGGGATTTGAATCCAGATAGTCTGTGCTCTCAACTCAGTTTACTGCTCTGCTGGGCTTCTTCAACTTCATGTCCGTGGCTTGTGTGACCCCTGTCTTTGGCCTCCACACAAGGACAATGGATGTGGCCTTACTCTGGGGGCAGCAGGATGAGGCAGCCGGGAAGCTAGGCTGTCCTCTGCAGTCAGGTCTGGGTTGGGGCTCCCTGGGAAGAGAAGGTGATGCCAGCTGCTGAGGGGTAAGGACAGGGTGCAGGGCTGGGGGCAGAGATGGGCTGGGATCAGGGTCTGAAGCCAGAGGAGGGCAGACCAGAGGGAGGCCTGGCTGAGTGCCAGGCCTCCCAGCAGTTCCAGCATCCCCAGGCCTTTGAACCTGTGGACTCAGGTGATGCTCCCTCTTCGTGCCTGGGGCCAGGCATGCAGAGCTCAGTGGGAACCATTCCTCAGGGGAATCCAGCAGGGCTGCTCTCAGAGTCCAAGTTTCCTGCCACCCGCAGCAGGTTCTGAGAGGAAGCCTTCCCTGCCAACCCTTCTTGGTGCTGGGCTCAGAAAAGTGACTTCTAATCTGGGGTTGGGCCCTTACCTCCTCCTGGATCCCTCAGAGGTTCTGACTCAAGTCCCCAAGAAGATGTGAAAACGGGGATGGCCGAGCTCTTTCCTAGCCCCGAACTGCAGGCAGGGCAGCCCCTCCAGGTGGACCTTGGGAACGCATGAGGACAGGGGACAGACCCACCTGGGTTCCCAGCAGCTCCTCCCCTGGAAGCCAGGACACGCTCTGCTATTCAGCCTCCTCTCCGGGGTCTCGGGCTGGGGCCCACACAGGGCCTCCCCGGGCCTGCGAGGAGGTCAGCTGTCTCGGGACTGAGGAACAATGGCTGGGGTTGGGCTCCCCTCCTCCCTGGCAGCTTCTCGCCAAGCTCTCCTGCCACATCCTCCTCTGCAGACAAACCCTCCTCTGCCAGTGTTTCCCTGCTCAGTCCTCAGCGCCTCCGCTACCCCGCCCCCTCCCTGGTGATCTGACTCACTCCCAGGGACTCAGGGACCCTATTGTCAATGATTCCCAAGCCCACATCTACAGACTGGCCTTCGCCCTGTGAATCCAGCTGCCCCAGGCGTCTCTCCCCTGGAAATCCCATGTCCGGCATTGAACCCTCCCTCCCCCAAAACCTGCTCTTCCTCAAGTGCCCAGCCAGTCAGTCAGAAACCAGGGTGGCTTCGTTGATTCCCTACTCCCCACGTCCAGCAGCCGAAAGTTCTGTCAACCACCCCTGCCATCCGCCCCCATCCCTTCCACATGTGACCCTGCCTCTGTCACACCTCTGGAATCTCTCTGTTCCCTGTACCACACCTTAGTCATGTCTGGGTCTCTCCCCTGCAATCCATCCCCACAAACGGCATCCCCCTCTTCAGCTTCATCACTGGCATGGGCACCCTGGACCCTACACTGCAACCCTCCTGGACCTCCTGCCTTTTCCTCAAGCACCCCCCTATACTAGTCAGCCCTCACTTTCTTTCTCTGCTGGCTCTTTCCTCAAAGGCTAACACTGCATCCGGTGGACACATGTGAGTGGCTGCCTGGTTCCCGACGACTTCCCCTTTTCTGGCTGGGACTGACCTGGAACAAACAGGTGGGCTCCCCAAATCACAAGTGGACTACAGGAGCCTGCCCCCACTGGTCAGAACTGTTTGCACCAGTAGTAGATCCTTTTTTTTTTTTTTTGGCTTTGTTGGGTCTTTGTTGCTGTGCGTGGGTTTGTCTCTGGTTGCGGTGCATGGGCTTCTCATTGCGGTGGTCTCTCTTGTGGAGCATGGGCTCCAGGCATGCAGGCTTCAGCAGCCGTGGCACGCAGGCTCAGTAGTTGTGGCGCAGGGACTTAGTTGTCCCGCAGCATGTGGGATCTTCCCGGACCAAGGCTCGAACCCGTGTCCCCTGCATTGGCAGGTGGATTCTCAACCACTGCGTCACCAGGGAAGCCCCGCAGTAGTAGATACTTGACTCAAGCTGGGCCAATCAGATTCTAGCACCTGAATACTTGAGACCCAGAATCAAGAGTTTGGAAGTCCCAGGCATGGAGCCTCATAAGTGCCCATAAATGACAAAGCACTAGAGGTCCCATGCCTGACCTCAGGCGGCTGGGACCACCTGCTTCCTGCCCTCCTGAGTCAGCTGTCCCTTTAATTCACCCCCAAAACTCCTTTCCATTGCTTGCAACCAAAGAAGCTTAACTCAAGTCTCTGCCGTCTTGAAACTGTCTCCCTTGCCCCAAACTGCCCCCCAGCAACCATGACTCTGTCCTTCTCCTCTCTGCCAAGGTTCTTGATAAAGTCTTCCACAGTAGACTCCACACCCTCACCTTTCATCCACTCGCCCATCAGCCCACGGGAATTCAACAAAGTCAACAAATATTTATTTAGCATCTGCCGTGTGAGAGACTCTGAGGACACAGAACAAGGCGCAGACTGTGGCCTCAGAGAATTCACAGTCTAGCCCGGTAAGGGGTTAGTGCAAATTGTAATAAAGATTAAAATTAAACGTAGTGGGCTTCCCTGGTGGCGCAGTGGTTGAGAGTCCGCCTGCCGATGCAGGGGACACAGGTTCGTGCCCCAGTCCGGGAAGATCCCACATGCCGCGGAGCGGCTGGGCCTGTTGGCCAGGGCTGCTGAGCCTGCGCGTCCGGAGCCTGTGCTCCGCAACGGGAGAGGCCACAACAGTGAGACGCCTGCGTACCGCAAAAAAAAAAAAAATTAAACGTGGTAAGAGACTGGTAGGGGAACTCACAGGTGTTATGGAAGGGAGGGGCTCCGGTAAGGTGTCCCAGGGAGAGGATGTCTGAGCACTGTCATGGCTTTGAGTGACAAGGGACATGTTTGTGCACAAGTTTCAGTTCAGGAAAGTAACAAATGAGTGACTTCCTTCTATTTTTATTTAAAATGAAAATAGATTTATTAGTATCTGTGAAAAACATAATATATTATAACTATTTAGATTACCACTTGATTGATAGGAAAAAATCTCCCTAAGAAACTTGGCTCAATGATTTTCACCTGTTAAGATATTATCACCTGGGCACATGTGAAATGCTGGCAGGTAGGCAGGCCACATGGGGTCTACTGGCCAGGGATTCTCATCACTGTCATAAAGGACTTGGGAGAAGAGAAGGGCAGGGAGACAAGGGAATAGTGTGAGCAAAGGTCCATGGAGAAACAGCATGGTAGGTGGGGGAGGAATAACAAATAATTGGTTAAGTAGGGAGTAAAGTAGGGAAAGGCAGGAAAGGAAACCAAAGGCTGACAGAGGCCTGATTTCATAGCCAGGGCCTTGGTAGGCTTTATCCCAAGAACAAGAGGGAGCCATTGAGGGTTACTGAGCAAGAGAGGGTCATGGTCACTTTGGTGGCTAGAGTCAAGGAAGGGGGGATTGATCTACCCCTGGTCCGCCCTTAAGCCCTAGCCACCAAGTCCCTGAGGCTTGTGGTTCCCACAAAGTATCGGCTGTCCTTAAGCTGTCGGGCATAGGAGTGGGGGGGTCCGAAGATGACGGCTCAGAGGGAGAAGTGGTCCCTACTTCCCTCCGTCCCCAGCCCACCAACCCCAGGGTGAATGTAATTGTCCTCGATGAAGCCATCGTCATCCTCATCTTCACCCACCTCGGGGCGGATCCCTTTCCCTGTCCCAGACAGCGGGCGGTGCTGGTAGCTGGCACGGTATTTGCGGCAGAGGTGGCATTTGGCAGCAAGTGCGATGAGGAGAGAAAGGACCACAGCCCCCAGCACGACCCCTACCAGCACAGGCCATGCCCGGGCCCCGCTGCCCAGTCCAGGGGATACGGCCGATGCTGTGGGGAGCTCCGAGGGCTCCACAGTGGCTGCAGAGAAAGGGACAGTGTTAGGGATGGGGCCCCGGATTGGCTCCCTGGGGAAACTGAGAGGAGTGGCGCAAGTTCCTCCCCACAACCTCAGCATCTAAGGGGTACCCAATCCCCTCCTCAGCCTCCCTCCCACTGTCACTCACTTCGGTTTGCCTCACTCATTGAGGGGCCAGAAGACACTGGTGGGCCTCAGCCTCTGCCAGAAGAGCCCTGGCTCTAAGGAGACTCCCAGACGCCAGGCAGCCCCAGGGCACAGAGTCCTGGAACATACACACACGTTTGGATGTCAGGGATGGCCACAGGGTGCATGTTCCAGGCCACACTCACAGCTGTGTGAGGGCGCTGCACAAACTCCGGAGACTGGACAATTGACCATAACCAGTTGCCCACAGGAGGAAAACAAGCCGAGCCACGGAAACTGGCTGTTTGTGAGGGAACACCCGGAAGCAGCTGGAAAAATAACTCAATGCCGGAATTTACTGAGCACAACTTATGATTCAGTCACCAGGCAACGTGCTCATAGAACCTTGTAATGAGGGTATAAACATTATCCCCACTCTCCAGGTGAGGACTCTGAGGCCCAGAAAGGTGAATTAACTCAGCCAAAGTCCCAGGACTTGAACCCAGGTCTCTGATGCCAGGGCCCAGAGCCCAGGCTGCTCCCCTGCTTGGTAAGATGAGGATGGTAGGTGGTAGTCCTGGCTTCCAGAGGTTGGGCAACAGCAACTGCTGGGAGCTAATGGGCAAAGTGGAGACCAGCATGGAGGACGGTGCTGGGCTCCACCCAGGACAGGAAGCTCCAGACACAGCCTGGCCCCTCTGCCCCTGAGTCAGAAGCCCTGAGTCCACACCCACCACCGCTACCCTCAGCCCTTCAGGCACATTCCTTGTCCTTTCATCTCTGCCCCAGGGGGCGGCGAGCTGTATTCTAGGAGTAGCCAAATGTAAATCAACTGGATCAGGAAAATATCTGGCTGAGAATCACTAGGGGCTGGGAAGGATCTAGAGGAGGAAGAGCATCTGAATTAAGGGAATATTTGGAGGAAGATCTTATAGGCTCAGGATACCTGGAGGAAGAGCAACTGGGCCAGAGGAGTGTCTGGGGGAACAGCACCTGATTCTGGGAAGCACCTACAGGAAGAGCATCTGGGTTACAGAAGTACCTGGAGGAGGAACAGCTGGGGCTGGAGGTATCTGAAGCAGAGGAGGACCTGGGAGGAGTGTCCAGGCTAGGAAAGCACCTAAGAGAGAAGCACCTAGTTTAGGGGAGTACCCGGCCATACTCTGTAATATCAATACTGTAATGATGCCCTCCCTCCTCAACTCCACATTGCCACCAAGCCCCACGCGTTCTTCCTCTCAATACCCCTAGAATGCCTATGCCCCTCCTCTGCACCCCGCCGCCACTGCCCCAGTCCATGCCACCTTCACCTTGTACCTCAACTCTTGCAATAACCTCCTAACTGGTCTCTCCTCACCTCTCATCCATTCCTCAGAGTGATGGGCCTATGGCTCAAATCTGACCCCATTACTCCCCTGCTTAAAAATCCTGCACAAGCCCCCCAGGCCCGCGAGGCTGCGTGCAGATTCCTCAGCACATCCTTCAAGGCCTCGCAATCCAGCACGCAATCCAGCACACAGCCTCCAGTTCCCTCCCCGTGCTACACACACACACCTACACACACACACACACACACACACTCACTCACACACACACCCTGCCTTGCCCTCTTGTTTCCCAGCCACCCCCTCCTCAGTTTTTTGAGTCCCCCATCCCTCAAGGTCAAATCAGACCATACCTGCCTGTGAGGTTGTCCCAGGGCCCCCCTCATCACCCTCTTCACTGCCCTGCCCAGTCAGCCACCAGTCAGAACTGGCCAGTTACTAGATGGGCAGCTCCCTGGTCAGGGACTGGGCTGAATAACGTGCGCCCTGGCGCCGGCAGAGAGCTTAGTAGTCAGCTGCTCTGTACATGTTTGTGAGATGGGTGAACATGGGGGTAGGGTGGGGGGGCATTAGAAAGGAGGAGTAAATCATTCACTCATCCATTCATCAGCAAACATTCATCGGGTGCCTACCACAAGCCCGGCACTAGGCACTGGGTCCTCAAAAAAAAAAAAAAAAAAAAAAAAAGGATTTTGTTAAATTGAAATGAGTTGAATTCAACCTGACGTTTTAAAGATTTTACTCCTTTCCTTCCTGCCCTGTCCCTGTGAATTCTTCCCAAGGACACAGACACACACACACACACACACACACACACACCCTCAGGCTGTCACCCCACCCCTTCTGGTCACATTTCTTCCACCGACAAACACACACCCCACCCTGATTTGTAGCTCCTTTCCTGCTCCCAGGAGCCCTCGGGGATCTGTGGGTTCCCCATCCCAGGCCCCCCCAGTGTCTTTCCCTCTGCTCCCCACCTGTAGGAACTGTGCACAGTCCGCGGAGGAGCTTCCAGTTACAGCCGGCAGGACCCGGCCAGGTGGGCGGGCCAGAACTGCAGCTTGACTCACCTGTGGACGCAGCAGCCAGGCGGGGCCGAAGCCGCAGATGAGGGCGGAGAGCAGAGCCTCCAATAGGGAGGACTTATGCTACACCTTCCCAAGAATTGCGGAGAACCTTCTGGCGCAGGCTTCACCCCCACCCCCAGTGCCGGGGGCGGGGGCGGTTGGGGGGTTAGTGCCGCTGGGATCCAGAGAGGGGGCAGTCTTCAGCAGGCAGCCGCTCAAGCTGGCGGCCCTGATAAACAAGTGAATTTCCTGTGACAGGTACGAAGTCCAGAGTTGAAGACGGACCTCCTGTGTAGGCGGCCGGCCGGAACCAGAGGGGAGGGGGGTAGGCATTCTCCAGGCAAAGCCAGAGGGACCAAGAAGACGCAAAACTGCCTGCAAAAGTGTATGTAAGCGTGTCTGTGTGTGTGTGTGTCTGTGTGTGTGTGTGTGTGTAGGTCAATGGAGAGTGTGAGTTCAGAGGCCTTTTGAGGAGTGTGTATGTGCCCTTGGGGGGTTATTGTGTGTATGTGTGTTTACCTGGACAGGGTACAAGCCTCCATCTGGATCTCAAGGATCCTGTGACCCCACAAAGCTAGGCTCTGAACCTCCACCTTTTGCCTTACTCCTCTTCCCCAGGCCGAGTGCCTCCTTGTCCTTTCAGACCCTCACGGGGTCACGTTCCCAGAGCCCTCCGTCTAGCCCAGTAAGCCCTGCCTCCACCTGGCAAGCCCCGCCTCCTCCATCCCCAGAGCACCGTCTGTCACAGCATTGCTTTCACGATCTTGTAATTGTTTCTTCCTGTGCTGCCTACCCAACTGGACTAGCAGGGGAGCTCTCCCAGGGTGGAGCCAAGTTTGACAGTCTCTGGGTTCCCAGCACCTGCCACAGGGCAGGCTCTCAGTAAATATCTAAGGGAGGAAGTGTTCCATGAGCTAAGCCATGCTGGCACAGGAGTTCACAGGAACCCGCAGGGCACAGCGGAGCAAGGGCTGCTGCCAAGGCTTGCAAGTGGGGCACGGTAGAACTGTGGCTGGAAAGAGGAGGCCAGTTCATGCAGGACCTTGAAGATCTTGGCTCCGAGTCTGAGCTCCTACCGCCAATGGCCCCTTCCTAACCCTCCCACCTACACCTCACACTCTCTGCTGCAGTCACACCAAACTGTTCCCTATTCCTAGAACCCACCATGCTCTCATCTCCCAGGCTTTGCATGCACTCTTCCTGGGACCCCTGCTTTCCTCCAACCTTAACCTTCATCCTCTCCCCCCCACATGTCCACCTCCCACCTGGCTGACTGTTCCTCCCATCACATGGGTCCCAGCTTAGGTCCTCTTTATCTAGATGCACCCTAGTCTGGATCCCTCCTCCCCGCTCTGTGCCCCCTGAAGACCCTGGCCCTTCTCCCCCATAGCCCTGACCACACAGCATTGTGATTTTCTCTTTACTTGTCAGAGTGCCCTATGAGCCTGTGAACTCTGGAGATAGGGTCTGTGTCTGTCTTGTTCCCCTTCAAATCCCTAATATCTAAAATGACAACAATAAATACTCTTGAAATAAATGAGACAAAAGTGGAGATTATCCTGGATGGGTCAGTGAAGAGCCAAGGAAGTTTTAGGGTTTTGGTTTGAATTTGAAGCAAGAAAATCACAGGATTCAAACGATATTCATTGAACACCTACCATGTCCTGGGCCCTGTGCCAGGTGGTCTTCTTGTTGTTGTTGTTTTAATTGAGGTATTCACATAGTATAACCTAGTTCACACAACAAAAAAGTCACCATATCAGTCAATTTCAGTGCACAATTTAGTGGCATTTAGTACATTCAGAATGTTGTGCAACCATCACTCTATGTAGTTCTAAAACATTTTCTTCACACCAAAAGCATTCTCCCCACTCATTCAGTAATCACTCCTCATTTCCCCCTCCCCAGCCTCCAGCAACGTCTAATCTGCTCTCTGTCTCTATGGATTTGCCTATTCTGGATATGTCCTACAAATGTAATCAGATTTGAGCCAGCTTTTTAATAAATTATTTCATTTAATCCTCCTGACTGTACTATGAGATAGATGTTAATTATTTCCTTAACAGATGAATAAAATGAGGCCTTGAGATGGTAATTTGCATTAAGTCCCACAGAAGAAAACAAGTAAAGGTCTACCCATCCATTAGTAAGCCATTTATTCAATGAATACTTACTAAATGCCCACCACAGAGCCACAGCCAGCCCATATGGCAAGCATTGCAAAATAGCAAAAGGCCACCTGCTAGATGCCCCACAGCATGGAGAGCAGAGAGCAGGCTGGATACTGGCACCCACCGGCCCATCAGCCAGGAGCTCTGGTACAGTGAACAACCTTCACAACCTTCTGTGGCAGCCCTGGCAACCACGTGGTAGGCTCTGTGCTAGCTGCTGGGGAGAGTTCCTGCCACCATACAGCTTTCATTCTGGTGGTGAAGATTGACAATACACAAGTAAAGAAATAAATACGATCATTTCAGATAATGGTTAGTGCTATGAAGAAAGTAAAATAGCTTCGAGTGATGGAGTTGTGGAAGGGGCTGCTATTTTTTTCTTTTTTAATAACTGTGACTTCTATGGGTGACAGTCTTTTTTTTAAAAATATTTATTTATTTATTATTTATTTTGGCTGTGCTGGGTCTTAGTTGCAGCATCCGGAATCTTCATTGTGGCATGCAAGATCTTTAGTTGCGGCATGCGGACTTCTTAGTTGCGGCATGTGTGCTCTTAGTTGCAGCATGCATGCAGGATCTAGTTCCCCGACCAGGGATCGAACCCGGGACCCCTGCATTGGGAGTGCAGAGTCTTATCCACTGGAGCACCAGGGAAGTCCCAGAGCTGCTATTTTATATTAGGTGGTCAGAAAAGGGGGGGACTCGCTGAAGGGGGGATGTTTGAGCTGAGATCTGAATAAGAGTGAATGAGCAACCATGCCAATATCTGGGGGAAGAATATTTCAGAAAGAGGGAAGAGCCAGAACAAAGATAGAGAAACAAGAGTATGGCTTGTTCAAGCAACAGAAAGGAGGCCGGCTGGATGGGGTTCAGTAAGTGGGGAGAGATGGGAGGAGCTGCATGAGAGGCCTGTCCAGAGCCAGCTGAGGTGGTGCTGCTCTGGGTCCTTCCCTCCGTGAGATGATGGGAAGCCACTGATGATCGGAGCCAGGGACCAAAGGACTGGACTTCTTCGGCTTCTTTGTGAAGAATGGACTAGAAGAGGCCAACGCAGAAGTGGGGCAGCCAGTTAGGGAGCCGTTGCTATCATCCCGGAGAAGGGGAATGTGGCATCAGGGTGGTCAGGCAGAAACGGGGAGAAGTGCTCAGATTCTGGATGTACTTTGAAGGTGAAGTCAACACGATTTGCTGACTGGATATGGGGTTTGAGAAAAAGAAAGGGAGCAAGAATAACTCCAAAGTTTTGACCTGAGCAACTAGAAGGATGGAGTTGTGGGAGACTGCAGAGGTGACAGCTTTGGAAGGGCAATCTGTACCTCAGTTTTGGACATGTTACTTGTGAGATGCCCGTGATTCATCCAAGAACATACTAAGTAGGCAATAGCATAAACCAGCCTGAAGACAGCAGAAGGTAAGGGCTAGAAATATAAATTGAGGAACCAGTAAAAAGTGGATGGTTTTTTGTTTTGTTTTGCGGTACGTGGGCCTCTCACTGTTGTGGCCTCTCCCGTTGCAGAGCACAGGCTCTGGACGGACGCACAGGCCCAGTGGCCAAGGCTCACGGGCCCAGCCGCTCCGTGGCATGTGGGATCTTCCCGGACCGGGGCACGAACCCGTGTCCCCTGCATCGGCAGGCGGACTCTCAACCACTGCACCACCAGGGAAGCCCAAAAATGGATGGTATTTTTTTTTTTTTTTTTTTTTTTTTGCGGTACGCGGGCCTCCCACTGCCGTGGCCTCTCCCGTTGCGGAGCACAGGCTCCGGACGCACAGGCTCAGCGGCCATGGCTCACGGGCCCAGCCGCTCCGCGGCATGTGGGGTCCTCCCGGACCGGGGCACGAACCCGCATCCCCTGCATCGGTAGGCAGACTCCCAACCACTGCGCCACCGGGGAAACCCCTGTATGGTATTTTAAAGCTGGTCATCTAGGTGAGGCCCCAAAGAGAAGTGCAGAAAGAGAAGAGGGCTGAGGGCTGAGCCCTGGAGCACTCGGGGAGCAGAGGTCAGGGAGTGGAGGAGAAGCAGGAAAAGAGACTGGGGAGCGGCCCGCGTGGTGAGAGTCAGACAGGCGAGGCAGGTGCCCTGGAGGTCAGAGAAGAAAGCGCTTCAAGGGCAAGGGCTTCACCAGCTACGCCAAATGCTGAGGCTAGGTCAACTAAGACAACACGAACTGAAAATTGACATTGAATTTGGCCGTGTAGCCATCACTGGTGACCTTGACAAGGACAATGTCACTGATTTGTCAGGGACATAGGCCCAACCGGAGCGATGCATGGGTATGGGAGCAGAGGAAGTAGAAACAATGCCGTCAAGGAATTTTGCTATAAAAGAAGCAGAGAAATGGGGCAGATATGGGAGGCGAGTGTGGGATCAAGGAAGGATTTTTTCAAGGCTAGGAGCTTTTAGACCACGTGTGTATGCTGGTCAGAATAATCCAGGAGAGGGAGGAAACTGATGATGCAGAAGGAAGAGAGAAGGGACAGTGGGGGTGGGAAGTCCTTAATGGCATCGAGGGGTGTGGGGTTGAGCGCACAGGTGGAGGGCTGGCCTTGGGCAGGAGCAGGGAGGTTCCCTCTGAGGAAGGAGGAGGGTCAGGTGAGTGACAGGAGCCTTAAGGAGTTTTCTTCCCATGGCTTCTGTTTTTCCAGAGAAATAGGAAGCAGTGTCATCCGCTGAGAGTGAAGAGTGGGGAGCGGGTGCTGGGGTTCGAGGAGAGAAGAGAAGGTGTAAGTTCATCATCCTGGGGCTTTGGAGAGAGAATGGAGTGTGGTAGGCTTGCCAGGCAGCATCAGGACCCCCTTGAGGTGAGCGACATGAATTTAAAGTGATATCAGTAAGGGTGGCTGAATGTTTTGTTTTCCAGCCACTCCAAGTGTGCAGTTGGGGAGAAGATGGACCCTGGAATTTAATCAGGATTGGGGCCTTGCCAGGCAAGTCTGATAAAGCCAGAGAGGGGCAAGAGGACTGAGCTGTAGGCAAGGCAGTGGTTGACATGATGGCCCAGACAATCAGGCCAGGTAAAGAGGGAAGTGAGGATGGGGTCGGGGAGGGGTGAGGAACCCTGAAAAAGTGGTAGGACTGATAGATTTTAGGAGCGATTACTGACGTACTAGAGAAAGTTGGAAACATAGAAGGTGGTGGGCAGATGATGGCATATAGAAATGGAGGTTACCCAGGGGATACAGTTAAGCCCTAGGACATGAACCATGGAGTGGTCCTGAGGTAGGGTTTACAGACCAGTGGTGGTTTTACTATCATCTGAAACATATCAACTCAACCTGCTGAATCAGAGGTCCAATGATTATGTGCTAACAGCTCTATAAGTACATGGCAGAGGTAGAATTTGAACCCAGGTCTTCTGCCTCTAGGTCCAGCACGTTTCCAGATACATCCCCACTGCTCCTATGAGTTAACACTATTAAGGTGTTCCATTCCTCACAATCATTTGAAGTGACAGATAGCAATCACTGCTTTTCAAAGATTTGCTTAGGGGCTTCCCTGGTGGCGCAGTGGTTGAGAGACCGCCTGCCAATGGAGGGGACACGGGTTCATGCCCCGGTCTGGGAAGATCCCACATGCCGCGGAACGGCTGGGCCCGTGAGCCATGGCCGCTGAGCCTGCGCGTCTGGAGCCTGTGCTCCACAGCGGGAGAGGCCACAACAGTGAGAGGCCCGCGTACTGCAAAAAAAAAGATTTGCTTATATTTCCCAAAGGAGACTTGGGGTGCTGCTACTAGAAGAACCAGGAATGAATGCTGAGCAAGCAAAAGAATGAGGTGTCCCTGTCCCCAGCCTGCACCTACTTCCTCCTCCACCTCACCCAACCCCTCCCTGTGGCAGACCCAGGGCTCTTAGCCTTGGGGTAGTTGCGTCCCCTTTAAGAAGCTGATGAGAGCCCCGACTGCCCTCAGCCCACACACCAGCCAGCTCCGTTATGGTGACCTGCAGCCCCACCATCATGATTAGTGATAATGAACCAGGTTATGACCTGGGTTTATTTTGTATACCTAATCATTAGCTAAGGATTTGGAAAAGGTGTTTATTCCTCATGGACTAATTATGGACAGGACTGAACAGCTTGCTCGAGATGTGATGGAGGAGATGGGAGGCCATCACATCGTGGCCCTTTGTGTGCTCAAGGGGGGCTATAAATTCTTTGCTGACCTGCTGGATTACATCAAAGCACTGAACAGAAAAAGCGATAGATCCATTCCTATGATGGTAGATTTTATCAGACTGAAGAGCTACTGTAATGACCAGTCAACAGGTGACATAAAAGTAATTGGTGGAGAGACTTCCCTGGTAGTACAGTGGTTAAGAATCCGCCTGCCAATGCAAGGGACACGGGTTCAAGCCCTGGTCCAGGAAGATCCCACATGCCGCGGAGCAACTAAGCCCGTGCGCCACAACTACTGAGCCTGCGCTCTAGAGCCCACAAGCCACAACTACTAAGCCCGCGTGCCACAACTACTGAGGCCCAAGCGCCTAGAGCCCGTGCTCCGCAACAAGAGAAGCCACCGCAATGAGATGCCCACGCACCATAACAAAGAGTAGCTCCCGCTCACCGCAACTAGAGAAAGCCCGTGTGCAGAAGTGAAGACCCAATGCAGCCAAATAAATAAAAAAATAATTTTTTTAAAAAGGTAATTGGTGGAGATGATCTCTCAACTTTGACTGGAAAGAATATCTTGATTGTTGAAGGTATCATTGACACTGACAAAACAGTGCAAACCTTGCTTCCCTTGGTCGAACAGCATAATCCAAAGATGGTCAAGGTTGCAAGTTTGCTGGTGAAAAGGACCCCTCAAAGTGTTGGATATAGACCAGACTTTGTTGCATTTGAAATTCCAGGCAAGTTTGTTGTAGGATATGCCCTTGACTATAATGAATACTTCAGGGATTTGAATCATGTTTGTGTTATCAGTGAAACTAGAAAAGCAAAATACAAAGCCTAAGATGAGAGTTCACGTTGAGTTTAGAAACATCTGGAGTCCCACTGAAATCACCAGTAAAATTATCAAATGTTCTAGTTCTGTGGCCAGCTGCTTAGTAGAGCTTATTGTATGTATCTTCTAAGAATTTTATCTGTTTTGTATTTTAGAAACATCAGTTGCTGCATTCCTGAACTCTATTTGCACGATGAGCCTATAGACTATCAGTTCCCTTTCGGTAGATTGCTGTTTGACTCGTGAATGAAAAATCTCTTAAACCACATCACTAGTGAATGAAAATATTGAAATTGTATCTGTAAGAAACATTTAAAGCAAAGAATATATTAGTTTTTAAATTGGTATTTTAATTTTTATATATTCAGGAAAGAACAGAAGTGATTGAATATTGTTCATTATACCACTGTGTGCTTAGAAAAGTAAGAAGCAGTCAGCTTCATATCAGTGACAGCATTTAGAGGTATCATTATGTTGGATAAACCATATGTCCTGGAATTATTTTAGTAGGTTTCAGTAGTATTAACTGTATTTTCCCACTGGTTCAGATTATTTCTGGTGAATCTTTTTTTTTTTTTTTTTTTTTTTTTTTGCGGTACGCGGGCCTCTCACTGTTGTGGCCTCTCCCATTGCGGAGCACAGGCTCCGGATGCACAGGTTCAGCGGCCATGGCTCACGGGCCCAGCTGCTCCGCGGCATGTGGGATCTTCCCAGACCGGGGCACGAACCCATGTCCCCTGCATCGGCAGGCGGACTCTCAACCACTGTGCCACCAGGGAAGCCCTCCGGTGAATCTCTGTCAACAGTTCCTTTTAAATACAGATCGATAAGTTCCAAAAACCTGCCACTTTTTTGAGTCTTCAATATAAAATCCTTAAATAAAGGCTTCTCTTTAAAAGAAAAAAAAAAGCAGCTGATGAGAAAAACAAAATGCATTTGCACACCCAGTCACAAATACGCTCACAGGCTTGGCAGGGAGTAAGGGCTCAATAAAAACTTGTCGAATGAATGAATGGTTGGAATTCCAGGGGTCTCGCTCTCTTGGGGTTAAGAACTGGTGTTAACACGCCAGTTCCTGCACACTGTGTGTGCAGGAACCTCTATTCTATGGTAAACAGGTACCCCTTTGATTCGGTAGAGCACCTCTTCTTTGCAAGCCTCTGAAGGGTGGCTGCCCATTTCCTGCTCCCAGTCGCGTCCAGCCTCCCAGCGGTGGAGGTAGCACCATCCTGCCCTCTTCTCCTTCATTCAACCCCCATCTTCCCTGGAGGCTGGCTGTTCCTTGCTCCTGTTCTGCCAACACTGACATCCTGGACGTGCCCCAGCATTCAGAGCATCCCTGACGTAGTCCCAGCGGGGACTGGGCTTGAGACTTGGTGAAAGCAAGCTCTCTGACCTGGTCATCACTGAAGTAAGGTCAAGGGATATATTCCCAGTGGTGCTTCCCAGACCTACACCTGAGACTAGGGAAACGCTTGGACATCACAGCTTCTACGGTTTCCTAACTTGCTCAAGGCAGACCAGCCTGTCTGGGGCCATGGTATTCCGCAAAGCCCTGAGGGAGAGCTTGCTAAACCTCCTCTATCCCAGTATATCCCTGAAACTCCAGTATAATCACCTCAGATGGTTGCCACATCCAACAACCAGGTTCACGGGACAACTTCCTCCCAAGCCACCAGCTCCAACTTGCCACAACGGATTTATAATTGGACATCACAGGTGCCCAGTGTGATGAGGTAGCCATCTGTGGCATCCTGTGATCAGTTACCTCTTGGGTAACTGGATCTGGGAGGAACAGAACTCAGCAGACCTGGCAGAGGATGACCATACCCTCTCCCGAGGGATGTAACACCCAGGCCAGTGGCCAGAGGTGGCAGAACAGTGGGACAGAGTGGCCCTATCAGGCTGCCCCTTCCAGCCCTGCCTCCCTGGGTTCCCTGCAATAGGAATGCTCATCTCTTCCACATTCTCACTTTCTCCTGGGGTCTGGAAAGGAGGAAAGTAGGTCCCACCTGAGACGCCGGGAGTGTTGGAGCATTCCCGAGTGGAAATCCTCTGGTGGCCAGCACCACTCATGCCTGGGAAAAGGCATTTCTTCCCACGGGAACAGGAAGCCCACTCCTGCGTGCTATTGCACACACACCCACTCCGATGCCCCAATCAGAACAAGCGTCCCTTCCTCAGGGTGTGGGCAAGGATGGAGCACCAACATGCCTTCAGGGAAAAAGGGTTAAGAAAAGGGTGGGACATCCCTATGACATTGGTGAATGAATCATGAGAGCTAATGGGCTTGCGTCATCACTACTCCTTATCCTCAAATAACATTTGAAGTGAGATTGAGCAGCCAGGAAGCCATCCCCACTCTTCAGCCAGGCTACGGATCCTGCAGGAAGGAAGGTGTGTCTATGGCCGGTGGTGGCAGTTTACTCCCATAAAATGTGCTTTGTATTCTAAGTAGGCTTGCTGTTTTTTGAGGCCAAGGACAATGAGTCATTTGTGTCGGGTGCTAGTGGTTCTAGGGTTTCAGAGTGATCTGGGGGTGAAGCAAGGACCTGGTGTACCTTAAAGGCAAGACGCCCTGAAAATTCATGCCTGCCCATCTCTGCCGGCCCACCCTTGCCTTTTAAAGGGCCCCCACTCAATCATGACACAGCACAGAGATGAGCAAATTATTTTCCTGGAATAAAACCTCTAATGCTTTCTGAGTTCATAAGGGTTGGCTTTTTAAAATCATTTGTAAGACTTTGGAGGTGACACATGCAGATGGTAGCCACCCCCTGTGAATGCTGGAAAAGACTTTTACCCTGCTTGCTATCTAGACAGGACCATTTAGCAGGCCCAATGTGGAGTTAAGCTCTCTGGTTGTGGATCCAATTGTCTGGGGTCAAAGCTGAGCTCCACCACTTAACACCCTTAGGAAGCATCAGTTTCCTCATCTGTAAAATGGGGATAATCACAATGAAACCTGCCTCAAGAGGTGGGGAGCCCATGAGGAGGTGTCAGTATCTTTTCCTGACACCTGTAAATGTTCAGTAACTGTTAGTCATTCTAATGGGGGTTTGTTGGCATTCTATGTAAGACCTCTGCTTGCAGTACTGGGTAATTTCATTCTAACCAAGTTCGATAAAAGTCTGTTATGCTTTAAGAAGGTCCTAAGCTTTGAACTATCTGAACCCTCTTTGGGGTGTTGATACCAGCTTCTGGCCTCACAGGGTTCCTCGGGGCCAAATGGCCTTTGTCAACCAGTTTGTATAAAAGGGACTTCATCCAAGCCTTGTTGGATTAACTGGGGCTTCATTTAAATAAGGGCTTGTTTTCAGAAGCTTTCTTTTTCCAACAAGGGAAAAGAACACAATGGATTCCAAGTAATCTACAGTCCTCATCACAGCTTGTCACAAACACCTGGCACATCTTTTCAGCCCAGAGTGCAAACACACACACTCCCTCACTTGCTAACTTCAGGAATACAGCCGCAGCCTGATGTTCCAAAAGCATTTGCTGACAAACTTCCTCTCACTATAGAGTTGTTTCCTGGAAGAACAGCAAAAACTGTTTTTGAATTGACAGTATGGCTTTAGCTGTTGCTGAAGTTAAGTGAAAGTATAATTGTTACCACCTACTTACCTTAAAAAAAAAACCCTGAAAACAATTACTTTTTCTCTCTTTTTTTTTTTTTTTTTTTTTTTTTGCTGATCAACATTTTTCAAGCAAAGACAGGTCTTAGGAATTGGGTTAATGTGTTGCTTATTTCAAAAAAAGAAAATTTCTTAATATTTTTGGGGCAACATTTTACTTGGTGCTTCAAAAAGCAATTGTGATGAACAGTAGAGAGAGTTAAAGCACTTATGGAATAGATAGACACCGGCATTTGGGGTTGCACATAACAAAGAAATATCTTAAATATTTTTCAAAATATTCTAGGAACCAAGACACAGGGGCATGCTTTAGGAATGTAATAGGGTGGGGGGCATATTGGAACTACCCATTTCCTTTAAAATCACTGAGGAAAACAAAGCAGCATTCAGCTTCACATACTGACTTTACACAGTTTATATGTAATAGCTTGACTTAAATCCAAGAAGCAAAGATGGAACTCTCACTCTGTTTATTTTGAAAAATAATTGCATGGACACCCTCTCCTTGGGTTTCCCTGAGACACAGTAGTATTGAAATCAGAGCAATTAATAACTCTACAACGGCCTCTAAGTGTTCAAGGGAAAGAAAGAGTTAATTGATCCAGACGTCATTGTCTTATTTTAAGAAACTGCCACGGCCACCCCAAGCTTCAGCGACCACCACCCTGACCAGTCGGCAGCCACCAACATCGAGGCAAGACCCTCCACCAGCAACAAGATTATAACTCGCTGAAGGCTCAGAAAATTGTTAGCATTTTTTAGCAATAAAGTATTTTTTAATTAAGGATATATACATTGTATTTTCTAGACATAATGTTATTGCACACTTAATAGACTACAGTATAGTGTAAACCTAACTTTTATATGCACTGGGAAACCAAAAAATTCATGTGACTCGCTTTACTGAATTATTCACTTTATTGTGGTCTGGAACAGAACCCACAGTATCTCTAAGGGATACCTGTAATATGTTTATAAAAGAGGCCTGAGAGAGCTCCCTTGCCCTTCGTCCCTATGAGGACCTGAGACCTGGAATAGGGTCCTCACCAGACCATGCTGGCACCCTGATCTTGGACTTCTACCCTCCCAAACTGTGAGAAATAAGTGTTTGTTGTTTATAAATCACCCAGTCTTTTGCTATGGCAACCCAAAGGGACCACGACAGACTGCGTCTCCAAAAGCAGCAGCCCCAAAGCTACAGATTAGCTAACATACACAACCAGGGCTTCCCTGGTGGCTCAGTGGTTGAGAGTCCGCCTGCCGATGCAGGGGACACGGGTTCGTGCCCCGGTCCAGGAAGACTCCACATGCCGCGGAGCGGCTGGGCCTGTGACCCATGGCCGCTGAGCCTGCACGTCCAGAGCCTGTGCTCTGCAACGGGAGCGGCCACAACGGTGAGAGGCCCGTGTACCACAAAAAAAAAAAAAAAAAAAAAACACAACCATTTTCAGTATCAGTTGATACTATCGAGCAAACACAGACCTCTTTAGCTCCACAGTGGAGCACAAGGCTGCCCCCATGAGTCTTGGACAGTTCCAAAATTACATGTCCTTTTTCAGTTGTTATGGGCAAATGATAACTAATTTCATTACCTTTCTTTTTCAGGTCCAACAGCAGGCTTCTTACTAGGAACATTCTAATTGAAGGTGACTAAAATCTGGCATTTGGAAAGTAAAATGGCATGAAGATTACTAAAAATCTCTGCTTCAGTGTTCCACTAGGAGGCCTGGCTGCCCTGAACCCCTGGCGACCTGGCAAAACTCCTGTATGTGCCAAGAGCTGGAATTCCCACTATTTGCAGGAAGGCGTCTTTCATAGCAGCGAATTATCAGCCTTGTGTGGAGTTAGTCATGCTGCTATTCTTACTTTTTTAAAAAGTAAATTACCTTTAGCTCTATCATTATCAGCTTTGTTTTGGATTGGAAGGTTGACCTCACAATGTGTAGAACTGCATATCTGCATTAATGTTATTCTTGGTCTGTAACTCTCCAATGACTGAGACTTTAAGAGATGCATTATGGTTTAAGTATTCCTATTGCAGTAGCCAGATGTATACACAACCCACTCAAAATTAGTTGGTGTGGTGATAGTTCCTTTGTGACACGCTGTTTGTAAGCAGATGCTACTTAAGTTACTTGCAACATAATCTCAACACATGTAAAAATATACTTTTACACTTACAGGACATTGTTTTATAATATAAACCCTTATATACAAAGTCTGCAAGATGTGCATTGTGCTTATCTACAGATCATTACTACTGAGTTTTGTTTCCCAGTTGAAAGTGGGGAGGCCAGATGGACCTGTAGTCTTTGTCATGCTATAGTGTCACAGAGCAAACACCTGTGCCAGTACCTGTCATTTTCCAGATCAGATGCTGCCCAAGTGCTCTATGTATACATACAACATAACGTTAGGCCCACCAGGTTTTCCCAGAACCAAGGGGGAAGTTCTGACTACAACCCTGCCAGACCAACTGCCGCAGCCTTTCCCAGCTGCTTCCTCACGCCAGAGTCAAAGGTCTTGGCATCAAGATGAGCTGAAGACGAAGAAGGCATCCACCACCCCCACTCCCACCCGAGTCTTGTCCACAGAAAGCTCTTCCCAGACTCACACCTAGGAACGGGGTGTCCGGGAGGCCTACAGCGTAGGCCCGGGGGTCTTCCCTGATCTGTTTTTCAAACTACACCCGGAGTCAGCATCTCTCCTGAGACTTTTCAGGGATTTTCAGATGAGCCGCAGGGCTAAAGCAGCTCAGCTAGGCTGCAGGGGCCCAGGTTCCCCCAGACAGTGAATTAGAGCCTGGTGAGTCCAAAAGAGAGTCCAGCTTTCACCCGGGTACAGGCTCTGGGAAGATGTCCCAGCCCCAAAGGGAGGGTTTGGACTCCCAAACCAGTCCCCTAACCTGGCACCAGGTCTCACCCCACCACAACCACTCCATTCAAGGGCAGAGGAGTCACAGATTTCACCAGCAAGCCTGACCATCGGAGGGCTCCAACACGTCTCCCTCTGCTCCCTGCCAGGACAGACCCCCACTGCCACCCCACCTCGGCAGGCATTCTGTGCCTGCGGGTCAGGCTCTGCTCTGGGAACTGCCAGTGGAGAGGTGGCACCAGGGCAGGGAGAGATGAGGGGCACAGCAGATCCATGGGGCTTCGGAGCCTTTGTCAAGGGGCTGGGACTGCTCCCAGGCTGTTATCAGCCCTCAAGAGTACGGGCGCTCCCTGGGTGGGGCTTCTGATGCCCCAGTGCCCAAGGGTAATGACATCAGGCAGTGTGCTGAAGTCTCTGTTACTGGCTTAAGCCAAGGGACTCACTCCCTGTGCATTCTCTGGGTCTGCTTAGCATAAGTCCTTGAGGAGCAACGAAGTCAGAGGTTCAGGTCCCAGCCTCACCATGACCTCAGAGAGCCTTCAAGCCCTGCAGGCCTCAGTTTTCCCGTCTGTGAAATGAGAGAGTTACATAAGATTGAATCAAAGGGTTTTTGCCCTGAGTGTGTTCTTTTGTTCCTTTATGTACATTCCAGATCCTTGTGCTCCATACATGAGCGGCTCTCGAGGACACCCATGTAACCACATCCTGGGACGCATACTTGAGGAATCGTGTGTTTGTGCTGGGGGAGGGACACCCCAGAACAATATCCTCCCCCATCCCCTCTCAATAGGAGGAAGCCAGTGGCTTCCTCCCTTTCCTGCCTCCTGCCTCCTGTGTGCTGGCAAGGCTGAGGACCACGCGGACAAGAGGGGAGGGGAAACAGTCCAACAGTCCCCAGGTCTGTCCTTATCACAACCCTCCCCCACCTCAAGTGACCCCAGTCCAGGACCTTCCAGGCCACACCCATCCCCAGCCTTGTAGGGGCCGGACTAGGGGGGCCCAGAGGCCCAGAAGCAGGATAAGTCCTCCCCACCCCTCTCCCCGGCCCGCCTCCCACCCAAGCTAACTCATTTCCTCTTCCTCCCCAATACCAACACACACTGACAGCACAGGCTGAGCAGCCAGACCCAGAGTGACTGACCGTGGGCCCCACTTGTCCCGGCTGGCCTGGTCAGCCTCTGGATTATGGTCTGGCTGGAGCCCCCTTTGCTGCTCCCCATCTTCTTCCTGGCTTCTCATGTTGGTAAGTCTGCCCTGAACCTCCCCCCACCCAACCCCCAAAGCCTGACTCCCCCCAGAAAACCCTATCATCACTGCCATCACTTTCCTCTGCACCCTGATCCGCTGGAAAGTGGGATCAGGGCCTGGAAAACCCAGACAGGCACTAAGGATCGGGGGAGGGGAGCAGCCACTGACTGTGTTGGGTGTGCACATCAGTGGGGAACAGCAGGGCCTCGGCCCGTGAAGCTTTCAGTGGGTGCTCATATGGTCAGTGTGTGGGACTCACTCAATTATTCATTTATCAAGCGTTTATCAAGCACCAACAATATTCCAGGAGCTGTGCTAAGTGACAGGCCATTAGTTGAGAGGCAGACAGCCGCTAGATCTGTACAATAGATTAAATGGTGCGGACCTCCTACGGCTGTTACTGGGTTTAAAGGAGGTAATTTACACAGAGCACTTGGTAAGAGCTTCTGAATAAGCGGTAGCCGATTCCTTCAGTGTGGTGCCCAAAGAGGATTAGAACGCAAAGGCCGCCTAGAGTGGTTCATGGTCTAGTGGGGGACACAGGACACCAGGTGAGCGCTGAACAGATAGACACAGAGGAGCACCGAGGAGTCAGCTTACTCTGCTTCAGGGTAGGAGATGAAAAGGGATTCGGAAATAACTTCACTAAGAGGGGTGGTCTTCATTCCAGGCAGCCAGAACAATAGATGCAAGTCTCAGAGGCGGGGAAGTGCATAGGAGAGAGGGTTCCTGGAGGGAACCCAGCAGGAGGGGCAGTGTGAGCAGCAGAGGGCTCAAGAGCAAGCACTGCATCCTGAGGGCAATGGGGAGCCATGGAAGGTTGTAGGCCAGAGAGTCACAAGGCCTTAGAGGGATCACTTTGGACGATGAGTTGAGGAAGGAGGAGTGTGGCTGTCAGGATGGTCCAGGGGAGTAAGGATGAGGGTTAACAAGGGCGGGCTTGGGAATGGGGATGAAGCCAAGAGGCTTTGAGGAAATAGAATTTTGTGACTAATTGGAGCAGCCAGAGTAGTGCTCCGAGGTGTAGACTTTTAGAGTCAGACAACCAGTTTCTGCCAGTTACTCATTGTAAGACCTTGTGCAAGTTATTTCTCTGAGCCTTAATTTGCCAGCTATAAAATTGGGGTGATAACATCTACCTCCCAGGAGAGCTGGGATGATAAAATGAGAGAACATAAGTAAAGTACCTGGCATATCAGTGACCTCCAATAAACATTAATTACTATGAGAGCAGGAGTATGAGATGACTCCAAAGCTTGTATCTCAGGCGGGTTTTGCCGTCTGCTGAGGCAGGGAGCCCAGAGAGGAGCAGGTTTGGGAAGAGCTGATGGAAAGCAGGCCCGAGCTGAGAGGCCATCCATGGGTTACTGACTCAGAAGTGATAGTGAAAGCCCAGAAGGGGATGAGCTTGCTAGAGGAAGCGTCGTGAATAATTATCATGAGCCTCCTCTGTGGATGGAAAGACATCAACTTCTGGAGGGTGTGAGGACCCAAAGGAAAACAGGTGCTCGGCACAGGACAGACAGTCAGCTTCATTCACTCATGGCAGCCTCTCAAAGAATAGCCATTGATAAGTGAAGTAGCACTTAAACCAACTAACCACTTGGCAGTGAACAGGCAGGGACAGAGTAGGAGGGGCTCGGGAAGGTGTGGGCCCCGGGGCTGAGGAGGCTGGCAGGGCTCAGCCAGGCCTGGACTCCAGCTCTGCTTGGTCCCTCCTGGTTCCTGTCTCACACTGTGTGCCCCAGCCTTTCACTCCACACCTTTACTCAGGCTGTGCCCTCTGCCTAGAATGCCCCTCCTACCACTGACCTCTCCCTGTCCTCATTCTGACCCCTCACCGTACCCTGCTCAGCTTTAAGACCCTCAAGCTGTATCTCCCAGGAGGCACCTGTTCATCCTCTGCCTCCCCCATGCCTAGTTAGGCATCCCTTCTCTGTGCTCCCCACACAGTGTCCTGCATTTGATGGGTAGGTCCATGTCTGTCTCCCCATGGGGCCCAGAGCCCTTTGGAAGGCAAAGACCAAGGTCCACCTGGTGTCTCTGTGTGTTTCAGCCCCAACTCTGCCCTAGGGTCTGCCCTCCCTGCTTCTGGCCTTTTGCTGGGCCCAGAGCTCTCTCCCTTTCTGCCCCATAATCACCTGGCTGCAAAACCCAGCCTCTCCCACCTTCAATCCCAGCACAACAAACAGGTCCAGATTTCTGGAGTGATAGGGAGGGGTCCCTCCAAGACACTTCTGATGTCTCGGCTGGGTGGGGGGCGGGAGGGCAGGGAGAGCGGCTCCCCTTGGCAGAGCAGCTGTAGACACAGGTCAGGAAAGGGGACTGCCGGGAATAGAGGAAATGGAGACGGGGCACATAGATCATTCTTTCTTTCCGAAGGCTGGGCTGTAAAGGGAAGCCATCTGGCAGGAGAAGGGAGGGGATGGGGAAGCCAGAGAAGGGGCTTTGTTTTTGTTTTTGTTCTTTTAGGATGAAGAGACTTGAAGGAAAGGGGCCAGTGCTCCGGGAAGGGGCCTGGGACAGGAAGGGACGGGGGTGGACGTGCCTGATAAAATTCAGTGCCTGGGGGGCGGGCGGGGAGAGGGGGGGAGAGGAGGGGAGGACAGGGGAGAGGCTGGGAGGAGAGGGGCAAGAGGGGGAGGGCGGGGCCCTGCCAGATACGGAGCCCGGTATCCCGGTCCAGGCGCTGCGGTGGACCTGACACTGCTGGCCGACCTGCGCCTGACCGAGCCCCAGCGCTTCTTCCTGACCTGCGTGTCCGGGGAGGCGGGGGCGGGCAGGGGCTCGGACGCCTGGGGGCCCCCGCTGCTGCTGGAGAAGGACGACCGCATCGTGCGCACGCCCCGGCCCTGGCAGCCCCTGCACCTGGCCCGCAATGGCTCGCGCCAGGTGACGCTGCGCGGCTTCTCGCAGCCCTCCGACCTGGTGGGCGTCTTCTCCTGCGTGGGCGGCGCGGGGGCGCGGCGCACGCGCGTCCTCTACGTGCACAACAGCCCAGGAGGTGAGTCCGGCCGCCGGCGGGGAGGAGGGGCAGGAGGGGCTGCCCTTGACCCCTGACCCCGCCCTCCATCCGCCTCGCAGCCCACCTGCTCCCAGACAAGGTCACACACACGGTGAATAAGGGCGACACGGCAGTACTTTCCGCGTGGGTGCGCAAGGAGAAGCAGACAGATGTGATCTGGAAGAGCAACGGTGAGAGGGGCATCTGAACTGGGTGGGCAGGTAAACCCCATAGCTCTGACACCCCAACATCTCCGTGGCCCTCAGTGTTCCCAGTTTTGGCCCCTGACACAGCACCTGTTACCCCCACTGGCCAACCTCCGGGGCGCCCCCTCTCTCCTGCACCAGGTCCATGGGAAGCACCTGCATCCAACTCATCTCTAGCTGTGAGATGTCCTCCTACTGCGCCCAGAGGACCAGCAGCCTCGTGGTCAGCTACCTCCTTCCCTGTCACCCCCAAATTAGTGCTATGTTAACCCCTCACGTTGGACTCTCCTCTGAGAGTTAGCAGGTGCTATCACATTAGCCCGTCTGGCAGGGAGCAGCAGTCCCCATGCTGAAGAAGCGAACGGGTAACAAAGTCCCAGTCTTCTGGGAGGGAGGTTTGGCCTCTTCCAGAGATTTGTCAAGACACGTGCAGGGGCCTGGGCAGGCCTGGGGATCTCAGCCCAGGCCTGCCCCCATCCTGGCCCTATCAGGCCCTCTGGCCACCCCATAGAAGGAAGCAGTTTTCCTGTGTGGCCCCACAGATTCCTGCCTCAGCTCTCACACCCACAGCCCTTTGGCTGACCCATGTGTCCCTGGGCTCCTGAGGGAGGAGGACCCTTCTCTTGGGCCAAGGGGTTTGCCTCCTGAGCTCCAGGCCCCCCGAATTGATGAGAGATGTGGAGAGTCAGGTAGACCTGCGTTCCCTAGAATCTCTGTTCCGTCCCGAGCAAAGAGGCAAGAAGGGGTGGGGCAGACACAAGGACCCTGATATTAGGGTCCACACGTCCTGGAGGGAGAGGCTCCTGGGAACTAGCTGCACGAAGAAGAGGGGAAGAACATTCCAGGAGGAGGATTGATAAGAGCAAAGGCAGGAAGCTGTGAGATACCACAGTGTTTCTAGAAGAGATACAAGCAATTCAGGAACTCAGGAATGTTAGGAGTCAGGCAGGATGTGGAGAGGTATGGGCTACACAGTGGCCAAACTGGTGAAAATGATTTGCTAAGGAGTCAGATGTTGTCTTGAGGGCAGTGGAGAGCTACGGAAGAGCTTAAGCAGGGGAGCTACTGCGGAATCTATCGGAGAAAAATCTCACTGGCTGCTGAGTGAAGGACGGACAGGAAAGGGGGAGACTGGAGGCAGAGAGACTGCTTGGAAGGCTGTGGGAGGCTGGGAGCAGGGTGGTGGCAGTGCACGTGGAGAGGAGTGGGCAGCTTTAGGAGACGAGGGGGAGATTGAACCGGACTTGGTGATTTACTGAGTGGTTGGTGGAGCATGGAAAAGAGGATGCTTCCCAGCTTTCTGGCTTGGGTCCAGACACTCGCTGGTGCCTTTCCCCAGGTCTGCTCACTCTGCCTGGTGCACGTTGATGTGACTCAGGCCGAGGTGGGCAGAGGGAGGGAACACCAGCTCTTGTGTGATGGTGAGGCCCCTGACCCGTTTATGCCCCCAGGATCCTACTTCTACACCCTGGACTGGCATGAGGCCCAGGAAGGGCGGTTTTTGCTGCAGCTCCCAAACGTGCAGCCGTCATCAAGCGGCATCTACAGTGCCACCTACCTGGAAGCCAGCCCACTGGGCAGCGCCTTCTTTCGACTCATCGTGCGGGGTCAGGAGCAGCGGGCAGAGGTGGTGGGTGGTGTGGGAGGCTGGGAGCCCTATGGTTCTTCCTGTGGACCCCCTGCATCCTCTGGTCCCCCAGGGCTGCCTCAGTCCTCAGCAGCAGTGGTCCAGTGGGTGAGGGTCAGCTGCTGAAAGCACATTCCTGCAGGTTGTGAGGCAGGGCACTGGGGACAAGACTGTACCAAGGAATGCCCGGGCTGCCTGCATGGAGGTGTCTGCCACGACCAGGACGGCGAGTGTGTGTGCCCCCCTGGATTCACTGGGACCCGCTGTGAGCAAGGTAAGGAGGAGGGGGGCACTAGGACCTGGGCAGGAGAGGATGCCTGGCTGGGGGAAGACTCTCAAACCATGGGCATGGACCTTGGAGGGTGAACATGCCAAGTAGGTCTTGAACCCTGGGGCCCAGCAGAGGCCCCTACACCCGCATGCCCTCTTTCTAGCCTGCAGAGAGGGCCGTTTTGGGCAGAGCTGCCAGGAACAGTGCCCAGGCACATCAGGCTGCCGAGGCCTCACCTTCTGCCTCCCGGACCCCTATGGCTGTTCCTGTGGATCTGGCTGGAGAGGAAGCCAGTGCCAGGAAGGTACGGACTAACCCACCCTCCGTGCTCCCTGACCCAGGCAGTCGGCTACAAGCCCGGCCCCAACCCTTCACTCTGGCCCCGACTTGCACACCAAGACCTCCATGGTCCCCGCTCACTTGGCCAGTGCCCTCTCTACCCAGCCTGTCATTACCCAGGCCCCAGCGGCCCTCGTTGCCCCCTGACCTGTGCCCCTCTAACCACACCCCCTCTGTTCCCAGCCTGTGCCCCAGGTCATTTTGGGGCTGACTGCCACCTCCAGTGCCAGTGTCAGAACGGCGGCACCTGTGACCGCTTCAGCGGCTGCGTCTGCCCCTCCGGGTGGCATGGGGTGCACTGTGAGAAGTCAGGTACGAGCGCGGGGGGCTCTGAGGTCCCTCGGAACAGGTCAGCCTTCACCAGACGCATCTCCCTGGCTCAAAGCCCTGCCCTCAGGGAGCTCACGGTCTGGAAGTTCTCACTGCCAGCCCACATCATCCATACAGGGATGGACAGCACCCCAGAGTGGGTGGGAGCACAGAGGAGGCCCCGACCAGCCTGAGAGAGTCAGGGAGGGCTTCTGGGAAGAGGTGCGATCTGAGATGGGATATGAAGGACAAGAGAAAGATGGCTGGAGAGGGAGCAGGGCAACGGCCTGGGGATTGAGGACTCAGGCTCAGGTACCAGGACAGTGGCGTGAGGGGAGGCTCCAGGAGTGATCAGAGGAGGTCAAATCTTGGGGCCTTTGAATGACAGGCTATAGGATTTGCACTTAATATGAGAGGCCAGCAGGGAATTATTGAAGAGGCACGGGGCTCTCAGGTTTGTGTTTGAGAGAGGACACTGGCTGCTGGGTGGGGAGTGGAAGCAGGAGAGCCTGGAAGACCTGTCACAGGGCCCAGAAACGATGGAAGCCTGAACCAGCGTTCCGGCTGTGAGGCTGGCAAGGGGTCTGGTCTCCGTGTGGGAGGGTATGAGGAGGCGGAAGGTGCAGGAGGTAGACTCAGGAGCAGTCAGAGGTGGGCGTGAGGGCCCTGGAGGAGTTGCACAGGACTTTGCTGGCTTTCAGGCCTGGGTGACTGGGCTGCTGGCAGTACCTCCGCTAAGATGCAGGACTCCGGAGGAGGGGCGCTGTGGCAGTCACGTATCTGCCCTTGCAGGGCCTCCAGGATGCGTGTCCCCTCTCTCCCCAGACCGGATCCCCCAGATCCTGGACATGGTTTCAGAACTGGAGTTCAACTTGGAGACAACACCCCGGATCAACTGTGCCGCCGCGGGGAACCCCTTCCCAGTCCGGGGCAGCGTGGAGCTCCGCAAGCCGGACGGCACGGTCCTGCTGGTCAGTCCGGTGACCCCAGCCCAGGGCCCCTGCCCCTCCAGACCCCTGACCCCTCGGGGCTTTCTGCGGGCTCTGCCCACCGGCCTGACCACAGCTCAATTGGGATCAGGCTGATTGCTGAGGGACCACCACCCAGGCTCTGTCCCCTCGTCAGCCTGGACGAGCACACCTGTATCTGGCGCATGGCACACATTCTCCGTGGTCTGTCCCTTCCCCTGTCTCTCATAGTCCACCAAGGCCATCGTGGAGCCAGATAGGACCACAGCCGAGTTCGAGGTGCCCCGCTTGGCTCTTGGGGACAGTGGGCTCTGGGAGTGCCGCGTGTCCACGTCTGGTGGCCAAGACAGCCGACGCTTCAGGGTCAACGTCAAAGGTCAGTGATGTCCTAGCTGATGCTGCTCAGACTGGGCATCGTAGCAGGAAGGGCAAGGGCATCTAAGGGCACAGCCCAGCACCAGGCAGAGAAGAGGGCTTGTTGTCAACCTGAGGCCTGGGCAGGGCATTGTCCAGGCTGGAGCACAGCTCAGTCCCATCTGGAAAGGGCATCCCATGCCCCAGAAATGGGACACCCTGCAGCCTTGCCCAGGGTGATGCTTCCCCTCTCTACCTCCCCCAAACCCCGCCCCACAGACACACAGTGCCTTTCACTCCACCTCTGGGATGCTGCATCCCCTGACCCCCCAACCCTGAGTCACACCACAGGGCACTCATTGCTAGGAAGGGGAGTGCCTGGGGCTGTGGAGCTCAGAGGGTGACCTGCTTCATTTCCAAAGGTGCTTCCTGGTGAGTAAGGAGGGAGCTGCCAGTGCCCAGGATCACTCAGAGCAGAGCACCCACACCCCGTATAGGTGTCCCTCACCTTCTCCAGCATCATAAGCCTCAGACATTCACAGCCCCTGCGGCCCCTTGGCTTCTCTTTCCCTGTGCTCCTGACCCCGCCCTCCCCTGACGTAAGCCCAGACCTCTTGCTCATCTTCCTCTTTCTCACTGTCAGACTCTGCTTCCCATTCTCTCTCCACGACTCTGTCACCCACCCCGGTGCCCCACCTCCAGCCTTTCTCTTCTCACTCTCCCCAGGCTTTGGGCCCAGACAGTTTGGCTTTGAATCTTCACTACAAACTCTAGCGCCATCATCTAAGCAAGTTACTTATCTCCTCATAGCTTGTTTCTCTCTCTGTGAAATGAGGATATCAGCGCTCCCTTGATAGGGTTACTGTAAAGATTAAATTAGATGATGCTTTTAAGCATTTAGCACAGTGCCTGACACAGGGTATGTGCTCAACGTATGTTGACATTTATTCTTATTATTAGTTAAAATGTCAACTATTCCTAAGATTTCAAATGTTCCCTAGCAACTCCCAGATATGATCTGCAGCCTGGACCCCTCTCCTGGGCCCCAGACCCAATTGGCGGGACCTCTGTGTAGTGGAGGTCTGGTTCTGAAGTCAGCATGGAAGTTACCTGGTGCATGACTCAAGGGCCCACTTTCTATCCAGCCGCCTCCACGTCTAACCTCACATGTGAGCCACAGGCCCAGGGGCTCCATAGGATCCAAACTGGACCTTTCTCTCCCTCCAGACCAGCACTTCCTCCTGACATACTTCTTCCTGCCTGACCCCACTGTTCCCTCCCACCCCCTCAGCCACACCCCTGCACTTCCTTGACCCTCCCCCATCCACCCATCCATCCATCCATCCATCCATCCATCCATTCTTAGAAAATCCATCTGGAAAATGTTTGAAAGAGGCAAGGGAACCAGTTAAGGCATTAATGCAATAATCCGGAGAGAAAAGCTAAGGCAGAAAGGGCAGTGACCATGGGGTGAGGAAACTAAGCAGGAGCACAAAAACTGTTTGGACTAGGATGGGCTGATTTGAGGTGGCCTGGTCAGATAGACCCTGTTCAAACCCTGGCTCCGTGTCTTTAAGCAAGCTGTTCCCTGTCTCTGAGCCTCAGTTTCTTCATTCATAACATAGGGGTGATGAGCCCTGCCTGAAGGCACTTGTCAGGATTAGAGACCATGCACATGAAGCATCCGGGTAGCGCAGGTGCTACATCACCTGCTACCCTTTTTTTTTAAATTAAGAGAGCGATGGATGATGGGGGGAGGGGTAGAGAGTAGGGTGACACTGCCTTGGGTTTCAGCCCCCTCCGTCTGCACCCACCTTGCATGGGCAGAGTGCCCTCCCCCAAACCCCTGTCCAGCCATGCCACTCCCTCACTTCACATCTTTTGGGACATCCTCAGGTTCTTATTGCTGAGTCCCTGCACCCTGAGCTGTCCTCCCTGGGCCCTGGACACTCTGGGCATCTGTTGAACTTGGTCTCTCCCCAACCCAGGGGGTCCCCAGATCTAAACCAAAAGCCAGAGTTGTCTTTGATGCCCAGAAGACAGAGTCTGCTCCTATTTCCAACGACTGGAGGTGCTGTCTGGGCCATGTCTTACCCCGAATCTCCTGGCAGTGCCCCCGGTGCCCCTGACTGCCCCTCGGCTCCTGGCCAAGCAGAGTCGCCAGCTTGTGGTCTCCCCACTGGTCTCCTTCTCCGGGGACGGGCCCATCACCTCTGTACGGCTGCACTATCGGCCCCAGGACAGCACCATGGCCTGGTCCACCATCGTGGGTGAGCGGGGAGAGAGCAGGGTGGGGGGAGCTCTGGGGAAGGACTGGATGTCAGGCAGTGATGAGGGCAAAGGGGGGATGGAAAGGGAGGGAGAAGTGTGTGGAGAAGAGAGGGACTGAAGGGAGAGTGGTGGCTTCTGGAAGGGGTTGGGACTGATAGTGTGTGCTGCACACCCCGCCCCCAGTGGACCCCAGTGAGAACGTGACGTTAATGAACCTGAGGCCGAAGACGGGATACAGTGTCCGCGTGCAGCTGAGCCGGCCAGGGGAAGGAGGGGAGGGGGCCTGGGGGCCTCCCACCCTCATGACCACAGACTGTCCTGGTGAGAGGCCAAGAGTTATCCCTTTCCGCCCCCCAGGGGTTACTGTCCTATGCACTCAGGGTTGTCATGGCTTGTCCACCCCGGGGGTCCCTGCCTTTCCCACTGGAGGTTGTCCCCTGGGGATCACTATCCCGTCCGGCCCCAGGGACCCACCGGACAGTTCTGACCCCCGACCTCTGGCCCCAGAGCCCTTGTTGCAGCCGTGGCTGGAGGGCTGGCATGTGGAGGGCCCCGACCGGTTGCGAGTGAGCTGGTCCTTACCCTCGGTGCCGGGGCCACTGGTGGGCGATGGTTTCCTGCTACGCCTGTGGGACGGGGCCCGGGGACAGGAGCGGCGGGAGAACGTCTCGTCCCCCCAGGCCCGCACCGCCCTCCTGACCGGACTCACACCTGGCACCCACTACCAGCTGGACGTGCGGCTCTACCACTGTACCCTCCTGGGCCCGGCCTCACCCGCTGCTCGTGTGCTTCTGCCCCCCAGCGGTACGCTGGGGAGGGGGTGACGGGCTCAAGACGAGGGAGGACATGGGACGCAGGGAACACAGGAGACCCAAAAGGACATGGGAGGTTATAGGAGCCTGGATGGACATGCAGAGAGCATTGCACGTGAAAACATGCGCATTGGGAGGACCCGGGATGTGAGGCAGACACAAGCACGGGGAGGACATGACCCAGGGAAGGATACAGGATACCAGGAGGACATCGGACTTGGTGGGAACACAGACTGTGGAGGGACATGGGGAGGACCTACGACACTGGGAGGGTCTGGGCCACCAGGAAGAGAATGTATGTAAGGAGAACATACGTGTAAGGAGAACACACATGTCCTTCTTACATGTAAGGAGAACCAGGGGCAGCAGAAGCTCAGGCGTAAAGGAAGCCACAGGGAGAGGGATTCAGCCCAGGAAGGAAGGAGGAGGTCGGCAGAGTGCCTCCCGTTCCGGGTTTGCGGAGCCGGGGACACAGCTAGAGTGGATCTGTCTGACCCCACAGCCACACAGCCTGGTCCCATCTGAGCCCTGCCTTCTCACCCCGTGTCCACAGGGCCCCCAGCCCCCCGACACCTCCATGCCCAGGCCCTTTCAGACTCCGAGATTCAGCTGGTGTGGCAGCGCCCAGAGGCTCCAGCTGGGCCTATATCCAAGTACATTGTGGAGGTGCAGGTGGCTGAGGGCTCGGGAGACCCACTGTGGATGGACGTGGACAGGCCCGAGGAGACGAGCACCATCGTCCGCGGCCTCAACGCCAGCACGCGCTACCTCTTCCGTGTGCGGGCCAGCGTCCAGGGCCCCGGTGACTGGAGCAACATGGTAGAAGAGTCCACCCTAAGCAACGGTGAGAGGGCGGGGCCCAAGAGGACTCCTGGGCCACAGGGTCAGTCTCAATGCTCTCTCCTTCCAAGTGATCCCCTGCCTTGGAGCTAGGGCATCCTAGGCCCCCTCCCAACAAATGACACAAGCCCTGGCACTGCGGACCCTGACCCTTCCCTTCCTATGACCCATTGTCCTAGTGCTGGAAAAATCATGTCATTCCAGAACCATTGGTCCTAGGCATGATATACCTGCTCCCTCCCTGGGACTGGGATCTCTGACCTCTCCCTCTGTGTGACCCCATGGTGGCCTCTGGGTTCCCTGACCCAGGCGTCCCTATGATCTATGCCTCTTATTGGATCCAGGGCTGCAGAGCGAGGGCCCGGTCCAAGAGGTCCAGGCAGCTGAAGAGGGTCTGGATCAACAGCTGGTCCTGGCTGTGGTGGGCTCTGTGTCTGCCACCTGCCTCACCATCCTGGCTGCCCTCTTAACCCTGGCGTGCATCCGCAGAAGCTGCCTGCATCGCAGACGCACCTTCACCTACCAGTCGGGATCGGTCAGTCACCTGTACCCTTCTCAGGGCACATGTGTGCAGACCTTGTGTATATATGTTCCTACCTATACACACATGAGTATTTGTACACTGCGAGTGTGTGTGTGTGTGTGTGCGTGCACACATGGGTGTTTGTGTCATAGGTATAAGACTACATTCAACAACGTGCAAGGGTATGATACTTATCAATAATTTTCTCTATTTCTCTAGAAGTGAACTCAACTCACAGCCCATTTATATTTGTGGTGACATGCTTAACATCCCCAGTTCAGAATCACTCGGTTATTTCCATGTCGCACCACGGTCAATTAGGGCTTCTCCCCCTTCTCACGAGGGGTGATGGAAGCCTGGGAAGCCTGGTGATAACGTAGGGAATGCCTGGGCTCCGTGCCGGCCTCTGTCTGGGCAGGCCGTCCCGCACTTGGGAACCACCCTGCACCGGCACGCATCTGTGACTCATGTCCTCAGCCCTTCCGTAGCCTCCTTCCTGCCAGCAGGGCACTCGCGCTGTGAGTTCCTCGTCCCATCCTCCATCCTTGCAAATCCCAGGGCCTCCTTGGGGAGACGTAAGAACTCCAAGGGGCTTCCCCGTGCCCTGCAGAAGGCAGCGTATTCTATGGCCCTCAGACCCGTTGCTGCAGGCCCTCCTACAGCTGTTGAGCTGGGCCTGTAGCCTCACCTGTCACAGGTGAGGAAGCACAGGCCTCCCCTCTTGTTGGCTTCCCTGTAAGCCTGGCTGAGTTTTCTGTCCTGTCTATGCCCCTCCAGCCAGCAGGCCCACACCGAGGGGCTGGGGGGTGGGGGTGGGGTGCTGGCTCCTCTTCAGGGACCAGGCATCACCTCATCTTGTCACCTCCTCCCAACTCTCTCCTCTGGGGTCTTCCCCACTGTTGTCACTTATGATCTGAACTCTGACCTTGGTCCTCTGTGCCTGGGCTCTTGATATTTACAGCCAGGCTTTGGCATTTCAAAAAAACAAAAAAACAAAAAAACAAAAAACTTCTCTCTCAAGGGCTGATCCTTGTGATACAAAGCCTAGTGTCCGAGGCCATTGTCTCTGCCATGCCTTTAGAAAACTCCCTTCAGAGATTCAATCGGCCTCTTTGTTCCAGGCTGCATTGGCCTCCTTCTGAGGTCAGTGTGTGCAGAAAGCAGCCCTGGCTGTGGCAGGGGAGGGTCACAGGTACGAATGTGGAGGGAAGGAGTAGGAAAGCAGCCTTATATGGGTATAGCACCCCGACATATATCAAGATGTACCCCTGCTACATGCACCTGCGTGCGCGTATGCGTGCGTGTATGCATGAGCGCGTGTGCCGGGCGTGAGTGCATGTGTGCGTCCCTGTGAGTACCCCCATCTGTACGTGCCTGTGTCCCTGATACATGTGTCCCTCTGCTTGTGCTCCTGCTTGAGCACGTGTCCACGTGTAGCTCTCATGGATGCTCTGCATATGGGCCACCACTAGAACATGTGTGTGCATGCTGGTGTGTGCCTTCAGCTGTCCATGTTTTGTGTGAATCCATGTGACCTGTGTCCTCAGCCCTCACCCCTCAAGCTGGGCTGCAGCTCACGTAGGGACCGCACCCACCACCAGGTCTGTCTTAACCCTTCTTTTGGTTCTCATATTGGCAGCGCCCGTGGTCCTGTTCAGCGGTTTCCTCTTCCTGCTCTCAGCCCTGCGCAGGTGGCCCAGCTCCTACTTGGTTGGGGGGAGTGGATGTTCCTCTTTTTTATGCTCTTTCTATCCTCAGGTCCCGGGGTGATTTGAGAGCTATGGGTGGCTACCAAGTGGGTGGACAGGGGTAATCTCTGCTTCCACTGCTGTGGAGAAGAAAACCCATCCACTGGCTCCCAGCAGCTCAGGGCTTAGCATGGAGTAGGTGCACAGTAAATGTACCCTAGCTCACTGCCTAGGGCTGGAATCCCCTCCAAAGCGTCCTTGGTGACAAAAACAAAAAAACAAAAAACTGGTTGTGGGATGAGCACAATAAGGGGAAGCTCATTACTCCCCATCACAGTTCATTCCAGTTCCTTTCAGTTTTAAATGTTAGGAGTATCATCCTTCCATCGACTCATGCCGTGGCTTCTAGCAATTTTACCCACTCCTTGTTCCTCCAAAGCCCCACACACCTGATCCCCAGGTGGCGGCCTCTGCACTTCTCTCCTTGGACATCTGTCCACCCAACAGCCCACCTATGGCTCCATCTCATATGATTCTGTCTCAGTATGTGTCCTGTGTCTGACTGTTCCTGGCTGGCCACCAGGGTGCCCTCTGTCTGAGTCTCTGTCCATTTGTCTAACCACTCTTTGTCTGCCTATCTGTGCATCTTGCTGCCCCTGTCTCTTGTGTGGACTGTCTGCCCACTTGTCCCATCCTATGAAGGGTGAGGAGACCATCCTGCAGTTCAGCTCGGGCACCTTGACACTGACCCGGCGGCCAAAACCACAGCCCGAGCCCCTGAATTACCCAGTGCTGGAATGGGAGGACATCACCTTTGAGGATCTCATTGGGGAGGGGAACTTCGGCCAGGTCATCCGGGCCATGATCAAGAAGGACGGACTCAAGATGAATGCAGCCATCAAGATGCTGAAAGGTCTGCTGCGAGTGACTCCTGCCCAAGCCCTGACCCTCTCCTTCGTCCCACAATCCCAGGCCCCACCTGGCTTCCACCAGCAACTGACACCAGCCCTCACCAGCCCATACCCTTTCTCCAGGGTTATTTTCGGCAAAAGTGATATTGGATTCTTTACACAGAGTATGCCTCTGAAAATGACCATCGTGACTTCGCGGGAGAACTGGAAGTTCTGTGCAAACTGGGGCATCACCCCAACATCATCAACCTCTTGGGGGCCTGTGAGAACCGAGGTGAGCCCCCAACTCATCACCTACCACTTCTTCCAAACCCCCATTATCAGCCGTCACCTTTGCATCTGTAGCTTGCGGGAAGCTTCGGGACACCGAAGCATCACTATTGGTTCTCCTTTGTGCACCAGGTTCCCTGTCTAGTACCATGGGGTGCCTGCTACCACCCCAGGTTGCCTGAGTATAAACCACCACCCTGTATTCCTCACCTCCCAGGTTACTTGTATATCGCCATTGAATATGCCCCCTATGGGAACCTGCTTGATTTCCTGAGGAAGAGCCGGGTCCTGGAGACTGACCCAGCTTTTGCTCGAGAACATGGAACGGCCTCCACCCTCAGCTCCCGGCAGCTGCTGCGTTTTGCCAGTGATGCTGCCAATGGCATGCAGTACCTGAGTGAGAAGCAGGTGTGTGTGAGTGTGTGTTGGGGGAGGTGAGGGGAGACCATCGAGCGGACTTCAGGAGATTAAATCAGCAGACTCTAATTGATGTGGGATTGAAGAATAAAGAGGGACGCGACCCCATCCTGTCCTGGAGGTGTGGGTGAGAACACAGGGTGAGAAGCAGGTCTGAAAAAGGTGTTGCGTTTGAAGCATCCGAGGGATATCATGGTGGAGGTGTTGGCTTAGCGGTTGTACAAGCCAGCCTAAAACTCAGGAGGGAGGCCTGGGCCGGGGACGACAGTCTGGGAGCTGTCACTTCACAGTTGGTGACACTGGTTGCCAGGGAGTGGGTGAGACTCACCAGGAGAGGCTGGAGGCTAGAACAGACAGGGGAGGCCCGAGCCCAAGTTCGAGGACACCCCGCTTGAATGAAAGGAGAGAGGGGACAGTTGAGACCGAGGGGAGGCATTTTGAAGTTATTAAAGTTTTGAGTATCTTTGAAAGCAGAGGGGAAGGGGCCAAGATAGAGGGAGGGGTGATGGAGAGGGGTCTCTGAGGAAGGTGGAAGGCCCAGTGGGGAGGATCTGGAACTCAAGGGAGAGATCACTTTGGGCAAGAGAAGGGCCTTTCCACGCTCATCAGTGGGGTGGGGGTCAGGGAGAGGTCAGGAAAGACGGGGTCAGGGAGCATGCAAAGAGGAGAAGGTGCAGTGTGGTCACTGGGGAAAAGCCCACCTTCATCCCAGGAGAGGGATATAGCCTGAACTTGGCCGTGGCCCAGGTCACTGGAAGGAAGGGATGACAGCCAGCACTGTGGTTCTTCTCAGGCAGGAGCTTCTGATCCAGGATGAGGCCTGGGTTGGGGGCAGAAGAGTAAGGGGCTACTAAAGGCATGGAGGGACCCACGAAGCCAGCCGCGGGGCCAGACCCCTCGCTGGCCCCGGAGTCTGTGGCTCACTCATCCCCCATCTTTCCTGACTTCTGACCGTGCCTGCAGTTCATCCACAGGGACCTGGCTGCCCGAAACGTGCTAGTCGGAGAGAACCTGGCCTCCAAGATTGCGGACTTCGGCCTTTCTCGGGGGGAGGAGGTTTATGTGAAGAAGACGATGGTAAGTCTCACTGGGTCCCCCTCTCAGGGCCAGGCCTGGCCCTGCCTCCCAGAACCTGCTAAACAGCCCCTTTCTCATCACCTGACCCCTCAAACCCACTCTCTCCCAGGGGCGTCTCCCCGTGCGCTGGATGGCCATTGAGTCTCTGAACTACAGTGTCTATACTACCAAGAGCGATGTGTGAGTGTGGGGGGCAGGGGCGGGAGGGTTTGGTCCCCCGAGGTTGCTTGTAGGTGTAACCTGGACGCACCTGAGAGATGTCTCAGGTAGTCCAAGACATGACTTGGCCATCCCTATGGTGTGTTCCAGGTGTGACACAGGTGTGACAGATGTGTCTCAGGTATACCTTGGCCATGCCCAGCATCTTAGTGGGAAGGCATGGGGCTAGCTGGAAGGAAGTTTCAACTTGGCAGGTGTGTCAGGAGTAGGATTGGAGTAGGGGTGGTTTAGGGCTATATTTGACTAAGAGACTGGAGGATGCCTTGGAGAGGCTTGGGGATGCTGGTGGATAACACCTGGGTGAATGGAGAGACTACTCAAAGAATGTTCTCGCCTTCCTCTCTGAAGGGCAGGTCATCCCCACCTGAGGACCTAACCAGAGCATGACCCCCAAGACGCCCTCTCTGCACTCCCTCCCCAAACAGCCATCCTGGCACACCCCTTCCCTTCTCTCCAGGGAGCCTGGCCTGCCCAGCGCTCCAGCCCTGGCTCTGCCCCTTGCCCCAAGCCCTTTGGCCTGGCCTGCCCGGCTCACTATCCACCACACCACCACCCCTCTGATAACTACTTGCCTACTTCCTGCTTCTGCCCCAAACCCCTGAGATTCCCTCCCCCACACTAGGACTTCCACCCTGGCCTCAGCCACCTCTAACCTGCACAGCTTTTGTTACAATATAAGAGGCAGTTAAGAGCAAGGGCTTTGGAGCGAGACTGCCAGGGTTTGAATCCCAGCTCTGCGACTTACAAGCTGTGTGGCCTTGGGTGAGCTAGCTAAGCTCTCAGTGCCTCTGTGTCTCCATCTGTAAAATGGGGATAATAATTGTACCTATACCATAAGGTTGGTGTGAGGGTTAAATGAATTAACATATACATTAAATGATCGGTGCCTCGCCTACGGTAAGTGCACAGTAAAAATGTTAGCTATGATTACATTAAGCCTGGGAGGCTGTGAAGGAGTTTCAGAGACAACAGCTGGCCAAGGCCAGACCCTTGCAAAGTAGATACACACAGGGGCTGGGAGGGGCTGCACACCTGGGGTAGGTAGACACTAAGCTGCTGGGCCCCGGGGCCTAGAAGGTAACTAAGTACATCCTTCTCATTTCAGTTGGTCCTTTGGGGTCCTCCTCTGGGAGATCGTGAGCCTTGGTGAGTCCCTGACCCCTGTTCCCGAGAGGGTCCCCACCTTATCCCTACGCCGCCCCCCCCTCCCTCCTGGGCCCTGGGCTGAGAGAGCATTGCCCCTCCTGCAGGGGGCACCCCGTACTGTGGCATGACATGTGCCGAGCTCTATGAAAAGCTGCCGCAGGGCTACCGCATGGAGCAGCCTCGCAACTGTGATGATGAAGTGTGAGTCCCCTCAGCCTTGAGCCCCGGGAACCCTGTCACCCCAGCAGGCCCTGACCCTCACCTCAGCGATCCCCCACCTGCAGGTACGAGCTGATGCGGCAGTGCTGGCGGGACCGTCCGTACGAGCGACCCCCCTTTGCCCAGATCGCGCTGCAGCTGGGCCGAATGCTGGAAGCCAGAAAGGTGAGGAGACTCGGGGGACGGGGGCTGGTCTCGCCGAGCTCACAGGGGTGCCCTCTCATAGGAGCCAGAGAGCAGCAGCCTCTGTGTCCCTGTCCCCACCACTAGCTGCACCACAGCTAGGCCAGGCCCTGGGATGCAGCCCCCCTTTCCAGCTCTCACTGGGTTGGACACCAGGCCCTTCTAAACTCTTCCAAGGCCACTGATTAGCCTCAGCAGCAAGTCATTGTCCCAGGTCCCAGGTCCCAGACTCCCTGCCTGTCCTCTGCTAGGGCCATCAGCCCACTCTCATCTGGGACACCTCACCTGGCACAGAGCCAGAGTGGAATCATGAATGGTCAGCTCACCAAATGGATGGAGGATGAATGAATGACCCAGTAACTGAATGAATGAATGAATAGAATTAGTGGATGGATGATACAATAATCATTCAAATAAACATGTAATTAAATAACTGAAACTAGTAACCATATAAATAAATGAATTATCAAATAAATATAAGTGAAGAAATGCATCAAAATGAGTAATGTGAAGAGTTCGTCATATGAATTAATTAATGACTAAGTAGTTAAAGGAAATATAAAACTATCTTAAGAATGAAGGAATAATCAAATAACCAGAAAAATGGGTAAATCATCAAAAATAGTCTTATAAATAGATGAATAAGTAAATGAATGGATGAATGCATTAGCAATCAATTCATCGGATAAGGGCGTGAAAAAACTCCCATCGAACAACTGTGTCAAGGGTCTCTCACGTGAGCCCCCAGCTGTGGTCTGATGACCTTGCTGCTCTGGGCTGGTGAGGACCACCCTTGGCCATGGGGTCACCTTGAGTCTCCGAAACAAATCTGTGTCCCTTCAAATACCCCAACCACATGGAAGTCAAGGACCTCCAGGGCAGGCGCGCCCCCACCCCTGGCCCCCACTAAAGCGTGCTCTGCTTCCCAGGCCTATGTGAACATGTCGCTGTTTGAGAACTTCACGTATGCGGGCATTGACGCTACAGCTGAGGAGGCCTGAGCTGCCATCCGGCCAGAACGTGGCTCTGCTGGCCAGAGCAACCTCGGCTCTTCAACCTGTGACTTCTGATCCTTGTCGCCTGAGCTGCCTCAAGGAATTGTTTTTTAACTTAAGGAAGAAAAAAGGGGATCCAGGGATGGGGTGGGCTTGTGGGGGGTGGGTCCTCATCCTTTGCAGTTGCTCCCAGTGCCTCCTGAATTACTGACGGCTACCCTCACGTCCTTCGTTCTAGTTCAGCTGCTCCACGTTTGTGCTCTTCCGTTCCCTGCCCTCAAACCCCTGCTTCAGCCCCTCCCCTCAAGCCAGCACTCACACCACTAACATGCCCCCACTCCTAGCCTTGTAATCAGGAAAAATAAATGCTCTGAGAAGCTCCATCCGATGTCTACCTTTTACTGCTGGTCAATTCCAGGGAAAAGTTAAGCCAAAGAGGGAGAAACTGGACTTTCCAGGAAAAGAAATGCTATCCCTGGTTACACTGTCGTTATTCCAAGCCCTCTACGGGGCTTGCCTCTCCATGATGGGAGATATTCTTGAAGACCCATTTTATACATACACTGCCCCCACATCTCCGTCATAATGAGAAGTCCAGTTCTCCCCTGGTCTCTTCCCAGCTTTCCAGCCTCTATCACCAATATGTCTCCCTAGGTAGCTGCCAGCCTAGGATTCTTTGCTCTGTCCAAACAGTCCCTCCCAGGATCGGCTCTAGGCCAGCCTCAGCTCAAACTGACACCTCAGCACCAGACAGATTCTGGCCTGTCTCGAGCTCCCATTTTCCTTATGTCTCTAGGCGGCCTTCCCTGGCTTGGTACTGCCCGGCTTGTGGGCCCCAAAGGAAGAAAGCAGAGGTCACTTCCAACTTCAGCCAGCCACGGTAGGATTCCTTTGCCTTCCTCAGAGTCTCTAAGTGTGTGGGGAGGTGATCCCTGTACTGAAAGCTAGTCCCAAATCACTACCCCATGCTGTGTGGCCTTCAGGTTTGCCCATCCTTTTGATTTGTCACTGCTGGCCTCAGATTTCTCTCCCACTGGTCCTTAAGAAACAAGACTTGTCTTGCTTCTCACATTTTTTCAGCGAATCAGATAAAATCGAAGAAGACATAAAGATAGGATGGTATTGTGGTTAAGAGCACAGATACTGGAATCACACAGACCCATGTCCAAGTCCCTGCTATATCACTTACTATCTGTGTGACCATGGTCAACTCACTTAACCTCTCTGAGCTTCAGTTTTCTCCTCTGAAAAATGAAGTTAGTAACAGCTACCTCACTGCTGTTAGCACTAAATAAGATTACACTGGGACATTTTTCATAGCTATGACCTTGGACATAGTGTTCAGCAAGTGTCAGCTGATATCATTATACACAAATGCAGGAAGTTGGGGAAGGGGGTGATTATCAGAATCTGTATTCCAAAAAGACTTGAGTGGTTAGAGAGTGGAGCTGAATTTAAGAAGAAGAAATTAACTGGAGTAAAGTGGAGGCTATGCATGCTAGGGGAGATGGGATTTGCTAGAATGAAATTCCATTTCAGATCTACTGCAGGGATATTTCCAGGTCTTGGATGTGGGGATTAAAAAGTTATCTCTGGGGCTTGCCTGGTGGCGCAGTGGTTGAAAGTCCGCCTGCTGATACAGGGGACACGGGTTCGTGCCCTGGTCCAGGAAGATCCCACATGCTGCGGAGCGGCTGGGCCCGTGAGCCATGGCCACTGAGCCTGCATGTCCGGAGCCTGTGCTCCGCAACGGGAGAGGCCACAACAGTGAAAGGCCTGTGTAACGCAAAAAAAAAAAAAAAAAAGTTATCTCTGGTAGGGACCAATATATAAACAAAGATGCCCCTGTGGGGTGACAGGTATGTAAACAAACAATAAAATACAGTGGTGTATGCTATAAGAGAGGGAGACGGGACCTGTGGGATACATAGCAAGGAGATGCAGTCGGGAAGGCTTTTCTAGAGAAGGTAACATTTTAATATGGGCCATGAAGAAGAAGCAGGAGCTTGACAGAAGAAAACACCTGGCAGAGGAAACAGCACCTGTGGCATGTGGTATGTTCAGGAGCTGCAAAGAATTCCCTGCGTCTGGAACAAAAGGAGAACATAGCTCCATGAGGGTAATGACCCCAGAGAGGTGACAGGGGCCAGCCCATACTGAACCTTATAGGCAATGTTAAGGATATGGGTCTTTATCCTAAGGGCAAAGGGCAGCCATAGAAGAGCTGGATGCAGGGGTGTGTCATGATCAGATCTGCATTTTTGAAAAGATCACTGGTTACTCTGTGGAGGATGGACTATAGAGGAACAAAATGACATCCCTATAAATTAGGCACCTTAAATAAAATGGACAAATTCCTAGAAAGACAGGAACTACCAAATTGACTCAAGAAAAAATAGGTAATCTAAGTAGACTTATGACAAGTAAAAAGATTAAATTAGTAATCAAAAAATGACCTACAAAGAAAAGCCCATGCCCAGATGGCTTTGCTGGTGAATTCCACCAAACATTTAAAGAATAAATACAAAATTTTCACAAACTCTTCAAAAATAGAAGAGGAAAGAATAGCTCCCAATTCATTCTGTAAGACCAGTATTACCCTGATACACAGAGCAGACAAAACATCACAAGAAAACAAAACAGATCAATATATCTTATGAATATGGACACAAAAATTCTCAAGAAAATACTACAGAATCCAGCAACATATAAAAAGCAAACAGAATCCAGCAACATATAAAAAGGATTGCATAACATAACCAAGTGGGATTTATCCCAGGAGTGCCAAGGTTGGTTAAACATCCAAAAACCGATTAATGTAATACGTCAACGTATCAACAGAATGAAAAACAAAAAGTACATGATCATCTCAATAGGCACAGAAAAAGCATTTGACAAAATCCAACACACTTTCATGTTTAAAAAAAAAAAAACAACTAAAACTAAGAATAGAAGGAGACTTCATCAACCCGATACAGGGCATTTACAAAAATCCACATCATACTTAATAGTGAAAGACTGAATGCTTTCTCCCTAAGAACAGGAAGGAATAAGACAAAGATATCTGTCTCCCCACTTCTATTCAGCACTGTACTGGAGGTTCTAGCCAGGGCAGATGGGCAAGAAAAATAAACAAACAGCATCCAGACTGGAAAGGAAGAAGTAAAACTGTCTCTATTTGCAGATAACATGATTGTGTATCCAGGAAATCCTAAGGAATCCACTAAAAAACTATTAGAACTGATAAATGAGTTCAGCAAGTTTGCAGGGCACAAGATTTATATACAAAAAGCAGTTTTCTTTTATATACTTGCAATGAACAATCTGAAAATGATAATAAGAAAATTCCATTTACAATAGCGCTAAAAATAATAAAATACTTAGGAATATATTTGGCATGCAAAACTTATACTCTGAAAACTACAAAACATCACTGAAAGAAATTAAAGCACATCTAAATAAATGGAAAAACATCTCACGTTCATGAATTGGAAGACTTAGTATTGTTAAGATAATAATACTTCCCAAACTGATCTACAGATTCAATGCAATCCTGTCAGAATACTAACTGGCTTCTTCGTAGAAATTGACAAGCTGATTCTAAAATCCATATGGAATTGCAAGAGATCCAAATCAGCCAAAACAATCTTGAAAAAGAAGAGCAAATTTGGAGGACTGACACTTCCTAATTGCGAAACTTATTATAAAGCAATAAAAAGCAAGATAGTGTGGTACTGGCATAAGGATAGACAGATAGATCAATAGAATAGAACTGAGAGTCTAGAAAGAAACCCACGTGTCTATGATCAACTAATTTTAAACAAAGGTGCCAAGACCATTCAATGGGGAAAGAATGGTCCTCAACAAATGGTGCTGGGACAACTGAATAACCACATGGAGAAGAATGAATTGGACCTTTTACAAACACCATAAACAAACTTAAACTGGATCAAAGACCTAAATGCGAGAGCTAAAACTATAAAACCCTTAAAAGAAAACATAGGGGTAAATCATTACCTTGAATTTAGCAATGAATTCTTAGACATGACACCAAAAGCACAAGTAACAAAATTAAAAATAAATGAATTAGACTTCATCAAAGTTGAAAGCTTTGGCATGTCAAAGGACATTCTCAAGAAGGTCAAAAGACAACCCATAGAATGGGAAAAAAAATTTGCAAATCACATATCTGAGAAGGGACTTGTATCTAGGATATATAAAGAAGACTTACAACTCAATAAAGATAAATATCACAATTTTTTTAAATAAGCAAAGGCCCTCAATAGACATTTCTCCAAAGAAGATATACAAACGGCCAATAAGCACAAGAACAGATGTTCAACATTATTAGTCATCAGGAAAATTCAAATCAAAACTGTAAGGAGAGTTGGGGTGGGGGAGGGAAGGATTGGAAGTTTGGGATTAGCAGACGCAAACTATTACATATAGGATGGATAAACAATAAGGTCCTACTGTAAAGCACAAGAAACTGTATTCAATATCCTGTGATAAACCATAATGGAAAATAATATATATATGTAACTGAATCACTTTTCTGTACAGCAGAAATGAACACAACATTGTAAATCAACTATACTTCAATAATTAAAAAATAAATACTATAAGGAGATACCACTTCGTATCCACTAGGATGGCTGTAATCAAAAGTCAGATAATAACAAGTGTTGGCAAGGAAAAATTAGAACCCTCATACATTGCTGGTGGGAATGTAAAATAGTGCAGCCTCTTTGGAAAATAGCCTAGCAGTTCCTCGAACAATTAAGCATAAAATTTCCATAGGGCCCCGCACTTCCATTCCTAGGTATATACCCAAGAGAAACGAAAGCATATGCCCACACAAAACTGTACTTGAATATTTATAGAAGCATTATTCATAATAGCCAAAAAGTGGAAACAACCCAAATGTCTATCGACTGATGAATGGATAAACAAAATGTGGTATATCCATAGCATTGAATATTATTTCAGCCATTAAAAGGGAATGAAATGCTGATGCACTCTACAACATGTATGAACCTTGAAAAATACCATGCTAAGAGAGAAGCCAGTCACAAAAAGACCACATATTATATTTCTTTGTATTTCATTTATATGAAATGTCCAGAATGGACAAGTCTTTAGAAATAGGAGGTAAATTACAGGTTGCTTAGAGTTTGGGATTAACGGATGGAGGGATAGGAGGGCAAGAGCTAAATGATACAGGATTTCTTTTTTTTTAAATATTTATTTATTTATTTAGTTGCGTCGGTTCTTAGTTGCGGCAGGTGGGCTCCTCAGTTGCAACTCGTGGGCTCCTTAGTTGTGGCATGCAAACTCTTAGTTGCAGCATGCATGTGGGATCTATTTCCCGGACCAGGGATCGAACCCAGGCCGCCTGCATTGGGAGTGCAGAGTCTTAACCACTGTGCCACCAGGGAAGTCCCAGGATTTCTTTTTGAGGAGGTAAAAGTGATCTAAAATTGACTGCGATTTCATATATCTGTGCATATACTAAAAGCCATTGAATTGCACACTTTAATTGAGTGAATTGTATGGTATGTAAATTAAATTCCAATAAAGCTGTTAAAAAAGAGAGAGAGAATGAAGAAGTGATGGTGTGGTGGTGAGCTGGAAGAAATACTTAGGTGAAAGAATGGCCAGGGGTTGAATATGGGTGTGGAAGGAAAGGGAAGGAGTCTAGGATTATTGCCACACTTCTGTTTAGATGACTGGGTTGCTGGAAGTGCCCGTCACTGAAAGAATAAAAACAACTGCTACGTACATGGTGCTTAATTGCCAGGCATGGCCGAAGCACGTGGCACATATTAATTCCTTTCCTCTTCAACAACCCTATTAGGTAGGTACTATTATTATCATTCCCATTCTACAGAAGAGACAACAGGCTCAGAGAGATTAAGTAACTTAGCCAGAGTCTGGCAGGTCATAAATGGCAGAGTTGGGGTTCAAATCGAGACATTCTGGATCCAGAATCCTCCTCGTAGCCTCAGTGCTGTGGTGCTTCTCTGGCACAGGAGAAAGGGCCCAACTAGGGTATAATACCAGCTTGCAAATCCAACACCAATACTTTGATTGCATACTGCACGCCAGGTCCTGGGCTAAGGGCAGGCTCCAAGGGCATTCTCCCCCAACAGAAGAGCTCACACGTCCACTGTGGCACCATAGGACCCAGGACGCCACTACAAACAAGGCAGAGAACTTCAGGCCAAAGCACCTAAACTCTCAGCCGCACCTGCCCCAGCCCTGTCTAGCTGCAGTCCTCACTGCCTCACTCCGCAGCTGTTTTCCCACAGGGGATGACCTGGGTTGGGCAAAGGTTGGAACAAGAGACCTACTCAGCAGCACAAACTTGTTTCCAGGGAAATGATGGAAAAGGGAACAGGGAAGGCCGAGGCACGCCTCTTGAAGCCTCATTTGGCTGGCGGCTGTGGGAAAGGCGAACCCAAGTGCTTTGTCCAAGAGGCCTCACTGCAGCCTGCCCGGACTGCAAAAACGGAACTCCCACCCGTCAGCCCTGAGTCATTCCCCTCTCGGCCCCAAGGAAGGGGTGATTTCCTGCCTGGCCCTCTGGGCAGCTCAGGCTCCTCCCACGGGCGTGCATCTCTTATCTCACCCCAGGCCTGCTCCCAGAGTCTGGCTGGAGTGGTCTGGTCCTCATGTTTCCTCAGCAGGAAACATGGATTCAGGGGTCAGAGAGAGCCCAGCAGCTCAGGAGGACAGAGGGCTGATCAAATCGGGTCCCCTGTAGCTCTCGCTTGGGGTCGCTGCTGGGCACCTAGGGGCCCTTTTCCCATTTACTTGAATAAAACCTCTCCTGATGCCTGTTTTGAACCCAGCCTCATCCTGTGGGAGAGACTCTGGCCTGGTGTGGCCCTGTGCCAGGCACATAACGTTAAATAAATGAATAAAGTGGAGAAAACAGTAGTCCTAGTCAGAGGTGTCCATGTAGTAGTTATAAGAACAGGCTTTGGAGTCAGACAGACCTGAATTCAAATCTCAGTTCCCCTTAATAGTGACTTTGGACAACTCAGTTAATCCATCTCAGCCTGCGTTTTCTCTTCCGTAAGGTAAGAACAAGGGCACGGAATGGAGTCCTCGTGAGATGTAACGAGACAATGCATTAGCGTAGGGCTGGCAAATAGCAAGTGCTCTTTAATGGTGGCTGGTGGGACAGGGAATCAGGGAGGAAGAGGCTGGCCCACTCCCACCCGACTTTTACCCCAGGATGAGTGAACTAAGATGACAGTCCCCTCTTGGCAGTGTTCACATCTTGTCTCGCTAAGGTGGAGGTGTGCACAGATTTTATGTATAAAAGCACCCTCACAGGGGCACAAAATCCTGGGGGGACCCAGAGGAAGGAAAGATTGTGTGTGTGTAACCCAAATGTCCTCAAGGCTTGCAACGCTTTGGGGTCACCTTTTCCCTTTACATCCAATCAGAATAACCCAGTCCCTATTCCAATCCTCTGGGAAGTCCATGCCCTCATCTATTCTGACTAGGACTCCAGTACATCCTCATGATCACCCCTCAGTCTGAATTCCTGCTCTTGCTAAATTCTTTTTTTTTTTTTTTTTTTTTTTTTTTGAGGTATGCGGGCCTCTCACTGTTGTGGCCTCTCCCGTTGCGGAGCACAGGCTCCGGACGCGCAGCCTCAGTGGCCATGGCTCACGGGCCCAGCCGCTCCGTGGCATGTGGGATCTTCCCAGACCGGGGCACGAACCCGTGTCCCCTGCATCGGCAAGCGGACTCTCAACCACTGCGCCACCAGGGAAGCCCTCTTGCTAAACTCTTGATCACTGGATTGCTCACTTTCTGTGGGTGCCATCCTCTCTTGACTCCACAGGTATCGTTACCTTTCTCCCTTTGCTCCTAAAACACCATGAATATAGGGTTTTGCTACAGAAGGCCTCTACTGAGTGTTTGGGGATGCTTTAGGGAAGCTAAGCTTTCACAGAATAGGAAGTAAACTTAAAACTGAGTATTAAGCATCACTGTTCTGAAATTTTCCTCCAACAGTCCTTCTACTGGAATCTCTCACTGGTGAAGATTTCTTTCCCTCAGGCTTCTATCTTTCACTTACTAGCTCTCCTCCTTTTTTCTCTGGAGTTACCACAATACACTCCAAAATTCTCATTAATTTCATATTTGGCAAATTTAGCTCTCTAACTCCTTCCTATGCCCAAAGTGTCACCAGATTGCTTCTGATCAGAAAACAAGGCCTCGGAAAGGAATGTGAAATTGCATTTTTCTTTTTAGGTTAGGCTTTTTTCCCCATTACATATAGTTGGGGGATAAGAGCCCCAAGAAGTAATGACTTGAATCACAAAGACAGCTCCAACAGGCTGAGAGTTTGGAGGGTTCTGTGCTTGGGGAAGCAAGGAAGCAGGGCCTGTGGCAGGGTTTGGGAAAGAGTGAAGGGAGCATCATGAGGGAGAGAGTCCAGGAACAGGAAGATGAGAGGTTTAAGGACTTTAGTTCTAGCATCGAGAGATGAGCCTTGGTCCAAAGGATCACAAAAGGATTTTAAGCAGGGAAAGAATAAAAGCAAATTTGAGCTTCAGGAAAAGTACTGAATAAGGAGAAACCATTTGTCAACTATGGGAATAGCAAACATAACACTGAAAAAGGTGTGGGGAAACCACAGTGCTCTGACACACTGCTCCAGGCGTCAATGGAACAATGGTTCTGGAGAGAAGCTTGACAATGCTGGGAAAGAGATGGAGAGATGGAGAAACCAAGTGCCCAGAGCTACCTCTCCCGGGCTTTCTGACTGGATAAAAATGACAGATGTTGGGAAATCTGGGAAAATTGGGAGGGAGAGGGCAAGGGCACAGGCATGGGCCCCTGAGAGCCCAATTCCCTTCCCACTCACTGTTCAGGGATATCACATTAGTAGCTTGAAATTGGCCGTGTTGGAGTATTTATACCACAAAGAGCAGCAAATGCTACCCAACAGGGCTCCCATCCCCCAGCCCCAGAGAGCAGTCCAACAGCACACTACTGCCTGAGCCAGTCCTCACCCAGCAACCCCTTGAGTTCTCTCAGCAGCGGCTGCACAGAGATCAAATACAGACTTTTATATGCCAGGGCTTTGGCCTTATATCCCAACAGAAAAGCCTAGGCCTGCTGACCTGGGCTGGACCCACTGGCCCCTGACCAGAGAGTAGCAGATCTACGTGATCTCTTTTCCCCTAGGGCTATTCCAGTCTCTGTCTGATATTCTAAAAAAGCAAAGGGTTGGGGAAGGCATCTCTTTCCAGCTGTGTGGAAGCAGAAAAAAATGACAAAATGACAGGGACAGGTAGTTGGTCGTCCTTCCACGCAGAAGCAGAAAGGCCCCAACTCAACTGTCTGATGGTAGTAAACAAGCCCCTTGTCTTCTGGGCTCTGCACCCCTAAACACTATTATGCTGCCTCCCTGTAAAGGTCAGAGGACTTGGTAAGACCTGGATGCAGGCATGGAGGGGGAATGAAAATTTGAGGATAACGTCCAGGTTCCAAGTTTACACGCCCAGGTCGCCTATGGTGAGATGCGAACATAGGAAGGGAAGATCCGATAGGATGCATGGGAGGTAGGAATAGCTCTGTTTGGGACACGGTGAGCTTGAAGTGCCCATGGAACAACAACTCAAGATGTCTAATAAGTAAGTGAGAACTTGAAGTTCAAAAGAGTGATAAAACCTGGAGAGTTGGGGCTTCCCTGGTGTTGCAGTGGTTGAGAATCTGCCTGCCAATGCAGGGGACACGGGTTCGAGCTCCTTGTGGAGCAACTAGGCCCGTGAGCCACAACTACTCAGCCTGCGCGTCTGGAGCCTGTGCTCCGCAACAAGAGAGGCCGCGATAGTGAGAGGCCCGCGCACCGTGATGAAGAGTGGCCCCCACTTGCCGCAACCAGAGAAAGCCCGCACACAGAAATGAAGACCCAACACAGCCAAAAATAAAAATAAATAAATAATTAAGACCACGTATTAAAAAATAAATAAATAATAAAACCTTAAAAAAAAAAAAAAAACCCTTGAGAGTTACTGGTATATAAATGGAACTGAAGCCATGAGACCACTCGGGGAATATGAAGGGGGAAACAAGGACATCTGGGGAACACCAACATTTAAGAGAAAGAGCAGAGAAAGAAACTGGGAGGGAACGTTACAGAAGTAGGAGGAAACCGGGAGAAGGTGACACATCGCAGAACACAAGGAAGGAGGAGAGTATCAAGCACTGCAGAAAGGTTGAGCATGATAAGGATTAAGATGAGAGACACAGTGAGGTTATTGTGGCTGGTGGAGATGGGATCTAAGTAGGCAGGGGCCGGATCAGGCAGGACCTTGTTTGCCTCTAGGAGGTGTTTGGATTTTATTCTAAGTGCAGTAGGAAACCGTTAGGGGTTTTAAGCGGGGGAGTGAAGAAATCTGATTTGCATTTTAAACATCTCACTCCGTTCTGTGGAGGATCTGCTGGAGGGGTTAAGAGTGGAGTTAGTTAGGAAGTTACTCAGTGATCCAGACTTGGACGGACTAGGATGGTAGCAGTGGAGGTGGTTCAAGTTCAGGGTGCATTTTGAAAGACTATCTGGCAGGACTTGCTAATGAATTGAATGTAGGGTAAGAGGAAGACAGGAATCAAGGAGCACTGAGGTTTTTGGCTTGATCAACTGAGTAGATGGTGGTGCCACGTACAGTGTGGGTAAGACCAGAGGAAACAAAACAGGTTTAGGGGTGGGAACCAGAATCAAGAGTTTTATTTTGGCCATCGTTAAGTATAAGATGCCCATTAGACACATAAGCAGAGATGTCAAGTAGGCAGTTGGTGATCCAAATCTGGAACCCAGGAGGGGGAGTCGCAGCTAGAGATATTTTGAAGCCATCAGCACATACACAGCATCAAAGCCATGGGACTGCATGAACATTAGAGTTGTTTCCCCTCTCACTTGACCCGGCAGAGGTTGGGTCGCCCTTGATTGGGGTCTGGGAGAGGCATCCAAAGTCACCCCCATTGGGCAAAGGAAGCTGGTCCTTGGAACTTGAGAACTGAACAGGAATCAGGACAAACCTAGCCTCGGGGACTTCTTGCAGAGAAATGGTGCGAGAGAAGCTAAGACTTCACAGGGGAGCTGTAGGTTTCCATGTCCCTCCTCCTACCCCTTCCCACAATTCTCTGTTAGTAACATTAATTCAGGAGGAAGAGAGAAAAGTGATATTGAGGACACTAACTCTGCAGAGCCAGGAAGGGGAGCCCCAGCTGAAGCCAGAGGGGCTAAATGTGGGAGTTAATATGGTCTACACTGGCCCCATGCCCTGCAAGAGTCAAAGCTCCTGAGAATCGGCATAAAAGCTACCAGTCAGAGCAGTCCCAGGAGGGGGCCTGGGCTACAGAGAAGGGATCACACCCACTCTTCCGCTACTAATGTGAAGATGAGCTCAAGCTGGAGGACTGAGACCAAACATCCCTTGATTCTGAGCCAACCTGATAAAAGTACTGAAGACCAGAGCTTCTCAAGCTTTAATATGTATTCGCATCATCCGGGAATTTGGAGAGAGTGCAGATTCTGTTTTAGAAGGTCTGGGGCGGGGCCCAAGGGTCTGCATTTGTAAGACACTCCCAGGGAATGCTGTTGCTGCTGATCCATGGACCACACTTTGAGTAGCAAAGGATGAAAGGCAGCTGTGGAGGGTCCCCACAATGGAGGGTGTTGTCTAGTTCCAAGGAGAATGTGTTTATTTGTGCACAAAGTGACAGAACCTAGTAAAGTGGAAATAGCCACCATTTTGTCACAGTTGCAAGGCAGACAGTCATTTCTTGGCAAATTACACCTTCCAGCGGCACTGGTATGGTTGTTAAGCACTTGGGTTCTAAAGCTTGATGTCCTGAGTTTTACCTCTTAGGAGGTGTGTCATCTTAGGCAAGTCTTTATTTGCATCTCAGTTTCCTCATCACTCTAATGGAAATAATAAGACTATTATGAGGATTAGCTGAGTCAGTAGATATAAAGTGCTTAACACACGGCAGCATTGTAAGTAGCACTCAGTAAACGTTGCTCTCCATGCTCATGATACACCCTTCTACAGCAGTGAACATGGACACACATAGAGGCTTATTCTGCTTTTGGTACATGGTCAAAAAAATGTAACCCCCCCATCTCCCTCCCACCACAGGCCTGTATCCTCTCTTTCAAATTCCTCCTACCCTCCTGCCCACTCCCACGCCCCCTCCCCTGGCCCCCGGCCCCAGTGTGGTCTGGATGGGCCCCACAGGGGCAGGGACAGGGACAGGACGTGGGGCTGTATCTGACAGGAACCTGAGGGGCTGGCCCGGGAGGGGATTGGGGCCCGGCTTCCTGCAGGGAGGATGGGCTAAGGCAGGCACACAGTGCCGGAGAAGATGCCCTCCTGGGCCCTCTTGGTGGTCATCTCCTGCCTCCTCCCGGCCCCCCAAAACCTGGCACAAGTCACCAGCCAAGGTGAGGTATGTGGAGGGTGGAGATCACCTATACCCAGGAAGAGGGAGCCCTGGGAGGGGGATGTGCAAAGTAGGAGGCTCCCATTGGTCCCCGACTCTTGCCCACAAACACACCAGGGAGGACCCAGAGCCCAACTCACCAGCTATTCCTCAGATGCCTCCTTGCTGGCCTCGGACTCAGAGTCCCTGAACTGTTTCTCCCGAACATTTGAGGACCTCACTTGCTTCTGGGATGAGGAAGAAGCAGCGCCCAGTGAAATATATCAGCTGCTGTATGCCTACCCAGGGTATGTGCTGCATCATATATATCATATATATGTACCATGTATGTACCACTCCCCTGTATCTGTCCTGTACATACCACAGCTGAGCCCCATTCCAGTAGCTTCCCTGCCTTTGGCCCTGTCAGAGGACTACTCCAAGTACATGCCCTAAGTAGCCACTTAATGAACAGATGTGCTTTGGATGTACCCAGCTCACACCGCTACATAACCCCTAATCCCACCCAGGCACTGAAAAGAAAAATGGCAGTATTGGAAATAGAAGTTGGGTTTGGGCCCAGACCTGGGTCCTCAGGGCTGAACAGGTAGCCGTGTAGGTAGGATGGACTTCTCCTGTGCCCACAGGGAGAAGCCCCGTGCCTGCCCCCTGAGTTCCCAGCGTGTGCTGCCCTTTCGAACCCGGTACGTGTGCCAGTTTCCAGCCCAGGATGAAGTTCGCCTCTTCTCTCAACTGCACCTCTGGGTGAAGAACGTGTTTCTGAACCAGAATCTGACCCAGCGGGTGCTCTCTGTGGATAGCGTGGGTACGGACCATCCTCCTGCCATCCTGGCCCCCCTGTTTGCTGCCCTCAGGCCAGCTCCTAGAATCAGACTGAGCTGTGTTCTTTCAAGACGATGTGAATGTCCCCCCACCACCAGACCCCCAGAGGCACCTCAAGACCCCCTTCTCATTCCTCTTAGCCTCAGCATCCAGAGCTAGACTTCATTTCACACCAGAGACACCCTGACTTTCCCATCATTAACCTATTCATTGACTCACTCATTCATCAGTTACAGAATACCTACCATGTGCCAGGCACTGTGCTAGGTGAAAAGGATGCACAGATGAAGAGAGATCCCTGCTCTTGAGGAGCACTGAGCCTAACAAACCTGCAGTGAGGTCACTGTTCTTCCGAGGACAGGAGAACAGGATAAGGAGCCGCCCTGCCCTGCCCCAGGGGCTGCCCTCAATCCAGCCTCCAGTAGCCCCTCTCCACAGTCCACGGGTTGAGCTGTAGACTGTGGCCCCCAAAGAGTTCTCATGTCCCCTGTCTCACCTTCAGGCCTGCCAGCTCCCCCCAGGCTCATCAAGGCCATGGGAGGGAGCCAGCCAGGGGAACTTCAGATCTGCTGGGAGGCCCCAGCTCCCGAGATCAGTGAATTTCTGAGGCATGAACTCCGCTATGGCCCTAAGGATCCAAGGAACTCCACTGGTCCCACAGTCACACTGCTGCTGTCCACAGAAACCTGCTGCCCAGCTCTGCGGAGACCAAACCTAGCCCCAGCTCTGGACCAGTCTCCATGTGCTCAGCCCATGATGCCCCAACAGGATGTACCAGAGCAGACCCCCACAACTAGAGAAGTATCCTGGCCTTCTTCTGCTCCACCTCCTAATCTCCTACCTACAATTTTGCCCCCAGGAAAGGATAGGCCATACTTTGGGGATCCCAGACTGGGTTGATCCTTAGAGAGTTAGTATAGGCTCTGATTAGGAGCCATGTCTATTTAGGGATCTCCCACTTTGGGTCATTCATACCAACAAAATTGACAGCTTCAGGCCTCCAAGTTAATGGGGATTTCCCTAAAAAGCCCTGAACTCCACCTGAAACCCACTGACCTGGCTCCCAGTCTGTGTGCATATCTATCCAGTGAAGAACTGAGTGTCTCTCCACAGGCATGTTGTGGGGCTTCAAATATAAGAGGTGGAGGCTCTCTTGGCTGAGAGGCAGACCTAGATTCTGAGGCTGGGATTCTTCTCCCAAGGCTCCATCTCTGACAGTGAAGGGTGGAAGCTGCCTCATCTCAGGGCTCCAGCCTGGTAACTCCTACTGGCTCCAGCTACGCAGCCAACCTGATGGGGTCTCCCTCCGTGGCTCCTGGGGACCTTGGTCCCTCCCTGTGACCGTGGACCTGCCTGGGGATGCAGGTGAGTCAACAAAGGAATAGGGAGATGGGGAGGAGATAGAAAAGATCTCTAGAGAGGCCTGGGCTGGATATGGAAGCTCTGGGAACCATGGTCCTTCCTGATGACCTCAAACTTGCCACTAGACAGAATGAACTATGTTCAGGGAGAGAAGAAAGAATAGGAGTAAATGTCCCAAGTTATGTGTGTAAAGATGATCTGGATACCCTATAGAGTAGGAGCACGTGGGCTCTGATGCGACTTCCTTCTCTGACCCCAGTGGAAATTGGACTGCAATGCTTTACCTTGGACCTGAAGAATGTTACCTGTCAGTGGCAGCAACAGGACCATGCTAGCTCCCAAGGCTTCTTCTACCACAGCAGGGCATGGTGCTGCCCCAGAGACAGGTGAGAACTAAACTGCTGATTGAGCTTGATGTCATGGGAGAGAAGCACAACCTTGCAGAAAGAAGGGAGAGATTGTCTTGGTCCTCTTCACTCCCCTCCCTTGTCCGCCAAACCAAACAGCCTCCATGCTCTCATCCTCCAATGGGTATTGTATCTTTTCAACCTCTCTTCATACTCTCTGGGAATGCCTTGGTTTCATGCAGCTTTAATCATGTCACCTGTACCATTCCAACAGCCTACATTCTCATCTACCTCCGATTTACCCCCCATGCTGCTGACAGACTGACTTTTGTTAAACTCAAACTTTGCATGGCCTTTCCCTACTCAAATATGTACTGCAGCTTTTCACTATCTATCAGATCCAATCAAAACTTCACCTGGCCTTCAAGAATTTCCACCAAACACCTCACTGATCTGTCGCTTCCTTCATATCGAGTATATAACCAAGTCTTACTGATTTTACCTATTAAACATCTCTAGAATCTGTCCACTTTTGTTCTTCACTGCCATCATCCTAGTATAAGCCATCATCATCTCTCACTTAGGCTATTGAGAAGACTTATTAACTGATCACTTCTTGGCTCCTCCAAAACATTCTCCACACAGGAGCTGGAGTGAGTTTTTAAAAGTGCAAAAAATAGGGACTGCCCTGGCAGTCCAGTGGTTAAGACTTCGCCTTCCAATGTAGGGGGTGTGGGTTCGATCCCTGGTTGGGGAGCTAAGATCCCACATGCCTCACGTCCAAAAAAACCAAAACAGAAAACAGAAGCAGTATTGTAACAAATTCAATAAAGACTTTAAAAACGGCCCACATCAAAAAAAAAAATCTTTAAAAATAAATAAATAAATAAAAGTGCAAAAATAAATACAACATCCTCTGCTTAAAACTCTTCCAAGGTCCATAGCTTCCATTGATTTTAGGACAAAGAAAAGAACACTACTGTGACCATATAAAGTTCTAAAAGGCTCAGCCCCTATCAATGCCTTCAGTTTCATCTTATACTATGCTGCCTTTTGTGCTCTGTGCTCCAGTACTGGCCTATTTTCATTTTCCCCTACCTGCCATGTTCCCTCCTGCCTCTGGATCTTTGCACATGCTGTTTACCCCACTCTCCTATCTTTACTTAACCTTTATTTATCCTTCAGATCTCAACTCAAATGTCACCTCCTCAGGGAGCCCTCCCCTGACCTTCCTCCTTAGGTCCAATGGCACTATTATACATCCTTGTTGTACCACGTACTTCTCCTTCTTAAATACTTATCATAGTTACAATTTTACATTTATACCTCACATAGTTTTTTTTTTTTTTGGCTGCATTGGGTCTTCGTTGCTGTGCGCAGGCTTTCTCTAGTTGCGGTGAGTGGGGGCTACTCTTTGTGGCAGTACGAGGGCTTCTCGTTGCGGTGGCTTCTCTTGTTGCAGAGCACGGGCTCTAGGCGCGCGGGCTTCAGTAGTTGTGGCACGTGGGCTCAGTAGTTGTGGCTCGTGGGCTTAGTTACTCCGCTGCATGTGGGATCTTCCTGGACCAGGGATCGAACACGTGTCCCCTGCATTGGCAGGCAGATTTTAACCACTGCGCCATCAGGGGAGTCCCATGGTTATTTGATTGATAACAAAATTCTGTCTCAGAGCTCCAGTTGAGAAAGGCTGATCTTGACTATACATGATCCATGAGGGCAAAGTCAGTGTCTGCTTTTACTCACCAATATGTTCTCAACTTACACCGTGCCTGGAACACAGTAGATGCTCAGTAAAAAAAAAATTGTTGAATGAATGAATAATGAAAAAAACCACTATTAACAGTTTTAATGTATTCTTCCAGATTTTATATGCATTTACATATGTCTATACACAATATTCAATTTTCAATATAAATTGGATCACATTATATGTATGATTTAGTAACTTACTTTTTTACTTAAAAATATGTCTTGGAGATCATTACAAAAAGATGTAACTCATTCTTTTTAATAACTGCACAGATTTCCATAGTATGGAGGGGCCATGAATGGATTATGAGGTGGCAAAACCGAATTCACATATTCCCTACCAAAACCTGCTCCTCCTCTTCTTGTCCATCCTGCTATCAACTCAGTTTTCCACCCTGAACTTCTGCCATTTCTACACCCTCCATATCCAATCAGAAACGCTTGTCATTTCTACCTCTACAGTATCCCTTGAATCCATCTATTTCCCTCTACCCCAACTACCACAACCCTACTTTCAGATCCTCATAACTTTGCATGTAAAATACCATAACATTGTCCTAATAAATTTCTCTGCTTCTAGTCCACCCTCACAAGTCCTCTCTTACAAACTGCAGTTAGAGTGACTTTCCTAAAGTACAAAGCTAATGATGACAATTCCTGTTTAAAATCTTTAAATGTCTCCATCATTACTGCAAGATTAAGTTTAAGCTCCTTAGAAAGGCAATAAGGCCATCCGTGACCTTGGTCTGCTCACATTTACCACTCCCCACCAGACCCTCTATGCTAAAAGCATTCTGCACCACTTAGAATTTCCCCCAGAGTACCATATCTCTTATCTGTGTACAAGCATGTGCCTGGGATGTCTGTTTGTCCCCGTTGCCTGTCCTATTTATAGTCCAGGACTCAGTCTAAGCACTGCTTTGCACGGGAACTATCCTCTGACCCTCCCCATCTGGGTTAGATGATCCTCCTTGATACTCCCAACCCAGCCCGTGCACATCACAGAAAAATATCATCTGTTTGTTTTTCTACCTTTCCCATTGAAATGACAGGTCCTTGAAAATTATTCCTCTGTGTATTCATAGGGCCTATCACAGTGCCTGGCACATAGTATCAATTATTTGTTGAATAAATTAGTAAACATAAAAATATATAAAATGATAAATAATTTTAGTAATAGCTAGTCATTTAGGGGTTATAATCAGGAAGGAGACAGGATTTATTTGTTCAATAAACAATTATTGAAGGTGACTATGTTCCAGGCACCGGGGATAGAGTGACAAAACAGAAAAGCTTCCGGCATTGTTGGGGCTTCCATTTTAGTTGAGAGGAGGGAAGAGGGGGTGAGAAACAAGTAAAGAAATAAAGGAACAAGGTTATATGATAGAGACTAAGTGGGAGGGTGGGGGAGGGGTGCTAATTTCAACTGAGTGGTTGGAGAAAACCTTGCCAAGGAGGTGACAGGTGAGCTGAGACCCAAGTGGCAAGAAGAAGTGAGTCACGGGAGATCCAGAGGCAGGGCAACCCAGGGCAAGGTGAGCTGCAAAGACAGTTCATCTGGTATATGTGCTGCACAGAGAGAAGGACTGTGTGCATGAAGGGTGGTAAACTGGTGTGAGAATTGTAGGAGATGAGAATGGGGAGGGAGGGAGGAACTCAACCGTATGGAGTCCTATAGGCTCTGGTATGGAGTTTGGATTTTATTCCAAGGGGGATGGGGAGCCATTGAAGGATTTTAAGCAAAAGAGTGACATGATATGATTTACATTTCGAAAAGATGTTTCTTTGTGCAATTAAAAAGAAGTAAGAGTGGAAGCAGGATCACCAGTTAGAAATTTGCCTTAATCCAGGCAACAGATAATGGTTTCATCTAATGCAGCAGGGGTAAAGATCAAAATAAATGGACAGATTTGTCATATATTCTGGACATTATCAGATCAACATTTTGGATCTGGTTGCTGTGTGGAGAGTAAATTGAAGGGAGTGGCAGAAATGGAGGCAGAAAAGCCAGTGAGGAGGCTGTCGTAATAATCTATTAGTAAAATAACATTTAGAGGTGACTAAGAGGGCCGCCTAATGAGAACAGGTTAAAAACATGTTTTCCTCCAGAAAGATGAAAGCTCTTTAATCTCTGAAATAATATCATTCAAAGTAGGCATTATTAACCCATTTCACAGATGAGGAAACTGAGGCAGAGATAAATCAAGTAATTTGCCCAGAGTTATACACCAATAAGCCAAGACCTGAACTCTATAGCCCATGCTATTTTCCTATCTCATCTAGCGTTTTCTTGAGAAGAGGCTGGACACCAAAACAAACCTCAGAAAACAAAACATTATGACACGGGAGAGAAAGCCCTGTAGGCCCATCCAAAGAACAAGTTAGATTATAATCCAGTCCCCTGTGGGATGGGGGATATCAGGATTAGTCTCTGAGGCAAGCCTGATTCAATGACTCTATGGGACTGATTTGTAGGGACCCCGTCTGGGAGAAGTGTGAAGAGCAGGAGAAAAATCCAGGATCACAGCCCTCCCAGTTCTCCCGCTGCCACTTCAAGTCACGAAATGACAGTGTTATTCACATCCTTGTGGAGGTGACCACAGCCCAGGGTGCCATTCACAGCTACCTGGGCTCCCCTTTCTGGATCCATCAGGCTGGTAAGAACTTTCTCCCCTTCTCCTCCCACATAGTTCCCACCTCTACCATATCTGACCCCATGCCCAGGATCACCAACTCTGATACTTCTGACCCGTGGCCCTGGTGACATGATGTCTCATGCACAGAAGGGCTTAGGCCAGTCCCTGCTGACGTCCCTGTAGTGCTCATCCCCACCCCAAACTTACACTGGAGGGAGGTCTCCAGCGGGCAGCTGGAACTGGAATGGCAGCATCCATCACCCTGGGCAGCACAAGAGACCAGCTATCAGCTCCGATACACAGGAGAAGGCCATCAGGACTGGAAGGTACAGTCAAGGAACAAATGCCCCCAGACCTCATAATCAGGGTATCCCTGAGTTTCACTGTATCTGTTATCAGGAGTGAAGGTGTCTGTGTATTCATGTCTGAGCTTGTTTATCTATGTCTTATCTGATTCAACTGGTGTCTTAATCTCTCTTTGGCATCTGACATGCCAAAGACATGGCATCTGACATTCAACTGGTGTCTTAATCTCTCTTTGGCATCTGACATGCCAAAGACATGGCATCTGACATACTCCTATTTAAACTTTTCTCCTTCCTTTCCTTTTGGGATATCAGTCTCTCCTAATTCTCGTACCACCTCTCTGACTGAACCTCCTCGCTCTCTCCTGGCTCCTCCTTTCCACACTTCCTTTATAGGTTGTGCTTCCAACAGTCCCATCCTAGACTCTTTTCTCCTCTAGATAAATATATACGCTCTCCCTAAGTGAGTGCTTCAACTCTGTGGTTTCAATGACTATACGTTAACCATCCCAAACTTATCATTCCAACACCCATATGAAAAGGAACTTCTATACCATAGGTGAATTACTTAAATTTTTGAAGTCTCAGTTTCCTCATTGGTGAAATGGGGATAAAGCTATGTACTTTCCAGAGTTACAGTAAAAAATAAATATATAAATATTTAGCATACTGCCTGGCAGATAGAAGGTGCTCAATATACATTAAATATTAGTTTCTTTCTTTATTTTTATTCTCATTCACCACACATATATACAACTTCTTACCAGACAGTTCTATCTAAAAGCCCGCAGGGCATTTTAGACTCAGTATATCCAAAACTGAACTCATCTTCTTCCCCCAACTTATTTTACTTTTTTACTGAGGTATAAGTTACATAAAGTAACACAAATCTTAAATATACCACTGATTAATTTGTACATGTGTATACAGCCATGTAACCATTACCCAGATCAAGACAGAGATTACTTCTAGCACCCCGGAAGTGTCTCATGCCCACAGGTCACATACGCACACCCTCCAAGGAAACCACTACTCTGACATTACCACTCATAACTTCTGACTGTTGTTGAACTAATAAAATAGAACCATACAGCATTTCTTCCTCAGACTTACCTCTCCTGTTCCTTGTCTCTGACAGTGGCACCAACACTTACCCAGTTACCCGAGTCTGGAATTATCTTTGACTCTTCTCCCTTTTCCCTTCCCTCTATTTATCAACAAATTAGTTGAGTTTATTGTACTAATAGGTCTCATGTCCCTACTACCACTGGCTTAACCTCACCTTTGACCATCCAGCCGGCCCATGCACGCTCTTAGTACACAGAACACTCTGTAACCTCCAATCAAGCAACTCAGGCAGCATTACACTCTTCTTGGTGCTCCCGTGGTACCTTACTTATATCATTATTATTGCACTAATTATTTCTTGTAACTATTTACTCGTTTGGGTGTCTTATTCTTCATAAATGTTTGCTAACTGATCAAGTTAATAATGTCTCCCTGCTTGTACACACGATTCTTGTTCCCTGTGCTTGGAATCTCTCCTCGTACCCCCAGCACCTAGCACAGTGCTGGCATCCTCTACTCAAAGGATGTTATTTGTGGCCTGGTCTACGTGGCTCCGAGCATCTGAGCGTGTCCGGGGTTTCCATCAGCCGACCTGGTCTGGGGCGTGCCTGGTCACTGTGCGTGTACCATATCTCTGTCGGTTTCTCGTATGTATATGTGTCAAGATGAGTAGTCCTCTGTGTAGATGAGTCTGTGTGTCGGGGGTGTACCGCGCCAGGCAGGGCGAGGCTCTCTGTCCTGGTGTTCTCTCCAGCCAGCTTCCGCCGGGATGAGAGTTTTTTTCTAGCGAGGCTCTCGGGGGGGAAATCTCCGGGGGACTCAACGCAGTAGGATTTCGGTCAAACAGATGCCGAGTTCTAGAGGCCCCGACGCCGGCCCACCCGGACCGGGAGCCTGACCACCCGCTCGCTTCTCCTCTGCGCAGGTGCTGGAGCCGCCTCTCGGGGCCCAGGGAGAGACCTTAGAGCTGCGCCCGCGCTCCCGCTACCGTGTACAGCTGCGCGCCAGGCTCCACGGCCCCACCTTCCATGGGCCCTGGAGCGCCTGGTCCGACCCAGTGAGGGTGGAAACCGCTTCCGAGACCGGTGAGGGCCGAGCCAGAGCAAAGGCGGTCAGCGGCTGCGCGAGCGGAGGGGCGCCGGCTCAGCGAGGGGCGGGGCCGCGGCTGAGCCGACTTACCCGGCGCCCCGGGGCGGTGAGGGGTGGGGCCTGGTGGACTGGGGCGGGGGGCTCCTGCCAGGCGTGGCCCCCCGAGATCTCACTGCTTTTGTCCATTAGCCTGGATCTTTCTGGTGACCGCTCTGCTCCTGGTGCTGGGCGTCAGCGCCCTCCTGGGCCTGCTGCTGCTGAGGTGGCAGTTTCCTGCGCACTACAGGTACCGCTCCGGTCAGGCGGGAGACGGGGCCGTGGTCCGGGCGAGGCCAGCGGCCTCTAAAGAAGCATCCCCGCGTCACTCTATGTCACCCGCCCTCCGGACAATCCCACATCCACACCTGTGGCGTCAGCTGCTCCCAGCGCGTCTTCCCCGGGAGTCGCACTGCCTCCTTACACTCTAACATGCCCACTATACGGGACACCCCAAACAGACCCACCTTCTGACTCCTCATCTCAGTAACAAGGCTACTGTCCCCCTGTCACCCAAGCCGGAACACTTAGGCGCCACCCTCGCCCTTATCCAGTCTGGTCCGGTCATTCCACCTCCTAAATCTCGCTCAAACAATAGCCCTCTTTCTCTAGCGGTACAGGCACTACCTGACTCACCAAAACGGAGCCCCTTCTCCCTCCAATCTAGCCTCACGCAGCCACCAGAATAATCTTTCTAAAAATGCACACATGAAGGTGTCACTCTGCCTCCTTAAGTCACATTATTAGCTCCCCAGGATAAAGTCCAGACTCTAGAATGACAAGGAAGGCTGTGCAAAATCTGGCCCCTGCCAGGATTTCCACCCTCCCACCCTGTGCATCAGCCTTGCCAGACTGTTGGTGATTTCCTCCCCAAGTCAAGGCACTTCTCAGTGCCTTTGCACATAATGTCCCGTCTGCCAGGAATATCCACCCTGGATGACTAATACCCATTTATCCATAAATAACTTTCTTCCCCAACTCCTAGGAAACCTTTCCTGACCTTCCCCTATTGGCTACTTTATTTGTGCCCCAATACAGACTTCTTCCATAGTACCAGAAGCATTTTACTGCATTCATTTCTTTATACGTCTTCCCTGTGCCTTACTTGGTCATCCTTAAATCTACAGCACAGGGCCTGCTAAATAGCACACACTTAAATAAATATTATTAATGAATGACTTGTTTATGTGGGGAGACTAAGGCTGAGGAGAATTGTCATTGGAAGTTATAAACATAAAGGACAGAATCCATACCACCTCAGTCCTTCAGTTGGTAACATCTCTCGATTCTTGAAGACTCAGCTCAGAAGGTAACTCCTGCACGTGGCCTCTTTAGATGGCCCTAGGCTAGATTAGATGCCCCTCTTCTGTGCTACATCTCTCCTTGAACATGTCTTTGAGCTTTTAATCCACTCATATGTATGAGTAGACTGCAATGCAGCCTCTATGCAAGTAGCCAGATCCAACAAAAAATTTGGGAGAGAGGAGGGAGGTGGTGCTGCTGAACCAGGCGTACTCAGTTCCTTTTCCCCAATTTACCAGATACATCACTCCTCCTTCCCTGGAGAGATACGAGTGAGGTCACAGAAGAGGCCTGAAATGTCGTTCAGCTAAAGTCCCTCCATGTGGAAATATGAGCCTAAGGAATTGGAGGTTCCCCCAACGTACCTTAATCCACGTTCTTCCTGGAGAGACCACCTTACCCAGTAACTTAATAAAAGCCCCATTGGTTCTCTCCATTCATTCATTCAACTAATTTCTTGAGAACCTATTATGGGCCAGACACTGTTCTACACCCTGGAGCTACAGGAGTGAGCAAATAGACAAACTCTTTGCTCTCATGGAGTTTACATTCTCGTAAATGTGACATATATAAGGATCTAATAAATACGCAATAAGTCAAGTGCTATAAAGAAAAATAAGCAGAGCAGGAGACAGAGAGTGATGGGGAAGGGAGGTGGTTCTATTTTAGGGCAGTCAGGGAAGGCCTCCTTGTCAGGATGATGTCTGAGCAGAAACCTAAGTGAAGTGAGGGAACAAATCAAGTGTTCCAGGCAGAGAGAACAGGAAGTGCAAACGCCCTGAGGCAGGAGTGTTTGAGGACACTCAAATCCCTTTTTTGAACCTCCGCACTGCTGAGTTCCCTCTGCCACCAGAGGTTTCCTGTTCACCTATGCTCCACTACCTTACTTTACTGCCTTGACTACACTGTTACCTCTCCAAGCTTGCTCCTCCACCTCACTGCCTCCCCCCACGGCCCCCCCTCAGGGATCCCCTCCTAACTCACTCCCACAACTCAGTCTCCTTCTCTTCCTTCTCCTCAAGGAGCCTGAGGCATGCCCTGTGGCCCTCACTTCCAGACCTGCACCGGGTCCTAGGCCAGTACCTTAGGGATACTGCAGCCCTGAGTCAGGTGAGTGCACCCCTGCTCTCCACCACCCACCACCAGCCCTGTGTGGAACTGGATCCTTGCCCTACCACACAACTTTTCCAAGGCCCTTGCCCACCAGCATACCATCCCTGGGCCCCACCTCCAGCCGAACCCTCCTTTCTATACAATCCAGGTCCTGCTCCCACAAGACCTGCTCTAATCCAGACCCCTTCCCTCCTCTCCCATCTTTCCCAGCCCAAGGCTGCAGTCTCAGATGCCTGTGAGGAAGTGGAACCCAGCCTCCTTGAAATTCTACCTAGGTCCTCAGAGAAGACTCCCTTGCCCCTATGTTCCTCCCAGGCCCAGATGGACTACCGGGGATTGCAGCCTTCTTGCCTGGGGACCATGCCCCTGTCTGTGTGCCCACGCATGGCTGAGACAGGGTCCTACTGCACCACTCACATCGCCAACCATTCCTACTTACCACTCAGCTGCTGGCAGGCCCCTCTCTCCCAGTACCCTGGACAGATGCAAACCCTCTAGTCCTTCCTTCTGAACTTCCCTACCCACCCCATCCCAACAACACAACCATCTCAGACCTCATGTCCTTCCCGGTTGTCTACCCTCCTAGCTGGGCTTCATAACACTGATCTTTCAGTGCTGCTGCTGACATAAATCCAGGACAAGGCTCACTTGACTAAGCTCCTCTAAATTTCACCTCCTTTCTCTCTCCTCTTTAATGCCAAACTCCTTGAAAAGGAGTCTCCACTTCCTGACTCCCATTTGCTCTCAGACTACTTCAATTCATCCCCCTACTACCACTCTGCTAATGAAACTACTCAGGCAAAACTCACCTCAAATTTTTCTCATCACAAGATCCAATCGGATTTTGTTAATTCTCAATCCGTTTGATCTCTCTGTTGTCATTTGTCCTGGTGACTACTCATTTCTCCTTTAAATTCTCTCCTCCATGGCTTGCATACATCACCATCTCTCCTGGCTCTGCTCGGGCCTCTCTGAGTATACTAATAGTTAAGAGCATAAGCTCTGGAGTCAGAGCTGGGTTCAATTCCTGTCTTTCCCATTTGCTAGCTGTATGGCCTTGAGCAAATAAAGTCTTTGAGCCTTAATTTTCTCATCTATAAAACAGGGATCATAACAGAACCCCGCAGAGTTGTAAAGAGCATTTAGTGAGATAATCTCAGTAAAGCACAGTAACTAGGACATAGTAAGTGTTTGATATGTCTAAACTATGGTAATTATTCCTTCCTAATTTTACCCTGGAATCTCTTCCACTCCTTAATTACTACAGTCCCTCAAGAGTCCATTCTTAACAGTCTCCAATCCCATCCGCTCTCATTGCGTTTCCTATATGCTGACCATTCCAAAGTTCTTATCTCCAGCCCAGACCTCTACTACAGCACCTGTAATGGTTTATGCAAGTAACCGTTTACATGTCTGTCTTCTGTTACTAGATTGTGAGCTCCTTGAGGGCAAGGGCTGTGATTTATTTGTCTTCCCTCCAACCCCCACCCCCCAGCACCTGGAGTAGTGCTTGGTGCATGGTAGTAGGCCTTCAATAAATGTTTTCTAAATGAAGGAAATCTTTCTGGACAATGCCGCCTTAACCCCATGCCTCTCATCCTCTCTGCCATCCGTATGCAGCAGTAAATGTGCTTAGGCCATTCTGATGATGGATTCCCCTGACCCATTCAAATTCTCAAACAAACAGTATTTTTTGCTGACTCCAAATATACCCACTGTGTCAGTCAGGGTCTTGGCAGAAATAGATGACGCACTCAATCTGGGTATCTGGATGAGAGTTTAATAAAGGGCATATTTATAAAGATGAGGCAGGATTCAGGAAAACCATCAAGGAGTAGTGCAGTACCCCGGGGCTAACAAAAGCTGGGAGCTGGTACCCACCACACCCCACCCTGGGCATCGAGGGGTAACGGGAGAGAGTAGTTATGAGACAGGGAGAGAGTAGCTACAGAGAGGGCCGCCTGGCAGGAGCTGTGGCAGAGAGCTACAGCCAACCTGTGGGGATATGGCGGGGATGGAGCCAGGGGAACAAATAGTTCATGTCTGCCCTCCCCTTCCCCCAACCCTCACTCTCTGATCTCCTGACCTCCTCCATCTGCCCTAACAAAGTACTGCAAACTTGGTGGCTTAAACAACAGACATTTATTATCTCTTAGTTCTGGAGGCTAGAAATGCAAGGTGTCAGCAGGGTTGGTTGCTTCTGAGAGCTGTAAGGAAGAATCTGTTTCATGCCTCTCCCCAGCTTCTGGGGGTTTCCTGGCAATCTTCAGTGTTTGGATTGTAGAAGCGTCACCCACACCTCTGCTTTCATCTTCACATGGTGTTCTCCCTGTCTGTGTCTGTGTCCAAACTTTTCCGTTTTACAAGGACACCAGTCATACTGGATTAGGGCCCAGCCAAATGACCCCAACTTAACTAATTATACCTGGAGTGGCCCTATTTCCAAGTAAGGTCACACTCTGAAGTACTGGGGCTTAAGTATGCAACATATAAATTTGGGGGGGGAGAGACACAATTTAACCCATAACATCCTCCCATTGGTGGAATATAAACAGAAACCAGGGCCCAAGGGAATCCATTGATGCAGGCCATATGAGTCAGCCTCACAGGGCAGAGTACAGGATGAAGAGTGGACCTGCATGGGACAAATGGATGACATCCGGTATACTCACTTTCCATAATTCCTTCCCCAAGCCACGTTCAAGGCTCCAACTCTACTCCTAGGGACTCAAAACTAGGATTGAGATCCAAACCACTGAACCTCTTACCTTTACACCGATTCAGCCATCATGTCCTGACTCCTTTTACTTCCTAAATTCGGCCTCCTCTTCTCCGTCTCCACTGAGCTATTACTACAGCCTCTACCTAATATCTCTGCCTCCAGTCTCTCTCCCTAAATCCAACCTGTATGTTGCCTCCAGATTGATCTTCCTGTTCATCTCACTCCTTGCTCACTCCTTACCTCTAAATCTTTAGCTTGACCCTTCAGAACTGATCTCGTTCTCTTCTACTATTTCCCTGTGTGAGGATTAACGGTGTTAACACAATGCCATGCATATAGTAAATAGTCAGTGTTTACAGGGTTATCTTTTTTTTAAATTAATTTTTAAATTAATTTTTGGCTGCATTGGGTCTTCGTTGCCGTGTGCAGGCTTTCTCTGGTTGCGGCGAGCGGGGGGCTACTCTTCGTTGCAGTGCGTGCGTGGGCTTCTTATTGCGGAGCACAGGCTCTAGGCGTGTGGGCTTCAGTAGATGTGGCACACGGGCTCAGTAGTTGTGGCTCGCAGGCTCTAGAGTGCAGGCTCAGTAGTTGTGACGCACGGGCTTGGTTGCTCCGCGGGCATGTGGGATCTTCCCAGACCAAGGATCGAACCCGTGTCCCCTGCTTTGGCAGGCGGATTCTTAACCACTGAGCCACCAGGGTAGTCCCTACAGGGTTATCTTTATTTTTATCCCAACTAGGCTGTTCCACCCGCTGAATATCTCCTATATTTTATTCCCTCCATGCCCTCTGCTTCCCTACATTCAGGTCCTTCTGCTGGGAGTTCCCCAATCCAAGCAGATCCTCAGCCTCTAATTATCTATCTCTAAAGCCTTCTTGTTCTCCTTCTCTCCAGCCTAAGAGGAATTGATCTTTCTCCCCTAGACTGAAAAAGCTCCCTGTGTTTTCTCTCCCCTTTCTTCCTGGGCAAGGGGCTTGTTCTACCCTCCTCCATTTCCTCTGGCTCTTCACCTTCAAAGATGCATAGGCATCTTGATGCTGGCATTCCCTCCAGCTCCCATGCACTGCCCTCTTTTTCACTCCCAAATTTCTTATACAAGTAGCCCATGCTTGCTGCCACCACGTTCTCCCCACCCTTCTTTCTGCAACCCCTTCCAAACGGAACCCAAGCACCACCTCGCCTGATCCCTTTCTCTCCAAGGTCACCGAAGACTTGTTTCCCAATAGCCAACTCTGACCTTTTCTGTCATCACTCTATTTGACCATTTTGTATCATATTAGAATCCCTCCAACTTCAAGGTCCATGTCAGTTATAATCTCCACTGGCTTCTTTCATTCCTTTATTTTTAAATGTTCACATTCCCTGAAGTTGTACTCTCATTTACCCTGTTGTTCTTTTCCTCTACAGTGACCCTTACACCAGAAGCTGCAAATTGCTCGCTATGTTCTGCCCTCAGAAATGTTTTGTTTGGCCCTTACCTGCACGGAAACTCTCACTGACTCCACAATGCCTGGCAGATAAAGTCCAAATTCCTTAGCTTAACATTTAAGGCCCTGACCAGCCTGACCTTTCTACGTCCTCTGGGGTTCAGGGACTCCCCATTTCCAATCCCAGGACATCTAACTCCTTGTTTTCCAAAGTAATTGGAAAGAGACAGCATGAATGCTTCAAAATTAAAAATAATAACAATATCATTTGGGTTAAGGGCCCCCAAATTTTCTCTGTCATCATCAGAGTTGATCTTAGGCTAATGATTGTAAACGTGCTTTTTTCTAGCCTCTCTCTGGGGCAGTGTAGCATATGGTTAGATTGCTGAGGTTAGTTAGATAGTTTGGCTCCACTAATTATTATGGCCTGTATGCCTTTGGACAAGTTTCAAACCTTTCCCTGACCAGGTTTCTTTTTTTGTAAAAATGGAATAAAGCATCTGCTTTAAGGGATTAAGGATTAAACGCAGTAATGTATGTAAACTGTTTAAACACTGCAGTTAGCAGATGGCCAGTAAATGGTACCCATGATTATTTTTATTATTGCTGCTTCACCTCTAAGCATATCATACAATTCATTGAAATCATTATTAGAGCACGGATTGAATGGGAGTCAGGCCTGGACTCCTAACAACATGGGACCTCAGGCAAATCCTTTCTTGGGCCGTGGTTTCTTCACCTGTAAAATATGGATATGGGGCTTCCCTGGTGGCGCAGTGGTTGAGAGTCCGCCTGCCGATGCAGGGGACACGGGTTCGTGCCCCGGTCCGGGAAGATCCCACATGCCACGGAGCGGCTGGGCCCGTGAGCCATGGCCGCTGGGCCTGCGCGTCCGGGGCCTGTGCTCCGCAACGGGAGAGGCCACAGCAGGGAGAGGCCCGCGTACCGCAAAAAAAAAAAAAAAAAAAAGGGTATGTTGCTGGGACGGGGAGGGTGCACCATGTGCACATTAGACTAGCGGATCTCTAAAATTCCTTACAACTCTAAAGCCCCATGGGGGTGAGCCCCTGTTTCCCTCACAGGGCAGTCCAATCTTACCTCCCAGATAGGCAGATATGAATCCTGAATCCTGATCTTTTTTCTTGACCATAGGAATTCACCCCTCTTTCAGCCTCATTTTTCTTGTTTGTAAAACAACAACAAACAAAACAGTTTTTAAAAACAAACAAATGAGCTACTTCCTTCCTATCAGTGTTTCCGCAGGCACTAAGCTAACAGTGGACGCTCCCGCCTTCTTTCTGCTTCTAAGCTGCTCAATCAACTCCTGCCCCCGCCTCCCCGCCCGCGGGCCGGCTGGCCGGCCACTACCTGTAACCTTCTCTAAAAAGGCTCAAGTGCTTTAGGTCATTACGCCGAGTCCTGCACTTTGTATCATAAACACGACCCACAAGCAGAGTTAACTGTGAAGGGCGGGTGCGGGGAGGCTGAGGAATGAATGGAAGCGACGGGGGAATGCACGCAGCTCAGGCCCCGCCCCCAGACGCGACGCGCCCAGCCCCGCCCAGCCCCGCCCAGCCCCGCTTTCCGACGCCTGGTGGCGCAGGACCTGCCTTTGCCTCTCTCCCACCCTTCAAATCCCGCTCCACTGCTGGACTCCCGTGAGATCTGCGACTTGCCCCGGAAGACCCGCCCCCTGTGCCGTGGAGGCCAATGGGCAAGGGCGACGATTGCGACGGTTGGGTTTTGAAGGAGCCAATGAGTGCTCGGAGCGGAGAGTTTAAGAAGCGTAAATCCGCACTGCTAAGGCCGGTCTGGGATCCGAGTCTGCTTTGAGCTGACGGTGAGAGGCGGCTGGGCCGAGCAAACCGGGGTGAGGCCGCGGCCGGGGGTGCCGGGCTGGGAGGGGCTGCGGCCGGGGTGGCCCTGTGTGGTCGGCCGTCCCAGAGCACGGTCGCCTTTCTTCCTCCGGGGCTCAGCGGGTAGCCTCTCCCTCCAGACACTCCCATGGCCCAGTTCGTGTTCGAGAGTGACCTGCACTCGCTGCTGCAGCTGGATACACCCATCCCCAATGCACCCCCTGCGCGCTGGCAGCGCAAGGCGAAGGAAGCCGCGGGGCCGGCCCCCTCGCCTATGCGGGCAGCCAACCGATCCCACAGCGCCGGCAGGACCCCGGGCCGAACTCCCGGTCAGTGGGGTGCGGCGGGACGCGGGCAGGAAGAGGGAAGGGCTGAGAACAGCCTTCACGACTGCTCCCATGGGAGCCTGTTGTGACAGTCTGGCTTCCCTCTCCCTGCCCCAGGCAAATCCAGCTCCAAGATTCAGACCACTCCCAGCAAACCTGGCGGTGACCGCTATATCCCCCATCGCAGTGCTTCCCAGATGGAGGTCGCTAGCTTCCTCCTGAGCAAGGAGAACCAGCCCGAAGACAGTCAGACGCCCACCAAGAAGGTATGTGTCCCAGGGGGGCTTAAGGCAGGAAACCGATCTGTATAATCTGAATAATACCACCACCTCACCACCACCTTTATGTGCCAGGAACATCAGAAAGCATGGGCTTTGAACCTGAACGGTTTTGATGTGGAGGAAGCCAAGATCCTTCGGCTCAGTGGAAAACCACAAAATGCCCCAGAGGGTAAGACTTGAAGTTTTCAGCTCTTGGAGGGGAGGTGTCATTCCATCCCCAGGGCTCGGGATAGATGAGATGGCTCTTCCCACCTAAGACTGAGGGGAGGGAAGGTGCTTCTCTGGCCTTCCTGGTTAGGGGCAGGGGGAGGTGTCAATCCTCCCAGTGTCTAGACCCACTCCGTTGCCACAGGTTACCAGAACAGACTGAAAGTACTCTATAGCCAGAAGGCCACGCCCAGCTCCGGCAGGAAGACCTGCCGTTACATTCCTTCCCTGCCAGACCGGATCCTGGACGCCCCTGAAATCCGGAATGACTACTGTAAGTGCAGCCTTCTCCCTGTCCGGTGGATGGAGAAAAAGGGAGAGAGAGGGACTAGGCAAACTCGAAAGCTCATGCTCTTCCCTTCCCCTTCTGGCAGACCTGAACCTTGTGGATTGGAGCTCTGGGAATGTACTGGCTGTGGCTTTGGACAACAGTGTGTACTTGTGGAGTGCTAGCTCTGGTGACATCCTGCAGCTGCTGCAATTGGAGCAGCCTGGGGACTATGTATCTTCTGTGGCCTGGATCAAAGAGGGCAACTACCTGGCTGTGGGCACCAGCAGTGCCGAGGTGCAGGTGAGACTTGTCCCTGTGCCGCAGCTCTATTGTTCCCCACGACAAGACCCCCAGGGGTCCTGCCCAGCAGGAGGATGTTAATGCCAAGTCCTGATCTTCATGGTCTTCTCTCTCTGTAGCTATGGGATGTGCAACAGCAGAAACGGCTTCGAAACATGACCAGTCATTCTGCCCGAGTGGGCTCCCTCTGTTGGAATAGCTATATCCTGTCCAGGTTAGTGGTTTTTGCTAGTCTGTCACAAGATCAGTCTATGATTTTGGCCCCCTCTCCCCGGACTGTACACCTCTGAACTGAAGCAGCTCTGGCCTGCTGGTGGCGTTTGGCACTGCTCTAGGACCTGATGCCCTTCTCCCCCCCTGCAGTGGCTCACGCTCTGGCCACATCCACCACCATGATGTTCGGGTAGCAGAACACCATGTGGCCACATTGAGTGGCCATAGCCAGGAAGTGTGTGGGCTGCGCTGGGCCCCAGATGGACGACATTTAGCCAGTGGCGGCAACGATAACTTGGTCAACGTGTGGCCTAGTGCTCCTGGAGAAAGTGGCTGGGTTCCTCTGCAGACATTCACCCAGCATCAAGGGGCTGTCAAGGTGAGAGTGGGGCTGGGCTGGGCTGGGCCTCTGCAGACTCTCACTCAGAACCTCTGGGGACATGGGATGGTGGCATTGGACTGGGTTAATCTGTGAGCCCTATAGCTCTGTGTCTAGCTCTAGTACCTGCTGACCCCAACTTTTTATCACACCTAGGCTGTAGCTTGGTGTCCCTGGCAGCCCAATGTCCTGGCAACTGGAGGGGGCACAAGTGATCGACACATTCGTATCTGGAACGTCTGCTCTGGGGCCTGTCTGAGTGCTGTGGATGCCCATTCCCAGGTAGTCTTCCTCATTCCAGCCTCTCACTCCCAGATGTGTTCTTAATTCTATATAGCCGTCCTGGGCAACCACGTCCCCTCCAGCGGCTTCACCGATGCTATACCCTGATGGTTTCCAAACTTCTAACTCAGCTCTCCCTCATGAGCGCCAGACCCACGTTTCCAACAGTCCACAGAGAGCTTGTCTCTAACGCCATGTGCTATAGGTGGCACCACCCTAATATGTCCCAAATTAAACTTGTCACTTCTCCTTGCCTCCCTGAAATGTGTTCCTCCTCCTCCTGTGTTGCTGTGAGGGACACCACTCAGAAATCTGAAAAACCTAGAATCTTTCATCCTCCCCACCTAGTCACCAAGACATTTCAGTCTTACCTCAGAATATCATTTACACGTGTGCCCTCCCCTCGGCCTCATCCTTCTCCCCAGTGGAGGCTCACAGCACTGGTCTTTTCATCTCTCTCCCGGTCTGTCCTCTACACTGGTCTGGGTGGTCTGTTTCTGTCCTCTGTAAACCCTGCAAGGGCTCCCTATCACCTACAGTATATAATCCATATGCTTTAGAATGATATTTGAGGCCCTTGCTGGTGTGTCTCCCTGCAAGCACTGCAGCTTCCTCTCCTGCCACCCCCCTGCCCAGCACATGCAGCCTTCATTCTAACCTTGGGCTCAGGTTCAAATTCTGGCTCTGCCTCCTACTAACTTAACTTGCATGTGATCTTAAGCAACTCGCTGAACTTCCTGCTGCTTGATTCCTGATCTGTAAAGTGAGTAACAGTTATAACTCTCAAAAGGCTTTTGTAAGGACTACAGTCATTCAAGTCTGAGTCCGTAGCACCTGGTAGGGTGGCTAACACCACGGTGGACTTGGTTCTGATTTGAGTAGCGTTGGCCCTATGTACGTCATGCCCATGCCAGTCCCTCTCCACAGGTGTGCTCCATCCTCTGGTCTCCCCACTACAAGGAGCTCATCTCAGGCCATGGCTTTGCCCAGAACCAGCTGGTTATTTGGAAGTACCCAACCATGGCGAAGGTGGCTGAGCTGAAAGGTAGGTGCTAAGTGACAGAAGCCAGAAACAAAAGGCCATGTATTGTATGACTATTTATATGAAATGTCCAGAAGAGGCAAATGCAGAGAGGGAGAAAACAGATTAATGGCTGCTAGAGGCTGAGGGGAGAGGGTAATGAGGACTTTCTTTATGGAGTGATGAAAAAATTCTGGAATTACTGTCGTGATGGTTGCACAACTCTGTGAATATACTAGGAACCAATGAACTGTACACTTTAAAAGGATGAACTTTATAGTGTGTGAATTGTTAATTATCTCAGACTGTTATAAACAAGCTCTCAAAATTGGAAGGCTATAGGTATCTACCTTCATTTGTACTGCTCTCACTTTTTCCCTCCTCATGCCCCAGGTCACACAGCCCGGGTCCTTAGTCTGACCATGAGCCCAGATGGGGCTACAGTGGCATCAGCAGCAGCAGATGAGACCCTGCGGCTGTGGCGCTGCTTTGAGTTGGACGCTGCCCGGCGGCGGGAGCGGGAGAAGGCCAGTGCAGCCAAAAGCAGCCTCATCCACCAAGGCATCCGTTAAGGACCAACTCATCTCAGTTTTTTTGCTTTTTTTTTTTTTTTTTTTTTTTTTTTTTTTTTTTTTTTTTTTACTTTTCTAATAAAGTCACGTCTCTCTCTTCTCCTGGCATGACCTCTGTCCCAGCAGCCTTCCCAGGGGCTCCTCTCTACTGCGATCAGAGAGCTAGAAACATCCATCCTGTGGGCACCTTGACCATCCCTCCTGTTTGCAGACAGGCTGGCAGGCTTTGTACCCACCTCCTCCATTCACACATGTACACACACAGCCTCAGCGGTTTCCTCTGTCACTTTTAATGAAGACATAAAGGAGTGAGCAGCCTCCACAGGCTGTATTCCCAGGCCCCCACCACCCTGACCTTTGGCCAAGAAGCTCCTACTTCAGTGTGGGGTGGAGAAGGAGGGAGCCTGGGTCCACGGTGACAGATTATTGCTGACCTCTTCAGTGTGAGGAAAAAGGCCACAAGACCCTGGTGGGGGCCAGCCCTGAGTGCTCCTCCGCCACGTGTAAGGCAGGGAGGGGGAAGTAAGTGTCCAGCCCTTTCAGCCCCTGGCTCTGCAGTGGCAGAGGGCAATGAGGCCATGTCCCTGGGGCTGGCCAGAAGAGGAGGAATGGAAGCAGTGGCCCGTGTGTACCAGCTGTGGGGAGCAGAGGGCCTGTCCCCTGCTCAGTCCTGACCACATAAGCCCTGGTCACAGGTGTAGCTGGGGAGGACAATGACAGATGCTGCCCGAGGTGCAGTCCTGAGGCACTTAGGTGGGCGCCTAGCTAGGCCACGTTTCTCAGTTAGCCTTGACTTTGGCAGTACCTGGAGCTCCGTTTTGCTGAAGTACACGGGGCAGCCGCTTGCCTTTGGTGTAAGACTGATACCAGAAATTGGAGAAGAGCAAGAAGAAGATGGTGCCGTACATCCAGATGAGGTGGATGATGATTGGATACTGGTAGTTACAGCTGGGCATGAAGTAGTACTGGGAGATGTGCAGCGAGACCAGGACAAACTGGATCTAGGACAGAAAGGCAAGGGTCAAAGGGCACAGTGAGAGGACTGGAGGGAAAGGGGGTAGAGAAACGGAATGCCGAGTAGGGAGGGCTGGGGTCAAAGGTGAAGTAGGCTGGCTAAAGGTAGGATCCAGACCAGAATGTTCAGGGGACGGCTGTAGGTCAGGCTCAGGCCCCTCACCAGCTGGACAGCTGTCATGTGCTTTTTCCACCAAAGGTAGGGCTGAGCCACAGGGCCAAGGGCAGACAATCCATAGTACAGGTACATGACGACGTGCACAGAGGAGTTGATCATGGCGTGGAAAGAGCCCATTCCTCCTGTGCATGGACAATCAGGACCTGAGTTGGGCCTCTGGTCCCCAGTGCCCGTCCCTTCTCCCCCAGTGGTCTTCACCACTCACCTGGGGCAAATTTTACCCCCCACCACCAGCTCCAGGGAAGCACTGAGTGGTGGAAGACATGTAGGAAGGTCACCTGTCCATCTTTCTTCCGGAGAATAAAGATCACCTGAGAGAAGAGGTGGGTAAGGGGTTTCAGAGCCAGGGCCTCTCACTCCTTTCTCCCCACAAGTTCTCGAATCTCATGTAACTACTCACCGTGTCCATCAGCTCAATGAACTTGGAGAACAGGAAGAGCCAGGCCACTCGAACCATCTGTAAGAAGTCAGGGCTGCCTTAGGACCGCCAAGAGCCTCTCTAAACTGGCTCATGAGCACAGGGCACGTCCAAACTGCTCCTATCCCCAGGTTGCTAAGGACCTGGCCTCCGTCCCCACTTACCCTCAGTGCCTCCGGGTTGTTGGAAAAGTCCACTGGGTCGCAGCGCCAGGTGTAGGTACTCAGCCAGCCAGACATCAGGAACTATGAAGGGGTGTGGATTAGACGGCCAGACTCCCCTCCCTCCCCCAAGTCTCTTCTGTTCTCTAGACGGAGAAATAGAGCTGAGCCTCTCTGGAAAGGAGATGCCATGCTCTGGCCCTAGGGCCTGCCCCTTATCCTGCCAGCAGGAATTAAAGCCTAGGCATCCTGGAGGCCCACCTCATAGACGATGTAGAGGGAAAATGCCACCAGTGAGAAGTTGTAGACAACCATGAAGCTGCGGAGCTGGAAGGGCTTCCGATTGGCCATGATGCGAGGCCCAAGTGAAAGAACGAAGTACACGTAGGTCAGGAGGACAGAGGTCATTAGCAGGGGGGACCCCATCAGAGGGTAGCCCTGGATCCGGGGATCTGTGAAAAAGGGTCAAAGGAGTCAGGAAGGGTCACAGAGTCCAAAGGGTCCCCACCAGGTGTACAGACATGAGGTCAGGTCACAAAGGGTCAAGGGATTTGAAGGGACTCTCCACCATTAGGAGACAGCCCTAGATCCAGGGATCCCAGGATGGGAGGGAGAAAGGGTTGGAGGACAGCATCTCACCTGCATGCTTCATCATGTCCTGGTACAAGTTCACAACAGCCTCCATCCTGGCTAAGGACTCTGGCGAGGTAGGGAGGATGGGTGTCAGACAGGGCCGACTGTGTTCCCCCCATCCCCCAATTTCACCCCTGACCCACAGACAGGACACAGACCAGACAGGACAACTCCCAACACCTCACTGCAGAAAGGACAGAGCAGTGAGAGGAAGGAATGGCTGGGGACTAGGGTGAGGAGGAGGCCGCTCGGGGTGGGGGGCGGGATCTGCTTCCCGCATACCCTGCCTGCCTGGGAAGGGCTCTTCCGCCCTTCCTCTCCACACCTTCCTCTCCTCTCCCTACGCTCTGCTCCTCTCCAGAGATTTTTACTTCCTGACCTCCCCTCCCTTCTTCCACAAGAGGACTCTCAATTTCTGGTCTCTTTCCAGAGAGTCTTACCTCCTCCCAACAGGGAACTCACCTCCAGAATGAACCTCCTCTCCCTTCCTCGCCAGTCCCTCATCTCTCCAGCCCTGGGGTCTTCCTTCTCTCCAGGGGTCCTCCCCTTCAACTTCTCCTGCCCCATTTCAGGTGGCACATCTCCCGGGATGGTCCCTCCTGTCCTCTCCCCTGCTGAGTCACCCCCTCGGGCTCTCCTCCTCTGCCCTCCCTGGCTCTCACCTCCAGCCTCTCCTCTCTGGCGCTCTCCTCTCACCCTCCCTCTCCAGGAGCCTGGCTCTTTTGAGACTCCTGCCCTGGCGGCTCCACCTGTCTGACTAGATCTGGCAGCAGCCCCGCCCTCTGCCTGCCCCGCTGTACTGCACATGGGGTGGAGGGTGGGTCCAGGCCACAGGTCAGTACCTGGGGGACCCACCAGGATTGAGAAAGCCAAGTAAAGCCCAGGACTCACCACCCACCCACCCCAGACCAGTCGGATGAGCTAAGGTTCTAGGTTTTGGCTAGAAACCTCCCAGGACGCCAGCCCCAGGCCTAGCCTTGGCCCAAAGAGAACTGCTGAAAACCCACACCCAGCATCCCCTCCTAAATTCTCAGTTTGTCCTACTTCAGAATGGGTACCATCACCCTTCTCTCCCAGGGAGGGGCAGGGAGTGGCATGTGAGGAGGTGGGGAGTGGGGGAGGTCTCAGGAATCTTCCCCTCCCTCAAGGAAGGGGTCCTAATGGGCTAGGCCCTCTTCCCCTCAGAGCCTGAAGGAATGTCGGGGGAGGGCTCACCGGGACACAAAAGCCTTGGCCCAGGCGGAGGACAGCCTGGGACTCGAGGCAGTCCCGGAGGGGCAAGGCATTCCCCGAACAGCCAGGACAGCAGATGCTCTGCGAGCTGCCTGCACTCTGGTCGGCCAGGCTCCCTCTACCCAGAGAAGCACCTGTGCAGGTACTAAGTGAAGAACACACCTTCTGACACAGCTACGGAGGCTGCACATGCGCCCCTCACACACACATGTCACAGACGCTCCCCCAACTTCCATGCCGACCCACAACTGCCCCATCAAGGTCAGGCTCCAAGTCCTCCCATACACACAGCCCCTGTCACAGCTCCCCGCCACCAACGACAACTCGCCAGTGGCTACAGCACACACGTGCACACAGAGCCCACCTGGCTCCTGCAGGCTGCAAGTGCCCTCCTCTGACACTCTGACCACCCGGACAAGTCTTCATGGACTTTGACATGCATGGTCTCTAACACTCAGGCCTGCTCCTAGCTACGTTCACACTGGCAAACACACCCAAACACACACACACTCTTTCACAGGACCCGCATTACCATGTGCAAGTGCTTGTGCTCAAACGCAGGTTTCCTCACACGTCTGAGTCTCAGATGAACGTGGTCACATACATAAACTCACACAGCCCACCTGCAGGTGAACGAACGCAACATCACCCACACCGTGTGCAGACATATACCTGTCCTGGGTCCGGCACACCCACAGCTCTCTTTTCACGGATGGCAGTCACCATTCTTCATTCATTCATTCATTCACAATCAGACTTTTGTTGGCTGCTTATTCTGGGGTAGGGCCTACCCAGAGGCACGCGATCTAACACACAGTTCCTGCCCGACCCATGTTAACTTGCCAGCTTGTTATCTCCCAGGCTCTCTCAGCCACCATCCCCAAGTTCACCTCCCCCCAGCCTACACACGCATGCACCCTGGAGGTCAGGGGTGGCTCGGGGCTTCTGGAAGGACCTCTCCCCAAGTTTGAGCAGAATCTGGGTGTGTCCCCAGTGGGGGAACTCAGTCTGGTCCTTCCTTCCTTTCAGATGGATGAAAGGGAAAGGCAGACAGGCAAAGGAAGGGGGCGGTGGCGGTGCACAAGGGCGCCAAGGGGAGGAAGGAGTAAGAGGGGGAGAGGGGCAAGAGAAGGAGGTGGTAGAGGAAGGCCCAGGTTCAAGCAAATGGGGGCCTGACGGGAGGGAGGCTGCTGGGGAGGCCCAGCCCCGGAGAGCTGGGACCTCCCACCCACCCTCCCCAGGAACGGCCTCGCCCACAGCCTGGGCAGGGCAGGGCAGGGCAGGCCGGGCGGCCCAGCGGGGCAGGGGCCTGGGCACGTGGCGAGCCCGCCCTGGGAGGTCCCGACTCACCAGTGGGGGCCAGGCGGGCAGTCGTGGTGGGCTCGGAAGGAGCAGGGCCGGAGAGGTATCCCCAGGGCCAGGCTGCCTGGCACTTCCTCATCTGCTGGGCCGACTTTCTGTCACCAGAGGGGGAGGGGGCGGGCCGGGTCGGGGGCGCCCGCTGATTGGGCCGCGGGCTGAGGCAGGAGGGGCCGGCCAGCCCCGTCTCTGCTGGGCCCGCGGGGTGGGGGCGGGGGCGGGCCGCCGGGCCCCGGGCAGGAAGCACGCCCAGCCCCTGCTCCCTACCCTTTCCCGCCGCATCGCCTCCCGTCTCCGTCAGCTCGCGCGGCCTGGCTCCGGCCCGCCCCAGTTGCACCCTGCGCCTTCCTGACGTTCAGCCCGCGCATGGCCTCACTCTGGGCCCTCTGGGGGTTTATCCACCAGCTAGACCAACACAGCTTCTTTCGTGGCCGGTCCACCCGGCCTGGGACCCTGGGAAAAGTTCCAGGGTCAGCCCTCCCCGCAAAGAGCTCCCTCTCTAGAGGGTGGGACCGGAGGGGTGGGCTGCAGGCAGCCTGTGTGTGTGCGGAGAGCGGACTCGGGGCAGCGGGGAGGTCTCAGCCTGAGGGAGAGGCTGCGCGGGGAAGCCTTCCCTACCAGCCCATAAACTTGGATGAGCCTAGCGTTAGGAGTTGCTGAGAGGATTGTGTGGACTGGAGGTGGGAGAATACAAGTAGCCTGGGGCAGCAACAGTTAGTGAATCACTGGCTACACTGGCCTTCAAGGTAGTACAAGGAACAAAAAAGGGAAGTGAAGCCAGCTGTGGCTGAATGTAGCGGTCTTGAAGGCCAAATGGAGCAGTTTGGCTTCTTCTGGAAGCAGAGGACAAACAAGAGTTTTGAGGAGGCTACAGTCAGACCTGTATTGTTAAATATTCATCACATATTTATCGACCACCTACGGGGTTAAGTGCTGGTGGTACATCAATGAACAAGGCAGGTGCCGTCCCTGTATGAGGTTTACTGCCTAGCCCAGTCACTTTGCTCTGGCATCCAGTGAGATGAGGGTACTGGGGGGGAGACCAGGTGAGAGAGCACCCTGACCTGAGAAGGTTTGGAAGCTTGACGGGATTGGAGAAGCAGACACTGGAGATTTCCCCAAGACAGCTGGACCCTCTCTGTACACTTAGCTGTGTGTCTGGCTCCGTGCGCTCTCCCCTCCCTCCTCCACACACTCACCAACTAGACTGAACTATTGGGGGTGAGGACTAGGTTTCTGCGAAATGAAATCTGTATCTCCAGCAGCTCCTGAAACAGTGCTAATAACTGCATACAGGATTGTATGATGTACACGTGGAATTCAGAGGAGGTGGTGGTTTGGAAGAAACAATGTATTCGTCGGTGGTGGGATCTAGCTATGTGGAAGTTTAGTCGTAGAGTTAAGAGGTCAGAGCCAAAGGACAGCTATGATCGAGCCCATTAGTACCTACGCTTGAAAGGAAATGGCAAAAGAATTCAACTATTCAAAAGGCTCAAACTTCTTAGCATGGTACACGAAGGGCTACCTGATCTGGCCCTCAGCCTCCCATTCTACCAGTGCTATTCTCCTGGGCCACGTCCTATGCTTCAACTGTTCCCCAAGGATATCAGCGTCTTTCATATCCCCCCCACCCCTCCAAGCCTTGTCTCCTAACTCAATACAAGGTACCAGCCACTCTCCCAGGCAATAAATCAGTCCCTGCCTTCGCTTCCACAATCTCCCTGCTATGCAATTATCTGCATGCCCCCTCACTATGTTTTAGTTGTCTCTGTACCCCTAGCATCTGGCCTAATGTCAGACTCATTTGACCCTCCACAATGTTTGTGGAATATTAGAGTGAATGAGAAATGTGAGAAGTGGAAGAGAGGTCAAGGGACCCAGAGTCAAGTGGGGAAAACATTAGGAATTCAAAAGTCTTTCTACTTCCCTTGGGGTGGCACTACCTGTTGAGTCAATAAATATTTACTGTGTTAGGTATACTTCAGTGGCTTTGGGGGTCACACCTAACGCCAAAGGCCTGAATTTAAATCTTCCAGTTAGTACCTATATGACTTAATGTAAGTGGCTGAACCTCCATAAAATGTGAACAACAGTACCTGTCTCACAGGATTGTTGTGAAGATTAAAGGAGATGACCCATGTAAAGTGCTCAGCACTGCTTCTATCTTGACATATCATAGACAAGGGGGGAAGCAAGAAGGTATATACTTGTATGTAGATTCATGAGCATTCATTTAACAAACATTTCCTAAATGCTTACTGTGTGCAAAGCACTGTTCAGAGAGCACTATTGAGAGGTTTTGGACTAAGTGTCCATCTAGAGATGAACAAAGTAGACTATTATAAATGATGAAACAGTTCCAGAGGTCCGTTAGAGATAGAGGACTTCAACTATCCATTACTCATCTGGACCACATGGGTAAATGACCACAGCAATCCCTCAGTAAATGCCCACTGACTACATGAATGAACATGCCCAAAGACTCACTTCCTTCAGTTCCTGTCCTAGTCCTAGGAGAAAGCGTCTTCAAATATCTGATATAGACCACCTACCCAGGTCCTACCAAATGGTATCTCCATGGCCCTGGGGTTACTGCAAAATACTCACAGTCTAGACGAGAAGACAGACATCTAAATTAACAATTACAGAAGCGTGTGGTGAGTATTCCCACAGAGATAAACCCAGAGAGTTAAGAGAGCACCGAGGGGGGCACCTTACCCCAAGGTGGGGATTAGTTCTTGAAGGCTTCAAAGAAATGACACCAAAGCTGAGCATTAAAGGACGCTTTCTAGAAGGCAGGGAAACGTATTCCAGGCAGAGGGAAGCATGTGTGTGAAGGCATAGAAGCAGGAGATGTGGCAGGTTTGGGGAGCTCTGGGTAGTTTGGTGTGGCTCCAGCCCAAAGGTCGTATAGCTAAGGGGGAAATGTCAGCAAGAGTCAGTTACGAAGAGCCCTGTATGCCTCGCTTGGTAAGAAGTTTGGATTTAGTTGTTTATCTTTTTCAGCCCTGGCTACACACTAGAATCACCTGGGAAGTTTTAAAAATATCAGCCTGGCTCTCACCTCCAGATTGATTCTAAGGGTTGTTTTTAATGGGAAAGGGCTTGAGCGTGTTTATGTGCTGTGTGGAAGACAATGAGATCCAGCACACACGGAGGGGATAGCCTTTGGCTCAAGAGAACACCTCACAGGCTGAAATATACAGAAAAGAAGGATAGGGCTTCCCTGGTGGCGCAGTGGTTGAGAGTCTGCCTGCCGATGCAGGGGACACGGGTTCGTGCCCCAGTCCGGGAAGATCCCACATGCCACGGAACAGCTAGGCCCGTGAGCCATGGCCGCTGAGTCTGCGCGTCTGGGGCCTGTGCTCCGCAACGCGAGAGGCCACAGCAGTGAGAGGCCCGCGTACCGCAAAAAAGAAAAAAAAAAAGAAGGATAACTTTGTCAGTGGACTGGGAGGAAATGGGACCATTTGGGACCTGCAGAGAAGCTAGAATGGAGGCCTTGGAGGTATGAGGGTCCGCAGAAGGGTACCTACACCAGGGGCAGGCTGATGAACTGGAGAAGCTGAAGGGGTCCAGGAACTGTCTTGATAAGGATAAAGGCCAGGTGTGCGTGTGGGTAGGGAAGAATAGGCAGTCCAACAGCTGAAACTCCCCCTGAAATACCTGGCACCTTCCTGACTAACAGGAAGTGACGTGACAACTTCCCCTTGGCCCCATCGTCTCTGACTCACATCTCACTCACGGCTCTCTGAGGGGCCTTTCTCCATCCTCTTTCCCCAGAAGATAAACTACTGATTTACCGTCTCCAAGGTTCAGCCTGAAAACCACCATCTGTATGAATGCTAACAACTCTCCTTCCCCGATTATGCAGCTTTACATGTTTCTGCAGAAAAACTAAAGGTAAATGGGATCACAGAAGCAGGAAAAAATGGGAAAAGGTATGCCTGTATGTGCATGAGTGGGTGAGGGAGGGAGCAGGTGAAGCCGTGGAGGGAACAGGGCATGGGATACACAGGGGAACTGGCTGAGAACAAGAGGCACTGAGGGTCGAGGCTGAGAGACAGCAGGAGTGGCAGGTAGAAAGGGAAGCAGCCTCCCAGGGCCTGTGTCAAGCTTCTCCCTTCCCCATCCTGTAAAGGGCAAAGGGCGCTTTCTACACAGTACCCACACAGGGGAGCTGAGCAGAGGGCTGAGTCCGTGAGGACAGTGGAGTGAAGACGAGGGTGAAGGGCTCATCAGTTAATCATTCTGCATGTCCCTGGGCCTTAGCTCACTAGTGTCCTCTGCCTAAGGCTGGGACCTTGGCTGAAGGAAAGACATCTGGCCAGCAGAAGATAGAGACTGCATGCAAACAGTCATCACACCATCTGAAATTTGGGGATTGCCTGGACCCTTGAGAGGTCAGGGGCAAGGTCTGATCCATCGTAGGTAGCCAATACCAACGCATTATGGGTATTGTTCAGTGTTCACTGAACTGAAGCAAAGAAACTCAGCTTGGGGGAGAGGGCTGTGATAGAATGTGCAGGAAGAGCTCTGGAGAGAGAAAAGGGAAGGCATTTGGTGAGGGGACAATCCAGGGGAGGTTATCAAGATGGAAGAAAGAGAGTTGGCAAGATCTGGAAGATGTGGGAGAAGGGCCAAAAGGGGAAAAGAGGAAACGCAGCTTACTCTTCAATACTTTGGCAAGTGTAGGGCCAGCTGCTTTCCATATGCTCTTATGGTTCAGTCCTGTAAGGTAAGTACTATTATCACTGCTTAACAGATGGAAAAAAAACCAAAATCAGAAAGGGTGAAGGATTTTCTCAAGGTCACACAGCAAGTGAGGTGGAAGCAACATAGATGTTCCAAGCTGAGGAAAAAGTGTGGACAAAGGGATGGATGGAGGGAAGCACAGGACGGGAGTAGAGAATTGCAATTGATTCTGTTTGGCTAAAGGATATGGTGAGTGAAAGGCCTTCATTTGCTAGGTTAAAAAGGAGGTTGGCCCCAAATCATGAAGTGTTTTAAATGAAAGACTGAGGAGTTTTATTTGTACTGGGATGTCCCTGAAGATTTTTAAGGGGTTGGTATGATCCCCATTGTTATTGATAAAGAAAAACCTGGTGAGTGAGATTATCAAGAGGAAAGCAGAGGAAGGGAGAGCAGGTGGGAGACCAGCTCAGAGGCACAGGTGTGACACAGTGAGGGCCTAACCTAGAGCAACGGAGTGAGAAGGAAGAAGAGGGGATAGAGCAGAGAGAGGACCCAGAACTGGCAGCAAGCTTGGCATGCTGGATAATGCAGGTGGAGCAGGATGGAGGAAGTGAATGCAGTTTGGGACATCCGGAGTTTGAGGAAGGGTGGCACATTCCTCAGGCAATCTGAAACACAGTACTGTAAGCTTAGGAGAAAGGATGGGGTTCGGGGGGAAAAATATCTGCGGATTGTCTGTAGAGATGAAACCACACAAAGTGGACCGTAGTAGCTCTAGGTCTGGTCGTATACAGATACTGTCCCATCCCCCTGCTTTCATTTCCTTTAGGGAATTCCTGTCCCGCTCCACTGGCCCTTTAATCATGGTGTTCTCTCCACTTCCCCCAATGCTCCTAATGGCACAGAATCCAAGCAGCAACAATCAGAGTTCTTTCATGGGATGAGCTACATGCGGTAGAGTGGAGAAACGCAGAGACAGAGAGCCTAGATGACACTGGAGCCCCTGACCCACCTGGAGCTGGTCACCCTTCAACTCCACATCCGCATAACCCAAATCCAGTTGGGTCTCTCTCTCTCTCTCTCTCTCTCTCTCTCTCTCTCTCTCTCTCTCTTTTCAGTTAAGCTAGTTTAATTGTAATATGTTGCAATCAAATATACCATGTGATAAAAACGAGATTGCTCAGGAGAGAGTAGGAGAAGAATATTATTAGCACTTCAGTGCTAACTATATGCCTGGAGGCCCTTGTGTGCTCTTCTAAGAAGCTTGGACTTTATCCTGTAGAAAATTAAGAGCTACTTAAAGGTTTAAATTGAATTTTAAATATGCTCGGTGGAAGGTACCTTTCTGAGGTCGGTGCTATAATCCCATTTTACAGAGGCAGAGATTGAGGTTCTTGGAAGTGAAGTAACTGGCCTAAGGTCACACAATGGATAAGTGTCCAGGTCAGGTATAATTTAAGAATGGTCAAGTGTACAGGGGAGGAGGTGGTAAAGACTTTACAGAAGTAGGTGCCACTGGGAGGATGAATTGTTCACTAGGTGAACAGGGGTTTGGAGCAGGAAAAAGAGAGGGCAGACATACCAAGGAGAGGGCAGAGCATGTGTAAGGTATGGAGGTGTGAGACAGCACCTGACCTGCAGGTGTTGCCGACAGCTTAGAGTACAGTGGCAAGAACCAGGAAGTTGCCATGGCAAAACAAGGCCTGAAGCACTGGTGGTGAGTGTGAGGAAGAGGCAAGCATGGAGCTCTGGTTTGTGGTACCCAGTGAATCACACAGCCACCCGTGAAGACCTGAGCCCGGATTGAGGAAGCACAGACAGAGGAGAGAACACATCCCAGCTGCACAGAGAGACCTCTGAGTGGTGTAGGGCCTCCTTTAGAGATGGGATGTAGGCAGACTGTGGAACTGAGTCTTCAACTGGTGTGGACAGGGAACAGACACAGTTTAGAAGGGAGGAAAAGGAACATTGCCAGTGAGGGAGCTTGTCATCTGATCTCAAATCAAAATCACACAATTTAAGAGATCAAACTGGGCTTTAATAGAAGAGTGTAGGTGACAACTAAGTGCGAGAAAGTTCACACAACTAGATTTGAAAATGACTTATCACATCAGGCAAACCAATATAAAAATGCTCCAGTGCCTGTTCTGCACTGGCCCCAGAGGGTCTCTCCTGACACGTGAGCATAGCTGTATGCACAGATGAGCTGCAGAGGGAGGAAGAGTTACCTCCTCATAGAGGGACTGGTCAATCATTGACTTAAGCAACAACTACTGACAGCAGACTTCTAGACACTACCCTGAAGACAGTTAATATTTACTGAGCTTCTACTAGTGTCAGGCACACTATTCTAAACACTTTGTATGTATTCATGTATTTAAACTTCACAGCATCCCCCAAAATAAGGAAACTGAGGCACAGAGAGGTAAATCAACTTGCTTAAGGCCACGCAGCTAGTCGGTGGCACGGCTAGAATTTGAACCGAGGCAGTCTGGCACTAGAAACTGCTCTTTTAACCAAAATGCTACATTATACTCTCCCTCCAAAGTCAACCTTATAATAATAATAATAGCAGCAACTACCACTTAACGTGTTTATGATGGTCCAGATGCCATAGTATGCCAGGCATGCACATTTCTTGCCAAAGATCATATGGCTCCCAGACGGAAGAACTGGATTCAAACCTTGGCAGTTCAGGGTGCTTGAACTTGGGGGACAATAAAGAGCAGCAGGAGCTAGAATAAGTTTGTACAAGTACAAATGTGGAGCGGAAAATAGGAGGTCATTGACCTTACCTGGTGGAAGCGGCACTGGGTTGTAGACAGACTGGGTTGATGGAAAGCTTCACAAAGGAGTGACTCGTGAGCTGAATTTTGAAAGATAAGATTGAGTATTCATCACAGAACGATGGGGCAAAATGTTCCATGCAGAGGGAACAGTGGGACTAAAGGAATGGAGTCTGTTACATTCAGGAAACTTCAAGCAGTTTGAAGTGGGTGTCAGGACAATACAGAAAATAAGTCAGAAGTCAGGGGCTAGATCACACAGAATCCTACTTGCCTTTCCAGGAAATCTGAGCTGTTTTTCAAACTTCCACTGAAGTAAATGTGAAAAAAAAAAAAAAAAAAAGGAAGAAGAAAGAAATATCCCCAGAGAATCTAATGGCTAATTATGAAGCCCTTCAGACTAGTAGGAATTCTTTGAAGTCTATTTTCTTTTACCGCATGCATGATAATTCTGCATTCTGCTTAAATTATTTACCCTCGAGTAAAATGGGCATTCTAGGATGATTTTTTTTAAACATTTACTTATTTATTTATTTAGGCTGCTCCGGGTCTTAGCTGCGGCATGCGGGATCTACATTGCAGCATGCAGACTTCTTAGTTGTGGCATGCGGACTCTTAGTTGTGGCATGCATGTGGGATCTAGCTCCCTGACCAGGGATCGAACCCGGGCCCCCTGCATTGGGAGTGTGAAGTCTTACCCACTGGACTACCAGGGAAGTCCCTCTAGGATGATTTTTATCCTGAAACTTTCAGTATGCCTAGCACATTGCCCCTACCAACCTGCCAGGTATGTGGACCCCAGTTTGAGAAACATGGGAAGGAAACTATCAAAAGGATTTTAATCAAGGGAGTAATGTGATCAGACCTGCAGTTTAGATAGATGTATCTGGCAGCCATATGGAAGATGAGTTGGAGTGGGCAAGACTGGATACAGGGAGTCTGAACAATACTTTTAGGGTGAGAGGTCCAGGGCCTAAACTGCAGGGCAGGATCCTGGGGAGACAGAATTGACAGGATTTAGTATCTGATTGAGTTGGGGGGAGGTTTTAGGATGGCTTCCATAGACCTGGCTTAGGTCACACTTAGGATATTAGAAAAGAAACAGGTTTGAAGGGAAAGATGATTGGATTTGGACATTGAGAACCTGAGGTACTTGTGGATCATATGAGCAGAGATACCCAATAGGCATCTGCAAGTCAGCAAAGAGGTCTGGGCTGAAAATAAAACCTGTTTGAGTTATGTACATAAAGGTGGTGGTCACAAAGAGAGCAGGTAGAATAAGAAAAGAGGGTTAAGGACAGAGTACTGGAGAATAACAACATTCAAGAAGCAGGCAGAGGGGGACTTCCCTGGTGGTGCAGTGGTTAAGACCCTGTGCTCCCAATGCAGGGGGCCTGGGTTCCATCCCTGGTCAGGGAACGAGATCCCACATGCATGCCGCAACTAAGAGTCTGCATGCCACAACTAAGGAGCCCGCCTGCCGCAACTAAGAGCCAGCGCAACCGAATAAGTAAATAAATGCTTTTTTTGAAAATAAAAAATAAGCAGGCAGAGGGACAAAAGGCCAAAAGCTGCAGAGAAGGAATGGCCAGAGAGGTGGGAGCCGGTGAAGGGCAAGAGGTGAAAAGTTAATGGCCAGCACTGTTAAACACCATGGAGATACGTAAGAAATATAAGGACTGATAAAAGTCTGGATTTAGCCATCAGGTCAGCAGTGATCTGAGACAGGGTAGTTCCCGAGGAAGGGTGGAAGTGGGGCTAAAGAGCAAATGGGGGGTGTGCAGGAAAATGATAGGCTCTGTATTTCACGAGCGTGACTGTGAGTCCGTAAGTGGGGACACGGGCTCAAGAAGGACTAACATGGAAGGATACTAACCAGGGCCATGAAAATGGGTGCAGCCCAGAGAAATTAGTACAAAAAAAGAAATAAGGATGCTCTACATTTGGGGTGTGGGCCAGAGAAGAAGAAGAATCAAAATGACCATAAACTAGGGAAATTCGGGTGAGGGCCAGGGAAGGCAGTGGAATGGCCGAGGGAAAGCGGGAAGGGGAGCAGCCTAGGGCTCCTTGGATTTGATTTAGTAGGGAAGGTTATCATGACATGGAAAAGTATAATTTACTGCTTTCATGGGGGAGTCTCTCTGGTACATATATCTTGCCCAGGGGAGAGAGGGGGATACCTGAGTGGGAAGGTGACTTCTGGCATTCAATGCATTTATCTCTGTGGTAACTTATTACCTCTTTGATGAATTTTCACTAAAGAACTAGTGAAAGCTAGAAAGCAATTTTAGGGAAGTGATCTAGAGAGATGTGGGGTTTTTTGTTTTTGGTTTTTTTTTTGCGGTACGCGGGCCTCTCACTGTTGTGGCCTCTCCCGTTGCGGAGCACAGGCTCCGGACACGCAGGCTCAGTGGCCATGGCTCACGGGCCCAACCGCTCCGTGGCATGTGGGATCTTCTTGGACCAGGGCACGAACCCGTGTCCCCTGCATCGGCAGGCGGACTCTCAACCACTGCGCCACCAGGGAAGCCCCAGGGATGTGGGTATTTTAAACTGCAGGTGACAGGGAACTTTAGGAACAGTTTGGAGGGGTTCAAGGGATTGGCGGGCTGATCTAGGAAAAACCTAGCCTATAATAACATAGTCATGCAATGAGGAATATGAAAAATGCCAGGGATAAACAGGCTGGAGAATCATTGCCAGAGACTTTAAAGCTAGGAAGGATCACTGGGAGCACCTAGGTGAGAAAACCGAGGCCTATAGGGAAGTCAGGGGCCTTGTCCATGATGTACTTGGGGAAGTTGCCATGTCCAAGTGGTAGGCGACATCTTGAGAATGTGTGAACTCATCAAGAGATGACAACAGGGCTTCCCTGGTGGCGCAGTGGTCGAGAGTCCGCCTGCCGATGCAGGGGACACGGGTTTGTGCCCCGGTCCGGGAAGATCCCACATGCCGCAGAGCGGCTGGGCCCGTGAGCCATGGTTGCTAAGCCTGTGCGTCCAGAGCCTGTGCTCCGCAACGGGAGAGGCCACAACAGTGAGAGGCCCACGTACCGCAAAAAAAAAAAAAAAAGATGACAACAGAGATCCAGGACCTGCCTCAGAGACGCACAGGAGCTCAAGAACAAAAGAGAGATAAGTTAAAGGGAAGAAGAGAGGAAGTTTGTCCTGTGGGACAAAACACATGTTGAAGCAATGGATGCTATGGCCCTGTCTGATGGATTGGAGTTCACCTTCTGTTCCAGTTAGAAAGCCCCATCTGCAGGGTGGCAAACCCCTTCCAAGTGTTAGCCCCTGTGTGTTCAAAGCTGACAGGCCAGAGCCACATCGAGCCTCCATAGGTTGGCACAGTAAACCCTCCGGACTGAACCAGAGAGGGACCACAGCCCCCAACCCTACTCCTGGCCCATTGCTAAACTTCAATAGGCTAGCCCTCCAAATCTGGAACAGATGGAAGAAAATGTACATCCCTTGGTAGTTTCTCTGAACCGTAATCGGGAGTTGACCTCGGGTGGGCATTTGGAAGGACCTAGGCATTTGGAAGGATTCCGCCTCCGTCCTGCCTGGTGCTGGGATCAGCTCACACGGCTCCTGTGTCCACAGGGCACAGAGAATACATTGTCCATAAGGAGGATTATTCTGTACAAGCAGCACAGACAAAGGGAGAGGTTGTTCCCAGCTGCCTGGGGGAGGTGAGAAGGGGGTGGGAAAGGGACCAGCCTTGCACTGGGGCATTCCTGCAGAGCTCAGCTTCTTCCCTTCAACAGCACGACAGCAGGTGGGCGCTACACCCGCTGCAGCTCGGTCCTAATGGCAGGACTGATAACGGAGTTAGAAGGAGCACTTAGCTAGAACAACCTAGCTATCTTGGCGGTTTCCCAAGAAAATGCAAGGTGAAGTTAGGTAACCTAGCTAGGTAGGGCAATAGACACCAGGAGGGGAAGAGAACAGGGTGACTGGGGCAGTCAGCAAAAGGGACATTCAACAATGACTGAGTCCCAGCCTCAGGGCAGAGCTGGAGAGGGAGTGGTCCTAGCAATGGGTGTCCTGCGAACGCTGATGTAGTAAGCTTCCGCCTTCAGCAGGATGACCTCTGTGCTACAGAAGATAGAAGTTTCACAGCTGCTGCTTCTTTCGCCATCCCAGACACACACCTGGGAGACGATGGCCTCATCTCATTCTCCCGGGGCCCCAAGAGTAGGAGAAAACACCGGCCCCAGGCCAAACAGAGCCATCAGAAACTGAGCAACACTACCAGAGTGGAGCAAGAGGGCCACCTTTTGCAAATCTGAAATCTGAGCAAGGGAGCAGGTCAATGTCCTCTTCTTGAAAGGAAACTCTGTATTCCCTCCTTTGGGAATGAGTGTGTTAGGGATGGGAGATACTCTCCATTGAGGCATTTATTTACTGGGCTGTATGGGCCCCAAAGTTGGTAATGCTACATAGGTTTGTGCACTCCAGAGGATCTGGGGTTGAGGGGTTGGGAATGAGAGCACGTGCTCCCGGAGTGAATATAAAGACATGAGTGCCTGCAGAGTAATGACTGTTGGTTTAAGGGCACAAGATGTAGGTGGGGTCCTGCGTATGTCCCTGTTGGCGCAGGAGGACATTTCCACTCTGGGAGGACAAGGAATCCATTTCAGATGGTACTTTGGGAATGACGTCGATATTAGCCTGGGACAACAAAGAAACTTGGGGTGGTTTCAATAGGTCCAAAAACTTTTCAAGAAACTTTCAATAGGAAGGAATCTTTTGGCAGAATAAAGGACGGCAGTCACCAAATATGCTCCAGGGGTTTTAGAGAAGCACACCTTGAACTCTATCCAATATGACAGTTAGCTCTGACACTTCCAGTGCGAAGGGAAGAGAAGATAAGGAACATCTGAGTGGGCTGACAGACCAGTAAGGGAGCACTGTTGAAGTGGGGGACCGGTCCGACATTGCCTCAGAGCTGATGGCAGGACTTTCTGTGCTCTTGTGTACTATCATCAGTGAGCTGTGTGAATACCATTTCTTGTCTTAATGGAACAGGAATGGATGTGACATCTGCAACCACTTTTCCAGCCCTTTGCTGCCACAGCCTGGCAGAATTCTGCCTGGCACTGAACAAATGCCAAAGTACTAATGTGTGACAGAAGAGAACAGAAAAAAGGCAGCTGGAAGGTGTGAGAAGGGCCTCCTATTACCTCTCAGGACATTTAGATCAAAGCTAATCAAAGATAAGAAAACTTTTTATTGGAAAACAAATTAGAATTGCCTTGCAGCAACGTTGAAAGTCTCTGACATGTAGTCTCCAATCCCTACGTAGCTGTCTCAGTTTATCTGTCAGATTAACCCTGACACAGTGGCCATCCACTTAAATAACTTTATTCAGGGAAACCCCTTGGTCCACTTCTGCTGACTCAACCCCTGCCCTAGCTCACAACAGAGAGCTAAGCAAGGCAGCTTAAGCTGGAGACCCAAGCCCACTCTGCTCTCAGCTTTATAAAAGCAGGCAAAAGTACTGGCGGCTGCCACCTCCCGCCATCCATCTGGCCCTTATTGGAACCACAGGCTCAGTGTACTGGAGAAAAAGCATCCTGGCTGGAGCCCAGGAACTAGGCATGTTATGAGGATAACTCAACCATGATGAAAGATGGTGTGAGGTGCAATTCCCCTCTCCCTCTAAAATAAGAAAAAAAGAGTCTGGGGAACAAGGGACTTTTTCATCTGCTAAGAAAAACCCTTTCTCACATAGTCCTGCCTGGTAGAGCCACTTCCTGAAGAAGCCCCCATATACCGGGCCTTCGACATCGTCCTTCGTGTGTGAAGGGTAGGGTAAAGGATAGGGTACTTTGTGACTATTTCCCAGATAAGAGCTGAATTGGCTTCTCCGAGGATGGAGAGTAGAGCAGGCCTGAGCTTCTCCAGAGCCACAAGTGGACAGTCTGTCTCAGCCCAGAAGCCTCGTCACCTGCAGCTTGGAGAGATGGCCGGGATGGAACCTGGGCAGGAAGGCCTGAGGAGACAGTAGACCTCGAAGGACATAGAGGCTGTCACCGTTTCTGGCGGCACGAAATAAGCACAGGCTTTCAAACAGAGCTGAGCGGTCCATGATCTCGTGTCCATCAGCCCACCACAGACATGAAGCAGTATCAGATCAGGATAAGTTCTGGATCGAGGACTGAAGAGGGGAGGGGGCGGTGGGGAGAAGTGGCTGTAGAAACTCTCATTTATTGAATACCCATTATTTCATAGACTGTGCCAAGTGTTTTACATTCATTTTCCCATTTTAATCCTCACAACAACCCTATGAGGTAGGTATTATCACCATTTATAAACAAGAAAACCGGCTCAGAAAAATTAGGTCACTTGCCCAAGGTCACACAGCTAGTCGGCAGTGGAGATGGGATCTGTCTGTGGCTGAAAGCCCGTATTCTTTTTATTATACCCATCTAGGTCAGCTTTGGGCAAAAGGCAGTTTCACTGCCCAACTCTGCAAAGAGCACCTGGGAGTGGAGGTTGTCGGCCACACTCACCGCTGGTAGGGATGCATGGAAGCTGACTTGATGTTGGTTTTTATTCCACTTGGCATTTTCCCTAAAAGGAACATGAAGAAAGACACCTGAAGCACAGTAACACGTTCATGGTAAATCAGAAATGTGGTCCCTCAGGTTCCCTTCTGCACCTCCGCTATCATCTCAGAATCTCTGTGGCATCTGACCCTGGACGGCAAGGCTCAGAGGTATGGCTCTTCGTCCAGCCCTCTCCCTGAAGGCGTCTAGGAGGAGGAATAGTGGGAGGGGTTGGAACACACCCGGCTCCTGCTCGTCCCCTCCTAGAAAAAGAGAACTAAATCTGTGGGACCCCCATTTAATGTCACAGGTAAAAGAGTGATATGTTCTCTTATTTTAATTGTCCCTTTGCCTAGACAGCTTGGAAGAAAATACCTCTTCTAGCTGCTTGCATCTGAACTCTGCCAGGCTGTTCTTATAATTACTAAAAGCGAGCAGGAGAGACAGGATACAGAGAAAGGAATACACGCAGCACCAGAAAACTTGCCTGCTTGTCCATTCCCAACACACCTACCCAATGGTCCTAATGAAGGTCTGACCATTCATTTCTCTACCTAAGACAAGACAGTGAAAACACACCTAATATCCAGAGCTAAAGGGGACAGAAGGGTCGTTGAGACCGAGGTCTGAGATGCGGTGGGAGGCGAGAGCAGTTTCTGCTCGTCAAAGTTCTTCCTCATTGTCTGGTGCCTATTAAGAGTCTCAAATGAGACTTTTACTCCAAAAGTTTTTTTTCTGGGTCACAGTCCAAAGGGAGAAAAGGAGAATATCTCCAGCTCTGGGGATGCTGGGGCCCCAGATAACCCAGTTTATTCCCACTTCCCTGCTCAAGGTCTGCCACCATGCCAATCCCTGTCACCTTACCTGGTTGACCTGCTTGGGCCATCTGCACCCCACTGAGCATTGGCTGCTGCTGACTTGGAGCTCCTGCCATCTGCACCTGCTGTAATCCTGAGGCTCCTGCGAGGATTGTCCCAGCTCCTGGCTGGCCCGGCTGGCCAGGACCACTGCTGCCTGAAGGCCTCCAATTAGACAGCCCCTTCCCAAAGGCAACAGCTGCCACTAATGCATTGGTGTCTGCTGGGTTAAAGGTCTGCTTGTTTGGCCGGAGACCTGAAGAAAAAGGTAAGTGGGGACCCCGAGGTATGCCTCTGGCCCTGGACCGAACCTAGCAGCAGGAAGACCAGTATGGGTACCAGGGCTTGGAGTTCTGACTTCAGCAGAATCTAGGCTCCCTGGCAGCCCAGAGGAAGAGCCAGAGGACCCCCATGACTATCTCAGAATACTCCCTTCTCCCTTTGCCCATTTCCTCCACCTGCTCCAGGGCTGGCCAGAAATACAAAAGGCTAACAGAATGGACGCATACCTTTTCCTAAGCAGCACATCCTTACGTCCTCACCTCACCACTACCAACACCACCCTTCCTATTGATCTTATCCCTCTTTCCTCCTCCGTTTTGCCACCAATCCCTCCATACCTCCACTCTCTGCTTCTCGTTCCTCTTTGCTGATTTTCTCCAGAAGGTTTGAGCACATTTTATTCAAGCTCTGGATCTGCTTCTGCAACACACATAAATTTGTGCAGAGATTAGGGCAAGCAAGAAATGATTACGGGGAAGTTTCTTCCTTGGGCTATTCCAGGGGCAACTGAGGGGTAACCAGCTGTGCATCCCTACCACACAGAGGTGGTAATGCCCAGCTTCTCATGATAAAACTTGGGGTGGGGGCAGCAGGGCAGTGACTCAGTCCAACCTGAGCTGCATCAGCACCAATGCGGGCAGCATCCGTTGTCAGCTGCTTCTCTTGCTCTTCTACCTCAGGGTCAGGCTTGGTTCTCAGATGGTCAGGGACCACCTCATGGCTAAAAACAGGGACCCGTCCTTCAGTCTGCCTCTGTAACACACAGATTTTATTGATCCTACTGTGCACTCCAAGAAGACTCAATCTGGCCTGATATATACAGAGTTCCTTCCACAGGCGAACAGTGCATTTTCAGGGAAAACACAACCTGAGACTAACAATATCTGGCTTCCTAAGACACTATCCCCCTCACTCCATCCTTCGGTTCTGTCTACTCACTCCCCTATCTCTACCAGACCTAAGGATAAACCTCTCTCTGCCATATTTAAATCAAAGATTGAAAGAGAAAAAGTCAGGGACTTCCCTGGTAGTCCAATGGTTAAGACTCCGTGTTTTCACTGCAGGGAGCACGGGTTGGATCCCTGGTGGGGGAACTAAGATCCCACATGCCGCGCAGCTCAGCCAAAAAACAACAACGACAACAAAACCAAAAAAAAGAAAAAAAAGAAAAAAAAGAAAAAGTCACAAAAGGACATGCTTTCTGCTCAAGACAGGTGTTGGAGGAAACGGGTCTTTGTCTTGGTGACATATGCCTCAGATTAATTCAGTTTGGGAGTGGCTCTCCCAACTCCAGAAGGACAAAAAGCAAGGCCTCCAAAAGTGTGTCGCTTCTTACTGCCACACACTACTGCAGATTCAGGACTTCCCGAATAGCCAACCAACCACTGTGCCCTCGGTCCTCATCTAAGAACTTAATTTCCCAAGTTGCACCCCTCTCCTCCTCTTACCATGAGATCTTCATCTCGGTCTGGGGACAACACCAGAGGGATGATGACCTGGTTACGGAACAGTGGTGTCTTTTCATGCTTCAAGACCTTGTTCAGAGTGTTCAGCTGTCCAGAGAGCAAGGCAAAGCTGTCCAGGACAGATGGCCTGGCGGTGGAAAGAGGGTGTCACAATGTTCCCGGTAAAGGAGCCTCAAAGGGGTCCTTCAGACTAGGAATACCCAGACTCACCCCCATAACACTCATAGCCCTATGGCTGGCCTGGGCAGGAACTAGCCTGGCTCACAGGGATTATGGGGTTAAGAAAGAGGGACACACTTTCAGTTTCTGATACAGATGGAGAAGAAAGGCAGGTCATTAGAGCAGGCCCCCCTTATCTGCAGTTTCACTTTCCGAGGTTTCATCTTACCCGTGGTCAACCACAGTCCAAAAACATTTAATGGCAAATTCCAGAAAAAAACAATCCATAAGTTTTAAACTGGGCGCTGTTCTGAGCAGCATGATGAAATCTTGCTTCATCCTGCTCTGTCCCACCCAGGATGTTAATCACCCCTTTGTCCAGCATATCCATGCTGTATACGCTACCCACCCCATTAGTATAGAAAAAAAACATAGTATATACAGTATACGTATCAGTACTATCACAGTTTCAGGCATCCACAGAGGGTCTTAGAATTTATCCCCCACAGATTAGGGGGGACTACTATATTTGAATGGGGGTGAGGACAATGGCGAAATAGGAACCATGGCTACACTATTATCACTAAAACTTCAGAAACTGGGTAAAAGTCTCCCTTCTGGCTTAAAAATAGTATCCACACTTCCAGAGTAGATTGGACCTAAAAGACTCAGCAACATCCATGGCAAGAGATCCAGTATGAATACTGTAGTGGGAGGACCCACTGCGGGAGGACCTCCTCCCAGAGAAGTCAAAGGATGAGAACCAAAAGCTAGTGAGAACCTGGGCTGGGAAACTGGGCATTTCTCTACTTCCTTACCATGGGGGCCCAAAGCCAACTCCAGTGTTAAAGGTTGGGAAACCCAACTCTTTCTAAATCAAGAGATGTTTGCAAACTGATAAATGCTTAAGTCACTGGAGATGTCCTATCCAGCAGATGGCCTGGCCCCCCCACCCATGGAGCCCTCCCCAGCTTGCCCTGGCAACCCTTACCAGGTCAGCCGGTCATATTCATTCTCCAACTTGTAAATGAAACTCCCCAGTGAATTCTTCAGATCAGCCACTTGACTCAGCAGTGCATCTAATGATGCCTCAAGCTGCTTCTCCTCCCTCTGCACCAACAGGAATAGGTTGGTTACTCAGATGAGTGTGAGGATGACACATATAGAGGAAGGCTGAAAAGCCAGGATGACAGTGTGCAACACCAGTCCAGTGACACAGGATCTCATTGGCATAGGGAGAGCCAGGTTGTTTACTTTCTTTGGTATTAGGGTTACAGACAACGTCAACCCTTAGACCTTTAAACCAATTCATCTGACCTCAATTTCTCCTACCTACTGATTCTTTTCTCTCATTGCTCCTAATCCAGGCCTGGTTTTTCTCTGTATTAGGTACACTCTATTCTCTCCCACTGAGTAATTTTCACCAGACCTAATGCCTGGGGTTTATTATCTTTTGGGCACCTCTGCAGCATACATACTCTGACTTCCTCTGTCCTAAAACCTGCCGGTGAGTCTAGCCGTTCTTGCCCATGATACAATCTCTGGAAAATCTACCTACACATGAAGGCTCCTCTGAATACCTGCCACTGCCACCGCCACCACCGCTGCCACCCCCCACCTTCATTTGCCCTCAGTCTTTGCTGCTTCAACCTCCTCCTTGCTAAATTAATCTGCACTCATTTTATCTCTGTGCCAATATTCCTGTTCCCCTTTCACAAGCTTAGTCAACCTATAAAAACTTACGGAGAGGCTACCAGCTGCAAGAAACTAAGTGACAAATGAAAAACGGGCACAGACTAGGAAGAATGAAGCAAAACTGTCTTACCAAATTGCCAACGTGCAGGACAGGAGCCTTGATCCTGGGTTCCACCCACGGCCTCAGATTATATTAGTCTGGCTTTTGGCCACCGCGGTCCCACAATTCCTTCCACCCTCGGGCTTCTCTCCAATTACAGATTACCTGTTCTGTCGGCATCCAACAACGACCATCCAACAGCCTAGGCCAGGGCCTGAGCCGATCCACCACTTTCTTGAGCCGTCTTCCTTGGACTGCACCTCAGCCTTCCCAAATTACAACCTGATCCTTTCCCACACCCTAGCAAGTCAATGCTGCCTTCTCCCTCCCGACTTAACCGCAGTCTGTCTCCCGTCAGCCGGGCTCCACCCCCATCTCTCATCTGCGCCGCTCCCTCGCCAGTGGGCCTCTGCCCCATCGCGCGTCCCCTTATTCGACGGTCGAGGGCTCTACCCCCTCCTCTCAGCCCCAACTCCTCACTCCCTCCTCCGCCAGCCCACTCTCGGTCCCGATACCCGAAGCTAGGTAGCGGTCACTAGCGCCAACCGGGCCCTCACCTGCATTGCGGCAACAGGGGCGGTGTCAAAGACTTCCTCTTCCGCTTCCCAAGTCAGCTAATCAGAAAGCTCAGGACTCGGACCGCCCCCTCACTTCCTGTCCCGCCGGTCGCCAGGCCGCCGGGTCAGGGGTCACGAGCGGAGCAGCTTCTCTGGCCCGGGCCGGCGCGGGAGGGCTGTGTGATGGCCTCGGAGCGCCCGGAGCCGGAGGTGAGGGGCGGGCGGGCGCAGCGCTGGGTCCCGAGATCCGAGGGGGAGGGTTCGGCGGCCGGGCGCGGCCGTGGCCTCCTCCGGGTCCGGGGCCGCCGGGCCAGCCCGAAGCCCAGACAGTCGTATCTCCTCACCTGCACTTTCCTCGGGGGGCTAGAGGAGGAACTTGTCGCTGTTTTGTTTGCCGAAATTTCATCCACGACGCCAACTCTAGGGCTCTCGGGTTCTTTGACTTCGTATTGGTATTAAGAGAACCTGTATTCTGATTTTCCGTTGCAGTTTCAGTGGGCAGCTTTGCCAGTTGCTGCATTTCTTCAAATATTGGAATGCCATAAACAGCATGAATTTAGTTCTAGCGCTCATGCTTTTGGAAAGCAGCTTTGGTTTCATGAAAAAACATTTGACTCAGAGAGAAACCTCGTTCCGGTATTGGCGCTGCCGTGTAACTATCTGTGCAACTTCGGGCAAGTCTTGACTTGCCGGCTTGTTTCCTTCTTCATAAAGTAATTGTCCTTGGTGTATTGTTAGGGTCACATGTTTTAAATCAGAAAATGCAAATAAAGTATCCATAAGGTGCTAAGGACCATGCAAGGAACTTTATATACATTGTGTCATTCAAACCTGTGCAAAGGAAGGTGGCAATACCCACTGTCATTTACAGGTAAGAAACTGAATATCGAGAGAAGTACCTTACCCAAGTGCTACTCTCAGCTGGGGTGTAGCAGAGTTTTGGAGTTAGAAGATCTGAGTATAAAATCTCGGATTTGCAAAGAACAACGTCACTAGGAGAGGGGCCCAGTGTTACAAGAGAATATATGAGTAGATGGGAAGGGTGAGAGATGTGTATACTGATGCAGATAGTTGTCCTTACTTATTGAATGGTTACTGTGTGTCAGGGACCATCTCAGCACTTTACCAACATCAATTAATACTCTGCACCCTACGCAGTAGACAATATTATCATCCCCATTTTTCAGTTGAGGAAACTGAGGCACAGAGATAGATATTAAGAGTAATAAAGTTGCACAGCTAGTAAGTACCAGAGCCAGGACTCCAAAACTGGTGGTCTGCTGTAGATCTTGTGTTCTTAGTCATAATGTTTACAGTATAAATAATAAAGTAACCACAGGATGGTAAATCTCCAATTCAATGTCACGAGACCCAAGATTAAATATGGTTGTAGGAAACTACCCTATTAAAAAGGATCAGATGTGTCGACAGGGGTGATGGAGTAGCCTATGCATCAGAAATATCATTGAGAAAAACCGATGAAGGAATTTGGAGTATGTTTTGTTATGGATTAAAATGAGAATGGAGGGATGTTGTGGTGAAATACAACATACCTTTTAGGCAGGTAGTCTAAAACAGCATTGCATCCAAGGCAAGGCATATATGTCAGTTTTCTAGTAGCCACAGTTAAAAAGGTAAAAAAAAAAAGGAAAATTAATTTTAATAATATATTTTTCTTTAACCCCATATTTCCAAAACATTATCATTTCAATATGTAATAAATATTAAAAGTTATGAGATAGTTAACATTCTTTTATTGTACCAAGTCTTTAAAATCCAGAGTGTATTTTACAGCATATCTCACTTTGTATAGCAACATCTCAAGTGCTCAGTAGCCCCATATGGTAATGGCTACCATACTGAAGGAACCTGGAGTCAAGACATACGCTCCTGGAGGTCTCATTCAGCCAAAAGTTCATTTGTTGAATTCTTGATTTACATTTCCGAAAATTTTATCTCAGAAGGTAAAGGGAGTGAAGAGTTCTGCCCCTGAGCAGAAAAGTAACTGATTGTTAGAGATTATTACAATTCCAAGAGAGAAATATTGGGCATAGTCAGATTTAAGAAGTCATTCATTCCCTAGATACTTAAATTATTTTATGCTGCTGCTATGGACTCAGAATTGTGCTAATTATCAGGGTGGATATGGAGCAGTGTAAGACACATTCCCTATTCTAATGGAGTGCACACGTTGAATTATGATAATAAGCGCTTCCAAGGAAAAGTACAGAATGAATGAGTGTTTAACAGGGGTTCTTAACCTAATCGGTCCGTGGAGGGGGTGGACCAGAAAGCCTCAGAGGAATGACATTTAAGCCGGAAGAAGGAGTGGAAGGTGGCTGTGAGAAGAGGCAGAGTGCATTACAGGCAAAGGGAGCAGTGAAAATCCTGAGGTGAGGAGGAGCTGAGAACCTTCAGAGAACTAAGACGAAGCAGCTGCCAGTGGGCGCAGTGGCAGTGAGAATAGCTAACACGAGTGCTTACTGAGTATCATCAAATACTGGGAAAACCCCTGTGAAATAGGCACTGTTGGGACTTCCCTGGCAGTCCAGTAGTTAAGACGAAGCCTTCCAGTGTAGGGGGTGCGGGTGCGAGTTCGATCCCTGGTTGGGGAGCTAAGATCCCACATGCCTCGCGGCCAAAAACCAAAACATAAAACAGAAGTAATATTGTAACAAATTCAATAAAGACTTTAAAAATGGTCCACCTCAAAAAAATCTTAAAAAAAAAAGCACTCTTAATATCCCTGTTTCTCAGATGAGGAAATTAAGGCAGAGAGAGTTTAAGTAACTTCACCAAGGCCTTATACTAATAAGCAGCAGAACCAGCGTTTGATCCGAGGCACTCGAACTCAGGTGGAGGCGGGTGAGAGAGAAGGCTGATGAGGAAGATTCAGGTTGAAGCTGTGCTGGAGGTTCAGGACTTCGGCATAAGTACAGTGGTTCAAGGGCAGGTGGAGACTACGTTATTTTGTGGGATTCTGTTAACAGAAAACAGCACAGGGGTTGGAAAAGTCTCCAGGAATAATTTATACCTTAACCACCAAGGGACAGGGGCAATGAACAAACAACAAATTAACAAGATGGACAGTGTTTGCTTCATCCTGGTATCCATGGTATGCAGCACAGTGCCTGATCATGTTTTATTCATCTTGCTATAAATGGTATATAGGCCTCAATAAATGTTCCAAAGAATGATAGGCTTCCTCTATCATCGTTCTGACTCTCCTGATTAATTGCCACAACATCCTTCTGAAGTAGATATTCTTTTCTTTTTTTTTAATTTATTTATTTTATTTATTTATTTTTGGCTGCACTGGGTCTTTGTTGCTGCACGTGGGCTTTTCTCTAGTTGCAGCGAGTGGGAGCTACTCATCGTTGCGGTGCGCGGGCTTCTCATTGCGGTGGCTTCTGTTGTGGAGCACGGGCTCTAGGCGCACGGGCTTCAGTAGTTGTGGCACTTGGGCTCAGTAGTTGTAGTTCGCGGGCTCTAGAGCACAGGCTTAGTAGTTGTGGTGCACGGGCTTAGTTGCTCCGTGGCATGTGGGATCTTCCCGGACCAGGGCTTGAACCCGTGTCCCCTGCATTGGCAGGCGGATTCTTAACCACTGTGCCACCAGGGAAGTCCCTGAAGTAGACATTCTTATCCACATGTTATAGATGAAGAAACTGAGGCCTGGAAAAACTAACTTGTCCAAGCTCACCTAGATAGCAAGTAATAGAGCCAGACTTAAATCCAGATCTCTGACTTCGAAACCCGGCTTTCTCTTTGCCAGACTGCTCCAGTGCACTTCAGACTCAGAAGGATTAAGTATCAGGGATTAAAGCTCCATATGAGTGTGGGTGCTGGGAGAACACAACTAATTCAGGGATTCTCAAACAGTAAAGCGGAAGAATCACTTGGGGGAGCTTGTTATGTATAGCTTCCCAAGCTCTCTCAGCTCTTAATTCAATTGGTCTCGGATGGTGCCCAGGAATCTGCATTTTAACAAGCACATCAGGTGGTTCTGATGCTGCTGGTCCTTGGATCACACTTGGAAAAATACCATTCTCGCTGCTTTAATTAAATCCTGAGTCTTTAGTTCTGTTAAATCACCTCCTGAAGGTGAAGAAAACTTAGAGATGATGTTTGTGAAAATGTAGTCATTGACTTGGAAGGATCATGTGTGGGGGGAATGTTGCGAGAAAACTCGAGTTAGGAAATGTTCCAGGTTTCAAGAGAGTGGATTCTATAAGAACTGATTGGTGAACTAGACTTCAGTTTGGCCTTGAAGAGTCAGTCTGTCATTTAAAATAACCTTCGAAACAAGGTGAAGAAATGGAAGCTGCACAGCAGTGGAATTAAGCAGTCTACTAACAAATAGTGTAAAGAAAATCTTCTAATAGGACAGTGCTTGTTTATATCCTCCATCTGGTGTATTCCCCTTTCCCTCCTCACTAGGCCAACCCTGCCCAGTCTTCAGGGTCACTTTCTCTTAAGACTCTTGCCTGAGTCAGGTTACTTTGTTACATGCTGTCATAAAACCACATTCTTATCCTTGGCACACTTAGTTTGTATTAATATAGTATTTAGAGTGATTATTTGATTAGTTTTTTCCTCCATTATAGGGTAAATCTTGCAAGGGCAGAGAATGCCAATTTTTGCTTTCCATTTTATCCTTAGGACCAGCCCAGTGCTAGCGTGTATCAGGCTCTCCGTAAATTTGTTGATTGATAAATGAATGCATGCTCACCTTGCCTTTGTCCTCTTGGGACTTGGATGAGGACTTGATGGCATCCTGATCAAATTAGCAGGGAAATTAAGCTGGAAAGAGATTTACTAGAAGACAAAACAGCAGTCAAACTTCACAATAGAAAATAGGCTGGATTTATCCAACGTAATAGGACAAATTGAATAATTGTGTGTGTCCCAAAAAAGCCAGCTGCATGAGGAGAGAATGGGGGATGTGTCTAAGCAGCAGCAGAAGCGAGAAAGTCAGAGAGGTTTCTCGGGTCAGTAGCATGGTAAAGCTTCGCCTGAAGTAAATAGAATCTAGGAGATTCTGAATCTGTGACCTTACCTGGGTATTGTGCTCTATTCTGGCGCCCACATTTTAAGTTGAAAAGTAGACCAGCCAGAGTTCATTTGTAGGCACGTGATCTAAGATATAAAATAGTGAGGGAACTTGAAATCATGCCGTTTGAGATACATTTAAGGAACCTGGAGATGTTTATTATGGAGAATCAAAGACAGAACCATCATCAGATGTTTGATAGCTTCTCCTTTGGCAAAGGTTCAGATTTTTCCCTGTGTGGCCTCAGGAGGTAAAACCCAAAGTGAGTTAGATATGTTCAAGAGAACAGATTTCAAGAGCAGGTCAAGGTAATATCAACAAGACAGATTCTGGCTCAGTGTGAGGAAATTTCCAACTCTGCCAACTAAGCGGGGGTGAGCCAAAAAAGCTCAAGGGAACGGCTGTGCAGGACTTCCTCCAGACTCAAAGAAGCAGCACCTTGTTACTACTACTATGTGCATTTATGTGACACTTTTAACTTTACAATGTGCTTTCACCCATCATTGGGGTAGGTGGTGGTATTTTATAGAGGAGGAAACTAAAATTCAAGCCCAGAGTCTCAGCTATCATATCACATTTTCTTTCCCTAATACTGTAATTCTGTCTAAAACAAATCTATTCGAGTTTATACTACAACTCCCCTTCCCCCGATTCCAGAATTGTAGAAAAGAAGATAATACCAGTAAAGAACATACTAGTGGAAAAAAAACTTGGTAAAAACAACTTTCATGGAGGCAAAGTCCAAACAACAGACTGGGTTAGTTTTTCCATAAAGCAGATGAGGAAGGATGAGAACTCTTTAACAACAAAAGCCAGATGTTGATAAAAATGGAAAATTAGGAATCTCTGGTAAGCTACTAAGAACATAGCTTGAAATAGAGAAGAGAACAAATATTCAAACCCTTAGTGTGTCTTGCACTAGTTACTAGAGATACAACAAAGAACAATATAGACAGCCCCTACCTCCCTGGAGCTTCTACACTTGTAGGGGAAACCAACATTAAAAAATACACAAATTCGGGGCTTCCCTGGTGGCGCAGTGGTTGAGAGTCCGCCTGCCGATGCAGGGGACACGGGTTCGTGCCCCGGTCCGGGAAGATCCCACATGCCGCGGAGCGGCTGGGCCCGTGAGCCATGGCCGCTGAGCCTGCGCGTCCGGAGCCTGTGCTCCACAACGGGAGAGGCCACAACAGTGAGAGGCCTGCATACCACAAAAAAAAAAAAAAAAAAAAAAAAAAAATACACAAATTCTTCATTATGAACTGTGGTGGATGCTATTAAGAAGTCCAGACTGCTTTGTGAATGCCTAGCAGAGATAACAAACAGTGTAGGGAATCATGGAAAGGTTCATTTATTAAACCCAGAGTGGCCAGGATTTTAGTCCTAGAAGATGAAGTGACCAAGTGTCCCCAACTGTCCTTATGGTGCTCCCTCCTTTAACCCTGGCTCAATATGGGCCAAAACTCCTTTCCTGGATATTTCCTTGCATAACTGAAACAGGCTGGCATTTGAAAAAAAGTCTTCACTAAGCACCAAAGAAGAACAAAAGGAAAAATATGGAGACTAGTGTTAAGATTACCTTATCTTAAGAAGAGTTGTACTGCCTCTGATTCATTTTAAATGCCGCGTTTGCTTTGCTTAGCTTAGAACATATAGTGAATTCACTTATTCAGCAAAATTTTATTGAGCTTCCTATTGCCAAGCAATGCACCAGGCTCTGGGGATAGAGTGATAAACAGAAAGGGCTGCTGAGCTGGGATATCCTTCCTATTCTGATAATACTGAGCCCAGCCCGTCCTTTTTTAGATAAGAACCTTGGCAAGGATCCAGCATCATCAACTTGTAGACGAGAGAGGTCACTAATATCATACCCACACCAGTTCAGCCACTCCTGAGGGAGAGGTTGCCTACTGGCATTGAGCACAGTTGCTCTTTCTCTGAGAAAGCCAAAGCCCAATACAAATGAATATATTTTATGGTGCTTATTGGTGCTCTAATCATACATATGGAAGCCATCAGGCCTTGAATTTCTTATAAGGGTGTTGACAAAATACCAATGAAAAGTTAATATTAAATGTTTTACAGTACAATATGTAAGTATACCCAAGTTAATAGACTAACACTGTGGGAAAGAAATTAGGCAATCTGGCAGAATTTTCGAGATGTTAATCAGGGAGAAGACTGTCTTTTCTATTTATTTATTTATGGGAGTATCTTCTGAGACCAAGGATCAGAGAAAGAGAGGGCAGGTCATTGCTGCAGTTTCCTTCTTTGCCAGTAGGCCCCTTTTGTCTTTTTAGGAGTTTGGCAATAAGAGCGCTCAGTTTGATGGGACCTTTTGAGGGGGATGGTGGTTAGAAATGATGGGAAATAACTATATCTGATTTCTCTAGCTAACGGAAATCATCCTGCAACTTACTGGTTTCTGATGTTGCCTTAGTCATCCTTGACACCTTGTTTTTTTGGGGGGTTTTTCTTTTTTTGGTTACTTTCCTCCCTACTTCAGTTAATCACCAGTTCTTGTCCATCTTATTTTAAAGATTCCTTAAAGTACAGCTGAGCTCACTTCACTTGCTCACTTGTCTTGAAGGTTAGTTCAACTGACTTTTCCAAGACCCTCTCAGTGAAAGGCAGTGCTGGTTTTACGTTCTAGCACAACTACTTGTCTCCTCAGGAAGAGTCTCAAACGGTTCACAGAATGGCTACTTTGAGTAGCTCTGGTCTAGGCCATTGTCATCTCCCCTGGTTGTTAGGGGATCTTTCTAAATCATGTGGTAGCCAGACGGAAGTCTTTTTGAATGCAGATATAATAGTACTGCCCTGCTGAAAAAAGAGTTTGGTAGCTTGACCTAACTCTTGGATAAAATCCAAAATCCTAGCCAGGGCCTGCCTCAGGCCAGTGCAGGGAAACAGTACAACAGAGAGTAGTATTTCCCAAAATGTGATTTTAGATGGTGTAGGGACAAAACACAAAATAATACTAAATCACATCATATTGATGTTTAAATTGTCTTTTTGATTATGTCAGAGCATCCTTTCTATTTATAAACCCCCATCATGTTCCTTCTTGTAACCACTTTAAATCTTTTCTGCTCTTAAGTCCCCAGTTCGATCCAGTTGTCACACTCAGTAGATGGGTTTTGCAGCTCATCAAGCCTGGGTTTGACTTCCGACCCTAGGCCTACGAATTCTGCTAAGAATTCTGCTGAGAAATTAACTTTTTTGGACCTCAGCTTTCTTCTATTAAATGTTTTGTGTGAAGACTGAATGCAGTTACTTAGGTAAAGAGCCTAGTATTGGGCCTGGTAATAACCTGTAATAGTTGACTTCTATTATATTCTTATAAGTACCATGCACCATGCTGAGTGCTTCATATGCACGGTTTCCCTTCATCTGCAGAACAGCACAATTAGATTGGTATTAGGATTTATCTCCATTTTACAAATGAGGACACTGAGGCTTAAATAGTTTAAGTACCTTTTCCACAATCTCACAGCTAATAAGAGGCTGAATTGGGATTCAAACCCAGGCTGTTTGAATCTGAAATTCTTGTACTTAAGTTTTACAATGTACTATTGAATGTATTTTAGGTGCTCAATAAATATGAGTTCCTTCCCTCTTCTTCCTTCTCCTCTCATCCATGCCATTTCCTAATATCTGTTTCTGAGGAAGAAAGAATTCCTTCATCTTTAGTCATTGCATCTCTGCTCTCCACACTCTTCTCCGACATCAGGCACCCTTCATTATTGCTTTTCCAGGACTTTTTCCATCTCTTCTCCATGTGTATTTCCCCATTATTGAAAAAAAAAATCTTCACTTCCTTTCAACATCCCGTTTCTCAACAGGTAGTCACTGACTTCTGCTCACTTCCTCACAGCCTGTCATTTCCCCCTCGCTAGGAACACCGGAGGAGAAATTTGCAGTTTGTCTAAACAGGAGGAGAGTAATGTTTTCACCTGAGGCAAGAGTAAGAGGGTAAAGGAATGTTACAGATAAGGGTTAATCTGGAGGAAACATTGGGGGAGTTCAGACCAGTTGACCCTTATTTTCTCTGCGAAACAGCAGGCAAATTTATCTGCCGGGATGGCGGGTGTTGAGAGATTGGAAAACCTGAGGGGAATAAGGAAAGGTTACTGACCAGGGAGAAAGAAAAGGGTTGGTAAAGGCCACTAGAAGTGGCACCACTGGCGAGGTGACAAGTTTCTTTCTGTCGAAGTACAGCTGGTGTGGTATTTGTGTGGATAAGGAAGAAAGTCAAATTCATCCTGAGTCACGATTTAGCTGGGCTTGTGTAGCGACAGGTGAGGACACGGGCAAGGGAACTGACACTTGTTAGGACACAGTTGAACCGACTGCCCATGAGGCAGTGGAAGGAAGGAACTAGAACGTTGACAGCTGAGAAGGGTGTGGGTGGGAGACTGTGACCCACAGAAGTTGGGCTTTGAGGTCTTTAGTAGGCTTGCCATTCACCCAGTGAAGATCCTTTAGTGCCTGCTGTTGTCAAGGCTTATTAGGAGAAACTGCCAGGCATTATTGTCTGCTTTGTTTTAAGCAATTTGCTAAGCACAGGGACACAAAAATAGAGCAAGACACAATCCCCACCCTCAAAGAACTTAGAGTTTATAGGAGAAACTCACATATCCGAGTGGGAGCCAAGAGTTGAGAATTGGATCCTTGGGAAGCCCTTGCACTGAGGTGGGGGGTAAACGTTTCACTTCTGCTGCCTTGCCTCTCACTAATGGATTCTGAGCTCTTTGGACAAGTTACTTGCACCATGATCTATATGTACTAGGAACTAGTGAATTTTTATGGATTTATTAAATGTCTCTTTGTCCCCAGGTGGAAGAAGCTGGGCAGGTGTTCCTGTTGATGAAAAAGGATTATCGAATATCCCGAAATGTTCGCCTGGCTTGGTTCCTCAATCACCTGCATCAGACTGTGCAGGCCACGCCCCAGGAGATGCTGGTGAGGCCCAGAGACACACAGGATGTGAAGGGCTAGCCCCGAGGATCTGTTTTTTTATGAGGGTGCTGGAAACACACAGGAGGGCAGACTAACTCTGAGGGGTCTGATTCTAGGAGGGTCAAGTGACTTTGCCCACAAGATGATTCCCCAGGGGAAATCTTGTTTAATTGTTTTTCCAGCTCAGAGGAGTGCTTGGTTGGGTTGCAGAAGGTAGAACCAATGGTGTGTCATTTTGGATATGGAAGTCAGGTCCTGGAAAGAAAGGGGTGACTTCCTGACTCTTCCCTTTCCTCCCCATCCTAATTGTCAGCTTCAGTCTGAGCAGGAGTTGGAAGTCCTCAGTGTCCTGCCTCCTGGGTGGCAGCCAGATGAACCGGTGGTCCCCAGGCCATTCCTCCTTGTACCATCCACCCGGGTCACCTTCCTGGCCTGGCAGTATCGGTTTGTCATTGAGCTGGACCTCAGCCCATCTACTGGCATTGTGGTAAGGGGTTGGTTGAGGGGAGACAGTGGGAAGAAAGGATTGGGTGGGAAGTGAGGAGAAGAGGCGGGGCCTGGGATAAGTGAAGAATGATCCCACAATGATGCCGTTTTGGAAAGGAGACAGGTTTCCTTTACACGACGGAAGGAGTGGTGGGTGTTTGAAGACAGATCCCTTTCATCTGTGGCACTGTATTTGGATGTGTGATCAACCTTAAGAGTCCCACTGACCCATGGAAGCTGCTTGTTTCTACCCTCTGCTCAGGGCTGCCTTTGGTTACCCTTGAGAGACCTTTCTCTGCATTGCCCTCAGGATGATTCCACAGGGGAGATCTTGTTTGATGAAGTTTTCCATGCCCTCTCCCGCTGCCTAGGCGGGCTGCTCCGGCCCTTCCGAGTGCCTGGATCTTGCATCGACTTCCAACCTGAGATCTACGTCACTATCCAGGCCTACTCCTCAATCATTGGCTTGCAGTCCCACCAGGTATTGCATCCTTTCTTCAAGTTTGTATCCTCAGACCTAATTTCAGATAGTCCACCGACCAGGTCCTTATCCTGTCTCCACTCTCCGTGCCCAAAGTCCCCAGCTCTCCTCGAACCTGTTCCTAGTCGTCTCTGTGAGTCTCTCTCCTCTTAACCATTCATTGCTCTGGTCTTAAAGGGCCTCCCCATAGCATTGGGTGAGTTGACATTGAGTGGACAAATGCCCCTCTCATTCCTCCTCTAAGTCTCTGGTTCTGGCCACTGACGGACTGTTTTCTCTCCCCCGCTCCCTCTAGTTCCATCAGAAGGTTATAGCTAATGTCCTAACTCCTTGCACTAGTAGCAGGAGAAGCAAAGACCCAGAAACATAATTTCTTCCAAGGACAGAGGAGGGTCATTTTTCTCCTAGAGCCCTGTGAGCTGCTGGGTATAACGCTGACCACACAGATAATTACAGGGCTTATCCAGCACCCAAGCAGGCCATCAGAAGGCACTCCTTTTTGGAGAATGGCCAAGTCTGTTACTGGAATATCTGTATTGGGCTTAGATAAGCGTTGGTCCAGTTTCCCTTCATCTACTCTTAACCACCCTCAACTCACTGGTAGAGGCTTACCCTGAAATTGTCCCTGGTAGCTTCATTGTCACCTTAGCTAGCAAACTGGCTTTGCGAGAAGGGGATGCAAGGAACAGTATCTGAGGGGCTGAAATATACACAAGGCGATTGGTACATGCCTGTATCCCAGCCCTCTGCCCTGGTTTAAAGTGTTCTCCTAGTGCAGGCGTTAGGACTGTTGGTTGTGGGCTACATCCCCAGACTTTGCAGGTGCTCACAGTCAAGGCCGGGAAAGCTTGGATATTAGGTAATCACTGAACACTTGGTTCACTTTGACAAACACTTACTAAAGCCTGATTTATGCCAGGCCTGGGCTAGGTCCTGGAGACACAGATGAATCAGACCCTGTCCCTATCCCGATGGGAGGGGTTGAGAGTTAGTTTCGGAGACAGATATTAAAGGGGATAATTTCAGCTGAATGTGATAAGGGCACTGATAAGTTTTGACTTGTGATATGGGAGCACCCAGCCAAGCCTGGGGCAGCAACAGGAGATACTTTTGGACAAAGAGGCATTTGAACTGAATCTTGAAGGATGAATTGATGTTAACTATTCAAAGAAGAGGAAATGGGCTTTCCAGGCAGAGGGGCCAGCAAAAGCAAAGACACAGAGCTATGAAACTGTGCTCTCAATCACAGGGGTTCTAGGGAACTACATGTTACTCAGCTGGACACAATGAAGTTTGAATGATGGGGGGAGGGTTGGGGGGTTGGTAAAGGGGAGACTGGAGAGATAAGTGGGGGCAGAATTATGAAAGGCCTTGAATGTCATGGCTAAGAACTTGTACTTTATTCTGTAGGGGAGTTTAGTGTGGTGGTGAAGAGCACTGGATCTGGAATAACAGTGCCTTATGTGCTTCCTGGCTATACCACTTACTGGCTGTGTGCTCTTATGCAAGTTACTTAACCTCTCTGTGCATCTGGGTCTTTTCTCCAAAATGGGGATATCAACAGTACCAGAATTGCATGGTGATTGAATTAATACATGTCAAGCATTTAAAATGGTGCCTGCCACATAGGAAACATGCAAATGTTAGCTGTTAAAACTATTAGCCATGGGTAGAGAACCACTGGAGGTTTGGAATGTCAGTGACAGGATCAGATGCGTACACTAGGAAGATCACACTTGTTTGTGGCCAGTGAGAAAGATGGATGGGGGACAAATTCTGGATTGGGGAGAACAGGCAGAAGAGTATTGCAGCATGGGAGAGGAGATAAGTCCTGAACAAGGACAGCAGCTGTGGAGAAGACAAGGACTGAGAACTTAGGAAAGCCTCCAGGGCCACTTGCCACTAAGTCAGCTAAGAAGTCAGACAGCTTCCTCACTGTCTCTGTAGCTCCCTCAAGGTGCATCCTGCTGTTTTTCAAAACAAGCAAACAAACAAAAAGTCACGTTTATAATACATGCCCAGTGAAGGAGATTTGAAAAATACGTAAAATATAAAAAACTCACAAAACTCACTCATAGTAACCACCCAGAAATAACTACTATTGACATGTTGTGGACTGTGTTTCTTCTCTTTGAGTTTGTGTTTACTTCCCTCACCACCACCACCCCTCCATCCAGAGAGAGGGGCAACATCAGGCTCATTCTAAACACACAGTTTTACATCCTGCTTTTTTAACGTATGATATGGGCATTTTTCCGTGTCACTAAATATTTTTGAAAACACAGTTTTTAATGACCACTTGTCTTAATATTTTATCATATTTTGTCATTATATATTTAGCCAAACCTTTACTGTTGGACCCTTAGGTTGACCCAGTTTTTACTCCTCTAAACAATACAGCTCTGAGCATCTTTTTCACCTTTTCACAGCCCCAGTTCCCACTATTCCTCTGATTCTGTTTCTCTTCTCACAGTCAGGCCTTCAGTGGTCCAGAGACCCGCTCTGCCCTCTTCTGGCTGTCCCCACCCACTCACCCAGTTCTGAATAGAGAGAAGAAGTAGCTGTTGCACTGGGAGGGCAGGGGTTGGGGAGAAGTGGGCAGGTTGTAGGAGTCTGATGGGGGCAGGGAGAGAGGAGAGATCCCGAGGGCCACCACAGGGACCACCAGGCTTTTATAAAATTTTTAGGATGGGGGCACTTATTTATGTCGAGAGTAGAAGGAAGGAAACCTCATGGAGAGAGAATGAAGCTATTAGATAAAAGATCCAAGAGTAGATGGAACGATTAGCTTTAGGAAGAAAAAGGAGGAAAAGGAATCTTTTCTTCTGAGCCTGAAAGGAAGAACTAGAACACATAGATATAAACGTCTAGCAAACACTGAGGACATTTTCGTTGGGTTGGAGAGTAGTACACCCTCAGGGTTAGGGTGAGTGGGTAGTTCCTGTTGACTTGTTTCCTTTCTTTGTGAAGAGGGGGGTGGGAATTATCTGCTCAGGGTAAAAGGAAGGAAGGAGCATTCACTGGGGGAATAAGATTTTGAGCTTAAAAAAGAGAAAAGGTCCAGAACAGCTTCTGTGTGCAGTGCTTAGAAATCAACAAGAATAAGAAAGTATGAGTCAATGAAAAAGGCTTTGCCTGGCCAGATAGGGCAGCTTATAGACAACGTTCCAGAGGCCAAGGTGGAGGAAACTGGAAGATCTTGTGGCGCCCCCATGCTTGGGGAAGCCCAGTGTGGAGAATAAATAGGGAGACCAGAGGGGTACTGCCCAGTGTCCCCCTGACCTTCACGTCTTGCTCTTTCCATTGTGCTTCTCAGGTGCTGGTCCAGGGCTGCCTTTTGGACCCTTCCCAGCGGGAGATGTTCCTGCAGCAGGTGTATGAGCAGCTCTGTCTCTTTGAGGATAAGGTGGCCACCATGCTGCAGCAGCAGTATAATTCCCAGAGCCAGGTATGTGGGAGAGAAAGTGGGTAGAGGCCACTTAGAAAGAGAAGCTGTTAAGGGACAGAGGGGAGAGAGGAAGGACAAGCCAAACATTATAGAGGGAAAAGACAGCAGAAAAAAAGGGCTAAAAGCCAGGGACAGAGGGAGCCAAGGAAAGAAGTGCTAGTGAGTGCACACAACAGGTTTCCTGCTGAAGAGGGCTCGGACACACTCCCCAAGACACACGTTCTTGCTGGGAGAAAATGTGAAGGCCATTTGCTTGTGTTTTTTCAGTCCTGGATCATCTCCCCCAGTGGCTCTGAGAAGGTGATCATGGGTGACTTTGATCTCTAGTATTTTGTACAATCAGTGATAAAGCTGCTTGGGCTCACTACAGTGCACTTTCTCGTTCCTTTAGATATCCTAGAAGTAGCCAGGCAGATAGCAGTTCTATATGTCTGAAGACTTAATCTGATTGATGTGTAAGGTATTTCATAATGGCGATGGGAAAAATATGGAAAAGGGGCCTTATTGGCAAAAGGTGGGGAAGCCCTGCTGCAGTACAGTGTGGTGCTTCATCTGGTGCTGGACTCCCTGCCCATCTGAGGGTCAGTATCCAAGCACACATTAGGGGAGGGAGCATAGTCAGGACTTGGCCGCACAGTAGGGGAATTGGGGTCCTCACAGGATTAGGCCCGTCTGGCCTGGGCAATGCTGGGCTCTAAATTCTGGTTTTGCTGTGGAGGGGGCAGCAGTGCCATCTGTCCCATTCTATCTTTTCTGTAACCTGAGCCAGGCAGAGGACCAGTCCCCAGCCTCAGGGGAGCCCCCGGGCCGGAAAGTGGGAGTCTCCATGGTGACAGCTGATCTTGGACTGGTCAGTATGATCCGTCAGGGCATCTTGGCACTGCAGTTGCTGCCGTCAAACTCCAGTGCAGGTCAGTAGAAGGAATGTTGGTGGGATTGGGGAAAAGGGGGAATGCAGGAAGGGAAGGGTTCCAGGGGATCAGTGGGCCCCAGGGAAGAGTGTCTGTTTCCTTGTTTGTAAAAGGTAAGTGTTTCTTAGTGTATATCTCAAGTACCCCCGCTCTGACAACCATCATGGACCCTAGTGGGGAGGAGTAGAGTACCGAGGTCGTCACTTAGGAGGAAGTTGGGGTCCAGCCCTCAAGAGGAAGGAACAGGAGGGAAGCAGAGAAGGAAAGGTGCTGGAGGGATCATAAAACACATTGGTTGGTGGACACTGAGGCCCCGTCCATCAGATGCCTCCCCGTGACTTTGGTCAGGCCAGGGTCCCCAGGTCTGAGTCTGATGCTTCCTGCTCCAGGTATCATTGTGATCACAGATGGGGTGACCAGTGTCCCTGATGTGGCTGTCTGTGAGACGTTGCTGAACCAGCTTCGCAGTGGCACTGTGGCTTGTTCCTTTGTGCAGGTGAGGACTTTCTGGGAAGGAGGAGAGGGAAGTGTCGTAGATCACAAGGTGGGATGTGGCTGGTTACTTTCTTGCAGGCAATGATTTCCCAGGTAAAGCCAATGGCATAGTTCTGGAGGGTGGGGGGGACATCATGTCTAGAACAGGGTAGGTACTGTGGTAGGAGAGGACTCTCATCTTTGTCCTCTTTCCTTAGGATGTGAGAGACAGCATGTTATAGTAAGAAGAATGCAGAATTTGCAGTCTGGCAGTCAGTTCCAGTCCCACCTCTCTTATTAGATTAATTATTACTGTTTTGGTTGCAAGGGTCAGAAAACCCAGCTCAAACTGGCTTAAGCAGAGGAGGGAGTAGGTATATTCAGGGACCTGCAGCCATTTTGGGTTGACAGACTATAGGATAGGAGGCAGAGAGCTGTGGGAAACAAGGCTGGAGGGTAGGCATAGGCCAAGCATGGAAAGCTGCTTCTACTGTGTTAGGCGTTCCAGCGTAATTCTGCGGGTGATACAGATATATGGAAGGAAAACCACTAGCTGGGTTTATGTTTTATAAAGGTCACTCTTGTTGCTGGGGGAAGGGCAGGAGAGAAGGCAGGGAGGCTGTTAATTGCAGTGGCCAGGTAAGAGAGGAACAGGGTTTAAACTGGGGGGATTCAGGGTAAGAGAGAAGGGGGTAGGATTGAGGAAATGAAGCAGTAGAGTCAACATAACTTATGATCAGCAGAATGTAAGGGGTGAGCAAGAGGGAGGGGCTGAGGGTGTCTCCAAGTTTCTGACTTCACTGATGACTGTGTATCTGGCAGAGCAAACAGAGAGCAGCAGCTGGGGTGGAGTGAGGACAGGACGGTGAATCCAGGTGTTGTGCATGTTGTGTTTGAGGTGCCTGTGGGTCAACAGGGTAGCTGTAAAGCATCACCTCTGGAGTTAGGCGTGCCTGGCCGGCATCCTGGCTTCACTTACTGGCTGTGTGACATGGGGCACATCACTGTCACTTCTTGGTTGGATTCATTTGTAAATGGGTGAGATGATGCTTTTAAAGGGCTTAGCATAGGGGCTTCCCTGGTGGCGCAGTGGTTGAGTGTCCGCCTGCCGATGCAGGGGACAAGGGTTTGTGCCCCGGTCCGGGAGGATCCCACATGCTGCGGAGCGCCTGGGCCCCTGAGCCATGGCCGCTGGGCCTGTGCGTCCGGGGCCTGTGCTCCATGATGGGAGAGGCTACAGCAGTGAGAGGCCCGCGTACCGCAAAAAAAAAAAAAAAGAGGGCTTAGCATAATGCATAATTATGTAATAAATGACTGCTGTTCATAGCAGTTAGCAGTTGGATATGCAGATCGGATACTCAAGAGACAGCACTAGCTGAGAGATAGCAAGTTAGGATTTGGCAGCCGACACATGGTGTTTGAGAAGGGAGGAGGGTCCCCAAAGAACCTGGGGGCCACCAGTGTTCAAAGATCTTTCATAGGAAGAGGGCACAGCAAAGAATGAAGGGGAAGTCATCAGACAAGAACCAGGAGCTCTGGTGTCAAAAATTTCAGAGTTTGGGGGAAAAAAGGAGAACTTAACAGCATGAGATGCAGCAGAGAGATCATGTAAAATGAGAAATGAAAAGTGCCCTTTGGGAGATCAGCTTGGTGCTTTGTGACCACTTAGAGGGGCAGGATAGGGAGGGTGGGAGGGAGACTCAAGAGGGAGGAGATATGGGGATATATGTAAATGTATAGCTGATTCACTATGTTATAAAGCAGAAACTAACACACCATTGTAAAGCAATTATACTCCAATAAAGATGTTAAAAAAAAAAGAAGAAAAAAAAAAAAAAAAGAAAAGAAAAGTGCCCTTTGGGTTTGGCGATTAGGAGGTGGTTATGGGGATTTTTTCCAGGCCATTTCAGTGAAGAGGTGGCGAGGGAAATGACTGCAGTGGATTGAAGAGTGTATAGAAGAGAAGGAAGCAGAGAAAAGTGTTGACACGCAGAATTTGGTTGTTCAGATCAAGTGGGGAGCGAGAGAGGGAATGGCAGCCAGAGGGGAGTACAGGGTGGAAGGAGAGGGGTGTTCTGCTTTGTTTTGTTTTTTAAGCTAGAGACTCCAGCATGTTTCCAAGGAGCTGTGGTGAAGCAGAGTTTGAAAATAAGGGAAAGGAAAGGAAGCCGGATGGAGTAAAGTCCCTAAATTGACAGGAGGGCATTGGCTCAAGAAACAGATGGAGGGACTCTTTAGGAGCAGGAGAGTGTCACTCCTTCTTTGAGACTGGATAGAAGTGAAGGTGTAGATAAATTCTGCCAAGGGGGCCTCTGATTTCTCTCCAAAGTAGAAGGTGAGGATGTGAACTGGAGGGAGGGAGGCAGGGAGGCAGAGCCGGGAAGGAGGAGCGGCACTGAGGCCGGCCCTGAAGGACCAGCTGGGTTGGGTGTCGTATGTTCTGATGTGGTGCCAACCTACACAACTATGCAGGGTTTTTTTCCATTTGGGATTCATTGGGATCTCATTTGGGATCTGGGTATAGAACTTGTGATCCTAGTTGGGGTTTTCAGGTGGAAGCAGAGAAAAGGTGAAGACAGCCAGGGAGTTGAGAATGATGCCTAAGAAGTTGCTTGACCATGGGGTCCAGGCTGGGTTGAGAAAGGAGGGCCAGGAGGACGTGGATAGATTTGGAAAGAGTAGAGGTTCAAGGCCTGGGAGCCTTAATGAAGTCAAAGAGCAGGAGGATAGAAGGAACCTAAAACTGGGACAAAGTTGTGTGTAATCAGTCGGATGTGGCAATTGAATTTGCAAAGAGGAAATAGTTCCAGGTGAAGCCCAGGACCAATGTGTAGTCAGCGGGCAGGTGAGTGGAATAAGGTTCCTGGTGATAAGGGTTAAGGAGCAGAGAGGCCAGGGAATTGAATGAACCATCTAGAGTACATCTGCAAAGGGCCAACTAGTAAACATTTTTTTTTAATATAAATTTATTTATTTATTTATTTTTGGCTGCGTTGGGTCTTCGTTGCTGCACGCGGGCTTTCTCTAGTTGCGAGTAGCAGGGGCTACTCTTCGTTGCGGTGCACAGACTTTGCACTGTGGTGGCTTCTCTTGTTGTGGATCATGGACTCTAGGCATGTGGGCTTCAGTAGTTGTGGCACGCGGGCTCAGTAGTTGTGGCTCGCGGGCTCTAGAGTGCAGGCTCAGTAGTTGTGGTGCAGGGCTTAGCTGCTCCACGGCGTGTGGGATCTTCCCGGACCAGGGATCAAACCCATGTCCCTTGCATTGGTAGGCAGATTCTCAACCACTGCGCCACCAGGGAAGTCCCCCAACTAGTAAACATTTTAAGCTTTGTGGGCCATGTGGTTGTCACAACTACTCAGCTGTGCTCTTATAGCCTGAAAGGAGGCACAGGCGGTAAGAAAATGAATGGGCACGGCTGTGTTCCAATAAAACTTTATTTATTTATTTATTTTACTTATTTATTTATCTTTTTGGCTGCATTGGGTCTTTGCTGCTGCATGCGGGCTTTATCTAGTTGTGGCGAGCAGGGGCTACTCTTCGTTGCGGTGCGCGGGCTTCCATAGTTGTGGCATGCAGGCTCAGCAATTATGGCTTGCGGGCTCTAGAGCGCAGGCTCAGTAGTTGTGGCACACGGGCTTAGTTGCTCTGCGGCACATGGGATCTTCCCGGACCAGGGCTCGAACCCGTGTCCCCTGCATTGGCAGGCGGATTCTTAACCACTGCACCACCAGGGAAGTCCCAATAAAACTTTATTTACAAAAATAGATGATAGGCTAGATTTGACCACAGGGTATATGTTGTTTACCAATCTCCAGTCTTTAGGCTTGGTGCTCAAAATATGGTCCACAGTCCAGCAGCCTTGGCATCACCAGGGAGCTTGTTAGAGATCTAAAATCTCAGGCCCCACCCCAGACCTGCTGCATTTTAACAAAATCCCCAGGTGTTTTGTGTGCACCCTAAAGTTTGAGAAGCACTTTGTTAGACACTGTAGTCTTGAGATGATGACAGGAATCCAATGAACCAGTGGCCAAAATCTTTAGTGAATGGGGGCTGGCTGGTATTTGATGTGGAGCGAGGGGTGTGTGGCTAGATGGCATGGGCTTCAGACAGAAGGACTCAGGGAAGGAAAGCTGCAGAGCAGTGGTCTGTCTTGGGAGAACACTGGCCCACTTCCCACCATGTGGGTCAGGAATGGGAGCAGCCACCCAGCCCAGTGCCTCTTTTGAAGCTAGGTCTCTAATTGCTCACTTTCTTCAGGTAGGAGGAGTTTATTCTTATGACTGTAGCTTTGGCCATGTGCCCAACGTGGAACTGATGAAGTTCATCGCAATGGCAACATTTGGCTCCTACCTGTCCACTTGTCCTGAGCCCGAGCCAGGCAGCCTGGGTCTGACTGTCTACCACCGGGCGTTTCTCCTCTACTCCTTCCTGCGCAGTGGGGAAGCCCTGAACCCTGAATATTACTGCGGTGAGTGGCAGACTGGGGCAGGTGTGGGAACGGGGGGATATAATGTGGACCTAGAGATGATGCAGGAATCCATCTGGGGCTTGGGTCCCTGGGGCACTAGCAGTATAACTGGGGTTGGCGGCTTTGGCGCAGTTCTCTCGCGACTCAGTGTAGCCTCTGTTCCTGTGCCTCTGTCAGCTAACAGATAAAACACTTTCCCCTTCCCCGTCCTCACTGGTCTTCTAGGCTCTCAGCACCGCCTGTTTAATGAGCACCTGGTCTCCGCAAGCAGCAACCCTGCCTTGGCCCTGCGCCGGAAGAAGCACACTGAGAAGGAGGTGCCGGCTGACTTGGTCAGCACCGTGTCTGTGCGGCTTCGAGAGGGTTACAGTGTCCGAGAGGTGACACTGGCCAAAGGTAAGGGTTTAGGCCCTGCTGTATCCCACAAGTCTGAACAGAGCAGAAGACACGCATGTACCGTGCATGAGAGGGTGTCTCAGTGACAGATTCTGCCTGTCATTTGAGACAAGTGGGTTCTGAGTTGCCTTCAGGGCTTAGTTCTCTTAGCTTCCCAATTCCATCTCCTTTTGCCCCAGCTGAGTCAGCTGAGGATAGTGTGGTGTCCTGAACTTAGCTTTGTTTTCAGATTACTCCTACAAACTACAGTTTGTGTCAGTTGGCGGGCTCTGGGCCTGCATTCTGTGGAACCACGCTTGGAACCTTTGGCCAGGCTAGAGTTCCATGGGGTAGGTGGGGTTTCGGATAGGACTCAGTCCCATGCCCTCCTGCCCTAACCAGCTCTCCTGCTTCCCCTGAAGGAGGGTCCCAGCTGGAGGTGAAGCTGGTGTTGCTGTGGAAACACAACATGCGCATCGAGTACGTGGCTATGGCACCCTGGCCCCTGGAGCCTGAGGGCCCTCGAGGCACCCGGGTGGAAGTGACAATGGAAGGTGGCTATGACATCCTGCATGATGTGTCCTGTGCACTAAGGCAACCCATTCGCTCGCTGTATCGGACCCACGTTATCCGGCGGTTCTGGAACACGCTGCAGAGGTGAGTGAGGTCACCGCTCAGTGAGGGGTGCCCCATTTGTTGTGTGGAGGGACAGATGTGTGAAACTGGGGGCTAGAGAGGGTCACCCCGAGCATTAGGCTTGTGTCCAGGGCCCCCTGTGCCGCTGCAGCTCCCCTCCTCTGACTCACCAGAGTCCGGTGAGGCTCAGGGTTGGCACTTGTTCTGCAGCATTAATCAGACGGACCAGATGCTAGCCCACCTTCAGTCCTTCTCCTCAGTCCCGGAGCATTTCACGCTTCCCGACAGCACCAAGAGCGGAGTGCCTCTCTTCTACATCCCGCCCGGCTCCACCACCCCGGTGAGGGGCCCCAACGCTCACTCTCCCCATCTTGTGCCCACCCAGACTTGGATTGGCACTGCATCTAGAGCCCAGAACCACGTTCGTTTTCCTCGCCTCTCAAATCTGAGGCCCCCAAACCAGGACCCTGAGCTTTCGCCTTGAGAGCCCCCTCCCTCTTTCCACGCCCCTGGGGGAAGGAAGGGTCTATAGAGAGAGGCTGTGGTGTGTCAGAGGTAAAGACTTGCAGAATGTCTAGATGGTTTTCTCCCAGCCGACTGCGAGCCCCCTTGCCCGTCTCCATGTGGCATACTCTGGCCTCCCCCAGCACCTTCAGCCAACCACCATGAACTGTGCACTTCCTGAAGACCATGGCTCCCTTTTTTCTGTGCTTTCTCCGCACTCAGCCCCGGCTGTCAGCCTTGCACTGACAAGCAGGGGGCTTATGCTAGCAAATAATGGCCTCATCCTGGGGTCCTGCCATCACTCAGTGATGGAAGTTCCATCCTTTGCCTGGATTCAGCTTTAAAGGGCTACACAGCCTGTCCCTGGGCTCGTTCATCCTAATCCAGCCTTCGTATTGGAGGCCATTTTTGCCTCTGTCCCAGGCTGGGCCATGGGTCCCTTTAGCCTTACATCAGTGCCACCTCTGACCTCCTGAGCCGCATGGCTCTGTTTGCTGCGTGGAGGTTATTCATGAACGCTCCTACAGGGCTGTCCTTCCTGTCCCCAGGTGCTCTCCCTTCAGCACAGTGGTTCCGACTCCTCCCACGCCCAGTTCGCTGCCTACTGGAAGCCAGTGCTGTCCATGGATGCTAACTCATGGCAGCGTTGGCTGCACATGCATCGCCTGGTGCTAATCCTGGAACATGACACGTGGGTATCCGCCATAGCTGGGCCATCGTTGGGGTGGAGGGGCTGGGGTGAGGGGACAGGGAGTGGTGGAGAAGGGAAGCAGCAGATGAGCCCATACCGACCTTGGCCAAGAAAACTCGGAGCCGTCCTAGCCCTCCTGCTCATGAGCCTTCAGATCCTCAGACAGGACCTAGCAGAGAGAGGTAGCAGTCTGTGCTTCTGCCCCATGACTGGGGCTGGGGGGGCTGCCCTCTCTCCACACCCTCTTCCCAGGCCAATCCCCAAGCACCTGCACACCCCGGGCAGCAATGGCCGCTACAGCACCGTCCAGTGCAGGATCTCACACTCCTCGCTGACCTCCCTGCTCCGTGACTGGAGCAGCTTCGTGCTAGTCGAGGGCTATTCCTATGTGAAGCTGCTCTCCAGGTGGGCAAAGTGATGTCCCCTCACTCCTCCCCCCTCCCTCTTCCCACATCTCTTCCTCTCACCCCAAACCCTCTCCCTCCTACCTCCTAAACCCATCTTCTCCCAGCCAAGGGCTGCTCACGGACTCCCTCCCGTTTCTCCCCAGTGCCCCAGACCAGCCCCCCTCCTCCTTCTACATGGTCCGCATCATTTCCAAGGCCCCGTGCATGGTGCTCCGCCTGGGTTTCCCCATCGGCACACCAGCACAGGCTCGGCACAAGGTGAGCTGCTCCCCGACTCACTCCCAGACCAAGGAGCCCTGGAATGTTGACTAGCTCTTTCTCCCCAGACTCCCCAGGGCCAGGGCCAGTAGAGGGAGGAGCCCCCAGACCAAGTAAGGCTTGGGGTACAAGGCTTTCTCACCTTGTCTGTGGGCCCCTTCTCCACATCTGTAAGAGACAGGAGTAGGAGGATCCGATCACATTTTTCCCTCAGATCGTGTCGGACTTGCGGGAAGAAATCCTGCGCCTACGTTTCCCCCACCGAGTGCAAAGCAAGGAGCCAACACCCAAGGTGAAACGAAAAGGGCTGGGGGGCGCCGGTGGGAGCAACTCTCCCTCCAAGTCACCCCCCCTGCTGGGGCCACAGCAGGCCCTGTCTGATCGGCCCTGCCTTGTGGTCCTGCATAAGCCACTGGACAAGCTGCTCATCAGGTTGGTAAAGAGAGTGGGGACAGGGCCAGGAGCACGTGGGGGGCTGCGGCTAAGCTGGGTATGAGTAGAGATAAACAGAATTGCCCCCGTTGCTCAGGTATGAGAAGCTACCGCTGGACTACCGGGCACCCTTCTTGCTGACACTGGAGCCACCAGGGCCACTGCCCTTGGTGTCGGGCCGCTCGGCCTCTTCTAGCCTAGCGTCGCTATCCCGCTACCTCTACCATCAGCGATGGCTCTGGAGCATCCCATCAGGACTGGCCCCCGCTCTGCCGCTCAGCGCCATTGCCCATCTCCTCTCCATCCTCACTGAGTACGTCACCAAGCCTGCTGGGCAACTTGGGGCAGAGTCTAGTATAGACTCTGGGTTTGGAAGCTGGCAGAAAGTCTAAGCCAGATACTGCCCCGTCTCAGCCCCAGTTTCTGCTGTGGCCGCTGCTATGCAGAGGATCCAGCACAGAGCAGTGTGGGCTGCTGCCCTCCCCACCACGACTCCCCCGACTCAGTTTATTTTGGCCTCTGGCCCTAACTGGACCTGCCACCCCTGAGGGACCAGTCGTTTGGGCAGGGCCACCAGCAGACAAGTCTGCCTGGATGGCTGCTGGAAAGTGGGTATGTAAGTGGCGTGGGAAGCAGGGGCTGTACACTGAGTGTCTCTCCCCATCTCATCCTGTCCCCGCCCCCACTCTTGTGGGGCTTCAGAGTCCGGCTCTCGGAAGGGTTCCACTTTGCCTGCAGTGGGGAAGGAATCATCAACATGGTCCTGGAGCTGCCAATTCAGGTATGTGCTGTCCCTCACGACCCCTCCCACCAAGGTCCATCATCATCCCAGGGATACTCGCCTCTGAGCTGGGTTGGGACTGCTGGAAACGCTGCCTCACAGGGACCCTGTGGCCAGAGGACCCAAGGCCTGAGGCCAGTCCCAGGACAGTGTGGCAAGGGGACTAAAGTGCTGAGGGTCAGAGCTGGGCCAGGCCAGATCTCTGCCTGGGCTGAGGCAGGGCCAAGCTCTCCCATCCTGTCCCAGAATGAGCCCCCGGGGCAGGCTGCAGTCGAAGAGAGGCACACGTGCGTCGTCCAGTACATCCTCTTCCCCCCGCACTCTACCTCCACCAAGGACAGGTGAGGCCCAGCCCCTCTCTGAGCCGCCTTGCTCCACATCCCCCCTTCTTCCTACTGTCCCCTGAAGTTCTGTCTCCCAATGCTGAGAGTTAGGGTGGGAGATACTGTCTCCAGATGCTTTACTGGGCAGACGCAGGTCTGGAAAGACCATGTGTAAATTGTGGCTGTCCCGTGTGCCCTGGCCTTCCCACCCTCCGTGGACCAACTCCCAACCAGGTGGTGGTGGGTTGGACTCTCCTTTCTTCCAGGCTCAGAGCCCTTTCTCCTTTAGCTTCTCAACAGATGATGACAATGATGTGGAGGTGGAGGCCCTGGAGGGAGACTCGGAGCTCAACCTGGTCACCGAGGTGTGGGTGGAGCCGCAGTATGGACGAGTGGGACCTGGCCCTGAGAGCTGGAGGCACCTCCAGGACTTGGCGTACTCTGAGATCCCTCGAGCTGTGAGTGGCCTCAGGAGTACCCCACCACTTACCAGGTTGGGTGCATCCCCTTGGGAGCAGCACAGCTTGGTGGCTTCCTGGTCCCCCTGAATCTCCGTGTTCTGAATGTCCGTGACTGTGAGGGCTTCCTTGAGAGCTGGAGGCTGGGGTTTTCTTGGCCAGGAGGGGCTGACCCCTGCCCTCTGCTATTCCTCCTCTAGCTCCACCCTCGGGATGCTGCCTGCATAGGCTCCATGCTGAGCTTTGAGTACTTGATACAGCTGTGCCAGAGCAAGGAGTGGAGTCCCCTGCCCCCGGAGCCGAGGGTCTCTGACGGTCAGTGGGGAGGGGGCCCCTGGGGAGGAGCAGGGGAGAAGGCAGCCACAGACAGGGACTGTGGGCCTCACTGCGCTCTTGTCTTCCTTCCCTCCCTCCCAGGCTTGGACCAGGGAGGAGACGCCTGTGTCCACGAGATCCCTTTCCGTTTTGACCTAATGGGACTGTTGCCGCAGTGCCAGCAGATCCAGATGTTCTTCCTTCTGCTTTCCAGAGGTGGGTGAACCTTGTACCTAGAGCGCCAGCCAGCCAGGGAGTGTTAGAACACAGAGGGCAGATGAGTCTGCGTATGAGCGGAAGAGTGAGGGGGCAGGAGGGGGCTGGGAGGCTGCAGGAGGGGCCGGGCTGTTTGGGGCTGAGCCGGGGGCGCCGGGCAGCAGGAGGCCTTTGGTGCTGAGCAGAGTGTGTGTCGGGCAGAGCCAGAGGGCGTCCCTCTCGCCGAGGGGCCCTGTCCCGCCAACGACATGGTGCTGTGCCTGCTGCACAGCTGCCTGGGGCAGGAGCTGAGTGACCGGGAGATCCCGCTGTCCGCCGCCGACCAGGCCGCCTTCCCGCGTGAGGTGCTGCGGAGGAGCTGCCACAGTCCACGTGAGCCCCCGCCTCATTCCCAGCACCGGACTTCGGCCCAGCCGCTTTCCCCCACCCCACAGGGTGGCTTCTGTCTGGGTCTTGACCTCCCCTTCCCTTCACCTCAGAGCCCTGCCTCTCTTGCTGGCCCTGCTCTCTCCCACCCCCCTCTACCCCCATTGTAGGTCCAGAGGGGCCACCGCTGGGGGACTGTGGGATCCTGAAGGATGAAGCAGGCAGCAGCACCCAGGCCAGCGGAGACTCAGTTCTTCCCACCCGGGTCAGCACTGGTGCATCCCCTTGAGCCCTTTGTCATAGTGACCTCCTGCCGTCCCCACATATTCACACCCCAGCTTTCCATCACTGGGGATACTAAGTGTCCCCCTCCACTGACAGGATGCCATCGTTCCCCTCGGTCCCTGATCTTGCAAGCTATCCCTGAGGATGGACTCTCGGGTGGAGGAAGCGAGCGGGCATTGGATGGCCCCTTACAGAGGGCTCCAAGTTTGTTTCTCTCTTACAGAGTCTAGGCCCTTCTGAAACTCTCGGGCCTGTCAACTCTGCCCAGCCCGCTCAGTGGCGCTGCTATGCAAGGCTTGTGACCCCCCAGCATGTGTTTCTGACTTTCCTCCCTGCGACCTTCTCAGGTACCAACCGCTGACCTCTCTCACTTACCCCCTCAGATACAAGCCCTGGAGCTCCCTCACCAGTCCAGCAGGCGGCTCTGAGTTATGTCTTGCTTTTCCTCTTCAGATGTCCAGCATCTGGCTGCCTATGGCCTGGAGGGACCCTCTCAAGAGGAAACAAAGTCTAAGTTCGAGGACTGGAGTGGGGCTCCCAGCCTGAAAGATCTGGGAGGAACTGGGGTCAGGGCAACAAAGTCCCAGGTCCCCATCCTCAGTGTCACCCCAGCCAGCGGTAAGGCTGCTGACTCTTAAGTCAGTTAAGCAGCAGCGGGAATGGGAACAGATAAGAGGGCTCAAAGCCATGTGCCACCTCTTGCCCACAGACAGTGCCCAGAATCCAGGAGAGCTGAGCCCACCCTTCCATCGGGACTTACCAGCTTACACTGGGCGCCAGGCTTCACAGACAGAGGGTGCAGACGGGCCCCGGACCCGGTGTCCTGTCTATATCTATAGCTGTTCGCTGGAAGCGCTGAGGGAGCAGATGGTGGGTGTGCAGCCCCCTCAGGCACCCCGAGACCTCGTCTTCCGGTGAGTGCCCTCAGTGTTGACCTAGGTCCTCTCCCGACCCCCAGCCAACCGTGGCCCCCAGCTGTGGCTCAGATACATACTCGGGTACGGACAGACAGGTTGATGGTCAGTGGCAGGAACTCAGCTTCTGAGCCATGTCCTGCCCGTTTCGTGCTGGACTTCCTCAGCACATCAGTTGAGCTTGCTGGGCCGTGGATACATTTGGTAGGGACCTAGGGATGGTCCACTGGAAGGTTGAGGATGGTGAGTCTGAGGTGTCACCAGGGGAGCTGGCCAAGCCGTCTCTGTCCTCCTGTTTCTAGGACTCAGCTCCTCGATCAGCCTTCCCTCTCCTCAGCCTGGATGGAGCCCAGGCACAAGGAGGCAGCTACGCACTGTGCCTTGCTGCAGGAGCATGCACAGCGATGCTACGTCCGTGGTGAGTGTGACGCCGTAGCAGGGAGGAGCCCCCTTTGCAGGATTACAGGCATAGGGACTGGAGAGGCCCTTGCAGAGCTTGACCCTCGTGGCCCCTTCCACTTCCACCAGGGCTGTTCCGGAGCTTGCAGCAAGCACAGAGCGTGACCTCGCAGGACATGCTGATAGCAGTGGATGCCTGTGAGGAGCTACTACAGGAAGTAGACATCACCCCTTTTCTGCTCGCACTGTGTGGCCACACTCGGGGTTTGCCTCATGCACCCCCAAGCCCTGGTCCTCTCAGCCCTGGGCCCTTCAGCAGCAGTGTGGAGGAGGGCCCCGAGCCTCGGGAACGAGCTGTCTTGGCTTCTGAGTCCAGGTTGGGATGGTCCTTGAATGATGTATAAGGGGGCACACAGACAAAGTCCCTATAAGCAGGGGCCTTCTGACCTGGGGGAGTGGCTGTGCACGGTAGTCCCCAGCCGTGCTTTGTCCTGGCTTCCCACTCCTCCTGCCCAGGCTTCTTTCTCCCATTTGGCACCCACGGCGGTCTTCCTCTCCTACTCTCCTTGTTCTCCTGGTTCTCCTGTTCTGGTGTGGAGTGTTGAGCTAGATTAGGGGTGGGGAGTTGTCAGTGGCCATCAGTGAAAGTAGAAGTTTGTTCTGAGGACATTCACATAATAGTAATAGTCCCCCAAACTGTGAGTTTCGTAGAGGCAAAAACTGTTGAAGGGAGGGAGAGAGGCATGCAGACAGACGGCTACGTGTCTGGTGTCTATAGTGGATCAGCACTGGGGAAACAGAAGGAGCGGAAGGATGAGTACACTGATGATGCCCAGATCAGAAGCCCAGCCCAGTTCTCTCTCCAGAGGTCTAGATCCCACACCTTTCATGCCTCCTAAACGAGTGCACTTTCTTCCCACCAACCCTTGCTTCTCCGCCTGTGTCCCTCCTCCACGGTGAAAGATCTCTCCCTCCACCCACTGGTCCAATCAGAAAACTGGGAGTCAGCCTTACTCATTCCTCTGTTTCACAGAAATGTCCAGCCACTAAGAAATGTGGAGGTTAGAGCCAAGACGGGTGGGTTGGTTCTGGCCTCTTCCCGCCCATGTCGTGTGCTCATAAGCACCCTTCCTAGAGGCAAAGACAGACAGGTGTGTGCTGCTCCCACTCGGGAAGCAGGCTCATTTAGGCCTTGATGGTTCCTAACACTTCACTGTCCCCCACCCCTCCCTGACCACTCAGCATAGAGACCGAGGACCTAAGCGAGCCTGAGTTTCAGAGCACCCGTGTCCCTGGCCATCCAGACCCTGGCCTGGAGATATCTCTGACAGACATCTGCCAGCTCAGAGGAGAGGCACATGATGCCCTTCATAGCCTCATCCAGGTGAGGGTAGAGAGGGCAGAGTCCTGCCTGCACAGGGGGGCAGTGGTCTCTCCTGGGTTGGGGGTGTATAGGTGTCTGTTCTAGGGTGGGAGCAGTGTCCTGCCGAGCAGTGACTGACATCGTAGCCTCCTTCTAACCCCCAAACAGGAGAAGTTCCTGGAGATCAGCGGTCTCTACTTCCGCACAGTGCCCTCCAATCCCCACTACTTCTTCTATTGCCCTCCATCCAGCAGGCGTGAGGTGAGTGGCTTTCTCCCTGACCTCCCTCATGGCCGCAACCTGTAGCCCCAGAGGCCCCGCTTGACCCACCCGGATCCTCTTAACTCGGTTCCCTGAGGCCCTGCCTTGGATCATACCGTCTCTTTCTTTTGCCCAGGATGAGGGCCCCCGGGACGCAGGAGACAGAAAAGTCAGTGACTTGGAGTTTTCAGAGGCTGAGCTCATGGGAGAAGAAGGTATATAGGCAAGCAGGTAGAGGTGGAAAGGCTGCTTCAAGCCAGGATTCGGGGGCCTTTGCTGCCAACCTATCCTGTTGACCACATGACGTGTATCTCTAGGAGACACATCTGCCTGCTGTGTGGTCACCGAGAGTGACCCAGAGCTGGAGGTGGAATACCTCGAGAGCCGTGAACCAGACCTGGGGTCTGCTGGGCTGGACTCCGCCTCATTGTCAGACGCAGATACGGTGAACCCCGATGAAGACTCCTTCAGCATCCTGGGGGGCGACTCACCCACGGGTCCCGAGAGCCTGGCACATGACCTGCCACCACTCTTCCTGCACCTCACATGCTCCGTGCGGCTACGTGGCCAGCACAGCTCAGTACCCGTGTGCAGCCTGCCCACCTGCCTGGGTGAGTTTGGGGTGCCTAGGGGAGGACCACTGGTCCGATGCAGCCTGTCTGCCTTCCTGGGGGTCAGGGAGAACCTACGGGTGTAACTCTTTAGCCCTGGAGACTCGGAAGCTGTGTTCATCCCAGGGCTGCAGTAACCCCTGACTTCCCCCCTTTCCCAGGCCAGGTGCTTTCTAGTCTGGAAGGCCCCCCCATTGGAGGCCGAGTTCCTCTACGGGACCTCAGTGTCACTCTGGACGTCTTTGTGCTGACCTTGCCCCTGGAAGTGGAGCTCCCCCCGACCTCAGACCCTCAACACCACCGGTGGGACAGCAAGTTTGGTGGGGGGTATCTGGGGTCTTGTTGGAGTAGGGGGACCATTAAGGAATCTGTGGGCACCTGGGGACTAAGGGTACCTTAAGGATTCCAAGAAAGGAATGCTGAGGAGGCCCTAGGAGGGTAATAGCTGCTGACCTTTGACCTTTGCTCCTACCCTGTTTCAGGTCAACGTCTGAGAGCAGTACGTCCTTCCCACGATCCCCAGGACAACCATCCGATGATGGCCTGGGGCCCCCACTGCCACCTCCAGGAGAAGACAGGTAGTTCCTTATGCTCCCTCTCTGAGTTCCTTGTTCCCTGTTGGTTTTGTTTTCTGGAAACCAATATCTAAACCTTTCTTCCAACTAGGCACCCAGGACTATCTAATTTGGCCACACCCCACAGGCTGGCTATTGAGACCACCATGAGTGAGGTGAGGGCCTTCCCTCCCCCAACCTAAATGACAGCCCCTCAACACTGTAACTGATACCCTTTCCATCAGATGGTGAGGTAAGGCACCCTGTTTGTGCTGGGGTCCAAGTGAGACCTCTCTCAGTCTGTGAGGTGGAGTATCTTCCAGTATCTTCTAATCTAAGAGTGCAGTGATGTCCCAATCAGCATGGGAGGTGCCCTTCACCACTTCCTGGATTGCTCTCCACCTGTAGATCCGCTGGTTGCTGGAGGATGAGATGGTGGGGGCACTCCGAAGAGGGGGCCTCCCCCAGAGCCCTGCCCTGCACCGTGCAGCTGCCCACATCCATAGCTCTCTTGGACGCTCCACCTGCCTTCGCCAAACTCTGCCACTGAGCTTTGTGTTCGGGCCAGAGCGTTCCCTCACACAATTCAAGGAGGTATGCTGCCCTCAGAATGCTCCCTGGTCACCTGGGGGCCCGTCCATCCCTGGACTCCACATACAGAACCGGAAGGCCCTCTCTTGGTTTGAGTTCACCTCTTCACCTATTGTTTGACCTTTACCCCATGCCTGGCAGCCCAGCTCAGTGGGAAGAGACCCAGCTCAACGTTGCCACTGGGCCTGTTGAACCTTAGGCAAGACACTGAGCCTTTTTGTAACTCAGCAGTAGGGACGCTAGTGTCTGTTTCACCAGGTAGTTGTGAGGGTCTGATGAGGAAGTGTGGGGTGCCATGATCAGGGAGGGCTGTCCTGCTTAACCTCTGCCCTTGGCTCCTGCTCCCCAGGAGTTCCGCCGCCTCCACCTCCCTGGGCATGTTCTTCTTGAGGACGCTGACAGTGGCTTCTTCTTTGTGGCAGTTGGCCAGGAGCCAGGTGGGTCCCATGGGGAGCCCCCTTCGGCGACCTGGGCTTGGCACAGCCAGGAGGACAGGGCGGAAGGCGTCGAAGGGGAGGTGAGTCTTTCCTGGGCTGACCTGGGAACGGAGCAGGTGGTGGTGGAAGTGTGGGGCCTGTACTCCGTCCTGACCTCCTGCCTCTCAGGCCCTGACAGCCAGCCCCCAAGCCCCTGGCTCTCCAGAGGATTCTGAGGGACCCCTGCTCATCAGTCTGCCCAGCCCGCCCCAGCAAGGTAAGAGAGGACTTGCACCTCCCTGGCCCTGCTTCCACGTTCAGAGGGCATCCTCAGCAGGATTGAGAGAGGCTCCAGGCATTTCCCTTCTCTTCTCAGGGAGCCAGCCTGGGCCCAGCCGGGGACTCAGACTCATGTCCAGTCAGGGCAGTGTGGACTCAGACCACCTAGGTAAGCTCTGGCAGGACACAGAAGACTAAGCTGATGGGAAGTGGACTCAGGGCTGCACAGTGAAACGTCTGGGCAGGGCCATCAGATGGGATTAACCTGGAGGGGCCCACTGAGCTGATATACTTGGGGCTCAGATGAGCCTAAGGATGGGGTTGAACTTCAGCACGTTTGACACAGGTTACGACGGTGGCAGCAGTGGCTCAGACAGTGAGGGTCCCAGTGAGACCCCAGGGGAGAAGGCCCCCTTCACGCTGCGGACCCCGCCTGGCCCGGCACCTCCACAGCCTTCGCTTGCGGGCCTCCCTGGGCCCTGCCTGCCTGACTTCTGGCTCATCGTCCGGGTGCTGCAGGACCGTGTGGAAGTGTATGCACACGCGCGGTAAGGAGCAGCAGGGTCCTACACCCGACTCTGATGTTTGCTTCTTCTCCCTGGTCCCACGTCACCCCTCTTCAGTGTCGTTAGAAGGCTAGACTTGGAACTGAGGGTTTGGGTAGGGGTCTGACTTGTATTCTAAGGCTGGGAGCTCCTGACCACTTCCCACAGATTGTAGCAAAGCACATCACTCTACTTTCCTAATGGAGTTGAAAAGCTGATGAGGATTTTGGTTCCTAGCCGAGCATTAAGAGCATCTGTAGTTCACAGCAGCTTCAGGAGCTGTAGATATATAAAAATAAGGAATAATAGATAATATTTAACAAGTACTTGCTATGCGGCAGGCACTGTTCTAAGTTTTTTACATGGATCAATTCATTAAATCTGTAACAGCCCTATGAGGTATTACTATCCTCGTGGTCTGAATGAAGAAACTCCAGCACAGATAAGTTAAACACTTGCCCAAGGTCTCAGTTCATAAGCGGCAGCGCCAGGATCCATACCTAGGTATCTGGTTCAGTACTGCTCTAGTCACAGTGTTGAGAGGGGTGGGGGTGTTGAGAGAAGGGAGGACCCACCATTCTGAGGAAGAAGATCTGAGGGTAGAGAAGGTGAGCTGCATGATGGAAGCCTCAGTATGGCAGCTGGTGAGGCAAGCATGGAACCCAGGCTTCCAGAACTGCTATCGAGAATTCCATCTTTCCCAGTTCCCATCTTGTTTACTTGCCCTTGTCCAGTCCTCCTTCTTCTTCATGGTTCCTCTTGGCGGCAACGCCCATGACACCCTCCCCCCACTCCCTTCCCACTGCAATTCTGTGTCTGATCCATCCTTCCCAGGAGCCTGATTCGGGAGGATGGGGGGCCAGGCACCGAGTGTCGCCACCTGCAGCAGCTCCTGGTGAGACGAGTTGGGGAGATCTGCAGGGAGGTCAACCAGGTAAGAGGCAGCCGGGGGCAGGGCTTTCCAGGCATGGGCCACAGCCCAGATGAGGAAGGGGTTTCCAGGAACTTGACCTTCAGAGGCCGTTGATCCATCTTGGATGTTTTCTTTGACCCTTAGTTACTGGGATGCTGTTACTCCCCAGGCTCCCTACAAACTGGGGAGCTCTCCCTAACCCACCCCCAGAGTGGGTTACTCTCCCGTCCCCTCCCAGTGACTGTGAGATGCTCCCTCTCATTGCACTGTGCTACCATGTGGGACATGATAGTGAACAAGACAGAGGGAAACCCTGACTCTCTGGAGCTTACGTCAAGTGGAGGAGATAGACATGGAACAACTAAAACACACTAACTGCTTCTGCTACAATTGTGAAGGCTTCTACAGAGGAAAAGCAGAGACTGGTGTGAGAGCATATAACAGGGATCTGACCACCTGCAGTGTCAGGGAAAGCTGGGAAGAAGAGATTTTTTTAAGATGGTGAGCAGATTCTGGCAAAGAGGAGGGACAGATGTTCCTAACTGGGCTTCAGTGCTCAGAGCCCGGAGCCCAGTGACTGTCAGACGTCATCACTGAGCTCCCAGTGGTTACAGGTGCTCTTTTTGACTTCCTACCTCCAGTGATAATGGGCGTTCTCTCCAGCCTTGGATCACCCCTCACCACCCCCACCATTGTATGGGGGAATATTTCCGTTCCCTGAGACCTTGCTCCTTCTTCTCCCAGCGGCTGCTTCTTCAGGACCTTCATGACAGTCACGTGTGTAACTCTCTTCTGGTGGCTGAGAGTGAAGAAGATCTATGGCGCAGCGAGACCCCCTTCCACTCCCGTCAGCGGGCACCACTGCCCAGTGATGGTGAGTCCTGCCCAGTGATGGTGGGTCCCACCCAGGAGCCTCCCTCCCCAGGGGATGCTGCTGCCCTTGCCTTTATCGAAGACTCTGTTGAGAAGCTGCGGGTAGAGTCACCATTAACTGGCCATCGGTGCCAGGTAATACAGGCAGGGCAAGGAGGAGAGGACAGAAAAAGATCAGCAGGTTTGGCTGTTGCGAGTTCATCAGTGACTTTAGTGAAAATGCTTTCAATGGAGAGACGGGAGTAGAAACCAGAGGAAATGGAGACATGAAAGGATGTTCGGGAAGAGGAGCTGGGACTAATTGGTCTTTCAAGTAGCCTGGCAGTGGAGGAGGAGACAAAGTAGATCCGGCAGAAACTAAAGCAAGGTGGGAGGCAAGGCAGGAAGTTAAAGTAAGGTAGAAACTTGAGCACCCTTATGTTCCATGGGAAAGAGCCAGCAGAGGGGGAGAAATACAGGAGAGAAGGTACACGGAAGAGGCCCCTGCTGTGACCTGTCTTCCTAAATGCACGCCTCTGCCTGGCCCTACCTTGTTTTCCAAAATGACCGTCTTTCCCCTGCAGGGTAATAGACAGGGCCGAAGAAGGGGGCAGGGGCATCCTGGACAAGTGGGGCCAGCTCACAGGGGAGAAAAACAGAGGGGTGGAGCCTGAGGGCCAGTAGAAGGATTTGCCTTCTGATTGGCTGTCCCTCCAGGCAAGCAGGCAGGCAGGCACAGAACCCTTCGGGGTTTCTGAGATTTCTAGTCGTGGTTAGGAAACGTGATAATCTACTCGAGATGGTAATTGAAGTCTCCCCAATTCTGCTCCCTTCTCTTACTCCTCATGACCTCTCACCCCAACTCACAGAGGAAAGCCGGATCATGCCATTCCTTTGCCATTGTCTCTCTGTTATAAAAGTCAGATCACTCCTTATCTTTAACATTCTCAGCAAGTCTGTGGATGAACGTTCCTAACAGCTCCGGGAGAGTACATCTCTCAGCTCATCCTGGAATGTATTCCATATCAAAGCAGAATCCCCATAATTGATGGACTTCCCAGGGTTTTGAAGCATCTTCTGCAAATCGAGTATGAGCTGCGACAGCCAAGCAATTTTACTTCACAATGGCTCCCAGCAGCCCAGGATGTAAGATCAGTCAGAATCCAGACCCAGCCCTTCCTCATTTTAGTCTCTCCATATGGTTTTGCTGAAACCCTTAGCAACCAGCATTCCATTCCAGACTCTGCAGCCTCCCAGGTGTCCTGTATGCTGCTCACATCTGACAGCAGCTTCTCTGGGAAACCAAATTGCCACCTTGACCTACCAGAAGGTTCCTCATCGACCTGGAAGCCTAAAAAGGGTGGATTGAGGCCATGGGCTATGGCCATGGGCTCTCGCGTAGAGCCACACACACTGCCCTTTGGGTTCTCTGGGATAGCTATCCTCCAAAGCATAGGACGTAGTTTTCCCCCACTTTGCTGCACGTGTGTGTAAGCAGTCATGCCCTTTTTGTTGGGGTTATTGTTGCAACTCCCAATGAGTACACAAGTGGGGTGTATGTTGTGTACCCCGTATATGTTTATGTATGTGTATATGTATACGTATATGTATATGTTTTGACAGGCTCAGAGTGTCTTGGCATTATCTTCATGATTTTCTCATGCTTTGCCTTGCCTGACACCTTTTCTTAGCTCCTTCTCCACATCTCCCTGACATAGTTCTGAAAACCTTTGTGCTGTGACTTATCTTCCTAAAAGCATGGTCCTATCTTATTACCCAAAATGACCATCTATCCCCCCTGCAGAGTAATAGGCCCGAGGAGTAGGGGGAGTGAGGACAGGTAGGCCGGTTCACAGGTGAGAAGTCTCTGAGGGCAGAGGGCTGTGTCCCATTTCTGATCCACTGTCTCCCTTCCCCCAGATTACACTGCTGATGAGAGCTGTGGACCCCGAGGATACCTAGCAGCCACCATGCAGTTTGTCCCTGGCCATTTCTCCTGTGACGTTGTGTGGGGAACCGTGATTCGAGTCCACTCACGCCTCAAAATGGGGCCCAGCATGGGGGTCTCTCGGGGTATGTGGTTGACATGAGAGGGCAGGTAGAGTTCAGGGGGGTCGAGGTGGGGGCAGATCTGGAGAAGGGAGTTTCCTGAACCCATGTTCCTCCCACAGCCATCCAGGCCCTGCGCTCTGTGCTCAATGCCTTCTCCGTGGTGAACCGGAAGAATATGTTTGTTTATCAGGAGCGAGCAACGAAGGCTGTGTACTATCTGCGGTACGTGGGCCCTGAGAAGATGGGCTACAGCGTGGGTTAAGGTTGGCACAGGAGGAGCTATGTCCAAAGCCCTTGCCACTCTTTCCCAGGCTCCTGGAGACGTCCTGCAGTGAGCGGCCATGGGACGGCGATGCCCTGCCCCCGTCCCTAGCTCTGTCCCGAAGCCAGGAGCCCATCTGCTCTGAGGAAGCCTCGGCATGTATCCCCCCACTCCCTGATGACCCCGTGCTCCCTCCTACTTTGCTCCCTGGAGCCGGGCCCTGACCAGAGTTTCCCTGCAGGGCCCTCGTTCCCCCCTGGACATGGCCTCCAGCCGAGGTTCAGATGCTGCTCGTCCTGTGGGCCAAGTGGACAGACATATCCAGCTGCTGGTGCATGGCGTAGGGCAGGCAGGTGAGGGCCATGAGGAGGGGTAGGGGAGTGACCAGATAAGGTTCCAAAGTCCTCTGGGACTTCTTCTTATGCCAGCTCATGCTGTGCTCTGGGCTTCTCTCGAGCAGGAGCTGGGTGGGAAAGGACAGGCTCCTGGGATGTTTAGGGATAGGACCTGTCGCTGACTGAAATGCAGCTTAGGGAAGAGGAGCTGTAAAAGTTGACACCCAGGTGTCTGTCCTGGGTGACTGTGTGGAGAGATGGTGGTACCACTGGCCGGGTACTGGGGCAGGTTTGGGGTGAAGATGATGGGTTCGGTTGGGATACGTTGAGCCTGAGGCATCCAGTAGGCAACTGGCTCATTTAATTTATTTATGGCTCAAAAGTGTGCACTAGTCTTGGGCTAAGACTGCGACGTATGAGGTAGTTGCTATTATTATCCCCATTGTATTGAGGGGGGCACCGAGGCTTTGAGAGGTTAGACTCACTTGTCCACGGTCACATAACGAGTAGCTTGGCAGAACCAGAACCAGAACCTGGTGCTGGCCGCCTCTGGTGCATGGGAGCCTGTTTGAGTCTGGGGTTAAGGGCTGGGATGGGGGTAGCTGGATCCTCCACCCGTGTTCCCACCTTGCCACCGTGGCTGTGTCCAGGTCCCGAGATCACAGATGAGCTGGTGCGGGTTCTGCGTCGGCGCCTGGATGAGGCCACCCTGGACGTCATCACAGTCATGCTCGTTCGGAACTGCAAGCTGACGCCAGCTGACGTGGAGGTCAGCTCCCTCCCAGGCTCCCTGCGTGGCTCCCCTGCAGCCACAGGGACGGTCTCCGCGGGAACCTCTTCCTTCATCTCTGACTCCCCTTCCTTCCCTCTCTCTGCAGTTCATCCAGCCCCCAGGAAGTCTGCCCTCGGAGGTGCTGCATCTGGCGCTGCCACCCTCCTGCAGGCCCTGGCTTCCTGCCCTGGCCTGGTACCTGCGGCAGAATCTGCTCATCTTCCTGCACTCGCCCAAGTACACAGACAGCAACAGCCGGAATCACTTCCAGGTGAGACCGCACACACCTCTCCCCACCCGCGTGCACCAGGCCCTCCACCCACCACACACCCTTGCTGTGTAACTGTTTGCTACAGATGCCCCCTGCCAATGTACCTTTGCCCATGGACCTGTGTACACCCAGGCCCCCCTTCCCCGGCCTTTATTATCTACCTGTGTCTTCCTGTGCTTCTACGTGTAGCTGTCCCCCACTTCTCCTTGTGGATACCCGTTCCCTGATGGCATTTGTCCATTTGCCTGGTCTTAGTGTTCGGTGGCCGTTCTCTCCCCAGCATCCACTCCCACCACAGGGTGGCCTCCCCGACTTGGACATCTACTTGTACAACAAGCCTGGAGGACAAGGCACTGGGGGCAAAGGTACAGTGCAGGGCCTGGGCCCGTGGCACCACCAGGCATGGGAAAGCCTGTTCTGTCTCGCGGCTGAGGGCCTTTCCCAGCCTTGCAGCTGAGGGGGGTTGGGTGGGGTGGGGTGGGGCCTGGAAGTCCCAGACCTGAGCTTTCCTGTGGATTTCTACCCAGGGGTCGCCTGCATCACTCTAGCTTTTGTGGATAAGGAGGGAGCCCCCATCTCACTGGCATCATGGCCCCCCTCTTCTCCGGGGCCCCCAGACCCACTGCAGGAGGAGGAATTTGAGCAGCTGACTCAAGTCACTCGCTGCCCAGTCGTGCCGGATAATTCTTCAGGTAGGGAAGCTTGGTCAGAGGAGGGGGTGTTCATTTAATGCTGTAGAAACCAGGGACACACTCAAGTGGCCCCTATTCTCTCCTCCAGCTCCGAATGGGGCCCCACGGCTTCGACTGGATGTGTGGGAAAAGGGGAACATCAGTATCGTGCAGCTGGAGGAGAAGCTCCGAGCAGCAGCTCGCCAGGCCCTGGCTGATGCCATCATGGAGCTCCGGCTGCTGCCAGCTTCTCTATGTACAGAGGACACGTCCCCAGGTATGCAGGGTCTGGAGAACCTCACAGGTCTAGGTGCAAACGTGAGAGTCTGGGGAGACGTCACAGAGGCCCCAACTGAAATACATGTTCACAATTGTCCATCACCTTCCCTGCATCAGCAAGGTGATACGCCTTGGTAGAAATGTATGCATGCTGGTCACTCACTCAGAGAGGGGGAATATATGGTCAGGAACTCCCTTCACACAAACACACACAGCCACGCACCTTTACTTGCATATACTGCCATTCAGGAACAGGTAGAGTAAGTGGCACATCACTCTCTTACCAGTCTTGGGGCTAGATTGTCTGAAATGGGGATTGATGGTCAGTGACAGGAGTCTGTAATGTCTGGTGCCCACAGGAAGTCTCAAGAGCGGGTCGTTGGAAACCAAGAGCCCTGCAGGCCGAGCTAGCATCTTTCCCCCTGGCCCTGGCCCTGGGCCTGGCTCTGGCCCTCGTCCCGGCGAGCCTGTGACACCCCCAAGCAAAGCTGGCCGACGTAGCTTCTGGGATATGCTGGTAATGGGAGCAAGGGAGGTGGTGAAGTTGACATCTGCCTTCTTGTCTGCCTCCTGTCTCCCCTACACGCCCCTACAGGCCCTGCCCCAGATCTCCTGTTGTGTAAAACTGCCCTGTGCCTTGTATAGGAGTGTGCAGAGTGTGGCAAGTTCTCACTGATACAGAGAGAGCCTCAGCTTGTTAAGTGCTTTCACTTCCACTTTTCCTGTCGGATCCTCACAGCCTGCACGATTGCAGCAGGCCTTTCACCAGTGAGGCAGCTGAGGCTCCGGAAAGTTGAGTAGCCTGTCCAAGGCTGCTTGGCCAGCCTCCAGGGCCTGAACCCAGGCCTCCAAATCCTCCAGGCTCTTGTTACCGTTCCATGATGCCTCCGTCCTCCGCCCCATTCCCCTTCCCTTTAGCCCCTCCTCATTCACTGCATTGTTCCCAGAGTAAAACAGAATGTGGGGACTTGGGTTCCCCGAAAACAACTGATGACATTGTCCTGGATCGGCCAGAAGACACTCGGGGCCGGAGGCGTCACAAAACAGAGAGTGTTCGGACTCCTGGTGGGACTGAGCGGGCAGCAGGCCCAGAGTCTGGAGCCCAGAGACAAAGGTGTGTGTGTGTGGTCACAGGGGATGTTGGGTGTGTGTAAACACAGCCGTCTTGTATGTGGGTACAAGGCTGTTACTCCTGCTGTGTCTTCAGACGCAGGACCACACAGCTGGAGGAGGGTGAAGCGGGCACCCTGCAGCCTGTGTTTGCTCTTGTCGCTCAGCGCTGGATGGAGTTCATGGTTCAGATGGGTGAGACCCCAGCCCTTGCGTACATCCATCTCAACAGTCCCACCCTTAAGCTCCTGCCCTGGTCCCCATGCCACAGCCCCACCGTGACTTCTGTGTCCTGGATCCAGGATGTGCCTCGGTGTCCAGGAGCTCCACTCACATGGTGTCCCGGTTCCTGCTCCCATCTGTCCTGTCTGAGTTCACCACTCTGGTCACCTCAATGGCTGGAGACACCAGTGTCCGCATCTTTGAGCAGCATTTGTGAGTTTGGGGTCTCATGGAAGCTGAGGTAGGAGAGGTGGGGGCCTGGCCCAGGAGGAGATAACCAGGGAATGGGGCCATGGATGGTCTGCTTTCTGTCCGTCCCTCCCACTAGGGCTTCTGAGCCAGAGATCTTCAGTCCTTGTTCCCTTGGACAGCTGGGCCCAACTCCCCGCCCGGCAGCTGAGCGGCATCTGCTGCTTCTGGGAAGGAACTTCTCGCAGTGGAGGAGACCCACCCAGCAGGGTGAGGCCACGGCCCGGAGGAGGGTGGGCTCAGAGTGACTGACCCTGGAGCCGCTGACCCTGTGGGAGGCAGGGTGGGATCGAGGGGTATCACCCCCAGACCCTCATTTTGCCCCTCCCTGACCCCGCAGCTGCCAAAGCCGTACAGCGCTTCGAGCCAGGAGGTGACGGGAGCTTGGGGCGAAATGCTCCCCGGCAGAGGTTCTTGCTGCTGGAGGTCATGGACAAGAAGGTAGACATGGGACCAGAGGCTGGCTGGGAGGAGGGGCTCCATGATCCCACTGACGCTGAGCCCTGACTTCCAGCTGCAGCTGCTGACCTACAACTGGGCTCCAGACCTGGGGGCGGCCCTGGGCCGAGCACTGGTTCGCCTCGTGCAGTGGCAGAACGCACGCGCCCATCTCATCTTCTGCCTCCTCAGCCAGAAGCTAGGGCTGTTCCACCACTACGGCCAGTTGGACTTCCCAGTGCGTGACGAAAAGGTGCCTGCTGCTCAGGTTCCCTCCTCTCCTGAGTGGTCAGCTAAAGGAAGTAGCAGTTCGGGAACAGGAGAGGGGACAGGCTGAGGGCAGGGGCAGTGGGGAGGGAGAGTCTGAGAGAGGAGGCCACGGGGGCGGTGGGAGAGGAGGTCTGAGGGCAAAGGCCATGGACTCCTTGTGAGGCTCCGTCTCTCTTAGGAGCCAAACCCATTCCTGCTGCCGACCGTGGAAGCAGAGACCCTCATCCGGAGTGCAAGCCCCCCTCTGAGCCGCGAGCAGGGACGGCTGAGTGGGTCCTCTCGGGGTGGGGGCCCCCTTTCTCTGGACACATTCCCCTTCGATGAGGCCCTAAGGGATATCACGGCCGCCCGCCCCAGCTCCTCCCTCGGCCCTGTGCCCAGACCGCCCGATCCTGTCACCTACCACGGACAACAGTTCCTGGAGATCAAGATGGCAGAGCGCAGAGGTGAGGGCGCTGAGCCGGGCAGCAGGCAGGGCGATCTGTGGAGTCTGGCAGGGCGAGGGGTGGCCACTCCTGGGGGCTGCTCCTAATGCCTCCACCCCCCAGAGCTGGAGCGCCAGATGAAGATGGAGAACCTGTTTGTAACGTGGCAACAGCGCTCCGCCCCAGCCAGCATGCCCATCAGTGTGAGTGGCCAACCCGCGTCCTCTGGGAGCGCCCCATGACCCTGCCCTGGCCACCACCCCGGTGCTCACTGCCCATTTCCCCAGGCCGGGGAGCTGGAGACCCTGAAACAGTCGTCCCGCCTGGTGCATTACTGTGCGACGGCCCTGCTCTTCGACCCCGCAGCCTGGCTGCATGGGCCCCCAGAGACCTCTGGGCCCCCGGAGGGGCAGGTGAGGCTCCAGACTCTGGATTTCTCCTGTGGGACCTCCCTTTACCCAACAGGGACCTCCATTCCTCCACCCCTGCTAGGGTGGCTGATGGTGGGTAGAGCCTTTCTTAATCTCCACTCCCACAGCGGCGCCACCGCCCTGAGTCAGGGTCTGGGAGCCGAGAGGCCTCCGCCAGCTGCGACTCCTCGGACGGGCCTCCACCGGGCGCCCGGGAGGAGCCTTGGCTGAAGGAGCTGAGCTTAGCTTTCCTGCAGCAGTACGTGCAGTATCTGCAGAGCATGGGCTTTGTGCTGGTGCCGCTGCGGCCCCCCTCGCCCGCCCGCAGGTGAGCGCGTCTCGTCTCCCCACCCTCCTCTTCTCCTCCACAGCAGGTGAGGCCCCACACACCCTTCCTCTTGGGTCCTGTTTGGGTAATTTGGGCCTTGCGTACATCCATCTCATCAGGCCCGCACACACACGTGAGGATCTGGGACACCTACCTGCAGCTCTCAAGCACATTCCGTAAGCCTCACACATCTCGTGGAACTCATGGCCATGTTCATACACAAACTGGGTACATTTTCACAGAGCTGCTTGCCCACATGTGTCTTCTGCACTTTCACGCTGGTGTCCATCCACACACACCAGTCCTGTACAGGCTCTTGGACCTGGGTCTTAATGATTGTTGTCCTGGTCACCTCCTGACCTCTCCAGAGATTTACATGGTTCCTGGCCCAGGAAGTTCTTTTCTCACCATGTTTTTTTTGTTTGTTTTTTGTTTTGTTTTTTTCTCACCAAGGACCCCCGCAATGGGCCTACTCGCATCACTGTCCTCTGGCCTGTTCTTGGTCATGTTCACTCACTGGCCAGTAGTGAGAGGTCTGAGTCCTGGGAAGTGGTAGACAGCTCCTCTGGCAACACCTTCCATCTCCCCAGAACGCAGTGAAAACTCTGCAGCCACCTTTCCCATCCTGTGTCAAGTCTCAAATTCCCATTTCTGTGGCCCGTGCCCTATGCCCCTCTCAACGTCTGAGCCTCCAGATTCTGTGTTCCCAGCTCCTTCCCAGTGGCTGCATGGGAAAATGTCTGTTCGTGTTATGCCGTTGCTTTCATGTATCCAGATGTGTGAGTTTTTTTTCTCCCTCCTCTCTGCTTTCAGTTTGATACTTTTTCAGACTAGTAAATATAAGTTGTAGTTCCTTACTCAAGACGCCCTCTTGGCCCAGAAAGCCAATTCCAACTCCTTAGCATTTTTGTAACCAGCTCTCTACCTCCCAGGCCTCCCTCTCTTTTCCAGGCCTTAGGAAGAGAGGACAGGCCTGCGCCTCTGGGACATTTCATTCAGCGCCCCTCTCATTTCTCAGTGACAGACCCCAGGAGGAGCTCTCTGCTCATTGCCCTCCGCAGCCAGTTCCCAGCTGTAGGGATTTCTCTGGAGTTCGCATCCTTCCCATTCAGTTATGTTCTTCCCAGAAAGCAGAATTCCCTTTTAAAACCAAAGATACTAGGATTAAAAATATGTTTCTAGAGGAAAATTTAAAGTCAGGCCTTCCTTCCTCTCCAGTCTCTAACCATCACCAATCACTAGTTAGGTCTGGTCCCTATTTCCTTGAGGATTAAGTGGGACATTTCTCGCCAGAGGCTTTGAACCCCCAGCAGGAGTTCCAGTGGTTTATAGCTCCTGAGTATGAGTTGGTCCCACTGGCCCTTTCTACTTTGTCCTCATTCACAGTATTTCTCTTTTCCCTTTGCCTCTGAGTTGAGAAACGAAGAACAGCAGGCCTGTGGAACACTGAAAATGCCCTTCCCAGGTCAAAAGAGAACCCCTTTTCCCTCTCAGGGGAACGTCCCTAACCAGGGCATCAAGCATCTGCTTGCGCTTTCCCCATGAAATCTTAGACAGACATCACAATCTCCCCTCCCTTGCTGTCCACAGTAAGCAGGTATCTCCATCCGCTCATAGGTGTCTCTCCCCAATCACAGCAGCCTCTGCGGCTCTACCCTCACCCTCTCACTGGAAGAGAGGGGCCTGGTCTCCGCCTCCCCCTTAGAGCAGCAGCTGCTGTGGAGAGAGCCCCGCCCCACAATCGAGCCCTGGACTCCTGGCCTAGCCTTGCCACTTACCCACCGTGGGACCCCAGGCAGGTTTTTCCCTTCTCTGGGCCTGTCTCCTCTCCTGCAGAACGATTCCACGTGAAATGGGTTCTGGGTCTGATAGCCGTAACCCTTCACCCCACTGGCCCGCCTCACCCCCTTGTCCCTCTTCCTTTTCTGCAGCACCAGCCGGCTGCGGGCCATGGCTATCCTTGGAACAGAAGGTCGGGGCTCCTTCTCCTGCCCGAAAGCCAAGACTGAAGGGAGCCCCAAGGTAACACGTCATCGTGTTCCTTCCCCAAGAGTGAAATCAGTGATGCCTCAGACACCAGCATTACTAAGCCTGAATTATTTGCCCAAGGCCTAAAGCCAGGGGCTCTGGGTGATGACTGAGGCCATTGATCCCAGCCTGACACCATTAAAGGCACTGACCCAGGGGACTTTCCCTGATGGTCCGAGGCTGGTGAGCCCCCTGCCGTTGCCCCTTGCCCCTGAACCCCAGTCTTTTTCCTTTCTGCAGAGCACTGGCTGTCCCGTCACCACATACCACCTGCAGCGGGCACTGCCCGGGGGCATCATCCTCATGGAGCTGGCCTTCCAGGTGAGCAGAAGGAGCTCTACGTGGGGAGAGCCAGGCCCACCTGTCTCTCGCCCTCCTGACCTCATCTTCGTCCTCTCTCCAGGGCTGTTACTTCTGTGTCAAACAGTTTGCCCTGGAATGTTCCCGAATCCCCATGGGGCAAGCTGTCAACTCCCAGGTATGTAGTGGGGATGGAGGGCTGTGGGGTCTCAGCCGTAGTCAGTGCAGCCCCTGTGACCATCTGGTGCTGCAGGCGTCTGGGCCATTCCAGTGCTGTGACTGCCTCAGGCACCAGTCTTACACTGTGGTAGTCCAGAGCTGTATTCAGCCATGGCACTGGGGGCAGAAGGCAGTGCAGCACAGTGGCTGGTCTGGCCCTGTGGTCATTCTGGCACTGACCATAGATGGGTAGACAGGACATTTGAGCAGAGCGGGTAATCTGACACATGGGTGGGTCGGTGCCATGGGCAGTCCTGGCCTCGTCTAGGGCTGGGGACAACCTGGCACTGTCCATATAGTCACTAACACTTAGAATGTGGACTAGAGTCCCCACCCACACAGCACAGCCCCCCACACTCAGTTGTTATTTCTGTCCCTGTCTGACTGCCTGAAGCCAGGGCTTCTGCACCCCATGAGGTTCTGAGCACTCAAGAGGGCTCAGAATGAATGAGTCGCGACTGAGTGTGGTCAGAGACCCGAAGCCCTCCAGCCTTGAGTGAGTTCGGCCCCTTCGTTGTTAGGCTTCTGCCTTCCTTGTGCCTCGAGTTGAGTTTCTGAGAGATCAGGGTCTGACTGGGTGCGGTCTGTCGCCCTCCAGTACAGATGGCACAAACTCTTCCCGTATCTGGACAGCTCAGATCCAGCCCACATGTGGTTGCCTTTGACTTGGGTGTGGATGCCTGGTCTAGTCATCACAGGATAGTGAGATCCAGGAAAGCTTGGTGACTTTAGTGCAGGAACCTACCTGGGCCAGGGCACAGAAGGGAGATTGGACACGCAGGTACTCTTTCACACTTTGCTGTAGTACCGGCGGGAAGGACCCACCCCATTATTCTCTTGAGCTTCCTGAAGTCCTGGCTGCCCTGCCCCCTGATCTCCATCCAGCTTAGCTCTCTCTGCACCTACATATCTAATCTCTAACCTTACTTAGATTTCTCAGTTGCTTTATTATAGCTATTATGTATTTATTAACTGCTTAGTATACATGCTAAGGGAAGAGGAGAATCTTACTCCTACTGTACAGATAAGGAGACTGAGGCCCACGGAGGTTAAGTGATGTGCCCCAGGGCACACAGCTAGTTGCTGGCAGTACTAGGGTTGCAAGCTGGGCCTCTGACTCTGAGGCTCATCCTTGGTTACTGCAGTTTATCATGCGGCTCTAAATTTATGAGGACCTTTCCTTTATCTCCATGGTAGATGAGGAAACTGAAGCAGAGAGGTTGTGACTTACCCAAGGTCACGCAGCTACTCTGACTCCTAGGCCACTGCTGCTTCTACAGTCATGGTCAGGTAGATTCTGCCATTCTAGCATCACCTATCCAACTGTTAACACACTCTCAGTAACGCTGATTTACACCAAGAGGAGCACCAGCTCTGTGTCTCTGCCCTCCTTTCTTCCTCCATCACTGGTTTGTTCGTTCATTCATTCATTCACAGATGAATTAGAGGAGGCCAGCCCTGGACTAGCCTTGGCAGGATGTCCCAGATGAAGCTTTACAAATGAGTGGGAGTTAGCCAGCTTTGGGGATCAGGGGGAGCAGCATTCAGGCAAAGAGAACGGCAGGTACAAGAGTGTAGAGAAAGTATGTGGTATACTTCGGAAGACCAAGTAATTTGATGAGAAGATAAAGCTGGAGAGATGGGAGGCGACCAGGAAAACCTTTCCAATAGTGAGTAATTACACACCTGGCCTACCCTGAACGCCCTGTTTAAAACCACACCTGCTTTATTTACTGCTTGATTTTCCATAACCATCTACTAACGTGCTATTTACTCATTTACTCTGCCTAATGTTTATTGTCTTATCTCCCCACTACTAGACTGTAAGCTCCTTGAGGGTAGGGGTTTGTATCCCCAGCAACTAGAACAGTACCAGGTAGGCACGTGGTAGGCACTCGACAAGTATTTGTTATATGCGTGAATCTGTGCCAGACTTGAGTGGAGACTGGGATACAGAGTAAAAAAGGTTCATGTCTCAAAATGGTCAGTTCATGTAAACAGAGTTACAACACTGTATAATGTAACGAGGAGGGCTTCTCATAGAAGCGTTTCTGGCAGAGGGGCCCACGGCGACGGGGTGAATCTTGAGCTGCTGTTTCCCAGGCAAGAGGAGGGAAGTGAGATGTGCGGGCAGCCTGCCACCGTTTCCTGACCTGGTCCCCCCCAACCTCCCCAGCTGTCCATGCTGTTCACGGAGGAGTGTGACAAGGTGCGGGACCTGATGCATGTGCACTCGTTTAGCTACGACTTCCACCTGCGCCTCGTGCACCAGCACGTGCTGGGTGCCCACCTGGTGCTGCGGCACGGCTACCACCTCACCACCTTCCTGCGACACTTCCTGGCCCACCACCCTGATGGGCCCCACTTCGGCCGCAATCACATTTACCAAGGTCAGTGCCCAGGGGCAAGCCAGTGAACCCGAAAAAGAACAGGCCGCCAGGTGTCTCAAGCCAGGGCCGGGGGGACCACTTCGGGGGCCAGACCTTGTCTCTGCCTCTCCTGTCCTATATGGTCAAGTCGCCTCATGTCGCCTGGACCCTGTCCCCATGTCTCTGTCTCAAGTTCTTCCCAGTCTGTTTTCATAGCAAGTTTGGTTTAATTTTCATAGCAAGCAAAGTTTGGATCCTGTGTCGTGTGTACCCTGCCCCCTGTGTGTCCTGAGCCACTTCTGTCCCATCTCCATGTCCCTCAGGATCTCCCCAGAAAGAATCGGCCTGCCAGCCGATCAGAGCCTCAGGGATTCCCATCCTCCGGCCCCACCAGATCACTGTGTCTGTCCCAGACTCAGTGTCTCCTGTAACTCGCCCCTCAGGGACCCTGGAGCTCCCCACTCCGCTCATTGCTGCCCACCAGTTGTACAACTACGTGGCCGACCATGCCAGCTCCTACCACATGAAGCCACTGCGGATGGCCCGGCCAGGAGGCCCCGAACATAATGAGTACGCCCTGGTGTCGGCGTGGCACAGGTAAGGCGAGAGAGGATGCCTGGAGCCAGAGTCGGGGTCATCCTTGCAGTGGGGGACCTGCGTTTTCTTGGGCAGAAGGGGTGGGGTTGGCTTCATCAGAACCTCAGGCTTGACCTCTCCCCAATCCCCACCGCACAGCTCTGGCTCCTACCTGGACTCTGAGGGACTTCGTCACCAGGACGACTTCGACGTGTCTCTGCTTGTTTGTCACTGTGCCGCACCCTTTGAGGAGCAAGGAGAGGCCGAGCGGCACGTTCTGCGGTCAGCAGATCCCCTGCCTTGAACTTGCCCATTGCCCAGCCGCTCCCTGCTGTTGCCCTGTGTCTCTCCTGCTGTGACCGTCACACTCCTGCCCTCTCCCCCCCCAGGCTGCAGTTCTTCGTGGTGCTCACCAGCCAACGAGAGCTCTTCCCCAGACTCACTGCTGACATGCGCCGGTTCCGGAAGCCGCCCAGACTGCCCCCTGAGCCAGAGGCTCCTGGGAGCTCAGCCGGTAGCCCTGGGGAGGCCTCAGGGGTTGGTCTGGCCCCTGGACCGGCTCCCCTCTTCCCCCCACTGGCTGCAGAGGTGGGCGTGGCACGGGCACGGCTGGCTCAGCTGGTACGGCTGGCTGGAGGGCACTGCCGTCGGGACACCCTTTGGAAGCGCCTCTTCTTGCTGGAACCACCAGGACCTGATCGGCTGCGACTAGGGGGGCGCCTGGCCCTGGCCGAGCTGGAGGAGCTCCTAGAAGCAGTCCATGCCAAATCCATTGGGGACATCGACCCCCAGCTGGTAAGCAGCTGTGGGTTCCAGAAGGGGCTGGGATGGATGCTAGGAATTCCACTGGCAGCCAGGGTAGAGGTTGCAAGGGTCTCAGAGGTGGTTCTGGAACAGCAGATCCATGCCTGTGGACCTTCCCCTAGGACTGCTTCCTGTCTATGACGGTCTCCTGGTACCAGAGCCTGATCAAGGTTCTCCTAAGCCGCTTTCCGCAGAGCTGTCGCCATTTCCAGAGCCCAGACTTGGGAACTCAGTACCTGGTAAGTCTCCTTGACCTTCCTCTGAAAGGGGAGACACAGCAGAAATCCTCATCAGAGAGATAAGGTCCCCCTCAAAGAACCCCAGTCTGACTAAACAGGGAGGCTGACATGGAGTGACCACACCCGTAGATAGATGTAAAACCCTTCAAGCACCAAGCCACAGCATGTGATTCACTGAGAATAACCTAGAGCTGTGCCCTCAGGGCTAACAAAAAGCACAAACCTTGGCTAGCGATCCTGAGGCCCAAGCTCTGGAACCTTGGGAGTGTTTGCTCTTGGAGGTTCCAGTCCCAGAAAAGACTTCCTGGGCTTTCAGGCCTTTTTACCAGTGTGCTCCTCACACCAGCAGCGTCAGCACCACCTGGGCGCTGACTGAAGTGCAGACTCTCAGACCCCACCCTAGACCTGCTGGCTCAGAACCTGCCTTTCAGCCAGATCTGCAGGTGATTGGTGCACACCGTAGAGGTTGACAGGTTGCTGGGAAGGACAGGTAGAGAGGAGAGCTATGGCAGTGGGCACAAGCCTGGGGATTGAGAGCCTAAAGGATGGCCCCAACGAGAGCAGTGATCAGGAGAGGAGACATTCAAGAGAAGATTTCAAAAGAAAAGGTACTTGGTCTGTGGTAAGGGGTCCTGCGGCATAGTGCTTGTGGGGAAGACTAGTTTCAAGGTGTGACAAAGCATCACCCAGAGAAGCTGAGGTTAGTTAGGGTAAGGCTGCGGTGGTGCAGGTGGGTGTGAGCACATGGGGATGCTTCTGTGGGTGGCGGGAACGCTGAAGCAGGAGTGGGTTTGGGGGAAGGGTGAATTGAATCTGAGGCCCAGGAGGACCTTCGAGGACCACAGTCTAGAAGGTATATGGACATCGGGGATTGGAGCTCAGGAGAGAGATGTAGGCAGCACTTATACAAACAGGTGGTGACTGAAGCTGGGCATAGAAGAAACTGCCCAGGGAGAGATCACAAAGCTGAGCACCAGGGACAGGCATCAGGGAGGCCAGAGACATGAAACCCAGGAGGAAAGGAGGGCTCATGTCAAGGGGAGAGAACCCTCCTTCGCTGATGGGCTTCAGTGTGTCAGCTTATGCAGGGCCTTCCAGTCAAGTACCACTCGCTCATTCTGATGAGGCTGGACAGGCTAACCGGGAGCCAGTGAGGACGAGGACCGAGATTGGGCTTGGAGGAGGTCCTGGGTGACCGTACGGTGCAGGTGGGGTCAGGTGTGGTGATGGAAGCGGGCCTTCCTCAGACTGGTCCCACTTCAGGATGCCTTCAAGGAGGGTCTGTGCCTCACTCCACACCTCGTTTTGTCTTTTGCTGCAGGTTGTGCTGAATCAGAAGTTCACCGACTGTTTTGTGCTAGTGTTTCTGGATTCCCACTTGGGGAAGACGGTGAGTACGGGAGGGGGCGGTAAGGGGCTTTGTGTCAGCCTAGTGGGAGGCTGTACCCCAAACGCTCCATCCCAGAGCCTGCTGAGGTTGGGGAGCCCTGCTCCCTGGGCTCAGCCTGCCCTCCCCTCACCACCCCCGCCCCGTGTTCCCCACAGTCTCTGACAGTGGTTTTCCGAGAGCCCTTCCCGGTACAGCCCCAGGACAGCGAGAGCCCCCCTGCCCAGCTGGTCTCTACTTACCACCACCTGGAGTCCGTCATCAACACAGCCTGCTTCACCCTCTGGACCCGCCTCCTCTGAGGGATGGACCACTGAATGTCCTCGAATTATGGCTCTGTAGGATTGCCCACTTGCAGCAGGACTGACCAGCCCTTCTGGGCCCCCGGGCAAGACTGGACACTGAGGGCTGCTAAAGGTTGTGTGAATGTGTCTTGGGGACCTGGTAGCAGGAGCTGCCCTCCCTAAACACTCGCTGCCACTGACCAGCCCAGGGATCCAGAAGGTCCGGTCACCTCCCTGAGGTGCCCATGCCATCTCAGGTCCCTGGGCCCTTCCAGAAGGAGACTCCTCCTCCCTGCTCACTTGGTAGAGTCTGGGAATTCTCCACATCAGGTGGCACGTAGACCCCTTAGAGTTCCTCTGCCTGAATCCTGCCTCCGAGTCTCGGTTTGCTGTCAGCCACCCGCCTCCCCCACCCCCATCTTGAGCCCTGTGGTCTTCACTTCCCACTGGGACATCATTGCTGGCCAATTGCCACTGAGATAAGACACCTGGGTTCCAATCCCAGCTCTGCCTTTGAAGCATCTGTGACCACGGGTGAGTCCCTTTGCTCTCGGACCCTTGGTTTCTCATCTGTACGTGAGGTGGGGAGCTCAAAAGCTCTCCCATCTCCACAGCAACACTGGCACAGACTGGAGGACTTGAACGTGAGCTGTATGTCCCTTCTCTGCAGGAAGGAAGTGACCCAAAGAAACTGGAAAGTTAGGCACTGTGTGTCCCTCCCCCTCCCCCTCCAATAACATACACACATGGAAACCTTCAGCAGATTGTCTTTAATTCAGAGGAGACTCAGGGTGTGCAGCTCACCATCCCAGAGGTGTGTGGCTGGAGCGCAGGACCTCACTGGCCAGCCTGTGGGCGGCCCCGCTTATCCCAGTACGAACGTAGCCAACTCAAGCCCTCTACCGTGTCTCCTGAGGGGAGAGGGACCCGAGGCATCTCAACCCACGAGGAGGAAAACAGCCCCTGCCTGACACCTGTCCCTCCAGAGCCCCTTCCCCAGGGCCAGGCCTGGAGCTCAGCCCACCCTCACCTCGAGGCTGGTACTCGCAGCCCACAAAGCCTTTGTAGCCTTCATCTTCCAGCAGTTGGAACAGATAGGGGAAGTTCAGCTCTCCAGGGCTGCCGGGTTCCCCTCGGCCCGGGACCTGTGCCACCTGCACGTGCCCTGGGAGCAGATGGTGGGGGTAGAAAGAGTGGGAGGACAGAGGAAGCAGCATAGCAGACTAGGAAGAAGCCAAGAAAGGGGCTCTCACCAACGAGGGGCAGGAACTCCCGGATGTTCCCTGTCAGGTTCCCGTCCATGATCTGCCAGTGGAATATGTCCTGGGGCAGAGATTCCGACAGTCACAGACCCTGCAGGCCACACCATTCTGCCTGGATTTGGAGAACACAGGCCCATGGGCCCTCTGAGAAGCACTCCCTCTCTCCCACTTACCATCTGTAACTGGAGGTTGGGTCTTCCAACTTTCTCTAAGATGGCTGCCGCTGGGAGAGAAACCGGGGAGGGGGCCATGAGACTCAAGGAGGGCGCAAGAATCAAGGGACAGGAGGAGACACAGGGCTGGGGTCCTACCCTGCTGGGGCGTATCCAGGAAGTACCGGGGGTCCGTGATGCGGGTGTTGATGGGCTCCAGCAGCCCCACAAGGTTCTCCTAGCACCAGGCGGGATCCGTGAGAGCTCTCCCGGAGGTTTGTACCCCCTCAATCACCGATCAAGCCCGTCACCAATCCCTCCGGCCTGGACCGGGGCCCAGCCTTGTGCCTCACTGCTCTCCCCACTGTGCATCCCCTCCACACACACACACACATTCATGAAGCATGTGTGTCTGTATGTGTTTTCACCGTCTCACCTGAGCCAAAACCCCAGCTGCGTGCCTCAGGTTCTCCAGAAAAACTGTCTCCATTTCACCCCTGACTGCTGCTCGATCAGCCCCCTGGGGCACTCGGCCAGCCATCAGGTGAATCCTGTGGGGAAAATGGGCCTGGAGGGGGCTGTGGAGTCCATCCTCGAAGCGCGAGCCTTCACTCCGTCGCTCCCTGGGTGCACCTCTTCCAGCTGCTCTCCCATCATGCCGGCTTCCCATCTCCCCAGGTCTCTCACTTAGCCCCTCCTGTACTTCCAAATTCTCCTTTTCCGTGCCCCTTCTCCTCATGCCTACAAACATGATTAAGTCTCACCTTTAAAAAATTACTTTGACCCTTAACCTTCCCAGGAATTCCACGCTGCTTGTCACTCCTCCTTGCATCTGTTTCTTAGCTTCCCATCTGTTTTCTGCACACACACCCCTCCACCCCCTTAATAACCCCTTGTTGCCAGTTCCTTCTCAGCCTGGTTGCTCTGTGCAGGATTTGACATTTATGAGATCAGCCCCACTTTGAGTCCCCCTCACTTCACCTCCTGATCCTTTTCAGCCACCTCCAAAGCAGACAGGTTACATTTCCAGCCTCATAAACTCTGCAGAACACAGCAAGCCCCTCTTGCCTTTGGCCCCTGCATCCTTGACTGGAATGCTCCTTACCTCAAGCAAGTGCCCACTAGAGACCCACTACTTACTACCTGTAAGAAGCTTTCTCTGATCCCAGGAAGAGTTACTGCCTACCTGCTCCCACAGCCTCCTTGAACTGACCTGTCCTCAAATGGATCACTCCGTTTGTTTACTGTGCTATCTCCCAGGTCAGACTAAGCTCCCAGTATGAGTTGAGCAAGAAAGAGTTGCAAACTGAGAGTGACACACAACAGATGAAATACAGGAGGCAATTTACAAGGGACCCGGACGGAAGGGGCGAAGAAGGGCCAGTGCGCTCGGACCTCTGAGCCTCTCAAGCCCCGGCGGCCTGTTCTCTCGTGGGTCATGGGGGCGGGGGATTGGAGAGAGGAGGATACCTGGGACAGCCCAGAGCCTTGGCGTACAGCACAGCCTGCTCCAGCCCATTTCGGAAGGCCGCCTGCCTCCCGGGAACGGCCCCCAGCCCCATCTCCCCTTTCTCTCGGTCTCCTGCGGAGAGAATGGGCCTCAGTTCCCGGCTCGCTCTCCCGGCTCGCCCCGCCTAGGCCCGGGCCCCCACGGCGCACCCGGGGGCGTGTTGATCAGCACGAGCTGTAGCCCCACTTCCTGCGCCGTGCGCGCCAGCGCCTCCGGCGGCTCCCCGTACGGCCAGCCGACCTCGGCCGCCTCGAAACCCGAACTGCCTGCGGCCCGGAGCCGCGCGGTGAGGCCGGGGAGCTCGGTGAACAGCCACGACACGTTGGCCGAGAAGCGCAGCGGAGCCATGTCCGCCCGGGAGCGCGGGTTGGGCAGAATCCGCGCAGCCGGAAGGCGGCAACCGCGGGCGGGGCCGGGGAGGGGAGGGGACTGAGGGCCCGAGCGGGGGGCGGGGCGGGGCGGGCTCCGAGGCGGCGGAGGAGCCCGGCCCCGCCGGGCGGCGGCGCGCTGTCGCCGCGAGCTGGGTGCCGGCTCTCTCCGGCTGGGAAAGCCGTGCGTCGTAAAAACCGCGGACTGGCCGGAAAAGTGCACTTTCCCTGACGGGAGAGGGCGGCGCGGGGAGGACGTGCGGGCCCAGTTAACGTGAAGGAGCGTGGACGCTAACAAACGCTTCGTGTTTTTCCTTCATTATAACCAGAGTACCTGTTCATTATGGAACACTTGAAAGTGTGTGCCGCACCACTCACCCGTTAACTTTCCCGTACAGAGCAAAAACTAAACACGTGCAGTCTTTTCTTAGAAAACCCTGATCATAGTGTATATGTGATTTTATGGCATATTATTTCGTGAGCATTTCCCGTGAAAACCTTGAATTAGCTGCTCACTGTTCCGCGCCTGGACAGCCCAGAATTGATCATGCTACTCTGTTGATGGTCGTTAGGGATTTCAACGTGTGTGTGCGCGTGCGCTATAAAAGCACTTTAATGCACTTCTTGGTCCCATCTCTGAATCGTTTTCTTAGGTTTCTTTTGTAGGAACAAAGTACGAAGTCCTTTATAAGGAAAACTGCCCCCATCCCTGGACTCCGCACTGAGCGGCTATGGGCGGGCTGTCCCCTCTCAGCCCCGACTGATTGGACCATGGGAAGACATCTGATCCAAGGGCAGCCAATCCATAGAATAGCCCAAGACCTTTGATTTGTCCAATTTGGAAAGATAGTCTGACCAATCAGGTTCCCTCTTGGAGAGTTCAAACAAGGAAATACTGAGAGCCAAGTAGGAGGTGGGTTTGCCAGAAGATGACTGTGGCTGTAGAAACTAAATAAGCAGGAGTCAGGTGGTAAAGAAAAGCTAGAGCAGAGCGGGTGGGAAACTGAGCACTATGAGTAGGGGTAGCACGTTGAGATACCGCTGCTGCAGAGTTCTCAGGACTGGCCAAACCCACGGCAGCTCCCAGGTCTACGCTTCCCAAGGCCAGGATGTTTAGACTTTCCCGGGTTTCTGTGTCTGTAACCTCTTAATGTTTCTTCAGATCATTCGAATGACTTTATCAATATTTCAGCCACACTAAACCAACTGAATGGGCAGATTCCAAGGTGGGTGAAAAAATAGGAGCATGCTTAAGTTCTTGACGACTGTGCTAAATGGCTTTTCAAATATATTGTCAGTTTACACTTGGACAATACATTCATAGACGTCATCTTGATCTGCTTCCTGTACTAGCTTTGACAAAAAGCAGCTTGAAGTGCAACATCAGGAGCACCCAGCGTCCACTGTCTTCCTGTCACTGCTGTGCGGCATCCCAAGTCAGGCTCACCCAGTCACCTGGGGTCCAGACTCAACTCAGAGTTAATCCAAGTGCCTGGCAGGTACTGTTTCTTCAGCACTGCCTCCAAGCAAGGACTGCCACCAGCTATGACTGATCACCTGATTTCTTGCCCCCCTGCAGCTGGCATTATACTTGGAAATCAGACTCCTCCTGGAACGTGTTTCTTGGGTACTGTCCAATCAGGATGTGACCTCACTAAATTTAACATTTTAATCAATCCCAACTTCAGCGTGTTTATGGTCCATTGTTGGCAATACAGAATAACATCTAAGGTAAGTAATTCCTTATTAACACTTCACTGTAAATCTCTGAGTATGCAAATTCTATTTAAGACTTTCAAAGCACCACCATCTGCTGGGGTCTGTACCAGAAACAAAACTTGTCCAGCCTCCAATGGTTCCACCCCTTTTTCGTTTGTATTCCCTGTAGGGCAGCAGAGATGATGTATAAACTAGATGTGCATGACTCACTTTTCCCCTTAATTCCCTTACAACCACCCTTACATAATGTATCAAACTATATACAAGAGAGGTACAATGCCCATGACAATTATTTTCTTTAGTCACCATTTGTCTATATCTTAACCCACTTTGCAACATAAGCATTACACTAAGTTATTACAAATCTTGATTCTTTGCATTTAACTTTTAATCAAAGAACTTGTACAGGTATGATGATCAGTTAAGATAACAACAGCTTGTAAATAATTACATGGATAATGGCTGACACGTGCACGTAGAGTTCAGATTCGCATTTGACCACTGGATTGCACTTGCCAATGTCGTAAAAAATAGTACAACTAATATGTGAAATGCAAATCAAAACCTCAATGAAATTTCATTTTATACTTTCCAGATTGGAGGGGGAAAAAAAAACCTTAAAAGTCAGACAATAGCAAGTATTGGAAGGGATCTGGAACAACTGCAACATTTATTCACTGCTGATAGGAGTATAAATCACTACAACCACTTTGGAAAATAATTTGGCATTATTTCTTAAAACTGAACATTCATATACCTTTGATCCAGCGGTTCCTTGCCCGGGTTTATCTCCTGGAGAACCTTGTGCACGATTGTATCAGGAAATAATTCAGTGATGTTCATAGCACCACTATGTAGCAAAAATAAGGAATTAACTCAAATGTCCCTTGATAAATGTATAGATGTGTTGTTGTATAGTCCTACAGTGTTGTTTATAAAAGTGAAGAAAAAGCTGGTGACTCAAATGGTAAAATTGAGTTTGCTCCTGGATTAGAGTAATATATGAAAAGCTTAGTGACGTTTGGGTCGAATTGAAAGCATCAGTATGAACACATCGAATGGATAAATCTCAGAAACATAATCGTAAGTGAAAGAAGCAAATCACAGGGAAATATATACAGTATGATTCCATTTTACATGAAGTCAAAAGCAGGGAAAACCAAACAATACCTTGTGTAGGGCTACAAACATCTGTGGTAAAACTATAAAGAAGAGCAAGTGATAATGACCACAAAATTCAAGATGATAGTGACCTCTGGAGTGGGAGGGAAGGGAGTGGCATTGGAGACTTCAAGAGTTATGGTTGTCCCCTTTCTCTGGTGTGGTGTGATTGCACATCTTTGTTTTATCACTACTCTTTATATCTTACATATATTTTATAAATATCATTTTGTATCTGTTTCATATTTAATAAGAACAAAATTTTAAAACTTTCTGCATGCATTATTACCACCTGTTAGCACATTTTCTATTAACATCCTCATTGTAGTATCATGAGAATCTCAAGGTTTTTCTACAGACTCAGCTTGTTTGTATTGGACTAGAATTACTACTTTTTGGATTCAATGTGTCACTGCTCAAGCTAGTGGTCTTTGATCGTATTACCTGCTCAGAACCTATGCTAGGCAGCCTGTGAAATGGTCCCCGGTGATCTCCACATCCTGGTCTCCATGCCCCCTCTGCTTGAATATGGGCTGGACCTCGAGATTCACTTCAAACAAATAGAATACAGCAAAAATGGTCCAATGTCACTCAGAGATTAGGTTACAAAAAGGCTTTGGCTTGTGTCTTGGGTGCCCTCTCTCACTCTTTCACTCACTTGCTCTGAGGAAAACCAGCTGCCATATTGTGAGCTGCCCTATGGAAAGAGCTATGTCAAGGGGCTGATGCAGCCTGTGAATGAGTTTGGAAGCAGGTTTGCTCCCACTGAGCCTTAAGATGACCGTGATCCTGACCAGCACCTTGACTGCAGCCTCATGACAGATAAGGTCTGAGTCAGAGACATCCACCTAAGGCACGCCCAGATTTCTGGCCTACAGAAACTCTTTGATAGTAAACATTTGTCATTTTAAGCCACTGAGTGGCGGGGTAATTTGTTAGCAGCAATAGATATCCAGTAGAGATTCCCTTTCTTCTTCTGGGAACTGTTCCCTTGTTTGGGGGAATTATCACTTTCACCACTTCTTCATCTTAAGTGTGAATAGGTGCTGTCATCTTCTTATAAGATCCTCTCTTCCCAGCCACAGTGATTGGTCAGTGAGTGGGCACCTGACCCAAGCTGGACCAACCAGAGAACCTGTTATAGACATTGTAGGTTGCCTACAGGTAGGTTCTTTTCTCCTTCTTAATAGAACCATACCTCATGGGGACACTCAGGCAGAGAGAATAGAAATGATGTACAGAGAGACGTGGCAAGAAAAACCGAGAGAGGCATTGTAGTCGCTTGGAACATCTGTAAGGAAATCAATCAAGCTAGCCTTCCTGCTTCATCTTAATTCTTTCCAAAAAAGAGATGTCTCAGAACTAACTTGCTTTTCCCATCCCAAGAGCAAGCATCGTGCACATTTCAAAAAACACGTGGTGCTTTTGGTAAGAAGCAATTTGAAGACCTGGACCCTGGGCACTTGGGCTATGTATTTGTATCATTTCATGAGTTTATATCATTTCATATAGCTGGTAGTGGTAAACTGGATGACTGATAGCAACTTAGGGATCTCAGTGTCTATGAGGGAATCTTTATCTTTCAAAGTTATGAGTTTATGCTGATGATTTTTATTTTACCCGATCTTCATTAAGCTTTTTCCTACCTTGCTCTAACACAAGAGCATCTTCATTTCTGTTTTAACTTTCTTATTTGAGCTCCCAGTCTTTTTATCACTTTTATACATCATGTTCAAATCAGGCTCCATATATCATGTTATATATTTTCACATCCAACCATGTGTTCAGAATCTAGTGTCACTTTATTATTTGTTTGAACCATTGAGTCTGCATTTCTAAGGCTTCGGAATTTAACTTTCCCACTTTACTCAATTTTACCAGTAATAGTCCATATCACACAGATTCATGATAGCTTGTAACTGTGTCAAAAAGGAAACTAAAGCTTTAGTAAAGTTTTTCTTTCATAGGTTTCTACTGTATCCAAGTATGTCATAGAGGGATATCCGTGATACATCTATTATACATTAGGACTCGATAACTAAAATTTCAGCACATTTACACAGAATCATTTCACACACACAGTACATTGAATAATAACATCATTATACAAAACAGCATTGAATCACTTTACAAAATTTGTGCTTGCATGAGTGATCATTATATTCTTGGAAGAATATAATAATATTTGCTGTTCCACGTTATACATCCTTATCTTTAAAAGAAGGCTCCTATAACTGGCCCTTATCTTTAGTTTCTATTCTATTACTGGGTAGCTGGATTGCATCCAGAAACTCTTCTTGTGCCGTTCCCCTACATATGCATGTTGTTAGAAACACATGAAGGCTCTTGGCCATATTATTTAATAGAGTGTTAGCTAATTACATACCCATCCACATGCAATCTTTAAACTTAAATAAAACCAGTGAATGTATGACTCAAAGAATACAAGTGTGGATAGTCAGAAAGGTTTTTTTTATCATGTTTAGAATTTTGAAAAATCTCAATAACCCTAACTACAGAATCTTATTCTTCCCTTGTTTAATTTTTACACTCATGAATTCTACCCATGGTATTAGGTGTATATTTTTTGCAACTTGTTTTTTTTTTCCACTTAGCATTATATATAGGAGGTCTTATAGGATGTCTTTCCTTTGTGCGGGGGAATATATATATATATATAAACTCAATCTGTCTTACTGTTCTTCCTTTCTTTGGCCATTCTTTTAACTGCATTTTATTCCAGAATATGAAAATTTTTTTTTTTTTCGGTATGCGGGCCTCTCACCGCTGTGGCCTCTCCCATTGCGGAGCACAGGCTCCGGACACGCAGGCTCAGCAGCCATGGCTCACGGGCCTAGCCGCTCTGTGGCATGTGGGATCTTCCCAGACTGGGACATGAACCCGTGTCCCCTGCATCAGCAGGCGGACTCTCAACCACTGCACCACCAGGGAAGCCCCAGAATATGAAAATTTTATGCTTCCCCTATTGATGGACAAAAAGATTGCTTTCAATTTATCACTATTACAATAAACATCCTTGTATATGCCTTTCTGTGTGTGGATACAAATATGAGTATTTCTCCAGTATATATCTCTGAAAGTGGACTTGCTTGGCCAAAGGATATGCACGTTTAAAGTTCTAATTCACTGCCAAATTGCCCTTCAAAACGCTTTATCAGTTTACATTCGTACTGACAGCCTATGAGCGCCTGTTTCCCTACATCTTCATCAAGGCTGGATTCTTGCCAATCTGAAGCGGAGAAAAAACATTTAAAAAATCAAATCCTTCATTATGACTGAAGTTGAACATCTTTCCAGATGTTTATTTGCCATTAGCATTCCCTCTTCTGTGAATTGCTTATCTGTAGACTTTGTCCACTCTTCAGTAGGATTCTTAATGTTTTAATTAATCAGTTTGTAGATGTTCTTTATAGAAATTCTGGATATTAAGCCTTTGGCTGTTTTTTGCTTACCTTTGACTTTATTTAAAGTATCATTTGCTGTTCAGAGTGTTGGAGGAGTGCCACCTTTCTACCAGGCTTCACATTCCCGTTTTGAAGGAGGTCTGCCCGCTATAGAAGTCTCTGGGCGCCTGCCCCGCCTTCTCGGTCTTTCCCAGGGGAAGGAGAGTGACTCCTTTGGAAGAAAGGAGTAGCCAGACTGCTCAGCTCAGTCCCATCCTCCCTTCTCTCTGTAAAAAAGCACACTCCCTACTCTACCCGCCTCTGCCATAAGTTTTACAGGAATAAACCCTCACAGGGCTGACATCAGGGGTGAAATATTAGCAACCTGCTTGCCTAGCAGACCTAAGCCATATTGTCCAGTGTCAGTTGTAGTGGTAATAAAGGTAATATTTGTATCTCCATCTGCCATACTCCCGTGCCTATCTCTTAATAGGTTCTTGTATCACTGAGTCCAAACAGAAAACAGATGGCACACTCAAATTAGGATAATTCAGAAGATTGAATAAAGGGACTATTTATGAAGGCGTGGGCAGGCCGTATGGGAGGTACATGGGATAGTGCAGCAACCTAGGGCTGGGAACAGCAGAGCTGTTACTCCTCCTAAGCCTGAAAGCTTGAAGGGGATGGGGACATGGGGACTGAAATCCGGGAGGAGAAAGTCGTGCAGAGATAACTGTCCTACGAGGAACCGAAGCCCTCAATTGCAGGACACGGGCAGCCTGAGGCAGCCTGTAGGGAGGAAACCTGAGAAATAAATACCCTACCTGACTCTCCTTCTGCCCTGTAATCTCCTGCTGGGCCTCCCCACTAGATAAACCAACCAGAGCCCAAGGACAAGGGAACCCATTGATGGAGCCAACATCAGTCCCTCTGTTTGGGCAGAAAGCAAGGAGGAAAACAGAATGAGGGACAAACAGGAAATATCTGGCAGGGTTCTCTTCTTTCCTCCCTCAGTATGCCCTCTCATTCTTCATCTGGGTGAAAAATTCGCATCCCCATCAGCGGGATGCACAAAATCCCACTGACTACCATTTTATCAAGCGGCGATCTCAATCCAGAAAAACCTCTCTGGAAACCTAAAGCTTTACTACCACTAGTGTTCTTCAAATAAGGAATCGGGTTAAAGTGAGGAGAGGTGTGGTAGGCAGAATCCGGAGATAGTCTCCCCAGATTCCTGCTCCCGGCTGTACACACCCGGAGTGTGTTTTCTCTGTTTTTCAATCAAACACTAGTCTAGATACTGCTATGAAGGGATTTTGCAGATGCAGTTAAGGTCCCAAATCATTTATGAAAGGGAGACTAAGCTGGGTGAGCCTGACCTAGTAAAGAGAGCCCTTAAAAGTCCCAGGGCTCTTCCTGGTGAAAGAGATTTGAAGTTAATGCGTGAAAGTTGTCCATTGGTGGCTTTGGAGATGGAGAAGGAATATGGGTGGCCTTGAGGAGCTGAGAGTAGCCCCTGGCTGACAGCCAGCAGGGATAAGGAAGCCTCAATCCTTTGGCCATGGGGAACTGAATTCTGCCACAACCAAGTGAGCCTGAAAGAGGACCCTGAGCCCCAGATGGGAATGCAGCCCAACACCTTGATTTCAGCCTTTTGACACTTTGAGCAGAGAACCCAGCCATACATGCCGCGCCTGGACTTTTTTTTTTTTTTTTTTTTTTTTTTTGGCCGCGCCACGTGGCTTGCAGGGTCTCAGTTCCCCGACCAGTGATTGAACCCAGGCCATGGCAGTGAAAGCCCAGAATCCTAATCAGTAGGCCACCAGGGAACTCCCTGCTCCTGGACTTCTGCTCTACAGAACTGTGAGCTAGTAAATGGGTGTTGTTTTAGGCTGCTGAATTTGTGATAATTCATCAGATAGCAGTAGAAACCCATACGGGAGCAAACAGTAAAGAAACATAGACACAGCTGTTACGGTCCCCATTTTTGCAGCTGGTAATAGGGCCTAAATTGGTAATCACAGCTGTCTTCTTCCAGCACTCAAAGCAAGTTCCCTTTGCCCTTTCCAGCACCACAGCTGGATGGGTTTCTTTACCTGGTGGAATGACACATGCCTTCATTGCTGTAGGATCCAAGTCTTTGGTGGTCTTGACAGTATTGGGTTGTCAATTTCCACTGACCAGAACTTTAGAGCAAGAGAAGAATTAGAGTTGTCTTAAACCAAGTCCTCCTCATCCCCGCTGTGTAGCAGCAACACAATTTTCCCTGGTGATCAGGATCAGCCACCTCAGCCAAGCTAGAGAACCTCTCCTCTGACTGTTTAGTGGCATGTGGAGCCTAAAATGAACAAGGGAAATCTCAGCTTCTAGTTCATTGGAACCATGACCATGTTTCCTGGCAGAAGAATTTACTGCTGTGGACACTAGAAACTTCAGATCCACCAAGCCTTTGGTTGCAAGGATGGAAAACAAAAAAGTCTTCTAGTGAATGATTAGGTGAAACAGTGAGAGGGACCACTCCCAGAACCCTTTGTTCTCTGGCCACGAATCCTGCCATGGGAGAGATGGCGCCAAAAACTGACCTCCGGTTTAGAACATATACTGCTGGAAGGCTGTTTTCTTCCCTCTGGCACTGTAACCGAGTGCTTAGTAATCCACTTCCCGTTCTCTCCGGCTGTTTCATTCTAGGTGATCAGCCACATGAAAATATCAGTGAATTTCATGGGCATGAGCCTGTTGCCACACTTGTTTTGTTTTGTTTTTTTAATTTTTTAATTTAATTTTATTTATTTTTTTATACAGCACATTGTGATTGGTCATCCATTTTATACACTCTATACATGTCAATCCCAATCTCCCAATTCATCACACCCCCACCCCCACCCCCCGCCTCTTTCCCCCACTTTGGGGTCCATACATTTGTTCTCTACATCTGTGTCTCTATTTCTGCCCCGCAAACCAGTTCATCTGTACCATTTTTCTAGGTTCCACATATATGCATTAATATACAATACTTGTTTTTCTCTTTCTGACTTACTTCACTCTGTATGACAGTCTCTAGATCCATCCACATCTCTACAAATGACCCAGTTTCATTCCTTTTTATGGCTGAGTAATATTCCATTGTATATATGTACCACATCTTCTTTATCCAGTCGTCTGTCGCTGGACATTTAGGTTGCTTCCATGACCTGGCTATTGTAAACAGTGCTGCAATGAACATTGGGGTGCATCTGTCTTTTTGAATTATGGTTCTCTCTGGGTATATGCCCAGTAGTGGGATTGCTGGGTTGTATGGTAGTTCTATTTTTAGGTTTCAAGGAACCTCCATACTGTTCTCCATAGTGGATGTGTCAATATACATTCCCACCAACAGTGCAAGAAGGTTCCCTTTTCTCCACAGCCTCTCCAGCATTTGTTGTTTGTAGATTTTCTGATGATGCCCATTCTAACTGGTGCGAGGTGATACCTCATTGTAGTTTTCATTTGCATTTCTCTAATAATTAGTGACGTTGAGCAGCTTTTCATGTGCTTCTTGTCCATCTGTATGTCTTCTTTGGAGAAATGTCTATTTAGGTCTTCTGCCCATTTTTAGATTAGGTTGTTTGTTTTTTTAATATTGAGCTGCATGAGCTGTTTATATATTTTGGAGATCAATCCTTTGTCCGTTGATTCCTTTGCAACTGTTTTCTCCCATTCTGAGGGTTGTCTTTTCGTTTTGTTTATGGTTTCCTTTGCTGTGCAAAACCTTTTAAGTTTCATTAGGTCCCATTTGTTTATTTTTCTTTTTATTTCCATTATTCTAGGAGGTGGATCAAAAAAGATCTTGCTGTGATTTATGTCAAAGAGTGTTTTTCCTATGTTGTCCTCTAAGAGTTTTATAGTGTCCAGTCTTACATTTAGGTCTCTAATCCATTTTGAGTTCATTTTTGTTTATGGTGTTAGGGAGTGTTCTAATTTCTTTCTTTTACATGTAGCTGTCCAGTTTTCCCAGCACCACTTATTGAAGAGACTGTCTTTTCTCCATTGTGTATCCTTGCCTCCTTTGTCATAGACTAGTTGACCATAGGTGCATGGGTTTACGTCTGGGCTTTCTATCTTGTTCCATTGATCTATGTTTCTGTTTTTGTGCCAGTACCATATTGTCTTGATGACTATAGCTTTGTAGTATTGTCTGAAGTCAGGGAGTCTGATTCCTCCATCATCGCTTTTTTCCCTCAAGACGGCTTTGGCTATTTGGGGTCTTTCGTGTCTCCATACAAATTTTAAGATTTTTTGTTCTAGTTCTGTAAAAAATGCCATTGGTAATTTGACAGGGATTGCATTGAATCTGTAGATTGCTTTGGGTAGTAGAGTCATTTTCACAATATTGATTCTTCCAATCCAAGAACATGGTATATCTCTCCATCTGTTGGTATCATCTTTAATTTTGTTCATCAGTGACTTATAGTTTTCTGCATACAGGTCTTTTGTCTCCCTAGGTAGGTTTATTCCTAGGTATTTTATTCTTTTTGTTGCAATGGTAAATGGGAGTGTTTCCTTAATTTCTCTTTCAGATTTTTCATCATTAGTGTATAGGAATGCAAGAGATTTCTGTGCATTCATTTTGTATCCTGCAACTTTACCAAATTCATTGATTAGATCTAGTAGTTTTCTGGTGGCATCTTTAGGATTATCTATGTATAGTATCATGTCATCTGCAAACAGTGACAGTTTTACTTCTTCTTTTCCAATTTGTATTCCTTTTATTTCTTTTTCTTTTCTGGTTGCCATGACTAGGACTTCCAAAACTATTTTGAATAATAGTGGTGAGAGTGGGCATCCTTCTCTTGTTCCTGATCTTAGAGGAAATGCTTTGAGTTTTTTACGATTGAGAATGATATTTGCTGTGGGTTTGTTGTATATGGCCTTTATTATGTTGAGGTAGGTCCACTCTATGCCCAATTTCTGGGGAGTTTTTTTATCATAAATGGGTGTTGAATTTTGTCAAAAGCTTTTCCTGCATCTATTGAGATGATTATATGGTTTTTATTCTTCAGTTTGTTAATATGATGTATCACATTGATTGATTTGTGTATATTGAAGAATCCTTGCATCCCTGGGAGAAATCCCACTTGATCATGGTGCATGATCCTTTTAATATGTCGTTGGATTCTGTTTGCTAGTTTTTTGTGGGTTTTTTTGGAGTACGCGGACCTCTCACTGTTGTGGCCTCTCCCGTTGCGGAGCACAGGCTCCGGACCCTCAGGCTCACGGGCCTAGCTGCTCTGCGGCATGTGGGATCTTCCCGGACCGGGGCACGAACCTGTGTCCCCTGCATCAGCAGGCAGACTCTCAACCACTGCGCCACCAGGGAAGCCCTGTTGGCTAGTATTTTGTTGAGGATTTTTGAGTCTATATTCATCAGTGATATTGGTCTGTAATTTTCTTTTTTTGTAGTATCTTTGTCTGGTTTTGGTATCAGGGTGATGGTGGCTTCATAGAATGAGTTTGGAAGTGTTCCTTCCTCTGCAATTTTTGGAAGACCTTGAGAAGGATGGGTGGTAGCTCTTCTCTAAATGTTTGATAGAATTCACCTGTGAAGTCATCTGGTCCTGGACTTTCATTTATTGAAAGATTTTTAATCACAGTTTCAATTTCATTACTTGTGATTGGTCTGTTCATATTTTCTACTTCTTCCTGGTTCAGTCTGGGAAGGTTATACCTTTCTAAGAATTTGTCCATTTCTTCCAGGTTGTCCATTTTATTGGCATGGAGTTGCTTGTAGTAGTCTCTTAGGATGCTTTGTATTTCTGAGGTGTCTGTTGTAACTCCTCCTTTTTCATTTCTAATTTTATTGATTTGAGTCCTCTCCCTCTTTTTCTTGATGAGTCTGGCTAATGGTTTATCAATTTTGTTTATCTTCTCAAAGAGCCAGGTTTTAGTTGTATTGATCTTTGCTATTGTTTTCTTTGTTTCTATTTCAATTATTTCTGCTCTGATCTTTATGATTTCTTTCCTTCTGCTAACTTTGGGTTTTGTTTGTTCTTCTTTCTCTAGTTCCTTTAGGTGTAAGGTTAGATTGCTTATTTGAGGTTTTTCTTGTTTCTTGAGGTAGGCTTGTATAGCTATACACTTCCCTCTTAGAACTGCTTTTGCTGCATCCCATACGTTTTGGATCGTCGTGTTTTCATTGTCATTTGGCTCTAGGTATTTTTTGATTTCCTCTTTGATTTCTTCAGTGATCTCTTGATTATTTAGTAACATAATGTTTAGCCTCCATGTATTTGGGTTTTTTATGTTTTTTTCCCTGTAATTAACTTCTAATCTCATAGCATTGTGGTCAGAAAAGATGCTTGATATAATTTCAATTTTCTTAAATTACTGAGGCTTGATTTGTGACCCAAGATGTGATCTATCCTGGAGAATGTTCTGTGCGCACTTGAGAAGAAAATATATTCTGTTATTTTTTGGATGGAATGTCCTGTAAATATCAATTAAATCTATCTGGTCTATTGTGTCATTTAATGCTTTTGTTTCCTTATTAATTTTCTGTTTGGATGATCTGTCAGTTGGTGTAAGTGAGGTGTTAAAGTCCCCCTCTATTATTGTGTTACTGTCGATTTCCTCTTTTATAGCTGTTAGCAGTTGCCTTATGTATTGAGGTGCTCCTATGTTGGGTGCATATATATTTATAATTGTTGTATCTTCTTCTTGGATTGATCCCTTGATCATTATGTAGTGTCCTTCCTTGTCTCTTGTAACATTCTTTATTTGAAAGTCCATTTTATCTGATATGAGTGTTGCTACTCCAGCTTTCTTTTGATTTCCATTTGCATGGAATATCTTTTTCCATCCCCTCACTTTCAGTCTGTATGTGTCCCTAGGTCTGAAGTGGGTCTCTTGTAGACAGCATATAGATGGGTCTTGTTTTTGTATCCATTCAGCAAGCCTGTGTCTTTTGGTTGGAGCATTTAATCCATTCACGTTTAAGGTAATTATGGATATGTATGTTCCTATTCCCATTTTCTTAATTGTTTTTGGTTTGTTTTTGTAGGTCCTTTTCTTCTCTTGTGTTTCCCACTTAGAGAAGTTCCTTTAGCATTTGTTGTAGAGCTGGTTTGGTGGTGCTGAATTCTCTTAGCTTTTGCTTGTCTGTAAAGCTTTTGATTTCTCCATCAAATTTGAATGAGATCCTTGCCGGGTAGAGTAATCTTGGTTGTAGTTTCTTCCCTTTCATCACTTTAAGTGTATCATGCCACTCCCTTCTGGCTTGTAGAGTTTCTGCTGAGAAATCAGCTGTTAACCATATGGGAGTTCCCTTGTATGTTATTTGTCATTTTTCCCTTGCTGCTTTCAATAATTTTTCTTTGTCTTTAATTTTTGCCAATTTGATTACTGTGTGTCTCGGCATGTTTCTCCTTGGGTTTATCCTGTATGGGACTCTCTTGCTTCCTGAACTTGGATGTCTATTTTCTTTCCCATGTTAGGGAAGTTTTTGACTATAATCTCTTCAAATATTTTCTCGGGTCCTTTCTCTCTCTCTCCTCCTTCTGGGACCCCTATAATGTGAATGTTGGTGCATTTAATGTTGTCCCAGAGGTCTCTTAGGGTGTCTTCATTTCTTTCCATTCTTTTTTCTTTATTCTGTTCCATAGCAGTGAATTCCAACATTCTGTCTTCCAGGTCACTTATCCGTTCTTCTGTCTCAGTTAGTCTGCTATTGATTCCTTTTAATGTATTTTTTATTTCAGTTATTGTGTTGTTCAACTCTGCTTGTTTGTTCTTTAATTCTTCTCGGTCTTTGTTAAACATTTCTTGCATCTTCTTTTTTTTTTTTTTTTTTTTTTTTTTTTTTTTTTTGCGGTACGCGGGCCTCTCACTGTTGTGGCCTCTCCCATTGCGGAGCACAGGCTCCGGACGCGCAGGCCCAGCGGCCACGGCTCACAGGCCCAGCCGCTCCGCGGCACGTGGGATCCTCCCAGACCGGGGCACGAACCCGTGTCCCCTGCATCGGCAGGCGGACTCTCAAGCACTGCGCCACCAGGGAAGCCCTTCTTGCATCTTCTTGATCTTTGCCTCCAGTATTTTTCCGAGGTCCTGGATCATCTTCACTATCATTATTCTGAATACTTTTTCTAGAAGGTTGACTATCTCCACTTCATTTAGATGTTTTTCTGGAGTTTTATCTTGTTCCTTCATCTGGTACATAGTCCTCTGCCTTTTCATCTTGTCTATCTTTCTGTGAATGTGGTTTTTGTTCCACTGGCTGCAGAATTGTAGTTCTTCTTGCTTCTACTATCTGCCCTCTGATGGATGAGGCTATCTAAGAGGCTTGTGCAAGTTTCCTGATGGGAGGGAGTGGTGGTGGGTAGAGCTGGCTGTTGCTCTGGTAGGCAGAGCTCAGTAAAACTTTAATCCACTTGACTGCTGATGGGTGGGGCTGGGTTCCCTCCCTGTTGGTTGTTTGGCCTGAGGTGACTGAACACTGGAGCCTACCCGGGCTCTTTGGTGGGCTAATGGCTGACTCTGGAAAGGCTCAGGCCAAGGAGTACTTCCCAGAACTTCTACTGCCAGTGTCCTTGTCCTCATGGTGAGACAGAGCCACCCCCCGCCTCTGCAGGAGACCCTCCAACACTAGCTGGTAGGTCTGATTCAGTCTCCTATGGGGTCACTGCTCCTTCCCGTGGGTTCCGAGGCACACACTACTTTGTGTGTGCTCTCCAAGAGTGGAGTCTCTGTTTCCCCCAGTCCTGTCGAAGTCCTGCAATCAGATCCCGCTAGCCTTCAAAGTCTGATTCTCTAGGAATTCCTCCTTCCGGTGCCAGAGCCCAGGTTGGGAAGCCTGGCGTGGGGCTCAGAACCTTCACTCCACTGGGTGGACTTCTGTGGTATGTGTTCTCCAGTTTGTGAGTCACCCACCCAGCAGTTATGGGATTTGATTTTATTGTGATTGCGCCCCTCCTACCATCTCATTGTGGCTTCTCCTTTGTCTTTGGATGTGGGGTATCTTTTTTGGTGAGTTCCAGTGTCTTCCTGTCGACGATTGTTCAGCAGTTACTTGTGATTCTGGTGTTCTCGCAGGAGGGAGTAAGAGCACGTCCTTTTACTCTGCCATCTTGAACCAATCTCCTGCCACACTTCTTATGCTGTAAAATGTGTGCCCTTGTCAGAGGTGATGTTGTGTTTGATAGCAAAGTGAAGGATAAGGCATTCTGTAAGTCTACAAGTGATCCTGGAAGAAGAACTTCAGGCAGAGAAAACAATCGGAGTATGTATTTACGCCATGAGAACCAAGCTTCACTCCCTCTAAGATAGAGGGGTCCACAGTGGCCCCCCTCCAATCCCAGTGTCTCTCTTTCTTTCTGGTGTGAAATTCAAGAGGCCGCAACTTGTCTCTCCCTTTAGAAGGTTACCCCAGACCACAGAAGCCCTAGAAACTTCCCCTATATGGTGGGCCCCCCTCCACCTCAGGCACACGTATATCTTAAAAGACCTCTAGAGTGCTAGGCAATTCCCACTCAAAGGTCCAGTTAGCATAATACCATCAATGTGATGAACCAAGACATCCTGTCTGATATCAAGATACCTGAGTTTCCCTTACATAATATGACAGGGAGAACAAGACTTGACATTGTCCTGGTAAAGATGGTAATGGTATACTATTTTCCCTGCTATGTAAATTCAAATTGCTTCAGCTTTTCCTGGAAAGAAAATGTTTTCCAGGTCAAAAGCTGAATGCCAGGTGCCTGGGCTGTGTTGACTTGCCACAGTGAAGATTCCACAGTTGGTACTCTAGTTGTGATTGGCATCACTACCTAAGTTTACAGAGATTTACTCTCTTTCTTTATGTCCCATCTGGCTCTTGCACTAGCCAGATAAGTGAGTCAAATGGGGATGTGCTAGGGATCACTACATTACCCTTGCACATCTCAAGTTTTAAAGGTAGTACCAATCTCTGTAATTTCCCCAAGGTGGAAGTATTGCTTCTGACTTACCTTCTTGGTGTGGTGGGGGTGGGAATGGGGGAGTCGTTTCAGGAGCTTTCACTTTGCCTCTCTCATCATAATAGCCTTCATTTCATGAGTGAAAAGACCAGTATAAGAATTCTACCCATTATTAAGTATCTCTCTTTTCACCATATATTCTGGGAGTGGGGGAAAAACACAAGGTCCATGACCCCATGGACACTGTATTAGACTTGGTTCAGGACTCCATACATAACCTGACTCTCATAAGTTCCCAGTCTCACTGGTGGAACTTCAGGGCTCTGGGGATCAGCATGAATTCAGATCCAATATCTTTTTTTAAAAATATTTATTTATTTATTTGGCTGTACCAGGTCTTAGTTGTGGCATGCAGGATCTAGTTCCCTGACCAGGGATTGAACCCGGGCCCCCTGCATTGAGAGCACAGAGTCTTAACTGCTGGACCACCAGGGAAGTCCCAGATCCAATATCTGTTAACCTAAGGAAGATCATGTACCTTTCAGTAGTGCACAGTTACCTTGGTCAATGGCAGCAAGTCATTTGGGGACAACACATGGTATCTATCTGCAGCCACACTGCAGGGTCCTCCCTCAGTTGAGGGTGTCTGAATCTGTGAACTGACTTAATTAGATCTGGAAATTGAGTAAAAGGCCAAGAATACCCGCCCTCCCCAGTTTCTACCCAGAAATCTAGAATTTTTCATCTGTGTTTGTCAAGCAACACCTTAGCAGGCTGCCCAACTGTTTCATTTCTAAAAATCTTTGCCACAGTTCCCTATAGATCAAAGCACTTGGATTGCCATTCATGGCTTACCTGGTCTCTGACAGGTAAGCATGGCCATCTTTCCCTTTCTACTCTGGGATCCCATTATTCCCACTGAGATCAAGGGATATAATTCCTTTGCATTATCCCCAACCATCATCTCTAGTCTATAGATGACAGTCCAGTTACTGCAAGCTCTTCAAGGACTTCTTAATGCCTTCATGAGGGGAGTGTCCTCCAGGCCTTCCTGAGGGCTATGGTTGGGGAGAATTGAGCAGGTTTACCCACTACCATCATTCTCAAACTGTGGTGATTCTGATACATGCTAAAGTTTGAGAACCATTACGGTAGAACAGGGCTTCTCAAACTTTAATGTGCATGCAAATCACCTGGAGATCTTTTTAGATACAGAATCTGATTCAGTAAGTCTGGGGTAGAGCCAAAGCTTCTGCATTTTTTAACAAGCTCCTAGATGATGCCAGTGCTTCTGATCTGATACCACCATTTTGAGCAGTAATGCTATAGAGGAGGATGTCTGATGACTCAGGAAATGGGAATATAATGGATCTATTCTATCAGTGGTCCTCAAACTTTGGGGTGTATCAGAATCACCTGAGAGATTGTTAAAACATAGATTTCTGACCCCTCCCCAAAGCTTATGACTCTATAGATCTGAGGTGAGGCCCAAGAATTGGCATTTCTAACATGTTCACAGGTGATGCTGATGTTGATGGTACAGGGACCACACCTTGAGAACCTGTTATCTAACATCCTTAGAATTCACTACCACACATTTTCCCTAGATCCTTGTTTCTACACTTTGGCAAAGTTTTGTAGCCTTTAAGTGCATAGGCCATCTTCTTCTGGAGCAGCCCTTATACCTCTCCATCTGGGCCTTGATATGGGCCTGAAAGTGATAAGAGATAAGGAGATGGGGCCTAAGGAGAATTGACCTCAGCTTATGAGGCAACTGCCCTGGGTGCAATTATTGTAAGGCTTTTATACAAAGGAGAGCTAGTTTTTCCAGCCAGCAGAAGAGGTTCGAAGGAGTATGGAGGGTCAGAATTTTCAGCCATGTCATGTCTGCATCATGACTCCCTTTCCCATGTCTCAGAGTTTTACTCCTCCCATCAATAACCTTGACTGGGTGTAAGAAACTTGGCAGAGTTAAGCAGTTAATTGGTGTTGCAAATCTACCACCCTTACAATCAGACCCTAGGATTGGTTCTTAGCCATATTTCCTCTGCAATTAGTGAAAACAAGGGACTCCTTCATTGCTTCCATGGAGGTATTCTGGTTTTCCGTGCATATTTTTAATTGTATTTCTGTATCTTTTATTTTCTCTTTTTCCCTATGTATACTTTTCAGGGTGGTAAAAAGAATCCAGTTGGTTCCACTATTTTATAACCACCGTTCTTACCGTAGCAGTGAAGTGTCAGAGCCACTTGATCTCTTAATGCCTTGCCCTCCATCTGCATTTCATCTCATGCTGCCACCATTGATAATTTGAGTAATGATGATGCTACCAGATGCCATGGATTGCTTATTTCCTAATTCTTCTCCAACAAGGTTATCACTGTGATCCTCAAATATATGAGCAACTGAATTCCAGGATCCCATTTTGAGGGACTATTTCCTGATTCCACAATTACTGTATTATTCTGAATCCAAATAGGAAACAGATGGCTCACTGAAATTAGTATAATTCAAGGAGGGTTTTATAAAGGTACTATTTATTAAGGTTTGGGCAGTGTAAGTGTATAGGGGACCCACAAGGGATAATGTGGTAATCCAGAACTAAGAACAGCAGAACGATTAACACCCGTAGGCCTGAAGGGATGAAGAGAGGGAGTGGTTTCTGTAATCCTGAAGGAAATTCCGATAGAGTGGGTCAATTGGAAAGAAGCAATGACTTTTGATCGACGGACATAGCAGCCCAAGTGGACTTCTAAGGGAGATGTCTTGCTGGGGATCTGCATCGGCTGAACCCAACAAGAAGCCAGAAGGTGAAGAATCCACTGACATACTCCATGCAGGTCAGGCCCAAGGCAAAGAGCAGGGTGGAAAAATGTACACAGTGAATCTGGAGAGGCAAATATCCTACTAATTTTTTTCTGACATTCTTACTATTTATTTTTCTTTACATTCAAATCTACCATTTTATTCTTTGTTTTCTACTTGTTTCACCAAGTTTTTGTTCCTTTATTTCTCCTTTATTGCCGTCTTTGGGACTAATTGTTTTTTATTTTTCCATTTTTCCCTCCATTACCTTGTCAGTTTTACATTCTTTTCTTATTCGTTTAGTAGTTACCATAGAGACTGAATAATCTCCTTACATCCATATGAACTCATGTTTAGTTTAATATAGTTACAGATATAGAAATATATATTTATAAATATTTATACATACACACACATACATACTTATGTGTGTACACAGGCTAGCATACAGATATATGCTTCCTTACTCTGTCAGCTGAGAGGGCACCCCATTAGCAGTAAGCACAGCTAGTACTGAACCTTGGTTTCTAATGCCATTTTCATATCAAAGAAACCAGGGCTCTTTGGAGAAATGGCTGACTAAAATTGGAACAGAAAATATACAAGATAAGCCTAAATCATCGTGTAGTGCCAGAAAGTGAAGACGTGCTTTAAAAAAAAAAAAGGTGAGGGTATGTCAAAAGGACACAGGAATCAAATGAAGAGTTCGCAATGGCCAAAGCTGGGACAATCTGAGAAAAAAAAAAAAAAGAGTACTCTATTATAGCACAAAGTATAAAATAAATATCCATGAGCCCATACTGATATAAATAAATAATTGAATAAATAAATGAAGGAGAAAAGAGAAATCTCCCTGTACAAGAATTACAAATAATTTATATAAATACTCTGCCTTCAAGGAGGTAGAACATAATTCCCCACTCCTCAGATATGAACCATACATAGTCACTTCCTTCCAAAGAGTACGGTATGAAAAAAAGGAAAAGTAATTTTACAGTGGAGAAGTCTGAAACACACTACCTCAGCCAGAAGATCAAGATTAATATCAGCATTGATAGGTCATGTTGATGGTAGGTTCCCCTTGATATAATGTGAAAAAGGGCAATTACCAGCGTATTCGTCCTCTCCAAAACAGACAACCCCAATATAAATATGAGAAAAAAGTTAGACAAATACCAGCTGAGGGACATTCTACAAAATACTGACCAGTGCTCCTCAAAACTGTCAAGGTCATCAAAAACAAGGAAAGTGTGAGAAACTATCACGATCAAGAGTAGCCTAAGGGGACATGGCAAGGAAATGTCATGTGATATCATAGATTGAATCCTGGACAGGAAAAGAATATTAGATAAAAACTAAAGAAATGTAAATAAAATGTGAACTTTGGTTAATAATAATGTGCCCATATTATTAACAGTTCATTAATTGTGACAAATGTACTAATAATGCAAGGGCTTCCCTGGTGGCACAGTGGTTGGGAGTCCGGGGACACGGGTTCGTGCCCCGGTCCGGGAAGATCCCACATGTCGCAGAGCAGCTGGGCCTGTGAGCCATGGCCGCTGAGCCTGTGCGTCCGGAGCCTGTGCTCTGCCAACGGGAGAGGCCACAACAGTGAGAGGCCCGCGTACCGCAAAAAATAATAATAATAATAATAATAGGGGAAATTGAGTACGGGACCTCTCTGTACTATCGTCTCAAGTTTTCTGTAAATCTATTCTAAAATTTGAAAGTGTATTTAAAAAACATGACTCCTTGACTCAGTACAGTCTACCTTAAAGTAGTACTTTTTTTTTTTTTAAAGTAGTACTTTTGTTACTTCCCAAAAAATGAAAGAAACTTATGACAGTTTAACTCCATTTACCTGTCCCTCCCCACCTTTGGTGCAATTTTTGTTATCCTTTTTATTTCTATATCTGTTTAAATGCCACAAGACATTATTGTTGTTTTAAACAATTAATATTTAAACACACACCATCTATATCTATATCTCTATATCTATGTACACATGCATACATGCATACACAAAACCTCTGTGTGTGTGTATATATATATATATATACACACACATATATATATACTATGTGTGTGTGTGTGTATGTGTATATAGTGTTTCATATTCCTTCCTGCAATACTGTGCTTCCATATGGGATTATTTTCCTTCAGCCTGAAACTCCCTTTAATAGTTTTTTTTTAACAACTTTATTGGAGTATAATTGCTTTACAATGGTGTGTTAGTTTCTGCTTTATAACAAAGTGAATCAGCTATACATACACATGTATCCTCATATCTCCTCCCTCTTTCATCTCCCTCCCACCCCCCACCCCACCCCTCTAGGTGGTCACAAAGCACCGACCTGATCTCCCTAAGCTATGTGGCTGCTTCACACTAGCTATCTATTTTACATTTGATAGTGTATATATGTCCATGCCACTCTCTCAGTTCATCCCAGCTTACCCTTCCCCCTCCCTGTGTCCTCAAGTCCATTCTCTACATCTGCGTCTTTATTCCTGTCCTGCACCTAGGTTCTTCAGAACCTTTTTTTTTTTTTAGATTTCATATATATGTGTTAGCATATGGTATTTGTTTTCTCTTTCAGACTTACTTCACTCTGTATGACAGACTCTAGGTCCATCCACCTCGCTACAAACAACTCAGTTTCGTTTCTTTTAATGACTAAGATTCCATTGTATATGTGTGGCACATCTTCCTTATCCATTCATCTGTCAATGGACACTTAGATTGCTTCCATGTCCTGGCTATTGTAAATAGAGCTGCAATGAACATTGTGGTACATGACTCTTTTTGAATTATGGTTTTCTCAGGGTTTATGCCCAGTAGTGGGATTGCTGGGACATACGGTAGTTCTGTTTTTAGTTTTCTAAGGAACCTCCATACTGTTCTCCATAGTGGCTCTATCAATTTACATTCCCACTGACAGTGTAAGAGGGTTCCCTTTTCTCCACACCCTCACCAGCAATTATTGTTTGTAGATTTTCTGATGATGGCCATTCTGACTCTTGTGTGGTAATACTTCATTGTGGTTTTGATTTGCATTTCTCTAATGATTAGTGCTGTTGAGCATCCTTTCATGTGTTTGCTGGCAATCTGTATATCTTCTCTGGAGAAATCTCTGTGTAAATTTTTGGATTGGGTGGTTTGTTTTTTTTATATTGAGCTGCATGAGCTGCTTGTAAATTTTGGTGATTAATCCTTTGTCAGTTGCTTCATTTCCAAATATTTTCTCCCATTCTGAGGGTTGTCTTTTTGTCTTGTTTATGGTTTCCTTTGCTTTGCAAAAGCTTTTAAGTTTCAGTAGGTCCCATTTGTTTATTTTTGTTTTTATTTCCATTTCTCTAGGAGGTGGGTCAAAAAGGATCTTGGGGTTTCCCTGGTGGCGCAGTGGTTGAGAGTCCGCCTGCCGATGCAGGGGATGCGGGTTCATGCCCCGGTCTGGGAGGATCCTGCGTGCTGCAGAGCGGCTGGGCCCATGAGCCATGGCCCCTGAGCCTGCACGTCTGGAGCCTGTGCTCCGCAATGGGAGAGGCCACAACAGTGAGAGGCCCGCGTACCGGTAAAAAAAAAAAGAAAGAAAAAAGAAAAAAGGATCTTGCTGTGATTTATGTCATAGAGTGTTCTGTCTATGTTTTCCTCTAAGAGTTTTATAGTGTCTGGCCTTACATTTAGGTCTTTAATCAATTTTGAGTTTATTTTTGTGTATGGTGTTAGGGAGTTTTCTAATTTCATTCTTTTACATACAGCCATCCAGTTTTCCCAGCACTACTTATTGAACAGGCTGTCTTTTCTCCATTGTATATGCTTGCCTCCTTTATCAAAAATAAGGTGACCATATGAGTGTGAGTTTATCTCTGGGCTTTCTATCTTGTTCCATTGATCTATATTTCTGGTTTTATGCCAGTACCATGCTGTCTTGATTACTGTAGCTTTGTAGTATAGTCTGAAGTCACGGAGCCTGATTCCTCCAGCTCCATTTTTCTTTCTCAAGATTGCTTTGGCTATTCGGGGTCTTTTTTGTTTCCATACAAATTGTGAAATTTTTTGTTCTAGTTCTGTGAAAAATGCCACTGGTAGTTTGATAGGGATTGCATTGAATCTGTAGATTGCTTTGGGTAGTAGAGTCATTTTCACAATGTTGATTCTTCCATTCCAAGAACATGGTATCTCTCTCCATCTGTTTGTATCATATTTAATTTCTTTCATCAGTGTCTTATAGTTTTCTGCATACAGATCTTTTGTCTCCTTAGGTTTTTTGTTTTTTTTTTTTTTTTTGCAGTACACGGGCCCCTCACTGTTGTGGCCTCTCCCGTTGCGGAGCACAGTCTCCGGACGCGCAGGCTCAGCGGCCATGGCTCACGGGCCCAGCCACTCCACGGCATGTGGGATCCTCCCGGTCCGGTCCTGGTCATGAACCCATGTCCCCTGCATTGGCAGGCAGACTCCCAACCACTGCGCCACCAGGGAAGCCCCTCTCCTTAGGTTTATTTCTAGGTATTTTATTCTTTTTGTTGCAATGGTAAATAAGAGTGTTTCCTTAATTTCTCTTTCAGATTTTTCATCATTAGTGTATAGGAATGCAAGAGACTTCTGTGCATTAATTTTGTATCCTGCTACTTTACCATATTCATTGATTAGCTCTAGTAGTTTTCTGGTGGCATCTTTAGGATTCTCTATGTATAGTATCATGTCATCTACAAACAGTGACAGCTTTACTTCTTCTTTTCTGATTTGGATTCCTTTATTTCTTTTTCTTCTCTGATTACTGTGGCTAAAACTTCCCAAACTATGTTGAATAATAGTGGTGAGAGTGGACAACCTTGTCTTGTTCCTGGTCTTAGTGAAAATGATTTCAATTTTTCACTGTTGAGAACGATGTTGGCTGTGGGTTTGTCATATATGACCTTTATTATGTTGAGGTAAGTTCCCTTTATGCCTACTTTCTGGAGGGTTTTATCATAAATGGGTGTTGAATTTTGTCGAAAGCTTTTTCTGCAACTATTGGGATGATTATATGGTTTTTATTCTTTAATTTGCTAATATGGTTTACACACTAATTGATTTGCATATATTGAAGAATCCTTGCAACCCTGGGATAAATCCCACTTCATCAAGGTGTATCATCCTTTTAATGTGTTGTTGGATTCTGTTTGCTAGTATTTTGTGAGGATTTTTGCATCCATGTTCATCAGTGATATTGGCTTGTAGTTTTCTTTCTCTGTGACATCTTTGTCTGGTTTTGGTATCAGAGTGATGGTGGCCTCGTACAATGAGTTTGGGAGTGTTCCTCCCTCCGCTATATTTTGGAAGAGTTTGAGAAGGATAGATGTTAGCTCTTCTCTAAATGTTTGATAGAGTTCACCTGTGAAGCCATCTGATCATGGGCTTTTGTTTGTTGGAAGATTTTTTTTTATTAATTATTTATTTATTGGCTGCGTTAAGTCTTCGTTGCTGCGTGTGGGCTTTCTCTAGTTGTGGCGAGCAGGGGCTGCTCTTCGTTGTGGTACGTGGGCTTCTCATTGTGGTGGCTTCTCCTGTTGCAGAGCACAGGCTCTAGGCATGCGGGCTTCAGTAGTTGTGGCACACAGGCTCGGTAGTTGTAGCTTGTGGGCTGTAGAGCACAGGCTCAGTAGTTGGCCACATGGGCTTAGCTGCTCCATGGCATGTGGGATCTTCCGGGACCAGGGCTCGAATCCATGTCCCCTGCATTGGCAGGCAGATTCTTAACCACTGCACCATCAGGGAAGTTCCTGTTGGAAGACTTTTAATCAGAGTTTCAATTTCAGTGCTTGTGATTGGTCTCTTTATATTTTCTATTTCTTCCTGGTTCAGTCTAGGAAGGTTGTGCTTTTCTAAGAATTTGTCCATTTCTTCCAGGTTTTCCATTTTATTGGCATATAGATGCTTGTAGTAATATCTCATGATCCATCATATTTCTGCAGTGTCAGTTGTTACTTCTCCTTTTTCATTTCTAATTCTATTGATTTGAGTCTTCTCCCTTTTTTTCTTCATAAGTCTGGATAATGGTTTATAAATTTTTTTAATCTTCTCAGAGAGCCAGCTTTTAGTTTTATTGACCTTTGCTATTGTTTCTTTCATTTCCTTTTCATTTATTTCTGATCTGATATTTATGATTTCTTTCCTTCTGCTAACTTTGGGGTTCTTTAGTTCTTCTTTCTCTAATTGCTTTAGGTGTAACGTTAGGTTGTTTATTTGAGATGTTTCTTGTTTCTTGAGGTAGGATTGTACTGCTATAAACTTCCCCCTTAGAACTGCTTTTGCTGCATCCCATAGGTTTTGGGTCGTTGTGTTTTCATGATCATTTGTTTCGAGGTATTTTTTGATTTCCTCTTTGATTTCCTTAGTGACCTCTTGGTTATTAAGTAGTGTATTGTTTAGCCTCCACATGTTTGTATTTTTTTTACAGATTTTTTCCTGTACTTGATATCTAGTCTCATAGCGTTGTGGTCAGAAAAGATACTTGATGCAATTTCAATTTTCTTAAACTTACCAAGGCTTGATTTGTGACCCAAGATATGATCTATACAGGAGAATGTTCCATGAACACTTGAGAAGAGTTGTTTTTGGATGGAATGCCCTATAAATATCAATTAAGTCCGTCTTTCTTAATGTGTTATTTAAAGCTTGTGTTTCCTTTTTTATTTTCATTTTGGATGATCTGTCCATTGGTGAAAGTGGGATGTTAAAGTCCCCTACTATGAATGTGTTACTGTTGATTCCCCCTTTCATGGCTGTTAGCAATTGCCTTATGTATTGAGATGCTTCTATATTGGGTGCATAAATATTTACAATTGTAATATCTTCTTCCTGGATTGATCCCTTGATCATTAGGTAGTGTTCTTCTTTGTCTCTTGTAATAGTCTTTATTTTAAAGTCTATTTTGTCTGATATGAGAACTGCTACTCCAGCTTTCTTTTGATTTCCATTTGCATGGAATATCTTTTTCCATCCCCTCACTTTCAGTCTGTATGTGTCCCTAGGTCTGAAGTGGGTCTCTTGTAGACAGCATATAGATGGGACTTGTTTTTGTATCCATTCAGCCAGCTATGTCTTTTGGTTGGAGCATTTAATCCATTTACATTTAAGGTAATTATCAATATGTATGTTCCTATTCCCATTTTCTTAATTGTTTTGGGTTTGTTATTGTAGGTCTTTTCCTTCTCCTATGTTTCCTGCCTAGAGAAGTTCCTTTAGCATTTGTTGTAGAGCTGGTTTGGTGGTGCTGAATTTTCTTAGCTTTTGCTTGTCTGTAAAGGTTTTAATTTCTCCGTTGAATCTGAATGAGACCCTTGCTGGGTAGAGTAATCTTGGTTGTAGGTTTTTCCCTTTCATCACTTTAAATATGTCCTGCCACAGCCTTCTGGCTTGCAGAGTTTCTGCTGAAAGATCAGCTGTTAACCTTATGGGGATTCCCTTGTATGTTATTTGTTGTTTTTCTCTTGCTGCTTTTAATATTTTTTCTTTGTATTTAATTTTTGATAGTTTGATTAATATGTGTCTTGGCATGTTTCTCCTTGGATTTATCCTGTATGGCTCTCTGTGCACTTCCTGGACTTGATTAACTATTTACTTTCCCATATTAGGGAATTTTTCAACTCTAATCTCTTCAAATATTTTCCCAGTCCCTTTCTTTTTCTCTTCTTCTGGGATCCCTATAATTCAAATGTTGGTGTGTTTAATGTTGTCCCAGAGGTCTCTGAGACTGTCCTTAATTCTTTTCATTCTTTTTTCTTTATTCTGCTCTGTGGTAGTTATTTCCACTATTTTATCTTCCAGGTCACTTATCCATTCTTCTCCCTCAGTTATTCTGCTATTGATTCCTTCTAGAGAATTTTGAATTTCATTTATTGTGTTGTTCATCATTGTTTGTTTGCTCTTTGGTTCTTCTAGGTCCTTGTTAAACGTTTCTTGTATTTTCTCCATTGTATTTCCAAGATTTTGGATCATCTTTACTATCATTACTCTGAATTCTTTTTCAGGTAGGCTGCCTATTTCCTCTTCATTTGTTTGCTCTGGTGGGTTTTTACCTTGCTCCTTCATCTGCTGTGTCTTTCTCTGTCTTCTCATTTTGCTTAACTTACTGTGTTTGGGGTCTCCTTTTTGCAGGCTGCAGGTTTGTAGTTTCCACTGTTTCTGGTGTTGGTCCCCAGTGGGTAAGGTTGGTTCAGTGGGTTGTGTAGGCTTCCTGGTGGAGGGGACTGGTGCCTGTGTTCTGGTGGATGAGGCTGGATCTTGTCTTCCTGGTGGGCAGGACTGCATCTGGTGGTGTGTTTTGGGGTGTCTGTGACCTTATTATGATTTTAGGCAGCCTCTCTGCTAATGAGTGGCGTTGTGTTCCTGTCTTGCTAGTTGTTTGGCATGAGGTGTCCAGCACTGTAGCTTGCTGGTCGTTGAGTGGAGCTAAGTCTTAGCATTGAGATGGAGATCTTTGGGAGAGCTTTCAGCATTTGATATTATGTAGAGCCAGGAGGTCTCTGGTGGACCAATGTCCTGAACTCGGCTCCCCCACGTCAGAGGCACAGGCCTGACACCCGACTGGAGCACCAAGACCCTCTCAGCCACACAGCTCAGAAGAAAAGGGAGAAAAAAAGAAAGAAAGACAACAATAAAATAAAGTTATTAAAATAAAAAATAAAAAATAATTATTAAAAATTTAAAAGTAATTTAAAAAAGAAGAAAAGAAAGAAAGAAATATGAGAGCAACCAAACCAAAAAACAAATCCACCAATGATAACAAGCTCTAAAAGCTATACAAAAAAAATAATAAAAGGGGACAGACAGAACCCTAGGACAAATGGTAAAAGCAAAGCTTTACAGACTAAAATCATACTCACAAAAAGAGAAATAGGAAAAATATATATATATTGTTTCTCCCAAAGTCCACTGCCTTAATTTTGGGATGATTCGTTGTCTATTCAGGTATTCCACAGATGCAAGGTACATCAAGTTGGTTGTGGAGATTTAGTCTGCTGCTCCTGAGGCTCCTGGAAGAGATTTCCCTTTCTCTTCTTTGTTCGCACAGCTCCTGGGGTTCAGCTTTGGATTTGGACCCCCTCTGCATGTAGGTCACCTGAAGGCATCTGTTCTTCACTCAGAGAGGATGGGGTTAAAGTAGCAGCTGATCAGGGGGCTCTGGCTCACTCAGGCCGGGGAGAGGGAGGGGTATGGAGTGCGGGGCAAGCCTGTGGCGGCAGAGGCCAGCATGACCTTGCACCAGCCTGAGGTGCACCGTGTGTTCTCCTGGGGAAGTTGTCCCTGGATCACGGGACCCTGGCAGTGGCAGGCTGCAGAAGCTCTTGGGATGGGAGGTGTGCATAGTGACCTGTGCTTGCGCACAGGCTTCTTGGTGGCTGCAGCAGCAGCCTTAGCTATTCATGCCTATCTCTGCTGTCGGCGCTGATAGCCGCGGCTCGCACCCATCTCTGGAGCTCATTTAGGTGGTGCTCTGAATCCTTTCTCCTCCCACATCCCAAAATAATGGTCTCTTGACTCTTAGGCAGGTCCAGACTTTTTCCCGGACTCCCTCCCGGCTAGCTGTGGTGCAGTAGCCCCCTTCAGGCTGTGTTCACACACCCAACCCCAGTCCTCTCCCTGGGATCTGACCTCCGAAGCCTGAGCCTCAGCGCCCAGGCCCCACCCGCCCTGGCGGGTGAGCAGACAAGCCTCTCAGGCTGGTGAGTGCTGGTCGGCACCAATCCTTTGTACGGGAATCTCTCCGCTTTGCCCTCTGCAACCCTATTGCTGCACTGTCCTCTGAGGCCCCGAAGCTTCCTTCCAGCCACCCCCCATCTCTGCCAGTGAAGGAGCTTCCTAGCGTGTGGAAACTTTTTCTCCTTCACAGCTCCCTCCCACTGGTGCAGGTCCTGTTCCTATTCTTTTGTATCTGTTTCTTCTTTTTTCTTTTGCCCTACCCAGGTATGTGGGGGAGTTTCTTGCCTTTTGGGAAGCCTGAGGTCTTCTGCCAGCGTTCAGTAGGTGTTCTGTAGGAGTTGTTCAACATGTAGATGTGTTTCTGATGTATTTGTGGGGAGGAAGGTGGTCTCCACGTCTTACTCTTCCACCATATTGAAGGTCTCTCTCCTCGTCCCACCCTTTTAATAGTTGTTAATGTGGGTCTGATGGTGACAAATTCTCTCAGCTTTTATTTGTTGGAAAACAACTTTATTTCATTTTCCTTTTTGAAGCATATTTACACTGGGTATAGATGCTAGATTGGCAGGTATTCCATTATCTTATAGCATCCATTGTTTTGTTGAAGAGTCTGCTATCGTTCTAATGTTGCTTCTATGAAGGTAATATGTTTTTCCCTCTCTAGCCATTTTAAAGATATTTTCTGCCTTTGGTTTTCATCAGTTTGACTCTAATATGCCTGAGCATGGCTTTATTTGTATTTATCTTATTTAGAATCCTCAGAGCCTCTTGAATTTGTGGTTTTATGCCTGTCCCATTTGCTTCTGTCTCACTCTTCTCCTTCTGGAAACCTTACTATACATGTATTAGACTTTTCCATTGTATCTCATATTATCTCTTATGGGTTCTTTAAGTCTCTCTTTTAAAATCTTTTTAAGAATCTCTCAGTGTTTCAATCTATGTATTGTTTTCTAGACTGTCTTCCAGTTTATAAATCATCTGTGTGTCTAGTCACCTATTAAACCCACCTATTGAATTTCTGGGATTTAATTTAACCATTTCTTATAGATTCCACGTTTCTGTTGAAATACACTGTGTATGTTGTTGACTATATTAATAAGTTATTTTTGGGTCCCTTTCTAGTAACTCCAATATCTGAATCATGTATGGGTCTATTTTTCTCTTTATTTTTAAGCATTTGGTTCTGTTTCAGTCATGCTTCATAATTTTTATTGAATGCCAGTCATTGTGTATGAAAAATTGTTGAGGCTTTGATGATGTTGTCTTTCTACAATGAGGATTAAATTTTCTTCTAGAGGGTAGAGTATTGGCCAAATACCTCAATCCTGTTAAGGGTTGGATTTACCCCTGGAGCAGAGGCCTGTACCCAGGTCAAGAAACTTACTCTTAATGTGTGGACCTTACCCCCAGGAATGACTTTTCTGGAGTCACAACTAAAAGCCTAAGGCTTTTACCAAGACCCTTTCGCCCTGGCAGGACTTGAACTCCAACTTCTGTCTTCTCAGCATAATGCATTTGCTGAAATCCCTGCTCAACTTTTTACTCTATCAGCTATTCTTTTCTTCTAAGTCTCTTGGAGTCTTACTGTGTGCATGTCCATCTTAGGAGTTGGCCAAGATCTAAAGAGATATTAGGTGCAGAAAAATCCAACACAAGCTACTCTCCACTGCCTTTTATTACAGTTAGTTGTTTATCTTTGTTAAATTATGAAATATATAATACATTAAAAAGAGTATGTATAACATATAAATTTTCTAAAATAACAAAACATAAACCAATAGTGAGGTTAAGAAATAAAATAACAACAGAACCTTTGAAGTTTTTTATATGCCCCTCTTCAAATGCAAAGGCATTCTCCTCCCTGAACCCAAAGGTAACCACCATCCCAAATTGGTCTTCATCATTTTGTTGCTTTTCTTTATAGTTTTATCACATATATATGTGCTATATATTGTTTCATTTGGCTTGTAATTCTAATACAATATAAGTGAAAGCATATTGGTTTTTTTTCTTTTGTGATTTGCTTTCTATTCTAAACATTAATCTTTGAGATTCATTCTTGCTAATGTATGTTGCTAGTTCATTTTCATTGCTATATTATGTTGTATTAAGTAGTATTACATTGTATGGATGTATTGAAGTTTGCTTATTCACCAGTTGATGGATATTTGAGTTTCCAGTTTCATGCAATTATGAAAATCTGCTATAAACATTTGTATACAGGTTTTAGTGAAAACATAAGCTTTCATTTCTCTTGGGTAAATACCTAGGAGTGTGATTACTGACTCACATGTTGAGTGTATGTTTAACTTTATAAGGAACTTTCAAACTATTTCCCAAAGTGGCTGTATCATTTTTGCATTCCCACCAGCAATGTATGAGAGTTCCAGTTGCTCCATATCTTCTTCAGTGCATGGTTTTGTCAGTTTCTGTTTGTTTCTTTGTATGCTTATTAGCCATTCTAATAGATGTGCAGCAGTGTCATGTTGTAATTTTAATTTGCACTTCCCTAATAATCTTTTCATGTGCTTTTTTCCTATCCATATATCTTTTGAGGTAAAGTGTCCTTTAAAAATGTTTGCCTATTTTTAAATTGAGATATTTTCTTATTACTGGGTTTTGGGAATTTAAAAAACTTTATTCTGGATACATATTCTTTGACAGATATGTGTTTTGCAAATATTTTCTCACAGTCTGTGACTTATCTTTTCATTTTTCAACAGTGTCTTTCACAGAGCAGAAAATTTTAATTTTAATGAAGTCTAATTTATATTTTTTGTAATGGATCAAGGTTTTGGTGTCCTATATAAAAAATCTTTGCCTCCCCCAAAGACACAGTGATTTTCTTTTATGTTTTCTTCAAGAAATTTTATCACTTTGGGTTTTACCTCTAGCCTATAATCCATTTTGAGTTAATTTTTGTATAAAGTGAAAAATATGAGTCAAGGTTCAGTTTTTGTGTTTTTTTTTTAAAAACTTATTTCGTTGCACTGGGTCTTAGTTGCAACAGGCAGGCTCCTTATTTGTGGCTCACCAGCTCCTTAGTTGTGGCTTGCTGGCTCCTTAGTTGTGGCATGTGAACTCTTAGTTGTGGCATGCATGTGGGATCTAGTTCCCGGACCAGGGATTGAACCCAGGCCCCCTGCATTGGGAGCACAGAGTCTTAACCACTGCACTACCAGGGAAGTCCCCAAGGTTCAGTTTTTGCACATGAACATTCAGTAGTTCCAGCACTGAGCCAGGAAACAGGACCTTGGAGCCATAGCCACAAGAAACTGGATTCTGCCAACAACCTGAATGAGTTTAGAAGCAGGTTCTTCCCAAGAGCCTCCAGTTCGCCAACCAGGGATCAAACCTGTGCCCTCAGGACTGAAAGCTCAGAGTCTTAACTGCTGTACCATCAGGGAATTCCCCAGAATCCCCCACTTCTTGCCATCTCTGCCACCCTCATCCAAGCCACCATCATCTCAGGTTTATCCGCTGAGAGGGACTGGGGACGGCAACATCCCAAACCAAGGAGCCCACTTAGCAACCGGATCTCAGATTCTGAGTGCTAAGAAATCTGGCAGAGACCATCTTCATCAAATGAATCAAGTAAACAAAGTTAACATCACAAGGAATGCAACAAATTGAAATTGTGCACCCCCCGATAGGATGCAGTAGGAAGAACACAGCGTCACTTGAGTGATATTCCTGCCAAAGTGCATCACTTGAGACCTGTGACTTGCATGAGTGGCAGCTCCAGTGGAATCCTGTGGGACATAATTCATTTTCCATATGGATAGGAATTATCAAAGCAAAAACTACACTGGACAGAGTTATAGAGCCATGTGGCTGACAGGGTATTGGGGCTCTGGCCAGGTGTCAGGGCTGAGCCTCTGAGGTGGGAGAGCCAAGGTCAGGACATTGGTCCACCAGAGACCTCCCGGCCCCACGTAATATCAATGGGTGAGAGCTCCTGCAGAGATCTCCATCTCAATGCTAAGACTTAGCTCCACTCAACAACCAGCCAGCTCCAGTGCTGGACACCTCATGCCAAACAACTAGCAAGACAGGATCACAATCCTACCGATTAGCAGACAGGCTGCCTAAAATTATAAGTTCACAGGCACCCCAAAACACACCACCGGATGTGGTCCTGCCCAACAGAAAGACAAGATCCAGCCTCATCCACCAAAACACAGGCACCAGTCCCCTCCACCAGGAAGCCTACACAACCCACTGAACCAACCTTACCCACTGGGGGCCGACACCAGAAACAATGGAAACTACAAACCTGCAGCCTGCAAAAAGGAGACCCCAAACACAGTAAGTTAAGCAAAATGAGAAGACAGAGAAAGACACAGCAGATGAAGGAGCAAGGTAAAAACCCACCAGAGCAAACAAATGAAGAGGAAATAGGCAGCCTACCTGAAAAAGAATTCAGAGTAATGATAGTAAAGATGATCCAAAATCTTGGAAATACAATGGAGAAAATACAAGAAACGTTTAACAAGGACCTAGAAGAACCAAAGAGCAAACAAACAATGATGAACAACACAATAAATGAAATTCAAAATTCTCTAGAAGGAATCAATAGCAGAATAACTGAGGGAGAAGAATGGATAAGTGACCTGGAAGATAAAATAGTGGAAATAACTACCACAGAGCAGAATAAAGAAAAAAAAGAATGAAAAGAATTGAGGGCAGGGCTTCCCTGGTGGCGCAGTGGTTGGGAGCCCGCCTGCCGATGCAGGGGACATGGGTTCATGCCCCGGTCTGAGAAGATCCCACATGCCGCGGAGCGGCTGGGCCCGTGAGCCATGGCCGCTGGGCCTGCGCGTCCAGAACCTGTGCTTCGCAACGGGAGAGGCCACAACAGTGAGAGGCCCACGTACCCCCCCCCAAAAAAAAGAAAAAAAAAAGAATTGAGGACAGTCTCAGAGACCTCTGGGACAACATTAAACACACCAACATTCGAATTATAGGGATCCCAGAAGAAGAAGAGTAAAAGAAAGAGACTGAGAAAATATTTGAAGAGATTATATTTGAAAACTTCCCTAATATGGGAAAGGAAAAAGTCTACCAAGTCCAGGAAGTGCAGAGGGTCCCATACAGGATAAATCCAAGGAGAAACATGCCAAGACACATATTAATCAAACTATCAAAAATTAAATACGAGGAAAAAATATTAAAAGCAGCAAGGGAAAAGCAACAAATAACATACAAGGGAATCCCCATAACATTAACAGTTGATCTATCAGCAGAAATTCTGCAAGCCAGAAGGGTGTGGCAAGACATATTTAAAGTGATGAAAGGGAAAAACCTACAACCAAGATAACTCTACCCAGTGAGGATCTCATTCAGATTCAATGGAGAAATTAAAACCTTTACAGACAAGCAAAAGCTAAGAAAACTCAACACCACCAAACCAGCTTAACAACAAATGCTAAAGGAACTTCTCTAGGAAAGAAACACAGGGAAAGGAAAAGACCTGCAATAAAAAACCCAAAACAACTAAGAAAATGGTAATAGGAACATACATATTGATAATTACCTTAAATGTAAATGGATTAAATGCTCCAACCAAAAGACATAGCTGGCTGAATGGATACAAAAACAATACCCGTATATATGCTGTCTACGAGACCCACTTCCTAGAGACCTAGGAACACATACAGACTGAAAGTGAGGAGATTGAAAAAGATATTCCATGCAAATGGAAATCAAAAGAAAGCTGGAGTAGCAGTTCTCATATCAGACAAAATAGACTTTAAAATAAAGACTATTACAAGAGACAAAGAAGAACACTACGTAATGATCAAGGGATCAATCCAGGAAGAAGATATTACAATTATAAATATTTATGCATCCAACATAGGAGCACCTCAATACATAAGGCAATTGCTAACAGCCATGAAAGGGGAAATCGACAGTAACACAGTCATAGTAGGGGACTTTAACATCCCACTTTCACCAATGGACAGATCATCCAAAATGAAAATAAATAAGGAAACACAAGCTTTAAATAACACATTAAACAAGATGAACTTAATTGATATTTATAGGGCATTCCATCCAAAAACAACAGAATACACTTTCTTCTCAAGTGCACATGGAACATTTTCCTGTATAGATTATATCTTGGGTCACAAATCAAGCGTTGGTAAATTTAAGAAAATTGAAATCATATAAAGTATCTTTTCTGACCACAATGCTATAAGACTAGATATCAATTACAGAAAAAATCTGGAAAAACTACAAACACATGGAGGCTAAACAATACACTACTGAACAACCAACCAAGAGATCACTGAAGAAATGAAAGAGGAAATCCAAAAATACCTAGAAACAAATGACAATGAAAACATGAAGACCCAAAACCTATGGGATGCAACAAAAGCAGTTCTAAGAGGGAAGTTTATAGCAATACAATCCTACCTCAAGAAACAAGAAACATCTCAAATAAACAACCTAACCTTACACCTAAAGCAATTAGAGAAAGAGGAACAAAAAAATCCCAAAGTTAGCAGGAGGAAAGAAATCATAAAGATCAGATCAAAAATAAATGAAAAAGAAATGAAGGAAACAATAGCAAAGCTCAATAAAACTAAAAGCTGGTTCTTTGAGAAGATAAACAAAATTGATAAACCATTATCCAGACTCATCAAGAAAAAAAGGGAGAAGACAGAAATAGAAATGAAAAAGAAGTAACAACTGACACTGCAGAAATATGAAGATCCTGAGATATTACAAGCAACTATATGCCAATAAAATGGACAATCTGGAAGAAATGGACAAATTATTAGAAAAGCACAACCTTCCGAGACTGAACCAGGAAAAAATAGAAAATTTTAACAGACCAATCACAAGCACTGAAGTTGAAACTGTGATTAAAAATCTTCAAACAAACAAAAGCCCAGGACCAGATGGCTTCACAGGTGAATTCTATCAAACATTTAGAGAAGAGCTAACACCTATCATTCTCAAACTCTTCCAAAATATAGCAGAGGGAGGAACACTCCCAAACTCATTCTATAAGACCACCATCACCCTGGTACCAAAACCAGACAAAGATGTCACAAAAAAAGAATGCTACAGGCCCGTATCACTGATGAACATAGATGCAAAAATCCTCACACAATACTAGCAAACAGAATCCAACAACACGTTAAAAGAATCATACACCATGATGAAGTGGGGTTTATCCCAGGGATGCAAGAATTCTTCAATATATGCAAATCAATCAATGTGCAAACCATATTAACAAATTGAAGGATAAAAACCATATGCTCATCTCAATGGATGCAGAAAAAGCTTTTGACAAAATTCAACACCGATTTATGATAAAAACCCTCCAGAAAGTAAGCATAAAAGGAACTTACCTCAACACAATAAAGGCCATATATGAGAAACCCACAGCCAGCATCGTTCTCAATGGTGAAAAAGTGAAACCATTTTCCACTAAGATCAGGAACAAGACACGGTTGCCTACTCTTGCCACTATTATTCAACACAGTTTTGGAAGTCTAGCTGTGGCAATCAGAGGAGAAAAATAAAAAGAATACAGATTGGAAAAGAGGAAGTAAAACTGTCACTGTTTGCAGATGACCTGATACTATACATAGTAAGTCCTAAAGATGCTACCAGAAAACTACTAGAGCTAATCAGTGAATTTGGTAAAGTAGCAGGATACAACATTAATGCACAGAAATCTCTTGCATTCCTATATACTAATGATGAAAAATCTGAGAGAGAAATTAAGGAAACACTCCTATTTATCATTGCAAGAAAAAGAATAAAATACCTAGGAATAAACCTACCTAAGGAGACAAAAGACCCATATGCAGAAAACTGTAAGACAGTGATGAAAGAAATTAAAGATGATACAAACAGATGGAGAGATATACCATGATTGGAAGAATCAACATTGTGAAATGACTATACTACCCAAAGCAATCTACAGATTCAGTGCAATACCTATCAAACTACCAATAGCACTTTTCACAGACCTAGAACAAAAAATTTCACAATTTGTATGAAACACAAAAGACTCCAAATAGCAAAAGCAATCTTGGGAAAGAAGAACGGAACTGGAGGAATCAAGCTCCCTGACTTAAGACTGTACTAGAAAGCTACATTAATCAAGACAGTATGGTACTGGCACAAAACCAGAAATATAGATCAATGGAACAGGATAGAAAGCCCAGAGATAAACCCACGCACATATGGTCACCTTATCTTTGATAAAGGAGGCAAGAATATACAATGGAGAAAAGACAGCCTGTTCAATAAGTGGTGCTGGGAAAACTGGACAGCTACGTTTAAAAGAATGAAATTAGAACACTCCCTAATACCATACACCAAACTAAACTCAAAATGGATTAAAGACTTAAATTTAAGGCCAGACACTGTAATCTCTTAGAGGAAAACATAGGCAGAACACTCTATGACATAAATCACAGCAAGATCCTTTTTGACCCACCTCCTAGAGAAACGGAAATAAAAACAAAAATAAACAAATGGGACCTAATGAAACTTAAAAACTTGTGCACAGCAAAGGCAACCATAAACAAGACGAAAAGACAACCCTCAGAATGGGAGAAAGTATTTGCAAATGAAGCAACTGACAAAGGATTAATCTCCAAAATATACAAGCAGCTCATGCAGCTCAATATTTAAAAAAAAAACAACAATCCAATCAAAAAATGGGCAGTAGACCTACATAGAGATTTCTCCAGAGAAGATATACAGATTGCCAGCAAACACATGAAAGGATGCTCAACATCACTAATCATTAGAGAAATGCAAATCAAAACTACAGTGAGTTATCACCTCACACCAGTCAGAATGGCCATCATCAGAAAATCTACAAACAATTAGGGCTTCCCTGGTGGCGCAGTGGTTGAGAGTCCGCCTGCCAGTGCAGGGGACATGGGTTTGTGCCCCAGTCTGGGAAGATCCCACATGCCGTGGAGTGGCTGGGCCCATGAGCCATGGCCACTGAGCCTGTGTGTCTGGAGCCTGTGCTCCGCAACGGGAGAGGCCACAGCAGTGAGAGGCCCACGTACCACAAAAACAACAACAACAAAAATCTACAAACAGTTAATGCTGGAGAGGGTGTGGAGAAAAGGGAACCCTCTTGCACTGTTGGTGGGAATGTAAATCGATACAGCCACTATGGAGAACAGTATGGAGGTTCCTTAAAAAACTAAAATTAGAACTACCATACGACCCAGCAATCCCACTACTGGGCATATACCCTGAGAAAACCATAATTCAAAAGGAGTCATGTACCCCAATGTTCATTGCAGCTCTATTTACAATAGCCAGGACATGGAAGCCACCTAAGTGTCCATTGACAGATGAATGGGTAAAGAAGATATGGCACATATATACAATGGAATATTACTCAGCCATAAAAAGAAACAAAATTGAGTTATTGGTAGTGAGTTGGATAGACCTAGAGACTGTCATACAGAGTGATGTAAGTCGGAAAGAGAAAAATAAATACTGTATGCTAACACATATATATGGAATCTAAAAAAGAAAAAAAAAGGTTCTGAAGAACCTAGGGGCAGGACAGGAGTAAAGACACAGACATAGAGAATGGACTTGAGGATATGGGAAGGGGAAGGGTAAGCTGGGAGGAAGTGAGAGAGTGGCATGGACTTATATACACTACCAAACGTAAAATAGATAGCTAGTGGGATGCAGCTGCATAGCACATGGAGATCAGCTCGGTGCTTTGTGACCATCTAGAGAGGTGGGAGGGAGACACAAGAGGGAGGGGATGTCGGGATATATGTATACGTATAGCTGATTCACTTTGTTATATAGCAGAAACTGACACACCGTTGTAAAGCAATTATACTCCAGTAAAGATGTTAGAAAAAAAACAGTTCCAGCACTGTTTATTGAAAAGATTATCCTTTCTCCAAATTTGCATTTGCATCTTCGTACAAAATAAGTTTACCACAGTGTCAGTCAATTTCTGGACTCAATTCTGTTCCATTGATCTCTATGCCTGTCCTTTTACCATTATCACACAGACTTGATTACAGTATCTTTGAAGATCTTGAAATGAGGTAGTGGAGTTCTCCAACTTGCTTTTCATTATGGTTTTTAGAGAACAATATTTTGGCCTTCTTGATTTTCTCAGTTGTATCATTGTTTTCTATTTCAGCAATTTTAGCTCTTTTCCTTATTATTTCCTTCCTTCTCCATTAGGCTTATTCTATTGTTCTTTTTTCTAATTTCTAAATTAGACGGTTAGCTCATTTATTTTTAGCTTTTCTTCTTTTCTTCTACAAGTTTCTGAATAAAATCTATAAATGTCCCCCCAAATTTCTCTTTAGCAGCATCCTACAAGTTTTGATATGTTGTATTTATTTTGTATTTTTATCTAAGTATGTCCTTATTTACATTTTCATCTCTTCTTTGATCCAGCAATTATTCAGAAGTATGCATTTAAATTTTCAAATTTATGGGATTTTAAAACTTTTTATGCAATTGCATTATGATCAAAGAATGTGGTTTAAGTGGTGTTAATTCTGTTAAATTTATTGACTTAAAATATGATTTAGCACATGATCAGTTTTATAAATGTCCCATGTATGCTTCAAAATAGTTTATATATTTTTATTCTCCAGTTGTTGGGTGCAACGTTTTAATTGTGTTCATAAGATCGAACTATTAATTGTCTTATTTAAATCTTCTATATCTTTACTGATTTTCTGAATGTTCAATCTTTAAAATTTTAATAAGTTTCTGTTGAAAATCTTCCACATGAGTAACAAATTAAGTAGTATTATATTATAGCACAAAGTATAAAATAAATATCCATGAGTCCATACTGATATAAATGATTGAATAAGTAAATAGATGGAGGAGAAGAGAGAAATCTCCCTTGCAGAATTCTAAGTAATTTATGTAGATGCTCTGCCCTCAGAAAAGGGAAGTATAATTCCTTTATTATTTTTTTAAACATCTTTATTGGAGTATAATTGCTTTACAATGGTGTGTTAGTTTCCGCTGTATAACAAAGTGAATCAGCTATACATATACATATATCCCCATATCTCCTCCCCCTTGCGTCTCCCTCCCACCCTCCCTATCCCACCCCTCTAGGTGGTCACAAAGCACCAAGCTGATCTCCCTGTGCTATGCGGCTTCTTCCCACTAGCTATGTATTTTACATTTGGTTGTATATATAAGTCTATGCCACTCTCTCACTTCGTCCCAGCTTACCCTTCCCCCTCCCCATGTCCTCAAGTCCATTCTCTACATCTGCGTCCTTATTCCTTTAGTTTGAGGTACACACGGTGACTTCATCCCAAAGAGTAGAGAATTGACAGGAAGGAAAAAGAGTAACTTTACAGTGGAGAAACCTGATAAACACTAACTCAGCCAGGTGATCAAGTTCATCATCAACAGCTATATAAGTCACATTGATAGTATGTACCCTGGATATGATATGCTGAGATATGATATGATATGGTACTTTACCTCTGTGGGCTTCGTCTCAAATACATTACCAGTCTAATCATGAGAAAACATTACATCGTTTCCAATAAAGGAAACCTACAAAATACTTGACTGGTACTTCTCAAAATAGTCAAGGTCATCAAAAACAGGGAAAGTCTGAGAAACTGTCACAACCAAGAAGATCCTGCCTAAGGAGACATGACAACTAAATGTAATGTGGTATCCTGGACGGGATTCTGGAACAGAAAAAGGATATTAGGTAAAAACTAAGGAAATTTGAATAAACTACTTTATTTAATAATAATGTATCAATATTGGTCCATTAATTATAACAAATGTACCATACTAATATGTTAATAATAAGAGAAACTGGGTGAGGGGGTATATAAGAAATCTCCATACTATCTTTTCAAGTTTTGTGTAAAGATAAATCTGTTCTAAAAAATAAAGTCTATTTTGAAAAAAAAATATCTTTCACAATTATAATGGATTTTTCGATTCTTCCTTATAATTTTATTGATTTTTGCTTAATATAAAGTTATGTCATATATATGTAATGCATATATATTTAGAAATATTATCTCTAGTGTGTTTAATATTTTATCATCTTTATCTGATTGTTTTTATTCTTGGTATGTTTTTTTGCATTAAAGTCTGCTTTGTTTGATATTAATCTAGCTGTGCCAGCTTTCTTTTGCTTAGTGTTTGTTACATGTTTTTCCATCTTATTACTTCCAACCTTTCTTTGTCCTTATGTTTTAGGTGTGTCTCTTGTGAATACCTGGATTTTATTGGATTTTCTTTGTTTCTTAATATAAGCTGACTAATCCTTTACTTTATTATGATTATATAAATAGTTGAAATAATTTCTACTCTTATCTGTGCTTTCACTTTGTCTTCCTTCCTGCACACGCGTATCTGCATATATCTACCCCTTCTTACAATGGCATACTGGAAAAAGTTTAACCACCAGCTCTCTAAATATAGTTCTGATATCAATGTTGGTTTATATTTTCATTGACATTAATAAGAACATCTTCTTTGCTAAACTAGATAATAGTTTCAAATATTAAAAGGCTGTTCCCTCAATACTTTGTGCTATTCCCAATATAATGGCTGCAGACACAACATACTTTTAAGTTTAGCCTGAGTTAACATTTTTCTTCATCACTTTCTTGAGTCTGGATTATCAACAGAACAATAAATCAAGCCCTGATTTGTATTGTTTCCTGATTTCTGGGTGTAATCACTCCTATCATGGCTCCTTTCAAGCTACCAACATAACATCACTAAATATAGAGGTTGAAAAGAACTGAGCAATAGCACACATAGTATTTCCACCAGACACATGGAATAGATGTGAGTAACTTCAAGAGCACAGGTAATAGTAAAATAATTATGAACTGATGAATTTTGAGTATTTATTACCTCTGTTATTAATAAACTTTGTATATTTAATTGTAAGTTATCTATTTTAACATCTAATCATAGCTATGGTTAACAACTGGTTCACATAATTCCTGAAAATTTAGCAGTTGGCTCTCAGGAGCCAGTACAGGATGTCTCCAGCACACCACTTCTTGCCTTCTTTTGGATTTTTTTCCTCTACTAGTTTTGAAAGTATACACTTCATTTATATGCTTTTAGTAGTTACTCTAAACATTTTATAACATTTATATTTAACTTTAAAAGTCTACAGTTAATATCTATATCATCCTCCCAAATCAATTCATGGATCTTGTGATATTTGAACTCCAGTCACCCTATTTCAGACCTATGTGCTATTGTGGTCCTTGTCGTTCTGTATGTTAGATCTACCTCGTTATCCTTAACCCCATGAATTAGATATTATTAACAAATTTTTACAACGTTTTATTTTTAAATTTATTCACATGTTTTTCATGTTCTTTGCTCACAATTTTTTTCTTGCATTCAAGGCATTTCTAGGATTGATTTCCTTCTGCCGGTGTACATCCAGTGGTAAGCACTAAAGTGGGGGTGAGGGGATCCCTGATTTGTAGTCAATAAGTGTACTCCCACCACAGCCTATTTCAAGCTACCAATGTAACATCACTGAATGTGGACGTAGGAAGAGACAGTAGAATTTTGGAGGCTCCAGCACACCACTGAATTCAGTTTTTCTTTTCCCTTCTTCCCTCCTTCCTTCCTTTTCTTCCTTCCTTCCTTGCTCCCTCCCATCCTTTCTTACCTTTTTTTACATTTTTATTGAGGTATAATTGGCATGCAATAAACTGTATAAATTAAAGTGTACAGTGTGATAAGTTCTGACATCACCATCACCACAATCAAGATAGTGAACTACCCATCCCCCACAAACATGTCCTCATGACCCTTGGTGATCACTCCCTCCCACCCCTACTTACCCCTGCCTCATTCCTAGGCAAGCACTAATCTGTTTTTCTGTCACTAAAGATTCGCTTGTATATTCTAGAGTTTCCATCAGCAGTGAATGAGCGTCTCGTTGCTCCATTTTTTCAGCAACACTTGATGTAGTCAGTCTCTTTAAATTGTAGCCCTTCTGGTGGGTATGTAGTAGTATCATTGAGGCTTTAACTTACATTTCGCTCATGACTACTGAAGATGAGTATTTCATCTAAAGGTGCTTAACCTTTAGCATCTTCTTTAGTCAATTGAAGGTAAATTCCTCTGTTTTTATTTGTCCAGAAATACCTTTATTTTGCCCTCTCTTTTGAAAGAAAATTTTGCTGAGCATATAATTAAACAACAATTACTGTCTCCCAGCACTTTGCAGATTGTATCCTCCCATCTTCTGAGTTCCACTGTGGCTGTTGAAAAGACAGCTTTCAGTCTAATTCTTGTCCCCTTGTAATGATCTGTTTTTGCTCTTTCTTCATCTTATACAGATGTATATTTCTTTTTACTTATCCTCTTTGAGAATTGTTTGTCTTTCTGAATCTCATACTGATAATTGACACCTCTCATCTGTTTGGAAATTCTCAGCGACAGTCTCTGAATATTGCAGCTCCCCTGCTTTCTGGAATTCCTATTACGTTTATGGTAGGCCTTTTCATTCACTCCTCCTGATCTCTTAATCCTTCACATTTTCACTACATTTGCCTCTTATTAATGCATTCTGGGTAGTTTCCTAGATGTATCTTCTCCTTCCACCTGAGTATAATTTCCCTCTTTTTATTTTTTCCCATTTTGTTTTTAGTTTCCAGAAGTTCTATTTGGTTTGTTTTCAACTCTGCATAATTCCTCTTGATGGTCACTTTCTCCTTTGCCAAACTTTTGATGTCTTTTGTATTTCCTTAAGCATATTAAGTGTGTCTTTTATATTCTGTACCTGATCATTCTAGTAGCTATCATATGTACAGGTCTGATTCTGCTATGTATTGTTTCTACTGATTCACACAGGGAGTGTCTTATTACCTCCTCTGTTTGAGAATTTTTTAAATGTGTGTGAACTCATATTCTCTGAAAATATATCTGTGGGAATTGAGGCCTGGGTGAAAATGTGTTCCTCTGTGGAAAAATCTCCCATTGTTGCTTCTACCAGGTAGTTTAGTGCACTGCAAACCCAGAATCACTTTAACTAAGTTTGGGGCTTGAGGGGTTTTTCTTGATGACACTTATGAGACATCACTTCCAAGTGAGCACAGCCCCAGGTTTGGAGACAGGTATCCACACTGCCTTTTTTCTGTTGGCAGCATTTTTTTTTCCAGTTCAATCACTTTTCTAGTTCACACTCAGGGAATTCCAGCTTTATGTGTTTTCAATCCAAATTCCCTGCCTTCTTAGGCTTCAACCCCTATCCTCTGCATTTTGCTAGGCCATCAGGGATTGGCAGATGTCACCAGGCAAATACCAGCTCCAGCTGGAATTTTTCTGGAGTGGGGCTTTCTTCTTGTCTCTGACAATTTCCCTTTCTTTTCTGACATCGCCATGCCTTTAAAAAGAAAGATGCTTTTTTGTATTTCATCCAGCATTTTAAGTGCTCTATACTAGGAGGTTTCTCCAGACAGCTATTGCTAGAAATAGGCTATTTATATTTTTACCCATCTGGAATTTAATTTTATACGTGGTATGAGGCAGAGGTCTAAGAACTCTGCCACCATTTTTACTGTTCCTCCTTTTTCTTCAGAAATGGTATCTGTAAATCAACTTTTAAAACAATATTTCTTCCCTATTTTCTGTTGCTTATTGCCAGCTGGATATCTAAAAGAGTCACAGGAACCTACTTTTAAGTGAAATATTCCTAAAATAAAAAACTGTAATACTACTGGCTCCTTTAGTGGCTCTGGGTTTTTTACTCCTATGTATTTCTTTATGAATAAACCCCAAATCCATATAACAAAGTGTTTTGGTTCTTTTCCCTTTTTAAATAAATTTAGTTATTTTATTTTATCTATTTTTGGCTGCATTGGGTCTTCGCTGATGCGTGCAGTCATTCTCTAGTTGTGGCAGCGGGGGCTACTCTTCGTTGAGGTGCGTGGGCTTCTCATTGCGGTGGCTTCTCTTGTTGCGGAGCACAGGCTCTAGGCACGTGGGCTTCAATAGTTGTGGCACATGGGCTCAGTAGTTGTGGCTCACAGGCTCTAGAGTGCAGGCTCAGTAGCTGTGGTGCACAGGCTTAGTTGCTCCACGGCATGTGGGATCTTCCCGGATCAGAGCTCAAACCTGTGTCCCCTGCATTGGCAGGCAGATTCTTAACGACTGCGCCACCAGGGAAGCCCAACAAAGTTTTTTCTAACAATCCAGTTTCATAATTTGATTAGAGGGAAAAGGGAGCTAGGTCTTCTGGTATACAGATAAGCAAATGCAGATTAACAACATTTTGCATTTTTAAAAAATCACAAATTTTAACAAAGAAAGAATTCATAACGTGGACTCTCAAAACTATAAATCATACTGGAATAGAATTATCATCAGTTTAAACGCCAAGACAACCTGAGATTCGTTCAAAATGGAGGAGTAGAAGGACGTGCGCTCACTCCCTCTTGCAAGAGAACCGGAATCACAACTAACTGCTGAATAGTCATCAACAGGAAGACACTGGAACTCACCAAAAAAGGTACCCCACATCCAAAGACAAAGGAGAAGCCACAATGAGATGGTAGGAGGGGCGCAATCACAATAAAATCAAATCCCATAACTGCTGGGTGTGTGACTCACAAACTGGAAAACAATTATACCACAGAAGTCCGCCCAGCGGAGTGAAGTGCAAATCAAAACTACAATGAGGTATCACCTCACACTGGTCAGAATAGCCATCTTCAGAAAATCTACAGACAACAAATGCCGGAGAGGGTGTGGAGAAAAGGGAACCCTCTTGCACTGTTGGTGGGAATGTAAATTGATACAGCCACTATGGAGAACAGTATGGAGGTTCCTTAAAAAACTAAAAATAGAACTACTATACGACCCAGCAATCCCACCAGTGGGCATATACCCAGGGAAAACCATAATTCAAAAAGGCACATGCACCCCAATGTTCATTGGAGCACTATTTACAACAGCCAGGACATGGAAGCAACCTAAGTGTCCATCGACAGATGAATGGATAAAGAAGATGTGGTACATATATACAATGGAATATTACTCAGCCATAAAATGGAATGAAATTGGGTCATTTGTAGAGACGTGGATGGACCTAGAGACTGTCATACAGAGTGAAGTAAGCCAGAAAGAGAAAAACAAATATTGTATATTAACGCATATATGTGGAATCTAGAAAAATGGTACAGATGAACCGGTTTGAAAGGCAGAAATAGAGACACAGATGTAGAGAACAAATGTATGGACACCAAGGGGGGAAAGCGGGGGCGGGGGGGGCGGTGGTGGGTGGTGGGATGAATTGGGAGATTGGTATTGACATATATACACTAATATGTATAAAATAGGTAACTAATATGAACCTGCTATATTAAAAAATAAAATTCAAAAAAAGTAAAAGTAAAGAAAATAAAGACCAAGACAACTTTCTATCAGCTAAATTCATACCAATGGATGGAAAACAGAAGATGTTGCAAAATAATTTGCTGCATGTTTTTTCGTGTAAGTGGAGAGAATACACTGCTCAGCCCCAATCACATATAGACAGGCAAACATTAGAAAAAGAACATCTGTTTCAGTTTTCACAGCATAAATTTATATTTTCAATTATGTTAAATTGTTACTTGGGAAGCATATTCCCAGGGAAACAATAACTTCTAAAGCTCTATAAACACAGTTTTTTATTTGATTAGCTCTCAGCCAAGCTAAAAATATCAAAGAAGACCTCTAGAACAAAACTCTTTATTCAAAATATCAATCTCACTTTGAAGGAAAGATATGAGGGGTGAAGTTAAATATATATATATATATATATATATATATATTTTTTTTTTTTTTTTTTTTTTTGCGTTACACAGGCCTCTCACTGTTGTGGCCTCTCCCATTGTGGAGCACAGGCTCCAGACGTGCAGGCTCAGCGGCCATGGCTCATGGGCCCAGCCACCCCGTGGCATGTGGGATATTCCCGGACCGGGGCATGAATCCGTGTCCCCTGCATCGGCAGGCGACTCTCAACCACTGCGCCACCAGGGAAGCCCTAAATATATTTTTAAAGATGCTTTTTTATTTTAATCAGTGAATGCAACTCGTGGGGGAAGAAGATCTCCTGGTTCTTCAAATAAGGTAAGAATTTATGTACAATAAAATGCTCAGATTTTAATGAGTTTTGACAAGAATATACATCCAAGTAATCATCACAATCAAAATAGTAAACATTTCCATTACACAAGAGCGTTTGCTCGTGCCCTGTTCCAGTCATCCTCCCATCTTACCCAAAAGGTAAATACCACTCTCATTTCTATTGCCATAGCTTAGTTTGTCTCAGTCAAACATTGGAAGACTTTTCTATAAAGGGACAGATAGTAAACATTTTAGGCTTTGCAGGGCACATACAATTTCTGTCACTACTGCTTCTCCTCCTCCTTCTCCTTTACAGCCCTCTAAAAATGTAAAAACCATTCTTAATTCAAGGTTATAAAAAAATGGGCACTGGGCTAGATTTGATCAGTGGGCCACTGTCTAGAACTCCAGATATATGGAATCCTGCTCTTTTGATCTGGCTTCTTTCACTTAACATAGTTTTGAGTCAATCCATTTTATTGCATGTATCAATAATTTGTTCTTTTTATTGATTTTTGGATTTATTGATTTTCTGTATTTGTTTCTCTTTCACTTGTTTCCACTCTTATCTCTATTATCTCCTTTATCCTCCTTACTTTGAGTTTAATTTGCTCTTCTTTTTTAGCATTTTAAGGTGGAAGCATAGATAATTGATTTTAACACTTTGTTTCTAATTTAATTCCATGGTGATCACAACATATTCTGTATGATTTCAGTCCTTTGAAATTCATTGAGACTTGTCTTAATGCCCAGCATATGGTCTACCTTGATATATGTTCCTTGTGCGGTTGAAAAGAAAGTATACTCTGGAGTTGTATCAATGTTATATAAATGTCAATTGGGTCAAATTGGTTGATAACATTCAAATTTCCTGGATCCTTACTATTTTTACTGCACTTGTTTTATCAATTACTGAGAGGACACAACAATTTGAAATATGTATATGCACCTGTATCAGTCAGCTTGGGCTGCCATAGCAAAATACCGCAGACTGGGTGGCTTAAACAGTAGACCTTTATTTCTCACAGTTCTGGTGGCTGGGAAGTTCAAGATCACAGTAATAGAGCCCTCTTCCTGGCTTGTAGACAGCCAGCCTTCTCGCTATATCCTCACATGGTAGAGAGAGAGTTCTAGTTTCTTCCTCTTGTTATAAAAACACAAATCCCATCATGGGGGCCCCACACTCATGACCTCATTTAAACCTAATTACCAAAATGCCCTACCTCCAAATACCAACACTTTGGGAATTAAGGCTTCAACACATAAATTTTGGGGAGACACAACATTTAGTCCATAATAGCACCTAACAATAGAGCTTCAAAATACATAAAATAAAAATTGACAGAACTATCAGGAGAACTGGTCAAATTCACAATTATTGGAGATTTCAGCACCATCTCTCTTGAAAAGTAGATCCTCTTATCATTAAGAAATGACATCTTTATCTCTGATAATACTCCTTGTCTTAAAGTTTACATTTTCTTATATTAAAATGGCCACACCAACTTTCTTATACCTCCAGCCAAGATAGAGTACCAGGGATCAGATTTACCCCCTCACCTGAAACAGACAAAATACATGAAACAAGTTTTCAATTCACTGTACATCAGGCAAAAAGAACAGTGATCCTGGACTTCCCTGGTGGTCCAGTGGCTAAGACTCCATACTCCCAATGCAGGGGACCCAGGTTCAATCCCTGGTCAGGGAACTAGATCCCACATGCTGCAACTAAGAATTTGCATGCCACAACTAAAAATTCCACATGCCACAACTAAAAGATCCCACATGCCACAACTAAGACCTAGTGTAGCCAAATAAATATTTTTTTAAAAAGACCAAAAAAAAGTGATCCTTGAGAATGGGAAACAAATGAGGTAAATCCTATGATTTCCCAAACTTACTGCCTTGAAAGAGTTTCTAGGCCATAGAATAAGTAGGGGGAACTTTGGCAGAACCTAGAGATGTCCTGTGTTGAGAGGATGGAACTAAGAGTCTGGAGACAAGGCAGCTAGAGTTTATAGGACAGACTACAAAAGAGTGGAGAGCTACACAGAGAGAGAACCCTGAAGATTTACAGAGGATCCCACTCCAGTATTCAACAGATACACTGGTCAGTACATGTGTGTGAGGAAACTTCCTGAGACTGGAGAAAGAACCATCCAAAAGGATTAGAGGGAGCAGTGCCTGGCACTCACACACAAGGCCAGACTAGAAAACTCTAAATTCACTAGGCATTGGGCAGAGTATTCAAGCATTGTGTAGAATGCCACAGGAGCAGGGGAAAATTAGCCTTGGACTGAGCGTGGCTGCAGACCCAGCTAATGAATCATAAAAGCAACACCTGAAAGGACCAAACTGTTTAAAAGTAACTTAGTTGCATCCCAGAACAAAGTTCAAGAAGAATTAAAAGGTCCTGCTTTTTTATATCTAGTCTGTCAATTTCTACCTTTTAATATGAATATTTAGTCCATTTACAGTTAATATAATTATGATATGTTTGGGTTTTAGTTAAACATCCTGTTATTTGTTTTCTATGTATTCCCCGTGTTCTTTGTTCCTTCGTTCTTTCTTTTCTGCCTTCTTTTGGATTAATCAAGTATTTTTAGTATTCCATTTTTATCTTCTTCATTGGTATTTTTAAAAATAGAGTTTTATTGATATCTAATTCACATGTCATACAATTCATCTATTTAAAGTACAGTTGACCCTTGAATGACATGGGTTTGAACTTTGCAGGTCCATTTATATGCAGATTTTTCATGATCCCTGGTTGGTTGAATCCACGGGTGTGGAACCATGGATACAGAGGACCAAACATAAACCTCTGTGTGGATTTTTGACTGTGCAGGAATTAGTGTCCCTAACCCTTGTGTTGTTCAAGGGTCAATTATATACAATTCAATGGTTTTTAGAATATTCACAGAGTTGTGCAACCATCACCACAAAAAATTTTAGAACATTTTCATTACTCCCCCCCAAAAGCCCAGATACCATTTAGCTACCTTCCCTCTGCTGCCAGCCCTCTTCTAGCCCTAGTCAACAACTAAACTACTTTCTGTCTCTAGAATTGCCTGTACTGGACATTTCATATAAATGGAATCATACAGTTTGTGGCCCTGGGTGTCTGGCTTCTTTCACTTAGCATAATGTTTTCAAGATTCGTCCACGTTGTAGCAAGGATCAGTACTTCATTCTTTTTTTTTTTTTAAGTTCTGTCTTTTTTATATATATATAATTTATGGTAACCCTCTTATTTATTTATTTATTATTGGCTATGTTGGGTCTTCATTGCTACACGTGGGCTTTCTCTAGTTGCGGCGAGCAGAGGCTACTCTTCGTTGCAGTGCACGGGCTTCTCATTGCAGTGGCTTCTCTTGTTGCATAGCATGGGCTCTAGGTGCGCGGGCTTCAGTAGTTGTGGCACACGGGCTCTAGAGCACAGGCTCAGTAGTTGTGGCACACGGGCTTAGTTGCTCCATGGCATGGGAGATCTTCCTGGACCACGACTCGAACCCATGTTCCCTGCATTGGCAGGCAGATTCTTAACCACTGCACCACCAGGGAAGCCCAGTACTTCATTATTTTTTATGGTGAAATAATATTCCATTGTATGGATAAGCCAAATTTTATGTATACATTCTTCAGTTGATGGACACTAAGTTGTTTCCACTTTGGGACTATAATACTGCTATGAACATATGTGTATAAGTTTTTGAATGTATGTATGTTTTCATTTCTCTTGGGCATATACCTAGGATTTTAAATATTAGGTCATATGGTAACCCACTGTTTAAATTTTTCAAAAACTGCCAGATTGTTTTCCAAAGTGACCCATTTTACTTTACCTGCAATATATAAGGGTTCCAATTTTCCACATCTTCATCGTTATTTGTTATTATCTGGGTTTTTTTCTTATACCCTTCCTAGTGAGTGTGAAATGGTATCTCAATGGGGTTTTTTAAATTTAATTTAATTTATTTTTTATAGAGCATGTTCTTATTAGTTATCCATTTAATACATATTAGTGTATATATGTGAATCCCAATCTCCCAATTCATCACAGCACCACCACCACCCCCGCCACTTTCCCACCTTGGTGTCCATATGTTTGTTCTCTACATCTGTGTCTCAATTTCTGTCCTGAAAACCAGTTCATCTGTACCAGTTTTCTAGATTCCACATATATGCATTAATATATGATATTTGTTTTTCTCTTTCTGGCTTACTTCACTCTGTATGACAGTCTCTAGATCCATCCACACCTCTACAAATGACCCAATTTCGTTCCATTTTATGGCTGAGTAATATTCCATTGTATATATGTACCACATCTTCTTTATCCATTCGTCTGTTGCTGGGCATTTAGGTTGCTTCCATGACCTGGCTATTGTAAACAGTGCTGCAATGAACATTGGGGTGCATGTGTCTTTTTGAATTATGGTTTTCTCTGGGTATATGCCCAGTATATACTGGGGGTATATACTGGGATTGATAAGAGAGATTGCTGGGTCATATGGTAATTCTATTTTTAGTTTTTTAAGGAACCTCCATACTGTTCTCCATAGTGGATGTGTCAATTTACATTCCTACCAACAGTGCAAGAGGGTTCCCTTTTCTCCACACCCTCTCCAGCATCTGTTGTTTGTAGATTTTCTGATGATGCCCATTCTAACTGGTGCGAGGTGATACCTCATTGTAGTTTTCATTTGCATTTCTCTAATAATTAGTGATGTTGAGCAGCTTTTCATGTGCTTCTTGGCCATCTGTATGTCTTCTTTGGAGAAATGTCTATTTAGGTCTTCTGCCCAATTTTTGATTGGGTTGTTTGTTTTTTTAATATTGAGCTGCATGAGCTCTTTATGTATTTTGGGGATTAATCCTTTGTCCGTTGATTCATTGCAAATATTTTCTCTCTTTCTGAGGGTTGTCTTTTCGTATTGTTTATGGTTTCCTTTGCTTTGCAAAAGCTTTTAAGTTTCAGTAGGTCCCATTTGTTTATTTTTGTTTTTATTTCCATTACTCTAGGAGGTGGATCAAAAAAGATCTTGCTGTGATTTATGTCAAAGAGTGTTCTTCCTATGTTTTCCTCTAAGAGTTTTATAGTGTCCGGTCTTACATTTAGGTCTCTAATCCATTTTGAGTTCATTTTTGCGTATGGTGTTAGGGAGTGTTCTAATTTCTTTCTTTTACATGTAGCTGTCCAGTTTTCCTAGCACCACTTATTGAAGAGACTGTCTTTTCTCCATTGTATATCCTTGCCTCCTTTGTCGTAGGTTAGTTGACCATACATGTGTGGGTTTATCTCTGGGCTTTCTAACCTGTTCCATTGATCTATATCTCTGTTTTTGTGCCAGTACTATATTGTCTTGATTACTGTAGCTTTGTAGTATAGTCTGAAGTCAGGGAGCCTGATTCCTCCAGCTCCGTTTTTTTCCCTCAAGACTACTTTGGCTATTCGGGGTCTTTTGTGTCTCCATACAAATTTTAAGATTTTTTGTTCTAGTTCTGTACAAAATGCCATGGGTAATTTGACAGGGATTGCATTGAATCTGTAGATTGCTTTGGGTAGTAGAGTCATTTTCACAATATTGATTCTTCCAATCCAAGAACATGGTATATCTCTCCATCTGTTGGTATCATCTTTAATTTCTTTCATTAGTGACTTATAGTTTTCTGCATACAGGTGTTTTGTCTCCCTAGGTAGGTTTATTCCTAGGTATTTTATTCTTTTTATTGCAAGGGTAAATGGGAGTGTTTCCTTAATTTCTCTTTCAGATTTTTCATCATTAGTGTATAGGAATGCAAGAAATACCTGTGCATTAATTTTGTATCCTGCAACTTTACCAAATTCATTGATTAGCTCTTGTAGTTTTCTGATGGTGTCTTTAGGATTCTCTATATATAGTATCATGTCATCTGCAAACAGTGACAGTTTTACTTCTTCTTTTCCAATTTGTATTCATTTTATTTCTTTTTCTTCTCTGATTTCTGTGGCTAGGACTTCCAAAGCTATATTGAATAATAGTGGTGAGAGTGGACATTCTTGTCTTGCTCCTGATCTTAGAGGAAATGCTTTCAGTTTTTCACCATTGAGAATGATGTTTGCTGTGGGTTTGTCATATATGGCCATTATTATGTTGAGGTACGTTCCCTCTATGCCCATTTTCTGGATAGTTTTTGTCATAACTGGGTGTTGAATTTTGTCAAAAGCTTTCTCTGCATCTATTGACATGATCATATGGTTTTTATTCTTCAACTGCTTAATATGGTGTATCACACTGATTGATTTGCATATATTGAAAAATCCTTGCATCCCTGGGATAAATCTCACTTGATCATGGTGTATGGTCCTTTTAATGTGTTGTTGGATTCTGTTTGCTAGTATTTTGTTGAGGATTTTTGAGTCTATATTCATCAGTGATATTCTGTACATTTTTTTTTGTAGTATCTTTGTCTGGTTTTCGTATCAGGGTGATGGTGGCCTCATAGAATGATCTTGGGCGTGTTCCTTCCTCTGCAATTTTTTGGAAGAATTTGAGAAGGTTGGATGTTAGCTCTTCTCTAAATATTTGATAGTATTCACGTGTGAAGCCATCTGGTCCTGGACTTTTGTTTGTTGGAAGATTTTAAATCACAGTTTCAATTTCATTACTTGTGTTTGGTCTGTTCACAATTTCTATTTCTTCCTGGTTCAGTCTTGGAAAATTATACCCTTCTAAGAATTTATCCATTTCTTCCAGGTTGTCCATTTTATTGGCATAGACGTGCTTGTAGTAGTCTCTTAGGATGCTTTGTATTTCTGTGGTCTGTTGTAACTTCTCCTTTTTCATTTTGAATTTTATTGATTTGAGTCCTCTCCCTCTTTTTCTTGATGAGTCTGGCTAATGGTTTATCAATTTTGTTTATCTTCTCAAAGAGCCAGCTTTTAGTTGTATTGATCTTTGCTATTGTTTTCTTTATTTCTATTTCATTTATTTCTACTCTGATCTTTATGATTTCTTTCCTTCTGCTAACTTTGGGTTTTGTTTGTTCTTCTTTCTCTAGTTCCTTTAGGTGTAAGGTTAGATTGCTTACTTGAGATTTTTCTTGTTTCTTGAGGTAGGCTTGTATAGCTATACACTTCCCTGTTAGAACTCCTTTTGCTACATCCCATAGGTTTTGGATCATCGTGTTTTCATTGTCATTTTGGCTCTAGATATTTTTTGATTTCCTCTTTGATTTCTTCAGTGATCTCTTGGTTATTTAGTAATGTATTGTTTAGCCTCCATGTGTTTGTGTTTTTTACGTTTTTTTCCCTGTAATTCGTTTCTAATCTCATAGCGTTGTGGTCAGAAAAGATGCTTGATATGATTTCAATTTTCTTCAATTTACTGAGACTTGATTTGTGACCCAAGATGTGATCTATCCTGGAGAATGTTCCATGCGCACTTGAGAAGAAAGTGTAATCTGCTGTTTTTGGATGGAATGTCCTGTAAATATCAATTAAATCTATCTGGTCTATTGTGTCATTTAATGCTTTTGTTTCCTTATTAATTTTCTGTTTGGATGATCTGTCAGTTGGTGTAAGTGAGGTGTTAAAGTCCCCCTCTATTATTGTGTACTGTCGATTTCCTCTTTTATAGCTGTTAACAGTTGCCTTATGTATTGAGGTGCTCCTATGTTGGGTGCATATATATTTATAATTGTTTTATCTTCTTGGATTGATCCCTTGATCATTATGTAGTGTCCTTCCTTGTCTCTTGTAACATTCTTTATTTGAAAGTCCATTTTATCTGATATGAGTGTTGCTACTCCAGCTTTCTTTTGATTTCCATTTGCATGGAATATCTTCTTTCATCCCCTCACTTTCAGTCTGTATGTGTCCCTAGGTCTGAAGTGGGTCTCTTGTAGACAGCATATAGATGGGTCTTGTTTTTGTATCCATTCAGCAAGCCTGTGTCTTTTGGTTGGAGCATTTAATCCATTCACGTTTAAGGTAATTATGGATATGTATGTTCCTATGACCATTTTCTTAATTGTTTTGGGTTTGTTTTTGTAGGTCCTTTTCTTCTCTTGTGTTTCCCACTTAGAGAAGTTCCTTTAGCATTTGTTGTAGAGCTGGTTTGGTGGTGCTGAATTCTCTTAGCTTTTGCTTATCTGTAAAGCTTTTGATTTCTCCATCGAATCTGAATGAGATTCTGGTTGGGTAGAGTAATCTTGGTGTAGATTCTTCCCTTTCATCACTTTAAATATGTCATGCCACTCCCTTCTGGCTTGTAGAGTTTCTGCTGAGAAATCAGCTGTTACCTTTATGGGAGTTCCCTTGTATGTTATTTGTCATTTTTCCCTTGTTGCTTTTAGTAATTTTTCTTTTTCTTTAATTTTTGTCAGTTTGATTACTACGTGTCTCGGCGTGTTTCTCCTTGGGTTTATCCTGCCTGGGAGTCTCTGTGCTTCCTGGACTTGGGGAGCTCTTTCCTTTCCCATGTTAAGGAAGTTTTCGACTATAATCTCTTCAAGTATTTTCTTGGGTCCTTTCTCTCTCTCTCCTCCTTCTGGGACCCCTATAATGCGAATGTTGTGTTTAATGTTGTCCCAGAGGTGTCTTAGGCTGTTTTCATTTCTTTTCATTCTTTTTTCTTTATTCTGTTCTGCAGCAGTGAATTCCACCATTCTGTCTTCCATGTCACTTATCTGTTCTTCTGCCTCAGTTATTCTGCTATTGATTCTTTCTAGTGATTTTTTTCATTTCAGTTATTGTATTGTTCATCTCTGTTTGTTTGTTCTTTAATTCTTCTAGGTGTTTGTTCTTTAATTCTTCTAGGTCTTTGTTACACATTTCTTGCATCTTCTCGATCTTTGCTTCCATTCTTTTTCCTAGGTCCTGGATCATCTTCACTATCATTATTCTGAATTCTTTTTCTGGAATGTTGCCTATCTCCACTTCATTTAGTTGTTTTTCTCGGGTTTTATCTTGTTCCTTCATCTGGTACATAGCCCTCTGCCATTTCATCTTGTCTATCTTTCTGTGAATGTGGTTTTTTTTCCACAGGCTGCAGGATTGTAGGTCTTCTCGCTTCTGCTATCTGCCCTCTGGTGAATGAGGCTGTCTAAAAGGCTTGAGCAAGTTTCCTCAGTGGGGTTTTGATTTGCCTTTTCCCGATGGTTAAGGATGTTGAGATCTTCTCATGTGCCTGTTGGCCGTTCATATATCTTCTTTGGAGTCTTTTGGCTTTTTACCTATACTTCTTTATGTTATTATTCAGTGGTTTCTCTAGGGATTACAGTATTCATCCATACCTTACCATAATCTATGCTGAATTAATATTACATCACATCATACATAGGATAGTATATAATGATATAATTCCATTTACACCTCATCCTATCTTCTGTGCTGTATTTCATAAGAACAATATTTTATAAACCCCACAATACATTGTTACCATTTGCTTTAAACAGACAACTGAATTTTAAAGAATTTTTAAAGTATAAATAATTGTTTTATTTTTAAACATATATATTCCCTTTCCAGTACTCTTTATTCCTCCCTGGAGATCCAATTTTCCATCTGATAAAACTTTCTTTCCACCTGAAGATCTTCCTTTAGTACTTCTTGCAGTTAGTTTGTAGACAATGAATTCTTTCAACTTTTGGTTATCTGAAAATATCTTTATTTCACCTTCCTTTTAAAAATATATTTCATTCAATATAAAATTCCACTCTGACAATCTTTTTTCTTCCAGCATTTTACAAATATCATTTCATGTCTTCTGGACTTTTATTGTTTCTGATGAGAAGTCTGCTGACATTCTTATAATTGTTCCCCTTTGTCCTTTTCTTCTGGATTCTTTAAGATTTTTTTGTTTTTCAGCAGTTTGACTATGATATATGTAGGTGTGATTTTCTTTGTATTTATCCATTTTGGGAATTTGTGAGCTTCCCAGATTTGGTGTTGGTATTTATTTTTAATCAAATTTAAGACATTTTAAGGCAAAACTTCTCTAATTAGAATTTAGGGACTTCCCTGGTGGTCCAGTGGTTAAGACTCCTCACTTCCACAGCAGGGGGCATGGATTAGATCCCTGGTCAGGGAACTAATTTCTGGCATGCTGCTTCTGCGGCCACAAAAAAAAAAAAAAAAAAAAAGAATTTAAATGTGTTTTCTCTTCCATTCTATTTCTGTTCTCATTATGAAACTCCAATTATATGGGTATTATCTTGTTGCTATCTCACATGTTATAGATGAGTTGTTCTTTCTCTCTTTTTTTTAAACCTTTTTTTCTCTTTGTGCTTCAGTCTAGATTATATATATTGACCTGTCTTCAAGTCCCCTAATATTTGATTCTGTTTTGTCCAGACTTCTTATTTTTAATTGAGATGTATTTACATACCATAAAATTCACCTTTTTAGAGTGTACAGTTATTAGGTTGTTTTTTTTCAGGGTATTCAAAAAGTTGTGCGATCACCGTCATGATCTAATTCCAGAATATTCTCATCACCTTAAAAAGAAATCCCATTGCTGTTAGCAGTCACTTTTTATTTTCCCTTTCCCCCATCTCTGGCAACGAATTTACTCTCTGTCTCTATAAATATGCCAATTTTTGACATTTTATATAAATAGAATCATAAAGTATTTGACTTTTTGTGCCTGGCTGCTTTCACTTAATCATATTTTTTCAAGGTTCATCCATGTTGTAATATGAATCAGTAATTCATTCCTTTTTTTTTTTTTTTTTGCGGTACGTGGGCCTCTCACCGCCGCGGCCTCTCCCGTTGCGGAGCACAGGCTCAGCAGCCATGGCTCACAGGCCCAGCCACTCCGTGCCATGCGTGATCCTCCCAGACTGGGGCACGAACCCGTGTCCCCTGCATCAGCAGGCAGACTCCCAACCACTGCTCCACCAGGGAAGCCCCTCATTCCTTTTTTGTGCCTAAATATATTTACATTATGTGGATTTACCATATTTTGTTTATCCATTTATTAGTTGATGAACATTTGGGTTGTTCCCACTTTTTAGCTATTATCAATGATGCTGCTATGAACATTCATATATACATTTTTATGTGGACATATGTTTTCATTTCTCTTAGATATTTACCTAGGAGTGGAATTGCTGGGTTATGTGGTAACTCTATGTTTAACTTTTTAATGAATTGCCAAACTGTTTTCCATGGCAGTTACACAACTTTATGTTCAGATCAGCATTGCATGAGGGTTCCAATTTCTCTGCAGCTGTGCCAACATTTGTTACTGTCCTTTAAAAATTATTATAGTCATCCTAGGGACTCTCCTCGTGGTGCAGTGGTTAAGAATCTGCCTGCCAATGCAGGGAACATGGGTTCGATCCCTGCTCTGTGAAGATCCCACATGCCATGGAGCAACCAAGTCCGTGAGCCACAACTTCTGAGTCTGACATATGTATATGTATAACTGATTAAATTTGTTATTAAAAAAATAAACAAAAATAAACAAAAACAAACAAAAAAAAAAAAAAAAAAAAAAAAAAACTTCTGAGTCTGCGTGCCCTAGAGCCCATGCACTGCAGCTACTGAGCCCATACGCTGCAACTACTGAAGCCAGCATGCTCCAGGGCCCACATGCCACAACTACTGAGCCTGCATGCTGCAACAACTGAAGCCCACACACCTAGAGCCTGTGCTCCACAATAAGAGAAGCCACTGCAATGAGAAGCCTGCGCACTGCAATGAAGAATAGCCTCTGCTCACCACAACTAGAGAAAGCCTCCACACAGCAATGAAGACCTAATGCAGCCAAAAATAAATAAAATTTTTTAAAAAGATAAAAATAAAATTATTATAGCCATCCTAGTGACTATAAAGTGATATGTCATTGTAGTCTTGATTTGCATTTCCCTGATGAGTAATGATGTCAGGAGGCATCTTTTCATGAACTTATTGGCCATTTCTAGGTCTTCTTTGGAGAAATATCTATTCAGATCCTTTGGGTTGTTTTGGGTTAAAATAATCCAATTTTTAAGTTGGATTACTTGTCTTTTTTTATTATTGAGTTGTACGAGTTTTTTTAATATATTCTAGCTAAAAGCCCTTTGTCAGATATATGATTTACAAATATTTTCTCCTGTTCTGTAGGTTGTCTTTTCATTTTCTTGATAATGTTCTTTGTGCAAAAGTTTTTAATTTCAATGAAGTCCCATTTATCTATTTTTTCTTTGGTTGCTTGTGCTTTAGTTGTCATATTTAGCAAACCATTGCCTAATCCAAGGTCATAAAGATTTACTTCTATATTTTCTTTTAAGAGTTTTATAATTTTAGCTGTTATATTAAGCTCTTAGATCCATTTTGAGTTAATTTTTTATATGGTGTGGTGTAAAAGTCCAATTCATTCTTTCACTTGTGGATAATCAACTGTCCCACCACCATTTGTTAAAAAGACTCTTCTTTCTCCCATTGAATGGTCTTGGCATCCTTGTTAAAAATCAACTGACCATAGACTCTTAATTCTATTCCATTGATCTATATGGCTATCCTCATGCCAGTACCACACCGTCTTGATGTCTTGATTACTGAAACTTTGTAGTAAGTTTTGAAATTGGGAAGTGTGAATCCTCCAACTTTGTTCTTCCTTTTCAAGATTGTTTTGGCTATTCGGGGTCTTTTACGTATCCATATTAATTTTAGGATCATCGGGACTTCCCTGGTGGCACAGTGGTTAAGGATCCGCCTGCCTAACTTTTAAGGCTGTAATGAGGAGTCACATTTACAATCGTCAATATGTTCTCTACAATGAATATGCTCCCTTAATTAAATCATGATGCTGAGAAAAAAAAAAAAAAGGAATCCACCTGCTAATGCAGGGGACACTGTTTCAAGCCCTGGTCCGGGAAGATCCCGCATGCTGCGGAGCAACTAAGCCTGTGTGCCACAACTACTGAGCCTGTGTTCTAGAGCCCATGAGCCACAACTACTGAAGCCCACGTTCCTAGAGCCCGTGCTCCTCAACAAGAGAAGCTGCCACAATGAGAAGCCTACGCACCGCAATGAAGAGTAGCCCCTGCTCACCACAGCTAGAGAAAGCCCACACACAGCAATGAAGACACAATGCAGCCAAAAATTAATTAATTAATTAATTTTTAAAAAATTTTAGGATCATCTTATCAATCTCTACAAAAGAGTAGTTGGAATTTTGATAGGAATTCCATTAAATCTCCAGACCAATTTGGAGACTATTGCCAGCTTAACAATATTGTCTTCCAAACCATGAAAATGGGATGTTTTTCTATTTATCTAGGTCTCCTTTAATTTCTTTCAACAATGTTTTCCAGTCTTCAATGTAGAAGTCTTACACATATTTCAGTAAATTTATACCTAAATATTGCATTCATTTTGATGCTATCATGAATAAAATTGTTTTCTCAGTTTCATTTTTAGAGTTCATTGCTATACAGAAACACAGTTGATTTTGTCTCTGGATCTTGTATTTTGATCTTGAATCCTGCACACTTGCTTAACCCATTTATTAGTTCTAATAGTTTTTAGTGGATTCTTTAGGATTTTCTGTATATAATATTATTTCATCTACAAATAAAGATAGTTTTACTTTTACGTTAACAATCTTGATGGCTTTTATTTCTTTTCTTGCCCAACTGCCCTGGCTAGTATCTCTAGTACAATGTTGAATAAAGTGACAAGAGCAGACATCCTTGTCTTGTTTCTGATTTTAGAGGGAAAGTATCTAGTCTTTCATCATTAAGTATGATGTTAACTGTGGGTTTTTCATAGATGCCTCATATAATGTTGAGGAAATTCTCTTGTAGTCCTAGTTTGGTTAGTACTATCATGAAAAGGAGTTGGAGTTTGTCAAAAGTTTTTTTGTGTGTGTGTGCCTATTGAGATGATGATGTAGTTTTTGTTTTTTATTCAATTTATATGGTGTATTACATCAATTGATTTTTTAGCTGTTAAATTAACCTTGCATTCCTGGGATAAATTCCCACTTGGTCAACTGTATAATTCTTTTTATATGTTGCTTGATCAGATTGTTATTATTTTGTTGAGGATTCTTGTATCTATCTTCATAAGACATATTAGTCTGTAGTTTTCTTGTGGTATTTTTGTCTGGTTTTGGTATTAGGGTAGTACTTGTCTCATGGAATGAGTTGAAAACTGTTTCCTTTTATTTTTTGGAAGAGTTTGTGAAAAATTGGTATTAATTCTTTAAATGTTTGGTAGAATTCACTAATGAAGCCATCTGGGCCTGGGCTTTTACGTATGGACAGTTTTGTTTTTTTTAATTACTAATTCACGCTCTTTACTTATTATATATCTATTGGGACTATTTCTTCTTGAGTCAGTTTTAGTAGTTTGAGTCTTTCTACAAATTTGCACACTTAATCTACATTATCTAATTGTTGACATAATTGTTTATAGTATTCCCTTATAATCCTTTTTATTTATATGTCGACAGTAATATCCCCACTTTTATTCCTAGTTTTAACAATTTGAGTCTTCTCTACTTTTTTCCTCATGTCTAGCTAAAGATTTGTAAATTTTGTTCTTCTTTTTAAAAAACCAATTTAATTTTTGGTTTTGTTGATTTTCTCTATTGATTTCTTTTTTATTATTATTATTTTTTATTTTTTAGTTGTACTGGGTCTTAGTTGCAGCATGTGTGCTCCTTTGTTGCAGTCAGCAGGCTTCTTAGTTGCAGCTTGCTGGCTCCTTAGTTGTGGCACATATGCTCCTTAGTTGTGGCATGTGAACTCTTAGTTGCAACATGCATGTGGGATCTATTTCCCTGACCAGGGATCAAACCTGTGTCCCCTGCATTGGAAGGCAGATTCTTAACCACTGCACCACCAGGGAAGTCCCTCTATTGATTTCTTATTCTGTATTTTGTTTATTTCTGATTTAATCTTTATTATTTCTTTTATTCTATTTGCTTTGGGTTTAATTTTCTCTTCTTTTTCTAGTTTCTTAAGGTGAAAAGCTGGGTTATTGATTTGCAATCATTCTTCTTTTTGAATGTACATCTTTACATTATTTCCCTCTGAGCACTGTTTTCCTGCATCCCATAAGTTTTGATATGTTGTGTTTTTGTTTTCATTCCTCTCAAAGTAATTTCTAATTTCCCTTGTGATTTCTTCTTTACCTCTTGCATGTTTGAGAGTGTGTTGTTTAACTTCCACATATTTGTGAATTCCCACATTTCCTTCAGTTATTTCTAATTTTATTTCATTGTGCCTGGAGAACATACATTGTATGAGTTCAGTCCTTTTAAATTTATTAAGCTTTGTTTTATTGCCTAACATATGGTCTATTCTGGGGAATAATTCATGTGCACTTGAGAAGGATGTGCATTTTGTTGTTGTTGAGTAGAATATTCTATAGATGTCTGTCAGGTCAACTTGATTTATAGTGTTGTTTAATTCTCCCATTTCTTTTCTGACCTTCTAATTGTCAGTTTTTGCTTTTATAATTTGAAGCTATCTTTACATTCACTGATTATTTCTTCTGCCAGCTCAAATTTGCTGTTGAAGACCTCTAATGATTTTTCCATTCTAATTATATTTTTCTACTCCAGAATTTCTATTTGGTTATTTTTTATTATTGTCTCTTTGTTGATATTCTTTAAATGGTGATACATCATTTTCATAATTTCCTTTAGTTCTTTAGACATGGTTTCCTTCGGTGCTTTGAATATATTTAAAATAGTCAATTTTAAGTCTTGGGGTAGAAGATTCAACATCTGGGCTTCTTCAGGGACAGTTTTTATTAATTCCCTTTTTCCTGTGAATACTTTTTTGTATTCACAGGAAAAAGAGAATAATAATTTTTCACTAAAACTGGACATTTTCAATACTATTATGTGGTAACTTGGAAATCATTGCCCCCCACCACCAGTGTTTATTGTTATTGCTACTTGTAGCTGTGTGGGGTTTTGTTTGTTTGTTTATTTTTGTTTTTAGTGACTTCTCTGAACTAATTCTTTAAAGTGTATATTCTTTATTGTGTGGCCAATGAGGTTTTTACTTGGTTAGCTTGGTGGTCAGCAAATGATTGGACAGAGAGAGATTTCCTTAAAAACTGGAATGAATAAGTCATTGCCAAGGGGTTCTGTGTGTGTGTTGGGATGCACCTTCAACACTCAGTCAGGCAGTTTACTACTCCACCTAAGCCTTTACTTCCTATTTGCACAGGCCCTCAAGGTCAGCCATAAGTGAGAGCTTGGGGCTTTCTCCAGTCTTCCTGAGCATGTGCACAGCTCTACACATGTATGTGGCCTTGTAGATCCCCAGGAATATGACAGAGCTTTTCAAGACCCCATGGTCATCTCGTTCCCTAGATTTTCCTTTTAAGCTTTTTGGTTAGTCTTTTCTACCCCCAGCTGTTACTCATTGCTTCAGGTAGCCATGAAGTTAAAACATTTGCCTGTAATTATTTTCAACAAACACCCCCTCCTTCCCCTCACGAGGAGGCTGTTTACATGAGCTTGCTTCAAACTAGCCTTGTAATTGGGGTCTTTTTAGGGACAGGCCAAACAATGACACTTCTTTAAGAACAAGTCTTTGGAAGAGATCCAGCTGGAGAGTGGGAGATGAGACTAGAGCAAGTTTAAATGTGACAAAACTTGCTGCTTTTACTGAGACTCAACCATTTTTCTTGAATACACACTCCCCAGGTTACTCCAAGCTCTTGGTTAATTTCCAGAGTTCTGCATATGTTAATCGTGTCAGTCGTTTTCCAATTCTTTTGTTGTTTTTATGGAGGAGTGAATTTTTGGAGGATCTTACTCTTCCATTTTCCCAATCTGCTTTTAATCTTATTCAATGAGTATTTTATTTCATTTAGTATATTTTTCAGTTCAAGGATTTCCATTGACCTTTTAAAATATATGTAACAGTTTTATTCAGATGTAGTATATATAACATACACTTCACCCAGTTAAAGTGTACAATTTAATTCACATTCACAGAGTTGTGGTTTTTGTTTTGTTTTCTTACAGTTTTTGTACCTCTACTGAAATTCTCCATTTACCACATTATTTTTACCTTTTCCTGTGAGTTCTTTAACGTATTTATCAGTTATCTTGTCTGTTAATTCCAACATTGGGTTATCTGAGGGTTTGTTCCTATTGCCTTATTTTTTTTTCTCTACTAAGAGTCACATTTTCCTATTTCTTCATATGTCTAATAATTTTTTATTGTATACTGGGTATCATAGGTAAAACATTGTGGAGATTCTGGATTCTGTTATCTTCCTCAGAAGAAGGTTGAGTTTTGTTCTAGTGGGCAGTTAAATTACTGGTACATCACCTTGGGCTTGTGGAAGCTTGGTTTTATGCTTTATTATAATTCTTTTTTTTTTTTTTTTTTTGGCCTTATTCCTAGGGAGAATTCCTTGGTCCCAGTCATTGTCCTTCTGGAATTTCAGTGGAAAGCCTGTGGTATTTACAAAGCTCCCCCTAACATGTTGACACTCAAACTCCAAGCACTGCTTCCCTTGAAGTGGAGAGCTATGGAAGTCTCTGCTCAGCTGTTTCAGACTTCTGGAAGGTATTTTCCCTTAATTTTTTTGGAGTCTCTCCACTCATGTAGTTTAGGAGTCAGCCAAGGATTTGAGGAAAATTTATGTACAGATTTGGTGTTCCACCTTCTGTAGTTCCCTCCTTCCTCGTTTTCCCTCCTCAAGTTCCTGCTGATCTGACAGCCCTAAATTCTGTCCTCTGACTGATCAGGCTGCAGCTTTCTATTTGTTCTCTATCCTCACACTTTGCAAGAACTGGGAAGTACTCTGAGGAGAAAGCATATAAACATGGATCTCACCTAGCATGTTCTATTCTTTCAAGAATTGAATTCTCTCAAGTTCCTTCCTGTTTTTTGGTCATTCTCCAGTAGCTTCAAGTCATTTAAAAGATATTTTGACCGGGCTTCCCTGGTGGCAGAGTGGTCGAGAGTCCGCCTGCCGATGCAGAGGACACGGGTTCGTGCCCCAGTCCAGGAAGATCCCACATGCTGCGGAGCGGCTAGGCCTGTGAGCCATGGCCACTGAGCCTGCGTGTCCGGAGCCTGTGCTCTGCAACGGGAGAGGCCACAACAGTAAGAGGCCCGAGTACCACAAAAAAAAAAAAAAAAAAAAAAAAAAAATTTTGACCAGAGTTTATCATTTTTATCTTCAAGAGAACAAAGCTGATGTAAACTATGCTGCCAACACCAAAAGTCTGGACCTTGTTCTTAAGTTGTTACCCTCTTAATGCTAGTTATAAAAATTATTCATTTATTATCCATTTTATTATACAACTAATAAATACTCTTATGTAAAATAATACAAGTAATACAGAGGTATACAAAGGAAAAATTAATTTTTAAGTAACTAAAAAATTAATCACTTTAATTACCCCCATCCCATTTTCCTCTCCATATAGTTTGATATTTTTTCTTTATTCACACACACACACAGAAACACACATATATTATTTTTACATGAATGATATACTATACATGTTATTTGGCAATTTGCTTTTTTTTCACTTATGTATTTAAAGGTTTTTCTGTGAGTACATATTTATTCTTTCATCAAATATTCATAGGGCACTTGCTATGTGTCAGGCACTATTCCAGGTCCTGGGGATAAATCAGTGAACCAAACACACAGAAGACTTGCTTTCATGAAACTTACATTCTAATGAGAGTGGGAGGAGGTGGATTAGAAATGAAGAATAAAAAAAATAAGTAAAGTGATAAGTGATGTGGAGAAAAATTAAGTGAGAAAAGCAATAGGGAGTGCTAGCATGTGGAAGGAAAAGAGGTTTGCAGTTTTTCAGAGGGTGAACAAAGAAGACCTCACTCAAAAGGTAATGTTTGAACAGACGTGCAAGAAGTGAGGCAGTATGAGAAAAGAGCTTTCTAGGCAAAGTGAGAACAAAGGCTTGGCAACAACCTGCTAGCATGTGTGGGGAACAACAAAGAGGCTTCTGTGTCTGAAGCAGAGTGAGGGAGGGAGCAGTAATTGGAGATGAGGTCAGATTGCTATAGAGGGCCATAAACACCAATGACATTCCATGGAAGGGGTCCACTTGACCCCCTTGAGCCATTAGTATTTTTCCTTAAGTTGACTACATGGTGTTCCTGTTGAACCTGGCCCACACAACCCAATGCATGCTCTTCGACTCTGATGCTGACCTTGTTGGCCTGGGTCTTTCTTAGTAGAGTTGCAACTTAACTCTAGTTTCCCCAAAACATTACCATGCCTAGGTGCTCTGACCTAAAAGCACAGCTTTCCCTATGATCTCTTAGATACTTGTTTTGAGCCCAGATTCCCCCTTCCTTCATGATGATTTCTCCACTGGAAACCACTGTGTTCTTCTTACCAGCAGACCTACATCAGGACATTAGTGTTCTACCCATCAGGGCTCCTTAACTTCCAATGTCAGAAGAGAGGCTACAACTGCCATCCCCTCCTTCTCAGAGGACTTGTGCTTCTCATGTAAATCAGTTTACCTTCTCCTCAAAGACCAAACCTCCATAGCAAGGGCATCTGTAAGAATCCTTTTTTGATGAAGCCACAGAAAGCTTCATTTCACCATTCTCTCAGGGCAAGGGGTGCCTGTCTAACGTACACTGCCATAAATAATGGATACCACGAAAGCTATCCTTCCCTGAATGGAGAAGGTTTTTTTCAAGGTGGAATGTTAAAATCACCTAAGCAGAGAAGCAGAGCAGCTGCTTGGCCCTCTCTTACATATGGATGTATTGTATGTAATTTAATTGATCTTTCCTCTACTTTTAGATATTTGTTTCCCTCCTTTTTTATTATTATAAATAATTCTGCAATGAGTATCTGGGCATGAGTGCAGATATTTCTGTAAAATAGATTCTTGAAAGAAGAATTGCTGGGTCAAACGACACATGCATTTAAATTTAAAACATTCCCAAATTGCCCTACAAAAACATGTTACAGATTTTTATTCCTATGAGAATGTGTTTCCCCACTTCATCACCATCACTAAATATTAAAGATCATTTTTCACCTTTCTTTGTTTGTTTGTTTGTTTGTTTTGCGGTACGCGGGCCTCTCACTGTTGTGGCCTCTCCCGTTGCGGAGCACAGGTTCCGGACACGCAGGCTCAGCGGCCATGGCTCCCGGGCCCAGCCGCTCTGCGGCATGTGGAATCTTCCCGGACCAGGGCACAAACCCGTGTCCCCTGCATCGGCAGGCGGACTCTCAACCACTGCACCACCAGGGAAGCTCCACTTTTCACTTTTGATATTAATATTTCAATTTCCATATCTCTGATTACTAGTGAGGTTGAACTTGTTTTTATGTCTACCAACCATTTTTATTTTTCTGTGAACTGACGGTTCATAACCTTTGCTTATTTTTCTGTTGGATAGTTTGTCATTTTCTTATCTTGCACACATTGTTTTAAGTTTATTCCTAGATATTTCGAAGTTGTTGTTGTTAATTGATTACTACAGACAAATAGTAGAGCTACTGATTTTGGTGACTTGGTCTTATTGCTGGCATCCTTCCTGAACATTTTTCTTGATTTTAATCGTTTTATAGTTGATTATCATTTCTTTCCTGGGGAACCCGTCATATCATTTGCAAATAAGGGTATACTGTGACTACTGATGTATTTGGACTTATGCCTACTATTTTGGTCTGTGTTTTCTGTTGATCATGTTTTCTGACTTCCTTTTTCTCTTCATGCCTTTTGAGGCTTGATAGCATATCTTTGTTCCTTTTGTGGTCTGGAAGATCTGCATTCTGTCTACACTTCTAGTGGTTGTCCTTGTATATTTTGTTAAATATTGAAACAAATTTTCCTATGAATGTTGAGAATCAGATCAGCTAATAAATTTCCTCCAAATAAGATAAGATCATTAACTGCACTCCACTCCTCACCCCTTTTTTATTGAAGTCATTTGAAATCTTAGTATCAGATTATTTTTTACAATCATTTTTCACATTGCATCTCTATTACTTAGGAATCCTTTACTTTCTGCTTTTTGTTATATAGCATCTTCTGTCTTCTTTTGTCACCTCCCATGATTTAAAAGGTAGTAATCCTGTTTTTCATTTTACTGGTGATCGACTTTTATATTTACCAACTATATTCCTAAACCTCTATTTCTCTGATTAGGAAAGTAAAGAACAATCAATATCTCGCACTCCCTTACTTTATGTCAGATGAAGATTTTAGTATATCCTTACCTGTCTTGCCCTCTGTTCTCTCACTTCCCTGTCTTTTAAAATGTACTGTGTGTTTATAAATCCAGCTTGCATTTCAACCATATATATTTTGTTGTTGTTGTTCAAGTCTTATGATATATTTAGTTCATTTTAAATGCTTGCAACCAAACCTTTTATATTACAGTGTTCCCATTTTCAAGTTCTTAATTTTAATTCATCTCCTGAGCAGGTGAAATATGTCTTCAGGTTGTTTACTTAGGGAGAACACACGCGTGATACATTTTCTACATCCTTCTCTGTATATCTAGAATGTATTTCTGTTGTTTTCGCACATGAATGACAGTTTGTTGAGTACTAAATTCTTGTGTCACCATCTTTTTCACCCAAAACTATAATCATTGCTCCCTATTGTCTAGCACTTAGAAATACTGAAGCAAAGCCTAAGACCAACCTAAAACTTCCCCCTTTGTAACCTGATTTAATCTGTGGATCCGTGCAATATTTTTCCTTCATAGTAGAAAAAGAATTTTTGCATGGCTAGGATATGTCCTGGTATATAATTCTTTTGTTAATTTTCCCTGGAACTCACTGATTTATTTACCCAATCATTTTTCAGCTCAGGTCATTTCCCATTGAGTATGTGAATATTACTTCCGTTCATTTGATGGTAATGATTGTAAATATCTCTTGGCTGTGCCCTCTTTTCCATCATCTCTCATCTCTCACCAGGGTGAAGGCAACACCCTGCTTTCACTCGGCCCCTACTCACTTTTCATTCTCTACTTCCATTTAAGACCCTTGTGCTGAGGACCCTGACTGCTCTGTTCACTGCTCTGAACACAAGCTTCCCACTGCCCTGGGACTGTGACCCAGATCCTGAATGTAGCTACTGCAGCCTCTGGTGAGGCACCCCCATCCCCAGCCTCATCTCTCACTACATACCTACTGTGTACCCTACACACCAGCCATGCTGCTTCCTCTTACTCCTTCAGTTAGGCCGACTCCCTCCGTGCCTGCCACTCTCACCATTGGCCACCCAGGCCTGGCCAGTCAGAATGCCCCATTCCCTAGGACACAGAGCTCAGGCCAGAGGAGGCATGTGATCTATGCTGGACCAATCACCAGTTGTCTGGGCCCTGATTTCTGCCCCTCTGCTCTTATGGCCTGGCCAACTCCTCCCTGTTCTTTTTTTCTTTTTTTTTTTTTTTAATTTTTATTAGAGTATAGTTGCTTTACAATGTTGTGTTAGTTTCTGCTGTACAGCAAAGTGAATCAGTTATACGTATACATATATCCCCTCTTTTTTAGATTTCCTTCCCATTTAAGTCTCCCTGTTCTTTAGATCTCAGCTTAAATGTTGCTTCCTAGAAAAACTCTCCCTGACCCTCCCACCTCCCCTCTGTTATGTCTGGAACTTTGTCTTTTGTTCATTTTTTTCAATAAGTATTTTTGAGCATCCCCTATGTGCCTGGGGATACATCAATGAGCAAAAGAGACGACCCTGCCCTCACAGAGCTTCATTCTACAGGTGTTTCTTCATGGTGCTTCTTAGAATTCGTACATAAAATAATTGATTGTGGGATTCTTTTTACTCTGCCTCTCCCAGAAAACAGTATGCTCTCTGAGGGCAGGGATCAAATCCACTTGTTTATACTTGTAGCTCTGGGATATAAGTCACTTTTTGGTATATGATAGGCACTCAATAAATGTTTGATGAATGAATTAACGAATTAATGCTATTTGTACAAGTCAGGACTCTTTCAGTTACACTCCATCTCAAACTAGCTTCAGCAAAAAAATAAAGAAAAGAAAAAAAAAGGAGAAGTAAAAGGAAATGAAAAAAAAAGAAAGAAGTGAAAAGAAAAAAGCAAGGGGAGGGCTTCCCTGGTGGCGCAGTGGTTGAGAGGTCGCTTGCCAATGCAGGGGACACGGGTTCGTGCCCTGGTCCGGGAAGATCCCACATGCTGCGGAGCGGCTGGGCCCGTGAGCCATGGTCACTGAGCCTGCGTGTCCGGAGCCTGTGCTCCGCAACGGGAGAGGCCACAGCAGTGAGAGTCCCGTGTACCGCAAAAAAAAAAAAAAAAAAGCAAGGGGAGATGTGGATTCATAGGCTCACTCCAGGGGAAAGGCCACGGGCAGATCTAGCATTGTGCATAGTGGACCCAGCGCCCCCCTCGATGCCAGCAGGGCTCCCTCTGCTTCCCTCTGTGTATTGATCTTCTCCTCTCCGGCTCTATATGGATTTCCTCCATGTTGCCAAGGGAGATAGGTGCCAACAGTTCCAAATTCACATATTCTCAGTTTAGCAACACCAAAGAAAAAAGCCTTTGTTTCTCTCAGCATCTGTATGTTTGCAGGGCCCAGACAACTGGTGATTGGTCCAGCGTAGATCAGATACCTCCTCTGGCCTGATCTCTGTGTCCTAGGGAATGGGGCATTCTGACTGGCCAGGCCTGGGTGGCACACCTTTCCCTGAGGGTCTGGGGGAAGTCAGGTGGGCAGGACACTGTGACCTTCACACCAAGAAGTCTCGCAGTTCAGGAGATATTCCCCGAAGGATTAACAGGTGTCACCAACAGGAAGAAAGAAACATGCTATTAGGACAAATACAACAATTGCCCCCGTATCACAGGATGGGTTTTCTTGCATTCTTTATTTTTTGCAGCCAGTGCCTTTGCATCTCTCTCCCTTAGTCTATTCATTCTGTCTTCTGGTTAGCAGCTGTTTCCTGAGGTGCTGTCCTCGTGCTCAGCACAGGCAGTAGAGGAGTCCCAGGAACCTTGCACCTGCTATACACAAAGCTACCTTTTGAAGACAGTAGCTTCAGATGGCTCTTTCATACTCTGGGAACCCTTGTCCCAGAGTAATGCTCCACTGGAGAAGGGCCAAACGGCCCCAATCAAATCATTTTGTGTCTCTGTGATCCAGACTGGGAGACCAGGTTAGTAGAACTGCTAGTTCGATTTCATGTGTTGAGGAGCTAGCTCTTCATCTGGAGCCCTCCCAGGCCCACACTGTTTTGAGGGCACTCTACACTTTGCTGTCCTGTAACACAGAGTTAGGGTCCAGGTTCAGATCATTATAAACAGGTTATTCACTTACATGAAAGTCCAGTGGGCTATTCCCAAGTCAGGCAAGATATAAGAGGGCTTTGCCCTGGGGTCCCAACAGCAGCTATCATTCAGATTTCTCCACCTGCTCCCCTCACAAGCATCACATCTAGACATTCCTGCTTCCTGGAAGGCCAGCCCTGGAGATAAGAGTCCTGGCAGTGATAGACTCACATAACCTTGGAGAGAGAGCCCCTCCTCCACCCCACCATGGCCTGTATCATCTGCTCAAGCCCACTGCTTTTCCTGGGGTCTCACCAAGTCCCTCAATTTTTTTCTGAAGGCCCTATAGCTCTGAAGGGCTCACACTTCATGAGCCTAGGATCGAATTCAAGGCAGAGACACTATGGGCTCCCCAGCCCCCCTTTTCCCCAGGCACATGTGCCCTGAAATATCCCCCAGGCAGGGCAGGTTCGTTTCCAGGACCCAGCAGGCAGGATTGGTCTCCAAAGCAGCAAAGCCCTCCCTCTTCCTCCTGCTGGAAGGAGCCTTCTGAGTCCTGAAGCCATTCTTCCCACTAACCACACTCTCTAGGGCTGCATGGAGTCACGTTTGTCCTGGAAAAGGGAGGAGCAGAAACAGGAGGTCTTCATTTGGATTCCGAGCACAGAGGCCTCTCTCACGCCTTCATTTGAACCTTCTCTGGATTTCACTGGCTTATCATGTCACTTGCATATGAGTGGGCCACCCAGGGCTGTGCTGGCTCTCCCCTGACACCCTTGAGGCCAGTCCCCGCATGTGGCTGCATCCCAGATAAACAGAATTCCAGCTCCAAAGGCAGCAATAGATAACGTTGATTTTTCTGAGGCTTTGTGAGATGACAGGGGAGTCCAGCGCTCCCCTCAGGCTCCTTCCACCCAGTCCTTCTGCGCACAGCAGCTGCACATCCCTCCCCTCTCCCCAACCTTCCTTCCTTGCTCTCTCTCCCTCTCTCCGTGGTGGCTCCAGCCTCCCCTCTCCTCTCTCTCAAAAGCAGCAGGTAAACACCCACCCCCTGCATCCTTAGCCAGATGGAGGCCACCACCTCCTGGCTGTTCCCCTAGCACCCCCAGAAAGGCCTCGGTTCATCTCCCGCCCTCTCCAGCTCAATAGATGCCTCTGGTCTTTAGCAGAGAAATGGGTGTGCTATTTGCTTGTGCCCGGGAGTTTCTTCCGGCTCAAGCCCAGCCCACTTCCCCCTCCTCCCTTCCCACCCCATCCTCGCCTTCATCCCTGAAGCTTTGCTCACAGATGTGCCTGCCAGTCCCAGCCTGGCTCTTCAGGACAGTCTCCTCCAGGACCTCTCCCCCGACCCCTGCTGGCCCGAAGGGGACCCTTGGTGGTTACCAAAACCTGTGGTGATGCCCTGGAGCTGAGGAATGTGTGACTGCTACGGAGGCAAACCCACGGGTCCTGGGATTCACTAGGAGCTGAGCCGGAAGCTGGTCCTTCGGCCGGGGGCTGCTGTCCTGTGTCTCCCACTCCCTCGTTTTCCTGGGCACCACTCTGTCCACTTTGGTCTCCCTTCCCCAGGAGAAATGCCATGTTTGCCAAGCTCTTTTCCCACGGGCACGGTCTGCTATAACAAACCCTTCATTGCCACAATCTGTACACATTTTCCAGGCAGGAGAGGGTGGGGAGTTTCATGCCACAAAGCCCTGGACTGTCCTGAGTTGGCCCCAAGGCTGTCTGCCCATTGCTGGACCCTATGGGGAGCCACGAGAGCCAGGAATCTCCATGCACCAAACTTGGGCGTGGTATCTAGCCAGGTCTGGAGCCCATCTGAGGGACCCTCAGATTGGGGCTTATCTCCCGGCTCCCCAGGTCTCATCTATTGAGAATTTGACCTACATCACCTCCAGCTTCCTGTGTCGTCCTCTCTGATCCCAACCTCCCTCTCTTCCTCCCTCACTAAGAGCTGGAATGCAGGTGGCCCCTCCAGATTCTAGAGGGTCTAAAATTGTTCAGGAAAACCTGGCCAAATCGTCCCCACACTGTCTGGCTTCGGCCATTCCAGATTCTCAAAGCTGGGCTTGTACACCGTGCAAACAGCTCGCTCCAAACGTTTCTGCAGCCCATACACACGTGTGAGAGTGCCTCCCCATTCCCGGTGACCTGGGGTCACTACCTCAACACTGGAAACAGGCACCTCACCTCCTTGCTCTGTGCTGTCACAGCTGTCAGCTCATAGGACCATTTGGTTCCCCAGAAGCAAACCCTGAAAGGAGAATTTGTATGCAGGAGATTTAAGAGTTCCTGGGAAAAAAACACTGGGGAGTCAGTGGTGGGGGGGGCGGTCACCAGGCAGGGAGGGGGTCAAGTGAGGGTGGGATATTGAGCAAAGTCCCATGGAGGGTAACCTTGGCTTGATCCCACACAGGGACTTTGAGGACCACCCCGCAGGGTCGTCCTGACCAGGGAGCAGGGGAGCCCCACAGTCTCTGGTAAAGGCTGCCCCTGCCCTGTGTCAGTTCCCAGGCCCCTGCCTGAGCTCAGTCTCTGACAAAGATGGAGAGCAGGCTCTTGGGTGTGAAAGAGCTCGGGAGCTGATATGCAAAAAACATCCAGGGGAATATGGGCAGAGCACTGACAGCATCAGCTAGTCTCTCTGCAATAACTTCTTTTTTTTTAAATTTATTTATTTATTTTTGGCTGCATTGGGTCTTCGTTGCTGTGTGCAGGCTTTCTCTCTAGTTGCGGAGAGCGGGAGCTATTCTTCATTGCAGTGCGCGGGCTTCTCATTGCGCTGGCTTCTCTTGTTGCGGAGCACGGGCTCTAGGCATGCAGGCTTCAGTCGTTGTGGCACGTGGGCTCAGTAGTTGTGGTGCACGGGTTTAGTTGCTCCACGGCATGTGGGATCTTCCCTGACCAGGGCTCGAACCCATATCCTCTGCCTTGGCAGGCAGATTCTTAACCGCTGAGCCACCAGGGAAGCACCACAATTACTTCTTAATGCAAACTCTTCAAATCTGAAACCTGCCACTCTAAGTCATCTCCCATCCTGGGCAGAGTGCCTTTTTGCCCCATCCTATCCCTTGGCATCTGCTCAGCCAGCAGGTGAAGTAAGAGTGGACCCCAAACTAATCCAGTTATATGGGCTCCCAACTCCTCTCTCCTCCAGGAAAAGATTGACCCCCTTAAGCAACTGAAAGTCTGTTGAGGCTGGAGTTTCCTCACAGAGAGGGACTTACACATGAAGGGTAGCAAGGGTTTGGAGCACCCGCATGCCCCACAGAGGAGGCAGCCCCTAGACAGGTGGGGGTGTCCACCTTGGGCAAAACTACCCTCTAATCCATCAACTGAGTGACTGGTAGGTTTCTGCTTGCCCATCTGCTCCAGCTCCCAAGCTCTCCACCCACCACCCCTCCCTTCGTGATACTCTTTTCTTCTTCCTTATCGTCTTCTATCTCCAGATTAAGTGTTGTGAAGAGGGCTTCCCACATCCCCATGGAGAGGAGTAGGTGTCTGGGATCAAGGCGTCACTAGGATCCCCTGCCAAATGGTCATCAGGCGTCCCTCCCCTCCTTGTCATCCTCCTCACCATTCATCTCCTACCCACTCCTCACCAAGAGAGAGGGCTGGCTTCTCCTCAGCCTCATTAGGGCCTTTCCTGTTCCACTGATCATGGGGTTATGGTCAGAGTCCTCAGACAGGTAGACTGCCCTTCCAGGTCTCCCTTGGGTGGAAGTTTGCTTGGATGCACAATCTTAATAGCCCTGGCCTGTGGCTGCATATTATAAACAGTCAGGCATCCTGACCAGTCCCCTATCAGATATGGGGTTTCCTTTAGTGCTGAGCTGTCTCCTGCCTACCTGGGGTCACCAGATCCATTGTGAAACCCCATCTCCAGTCTGCAACCCTGGCTCTGTACCTGGGTAAATTAGTAAGAAACCTCGCCATCGTGTTGACAGTACCAGCTCAAATTGCTTTAAGTAAAAGGGGAATGTATTGGTTCATTAACTGAAAAATCACAAGGGCAGTTAGCTTCAGGCTCAGCTGGATCCAGGTACTTAAGCAAAGGGTTGATAAACTACTGCCTGGAAGCCACATCTGGCCTGACATGCCACCTGTTTTATAAATACCTTGGTATTGAAACACAGCCATGCTTATTTGTTTACATGTTATCTATGGTGGCTTTCAGTCTACAACCAAAGAGCTGACTGGTCGCAACAGAGACCTATGGCCCACAAAACTGAAAATATTTACTGCTGGCTTTTTGTAGATAACTTTGCCAACCCCTGACTTAAACAATATCATCAGGAATCTACCTTTATCTCTTGCCTGATGGTTGTTGTGAGTTCCCCTAGTCCCTGATCCCTAAACTACACAGACTGAGAGTGGCTGAGGTGTGGTTCCCTAAGTGAAAAGTGGAGTGTGATCACTGGAAGAAGGATAAGTGCTTCTGAGCAGGCCAAAACAACAGATGTCTACTCTGCAGGCACCGATCTTGTTTTCTGTGCTGTGTTCCACCAAGCCACCGTGGTGACAAACCATCAGCCACCTGGAGCTTATCCTTCAGATTGGTGGCACACTGAGTGAGACTGTCCCTGTGTGGCCCCTTGTTGTCAAGCCCAAAATAAGATCAGTCAGTGGCCATGGCTCCAGTGCAACTATCACGATGGAGCGCCATCGGCAGCACTGTTCTCAGGGCTTGGCATGGATTAGAGCATCTGCACACCAGCACCACAGCCACTGTTGATCTGGATAGAACCTTCCATGCATGTTTAGTAAAGTTCTGTGCAACCCCTTGGGTTGGGGTCCATTTCAGGGAGTGGTCCTAGCCTTGCCAATTACAATTCTGCTAGTAAAAGGATTCCCCAAAATCTCACAATTTCTTGGTGAGGATGTAAATAGACAGGAAATCCACACATTGAGAACTTCTCCCACCACACCCCTGCCAAGAGGATGCTTCTTGATCCCTGGTGGGATGCCCGAGCACGGGAGGAACTGTGCCATCCCAATTTTGGCTCTCCAGTTTCAGAAGACAACTATCAAGGTACCCCATTTCTAAGAGCGTGCCACTCTGAGTCCTCTCCAGATAGGCTGGTTGGGAAGCAATGTTGTACACGTAATGCACTGGCGCATCTGTCCCACTTTATTTGGATGTCCTCTGCCGTCATGGGCCAGAGGAGCCATGCCCTAATTAGCCCCAGCATCTGTTCCCTCCCCAAGGCCCAGTGTCATCATGCATGGACCTCAGTGCTGTGGGGCAGCCTTTTTGAAACAGTACCAACTGCTTCCACAGTCCATTTACGAGGCACACAGGATCCTGTGTGATACCCGATAATCGGGGCGATGTCGTAGAGTAGGACATTTGGGCCATAAGAGGAGCTTCATACCCTCCCTGCTAGAAGGACCCAATTCCCCTTCACTGTCAACCACAGCTCACTTCCTGGTAAAGCTCTTTGTTGACTCCCCACCTCCATCTGGGGAGGCACAGCTGGGTTATGTAATTCAAGGTTGTAAGTACAGCTTCTGAGGGTTGCCCCAGGCTGTCAGCCAAACCTCTTTTCCAGACCCCTTTGCCATTCCAAATGGCCTGCACTCCCTCATTAAAGATGGTCTCAGCGACCTGAGGACATGACCTTTGCAATGTAGCAGCTGCACCTTCAGAGCAGATGATAACAATACTGGAATTACAGGCCCCTGGAACTTCCATCCAGCTTACCTCTTCATACCCAATTCAGCACTGGAAAATGAGGCAGGTAGCAACCCATGCCAGGAAGGGTACACGATACTCATATTCCTTAAATGTATTCTTGGTAATCCACTTCAGCATTAAAAACTCTACAGTCTGTTTGGGCTTCCCTGGTGGCGCAGTGGTTGGGGGTCCGCCTGCCGATGAAGGGGACGCGGGTTCGTGCCCCGGTCTGGGGGGATCCCACATGCCGCGGAGCGGCTGGGCCCATGAGCCATGGCCGGTGGGCCTGCGTGTGCAGAGCCTGTGCTCCGCGGCGGGAGAGGCCACGGCAGTGAGAGGCCCGCGTACCACAAAAAAAAAAAAAAAAAAACCTCTATAGTCTGTTAATGGGGTCTTGGACCTCACTGCCAGGTGGGCTTTGATGAGCAGTGTCACAGTTTTATTATTCCCATAGACCCAATATTGCATCATCCTCCATCTTCTTGTCCTAGACCAAGGTTGTCTGTCTGCCTGGCATACTTTCCTGTAGGGAACCATCCCCTGTCTAATTCCATGTGGTTTAGGTAGCACTGAGCCCCACTCAGTCCCCAGTCCCAGAGCCCAGAGATGGGTATGTGACACAGGCCTGCAGATCATTCCATTTCACTAGCCTTAGTGATTAGTTCAGGGATGGGCACATAGCCAAGCTGGGCCAACCTGACACTTCCCTGAGAGTTTTCTGTCAGCTCCATCAAGAAAATGCTCCCTCCTTTTCTGAGAGTTCAAGCTGGAGCCACCTGTGGCCATTTCACTGTCCCCATGGAGGAAAAATTCTACAATAGAAGAGAATGAAGCCAACAAGTCAACTGAACCAGAGATCAAGTAGAGATGAGAGATGAAGAGAGACACAGACAGAGACAGAGAAAGAGAGCACTTTGATGACCATATTTGAGCCCCTGGACCCAACCATGTCTGAGTATCAATCCTTTGAGGAAATAAAATATTATAAGCCCCCAATCTCTTATTTCATGTATGTTTAAAAATGTAGTTGAAACAATAAATAAGAAATCTTGAGAGAATGAGAAGTTATTGCCATGAGGGCTTTTGAGAAGGCAAAGCATTGGGCTGGATATAATTTTTGTGTGGCAAAGATTAGGAGTAAGTTGAAAGGTACAAGGAATACATAGAAGGGGGGGGAGAGGGAGGGAGGGAAAGAGAATATTAACCATATGGAGTTAAGATCTTATTTCAAATTACATTTATTCTTATTTTATATCTTGTCATGATGATATTGAGTAGTTTGTATGCAAGAAGCTCTCCTATAAAATTCTATTCTAACTACAATCGTTTATTGTTTTATAACCCTTAACCTTGAGACTATGATGCTTGTTTATTGTGGGAAATTGTACTTACTCATTGTAAGTTTGTTATAGGAAATTGAACTTTCCATCAACCTTGTAATATTTAACCTGCTGAGTATGACTTCAGTGCTTTTGTTTTATTTAAACCAACCACCAGTGTAAGTATAGTAGAGTTTCTTGTCATTTGGAAAAAGAATTTGTAAGTTTTTTCCCCCTTGTAGAAATTATGTAAGAAAAACAAGTACTAAGTATAGCCAACTCACATTAAAAACACAATGCAGAATTTAAACTTTTTCTTCCACACCCTGGACTTTTCAGTTACACAGACCAATGCATTGTACTTTCTCTGCCATGTGCAATGGGAAGAATCGTGACTAATGTACCTTCCAAGGAGGAGTGGTGAGGGAGGCCGGTCAGGTGGGTCAGCAGGGTCACCCAGGAGCACAGAGTAGCTGATCCCTGGGGTTCTGAGTACCCTGCCCTCTTTCAGGGCCTGTGGCTACCCCAGATATTTAAGAGATTGCTGGGCATCGGCACTGACCTAACATTGATTCCCAGAGCTCCTGATACCAGTAGGTCCACTGGTTAGAGTGGGAGTGTGTGGGGTTGAGGGCAAATGGAGATCTGAACCTGAGTCCACCTCACAGAAGCCCCAGTGAGGCCCCAAAACTATCTGAAGTCATTCCCCTCATTCAGGAGGTATAGACGGAACCCAGAGCTCCAGCAGCTCCTGACCCCCACCCAGATCCCTGCCCTGTATGGATGAAGAGCTTTTTTCACAGGAAGGACCTAGTGTGAGCTCCTGGATTCTCCCTCTCCATCTAAACAAAATAAAAGGTATCCTAGGGGGCTTCCCTGGTGGCGCAGCGGTTGAGAGTCCGCCTGCTGATGCAGGGGACACAGGTTCGTGCCCCGGTCCGGGAAGACCCCACATGCCACGGAGCGGCTGGGCCCGTGAGCCATGGCTGCTGAGCCTGCGCGTCTGGAGCCTGTGCTCCGCAACGGGAAAGGCCACAACAGTGAGAGGCCTGTGTACCGCAAAAAAAAAAAAAGGTATCCTATATCCCTGGGACAATCACGTATGTTGGTGAAACCACTAATAACTTGAAATATACAGGATTCGTGATTTCCATCACATACCAATACTTCCTCATTTCTTTTGGCCCTAGCCTTGGAGAATGGCAGTGGATCATCACACGCTTCCTTAGGGACACTTTGCATCTGTTGCTCCAGATGTGCTCAGATCATACATGTGCACACAGCTCCCTGCACGGCTGCCTCCCCTAGACGTTGTCTGGGGCTGCCTGGTTGAACCATCCGTGTTCAACACTTATACCCTCCAGCCACTCCGGAGCCAGGTGTGACTGTAACCTCTTGCTCCCCACTACCCCGCCGCCGCCCCCACCCCGGGTCTGTCTTCTTCTTCCTTCCTTGCTGGATGCCCTTTGTTCCTCAGTACATTCCTTACCGCTCCTAGGATACCACAGTGGGGAACATTGGGGTGAACAGTAGCATGGTGGGGTTGCAAGCCTCGGTCGATACTTCTGGATGGTTTTCACTGACACTACTCCACACGACTCTGTAAACGTGGAAGTGAGCGAGAAGTAGAGTTTACTGTAAACAACTGTACTATTAGTCAGAAAAAGGCACATACCTAAAGCAATAAAATCATTGTTGACTTCTGACTTGAGTTTTTCTTCCAATCTGTACAGAGTGTATCCAGAGAACTTTCAAGAATGGCTGGACCCTAATAGCAGTGCAGTCAGCAAGGGCCTTTTCGTGCAGGCTCTCAGCGCACCCAAAACCACCACCCTCTTGACACTGGGAGGAAGAAAACCCTCTCCTGAACCCTGTCTCTCTCTTCTCTGGCTTCACCCGTTTGTGTCTTGTCTTTCCTTCCCCGGTGCAGGGGCCTGCCTCCTTGAGCTCTGGTTCAAGCTGTCAGTTGTTCAGTTCTGTGGTTTCACTCCAGATGAGTAGGAGTGGAATGCAGATGGGGGCTGTTGGTTGGGAGAATATCAAGAAAGAAAGACTTTTCCTACCACCATTGCAGTCTCCTCTTGGCACCTGGCCTGCGTGTTGTTATGTACAAAGAGCTCTTGTCTCTTTGATCAGGAGTCACATGGCCACATGCCCTTTTGGTCACTCAGGACTTTGTATGTCTCATGCTTCAGGAAGGCAGATATGGGCCCAGAGAGGACCTCGTGCCACCACAGTTGTCATTTCTATCTCAGAGTGGTTTCCACAATTTCCCCCTGACTTTGAGATGGGATTCCAAACTTCATTACAGCTCAGGCCTGATCAATCTTCATTTCTTGGTGCCATAAATCTGCAAGCTTGGCAGTCAGAGTGAGGTTGGACTCTGGAGTTTGAGAAGAATGATTTAATCCAAGATGCAGGTAAGTACCACCCATTGGGTAAAAAAATTCCGGTCAAGACCCAGCCATTAACCCCCACGTGACTGGATCTCCCGAAGCCACTGCTTCCGCCACCCTCTGCCGGACAGGAAGTTGGTCTCTGCACACCATGAAATCTCCCCAAATTCAAACCCAACTCCCATGTGACCAAAAGTTTCTTGGAGCACTGGAGAGAAAGGTGCATGACCTTTCTCTTCATTCATGCGCTGCAGAATCCCCTTGGGTCCTTACTCCTTCAGCACCTGTCCTCACGGCAGAACCCACACTCACCCCTTCTCCCCCCATCCATCCCCATTTCAGCCTCTCCTGCCAGCCTGACTTTACCCCTTCCCTGCTCTGTATATCAAAATCCTGTCAGCCTGAACATACCACTTGGCAAAGAGAAGCCAGCCAAAGGGTGCTTTGTGAAACAGAAGCCCAGTCGTTAGCCGAACAGCTAAACTAACCAAATCTTGTTCCCCAAAGGAGAGTAACGCTGTGGGGCCGAGTTTATCCCACCACTCCCCATTCAAAAGTTAGAAAAAGTCAAAACATATCTATGTTAAACAGGCTCCTATTTTTCTTAAATAAAATTTCCACTCTTATCCCCAACCCATCTTTTTGCCCCTGTTCTCAATGTGTGATGTTATGAAAGCAGATTGAAGAGTTCCATCCATGCCAAGGTTGGGACAGAATCACTCTTTCACCAACATTCTGAACTCCAAACTTTTTTTAAAAATTAATTTCTATTGGAGTACAGTTGCTTTACAATGTTGTGTTAGTTTCTACTGTACAGCAAAGTGAATCAGCTATACATATACGTATATCCCCTCTTTTTTGGATTTCCTTCCCATTTAGGTCATTGCAGAGCACTGAGTAGAGTTCCCTGAGCTATACAGTAGGTTCTCATTAGGTGTCTATTTTATACATAGTATCAATAGTGTATATATGTCAATCCCAATCTCCCAATTCATCCCACTCCCGCCTTTCCCCCCCTTGGTGTCCATACGTTTGTTCTCTGTTGAACTCTAAACTTTTATTTGTTTTTACTAAACTCTCCTCTAGCCTAGCACCACCCAGTAGAACTTTCTGCAGTGATGGAAATGCTCTATAGATGCACTGTCCAATATGGTAGCCACCAGCCCAGGTGGCTCCTGAGCACTTGAAATGTGGCTCGGGTAACTGGAGAAATGGAATTTCTAATTTTGTTTAATTTTAATTTCAATGGCCACATGCGACTCTGACTACCACACTGGGCAGCACAACTCTAGCCTAATTCCACCAATGACAATGAGGGATGTTCTAGGAAACTGTCAAAGAAAACTCCATAGGATGTTGACTGGTTCCTATATTGCCCACTCACTAGGAAAAATTTTTCTCAGGTTTAAGGAACTGAAAAAGCAAAGCTGCTTTTCACCAGTTAGTCTTGTTTTGTTTTTAATCTTAAAGACAAGATTAAAGTGCATACTCAATTTGCTTCCTTTTCCCCTTTGGCTGTCAGAAAGCACAGCCAAATTTAGAGCCCATCTCTACCTTATGTACCCTTGGATACTAACATCACCCTCAGTTCCATTTATTTTTTTCCTACCCTGTTGTCTTGTATGGGTTGCGATATAGAATGTCAACACCCTTCCCCACAAGAATAATCTTTGGGAGGAGGTGCCAACTTGAGCATTACTGACCAACTTGCTGAAGGCTGCAGACATGACTTACAAGTTATCCTGGGGAACTGAATGCGGAAAGGGAAGGGATCTAGGGAGTTAGACCCCCATCCCGGTAGAGGAGGAAGGGATTTTCTGTGTTGCAAGGGGGAGTTGATGAAGGATGCAGTTCAGAGAAAACCTGTATAAAGGAGGGTAGGAGAGTGAAACCCTCATTTGATTCTTGAGATACTTTTCTCTGTGGTCTCAGGGAAAATCCCAGTTATTACCCAGCTATAATTTTTCTCTTTCTTCACTGTGTGTGTGTGTGTGTGTGTGTGTGTGTGTAGCGTTAAATGATTCTTAGTAAATTTACAGAATTGTGCAACTATGGCCACAAAACGTTTCCATCACCTCGAAAAGAATCCTTGCGCTCATTTCTAGTCACTCCACATTCCCACCGGCAACCACTAATCTACTCTCTGTTTCTGTAGGTTTGTTTTTTCTGGACTTTTTATATACATGGATTCATATAATATGTGATCTTTGGCTTCTTTCACTGAGTATAATGTTTTTGAAGTTCATCTGTAGAATCTGTTAGTACTTTATTCCTTTTTATTGCCAAATAGTATTCTACTGTACGGATAGACTACGTTCTGTTTATCCATTCACCAGTTGATAAACATTTGGGTTGTTTCTACTTTTTGGCTATTGTGAATACTGCTGCTATGAACCTTCACATATTAGTTCTGTGGACATATGTTTTCATTTCTCTTGGGCTGTTACCCTGAAGTGAAATTGCTGGGTCCATGGTAAATTTGTGTTAAGAATCTCAAACTATTTTCCCAAGTGCTGCACTATTTCATGTTCCCACAAGTAATGTGTGAAGACTCTAGTTTCTCCACATCCTCAACGCTTGTTACTGACTGTGTTTTTGATCACAACCATTGTAGTTGATGTGTAGTGCTATCTCACTGTGGTTCTAATTTGCATTTTCCTAACAACTAATGATGAGCATCTTTTTATGTGCTTATTGGCCATTCATATGCCTTCTTTGGTGAAATGTCTGTTCAATTCTTTGCCCATTTTTTTTTTTTTTTTTTTTTTTTTTTTCTTTTTGCGGTATGCGGGCCTCTCACTGTTGTGGCCTCCCCCGTTGCGGAGCACAGGCTCCGGATGCGCAGGCCCAGCGGCCATGGCTCACGGGCCCAGCCGCTCCGCGACATATGGGATCCTCCCAGACCGGGGCACGAACCCGTATCCCCTGCATCGGCAGGCGGACTCCCAACCACTGCGCCACCAGGGAGGCCCCTCTTTGCCCATTTTTAAAAAATTTAATTTTATTTATTTTTGGCTGCACTGGGTCTTCATTGCTGCGCACGGGCTTTCTCTAGTTGTGGCAATCGGGGGCTACTCGTAGTTGCAGTGCGTGGGCTTCTCATTGCGGTGGCTTCTCTTGTTGCGGAGCATGGGCTCTAGGCATGCAGGCTTCAGTAGTTGTGGCACGCGGGCTCAGTAGTTGCGGCTCGCAGGCTCAGTAGTTGTTGCACACGGGCTTAGTTGCTCCGCAACATGTGGGATCTTCCCGAACCAGGGATCACACCCGTGTCCCCTGCATCAGCAAGCAGATTCTTAACCACTGCGCCACCAGGGAAGCCCCTTTGCCCATTTTTAAATTGAGTTATTTGTCTTATTATTGAGTTGTAAGAGTTCTTTACATTTTCTAGATACAAATTTTTTTATCGGGCATGAGATTTACAAATATTTTCTCCTAGTCTGTGACTTGTTTTCACTTTCTTTTCTTTTTTTTTAATCTTTTTTATTTTTGGCTACGTTGGGTCTTCGTTGCTGTGCATGGGCTTTCTCTAGTTGCAGAGAGCTGGGCTACTCTTCTTTGCTGTGCAGGGGCTTCTCACTGCAGAGCGTGGATTCTAGGTGTGCGGGCTTCAGTAGTTGGCGGCTGGCGGGCTTAGTTGCTCCGTGGCATGTGGGATCTTCCAGGACCAGGGCTTGAACCCATGTCCCCTGCATTGGCAGGCAGATTCTTAACCACTATGCCACCAGGGAAGCCCATGTTTTCACTTTCTTAATGGTGTTTTCTGAATTGAAAAGCTTTAAATTTTTGTGAAGCCCAATTTATTTTTTCTTATATTGCTTGTGTTTTAGTGTCATATCTAAAAACTCTTCCTAACCCAAAGTCCTGAAGATTTACTCCTATGTTTTCTTCTAACAGTTTTATAGTTTTAGCTCTTACATTTAGGTCTATGACCCATTTTGAGTTAGTTTTTGAATATGGCATCAGACAAGAGTCTAAATTTATATTTTTGCATGTGGGTATCCAATTGTCCTAGAACCATTTGTTGAAAAGGCAATCCTTTCCCCCATTGAATTGTCTTGGCATCTTTGTCAAAATCAATTGACCTAAATGTAAGGGTTAATTTCTGGGCTTTCAAGTCTGTTCCATTGATTTGTGGATCTATTCTTATGCCAATATCACACTGTCTTGATTACTGTCCTTGTTTTGGGGGTTTTTTTTTCAGCCTTTTCATATACTTCAATTTTATTTAACTGGGAGAATAGGCCAACCCCCTTCTCTTTCCCCAGATTGATATTAGCTCTTGGCAAGAATATAATTGAGGCGTCCTAAAATCAAGCCATCAAATCCTCGCTTGTGAAAATCACTGAGAAATCATTAAAGGGACTATGACCATATTCTTATTCAAACAAATCCCAAAGGGGATCAAGAAAGGAACAGACATTCTAGCCTTGCCACAATAATCGGATTTACTGATTCCCAGGGAAAAGGGAAGACACGATGCTAATTATGAGGCCATTAAGGAATTATTTCCTTTCTCAATATGGTTTTAGAATGTACTAGACCTAAGAAGTAAAATCTTTGAGCTATGGGTATGAATGTATTTGTTTAGCAACTTCAGTATTCAAGGAAACCAGTACGGATATTGAATATTGAAAAGAATATTTTCATTTTATTTTATTTATTTATTTTTTGGCTGTGTTGGGTCTTCGTTGCTCTGCGCGGGCTTCTCTCTAGTTGTGGCGAGTGGGGGCTACTCTTTGTTGTGGTGCACGGGCTTCTCATTGTGGTGGCTTCTCTTGTTGCACAGCACGGGCTCTTGGCACATGGGCTTCAGTAGCTGTGGCACGTGGGCTCTACAGCGCAGGCTCAGTAGTTGTGGTGCATGGGCTGAGTTGCTTTGCGGCATGTGGGATCTTCCTGGACCAGGGCCCTTGAAGAAAAGAAACCCACCTTGAAGAATGGGAAGTAGAATGCCAAAGCCCTTCCCCACAAGAATAATCTTTGGAAGGAGGTATCAATTTGAGCATTACTGATCAACTTGATGAAGTCTGCAGGTATGACTCAGGACTTATCTTGAGGAACTGAATGGGGGAAGGGAAGAGATCCAGGGAGTTAGACCCCCATCCTGGTGGGGAAGGAAGGGATTTTCTCAGTTGCAAGGGAGAGCTGATGAAGGATGCAGTTTAGAGAAAACCTGTATAAAGGAGGGCAGGAGAGTGAAGTTAGCATTTGATTATTTTTTCTTTTTCTTTTTTTTTTTTTTTTTGGCCATGCCATGTGGCATGCAGGATCTTAGTTCCTGGACCAGGGATAGAACCCCCACCCGCTGCAGTGGAAGCACAGAGTTTTCTTAACCAGTGGATGGCCAGGGAAGTCCAGCATTTGATTCCTGAGATACTTTTCTCTCTGGTCTCAGGGAAACTCCTAGTTATTACCCAGCTGTAACTTTTCTCTTTCTGCATTGTAATTCTTTTAAGCTGCCCTTCCCTGCATTAGAGCAAGTCACATATGGCAACTCAGCCTCATATAATGGTCTTGCAGAGAACAAAAAGGTGCCGTGGTGAAGGGGCAGGGGGCTTGCTCCACCTCCCACCTCTTTGTTGGGGTTCAAGGGGAGGAAGCAAAGTGTTCTTGAGTTATCTACATCCCAGGCTCCAGGTGGTGACTAGCATTATGAGATGTGATCCCCTGCAGAGCTTAGAAGAACATTTAAAATGGTGCACCAGCTTCTAATGGAACAACTCAAGGGAGGTCTAAGACTGAACCTTCTACTTCTCTGTTTATGTTAGATGAAACCTCTGAAGGGGGCATTGGGGAGAGGGGAACTTCTATGTAACATTTTAAAATGTATTCATTTATTCACAAATATAAGAAAGTCCTACTATGTACCAAGCATCTTATATTACATGTTTTTAATGACACCCAAGCCCTTTCAGAAAGAAGGTAGGGTAGAGAAAGAGGGAAAAGCACTCAATAAATCTTGGTTGAATCAATGAATTTCAAGAGCCAGATGGCTTGAAACTTAAATGAGCAGGAATTTTTCTGAGAGGCTGAAGGAATATGATCTGGGAGTGGCTTTTGTGAGAGGGAAGGCTCTGCCCCGGCCTCTTTACTCTGCACTAGTGGAGAATGGCAGCTTCCCTGGAGATAGTTGCTGGGTCCTCAGTGGGCAGGAATTGGAGGAAGGACTTCTGAAGAGGCTGAGGGTATACAGAGGGCTACAGGGGAAGGCTGGGGAGGGAGCAGTGAAAAGTTGGATGAGGGGGGACGAAGTGCAGAAGGAGGTTGATGAATGATGAAGCTGGCTCTCATTCAGACAGTAGCTGAGGATTACCAGGATATGGGACCCAGTGGGATTAGCTTTTTTTTTTTTTTTTTTTTTTTTTGCAGTACGCGAGCCTCTCACTGTTGCGGCCTCTCCCGTTGCGGAGCACAGGCTCTGGACGCGCAGGCTCAGCGGCCATGGCTCACAGGCCCAGCCGCTCCGTGGCATGTGGGATCTTCCCGGACCGGGGCACGAACCTGTGTCCCCTGCATCGGCAGGCGGACTCTCAACCACTGCACCACCAGGGAAGCCCGGGATTAGCTTTTAAATGGTCCTCCAAACTTATGCTTTTAGAGGCTTGATTATGCTAATTCTAATAATCATCAAATACCTTCTATTTTCAAGAACCTGTGATGTGAAGCGCAGATGAAGCCCTTTACAAAAACAATTTTATGTCATTTTTACAATGCTGCAAAGTAAGTAGTATCCCCTTTTTACAGAAGAGGAAAGTGAGGCTTAGGCAGAGAAGTAATTTGCCCAAGACCAGATAGCTAGTAAGTGCCACAGGTATAATTCAGACCAGGTCTGTATGTCTCCAGATGCCAGCCTGCCCCTAGCAACTGGTCTGTCCTGACTGGGGCGAATTCAGCCTGGGACATCCAGTGTCATTGGCAGCTTGTGGGAAGCCCTTGGAAACATGGAGGTGTCCATGATATACACCTGTGCAGCTCCAAGCCCCTGGTCAGAAGCCCCCACTACACTTACTTTTTTTATATTTATTTATTTATTTGGCTGCACCGGGTCTTAGTTGCGGCATGTGGAACCTTAGTTGCCACGTGCGGGATCTTCTTTGCGGTATGCAGGATCTTTAGTTGTGGCAGGTGAACTCTTAGTTATGGCGTGTGGGATCTAGTTCCCTGACCAGGGATCAAACCCAGGCCCCCTGCCTTGGGAGCACAGAGCCTTAGCCACTGGACCACCAGGGAAGTCCCCCACGACGCTTATGAATCCCAATGCCCACATGGCCTGGAACCCCCATGAACTCCACTCACCTCCCACACAGGGTGAGGGGCTCAGAGAGATATGTATGTAATATAATTACATATGGAAGAAACAGGACACAGTACGAATGTGTAACAAACAACCCTGACCTACATCAGGGAAGGTTGCCCCAAGGAAATGATGCTTGAGCGAAAAGTGAAGAATGAATTAAAAAGTGAAGTGATGGAGTAGAAAAGTCTTCTAGAAAGAATGTGCAAAGGCCTGGTGGTTGGGATGAGTGGGGGCACATATGTGTGTTTGAGGAACTGAAAGGAAGCCAGTGCAGCTGGAGGGCACTGAGCAGTGGGGAGCAGGGACCATGATGCTGGACTGGTGCTGGAAGGCGGGCAAGGGGAGGGCGTTTTGTACTTGTTAATGGGTTGGCTCTTTATCCCAGGAGCAATGGGAAGTCATTAGAAGGTTTTAAAAGGGGAGTGAGTGACCTGATAAGACTGGATAAGGACAGGGCAGACACAGTAGGATCAATTAGGAGCCTCTGTAGGAATCCAGATAAGAGGTAACAGTAGATTAGCGAGATGCTTTGGAGGTAAAATTAACAGGATTTGGTGATGGTTCCTAGGATTCTGGCTTGTCTGTTAGATGGACAATGGTACCATACACTGAGAAAGAGAACACTGGGAAGGTGAGAGAATGAGGACCATGAGTTAGGTCTCAGACGTGTTGCGGTTGAGGTCCTCTGAGAAATGGAGGTGGAGATGATGAAGCCATTGGCTAGGTTCCTGCTGGTCGGGAGCTTAGACAGGAAGTTCTCCAGGCTGGAGACATAAAGGTGTGAATCATCAACAGATGAACGGTAACTGAAGCTATAGCATGGATGAGATCACCAGGGAGGGTCCACAGTGAGAGGCGGAAAGGCCTAGGAATGGGCTTAAGGAACACCAGCATTTAAGGGAGGAGGGTGACCCTGCAAAGGAGACTGAGAAGGAGACCAAGGAGTTAAGAGACAAACCAGGAGGGTATGGTGTCAAGGGAGTCAAAGAAGCTAATGTTTTAGGAGTTGAATAATCAGGAGGTATAATAAGATGAATACTGGGAAAGATGCCCATCCAGTTTTGAGACATGGAGGTCCTAGCTCAAATATCATGTTTTGGGGAAGTTGTGGAAGATGAAAGCAATATAAGACTGAATGTTGGAGTGGACAGGAATGCCCAACGGCCAACAGTGGGGGAGGGAGCCAGGGTTAAGGTATCAGGGGCAGGTTGGTGGGAAGGAGAGCTCAGAGAGGGAGAGGATAATGGATAGAGAAGCCGCAGGGGCGAGGGAGTCAAGGATGGGCAGCAGCCCTGGCCTGAGATAGAGGAGGGGTGCTTCCTCTGAGGCGGCAGGTGTAGGGAGATGTGTGACTGTGTTAGTAGGAAACTGGGTGGCGGGGGTGGGGGTGGGGGGTGGGGGTTCCTGTCTGTGGCTTTAATCCTGTAAAGGAGCAGTCGAGGTCACATCTGCTGGCAAGGAGGAAATGGGCTGGTTGGAGGCTTAAAGAGAAAACGGCGAAGGCTGAAAACAGCCACTGCAGAGAGGGGGGTTCCAAGCTGATGGGAGAAATATGTCGAGGGCCCATATGCAGTCAGCAGCTATGATTTATGGGAACATCACTCTGACCTGTGGAGTTCCTTGGCTGTTTGAGCACAGCACAAGAATGCAGATAGGAGGGCTCATCCAGAGCTGGGGGCTTGCCAGACAGACACGATCAAAAGGCAGAGAGGCAGAGGGGCTCGGGGTATTGACGAGAGTGTTATTAAAATGTTAGGCCTTGACATCCAGGTGGGACAAGAAGAAAAGCAATGGAAGGAGAGAGCAGATGCACTAGGAGAACACAAAGAGGGCCACGGTGGAGAGGTCTGAGGAGGCCCAACAGTTATCTCATCTTGAGGTCACCTGAGCAGGTGGTGCGGTGAGGGACGGGACGAGGCCCAGCAGGTGATGGTGTGAACAGGCGACCCAGTGGCCTGAAGATGGGGATTCGACAAGGAGGTCAGGAGCTGGTCTGTGTGTGCTGACACTGAAGGGACTGAAGTAGTAAAGGCCACTGAGAGGTCCACTAAGTTGCAAACAGGCAAGGTCGTTGGATTGGGCAAAAGGGAGGTGAATAGTCATCATGTCAAGAGCAATTTCAGAGGGGTGTTGGTCCCGAAAGCTGTGTCATAGTGGGCTGAGTGTGTACAGGAGACGGGAAGGGGGAGGCTCCCTGTGTCAACAGCTCTTGGGTTTGCTGTGAAGGAGAACAGAGAAACGCTCCATCTCTCCTACTCTGGACAGGCCGGTGGGGCCCAAGGAGGGGACTTTTTAGGATGGGAGAGACTTGAGCATGACTGCAAGTTGATGGGAATGGTACAGTAAAGAGGAGGCAGGTGGGGTCAGCCCCTGCCGTGGCAGGGCGCATCTCAGGAGGGAGAGAGAGAGGAAGGAGTAGATGGGGTGGATTTGTGGATTTGATAGTGGGGGATGGAGGTGTCCTCCCCGGTAGCCTCTGTTTTCTCAGAGAAGCTTGAGGGGACGTCATCAGCAGAGTGTTCTATTGAGACATTAACTCCTGTCTCATTCACACCCCCCGCCCCCCACATAGTGACTCACCAGGAAGGAGTGAAAGGCATTAGCCAGGCATTTGTGTTCTAGGGTCTGGGCCTTTTCCCTCCCACTCCACACCTGAGATGGTACACAGACTGTTTTGCGGTGCTGGCGTCTGAGTTCTTTCTGACAGGCTGAGAGGGAGAACATCACCGTGTCTTAGGGAGTTGATTCTCCATCATTGAAGAGAGGGGCAGGAGGACGGGCATTCCTCGTCCCACCCTGGCATGCACCCCTCTCCCCCCAGGAAAATGGCTGTGTGTGACTGCAAATGCCAAGGTCTAAGGGCTGCAACTTTGAAGGTCTACGGGAGAGACCCCCAAAAAGAGCCAGGGATGGGGGAGTGGCCCTGAAGATGGGGGACAAATAGTGGGAGGCCCACAGCAGGGACGACTAATGTCTGCAACGGCAGCGCTGGCCTGAAATAGACCTCAGCCTTTCTCTGCAAAGAGGAGCACAGACTGAGCATATTTGGGGCTGTGCAAGCCCCTGGCATTCTTGGACCATTGGAGGGAGGTGAAGGAGAGCTGTGAATGATATGGAATTCTCACAGATCTGCTGGGCAGGGACTCAAGCTGAATTTAATTTGATTTAGACCAACTAAGAGATGACTAAGAGTTGTATTTACGTCATGAGTTTGAGCAGTGTCCAGTGGGCCTGGGGCCTGGACAAAGGGTGAACAGTGAGTGGGAGCTGACATCTGGCTCTCCCCTCACCCTGCCTCCTGGGGCTGGAGCCCGACAGACGTAGATCTACCATGTGGTAGCACTCGGCCTTCACAGATGAGCACAAGGCCGTCCCTCCCCGCCAGGCCCAGGGGCAGAGCAGCGGGTCAAGTCCACATGGACCCCGAGCTCAGAGTTTGGCAGTCTGGACAGAGCCATGGCTCCTCTCTTTCCACGGCTCTAAGGCATTCACAGGCCCAGCCACCTGAGGCTCTTGTCTGTGTGGCCCCAGGGCCTGGGCCTCTGGTTCCTTTACTTCGGCCTTGTGTCCATTTCCAGGTGCTGGGCATGCTGAGATCTGGGCAAGCTGCTTGCAGCCAATCTCACGCCCCACCTCAGCAAACACCTGACCACACGTGGTACTGAAAGTTGGGTGAGCAGGGTGCTAGAGACCAATGGCTTGAGATTCTGAGAACCCTCTGTCCCTGTGAGGGTTGAAGCAGGAGGCTGGTTGGCCCAGCAGTGAGTGGGTCTGCTGACTTCAGCCATAGGAGTGTAAGGCCCCTGGCCCACGGGCTTTCCAAGTATTTAGGTCACAGATTAGGCAGTGCTGGACAGAGGGAACTAGGCTGCCAGAGCTGCAGACCCACTGAGGCCCAGGCTGCAGGCACACAGGTCAGCAAACACCACAAGCCCCTCTCAGGGCATGCCAGGCCAACAGAAGCCCCAGGTGTGGACGAGCTCTGAGGCTTGGTCAGGGAGCTTTCCCCTCCTGGTCACGTATGTCTGATGGTCCCTGAGCACAGAAGAGGAAAAGCTATCTTTTTTATTCCTTTAACAAATATGTACTGAGCACCTTTTGTGTATCTGGGCCCAGTACTGGCCCCGGGATATGGCAGTGGACAAGGCAGGCTCATTCCTCCTGCCCTGCCCTCAAGGAACCCACAACTTATAAGGTGTGGGGCGGGGGCGACAGACAGAGATACTGATGGTGGTGACACCCAGTGTTTAGAGTTTGGGCAGGCAAGCTCTCAACTCAGCCAGGGGTTAAAGGTGGCTCCCTGGAGGAAGTGATGGTTCTAAATAGGTGCCATTGGTTCCAGGGTACTGACGCTACTCAACACAGAGTAAGTCTTAAGGGGAGTTTTTTATGACTATGGGTGAGAGACTTTATGACCAACTTGATTTTGTGTGAACCAAAACCCAAAAGTCAGAAGCTCTCTGTCTCTGTCTCTCTCCCATCTCTTCCCCTCCCCGCCCCCCCACCCCTTCTCTCTCCATCCCCGACTCCTGCCCATCTCCCTCTGGGATGATCTCTAGTCCCTTTTTACATTTCAAGATTTGCAGACTGCATTAGATGAGGGTGCAGGAGGGAAGGTGCCCTGTTTCTGGCCCAATGACTGAGTGAATGAGGTGTTGCTGCCTGAGATGGGGCTGCTGGAGGCCAGCAGATCTGGGGCAGGAGAGAGGGTGAATTCAGTTTACCTGACGAACATCCGGGGAGTGATCTAGAGAAGACTCTTGGATATATGGGTCCTGAGCTCAGAAGAGAGGCCCACACTGGAGACAGAGATTTGGAAGTCATCAGCATTTGGTTGGTGGTGGTAGAGATGTTCCAAGGGACAGGAGGCAGAGGGGAAGAAGGGACGGCCTAGGATAGACCTCGGGAGGAGCAGGAGACGGTAAGAGATTGAGAAATGGTAGCCAGGGAGGAGAGTGTAGGCCATTGAAGCCAAGAGGAGCTGTTTTCACGAGTCAGCAATGAGCAGGTATCACTGGCCAAAAAGCATACTTTTTTAAATTTAGAAGAATCCCACCCCCCGAAAGCCTAAACCCACTCCAATACTGAAAAACAGGCCAAAACGTCTAAAGATGCACAAAATTTGCAATGCCTCCTCCACAGTACACCAAAATTACCAATGGATAAAGAAACCACGGACTAGGAATGTTCATTTTTGATCCGTTTGTCGTCCGGAATCCGGATCTAATTGCCCAGAATCACTGGAGCCAGTCCCATCCCCTTCTCACACACCAGGGGGCGCACACGCACCGTTTCTAAATCCAAGTCCAGGGCAAATGCAGGCAGTGAATTAGGTGATAACCAGAACTTGACCCCTCAGCCCAGATCCCTAGACCCCCATCTCTATCCCTGCCCTGCACATTACACTGTGATCCCCAAGTCCAGATGCCTCAACAATCCCCAAACTTTCTCACCTAACCTCCAGACTCACAGTGGTATCACAGAGACTCCATAGACCAGAGATCCCATAGGGGTCCTCACCTTACCTAGGGCAATAGGGGTAGGCACCCCATCTTTCATGAGGGGGGCAAGCAGGAGACAGCTGGTGTGGCACGGACTGGACGATAGGTCTGGGGCCAGAGGCTTTGGTGCCAAGGTGTGGCTCTTGGTTTGGAGCTCACCAAGTTCCTGAGTTAGGACTTGGAATAAATCTAGTTATTAGTTTAGCCCAGAAATTTATAGGGTCAGCATCTGAGTTTGGTATGAGGAGTCAGAAACTCAATACTGAGGTTTATATCAGGCTTGGGGGACATTATCAAGTCCTGAACTCAGGGGCCAACTCACAACGTGACTCGGGTTCACAGTTGGAATTGGTGTAGATATTGAGGTGTTGGCAAGGCTCTGGGGTTGACATCGGGTCAGAGAAGTAGAGAGTGAGTATGGGGATTGAGTGGATTTGTGTGGAGTTTCTGCAAAGCCAGTCTCATAAATCTTGGGTTCCAAGATTACCATTAGAGGTGAGTCAATGTAGGGTCTTAAATGGGCCCCCATATGGATGAGGTTTGAGGTCAGTATTTGTATTAGGGTCCTTTTCTGGTGACTCAATCCCAGTTCAGAAAGGGTGTTGGTGTTGACCTGGGATTAGGACTGCAGTATTAGAGGTTTACGTAAGGCTTGGGGTTCAGAAAAGAGTGCTGGGGTCCATAAGAAGGGAGCCATTGGACTTTAGGGTTCATACAAGGATCAGGGCTCAGCGTTGGTACCGGGGTCCATTTAAGGACCAGGGTTGGTGATGGGGTCACTATCAAGTAGAGGTGATAAAGGAGTTTAGAGTCAGAATTGGTATTTGAGGTCAATATAGGGGTTCGGATTGAAATTATTACTTGAGCCAATTTCGGGGCAGATTTAGGGGTTTGGACTTACTATTGAGTTTGGGGGTGGGTCTGGTCTCGGTATCAGGTTCACATCGAGGGAATGGGGTCCTAGAGTAGTATCAGGTTCATATTTGGATTGGGGAGCCTCTAACAGGATCCGGACTTCGTATGGGAGTTTGGGTCTGTCCATGCTCATTTTGGGGTTCCGGTTCGGTCCTGGAGACCGCGTCGGTTTAGGCTCGCTCGGGGTTGGGTTGAGGCCTCGTCGGGCCTACGCGTCTCAGCCGCTCTACGAGCGAGAGTGCACGAGGGGAGGGGCGGCGCCGGGGACGCGCACGGCAGGGGCAGGGGCGCGGGCGCGCGGCTGGAGCTGGCGCGGGAGCGACGGGAGCGGTGGCGGCGGCGGCAGAGGCGGTGGCTCCGGCTCCGGCTCCGGCTCCTACTCCAGCTCGGGTGGCTGTGGCGGGAGTGGAATTCGGTGGCGGTGGCGGCAGAAGAGGAGAGGGAGCAGCGGCCCCAGCGGCTTGGGGGGGACATGCGGACCGACGGCCCCTGGATAGGCGGTGAGTGACCCCCGGGCCCCCTTCCAGTCCCCTCCGCATCCGTCCTTTCCCACTCCCCCGCCCTCTCTCCGCGTCCGCCGAGCGGAGCTGAGGGCGGTCCCGGGGGGCTGGGGGTGCCGATTAGGCCGGGCCGCGCCCCCACCTGCCGCGCCCGCAGTCTCGGCTAAGCACCCCCCGAAGCCCGGCGGCTCCTCCCCGCGTTACCCCGCGGCAGACGCGCCCCCCCACCCCGCCGCCGGCTGGCTAGCTCCCCACCGCCCCTCGCCGCCTTTCCCTTCCTCCCCCTTTCCCCCTCCCTCTCGCCGCACCTGAGCCGCAGCCCGCGCCCCCCCACCCAGCGCAAAGTTTCCCTTTTGCATCCGTGCTCCCCCTCCTGGGTCCCGCCTCGTCTCCCCCCACTACTGGCACGGACGCGCTCCGGGGGCGGCCCTCAACCTCCCTCAGCCACCCCAGCTCCGGGCGGGTCCAGGCCGCGCCCCCGCCTCACAGGCGCCCCCTCCCAGCCGGCGGGGGATCCGCAGCCGCCGCGCCCCCGTCTCCGGCTCGGGCGCACGTGCGGTCCCGGGGTGCGCGGGACGCGAGTTTGCAACCCCCCACCCCGCGGGGTCGCCGGCGCGGGCTGGGGAGGGAGGGGCCAGGCCGGGCTGTCCCCGCCCCCACCCGGGTGCCACGACCCGAAGGCCTTGGAGCGACCTGTCCCGTGAGGACGTGTCCACTCGGACCCGCTCCGGAAAGTTCACTCAGTCGCCGCCCCGCGTCCCGTCCCGTGCTGGTGTGTGCCGCGGTCCTCATCGCTGGCCCGCGATCCTGTCTCAGCTTCTTTCTCCGTTTCCCTTCGTGTGTCGGTGTCTCTCTGTGCCCTTCCACGTCTCTGTATCTCTGTCTCCCTGTGTCACGGCCTCCCAGTCTTATCCCCACTCCACCCCCTCCCCCGCCCCAGTAATCCCGGAGTCTCTCAGCTGGCTGCGACTCTCTCGGGGTCTCCCTGTTCTCTCTCTCTCTGGGTCTCTCTGTTCTTTCTCCCGGCTCTCTGTGCTCTTTGCCGGGTCTCTGTGTTCTTTCCCCGGGTCTCTCTGTGCTCTACCCGGGTGTCTTTTCTCTCTTCCCAGGTCTCTCTGTGCTCCCTCCCCCATCACTGGGTCTCCCTTCCCGGGTCTCTGTCGTGTCTCTCGCTGGTCTCTTGGTGTCTCTGTCTCCCACTGACTGGAGTCTCTGCCGCCCCTCTGCTGGCTGGCCTCCTCACCGTTTCTCTGGAATGCTGCCCCTCTGGTTCTTCCACCCCAGGGTGGGGGAGGGGCTAGTTTTTCTTCCGTTTTCAACACCCCCCCACCCCCAGTGCAGGGCCCCGAGTTGGAGCAGGTTGGTGGGTGGGAGCCCGGTACCTGTCTGAGCTGTGAAAAGGAAGGGAGGCTGCTGGCAGGAGGGGAGGGGGGAGGTGGTCCTCTGGATTCCCCTGGGGGCAGCGGGGCAGGCCTGGGAGGCTGGACTGCTGCGTGCTGGTGATGAAGGCTCCACTTCGGCTCCTGAGCAGATGGGGGCAGGGATCCAGAGTGACCTGGTGTGGGATCTGGCCAGACAATCCTGAGAAGTGCGTTGGGGTGTGAGGCCTGGAGAAGGATCAACGGCTGATGCTTCCAGGGGGATCCTCAATGGTGAGGGATCCCTTGAGAAGGAAGGAGATCTGCTGAGGGATCCTTTGAGAGGCATGAGGGATCCATTGGGATCCATTGCAGGGTTCTGTCAGAAAATCTCGGGAAATTCTATGCTTGGCTTCTTATCAACGCTTGCTTCAGGAAGCAAGAAAATCCGCGTTTTTCACTGATTACATGAATGAGCCCAGGGCTTCAAGAAGGAGCAGGTGTACCTCCCCAGGCGCAGCCCTCCACATCCGCAGCCCCAGGCCTAGGCCACACACTCACACCCCTCTCATTTCCACACTCAGCTCACCCTCCCACCCCTCACCCCCACTCCACATCCATTTGTCTCCTGAATGCCCTCATACTTGCACACTTGGGCCTGCATGGCAGCCAGAGCTCAGAAATCTGCTGTGCTTGCACACCCATGTACCGGTCTGTGTGCTTGCTTGTGCTCTCACTGCACCCCTATGCACAGTCCAGGGAGGGTGAGTGCACACTTGCAGTCTCATGCATTCTTCTTTTTTTAATACGTTTATTTATTTATTTATTTATTTATTTTTGGCTGTGTTGGGTCTTCGTTGCTGTGCGCGGGCTTTCTCTAGTTGTGGCAAGTGGGGGCTACTCTTCGTTGCGGTGCGTGGGCTTCTCCTTGTGGTGACTTCTCTTGTTGTGGAGCACGGGTTCTAGGCGCGCGGGCTTCAGTAGCTGTGGCTCATGGGCTCAGTAGTTGTGGTGCACGGGCTTAGTTGCTCCACGGCATGTGGGATCGTCCCGGACCAGTGCTCAAACTCATGTCCCCTGCATTGGCAGGTGGATTCTTAACCACTGTGCCACCAGGGAATCTTGTGCACACACTTTCTCGCACATTTTTGCTTGCTCAGAGACATTTGAAATGTCTCTGTAGTTCTGTTTTCTTTTCCATTTGCTCGTCCTCTTCCCTCTTTTATTTCCTTTAACAAGGAAATTGTTTTCATACAATTCCTTCCTCCCTCCTTCCGCCTGCAGCTCCTGGCCTCCCCTCTAGTCAGCCTTCTGCACGTAGTGTGGGTGGGTGTGGTGTCCAGGGCTTCTAGGAGAGGAGGCTGGATTTGGGTGCTGGTGAACCGGTTGGTGGGGGGCGGTTGCTGTAAGAGTAGACTCGCTACTTTTCTTGGGAATTGTTATTGATGTGCAGCAAAATGCTGGCCTTGGCTCTCTGCGCTCCCTCCACTCTTTCTCCCATCAGTCCTAACTGTAGGAGTCCAGTACTGAGGGCCCTTAGTCAGAGGGAGATGGGACCCAGACCTCTTCCTACAGAGGCTGTGACACATGCTACAGCCCCTTCATTTTCCAGTTTGAGAACTTGAGGAGATCCCTTCCTCCCTGAGTCTCAGTTTCACCCCCTGTAAAATGGGAGAGGTAATCCAACCCTGGCCAGTTCCCAAGGCTGTCGTGAGAATCTAAGGGGACTGTGTGGCAGTGTATCAGCAGCAGTGGCGGTCGCTTCCCATGTTTCTGACACTGCCGTGTTCTTGGGCCAAGCTTGCAGCCAGGGCCCTGCCCTTGAGGAGCTTATGGTCCCGGGGGGAACAGATTGCATCATGGGAATGCAGAGCAGTTCAGTAACCTCTTATTGATTGCCGAATGTGTGCCAGACTTTGGGCTAGGCACTTCCAGCCAGGCTGCCATGCTTCCCGTGGAACTAACAACTGTGTAGAAGAGGCAGCCCATCCCTTAGGAGCTGCTGAGGTTGAGCTCAGCAACAGCTCACCTAAAGCAGCCGCAATTCTGAGCCGAGGTTACAAGATTGGGGGAGTTCACCACGAGGCAGGGGAGAGTTCAGAGGTCAAGGAGAGATGAGTCTCAAAGAAGACCAAAAAAACAGGCTATCTGAATTGCCTTTTGAGGGATGAATAGGAGTTTTCCAATTGAAGAAAGGGCACTCTAGGCAGAAAAAAAAACAGTATGACTAAACACTCAGAGATCTTATCACAAGTGGTGTGTTCAGAGATACAGCAAATCACAGAGGATCTCTATTGCCCTGTTAAGTTACTGTAACTTTACTGTGAGAACACAAAAGGGAGATATCAAAGAATTAAAGCTTGAGGGGGTGTGTGTGTGTGTGTGTGTGTGTGTGTGTGTGTGTGTGGAATGTGCTATGATCAGATTCATGCTTCTGGAAGAGGATTCTGTGGCTACGGGAAGTAAATGGAGACAGGATACCCGGTGAGGAGAAGGGTACAAGTAAGTCAGGTGAGAGAGAATTGTGGCTTGGTAGCATGGAGCCATTTAGAAGGCACATTTATTAGGGCAGGATGATTTATTGGATGTGGGGGTGAGGAAGAGGAAGGGGTCCAGGTTCCTGGGAGGGAGTGCGTGAGGCCTTCACTGTGCCGGGGACTTGGGGATGAGAGGTAGATTTGGGGCACAGATAATGAGCTCAGGGTTGGACATGTTGTTTTTGAGATGCGTGGAGCATTTGAGGGTCGGGTGGGGGACTTTCAGGAGGTGGTTGTGTGTGAGGATCTGGAGTTGGGGAGAGAGGTCTGCGCCAGAGGAAGGATGGAGAGTTATATGAGAGGGTGTAGAGCTGTGTTCAAGAGAAGACAACCTTAAGTGGTGAGACTCTAGTTTCAAACTGTTGGGTTCAACTCCGCTTAATAGCAGTGTGACCTTGAGCAAGTGGCTTAACATCTCTGAATCAGTTTTCCCACTTGTCAAATGGGTATGACAAAATTCCACGTCTCACAGGGTTGTTATGAGGATTGAAGTTAATATGCAGAAAGTTCTTAGAACAGGGCCTGGCATCTAATAAGCACTGCCATCTCAGTGTTAGCAGTTGTTATTGTAATAATCCTCAAAGGGCGAGGTGCAAACCCATCCCCGTCAGAATCTCAGTGGGAGCGGCTTTAAAAACTAGACGTTGTTAAGATTTGGGCACCTGCTCACCTAAAGCAGCTGCAATTCTGAGCTTAGGTTAGCTGGCTAACCTAACCTAAGTGCCCAGCCCTCAGCCCTCATGTCATCGCTGGGATTGTGTGTGTTGCTCAGGTGTATTTGACCTTCAGGTGGGCTGGTGTGAGAAGACTAGAGGATGAAGCCCTGGGGAAGAGACCCCACATTGGGAGTGGGTGGAAGGGGATTCTGAGAAGGAGCAGCTTTGGTGTATTGGGTTCCCTGACCCCCCCTACCCACCCTGGGCCCTCTAGTGAGGAGTCTGCCTCTGAAGTCCAGATGCACCCAGACTCTGTGTCCCCAACCTCCAGATCTGAGAACGATGGTTTGGGCTCCTCGGCAGTATTTTAGCTGTTTCTGGGGACTGTTCTGGTGCAGCTACCAGGTCTTCCTGGGGGCTGCTCTGGAGGGGCGTCCGTGCTCCTCTAGATTTCAGCTTAGTCCTTGTCCCGCTGTCAGGCCAGGTTCCAGGCTTGGCAAATGACGGCGAGCCCTGCCAGGGGCCAGCCCCGGCTTGGTGCCAAGGCCTGCTTACCTGATCTTGGTCATGGCTGCCAACCTCACCCCTTATGAGGCCTTTGTGGGTGCCAAGCAGTGATTCCTAACTTGGGTCCGGTACCGGTCAGGCCATTCCTGAGTCGCTTTCTAGTTGGTCTCCTGGGCACACGCGGCAGCCCTGATAGTTGTTGTGTCTGGGGTGCTTCTGGGAGCTGCTACCGGTGACTCTGACAGGTGATTCTGATCGCCCTCCTAGGTTATTGTGGGACACCGGTGGTTCCAGGTGCTGTTCTGGCTCTTCTAGAATCCTGTTTGTACTGTAGGCTCTTTCCAGGTGCAAGGTTCTGTGCCTGGTTTGTCTGTTCTCTGACCCACCTCCAGGCCATCTGGAGCACATCCCTCTATCCAGGTGTGGCTCCTGCTCAGCTTGGGTCCAGGTGCCAAGCCCAGTGCTCCTGGTGTGGCCTCAGGCGTGGCAGTAGGGCAGCTGGCTTGGGGGACCCTCCCCCTTCTCTACCTCAGACTCTGCCCCAGGGTCCCTGAGCAACAGTGGAGCTGACAGCCTCACATCTGGCCCTGTGAGGCCCTGGCAGGCGTCGCTGGACAAACGGGCCTTTGAGTTTGGGACACGGAAGCTGGTTTGTCTGGCCAGACCCGCGCGGCAGCCTGTGTGCTGGGAGCGGGGAGGCCACAGGGAACTTTGCGGAGAAGCCGGTGGGCTGGGAGACGGAAGCCTGCAGCCATCCTGAGCCCTGGGCTGTGAGCTGTGGCGGGAGGGGTGATGGAGGCCGGAGAGGGTGTGGGCTGCAGGGTCAGCGCGGGTGGTCGTGGGTTGGCCAGGCCTGTCCTGGCCATGCCCAGGCACGAGGACCTCCCCTGTGTTGCAGAGGCGGTCGGTCTCAAGCGAGGCTGATTCCCAGGTGCCAGGTGAGAGGGTGTGGGCGTGTCTGACCCCCGCCCCTACTCAGGACGGGGCCCACGCTGGTGGGAGCTCAGTACTGATCCTGGAAGGGAGGCGCCGGGCTCTGTCGCCCTGTGTGTGCCAGCGGAGGAGGCGTCCAGGGGCACACCTTAATTTTAAAAATTATAGAGCAGCAGAGAGTCAAAAATAAATATTGCTTCTGAAGCTTCTTTGAAGGCTGCACGGGTGCTGGCGCGGTCCTCCCAGGCTGGGCTGTTTTCTGTGAACTCACTCGCGCGTTCATCCTCTCAGTCAGTATATCTTGATGGAGCACCTACTATGTGCCGGCTCTCTGCTGGGTGCTGGGGACACGGAGGTGAGCCGGCACGCACTGAGCTTATGGTTGTGACTCAGCGGTCACTTGGCAATTGTGTAAATAAATAAATCATATCGTGGTCACCACTCCAAGGCAAGGTCCAGGCGTGTAGTCCGGGACATCCTGGAAGGCCTCCCTGAGAAAATGCTGTTGACTCTGAGATCTGAGGGGTCACTGGCTAGAAGAGGTGAGGAGTGCGGTCCAGGCAGTGGCATAGGGCCCGGGCAAGGCTGAGAGACTGCAAGAGGGTGGCACATTTGAGGGCCAGAAGAGGAAGTTTTCGGGCTGGCTGGCTGGCTGGCTGGCTGGTGAGACGGAGCGTGGCCAGGTTAGGCTACAGAGGTGGGCGGCGCCGACTGCTATGCTGGAGGGTGGTGCTGAGGAGTTTGGACACAAGTTTTTCTGCTGAGGTCAGGGACTTGGTCTGTGTTGTTCACGGCTATATGCAGGGTGCCTGGCAGAAAGCCTGGCACGTAGTAGGTGCTCAGGAGTATGGAAGAAGTGAGTAAATGAAGTGAAGAGATGGGCATTTTTCTAAATGGGGCTCGTCCTGGAGGAACAGTTCCATAACTTGCTTTTTCTTCCCCCTGCCTAAACAGCAAATTTTGAATGTCTTTCTGTGTCAATACCTGTTCTGCTGTAATGAAATTCTTAATATTTCCTTATCCTTTTCTCTCTTTCCAGGAAGAAGTGGAGGCCCCAGTGCCCTGCCGTCAGTGCTGGTTGTCCAAGAGTGACAGGCGTGAGCAGTCAGAGACCTGGTGAGTGTCCCCCAAGTTGTGGCCGGGCAGGGGTGCCGAGGGCCAGGCCAAGAAGCTTGGATTTAAAAAAAAATTTTTTTCATATATTTATTTTATTTTATTTTTTTTGGCTGCGTTGGGTCTTCGTTGCTGTGCGCAGTCTTTTCTCTGGTTGCCGCGTCTTTGTTGCGGTGCGCGGGCTTCTCATTGCCGTGGCTTCTCTTGTTGAGGAGCACGGGCTCTAGGCGTGCAAGCTTCAGTAGTTGTGCAGCGCACAGGCTTTAGTTGTGCGGCACGCAGGCTTAGTTGTTCTGTGGCATGTGGGATCTTCCCAGACCAGCGCTCGAACCCGTGTCCCGTGCAGTGGCAGGCGGATTCTTAACCACTGCACCACCAGGGAAGCCCGAAGCTTGGATTTTGACTCAGGCTGGTGGAGAGCTGTGGAAGGGTTGTCACTAGGGGCGTGACATGATCCAGCATGCGTGTGGCAGAGAGGTGATGGAGGCCTGGACCAGGAAGGTGGTGATGGAGGTGGAGAGAAAGGATTTGAGTGTTATTTAGGGAAGCCAAGTAGACAGGACATGGCGAAGGGTTGAATGTGGGGCATGAGGGAGGGAAGGAGGTGTCGAGGATGGCTCCCGGGTTTCTGACCAGAGTGGGTGATGGAGGTGGGTGAGGAATGATATACAGCTCGTCAGCTGCGGTAGGTGTGAAATAGGCTTCCGGGTAACATTCTAGGACTTACACCAGGATCTCTATGCTTCCCATTCACTGTGTTTCTGTAGAAAAGACTGTTCCGTTCAACTGTAGGTTGTGGTAGAAAGAGCAGGGTACTCACAAGATCTGGGCCCATCCTTCTTTGTCTCTTTGAGGTCCACTTCTTTCTTTCTGCTAGAAGCACAGAATGTGTGGGTTGGAGTTACGGGGAATGAGGTTGGGGAGTTAGGTTGGAGTCAGAGTGTGCTGGGCCTTGGTTGTCAGGCTAAAGACTGTAGACTCTCCCGAGGGTGGTGTGAAGGCACTGAGGCTTCTTAAGCAGAGAAGCAACATCCACACATTCATCTACCCGTTGCCCATTCGTTTGTTCATTCATGAAACATTATCTGCATGACTACTGGGGGACAAAGCAGCAAACAAAGATGAGGGCCTTGATCAGATATGCATTTTTGTAAGCTGAAAGGGGGGCTTGGTTTGTTTGCAGGATGGTCTGGAAGGGAGTGACCAGAGGCAGGAAGCCCACCGAAGACATGGGCGCTGTTGACATCTTCCTAACACCGCAGTGGTTGGGGTGGAGCCAGGGCAGATTCAAACGTATTGACCAGTGACATACGTGGGATGAGGAAAAGGGAGAATTTAAGGAGGCCTGGCTGGCTTGGGTGGCTGATCATGGTGGTGCTTGTCACGGAGGTGGGGACCTGGAGAAGGAGTGGGATTGGGGAGGATGTATTCTGGTTGGGCCATCCTCTGTAAGCTCCTTGAAGGCAGAGCCCATGACTGTCTTGTTCATCACCCTGCCTTCTGGCTCAGGGCCCAGTAGGGCCCACTGGGCAGTGCTGCATGATGGCTGGCGAAGAGGGGGAAGAGATGGGTCTGGTCTGGGCGTGGAAGGGAAATGAGCATGTATTGGGTATCTGCTGGGGGCCAGGAAGGCTGTGTCACAGGTTGGAAAGGTCAGATGCGGGGGGGTGTGGAGATACCTTTCACCTGGCTATCCTCAGATGATGAGTCTGACCTTCCTGGGAGCCCAGTCTCACCATAAAAGGTGCCTGAAATTGGAGCCCTCTGTCCTCTGGGGAGGCCACTTGCTGGTGGCCTGTTGAAGGGGTGGGGTGGGGTGTGCTGTACGGCCCAGCTCTGGAGGCAAGACTGACTTGGAGGGGGAGGGGAAGGTGCTGTGAGATCCCGAGGCCTAGGTACGGCTAATATATGTCAAGCCTACCTAGGGTATTGGGGCCCAGGGTACCCATAGGGACTGAGTTCTGGGGCAGGGACCAGGGCAGCAGGCCTTAGGTGACATGGGCAAAGGATCTTGCTGTCTGCATCAGGGTTTCTCAACCTCAGTATTGTTGACATTTTGGACCAGATAACCCTTTGTTGTAGGGCCTGGCCCGTTATTGTAGGATGTCTAGCAGCATCTCTCGCTTCTTCCTACTGTGCCAGTAGCACCTACTTCCGCATCCCCGTCAGACAATCAAAAATGTCTCCAGACATCGTCTAATGTCCCATAGCAGGGCAAAATCACCCTGGATTGAGAAGCACTGGTCTACACCACTTCTTGCTGCCTTCACTGTGCTGTACAAATCTGGGAAACTGGGGAGGGCCACGCAGGGAAGATTCACAGTGATAGGCCACGGGAGCTGCGTTCTGGTGGGTGAGTAGGTGGCTGAGGCCAGGACAAGGCATTCTTTACAACAGAGAGAACAGTGCCTGCAGAGGACTAGACGCAGCCACGTTGGTGAACATTAACCCAAGGGAGGCTCCACTCTCCAGAGGAAGGAGGCTGGACGGCGGGTGGCTTAGGGGTTATAGCTGTAGGAAGGTGCCTCTGCTGGCTCCCTTGGTCTTCTGCCCCCAGAGCTAAGCCTCTGCTGGAGCTTGTGCCCCACCCCCAAGACTCTGGGATGCTCTTCCTAAGCTCCGCGTCCTCTTGCAGGGGAGACCGAAGAGCTGAGGGCTGCCAGAGGGTAAGGTCCCAGCTTCGAGAGGGAGGGAGGGTGGGCAGATCCTGGCTGTGCTCACAGACTCTGGCCAACTGGCTGGAGGAGCAAAGGCAGCCTGCTGCCGGGCAGCCTCCTTTCCCGGAGCTGGGGTCACGGCTGAGACTGATTTATTCCCGTCGTAATCTGGTGGTTGGTTTGGTGAGAGTTGGAAACATATTGGTTTTCCCTTCCCAAATGTAACAAGGCCTGTTTCCGCTTCCCCGGCCACTGCTGCAGTGCCACATGGTGAAGTTTCCGGGATGTGACAAAAGGGTTAGCTGTCCACCAGTTAGAAGATGAACAGCTCGGGGCTCTGCCTGCTCTCACGCTCCTCTGCCCCAAGCGCTGGCCTCTCCCCTTCGCCGGCTGCTCCTTGGGGCCCTGGATACCCCTCCTTCTGCTGATGCCCATTTTGGGTCCCCAGCCTCCTGAGAGCCAGGGTCCTGGCCTGGGGAGGAAGCAGGGAGGAGGCTGTAGGAACAGGTGGTATTTGGAGACTAATTAATATTTGTGAATAATAACACGTGCCCAAGGGAAACAAATCAATTTGTGTTTGCATATTCATGAGGAGGCCTCGGAATGATCCCAGATGTTCTCCAGCCAGGGAACCAACCCCCGCATGTCTGGCGTCACATGGTCTCTCCTGGAGGGCCCCCCATTGAGGCTGGCAGGGGTGGTAGGGTGGGCCGCATGGCGGTGACAGCCTCTGTGTAACAGGCCTTTCCGTGACGTTTGTATTTGAATCCTGTGGCTTGGTGTGGGGCCTGCTCCTTCCTTTTCCCTCAGAGCAGTGATTCCCAGGCTCTTCAATTTCACAAACCAGTAGTTTCCAAAAGTACTTGGGGGCCAGACATGGGGTTGGCAAAATTTTTTATCTTGCCAAGTAAGGACATTATAAAAAAAAAACAACAACTGGTATCTGCTATCACCATCACTTCCTACAAGAAAGGACATTTTAACACCAAGGACGTAATTTCAGAATAAAGGACAGTTCTTCCCAAGAAAGGGCAGTTGGCAGCTTTACACTGATGTAGCAAAGAAAAAGGGTATATTAAAACCATTCTGAGTGTAGAAAAATGGCATTTGATTATATTGTACAATATCGTTCAGTATGGAATTGTTTTCCTGCCCAAGTGTGTCAGTTGGTAGAACCGATGGTCCGCAGTGCAATTCAGAGACGAGCTGAGTGTGCAAGTGCTCAGGCCGTGTTTTCATCTCAGCTGTTGAGAGCCCAGACTCACCCAGCCGTGGGCGGAAGTGGACGCTCTGCTCTTAACGCTGTTGCACTGAATTCAGAAGGTTCTCAGCTACCCCAGCAAGGCTAGCGTCGATCCACCTCCCTGCTCCCCTCCCGCCACCTCCCCACAGGTGACCCTGAGCACTCGGATGGGGGCAGGGCCAGCGTCTAGACGGAGACCAGACCCAGGAGCCAGGACTCCTCCTATGCGGGGCCCTGGAGCTGGGAGTGGCCTGCGCCGCCTGACACTGGGGCAGGCTGTGTGCCCAGAGTCTGGGGCGGAGACAGCTTGCTCACACCAGGAGCTGGTGAGGGAGAGGCCCTGGCCCGGACAGCTCTGTGGTTGCCTGGGTAGTTCCCCGAGAACGTGTCCCTGTCTGTGTGTCCCCGCGTCTCCCCGTCTCTTTGGGTGTCCTCGTGTCCGTGGACCGCTGGGAAGAGCTCTCTGGGAGGGAATGTCATTGTTTTCAACTTCTTCACCTCTGTCTGTCCTACTTTCTGCATCTGAACAGTATCCTAGGCACTCCAGACCCAGATACACAGGAGGACCCTGGGGTCCCCAAGTCACGGCCACTTGTCTTTGTTACAGTGGGGGTGGGGTTACCAGAGGCAAACCCAGTTTCTCTGACACCCTTGGGCAGAATCTCATCCAAGAGTGTACCACATGATGTCTGCTCTGGAATTAACACCCCCTTGATGGCTGTACTGGGGACTGACACCCCATGATGTGTATAACAGGGCTATTCCTCTATGATGACATACCCCTATAACATCCATCGGGCAGCTGCACCCCCATGATGTCTGTCTACACTCACATGATGTCTGGACAGCACTGCTACACTTCCGTGATGCCTTTCCCTGGGAATTGCACTGCCGTGATTACTGTACCAAGGCAGCTACGCCTCAGTGATCATTGTCCTGGGGAGTTACACCCCATGGTGATTGTGCTGTGCAGTTGTACCTCCATAATGTCTCTTCTCTGTAGCTTCATCCCCTTTACATCCATACCAGGGAGCTATGTCCCCCATGGTGTGTGTTCCTGAGGGTTATGCCCCCATGATGTCTGCACTGGGAGGAGGGTTCACACCCTGACTGCTTGTACCTGGGAGTGAAACCTCTGTGAATATTGTACTGTTGCACCCTATGATGTCTGTACTAGTCCCCTCTGCCTCTGTCCTTTGGTGTAACACACCACTGATATGTGTACCAGGAGCTGCAGGATGGTTGTATCAAGGAGCCATACCCCCATGACACCCTGGCCGGGCAGTTCACCACCTGATGTCTGCTGGGAAGTTGAATTCTATCGTTGGTCGCACTGCTGCATGACAGTGCCATGATGACCAAGCCCAGACAGACAGGGCCTTAGTGATGCATGTCCTCCATCCCAAGTTGGCCGTATGGGGCATGGTGCTGGGGACTTCCTCTCTCCTGGTCTCGCCACACTGAGCGGAAGCCCAGGCATGGTGTAACTGGGGCTGGATGCCCACCGTGCTGCTTCAGTGTGCTTGCTTTTGCTGCTTAGCCTGTCTCAGACTTTCAGTGAGATCTTGGGACAAGGGACGTCTCCCACCCTTTCCCCTTTGTGTTCAGCCCCTACCTCACTTCACAGTTGTACCTGCTTTGTCCCAGCACCTTTGCTCACCTCCTGCCCTCTGATCTTACGACCTTTGACTGTCCCAGTTGAGACTAGGGTCTAATTTCCAGGGAGGAGCAGAGCCATCTTTGAGCCCCGCCTCTTCCTGTTCACCAGCCCTGTCACCTCCTTGCAAATATTCTTACCGTTGTGGGTCAGCTGGCACCTGGGTCTGATCCCCACTCTCCCACCAGAATCCGTAGGTAACACTGTGGGGCCCCCAGGTGTGTTCACCGTCACTCACTCCCCTTCTGCGCCCTGTTGTGTCTCCAGAGCATTAAGGAGGGGCTTTGTGCACCAGCCCCTGGCCCAGAGCAAGGTGTAAGCAGAGCTGGTGGGCACTGGCACAGATCCCCAGAAGCCCCCTGAAAGGGAGCCATGGGAGAGAGACCCTTGGGAGCTCGCCACCGGGGCTGGAGAGTGATAGCAGTGTATGTGTACCATCTGGTGTGGCCATGCTGAGGGCTCCACATTGGTGCTGGGTGGAGTGGGCGGCGGGGGCACACCTGGCTGAGGAGCCCTGTAAGCAAAGGCCTGGGGGCATTCAGGCAATCCCGAATGGTCTTCCCCATGCCCAGGTTCCTGGTTCAGCCCGGATGGCAGTTGTGAGCAAGTGCACCCCACCCCTTGATATGCTCTGGGCCACTGGGGCAAGGGCCGAGGAGGTGTGAGGTCAACTCTTAGGGTCCAGCACCCCCAGTCCTGGTCACTAGGGCCTCCCTGTGGTTTCCTGTGGTGGGAAGGTGCCATGGGAATTGGGTAGGATGAGGGTAACCAGGCGGGGCGGGTGCAACTTGTCCAGAGCACGTCCTGGCGAGCCCAGACGGGTTGTGGCTTTGGCTCCAAGCTTCTGATACCTGGATCTTGCCTGCCACGACCAAGGCTGTGCTCTGAGGCTTGTGCCCAGCATGCGGGCTCTGCTGGGGAGAGGAGGGGCAACAGGAGACCCCAGGGACTCTGGAGTCCCTGGCCTCTGTGGATCGGCTAACTACTCCGTCTCGGTCTTGCTTTGTTTGGTCTCTGTCTCCACCTGTGTGTCTCTGTGTCTCTCGGACCCCGTTTCCCTGTCCCAGTCCCCTTATGGAGGCAAGTTGGAAATTCTAGGTCTGGAACGGAACATCCCTATACATCCTCTGGTCTCAGTAGTCCCTGCCCCCTACTCAGGTTTAGAGAATGACCTGGGGGCCTCTTGTACTCTCTCCCTACAGTGTGACTGGTGGGTTATCCTTGGAGTCACTAGGGGATCGATGAGGAGCCTGGGTTTTCACAGGGGTCGGAAGGTCTGGGTGGTCATTGCACAGTCCAAGGGTGGGGGGTATCTGTTGAACTAGGCTCTGGGTGGTCAACGATGATGAGTGGTGGTCTTGGTCAACGATGATGAGTGGTGGTCTTGGTCGTGAGTGGGGGCCAGGAGGTGGCATGTGGGCAATAAGACATTGGTGGGTACCAGCTAATTGACTCTGCCCTTCTCTCTGTCACAGGTTGATTGTCCTGGACTGTGGCTGGCTGTGGTGCTGGAGCCCTGGATGGCCCCTGAGCCAGCCTCAGGGAGAACGATGGTGCCCCTCGTGCCTGCACTCGTGATGCTTGGTTTGGTGGCGGGTGCCCATGGCGACAGTAAGTCTGACCTCTCAAGGCATGGGATCTCCCAGATGGAAAGGTGCATTTCTCCCAGCAGGACTCTGGAAGGGGGGATGAGGCCGGCCACTAGGAGAGACAGGATGGCTAGATACACCTCCAGACCTTCTGTCCTAGAGAGACCCCCCCCACGCACACTTGGAGACCGCCCCCCTCCAAGTAATACTCCAGCCCCGTTCTTCCTTGGAGCATCCTGTGGAATACCCGCATGTCTCTTAAGGTGCTCCAGGGTGGGGCGTGTCTGAGTGTGACCCTGTTTATGGGGTGGAGGTGAGACATGTCCAGGATTCGTGTGGTCATTAATGATGTGCTCAGGCGTGTACTGTGTCCACCACTGTGGACCTGTGCAGAAGGCACAGTGTGGGCCATGTCAGTGTTGGTGTGGGAATGGGGGGCTGCACACAGGAACATGTATGGACATGTGAGTGGGATGCCAGAGGTGTGCACAGGTCCAGGGAACGATGGGAAGGCGAGCCACCATAGCCCTTCCCCTGGGCCAGACCTGTGTGTAGACACTGAGCACTTCCTTCCCCTCCCCACTTCAAGGCAGAGGGGCATCCCCCTCCCCCAGCCCCTCAGCCCTGAGAATGGGGGAAGATTGCACTTGGCCACAGGAAGCTGGGCTCCAGCGCCCCTCTCTGTGTATGGGGGGAGATGGGATTGTCCCCTGCCCAGATCCAACTCCGAACTTTGGTCCCTTTCCTGCCGCCCTTCCCCCTGCCTGGCACTACAAGACTGGCCGCAGCCCGCCCCGTTGCCATGGTTACCATTGCTTGGTTACCGGTGGGAGGCGGGGCACAGGGCAGATTTAGCCAATCTGCACACTGAGGGGGAGGGGCGAGGTCGGAGCCAAGGTCCCTGGGGAACAGAGCTGTTCCCATCCTGTCCGGAGCCCAGAGGTGGCAAAGGGCCAACCTGGGGGTCAGCGCAGGGGTCAGCAGGCCATAGGGTTCCCCCACCCCCCTCTCCCTGTGTCTGGGAGTAGAGCTCTCTTCTTGCCCCAACCAAACCCTTTCTCCTAATGGCTCATTAATTATTCAGGACCAGATCCTGGAGGAGGTGGGACTGGAGCGCCCCGCCCTTTGTCCTCCAGGTTGGGTGGGGCCAGAAGAGCAAGGAGAAGGAGAGGGAATTCCTCCTGGGGCGCGGGGTGAGGGGTAATGGGAGCCTTGAAGTGCGGGTGATGAGAGGGCTGGGCTAGCAGGAACAGGGAGGGGTTAGGGGGTGCAGGTGATCTCCAGCCCGGTTGGGGCTGCTGGGAGAGAGCTTGAGCCTGCAGGTGCAGGCTGGGTGGGACTGACAGTGGCACGGAGGCTAAGGCTTGTGAGGGCCAGCCCTTGGACACTGAAGTCTTGGCCTTGCTCCCGCACCCTCACTCTGGACGCTCTTAGGGCCTTCAAATGGGAGCTTGAGAGCAGAGGGAGGACCACCCGGCCGGGCTTTTGGAGACAATACGTCTTGGGAGCATAACTGTCTTCCCTCCTACTCAGACCTAACATGCTGGAACCTGTACCCTCACCCTCATCCTCCCAGACCTGCCCGTCTTTCTGTGTTCTCTCTCCTGGTGAATGGCTTTCCCACCCACCCAGCCACCCAAGTCAGAAACCTGGGCCTCCTCCCAGCCTCCTCCCTCTCTCATACCCACATCTAATCCATCACCAAGTGCCGCTGTTTCTCCCTTCTGAATATCTTTGGAATGCATCCACCTCTCTCTCTGCTGCCCTCACCCAAGCCATGCTCGGCTCTTGCTGGGGCTTTTGCAGGCAGCAACCTCCTAGTGGCTTCCCTGTCTCCAGTCTCTGTCCTCAGCGTCCAGTCTCTGTTCCATGGTAGGAGTCATGTTGCAAAATGAAAGCCTGATCGTGTCGCCCCTAATTTTAAGATCGCTCGCTCTCTTCCCCTGTCACCTTTAGGATCCAGCCTTGAGGTCCAGGCCCTGCATCTTTAAGCCTCTGCCAACCTCATCCTTCACCTGCCCCACCCCACGCCCCCGCGGTGCTGACTTCTCGGTTGCTCCCATGCTCCCAGGCCTCTGTTCCTTCTGCTTCCTCTGATAGGAACCCTCTTCCCCATCCCGTTCACCTGATGAGTTCCCACTCACCTGGAGCCATCACCTCCTCTAGGAGCCTGGGTCATGTGCTGCTCCCCTGGGCACCTGTGACTGCTTCAGGTCTGTCTGTCCCATTGGACTGCGAGTCCTGAGGGGTCAGACCATTGTCCAGTTCAGGGCCTGGAGTGTGGTAGATGAGTGAGTGTAGGGGTGGAGTCAGGCCTGAACCCCTAGTAGGACTCAGGGGGCAGGGCAGAACAATTTTTAGAGCAGAGGCCAAGAACCTCCATGCTGGTCCCTTAAGGACCAAAGACCAGGGTGTTGAAGGTAGGAACCAGCTGGAGATGCTGAAATAGGTGAGTTGGGCTCTGCTCCCAGGCAGAGAGCCACGGGAGAGGGGCGTGGGCTGGGAGCTGTGATGACCTGACCCCAGGAACACTGCACATACGTTTGGATCTGTCCCCCGCGTCATGGCCAGGCTCGGGCTGGGCCTGGGAGACTGCTAGCTGGGGCGAGTAGTCAGCGTGGACAGAGCTGCTGCAAAAGGTAGGGCAGGCGCCCCAGAGAATTGACGACTGGAGCAGTGGAGCGCAGAGCGGACAAATGTGTTTCTATAGGCCTCTTAACGAGACAAATGAATGGGGGCCCTGGCCTCTGAGGGGAGTGCAGGGAAGGGGGGCGGAGAAGCAGCTGCCAAGGGTTAGCCCAGAGGCCCCGGCGTCAATGCCGAGTCAGCTCCGATGGGGACCTGGGCACGTGGGGCTCGGCGGCTCCCCCAGCTGGGGCTCGTGGCTTCTCACGAGGGAGGCTCGTGGGGCCAGAGGTGGTCCTGAGCAGGAATAGGTTTCTGCTGATCCGCTGTGTGCATGTCAGGTGCTCGGTGGGAAGAATCCACACAGGCCTGCCTTCGGAGCCCGCAGTGTGGGTTACTACAGCATCCACTGTGCTGGGGTGGTGCTGACACAGAGGTAGTGACCTAAGCATCTTTGGGGGGAGAGGTGTAGGGGGGCTTCCTAGAAAACAGGAGCCCTGAAAGTTAAGTGGGCATTTGCTAATGGGGACCATTGCCTGATGAGATGAGATTAGGGGGAAGAAGCAGGAATGGGCCTGGGCTTCTCACTGGAGCCCATGGGAGGACCATCATGAGGACCATCGCCCTTTTGTCCCCAGACAGCTTAGCACAGTCCAGTTACTTGGAATCATAGGAGCCCAGAGGAGGATGCCTGATGGCTAGGAGTGTAGGTAGGGGCAGAGGCCTAAGTAGCTGAGGATGTATCTGTCATATCACCACCCCCACCCAGCCTGGGGAGCTGGAACATGGCAGGGTGCTGCACGCAGTTCTGCGGTGCCCTCCTCCTCATCCTTGGGGAGGCAGGACCTGGTGGGCCAGCTAGACTCTGCCCTCCATGGAACTTCCGGCAGGTTGCTTTCTCTGTCAGGGCCTGTTTTCCTATTGCACAATGAGGATAATCACTTCTACCTGGAAAGGTTAACTGAGGTCACATGTTCAAGGCACCTGGCACTTAGTATGTGCTCCCTCCATCCTAGGCCATGACCTGGGGCTCCCAGTGTGTCCCCTGGGAAACCAGCGTTGTCTCTGAGCGGGCTTCCCTCCTGGGGATGCCAGGAGTGGTCACAGGAGCCAGCATTAATGAGTCCCCAGCTCATCAGACTGTTCAGGGCCTGGGAAACCCGCCTCCCTCCCCTGCCTCACCACCCCTTGCTGCTGCGTGTATGTGTGCTCTGCAGGGAAGGCACAAAATAGGTGGCACAGTTTGGCTGGACCCTGGGAGGTGTGGGGGGGCCCCCCACCCCAACCCCCGCCCAGGCCAGCCCACTTGTTTCCTTTCTTAGGCCACTCCCTCCCACTTTGCGTGGGCTCAGCTACCTGCGCGAGTCCAGGGCATGCCCCTGGGGGCTGCTGCCCAAAGACCTGTGCAGCCCACGACCTCCATGTGCTAGGGGAGGGGAGGTGGACCCACATCCTGGTGGGGCAAAAAGCCCCTCCGGACACGTGGTCTTCAGAAGTTCTGTTCAGACCCTCCCCGAACACTAGCTCTGGGTCTGTACTGGGTGAAGTAGTCAAGTCACCTGATTTTGCCTGCCTGCCTGGGGACCTGACTGGTCACTGTGGCCCACGGGCTGCGGGACACAGAGCAGGCTCCCACAGGCTTGAGAGTAGGGTGCACAAGAGGGGCAGGGCACGCACGAAGGCAAGGGGTTGCCCACAGACCTGGGTGGGTGATGTGGCCACAGGGCCTGAGCTGTGTCCTGCACAGTGCTCGGCCTGTGGCAGGTGCTTTTTTTTTTTGAAAGAGTCAAGAAAGCCTGGAGAAGTTAGCAGGAGTGAGTGTGGGGAAGGGAGCGGGGAGACAAATGTCAGCACAGGGTTTGTGCTCCCCAAAAGTCCGCCTGGTGAAGAGAGGCGAGGGTTTGGCAGGGCTGCGGGAAGAGAGGTGCCCACCCGTGGGGGTGAGTGGGCTGAGGGAAATGAGGGGCTGGTCTGTTGGAGGGGAGGTCCTGCCCCCTGGGCTGCCCCGGGCCCGTGTGCTGCCAGTCTTGCCAGAGCCTGGTGGGTGGGTGGGCTGGGCAGGGCTCTGGCCCCTCTCCAGCCTCCGGGGCGGGTGGTGGGGTCCACCTCCTTGATGGCCCCAGGCCTTGGGCGCCATCCAGCCTCTCCTGTACTCAGGCCTTCCCCTTCCTCTCTCTCCCTCTCCCCCCCCCCACCGCCCCCCCATACCTGGCTGCCTCCCCAGCTTCTGGTTCTTTGTTTGGCGTGGAGGCCCTGCCCCCAGGCACACTCACCCGGCCATTCTGGTTCAGCAGGTTCCAGCCTCTGGTTTCTGCAGCTGACACGTTGAGGCAGGAGTTTCACCCAGGGCTTCTCTCCCCAGCGGGCAGCAGGGGCTCCCCAGTGTGGTGTGTGAGGGGCCGAGGTCTCCATCCTCTGCAGGCCTTCCCTTGTGGTTGGGTCACCTTCACTTGCCCGCCCCACCCCCCTGTACCAGGAATGGGGTCGGGCGCTGGGACCGGGGAGAAGCAAGGCAGGCGTGGTATCTGCCCTACTCAGGGTTATTGTTCTCTGTCGGGAAGCAGCCACGAATTAAATACTCCTCCAAAGTGTGGAGAAAGTAATAACCTCACACGTGTACATAACAAACCATGAGCAGTGCTGTGAGAGGCAGTGGGAGTCTCCAGAGAGCCTAAAACCCAGAACTGAGCTAGTGGAGGTGGGGGCCACAACAGGGGCACCAAGGAAGGTTTTCTGAGGAAATGATGTTTAAATTGAGATCAGAAAGGTGAATAGGAGGTAGTGGGTAAAGAGGTAGTCTAAGAGGTTTGTGGCAGAAGGAACGGCTTATGCAAAGGCCCTGAGGCGCAGGGGGACATTGCTTATCCAGTGGACGGGAAGCCAGGGCTCTGGGGGGTGTGAAGGGCTGGGGTGAGACCTGGCAGGGCTCCAGGTCTGAACTCCATCATGACGGGAGTTTAAATCTTGGGATTTAAATCTTGGGAGGCCTTTGGAAGGTTTTGATCAGGGAAGAGGCTGCTGCTTCACTCTGGCTGCTGAATAGAGACTAGGGACGCAGCTGGTTAGGTTGGTGGAGTGTCCAGTCGAGAGAGGGTGATGGCAGTGCAGAAGGAGAGCAGGGAGCTGCTGTCTGGAGGTGTGGGGGAGGGGCGTGCAGTGTGCAGGGGGGTGGGCAGGAGACTCTTCCCCACCCCCAAGTTGGGCAGGGGCGTCCTATCTGAGAGGATCTCACTGAGAGGACAGGCTCTGCAGACAACTGCAGACTGGGAGAGTCCGGAACCTCCTTCAGAGGGCAGTCGAGGCAAACTGAGGCTTCCTGAACCTTTGTGATGTCCCCATACCCCTCGGGCCCCCAGCAGGTTTGTGTGTTTCCCCAATAAAGCTGCCCTCGCCCCCTCTGGGTATTCCAAGAGCAGTCAGGTAGGTCCCCGCGTCTCCTTCCTCCAGGGGGGCCCTGGGTGCTGTAGGATGTGCTTAGGATTTGGAATCCTGGATCAAACCCTAGCTCTACTCCAGATCCGTCTGTGATTTGTCTGTTGTTTAACCTTCTGAGCCTCCATTTCTGCATCTCTAAAACGGGGGTGATAAGACTACTGATGCTAAGGAGGGTGATGGCTGCCCACGGGCAAGGTCCACCACGTGTCCAGCCTGTGCAAGCAGCCTGCAGACATCATCACATTTCGTGTGCACAGATCCCTATCACTAGCACCATTTTGCAGATGAGGCTCAGAGATGGTGAGTGACTTTCTTAATAATTACATAAAACCTCCAGAGCCCACTGGACCCTGGGGTGCTGGGTAAGATGGGCCCCTCCCTGCTCCCTGCAAGGCTGAGCCCTCCCAGCTCTCTGTACCTGCAGCTGTCACTCCCGACCCTGGTGGTCCCCCAGACCCTTCCCTCCTCAGAGACTCTGCCCCATCTGCTGTCCCTCTTCTCTCCACTGATCAGCACCTTCTCCCTCTGCTGGCTCCTTCCCATCAGCATTAAATAAATAAATAAATATTATCTTTCACATCTTAGGAAAAAGAGAAACAAGAGTAGGAATTTCCTTGGTGGTCCAGTGGTAAAGAATCCACCTTGCACTGCAGCGGACGCGGGTTCTATCCCTGGTCAGGGAACTAAGATTCCCACATGCCGCGGGGCAGCTACGCCCCTGTGACACAGTTACAGAGCTCGCGTGCCCTGGAGCCTGTGCACCACAACTAGTGAGAGAAAACCCGCACGCCACAACCAGACAGAAGCCCCCACACACCACAACGAAGATCCCGCATGCCTCAACAAAGATCCCACGTGCCGCAACTAAGACCCAACACAGCCAAAAATAAATTAAATAAATAATAAATAAATCTTAAAAAAAAAAGAAGCAAGAATGTAAAAACCTCCCTTCAGCCCATCCTCCAGGTGCCATCTTCTCTTTATCTTCCCCATCACAGCCAATCTTCTTTTTTTTTTTTTTTTTGACAGCATTGGATCTTTGTTGCTGTGTGTGGGCTTTCTCTAGTTGCGGGCGGGCAGGGGCTACTCTTCGTTGCGGTGCACAATGGGCTTCTCATTGCAGTGGCTTCTCTTGTTGTGGAGCACAGGCTCTAGGCGCACAGGCTTCTGTAGTTGTGGCACACAGGCTCAGTAACTGTGGCTCGCGGGCTCTAGAGCACAGGCTCAGTAGTTGTGGCGCATGGGCTTAGTTGCTCCGCAGCATGTGGGAACCTTCCCAGACCAGGGATCGAACCCCCGCCATGTCCCCTGCATTGGCAGCTGGGTTCTTAACCACTGCACCACCAGGGAAGTCCCCAGTGTTCTTTAAATAGTCACTGTACTCTGCTCTCCACTTCTTCACCTCTTGCTCCTTGACATTCTTTGGTCTGGCTTTGGCCCCTGCCACCCCACTGACTCTGCTCTTGACAAGGCCCCCAACTATATCAATGTGAACTGTTTCTGGCAGGTGTCTTGGAGTCATATAGGCTTGAATTCAAATCTCAGATGTGCCGCTTATTGGATGTGTGACCTTGGGCTAGTGACTTGACCTCTCTGTGCCTCTAAACTGGGGATAACAACAGTGAAGGACTAAATGAGATAAAGTACCTGGTGCAGAGTGGGATTATCATCATTGAACAAACATGTTTTTGTTCCAGAGACCAGACCAGGCCTGGGCTCATCGGCACCGAGCAGGTGGTCTGAAATGTCATTTCTCATGGTAGCAGCCTTCCTGGAGCTGTTCATTGGTCTGATTAATCGGAAATGGATCCGCTATCAGGATTAGCAAGGCATTTCTACATCTTAATGAAGGCCGGGTTTCCAGGGTCTTGTGACCCTGGGTGGTGGGATTCCAGGTTGGCCCTGGTGTGTGTATCAAGGTGACGTGGGTGGGCATGGCAGTACAGTGTCCAAGCCCCCTCCCTTCTCCCCCTCCCCCTGCCTCTCTGTGGACACTTTGGGGAGACGTCCAAGCCATCGGAAGGCAATAACCCAGCCAGTGGGAGCCAGGTGGGGAGGGCAGATTTACAGGACAGCATTCACCTGGGAAGACATCCAGAGAAACTTAGGAGGTGGAATGTCTAGGCCTTCAGGACTGATGGTGTGTGGGGGCCAGGGAGAGGTGGAGTCACGGTTTCTGGCTTGAGCCTTGCGGTGGATGGAGGTACCATCACCCTGGTGGAGAGCAGTGGGGGAGGGACGCATCCAGGGGAGATGCTAGGGCTGTTCCCAGCAGCTCTCAGCATGCCTTTGTCCTAGAGCTTGGAATTGATGGGGGGATGGGAGACAGAAGAGTGTAGTAGTTAAAGTATGGACTCCAGACTCAGTCGCCTGGGTTCAAATCTTGGCTCTGCCACTAACCAGCTGTCATGTTAGGCAAATCCCTTAATCTCTGTGTGTCTTGACTTCCTTCTCTATAAGCACAGATAAGTGTAGCACCCAGCTCATGTTCTCACAGCTCTTTGAAGAGTGCCTGGCACATAAGAAGCACTGCATAAGGGTTAGGCGTCGCTACTGTTATTTCCTCTATAGATCTTTCTTGCCCCCCACCCCATGCCTGCCCCCTGTAGTACAGGCCATGTTGGCAGTGACTGTGCCATGATGACTTGGTGTCTCTATCTCTCCAGGCAAACCTGTCTTCATTAAGGTCCCTGAGGACCAGACTGGGCTGTCAGGAGGGGTGGCCTCCTTCGTGTGCCAAGCCACAGGGGAACCCAAGCCGCGCATCACATGGATGAAGAAGGGGAAGAAAGTCAGCTCCCAGCGCTTCGAGGTACAGTCTCGGGTGGGAAGGGGCAGGCAGGGCTCCAGGTCTGCCTATTCTGGGGTCTGGTCCTACCTCACCTGCTCTTGGTCTCCCTCCTTGGGGGCCTTTTGGCAGTGAGAGGATGGCTGACCCTGAGCAGGCTTCTGTGTCCTGAGCAGGCTGTGACCACGTGTCTGTCCTGCGGCAGGTAATTGAGTTTGACGACGGGGCAGGGTCCGTGCTGCGAATCCAGCCATTGCGGGTGCAGCGAGATGAAGCCATCTATGAGTGCACGGCCACCAACAGTCTGGGAGAGATCAACACTAGTGCCAAGCTCTCAGTGCTCGAAGGTACGTGCTGGGGAGGGATGGGGCCTGGTGGGTGCGGAGACTGATGCAGGGATGAGCCAGCCAGCCAGGCCCGTCCCCACCGTGGGCTGGGGTGTTTTTATGGAAAGGAAAACTACTGGCCATCCTGGGGTCAGCGAAGGTCAGTGGTGGGCAGGGACGGTCACTGGATTTTTGGCCTGTGCCAAAGCCCGCTGTGTGCCTCGTGTCTTTGTGTTCTGCAGAGCCGGGATGTTGCTCGGTGGGTCTGGGGACTGACTTGAGGTGTGGGGCTGCAGCTACATATCGTTTGGGGTACATGACTCGTGGCAGTGGTTGTGATTTTCATGTGGAACCTGGCAGTAGGCCTCAGAGAGGTGTGTTCCCAGTCACCGTTAGGAGCAAGGGCCCTAAGCTGGAGGCTGGGGCTCCGTATGTGGACTTTAATGACTTCTCTCACTCTGCGGCTCCTCCGTTCATTCACAAACACTCCCTAATGCTGCCTTGTGTCCTGAGAGTTATCTGACCCGGTCCTGCCCTTGAGACTTCAGTCTTCCAATAAGTCCTGCGGGTGTGGCCCAGGGGACTGTGGGGCAGGGTACAGCGTAGAAGGGAGCTGTGGTCTGAGTCCTGGGGACAAGTGGGAGTTGGGTTGGGGACCTCGGCAGGGGAATAGCATCAGCATGTGCCAAGGCCCAGAGGCAGGAGAGAATGGTGCTTTCAAGGAACTCTGAGTGGTTCCGTTTGGTTTTGGGGTGGGGGGGTCACTGGAGGACACAGAGAAACGGGGAAGAGTAATTCAACGTGAGCCTGGAGAGACTGGAGGGCAGATGACACAGGACCAGGCTGAGAAATGAACACTTTCCTGGGGATATAGGAAGCCACAAATAGAGAGTGACATGATCGCCCCCCCCACCCCAGCCATGATGGAGTCACCAGTCTGAATGTGTCTGCCTGTATTTTCAAAATATGGCATTGATTGTTGCTTTTTTTAAAAAAAAATTACAGTAACAATACCTGTTCACTGTTGAAAATTTGGTAAGTATAAAATAACACATAGGAAAAAATAAAAATCACCTGTTTCTCTTACCTCTACTATTAACTTTTGGTTATTTCCTTACAGTCCATTTTCTGTGCATGCATGATATATGTAACAAAAACAGGATTACATTCTGCTCAATGATTTGTGGACTGCTTTTTAAAAAAACATTTCATGAACATCTTCCTCGCCATTTTTTTCTGCATCATTATTTTTAATGGCTGTGGGTAAGTGTCACGTGCAAGTACCCTAATTTATTTAGCCACTCCCTTATTGTTGGACACATATGTTGTTTCCAGTTTTTTGCTTTTATAAATAAGGTGCTATACGCTTCCTTGCAGATAAGATGTGTTCACCTTCCTGATTATTTCCTTATTCTAGATGCATGGAAGTGGAGTTGCTGGATCAAAGTGCACATGCGATTTTAAGCCTTTTCAGTATTTCCAGAAGACTGTGTCAGTTTACACTCCCACCAAGCAGGGCATAAGAGGGGCCTCTTTTCTGCTTATCCTCACCAGCAGTGGGAATTATCATTTTAAAAAGTCTTCGCGGGCCTCCCTGGTGGCGCAGTGGTTGAGAGTCCGCCTGCCGATGCAGGGGATACGGGTTCGTGCCCCGGTCTGGGAGGATCCCATATGCCGCGGAGCGGCTGGGCCCGTGAGCCATGGCCGCTGAGCCTGTGCGTCCGGAGCCTGTGCTCCGCAACGGGAGAGGCCACAACAGTGAGAGGCCCGCGTACAGCAAAAAAAAAAAAAAAAAAAAAAAAAGTCTTCGCTAAGTTAATAGGCAAAAAATGGCATCTCAATTTAATTTGCATTTCTTTGATTACAGAGCAGTTGAACGTCTTTTCATATTGGCCATTTTTACGTTGTGGCTTTATGTGTTCACACACACGTCCATTCAGTAACTCCTTTGTGACTGTGTGTCTGCTGCGAGGCGGGGCAGGGCCCTCCAGCTTAGAGGGGCAGTGGAGGACAGTGGTTAAGAGCAGGGCCTCTCGACCACTTACTCTCTCACCTTGTGACCTCAGGCAAGTAACCATGCCTCTGAGCCTCATTTGCTCGATCTGTAAATAGGGACGTAGTACTTGCCACCCAGGCTGGTAGGGAGGATTAAATAGGAGTTAAGCACCTTGCCGGATTCCAGCATGAATGGTAGCTGCTATTGGGCTGGAAGCAGCACATCGCAAGGGCCAGACGTGTGAGCTGGCTGTACCTGGCGTCTCTGCTGCCTGGCATCATCTGGGTGATACAGCCCCCACCATCCACTCCTGTGGGGGGCGGGGGGCCCAGAGGACAGGCCCTGGGCCAAGATCCCTGATGGTTGAGTGCTTTCAGGGTGCTCCCTGCCACCCCTGACCTCAGTTTCCCCACTTATGACCTCAGGACAGGTATTTCAGCACTACCCTCCCTCCTGTTGCTGCCTGCCCCAGCAGGAGCCATCTGCCTTGCCCTGGCATTTGGGAGGTGGCTGAAGGGCCAGACTGTGGCTCCCACCCCAGAGGGCATCTCTCAGGCCCTCATATTAAGGGAAAGAGAGCCTTCTTATTAGTGTTGGAAGAAAAGTCCCCCCAAAGCCCCTACACCCCAGTTTTGGCCCTTGCTCTCCCCAAGTCCTCTGTCGGCACTCTCCTATCCCCACCTCTGCCCTGGGCAGCTTTATCTTTTAAAGGGTTGAGGAGGATTGGGATGTTCTTGCAGGGGCTGAGGTAAGGGGGTTCAGACTTGCAGGGGTCTGTCCTTCTAGAGGGGCCTTCTTGGATGAGGGTTTCTCTAGCAGGGGTCTGGGGTCTGTTTGTGCTTCTCGGGGTGGGAGATGTCTGATGAGGTTGGGAAGCGTGTAGGGCCCTACCCGTGTGCCTGGCCCAGCCGAGATGGAGCCGTGGGCCTGAATGAGCCCCTGCTGCTCCTGAAACACAGCACCCGCAAGATGAAATGCTGACTTACCATGTTGGTCTGCATAACCTTGATCGTCTGGCTCTGGGCATGGCAGAAAGGAGGGGAGAGGGAGGCCTCAAAGGTGCCAGGGGGCGGGGCCAGAGGAAAGCAGCCCCGCCCTGCTGCGCCAGGCCTCCTGTGCTGGCCAGAGAAGCTGGGTGTGTGTAGGAGTTGGGTGAAAGTATGGTGTGACTACAGCTGTGGGCTGGGGCCAGAAGACAGCCAGGGTCACTCCTGGGAGGAGGGCTGGGGAGAGGATGAAGCCGGCTTGGGGGCTGGGAATAAAGGTTGAGTCCCTTACCCGCATCATAAACTGCCTATGGCTCACCACACACTGGGCTCTTCAGGGGAGTGGCCCAGGGCTCTCTGGGGTGACTTGGCTCAGGTGAGGGGTTGCTGCCTCCCAGGCCTACGAGTCCACGCCAAGCTCTCTGCCCTGCCTTGCTCTGTGCCATGCCCAGCTCCCCTCACACTCCGGGAGCACCCCACACCCCTCCCACTTCGTGGCCTTTGCAGCCAGCTCTCTGGGCAGGACTGCCACTCCCAGTGAGTCCCGACTGCCCTGTGATGCCCAGCCGGCTGCTCCCCGCCCCCTAGGCCCCGCTGGGTACCGAGTGGGGGTACCCGGCACAAGCTGGCTGGGGGTGAGCCGCCCAGTGTTCCTGTCTGAGTGGTAATTGAAGCCATTAGCGCACCAGTCTCTCCCTCGCCGGGTAATGGCAGGAAAAGCTCTTCTCACGCCGCACTCTTGAGGCTGAATCACTCCCCCTCCAACCCGCCCGCTGCCGCCACTGAGACAGGGAATCTGACATTTTCTCTCGTGAGGGAGGGGGAGTGGAGGGGGAGGGGAGATGGGCCTTGCTTCCTGGCCTTTCCCTCCAGGGTGTGGGGAAGCCAGGAGGGTCCTGGAGCTCAGTCTGGAGGTTGTGGATTCACGTGGGCCAGTAGGTTCCAGCCGGGCGGTACTGGTACTGTGGTCAGGAAAGCCCCAGAGGAGGCCAGACAGCAGAGGTGTGGGCAGGGCCCTGATGACTTGGGCAGGTTCTGGAAGGGCCAAGAAGGAGGAGGAGAAGGGAAAGAGGGGCAAGGAGGAGGGAAGAGGTCGAGGAGCAGGGATAAGCCGTTTCTGACTTTGTGGTGGGCACCTGGCTCTGGGGCCCCCGAGTGCAGGAGGCAGCATTTGCCTCGTGGTCATGGCTACAGCAGGTAGCGTGCACCCTGCGTGTGGTGAGTGCCCTGTGTGCTGTCTGTAAGGCAGTGTGTGTGAGGTGTGTGGTGTGGTGTTACAGTCTTAGGGGCTGTGTGTGCCTTATGGGTTGTATATAAAGCAGGGGGCATACGTCCGGCTGCGTGTGTGTGTGCGCGTGAATGCACACGTGCTTGCGCGTACGCACATCAGGCAGTGTGTGTGGGGTGGGGTGTGTACAGCAGGTGGTGGACACCTTATGGCCTGTGTCTGTGGCGGGGGGAGGGGTGCGCAGCAAGCAGCCTGGGCTGAGTGTGTGCGGTCAGTCTGGTGCTGTGGAGGCCAGAGATGCTGTGTCTGGGCTCATTGTCTCCTGGACCCCACAGGATCCCTGCTCGGAGCTATCGGTCAGCCGGGACAGCTGGACAGAGATGGACGTGGGGCAGAGTGGTCAGGCTGAGCTGTTCGCAGTGCCTCTGAGAACTGCACCTCAGCAGTTCCTCTGCAGCCAGGCCAGAAGGGAGGGGGCCCCAGATAGGGATCCTGCCCAGACCTTGGGACTCTCTCCTCTTCCTCCCCTCCCCTCATCGAGCCCAGGCTCCCTTTCACCTGTTCCCACCAGGCCTTGGTGTCTGCTGACTGGCCAGGACCACACCGCTCAGGCCACACAGGAATCCAGGTGCTCTCATGGAGTGCCTGGCCTTGCCCCCTTTGTTCCGGATAGGCCCTGCGGGAGGCCAGCTGTGAGGCATGTGGGGTCGTGACTGGGGGAGGTGGGCAGTCCGTGCTGGGCTGGGACCCCCAAGCTCCACAGCTGTTCTCACCCTGGTTTTGGGACTGTGGGATGATGGAGGCCCTTTTGAACCCCACCCACCCACAGCCCCTTTGGAAACAGCCTCAGGGACGTGAGGGCTGATGAGCAACATATGACCCTGCCCTGCGGTCCTGGGCTGGCTGAACCTGGAGCGGGGCCAGTACAGAAGCTTGTGTTTTCAGGGTGGGTGGGCGTTTTCGCATGGAGTCATCTCTCCCTGCCCCACCCTCCTCCCTGCCCCTGGCCCAGGCCTGACTTAGGAGGGTGGGGAGTTTGGGTAAAGGGCTACCAGGCAGAGGATGACTCCTTAGGTGGCAAGATGTGCCCCCTTCCTGTTGCCTGCATACGTGTCTAGGTCATGGGCTTGTTTTGAGGAAGCTGGGCCTGTCACCTCCCTGATTTGCATCCATGGAAGATGTAGAAGGAGCCCCAGCAGCTAGAATCCAGGCCGGCTTCTGCTCCTCCCCTCGCAGCTGAGGCATGACCTAAGTGCTTCTGGCCCAGTGACTGTGGGATCTGTGACCTGTCCTTCCACCCCCACCCCCGCCGCATTGTGACTGTAGTCGCATTCAGAACCATGCAGACACGAGGCTCTGCAACCATTTCCTGGAGAGATCTGGGCCCCAGGTGTGGGGCTGGGAGAGGTGTCAGTAGGTGGGCACTGCCAGGAGGGTCTAGAAGATCAGACTCTGGGTTTCTTGGTACCTGGGATCCCCCATTTTTTTCTATCTCTGATTGGCGTTCAAGGTCCAAGCGGACTCCCTTCTGAATGGGTCCACTTGTGGGGTGGCCAGTACACCTGCCTCTTCTGTCAGCCACGGACAGTGGACACGTTCCCTGTGCCTAGCCTGCCCCTCCCACCCCTGTGGTCACGGGTGCTTACATGGCCCTGCTGTGCCCATGGCTCCCTCGCCCACTGCCATCTCCCCCAGCCTCAGGACCACAGCGGAGCCAGCACCTCCGGGAACAGCTAGCCAAGTCGGAGGTTTTAAATGCCCCTGCGTGTGTACCTTCCCCATCCCTGGTGAGGTGCCCCCTCTCTCTGGTTGCCAGGGGAAAGAGGATTTTAATCAGGGGAATGACTTGATAAAATTTATGCTTCAGAAAGGTCCCTGGGGGTACAGAGTGGGGTACAGGGACACCAGGGAGAGGCCGGGGCAGCACTGCAGCCCAGGCAAGAGGTGGTAGTGGCCCAAACCCAGGCAGTGGGTAGGGAAGGAAGGGAGACTGGGTTTCATGCAGTTTAGAGAGAGTGGTGGCCTGCCTGGCCACCTGTGGGACTGGGAAGGCGGGAGACTCGGGGTTGCTGGCTCTGGGCCAGGTAGATGGCAGTGCTATTTTCTAAGGTTCAGGTATGGGAGGAGGACCTGGTTTGAGGGGCAAGTTGATGAGTCCACTTAGAAATCTGTTGTATCGGGTGTGCGCAGGCATTGGAGGTAGGGGTGTCAAGGAGGACTGGCACTCCGAGGGACATGTGGAGATGCAGTTTTGAGGGTGGAGAAATGGCATATCTTAGGGAGCCAGAGCCAAGGGGGAGGAAGAGGGCCCGGATGGAGCCCCAGACGCTAGCTCTCCATGTTGGGAGGGGAGTTTGCATAGGAATCTGGTGAGGAGGTGTCTGAGAGGTAGGGGTGAGTCCGTGGAAGTCAAGAGAAAAGCGTCTGGAAGGAGCAGGGAGGGGTGCTGTCGAGAGGTCAGGCAGGATGAACGATGAGACGTGTCTTTTGGACTTAGCTCCGTGGAGTCATGGTTGACCTTGGTGAGCACGCTGGCAGGAAGCCATGGGGGTGGCAGCTGGGCTGCAGGGACCTGAGGAGTGAGTGGGAGGCTCTCAGTGGTCTGGAGGGACTGGGTCTGAACCTAGGGGAGTAAAGGGATCAAAAGAGTCGTCCTGGAGTGGGACTGAGGTGGGGACCCCAGGAAGAGTTCGCTGTGGTTCAGGGCCCAGAAGCTGGAATGTGGAAAGGGTACAGGCCTGGGGACGGTCCCCAGGTTCACCTGGGTGTGTGTGGCTGGGAGGCCTCACCAACCAGGTTGTGTAGAGCCCTGTGAGGTGCCAGGGAAGCCCTGGAGGTGGGGGACTGCAAGGGGGAGGCCTCGGCTGCTTGGCTGTTCTCAGCTAGCTTGTGCTGCCGACAGGCCCCAAACAGCTCAGACTCAAAAACAAAACAGGCTTTTAAGATGCCAAGTTTGATGAAATCTGAGTGCTAAAAGAGGTGGGAGTTTTCTCTTAGAAAAAGCTGAAAATCAAGCCTGAAAGCTGCGAAGGGAGCCCAAGGCTCCCCAGGCCCCCCTTACTGCCTGGAAGTCTGGGGGTGGGGTGGGGCTCTCTGGGAGAGTGTGGGAGCCTGCGGGTCTGAGGAGCCCTTCCCACCTGCTAGGGGGTGTCTTGGCCCTGACCTTGCTAAGGATGGAGCTGCCTCAGGGACAGGGCCTGAGGCAGCCTTGGTTTCCTTAGAGTGCCAGGAGGGCTGGGGGAACCAGCAGCCCTGCCACCCACGAGGTCCCCTCATGCGTCTCTGTCTGCGTTTCTCGGCTCTGTCCCTGCATGCGTCTCCAGGGACACGTGTGTCAGCATACGTGTTATCTTTGCATGTCTGCACATGTGTGTTTCTGCATCTCTGCGTGCTCTCCCTCTGGATCTGCTTGCATGAGTCTGTTTCCACAGGTGCTTGTCACTGCAGGTGCCCCTCCGCACGCACATGTAGGTTTCTATTTTTGCACCTGTCTCTTTCTCCACGTATATCTCTGTGGGTCCCTGGTTGTGCATGTATCTAGTTGTCTACGTTCAGAGAAGGGGTGAGGCCAGGCCCAACACTCAGGCACGGGGGAGGGGGTCAGGCCTACAGACGGTGCCACCCCAGGGAGCCTGTGTATGTGTGTGCCTGCGTGCGCACAGAGCCGCCAGGATCTGGGTAAACACGGGTGAGAAGTTCGTGCTGACAGACGGTGCCGCCCGCTCCGGGACCCCGCAAGGCGTCCCCATCTGTCCGCTTCCCTGGTGCAGCCCCCTCCCTCTGGCCCAGACTCCGCCTCAGGCATCCCAGGCTGAGCTGGACAAAGAGACCTGTGTGTGCTTTGTAGGGGGCCTCAGCAGCCCCCTCCCCCAGTCATTGCAGCCAGCCTAGGCTGAGCCCCTGTCCACCTCCACCCCAGCTGCATCCATCAGGCCTTAGCTCCAAGCAGCCTTACCTTCCCACTTCTCCCCGGACCACAGCCCTTACTCAGGCAGCCCCTCCCTCCCTTCCACCAGAAAGCTCTCCCTGCCTCTCCTGTTCCAGTGTTTCCTATTCTTGCATCTCCCTCCTCCTTCAGGAAGCCACCAAGATAGCAGGTGAGCTGTGGAGTTGAACTGATCCAGCTCCACCGCTGCTGTGGGGACCTCAGCCAATCTCTTGACCCTCTCTGAGCCTTAGGCTCCCAACACCCATCCTCCAACCCCCCCCACACCCTGTCACCTTCCTCTGCCCAGTGGGGATAGCAGGGAAGAAGGGGTCAGGGTTCCCACTGCAGTATCTAAAGACCATCGCAGTTCATGCACACGTGTGTACCCACCACAGGTACACAGATCTGTGCGGGCAGACACTAGGAATGTGTGCGCCCTACATATGCATACAGGCAGAATCCACAAACGGCTGTAGAGGCTCCCCAGTACCTCTGAGGTCCCCTAAAGTCCCCATGGGTTTCTCTTTCCTTCTCGGGGACCCTTTTATCAGAGGATGGATAGACCTCGCCCCAGAGGCACAGACACTGCGGAAGTCTGGCACTGAGACTGCGAGGCAGGTGTAGGGACTTCCCGGCACTGTGCACACTAGGGGGGCAGCCCCCAGCTACGCGTCGGTTGAGCGTGAAAGAAGCTGGACTTCCTGGGGTTGGGGAGTGGGGTCCTGAGAAGGGGCGCCGTGCCTCCACCCAGGCGGGGGCAGGAGTGGGGGCAGCGGCTCGGACCGCAGATGCGCGCCCCGCGTGGACACGGCATGTGCCGCCTTTCCGCCGCGGCGCAGAGTCTCCGCCGTTGCCATAGTTACCGGCGGCCTGGAAGGGGGAGGGACCCTTCCTCTCCTGGCGCTCCGCAGCCCCTCCGCCCTCAGGACGGGTTTTGAGGGGATTCGGCGTGACCCGTAGATGCATGTGTTGGAACGTGGGTGCATTCCCGAGGGCGGCCATGTGTGGGGGACAGTCGTGTTCGTTTTGCAGTAAATAAAAACGCTGCGGCGTGTGTGCAGGGGTCTGCAGCGGAGCTGCGGGCCTGAAGCCCAGCCGGCAGAGGGCGTGGTACGGGGCAGGATGGTGGCTGGCTCCCCCAGGACTACCCTGAGCCCTTCCGGCGCCGGCGCCGGCGCCCCTACCCTGACAGGCGAGGAGTCCCACCACCTGGTCTCATGCCAGCCCCACCTCGACTTAACTCTGTGACCTTGGGCAGGTTCCGAGATATCTACACCCCCATTTGCTCACGTACCTTACGTAGTTTCAGTAAAATCATTTTGTAAAGCATTTTAACGCGGTACCTGGAACTAGTAAATGCTCCATAAATCTAACCTTTATCCCTCATATCTGGACTTCTGTTTTCCCGGTTGTTGATGGGTTTGGAGTGATCATGCAACGTCAGCCTGAGGAATTTGCCCTGGTCCTTAGCCTGAGTGGTTCAGGCTACAGTGGCCCCAAGCTTCTGTGGTTCCTGGGCGGGGTAGCGGGGAGCGGTGGGGAGGCGGGGGTGAAGAGGATAAATGTCACAGTCTGGTAGTGGGTCAGTTTACACCAACCTGCCCAGTGCTCAGCTTGTCCAGAAACACACGGGCATCGGTACTGGCTGCTGTCCTTGGCTATATTTGAATGTGCCGGAGGCCGCCGCGGGTGAGCGTAGAAGGAAGAGCCAACAGCAGGTCACTCCCGAGGGGCTGGAGTCCTCCTGTGAGACACGCTTCCCTTCCCCAAGGTGCAGAACTACAGCCTTTTGACTTGTGCCTGGAAGCCTAGTTGGCACAAGGGACTGGCTTTTGGGTCCCGCTGTTTTATGGACAGCTCTTCACACACGCCAGTTTTGGGCTCTGGCGGTTGTGCCTGAGGGATGATCTGAGCCAAGGACAGAACCACTGAGGGCACGATAATTGAGGGAGGAAAATTAATTGTCCTTAATTTGGCACAAATCCCAAAGACTTTCCCCGTGTTAGGAATGCAGAGTATATTCCCAGGACACAGGGCTGCAGATGTTTGTACTTCTTCCCTTCTCCTTGAGCAGCACCTTGTGGGTAGAGATGAAGGCGAGCTGACTCCTGGGCCCTGACTCTGGCAGGCCCTGCCCGCCTCCCTCCTCCACTGCTCTGGAGGGCTGAGCAGGTAGGATTGAGGTCTGGGAAGAACTAGACTGGTGTCCCAGTGGGCTAGGATGGCTCCAGCAGCCCTGAGTGTCCCCTGGCTGTTGGGGAGGGCAGGGAGGGTGGAGGTGGACGGAGCCCTGCCTGGGCCTTCCTGGAAAAGCAAGTGACGGCAGGACCAAAGGAAGCTGTTCCCCTGCTTGGCGCATCCCAAGTCCTGCTTCATTTCCATCCTCCCTTTCCTTGCCACTGTTAACGTTGTCCTTTTAAAAATCAGAGCTAAAAGTCAGGACGCTGTGGGATCATATTTACAGCCAAGGACACGCTGGGTTCATGTCTGGAACTTAAAAGGGCTGCAGGTGGGGAAGTGTTCTGCCAGTTACCGGGAGAAGCTGGGAGGCGAGACCGTGCTGGGAGTCCTACTGCTCCCCAGCCCGAGACACCCCCTTCTCCTGACAGGTCCACAGTCTCTTAGGGATGCCCCAGGCAGCTGGAGCCTCGGCAGAACGCCCCCTGGGATGTGGCAGCAGATAGAGCGATGTCTTGCCCCTGCTGCTGAGGCTCCTCCAGCTTCCTCTCCTGCCTGCCCACCAGCCAGTCCCCCTGGGTCTCTGGGGGGACCAGCCCCGCCAACCTCTACTTTCCTCCCTTCTGAGGATCCCACTTGTCTTTTCCCTGGCACAGGAGCCTGACCTCAGCAAACATCCCCACACGCTCGTCTTGTGCTGGGCCTGCAGGAGGGAGACGGGAGCGGTGCTGGTCTCCTGGTCTCCCCCACCATTTAGCCCCGCTCCCCTGCCAGGAGACTGACAAAGGACAGGGTTCCCCTTCCCGCATTGGGTGTGCCTGGCATCCACACTGGCAGAGAGGCTTTGCCAACTTCTCACACTCACTCTGTGGTTTGCTCCTGGAAGGGAGCGCCTCTCGCCAGCCCAGGACGGGAGAGGGGGCCCCAGGCCCAAGTCTTGGTAGCTGTCTGCCCCCAGTGGCCCAGTCCTTGCTAGTTATAATAATAACGTCTACCAACAGCCATTGGGTTCGGATTCTTTGTCAGGCACTCTCCAGCACCTTATGTGTATCGTTGCGTGTAGTCTTCACAACGGCTTTACAAGGAGGGCACTTGAACCCTGTTTATAGATAAAAATGGATAAAGGGAGAGGATTAGTAACACTCCCAGGTCACAGAGCTAGTGAGTGATGGAGGTGGGAGCTCCACTTGGTCTGTACTCATCCAGAGCCTGTGCTACCAGCCCAGTGTGTGCTCCCAAGGGTGCAGAGTGGGCAGCCTTGCCCCATCCCTGGCCCCTCAGGGCTGATGCACGAGTCCACGTGTAGTGAGAGTAGGGGTGTGCTGCTGCGGTCCATGCCTGTTGCTCTCATGGAAGTGAGCCCTCAACCCCTGGCAAGCCGGGAGAAGGCAGCCGTGGAGTTTTGCCCCCCTCGTCAACTTTTGGTGTCCTCACAGGGCGTTTTTATCTCTTTAGCCTCCACGTACTCAGACATGGTCCCCAGGCCTGACCATGGCTTCCAGGGTCAGGACTGAGTGAGGGAGGAGGGTCAGGGTCAGGACCGGGGGTCGAAGGTGGGTCATTGGTAGGGCAGAGGGTGCCCAGTGTCGGGGCCAGAACCCAGGCTATGACGTGGGGCTCTGCCACGTGGTGGAGCTGAAGGCTGGATACAGGCAGTGGAGGGGACACTGCACATGCAGGAGAGGGAGTGGGGGCTGAACAGCACAGGGAGCCTTTGGGTTGAGTTGTGGCTGTTGATGCCACTGTGTGAGCCCTAGGCTCCCTACAGCCCAGCATCCGTGGAGCACTTTCTGCTGTGGCCAGGAGAGCCTCAATCCTCATTTTCCCAGGCCCCGGAGAGATAAGTGCTCATGTCTGCAGTCCGAGGCATTGCTTCTCAGACCCGGAGACTTCCTGACAAGGCAGGGTGGGCCCCACGGCAGCTCCCTGGCCCTGTGAAGGGCAGGGCTGGGCAGTGGGGCTCGGGACTCTGGTTCCTCATGTCAGGGCAGGCTTCATGCTTAGAAGTCAGGGCAGAGATAAGTCGATCCCAGCCACCCTGGGAGTCTTAGGGTGGTCCTCGTGAGCAGGCAGTGCCAGCCCTAACGTGCACATCTGCTCTTTATCTGCAGAGGAACAGCTGCCCCCCGGCTTCCCCTCCATTGACATGGGGCCTCAGCTGAAGGTGGTGGAGAAGGCCCGCACGGCCACCATGCTGTGCGCAGCGGGCGGGAATCCAGACCCTGAGATCTCTTGGTTCAAGGACTTCCTCCCTGTGGACCCCGCCACGAGCAACGGCCGCATCAAGCAGCTGCGTTCAGGTGAGCAGAGGGCGAGGGTCAAGGGGCCGTGCAGACTTCAGGAAAGGCATCAGGCCGGAACCCAGCGCAGCCTTCCCTCTTGGGCCTGGGTGCCTGGGAGCCACGGGAGGCCTCAGCCTGGGGCTGACCCTCCAGGGCTGAGCAGAGGGCGCCTAGTGGGTGGGCCAGATCCTGCTATAGGCCCACCTGGCCTGCCCAGGAAGAAAGCTTGGCAGCGAGGGCTGGTCACCTGTGATTCTTTCACCTTCCCGGGATTGTCAGACTCCAGACTTCAGTCCAGCTCTGCTTCTTGAGGCACAAGTGTTGTTCCCAGCCTGGTGTTGGGCTCTGCGAAGGTGCTCTGTGGGCACTCATCCTCCACCTTCCCTGGAGCCTGGCCTGAGGGGGGCCTGGGTGATGCTTCTCTTTGCTTCTTCAGACGGCAGGGAAAGAGGCCAAAGATGCCTGATTCATCAGGCTTCAAAAGGCTGGACCTCAGAGGCTTGGAGCCAGGGGGATGTGCTGCCATCCCTCGGCCACCAGGGCCACCTGTCTCCTCTGGATGTCTCAGTCGAGCCAGCTTGGAGCCCCGCGAGCAAGGATGCCGCCTTGACCGGGCAGGAGGTGTCGCCCCGTCGATCGATCTGCCTGCGAGGCTCCCGCCAGGATAATTGATTCAGTTTTTTTGTGGGAACAGAGCAGGCAGGAAAGGAGCCTTGGAATCCCCTTAGCTGCAATTCTGCATCTGCTGCCAGCATGGGCTGCACTGATAGACCTTGGTCCAGGAGCCCTCCTGCTAGCTGTGGGAGGGCGGACTCAGGCAGGATGGCTCGGGCAGCACCAGCCAGAGCCCCCCCTGCCCATCACCTATGGTGTTGACACCGCAAAGGAGGACATGACTGTGCCCCTTTCAGGGCCCTGCAGGCTGCAGAGGTGCCCTGCCACTTCCTGGGCTGCCAGCCCCTCCTCACCAGCTTCTGCCAGGTGGGCACCCCTGTGGTGCCCAGGGGAGGAGTGAGGGATAAGCCACCCAGCAGGGGCAGGATTCCGGCCCCAGCCACGGCCACCTGAGACAGCCTGTGAAGTGTTAGCTCATTTAATTTAATTTAAAACTCAACAAGATGGAGGCAACTGTAGTGCAGTTAATTAAAACAGCTATAATCAAGGCAGGAAACGGTCCACCAGCATTTGCGGCCACTGCCCAGCGCGGCACAGTGACCGCCACGGTTCAGCTCATCTCCGTTTCCCCGCAGCCCCCAGGCAGGCTTCCCAAGCAGCCAGATGGTCCTCCCCGCAGACCTGGCCTCTGCCCGGAATGGCGCTGACCGTGGCAGCAGTTCCGGGAAGGCGGGCTGTCGCACACGTTCGTTCGTCAAGTGTTCATGTCGTGCTTGCTGTGTGCCGGGCCCGGTGGCACCCACTCACGGCCCTGTGAGTCAGCTCCCGCCCAGGACTCCCCTGGATGCTGCTCGCCAGCCTCCTCAGCCTCTCGGCAGCTGCCAACACCCTCCCTCCCTCTTAGCCACTCTCTCCTCTGTCTCCCTGGCTTCCCTCTTACTTCTCCAGGTGCCCCTTCTCTGTCTGCCCAGCAGCCCCTCCTGCTCGTTCCTCCAGCCGGGGAGCCTGTGAACCCTGCTCTTATCCCAGAGACACAGCCGTTCCCCCGCCAGCTCGCCCACCCTTACAGCTTCAGGTACCATTTGCCTCCACTCCTGAGATTCCCAGTTCTCCCTAACCCAGACGTCTTGCTGGAGTTCTAGACTAAAACACCCATCTGCCTTCTGGGTGTCACCCTGACTGTGAAGGGTGGTAACTTCCTTCCCAAACAGCGGTGCCCTTCTCCCACTGACCCTCTCTCTGTTGAGTGGCAGCCCCTGTAACCTGAAACCTAGGACACACTGCAATTCCTACTCCATGTAAGGAACCACCAAACCCTCTTGATTTGTCACCCACATAGTTCTCAGTTGGTCCCCTTTTCTCCTTCTGCTGCCTTGGCCGTATCCCAGGTCACCAAACACTGCTCTCCCTGCCTCCAGACTCTCCCCCTGAATCCATCCTGCAGCACTGGCGGAGTTTTCTGCCTGCACCCTCTGTGCTCTGACAAGCCCAGTGGCGTCTTATTGCCTCCATGGTCAGGTGCACACTCCTGAACAAGGCACACAGAGCCCTTCTTGCTCTCCCCCAGCTCACATCTCTGGTTCATCTCAACCCCAGCTGTCATCTTCCCCAGCTCATGTCATCAGGTCCCGGCTGCACCCACTAGCTCTTTGGCCTCGCTTAAGTTATTTAACTTTGAGCTTCAGTTTTCTCCTCTTTAAAAAGGAGTTACAGTGAGGATTAGGTGAGACAAAGGTAGTGAGAGCTGTAGTTGACTGGCGTGTGATGAGGTTCCGTGAATGGGGCTCTTTGTAGCTCCGGCCACTCCCCGACTTGCACTGAGCCCCCGACCACATCCTCGCCCTCTGCTCACATTCACTGGAACGTGAAGCTCCCCTTCTCTGCCTGAGACCTGCTCCTTCAGGACTCACCCTGCTTTGTGTTGTCACCGTCTGGCTCCAGCTCTGCTCACTTAGGCTGGGCACTCTGCAGGGAGGGCCTGGGATTGGCTCCCGTCTGTGAGGGCCCCACAAGTGGCCAGCACAAGCCCCGCTATAGGACAGGTATCTCTGAGCCCTTAGGATGATTTCCTGAACGTGACCTTTGGGCCCTGTCCTTTCAGACTAATGTTCATTCCCCCTGCTTCCCAGGTCCAGGGAAGACTTTCTTGTTTGACCTTTCCTGCATCCTGGAAGCTGTGACCTAAGGGTAGTGGGCCCAACGTCCAACTCCTGGGATGGCACCTGAGGGGCCTCAGTCATCCCACCTCCGCAGTAACTGACAGGACTCTCTCCATCACTGCCTGACCCTGGGCCCTGACCCTTGACCCAATAGCTGCTGCCCCCATCCTGTACCATTGAGAAGTGTGCTGGGGCTGTTTCATGCACATTTGACATCCCTGTTGGAGTGGAATCGGGCCCCTGAGCGCTCGGCTTTTACAGGGGCCTCACGGTTTACGCATCACCAACAGTTTACAAAGTGCTTTCCTGCCTTTGGTTGCACTTGATTCTCCTGCAACCCTGAGAAGTAGGACAGTTTGTGATTATCATGCCTACTTTACAGCTGAGTTAGGGAGTCACCCACCCCGGGTCACGTGGAGATCCGAGGCTGGGGAGCTCCCCTGGGACGGCATCCAGGGGGCTTCTGTCACATCTGACTAACCTGGAGCCTGGGGACTCTGCTAGGGCCCCAGAGCGCCATAGTCTCGTCCTCTCCAGACCTCAGGCCCGCCCTGACCAGTACCCAGAACTCCTCAGGCATCTGCGGGCCGAGCCCCAGCACGTGTCACCAGGGCATGAAGAGCTGGAGAGGAGGGCAGTTGGCAGCGTGCGCGGCCCAGGCACGAATTCTGCTCGACAGGCGCCTTCTTCTCCGAAGCGATGTCACCTGCCGCCACAACCTGAGCCTCTTGGAGAATTTGAACTTGAGGCCCGGTGTGGGCCCTGGAGGAATGGGCACAAGCTCAGGGAGAGTGGAAGTCAGGAGCGGGCAGCATCACTGGAGCAGCGAGGGGGCTGACCTCCAAGTGGGGCTCCGAGCCACTGCTGTTGGCCCTGCACTCTGCCAAGCCTGGACAGGCCCCTGTGGGACACTGCCGGTGCTCCGCTCCTCCCGGCGCCTGCGTGTGCATGCCGCCACCCCCGTTACCCTGGAAGACCACTTGTCCACCCTGTCCACTGCTCACCCTGACACCTGAGCCGGCATCGGGTGCGGGAAGAGACCCGCTGTCCCAGCGGATGGGACTCTGCGGTGGGCCTGAGGGCTGCAGCCCCTGCTCCATCCCACCATCAGCCGGTCTGTCAGGAGGGCCACTCTCAGTGATGGTTCCTTTTGTCAGAACACACTGGCACCCCTCAGGGGCAATGTGAAATCTGGGGGACCCTCCAGTCTCCCACACCCATCTCGGGAAATGGAAAAGGCAGATTCTTTCCGTTTGGTGGGGAAACGACTTTTCGGAGAGGCCCAGAGACTTGTCACACAACAGGCTAGGTTTCGGAAGAGCTGAGGCCGGAAGCTAGGGTGTCCCAGTCCTGGAGCATCTACGCTGCCACCCCTCCCTCTCCCCGTTCCCCTCCCCATCCCAGGTCAGGCCTGGACTGTAGGAGTCGATCAGCCGTGTGGACTTTTTGGTCTCGGGACCCCTGATTGTAAATATCAGAGGACCTCCAAGAGCTTTTGTTTGTGTGGGTTTTATTTATCAGTATTTGCCATATTAGATGTTAAGACTGAGAAGATTTTAAATATTTATTAATCCACTTTAAAATAATCAAAAATCCCATTACATGTTAACGTAAACAATATTTTTTAATGGACAATAATTATATTTCGTGAAACAAAAGCATTTAGTGAGAAGAGTGCCCCTGTTTTACACTTTTACAAATCTCTTTAATTTGGGGTTTAATAGAAGACAGCTGGATTCTCATACCTGCTTCTGCTTTTGGTCTATTGTGCTATCACATGTCCTGAAGCCTCTGGGAAACTCCACTGTATGTTCTTGAGAGAACAAAAGTGAAAAAGGCAAAAAGCTTCTCAGTATTATGAAAATGGCTTTGACCTTGCGGACACCCCGAAGGGGCCTCTGGGACACTGAAGATCTGTGGACCACGCTTGGAGGATCACGGTGATGATGGTTCTTCCTGGACAGCCTCTGCGTGCCTTGCACACAGCCCAGGTCCCAGCAGCCGCCTTGGCCTTGTCTCCAGCCTCTGTGTCCAGTGGGAAGGCTGTGAGCCAGACCTGGTTAGTTCCTGCCACCTCGTAAGCTGTGTGACCTTTGGCTTTGGGCACTTGATGTTCCTCAGCCTCTGTTTCCTCATTCTTACTGAGATGGATAATTCCTCAGTGGGTGTCTTCGGGTTCAATGAGATAGTAACCAGTGTTTGTCTCCCTGCACACTTCCCTCCTCAGAAGTGGGCGGGGCTGACCTGGGCCTGCCCACAGGCCCCTCACTCCTCTGGATGGGGCAGTGGTAGAAGAGGGGGTCCCTGTTGGGAAGGGAACGTGTCCAGACCTCATAATGGCCCCACACCAGGCATTTGCAGGGTGAGCATCTGGCTCTCTAGGCTGCTGATTCCCAGGGTTACAAGGCAATGAACAGGCAAGGGGCGGGGGCAGGGAATGGCCCCTGGCTCTCACCAATCAGGTGGGGGGACTCTGCAGTCAGTAGGTTTTTAGCAAGGTCGGGTGGCTTTACAGGGGTCTGCCACCGACTGGTGAGTAGGGGGCTGGTGTGTGTGTTTGTGGAGGGCTGGTCTGGTGATAGCCTGAGGTGAGCTCTCCCTTTAGCCCTTTCTTTGGTCCTGCTTCAATGCCCTGCTTTGGGTAAGTGCTCTGTTTTGAAATCCTACTCACCTGTGGAATCTGGGGAGCCCTGCAGGGTGGGGTTATATCGCCTCTTCTCTTCACCTTGCCCTTCCACTGAGCTCAGCTGGTGGAGTCTGCAGGAGCCCTGACTCACCACCCTGATTCCCGGCACCCCCAGCCCTGCTGGCCCAGCCTCAGTCTCCCCCTCCTCAGAGCCGTGCCAGCGACCTGGGGAACACAGCTTTGCCTACACGCAGCCTGGTGCTTGCTCACACCTAAGCCACGCCTCAACTTCTCTGTATATTTAAGGCCCTCTCATGTTTTATTTTATCTGATTTGGCTTTCCTTCCTTTTGTACTAATGCTTCTCTCTGATCTTATTTGCATTCAAATTACCTCGCCAGGTGGTTCACCAATCAGAGGTAAGAATGCTGTCCGTGCATCTCGCCACACCACGCCTCGCCGCCACCGCCGTCACCACCACTCCATCCCGTCCAGTCCCGTCCGTCACCTCCCGCATCCCCATCCCCACCTCTCCAGCCTCCTCATCTCCAGCTCCAGCCCCTTCAGCACCACCGGCCACCACACACATCCACTCTCAGCCATCCCCTCCTGTGACTCATCCATTGCAAGTCTGGACTGTGGAGATACTCGGCTCATCCCTGTCTTGGGGCTGGAAGCCCAACTGCCCAGGCCTTCTAGGCCAGCCCCACAGAAGGGGCTCTGTTGGCTCCTGCAGGGAAGCCAGGCCCTGGTCCTCAAGGCTGACCAGAGACAGAAAGTCTTCCCATGAGGTGGGGGAGCATGACCAAGCCTTGCCTTCCCTCTTGAGAACCTTCTTTGTCTTGGGCCCTCAATTATTACTAAGTTCCCCGTTAATATCCCAGCCCTGTAGTGGAATGAGGATCCCCCTGTAAATCCCCCAGCTCAGCAAACGCTAGGAGGGACGCGCAGTTAAGACTTTAATGTAGAGGCTGGGATGACAACAGAAATAAATAGGATCCTAGGTAGCCTGATCCCCTGACCTATTGGCCCCAGCTGCTTTCATGCAGCAGGACCCTACATTCTGCGGTTCCAAGCCCGGACTGTACTCAAAGGTCCGGTTCGAGTTTGACTCACCTCAACTCCTTTAAAAACTCAATTTCTCTCTCAGAAGTCTGTTTCCTCTTCTTTAAGTCAGGACCAGGGCCCCACCTCCCTCATGGGGTCGTGAGGATTAGAGGAGAGGAAGAGGATTTGGGCAGTGTCTGGCCCAGAGCAGGCACCCTGTAAAATGGTTTTTTCCATAATGCTTTTATTCAGTATTCTTGGGCACATCTAGACCCTCAGAGTTTAGGGCCAGGCTGCTCTTGGACCACAAGATGTGGCTGGGTGGAGCAGCTGCTCCCCTGTGGTGCATCTTGTCCATCACCTGCTGAGGACAGGACTCAGCCTCCGGATCCCCCCGCCCATCCTCTCAGCCTGTGCTGACTCTTCAGTGCCCCCGCTGCTGGGTCTTGGTCTTGGTTCCAGATTTGGGGATTTCTGTGTGCAGTAGGCTCAGGATCTGTGTTGGGTCCCTTGACCAGTCCTGGCTCTCACTGCAGGGGAGCCTCCTCCCCGAGCAGGGATCCCACCCAGGTACCACTCCCTGCTCCCGCCTGTGGCACCAGCTGCCCCCAGCTGAGCTGACCCTGATATAGCCCCTCTCCCTCTGGCCAGGGCCCTGAGCCCCACCTGCTTGAATGAACATTTTCTGTGACAACGTCCATCCATCCCATAAACATGACCTGTTGAGTGCCCATCGGGGCTGTTCTCGCAGGAGATGGGTATTTGGCACAGGCCCTGGGCCCTCACACTCCCTGATGCTGGTGGGGAGGGCTGCCCAGGACCACAGAGCAGGCCAGCCCTTTTTCCCTTGGTATCAGGGCCCAGCCTGGGCACCCGTCTCCCCACCTCCAGCTCCTAGCCCCTTGGATGTTCGCGCCCGTCCTGCTGTCCCAGGTCTGGGTGGTGGAAGGGGGTGTCGGGCGGTGAAGGGGCTGTAGCTCAGACGCAGTGGCCCTCCCCTGGGGCCTGAGCCATGAGAGCGTGGCCTGGAACTCTTCTAGTGGCTCTGGTCAGGTCAGGTCAGGTGAGGTCAGGCAGTTCTGTGTGTGTCCTGTGTGGGCGTGACTGTCAGCTGGCCTGGGCTCTGGGAGGGGTAGGTCTGTGCAGGCAGTGGTTTTTGTCAGGCTGTGTCCTGTGGGGTTGTTAACTGTCCATCGGACCGTCCTGTGTGGGTGTGATTGTCTGTCGGCTTGTTCCAGGGAGCGGGCTTGCTGGTCCCTCGGGATGTTCCTTGTCACAGACGGCTTGCCCGGTGTGCTCTCACCAGCAGAGTTCTCAGGCGTTTACTGCCAGGGCTGGAGGTGGCCAAGTTGGCTGGTTTCACCCCCATCTCCCACCCCGCCTTCACCTCGGCCTGCCTGGCCTGGACCTGCCAGGACTGGCCCCAGCCCTTTCCTCCACCCTCTGTGAGCGTCCTTTTCAGCGACACCCCCAGTCCCGGCTCCTGTCTGTGCGTCTGTGGCCAGAGCAGCCCTTCAGGGCGCTGGCCCGAGTGCGAGCTGCATCCTCCATTAGCCTCCTGAATTATGCAGGAGCCGTGGTGGGTCGAAGCACTTTAGCAGGACCAGGCTGAGGAGAGGAGCCGGAATGGGTGGGGCTGGTGGGGGGGAGGGGGGAGGTGCTGGGAGCAGAGGCTGCCGGGCACCAGGCCCCCAGGGCCACCCCTTCTTTCCTGTGGGTTCAGGTGGGCGGCAGAGTCTCAGGTCTTGCTGAGGAGGGCATTGCATGCTCAGAGGTCCCAGGCCAGCCGGTCTACAGGCTGTCCCACCCACACCTGGCTCCACAATACTCTGATGGGGATGCTTGTTGGCAAACAGGCTCCAGTACCAGCCAGAGTATGGCAGACACTCAGTGGAGTTGGGGGATGGGGTGGAGCCCCTGGCCGAGCCAGCAGGCCCAACTGGACCGCGCGTGGGGCGGGATTGTGCTCCAGAGCACGACCCTCCGTTCTGGCCAGGAGGCCTCCGGGCTTGTCAGGGAGAGCTTCCCGGAAGCAGCACCAGTGCCGGGGTGTGGCCCTGAAGTCTGCAACATCTGGTCAACACAAGCCTCAGATGCTGTCGAGACCCCTCCTCGGGTCGCAGGCCTGACCGTTGTCTTTGTGTCCCCACAGGTGCCTTGCAGATTGAGAGCAGCGAGGAGTCGGACCAAGGCAAGTACGAGTGTGTGGCGACCAACTCCGCAGGCACACGCTACTCGGCCCCCGCCAACCTGTATGTGCGAGGTAAGGACCCCGGCGGTGCCCAGCCCTGACTCTACGGAGCTGAGCTGCCCTCGCCGGGCTTGCTGCCCTGAGCCTTGGTGTGGACTTAGTGGGCTGCCGTGGGCCCAGTCTCTCCTCCTTTCCGCCTCTTTCTGCAGCGGCCGTAGCAGCAGCAGCTCCCACTGGGCAAGCTCCTAACATCCACCCCGACTTTGCCTTCCTCTCGCAGGCCCTTTGGGAAACAGACACTCTTGGGAGCATTTGTATCTCTTGTAGGTCCTGCCTCATGGGCCCAGAGCCCCGCGGGAGTCTAGAGCCTTCCGAGCAGACGTGCGCGCGTGCGTGCGTGTGTGTGTGTGTGTGTGTGTGTGTGAGCAGGCACACATGTCTGTGTGTGAACGTGTACACACCTGCCTGGTCTTCCTTGAGTGTGTCCTGCCCACCCCAGCAGGGTGGGCTCCGGGCCAGGTGTACCTGCCTTCTGACCAGGTTTGCCTGGGGCCTTCCCAGAGGAGGAGCCAGCTGTGCTTTGTCATCAGCCAGGACCCTGTGTAGGGGGTCAGGCCGAGGCAACTTTGAGCCCCTACAAGTGAGCACCTAGTGTGTTTTAGGTGTTCCTGGCTGGGACTTCGTGGATCCCACACTTTCACAAGTCCGGGTACCCAGCAGAGAGGGTCTGGGGACTGTTTTGGCCTGTCCAGTCTGTTATGCTCACATCCCCAGGGGAACCAAAGCTGGCCACCTACCCCTTCCTGAGAACACTGGGTTTTGTGTGCACGGTGTCCAGGAGGGGCCCTAGGTGCCCCTCCTACCCCTGCCATCCCCCCCACTTAACCCTACCGCACAGATGGGCATCATTAAAAGTGAAACCGTCTCCACTCCGGGGATTTGTAAAGGAAAGTGGATGCAGTTTCCTTGCAGTGATGATTTCATCATGCTAAGTGCATAGTGCAGCTTCACAAAGGGTGTTGTCTGCCTGTCCGCCCAGAGTCAAGCATGGGGCAGGGCAGTGGCAGTGGCCTGTCCCACTCTTCAGGGCCACATGGTCAGACAGGGCAGAGAGAATTAGGCCATCAACCACGTGCTTATTGAGGGGCTGTGATGTGTCAGGGCACAAGATCCCGAGAGGCCACAGATGATGGGCAAATTGTGCTTCAGAGACTGGCTGATGCCTCATCGGAATTAGGGACATGGGACAGGAGGTCCCCACTGGTCCCCTTCTCAGCTATTTTGCTCTTCGAGGCTCCCCTGAGCTGACCCAGGGCCTGTCTTAAGGAGCAGCATCAGGGCATGGAGGCCAGGAGCGTGCAAGCCACCCAAATGGCCAAGATGAGTGCTGTAAATTGCACAGCCTTCCCCCACCCTGCTTCAGGCAGAGCTTCTGACCAGCACACGGGCCTGACGCGTCCCCTCTGAGAGGAGCAGCTGGAACAACCCTCCTCAAAGACTGGTCTCCTCCCACCCGGACCACTCCGACTGCTGTGTGGGCCTGACCAAGCACTTCTTCCAAAAGACCATAGCCTCTAGAACGTGGAAGTTCCGGGCCTCAGCAACAAAGTCCTTCACTGCGTGTGGCTGCACCAGGGAGAGGAGAGGCGCGGCAGAGCTGCTGTGCATCCCAAGCAAGCTGCACGGGTGCAGTCATATGGGCACATTTCCTGGGGCAGAGCTGCAGAGGCCGTACTGAGGCAGGAGAAGGTCCAGACCCAAGGTGGATGGACTGGGCATCGTCGTCTTGGCTGGGCAGAGTTCTCCAAAGTCACCATCACACCAGCCTTAGCCCTGAGGCAGGACAGTGGGTCTCTTTGGATGAGCTGAGCTCGGCTGCTGCTGTAGCTGGTGGCTCTGGCACCGACCAGGAGGCTCTTACCTGCAGCCCCTCTTACCCTTCTCTGTGGGGACCCCACTGTCTACACGTGGTGAGCTCAGGCAAGACTCTGGCCCATCCCCCCTTCCACCAGGTCTTCCTGAACTGCCTTCCTGGGCCCATTTCCACAGGCCTTTTGGGCAGGGAATGTAGGGGTTCCTTTAGTTCTAGCCCCACTTGCTAGGGATTCTAAAACAGGGTGTCCCAACCCCACTTGCCTTGTTTCTCCCTCTCTCTGACACATGCACACACACACACATTCCTGTGGGCCCTGGTGTCTAAGGGCCAGTTCTAAGTCTGTCCCTAGGACCTGCCTCATAATCAGGCCCCACCTGAATCTGTGCCTGCCCTGCTTTGCAGAGAGCAGTTTGCCCTGTAGCCCCAGGACAGGCCTTACTCTGGACTTCTAGACACCTAGAAAGCCCTGCTCCTAGGACCCTGGCCTCTGGGGTCCACCCCCTCCTCATCACAGTCCTTGTAAAGCCCCTGCTTTCTGCCCCCAGCAGTGCTGAGGGCCCATCAACCCCAGCTCCTCTGGCACAGCCTCTGCAGTGCTGGCCATGAATTCTGTATCCTGAGCCCTGCTTGTGGGTGGTCCATGCATGGAGAAACCCCCAGTGCTGGCCTGCCCACTGGCCTGTGCCCCCCTGCCTCCCAGCCAAGCGGCAGCCACTGGGAGGCCCCCACTGGGCTCCAGCCATCAGGAACCTCAGCATCCGGGTCAGTGTGGACTCCAGCTCCATTGACATCTGGGGCCCAGTAACCCTTAGCTGTGTGGGGCTGTCCTGGGCATTGTGGGATGTTTGCTGACCCATTAGGTGCCCTTAGCACCCCCTTGTCACAACTCACAGTGTCTCCAGAGCTTGCCCAGTGTCGCTTCGGGGAATCCTCCTCCCCGTTAAGAAACACTGCTCTGGATGGACAGCCTCGCGCTGGCTGTCATCTCCATCTGTCTCTGACTGTCTTCTGCCGTGTCCACGGGGCCTGAGGCCGTGTCTCCTCGGATTTGGCTTCAGTGTCCACCTCATGTCCCTCTGTCCCCTAGACTTGGGGTTCCCATTGTCCCTCTGAGACCTGCAGTTGCTGCATTTCACGGGACCGTGCATGTAACGCTCCTGGCCCAGTGCTGGGCACACAGTCCGGAGCTGCTTGCGCTGTGGGGATAGCAGTGTTGGGCCTTCATCACCCAGTTTCGTCTGACTTTGCTCACAGTTGCCCGCAGCTCCACCCACAGTCTAGCAGGCCCAGGCGTGCTGGGTGGACCAACCTCTCTCCGTCCGACTCCCTCCCCCAGTGACTCACTCTCTCCTTCCATCCACAGCATCTCTCTCCTCCAGCTCTTAGGACACACAGCTCCCAGGCACCAGGGAGGAGCCACGCCTCCCACAGAGCCTGGCCTACCTGCCCCCACCCTTCCCCCTTCTCTGCAGGGACCTGGCCGCTGGGCCGCAGCTGTCTCTAAAGAGGGCGATGGCTCCACGGCCTTTCTCCCTACAGGCTCCCAGACCAGCTGCTCACGCTCTGGTGCCACACAGCGTCGGGCTGCCTCAAGGTGGAGGGGTTCTAGTGGCCCATGCGCCTTGGTGGGTTTGTGGGCTGGGTGGGCCCTGACCCCAGAACCCAGCTCACTGGGTCTGTCCGAGCCTTGAGGTGTGCGTGAGGCATGGGGGCCGGCCTGTGCCCCACTCCCGCCCCTCCCTGTCCCACCCTTGGCACCTAGTGCCTGCCAGCGGGACGCAGCCCTGTCCGCCGTGTCCTCCATGAGTCCTGAGTCTTTTGTGAGCGGCGTGGTCCGCGCGCACCTGCGGGCACATGCGTGTGCGTCGGGCACGAGAGTCTTGTCTCGTTTCCGTGCTGTGTGGGCAGATGAAGGTTGGCCTGTTTTTACTCTCTGTGTTTCTCCTTGTCTTTTTTTTATTTCCTCCTCATCCTCATCGCACTCTGCCATCAACCCAAACTCTCATCTCTCAGATCAGCGAGAAGGTTGGTCCTTTTCACTTCTTATCCATCTACAGTTCGCCCATCGACGGGATGCCCCCGTCCGTAGGGAACGGGGGCTCGGTCAGCTCCTCAGGCCCCAGTCAGGCCTGCCCGCCCATTGGGCTCTGCGCTCCACTGTTGGGGCGGCAGGCGGGCAGGACCAGTGGTGGGTGGGCAGGCCCCCCTGCCCCGCATGTTTCTGCTGCTTGGGTCCCTGACACCCCACGTGTCTGCATGTCCCCTTAGCTGGGCTCCCCTGCTGGGGAGGTCAGGTGGGCATGGTGCATGGCACGAGACTGGGCCCTGCCTTTGTGCCCAGGCCAGGCCAGCTCTCTGCTCCAGGTGGAGCTCAGGAGTGGTTGTGGGAGCAGTAAGAGCCGTAGGGCTTTACGCATACCTGTGGGACCTTCCACAGTCCCCCTCACCTAAAATCCACATGTGTCCAAGCTCAGTCGAAACCCCTGGGAAGATGAAGGGGAAAGACTAATGGAGGATGAACTCACCCCTCGAGATCCTGCAGCACAGGGCGAAAGTCCTACAGAGTCTGCACTGTCCTTGAGCCCCTCTCCCAGGCTGGATGGGCAACAGCCCTGCTCTGCCTACTGAGTTTAGGGTCCGGGGCGCCGGGTGGGTGGCGCCATCTTGGCTCACTGAGGAAGTCTCCCAGTGACTTGTCTTTTCCGTCTCCGACCAGATCCAAATGAGGGTCTTCCCACCTGCCCCAGGCCCTTCTCTCTGCCTGAGCCCCCCAGGCAGCTGGCACATCCTCAGTCCCATGCCGGGTGCTGGGCATTCAGAACAGGAGCTCACACCTGACTGAACGGTCAACTGCCATTTAGGGAGGCCCACGTGGGAGCCTGCAAGAGGCCCTGGCCCAGCCGCAGTTTGGGGAGCGCTTCTTAGAGACTCCACCAGCCCATTCCAGAGCAGTCTCACACCCCCAGGGCCAGGCCCCTACCTCCAGTCCTGGGGCCAGCAGTAGGGGCTAGTGGTCCTTCCTGTGTCACATGGTCTGAGTGGTCAGAGGAGGTTCTCCTGTCTACTGGGCTTTGGGCTAAGCCCCAGGGAGGAGACCCAGGCCACCTGGTCCCCTGTTGCATTCTCTCTGCGGCTTGAGTTTCCTCCGCGAGGGAGAGGGAGCCAGTCGGGAGGAGGGCTGTGGCCTCGGCTCAGATATCAGCCCTGAGCATCCATCCATATGCACTCCTGAGCTCTGGGGCATTTCAGTTACACCATTTCGCTGACCGGGCAGATCTGCCGGGTCGGTTCAGAAAACAGTCATCAGCAGAGAGAGCCCAGCCTGCAGCCGCCTGCCCCTGCACCCCTTCCCCCACCCTCCTAGTCCCTTGTCCCTTCTTCTCTCCGTCTGTGGTCCCACCCAAAATAAGCATGTACACAAATATTTAATGGGAAGGCATAAATGAGTTTCTAAATATTCCAGGGGGATTTGCCTGGCTGGTAATTTGTTTGGCGCTGATAATTCCATGTTACATTTTTCCAGCTTTACTTAAAACTGTGCGCCGGCATTTAATTACTGCTCTGCGGCGGCCACAGGGTTATTTATTAAAGAGTTATTTTATCTTGATACAGTGGATCCTGCCCCTTATCCCCTCCTGAATGCTGTGTTATTTTCATCAGAGAAATTTCCGCGAGTGAATGCAGATTGCGGGGCTGCCTGCCCCCGCGGTTAGGCTGTCACCCCACTGAATGCTGATGCCTCCAGGTGCCGCTCCGCCCTGTCATAGCGGGTTGTCAGCTCCAATTATTAGACTTAAAAGTTACATCTGGAATATAATCCAGCAATGGCAAGGCCCTGTTTTGGAAATTGTCTATAAAATGTCAGCTCTGAGGATGCACAGGGAACGGTAATAGACTGGCATTGTTGGAGCTCAAGATTAGACCCTAAGTGCATTTTTCCCTGGCTCTGGTTTTTCCTTCCCTGCTGTTGCTTCTGTCAATAGACCGAGTCCCTGGCGAGTCCTGCCCCTTTGGGAGGCCTTGTGTCTGTGACAGCGGGAGGAGTGACAGTGGGACTGTTGCAGGGAGATGCCAGCCACCCCTGGCTCTTGGGATGGGGGTGGCCATCCAGGCAGGTCCCAGGTGCGGGCCCCCATGGGCACTCGGGGTCCCAGGAGGTAGTCTCTCGTCTCTGTTGCCCCCACCCTCCCTCTGTGGACCTACCCTGACCTCCCTCACACTGTGGGGAAGATGAGTCTGAGCTGTGGGAAACCGCGTCCAGGCTCCTCGTGTGTGGCTGTGTATCCCTGTGAACGCATGAAGGGTGGCGCCCTGCCAAGGTGTGCCTTCCAGGAGTCCCTGGGCTTGAGGCCTTTGCGTGGTGCTAGGGATGACCCCAAGGGTCACATCTGACCTCTCACTCACCTTAGCCCCTGGGGTTCTCCCTTCCACCTGCATCTAGGAGGGGGAAAATTAAAAATAAAAACAAAACTCTTCTCGATGTTAGTTCCCAAAGGGCCTCCGTTTCCTGGCAGTGGCACAGAAAACCCTGTCCTCCGGGACTATTTGAGGTAAAGCCCAGTCAGTTTCCTGCACTGCTTAGCTTGGGACCCAAGGTTTATCGGCCAAGGACCTACTTCCTTCTCCTGGGGCTCTTTGTTCTTATGTCTAGGGACCTGATTAGGTCCCAAGATTCTGCCACTGACCACAGTCAAGCTTGCAGCTGTGACCTGACACAGGCTCAAGGCCCATCCTCATGTCAACTGGAAAGTGTCTTCTCCTGGCAGCCTCGGCTGACCCAGAAGCTTCTTCGTGGAGCCTCCTAGGTCTCTTTTCAGCCCTGTGAGCCGGGCCTCAAAGGGGCGTGAGCTTTTTCTTCCCACAGACCTACTCTAGTACGTGTATAAACTTGGGCACGACCCCGAAGTGCCAGTCTTCAGTCAGTTCCCCCGTCTGTAACTGGGAGGTGCTAGCATCCACAGTGTGGAAACCTGCAGCACATAGGAGGTGCTCAAGAGTGGTTTCCTTCCCCTAAACCCATTTGGATGCCTATGAACAAGGAGGAGATGGGGCAGCCACTGGCTGAGAGTCTTCACTTAGTCAATTAAGACTGCTGTGCCTTTCTGCTCGAGCCAGGGCTGTGCCTTCACCGGCAGGCCTGCCTCTCCTCCGTGGCCTGCCCTCCAGGCTTAACGCCAGAGCCCAGGGAGTGCCTGCACCATGTACGTGCCTCCCAGCCTCACCCTTGTGCCATTTGCGGGGAGTGCCCAAAGGAGGCTTTGTCGTGGCTTCTTCCTGCCAACCACGTCCCCGGGATCCACCTGTTCCCTGCCGCACAGCACTGCTCTACCTGTGACACGCTGTTGTCATTCAGTGTAGACTCCCAGCTTTAGGACAGATGACAGAAGCCCACTACTCTCAGCTTCATCGCAACAAGGAAACTTTTCTTACAAAACTAAAAACGTAGAAGCAGATTTGGTGTCGGGCAGGCCTGGATCCAGATATTTGAACGGTTTGATTGGGCATTCGTCTCACTGTTTTCACAGCAGTCCGAAGTCTCTATCTTGTTAGCCAGATCTGGGTCATGTACCCCAAGAACCGAGAGTGGGGGCTGAGATGGTTCTCCTAAGAAGATGAGGATGTCGATTCCAGGGGGAGGCAGAACGCTAGACACCCACGGGACACGCCGAGAGCCCAGTGAGCCTGGGGCACAGAGGGAAGTAGACCCAGCCCCTGGTGGTGGTCATGCCCGGCCCGCTGGGCTACTGGCAGTGCTTTGGTTCTGTCTGGAGGCCTTGGAGTCGAGGCAGGGGCTGAGGAAGGTATAGTCTGGGCTGAGGAGTCCTTTAAAACTCCATGCAGGAGATTTTAACATGGGGGTGATATGAGCAGATTTGGACTTGTGCCAGCTGTTTGTGGCGGGCCAGTTACGGGGTCGGGGGCCCAGAGGGTGACAGCAAGGCAGGAGGAGCAGAGGAGAACCTGGTACAGCAAATCCAGGGAAGGATGGTGGCTTGGACTTTGGAGGTGGCAGTCCCCTGTGGACTTGCAGAGAAATTAGCGTTTGAGAGATATTTTCGGTGGTGCATTAGCAGGACCTGGTGATTTGCTGGATGTCTGGTCTGTGGGCTGCCACTTTGACCCCTGTGTAGCGAGGTCATAGGTTGGACCAGGTGGAGTCTGCAGGTACTTCGAGCTCTGATTCTGTGCTTTGGGGCCATGCGAGCAGCAGTCTGGCACTTGTGGTGGAGGTGCTCTCGATGTAGCACCGTGGGTGCTTCGCTTGCCTGGGCTCCCCAGCAAGGGCCCTCAGAGACCCACGCTCTGAGTGGTCCCCTCTGGCCTCTTAGGCTCGCTGCCTGCCTTCTCCAGCCCCATGTGTAGGGGTGCCCAGGAAGGATACACCCCAGCCTCTGCCCACCAGCTGCACGCCCCGTCTGCATGCCAAGCATGCCTGCCCACGGCTAGGTCTTGCCTGCCTTCCCTCCCTCTGCATGTTCCAAAAGTCTGTGCCGAGCTTGCGACTTTGGCAGGGGGGTGGGGGGTCCAGGCTGCACCTTGAACTGAGAGGCTCAGAACAGCTTCTGACCCAGGGAGCCCAAGGCCGGAGGTCGTGGCCAGGCACAGCCACCCTCCCCCTTGAGATCCTCGTTCATTGGTGCTGAAGGCCGTCTGCTTGGCACCCTCATCATGTTACTGCCATCGTCATGCCCATCCTGCCCGCGGACCACGTCCCTGGCCCGCCCCGAACCCAAACCCCTGCCCAGTCCCTCCTGGAGGCAGCCCCTACTCCTGGGTTCTCAGGCTGTGCCTTGAGCATGGCTGAGGTCCTGGCAGGTGGTCATGCCACTGCCCTCATCTCTTCCTCTGGGACCGTGGTCTGGAGGTGGAGGCAGTGGCTCGAGAGAGGGCGGCCGTGTCACTTCCAGGCTGACCCTCTGCCCTGCCCCAGTCACGCTCTGAGGACCCTCCACCCTGGGATGCCTGGATCTCTTTCACTAGTGCCCCAGCTAGCCCCTCTGGAGACCCCTGGGGGGTCAGGAGCAGGTAGGGGCGGGCACTGGAAGGCGACCTGGGATGTGGCCCTGACAAGGCCTTGCAGTGAGTCCCTGTGTGACCCTGGGCCTCAGTTTCCTAGGCTGTAAAATGGGAGCTTGGTTGTGGAATCTCTCATGTTCCAGACAGCCCCTGAGAGCGGGGTGGGAGGTGGTCAGCCGGGACCCAGGGACTCCGCCCCTCCTGTCTCTGAGGTGGGCTTGGCTCTGATGAGAGGGGCTTCCTGGATGAGGGGCACCTGCCCTTGCATCCCCCCACGTGTCCTGCCCAGGCTGTGAGTGCCTCTCTCCCTCCTCCCGCAGTGCGCCGCGTGGCTCCTCGTTTCTCCATCCCTCCCAGCAGCCAGGAGGTGATGCCGGGCGGCAGCGTGAACCTGACGTGCGTCGCCGTGGGTGCACCCATGCCCTATGTGAAGTGGATGTTGGGGGCCGAGGAGCTCACCAAGGAGGATGAGATGCCAGTCGGCCGCAACGTGCTGGAGCTCAGCAGCGTGGTACGCTCCGCCAACTACACCTGCGTGGCCATCTCCTCGCTGGGCATGATTGAGGCCACGGCCCAGGTCACCGTGAAAGGTGAGTGCCAATGGCGTGCCTGCCGTGGCCCGTGGCCTTCCCTGTAGCAGGGGACGCGGCAGGCGAGTGTGGCTGCCGAGGCACAGGCAGGGCTGAGGGTCGTTGCTCTCCTGGTGCCCGGCCTCGGGGTCCTCCTGGCCCTTAGTTGGTGGAGGGAGGGGTTTCTGTCAGAAATTTTCTTAATCATTATAGCTAACAGGTGTTGGGTCCCTGGGGGCAGACGCTGTGCTGGTTAGTAAGCAAAGATTATTTTGTTCAGATGGTGTCACGCTTGGAGATAGGTGCTCTCGTTGTCCCGATTTTATTTTTTAAGTTAGGAAACTGAGGTGCAGGGTCACACGGAGGTAAATGATGGAGCAGGGACTTGAACCCTGGGCATCTGATTCCACCGCACACCACTCTAACCACCACATAGCACCAGGCCCTCGGCTTTACCAGCCTCCTGGCAAGAAGGATGGGAAACAGTAGCCAAGGAGGGTGGGTTCTCCCCGCCCGGAGCCCTGGGACAGGCGCATGTAGAGCAGACTCCTTGGGGTGTCCTGCTTCCACTCTCCCTTCCAACACACTCCCATTCTGCAGCTGGAATCATCTTTTTCAAAAGGTAAAAAAAGCAGGATCATGTTACCCCCTTTAAAGAAAGGGAGAAACACCTTCCAGTGGCTTCCGGCTGCTTTTACGATAAAGACCAGGATCCTCACTGCCATGAACCGAGCAGGCTGACAGTCCTCAGTTTCGCCGTGCCCTCACCCCTCCCTTGCCATCACTGGCTCCATCTTGCTCTCCAGGTCTCAGTTCTGTGAAGCTTTCCCCGATCACCCCATCCAGGAACACCCCTGGATTTTTCTCCATCTCAGCGCCCTGCTTTCTGCTGTCCTTACCCATACCAGAACCATGATTATCAACTCACTGATCGTTTCTCTCTTACGCTGGAGTGTAAACCCCACGAGAGCAGGGACGTGACTGTGTGACAGTGTGTCCTCAGCCCTAGCACAGTGCCTGGCACAGAGTCGGCACTCAGTATTATTTGTTGAGTGATTGGCTGTGGACCTGGGACCTCACCTTCAGTTTGAGCCAAGCCACGTGGTCCGTGGGGCCAGCAGCCCGTCACTCTTTCTCAAATCCAGGGCCATTCCCTAAGGAAGTACCTTCCCTCTCCCAGCCCCTGTTACACACTCTTGCCAGTGGAGGAGCCCAGACATGCTGCAGAGGCAGAGCTCTCTGCTCCCCAGCCCGTGTGCCTCCCATCTGCATGGGGCCCGGGCAGGCCCCCTCTGGGTCTGTTTGTTAGATGAGTCACCAGGGCTGACGTGAGGATCCAAGGAGTCCTAGAAGTGACTTGGGTAGACAGTGAATGACCCAAGGCCACCAGCCCCCACTAACTGAACTCAGAGGTCACCAAGGGCCTTCCAGGCCATTCTTCAGGGTGGGCTGTGGGGCTCAACCACACTCCGGTTGGATGAATCCCAAGGGCAGGGTTGGCTCCTGGAGTCATGACCTCAGGAAGCCCTGAGCTTTCCACTTTGTCCCCAGCTCTGCCGAAGCCTCCGATTGACCTTGTGGTGACAGAGACAACTGCCACCAGTGTCACCCTGACCTGGGACTCTGGGAACTCAGAGCCTGTGTCCTACTACGGCATCCAGTACCGTCCAGCGGGTGCGGAGGGCCCCTTCCAGGAGGTGGACGGCGTGGCCACCACCCGCTACAGCATCGGCGGCCTCAGCCCCTTCTCGGAGTACGCCTTCCGCGTGCTGGCGGTGAACAGCATCGGGCGCGGGCCCCCCAGCGAGGCGGTGCGGGCGCGCACAGGGGAGCAGGCGCCCTCCAGCCCCCCGCGCCGCGTGCAGGCGCGAATGCTGAGCGCCAGCACCATGCTGGTGCAGTGGGAGCCGCCTGAGGAGCCCAACGGCCTGGTGCGGGGCTACCGTGTCTACTACACCCCCGACTCCCGCCGCCCCCTGAGCGCCTGGCACAAGCACAACACGGACGCCGGGCTCCTCACCACCGTGGGCAGCCTGCTGCCCGGCATCACCTACAGCCTGCGCGTGCTGGCCTTCACCGCCGTGGGTGACGGCCCCCCCAGCCCCACCATCCAGGTCAAGACACAACAGGGAGGTAGGCGCTGGCCGGCCGGGCAGACCTGGGGTGGGCAGGGCTGGGCGGCGCCTCCTCCCTCAGCCATGAGCTTGGGGCCCGTGTCCGCCCACACGGCCACTGCGGAAGGCGGGGCGGGCGTGGGGGTGAGACCCTGACTTCCCCTGCCTCCTTCCCCTGGGTGCCCCTGCCCCCGGGGTGACTGGCGAGGCTGACGGCGCCGGGCACGGGGTGTTGCAGTGCCCGCCCAGCCCGCGGACTTCCAGGCCGACGCGGACTCCGACACCAGGATCCAGCTCTCGTGGCTGCTGCCTCCGCAGGAGCGTATCATCAAGTACGAGCTGGTGTACTGGGCGGCGGAGGACGCAGGCCAGCAGGTGAGCGCTCGGCAGGGCCACAGGCGGCAGGGCTCCGCCTGGTCCTTGGCGATCTGTGGTGGGCTCACCGAGGCGGGCTCTTCTCAGTCTCTGTGGTGGTGTGGGCACAGCCCCTTGAGGCTCGGGCCCACGTGGCCTGTGTGGTTCTGTAGTCTTTGTCACCCCTGTGCCAGGGACAAAGGCCCTAGGTCTGTCCTGGGTCTCCTAGGCTCTGTGGCTCACGTGGCTCCAGTAGAGCCCTAAGGTTCCCTGGGGCCACGTATCCCTGGTGTTCCCATGGCCATGTGGTCGGTGAGGTGCCCTTGCGTGGTCCAGGTGGCCACGTGGCAGGGAGCCAGCCCTGCGGCCATGGTGGGTCCCCAGGGATCAGCTTCAGCCCATGTTGGGGGTGACCTCTAAGTGACCTTTCAGGTCAGGGCAGTCAGTGAGTGCTCCTTGCTCTTCCAGCACAAGGTGACCTTCGACCCCACCTCCTCCTACACTGTAGAGGACCTGAAGCCCGACACCCTATACCGCTTCCAGCTGGCTGCCCGCTCCGAGATGGGGGTGGGCGTCTTCACCCCCACCATTGAGGCTCGCACAGCACAATCCAGTGAGTGTCTCTCGGGGCCGCTGTCTGCTACGGCTGGGCGGGACACGGACACACACATACCCCTTCCCTTCGACCAGGTGGGTGGTCAGATCTGCTGGGCCCTGGGCTCAGTCTGGACCCCAAGTGAGGGACAGGTAAGTGCCCTCTAGTCTGCATCCAGGCGGCGGCTGCCCTCGCTGCTCCCTTCCCGACTCCTGCCCTCCCTCAGCCCCACCCCCGCCCAGGTAAGTTCTATGTCTCTGATTCGTCTCCTCCTCCCACCCGCTCTGTGCTGGTCACACGAGCCCCCTGGGCCACCCTCAGTGGAGGGACCGCTGTGCTCACTGCATCCCAGACCTGCTTTGGTGGGCGTCTTCCCTCCCCATATCCACACATCTCATCTCCCTGTTACCCATATTCCTACCTCTTGCCCCCTCCATGAGAATCTGTGTGAGCCACGCAGTCACACTGAGCCAGCTGCACACAGGACAGATGAGACCGTGTGACCCGCATTGGGACTCTGTGGCCACCCGTGTGTTGGACTGTCCGTGAGGCCATGTGTGAGCCCACTTTGTGGTGTGGTGTGTTACTGTGTTCCTGCGTGAGTGAGACTCTGATGCCGTGAGTGTGTGCACGTTCGAGCAGCTAGCTGTGCAGCACCTGAACGTGTACGTCACTGTGATCGGGTCTACGTGGCTGTTCTTAGGACTGGGATCCAGCGAGTGTGTCCCAGTGACAGACCGTGAGCCCACAGGCTGTCTGGTCACGTGGCCACAGTGGGCCACTGTCTGTGAGGCTGTATGTGATAACGGGGCCATGCGTGTGTGGCTGGTTGGGATCATGGCATTGAGACAGTGAGCACATGTGATGACATGTGATGGTCTTCTGAGGCTGTCCATGTCACATGGGACTGTGTGAATGTGCCATGTGTGACCCGACGTTCATAGATTCATTCCATAAGCACCTGCCATGCTCCTGTTAGGGGCCCATGCACACTGCAGGGCCAGCAGCACAACCCTGACACAGCCTCTGCCCAAGGGGGTCCTAGTCTAGTGGGGAAGACAGATATTAAACCCACAGTTATCCAAATGAGCTTTTAATTATATTTGTATAAAGTGCTGCAGAGGAGACAGCGGAGAGATGATGTGACAGGAACCTCATCTGATTTGAAGGGTCGAGGAGGGCTTCCTTGGGTGACACAGAGGCCCCACGCAGGGGGTCAGCAGGTGCAAAAGACCAAGAAGCAGGAAGGCACTTGGTTGTGGTCAGGGACGAGCAGCTGGCCAGTGTGGCTGGAGCAGCTGCCAGACCACAGCATTCAGGGCCTCGGGGACAGAGGACAGGCAGGAGGGCTGCCTGCCTACCGCGTACAAACGCATGGGCCAGTCTGACAGGACACCGGAGACCAGTGAAGAGGCTGTGCATCAGTCTAGGCAAGAGACGGTGGCTCAGGTGAGGTGGTGGGGTGGATCTGAAAGCTGTCTGGGATGCCGCTGGCCAGACTTGGGGTTGGGTTAGGTGTGGGGGACTGAGAGAGAGGGACACGTGGGGTGAAGCCTTGTACATGGTGTGGAGACTTGGGAGGAGAGCGGTGCCGCTCCCTAGGACGGGAAACGGGACAGACAGGTGTGAGGGGCGCACATGGTTCCAAGGCCCCCAAGCTCAGGATGCTGTGTGCCATCCAGGTGCTGATGCTTGACAGGCTGCTGGAATCCAGGCCCGGGGCTGGAGGTGGACTGTGAGAAGGAGGACCAGAGATGGGAGGAAATCCAGGAGAGGGGAGTCTTGGAGGTTGCAAGAAGAGGGTTTCAAGAAGGAGACCAGATGCTGCTGCTGAGTGATCAGGGCCAGAGGGACGCAGGCGTGTCCTCTAGGTCTAGTAATGTGGAGGGGTGGACCTGGCATGAGGGGCCGAAGCTGATTGGAGTTCCACGAGGCGTGTATGAGAGGTGAGGAAGTAGAGACAGAGAGCTTAGCTGGGGGGAGGGAACACTGTAGCTGGTGCAGTCGGTGAGGGGGAAGCTCTGGGGCTGAGGATGGGATGTGTCTTTTAAGATGGGGAAATCTTTTTTTGTTTTTGTTTGTTTGTTTGTTTGTTTGTTTGTTTTTTGCGGTACATGGGCCTCTCACTGTTGTGGCCTCTCCCGTTGAGGAGCACAGGCTCCAGACACGCAGGCTCAGCGGCCATGGCTCACAGGCCTAGCCGCTCCGTGGCATGTGGGATCCTCCCGGACCGGGGCACGAACCCATGTCCCCTGCATCGGCAGGCGGACTCTCAACCACTGTGCCACCAGGAAAGCCCGAGATGGGGAAATCTTGAGCATATTTAAACGCTGTTGGGAATGTGCCAATGAGTAGAAGTAAAAAATATGGAAAAGAGAAAGACAGTTGGAGGCTCAGGGGGTGGGGAAGAGGGCAGAGCACGGGTGATGGGAGAGATTGGCCTTGGACAGGAGGGCACCCCCTCCCTTCCCAGGGGAGGGAAGGAGAGACTCAGAGCCGATGCAGGCTGGTGGGTTTGGTAGCAAGAGACGGAGGAGCTGCTTTTGGGAGGCTTCGGTTTTCTCTGCAAAGTAGGAGATGGGGTCATTTGCTGAGAGGAAGGGAGCCGACGGGAGCTGGAGGTTTGAGGAGCGTGGAGGAGGTGGAAAGTATTTTGTATTAAGTGACAGAGGGAGCCGGGCAGAGAGCAGAGACCGGCCGGTAGCATGGACGGCCCGGGGGAGGCCATGGGGCGCTCACAGAGTGCCAGCCTGCCTTGGTGGCTTTTTCTACCCACCCCCATGCCACCTTGGAGGAGATGGTGGGTGGGTTCATTCAGAGCTTGGGACGGTCAGGGCAGGAGCTCAGAGAGGGGAATTTGGGGTGTTGGTAAGAGTGGTGAGGTTCTAAGCTGAGTATCGAGGGCAGTATGGAGGTAGGTCAATGGATGAGGACCCTGGGGGTGAAGCAGGTGCAGTGCTGGGGGCCCTGAGCAGCTGAGCTGGGCCAAGAGGTGAGGGCCTGCGAGGGGGTATTGGAGGCCAGAGTTCTAGAGAGAATGGCAGCATCTGGGGCAGGACCACAGCAGCGCAGGGGAGGAGAAAGCTCTGAAGACGAGGGGCTTGGGAGCCAGTGGATCGAGAGGCTGCTGGAGTCACCTGAGCAGGAGGTGGTGTTAGAACTCGAGATGAGAAAGCCCAGGTGATGGCAGCAGAGTCCTCAGCGGGAATAGGAGCCGGAAACATCACTGGGAACGAGGAGGGCACAGACCCGCCTCCTAACACCCAAGGAGCCTGATGAGTGAGAGCCCCTCCGATGGGCACTTTCCCTCCAAACTGCCTGGGGGCCTCCAGTCTCTGCGGTTTCCTGTGGCTCAGCCACAGACACCCTGTCGAGGCAGCCTCGCACCAGAAGAGCCATCAGGTCACTTGTCCTGAGAAGAGCGAGAGCTGTGAGCACAGCAGCTGGGGAGGGTCTCCGTGTGTGGTTGTGGGTGTGACCAGGAGTGAGGGTGGCGTGGCCCCGTGCTTGTGTGCGTCTGATGCCCTGTGCGTTGTGTGTGAGATAGTGTATGTGTGTGAGGCTCTGTGTTAGAGCTGTGTGTGCGTGTGTGCGTGTGTGTGTGTGTGCCTGTGAGAGAGAGAGAGAGAGAAGAGCCTATGGTCCAGAAGGAGCCGGGCTGTCTGGCGGCAGTGGCGGTAGCCTGCCTGGAGGGGCCCTGGGATAGCCATGACGCACCCCGGGAGTAGCCTGCCTGGGTGAGTTTCCCGTCCTCTGTGACTGGTCGCCATGCCTCTGACCCCCACCCTCCATCTGCCTGCTTCCCCCCATTTGTCTTCCCCAGCCCCCTCCGCCCCTCCCCAGAAGGTGACGTGCGTGAGCGTGGGCTCCACCACGGTCCGGGTAAGTTGGGTCCCACCGCCAGCCGACAGCCGCAACGGCGTTATCACCCAGTACTCGGTGGCCTATGAGGCGGTGGACGGCGAGGACCGCGAGCGGCACGTGGTGGACGGCATCGGCCGCGAGCACTCCAGCTGGGACCTGGTGGGCCTGGAGAAGTGGACGGAGTACCGGGTGTGGGTGCGGGCGCACACGGACGTGGGCCCCGGCCCCGAGAGCAGCCCGGTGCTGGTGCGCACCGACGAGGACGGTAGGCAGCGCCGAGGGCGGGGGGGGGGCGGGGGCTGCCGTGCCGCTGGACCCCCGCGCCGGGCTCCCAGGGCCTTGGCCTCCCGCAAGCCCAGAAGGACTTGTTGTTTTCCCAGTGCAGGCTTAATGGCCCCAACTGGGGAGATGTAGCTTGTGGGACAGCCTGTGCCCAAATCCCAGCTTCGGGGCTTCCTCAAAGCAGCTGGAGCCTTAAAAGGCTAAGGCCGAAGAGGCAGCCCACCCAAGATTTGAAAGGAGGACTGGGGAGGCTAGTAGAATCACTCAGGAGAATCACTGAGGTTCTGCCTCTCTAGACATTGGCGTGATGTGGGGCCCAGGAGATAGGACAGGTTGTGCTGACTTGGGGTGGTCGAAGGCCTGGTGCCCCGCCTCCACCTGTTCCCCACCTCGGCCCTCCCCACCAAGTGAGGCAGCCCTGGGCCAGAGGGGTCGTAGGGTCCCGGGCTCTTCCCCATACCAGGCAGAGGGAGCCCTCCACGTTGCTCTCCAGGGCAGACAGTCTAAGGAAACTGCATCAGGGCCTTTCCTGGGGCAGTGGGGTGCGAAGGCAAGGCTCTGGAGCATGCTGTGCCCGCCTGAGCCCGGATCCATACCACACACCTAACTTCCTTCTCCGCCTGGTCCCCAGTGCCCAGCGGGCCGCCACGGAAGGTGGAGGTGGAGCCGCTGAACTCCACTGCCGTGCGCGTCTCCTGGAAGCTGCCCGTCCCCAGCAAGCAGCACGGTCAGATCCGCGGCTACCAGGTCACCTATGTGCGGCTAGAGAATGGCGAGCCCCGCGGCCCACCCATCATCCAGGACGTCATGCTGGCCGAGGCCCAGGTGTGACACTGGGAGGTGGGCGGGTGGGCGAGACCAGCATATTCCACTTCCTCTTTGGAACCCAGGTTTGCTCCCCTCCCATACCTGCTCTCAGAGGGACTGTGACACCAAAACATCCTGCTGTATCGGGCTAGGAAAGCGCTAAGACCATGAGGTTAGGGCCAGGTGCCAGGAGCACCCCCTCCTCTTGTCTTAGGTCTGCCTGAGCTGTGCCAGTCCAGGCTCGGCCAGCCCCATCTGCCCTGGTGAGAGTCCCAGCCTGGCAGTCACCTCTGTGGCTCAGCCACCAGCACTAGCAGTGGGGAACACTGTCCGCACAGACCCAGGCCTCAGCCCCCTCAAGCCCTCCTTTGTGGTTTTCGGAAAGTGCATTCGCTGTCAGGCTGGGCTGTCGAGATGTGCCTTCCTCCTCGGCAGCCCTCCTCCCCCAGCCAGGTGGTCATCTTGCCCCACTTGGCCCTTGGCATTGCAGAGTTCTGTGAATGGCCAGGCTGCGGTGTTGCTCTGTGCCTGGCACGGAGGGGGATGGCACAGCCTCTGATGTTTGCTCTCAAGGGCTGGGCCTGTGCCCAGTGTCACACCTCGCTCTGTGCCCTTTGTCCTCAGAGGATGATGATTTTGCCCGTGAGCTTGGGGTGAAGTCCCTGGGCTATTCTCGGCACTGGTTGGCTACCCAGATGGAAAACCTGGGGTACTGGAAGGTTAGGCGAGGGGGCCTGAATTTCCCAGTAAGGAGTGGCCGAGCTCAGATAAGAAGCCTGGTCTCAGGATTCCTGGGAAAGGGCTGTAATTGCTACCACGAGTTACCTCCCAAAATATTCTGCTGAAGATTCACAATGCCTGATGTGTCTGTGCTCAAGGGCTTTCCATCCAGAATCAGGGCTGTGGCAGGGTAGAGCCCGATTCCCCCGCAGAACCCACACACCCTCCCTGACCAGGATAGGTGCAAGCATGTATCCTGTGTTCTACGTGCTGCGCTTAGAGGTGAGCTTACCCACAGGCAAACAAGGGCCTTTGTCTCTCTGGCTGGGCTCAGCCTGCTGCCCAGAGGGCGCCCTCTTCCTCCTCTGGCCTGCCTGGTGCTGAGGGAATGGGGTGGAGGAAGTGAGCTTTTGGACCCTCCTGCATTCCTGGGGCAGGTTGAGGGCTCTTCCTGGAGTCTCAGCAGACACACCCACCCAGAAACATCCCGGGAATGAGCTCTCTCTGGCCCCTCCTGCCCCAGGGGGCCAGCAGCACAGCTGCAGCCAGTGGGGTTCCAAAGGAGCCACTTCACTTCGGGTGCCCCCTTCTGGTTCTAAGTGGTTTGGAGGGAGCTGGGCCATAGGACGAGGGACACTGTCCTCTTGGCCACAGACAACCTGTGACAGGAGGTAAACATGAGCCCAGGCTCTAGGGAAGCCGAGTGAAGACGGAGGGCCTGCCCTTGCAGCCCCGCCGGGACTGGATTGTTCTGCTCCAAGCTAGGAGAAGAGCAGATGGGGCCCGGTCCCCAGCCTGGCCACAGGGCCCAGCTGTCCCCCAAGCACCTGGTCAAGGACACCACGGCCTGTTCTTCCCCACAGCACCATCTGCTCAGTCCAGGCCCTGTCAGTTCTGAAAGAACCATGGGGGGTGTGCCCTCCACTGCTGTGTGGCCAGACCTGTCTCCTTTCCTGTGTGTCTCCATCTCAAGTTTGTCTGTTTCTCCAGGTCTCTGACTCCACCTCCCGTCTCCTTTTTTTAATACATCTTTATTGGAGTTTAGTTGCTTCATAATGCTGTGTTAGTTTCTGTTGTACAACAAAGTGAATCAGCCAAATGCGTACATATATCTCCATATCCCCTCCCTCTTGAGCCTCCCTCTCACCCTCCCTATCCCACCCCTCTAGGTGGACACAAAGCACCGAGCAGATCTCCCTGTGCTATGCAGCAGCTTCCCATTAGCTATCTGTTTTACATTTGGTAGTTTATATATGTTGATGCTACTCCCACTTCACCTCAGGTCCCCCTTCCCCCCAACCCCGTGTCCTCAAGTCCATTATTTATGTCTATGTCTTTATTCCTGCCCTGCTACTAGGTTCATCAGTACCAGTTTTTTTTTTAGATTCCATATATATGTATTAACGTACAGTATTTGTTTTTCTCTTTCTGATTTACTTCACTCTGTATGACAGACTTTAGGTCCATCCACCTCACTACAGATAACTCAATTTTGTTTCTTTATATGGCTGAGTAATACACCATTGTGTATATGTGCCACATCTTTTTTATCCTTTCATTTTGTCCCTTTCCCATGGTCTGTTTTTCCTTCCTCTCTCTCTTTGTGTCTCTCCCTCTCCCTGAGAGTGTTTTTGTCTGTCTCGTTGTCTTCTCTTTCCTGTCCTCTAATCACTTCCATCCTCTCTCCCTCTGTTTTGCTTCAGCCTCTGTCTTTCCCTTCTTCTCTCACTCTGCTCCTCGTGAGCACCTCCATTCCCAGGCCTGGCTTGGACATCTCAGGATACCCCAGGCAAGGAACCTAGAGCAGTGCCGGGCCCAGCCACACCCTAGAAAGTGGCCGTGGCCAGGAGGGACAGTTGATGGCCTCCTCCCGTATCTTGTCCCACGCTGCTCACAAGGGCTTTACAAGAGAGCTTCCCAGAACAGAGGCACTGGGGCCATTGAACAGAGACCAGACCAGCACTGCAAGAGTCGCTGGGCCGGAGGACCCCATGGCACGTCTATCCTAGGGATGGCATGAACCATCTTCCTGTGCTGTGCTGGACAGCTGCCAGCTGCCAGCCCTCCAGTGCCACAGAAGCTCCCTCCCTCTACCTGTCCAGCTAGTAAACCTACAAGCACCATGGCCTAAAGAAGAATGTACCAAGAATGAGCAGCAGTGCCAGCCCAGAAATATGCCTTCCTACCTTGATTTTCAGGCATCCCAGGAAGGAACAGGGCTCTGAGGACTTCCCTGTGCCTGTGGGGCAGGGTCCAGGCTCTGAGCTTGGCACTCACGGCCCTTATCATCTTTCTGGCCATCCTGCCTGGGCCCCTTGCAGCCACAGTATAGCTCCTGCTGTTCCTAGGGCAACCCTCCTTGCTTAGGGCCACTGGCTAATCTGTCTTCCCAATTGGGATACTTTTGAGAGTGAAAGGAGACATTGTGAATAATCATACCAAGTTGGCAAGCCTAGGCCAGGACTGGCCCCGGCAAAACAGGTGTACCGCCCTTGGTGTCTTCTCTCCCCTCTGCCTGAGCTGTGGAGCCCACCCCTCAAGTCTGGCAGCCTTTCCCTCGAAGTACCTCCAGGTGGCGCCCTCCGACCCCTCAGTGTCAGGGAGCCCTCGCTCTGGCCCTCCGCTCTTCAGGTCTCACCTCAGCCCTGGTGCCCACAGTTGGGCTCACACACATTTGGGCTTGTGAGGCAGGGGCTGGGATCTTTGGATGGGGAGTGGTCCTGGGTTGCCACCCCCCGGGGCACTTCGGAGGCCCGTGCCCGCCATCTGCCCTCCCTGGCCAGGCCCCCTCGGAGCCAGAGTCCTTCACATCCTGTCTCCCTTTCTCTCCCTCTCCCGCGGTCAGTGGCGGCCAGAGGAGTCCGAGGACTATGTAAGTAAGAGGTGTGCGAGCGCGGGCAAGACCTGGGTCAGGCTGGGCTCATGGGATACTCCCCCTCCCCCGCCTTTCCTCCCAGCCTGAGCCACCAGGATCCACAGGGCACCAGCCACGTCCAGAGAAAACTGGCGCTTAGGCACAAGCCCGGAGCTGAGCAGTGATTGGCATTTCCTCTAATCCTTACTTCTCACCTGTCGAGCGGCAATTGCAGGCCTGTGTTCAAGATCGACCAGGGCCTGGCCCCTGCTCTAGCCAGATGGAGATGGAGTTAAATCCGATCCTGATCGTTAGGCCTTATTGATCCCTGGAGTGAAAAATCACCTGCTCCAGGCCCAGGCTGGGAAGGGAGTCTGGGGGCCGGGTTCCAACATCGGTGCCTTCTGGAGCCCCAGCCCTGGGAGACCCTCCAGCCAGGGCAGGAGGGGACCTGCGAGAGGTTGGTGGCAGCTGCAGTGGCCCCACCCGAGGCTCAGAGCTGGAGGGACACCAGGGTTGGTGGTGACAACTCTGTTCCCACTGCGCGGTGGTCCCCTCCCTTTTTCCCACTTTTCCCTCTGTGTGGTGTGGCTTGGCCTCCCGTGGTGTTTCTCGGCATGTCCAGAAATGATGCCTTGGCTGGAGATGGGCGTGTGGGCAAGGCCTGCCAAGGCACGGGGACACTGCCCTGGCTGACTTCTCAGGCATCGCTGGGGACAGTGTGCTCCCCAGGGTGGGGTTTCTCTGTCCCCCTCGTCTCTCCTCCCTGGCTCAGGAAGCATTGCAGGGCATAAGGTGCTCACAGAGCCAGTGCCTAGAGCGGGGCAGGAGGGGTCCCGACTTGGTCCTGCAGGGTGGCGCCCTGGCCCACCCCTCCACCTCGCTCTGTGGTGTGCGTGCACATGCGTTAGTATCTACAGGTGGCCCTCCGCCTGCTGGTGCAGGAGGAGCCGTAGGCTGCATGCATGTGTGTGCCAAGAGCCACGCAAGGTGCTCTGTGCATGCGAGGCTGTGTGCCCTGTGTGTCACATGCACCCAGACCTCACAAGGTGTCATTCATAGTACAGTGGAGTGAAGGAACAGTGTGGCACTTTGTTCTTGTCTGAAAGGAAGAATGAGCAGACTGTCTGCCTTAGGCTTGCTGCTCCCGGGCTGGGCTGGGTCCTCCTGGGCACACATCACCTGCCTGTCCTGCCTTCTGCAGAGTCCAGCAGCTCACAGCCCCCTTTCCGGGGACCTATGGCCCTGTGTGCCCTGGGGGCCCCCACCGGCTAACGTCCTGAGGTGGCTGGCCTGCTCTGGTCCCTCCTTGCTCTCCTGTGATGGGAATGGGCCCTTCCTCCTGCCTTAGGAAACCACCATCAGCGGCCTGACCCCGGAGACCACCTACTCCATTACTGTCGCCGCCTACACCACCAAGGGGGATGGTGCCCGCAGCAAGCCCAAAATTGTCACGACCACAGGAGCAGGTGAGTGAGGGGTCGGGGACGGAGCTGAGTGGGGGGACCGGGGTGGGGCAGGGCCAGAGCCCAGTGCGTGGTTGTTCAGTCCCAGGCCGGCCCACCATGATGGTCAGCACCACGGCCATGAACACCGCGCTGCTCCAGTGGCACCCACCCAAGGAGCTGCCTGGGGAGCTGCTGGGCTACCGGCTGCAGTACCACCGGGCCGACGAGGCGCGGCCCAACACCATCGATTTTGGCAAGGACGACCAGCACTTTACGGTCACTGGCCTGCACAGAGGGGCCACCTACATCTTCCGGCTTGCTGCCAAGAACCGGGCCGGCCCGGGCGAGGAGTTCGAGAAGGAGATCACGACCCCCGAGGATGCTCCCAGCGGTTTCCCCCAAAACCTGCGCGTGATAGGGCTGACCACATCTACCACGGAACTGACCTGGGACCCCCCGGTGTTGGCGGAGAGGAACGGGCGCATCACCAACTATACCGTGGTGTACCGTGACATCAACAGCCAGCAGGAGCTGCAGGACATCACTGCCGACACCCACCTGACGCTCTCCGGCCTCAAGCCAGACACCACTTACGACATCAAGGTCCGTGCACGCACCAGCAAAGGCGCCGGCCCGCTCAGCCCCAGCATCCAGTCCCGGACCATGCCCATGGAGCAAGGTGTGTGCTGCGGGCACGTGGCTGCGCCTGGGGACCTCTGCTCTCCTTGACGCACTGACCTCTGGCAACTGTGATCCACCAACCTCTGGTGTGTGACACTCCAATCTTTCATGTCCATGACCACTAACCTCTAGTGAAGGGGTGCCACATTCTCGGTGTGTGACCCCTGACCTCTGCTGTCCTTGACCTACTGACCTCTGCTGTGTGACTCTCCAATCTCTCGTGACCTTGACCCACTGATCTCTTTTGACTGCCTCACCACTCTTGGGTATGCAACACTAATCTCTTGGGGCCACGACCCCCTGACCTCTAGTGAACACAGCCCACTGTGCTCTGGTGTGCAGCCACATGCTTCTCCTGACTGAGTCCCACTGACCTGTGGTCACTCTGACCTGGTGTCTGTAAGCTCCAGCTTCACCCAAGCACTTCTGGAGATCCTGACCGCGGGTCCTGTGGCATCTGCCCCGCTCGATACTCACTGCGAGGAAGAGCCGGGGCTGGGAGCTGAACTGTGTGCAATTGAAGCTGGCGGGAGTAGGGGGTGCCTGGTCCTCTGCAGCCTTTCCTAACCCCCTGGGCCCCCGTGCTGCATCTCTTCCTGGCAGGGAAACCTTCAGGCCCATTCACCCTAGCTACGCAGCCAGAGCTCACTCCCTGCTTATGTCCCAACAGTGTTTGCCAAGAACTTCCGTGTGGAGGCTGCAATGAAGACATCTGTGCTGCTCAGCTGGGAGGTCCCTGACTCCTACAAGTCAGCTGTACCCTTCAAGGTGGGTGGAGTCAGCTGCACCTGGCACACGCACCGTCCTGCAGTCCCTCACCGCAGTCCCAGCCTGTGCGTGTGTTTGTGCTGCCGGATCCCGGTTGGGCGTGGGTGCGTGCTCTGCCCCGCAGGCCCATGATGGGGAGCCTCACTCAAACGTGCTGCCTGCCCCCGTCCCGCGCAGATTCTGTACAACGGGCAGAGTGTGGAGGTGGATGGGCACTCCATGCGGAAGCTGATCGCAGACCTGCAGCCGAACACAGAGTACTCGTTCGTGCTGATGAACCGTGGCAGCAGTGCAGGGGGCCTGCAGCACCTCGTGTCCATTCGCACAGCCCCCGACCTCCTGCCGCACAAGCCGCTGCCTGCCTCTGCCTACATAGCGGATGGCCGCTTCACTCTCTCCATGCCCCACGTGCAGGACCCCTCGCTCGTCAGGTGTGTCAATGAGGCCTCAGGGGAGGAGGGCAGGGCTGGCCACGCGAGCGCAGGCGATGACGGTCCTGATTACCCCCCTCCGCCCGCCCAGGTGGTTCTACATCATGGTGGTGCCCATTGACCGTGTAGGAGGGAGCATGCTGGCACCGCGATGGAGCACGCCCGAGGAGCTGGAGCTGGACGAGGTGCCTGGGGACCAGAAAGGGTAGCACTGATGACAGTCCCATTGAGGTGGTTGGCTGTGGCCCCAGGGACGCCCCCTCCCCCCAAACTGGAGTCACTCTCTGATTGGCAGACTACCCTCATCTCTAGGGAGACAGACTCTGAGCTGGCCCCTGGGCGCTTTCAGAGAACTCCTGGAGGGCTTACAGAGACTTCCCCCAAACGGGTTTGTGGAGGATCCCCTGGGGTGGGAAGTGGCAGAGACATCTCTCAGATCTAGAGAATCCTGGGCCCTGTAAGCTTCGGAGTCTGCAGGGTCTGGAGGCCGCAGAGGGGCTAGAGTGGAGCCCCAGCACGTTTGGAATCTGCCATCCTCTTCTCGCAGTGGTGTGCAGCCAGCCCTCTCTGGTTAGGCTGGGGCAGATTACCAAGAGGGCCCCTTCTTACCGGGTTGGCTAGGAGGAGTGGCATTGCCTTGTCTGGCATTCAGCATGATTCTGTGAGGACAGTGAGTCAGGCCAGGCTTGAGCCCCTTATATGGAAAGTGAGCCTAGCCTCAGCCCAGGGGGCTTATGTCCCAGGCCCTGGGCCCAGGAGCATGTGCTCCAAGGCCCCTGCGTGACTCCCATCCTCTGCTCTGTCAGCTTCTGGAGGCCATCGAGCAGGGCGGTGGGGAGCTGCGGCAGCGGCGGCAGGCAGAGCGGCTGAAGCCATACGTGGCCGCTCAGGTGGACGTGCTCCCTGAGACTTTCACCCTGGGGGACAAGAAGAGCTACCGGGGCTTCTACAACCGGCCGCTGTCTCCAGACCTGAGCTACCAGTGCTTTGTGCTTGCCTCCCTGAAGGAACCCGTGGACCAGGTCTGCCTAAGGCCCAAGGCCTGACCAGACACCCCCCAGGCCAGTCTCAAACACCCCAGAGGCCCCATACCTGCACTGGGGTCTCAAGGCACTAACCCCTAGGACCCAGAACGCCAGACCCGACCTAGCCCTAGGGTCCCAGTCAGCTGACCAGGCCCAGGTCAGCCTCTTAGTTCTGGGAGACCAGGCCCAGAGCCCATTCTCCAGGTTTGCGGGGCAGAGGGTGGGAGATCTCACCCAGGGCTCACCACCTGTGCTGTTCCTCCACTGGGCCACAGAAGCGCTATGCCTCCAGCCCCTACTCTGATGAGATTGTGGTCCAGGTGACACCAGCCCAGCAGCAGGAGGAACCCGAGATGCTGTGGGTGACGGGCCCTGTCCTGGCAGTCATCCTCATCATCCTCATTGTCATCGCCATTCTCCTGTTCAAGAGGTGAGTGCTCCGGTGGACGGCCACCTGCCCTTGGACTCTCAGGTGCTCCCTGGCCGGGTGCATTCAGGCCTGGGGCAGCCACACTGGCCTGCACCCCAGGGTGCACCCCTTAGCTCAGTGGGAAGCCAGGAGAACAGAAGCAGTGCGTGTGCACACCCATGGGTGTGGCCCAGGTGTGATGAGCAGCCGCAGCTTCACCGAGGGCTTGTTCACGTGCATCCCCGGGCATGTCTGTCTGTCCGTCTCTGTGTTTCAGTGGATGTGAGCCTGTCTGTCTCTCAGCTTCAAGACACGGCCTTCTGGTCTCCTACCTTCAGCACGCCCTCTGCCACCTTCCCTAGATGACTCCCTGCCTGGCTCTCCTGCTCAGGCCTTGAGAGGTCCAGACCCAGCTCCAGGGCCATGTGCCCGTGGACATTCACTTGGCAGACGTTTATTCAGTGCCTGCTGTGACCATAGCATCTGCAGCTGTCCCAGACTCAGGGTGTCTTGACCTTTCCCACAGCCCTCCCCCAAGGTCCCTATCACAGGGGACGGGCCCATCCACCAAGTTACCAACCGGAAATCTGAGTGTCACCCTCTCCCCTCCTCCCTCTCCCTCTACCCACTCTCCCGTGAGTCCTGCCCTGGATATCACTGGACCTGCTCCCCCCTCCCCACCGTGGGCTCCCCACGAGGTAACGCACATGCACACGGCACGCCTCAGTCCTCTCTTGGGTAGCTGCAGTCTCCTGATCTTGGAGTCTCCCCTTCCTCTCCATCCTCCTCCCAGCCTGAAAGGTGTTTCCAAAGATTTACTTTGTCACCCTCAGCTTAACACTTCTCAGTTTTAACTAAAGAGTTTTATAGCCCGATCTCTGTAGCCTGAGGTCCATCAAATGCCTGGTCGGTCTGGCCCCTGCCGCCACCCTGACATGGTCACTGAACCAGTGCAGTTCCTGGCCGGCCCGGGCTGAGCCCCTCCGCTCTGCAGCTCTCCTTCCCCCTGCCCGGGCAACTGCCATCTCATCCTTCAAGACTCCTTTCCAGGCTCTGGTGCCCACGAGGCTCTGCCAGGCCCCTCCTACCCCTTCACCACACTGTCCCCCACTGTCCAGTGGTGCTTCCACGGGAACATCGCTGGGCCTGTTTCCAGCACCCAGAGCAAGGCTGTCGGTGAACGCTTGTTGGTCCGTATGTCTGAACGTGTTCACACACGAGTTCCTGTCCCCAGTGCCCCATCTCTCCCTGCCCCTGACCCCGACCCTTGACCTGGACCTGGTGCCTCCTTCCTGAAGTTAGCTCCTTCCTCCCAGGGTGAATAGGGACAGTCTCGCCTGGTTCAGGGCCTGGAGACCCATGGGTGGGGAACCTGAGGAGGGTCCCACACACCCATTCATCCTCCCCCCACTGCCTCTGGGTCCTGGTGTCTGCCAGGAGAGGCGACCCCTCCCCGTGAATGCCATGTGGGTGCCATAGATGGGTCCTCAGTGTCCCCCATGTCGTGAGAGGGTCTGAGTGCTTGGCAGAAACAGTGACCGTTCCTTTCTTCTGTCCTTGCCTGTCTTTCGGGACCTAGTAAACGAGAAAGGTAGGAGTCCTTCTCTCTTCACAAGCTTCCCCCTTCACTTATCCCCATGCACACTGCGGGCCCAGCAGGGAGGGGCGCTGCTTGGGCCGGAAGCCTCCTGGCCTGCGGCTGTCTGGTCAGCTTGGCAGGCGACGGGACAGGCTCTGTCACTCTCTCGGCCAGTGCTCTGCACAAGGGATGCCCCTTTTCCGGCACAGGCGAGGCCCAGACCTCCAGCACTTCCCCTGCGGGCACAGACTCTGAGCTCACCAGAGCCTTCCCCCAGGCTCCCAGGTCTCTGAGGTTACCTGTGTGCTGCAGGGGACAGAGTCTGGCCTATGTGCAAAGAGCACTGGCTGCAGGGCAGCAGGGAAGTGTGTGCTGCACACTCATGCACACTCACGTAAGTTTCTTCCCCAAGCACACTTGTGTCCACCGATCAGAAGCGGCCCCTGGATACTTGTCAGCAGCTGGACGCTGCAGTCTGTCTCTGATCCTGTCCCTGTAGCCTGGGGAGCCGAGGCCAGCAAGGGAGGACTCTGCCCAGCTAGGGGGACATCTTCCCTGTCCCTCCCCTGCTGCTCTGCACCTCTACCCTTGTACCAAGAGCCAGATAGCTGAGGCCCAGCTCTCTGTGTTGTTTGCGTATCTTACGTGTCGTTTGCATGTTTCCTCCCGGTGGCTCCTGCTGCCTCAGCTGTGGGGCCCTTGCAGACAACAGCCACTGCCCGGCAGTGACCTGCCCTTTACGGGAAGGAGCCACCAGCCTCTACGGCCCCTCCCTTTCTCGCTGGGCTGGCCCTCTGTCCACCCTCCACTCCCGCTGTCTCCGCACCCTCCACCCTGTGTCCGCTCATGTGAAGCTGCTCTGGCCCTGGCTCCCCTGCACTCAGAGACCCCAGGCTGGGGTGGCAGGAGCAGAGCCGTGGACACAGGGCCTCTGTGGTAGCGGGCTATGCCCTGCATCTCTGTTCTCCGCCTGGACCTCAGTTCTCACCAACCGCCCTTCCGCCTCTCCAGGAAAAGGACCCACTCCCCATCGTCCAAGGATGAGCAGTCAATTGGGCTGAAGGACTCCTTGCTGGCCCACTCCTCCGACCCTGTGGAGATGCGGCGGCTCAACTACCAGACCCCAGGTAGGGTGGCTCCCCCAGCCTGCCCGCCGCACCCAGGCCTGCCGGTCTCCGCCGAGGGACCCTGGCCTCACCCTGGCCCCCATTTCCTATTCCTCCCTTCTGCCCTTCTCCCCGTACCCATCCACTTTGATGAAGTGACCGAGGAACCCCTATATCAAGAGCTGAACAGGCACCCCAAGGCCCTGGAGCCTCTGGGGGTGGGGGGCAGCTGCTCAGACCCAACCTCGTCTTTGGTCACACCCTCCAAGTATGGGCCCGGGACCCACACAGAGCCACATCCCAGCCCCGGGGTGGCCAGCCTCTGCACCCATGCTCTGGCCCCTGCACACGAGAGGTTTGTTAGTGGGAAATGGCCCATCAGACCCTTGTGGCGGGATGGGGTGCCCACATCTGGCCCTTCCTGGTGGCTGGCCCCAGATATTCTGTGCGAGTACAGAGACCCTGCACAGGGCTTGGTGCCTGCCTTTCCTTTCCCGCCACTGTTACGGGGCTCTCTGGCTGCTCCTTCTACCTGAGCTGTCACTCCCTCCCTATGCCCCAGCAGACACAGCTCAGACCTCTTCCCTGTGGGCAGGGTCGTTCCTCGGCTCCCAGATGCTGCTTCCATCATGACGCCTCCCCGCCTGGGCTGGAACGGCCTCAGTGGCAGAGCTCTGTGGAGCCAGGAACTGTCTTCTTCCTCTCCCATCCCTTGGGTTGTGCACACGGTGCATTCTTGTTGAGCACCTGTGAAACAAACACAAGGCAGCTGAATGAATGAGTGAACTACAACACACACGGTTTGTGTGTACACGAGCTGCTTATTGCTGCATGTTAAATTACCGCAAAATTTCGTGGCTGAAAACAACAACAATTATGTACTATTGTCCCTGTCTTCATGAGTCAGAAATTCAGACGGGAGCGTAGCAGGAGCAGCTTGTCTCTATTCCAGAATGTCTGGGCCCTCAGCCGGAAGACTCAAAAGCTGGGAGCCAGAATCATTTAGATCAGGGGTCAGCAAACTATGGCCCGAGGCCAAATGCAGCCCACCACCTGTTTCTGCAAATAAAGTTTTATTGGAACACAGCCACACCCATTCATTTATGTATTGTTTGTGGCTGTTTTCATACTACAAAGTAGAGCTAAGTAGGTATGATAGACACCATATGTCCACAAAGCCAAAAATATTTACTACCTGGCCTTTTATAGAAAAGTTTGCTGACCCCGGAAATCTGGAGACTCATTCATTCTCATGTCTTGTGGTTGACACTGCAGTTAGCTGTGAGCACACCTGAGGTTTTCGGCTCTCATCCTGTGGCCTGGGCTCCCTGACAGTATGCTGACTGAGTTCCAAGGGCACGTGTCCTGAAAGAGAGAGAGCCAGGCTGACTTAGCAGGCTGTTGCAACCAGGTGTGATCAGATCTTCGAGGAATCAAAGCTTCAGGGTGCTGGGGCCTGGAGGGCAGAGAAGCCTCCTCTGAGAGGGATGCCAAGCCATGTGGGCCTTAGTCGGGCAGAGAGGGGGTGGGAGGGAGCGGAGGGAACTCCCTTCTATGGCAGTAGCATGTGGGGAAGCAGCTTTCGGGCACTGTGTCCTGCGGCACTGGAGCTGGGGATGTTGAGAGCCCAGAGCTGAGTCTGGAGGGCTAGGCCGAGGTCCGGTCACAGAGGGACCTGCACGCCAGGCTAAGGGGTTTGGACTTTGTCTTGAGGGTTCCAGGGAGGCATTAAAGGTTTTCAGCAGGGCAGCAACAGGGTCAGAATTGGGCTGTAGAAACATAGCTCTGTTTGCCATGTGGAAGGCAGATTGGAAGGGGAGAACTTGGGGAGGCAGGCTGTTGAGAAGGTGCTGAGGACCTGGACGAGGCGGGTGGCAGTGGGGAGACATGAGCGAGACCTAAGCAGCAGGGCTCAGGCTTGATTCCATGTGGGGTGAGGAAATGGGGGCGGAGGTCCCAGGATGCCTCTGTGGTTGTTGGCTGAGCATTGGGGTGGGAGGGTACAGGGAGACCTCCGCACCAACATCCTGGCTGGAACCACGGGCGTGGGTCATGCCAAGGAGCACGCAGTGGTCAATGCTTGCAAATAGATGGGCTCTCCCAGGAGAAGGGGGCGGGGGAAGAGCGGCTGAAGGGCAGCCAGGGAAGGAGGTAAAATGTTGAGGAAGGATGGGTGCAGGATAGCCAAGGAGGAGGAGCCAGAGGGAGAGAGAACTCGGGGAGAGGAGTGTCCCAGAGGCCAGGCGGGGAGGGCTGTGCAAGGAGGACCCAGACGGAGGCCATTGGCTTCGGCAGTTGGGACCTTGGAGAGCGTGTGGTGGGCGGGTCCTGGGGGCAGGAGCATTTCAGTGGGCTGAGGCACAGCGAGTGGGGAATGAGCAAGTGGGTGTGAAGGCCCTGCCGGGGTCTGAATCCTTGTGGCTGCAGGGCCCGGGGGAAATGGCAGGGATCTGAGAGGAGAAGGCGGGGTGGAGCACAGGAGGTCAGAGGTGGTGTTAAAAGGGATGGGGGTCCAGAAGGACAGGAGGCTGTGGCCCCGGGCGGGCCGTGGGGAGGGGGCACAGTGAGGGTCACCCGAGGTGCTGAGGTCAGGGAACAGGGCTGCTGGCGGGGAGAGGTGTCTGTGCACAGGGGTGATCTGGGAGGGAACCGGTGACCAGAAGGGGTGGCGGGGATGGCAGCACTGTCCACGGCTGAGGGTTTCCTTCTTGTTTTTTTCGTTCAGCAAATGTTTATTATTTTCTCTCATAATTTAACTCTTCTTCTGAAAATGCTTCAAACGCACAGAAGAGCTGAAAGAGTGATACAGTCCCCATCTGCACATCCTCGTGTGGACTCACCCTTCTGTTTCTCACCACACATGCCTCATCTCTCTCTAAAAGCACACTTCCCTTTTGCCAGTTCATCTGGAAGTAGCCAGGGCCAAACTTTGATACCAGAGGGCACGAGGTTGGCTTGGACCTAGACTTCCGTCATAGAAAGAGGCCCCTGAGACCGCCCAGGCTCTGGGTGGGAGATGCATCTGCTCCTCGGGGAGCAGAAGGGGCTGCGGTGGGACTGCCCCTGCGAGCCCCCAGCCCCGCCCTGTGTTCAACAGCAGTGTAACCAGAGGTTAATGGGTTTCCTTCTCTTGCCCCGCTGTTTTTGTTCTTTTTCTCTGCAGGTTCCAGTGTCCCCAGTTGCCCGAATATCTCAAGTTAGTTTTCTGCGTTCCCGTGTTTGGGGCCCACTCTGCCTTCTGTGTGTTTCCTCTACTTCTCTCACCCATCACCTCCCTCCTTCCTTGAGTTCTTCTCCCCCCTTTCCTTTCTTTTCTCCACCTTCTCACTGCCCCATCTTTTCCTTGTCCATCCCGTTCTCTTCCCGCCCTGTTTTCCCTACCTCCACCCTGTCTGTCTCTGCCTCTCACCTCTGGTCTCAGTCCGACCCCTCTCCGGTCTCAGTCCAACCCCTTTCCCATCCCAGTCCGACCCCTTTCCCGTCTCAGTCCGACCCCTCTCCGGTCTCAGTCCGACCCCTCTCCGGCACCTCTCCTGTCTCCCTGGCTCCCTGTCCCCACATCTCCCTCCTCCCCTTTGCTCCTCCCTCCGAGTTCTTCCACGTCTCTGCCATGTACATCGTGATCACTCCATCCACATGCTGGGTGCTGGGACAGGGACATCACCCAGCCCCCCATGGTGACTGGCGCCAGTGAGGGCAGGAGCGCTGTCCAGAGGCAGGACTCGCAGGCGGGGTGCAGGCTGAAGCAGCCCAGCCCCATCCTGTCCACTGCCTTCCACCTGGGCTTCCGGCCTCGGCCTGGGAGGGGGGAAGCCTCTCATGCCTGTGGAGAACCTGCCACTCAGCACCGTGTCACACGGACATGCTCACTCATGCTCACAGCACACACCCTTCCACCTCTGTCCTCTCCACCCCCACCCCCAGCCACTGTGTGCCCTGCCATCCCTGTCGCCGCATGTGCCGCCGTCTCCATGCCACCAGTGACGAGTGCTCCATGGTCACACGTGTCCACATGTGTGCATACATGCATTGGGGCTGTCTCCACCACCCCGCTCAGGCCTCACGCTAACTCTGCCTGTGTGTGCCCTGCTCCCAGGTATGCGAGACCACCCACCCATCCCCATCACCGACCTGGCGGACAACATCGAGCGCCTCAAAGCCAACGATGGCCTCAAGTTCTCCCAGGAATACGAGGTGAGACTTCCCTCCTCACCCTCGCTTCACACCCCCACCACGTGCCTGGCCCCAGACCCACTCCTTTCCTGCCTCGGGCTCCAGGCTTCTCCAGAACACACAGTGGAGGGGTCAGCAGTGGCCAGCAGGGAACTCAACTCCTCAGGTTCTGGGCCTGACAGAGGCCCTTCCAGATCCCCAAGTCAGGACACTCAGTCACATGCCCTGATGCTAACAGAGGCAGACAGGTCTCTCTCCCTCTCTCTCTCTCTCTCTCTCTCTCACACACACACACACACACTCAATAATAACAGCGGGCATTTATGGAGAGCTTCCTGCACGCACACACACACACGTGCGCGCGCACACACACACACACCCAGGTCAGTAATAACAGCTGGCATTTATGGAGAGCTTCCTGCACACACGCACGTGCGCGCGTGCGCACACACACACACACACACACAGGTCAGTAAAAACAGCTGGCATTTATGGAGAGCTTCCTGCGGGCCAGCTCTAGGCTAGGCACTTTGCATACCATTCTGCCCTCCCCACACCCTGTGAAAGGGATACTGGTGTTTTCCCATCTTACAGATGAGGAAGCTGAGGCTTAGAGAGGGGAAGTGACTTGCCCAAGGTAACACAGCTGATGAGTAGTGGAACGTGTCTGGCACCCTGTACCCTGCACATGCATGTGCTCACGGGTGTTCTCAGAGTGCAGATCACAGAGACGGGGAGCTGGGGGGCCTGAACCTTGCCACGTGGGCTGCACAAACCCTCCTGCTCAGGGCCCTCCAGGTACTCCCTTCAATCTGGCCTGGACCCTACCTGCTGGGGGCTCAGACTTCAGAGCACTGCTCCTGCCCAGAGTCAGGGCTTCCAGGCGCCCGGCTGGGGAGGTGCTCTGCTAGTGAAAGGGGTGTTAAGGAGATGATAAGGAGAGCCCCGCCTCCTCTAAGGAGCACAGGCAGAGGTGTTGTTAAGGCATCTTCTGCCTCTGCCCCACTCGGCCCCTCCAACCCCCCGCCCCGCCCCAAGCGCAGCCCCGGCACAGGATGACGGGTGGATGGATGGGTGATTGACGGGCTGGCTCCACCCTGCCTGTGAGCCCGCCCCGCTCCAGTCAGATGTCCACCCTCAGCTGGGCTGCTATGGTGGGCACCAGGGCTCCCCTTCAAGGGCTGTGAGCCAGGTTTCCACAGAGGAAATTGAGCTTGGCCGGGGAACTGATGATCACCTGTGCCGCAAGGAAGGCGTGCTGCTTCTCCCTGCAGAGCGCCCACTGGGGGCCTGCTCTGCACAGGCCCGCCATGACGGGGACGGAGCCGCTAAGGCGGGCTCCCTGCCTCCAGCTCCTTACCTGGCCTGGTCTCCCGCCCACACTCATCCTGTCCCACGTCCCACGCCGCCCTTCCTCCCGTGGGGCTCTGCGGCTCACTGTCCAGACTCGGTGTCCCCCGTCCACCTTCTGCCGCTTCTCTGCTCCAGTCTGCGCTTTCCTCACCACAGCCTCCTCCTCCAGGAAGCCTCCTCTGGCCACCCGGCCTGCCGAGAGCTTTCCTGCAGCCAGGATCCCATAGCTGTGTTACCTTGAACGGTCAGTCAGTCGCTCATCTGGCATCGCCGGGCACTTAGCCTGTGCTGGGTGTTGGGGGTGTGGAGGCAAGTGCCCACAGGGAGCTCAGCCAGCAGGGAGACAAGTGCAGACAGCTGAGAGGCACTGAATGTGACCTCACGCCCTGGGGTTAAACATGCAGACGTGGGGAGAAGGTCGGCCGGCCAACAGCACCGAGGCAAGCAGGCTAGGGGTGGGGTGCGTGGGGTGGGGTGCGCTGGGTGGGGTCTCACGGAAGCAGTGCTCGCTGACTCGTGGAGAGTAACAGGCTGGCGCCAAAACCTGGAGGACACAGTGTGCTGTGCTGAGAACTTCGGGTGGTATTCGTCTGTAAAAGGAGGGTAATAATAGAACCTATTTCATGGGAGGATTAGATGAGGGAATACAGGCAGAGTGTTGAGAACAGTGCCAAGCACACGGTAAGTTTTCGCTGAGCCTCAGCCGTTATTATTATCATCTGAGGCGATAAGGAGCCATGGAAGACATTAAGCAGGGAATTGGTCAACAGATCTGCATTTTATAAGGATTGTTCCGGCTGCAGGACGGAGTGGGGCAAAGCAAAGAGGCAGGGAGATGCCGAGTCTGAGGAGAGGTGGGCTGGCTGAGGCCCTGGCAGCAGGTTGGAGAGAGCCGAGGGGCTGGGAGTGATGGGATGGGGCACAGAGGAGTTTTGAGGACGACTTGCAGGTTGTGGCCAGGGCATTGGGGTAAATGAGGACAGTGCCCTTCACTGAGATGGAGCCCCAGCAGCAGAGCCGGGTTTGCAAGGGGAGCTGATGAGCTCAGCTTGGCAAGGGTTGAGACCGAAGGAGTGTGGAATGTCCAGGTGGGATGTCCAAGGGGCTGCTGGCTATTCAGACTGGGAGCTCAGGGGAGACTCTGGGCTGCAGCTGGGGTTATGGCAGCTCCAACATTTGGGCGTAAGGTCCTGAGAGCAAGTGAACTCACCCAGGAAGGGCTGGAGAGTGCAAAGAGGGCCCAGGAATGAACTCCAGAGGAGCACTTCGTCCTGCCTATGGGAAGGAACAGCCAAGAGAGGAAAGAGGAGAGCTGGGCAAGGCCGTGCAGCATTGGCCAGAGCCCCAGCAACGTTGGGTCGTGCACAGCTGGCCGCCGTTGCTTCTGCACTCATTCATTAGCTGGATTCAGGGCTTGAGGGACTTCCCTAGCCCTCACCCCACCCCTGACCACTCTCCTGGGCGAGGGGATTTGGTACCTTGGTCAAAGGAGTCTTCGGTCCATCGCCTTGCTGATCAGTGCCGTGCCAGCCTCTTCGCTCCATGGCCAGGGGAGCTGGTGCTCAGCCTTCACCAGCACCATGCGATAGAGCAGCTGTGACCCGGGAGCGAAGGCCGGAGGTGGACACCACCTGGAAGGCTGGGTCTCCCTGGAGGCACTAGGTAGTCAACTCTTGCCCCACTCCACCTGCCTCTTCCATTTCCTGCAGTCAATTGACCCTGGACAGCAGTTCACGTGGGAGAATTCAAACCTGGAGGTGAACAAGCCCAAGAACCGCTACGCCAACGTCATTGCCTACGACCACTCTCGAGTCATCCTTACCTCCATTGATGGTGAGCCGAGGGCGGGGCCCCCTCCCATCCCCTTGATCTCCTCCTCGCTGGGTGACATTTCATCCTCCAGGAGAGGCCCACGGGTCCCAGGGTGCACCGAGGAGGCATGGACTGGGTTGGAGGCCCCAGGGTAATGCTCTCCCATGTCCCTTCCTGTTCATAGGTGTCCCGGGGAGTGACTACATCAACGCCAACTACATCGATGGCTACCGCAAGCAGAATGCCTACATTGCCACGCAGGGCCCGCTGCCTGAGACCATGGGCGATTTCTGGAGGATGGTGTGGGAACAGCGCACAGCCACTGTGGTCATGATGACACGGCTGGAGGAAAAGTCCCGGGTAAGGCTGTGCAGAGCGCTGCCCAGGGCGGGGGAGGAGGGTGGCAGTGGATACTCAGCCACCAGCTGACTTCAGACACCTTTTCCCATCCCTGTGGGAAGAAGCTCCTCAAGGGACTTGACAAGTGCTATTGTTTTCCTGGGGTGTCTTCGTGTCCCAGCTGCTGGACGTTCCTGGGATGTGGCATGTTCCCCATATACCAGTGGGTTCCCAGCATGTTAATATGTTGCCCCAGATGCTGTCATTTTCCAAGAATGTTAATATGTTCCCTAGTTGCTGGCATGTTTCTGGGATGTTCACGTGTTCCCGATGCTGGAGTGTAGCTGGGGCATTAACACGTCTCCTGAGTTAATTAGTGGAAAGAGCTGCTGTTATCTGCTTATGCACAGCAAAGCGTTGACTGGAACGTAAAATTTACAGAGCTTGAAAATGGTGCATAAACGTTATGGGTAAATTTGGCAGAAAATGTGTCTGGTGAAATCTGGTCATGAATAAACAATTTTCAATTACATCCCTCGTTCCCCTGGTGAGGGCAGGGGTGGAGGCGTATCGTGAGACCATGATAGGGTTTGGTGAGGGGTGGCATAATGGATCTGAGAGCTCGGGGCTGAGGGCTAGACCTTCCACCCTGCTTCTGCCCGCCTGAGCCTTTGGGTACCTCCAAACACCCTTGCACCCTGCCCCGCTGTCCCTCTGCAGGTGAAGTGCGATCAGTACTGGCCAGCCCGTGGCACCGAGACCTACGGCCTCATCCAGGTGACCCTGCTGGACACAGTGGAGCTGGCCACCTATACTGTGCGCACCTTTGCGCTCCACAAGGTATGGTCCTGCCCTGGTGCTTGTCCCCCGGCCGGGACCTATGAGGACAATGGTCTGAACATGGTGTGCTGGCGGGGAAGGGGGCGAGTGGGAGCCCAGTGTTGGAGGTCGGGGCTTGGAGGTGTGAGCGCACCATGACAGCCGGTGCCATGGGTGACATGGATGGAAGCAGCACCCGAGCTCTTTCAGGCTGCCCCGTGTGGCTTCTGAGTCCCGTTGGAAAGCCGGGGTCTGGCCTCAGCACTGGGGCATCCTGCCCTGAGTCTGTAGAGGGCATGCTCCCTGGTCACACTGTCTCTCCCTGCTCTCCTCTCCAGAGTGGCTCTAGTGAGAAGCGGGAGCTGCGTCAGTTCCAGTTCATGGCCTGGCCAGACCACGGAGTTCCCGAGTACCCGACCCCCATCCTGGCCTTCCTGCGGCGGGTCAAGGCCTGCAACCCGCTGGACGCCGGGCCCATGGTGGTGCATTGCAGGTGAGGGAGTGCCACGCCACCGGGGGGTGGGGCGGAGGCGGGGTGGGCCCCTGCCCAGGCTGAGTCCGTGTCCTGCAGTGCGGGCGTGGGCCGCACGGGCTGCTTCATCGTCATCGACGCCATGCTGGAGCGGATGAAGCATGAGAAGACAGTGGACATCTACGGCCACGTGACGTGCATGCGGTCGCAGCGCAACTACATGGTACAGACCGAGGACCAGTACGTGTTCATCCACGAGGCGCTGCTGGAGGCCGCCACGTGTGGACACACGGAGGTGCCCGCTCGCAACCTCTATGCCCACATCCAGAAGCTGGGCCAAGTGCCTCCTGGGGAAAGTGTGACTGCCATGGAGCTGGAGTTCAAGGTGGGCTCAGGGCTGGGCCTGCCTGGCTCCAGGGCCTGGACTGGGTCCCGGGGACAGTCCCCCAGGAAGCCAGGCCTGACCAGCCCCTCCCTCTCGCTAGTTGCTGGCAAGCTCCAAGGCCCACACATCCCGCTTCATCAGCGCCAACCTGCCCTGTAACAAGTTCAAGAACCGCCTGGTGAATATCATGCCCTACGAACTGACCCGTGTGTGTCTGCAGCCCATCCGTGGCGTGGAGGGCTCCGACTACATCAATGCCAGCTTCCTGGATGGCTATAGGTCAGCACACTTGTGACTGCCCACCACATCCACGGGTAGCCAGGCCTGCTTCTGGCCGGCTAGGGATGCAACAGAGTAGGGCCAGCCTGGAAGACCAGGGTGGGCTTCTTGGAGGAGGGGTGATCTGAGCAGGGCCCCAAGGGACTAGGCAGCCATGGGGAGACTCGGGGGACAGCAGCACCTCCAGCATGTCCAGTCTTATGTCCACCCCAGACAGCAGAAGGCCTACATAGCCACACAGGGGCCTCTGGCGGAGAGCACCGAGGACTTCTGGCGCATGCTGTGGGAGCACAACTCCACCATCATCGTCATGCTGACCAGGCTTCGGGAGATGGGCAGGGTGAGCACGCCAGCCACCCCTTCTCTATCGTGTCCTTCCTCTCCCGGCCCTGTCAGCATAGCCTCAGACCCCATTATCACCACCTGTGGCATCCTGCTCCCGAATCCTCTGAAACCTAGAGCTCCCCTCCCCACTTTTTCCCCACCTGACCATGGGGCCGGGCCCTCTGTCCACAGGAGAAGTGCCACCAGTACTGGCCTGCAGAGCGCTCTGCTCGCTACCAGTACTTTGTCGTTGACCCGATGGCCGAGTACAACATGCCCCAGTATATCCTGCGTGAATTCAAGGTCACAGATGCCAGGGTGAGTGGACAGGGGAGTGTGTATATTTGTACGAAAGCTTGTCTGTAACGCTGCTGGAGCCCCTGTGATGGGGCTGCCTTTGTGGTGCCCCAGCTCCAGCTGCAGGAATCGAAGGTGAGCTGTGGGCGTGCAAGCGCATTTCCCAGGGTGGCCTCGGTGTAACGACCTCAGGGTGCTTACCTGTGCTACCACACTGTCCACCTGCCCTGGGGGGCTGCCGCCTGAAGCTCCAGCCCTGACCCCGGCCTCTGCCACCTCTCCCAGGATGGGCAGTCAAGGACGATCCGGCAGTTCCAGTTCACAGACTGGCCAGAGCAGGGCGTGCCCAAGACGGGCGAGGGCTTCATCGACTTCATCGGGCAGGTGCACAAGACCAAGGAGCAGTTCGGGCAGGATGGGCCCATCACGGTGCACTGCAGGTGGGGCCAACCCCATGGTGGTCTGGGCGTTTGGGGGCTTGGGGGTTCAGGGACAGGAGCCCTGACCCAGCACTGTCCCTGGGCAGTGCCGGTGTCGGCCGCACCGGGGTGTTCATCACGCTGAGCATCGTCCTGGAGCGGATGCGCTACGAGGGCGTGGTCGACATGTTCCAGACCGTGAAGACCCTGCGCACACAGCGCCCGGCCATGGTGCAGACGGAGGTATGCAGGCCACTGGCCATGCCAAAGCCAGCTCCTCACAGACACATGCTGGGGAAGGCTGAGCCGGACGGGTTCCCCGCTCGACAGCCGTGCACTGGATGCCAGTGTTGTGCTTGGCTCCCAGCTGGGGTTGCCCGTGTCGGTCCTTACAGGGTACACGATCTAGGGGCAGAGTGGGGGTGGCAGGGGGAAGCCTGGGCAGATGTCTGGATCTAGCCCCTGCTGCTGGCCAGCAGAGGCAGAGGCTAAGTCCATGACCCACTAGCTGCAGTGTGAGTGCCCTTGGCTGTGTGTCGGGGTATCCGCCATCACTGTCTGCACTGACCGCACCCCTGTCCCGGCAGGACCAGTACCAGCTGTGCTACCGCGCGGCCCTGGAGTACCTCGGCAGCTTTGACCACTATGCAACGTAACCACCGCCCCCCTCTCCTCCGCCGCCCCCACCTGGGGGCTCCGGAGGGGACCCAGCTCCTCTGAGCCATACCGACCATCATCCAGCCCTCCTGCACAGGTGCTGCTGCTGGCAGAGCACAGCCCACTGGGATCACAGCGTTTCAGGAACATTGCCACACCGAACGGAGAGCCCAGAACTGCCCTGGGCGAGGGGGTGGGCCGGCAGGCAGGCAGGCCGGCAGGCGTGCACTGAGGCCACATCTCTGTCCACCAGGCCCGCCCCGGAGCCCCTGCGAGCTCTCTGTTCCGCTGCCGCGTTTCTCATGCTTCTTCTCGTGGTGGGGATGGGAGCAAAGCCTCCTTTTTTATACGTTGAGTGGGGTAGACAGGGATTCTAGCCTCTTCCCTCTGACTTTTCCTTTTGCAAATTCTTAACTGCAGAATGGGGTTGCGGTGTAGCTTGTGTTCTCTTTTGAATTTGCTCTGGACCCTTTCTTGGTACGACCACTGCTGAAGGATGGAGTGTGCCTTCCTCGTGTGTGTGGAGCTGGGGCCGCCAGCCTGCGCAGAGGCATCGCTGATCCAGCTGCTCTTCCAGGCCTTCAGACAAGATCCTGTTTTAGCCAAATGCAGGGAAACAGTTTTTTTTGGTTTAATTTCTGTTTTGTTTTTCCGTAAGAGCCTTATTTTGGGCCCCATAGACAGTGGTGGGCGGGGCGGAGATAGGAAGCACTCATCCCCAGTCGTCTATTCCAGTGTGTGTTTAACATTCACAGCCCAGAACCACAGACGTGTCTGGGGGAGCCTGGAAAGGCATTCTTCATCACCATCGTTTGCAAAGTTTAAAGATAAAGCAAAGACAAAAAACAAACAGACAAAAAAAATCCAAAAAAAACCCAAAAACAAAAACACAAGAAAAAAAGAGTCATCCCCTGGCCTCTGCTTCAAACCCCTGAGGGGAGGCGGCTCCGTGCGCCTGGGGTTCCCTCTGGGTCCGCAGAGTCTTGCTTTTTGTCCCCAGCATTGTGGGATGGCGCGGTGTTGGTAGGCTGTGGGTCTGGCCGTGTGGGCAGTCAGGGTGTGTGCCATGCCCCACACACCTCTGGGCCAAGCGGGGGTGCAGTTGGCCCTTCAGGTCCATGCCAGTGGGCCTGGTAGCACATATCTGTCCTCGGAGCAGGGGCCAGATGACTCCCCTCCCTGGTTTGCAGCTGTTTTCAAAGCCTCTGAGAATCGCTCTTTTCCACTCCTTCAAAGATGCCCTCCTAAACCAATGTGGCAAGACTACTGGACGTCTCTCAGTGGTACTATACTCAATCCTTATTATCTCGGCTTGCTGAGGGGCAGGGAGCGGCCTCTTCCTCTGGGCAGCACTATCTAGGTAGGTAAGTGGGGCGGGAAGGGTGCATAGCTGTTTTAGCCGAGGGACTCGAGGCAGACGTCCCCAGATCTAGCTAGGAGGTCAAGGTCAACAATCCAGGGTTGGTAATGTTGAATGAGACATTCATTTTTACCTTGTGGATGCGAGTGCTGTAGAGTTCACTGTTGTACACAGTCTGTTTTCTATTTGTTAAGAAAACTACAGCATCATTGCATAATTCTTGATGGTAATAAATTTGAATAATCAGATTTCTTACAAACCGGGCCTCTGTCTCGGCTCTTTCTGGAACCAGAGTCTGGGCTCTCTAAGTCAGTCCCTAGGGGTAGGTTCTGCCGATTTCCTGCTCCTCAGGAGACAGCGAGGCTGTCCTGAGGACCTGTGAGAAGACGGGCTCCTGGCCTGGTGCCCACTTTCTGATGGGAGCCTGAAGACTGAGCCACGGTGCGTGGAAGGGGCACCTGCCATGGGCCGCGACTCCCCGGGCCAGAAGCACGCCCCCTGCCTCTCCTCACCCCCACCATGTTCTGGGTCGCCACGTTGTGGGTACCAGGACTCCCCAGGCCACACACATCCCCTTCCGTCACCTCCTCTCTCTCTTCCTCCCCTGCCATAAGGAGAAGGATGGCACTGTGTCAGTGGAGGCCAAGAAGGTATGGAAATTGGTCAGTGAGGACTCTGGTAATTCTTGCAATGTGGGTACTGGACACAGTGTGGCCGTCTGGCCCCTGGACACACAGCAACATCTGCAGTGGTCTTTCCACTGGTGATGAGATAAGTCCTACCAGGTTGTCAAACCATATGGAACTTCTGGGGACAGAAGACAAGCAAAACCCAGAACAAGTGAGGAAGAGAAATACATGTAGTCAGCAGTGACCAGACTATAGAGAGTGCCACGATGAGCCCAACGCAGAGGTGCTGTGGGTGCACTGAGGCAGCACCTCACCCTGTGGCAGGGTCAGGGAAGGCTTCCTGGAGGAGGTGACATAAGCTGGCTTCTGAGTGTTTCATAGGGTGAGTAGGGGTTACTTTGAAAATATGGGAACAGCATTTCCGATGGAGAGAGCAACTTGTACAAGGGCTTGGAAGCATGAAACAGACCAACAAATACGAGAAACTGCAAGGAACGCACGTGACCCAGGTAGGGAGACAAGGCCAGAGGTAGGCTGGAGGCAGCTGACGGGTTTGAGGTGATTCAGAATGGGATGCAGGTGTCCCTGCTGGGTGACATGCCTCTGTACTGCGCTATGCCGCCTCCTTCGAGGCCCTCACTGCACTCTAGTGTTGCCAGCTGTCTCCCTGGGAGCTCTGAGTGACCAAGGCCTGGGATCGGGGCTCTTCTTGGTTTCCCTAGCTCTTAGCTCACTGCCTGGCATATGTCTATTTGTTAAGAAAAACAACACCACCATTGCATTACTTGATGATATTAAATTTGAATAAATATTTCCTTGTGAAAAAATGAGCCATTAAACATTTGCAAGTGAGGGTAGCTATCAGATTATCACTTGAGGAGCAACAGCATACAAACTGCACCAGGCAGGCAGACCACAGGGCAGGTAAGCGCCGGTGCTGGGACCCACACGCACCTGGTTATGTCTGCTCCAGAGTCCCTGCACTTTGCGCCGGCTGTGGTCTGCCCCCCTCCCCTTGGCTGTCACCACCCCCTCCTCCCAACCCACTCCTCCAAGGCTCCCGATCCACCGGTCCCCAATCAGGCATCCCTTCCTCCCTCACCCCCACATCCAGCTAATCACCAAACCCTGCCCATTTGGCCTCGTCTGCACCTGTTCCGTCCTCTGCATTCCCAGGACCACCCTCTCCTGCAGCCATGCCTGCTTCCTGGTCTGCCTGCCCCCAGCCCTGCTCCAGCCAGCCCATCCTCAGCACTGCAACCAGAGTGGTTCTGTTTGCAGACGTGACCACGGCACTGCCCTGAGGAGACCCTGCCAGGGCCTCAAGAGTCGGCCCAGACTCCACAGGTTTCCGAGGCTGCAGGGCCCAGCCAATGCAGCCTTAACCATCCCTCCTCACCCTTGGCCCCCGCCTTTCCAGTCGTAACCTGGTCTACTCTTTTCGTGCTTGCCTCAGCATTCTCTTAGCTCCAGAGCTTCCCATGAGCTATTCTCCTGGAACATCTCCCCCTCCACACCTCTCTAGCTGGCTAACCTGGTCATTAGTGGTTCTTTCAGGAGCCATCCTAAATGAGGGTAGGTGACCCTGCCGTGCAAGCAACTTGAAATACATATTTTTCATGTAATCCTCACAACAATGTGTGGGGCGGGTCCTATTATGCCCATTTTGTAGATGAGAAAAATCAGGTCTCATCCACTCATTCAACAAATACTTGAGCCTTTGGGATGGGTGAGTCGCATCAGTGCAAAGACTCCTGCCCTTGTAACGTTTATACTCTAGCAGGAGGAAATGTGATGCACACAAAAAATAATAAATGTATATATGGTTTGTTAGAAAAGTGATGTGTCACGAGGTGGGGGGGAATTAGAACAGGCACATGGGGAAGGTTTTGTTACTAATCAGGGTGGTCAGAGGAAGAAGCATCATTGAAAAGATGGAATTTGAGGAAAGACTTGAAGCTGGTGAGGGATTTTGCCTAAACATCTTCGAGATGAGCATCCAGGCTGAAGGAGCACCTGGGGTGGAGGCCCTGGGTGGGAACGTGCCTGATGGGTTGAGGCGGGTGTGCCCATGACACTGTGAGCCGGACGTGAGAGGGCAGCGGGAGATGAGGTCGGAGAGGAAATGGGGCAGCTTCTAGGCCAGTGGGAGGGCTTTGGCGGAAATCCAGGCATGGTGAGCAGTGGCCAGATACTGGTTCCATCTTAGAGGCAGAACTAAGAGGATTTGCTTCTGGACTGGATGAGAGAAAGGAGTCAAGGTTGACCCCACAGTTTCAGCCTGAGCAACTGGAAGGATGAAGTTGTCATTTGTTGAGATGCAGAAGCTGTGCGTAAGGGCTGAGTAACTTACTCCAGGCTCCCAACTGGAATTGGTGGGTCTGCCTGACTCCAGGGCTCTTTCCCCACTGCTACCTGCCCAAAGCTAGAGACAGAGTCAGATGCACAGAGAAAAAAAATATTTGGAAGGAAATACACCAAGAGTTGTGAGGTTGGGTGATTTTTTTTCTTCAAAATTTTCCAAATAATCTGTAAAGAATTAATATTACTCTAATTTTTAATAGAACAAAGTTTTAAAATGGTACCACCAATAATTCATTTTTGAAAACAACAAAAATCTTCCACATAGAAGTATAAAACATTAAAGTCCCCATCCTCTCCCTGCCCCCCAACTCCCTGGAGGGAGTCCCAATTTAGTCTGTATTCTTCTGCGTGTTTTCTATGAATATATAAACATGTATGTAGACTATTTTTTATACAACTATAGTTGTATCGTTCATATCTTTCTGCAAATTGCCCCTTTCATTTAGGTATATTGGGGACTTAAACATGTTAGTTTTTTAACATTTTTTAAACTGCTACATACTCTTCTGTTATAGATGTGCCATAATTTTTAGTGGTTATCAATATAGTTTTTTTTATTAAAGAAAAAGTGGATGCACACGTCTTCTTTAATAAAAATAATTCAAACAGTCTTAAAGGATACAAAAGTTATGCTTTCAAAAAAAAAAAAAGGTTATGCTTTCCTCCCTCTTCCCCCAACTCCAGTTTCATTTCCTGGAGGTTTCTTTTTTTAAAAAAAAAATATTTATTTATTTGGCTGCACCGGATCTTAGTTGCAGCGTGTGGGATCTTTAGTTGCGGCATGCGGGATCTAGTTCCCTGACCAGGGATTGAACCCTGGCTGCTTGCAGTGGGACGCGAAGTCTTATCGGCTGGACCACCAGGGAAGTCCCTCCTGGAGCTTCTGATTTTAGTTTTTCGGGTGTAAGCCGTACATCTTCAAACAGTTGAAGAGCTTCACCTTCAACTAAAGTTGTACCTTTAGTAGGTATACCTGGTGAGTCCTCACAATAAAACCTGTGGAGTTTGGTCAATTTATGTGAACTCCCACCTGTTCCTCCTGATTTTGTTACATATATTATTACTTTTAATTCTTTGGGGGCTCCCTCATTACTTTAAACAATATATTTAAACATTTATTTCCTGATTTATCACCCTAAGCAGTATCCTATTGATTACCCTCTATGAAGAACGAGGAAATTAGCTCACTTTCCCTGATTCTCCTCTCTCGTCCAAGTACCATTTTTTATTTCACATTGTCAAGGTTTATAATATTTTCTGATCTGTTAGTATAATTAAGTCTTTCATCCTAAACATCGAGAACCTATAAATAGGTTCAATTTCAAATAAGTATTTCTCTGCTTTTTTCTTTATTTCCTTCCCTTCTGGAGCACACTCAGCTGCCGCAGTTTCTTACATAGCATGTTGAGCCTTTTTCTTTACTTTGGTGGAGTACCTCTCACAAAAGTTTTTCTCATAGGATTATAAACTTTCTGATTTTTTTATTCCTCACAATATCTTTGTCTTACATTCACTCTCGGTTTTAACTTTGTCTGGCAAGGGCTTCTTTATTAAAAGAAAAAATTGTCCCCAGAAACTTTTAAAGATATTGTTTCTAGTTCCGTATGAAACAGTTGTTGAAGGAGGAGGGTTATATGACACTGTTGATGTTTTGCTAATGGGTTTCTTTATCAAGTTACCCTGATGTTTGCCTGGTCTCCCACTTTGATTTTTTATTTGTAAATTCTGAACTTAAACCCAGTCCAGGCTTCTCTTGGGAAGAATGACCCTTGACTCAAGGATCTTGGGCTGTGGTTTTCTCAGCCCTGATTTCTCCATCAATTTGAGTTCATCTGCTTACTATCTTTGGAATTTTTATGTTTGAAAATACTTTGGTGTATGATTAATGTGAGTATCTAAACTGGTTTTTTTCCCCAAATAATTATTTGTTTAGGTCACCTTTCTCCCTGTACTGATTTGTAATGCCTCCTTTTTAATCACATATGAAGTTATTATAAGTACAGAATCTACTTCTGGGCCTCAAGTCTGTTACATTCATTTGTCTGTCGGTCAAAGCCAGAACTACTCATTTAACTTTTGTGCCTTTGTTTTCCTACCAGATACAGCTAGTCCCCCATCATTATATTTTTCTGTTAAAGCTAATTAGTGCTAGTCCCCTGTTTTTCTTCCACTAGATATTTTTTTTGAAAATTCCATCCTCGATTTTGGTTGCAGATAAAATTGACAGCAATGTATCTGAAGAATATATGTTAACGTAAAAGAAAGAAAAGCTGGTTGGAGTCTAAATGAAGCCTAAATTTTGGGATCAGAAGTAAGCTTGCTCATCCAGCCCTGCTGAGAGGGAGGAAATGCTGTCTGATGTGTGCAGCCATCCCAGTTTCTAGAACGAGGGCTGTAATGCATACAATGCAGCCTCTTAGCATCCCCAGGGTCCACAGCCTGGCACTTTAGACCGTGATGTTTTCCTTCAGCAGTTGGCTCATCTCTCCTTGAATCCTGTACTCGAGGTTTATCTAAATACTGTGGTTTCTTTTTTTTTTTCTTTTATAAATTTATTAATTTTAGTTATTTTTACTTTTGGCTGCGTTGGGTCTTCATTGTTGCACATGGGCTTTTCTCTGGTTGTGGCGAGCGGGGACTTCTCATTGCGATGGCTTCTCTTGTTGCGGAGCACAGGCTGTAGGCGTGGGCTTCAGTAGTTGTGGCATGCAAGCTTAGTTGTGGCTTGCAGGCTCTAGAGCGCAGGCTCAGTAGTTGTGGTGCACGGGCTTAGTTGCTCCATGGCGTATGGGATCTTCCCGGACCCGGGCTCGAACCCATGTCCCCTGCATTGGCAGGCGGATTCTTAATCGCTGTGCCACCAGGGAAGCCCCTAAATACCGTGGTTTCTTAAGCACACCATGCTAAACCTTTGTAACAATCAAGGGGTTAAATCCAAAACTTTCAAATCAATAAGAACAAAAGTAAACACCCTAATAGGAAAACGGGCATGGACACAAATAGGCAATTCACAAAAGAAGATACACAAATTCCAGTAAAACTGGGGAAGATACTCAGTCGCTCTATTAATCAAAGTGCAAATTGAAAGAACACTGAGGTACTATTGTGCAACTATCAATTTGGCAAAAGTTATGTGTTAATATGATGTGGGGATCTGAGCACTCATATATTGGTAGTGGGGATATAATCTGGTTCTACCCTTTGGGGGGGAATATTTGCAATATCTATCAAAAGCCTTAAAATATACTTTACCTGTGACCCAGTGATACACATTTAAGAATGTATATAAAGGAAACGACCGTACAAATATTTTAAAAATCTCTCAGCAAAGATTCATGGCAGCATTGTTTATAATACTGAAAAGTTAGAAACAACCCAAAATATACACACACACATAAAGTCTACAGCCTTGCTCAAGTGAATATGGAGACCATCAGTATCTGCATCACCTGGGAGCACTTTAGAAACTGAATCTCAGGCCCCACCCCAGACCTACTGAATCAGAATTTTTTTTTTTTTTTTTTTGCTGTACGCGGGCCTCTCACTCTTGTGGCCTCTCCCGTTGTGGGGCACAGGCTCCGGACGCGCAGGCTCGGCGGCCATGGCTCACGGGCCCAGCAGCTCCGCGGTATGTGGGATCTTCCCGGACCGGGGCACGAACCCGTGTCCCCTGCATCGGCAGGCGGACTCTCAACCCCTGCGCCACGAGGGAAGCCCCAGAATTTGTATTTTGACAGTTCCTTAAGGCATTTGTAAATTAGAGAAGCGCTGGCAAGGATATACACTAAAATGTTAGCAGTGATTTTTCCAGGTGATGATGCTCTCTGTTTGGGTTTTTTGTTTGTTTGTTTTTTTGCAGCAATCCCCCACCCTCACCCCAACACACACGCCTTTCTGGACCTCAGCTGTAAAAAGGGAATCTCCATACTACTTTTTTCCATGCTAACAGTTGGGGCCGAGAAGGTCATAGACAGAAAAAGTTCTGAAAACTCCAGGACAAATAGGGGTCCTCCACCCACAGGTAGGACAGATTACTGCCCTCTCCCTTGGTGGTCCTCCAATCCATTCTCCAAACAGCAAATCTTCCAAAGTGCAAATCTGATCCCATCAACCCTCCTTAGAACCATTTTATTCTCATCTAAATGTAATCCAATTTCTTATAAGGCTACAAGGTCCTGCTGGATCTGGCATCCTGTCACTCCAGAGCAATAAGGTCCAACCACGTGGTAGTGTAGTTCCCTCGGGTTCCTAGTTCTCTCTCTCTCTCATCTTTTCTTTTCACACATCATGCCCTCCCTTTGCCTGGAAACTTCTCACCCCACCACCTCGCTGACTGCCCTCTAGCCCCAGACCTCCTGAGGCCAGGATGTCACCTCTTCCAGGAAGCCTTTCCAGCCTGCCCAGGAACGGTTCGGGGCCCCAGCAGCATAGGTGCCTGGTCTGTTGCTCCGCAATTGAGTTGTCAGATTCGTGAAGGTTGAGGCCACATCCCCATGGCCTTTGTTCTCTGCATTGAGGCAGGACATTTTGAGGCCGGGATTCAGTGACCTCCCTAACGTGTCCACCAGCTCTGTCATTCTGCCCTGGCTCAGAGGTGGTTTTGACCTGGAGCAGGGCTGCTGACTGAGACTGGATATTTTGGGGGGGTGCAGCCAGCTCCTTGGCAGGATGATGAGGAAAAGAGTTGTATCTCCCTAAGGCAGAGGACACCCCAGGAGCGTGCCCCTCATAAACATGGGTGAGGCCCTCCAGCTCACACCAGGGCCTGCCCCTCGATGCTCCTTGTTTTAAACACATTTTCTAGTTTCTCTCCCTCTGACGTGTACTTTTTTCATAAAAATGTGTCTGTGGTAGACAAACACACCAGGCTGTGGTCGCACGTGCATGGATGCCCTTCCTGGCACACCTCACCCAGGACAAGTCCTTGAGGAATCCTCTTTTGGCCCCTACCTCCCCCGCCCTCGGCCAGACAGCCTCACATCCAACTGTGTTGTTGGTCCAGTAACCATAGCACTGTGCTGAAATTATTACTCTTTCTTCTTCAGCTGTTCACATACTGAGATAGGAAAAAAAATACCAAAGATATTATGTAGGCTGTGGTGCAGAAATGAAATGCAAATTGACATTATAATTATTGTTTGATTCATCTGTCTCCTCCACTGGCAAGGACCCTGTCTCACTTGCCTCCCAGCCCAAAGTAGGGACTCAATGAAGGTTTGCTAAAAGGATAAAACAGGAGGTGTTTGACCTGGCCCTGAGGCAGGAAGGAAATCTGTTGGGTGGGATTATGGCTGGGCTGCCAGAATACTCATCCTTAGAATCTCTACTCCCAGCTTCTCCTAGGCCCTTCCTTTGAGTCTTACCTTGAGTACACACCCTGAGTCAGCTCCTAGAGGGTCTTCCCACACCCCCAACCTCCTTAACTAGGAAGGGGTCTGCGTCCATCGCAGCAAACTCCACTCTCTCCCTAATGAACTGCTTTTCTCCCCATGCCCCATGCCAACGGTAAGAATGGCTCATATGGAGATTTCCCAAGGAATAATATTTTTCTTTGAATTTTATTTTATTTATTTTTTACACAGCAGGCTCTATTAGTTATCTATTTTATACATATTTGTGTATATATGTCAATCCCAATCTCCCAATTCATACCACCACCACCACTCCCCTTGGTGTCCATATGTTTGTTCTCTACATCTGTGTCTCTATTTCTGCCCTGCATACTGGTTCATCTGTACCATTTTTCTAGGTTCCACATATAGGTGTTAATATACAATATTTGTTTTTCTCTTTCTGACTTACTTCACTCTGTATGACAATCTCTAGCTCCATCCACATCTCCACAGATGACCCATTTTTGTTCCTTTTTATGACTGACTAATATTCCATTGTATATATGTACCACATCTTCTTTATCCAGTTGTCTGTCGCTGGGTATTTAGGTTGCTTCCATGTCCTGGCTATTGTAAATAGTGCTGCAATGAACATTGGGGTGCATGTGTCTTTTTGAATTATGGTTTTCTTTGGGTATATGCCCAGTAGTGGGATTGCTGGGTCATATGGTAATTCTATTTTTAGTTTTTTAAGGAACGTCCATACTGTTCTCCATAGTGGCTGCATCAATTTACATTCCTACCAACAGTGCAAGAGGGTTCCCTTTTCTCCACACCCTCTCCAGCATTTGTTGTTTGTAGACTTTCTGATGATGTCCATTCTAACTGGTGTGCGGTGATACCTCATTGTAGTTTTGATTTGCATTTCTCTAATAATTAGTGATGTTGAGCAGCTTTTCACGTGCTTCTTGGCCATCTGTACATCTTCTTTGAAGAAACGTTTATTTAGGTCTTCTGCCCATTTCTTGATTGGGTTGTTTGTTTTTTTAATATTGAGCTGCATGAGCTGTTTATATATTTCGGAGATTAATCCTTTGTCTGTTGATTCATTTGCAAATATTTTCTCCCATTCTGAGGGTTGTCTTTTCATCTAGTTTGTAGTTTCCTTTGCTTTGCAAAAGCTTTTAAGTTTCATTAGGTCCCATTTGTTCATTTTTGTTTTTATCTTCATTACTCTAGGAGGTGGATCAAAAAAAATCTTGCTGTGATTTATGTCAAAGAGTAGGAACAATATTTTTTAAAGAAAGAAATAAATGAGGATCAACCAGGACCTGGACCGGACTTTGACCTGTGAGGAGGTTTTGGCCCCAGAAGTAGGCTCCTCAATCTCCCTGCCAAAGACCTTGTGTCCCAGGCCTCTTTCCAGGGATGGTCCTTTCCAGCCTCCTCTCTGGCACATTTTCAGGGCAGTCTCTGCAGTTACTCCAGTCTGAGCTCCTACGTGGTCCTAAAGATTTAAATCCAACAAACTCATGGTATACACCTAAGATGTGCTATAATAGTACCTGCTAGCATCACTAACCACTTAAATGTGCCAAGCACTTTACCTGCATTGTTGAAATTTATTTCCCCCAACAGCCCTGTATAGTAGCTCGTATCAGTATCTCCTTTTGCAGCTGAAGACTAAGATTCAGAGAGGTCAAGCAACTCACCCTAAGTCACAAAGCTACAAGGGAAGCAGAATCTAGATTTGAACCTGGATCTGTGTGACTCCAGAGCCTGAATGCTTAACTATTATACAAAGTGGAATCTGCATGGCTTCATTTATCTGTTCTTTCCACAAATAATATTCCAGGAATATTCAATGAGTACTTACTATGAACCAGGCATTGTACAAAGTGGTGAGATTTGATGGTGGAAAAACAAAGTCCTTTTCCTTAGCGGCTTGGTCTGGTGGGAAACAGCCTCAGTCACAAAAATCTTACACACAGGGCTTCCCTAGTGGCGCAGTGGTTGAGAGTCCGCCTGCCGATGCAGGGGACATGGGTTCGTGCCCCAGTACGGGAAGATCCCACATGCCGTGGAGCGGCTGGGCCCGTGAGCCGTGGCCGCTGAGCCTGCGCATCCAGAGCCTGTGCTCTGCAACGGGAGAGGCCACAGCAGTGAGAGGCCCGCGTACCACAAAAAAAAAAAAAAAAAAAAAAAAATCTTACACACCTACATAATTACAGACTCTTCTAGATGCTCTCCAGGAAAAGTGCCTAAAGCAAGGAGAACAGCATAGAGCTGGAGTGGGAGTCACAGAGGCTTCTGCGAGGAAGTGGTCTTTAGTAAAGGCCCTGAGGCAGAGGGGGACACAGCTCTTTTAAGGAGGGTTTTAGAAAAACAGAACAAAGGCCAGCGAGGCTGGAGCCCAGAGAGCGGGGGGCAGTGGGGCAGGATGGGGTGCAGAGTGGGCAGGAGCCAAATCACTCAGAGCTGGTAGGTCAGGGCAAGGGGCTTGGAGTTCATGGTGAAGGCACAGACATGTTTTCAACGGTTCTCAGTAGAGCACTGAATTCAGACGTGCTCTTTAGAAAGATCACCCTCGCTGCTCTTTGGAGAACAGGTTGGAAGGGGCAGTGGTTGCAGGGGTCCAGAAGGAAGGTGATGTGGCTTGAAGTGGGATGGTAGTGCCAGGGATGGTAAGAAGAGTAGGTTCAGGATAGAGGTTTTTTTGTTTGATGGTTTTGTTGTTTTTGTGGTACGCGGGCCTCTCACTGTTGTGGCCTCTCCCGTTGCGGAGCACAGGCTCTGGACGCGCAGGCTCAGTGGCCATGGCTCACGGGCCCAGCCGCTCCGCGGCATGTGGGATCTTCCCAGACTGGGGCACGAACCCGTGTCCCCTGCATCGGCAGGCGGACTGTCAACCACTGCGCCACTAGGGAAGCCAAGGGTAGAGTTTTGAAAGTAAGGTCAATAGGACTGGATGTGGGCTGCAAGAGGGAAGAATCAGCACAGACTCTGGACACCTGGATGAAGACTCGTGCCTTTACTGAAACGGGGAACACCAAGGGTGGAGTGGGTTTAGAGGAGAACCAAGAGTTTGCTTTTGCTGAGTTTGAGGTGCCTGTAACTTAGAGGGATAGAATTGTCCTCATCTTTGTATCCCCAGAGTCGGCACAAAATAAGCACACAGAGGTGCTTATTTAAAAAGTCTTTAAAAAAAATGCACAATGGGTAGAATTTGAGTCAAGTCTTAAAAAATGGATGGGGTTTGGCTTTGAAATGAAGATATTTTGGTGCCTGTTTCACAACAAAACAAAACAAAAACCAAATAGAAAGTTGGTGGAAGCAAAGGAGAAGGGAGTGATTGTGATGTAGAAGTGGCCCGCGGGGCGCCTCTTGCAGCTCTCCAAGGCTTTTGTGCCTCTGCCTGGAACACTGAGCCATCCTCTGCATGGCCGGAGAATAAATCAGAGCCAGAAAGGAAAATTGTGTTTTTGTTAAATGTAGAAATCCAGGGTGTATTTGTGGGTACGTGTGTGTCTGCCTTGGAGCATTTTTATATTTGTATTTTTATATTTCATAGGCTAGAAGGCCCTGGTCTTTCCAACTGACTTTGTCTGCAAGGCTGAATTGAGGCTGGATTCTCTTCCTATGTACGTGGACTGACCTGGCTGCAGAAGCTCCCCCGCACCCACACCCCAGTGATCCAGGTTGAGCAGGTCAGGCTGTGTCAATCTGTTTCCAGTGCTTACGGATCATGGCTTCTTTCCTGGGCAACTAGTATCAGGCCCTTTGTGCAGAGCCTCCCAAAGCTCTGGAGAAAAATGTTTACATTCAGCAGCTAGTGTCCAGAGGCAAGGGTTGGAATGTGACTGACCCAGAGGTGAACACCAAAGGCATCATTAACACACAAACATAGTCCTTCCTGTTCGTTTCCTCATTCAGTTCATCATTCATTCATTTATTTGACAAATATTCTCAGGCTCAGTGTTTGTTTCAGGTTTCTTAACCTCCCTGCCTCCCAGTTTCCTCAGCTATAAGGTGCTGAGGATCTTGGTGAACAAAACACAGATCCCTGGCCCCATGGAGGCAGATATTCTAATGGGGAGAATTAAATAATAGAAAAATAAATAGAGCAAATAAATTAAGGCTGTAGTGGTGGTCCCGAAAAGCTTCACTGAGGAGGTGACACATTAGCAAGGCCCCGAAGCCGGTGAGGGAACAAGCCATTCAGACTTAGGGGAGCAGGAAACTGGAGCAGAGAGCTGGGGGAGGAGTTATACAGAGATGGGGGTGGGGGAAGAATGTAGGCCATTATGAGGACTTGGCTTCTCTCCAGAATGAGATGCAAGTCATTTGATGGTTTTAAGAGGAGGAGTAACATGATCTGGCATCTAGTATTAAAGAATCACTGTGCCTGCTGAGTGTTGAGCAGACTGCAGGGGGCCCGGTAGAAGCAGGAATTATCCTGGTCAGGCTATAGCTGATGGTGGCTTGGATCAGTTGGTGACAATGGAGGCGGAGGGAAGTGCTGGGTTCTGGATAAATTTTCGAGGCAGGACAGAACTATATGTTAATGTCAATGCACCAAAAGCACAATTCATAAAAGAGAAAAATTGATAAATTAGACTTCATCAAAATGAAAAACTCTTGTGCTTCCAAAGACACTATTAAAATGAAAAGACAAGCCACAGAATGAAAGGAAACACTTACAAAGCCTATATCTGATAAAGGACTTGTATCTAGAATATATAAAGAATTCTTACAACTCAATATTAAGACAAACAACCCAATTAAAAAATGGATAAAATATTTGAATAGACATTTCACCAAAGAAGATATGTGAATGGCTAATAAGCATATAAAAAGACACTCAATATTGTTTGTCATCAGGGAAATGCAAATTAAAATCCCAATGAGATACCACTTCACACCCACTAGAATGGCTATAATCAGAAAGACAGTAACAAATGTCGGCAAGGATGTGGAGAAAGGGATGATGGGAATGTGAAATGGTATGGCCACTTTGGAAAACAGTTTGGCAGTTTCTTAAAAAGATAACCAGGAATTTACCGAAAGACACAGAAATTCCGCTCCTAATTATCTATCCAAGAGAAATGAAAAGATACATTCACATGAAAGCTCACACATAAATGTTGACAGAATCCCTATTCATAGTTGCCAAAAGGTGGGAAACAACCCAAATGTCAATCAGTACTACAAAAGGATACTATGCAGTATTAAAAAGGAATGAAATACTGATACATGCTATAGCATGGATGAATCTCAAAAACATTATGCTAAATGAAAAAAGCCAGACACAAAAGACCATCTACTGTATGGTTCTATTTATATGAAATGTCTGGAAAAGGCTGATCTATATGGGCACAAAGTACATGAATGGTTGCCTGGGGCTGGATGGGGATAGAGAGTGACTGTAACTGGACACGAGGGACCTTATTGAGGTGATAGATTTCACTGAGGTGATGGAAATGTTCTAAAATTGGATTGGTTGATGGCTGCATGACTTGGTAAATTTATTAAAAATCCTTAAATTATACCCTTGAAGTAGACAGATTTTATGGTATATAAATTATACCCCTATAAAAAGTTTTTATAAAAAGAAAAATATTAATGACAATGTAAACAATTTTTGTGTATATAAAGCATTTAGCATAATGTTTGGAACATAGTAGGTGCTCAATAAATGTAGTTAACTTTTTAAGCTAATGTTATTGCCACTATTATTACTGATGTAATGATTACTATGTGCTTGCTAGGCACTGTGCTGGGTGCCAGACGAAGTGAAGCTACAGGAAAGAACCCTTGAGCTAGAAGCGTGCCATGAACTTTATGCCACAATGACAGTTTAATGTTCAAATCCTACCACTGTTGCTAGCAAGTCGCTTTAAAAGTTGTTCTCCCCTCTTTTTTTCCTTTGTAGCAAGCACAACTTTTGTGATTTTATTTATCTGTGTGAACACTTATTTCATGTCTGTCTCCATCATTAGATTGTAAACACCATGAAAGCAGGGATACTTCTGTTCCACTCATTACTGGTAGGTGGACAGATTCTGGGAGACTTTTTGTTGGGTCTGATAGGAGTAACAGGTGCTGCTGATACTGTCCCTTTCCTCCATATCCCCGTGAATGTGGTCAGGATGTCTGGAGCTTCAGCACTCACCTTATGATCATGACGTGCACACATGAAGTTGAAAGCCAGGTTGTGAAGTATGATGGAGAAAGATGGAAGGAGCCTGTATCTTTGGTGACTTTGTGGAGCACTGAGCCAATGCCAATAAATGCCCCCTTCAGACTTATTACATTTGAGAAAAATAACTTTGTATTTGTTTAAGCCACTGTTGCTAGGGTTTTCTATTTCTGGCAATGGAACACATTCCTAAATGATACCACCAATAAGACTGAAGTGATCCTCTTGAGAGATTTTTGTGTCATGGAGGAAGATGGGCATGTAAACAAATCCAGGCATTTGTAAAGCACTTGTTTTGTGGAACTTTGTATGGGTGAAGTGATGGACCGTATCAAGGAATCCCTAGTTGCATACTCGTTTCTGGCTTGCTTTTTTTTTTTTTTTTTTTTGGTTTAGGTGATCCAGTGGATGGCTGCCCCACCGAGATAGGAGACCTAGGAGGTGGAGCTCATTTGTGGAGTGAATAGATTAGTTATTTATTGGGCATGTGGGTTTTAGGTACCTTTAGGACACCCAGGCGGTGGGGGGGTGGTGTCCAGAGATAGGACGATGTATGGATCTGAACTCAGGGGAGAAGACTTTACTGGATCATCAGTGTGCACGTATAGTGAAGCCTGAGAGTGAAAGTGTATTGAGCTCTGGTTTCAGGCTTTATGCTGAGTGTTTTGTATCATTACACCATCATCATAATCCACCTTCACAGCTAACATTTACTGAGCACTTACTACCTGCCAATTTGACTTCTAAGTGCTCTGTCTGCATTATTTCATTCAGTTTTCACAACCAAGAAAGGGAAGTGCTATTCCAATTTTAGCTATAACTGAGGATTAGAGAAGTTAAGTAACTTGCCCTAGGTCATACTGCTAGAGTTGTGAAACCAGAAACACCTAAACACTAGAAAACCAGGACAGAGAGCCGTGAAGACATAAATATTTCTTTTTCTTTTAAAAAATAATTTGCTTTTTAAAATTAATTTTAAAAATTAAGGTATTATATTCATGGAATGTTATGCACAACTTATAAGTGTACAGCTCAAAGCAATGTGCACACACCAGTGTAATAACCACCATCCAGATCAAGAAACAGAACATTACTAACACCCCAGACACAGTCCTTACATTACCCCCTATCATTCCCTGTTCCCACCCGAAGGTAAACCCAACTCGGACTTCTTTCACCATAGATTAATTTTGCTTCAAGTGTGAACATTTAAGGGGTGGGAAAGGAAAGATGAGCTTAAAAGGGTGACTAAGATAAACTGGTCAGAAATGTGGGAGGATGTCAACAGAACTGGATCTAGGTTCCACCTATCATGTGCACACACCAACTGGAAGCTAGTGATACAGAGTAAGAGCGATCCTGGGAACTCCTTTTTTTTTTTTTTTTTTTTTTTTTTTTTTAAATTCTGTCTCAATTATCCTTTATTTGTAGTTTACCTTGAATTACTCTGGTAACCTATTGAGGTTTTTTTTTTTTTTTTTCCTCCAATTCGCGCTGTCTCGGCGCACGTACGTGTCACCAGCTCTTTTTTTTTTTTTTTTTTAATTTATGGCTGTGTTGGGTCTTCGTTTCTGTGAGAGGGCTTTCTCTAGTTGTGGCAAGTGGGGCCACTCCTCATCGCGGTGCGCGGGCCTCTCATTATCGCGGCCTCTCTTGTTGCGGAGCACAGGCTCCAGACGCGCAGGCTCAGTAATTGTGGCTCACGGGGCCGGCTGCTCCGTGGCATGTGGGATCTTCCCAGACCAGGGCTCGAACCCGTGTGTCGGGCATTGGCAGGCGGACGCTCAACCACTGCGCCACCAGGGAAGCCCCCTGGGAACTCCTTTTTGGCAGCAGTGGGAAATGTAACAAGATTAAATTCCTGGAGTAGTTGGTAGTGACAGCAGTGCCAGCCACTGTATCCATGCCCAGGACAGCCAGTGAGGCAAGCTACAGCACCTCATGTTTGGGGGCAGCATTGAGGAGAGTGGTGGGTGATTTGGGGTGATTTTCCTTGTTATGTATACTCCAGGTTGGATTCTTTAGCCATTCTCTTAGCAATTTTCTGAGCTAAGCAATATAACCTGTTACTTAATTTATTACCTTACTAGGTCAAGAGAGAAAACCTTTATAATTGTTGTGAAAGACTATTGGTTGCCTACCCAACAGTCATTCTCTTGTCTTTTTTGAAACAGAACCATGCTTTCTTTGGGGGGTGGGGGGGGGGCAGCATGTGCCCAGCCCCAGGTTATAAATCACAGTTGTTTTATGTCCATTCCATTCTATGTAATACCATCCTTTTTACCAACATATATTAACTCTCATCTTTACAACAATCCTGCAAGGCAGGTATTATCTTTTCCTCTTTACTCGTGGGAAAACCCAAACTTAGAGGAGCGACTGGTTTTGAACAAGATCTGACTCCATAGCTCTTTTTAAAAATTATTTATTTGTTTATTTATTTGGCTGCGTTGGGTATTAGTTGCGTCACGTGGGATCTTTAGTTGCGGCATGAGAACTCTGCGGCATGTGGGATCTAGTTCCCTGACCAGGGATGGAACCGGGGCCCCCTGCACTGGGAACGCAGACTCTTAGCCACTGAACCACCAGGGAAGTCCCTCCATAGCTCTTTACAGTGCACCACAGCACTACTCATCTGGGAGTAACTTTGTACATCTTTCATGACTCAGGCTGAGGGTATTCTACTTTTCTCTTTGACCTATCAGAGTGTCCTGTCTGCTTCCTTCCCCATCACCCTTGACAATCTGGGTGCTCCTTAGGGCGACTCACTACCTCTCAGGAACAGTTCCTAATGACTTCCAGGAACCCCCTCACCCGTCAGAAATATGTCTAATGACTTCCAGGATCTTCTCCCCCCACCTCAAGAGCTGCTCCTAATGACCCCAAATCCCTACTCACGGAGGAACTGCTTTTTAATGACCCTAAGGACATCCCCCCTCAGGACTTGTCCTAATGACCCACAGAGCTCCTTTCCCCTTAGGAACTGCTCCTTTCAAGAAATGTCCCGGTTTGCCGGCAAGTGAGGGGGTTCCCAAGACACGGGACTTTTTGCGTTTTAAAAACCGAGACAGTACTGGGCAATCTGGGACAGGTAGGTCACCTTATCAGGAACTCCTTGACCTCGGAAGCCACCCCTAAGGGTCCCCAGCGCACTTTTACCTTAGGTAAGGGTTCTACTCACCCCGCAGAAGAATGTCCCCACCCTTTCGTTAGAAACATCCTACAACGACCTCATCAGTGCCTTTCCCCTGGCCAACTAGCCCATTTCTAGGCACTCAACTCTTTTAATCCAGATTAGCTACGGGCGGCCAGAAGCCCGCCTGCGATTGGCCAGTTCTGCGATTCAGCAGAGATGCTCAGTGGCCGCGGTCGCGAGTGGTACAGCATTTCCTCCCGGCAACAGCCCTAGCCAGCGCTCATAGGCTGAGCCGATTGATGTGCCAGTACTTCGGGGCGGCTTCAGAGCGCGTTCATTGGCTGTTTGAAGGTTTCTGGCAGCCCCTGGATTGGTTGACTTTGTGGAGCGCTGTGCGACTGCGCAGAGGCCTACTTTAGAGGAGGCGGAGCTTCGTCCTTAGCCGGCTGGGAGAGCAGTGGGATCGGCTAGTGGCGACAGCAGAAGTCGGGCCTTAGCCCTGCCGGGGCAGTGGGCTTTAAGTAAGAACCAGAGGGTTTTTGAATCCCTTAAGTTTGTTGCTTCTGTAGCCGTGACCGTGAGCTCTGGTGGGGGAGGGGCGGAGGGCGGCCTTCAGCGGTCAGTGATAGGCATGGTTCTCGGTCAATGGGAGCAGGCGCTTCTGAAATGGGTCCTGAGATTGGCCCTTTCCAATCTCTTATAGCCAATAGACGTCGGGAAGGGTGGGCGGGTCTACTGGGCCTTATTTTCTTCTTCCTGCGGCCCGGACTCACTCGCCTAGGCGGCGGGGCCGGGAGGGGCCGGGCGTCTACGCGGTGAGCTTCGGGGACCTTGGGAGCGGGGGGCTACCTTGGGAGCGATACCCGCGGGAGCATCTGCGAGGGGAGGGGGCGGGAGTTTGAGGTGGTTGTTAGCAACAGCTCCCTTTATTGAGTTGGTAAGTACCCGGCCTAGTGCTTAGCGTTTCGCTTGCATCATCTGAGTTAATCACAGCAACCCTGCAGGGCAAGGAGGTTGGGATCCCCATTTTACAGGAGGAGAAACTGAGACTCGGGCAGCTTACACAGCCAAGGTCACACAGCTAATAAATGGCAGAGACTGGATCTGTATTCAGAGTTGTTTTAACTCCGGGGCAGTGCTCTCTTAAACCAGTAGGCTTTGTTGCTGGGTGGGGGGAGGAAGGTGTCAGGGAACGGGAACTTTCCCCAAGGAATAGATTGAGGGAAGGGAATCCTAGGGTAGAAGAAAAGGAATGAGCAATTGAGGTAAGAGCAGAGAAATCAGTTACTCAACAGTTACTGAGTGCCTACTCTGTGCCGTGCATTGTTCTAGGTTCTAGGCTTACAAAGATGAATAAGGCCAGAGGCAGATGAAGCCCCATTAGGGGTTTGGGAGGCCCTACAATGGGCCCTAACACTGTGTTCACATGATTATGTGTCTTTATAAAATTTGCAAGAGTAAGATATTTTGTATTCTTTTTTTAAAAGAGAGGGTCTTCAAGATTGCATAAAACTTTAGGTTCCTCTACACTTGGATCTGCCCTTGCAAAGGGCTTAGACTAAGTGGAGATTATGCTGTAGGCAGCACAGAGTAATGGAAGGAGCACTAGGAGCACATTACAGGACTGTGGGTAAATTTCCTGGTATGTAAAACGGAGCTTACAGTATATCTGCCATGCAAAGTTTGACGAGGTGCAGGAAAGCACCAGGCCAGGAACGCACTTTAGTCTTGGTGAAATGGAAGCTGGAGAGATGCGGGTACTGGGACTTGTCTTCTCTCGTACCTAAGACAGTTCCACTCCATGCTGTCTTCCCAGCCTTTTACTAGATTGTTGGTAGGTTGGACACAGTCTCCTCCCTTCTGATCGCTCCAGCTCTCAAGGGGACTCTTGGAGCTGAGCTGCCATGGCTTTGGGACCCAGATTTGGGGGAATTGAGTAAAGAAAAGGACATACGTTTTTTCCTTCTAAACTGGCTTCTTTTAGCTGGTGTGCTTGGTTCTTATTCAGTCAAAATAGTCTATTGTGTTACCAGGCAATGGGGATGCACCCACTTAACTGAAGGCCTCATCTAAAAACAAAGTAGTATTTATTTCACCTCCAGTCAGTTATGAAGTTTGCCCTTTATTGCCAGTTTATTGCCTGTTTAAATTTTGTCCTTTGAGTTCTGGGTACAGTGCAATTGAACTAGTTTCTAGCTTGACTTTGTATAGCAGTGCTGAAACTGCATTTTGGTTTAGATATGAGAATAATTTCACTTTAGGGTTTTAAAAATCATAGCTCAGGCTACTAATATCAGGGTACTCTTTAACCCTTAAACTTTGTAATCTGGTAGCCAACTAACTTTTCTTAGGAATCTAGAATCCTGTTTTAAAGCTTTGCCCTAGAAGGGAACCCGTAGATTGATTTTTATTTTTTAAAAATCTGGTTGTAGTATATTGAATTTAATACTTAGAAACAGTTAGCAAGGTGTGAATAAGGGAGCAGCTGAAAAGAGAAGGGTAAAATATGGGCGGGGCAGCTGCTTTGTTAGATGGGACCAACAACCAAATAATTACAGTTTCCCTTTTTTAGCTGAAACAATGTCTCCACGTAAGTCAGGTTTAAATACAGGCAATTTTGTACATTAGAATCCTTTAGACAGAACCTTTTCTGTCCCAGTGTGTCTTACTCATTTAAATGACCTGCCTAGAGGCAGATTCCAGGTGTGAGGTCTTACGGCTGCTTCAGAATTTCTTCATCTTTTACTATTTTCAGCACTGACATTTCCAGCATTCAATCTTAATTACATTATATATATATATTTTTAACATTTTAAAAAATATTTATTTTTGGTTGTGTTGGGTCTTTGTTGCTGCGCCTGGGCTTTCTCTAGTGGCGGTGAGCGGGGGCTACTCTTCATTGCAGTGTGCAGGCTTATCATTGCAGTGGCTTCTCTTGTTGCGAAGCATGGGCTCTAGGTGTGTGGGCTTCCGTAGCTGTGGTTTGCGGACTCCAGAGCGCAGGCTCAGTAGTTGTGGTGCACAGGCTTAGTTGCTCTGCGGCATCTTCCCAGACCAGGGCTCGAACCCGTGTCCCGTGCATCGGCAGGCAGATTCTTAACCACTGCGCCGCCAGGGAAGCCCACATTTTATATAATTTTATGTTCTTAATGTATTTCTTCAGATTCCTGCTTGACCAAAGTGACCTCAAAAAGGAGGGAAAATGGCTTCTGAATCTGAAACCTTGAATCCCAGTGCTCGGATAATGACCTTTTACCCGACTATGGAGGAGTTCCGGAACTTCAGTCGTTATATTGCCTACATTGAATCCCAAGGAGCTCATCGGGCTGGGCTGGCTAAGGTGGGGGACGGGGCCTTTGGGACTCAGGGTGGCAGTAAGATTTTTCCTAAATGAAGGCTGGAAGAACCGAGTTTTACTGAAAGGCAGGCTTGGTGGTAGTTGAATATTTGCTGTCCTATTTACAAGTTAATTCCTTTCGTTAACATCTGAAGCATCTCTTTTTAGGTTGGAGAAGAGCTGCTTAGAATGTTTAAAAGGGAGGAAGAGAGCAGTGTCCCAGGGCCAGCTGCTGTGGTGCTTCCATCTCTTGGTGGAGAAGGGTGTTTTCATCAATCCAACTTCTCTCGTTCTCGGTTTTGGTCTCATCCAGCACTCTGATAGTAATTTGGCTTCCCATGTGAACTTTCTGTTAGATTGAGAGAGAATCAACTCTTCAACCTCCTGTCTTGATGCCCAGATAAGATTCTGAGGCTGAGAATTCCGTACCTTAGATCATTGCAACTAGGCAGCTAGTTGGTAGCAGAACTGGATCAGGGCTAGCATGACAGTGTGACTTGCCGTGCTTGGGTGAGCATGGTTAAATCCATGTGACTTTTTAGTAGAATCGGCTGTTGGCCTGCACACTTCTTGGACTCTGACCAGCGTGTCAGGTTTCTGATCTCTTTGTTTCTTGTGTTCCCTACAGGTTGTTCCTCCAAAGGAGTGGAAGCCACGAGCATCCTATGATGATATTGATGACCTGGTCATTCCTGCCCCCATCCAGCAGCTGGTGACTGGGCAGTCTGGCCTCTTTACTCAGTACAACATACAGAAGAAAGCCATGACTGTTCGAGAGTTCCGCAAGATAGCCAATAGCGATAAGTGAGTGAAAACACTTTCCTTCCCCCCTGTCCTAGCATCTGGGACCTAATATCTCATGTGCAAAGCAGTCTCTAGGACTCCTGCCGTCCCACTGAAGAACAGTTTCCTCACCTCTAGCATCTATCTCTGTCCGCTCTTTACATGGAAGCGTTCCTCATCTCGGTACACGGTCACAGTCTAAACTTGTACATATTTTTACGTAAAGTAATCCCATTGTTTTTCCTTCAAAAGTAGGATCATTTACTGACTCTAATAATTTGCAAGGTTGCCAAGGGGAAACTTGGGAGTTGGTTCAAGAGGAGCGTTGGCCGGATGTATTGATACCACCCACTTATCAAAAAGTGGCCTTCGTAGTTTAAGTTATCTCTTCCTTCTGGGTCCTCCTGTCTTTAATCATGGCAAACTCCTCACAACCCCTACAGATGCTGTCTTATTTCCTTTGCGACATTAACCAAATGTGAGTGAACTACCAGGCTGGTTGCTGTTTTCTATCACTACATCATCGTCTGTACATTTTTGTCTCTGTTGGAAACATCTTTGTTTAGGCCTGCTGTTTTCAGTTGTTTTCCTCTGCTGTTTTTAATATTTTGCTCTCATTATCTCAGATTTACAGAGAATAAGTTGTGTGTTCCCCTCGTTGGGCTCTGACTAGTCCTTAATCCTCTTGCTTGGATCTTCTCCCTTCCCTTGTTACTTCTTCATTTTGTGGCTCCACAAGGGATTCCTCCCTCCCCCTTGCCTCTTCTCCTGAGCCTTTTTGGTCCACGCATATCTTGGTTTCAGCCAGACTTTTTTTTTTTTTTTTGCGGTACGCAGGCCTCTCACTGCTGTGGCCTCTCCCGTTGCGGAGCACAGGCTCCGGACGCGCAGGCTCAGCGGCCATGGCTCACGGGCCTAGCCGCTCCGCGGCATGTGGGATCTTCCCAGACTGGGGCACGAACCCGTGTCCCCTGCATCGGCAGGTGGACTCACAACCACTGCACCACCAGGGAATCCCCCCGCCAGACGTTTTTGCGGCTCTGCCGTGGAGGCTCGGAGTAGAGCCTCAGCTTGCCAGGCTTCACACTTGGAGCGCTTTATCATCTCACATCAGGTCGCACTCTTTCTCCGTCTGTGCTCTGCCTTCTTTTCCTTTGACATAGCACAGTTCTAAGTGTGGGCTTCCAATTTTAGTGGCAGCCTAACTCTTAAAGCATCTCTGTTGCTGGCCAAACTGCTGTCTAATGAGAGAATCTGTGTAAAAGCCTGTTGAAGAAGTGTGCCACGCTCCGCAGATGAGAGGCTGTGCCGTCTTCATGTCTGCTTCCTAGCTCTGCGCCGTGCCAAGCACACTTGCTTTGTTTCACGTTGGGTTGACCTCACTCAGGCCCCTGTGCTGTTCTTCCTGTCTCATCAACATATGGTAGGCCTTACCTTCTTTCAGGACACCTCTTTTGAAATCAGCCAGTCCTGTGTCTTTTCCCTTCATCTGAAATACAATCAATTCTTACCTTTGATTTCTGTCTGTGTGGTCAGCCAGCTTTAAGAAAACCCAGTAGGGTAGAAACCTAAACTTTTAAAGCAGATCAGTTGGAAGTAGAGCTATTTGTATTTAAAGGGAACTTGAGAGTTCTAAACTTTATTATTCATTAGTTTAACATCAAAATGTAAGGCAGTATTTAAAGTAAGATTTTTTTTTTCCCACTCATCTCATTATCTCCACATAGTTTCATTTTGGTTTTCCACTCCTTATGTTTTTTGGCCATTTGAGTTATAGTGTGCATTTTTAAATACCTATTAGGTTTACACGTTACTCTTTTTAAATTGCATAGTAATTTTTAAGTGGTTTGAATTTTTAAAAGATTTTTTTGGGAGTAAGTTTTCAGTATGTGATTATTGAGCTAAAGAGTACAGATATTTTTAATGGTATTATGTGGGGAGATATGTATATATATATATTGATAGGAGTGTGTGTGTATTTGAGTGTGTGAGCATATGTATACACATGTATTTTGCTAAATGGAACATCTGATGTGCAAAAACCTATTTTTATGTTTTTAGGACTATTTTATATTTTTATTAAAATATTTGGTTTTCAGGCGTGATGATTTGTTGAATGTTAGCCATACTGCATAGGATGCTGGTAATGTAGCAGTGACAACTGAAGTGAGCCCTCTTGGAGACGCTTTCTTAGAGTGCAGGGAAGTGAATTCTGTTCCAGGGCCTCAGCTCTCCATGTGCTGGGTTTTGGTTGTCTGTGGATACTTAGGGATTTGCAGTCTTGGTTCTCACAGGTTTGGAAGCCTGTTTTCTCCCTGTGTGGCCAAGCCATTCCTGACAGGTGCAGTGTGTAGTTATAGTAGAGTCTCTTGAAAGAGTGGAGGATATCAATCTTAAGGAAGATGGGCTTACATCTTTGTGTACATTACCTTTTTTGGGCCCAGAACCCACGAAGGGATGTTGAGGGAGTTACTGGGTACTATATTGGAACCTTGAAGGCCAAGGTTATGTCTTGTTCTTTGAAATGTCTTGCTATCCCTGGAACGGGATTGTGTCTCATGCCGTTCATAATGCCGCATGTATTTAGTCCCTTGTAAGTGGCTAACACTTTTTTTTCTTTTTTAACTTTTTAAAGGTACTGTACCCCACGCTATAGTGAATTTGAAGAGCTTGAACGGAAATACTGGAAAAATCTCACATTCAATCCCCCAATCTATGGTGCAGATGTGAATGGCACTCTCTATGAAAAGGTGAGACTTCCTGGGATCTCTATGCAGCATTTTTGCGATTTTGTAATTTAATACCATTTTCATCTGCCCAGCATGTAGTGGGCACCAAAAAGCTGTTTTGCTGAATGGGTATCTGGACAAAGGAATGGCCCACCACCAGGTGATGGGCTGTGCTCACTTAATTGTGGGTAGTTTTACATGTGACTGAATTTTATTTCTCCCACTCTACATGTGAATTGGATGATATGGTGTTCTTAGCAAGGGCTGTTACAAGAGGCCGTGGGTGGTAGCTCTGATGAGTTCTAGGAAGGGTGGGATCACAGTAAATGAAATGTTGGGGGAGAGCAATGTAGTTTCTGAAGAAAAAAAGATCACTGACCAATATAATGGAAGGGGTATATATTTAAGAAGAGGAAGATATTTAGATTTTCAGAATCCTCAAACAAGATTCTGTAGCAAAAGCTGTTTTAACAAATTTCATTGGCTTAGGATTTAGTGCTTTTTGGCATAGAGAACAGCCTTAGATATGATACAAGGAAGAAATATTTGGGACTGTTTTTTGGATGATTAAAAAATCTGTAGGGTGTTTTAGGGATTATCACTCTGATTAATTTATTGTTTTTGTAAATTATTTGAAGGAAGACGTTTAAAAAGTGGATTCCGGGTTTGTTGATGACAGCTTTTTTGGGTGGTGGGAAGTGACGCTTATAGGCATAAATCCAGAACTTACCTATAGGAAGGGGGCTCCTTGATGACCTTTACAACTCAGGATAACATTTTAGACTTTTTACTGAAGACACTGCCCAGTGGAAATAAGGGCTAGATAAGTCACAAATTAGTACACTTGATTCCCATGCTTTGTATTTTTTATGGTTTGAGAGTACTTTCCTCTTTTGACTTAAGTTTCTTTCTTTTCCTTTTTTTTAAAATTAATTTATTTTTGGCTGCGTTGGGTCTTCGTTGCTGCGCGCGGGCTCTCTCTAGTTGCGGCGAGTGGGTGCTACTCTTCGTTGTGGTGCATGGGCTTCTTTTTGCGGTGGCTCCTCTTGTTGCGGAGCATGGTCTCTAGGTGCGTGGGCTCCAGTAGTTGTGGCACATGGGCTCAGTAGTTGTGGCTTGCGGGCTCTAGAGCGCAGGCTCAGTAGTTGTGGTGCATAGGCTTAGTTGCTCTGCGGCATGTGGGATCTTCCTGGACCACCGCCCGAACCCTTGTCCCCTGCATTGGCGGGCGGATTCTTAACCACTGCACCACCAGGGAAGTCCTGACCTAAGTTTCTTTAGCTTCTGTGCAAACTCTTCCTCTTGGGTTTAGAACAGGTGGCTGTCCCTCCTTTTTCATCTTTTATGTACTAGTGTTCAGTGTTGTTCACCAACTGGTGTTTGCCCTTCGGAGGTATAATGGCGTCAGTTCCAGTGGCAGCTCTGAACAGCGAGTGAGGGGTGCTGTGGTCTTCAGGGCCATTCAGTTTCAACATTATTCCCAATCTTTGTTAGGAGTGACGGCTCACCCGTGACCTGCTCTGTGATTGGTGGGTTCAGAGCCTCAGTTTATATTCAGTATAACTTCCTCTGCAGCATGTTGATGAGTGGAATATTGGCCGCCTGAAAACAATCCTGGACTTGGTGGAAAAGGAGAGCGGGATCACCATTGAGGGCGTGAACACCCCATACCTGTACTTCGGCATGTGGAAGACATCCTTTGCCTGGCACACCGAAGACATGGACCTGTATAGCATCAATTACCTGCACTTCGGAGAACCCAAATCCTGGTAAAGTCGGCCTGCACTTGGCACTGGGGCTTCTCACCTTTCATGTGCCCAGGGAACACCTTGGAATCGGGCAAAATGCAGATTCTGGTTCGGCAGGCTTAGGGTGGGACTGGTGTGTTACATTTTGTTCCGACTTTCAAGCAGTAAGGTGCTGTTTGAGCTCTGGTGCTGTCCCTGCCCTTGGAGTAGCAGGCGTTAGCGGGCCGGGCACTTAGTACCACAGTATGAAAACAGAAAGGTGCCTGAGTGACCGAGAGCCATGGGGGCTCTCCCACTGCTGTCTGGTTTCTTTTTCTGAACAGGCCTGAGGCATTTCTTAGAGGCAGACTTCCAAGACTGGAGTCACTTCTTCAGATGATAGCTTTCTTTTCCTCATGGAAAAAATATTTGGTGAGCAGCAGTGTGTGCTTTACTCACGAGGGGACGCAGGACCACTCAGCATCCGCTCCCCGCTCTCCACCGAGGCTGCCGTCTGGCTGGGGAGAAATCAGAGAAGGCTCTCTCGTTTCTTCCTGCGCCCACCCATCTATCTCAGCATGTTAGTGAAGATGCTGCCTTCAGCAAAGCAAAAGACAGATGAGGTGCCCACCCTCACACAGATAGGGGACTGGTCAGGAGAGAGAAAGTGGGAGAAAAGCTCTGATGGGGAACAGTGGTTGTAATAGGTTCACACAGGAAGGTGTGTGAGCATGGGGACTAGAGAAGGCTCCCCTGGAAGAGATGACAGCTGAGCCGAGAGCTCGCAGATGAGGATGCGGCTGGGTGTGGTGGTGGTGGGTTCGGAAGGGGGACTGAGGGAAGGGTGTCTGGGTGGTTGTAACAACACGTGCAAAGACACTTGAGAGCGAGCATGGTGTCTTGAGTAACTAGAGGAAGGAAGTCCCTTGTGGTTTGCGTGCTGTGTATGAGGACGGAGGAGCGAGGAGGCCAGAGGGGACACCGTGGCCAGGCCACGGGGAGTCGTGCAAACTGTATCCGTCTCCATTCCTTTCCGGTATCTTCAGCCACATCCTTTCCCAGGGCTTTTCTTTTCTTCTGTCAGATGCTTTCCAGTTTCCAGTCTTGGAAGGGGGAAAACCCTTTTGAGCCTGTGATTACCCCCTAACTACTGTTGTAGTTCCTTCCTTAGGTGGCTGGACTTCTAGACTCTAGCTTTTGTGTCTTCCCCATGTTTACTCTGAAGTTCCCTGAATTTGGACTTTCTGTTCTCGGGTCAAGAGGTTTTCTAGTTGCTATATACACTCTTTAGGTCATCTGAAGTGGTTCCTTTAGAGACTTCTGTGCAAGGTTGCCTGATGGATCACAGAGTCCTTTAGGTGACAGACATTTTCCTCAGCTCCTCAACTGTTTTGTTGCATAACAAAGCTATTTGGGATGGGAAGGTTTTGTTGTGGAATCATCTTTAGAATGCATTGTAAGGGTAAATCAGACTTACTGGGAGTTCCCAAATATAAAGCTTAACAGTTGTACAAAAGTTTTAAATAGTCTTCTATGTATTTTTTATTTTCCGTTTTTTTTTTTTTTTTTTTTTTTTGCTGTACGCGGGCCTCTCACTGTTGTGGCCTCTCCCATTGCGGAGCACAGGCTCCGGACGCGCAGGCTCAGTGGCCATGGCTCACGGGCCCAGCCGCTCCGCGGCATGTGGGATCTTCCCAGACCGGGGCGCAAACCCGCGTCCCCTGCATCAGCAGGCGGACTCTCAACCACTGAGCCACCAGGGAAGCCCTTTTGTTCGTTTTTTAAAGAAGGGCATTTCCTATGGTGTCTAGATATGCACAGGGGTGGAGGAGTGAGTGCTTACTGGGTAATCAGTACACAGTTATGGAGACAAAGGGAAATGGGCTCAGCACATAGGGGCCAGGTCTCTGGTACCTGATCCATTGTCACCTCGTTTCCCATCTTCCTCCCTCTATCTCATCCCAGTTAGGCCTTTCAGGCTCTGCCAGGAGCACTTTAATGCCATCCTCCTTTTTTTTTTTTTAAACTTTTATTGCATGAACAACAACATAAAGGAGAACAACATTGAGTGTGTACCATAAATCCTGGTTCATGATAAATATTCAATAAATGTCTTGTTAAATGAATGAATATAAAAGATAAAACCGCTCACACTTCTGCGTGTGCTCTGCCCTCCTCTGCCCAAACAATCTAATACTTCATTTCTCCAGATCCCTATCTAGTTCTCGTGGTTGGGAAGTTGAAAAGTCTGATATTTCAAGCTGATCTGAAAGGGGGGACGAGCCCCTCTGCTCAGCGGCCGATGCTTCTGTGTGCTTGCAGGTACTCCGTCCCGCCTGAGCACGGAAAGCGGCTGGAGCGCCTGGCCAAAGGTACGGGGTCCACTTCGCTTGCTGGGTCAGACCTGCCTGTGAGCTGCGCTCATTGCTCTAAGGTGTCCACTTGCTGTGGTCCTTTCTCAGGCCCACATGTGGGGAGTGAGCCAGACTGCCAGATTGGTTACATATCGAGCGACTAAAATGAGAGCCTTTTCCCACTTTGTCTTGGGAAGGGACTTACTAAGTCTTAGACTGTGTTTGCCTCAGTTTTATCATGCATGGGTTTATTTGACCAGGGATAGTGTATTGGTCATATTGGGTCTGTCTCTTTTGCCAAAAACCCAAATCATCAAGTCAAAGTTGAATTTTATGCTTTGGTTCTTTTTAGTGGACTCTGATAGGTTTGTACCTCTACAGAGCCTATTTCACAAGAGCTTGGGTCGTGTGTGCTGTAGTTGTGTTACTAACAAAAGATTGAGGATCCCAGTGAATGGAGAAAGGCTCTAAATTGTTTCAAAGGTCTTTGTGAGAACAGAGGCACCTGGGGCAATCCCCCCAATAGGATTTGATTACCCATGTAACAGCCTACACAGGAGACAGCCCAGAGGTTCACTGTAGAACCTTAGGATTGACCTGAAGCTAGAAGAATCTGTGGAGATCACATTGGTGATTCATCCTCCTTATCATGTAGATGAGATGCACGGTGTGAGGTGACTCCAGGGTTACAGAGCCAGTGTGGGGCTGTGTATTAACTGTGCCCGTTTTCAATTAAACAGGCTTTTTCCCGGGCAGTGCTCAAAGCTGTGAGGCTTTTCTCCGCCATAAGATGACCTTGATTTCTCCTTTAATGCTGAAGAAATACGGAATTCCCTTTGACAAGGTGAGTGGATTTTGCACACAGCAGCCCTTGGCTTACACGGAAACCACCCTTTCTGGCGTGTGTTTCGCAGAGGAGCTTTATTCTGCTTGATTCTCTGTACCAGGTGTGGGCCAGGGCTAATCTGTATCATCATTTGATCTCGAAGCATTAAAGGTGGGCTACCCCTTCCTGGTGCCAGAGGAGGGTCAAGCCCCCTTGAACAGTGTCATCTGGAAGAGTCATTAATTACAGTCATGGTGTCTGATGTGTAGAGGCTTTGCATGTCACAGAAGATACCAAGTCCCCAGGGGTTTTGTGACCCATCCCTGGCCACTAAGCTCAGTTGTAGCAGAGCTGGAGCACAACTTTCCAGGTCTCTAGATGCCTGCCATTTGCTGCAGCTGCTTCCCGTTTGCTCTTGTTCAGGTGACTCAGGAAGCTGGAGAATTTATGATCACTTTCCCTTACGGGTACCATGCCGGCTTTAACCACGGCTTCAACTGTGCTGAGTCCACTAATTTTGCTGCCCGGCGGTGGATCGAGTACGGCAAACAGGCCGTGCTGGTAAGTCCGCTGGGCGTCCTTCACAGTAACGGCGTCTAAAAATGACTGGTTGAGCCAGCCCACCTTCTTAGATACACTGGCTGGTGATTAGAACATTTCTGTGAGCTGCTGGAATTCAGAAGCAGAGTGGCGGGGAATGTGCAAAAGTGCCAGCATCTTGTGTTCACAAAGAATTTAAAAAGATTTGTTCAGAGTTGAGTTGTATAAAATGAGGTTTCCGTGCTTGAGTCCATTGAGCATTAAAACGACACCTACACACTGTGCTGTTTCTTTCTTTAGCCACTCTGGGATTTCTCTGTTGAGGAGAAATCTTAAGGGCTTCCTTTTACATTAGGGAAGCAGCAGGGCTGGACGTTTGGCTGGGAGTAGACTCGCTTCTGTGGTCCTGGTTTGGATAGACAGCAGAGGGAAGGTGGACATTGACCATCCAGGCTCTAAGCTGAGCCTCATCTCTACCCGTTCTCCATGTGCCCTAGTTAGCGCCCAGGTTGACTTGCCCCAGTGCCTTTTTTCCCTGCTTCCTTTCATATGTGAAGGCTCTGCAAGGACGTTATGTCCTCAGCCTGTGAACCCAAACAGTTCAGCCTTAAACTGTCTTGTGTCTTTTCCCATTCGGAGGGAGGAGATGGGAGGAGGGGGTCGGGGGAGGAGCAGGGCAAGTGTCTCACCTGGAGCTCCTCTGGCACCTTGCGACAGTGCTCCTGCAGGAAGGACATGGTGAAGATCTCCATGGACGTGTTTGTGAGGAAGTTCCAGCCAGAAAGGTACAAACTCTGGAAAGCTGGGAAGGACAGCACTGTCATCGACCACACTCTGCCCACGCCAGAAGCGGCCGAGTTTCTCAAGGAGAGTGAACTGGCCCCGAGAGCCCAGAAGGAGGAGGAGTGCCCGGAGGAGGACGACATGGAGGGGGTTGAGGATGGAGAGGAGGGTGACCTGAAGAGGAGGTAACCCTGCAGCCCTCGGGCCCAGCTGCCTGAGGGAGGCGTGTCTGGCAGCTCCCGTAGCCTCCCGAGAGACTGCTTCTGAGTGGGGTGTTTGAGCACAGCTGAGGGAATGTTTTTCTTGGTACAGGCCCCAGAATCCTCAGTGAGGTGTTCAGGCCCTTCCTCATGGCTGCCACCCAAGGATGGTAGCACCGCTACATGGGCCGTAGTCTGCTGGAGCAAGGCTCACATGCGTGCGAGGGCATGGCTCCCTCTGAGCCAGAGAAGCCAGTTTTCTCATTGTCATTTGAGGGCTTTTTAAAAAATAAATTTATTAGTTTATTAATTTATTATTATTTTTTTATTTTTGACTGCGTTGGGTCTTTGTTGCTGCGCACGGGCTTTCTCTAGCTGTGGCGAACAGGGGCTACTCTTCGTTGCGGTGCGCAGGCTTCTCATCGCGGTGGCTTCTCGTTGTGGAGCACGGGCTCTAGGCGTGCGGGCTTCAGTAGTTGTGGCTCGCCGGCTCTAGAGTACGGGCTCAGTAGTTGTGGCACGCGGGCTCAGTAGTTGTGGCTCGCGGGGCTCTAGAGCGCAGGCTCAGTAGTTGTGGCGCATAGGCTTAGTTGCTCTGCGGCATGTGGGATCTTCCCGGACCAGGGCTCAAACCCGTGTCCCCTGCATTGGTAGGCGGATTCTTAACCACTGCGCCCCCAGGGAAGTCCCCATTTGAGGGCTTTTTGAAAAGGCAAGAGTAGTGAAGGAAATGAGACTCGCAAGGGCAGGGGCCAGGGTCCTCGGTGTCTGAGCCAGAGGATCTGTCCTCAGGAGAGTTTCTCCTGGGCTGTGTGGGGAAGAAAGGAGGAACATTTATCGGGGACCTGCTGTACACCAGGCGCTCTGCCAGGTGCTCAGCACACCTTTTCTTAAGCCTCATGTCAAACCTGTGAAGGGGGTGGTGACATCCCTATTTGCATTTGATGGAACAGGCTCCGGGAGGTGAGGTCCCTGGTCTCAGGTGGCACCAAAGTGTGAAGCAGACTCTGGCCATTGATTTTGGGTTGTGTGGGGAGGTGTTTGTGTAAGCAGATGTATACTGGGGCTCTTAAAAAGTTTGCCCTCCTCCTTGCAGCCTGGCCAAGCACCGTATCGGGACAAAGAGGCACCGAGTTTGTCTTGAAATCCCACAGGAGGTGAGTCAGAGCGAGCTCTTCCCCAGGGAGGAGCTGGGCTCTGGACAATACGATATGGCAGAGTGCCAGGCCGCCCTTGCTCCTGTGAGGCCCACCCACAGCTCCGTGCGCCAAGTTGAGGACGGTCTCACCTTCCCAGGTGAGTTGGTTATGGTATTTTTCCCCACAGCCCTAATCATTCTTTTCTGTGTTGGACGCCACATCAATGCAAGGTCGCAGATGTGACAAAGGGGAGGCGGGTCTGTGAGCAGATGGTGTGATTGGAGTGTGGGAAGTGCTTTGGTTGGGGTCACCCAGGGCGGCTGAGGAACATGGGGGAAAGGCCTCCGCCCACCCTCTGCCTGGTGAAGTGCCCGTGAATTAACTCTTACAGAGTAAGCAGCGATTTTCCAGGCAGACAGACTGGGGGGGACATAGAAGGGGCTTCCCTGATAGGAGGAGCAGGGGCCCAGGCCCAGAGACGTGCACAAGCATGAGCTGTTTGGGGAGCTGGCAGTGATTTCCTGTGATTTGAACAAGGGGTGGGAAGGGTGGGAGACGGGTGTGTCACAGGAGCGACCTGAGAAATGGGATGAGATGATGTGGAGACTGCCTGCCGCCTGAGAGTTTGCTCATTGGGAGGCTTGAGAGGCCGTTTGTATTTCAGGAGAGGACAGTGTGGTCCAGTACAGTGTTTGAAAGCGTTCACTAGGACAGTTGTTGAGTATAGATGTGTTAGGAAGGGGCTTGTATCAGTCTCGGGTCAGGCTTGGAGGATCTCTGCGTCGACAGGACCTTGGAGTATCTGCTGAGAGCCAGTCAGCACTATGGACTTGGACCCTGGGGCCCTGCTGCCTTCTGTTGAGCCGTCTTTCTAGCCTGGCTTCTCTGGGTCTCTGCTGAGCTGCAGGAGACTTCTGAGGAAGTGACAGCTGCCACTTAACTGAGTGTCTGCTGTGTGCAAGGCTGTGCTTTCACCTTACACGCAGCAGTCTTATTTAAAAACCCTGGAGAGAGGTGGTAGTATCCTCAAGTTACAGAGGATGAAACTGGAGGCCCAGAGAGGCTAAGCAGCTCGCCCCAGATCACACAGGGACCCTTTCGGTGGTGGAGTCAGAGTTCAGAGCCAGGCCTCACTTGCTGCCCGTGTTCCTTGGCCTTGTCAGTCTGCCTTTCTTTTTTTTTTTTTTTTCTTTTGCGATACGCGGGCCTCTCATTGTTGTGGCGTCTCCCGTTGCGGAGCACAGGCTCTGGATGCGCAGGCTTAGCGGCCAAGGCTCACGGGTCCAGCCACTCCGCGGCATGTGGGATTTTCCCGGACCGGGGCTCGAACCTGTGTCCCCTGCATCGGCTGGCTGACTCTCAACCACTGCGCCACCAGGGAAGCCCCACTTTGCCTTTCTCGAAGTTCAGAAGCACAGGAGAAAGTGGGTTCTGTACAGTGTGTCTGTGTGTTTCAGATTATTCCGACTCCACCGAAGTCAAATTTGAAGAGCTTAAAAATGTCAAGCTGGAAGAGGAGGAGGAGGAGATGGAGGAGGAGATGGAGGAGGATCAGGAAGCGGCTGCCTTGGACCTTTCTGTGAATCCGGTTTCTTTTGGGGGTCGCCTCGTCTTCTCAGGCTCCAAAAAGAAGTCATCTTCCAGCCTGGGCTCTGGTTCTTCACGGGATTCTATTTCTTCCGATTCAGAAACCAGTGAGCCTCTGTCCTGCCGAGCCCAAGGGCAAACAGGAGTCCTCACTGTGCACAGCTACGCCAAAGGGGACGACAGGGTCACCGCAGGAGAGTCATACACGAGGAAAAAAGGGGGTGTCACCAGGAGCATCAACGAGCAGGAGCTGGCTGAGGTGTGGGCGCTGGGTGGGGTGGGGGGCAGGGGGCCTCCCGTGTTGGGGAGGGAGGTGGTTCTGGCACTGGGCTGCTGCAGAGTCCCAGATGGCAGGAGAGTCCCTCAGGATGAACCGCCAGTCTGCAATTGTGTCAAGCAAAAGCCAGGTGGCAGTGGGTCACTTCAGCTTGTTCTTTGCTCGGAGTTCCTCTCTCTTATCTCTGTGCGACTGTTGTTCCAAAGAATTGCCTTGCAGCCTCAGTGGCCGCCCTCGGTGGATCTTCAGCTGAGTTGGGTGCATCCTCTGCCCCTCCTGGCCTTAAGGACCAGGGTTCGAGTGGCAGTGGTTGCAGGGTTTGAGGTTTGGGGTGAGGTGGCCTTCCTTAGCCTGGACTCCCCTGGGAGTTCTCCCTCTACTCCCCTCTTCATTCTTCCCCTCCCAGTATAACAGTGCTAACGCAGCATCGTTTTGGAGGCCAGGATGAACTCCAGAGCTGTAACCGCGGACATGTGTGTTCAGGCCTCCTCTCAGGACACGCCGTTGCCAAAAGCTCTGTCTTTTGTTTGTTCTGTGTAGAAAGGCGTTTGGTGGGTCTGAGTGGGATACAGCGGGCCACGTTGGGTGCATCCGACTCAGGCCTGCCCTGAGTGACCTGCTCTCTCCCCAGCCTTGCAGCCTATGTGTAAGTTGCAGCCCAGGCTGGGGCTGGAGTGGGATCACTGGCAGGTAGTAGAAGTCAGCACAGACTTCCCCGTTCCCTTCCCTTCATCTTTGAAAAATTTATCGTCTAAAAGTTTTTATTATGAAACATTTTAAAAGTATATGCAACTAGAATACTGTCATGAGCGCCACGTGTACCCTTGTTATTTCTTCATATTAACAATTGGCTTGTTGGCTTTATCTTTTCTGTGGCTGAAATACTGACACTTAAAATTCCTCTAGTTTTTTCAGCAGTGCCTTTCTGTGGTTGGTTTTTCCCCTTGTCTTGAACACCCGATGTAGTTTTTCTTTCTGCCTTCTCTGAATCTTGGGCTCAGTTTCTGTAGACCCCCTTTCTCCACGTGAAGGTCCCCCCTCCCTCTCACACGGCGTGTGGGTATCCACCGTACACGTGCCTCTGATCGCCGCTCCCTCTGCACTCCTGTGGCTGCTTCCGCAGGAGAGGGCTCTTCCGCTTGGAAACCAGAACCCCTTAGGTTCCCCGTGGCCGCATCCCAGCCATCCTTCCCAAAGCTCTGTGCCCTCTTGTGCATCCTGCTGTCTCTGCAGGCCACGCTGTCCTTCTCTTGCCCTGTCCTCCTGACTTGCTTTCCTCCAGCTGCATTCACAACCACAGAAGCTGCTAACAATAGCAAGGATTTACTAGACACTTGAATGCGTTGTTCAGACCACATGTTACTGCTGAAGCAATCTTACCACAGTCAGGTTTTTTGTGGCGTTTTTTTTTTTTTTTGGTGGTGGGGGCAATACATAAATTACAGCCATCTTTTTTCCTCTCAAATTAGGAACCAGTTAAGTTATGGATACAGGAGGCAGGCACATGCACTCAGAATGCCACTTTGTTACCAGTTAAAATGGTTGAAGAGAGTGGCTTCTAACCTGTGGCCGAATGGCCCTGCCGCTCACTTACCCTCAATTACAGATGACCCACCTAGTCACAGGTGGCCCTGGACGACTCAGGCCCCTCTCACAGAGGCAGAGAGTTTCCCACTCATCTTCTGTGTGTTGTGCACACAGGAATGCACTCACTCTGCAAAAGGCAGATGCCAGAAAATGAAAGCCAGGACTCCTCCCGCGGAAATATGCTGGGAGAGGCTTCTCTCTGACACGCCTCTCTCGTGCAACCCCTGCTCCAGAACTGTAGCGTGTCTTGCTGGTTCTTTTTTGTTTGTGTGTGGACCTCTCAGCTGCAGCCTGATGGTAATAACTTCTCCGCTCCGTCACCTGCCATCTTTCCCACCTCTCCCCTTGACGTGCTGGCGTCCTCTTCGCTTTACTCTGTAATGGTTTGTACGCCTGCTCTGGGCTAGGACTGTGCCTTCAAGGAGCTCATAGTCTAGGCAAATAGATGCGAGCAGGGAATTCTAGTACCTGGTGATGAGCATTGCAGCACAAGTGGAGGAGTTAGCAGCTTGGCCTGGGGTTGGGGTGAGGAGGCAGAGAGACAGCAGGGGAAGGAGCTTAGCGGGAGCATGCTGGGAGGATGAGATGAAATTGGAGCGGGAATCTAGGGGAGGAGAGGGTTCTGTTTGGTGCTGGGGGCTCATGCCAGGGTCAGAGCAGGTCGGGGGTCCACAGTGGTTTTGTTGGTCTCAGGCATATGGGATGAGAAGGCCTTGGGAAGTGTGGGTGGGCTGTGTCAGGAGCCGGGTCCTGGAGTTCTGAGGCTCTTTTGACTTGAGAGTCAGGGGGTGGGGGGCAGTGGAAGTTTCCCTGCCATGTGTTTTTGGAGATTGAAGATTTCTATAACACGTTTTTTAATACACAAAGATGCATTGAAGATTTCTATAACGCGTTTTTTAATACACAAAGATGCATATGGTATAATACAGCGAACCAAAATACCGATCGTCAAGATCTAACAGTTGTCAATATTTTGTCACATTTGCTTCATCTGTCTTTTTTCTTTTATCTTCTTTGTGGCTGTGCAACTTGTGGGATCTTAGTTCCCTGACCAGGGATTGAACCTCTGGCACAGTGAAAGCGCTGAGTCCTAATCACTGGACCGCCAAGGAAGTCCCCATCTGTCCTTTTTTTATTTGCTGAAGTATTTTATAGCAAATCCGGATGTTATGTGATTTCTTCCCTACTTCAGTGTGTATCTCTGAAAAATATGGGTGTTTTCTTAATCACCGCGCTGTTTTATTTATTTATTTATTTATTTATTTATTTATTTATTTATTTTTTGCGGCACGCGGGCCTCTCACTGCTGTGGCCTCTCCCGCTGCGGAGCACAGGCTCCGGATGCGCAGGCTTAGCGGCCACGGCTCACGGACCCCGCCGCTCCGCAGCACGTGGGATCTTCCCAGACCGGGGCACGAACCCGCGTCCCCTGCATCGGCAGGCAGACCCTCAACCACTGCGCCACCAGGGAAGCCCCACCATGCCGTTTTATACCTAACAAAATGGCAGAAATTCTCTAGCATTATCTAATACCCAGTTCACAATCAAATTTCCCCAGTAGTCTAAACAAAATTTATTTTACAGTAGGTTTGTTTGAATCAGGATTTAATTAATCTTACATCTTGTCTGTTCATTATGTCTCTTAAGTCTGCCTTAATCTAGAGCAGTGCCCCTCTGTCCACCTGCCACTGACTCACTCAAAGAAACTGTCAGTTGTTCTTTGGATTGCCCAGTGAAGCGTTTTTTAAGCTTTGCATTGATGTCTTGGAAGATCATTTTGGAAGCAGTATAAAGGTTTTTGGGGGAAGAAGGAGGCAAAATTAGAAACAACAGAGGTTCCTTTGAAGATGGAATTATAGATGATTTTCACTTCCTGCATTTAAAAATTGTTTGAATACTTTTTATGAATACGTATTATTTTTATAATCAAATACTTCTCCTTCAGGACAGGAGGAAAAATGGTTTGCAAGAGGGAAATCAGTTTGGAACCTGTTCCTTTAGTCTGAGAGGTGGTGAGGGCCTGAGCCGTGAGGTGCTGGCGGGGGTGGATGGAGGGGGCTGGGGTAATGAGTGCTTGGAAGGTGGGAGCCCGGGGCCGGGGGCTGTGTGGGGTGAGTGGGAGGGCAGTGCAGGGGTGACCTGGAATTCTGGCTCGTGTTACTTACAGGATGGACAGGGGTGTATGGTGGAGGATGGAGGTGGCAGGAAAAGGGAAGGGGTTATTTGAGTGTGACTCAGGTGTGAGTTCAGCCTGGGGCATGCTGAGTGCGACCTGCTTTGTAAGGCAGGCATTGGAGACGTGCATACACGCACCTTAGGTGGGTAGTTTTGGGAGTCACCCTCACCTGGAGGGTGTCGGTGGGTGTGGGAGAGTTCGCCTGTGGGGCATGTGGAACATGAAGAACAGTTTTCACAGTACGGGTGTTGGTAGAGGGCCCGGGAAGGAGAAGGACAAGCAGAAGAGAGCAGCCAGAGGTTCAGGAGCTAGGAGAGGGTCGTGTGTGCAGAGCCGGGGAGGAGAGGGTGGAAGACGGTGGCAGCCGGCTGAGTGGGCCTGCGTTAAAGAGGGGGCGGTGGGACATAATGAGAGCGGGAGGCGGGGGAGCTCTGACAGGAGGGAGGGCTGGGGTCTCTAGCAGAGGCGGGCACAGGAGAGGATGGCTGCAGGTGGGTTTTTATTGTAGTAAAATATGCATGACATAAAATATCACTCTAACCCTTTTTTAGTGTACAGCTCAGGGGCCTTAAGTGCCTTCATATTTTGTGCAGCCATCAGCAGGCCGCAGATAGTTTTGAGGTGGGAAGAGGCAGTTGTCTGTCTGGAGCAGTCCTGTGCTCATTGGGGCCCAGCTCCTTTTCAAAAGCCAGTATATTCCTGGAAACCTCGTTGCTTCTCAGCTGCGTCCCTTTCTCCTTCCAGTCCCTCCAGCACTTTGCTCCGTGTCTAAGACGCTGTCTTGGTCTCGGTGCGGTTGTCACAGGCGGGTGAAGGTGCACTTCTAGGAGCCAGGTACTGGGCCACATCCAGCCTTGCCTCTTGAGGCACCGGCGTGGTCCCCGGGCCCTGGCCCAGGAGCCTCTGTAAACGTGGGTGGAACGAATGGAAGTTGAGCTCCAGTAAGAAGCTGACTTGAGGGTTGATTGATTGGATGGGATGGCAGACTGCCAGTCAAGGCTTGGGCAGAAGCTGAGGCACTCTGCCTGTCCCTGGAGAGGTCTAATAGCATTGCGTCTATATCTGGAAACAGCTGGGTTTTGAAAAACACCCTTGTGGGCCCCCTCCCCTCACTTTGAGCGTCCCCCAAGGTATAATTCGAGCCATCTGCTCTTCAGTTAACGTGCTGCTGTCTTGTGTCAGGGGCCATGGTAAAAGGGCCCCTGGTGACTGACTGCTGAAGCACCACAGCCTGAGTCTTCACAGCAACATGTCTGCTGCAGAAGTTCTTGTTAGTTCAGGCTGCTTTGAAAAAGTGAGTTCCCTAAAGAAGGAGAGAGAACACTTGGTTCTTTGTACAGAACAAGCCCCGTCAGGAACATTGACCTTGACCTGGCTGCCCATGTGTCGGGGGTAACAGAGAACTCAAGAGAGAGCCTGGAGCTCCAGCTCTCTTGCTGGCAGCGGCCTGGGAGACCTTGCATGCCATCCCACCCCGTCCTCACAAAGAGCTCTGAGGGGCAGTGCTCTTTACGCCGTTTTATTACTGGGTTGCCACTTGCTCGGGCTCATGTGGCTAAATGGTTGAACGAGGATTTGAACCCAGCTCTTTCTGTTAAATCCTGTGGGAAGTTAGAAATTGGAGTACATTGCAGGGAAAGGCTGTGAGGAATTGGAGGAGGAGTATTTAGCCAGAAGAGGAGAAAAAGTGGAAGGATGTTCAAATATTTGAGTAGGTCTGACTGCTTTGGTCAGAGGCAGAGTGATGGTAGCAGAAAGGGCAGACTTAGACCTGGCTGGGTTGTCAGCCCCTTACGGTTAGAAATCCCATATCACCATCTCTGCGTTGCCGCAGCACCAGGCATGGTACGCTGGGCATATCTGCTGGGCGTGCAGGAAGCCCTTTGGTTAAACAGATGTGGACAGAGGCGGCCTCCTCCTTTCCCGAAGCCAAGTTCTGGCGTTCTTGGTTCTGACCCCTCTACCTCCTCCAGTGCTTGCCTGTAAAATGATTCGTCTCCACCTCCTACCCCCTATTCATTTTCTGTTGCTGTTTTAACAAGTTACACAAACTTAGTGTCCTAACACAAATTTACCATCTTCTTGTTCTTCAGTTCAGAAGTCTGAAATAGGCCTCATGGTGCTAAAGGCAAGGTGTCTTCAGGGCTCTGTACCTTTCTGTGGGGAGTCCATTTCCTTGTCCTTTCCAGCTTCCCTGGGGGCACCTGTATTCCTTGGCCATGGCCCTTGCCTTCCACCTTTAAAGGCGGCAACATCTGGCCAAGTCTTTCTCATGTCACCTCACTTTGACAGTGACTCTTCTGCTTCCTTCTTCCATTATTAAGCGCTGTTCTGTTTGAATACATTGGGCCCATCCACATAATCCAGGATGATGGTCATCTGATTAGCAACCTTAACAGTTCCTTGTCATGTTAACCTAACGTATTCACAGGGATTATTAGGACTCTGCATCTTTGGGGGACAAGCTTCTTCGCCCATAAAACCATACTCACAAAGCCCCTATCTTAAAAATACACCTGGAGGAAATCTCCTTCTCAAGCTACCATCTCATTCCTTTCCTGGTCTTCACAAAAATAGTCTGTGTGGTATACTCACTCCCTAGTTCCTTATTGTGTGTCTATTGGAACTTATCTCTCAAAAAGTCCTGGCACCTCCCAGTTGCTGAGTCCCTTGGCTGCTGCCTGCTCAGCTCTTCTGTAGTGTTTGGACTGTGGATTTCCCACTTGAGGGCCCCTTTCCCCCAGCATCTCCTCTTTCTTCTTACTCCTGTCCTGGAAGGCTTAGTCTCCAGTCAGTTTATCTTCCACTGATCATCTCATCCATTGCATGATTTAAACTCTGAGCCTGATGTTGAGGATTCCCAAATCCACAGCTCTTGCTCTGACCTCCTTTCTGAACTCCCAGGCTGAATTTCTTCGTGCCCCCTGGGTATTATATCCAGATGAAGGGCCCACAGGTAGGTGTTGTGTGTACCATATGCAGCACATTTAACTTGGCTAACTTGGCTTGTTACCACTCCCCCCTCATCCATAGGAGCCCTCTTAGTCTCTCTCACCTTGGAGACCCAGGCTGGAAATCCCCACCATCATTGGTTCCTTTATTCTCATGCCTTTACTTCCTGGTCTCTGCCACATCTCACATTTAGGCCTGTTATCTAGGTGGTCTTCGTAGTAGGGGATGCAAGATGATTACGGGGATGTAGGAGTCAAATAATGGAACTTTATTTTTATCTTAATCCTTTTACAGTCTATTTTTGTTTTAAAGTGCTTTGTTTTAAAGTACATTAGTGTATGTAATTCATCAGTAAGTATACCTGTGTTGGGGTGCATATCCCTACATTTTTTATTTTCCTGGTAACACTGTCAAATAAATTTGGTATTTCCAGTTTGTTTTAGACAAAGAACCCCTTCTTTAAGTGACCTCTTACTCATTTTTATTTATTTATTTAATTTATTTTTTTTGTGATACGCGGGTCTCTCACTGTTGTGGCCTCTCCCGGAGCACAGGCTCCGGACGCACAGGCTCAGCAGCCATGGCTCACGGGCTCAACCGCTCCACGGCATGCGGGATCTTCCCGGACTGGGGCACGAACCCGTGTCCCCTGCATCGGCAGGCGGACTCTCAACCACTGCGCCACCAGGGAAGCCCCTTCTTACTCATTTAAAAAATGTAAATCAAAAGCAGGGCTGTTGTGGTTGGAATGGAGCCCCACCTGTTCACTCTGATGGAGGCTTTCTCAGGCCTCTCTTTTTTTTTGTTTTTGCGGTACATGGGCCTTTCACTGTTGTGGCCTCTTCCGCTGCGGAGCACAGGCTCCGGACGCGCAGGCCCAGCAGCCGTGGCTCTCGGGCCCAGCCACTCCACGGCATGTGGGATCCTCCCAGACCAGGGCACGAACCCGTGTCTCCTGTATCGGCAGGCGGACTCTCAACCACTGCGCCAACAGGGAAGCCCTCTCAGGCCTCTTGATGTACGTTTTGGAAACTGCTGCTTTAGACTGTCAGTGTAGTTCAGGGCTGATTAAAGTCTGTGCTTGTGTTAGCCTTTCGTGGACTTCAGTGGTAGGAGATCCCTACCATCCCCACTCCTCCACCACATGGCACGCTGCCATGAGCATCATCACTCACGTAAGCAGGGAGCACACATCCTAGTGGTACCATCTCTTCACACCTTCCTTCCCCGGGCAGACCTTCCGACTCAGTAGAGTCTCCGTAAATATTTGTTAAATGAATAGGCAAATAGACCCTCAATTTATGTTTAGAAGAGCAGGCTCTGTACTACCTGCACGTGACTTGCTCAGCATTTGGTTTTTCTTGACATTCCAAGTGTGGGCCTTAAGCCCTGGGGTTCTGTGTAGTTGCACGTGGAGTCTGCAGGCCCAGTGTCCCTTCTCCAAGGTGGCACTGCAGTGCTGACACTTCTCTGCAGCACTCGAAGGCATTGGTTTTGGTCACGGTTGCAAAGTGGCCCTCTTCCAGGCCTCATTTCTTTGCTCAATGGGTTTTGCTGTAACCCGTGTCTCCTAATATCAGTATAGCCAAGTGTTAAGTATGTTGATTAGAAGGAAGCTCTGATGTGGTATTACTGGTTCAGTCCTGTACACCTTAAACCTAATTACATTTGCTCTGACATTATGCAAATGCAGCATTAAATCAACCTTTCTTTCTGCAGCTGGGCCAGAGTTTCAGAGGCGCTCTCTGTCCTGGCTGATGTTCTCCCCTGGAGAAGAGGATCAAAGAGTACCAGCTAGAGCTGAGGTCTTGACAGTGCATGAGGAGAAGCGGCCTGCTTTCTTTTTAATGGGTCTGCAACCCCTCACCCCTTTGAATGAGGGGGGCTCTGGCCTTTCAAACCTGTTTGGCCCAGCTGCCTGGTACTTTGTAACAGGTGCTACTGGCCTCCTGGTCCAAGGAAAGGGACCTCTGGGGCTCTCAGACGTGGACACATGTCAGTGAGCTGAAGGAAGGGGCTCTTCTTTAGAGCTGGAGTAGGTTTATTTTTGGTACAGTTGTTTCAGCCTGCTTCTGAGAAGGCCAGGACCCACACTGACTAGGCACAAACTTTGCCCTAAACGGTTTACATAATCCTGGCTTACACTGGTTTGCATGACACTTGTCGTTTTGGCTTTTTCTAAGTCAGGTGTTTTCCATGTTGGGTTTTACATTTCTCTGTGTCTCTCTGCCCCGCTCTTTCCCTTGGTTTTTATTGTAAGACTAACTTCTGCTGTATCCCGAAGTGGAGGCAAGACCAACTTGATTCTTTCTTGTGGTTTGTCCAGGTTGCGGATGAATACATGTTTTCTCTGGAGGAGAGTAAGAAGTCCAAGGGCCGTCGTCAGCCCTTAAGCAAGCTCCCCCGCCACCACCCGCTCGTGTTGCAGGATTGCGTCAGCGATGATGGTAAGTGTTGTTTTCACTCTTCACCAGAGGAAAGCCTCTCTCACTGCATCAGGACCTCCTCCGACAGGACCTCAGGGGGCCAAGCTGAGGGCCAGGGGTGGGCCTGCGGCTTAGCTCTTCTCCCACCTACTCCATAAAGGGGGTAGGATTTCAGGATATGGGATTTATAATCAGATTTCATTATACGCTTGAGTGTCTTGGCATGTGCCTAATACGGGATAATTGGATGCAAGTTCTTCCCTCTCTTAGGAGGTCCAAGGCTGATTTTTCAGAATAGCAGGTTCTGTCACTGATGCCAAGCCCTGTGCTGAATGTGTGGCGACAAAGATAACTGAGATGTGTCCATGCCCTCAAGAAGCTCACAGGGTCATGCACTGATCTAAAGGGAGGAGATGTTAATCCAGGCAGACGGGACAGTGCCAGTAACCATGGCAAAGACAAGCAGGAAGGTATACTCAGAGGACCCAGCTTGCTGCGGCTGGCGTTACAGGGCCAGGCCAGGGTGAGATGGGCAGAGGAGGAGGAGTGAGGTGGTTGTGAGCCAGAAGACTTTGCCCACAGGCGTTCCGAGCCCTGCAAGTGTTTTAAGCAGAGGGGTGATGCAGTTGGATTTGCATTAGAAAGATTGTTCCTGGACTTCCCTGGTGGTGCAGTGGTAAAGAATCCACCTGCCAATGCAGGGGACACGGGTTCGAGCCCTGGTCTGGGAAGATCCCACATGCCGTGGAGCAGCTAAGCCTGTGTGCCACAACTACTGAGCCTGTGCTCTAGAGCACACGAGCCGCAACTACTGAAGCCTGCGTGCCACAACTACTGAAGCCCGTGCACCTAGAGCCCGTGCTCCGCAACAAGAGAAGCCACCACAATGAGAAGCCCACGCACCCCAATGAAGAGTAGCCCCGGCTCACCGCAGCTAGAGAAAACCCACGCACAGCAATGAAGACCCAACACAGCCAAAAATAAATAAAAAATAAATTAATTAATTAAAAAGATTTTTACTAGGGATTGCATCTAAGAGCAGAGGGCTTTTGTCATGGCCTCTGTGAGATATGAGGGTCTGAACTAGGATGGTGGAAGTAGGGGTGGGGGAGGGGAAGTGGTGAACCTGCTGGGAGGATAAAGTCCACTGGATTGGCAACCTGACGTGGAGCTGTGAGGGTGGTAGGAAGAGGAAGCCTGAGCTGAGTGCCTCCCTGGGTTCTAGCGTTGCTTGGGGTGTGTGGAGGTGGTATTTGTTATCTCTATTAAATGCGGCTGCTCTGGGAGAGGGCACAGAGGCTGGGGTTAGGAAAACTGAGGAAGAGGAGCCTGTGAAGGAGACAGAGGGGAGTAGGCAGGGATGCAGAGGAGAACTGGAGCTCAGGGAGTAATCGCTATCAGCACAGTGTGGTCTCCTGTGCTGCCCGGAGCCCACAGACCCCGTAAGATCCGCCAGTGACCAGGCCCCTTTTTACTGCTGCCTGATGCCCAGCCTCCTCCTACCCTGTCCTGTCCTTGCTTGCGCCCACAGAAAGCTCAGAGTCTCATCAGCCCTTCCTCTGCTCCACAAACCTCACGTTCCCTTTCTGATCTGATGTCGATGCCCATCTCTACTGTTTTCCTTGGTAGAAAGATCATGATAAGCTTGGTGGGGAAAGCCTCTTCAGACCTTGTAGCCAGAAGCAGGCAGACTTCCATGCATAGTCTTAGAAGCCCTCTGGGGTCTTCCTCCAGCCCCTGTGGGGGTCTCAGTTCCTCTGGGTCGCAGCAGCCTAGCTTCTTGATTTCTCCCCAATGCGCTAAAGCAATGTAGACTGTAGAAAACTGGGGAAGCAGAAAAAGTTACAAAGAGGACAGCAAGATTACCCCACAGAGATGACTACTGTGAACACTTTAATGTGTTAATCTTCCTGACTGTCCTCATCAGATGTTAAATTATGTCCATGTATGTCTTTTTATAATAACGTGAGATCATAATATACCTCCCCCAAACTTTTTATGATTAAAAAATTTCAAACGTGGAAAGGTTGAAACAATAAGATTACGGTGTGTCGCTACCAGTATTCAACAGCTGTTGCCATTTTGCCATAATCACTTGTCTCTCCCTGTGCATTGCTTATGTACGAACAAGTACACGCATATTTGCTGTATCGTTTGAAAGTCAGCTGTAGGCGTCAAGTCACTTCACTTAAAGTGCACCGATAGGCATCTCCTAAGGAGGATTGTCTCCTATATAAAATCCACTGTCATTACACCTCGGAAAGTAAGCAGTAACTTCATAATGTCCTCTGATTCTCAGTCCATATTCATCTTTCCCTGCTCATTCTAAAAATGTGTTTTTATAGCTTTTTCCCTTTAAACCAGTATGAACCAAACTAGGGTCACGCACTGCATTTGGAAGTTTCTTTAGTCTCTTTTAGTCTCACACACCCATCTCTCCACTGAAAACATTTTTTCTCAGTTGAGGCATAACATATTCAGTGAAGTACATATGCCTTAACTGTGTAGCTCGATGAAGTTTTATCTATGTAAACTGTAAAAATTTTTTTTTTTTCTTTTTGCGTTACACGGGCCTCTCACTGTTGCGGCCTCTCCCGTTGCGGAGCACAAGTTCCAGATGCGCAGGCTCAGCGGCCACGGCTCACGGGCCCAGCTGCTCCGCGGCATGTGGGATCTTCCCGGACCGGGGCACGAACCCGTGTCCCCTGCATCGGCAGGCGGACTCTCAACCACTGCGCCACCAGGGAAGCCCAATGTAAACTGTAAATTTTTGATTCCTACAGTTTTCACTTAGCATAGTGAACATTTTCATCATTCGTTCAGTATTCACACGTAGAACGATTCTTGGCCACTTTTGGTTTTATAAGCGGAGCAGGTGTCAGTGTGGTAGTTTTTCTGTTGTGATTGTGAGCAGTCCGTTTCTGTTTCTTCCCTCCTGCCTCGATCACTCTTGTTCTGGCCAGGATGCAGAAAACATCTGTGCTTGGGTCTTGGCACCATGGCTCCTGGCTAGGCCTGATTGACGGGGCTTACAGGGGTTGATTTTAATTGTCTGCATCGGCCTAAATACGCTATGATACCCTTCACCGAGGTCACATACACTGGCAGCTGCCAGATCCCTTTGGATTAAACATGACTGAAGGCAGAGGAGATAACTGTTTATTTGCACTGAGCTTGGGTTGCAAGGAGTAAACACATAAATGGGTATCTTCCATAGGTATGTTCCAGAGCCTTCCTTGGGCTACTCAGCATAGGACTCCAGGGTCTCTTGGAAAGTACGCCTGTCTGGGAAGGAGTGAGCAGGTCATTGGAGGGGCTGTAGCCATGGATTGCAGGGCTCCCCACAGCATCATCCAAGTATTGAAGGAGCCTTTTGCAGATCGCCTCTGCCCTTTGCCTTTGTCACCCATAGGATCTTGGGTTAGTCCAGACCTGGGACCAGAAGCCTGGGCTGTGCTCGTCGGCTCTCCGGGCAGAGCCATAGATGTGCAGGGCTGGTGCTGACTGACTCACGCCCCTCCTTCCTCTAGATGTATCAGAACAGGGGACCCCTGAGGAGGAGGCTGAGGAGACGGAGGCCTGGGCCAAGCCCCTGAGCCAGCTGTGGCAGAACCGACCTCCAAACTTTGAGGCCGAAAAGGAATTCAACGAAGCCATGGCCCAGCAGGCCCCTCACTGCGCCGTCTGCATGATCTTTCAGACTTATCATCAGGTAAGCCCCCCACGTCCCCTCTGTTTACTCGGGACCGGCGCTCAGAGGAAAGCTAGGTTTAATGGTGGGGACATAGCTTGGGAAAGGCATGTTTCCCTAGTGTCTTCTGTCCCATCCATGTGTTGGAAAGGCTTCACCAGGCAGATAGCCATGCAGCAATGTGGGTGTTCACTTGAGAATGCTTTGGGGAAGAGCTGAGGGTGTGGCTTAGGCTCTGGGGGATTCCCTGCTGCCCTTGGCACTCACACTGTTTGCTGAGGAATCTGCTCTTTTGTTATTCTAGTCAGCGACGATTCCTTCCAGGTGCTTTGTTGACCTTGCCAGTCGGTCTGGAGAGCAGGGGATTTCTTTAAATCGTTCTGAACGTCAGGTGAAGAGCCAGATCCTCCAGTGTTGTCTCTTCTTCCCTTTCCCATTGCCACCGCAGATGTTGGCAGTAGTGGAAGGGAATTCGGGAGGTGTGGGAGCAGAGGGCCTGCAGGAGGGAGGGGGATGGGAAAGCACCCTGGCTGAGCTTAGCCGTGCCCCTCCCACTCCTGGGGCATTTGATGGCCCCACCGTCATGGGTCTCTTTGGGTCCAGCTCTAGGAGGCCAGGAAGACACCCACAAGTTGCATGTGCCAGATGACCAGGTCAGTCTCAGCTGGGACCTACACAGGGTGGCATGTAGAGAACCAGTCCCCTGATGGTCGTTAGAGTAGCATGGCTGCCACTGAGCCTGGCAGGGCCCCAGGTTCCTGTTTGCCAAAGAATGAAACTTCAGACCAGAGTACTTTTTTTTTTTTTTTTTTTTTTTTTGCGGTACACGGGCCTCTCACTGTTGTGGCCTCTCCCGTTGGCGGAGCACAGGCTCCGGACGCACAGGCTCAGCAGCCATGGCTCACGGGCCCAGCCGCTCCGCGGCATGTGGGATCTTCCCAGACCGGGGCACGAACCCGTGTCCCCTGCATCGGCAAGCAGACTCTCAACCACTGTGCCACCAGAGAAGCCCCCCAGACCAGAGTACTTTTGAGTTAGTAACTCATTCCTTCTTTCCGTTGACCAAAAGCAAACCCAAAAGATCTCAATGTGCCCTTGCCTGTGAGGGAAGTAGGCAGATGGCCAGGCTGTACTGCCAGTAGATCTGCTGAGGGGGGCTCAGAGTTTCATGAATGGCATAGGCTTGGGGAGGTGACATGTTTCTGGGCCCTGTCCTTGGAACGGGGGTGATGGTGCCATCCAGCAGCAGAAGCGGCAGATTCTTGCAGTCAGGCTGTTTTCCAAGGGAAGTACATGGACATAATGTTCTTCCCGAAGGGCCCTAAGCCAGGAGCGGCTCTCGGGGCTCCAGCCATGTGACAGTGCTGCAGCTCAGGTGACTGCTGACATGGGCCCCGAGAGGAAATCAGTGCTGGCCCACGGAAGCACCTGCTCTGGGTCCTCTCCCTGGCCGTGCATCGCAGAGGGGAGCCGCCAGGAGCAGCAGCCTCACTAGCCTCTCAGTGCATTTTATTACCACTTGGTTTGGGAAGATTGAAATCCCAGTTGCCTCTTACCTCGCTTCCTTTTCTCACTTGTCCCCGGGGGCCTTTGTTTGATGCTGCTGTGAGAAACTGAATTGGAGTCATTGGAGGTAACTTCAGTTAGCGGCTCTGGGATAATGGCTGTGCACCCGGGAGCCTAGCGGGTTCCCTGTCAGGAAGAGAGCAGCTTCCTGCTGACGGGGCAGGTGGAGAGCTGAGGACACGGGGCTGTTGACTGAGGTGTGCACTTGCTCCCTCCTTAGGTGGAGTTTGGAATCCTTAGTCAGAACTGTGGCAGTGCTCCAGATTTAGTGCCCCAGAAGCAGAGGACCAAGCCATTGATTCCAGAAATGTGCTTCACCTCGACTGGGTGTAGCACGGACATCAACCTGTCCACCCCTTACCTAGAGGAGGACGGCACCAGCATCCTAGTGTCCTGCAAGAAGTGCAGCGTCCGGGTCCATGCCAGTGAGTGCCTCACTTCTTCTCTGCGTCCGGTCCCAGGGGCGGGGGCGTCTGACTGGAAGTCCTGCCCTCTCTTGGCCTCCCTGCGACCTCCTAGTGACCTCGCCAGCTCCCCAGTGCAGATTGCTTATGTGTCTGTTCTTGGAGTTTGGTGCTGATTGAGTCTGAGTTTCCTGTGACTCTGGGCTCCGTGCTTGTACTGTCTACCCTGGGCTGTCCCCTTGATTGTGGATACCAGGAGGGGATTAATCTCTGCTGCTCGCTAGGTGCGGGTAGCAGTGAATCTAGTTTCTGACTTTGAGACTGTGGGCCATACTCTATGGCTGACCCGTGGGGGTCTTGATGCCACAATTCAGGGGTTTCTGTAAGATTTGGTTGTAGCTTTGGGGAGTAGTGTTTGGAAAAGAGTTGCAGGTCTACCTTCTGACTCTGGCCTCTGGGTTTAATTTGCTCCCCTCGGTGTCCCTGTTAGGTTGCTACGGGGTCCCCCCTGCAAAGGCTTCTGAAGACTGGATGTGTTCTCGGTGTTCGGCCAATGCCCTGGAAGAGGTGAGCACATCCATGCTGTTGCTGTCTCCCTGTGAGACAAGTTCGCTCAGGACCGGACTGTTTCACGCGGACTCTATGTCCCAGGGGTCTGTGCAGTGCCTGGTACACAGTGATGTCAGCTAGCATTGTTGGAGTAAATCCCCACGACAGTGAGAGTGTTTGCTGCCCACCTGTGGCAGGGCACGATGGAGTCTGGAAGCTGTGTTTGCTTCATTGTGTCAGGACCAAGTAGAAGTTTTCCTGTGGATGGACCATAACCTCCTGTAAAGAATTGAGCTATCCGGTTGGAGCATCAGAATGGGACTCAGATGGTTCATTTGGTGGCTTTCTCTTTATTCCTCCCCTCTCTCTGGAACCTGGCAGTACCCACATAGGAGGCAGTCAGAGCCCTGTAATGCCCCCCAGCTTGAGCAGGGCATCACTCATGACTTTGCTTACGTTGTTGTTAACAGTAGTAGCGAAGCCGATTATGTTAAGCCGGGAGAATAATTGGTGCACTTCAGCCCCGAGTGGCCTCTTCCTGCAGGGTAGTCCTGGTTACAAGGGCTGTGCAGGCGAGGCCTCGCATGCTGTGGGCTGCTTTCTCACGGGGAGGCTGCCGTGGCCCGAAGGAAGGGGCGGGGAGAGCAGATGGGCCGTTAATGACTCGGTGGGTGAGCACTCTTCCTCCCCGTCTTCTTGGCAGGACTGCTGCTTGTGCTCATTACGAGGGGGAGCCCTGCAGAGGGCCAACGACGACAGGTGAGTTCTCTGCGCTCTGAAGCCGAGTGCAGGCACGTCGCCAGGGCAGTGGCTGTCATCAGTATGACCGATGAGGACTTGGGAAGCACATTGTTTGGGGCTGAAATAGCATCTCCAAGACTAATTTTAAGGATGGGAAGCTGAGCAGTCCCAGAACTTTCCAACCCGAGCTTCCCCTCTGAGGCAGCCTTGTAAGTAACGTCCTCCTTTTGGAGGAGCTGAGATGGACTCGTGAGGGTACGAAGACCCTGTGAAGATGATGCGGGGGCTTCGTGGCGGAAGTGAGGACAGTTACCTTGTTACACCTGGGGCTGGTGCAGAGGTGGCCACGGCTGTGAGCTAGTGAGACCTTCCTGCAGGCGGACTCCCTGGCTGTTTGAAATGAGGGCGACTGTCCTTAAGAAGGACAGTGGGACATTGAGGAGAGCCCAGCCATGCCTACCCACTACTCAGTCGATTCTACAGAGCGTTCTGGGTACTCAGCCCAGAGCTGGGCTTCTTGGCCGTCCGGCAGCTCGCTTTCACTGAGCTGAATTTTTGTGCTTGGTCATGGCTCAGTGGTTCAGAGGTAGAAATAAACGTAAGGTGAATGAGGTTTTCGCCCCACAGACCGGCTGCTTAGGGGAGACTACTCCCAGGTCTATGGGGAACCAGCAGGGAAGACCCTGCTTCCAGCTAAAATCCTGTGGGAACTTGAAGCACACATACCACCCGGCGTCCTGCCTCACAGGAATCCCCTTCATGCTGCTCCAGATAGATGGCTGCACTGCTTGCCGCTTCCACCCCTCTAAAGGCACTTGCTGCCGTGACTTGAGGTCACTGTGTTCCTCAGCAAGATAGTGCTGTTAAAGTTCTTCCTTTTTTGCAATGGAAAGGGCTCTGCTTGCACCTCCCACCTTTACCTCATGATCCTTGGTCTGCCCTCCAGGGCCATGCAAAACAAATCTGTTCCCACTCACACACTGCAGGTGGCTTCCACGCAGCCCCGACGCTGTCTGTCGTAGGTTTTCACGTGGCTTGATCCTGAGAGTTTTCACCATCTTAGTTAATCTCATCTTGGTGCGTGTCAGTTTCCCCAAATGCCCAGAACTTACTTTAATAATTCTCTAAGGGTGTCCGTTGAACAGACCTCTCAGTAAGTGGGGCTAGGGCCAGACCTTAAAGAGTGAGTCTGAGGTGGAGGAAGGGGGCAGAAGGGAGAGGTCAGTCACTTCAGCCCGGGGAAAGGTCTGGCCAAAGGCCTGGAGGGGGAGGGCTGGGCTTACCGGCACATTGGGGCGCAGCTGGAGATATTTTGAGGAAGTGCCCAGTCCCTTGGTAAAAGAGGTGTGTATGGGGCTCTCTAATTTATTCTCACTCCCTGGAACCTGCCACATGCAATTAGCTGTGGCTGCTCCTGTTGCAACAGGCGCTGAGTGAGTGTCAGAAGTGTGACCCTGCGCTGACCCGGGACGTTGTGGTGGGGACCTTCTTCCGCTTCCTCAGCGTGGAGACGCTTCTGGTCTTACCTCACTGGGTCCCAGGAACTTGCTGGGAAGTCCAGTGGTCACACTGGGTAAGGGAGGAAACGCTATAGACAGGCCCATGTTAGAAGAGAAGGCCACAGGGCCTTGTAGCTGGAGGGGGACTGAGGTGACCTTTGCCTTTTGGCAGGTGGGTCCACGTCTCATGTGCGGTGGCGATTCTGGAAGCGAGATTTGTCAACATTGCAGAAAGAAGTCCAGTGGATGTGAGCAAAATTCCCCTGCCCCGCTTCAAACTGGTAAGCAGAAAGAGATGGGCTTGTGACGCTACATCCTTTCCCTGTTTCTGAGTCTCTGGATAGAGGGGAACACAGCGTTTAGGAGGGCATCGCCTGGTTGGCCCAGTGGCCATCCTTTACCCCTCAGTTTCGGTCATGGTTTACGATTCTCCCCCTCTGGTTAAAACTACTTAGTGAGGATGCCTGTGACTGGACACGAGATTAACAGAGGGTGCGTGTACCCTCGTGTTTTGGGAAGGGGGTGGGCTCTTGCTCATAGGGCTCTGTGCATTTGGGTGCGGGTACAGTAGAGGAGACCATCCTAGTTCCCGGAATCATTGGCCTGCTTCTCCTGTGTTGTAGAAATGTGTCTTCTGTAAGAAACGGAGGAAAAGAACTGCTGGCTGCTGTGTGCAGTGTTCTCATGGCCGTTGCCCAACTGCCTTCCACGTGAGCTGTGCTCAGGCTGCAGGAGTGATGATGCAGCCAGATGACTGGCCTTTTGTTGTCTTTATTACCTGCTTTCGGCACAAGATCCCTAATTTGGAGGTGAGGAGGGCGCCATTCTAGAGTCCTCTCGACGGTTTCCAGGATCATTTTCTCTGCAGGCTCTCCATTTATTGTGTCAGCAAGTATTTCATCAAGCGCTGTGCTTCTTGGAGACTGCTAACAAGTGTGGGATTAGATGGCCCCTGTCCATTCTCTACTTCCTGCTTTGTGCTTCCTAATCCAGTGGAACCAACTGCTTGTGGTTGATTCCTTGTTTGCCTCTCCTGGATAAACTCCTTGAGGGTCCATGTCTTGTTAACCTGGGTGTCCCTATACTTAACACAGTTTCAGGGACATCGCAGAAGCTCTGTAAATGTTGTGAACTGATGGGAAGAAGAGTTAACCATTAACCCCCATACAGTAGTGATTTTTGCGCTTCTCTGAACAGTGAAGCTTAAATGGGTCTTAAACAATATGTAGGAATTGTGAGCAGGAGGGCAGTCAAGTCTTCAGAAACAGAATGAGTGAGTCTCAGAAGAAGGAACGTGTGAGACTGGCTCTGGGAACGTGGCAGGGGATGGTACTAGAAAGGCAGGCAGTGCCAGAGGATTAAGGCCCTGGGCTGCCACACTTAGGGGTTCGATGTCTCTTCCACTAGGTAAGGGGAACTTTTCCAATATTATGATTTTGAGCTATATGTTTTCTTAACAGTTACTCTGGTGGTGGTTTGCAGAAAAGATTGAAGGAATAAGAATTTGAGGCTGGGAGACCAGTTAGCCTAGGCGAGAAGTGAGGTCTGAAATGGGAACACAGAGGGAGAGCTTTAGGGTCACAGCCGACGCTGGGATCCTACAGTGGGTAGAACTGACGGGGTTTGTTGGCTGCCATGGGGAGAGGATGGAGAAAGAGGAAGAGGAAGGGGTGAGGGAGTGTGAATTCAAGATGACTCAGGCCACACCCTTAAAGGTGGAAGGGATGCTAATATGGTATTAACTGCCATCAGGAACTGAGATGGGGCAGGGCTGTTTTGCAGGGGAAAGTGGGGGAGATAAAAATGAGAGAAAGACCGGTAGACTTTGAGGTCGCTGGAACATTCTGATTGAGGTACCAGGAGGCAGCTAGATTAGCTGGATTAAAATTTGGATATTATCAGCCTTTAACAGCATAATTAAACCTAATTCCCTTTAGAAACGGGACTCTGGAGATTCCTAGTATAAGGAGCAGATGGTGGAGCAGGAAGCAGCGAAAGCAGCTGAGAAGTAGAGAGATGTGGAGAGAAGGAGAGCCTGGCAGCCAGCAGAGGCTGAGGAGGGCCACGTGCTGTCGGGAAGACAGGGCTGGTGGCGTGGTCACTGTGCACCCCAAACCGGGGGTTCCATGGGTAATCAGGTCAGAAGCCAGAGTGCCATCAGTGAATTACAGTCCAGTGGAGGAGATGCCGATGAAGTCTTGTCAACAGTGTGGTGAAAACAATCGTAAAAGGAAGGACACAGTAGAGCACCAGCCCAGAGGACAAACTGTCCTCCACCATGGAAAGGGCCTCATTGGCTGACTGGATTCCCCTTTTTTTTTTTGCGATACGTGGGCCTCTCACTGTTGTCGCCTCTCCCGTTGCGGAGCACAGGCTCCGGACGCGCAGGCTCAGCGGCCATGGCTCACAGGCCCAGCCGCTCCGCGGCATGTGGGATCTTCCCAGACCGGGGCACAAACCCGTGTCCCCTGCATCGGCAGGCGGACCCCCAACCACTGCGCCACCAGGGAAGCCCTGGATTCCCTTTTCTCGTTAAAGATGTTCTACTGAGCACAAGAGGTGGGCGGAGGTGGGTTAGGAGCTTAGGAAGAGGGAAAAATAGTCTATATGGGAATGAGGAATAAAAGCTTGAGGTACCATTGAGTCCTGGCTGTGGTAAGGAGATAGGAGCTTTGTGTTGGAAGAGGTTAGTGATTTGGTGATGATCATTAGCCCCCCATGCCCTCACATTGGCAGCTGTAGATGGCGGGTGCTATGAGGAAACGGGGTACTGTTGAGTATTTCTTTCACTGATTCATTCTTCACATACTTACTGGGCATCTGCTACAAGTCAGGCACAGTTTTAGGTGCTCGGAACATGCTGGTGAACAAGACAACAGTGCCTGCCCTCCTGCTGCATTTAGTGTAGTTGAAAGACATGTAGAAACAAGTAAACGTACAGTGTATCAAACGGGGAGAAGTGCCGGCATAAGAGTAAAGCTGGATACGGGAATGGAGGAGGAGAGGTAGTAAGGTTGTCCATAAGTGGACATTGGATGTGAGGGAGCCAATGTGCAGATAACTGAGGAAGAGCCTTTCAGGTAGAGGGAACAGAGGCACAAAGACCCTGAGGTGGGAACACTCTTGGCACGCATGCTCAGAAGGGAGGCCAGCATGGCTGGAGCACAGAGCTTGGGCAGCTTGGGGAGGGGCGGTTGGACACAAGACCACCTGATGCTCTATGATTTCATCTGAATCAAGGACAAGTTCAGAATGAGAAGAAGGGTGATATGAGGGCCCCAGAGATGGCAGAGCTGTGGAGCTGTGTATAGTATGTAGCTGAGGACATCCAGGGAACCTCAGTCTTTGTGCCCTGGCCCTGAGGGTAGAGCTGGTGCTGAGATCTGTGTGGAGCATTGTGTGGGGACCCTGGGCCTCAGATCACCTTTTGAGCCTCCACTTTGATGTATGTCTAAACTACGTGAATTAGTAGGTGCTGTTTGGTCAGCTCCTTGAAACAGTAGGGAAGTCACAAGAATCTGTTTTGGGAGTTTGTGGTGAGACAGGATGGTAAAGGACCAGTTGTGGACTGGGAATGAGGGAGGAGCTATGTTTATGGGGAAAATATGACACTAGGTTCTTCCGTGTCCTGGCTGGGGTGTGGACATCTGGAAAGACCTATTTCAGCTCCCATCTCCTACTCCTTTTTACTTTTCCACTCTCACGCTTATCTTTCCCTGGTAAAGAGGAGCCAGCTGATCTTGGTCCCCATTTGCTAGGCCTGTCAGCTCCATGTGGGCATAACCCAAGCCTCTGTTTTTTCCAGCGTGCCAAGGGCGCCTTGCAGAGCATCACTGCGGGCCAGAAGGTCATTAGCAAGCACAAGAATGGGCGCTTCTACCAGTGTGAGGTGGTAAGGCTCACCACGGAGACCTTCTATGAAGTCAACTTTGATGACGGCTCCTTCAGCGACAATCTCTATCCCGAGGACATAGTGGTAATGTCTGCAAGGAGCTTCATGGGCATTTTGGGGTGGGGGGTTTCTTGGTCTGACTGGCAGACTGGCTGTGGGCCTGCCTGCCTTTTCTATCCAGGCCCATGGTCCCATCATTCGGCCCCCAAACAGAAAGAAGTGTTTGTACTGGTCTTTCTGTACAAAGAATATCATGTGCCACTAGGGTACCCTACTTCCTCTAGAAGCTTGTAGGAACTGGCGTTTTTTGCAGTTCTTTGAAACATACTTGTATTTTAGTCTAAACTACCCTTTGAAGGTGTTCTGGTGCAGTGGAAGAAGAGCCCAGGCTTTGGAATCAGGCCAGTGTGCCAGTACCAGCTTCATTGCTTAGTAGCTGTGTGATTTTAGGAGAATTAGCCAATTATCTCTTTTCTGCCATGCCCTCTTAGTAGATTTATGGAATTTGCTTTTGGTTCTTTACAGTTGATGCCTTTGGGGGCTGAATAGAAACTGCTTGGAGATACCCCTGGCCTGCTTGTGTTATCAATACCTGAGACACTGGGGGCCCTGCCTGGACTCAATCCTAGGTTTCCTGGCTTTGGACTCAGCACTCAGTTCAGGTTTCCCCTGTCCATCGTTCGTCCGTCCGTCCATCCTCATCCCCACCCCCTACCCCCACCCCCACCCCAACCTTTTCATGTTAGACCGAGCACCAGCCTAGTGGAATGAAGCCACTTCTTCCTTAAACAACAGGTATTTCCCACGTCTCTACCACGTTAGCAACTTAGTTGCTAAAAGTACATTCATTAGTTGTGAGGCAGGCTTCCATGTAGTGAAGATGGTATCAGTAGTGTTTGTGGCAGTAGACTAGCTATGCTTTATTAAGCTCTTCCAGTTTGCCAGACACCATGCTAAGTACTTTACTCGGGTGTCTCGGTCACTTCTCATACCAACTCTGAGAAGTAGGTGGAATCTCTAACTTAGAGAACGCTGATCTCAGGATTCTTCTAGAAGTTACTGAGGACCCCAAAAGAGCTTGTATTTTTGTGGGTTATGTCTATCAATATTTGCTCATTAGAAATGAAAACTGAGGTGAATTGATTTGAAATAATCCATTTTTTAATGAAAAATTATTTTAAGTAAAACAAAAAATATTAGAAGAGTGCCACTCTTCTACAATTGTGCAAAGCTTTTTTACATCACATCTTCAGTTTGTTGCAATATATTGTTTTGGTTAAAGTAAGTGAAGAAAACTCAGTCTCACACAGATAATGCGATTGAAAAAGTGAGGAGTAAAATTTAGGTAGCCTTTCAGATGATTGTGGTTATTCTACTTTGATACTATACCAGGCCTCAACGAGTGGAGTTTCTTAAAAGTTAGCTGCATTGTAGACTCTGAAGGCAGCTTGGTGAACATACCCTCTTACATTAACATTCTCTGGTCTGTCTAACACTGAGAATGGCTCTTTCACTCATGCATGATTTTGCGCCATCATCCATATTGGTGCAGTGGGCTATGTAGATCTTCCAGATGTTGTTAAATTTTATTAGACAATTCCAAAAAAATCATTTTCATTTGTAGCACTAAGCTCAGAAAAATCTTTAAATTTTAGGGAGCTTCAAGCTCATGGTGGTGACACAACTTTTCTGAAATTGTAATTTGTGCTTGAAAGCTTAGGTTTTATCATTGGCAATATACTGTCAGTCCATTTTCCTCGAAGTGACAGGCTCACTTCATTCATTTTCAGGAAGATATCTGCCAGTACCTAAGTCTGAATAACCACAGTTTGTCTGTCAGTCATTCTTTTCAAATAAAGCTTGTGTTTCATGAAAAAAGCAGTCACTTCTTACAACCCAAACACTTACAGCATGCTTTTCCTCAAGACAACCATCGTGCTTCAGCGTGTAGCAGAAGTGTCTTTTGAGTACTTAACACATGTACTCAAAGATTGAGGTTTAACACAAAAATTTCTTCTGCTTCATCAAGGGACGTTGTTATATGGAACCAGGTTTTTTTCTTCTGCTCCTAAATCATGAGTACACAGTGGTTAAGCATGCAGTAACAAGTAGTAGAGCTTAGGGCCATTGCCTCAGTTTGTGCGCAAGCGCCAGCAGTTGCACCCGTGTTAGGTGTTACACCATCACTGGAAATGTCGGCGCGGCGGAAGAGGCTGACGTTTTCATATTATTGTGAAAACCCTCGTGCTCTCACAAGGTCCTTGCAAGTGGCTCAGGAACCCCCGCTAAGGTCTGCAGACCATACTTTGAGAACTGCTGTTGTAGTAAAACTTAATATCTGAGAACTTAAGTGACTTATCAAAGACCACATATTTGGCTAGTTAAAACTTCCACTTCAGATTCTTTTGGGGGCAGTACTTTCTACTTAGTTGTTGAATTCATACATGATACAGTTATGAGGACCTGTCAGTAATGAGTTGGCAATACAGTATAGAGCATAGAGCCATTTCTATTCAGTAAGTGAATTGGTGTGTAGAACCTTCCTAACTCTTGTCATGTAGTGGAATTGGTAAGAGCAGTTGGAATAACAGCATTTTAGACTCTCTGCCCTGCTTCCGCTCCAATGTGTACTTTTTTGGGCCAAGTCCACAAGGACCTTCTCCCAGGTGTACTCATCAGACCTTTATTCAGCTGCCATGAACATGTTCATACACTGACCTCCCACTATATACCAAGCCCTCTGCTGGGAATGCAGCAAGGACTCCACCCATCCTTAGGGTTCCCCTGCCTGCAGGGAGTAAAAGTCCTAAAGTTTTTTGCCAGGTCCCATGGTAGGTGGTCTTTTATTACCTTTCCTTCAAAAAAAAAAAAGGTTAAGAACCCTTTTCTTTCCTTTTTTAAAAAACTTTATTTGTTTTTATTTATTTATTTATTTTTGGCTGCATTGGGTCTTTGTTGCGCACGCGCGCTTTCTCTAGTTGTGGCCAGCAGGGGCTACTCCTTGTTGTGGTGTGCGGGCTTCTCATTGCGGTGGCTTCTTTTGTTGCGGAGCATGGGCTCTAGGCGCGCGGGCTTCAGTAGTTGTGGCACGCAAGCTCAGTAGTTGTGGCACGCAAGCTCAGTAGTTGTGGCTCGCGGGCTCTAGAGCACAGGCTCAGTAGTTGTGGCGCACGGGCTTAGTTGCTCCGCGGCATGTGGGATCTTCCCGGACCAGGGCTTGAACCTGTGTCCTCTGCGTTGGCAGGCGGATTCTTGACCACTGCACCACCAGGGAAGTCCTAAGAACCCTTTTCTTAAATAGTTGAGTAAAGTTTGAGTATTTCTTTCTGGCAGAGCCCTGTGCCCCTGTCCCTTAGAGAGACAGTTGAAGGAACATGAGAAGGACTCTTGATCATGGCACATGTCTTTTACATTTATTAAGTTTATTATGGCTGCTTTTTTCTGTCACCTAGAAGCAGCAGCAGCCAGCAGAGATAGCGGGGTGGACTTGGACTTAGCAGGTCTCTCAGGTGGACCTTCCTTTCACCCTTCTTCCTTAACGTTCCCTCAGAGTCAGGACTGTCTCCAGTTGGGTCCTCCTGCTGAAGGGGAAGTAGTCCAAGTGAGATGGACAGACGGCCAAGTCTATGGAGCCAAGTTTGTGGCCTCTCACCCCATCCAGATGTACCAGGTAACCAAAGGCTTTTGTTGGGGATGGGGGAGGGGGCCTGATTAATTCAGTGTTTCCTCTTGAGCAAGAGGAAGTCTTTGCTCTTGGAGAGCTAAGGCAGTGGTCCCCAACCTTTTTGGCACCAGGGACACCGGTTTTGTGGAAGACAGTTTTCCATGGACGGGGGGTGGGGGTGGGCGTGGTTCAGGCGGTAACGGGAGCGGTGGGGAGCGGTGGGGAGCGATGGGGAGCAGCTGATGAAGCTTCACTTGCTCGCCCACCGCTCACCTCCTGCTGTGCGGCCTGGTTCCTGACAGGCCGTGGACTGGCACCAGTCTGCAGCCCGGGGGTTGGGGACCGCTGAGCCAAGGGGTCAGTGACAACCCTTTTCAGAGCTAGGGGCTGCCCTGTGTCCAGTCTGCCAGGTATGGCTTCAGACATGGCAGGCCTTACTTCAGTGTTCTAAACCCTTCCTGTGACTACAGGAAATTGCCACTGTGCGTGATGGACCAGGGAGAGAGTCAGGGATATCTTAGCTAAAGGCCTTTGTTTCCTTGATAGGTGGAGTTTGAGGATGGCTCACAGCTTGTGGTTAAGAGAGATGACGTGTACACGCTGGATGAAGAGCTTCCCAAGAGAGTCAAGTCTAGACTGGTGAGTGTATACTTTCTGTGTGCCCTTGGTTCCCATCTGGGAGGGAGGGAACAAAGCAAGGATGTGTCCCTTTGTTTTTTTTCTTCGGGGTGGTTGGCCATAAAGTGCTCATTTTGCTTACCTATTCTTCTGTAGTCAGTAGCCTCAGACATGCGCTTCAATGAGATTTTCACAGAGAAAGAGGTTAAGCAGGAAAAGAAACGGCAACGAGTTATCAACTCAAGATACCGGGAAGATTACATTGAGCCTGCACTATACCGGGCCATCATGGAGTAGGTGCTTCCAGCGGCCAGGAGAGTCCCAGCTGTCAAGGCGAAAGCACTCTGGGGTTCCACAGCACAGCAGACACTTCGATCTCTGAAGTCTCTAAAAGTGAACTGTAAAATGAAATGGAATGAAATAACCGACCCCATCATCTTCTCACCCTGCCCTCATCGCATTCCACTGTAATGAAATGACAAGCCGTACTTGGACATGTGGCAGCAGCCGCTGATCTCCCAGCTGATGGGCTGAGCACTGGAACGCTGTGGCTGCATGGGCCCCAGTCTGTAATGGGGTCGACTGTGCTGGCTGGGCTGGTTGCCCTGTTCCTGGCCTTGGACTTAGCTTCCTAATGATCACCTGCACCAACTAGGCAGAGGTGCTGGTGCTTGCCCCCTCCCCCTTTTTGTATTTATGTGTGTGTGTGTGTGTGTGTGTGTGTGTGTGTGCGCGCGTATGTATGTTTGGTCTGGACCAGCTTCTGCCAGCCCCTGGCCTTTACTTTCTTCCTTGCCTATCCAGGGCAACAAAAATGTGAAATTCTGCCCTCAGCTGAACTGAGTAAGGGCCCCTGGGGGTTGGCTTGAGATGGCTGTGGCATCTCTTTGTCTCTGGAACTGCCTCAAGAGAGTGCTGGCAAAGCTGCAGTGATGAGATGCTAAGGAGTTAGCGCCACCTCTTTGCCTTTTCTTGAAGAAGACAGGGGTAACCTGGATGTGTGCCCATATCACTCTAGGCACAGAGCCCCTGTGGACAGTATTAAAGGGTGTGGGTGGGGAATACTCTGAAGGGGGATCTAATGATGGAAGCAGGCAGAGCCTGGCGGGTGAGTCTGTCAACAGAAAATTGCAATCATGCAGGGGCTGGGAGGGTTAAGATGAACTGGGGCCACTGGAGGCCAGGGGGTGGGTTTAGATATGCCCCCTGGTCTGGGGGTGGGAGGGAGCCGATTTGGGAGCGGGGTGGGACTGGAGGGCAACAGTGAAGGGGTTAAACAGGTTTTTGCTCCTTATGAATTTGTTTGCCTGGGCCCAGGGTTGGAGGGATTCACACTTATACCGTATGTATACAAGAAACAGATTTATAATACTTCCCCTTTTTTTGTTACGTATGAACGCTATAAACCAAATTATTTTGAAAATCGGTGCATCACCTTGTCCTTAGCAATAAAACGTGTTGAGCAGAGGATTGGCTGTGTCTGCCCCAAGGAGCCTGAGTGGCCCAGGGTCAGGCCGGGAGTGTATCTAGAGTCATAGGCTCTGGAGCAGGGCCATGCATTTTAAGGACTCAGTAAGGCAGGATCTAGGAAGCCCTCCTAAAGAGATGGGCTCCTTGTCAAGTTCTGGTCCTGTGGCTCTGTATGGTGGGACCTGGCAAGTAGAGGCACCTCTGGCCGTAAGTACCTCCTTTTGCTTCTCTGGCCCTAGAGATGGGAAGGAGAGGTAATAGATGAAGGACCAGACCACTTCCACAACTTGTAGAACTGAGTTTGACCTCTCTCATCTCGACCCCACTTGTTAACTTCATTGAGCAGGTGTAAGTTTATGCCAGTGTCTGTTCCATAAAAATTGTAGAACCAGCTTGAAAGAAGGCAGTACGTTTTAGGTGCTTGAAAAGCAAGGGATTGACAACCCCTGCCCCCCACCCCGTGCGCGCTTCCTTTAGGTCCTGAAGCTGTTCTGAGTTGCTTGTAGTTGGTAAGATGCTTCCCCGGAGGAAGACCCGGTCCCTTTGACCCCCATTGGGTTCCTGAGGTCCTGGAGGTGGACAAGGTTAGAGCAGCAGCAGCAGCAGGGGTGGGGGGGGGGCAGTGAATTGGGCACAGCAGAGCTGTTCAGCTGGTCTTGGACAGCCAGGCACTAGGTCCTATTTCTTGGCTCCTGCCAGGTGCCGGAGAATCTTGGGTCAGCTCAGCAACTCAATGCTTCTTTGTGTCCTGGGGCTTGGGAGGTGGCTGCCACCTCTGGTGTCTGATTGTGGGGGAAGGGAGGAGCAGCAGGTCTCAAAGATACCTACGTTTCTATGCAAGTTCCCTCCTGGGGCCAAGAAGGGGAGGTTGAATTTTTTGTCCAGCACCCAAGGATTCCCAGGCGAGCGTGGACAGAGCCAGGCCTTAATGCATTGGCAAGCCCTGGGAGCACACATCTTTGGAGGGAAGAAACACTTCCCCAGACTTCGCAGGGTCCCAGACCTCCCTACCTTTCACTGACCCTACCATCCCCAGCCCTGCTGAAGGACAGGCAGGGTAGTCCCTTCTGTAACGCCAGCAGAGTTCTTGCTCAACAGCTGACCATTTTTCTAGAAACTTTCACCCTATTGTAACCCCAGCAGAGTTCTTGGCTCAACAGCTATTTTTCTAGAAACTTTCACGTTTTGTTTTGGTCAAATGTAATAACCTCCTGGAAAACTGACGTTTAAAGAGGTGATGAGAGTCTCAAGTCTCACGGAACAGGCCCACTTGCCTGCAGTCAGGTCCAGGCCAGCCTTTTGGACAGGGCAAACTGCCCTTCTTTGGTGAGGCAGCATCTTTGGCTGGGCAACCAAGGATCACAGCCGGACAGTTCCTCCTCTCTTCCGTAACTCCCCTCGGGGGAATTCGTTTTAAATTGTGCCCCAGTAGGGTGGGAGAAAAGCTGGGACCTCCGGAACTGAAAAGGGTAGACGAGATGGGGCGGAGTGGTCCTGTGCCCGGAATAAAAAGAGGCTCTAAAGTAGTAAGAAGGGCAGCCAGCGACCGCTGTCCACCCAACTTCACAGGATTGAGCAGGGTCGCCCAGCCCGTGGACGTCCACAGCCCCGGGTCTCAGCCTGGTTCCAGGCGGAACCTCGGTGTGGAGTGACCGTGTACCCCCGTCCCTCGCACGGCCGAGGAAACAGGCTCTGGAGGGGTCATCTCGGCGGACAGCGAGCCCTGCGGCCGTCAGAGGTCCGCATCCTAAACGTGCGCCCTGCGGGGCGTGAAGCCGGGGGAGGATTCTTCAAGGCGGCGGATAGGCTCCGGGGAGCCGAGGGGTGGGCGTCGGCGCGGAGCCAGCAGGCCGGGCCCGCTGGACTCACGCCCTGAACCGCCAACAGCCCGAGTCCCGGCGGGCGCGCGAGGCGGACGGGCCGGAAAACTCGGGGGTCCAGTGTTTAGTGGGCCGCTCTGGGCTTGCGTCCGCTCTCTGCCTGCAGTGCCCCGCATTGGTCAGCCCGGCGCCCCGCCCGGCTCCCGCGCGCCGATTGGCCGCGGATGCCCAACCCTCGGTGAGGGCTCTGAGGCGGAGAGTGGGATTGGTGGTCCCGTCGTCCACGGGTCGGGGTCGCGGCCGCGCGCTCCGCCCGCCGCTGCGTCCCCACTATGGCGGCGCCCAGGCGGCCCACCGCGACTTGGGCGCCCGCCGGGGTTCCCCGCGGCTGCCGCCGCCGCATTCGCCGTCGCCCCCGCCTTCCCGGCAGCGTCGGGCCGGGCGCCGCCTCCCCCCTGCCTCCCTCTCCGCTGCGGTAAGGGCCGGTCCTGCGCGCGTCGGGGCGGGCAGTCATCACAGCTAACGGTCGCCGCCGCCCCTCCCCTCCCCCGCCGCTCGCGGTCCCCGGGTTGGTGGGGTGCGGAGCCCGCGCGCGCTGGTGCTGGGGAAGGAGGAGTCGGGCGCGGCCCAGCCGTCTCCGAATAACGAAGTCTGGTTCGGACTGGGGGCTCGGGCCGGGAGTTCGGTCCCTGAGGGACCTCGCCTGGGTAGGGGCTCCCAGGCCTCGGGGGAGAGGACGGCTGGACCCGGGCCGAGCAGTCTGAGGTCACCTGCGCGCGAGACCCCGCAGCGCTGCGCACCTTGGCGCAGAGGAAGGACCTGGTCAGGCGGGCCTTCGCTATGGGAAGAGGGAGGAAAAGTGGAAAACCTGAGTGGGAATCAGCAGCGTACGGGTAGCGGCTGTCATTGCTTATTGCTCTACCAGCCGCCAGATGTTCCGGGGACTGAGGTCACTTTTACTGACAAAGTACGCCTCTTGCTTCCTTTTCTCTGGCACTTCTCCCCATTGTTTGCCCTGTGATTTTGTTTGCAGGAGGAAATGTCTTAGTGATGAGAGCAGGTTTGATTAGGATAGTCTCCCACGAACATTTTGAATTCCTTTTTGCAACAGTGCTCGTTTTTATGATTCCTTAATAGACCTCACTTATGTTTGTGTTTCCCGCACATAGGAGGAAGGAGAGAAATGTGTGAACTGACTCAGTGCAATTAATTGAGAGAGGGACCAATGAAGGCAGCTGTTATTTTGTTAAAAACAAAAACAAAACAATAAAACAACAAAAACGTACAAACTTTTCTATGGATACACTTTGAATTAACTATACTATAGCTAGTTGAACAGGAAGGTAGAAAAAAAGCACTTATTGGGTTCACGAAAATAAATAGACCTCATGGAAAATTAGGTTATTTCTAAGTCAGAATCACCTTGGAGTGATGATCATTTAACTGTTGGATATACCTTCAAGTCAGAAGGCTTAAAAGGAAGCTGTCACAAAAATTTATGACCGAAATGGTATTTTCAAATAATCTCTTAAGGCAATAGCAGCTCCTAAGATTAAAGATTCTTAACTCAAGGATATTTTGAAGTATTAAGTGATGAATCTCCCTATTTCACATGTCTAAATGTCTAATCAGAGTTTAATAAAAGTAAATTATTAATGAGAAAAAAAGATGTGCATATTCTTAGAGACTAAGTGACTTTGGATCATCAATAAAGTGTCTATCGAGTACATATTGTGTGCAAGGCAGTGCAACTGTGGGGACCTCACGACCTGTATTGTATGAGACTTGTTCTCATGGGCCTATGAGTTGGTTGTGGGGTTAAAGGGCACACAAGAAAATGATCACTAATAAAATGGTCTCTAGAATTCTAAGATAGTAGGTCTATGAAAATTCTGGAAAAGGAGAAATCCATGTGTTTGAGGAAGGTTTCACAGGAGAGCTGAGGCTTGAGTTGAGCCATGAATGGGTAGGCCTGGGTGATGAAGAGGAAGGAGAAGAGAGGAAATGAGAAAGTGAGGATGGGAAAGGTGGCAGGGGAGAACCCAAAACCCTCATGGGTAGTTCCAGGGGGTTCTTATTAGAAAAAGTGGGAGATGAGGTTATACAAAAAAGGCAGGTTGATGGCATCAAATCAGGAAGTAACTTTGTCCTGGATGGAGCAAAGGGTAAACAAGTAGTAGTACTTCAGATGAAACTGGAGCTAGCTATTAGAAAAATAGACAGTAGCACTTTATTTGCCCTTGTCGCTTTTACGAGTAACCTTAGCTAGTTAGAATAGTGGTCCTCTCAGCTACCCAGGATCTGCAGCTCAAGAATCATTCTTGCCTTTCTTTTTTTCCCCCTTGTATTAAGTTGGTTACCAGGTCTTGTTGCTGCTGCCTCCACACTGTGTCGAGCTTCTTTCTGTTCCTACTGTCATCACACTGACTTGGCGCCATTGATACCATTCCCTCGAATTACTGCAGAAACCCCCTAGCTTTCCCCCCCCACCCCTTCCATCTATCCTGTGTACTGTCATCACTTGCAGGTATCTCAATTCCCCAGCCTAGACTTTTATTTATTTTTTTGGGCTGAGTTGGGTCTTTGTTGCTATGTGTGGGCTGCGCATGGGCTTTCTCTAGTTGGAGTGAGCGGGGTCTACTCTTCGTTGTGGTGCGCGGGCTTCTCATTGCGGTGGCTTCTCGTTGCAGAGCACGGGCTCTAGGTGCACGGGCTTCAGTAATTGTGGCTCGCGGGCTCTAGAGTACAGGCTCAGTAGTTGTGGCGCATGGGCTTAGTTGCTCCGCGGCATGTGGGATCTTCCTGAACCAGGGCTCGAACCCGTGTCCCCTGCACTGGCAGGCAGATTCTTAACCACTCTGCCACCAGGGAAGCCCCAGCCTAGACTTTTAATGGCTTCCTACCGTCTGTTGAATTAAGCACAGACCAGCCTAGCCTGGGCAGTATGGGTAAGCCATTTCTTGCCATTCCCTTAGATTTTATTATATTTTCCAAGTTTGTGGAACTATTTGCTCTTTGTTGCTGTCGTGCTCTGTTGCTTTTTCTATCCTAAATGACCCCCTTGAATCTCTAATTGTTGGTTCTCACCCATGTTTCAGGGCCATTTGATTGGAACTCTCTTTGTGAAGCTTTTCTGTACTTTTCTCCCTATCTAGATGGGACTTGTTTCTCCTTTAAACCATTATAACACTAGAATCTGCCTTTTGCCCCAATTGCCAACATAAGACTGAAGCTTTTTCAAGCCATGGGCCATCTTCTTCATTATCTAGCACAGTGTTTTGTACATAGGAGGTACTTGGCAAATATATTTTATATTGAACATAGCTTTGAACCAGGATAGATGCAAAGAAAATTCTCTGTGCAAACAAAATGTCCATCATAAAATCTGTAAATGAAGTTACTTATGTGAGATAATTTGTTACTGAGAGAGCTGGTGTATTGGTCTGGATAGCTTGGATTAGGCTTCATTAATAAAAACCCTTAAGACTTCAGTGGCTTAACAGAACAAAAGTTGACTTCTCATTCATGCCACATTCCAGCATGACTGCACAGGTAACTCTCTTCCTCTCAGTCACTCAAGGACCCGTGCTGTTGGAAACTCCATCTTAATATGGTGTTTCCATGATCATTTTGATTGAATGGAAGATGGTGATCAAGGGACACTGGACTTTCAAGTTTCCATCCTGAAGTGGCACCTGTCACTTTCATTTCCATATCATTGGCTAAAACAAGTCATATGGCCATGCCTAACTTTAAAGAAGGGCAAGGATTTGCCGTCTTAGCATGTGCCTGGAAAGCAAAGAGCCAGAAGTAACTGTTGGACAGCAGTAATGACTGCTACATCTTCTTTGAGTATCACGGCCCATGGAAGATTAGAGGTAGCGAAATCAGATGGGCTACTGGAGAGAAACACATTGACAGTAGCAAGAAATAATAGCTCTAACTAGGCATGGAGTGAGGGTGGATTGGAAAGTCAGAACTCCATTACAAGCACTGTAATAATGCTTGTAATGTAACAGGCCGAAGCTGTTGATATGAGGGCAGTCAGTGATTTTCCAGTCATAGCACAGTCATTCCTGAGGGCATCACTGTTTTACAGCACCCTCAGTGATGAACACAGAAATAGTCCTGAGACATCCACAGAAAGTTAAATTATATTCAAGATACACAATTTAAAAAGCAAGGAAGTGTGTAATAACTCAAGGTACATTTTCACTTGAATGGTTAAAATAAAAAGGATCCTAGTTCAACCTTACTGGTTTAATTCAGGCTATAAAACTTTGGCGTTTGGGGAGGAGATTTCACTTTTAACAAAGAAAGTGAAAACTGGGTTGAAATCTTGCTTCTGCCATTGATTGTCTAACATTGAGCAAGTGTCTGATTCTGGAGTCCGAGTTGCATCATCAGTGAAATGCATAGGGTGGTTATGAGTTCACTTTATGTAAAGTGCTTTGCCCAGTACCTAGTTCAAGGTAAGGACTCATGATTATGATTATCAACGTCAGCAGCAGCAGCAGCAGCAGGATTTGAAGAAACTTTGAGAAATCAGGTAAGGAAATCTCAGGATTTCCCCAGATTTTCCTACCTTTTTCCACTTCCTTGGTATCCTGTCACACCTTTCTTATTTTCACATTTACCCTATTTTAGTTTGCTTGGTTGTATATGTGTCTGGGTCTTCCACTGTACTAGGCCCTCTAGTCATCCCACAAGTAGCTATTGAGCATGAGCACTCTGCTAACCTCTGTGCTAGGTTATGGCATTACAGATACAAAAGGCATATCCCGGGCCTCAAAGAGCCTTTAGTCTGGTAGGAACAGAAACCAGTGAACCTGCAGTTAGAATACATTGTAATGGGCTATGTGTGAGGGTCCTGTGGGATCTCCTGAAAAGAGAATCTGATGTCACACAGGGAATATAAATAATGGTTTTCCAGAGAAGCTCACACCTGCCTAAGTCTTGGATCACTAGTTAGTAGCTGGGTAGATGTGGGTTTAAAAGGCTTTTCAGGCAGGAAACAGTGTGTGTAATGGCCTACAAACAAGAGAGTGTGGCTGCATCCTGAAGATGCTTGAAAGGCAGGAGAATAGGGTATGCTTGGGGAGTGTGTGGAGGCTGCAGAAGTTAGACTGAAGCCTTGTGAGTTCAGGAGTTGATTGTGATGATGAGGAGGAGCCACTGAAGGGTTTGAAGGTAGGAAATGACTTTATCAGCTTTGCCTTTTAAGAAGACCAGTGTGTGTGGAGGCAGCAGAGGAGTGAATGTCCTGTTTCCCTGACATGGGAAGTTCTGAGGTTTGCAGCTGTAGTGCCATGTCTGCTACAGGGTCATAAAATATCACGGATGAAGAGAGCTTAGAATGAGGTGAGGCTGGAGGGAAGGTTACCATTTAGGCTACTGCAGTAACAGTAAGGGTGTGTCCATCTCCTGCCTGGGGGTAGAGGAGAGTCAGCAGACCAAGATTTCCATCGCGGCTTCACCAGTTTCTAAGTGTGGCCTTGGGCAGGCTTCAGAACCTCTTGTGTACTCTCAGTTTTCAAATTGGTAAAATGGGGATACCTACCTTGCAAGGTTCTGAGAATTTGAGCAAATAGAGGTAAAAAGCCTGCTCCTGTACTATTAAATACATAAGGGACCCCTTATCATAAAAATAATAGTTTTAAGATTTTAAAAAATTAATTAAGTAAGTAAGTAATTTTTGGCTGCGTCGGGTCTTAGTTGCGGCACGCCGGGATCTTTTGTTGTGGCATGCGGGCTCCAGAGTGCGTGGGCTCTGTAGTTGTGGTGCACGGGCTCGGGCTTAGTTGCTCCACGGCATGTGGGATCTTAGTTCCCCGACTAGGGGTCGAACCCATGTCCCCTGCATTGGAAGGTGGATCTTTCACTGGACCACCAGGGAAGTCCCAGTTTTAAGATTCTTTTTTTTTTTTTTTTTTTTTTTTTTTTGCGGTATGCGGGCCTCTCACTGCTCTGGCCTCTCCCGCTGTGGAGCACAGGCTCCGGGCACGCAGGCTCAGCGGCCATGGCACACGGGCCCAGCCACTCCGCGGCATGTGGGATCCTCCCAGACCGGGGCACGAACCCGCGTCCCCTGCATCGGCAGGCGGACTACCAACCACTGCGCCACCAGGGAAGCCCTAAGATTCTTAATGCTTAGTATATTCCCTGGTTCACAGTAGGTGATCGTTAGCCTAAAATCATCTGCCAACACTGTGGTTTTATTTATACATCTTTTTTTTTTTTTTTTTTTTTTTTGCGGTACGCAGGCCTCTCATTGCTGTGGCCTCTCCTGTTGCGGAGCACAGGCTCCGGACGCGCAGGCTCAGCGGCCATGGCTCACGGGCCCAGCCGCTCTGCGGCATGTGGGATATTCCCGGACCGGGGCACGAACCCGTGTCCCCTGCATCGGCAGGCAGACTGTCAACCACTGTGCCACCAGGGAAGCCCTATACATCTTTTTTTTTAATTTATTTTTTTATTTTTGGCTGTGTTGGGTCTTTGTTGCTGTGCGTGGGCTTTCTCTAGTTGCAGTGAGTGGGGGCTACTCTTCGTTGTGTTGCGTGGGCTTCTCATTGCGGTGGCTTCTCTTGTTGCAGAGCACAGGCTCTAGGTGCACGGGCTTCAGTAGTTGTGGCACGTGGGCCCAGTAGTTGCGGCTTGCCAGCTCTAGAGCGCAGGCTCAGTAGTTGTGGCTCACAGGCTTAGTTGCTCCGAAGCATGTGGGATCTTCCCGGACCAGGGCTCGAACCAGTGTCCCCTGCATTGGCAGGCGGATTCTTAACCACTGCGCCACAGTGATGATGGTGTGGGTGGGTTGGGCATGAGAGAATTATCCTGAGATCAAGAAGGGAAGAGTTGGTTGATATGAATATCATACCAATTTAAACATTCTTTAAATGCCAACAAATTATATATGGTCATTCAGCCGTTCCCAGCCCTCACCCAGAAGTGACACATGCACGTGTGCATACACTCTTGTCGCTGATGTTATAATGTGCTCACTGCTTGGGCTGCTAAAATGTATGCGCTTCTCCTTCAGCGTGTCATCATCGTTGTTGACTGTGTCCCCCTGAAATTTTGCTTCTCCTCGGTCTTCTTCTGAAATGTTTGTAAAGATGATAATGGGGGTTTAATTCCAATTTGTTCTCCTTTAGGTTCTGTCTGGTCATCCTGGTTGACAGGAGTTCCTTCCCTGTGAACTTCTGCACAACTTATGTTATTCTGATTAAATGTTATCTACTGCTTTGTCTTATCATTATTTGTCTATATGTCAGTAAATTCCCCTTTTCCTTGATGTTAGTTTTCTTTACAAAATAATGGAAAGATGGCGTGTTTATGTGTTTTTGACATGACTTAAAACCCATAGAAACCTTGTGTTTGAAATATGTTAAACAGGTTAGAATATTCTGTTCCTAAGTTTTCAAAGTATATGGCAGTGATTTTCAGAGTTTTTGATCTCAGGACCCCTTTATGAGTTATAAAAATTATTGAAACCCCAAAGAACTTTCATTTTATGGGTTTTGTCTATTGATATTTAATGTATTAAAAGTTACTGAGAAAATTTTAAGTCACAAGAATACACAAGCACGCATTCCATTAGCTGTGAGGACAGTGTTATAGTCACATGTCATCATATGTTATACAGCCTCTGGAAAACTGTGCTGGACCCTTGGTGAGAGAAAGAGAGTGAACAGGGCAAATAATGTCTGAGAATTACTGTGAAAACAGTTTTAAACTCGTGGATCTGAAACTGTGCACCTCAGATTGGGATTGAACCCACGTGCTGGGACTCAAACCCAGCCTAAACCCAGATTGGGACTCGAACCCACGTGGCCAGGACTCGAATCCGGCCAAAAGCCACAGTCTTCCAACTGAGATCACACACTGGTTTCAGGACTTAATGAAACTCAGGTTCTTGATGTCTCATCGCAGAAAGAATTCAGTGAGAGACAAAGTGATAGGTAAGAAGTGGGTTTATTTAGAGGGAAACACTCCACAGACAGAGTGTGGGCCATCTCAGAAGGTGAGAAAGGCACCAGGGTATGGGGTTGTCAGTTTTTATAGGGGTGTCGGTAATTTTATAGGCTAATGAGTGGGAGGAGTGTTCCAGCTATTTCAGGAAGGGGAAGGGATTTCCAGGAATTGGGCAACTGCCTACTTTTTAATCCTTGTGGTCTGTCTTAGAACTGTCATGGCGCCTGTGGGTGTGTCATTTAGCTTGCTGATATGTTACAGTGAGCATATACTGAGGCTCAAGGTCTAGTGGAAGTCGACTTGTCCGCCATCTTGGACCCGTTTGGTTTTAATCAGTTATGTCATGTTCTAGGGCTATGTCATTCTTTCAAAGGTTGTGCCCTGCCCCCTTCCCTCCTGTTTCAGATCCACTGAAAGGGTCTTGGGGACTGTCTGGGGTCCTTGGACCACAGTTTGAGAACTGCTGGCATGTAGATATGAGAGTTTTTATAAATGACACTTTTACATCTTTTTGGCAACAAAATAACATAAGGATGGAAACACTGCCAAACATCTGTTTTCAAAATGCACTCAACGTATTTTCTTTAAAAACAAACGAACAAAACTAGTTTCTAGCTTTTGTTAAGACATGTTCTTCACCTTGAAAGGACAGATGTGTGTATTTTTGGAAAATCTTCTAGGTGCCATACTATTAACAGACATTTGCCATCCCAGAAAAGTTTAGCAAACTTGGAACACCAGTATGTTTGTAAAAGAAGAATATACAACTGCTCTTTAAGTTCTGGAAGTCTTATACATGCTTGGCCAGATGATAACCGGAGAACTTCTTTGAGGCACAAGAGTTTCATGGTTACTCACCATCTCATTGTCAAGTTTAGTTATGATCCTATTTATTTAAAATATGATCCAATTTTTATGAAATTAACCACATTGATGTCTTAATGCGTAAACTGCACTGCATCACGAAGCAAATGGTAATTACGTAATGGTACCATTACCCCCCATGCTCTGGAACTTTCACACTTTTTGAGGATTCTTCCTGAACCTCATGTGCCCCAAGATGTCTGACATAGGGATTGTTTGAGGAGGCCAGTGTCCACTGAAATTAAATATCAGAAAAGTTTATAAACAGGAGTTCTGGTATTTTCTTTTGTTACCTTGGTGAATCTTTGTGTGCCTTTGAAATGTCTATTCTCTCTGACAGTGAATGGCCTGGGCTGTTACAACAGCCTCTTCTTGCTCTTGCTTGGCCTTTTCCAGGCTGTCCTCTGTATTGCTACTCAAGTGATCTTTCTAAAATACAGATAGGACTATGTCATTTCTCTGCTTATTCCCTTCACTCGTTCTCCATTGCCAGTGGGATAAATTTCAGACCCCTTAGCATGGCATCTAAAGCCTCTCTACCTTTTTACTGCTTCAGCTTCTTCACTGAAGCTTTTCTGAAACCTCACAGACAGTTATAAATTTCCACCACCTCATTATGTCTGTACCTGTTTAACTACATGCATCACACTGTTCTCGAGGGCAGGCAGTGTTCCTACTGCTATGCTATACTCAGGTGTGTAGTAATGGCTTCTGCCTGGACTGATAAGATGGCATAGCTTCCATCGTGTTTCCAGCATAGTTATTCTGCAATATTATATTTTTTTCCTTGCCCTTTTTAAAAAAAGATATGAGCAGATAAACAATGTGGAACTACTACATAGGCCTAAGACATCTGAAGTGTCAGAGACATAATAGCAATGAAAGGGAACATTTATCTTGTATTTTCTAATGATGTATTTTACACATACAAGAACAGAATAATATGATGATACCCATCACCAAATCTTAATATGCCATATTACGTCAGTTTTTGTTTTTGTTTTTTTTTAAGAAACAGAACATTACAGTTCCAGTAAAAGCCTCATGTATTTTTCCCTGGTCTCCTCCGTCCTTCACCAGAGAAAACACTATCTTGAATTTAAAGTTTTAAAATTCCCATGCATGTTTTTATGCTCTTGTGGTTTTGCTACATGTTGTGTGTCTATATACCATGCATAGCAGGGGCCAGCAAACAGGCCTGCAGGTTTTATTGGAACACAGCCATGCCCATGTTTAAGTATTGTTCTTGACTGCTTTTGTGCTGCAACCTTCTGTTTCCAGTTTTCTGGACATGCTGCCATCTCCCAACCACCTTCAACACCAGTCCCCACCATTTTATCTCAGCTGGCCCAAAGCAAGGTCATCTTTTCAAATATTCCAGTTGAATTTTCTCAAGACTGATTGGAGTCAACTTTTCCAAATAAAGAATTATGTCTAGAAGCTTGTCTTCTGAACACACCATTAAAACAAATAATCAGACACCCAATAAAACCAAACATTAACAGCTCTTATTCAGAAAGGCTTTTTTTTTGTTTGTTTGTAAAAACAGAAATGAACTAAAACATGCAAAACTGAAAGTTCTGTTTCCTTGGATTTTTACCCCTCTCCCCTAGGCTTTTTTCTCAGCTACTAATAAAGGGAACATCTGACCAGGGACAAAATCTTTTCAGTTTTACTCTTCTGCCTTCCATTTTTAAAACCTTAGTGTAGATATCTAATTTGTACTCAGAAAGTCACTGACTGCCCATGTTACACAAGTCTAGGTCCAATCATGTGGTACTTTCAGCATGTAGAGTTTAATGTAAGGACTATTAACTTTAACAGTGAATTGGAGTAACAAGATTAGCTAGTAAGTAGTAAAGAAATAAGCACTTGGAAAGATGCTCAACATCATTAGCCATCAGGGGAATGCAAATCAAAACCACAATGAGATACCACTTCCTACCCACCCACTAGGATGGCTATAATCAAAAAGATAAGAAGGAGTGTTGGCACAGGTGTGGAGAAATCAGAGCTCTCATACACTGGTGGGAAAACAGTGGCATTTCCTCAAGTAGTTAAACATAGAGTGACCATATGACCTGGGTATATTTCACTCCTACATATATACCCAAGAGAAATTAGAACTTATGTCCCTATAAAAATTTGTACATGAATATGCATTGTAGCATTATTCAGCCAAAAGGTGGAAACAGCCCACATGTCCATCAACTGACAAATGGATAAATAAAAGATGGTCCATATAATGGAATGTTATTTGGCAATAAAAAGAAATGAAGTACTGATGTGCACAAACCTTAAAAACATTGTGCTAAGTGAAAGAAGCCTGTCACAAAGGACCACATTATGTGAAATATCTATAAACACTTGCCTATTCTATAGAACAAAGTAGTTTAGTAGTTGCTTAGGGCTGGAGGTTTGTAGGGGATGACAGCTAAGGGGTGTGGGGAATCATTTCGGGGTAATAGAAATGTTCTAAAGTTGATTGTGGTCATGTTTGCACAACTCTGAAGATACTAAAAGCCATCGAAAGGTATACTTTGAATGGCTGAATTGTATAGTATGTGAATGATATCTCAATAATGCTGTCAAAAAGAAGTAAAGAGAACTCTAGAGAATATAGAAACAGATCCAAGGAACAGCCGCCACCTCAGGGATGAGCTAGAGTGCTCAACAAAGAGCGCCCCAACCTGCCTCACACCCACCACAGGCTGAGGTTCGGACTTCAGTTTAGTGGATGTGACAGTGGCTCACTGGATTGCAGATGAGCCACTGTGATGCTGCATGGTGGAGCTTGCCAGAAATCTGCTGTCTTGGGTACTGGGGAAAGCTGTTTACAGAGAGACATCCCACCAGAGGTGCTCTGCTACAAAACTGCCCAAGAGAAGTGCTGAGGGAAGCTGTTGGCTGCTGCTCACTGCTGGCTGCTGTCCACTGGAAAAGTCCTGTGTGCTGCAGGAGCCTACCGAGAGGAACACACTAGAACCCAGAAGCCATGGCTTTCCAGCACCCTCTAGTGACAAAGCTTGACATCAGCTAGCAAAAGGAAAATATTTAAAGGGCCCAGATCCATTTTCACAGAGCAAGCAAAAAGGATGAATTTGGAGCTAAGAGTCAATAAGTCTGTAATCCACACAGTGGGTAATCGGAACCTCAGCATACCCTTAGCGTTTTAATTCCCTTTGCAGATCTTCAGGTTATCCTTGCCACCTTGGCTATTGGGGCTCAGAGAAGCTGGGACTCTGTATTTTTGGGCCAACTTGCCCTCAGCCCAGTTCTCTCTGATTATCCATTTTTGCATATCTTTTTTTTTTGTTATGTATGCTTGGTTCTCTTTTTCAGACACCAATCATACCTATGCTGGATCTCCTATGGCAACTATTATATTTTTGTTTTTGTTTTTTGTTTGGGTTTGTTTTGGTAATCCTTTTAAACTTTTTATTCTTTTTCATTTTATCTTCCTCATTTTTTATCCACCACGGCCTTCATGACTCTTACTGTGTTTTCAGCAGTTCTTAATTGTTCTCTTTCATTGAGACTTTTGTCTTTGTGGTGATGTTATTTTTCTTTCTTCACTTTTCCTGAGTGTTAATTTTACTTAAAAAATGTTGTTTCACTATTTTTTCCGAGGCTCTCACTTTATTCTTAGCTCTTAGTTACCTCTTGTTTTTTAGAGCCTTTTGGGAGTGGCGGAGGGGCTGGTAGAACCTTTGTTAATGATCTGTATCCATCCTGTGACAAAGTTTTTTCTGTTGTGTGCTCTTCGTTTAGCACACTTCCCCTTGACCCTCCCCCTTCCTTTCTTCCACTTTTGTTTAGATTCTTCACTGGTTCTGTTTCATTTTTGTTCTGTTGTACCATATAACTTCTTCAAATGAAAAAAATTATATGACGGAAGTCAGATCATTCGGATTTGAATCCTCAGTCTGCCACTTACTAGCTCTATGATCTTAGATAAGATAATTTTACCTCTCTGTGCCTCAGTTTATTCTCTATATAATGAGAACGATAACCTCGTAGGATTGTTAAGAAGATTCAGTGAATTAAATCATATAAAACTTTTAGAACTGTGGCTAGTCTGCAGTAAGTACTGTGTGAATATTAGCAATATTGATTATTTTATCCCCTGCATTGACTTGCAATTAGAAAATACACAGTTCTTCTGCATAGAATAATGTAATATATTGCATGTTAATTAACTACTTAAATTTTGCTTAGTCATGCATAAAGTCTGAAAAGGAACTGTTCATTAAGCAAAACCATTTTAAAAAATTGATCTTTTCAGTAACTTGTTCAGGAAGCTGGGTAATAAATATTATGTAATAGTTTCTAACTAGCTTGCCTCAAAAGTATTCACAGGAGACATGTTCAGGAAATACTTTGTGGCTTTTGCTCTGTGTAATTTTGTCATAATTGAGTTCATATTCATTTTGGTTGCTATTTGAAGGTCAGCAAAATTCTAACATTTCAGACTAAAAATTGTTGCCAGGTATAGTTTAGAAAATAACCACATTGTAGGCTGTTTTAGAAATGACAGGGGTTTGGTGTACTTTGTTTCAGTGAGTTCAAATTTTTATGTAATTTTCTTTTATGGCTAATTAAAATAACCTAGTTTTATGTACCTTTTGTCCCATTTTTTGAGCAGACTATAAGTGACTGAACATTTGGTCAGTGAGCAGATAGTTTCTGAATATCTACCAGGGATGCAATGGTGAATAAAATAGACCTGTTCACTGCCTGCATTAGCCAGAATAAAATTTTAAGCAAATTACTGTAAATACTCCTGAGTATAAATGCATTATGTAATGGATGAGGATATATGGGTGCTGTGGGAATTTCTAATAGGGAGACCTAACCTAAAGTGTGGAGACGGGTAAGGCTTCCCTGTGGAATTAATTTTTAAGCTGAGACTTAAAGGCGGAGTGGCAGTTGGCTAGGTGAAGTGGTAGGGTCAAGAAGGCTTCAGCCTGATATTAGGAGACAGCATGACAAGTTCAAAACACTGAAAGACGTTAATTGTTGCAGACTTACAGAGGTAAGGTGGTAAGAGATGGTAACAGAGATGGGAGGAGATGTGGGCAGGGGCCAGATCATGCAGAGTCTTATAGGCCCTGTTAAGGGGTTTGGGACTTTACCCTAAAGACAGTGGGAAATTTACAAAGTTTAAACCTGGGAATAAAATAGATCCACATTGGCTGCTATGTGGAGAATGAATTGAAGAGGATCAAGAATGAATATGGAAGTACCCAAAGGAAATGAAAACAGGATGAAATATACATACACACCTGTTTATCACAGCATTATTCACAATAGCCAAGATATGGAGACAACCCAAATGCCCATCAATAGATAAATGGATAAAAAAAGATGTGGTACATATACACAATGGAATATTTATTCAGCCATGAGAAAGGAGGCTATCCTGTCATTTGTGACAACATGGATGGACCTTGAGCACATTATGCTAAGTGAGAGATAAGTCAGGGAAGGACAAGTACTGCACAATATCACTTATATGTGGAATCTGAAAAGCAAACCTGTACAAAAGCAGAGGGTAAATGGAGGTTACCAGAGGTTGGGGGATGGGGGAATAAGTGATGACGGTTAAGGGTAGAAACTTGTAGCAAGTAGTAAACAAGCCATAGAGATCTAACATACGGCATAATGAATATGGACAATAATATTGTACTATAATGTAATGTGATAAATATTGCTTAAATGACAGTCATATTACAGTATATAAATATATCAAAGTAACACGCTATACACCTTAAATTTACAAAATGTAATGTCAAATTTATCACACACAAAAGAATGGACATGGGAGGCTTCTTAGGAGGCTATAGTTGTAGCCCAAACAAAGGGTTATAGTGACTTGAAATAACGATGGTAGCAGTGGAGATAGAGGGACAGATGGATTTAAGAAGTATTTAAGAGGTAAAATTCATAGGGCTGATGACTGATTATATATGGAGGGTGAGAGTGAGAAGGAGGGTAGTGTCAAGGATAATTTCCAGGTTTTTGACAGAAGCACCTGTGAAGGTGTTGCCTTTTATTGAAATAGTGAATACTGGAGAAAGAGGAGGTGTTTTGGGGAAGTCTGAGACATCTGTGAAACATCTAGATGATGATACAGAAATTAAATAAACGGAGTTCCCTGGTGGCCTGGTGTTAGGATTCTGGGCTTTCAGTGCCGGGGCCTGGGTTCAGTCCCTGGTCGGGAAACAGATTCTGCAAGCTGCATGGTAAGGCCAAAAAAAAAAAAAAAAAAAAAAGTTAAATAAATGGACATGGAACTTAGAAGAAGTATCTGGATGGAATATACAAAATTTGGGATACGGATGGTAATTGTAATCATGGAAGTGGAATGAGATTGCCTTGGGGATATCTGTGGAATGAGAATATAAAAAGCCTGAGACAGCACCCTAAGCTTCTCTCTACATTTAAAATTGCTCGTGCGCTCCCTCTCTCTCCCTCCCTCTGTCTCTCCTTCTCTCTCCTCTCCTTCTCTCCCTCTCTCCCTCTCTCTCCCTCTCTCCCTTTCTCTCTCTCTCTTCCCCCCTCTTCCCCCCTCCCCCTCCCGCTACTCTCCTCTGTCCCCCCTCCTCTGTCTCTCTCTCTTTCTCTCTCTATATACGCACAAACATTATGTCTTTAGTATATATTACTTTTTGGAATGTGTACAAATTATATTAATTGTGTTTAGAGTTGGGGGAATATAATTAGAAATGTATTAATTTATTTGATCTTTAAACAAACACTTGTTGAATGTGCTGTGTACTAGGTGCTGTGCTGTTATATGTAGGTGATTCACAGACCTAAGTTATAGATTCTGCTTTCAAATTGTATGCTAATTCCTTACAGAGACAGAAAAATAGATAAGATATTTTACAGATGCTGTGATAGAGGTAAGCATTGGGTGTTTCGAGAGCACAGATTGCCCTAGTGTCGGGCAGTGTTTAAGGAAAGCTTTCTGAAGGAGGTAAGACTTGAACAGAGTCCTAGAAAATGAGTTGGTGTTGCTAAGTAAAGAAGGCAAGAAGGAGCTCTTACCACCACACTGTACGCCTCTTACAGTTTCGGATGCTGTAGAAAGGTCAAGTCATGGGAGGACCGTGGTGTCCAGTGACTTTGGCAATTAAGAGGTCGGTGGTAAACTTAATTGAGCGACAGGTAGGATTGGAAGCCAGATCAGATTGTGGTAGGTGGAAGAATGAATGGGGAGTGAGAAGTCATACTCCTCTAGGGCAGGGTCTAAATCTGATTGTCTTAGTGTCCTCTGTGCCTTGCATAATCCCTGGCACTTGGTGTTTGTTACATTAGTTTTGAACAGAAGGGAGACAGATCCTTCTCTGAGATAAGGTAAATGCATGAGGAGGGGATGAGTCCAGCTGCTGCATTCCCTCTACATGCTGAAGAGAGTTTGCTGTGAGCCCTTGTAGCTCTTTACCTGCGTGCTTTTTTTTATGGCTGTGCAGGGAGGCCAGGTACCCTCCGGCAGCCAAAAAAATTCTCTGCGTTCATCTGTTAGTGTTCTTATGTTTTTATTCTGGTCTTTTTCTTTCTTTCTTTCTTTCAACGTTTTTCATTCGTTACTATATCATAAGCATTTTTACATGTCATTAAAATTTTTTCATAAACGTCTTAATTGGCTGCATAATCTCATTTGTTGTGTATTTGAACATTTATTTGCGCACTTGGTTTAAGTTTTTTTCTTTTTTAACTTTTTTTTTTTTTTTTTTTGCTGTACGCGGGCCTCTCACTGTTGTGGCCTCTCCCGTTGCGGAGCACAGGCTCCGGACGCACAGGCTTAGCAGCCATGGCTCACGGGCCCAGCCGCTCCGCGGCACATGGGATCCTCCCAGACCGGGGCACGAACCCGTATCCCCTGCATCGGCAGGCGGACTCTCAACCACTGCGCCACCAGGGAGGCCCCCTTTTTTAACTTTTAATTTTGAAATAATTTCAGACTTACAAATAAGTTGCAAAAATATTACAAGAACTCCCATATATCCTTCAGCTCCTCTATGGTGGTGTCTATCAGATTTCTGCATTGTAAAATTACTCTTTTCCTCTCTGTAATTAATAAGTATCTTGTGGGGAGATACTTTAACATGATATAATATCCCATTTCTCAAAATATTACTTATTAATTTTGGCATCCTTTGATGTTTCTTAGCTGAATTATGACTAAAATGATTGCTAGATGGTGATTTTCTAATTACATTATTCTACACTCATTCCACTGTAAGGGAGAGCTTTTTCCTCTCCTCATTTATTAAATTCTTGTTTAATGGGTCATGATCTGTTATTATAAGTCTAAATTGCCCCAGACCTGGCCATTAGGAGTCCCTCAAGCTGACTGCATTTTCCTTTTCACATGGCACTCTTTGAGCACTCTCCTACTTTCAGGCTTATCTTGATAGTGCCTTCTCTGCCTCAGCCCTGGAATCAGCCATTCTTCCAGGGACCCCTGGTTCCTATTACATAGTGGAGAATAGTATTTAAGAACCAAGATCTAGGTGCTAGGTGTGCTCATTGCTACTGGGATATGATTGCTGCCAGGCCCTTTCAGTGGACAGAGCTAGGGCTTACAAGCATGTACATACACAAAAGCACACATACACTGTCCACATCTATAGTTATTTTTATATTTGTGTATATATTGAAAATCATCAGTTCACACTGATACCTTCAATTCCAATACAACCCAAAAGATTTATTCTAGTTTTTCTTTTTCTACATTTTCAACTCACTTCTCCATCATTGAGAAATCTGGCTCCTGTTAGCCTCAGTATATTTACTTATTTGATCAGTCCCTTATCACCTCCTGCCATACCCCCAGACTTATCATGATGGCCTGATGCTCCTCCCCCTCTTAACTCCAGATATATGTGCCTACCTTGCTTGGCCCCTAAAGCCTAATGGCTTTTAGATTAAACTATTCAGAAAGGAAGAGAGGGAGAGAGCTCGTTCCTTTTAAGATTTATTTTTATTTTTTTATTTTATTTATTTTTGGTTGCATCCGGTCTTAGTTGCGCACGCAGGATCCTTGTTGAGGCACGTGGGATCTTTCGTCATGGTGCGCAGGCTTCTCTGTAGTCGTGGTGTGAGTGTTTTCTCTCTCTAGTTGTGGCACACGGGCTCCATGGTACGTGGGCTCTGTAGTTTGCGGCACGCAGGCTCTAGTTGAGGCGCGTGAGCTCAGTAGTTATGGCGTGTGGGCTTAGTTGCCCTGCGGCATGTGGGATTTTAGTTCCCTGACCAGGAATTGAACCCGCGTCCCCTGCATTGTAAGGCGGATTCTTTACCACTGCACCACCAGGGACGCCCCCTCATTCCTTTTTATGGCTGCATAATCCTCTATTTTGTGATACACCATAGTTTATTCAGTCCTTACTGAAAGGTTTTTTTCTCTTATATTACAAATAGTGGTGCAATAAGTAGCCGTGTGCATAAGTCTTTTTGTATTTTTGTCAGTGTATCTTTGGGATAGTTTCTTAGAAGTGAGATCATTGGGTTAAAGGGTAGAAGCATGTATGATTTTGTTAGATACTGCCAAATCCCTCCTACCACCATCAGTGTATGGGCGTTCTCCCCACAGCCTCACCACTAGAATGTGTTGTCAAGCCTTTGTCCTGGCAGTGAGTTTGAAATTTCATGTCTTTCCGAATATCGAGATGTTATACTCCTCCTTGTCTTGGAGGTCTTGGCTTATTTTAAGCTCTTACTTGCTTCTTTGTGTGTCACCCACTTCTGGAGGTCAGTTTCCTGTTTAGGCTGTTTGTTCTACCTCTTTGTTTGAAAATCTTTTTCCTTAACGGAAAAGTCAGAAATAAAATAGGTGATTAGTTCGCCATTCTCACTGTCATATCTGTTGAACAAATGGGTAAATTCGTTGACTGACTGACGGTCGTGTGTCTGCCAGAGCCTTAGGTTGAAGTCACAGTATGGCTGTGGCAGTTCAGATGTCACATCTGCGTTCAGGACAGAAGGAGGGGGGAAGGGCTGGGAGCAGCCACTTCAGTCCCCTTTTAAAAGGGAAGAAAAATCTTTCCAAGAACCACCTGCTTTTTGTAGGCAGGCTGTTTATACCTTAAATTTCTCGTTGTTTTTGTGGGAGGATTGGACAGAGTACATGTCCTTTGTGCTACTGGAAATGCAAGTCTCCAATTTCTATTTCACTTTGAAAACTTTGTACATTTATTACTTGCATGAGTACAAATATTAAAGTTAAATATACAAATACATCGTGAAAAATACCCTCTCCAAACCCACTTTTCAGAGGTAATTACTGTCAACAGCTTGGTGTGTATTCTTGTATCTATGTACTTCCTTCTTAACCTTAATTTAAATATTACTGTCGGGGGCTTCCCTGGTGGCGCAGTGGTTGAGAGTCCACCTGCTGATGCAGGGGACGCGGGTTCGTGCCCTGGTCCGGGAAGATCCCACATGCCGCGGAGCGGCTGGGCCCGTGAGCCATGGCCGCTGAGCCTGCGCATCCGGAGCCTGTGCTCTGCAACGGGAGAGGCCCCAACAGTGAGAGGCCCGCGTACCGCAAAAAAAAAAAAAAAAAAATTACTGTCTTCCTTGTTTGTTACCACCAGTATGGGGCCATACATACATTCACATATGTACTATTCTACAAGATTTTTTTTTCACTTAGCAGTATACTCTAGCTATTTTTCTATGTCAGGACATGCCTGTGTGTCTCATTCTGTTAACTGTTACATCATATTCTATACTTGTTATTTTCCTGCCTTCATCAGCCAATTGTAGGGTTTCCCTGGTGGCGCAGTGGTTGAGAGTCCGCCTGCCAGTGCAGGAGACATGTGTTCGAGCCCTGGTCCGGGAGGATCCCATGTGCCACGGAGCAAATAAGCCTGTGCACCACAACTACTGAGCCTGAGCTCTAGAGCCCGTGAGCCACAACTACTGAAGCCTGCATGGCACAACTACTGAAGCCCGTGCGCCACAACTACTGAAGCCCGTGTGCCACAACTACTGAAGCCTGTGTGCCTAGAGCCCGTGCTTCGCAGCAAGAGAAGCCACCGCAATGAGAAGCCCATGCACCACGACGAAAAGTAGCCTCTGCTCGCTGCAACTAGAGAAAGCCCACGCGCAACAACGAAGACCCAATGCAGCCCCCCCCCAAAAAAAATCCATTGTCCACCTTCTTTCCTCTGTGTGCTGGTGGCTGACATCTACAAACTGTACCATCTGGGCTTCCTTGCCTTCTGGCTTCCAGTTGGGATCAGCTGATGAAAGGCACTGATGGGGATCAGAGGACCAGTGGTGAGAGAAGTCAGAGTATTTATTGTCCCCTACTGTCCCTTGCCATGGCTGTAGTAGCAGATGTGTTCCTCTGTGGCCCCTGCTCCTGTTGGCTGGCCTCTCTTCTCCAGCCAGCTCTTGCTGGGCTCCAGTATCTCCCTTTCTCTTTGCCTTTTCAGCTCCAAGGTAGGAGTAGCTTCCTATTGTTGCTAGTTCCTGGATGTGTCACTGCCCCTGGGTAGTTCCTCTAACCCTACAAAAAATCTTGTCATTAATTCCTTTGGTTAACTCCTTTTCATGTGCTGTCTACTTCCTGCCAAGACCTCAGTGATAGCAATGATATAAATATCATTGTGTACATGTACCATAATGTATTTGTCTGGTTCCCTATCGATGGACATTTGAGTTGTTTCTAGTATTTTGCTCTTATAATCAGTGTTGCTAATAAACATCCATGTACTGATACTTATCTTTTAAAATAGTTGTTGGAGTGTTACTCTTGGAAAAAAGTCATAGAAATAGAAATGTGGAGTCAAGGTGTGTGAATGTTGTAAATTTCAACAGATACAGGTTTCCCCTGCTATCTGAAAGTAGAATATTCCTATGAAACCTTTCGTAAGCTAAAACGGTAGAAAGTGAAGAAGCAAGTACCATTAATTTATATGGAAAACTTTTTGAGTGTTCCCAGACCCAAAAGATAACTTATCAAATCATGCCAAATAACAGTTAAAACCTAAAATAACACTAACATATAGTAAAAGCAGGAATGACATGATAAATACATAGCCTGTATAAAATAGAAATAATGTATTTATGGTGTAGTTTCCCTCACCAGAGTCAGGAAGACAACAAGCACACTGGAAGGCTAAGAGGTGGTGGTGATGGTGTGTTAGGCTGAATCATTGGAGGTTGGGGTGGTGGGAAGTATAGGAGACTAGGGTGTAGGAGAGAGAGGAAGAGGGTTATTTCTCAACATCTCATCATTGTCTGAATCCATCAGACCAGGCAGGTCACTTATGTCTACACCTTCTATGGCTGTCTGCCTTGATGTCAAAGGTTGAGGTTCATTGTCTGCTGTGGCTGATGTGACAGGCTTGAATAGGACAGTATGCTTGATTGCTTAGCCTCACGCATTTTTCTATCATACAGTTCTTTATAGACACTCAAAACATCCTGCAAACCTGCCCTAAACTTGTGTGTCCTTTCAAAATTAAAGTCATACTTTTCTGCAATCATTGCAGCACTGTCGTTAATAGTGAAAATCTCACGTAAGTGCTTTACATTCAGTTTCTGGTTGACTTCACTCATGGACTATTTGCTACTGAGTTCAGTTTCAACCTATATCTTTTACTCTTGCAGTTGCATCAGCTCTTGGTGTGTCAGTTCTTGGTCATGGGATGCTAAAACCTCTTCAACATCTTTATCAGCTTCCACAAACCCAGCCTCCTTAGCCATAGTCACTGTTGCCATATTTATTGTTGATTTGAAGTCTTTAAAATTGCTCATTACTTCAGGACACAGTCTCTTCCAAATGCCAATTCCCACCAAGACTTTTAGCCTAATGAAAGCATCTCCAGATTTAGCAGTAGCCAATTTTATTTATTTGTTTTATTTTTATTTATTTATTTATTGAATGAAAGATTCTTTATATTCTATAGTGCTTTACATTTCAAAAGTTTCACACACATGATTTCATATAATCCTATAATAACCTTTTTTTCCCCTCTACCCCTGTATTGCCCCTCACGCCTTCCCTTTCCCCACTAGTAACCACTTGTTTGTTCTCTATATCTGTGAGTCTAGCAATTGCAAATTTTATGGTTTTTTTTTTTTTTTGCGGTACACGGGCCTCTCACTGTTGTGGCCTCTCCCGTTGCGGAGCACAGGCTCCAGACACGCAGGCTCAGCGGCCATGGCTCACGGGCCCAGCCACTCCGCGGCATGTGGGATCCTCCCGGACCAGGGCACGAACCCGTGTCCGCTGCATCGGCAGGCGGACTCTCAACCACTGCGCCACCAGGGAAGCCCCCGCAAATTTTATGTTTTAAGTTTTCCAGATCTCTCATAATGCTCTGGAGTTGCCCTCTCTGTCAGTGGCATTTATAATAAAATGCATCACATTTTTGCATACAGTAAGCCTTAATTGTGGCTATTAGGCCTTGGCCACGCAGTTGCAGCAACAATGTCATACTTGGCGGTAAGAACACAACACACATGTTGCTGCTATACTTGGTAATGCCAGGTGGATGAGCAGCACAATTACTGACAACCACAAGACACCTATTATGGAGGTTATTTTCTCTACAGTATTTTTCAGCAGAAGGGCTAATGTATCCACTCATATACTCAGAAAAAAATCACTTGGGTATTCCAACCACTTGGATGTGAATGAAACATAATAGGAAGTATATTCTTATCAGTGCCTTTAAGTGCCCTCAGATTTTCTGAACGGTACATTAGTTGAGGCCTTAGGACAGCATCACCAGTGGCGTTAGGATAAACCTCTCCTTTGATGCCTTGTGTCCCTTAGTCTGCTTTTCTTCTCTTGAAAGGTCTTGCTCAGCAATTTTTTCCAATAAATTACAGCTTTGCCATAGTTAAACACTTGCTTATGTAAATAGCCACCTTCTGGGAACTTTTCAGCAGCTCCAGTATCAGCCAGAGCGCTCTGTCCAGTAACTTTTAAGCTATGAAGCTGCCTTCACCTCAAAAACCAATGAAACCACCCATGTCTACCTTTATTTCTTTTTTTTTTAACATCTTTATTGGAGTATAATTGCTTTACAATGTTGTGTTAGTTTCTGCTGTATAACAAAGTGAATCAGCTATACATATACATACATCCCCATATCTCCTCCCTCTTGCATCTCCCTCCCACCCTCCCTATCCCACCCTTCTTGGTGGCATGACTACCTTTAAATTTGACTCTCGTAACACTTTCATTACCATTGTCCAGTGCTTTCTTGCTTTCTTTCTTTTTTTTTTTTTGGCCACACTGTGCAGCTTGTGGGATTTCAGTTCCCTAACCAGGGATTGAACCTGGGCCCTCAGCAGTGACAGCATGGAGTCCTAACCACTGGAACACCGGAGAATTCCCCATCCAGTGCTTTCCGTTTCAGCTTTTTGAAAAGACTGATTTCTCCTTAGGTATAAGATAACTTAATGCGACACTGTGCTTTGTACACCCATCAATCCACTCAAGCAGCAGACTTTCCAATTTATCCATTACTGGATGCCGGTGAAGGGAGACCCCTTCCCTACTGGCACAACCAGTAGTAACTTCGGCAGCTTTCAATATTCTTTCTCTCTGAGTGTAAATAGTTTGAATGGTGGACACAGCAACGTTCGAAGCAAGCGCATCTTTATTTTGTTCACTACAATCTAAATGCTTAATTACGTCCATTTTTATGCTGAGCATAGCACCCTTACAAGTTCTCTTAGGCTTTTCTGATACCTTAGGACACATCTTGCTAACAGATGCACAAAATAAATCAAGATAAAGCACAGATGCTCACAGAATTCAAAGCTATCTGTGGTGGCTTGATGCAGAAATGCCGAGTGTACTTCCTGGGAAAGGAGGTTGGTGGTGCTACTCTCGCTGCTCTGGGTGCCCGCTGCCTCTATAACCGCTGGATGCAAAACATGCTGAAAGCTATTTTCACCTCTTTTGATAAAAGCGAAAATCTTCTTCGGGTTTGTTTCACTTAGGTCTTTCATAGAAGCGAAGTGGCGTAAAGCGAGCTTTCAAAAAGCAGGGGAGGGCTTCCCTGGTGGCGCAGTTGTTGAGAGTCCGCCTGCCGATGCAGGGGACACGGGTTCGTGCCCCGGTCCGGGAAGATCCCACATGCCGCGGAGCGGCTGGGCCCGTGAGCCATGGCCGCTGAGCCTGCGCGCCCAGAGCCTGTGCTCCGCAACCGGAGAGGCCACAACAGTGAGAGGCCCGCGTACCGCAAAAAAAAAAAAAAAAAAAAAAAAAAAGCAGGGGATACCTGTACTTCCAAATTCCTCCTAAAAGAGTATACCAATTTACATTTCTACAATGTGTTATTTGATTTTTTAAAATCGAAATATAGTTGATTTATAATTTGTTGGTTTCTGGTGTACAGCAAAGTGATTCAGATATATATGTATTATATACTGGGTTGGCCAAAAAGTTCGTTTGGGTTTCCTTTTGCCTTTTTTTCCTTTTCCTTTTCCTTTTTGGCCAACCCAGTATATGCTTATATATTCTTTTTCATATTCTTTTCCATTATGGTTTATTAAGATATTGAATACAGTTCCCTGTGCTATACAGTGGGACCTTGTTGTTTTTTTTTAAAATAAATTTTATTTATTTATTTATCCTACACTGGGTCTTTGTTGCTGTGCGCGGGCTTTCTCTAGTTGTGGCGAGCGGGGGCTACTCTTCATTGCGGTGTGCAGGCTTCTCATTGTGGTGGCTTCTCTTGTTGTGGAGCTCGGGCTCAAGGCACATGGGCTTCAGTAGTTGTGGCTCATGGGCTCTAGAGGGCAGGCTTAGTAGTTGTGGTGCACGGGCTTAGTTGCTCCGCGGCATGTGGGATCTTCCCGGACCAGGGCTCGAACCCGTGTCCCCTACATTGGCAGGCGGATTCTTAACCACTGCGCCACCAAGGAAGCCCGGGACCTTGTTGTTTATCTATTTTATATGTAGTAGTTTGTACCTGCCAATCCCAAACTCCTAATTTGTCCCTCCCCCACCCCCTTTCCCCTTTGATAACCATAAGTATATATTCTGAGTCTGCTTCTGTTTTGCAAATAAGTTCATTTGTGTCATTTTAGATTCCACATACAAGTGATATCATGGTTTTGTCTTTTCCTTTCTTCATGTAGTATGATAATCTCTAGGTCCATCCACCTTGCTGCAAATGGCATTATTGCATTCTTTTTATGGCTGAGTAATATTCCATTGTGTATCTATACACCACATCTTCTTTATCCATTCATCTGTCGATGGACATTTAGGTTGCTTCCATGTCTTGGCCATTGTAAATAGTGATGCTGTGAGCATTGGGGTGCGTGTGTCTTTTCGAATTAGAGTTTTCTCCAGTTATATGCCCAGGAGTGGGATTGCTGGATCATATGGCAACTCTGTTTTTAGTTTTTTGAGGAACCTCTATACTGTTTTCCATAGTGGCTGCATCATCTTACATTTCCCACCAACAGTGTAGGAGGGTACCCTTTTCTCTACACCCTCTCCAACATTTGTCATTTGTAGGCTTTTTAACGATGGCCATTCTGACTGGTGTGAGGTGGTACCTCACTGAAGTTTTGATTTGCATTTCTCTAATAGTTAGCGATGATGATCAACTTTTCATGTGCCTATTGGCCATATCTGTATGTCTTCTTTGGAGAAATGTCTATTTAGGTCTTCTGCCCATTTTTGGATTGAGTTGTTTGTTTGTTTTTTTGTTATTGAGTTGATGAGCTGTTTGTATATTTTGGAAATTAAGCCCTTGTCAGTCACATTGTTTGCAAATATTTTCTCCCAGTCTGTAGGTTGTCTTTTCATTTTGTTTATGGTTTCCTTTGCTGTGCAAAAGCTTATAAGTTTGATTAGGTTCCATTCATTTATGTTTCATTTTTTAAATATTCAAAATTATAGAGGCAGCACTTGTGACATAACAGATTTAATTCAAAGTGTACGAAGGGAAAAGTACTTTTCATTGTCCTGTCCTGTTTCTTAGAGGTAACCACATCAACAGTTAGCTGTGTATCCTGTCATATGTTTTTAAACAAACTTATATACTTATTGTAAATTCAAATATATGGATAAATTCATTTCTGTATGTGTGTATGTGTATATATCCATATCTGTATCTGTTTCTTGAGAGCTCATTTCTGGACTCTATTCTGTTCCACTGATCTCTTTGTCTTTTCCTGTGCCAGTATCCATCCAGCTTAATAATTATAGCTTTGAGTTGGTTTTAATATAGTAAGGCAAATCCTCATTTCATTATTTTTCTTTTAAAAAAAAATTTATTTATTTATTTATTTATTTTTGGCTGCGTTGCGTCTTTGTTGCTGCACGCGGGCTTTCTCTAGCTGCAGTGAGCGGAGACTCCTCTTCATTGAGGTATGCGGGCTTCTCATTGCGGTGGCTTCTCTTGTTGCGGAGCACGGGCTTTAGGCGCACGGGCTTCAGCAGTTGTGGCACACAGGCTCAGTAGTTGTGGCTCGTGGGCTCTAGAGTGCAGGCTCAGTAGTTGTGGTGGCACACAGGCTTACTTGCTCCACAGCATGTGGGATCTTCCCGGACCAGGGCTCGAGCCCATGTCCCCTGTATTGGCAGGCGGATTCTTAACCACTGTGCCACGAGGGAAGCCCTCATTATTGTTCGTTAAAAAAATTTCTTCATTCTTCTTGGGCATGAACTCTTCAGATTAACATTAGATCTAAGTTTAAAAAAATCATGGGTTTTGACTGGAGTTAGACTAAATTTATAGAGAACTGCCATTTCAGGAGAACTGCCATGTTTCCAATATTGAATCTTCTCACTTGGGAAACTGTTATGTCTGTTTATTTATTTGGATCTTTTATGTCCTTTGGTGAAAATCTTGTTCATTTCTTCTGAAGTTTAGTTTTAGATATTTTATAGATTTTGTTGCCATCATGAGTGGAATTTTTTCCCCTTACATTTTTTAATTGGTTATCGCTGGTATAGTTTTTAAGAATCTGTTGATTTTTGTAAGTAAATCATATAATCACCTACTTTATTGAATTTTCTATTGGTTCTAATGATTTTTCGGTTGATTCTCTTGGCTTTTCTAGGTGGACAGTTATATAGTCTGCAAGTGCTAACTCTTTATCACTTCATTTATAATATTTATACATAGGTTGTAATATTTATAATATTTCTCATAGATTATTTCATGACTAAGATATCTGAGTGGGGTTTGGGAAGGGTGCTCCTAGGAAGTCTTCTTGGCTGATGCTACATTTAAGGTGAGTATCAAAGAATGTGCAGCAGGTGAAATAGGTAGTGGAGAATGTATTCCAGACAGACCTTGAGGAGAGAAACAACAAGAAATGTTCAGTGACTAGAAAGAAGAGGGGCTAGAGCATAGGATACAAATGAGGTTGGGAGAAGCAAGAGATGTTTGGAGAGTAAATAGGGGTGCAATCAGAAGCTACTAGACTCTAAGGAGCAATTACTTTATTTTAAAGGAATTGAGAATTTAATGAAAGTTCTGTTAGACAGAATGGTCCCTCAAAGATGTCCACATGTGGGAATTCCCTGGCGGTCCCGTGGTTAGGACTGTGTGCTTCCACTGTAGGGGGCGTGGGTTCGATCCCTGGTCAGGGAACTAAGATCCTGCATGCTGCACGGCGTGGCCAAAAAAAAAAAAAAGAAGAAAAAACAACAACCAAAGACGTCCACACGCTAATCATCTGTAAACGTGTTATTTTACATGGCAAAAGGGACTTTGCACGTGAAATTAAGGCTACAGAGCTTAAAGTAGGGAGGTTATCCTGGATTATTCGAGTGGGCCCAATCTAATTGCATGAGCCTGAAAAGCAAGGAAGTTTTTCCGGCTGGAAACAGAAGCAAGATGTGGTAGAAGGGGAAGTTGGTGAGATCAGAGTCAGAGGGATTTAACCCACCACTGCTGAAATGTACCACGTGGAAAACAGGAGGAGGAACACAGGAGCAAACACTGTCTGATAACCAGCAAGGAGACAGGGACTTGGGCCCTACAGCTGCAAGAAACTGAATTCAGCCTACAGCCTGAAGGAACTTGGAAGTACGTTTATCTCCAGAGTCTCCAGAAAGGAATGCAGCCCTGCTCAGCCCCTGGTTTTGGCCTTGTGACACCTTATGCAGAGGACCCTGCTGAGCCACACTATAGCTGGAATTTTGGCCTTCAGAGCTCTGAGATAATAAATTTGAGTGGTTTCAGGCTGTTGAGTTTGTGATAATTTGTAAGAGCAGCAGTAGAATACTAATACAAAGGGGTTTAAGCAGGGGTTTAAGTAATGTTAGACTCTGTGTTATTAACAGACTGTTCCGTGTGCTGTGTGAGAGATGGATTTGGGAGAGTGCAAATTTGGAGGCGTGGAAACTTGTGGGAATACACATGGGTATGTGTAGTGGTGGCATGGGCTAGGGTAGTGATGGTGGGAAGGGGGTGTGATTTGAGATTTATTTGGGAGGTTAGACTTGCCAGAGTTTGGTCATTGATTGGGTGTCAGGAATGAGCGAGAGGAGGGACACAAGGATGACTGCTGATTTCTGGCTTCGATGCTGACTGATGGTGAAGCTGTTCTTTGAGCCAGGCTTGAGCAGGTTGGAGGATGCCAGGTCATCAACTCAGTGGTAATTCTAGGTGGTTCTTCATTTGGAAATTCTCCTATAAATACTTATTTTAAGGTAGAGTATATCAATAAGATGATTGCTTTATCAGTTAAGACCTAAATTGTTTTTTGGTTTTTTTTTTTTTTTTTAGGTCATGTAGGAAATCGTAAATCATGTGAAGATGGGACTCTTGGTATTTGTACGCAATCTGCTGCTAGCCCTCTGCCTTTTTCTGGTACTGGGATTTTTGTATTATTCTGCGTGGAAGCTACATTTATTCCAGTGGGAGGACTCCAGTAAGTATGGTCACTCTAGCCTACCCCCAGAAAAAGCCTGCTGCAGATCAGTTACTGGGTTTTCCTGTGGCTGCTCTCATATTCTTCAGAGATGGGCAGTGATAGTAAACTGAGCATTCCTGGGACTTAGGCTTAGAAACTGCCTACCACTTTTGTTGCTCTAGACTGAGAACTTTGAAGTGTTTTAAAAACTGCATGCCATGGCAAATCCTTTTATGAACTCAAGGAAAACATGCTATTCTTCAATAAAAACCCAAGCCATACCAGTACTTCTGGTTCTCGAATGTTGTTCTTTTAAAGTTATTATACTTTATTGCCACTCCCATTTGCCAGTTACTGCCTTAGGGCTTGCTATTGCAGTTGGTTTTTTAATGACCTTAAAGCATTCATCTTTACCTTTTCCTTGGATTTTCAGTTTTTATTTTTAAATTTTTTTAATTAAAAAATTATTAATTTATTAATTTTTTTGGCTGTGTTGGGTCTTTGTTGCTGCGCGCGGGCTTTCTCTAGTTGTGGCGATCGGGGCTTACTCTTCGTTGCAGTGCGCGGGCTTCTCATTGCTGTGGCTTCTCTTGTTGTGGAGCACGGCTCTAGGTGCGTGGGCTTCAGTAGTTGTGGTTCACGGGCTCAGTAGTTGTTGCTCGCGGGCTCTAGAGCGCAGGCTCAGTAGTTGTGGCACACAGGCTTAATTGCTCCGTGGCACGTGGGATCTTCCCGGACCAGGGCTCAAGCCCATGTCCCCTGAATTGGCAGGCGGATTCTTCACCACTGTGCCACCAGGGAAGCCCCAGTTTTTAATTTAATACTGTCTTTGTTTTAGTTTCCCTAAAGAAATTTTGTCTACTTAATCTTTTTAGCCCTTGCTGGTACTGAACTTGTACTTGAATAGAATAATGGCTTTTCCCCTACCCAGTAACTTCTAATCCCTTTCTCCCATTTGTAGTCATTCTCATGTGGTACACTGTTTTCTGTAGGGCTTCCTGACACACTCCCCCAACACCGACTTGGTTCCGGTTCACCCGGCGTTGCCTGTGCTGTGGTTTGGGGTTTGCAGTTGAAGAGCTTGCACTGAGCTGCACCAGCCTCTCCACACTGTCTTCTTGGCTGTAGCTTCAGGTGTCACACGGTGATGACACGTAGCTTTCCTTTTGATTCTTTTGTCTGATGGCTGTCTGAGCTGGGTGCAGGAAAATTTGGGTAGTCTGTTCTGATTCCTAATGCCTCTTCTCTAAAATAGTTTTATTTTTACAAACACCTACTGGATACCAGTGTGGAATTCACTTGAGAATAGAGTCAGGCTCTAGATAAGAGGTTAAACTGAGTTAGAATGAGTTGGAAGAGGCAACTGGCAATTGGCCTATTACTGTATTGACTCCTTAACGTGGGAACTGTTCCTATGAAGTAGTTCATTATTTTCTCACATGGCCCAAACTACTGAAGCAGTTTCAAGCCAATTTAAAAAGTATAGTGTTATATCTTTCATATATTATTTTATATGTAATGTTTAAGTGCCTCTTTAATGCATAGCTTATAATTATCACTAATTACTTTGTGTTTCCAGGGTTTATTTATATTTTTCTGTTCCAACTTATTTTTAAAATCAAGGAGATGACCCAGAGTAAGGGGTGTTTATATCAGTGCAGTGTAAAATTCTGTAGTTAGAGACATTGTCCATATCTGTAATGGATGGATTCATCTGTATTCATAAAAAAGGTGGAAACATGTACAAGGAAGGAGGGGTCTCCTTTTCTGTTAAGAGCTACAGTGGAAGACATAATCAAGGACTAGATAATTTTTTCCTAGAGAAATTGAGAAAAACATTAACTTTATGGAACACCTGTTGTGTGTCAGGTTTTAGGCTAGATAATTGACAAATTTAATTTACTTCTTACTATAACCATGTGAAGATGCTATTATTATCCCTGTTTTCCATTTGAGCAAACTGAAGTATTTAGTTTAATTAATTTACCCAAGTTACATAGCTAATTATTAGAACTGGAATTGAGTCCTGATTTTCTTTAAAACCTATGTTCGTTATTTTACTGAAAAGTATAATAAATACTAAGGATAAGGTTTAATTCTGTATCGTAGTTGGTAAAAACAGAGAAGAGAGAGACTCAGAGAAGAAATAGTAGAGAGTATCAGGATGGAGGTGGATGAAGAAAAGGGAAGGAAAATAAGGGGGGAAGGGAAAGAGAAAGAGAAAAAGTCCTCCAGGCGACAAAGGGGTTTATTAGGTTGAAGGTGACAGGTGCTGTTCATGTTCTGTAGGCTTCCGTAGTTTGTTAGTAGTTATCTGCTGTCCTTTGAGTTAGTTGTTAGCTGACTAACCGCTATCTGCATCTTTTCTGTTATCCTGACTCTCAAGTCTTTCAGATATTTGACTTTGAATAGGTTGTTTAGACCTTCTTACTATAGCATATTATTTCTGTACTGTCATATCAGAGAATAATGTCCAACCTTGATGGCTTACCAAGTCAGGGTTTACCTTTACTTTTACCTTGTTTACCTTTACTCAATAGACAAGGTCAGGCTGAAGGAGCTTCCAAAGCAGATGACTGCTGTGTACTGAAATTTAGGTGTTGGTTTAACAGTATTGATGATGATGCCGATAATAATGAAATGAAAATAATAATTTGTTGAGTGTCTACTATATGTCTGTATTGTAACACGGGAGCTTTATATTCATAATCTCATAGTTTTTATTGATTATTATTATCCTCTTTTACAGATGTAGAAACTGAGGCTTCAGAGAGACTCAGTGATCAAGGGTTTGTATGTCTCTCATCTGCAGAGCTTATAGGGCATTTCCAAGCTTGAAAAATAAATGTCTTTAGCGTTTTTTTTCCTTAATTTTTATACTATTTATGACTTAACCAAGATTAAGAATTGGAATTCCTTCATGGTGGGAGGGTGGAAGAAGAGGAGTCTAGAGTTTTTTATTATTAAATTATTCATTCAATAAGCAGTATGTTCATATTATGGCCCACAAACTGTTCTGTGTAAACTGGATATAAGAAGAATATAGACTTTCTGCTCTCAGCCTATAACGTGAGAAAGAAATAAAACAACTATTATAATATGTCATGTTCTAAAAGGGAGGTCTGTGTGAAATGCCATGTTAGAGCATGGAATCCCTTCCAACTAGAAAATTTTAAGATTTAATTAATTCCAAGGCATGTTGTAGAAGGATGCAAACTGTTTTGTTTTGAGCAGTTTAGAGCTACAGATGGCCAAGGCTTAGTCAGATTGCCAGGACTTGAGTCAAACGCTTAACCTAAAGGCTTCCTGTATGAGATTGGTCTAGTTATCAATGTATTTTAAAAAGTTCTGTAGCTTGAGGTTTCCTGTTTTGCATGTTTAGGAGCTTGGAAGTTGCCACTGTGACCTAAGAAGTGAAACACAAACAGACTGAAAATTCAACTCTTCTTTGCTCTGTAAGAGAGGGGAGCACACAGGCAAACTGCTGCCAACAAGGCTGGAGAGAGAGGTGAATACAGGGCAACCACTAAGAAAAGTTTAAAAAGTATAACCAGTATGCTGAAAAAGGAAAGAAAGTGGAATCTTAAAATGCTCAATTAAAACCACAAAAGGCATAAAAAGAGTAGAAGATAAAAATAGGCACAAAGAATAAGGGCAACAAATAGAAAACAGTAATGAATATGGTACATATTACTCCAGATATATCAGTAATCACTTTGAACATCTGTGGTCTAAATGCACCAATTAAAAGACAGAGATTGGATCAGAAAACAAGACTCAACTGTCTGTTGTCTACAGGAAGCCCATTTTAATTATAAAGACACATATAAATTAAAAGTAGATGGAGAAAAATATACTATGGTAACACTAGTCAACAGAAAGTAGGAGTAGCTGTATTAATTTCAGACAAAGCAGGCTTCAAAGCAAGGAAAGTTATCACTGATAAAGAAGGCATTACATAATGATAAAGGGGTCAGTTCTCCAAGAAGACATAAAAATTCTTAATGTGTATATACCTCACAATAGAGCCTCAAACTATGTGAAGCGAAAATTATAAAATTGCAAAGAGAACTAGATGAATCCACTATCATAGTTGGAGACTACAGTACCTCTTTGTTAGAAATTGACAGATCCAGCAGGCAGGAAATCAGTAAGAACCTAATTGAACTCAATAACACCATCAATCAATTGGATATAATTGACACCTATAGACTGCTTCACTTAACAAAAACAGAATACACATTTCTTCTCAAGCTCATGCAACATTCAAGATAGACCACATTCTGGGCAATAAGACACATTTTTTTTTCTCTTGAAGTATAGTTAATTTCCAATGTTGTGTTCATTTCTGGTGTACAGCAGAGTGATTCAGTTTTATGTATATATACACACACAGACATATATTCCATTATAGTTTATTACACGATATTGAATATAGTTCCCTGTGCTATACAGTAGGACCTTGTTGTTTATCTATTTTATATATAGTAGTTTGTACCTGCTAATACCAGACTCCTAATTTATCCGTCCTCCCCTTTTCCCTTTAGTAACCATAAGTTTGTTTTCTATGTCTGTGAGTCTGTTTCTGTTTTGTCAGTAAGTTCATTTGTATCATATTTTATTTAATTTATTTTATTTTTATTGGATATAGTTGATTTACAATGTTGTGTTAGTTTCAGGTGTACAGCAAAGTGAATCAGTTATACATATACATATATCCATTCTTTTTTAGATTCTTTTCCCATATAGGTTATTACAGAGTATTGAGTAGAATTCCCTGTGCTATACAGTAGGTCCTTATTAGTTATCTATTTTATATATAGTAGTGTTTATATGTTAATCCCAATCTCCTAATTTATCCCCCCCTTTCACCTTTGGTAATCATAAGTTTTTTTTCTACATCTATGAGTCTGTCTCTGTTTTGTCAATAAGTTCATTTGTATCATATTTTAGATTCCACATATAAGTGATATCATATAATATTTGTCTTTGTCTGACATACTTCACTTCATATGATAATCTCTAGGTCCATCATGTTGCTACAAATGGCAGTATCTCATTCTTTTTCCATAAAACACATCTTAACAAATTTACAAGAATAGAAATTATATTCAGACCACAAAAGAATTGAGCTAGAAATCAATAAAAGAAAGATAACTAGAAAATCTTAAAATGCATGAAGATTAAACAACACAGTTCTAAGTAACACATGGGTCAAAGAAGAAATATAGGAAATATTTTTTAACATTTTTAACTAAATGAAAATGAAAACAAAACTGATCAAAAATCATGGGATGCAACACAAATAGAGGGAAATTTATAGCATTGAAGGCATATATTAGAAAAGAAGAAAGATCTAAAATCAGTAATCTAAGTTTCTGCCTTAGGAAACTAGAAAAAGAAGAGCAAGTTAAATCCAAAGCACACAGAAGAAAAGAAATAATAAGGATTAGAGTAGAAATCAGTGAAATTGAAACAGCAGAACAATAGAGAAAATCAGTGAAACCCAAAGCAGTTTCTTTGAAAAGATCAATAAATCAATAACCTTCTAACCAGGCTAACAAAAAAAGAGAGATGACACAAATTACTAGTATCACAAATGAAAGTGGGATCATCACTACTGATTTAATGGATGTTAAAAGGATTATAAACAAATACTCTGAACAACTCTATGTCCACAAATTTGATAACCTAGACAAGATGGAGCAATTCTTTGAAAGACACAATTTGCTAAAACTTACACAAGAAGAAATTGACAATCCAAAATAGGCCTATAGCTATTAAAGAAATTGAATCAATAATCAATACCTTCCAAAACAGAAAGCACCAGGCCCACATGGGTTCACTGGTGAATTCTACGAAATTTTAAGAAAGAAATTAAGCCTATTCTCTGTCATCTCTTTCAGAGGATAGAAGCCGAGGGAATATTTGCTAACTCATTCCATGAGGCCAGCATTACTCTAATACCAAAACCAGACAAAGACATTACAAGAAACAAAAAAATAGAACAAAAAAACTATAGACCAGTATCTCTTCATGAACATAAATGCAAAATTCCTCAATAAAATATTAGCTTATCACATCCAGTAGTCTATAAAAAGAATTATACACCATGATTGTGGGATTAATTCCAGGTATGCAAAGCTGGTTCAACATTTGAAAATCAATTAGTGTAATACATCACATCAACAAGCTACAGAAGAAAAATCACATGATCATATCAATAGATGTAGAAAGGGTATTTGATAAAAATCCAATACCAAGTCATGATAAAAATTTTCAGTAAACTAGAATTAGAAGGAAATTTCCTCAACTTGATAAAGCATATCTACAAAAACCTACAACTAACATCATACTTAATGGTGAGAAAATAGAAGCTTTTCCACTAAGATCAGGAATGAGGCGATGATGTCCCCTCTCACCACTCCTTTTCACCATTGTACTGGAAGTCTTAGCTAGTGCAGTAAAACAAGAAAAGGAAATAAAAGCTATATGGATAGGGAAGGAAGAAATAAAACTGTCTTTGTTCACACATGACATAATTGTCTATGTAGAAAATCCAAAAGAATTGACAAAAAAAACTCCTGGAACTAGTACGCATTTATAGGAAGGATGCAGGATACAAGATGAATATACAAAAGTCAGTCACTTTCTTATAAGCCATCAATGAACAAGTGGAATTTGAAATTAAGAACACAGTACCAAAGGGACTTCCGTGGTGGTGCACTGGTTAAGAATCCGCCTGCCAGTGCAGGGGACATGGGTTCGAGCCCTGGTCCGGGAAGATTCCACATGCCGCAGAGCAACTAAGCCGTGTGCCACAACTACTGAAGCCCGTGCACCCTAGAGCCCGTGTTCCGCAACTACTGAGCCCACGTGCTCTAGGGCCCATGTGCCGCAACTACTGAGCCTGTGTGCTGCAACTACTGAAGCCCGTGTGCCTAGAGCCTGTGCTCTGCAACAAGAGAAGCCACAATGAGAGAAGCCTGCGCACCGCAATGAAGAGTAGCCTCTGCTTGCTGCAACTAGAGAAAGCCCATGCACAGCAATGAAGACCCAACACAGCCAAAAAAAAAAAAAAAAAAAAAAACTATATTAAAAAAAAACACAGTACCCAAAATAAAATACTTAGGTATAAATCTAATAAAGTATGTGCAAGATCTATATGAGGAAAACTTTATCACTTTGATGAACAACATAAAAAAAGAACTAAATAAATTGAGAGATATTCCATTTTCATGGACAGGGAGATTCAATATTGTCAACATGTCAGTTCTTCCCAACTTGATTTATAGATTCAAGTCAATTTCAGTTAAAATCCAAGCAGGTTATTTTGTGAATATTAACTGATCCTAATGTTTATATGAAGAGGCAAAAGGCCCAGAATAGCCAACACAATTTTATACAAAAACAACAAAGTTGGAGGACTGGCATTACCTGACTTTAAGACTTACTCTAAAGCTACAGTAATCAAGATAGTGTGGTATTGGCAAAAGACTAGACAAATAGATCAGTGGAACACTGATACAGAGCCCAGAAGTAGACCCACATATAGTCTACGGATATCTGACAAAGGAGCAAAAGAAAAACAATGGAGAAAAGATAGTCTTTTTAACAAAGTGGTGCTGGAACAACTGGACATCCATATACCAAAAAAACAAAAACAAAAACAAGAACAAATCTAGACAGACATTATACCTTTCACAAAAATTAACTCAAAATGGATCACAGATCTAAATGTAAAACATAAAACTATAAAATTTTTAGAAGATAGAGGAGAAAATCTAGATGACCTTGGATTTGGTGATGACCTTTTAGATACAACACCAAAGGCACAGTTCATGAAAGAAAACACTAAAAAACTGGACTTCGTTAACATTAAAAGCTTCTGCTCTGTGAAGAGAATGAAAAAACAAGCCACAGCTTGGGAGAAAATATTTGTAAGTGACACATCTGATAAAGGATTGTTATTCAAAATATATGAACTCTTAAAACTCAACAATAAGAACACAGGTAACCCAATTTAAAAATGCACCAAAGACCTCACCAAAGAATGTATACAGATGGAAAATAAGCACATGAAAAGATGCTCTATCTCATATGTCATCAGGGAAATGCAAATTAAAATAACAATGAGATATCACTATATACCTATTAGAATGGCCAAAATCTGGAACCCTGATAATGCCAAAATACTGGCAAGGTTGTGGAGCAACAAGAACTCTCATTCATTGCTGGTGGGAATGCAAAATGGTACAGCTACTGGGGAAGACAGTTTAGCAGTTTCTTACAAGATGAAATATACACTTGCTCTATGATCCAGCAATCACATTCCTTGGTATTTATCCAAATGAATTGAAAACTGTGTCCAAAACCTATACTTGGATGTTTATGATGTTTTATTCATAACTGCCAAACTTGGGAGCAACCAAGATGTCCTTCAATAGTTGAATGGATAACTAAACTGTAGTATATCCAGACAATGGAATGTTATTAAGCACTAACAAGAAATGAACTATCAAAGGCATGAGAAGATGTGGAGGAACCTTAAATGCATATTGCTAAGTCTTAAGTAGATGAGTCCCATCAAGTTAGAGAAGTCTGAAACACCATGGACTTTCCTCAGATCTACCCTAAACATAGCATAAAATCATGGCTACATAAGTTTAGGGTGGTCAGGCAGTAATTGAACTGCCTCTTTTTTTTTTTTTTTGGCCACACCGTGTGGCATGTGGGATCTTAGTTCCCCAACCAGGGATCGAACCCATGCCCCCTGCAGTGGAAGTGTGGAGTCCTTACCACTGGACTGCCAGGGAAGTGCCTGAACTGCCTCTTAAAATACAAATCAACACTCTTCAGAGGAAGATAATAGTACTCATAGTTTCTACATGTAATATCCACAGTGTCCAGTGTTCAATAAGAAGTTACGTACAAACAAACAGGAAAATGCAATCCATATTCAAGGAAAAACCCCCAAGTCTTGGTAAGATGGCCCAGATATTGGACTTAGCAGACAAAGTAGCTATTATGGATAATCTGAAGAATAAAAAGAAATACGGTGAACAATAAGTAGTCTTAGCAGATGAGTAGAAACTATAAAGAAGAACCAAATGCAAATTCTAGAACTGAAAAGTATAGGAACAGAAATGAATATTTCATTTAACAGTAGACTGGATAAAACAGAAGAAGTCAATGAACTTGAAGAGAGTACAATAGAAATTATCCAGTCTGAACCACAGAAAAAAAATATGAAGAAAAATGAACAGAGCCTCAGACCTGTGGGACAGTATAAAATTTTCTAATATATATGAGAATTGGGCAGAAAAAATTTTGAAGAAATGATGGCTGAAAACTTCCTAAATTTGGTGGAAACAAATTAACTTACAGATCTAAGAAGCTCAGCAAACTCTTTTTTTTTTTTTTTTTTTTTTTTTTGCGGTACATGGGCCTCTCACGTTGCGGAGCACAGGCTCCGGACGTGCAGGCTCAGCGGCCATGGCTCACGGGCACAGCCGCTCCGCGGCATGTGGGATCTTCCCGGAACGGGGCACGAACCCGTGTCCCCTACACCGGCAGGCGGACTCTCAACCACTGCGCTACCAGGGAAGCCCTCAGCAAACTCTTAAGGATACATTTTGGGGGAGAGAGGAAATCTAGTTACATCACAGTCAAACTTCTGAAATCTAAAAATAAAGTGGGGATTTCCCTGGTGGTGCAGTGGTTAAGAATACGCCTGCCAGTGCAGAGGACACGAGTTCGATCCCTGGTCCGGGAAGATCCCACATTCCGTGGAGCAGCTAAGCCTGTGCGCCACAGCTACTGAACCTGCGCTCTAGAGCCTGCAAGCCACAACTACTGAGCCCGCATGCTGCGACTAGTGAAGCCCGCGTGCTTTAGGGCCCGCATGCTGCAGCTACTGAAGCCCATGCGCACAGAGCCCATGCTCTACAGCAAGAGAAGCCACGGCAGTGAGAAGCCCACACACCGCAATGGAGAGTTGCCCCTGCTCACCGCAACTAGAGAAAGCCTGCATGCAGCAACGACAACCCAACGCAGCCAAAAATAAAATAAATAAAAATAAAGTGAAAGTCTTGAAAGCAGACAGAGAAAAGGAGACGTTACATATCGGGGTAAGAAATTCCACTGACCTTTCACTATAAAGATCAGAACACAGTGAAAGATCTTCAAATGTTGAAAGAAAAATACCAAAAACCTGTCATCCCAGAATTCTTTACGTAAGGAAAACATCCTTCAGAAATGAGGATGGGGCTTCCCTGGTGGCGCAGTGGTTAAGAGTCCGCCTGCCGATGCAGGGGACATGGGTTCGTGCCCCAGTCCGGGAAGATCCCACATGCCGCGGAGCGGCTGAGCCCGTGAGCCATGGCCACTGAGCCTGTGCATCCGGAGCCTGTGCTCCACAACGGGAGAGGCCATAACAGTGAGAGGCCTGCGTACCGCAAAAAAAAAAAGAAAAAAGAAATGAGGATGAAATAAAGACATTTTCAAATAAAGAAAAGTTAAGAGAATTTGTTGCTAGCAGAACTGTATAACAAAAGAATGCTAAAGGATATCCTTTAGGCCAGTGGGAAGTGATACCAGATGGAAACTTGGATCTACAGGAACAAATGAAGATCACTGGACATGATAAATAGTGGACAAATATAAGAGAGTCTTTTTCCTTTCTCCTCATAGCTTGCTTAAAGGACAACTAATTGCTTAAAGCAAAAATAGTCACCCTGTAAAGTGAGATTGAGAACATGTGGTGAAATAAAAGATAGGACAACACTTGCATAAGGAGTGGGGGGTGAGTAAATGGAATTTTAGTGTTGTAAGATTATTACATTTGTGAACAGGAAATAAGAAATGGGAAATAGGAATATTGCATATAAAGTGAGTAAAGGGTAAAGTCAGAAGTATGAAATGTCATATGCAGAGAGGTATTATATTGACTCTGTATAGACTCTGATAAGTGAAGGGTGTGGTATTCCTTAGTAGAACAACTAGTAAAAAAAATAACGAAAAGAGGTTTATATCTAAGAAATCAATAGAAGAAATAAAATGGAGCACTAAAAAAATTCAGTTAACCCCAGAAAATAGCCATGTAAGAAGAAAAAACAGAAGGGAGAAATGGAACACAAATGATAAGACAGTTGACTTCATCCTTACTATATAAATAATTACATTTAAATGTGAATGGATTAAAACTCCAGTTAAAGGCAGAAACTGCCAGAATGGTTAACGAAGCATAATCTAACTATGTCCTAATATGAGACATATATTTTAAATTTAAAGACACAGGTTCAAAGTAAAGGATGGAAAATAATAAGCATAAGAAAGTTGGCACAGCTATATTAATTTCAGCAAATTATACTTCAAGACAAAGAGTTTGCAAGAGATTAGAGAGGGTCATTACATAACGACAAAAGGAGCAGTTCACCAGGAAGACATATATAAATATGTATATACCTAATAACAGAGTATCACACCTCATTAAGCAGAAACTAATAAGACTAAAGGGAGAAAAGGACGATTCCCCAATCATGTTCAAATATATTAATACCCCCCGTCTGTCAGTAATTAATAAAACGATTCAAAAAATCTGTATGGCTATAGGAGGTCTAAGCAACACTATCAGCTGCTTCTACCTAATTGAAATTTATGGAACACTTTACCCAATAATGGCAGAACATGCATTCTTTTTTTTTTTTTTTTTTTTTTTCCGTACGCGGGCCTCTCACTGTTGTGGCCTCTCCCGTTGCGGAGCACAGGCTCCGGATGCGCAGGCTCAGCGGCCATGGCTCACGGGCCCAGCCGCTCCGCGGCATATGGGATCCTCCCAGACCGGGGCACGAACCCGTATCCCCTGCATCGGCAGGCGGACTCTCAACCACTGCGCCACCAGGGAGGCCCAGAACATGCATTCTTTTCAAGTGTAAACAGAGTGTTCATTTAGGTTGATACTAGGCCATAAAATAAGTCTTAATACATTTTAAAAAACTGAAATCTGGGCCTCCCTGGTGGCGCAGTGGTTGAGAGTCCGCCTGCCGATGCAGGGGATACGGGTTCGTGCCCCGGTCTGGGAGGATCCCATATGCCGCGGAGCGGCTGGGCCCGTGAGCCATGGCCGCTGGGCCTGCGCATCCGGAGCCTGTGCTCCGCAACGGGAGAGGCCACAACAGTGAGAGGCCCGCATACCGCAAAAAGAAAAAGAAAAAAAAAAAAAAAAAACTGAAATCTTACAGAGTATATTCTATGGTTATGATGGAATTAAATCAGAAATCAATAATAATAAGACAGTAAGTACAGGTACAGGCAAACTAAATCTTGCAGGCCAAATCCAGCCTGCTGTCTGTTTCTGTAAAGTTTTATCAGAACACAACCATGTCAATTCATTTACATATTGTCTATTGCTACTTTTGTGCTACAATGGCAATATTTTAAAAATTAATTTAGTTTTACTGAAGTATAGTGGATTTACAATGTTGTGTTAGTTTCATGTATATGGCAAAGTAATTCAATTATATACACATATAGATATTTTTTCAGGTTCTTTTCCCTTATAGGTTATTACAAAATATTGAGTATAGTTCTCTGTGCTATACAGTAGGTCCTTGTTGTTTATCTGTTTTATATATTGTAGTGTATATATGTTAATCCCAAACTCTTGATTTATCCCTCACCCTTTCCCCTTTGGTAACCATAAGTTTGTTTTCTGTGTCTGTGAGTCTGTTTCTGTTTTGTACATAAGTTCATGTTATCGTTTTTTTCAGATTCCACATATAAGCAATATCATATGTTATTTGTCTTTGTCTGGCTTACTTCACTTAGTATGGTAATCTCTAGGTCCATCCGTTTTGCTGCAAATGGCATTATTTCATTCTTTTTCAAGGCTGAGTAATATTCCAGTGTATAAATATACCACATCTTCTTTATCCATTCATTTGTCAATGGGTGCTTCCACATCTTGGCCATTGTAAGCAGTGCTGCTATGAACATTGGGGTGCATGTGTCCTTTTTTCTTTTTTTTTTTGCGGTACACGGGCCTCTCACTGTTGTGGCCTCTCCCATTGTGGAGCACAGGCTCTGGATGCGCAGGCTCAGCGGCCATGGCTCACGGGCCCAGCCGCTCCGCGGCATGTGGGATCTTCCCGGACCGGGACATGAACCCACGTCCCCTGCATCGGCAGGTGGACTCTCAACCACTGCACCACCAGGGAAGCCCTCATGTGTCCTTTTGAATTATGGTTTTCTCTGGATATATGCCTTGGAGTAGGATTGCAGGATCATATGGTAGCTCTGTTTTTAGTTTTTTAAAGAACCTCCATACTGTTCTGCATGGTGGCTGTACCAATTTACATTCCCACCAACAGTGTAAGAGGGTTCCCTTTTCTACAATTGTGAATAATTGTGACAGAGACTATCTGGCCTGCAAAGTCTAAAATATTTATTATCTGGCCTTTACAGAAAGAGGTTGATGCCTCCTCAAATATTTGCCTACTAAACAAGCTCTTAAGTAACTTATATATTAAATAAGAAGACATAAGAGAAAACAGAAAATATTTTAAACTGAATGATTATGGAAATACTGTATATTAAAATTTGTTGGGTACAGCAAAAACAATGCTTAGAAGAAAACTTATAGCTTTAAATGACTACATTAGAAAAGAAGAAAGTCTTAAAAATAGTGATCTCCATTTCCACCTTAAAAGGCTAAAAGAAGAAGGGTAAATTTAATCCAGAGTAAGTAGAAGAAAACAAATGATGGAGATATAACAGAAATCAAAGGAATAGAAAACAAACAGTTGAGAAAATTAACAAAACCAATATTTGGTTCTTTGAAAAAATTAAGAAAATTGATAAATTCCTAACAAGAATAATCATGGATGACACCAAAAGCATCAACGACAAAAGAAAAAATAGACAAATTGGACTTCAAGTTGAAACTTTTTTGCATCAAACGACACTGTCAACAGCATGAAAAGGCAACCCATGGAAAGGGAAAAAATATTTGCAAATCATGTATCTGATAAAGGATTGCTATCCAGAATATATAAAGAACTCCTACAGCCCAACAATTAAAAAACCTGATTCAAAAATGGACAAAGGATTTGCATAGACACTTCTCCAAAGGAGATATGTAAGTAACTAATAAACACATGAAAACATGCTCAACATCACTAATCATTAGGAAAATGCAGACCAAAACCACAATGAAATACCACTTCACACTCATTAGGATGGTTATTATCAAATACAAAATAACAGGTATTGGCAAGGATGTGGAGAAATTGGAATCCTTGTTGCATTGCTGGTGGGAATGTAAAATGCATTCTACTTGCATTCCTAAGTCTACCTGCTATGGAAAATTATACGATGATTTCTGAAAAAATTAAAAATAAAACTACCATATGATCCAGCATTTGTACTTCTGGGTATATACCAGAAAGAAATGAAAGCAGGGACTTGAACAGATATTTGTACACATGTGTTCATAACAGCATTATTCACAATTTTCAAAAGGTAGAAGCAACCCAAGTGTTCATCAGCGGATGAATAGATAAACAAAATGTGGTATATACATACAGTGGAATATTATTTCACCTTAAAAAGGAAAGAAATTTTGACACATGCTATATGGATGAACTTTGAATTCATTGTGCTAAATTTTATAAGCCAGGCACTAAAGGGACCAATATTGTATGATTCTATTACATGAAGTTCCTAGAGTAGTCAAATTCATAGAGACAGAAAGTAGAATGGCGGTTGCCAGGGGCTGGAGGAAGGGGGGGAATGGAGAATCAGCTTTTAATGGGTACAGAGTTTCATTTGGGAAAGGTGAAATATTCTGGAGATGGATAGTAGTGATGGATTCGCAGCAGTGTGAATATACTTATTATCATAGAACTGTACTCTTAAAAGTGGTTAAAATGGTAAATTTTATGTATATTTTAATTATAATAAATAAATTTTTAAAAAAATCAGGTAAATAAGAAAGAAAACATAACTTAGGAAGAGATGTGGCAATATTACTACAGATCCTACACACAGTAGAAAGGTAATTGGGGAATATTATGGCCAGTATTATGCTAATAAAATTAATAGTTTAGGTGAAATGGACAAATTCCTTTGAAAACACAGCTTACCAAAACTGACTGAAGAGGAAATAGAAAATTTGAGTAGCTTTTTATCTATGAAAGAACTTAGATTCATAATCAGAAGGCTTCAGGCTCAGAGAGTTTCACTGATGAATTCTGTTTACATTCAAGGAAGGGTTTAATACTAGTCTTGCACAAACTCTCTCTGAAAATACAGGAAGAAATACTTCCCAATCCATTTTATGAGGCTGGCATAATCTTGACCAAAACATGACAAATATATTACAGATGGCAAGATTATAGGTCAGAATCCTTCATGAACATAGGTACAAAAATCCTGAACAAAATGTTAGCAAATTAATTCTGGCAATATATAATTACAGGATATTACAGCATGACTAAGGACTTGAAGGTTGTTTCACCATTTAAAAATTAGTCAATGTAATTACCACATGAACAGAATGAAGAGGAAAAACCATATCTTAATCATTGCAGAAAAATATATTTGACCAGATATCAGAATCTATTATAAAGCTACAGTAATTAAAACTGTCATACTAGCCCAGGAAGAAATTAATAGATCTGTTATCTACAGTGCATGATCATATATATATATATATATATATATATATATATATATGCAGAAATGAGACTATTACCTATTTTATTTTATTTAGAAAAATTTACGTCACTTTCACACACCTTATACAAAAGTAAATTCCAGTTAGATACAGATTTAATTGTAAAAAATGAAATTAAACTAGCAGGAAAAAAATAGAATATAACAACATTGGGGTTGAGAATGATTTTATTAGCATGACACCAAGGTAAGAAACAACACAGTAAAAAATGAAAAGTTTTATTATCTTTTATATGAAACTTTTTTATGGAGAAAGAAATTTTAAGCAAAGTTAAATGATAGCTAACAAACCAAGAAAAATATTTTCAGTATATGAGTGTAAAATGACAGTTATATTATTTTTACCTTCCATATTGACAGAGATTTTAGAATGATTATACCCTGCACAGGTGTGAGTAAGCCATTATTCTTATACACTTTAAGTGGATTTCTGGAAGACAGTATAACAATATATTCAAAAGTTCAAATATGCATACCTTTTGATTCTGTAGTTTTTACTTCCTGCATAATACAGAACAAGTGTGCAGAGATATATGTATATGTGCACATTGCAGCATTATTTATTAGGAAAAAATGCAAACAACCTAAATGGCTGATAGAGGATTGAGTAAATAAAATATGGTGTATGCATTCAGGGGATACTGTACAGTGATTGAAATGGCTAAGGTATATCATTAGGTCCTGACACAAAAAGATGATGTTTTTCACTTATACACACACACACACACAAACACACTCAAATGCACACAGACATATAGGTCAACCTTAGTCCTCATTTGTAGGAAGTTCAGAATCGTCATCACTTAAACATTCATTTGCAGTTAGAATATGCCTGGCACTGTGTCGGGTCTTTGGGATAGAAAGATGAATATGGCGCTGTCCTGCTTTCATGGTGCTTATAATCTAGCAATGCTGTGAGGTGATAACAGGTAACATCTTTTGAACACTTAACTATGTACTTGGATTTGCACTGTTCTAAAATGCTTTGCATACATCACCTTATTTAATCCCCTACTTGTTATGTTTGGTAGTATTTTCACAATTTACAGGTTAGGTTATTGAGGCTCAGCAAGTTAATGCCTTGTTTGAGATCACATAGGTGGAGGGCTGGAGTCTGGGCTGTTGTCCCATTTTACAGATGGGAAAACAGAAAGCTTTAAGTGAATTGGTCACTAGTGGAGACAGGGAACTAAAGACTTCTATCCTCAAAGTTTGTGCTCTTAGTAGCAATACTTGATAGCTGAAGTCTTAATATACTAAGTCTTTTTTCCTGAGATCTTCCTCCTCAGTTATTCCCTCACAAACTTTTTTGACCATCACAAATTTAGGGCAAGAGACCTCTTAGTCCACTTATTCCATCTATTTTCACTTTTCAGTGGAAAAGAACTGGGTGATATGGGTGGACTGTTTTTCTCTACAAGCAAATTTGGGGAGGATTATGTATTAACCTACTTTAAGAGATTGTTCATATTTGAACAGTAACTCACATATGCCTTGAGGTTTTGTAATTCGAAAACTGTCAGAAATGTTTTTTTTTTAATTAATTTATTTATTTGTGGCTGCGCCGGGTCCCTGTTGCTGTGCGCAGGCCTTCCCTAGTTGTGGCGAGTGGGAGCTCTCTTCATTGCGATGCGCAGGCTTCTAATTGCTGTGGCTTCTCTTGTTGCAGAGCACGGGCTCTAGGCGTGCGGTCTTCTGTAGTTGTGGCACGTGGGCTTCAGTAGTTGTGGCTCGCAGGCTCAGTAGCTGTGGCTCGCGGGCTCTAGAGCGCAGGCTCGGTAGTTGTGGTGCATGGGCTTAGTTGCTCCGCGGCATGTGGGATCTTCCCAGGCCAGGGCTCGAGCCCGTGTCCCCTGCATTGGCGGGCAGATTCCCAACCATTGCACCACCAGGGAAGCCCCTATGTCAGAAATCTTATGCATGTAAATATGCATCAATGCTCATTGTAGAGTTAACAACTAAAACAACTCACAACAAAGAACTAATGGCTAAACTAATACAAATTTATAATTTAAAAGCAAGAGTAACAGCAATTGCATTCCATGTCCAATTCAAGACAGCACTGATGACACACGGATACAGGTGTACCTTGGAGATATTGCATGTTCCGTTCTAGGCCACTGCAATAAAGCGAGTCACATGAATTTTTTGGTTTCCTGGTACATATAAAAGTTATACTTATGCTATACTGTAGTATATTAAATGTACAATAACATTATGCATAAAAAACAATGTCTTGATTAAAAAAACTATTTCTAAAAATAGCTAACCATCCTCTGAGCCTTCAGCAAGTTGGAATCTTGTTGCTGGTGGAGGGTCTTGCCTCGATGTTGGTGGCTGCCGATTGGTCAGGGTGGTGGTCGCTGAAGCTTGGAGTGGCCATGGCAGTTTCTTTTTTCTTTTTTTTTTTTTCAGTATTTGAAAATTAAACAATGTAATCCATCATATTAACAGGCCAAAGAAGAAAAATCACATGATCATATCAATCACTGCGGAAGAAGCATTTGACAAAATTGAATATTTATTCATGATAAAAACTCTCAGAAAAATAGGAATAGAGAGGCACTTCCTCACCTTGATAACGAACATCTACAACAACCCTATAGCGAACATACTTAATGGTGAAAGACTGAATGTTTTTCTCCTAAGACTGGGAACAAGACAAAGACTATCTACTCTCACCGCTTTTTTTTTTAACTCTACAAAATATTTTATTGCTTGGATGTGCAAGATAAATTTAGCAGGCAGAAGAATAAATTCTGGCTCTCAAATTTCTTTGCTAATGATACACAGAATACAAAAGGAATAGTTTGACAAGTTACAATCAGTTCAGTTTGGGATACATTGTTTGAGTATGAGTCTGAAACGCCAAGAAGAGTCCTAGATATAGAATTAAGTTGACTTTTTTCATACAAAATTATCTAGCACAATATATTGATTAATCAATATAATGCCAATTTATAACACCAAGTTCTCATTATATGTGGGTCATTTCTTGAGCACTCTGAACTGTTCCATTGACATACAGTACTTGCCCACTCCCATGCCAACATTACACTAGTTTTATTTTTAAAGTCTTTTTATTGCATAAATAAGTCTCCACACCTTATCACTACCACATCTTCTTCTTCCTCTTCAAAATTGTCTTGGCTGTTTTGGTTCTTTTTTTTAATTTTTATTTTTATTATACAGCAGGTTCTTATTAGTCATCAATTTTATATACATCAGTTTATACATGTCAATCCCAATCGCCCAACTGATCACCCCCCCACCCCCACCACCCCTGCCGCTTTCCCACTTTGGTGTCCATAAGTTTGTTCTCTACATCTGTGTCTCAATTTCTGCCCTGCAAACCAGTTCATCTGTACCATTTTTCTAGGTTCCACATATATGTGTTAATATACGATATTTGTTTTTCTCTTTCTGACTTACTTCACTCTGTGTGACAGTCTCTGGATCCTTACACGTCTCAACAAATGACCCAATTTCGTTCCTTTTTATGGCTGAGTAATATTCCATTGTATATATGTACCACATCTTCTTTATCCATTCATCTGTTGATGGACATTTAGGTTGCTTCCATGACCTGGCTATTATAAATAGTGCTGCACTGAACATTGGGGTGCATGTGTGTCTTTTTGAATTATGGTTTTCTCTGGGTATGTGCCCAGTAGTGGGATTGCCGGATCATATGGTAATTCTATTTTTAGTTATTTAAGGAACCTCAATACTGTTCTCCCTAGTGGCTGTATCAATTCACATTCCCACCAACAGTGCAAGAGGGTTCCCTTTTCTCCACACCCTCTGCAGCATTTGTTTGTACATTTTCTGATGATGGCCCTTCAAACTGGTGTGAGGTGATACTTCATTGTAGTTTTGATTTGCATTTCTCTAGTAACTAGTGATGGTGAGCATCTTTTCATGAGCTTCTCAGTCACCTGTATGTCTTCTTTGGAGAAATGTCTATTTAGGTCTTCTGCCCATTTTTTAAAAATTTAATTTAATTTAATTTATTTATTTATTTATTTATTTTTGGCTGTGTTGGGTCTTCGTTTCTGTGCGAGGGCTTTTTCTACTAGCGGCAAGCGGGGGCCCTCTTCATCGCGGTGCGCGGGCCTCTCACTGTTGCGGCCTCTCTTGTTGCGGAGCACAAGCTCCAGACGTGCAGGCTCAGTAGTTGTGGCTCACGGGCCTAGTTGCTCCGTGGCATGTGGGATCTTCCCAGAACAGGGCTCGAACCCATGTCCCCTGCATTTGCAGGCAGATTCTCAACCACTGCGCCACCAGGGAAGCCCCTGCCCATTTTTTGATTGGGTTGTTTGTCTTTTTAATATTGAGCTGCATGAGCTGTTTATATATTTTGGAGATTAATCCTTTGTCCGTTGATTCATTTGCAAATATTTTCTCCCATTCTGAGGGTTGTCTTTTCATCTTGTTTATGGTTTCCTTTGCTGTGCAAAAGCTTTTAAGTTTCATCAGATCCCATTTGTTTATTTTTGTTAGTATTTCCATTACTCTAGCAGTTGGATCAAAAAAGATCTTGCTGTGATTTATGTCAAAGAGTGTTCTTCCTATGTTTTCCTCTAAGAATTTTATAGTGTCTGGTCTTACATTTAGGTCTCTAATCCATTTTGAGTTTATTTTTGTGTATGGTGTTAGGTAGTGTTCTAATTTCATTCTTTTACATGTAGCTGTCCAGTTTTCCCAGCACCACTTATTGAAGAGACTGTCTTTTCTCCATTGTGCATCCTTGCCTCCTTTGTCATAGATTAGTTGACCATAGGTGCATGGGTTTACGTCTGGGCTTTCTATCTTGTTCCATTGATCTATGTTTCTGTTTTTGTGCCACTACCATATTGTCTTGATTACTGTAGCTTTGTAGTATAGTCTGAAGTCAGGCAGTCTGATTCCTCCAGCTCCGTTTCTTTCCCTCAATACTGCTTTGGCTATTCAGGGTCTTTTCTGTCTCCATACAAATTTTAAGATTTTTTGTACTAGTTCTGGAAAAAATGCCATTGGCAATTTGATAGGGATTGCATTGAATCTGTAGATTTCTTTGGGTAGTATAGTCATTTTCACAATATTGATTCTTCCAATCCAAGAACATGGTATATCTCTCCATCTGTTGGTACCATCTTTAATTTCTTTCATCAGTGTCTTATAGTTTTTTGCATACAGGTCTTTTGGCTCCCTAGGTAGGTTTATTCCTAGGTACCTTATTCTTTTTATTGCAGTGGTAAATGGGAGTGTTTCCTTAATTTCTCTTTCAGATTTTTCATCATTAGTGTATAGGAATGCAAGAGATTTCTGTGCATTAATTTTGTATACTGCGACTTTACCAAATTTATTGATTAGCTCTCGTAGTTTTCTGGTGGCATCTTTAGGATTCTCTATGTGTAGTAAGTATCATGTCATCTGCAAACAGTGATAGGTTTACTTCGTCTTTGCCAATTTGTATTCCTTTTATTTCTTTTTCTTCTCTGATTGCCGTGACTAGGACTTCCAAAACTATGTTGAATAAGACTGGTGAGAGTGGACATCCTTGTCTTGTTCCTGATCTTAGAGGAAATACTTTCAGTTTTTCTCCATTGAGAATGATGTTTGCCGTGGGTTTGTTGTATATGGCCTTTATTATGTTGAGGTAGGTTCCCTCGATGCCCACATTCTGGAGAGTTTTTATCAGAAATGGGTGTTGAATTTTGTCAAAAGCCTTTTGTGCATCTATTGAGTTGATCATATGGTTTTTATTCTTCAATTTGTTAATATGGTGTATCACATTGATTGATTTGCGTATATCGAAGAATCCTTTCATCCCTGGGATAAATGCCACTTGATCATGGTGTATGATCCTTTTAGTGTGTTGTTGGATTCTGTTTGCTAGTATTTTGTTGAGAATTTTAGCATCTATATTCCATCAGTGATATTGGTCTGTAATTTTCTTTTTTTGTAGTATCTTCATCTGGTTTCGGTATCAGGGTGATGGTGGATTCATAGAATGAGTTTGGAAGTTTTCCTTCCTCCGCAATTTTTTGGAAGAGTTTGAGAAGGATGGGTGTTAGCTCTTCTCTAAATGTTTGATAGAATTCACCTGTGAAGCCATCTGGTCCTGGACTTTTGTTTGTTGGAAGATTTTTAATCACGGTTTCAATTTCATTACTTGTGACTGGTCTGTTCATATTTTCCATTTCTTCCTGGTTCAGTCTTGGAATGTTATACCTTTCTAAGAACTTGTCCATTTCTTCCAGGTTGTCCATTTTATTGGTATAGAGTTGCTTGCAGTAGTCTCTTAGGATGCCTTATATATCTGCGATGTCTGCTGTAACTTCTTTTTCAGTTGTGATTTTATTGATTTGAGTCCTCTCCCTCTTTTTCTTGATGAGTCTGGCTAATGGTTTATCAATTTTGTTTGCCTTCTCAAAGAACCAGCTTTTAGTTTTATTGATCTTTGCTATTGTTTTCTTTGTTTCTATTTCATTTATTTCTGCTCTGATCTTTATGATTTCTTTCCTTCTACTGACTCTGTGTTTTGTTGGTTCTTCTCTCTCTAGTTCCTTTAGGTGTAAGGTTAGATTGTTTGAGATTTTTCTTGTTTCTTGAGGTAGGATTGTATTGCTATAAACTTACCTCTTAGAACTGCTTTTGCTGCATCCCATAGGTTTTGGATCATTGTGTTTTCATTGTCATTTGTCTCTAGGTATTGTTTGATTTCCTTTTTGATTTCTTCAGTGATCTCTTGGTTATTTAGTAATGTATTGTTTAGCCTCCATGTGTTTGTGTTTTTTACGTTTCTTCCCCTGAAATTGATTTCTAATCTCTAGTGTCATGGTCAGAAAAGATGCTTGATATGATTTCAATTTTCTTAAATTTACTGAGGCTCGATTTGTGACCCAAGATGTGATCTATCCTGGAGAATGTTCTGTGCACACTTGAGAAGAAAGTGTAATCTGCTGTTTTTGCATGGAATGTCCTATAAATATCAATTAAATCTACCTGGTCTGTTGTGTCATTTAAAGCTTGCATTTCGTTATTAATTTTCTGTTTGGATGATCTGTCCACTGTTGTAAGTGAGGTGTTAAAAGTCCCCCACTACTGTTGTATTACTGTTGATTTCCTCTCTTATTGTTGTTAGCAGTTGCCTTATGTATTGAGGTGCTCCTATGTTGGGTGCATATATATGTATAATTGTTATATCTTCTTCTTGGATTGATCCCTTGATCATTATGTTGTGTCCTTCCTTGTCTCTTGTAACATTCTTTATTTGAGAGTCTATTTTATTTGATACGGGTATTGCTACTCCAGCTTTCTTTTGATTTCCATTTGCATGGATTATCTTTTTCCATTCCCTCACTTTCAGTCTATTTGTGTCCCTAGGTCTGAAGTGGGTCTCTTGTAGACAGCATATATATGGGTCTTCTTTTTATATCCATTCTGCAAGCCTGTGTCTTTTGGTTGGAGCATTTAATTCATTCACGTTTAAGGTAATTATTGATATGTATGTTCCTATGACCATTTTCTTAGTTGTTTTGGGTTTGTTTTTGTAGGTCCTTTTCTTCTCTTGTGTTTCGCACTTAGAGCTAAGTTCCTTTAGCATTTGTTGTAGAGCTGGTTTGGTGGTTCTGAGTTCTCTTAGCTTTTACTTGTCTGTAAAGCTTTTGATTTCTCCATCGAATCTGAATGAGATCCTTGCTGGGTAGAGTAATCTTGGTTGTAGATTCTTCCCTTTCATCACTTTAAGTATATCATGCCACTCCCTTCTGGCTTGTAGCGTTTCTGCTGAGAAATCAGCTGTTAACCTTATGGGAGTTCCCTTGTATGTTATTTGTCATTTTTCCCTTGCTGCTTTCAATAATTTTTCTTTGTCTTTAATTTTTGCCAATTTGATTACTGTGTGTCTCGGCGTGTTTCTCCTTGGATTTATCCTGTATGGGACTCTCTGCACTTCCTGGACTTGGGTGGCTCTTTCCTTTCCCATGTTAGGGAGGTTTTCAACTATAATCTCTTCAAATATTTTCTCGGGTCCTTTCTCTCTCTCTCCTCCTTCTGGGACCCCTATAATGCGAATGTCATTGCATTTAATATTGTCCCAGAGGTCTCTTAGACTGTCTTCATTTCTTTTCATTCTTTTTTCTTTATTCTGTTCTGCAGCAGTGAATTCCACCATTCTGTCTTCCAAGTCAGTTATCAGTTCTTCTGCATCAGTTATTTTGCTATTGATTCCTTTTAGTGTAGTTTTCATTTCAGTTTTTGTATTGTTCATCTCTGTTTGTTTTTTCTTTAAGTCTTCCAGGTCTTTGTTAAACATTTCTTGCGTCTTCTCGATCTTTGCCTCCATTATTTTTCTGAGGTCCTGGATCATCTTCACTATCATTATTCTGAATTCTTTTTCTGGAAGGTTGCCTATCTCCACTTCATTTAGTTGTTTTTCTGGGGTATTATCTTGCTCCTTCATCTGGTACATAGCCCTCTGCCTTTTCATCTTTTCTATCTTTCTGTGAATGTGGTTTTTGTTCCACAGGCTGCAGGATTGTAGTTCTTCTTGCTTCTGCTGTCTGCCCTGTGGTGGATGATGCCATCTAAGAGTCTTGTGCAAGTTTCCTGATGGGGGGGACTGGTGGTGGGTATAGCTGACTGTTTCTCTGGTGGGCAGAGCTCAGTAAAACTTTAATCCACTTGACTGCTGATGGGTGGGGCTGGGTTCCCTCTCTGTTGGTTGTTTGGCCCGAGGCAACCCAGCACTGGAGCCTACCTGGGCTCTTTGGTGGGGCTAATGGCAGACTCTGGGAGGGCTCATGCCAAGGAGTACTTCCCAGAACTTCTGTTGCCAGTGTCCTTGTCCCCATGGTGAGCCACAGCTCCCCCACCCCAGCCTCTGCAGGAGACCCTCCAACACTAGCAGGTAGTTCTGGTTCAGTCTCCCCTGGGGTCACTCCTCCTTCCCCTGGGTCCCGATGAGCACACTCCTTTGTGTGTGCCCTCTAAGAGTGGCGTCTCTGTTTCCCTCAGTCCTGTCAAAGTCCTGCAATCAAATCCCACTAGCCTTCAAAGTCTGATTCTCTAGGAATTCCTTCTCCTGTTGCCGGACCCCCAGGTTGGGAAACCTGACGTGGGGCTCAGAACCTTCACTCCAGTGGGTGGACTTCTGTGGTATAAGTGTTCTCCAGTCTGTGAGTCACCTACCCAGCAGTTACGGGATTTGATTTTACTGTGATTGTGCTTCTCCTACCATCTCATTGTGGCCTCTCCTTTGTCTTTGGATGTGGGGTATCTTGTTTGGTGAGTTCCAGTGTCTTTCTGCCGATGATTGTCCAGCAGCTAGTTGTGATTCTGGTGTTCTCACAAGAGGGAGTGAGAGCATGGCCTTCTGCTCTACCATCTTGGTTCAGGACCTGCACAGTTTCTTAAAATAAGATACCATGTGGTCTGCAATTTCTCTGTAGCATGCAGTGCTGTTTGATAGCTTTTTACCCAAGGTAGAGTTTCTTTCCAAATTGGAGTCAATCCTCTCAAACCCTACTGCTACTTTATCAACTAAGTTTATGTAATATTGAAGGGAATCTTTTTTTCTGAGCCGTAGGTCTCAACAGTGGGCTTAAAATATTTAGTAAACCATGTTATAAACAGATGTGCTGTCATCCAGGCTTTGTTCCATTTATAGAGCACAGGCAGAGTAATATTTAGCATAATTCTTAAGGGCCCTAGGATTTTCGGGATGGTAAATGAGCTTTGGTTTCAACACACAGTGGCCAGGTGCATTAGCCCCTAATAAGAGAGTCAGCCTGTCCTTTGAAGCTTTGAAACCAGGCATTGACTTCTGGTCTCTAGCCATGAAAGTCCTAGATGGCATCTTCTTCCAATGTAAAGCAGTTTCATCTACAGTGAAAATCTACTGTTTAGTGTGACACCTTCATTAATTATCTAGAACTGGTAGATAACTCGTAGCAGCTTCTCCATCAGCACTTCCTGCTTCACCTTGCGCTCTTGTGTTATGGTGATGGCTTCTTTCCTTAAACCTCTTGAACCAGCCTCTGCTGTCTTCAGACTTCTCTTCTGCAGCTTCCTCACCTCTCTCAGCCTTCATAGAATTCAGGAGATTTAGGGCCTTGCTCTGGGTTAGGTTTTTGCTTAAGATAACATGGCTGGTGTGATCGTCTATCCAGACCACTAAAACTTTCTCCATATCAGTAGTAAGGCTGTTTTGCTTTCTTATCATTCTGTGTGTTCACTGGAGTAGCACTTTAATTTCTTCCTCCTCCAAAGAACTTTTTGCATCCACAGCTTGGCTGTTTGGTGCAAGAGGCCTAGCTTTTGGCCTCTCTTGGCTTTTGATATGCCTTACTTACTAAGCTTAATCATTTCTGGCTTTTGATTTAAACTGAGAGACTCTTCCTTTCACTTGAACACTTAGAGGCCATTGTAGGGTTATTAATTGGCTTAATTTCAATACTGTTGTGTCTCAGGGAAGCCCTAGGAGAGGGAGAAAGATGGGGGACCTGCTGGTCGGTGGAGCAGTCAAAATACACACATTTGTCCATTAAGTTCACTATCTTATATGGGCACGGTTTGTGACACCACAAAACAATTACAATAGTAACATCAAAGATCACTTATCACAGATCACTATAACAAATATAATAAAAATGAAAAAAATGTTTGAAATATTACAAGAATTACTAAAATGTGACATAGACCCATGAAGTGAGCAAATGCTGTTGGAAAAATGTTTCTGATAGACTTGCTTGCTGATGCAGGGTTGCCACAAACCTTCAATTTGTAAAAACCGCAATATCAGCAAAATGCAGCAATGAAATGAGGTATACCCATAATAGGGTGTATTGCAGATAATTATAGGAATTCTGAGTGGTAATAGCTGTGCAGTATAGGTGAATATTGCATGGTGTCCACATTTCCTAAGGGAACACTGATTTAGTGTTCATAGTAAACTCCAGTAAAATGTTAATTTTGGTTTGACTTATACCACATTTTGTAACTCAGTTATTTGTGAGTTTCTAATAACTAGGTAAGGCCTAATTATAAATAAAAACGAAAGTGTGTGAAATTCCATGTATCACAAAGAAAGGAGTACATATTTGGATCAGTTTGTAGACAGGAAGAACCTGTTAGTAGACCATAGATCATACTTTGAGAATCACTACTTGCTCTAAGAGTGTATGTGACAATGGGAGGGATGTGAATAGCTCTCTCTTCCCTCTCTGTTGCTGTCTACTGCTTTTGCCACCCTTGCTGATCTCATGTTCTAAACACATTACAGCCACTCTCTTCTAGATTGCTGACTTTCATCAGTGTCTTTCTGCCTCTTTGGCTTGATGAAAGCTCTTCCTGTTTCTAATGAGCGGCTGTTTCTGAAGGGATTCCCCCAGCTGGGCCTCTAGTAAGCCAGTTCTTTCCTATACACAGTTGTCTCAGAATTCACAAGTGCCCTGGGTTAGGAGGGCTAACTAAGAGAGAGAGAGAGAGAGAAGGAGGGAGAGAGAGAGAGAGAGAGAGAGAGAGAGAGAGAGAGAGTGTGTGTGTGTGTGTGTGTATCTAGTCCAGCCACCTTCAGAAAACCATAGCTCATTACAGAAATCTGTACCTACTTATATCCAAATTATGGACTAGCTTTATTATCTCTGTGAAGAGGAGGGACTTGCCCTCCCAGATATTAAGACCTTCTTAAAGCCATACTATTAGAAATAGTAGTGTTGATGCTAGAACAGAAAAAGTGTCCAGTTAATAAAAGTAGCTCAAACCCATGCATATAGGAATTTAATAGAGCATAAAAGTGACACCACAGATCAAAGGAGAAAGGACATACTGAGTTAAAGAAGCTGGATCCATACCTAACTCCATGTACAAATGTAGACTTTAGATGAACTAAAGATTTAAATGAGAATGGTAAAATTAGAAACTTAATAGGAGAAATGAGAGATTATCTTTGTGACTTAGATGTCTAGGGGAAGAACTAAACAAAACCTTGAAAGCACAACTCATAAAACAAAAAAATTGATGAATTTGTCTAAATAAAATTTAAGGATTTTTATGCTATTAAAGACATCGTAGACAAATTTAATATACAGATATTATACTGGGAGAAGAAATTTTCAATGTTTAAAATTTGCAAGGGTTGATATCTAGAATATACAAGGAACTCCTAAAAATCAAGAAGAAAAAGCCAGCGATCCCAGTAGAAAATGGGCAAAGAATTGGTACAAGAAATTTACAGAATGAGAAATTCATATATAGAATAGATATTCAAACTGATGGGCTTTGAGAAACATTAAAATTAAAACAAGATATCACTTTATAATACCTCTTAGAAGCTGGATAATGTCATATGTTGGCAGGAATGTGAGAATATAGTAACCAGTATCCTTTGCTGGTGGGAAGGTAGACTGGTAAAGCCATTCTGGAGCTCAGTTTAGAAATAATTAATCAACTGAAGTATATGCACATTCTTTAGCTCAGCAAATCTGCTCCTTTATTTATATTCCATGGAACTTATCAGAGATATTCGTCATTTGTGGGCTCAGGGGACTGGAGGATGAATGCATTTCTATCCTGGGGTGGGGTGAATAGGTAAAAATAGGGTATTTATACTTGAAATGATATGCAGCTGTTATAAGTAACAGATCATATATACATAAAACAACATGGATGGAACTTAAAAACATAGTGTGAGTCAAAAATGAAACAGGATAACACAATGCCACTTATATAAATTAAAAAGGTATACAAAGATTTCTTAAGATACAAAAAGCATTAAAAATGGATACAAAAAGCATGAACTATAAAATTAAAATTTGATAAACTTTACCAAAATTAAAAATGTTTGTTCTTTAAAAAAAAAACTAATAAAATAAAAAAGCAAGCCACAGAAGGGGAAAGAATATTTAATACTTGTTTAATATTTAATACAATATTCAATTATAAAATATTCAATAGTTATATATATTTGTATCTGAAATGTATATCCAGTTTTTATAAGTTAGTGATAAGAGGGTAAATAGCCTAATCAGAAATGGGCAAAAGATTTGAAGAGACACTTTACAAAAGAAGAGATACGAATGACCAATAAGCACATGAAAAGATTCGCAATACTGTTATTCATCATGGAGATACTAATTAAAATCACAATGAGATAACACTACATACCTATTAGAATCACTCGAGTTTTTTTAAGAAATTATAACAAACCATTGGCAAGAATAATGAAACAATTGGAATTCTCATATGTTACTGTTGTGAATGTAAGGTGGTGCAACCACTTTGGCAGTCTCTTAAAAAGTTATGCACCTGCCAAATGACAGTCATTTCACTCTTAAGTATTTACTCAAGAAAAATAAAAACATATGACCGCTTAAAGACTTGTACATAAATGCTCATAGCAGCTTTATTCCCAGGATCCCCAAACTGGAAACAACCCAAATGTCTATCAACAGGTGAGTGGATAAACAAAATGTGGTATATCCACACCATGATGTACTGTTCAGCAGTGAAAAAACAAACTTGATTCACACATCATAGATGAATGTCAAACTCATATCTGAGCAAAAGAAACCAGACACAAAAGAGTACATATTGTATGGTTCCATTTATATAAAATGCAAACTAATCACTGGTAACTAAAAGCAGATCAGTACTCACCTGGGGTGAAAAGTGAAGGGAGTGATGGATTACAAAAGGGCACAAGGAATTTCTTGAGATTGATAGAAATGTTTTGTGTCTTGATTGTGGTGGTGGTTTCATGAATGAATATAACTGCCAAAACTCTTCAAATTGTATAGTTTCTTTAAAATTTATTTTATTTTATTTTATTTTTATTTATTTTTGGTTGCATTAGGTCTTCGTTTGGGTTTTCTCTAGTTGCCTCGAGTGGGGGCTACTCTTTGTTGCAGTGCGTGGGCTTCTTATTGCGGTGGCCTCTCTTGTTGCAGAGCACAGGCTCTAGGCACACAGGCTCAGTAGTTGTGGCTCGTGGCTAGAGCATAGGCTCAGTAGTTGTGGCACACAGGCTTAGTTCCTCCACGGCATGTGGGATCTTCCCAGACCAGGGATCCAACCCACGTCCCTTGCATTGGCAGGTGGATTCTTAACCACTGCACTACCAGGGAAGTCCCAAATTTCATACTTTAAATGAAGCAATTTATTTTATGTAAATTATTCCTAGATAAAGTTGGTAAGAAAAAGTAAATATACATAAAACATATACTAAAAGAAGATAAACATATACACATATAAAACAATAGAATGGTTGCCTTTGGAAGTGGAAGGAAATGGGGAAAAGGGGGATTAAAAATTATGACTTGGGCTTCCCTGGTGGTGCAGTGGTTAAGAATCCGCCTGTCAATGCAGGGGACACAGGTTCAATCCCTGGTCCGGGAAGATCCCACATGCCACGGAGCAACTAAGCCCGTGTGCCACAACTACTGAGCCTGCGCTCTACAGCCCGCGAACCACAGCTACTGAGCCCACGTGCCACAACTACTGAAGCCCACGTGCTTAGAGCCCGTGCTCTGCAACAAGAGAAGCCACTGCAATGAGACGCCCGCGCACCGCAAAAGAGAGTAGCCCCTGGGCTTCCCTGGTGGCGCAGTGGTTGAGAGTCCGCCTGCCGACGCAGGGGACACAAGCTCGTGCCCCGGTCCGGGAAGATCCCACATGCCGCGGAGCGGCTGGGCCCGTGAGCCATGGCTGCTGAGCCTGCGCTTCCGGAGCCTGTGCTCCACAACGGGAGAGGCCACAACAGTGAGAGGCCCGTGTACCGCAAAAAAAAAAAAAAAAAAAGAGTAGCCCCTGCTCGCCACAACTAGAGAAAGCCCGCGCACAGCAATGAAGACCCAACACAGCCAAAAATAAATAAATAAAATAAATAAATTTATAAATAAATAATAAATTTAAAAAAATTATGACTTGATTTCTATTATTTTCCACAGGGTTCCTTGCAGTTCGCTTGGTACGGTTGGGTAATTTTTTCTGTAAGCATATACATTTCATGATAATTAGGAGGATGGTCTATCTAAGCATAAGGAAGAAGGCCTTCTAGGAAGCAGAATGGCCATTATGTACCTTGAAAACCACAAAATATTGCTGTGAGAAATGAAAGAATATTTGAAATAGAGATACACCATGTTCATGGATTGGAAGACATGATTATTCCCAATTTGTTTTGAGAGTCAGTGGATTCCTGGGAATTCCAGGGCGGTCTAGTGGTTAGGACTCCGCACTCTCACTACTGAGGTGTGGGTTCAGTCCCTGGTCTGGGAGCTAAGATATCCCACAAGCCACACAGTGTGGCCAAGGGAAAAAAAAAAAAAAAAAAGAGTCAGTGGATTCCCAGTCAAACTCCCAGAAGGCTTGGTGGGTTGTTTTTTTTGCGGGGGGTGGGGAGGGGTAGAAATTGACAGCTGATTCTAAATTTATATAGAAATACAGAGAATCTAGAATAATTGAAACACTTTTAAAAAATAACAAAGTTGGGCTTCCCTGGTGGCGCAGTGGTTGAGGGTCCACCTGACGATGCAGGGGACACGGGTTCGTGCCCTGGTCCGGGAAGATCCCGCATGCCGCGGGGTGGCTGGGCCCGTGAGCCATGGCCGCTGAGCCTGTGCGTCCAGAGCCTGTGCTCCACAGCGGGAGAGGCCACAACAGTGAGAGGCCGGCGTACTACAAAAAAAAAAAAAAAAAAAAAACCCCACAAAGTTGGAGGGTTTATACTACCTGCTTTCAAAACTTACTATAAAGCTGCAATAATCAAGATAGAGTGGTACTAGTATTAAGATGAACATTAGATCAATGAAACAGAAAACAGTCCAGAAATAGATCCACAGATATATGGCCAACTGATGTTTGATAAAGGTGCTAAGGCAATTCAGTGAAAAAAGAATAATCTTGTCAATAAATGGATAAACAAACAAATCTCAATTCTTATTTCTTACCATATACAAAATTAACTTGAAGTGGGTCATACACTAAATGGAAGTGCTAAAACTATAAAACTGATAGAACAAAATATACGAGAGTATCTTGAGTTTGGTAAAGATTTCTTAAGTAGGGCAAAAAAAATCCACTAAAAATTAATAAATTGGACTTCATCAAAGGTAAAAAGTTTTGCTTTTCGAAAAACATCACAAAAATTTAAAGGCAAGCCACAAACTGGGAGAAAACTTTGCAAAACGTGTACAGCAAAGAACTTGTATTTTGAATTTATAAAGAACTCTTACAACTTAGTAATAAGACAAAGAGCCAGTTAAAAGTGGTCAGAGATATGAATAGACACTTTACCAAAGTAGATATGCAGATGGCAAGTAAGTACATGAAAAGATACTCAACATCATTAGTCATTATGAGAAAATGGAAAACAAAACCACAATAAGATATTATTCTAAACTCTTTAGAATGGCTAAAATTAAAAAGATGGACCATATCAGGTGTTGTCAAGGAATTGGAACAACTGTAACATTTAAACGCTACTGGTGGGAATATAAAATGATACAACCACTTTGAAAAACAGTTTTGCAGTTTTTAAAAAAATTAAACATTCACCTTATCATACCTCCAGCCATTCCACTCCAAGAGAGGTGCAACCATATGTTCATATAAAGACTTGTACACGAATGTTCATTGCAGCTTTACTTATAATAACCAAAAACTAGAAATAACTCAAAGATAGGTAAATGGATAAATTGTGGTATACCTACACAATGGAAGACTACTCACTATTAAAATGGAATAGACTATTGTTTTCCAGTTTTACTGAGACATAATTGATATATAACATTGTATTGGTTTCAAGTGTTCAGCATGACGATTTGATATATGTATATATTGCAAAATGATTACCATAATAAGTTTAGTTAACATTCGTCACCTCCCATAGTTATAAAAAGGCAATTAACTATTGATACACAAAAAACATGGATGAATCTCAAAATAATTGTGCTGAGTGAAAGAAGCCAGACACAAATGAGTACATAAAATATGATTCCATTTATAAAAGGCAAACTTAGTTATAGTGACAAAAAGCAGATCAGAGTAGCATGGAATGGGGTAGGGTGACATGTGGATTTAAAGGGGCATGAGGTAACTTTTGCGCTTGATAGATTTCATTATCTTAATTGTGATGATTTCACAGATACATGTCAAAATGCATCAAATTGTACACTTTACCTATGGACAGTTTATTGTATGCTAATTATACCTCAGTAATAACTGTTTTAAAAAATAGCCAGAGAAGGAAAGACTGATTACCTTCAAAGGAATAGCAGTTAGACTGATAGTTCACTTCTCAAGAGTAGCAATAAAAGCCAGAAGACAGTGGACCATTTTATTGTGTTTGAAGAAAACTGTCAACTTAGAACCTGCATATGCAGTGAAACCATTTTTCAGGAATGAGACAAACACTGAAGAAAGTTAACTACCAACAGATAAAAGCACTTAGAAAATATAAACTTCAGAACAAAGAAAATGATTTCAGAAGGAAGCTGCGGGAAGGAATGGTGAGCAAAGAGAATGATAAATATGGGTAAATTTAAGTAAATATTGGCTACATATATATTTTTTGAATGGCAGTATTGTCTAATATTTGGCATTATAAAAACAAAGGGATGGAGCCATACTACTAGTCAATAATAACATATAAATTGAGAGGAAGTTGTTAAGAGTTAAACAAGAGCTTCTTGTATTGTTTGGTAAGAGGGTTAAATATACTGATAAATTCAGAGTTAAATATGCAGGTAAGATTTCTGGGTTAACTACTGCACACATAGAAAGAGTGCATAACTTAAAAACTAACAAAAGGAAAAATGTAATAAAAAAAAGAAGGCAGGAAAGTCAAACAAAAAAGTAATTTTGAGGAAAGGCCAGCACTTAATATCTGAAACAAAAGGTTGAATAGTTGGTAATTTAAGCAAGGAGAGTTGTGCTTCTAAAATGTCATCTCTCTGAAAAAAGCAGAGAGCTATCTTTTGTAGCATTGGTTTTCAAAGTTTGGTCAAGAGTATTTTCATATTAATAATAAGATATTGATTGCCCACTGCAGTGTGTTGACATTTGCACTAATACTATAAAGTGATGGTGGGTAAAACTGTTCAAACCTTTGTACAAATCAAAGCAGTGGCACCAAACTGTACTAGCAGTCGTATTTTTCACTCCCACACAGAGTAAAAACAAACAAAAAAAAACTAGTTTCAGAAACTGATGAGAATCCCAATTTCTCTTATTAAGTTGTAAATTAAAGAGATTTGTAAAACGATGCCACTCTTTTCCTACTATTTGCTTTGAAAATAGTTGTTTCTTCATAGAATTATATTGTATAATTATTATATTGTATGGTAATATTTAATGGATTTATTATTATTAATTTAAAATGAATTAGTATTTTAAAATTCCTTAATTTCCAATATATTAAATACTAATATAAGTATTCACCTATATACACTAACACTCTTTGGAGCCCTCAGTGAGTTTTAAGAGTGTAAAAAGGGCCTGATACCAAAAGTTTAACAACTACTGTTTATTCTGGAGTCTTCAGAATAGTGGAGTTCAGGGATTGGTGGACTTTCAGAAGGAAGAGTATTTAGGGATTGGTTGACCTTTAGCTGTGGGGTCACAGTTATCTGAGCAAGACTCATTGATAGGGTGACTTTCAGAAGTATGGTCATTGACTTCCCTGGTAGCCCAGGGGTTAAGAATCCACCTGCCAATGCAGGGGACACGGGTTCAATCCCTGGTCCGGGAAGATCCCACATGCCGCGGAGCAGCTAAGCCAGTGCACCACAACTACTGAGCCTGTGCTCTAGAGCCCGTGTGCCACAACTACTGAAGCCCACGCACCTAGAGCCCGTGCTTCGCAACAAGAGAAGCCACTGCAATGAGAAGCCCGTGCACCACAACGAAGACCCAACACAGCCAAAAAAAAAAAAAAAAAAAAAAAAAAGTATAGTCATTGAATTGAAGCTGCTCTTGTTGTCTGGCTTTCAAAAGCTTCTATTATGGTGTGAAGCTATCACTGATTGATTTGGATGGGTTTAAAACTAGTTATGGTGGTTACTTCTTACTACAGAAGAATAATCAGTACTTTCCTAGGTGGTTAGGAACCTTTTATTCTCAATGGAAAAGGTGGGGAAAAATAGAAAGCACAACTCTTATAGCTCAATAATAAAAAGACAATCCAATTTTTTAAATGGGCAAAATATCCAAATAGGCATTTCTCCAAAGATGATATATAAATGACCAGTAAGCACATGGAGAGATGTACAACATCATTTGTCACTAGGGAAATGTAAATCAAAACCACAAGATACTGCTTAACACCCATGAGGATGGCTATAATCAAAAGGACAGATAATAAGTGTTGGTGATGCTGTGGAGAAATTGGAACCCTTATGCACTGCCGGTGATAATATAAAATGCTGTAGCAACTTTGGAAAACAGTCTGGCAGTTCCTTAAAAAGTTAAACTTAGAGTTACCATTTAACCCAGCAGTTCCACTCCTAGGCATAAACTCAAGAGAAATGAAAACATATATGCACATGAAAACTCGTACACAAACATCCATAGCAGCATCATTCATAATAGCCAAAAAGTAGAAACAACGAAAATATCCATCAACTGGTGAATAGGTAAATAAAATGTGGTTTATCTGTACAATGGAATATTATTCACCAATGAAAGGGAATGAGGTACTTACAGATCCTACAACATGAGTGAACCTTGAAATATGCTAAGTGAAAGAAACCAGTCACAAAGGACCACATATTGTGTGAAATGTCCAAAATAGGCAAACCTACAGAGATAGAAAACAGATTAGTGGCTGATTAGGACTCGGGGATAGGAGGATGATAGCTGAAGGGTATAGAGTGGTTCTTCCTTAACCGTCATCTGTCAGGGCCACATCAGGGTGGACAGTGGGGGGAATGCCCTTCCAGGGAGCTGTATAGCTTTAGCAGTTCATTTCCTGTTGGTGAAGGTTTGGGAGCCTGGGAATTCTTTTAAGATTTAATAATCACAGGCTATTGCAGGCTGGGCTTGGAATTTCTTTAGCTGTACAGTTCCCTCAAAACCTAAGTAGCCAAGTGTAAAAGTTTTTTTTTGAAATAATTGTGGAAATATGAATGTGGACTGAGCATTTGATGATATTAAGAAATTAACTTTGTTAGGTGTGATGACATTGTGGTCATGTAAGGAAATGTTTTGGGGTTTTATGATTATGTCTATAGACATTTAGGGATTGAACAGCATGATGTCAGATATTTGTTTTAAAATAATACAGCTGAAAAAGAGAAGAAGAAATAAAGAGGGGCAAGGGAGGGAGGGCTGGGAAGGGAGAGAACAAAACCAGGAAGCCAGTAGCAAAATGTTTAATTGTTTAATCTGTAGGATGGGGCTCATAATAGTCTTCTCTCCACTTTTGTGCGGTTAGAAAACTTTCATTTAAAAAAAATCAAAAAAACTTTTTATACGTTAGTAACCACAGCTGCCAAAGACTCCGATCTTTTGTTTACTGGCCTCTGTGCTCTGTCCTTTCTCTAGCTCTTGAATTAATTTGTGGCTACTTTGTAAGAACTGATGAAACAGTAGGCTAGAGTGGGAGACAGTACTTCTAATCTTACCTTCTCCTGTTGATTCACTCCAGGTGTCTGGCAGATAACTATAGGTGGAAAAATGTTTGGCACCAGTTTTCTCCTGTGAAAGTTTCTGCTTGGCAGCATCCCCTTAAATTGCTTCAATTCAGGCTACAAATCCTACCATTTATATACAAATATAGAATATATTTATATAGCAAGGGGGAAGGCTTGTGTATATATATTCATATTTATACATACACAGGCACATATATTACCTATAGATTCACGTAAATATGTATAAAATAACTCTGGAAGCATAAAACCCAGTAATGATAACTTTGGCTGCCTTCAGGGAAGGAAACTGATAGCTAGGAGGGTATGTAGGATAAAAGAAACAAAGGACCAAATCCTGGGATACCAGCATCTAACGGGTGAGCGGTAGATGGTCACCTCTTGTAAAGTCACCCTAAATAACCAATGTTTCTTACACTTTTAAGGAAGCATGGGAAGGACTTCCCTGGCATCTAGTGGTTAAGACTCTGCTCTTCCACTGCAGGGGGCGTGGGTTCGATCCCTGGTCGGGGAACTAGGATCCTGCATGCCATGTGGCTTGGCCAAAAAAAAAAAAAGCATGGGAAAAGCCTTAGAAGGAGCAGCCAGAGAGATAGGAGGGAAAGTCAGAGGAAGGAGTTTCAAAAAGGAAGTAGTGCTAAAGCTTGCATGTGCCCTTTGACCCAGCATTTCCACTTCCAGGAATCCATCTACAGGTATACTCGAACATTTGCAAAATGGTCTGTGCACAAGATTATCCACAGCAGCATTTTTTGTTCGTTTGCTTTTTGCATCATTGTTTTTAATAGCAGGAGCTTGGAAGCAACTTACGTGTTCACCAGTAGGGGTGCCCTGCACCTGAATGAGGAGGCTGTAAATTTGCTGATACGAAAAGAGTTCTAAAATATATCTAGTGTGAAAAGCAAGGATCTGAATCCTTGGAATGTTTTAAACTTTTATCATTGTTCTGAAAGGATGTAGCTTATAATTGTATTCTTTATTATCTTGGCAAAATACTTTGCGCCCACGCGCGGCTTGCGGAATCTTAGTTCCCCGACCAGGGATTGAACCCCGGCCCTCAGCAGTGAAAGCGCAGAGTCCTAACCATTGGACTGCCAGGGAATTCCCCCCCAAATACTTTTTTCTTGTTGTTCTCTGAAGTCTATCTGTTATTCTTATTATGAACTTTCTTATTACAAGCAGTGGTTAGCATAATCAAATTTTTGAGTTATTAAATCTGCTCCATTTGAGCCAATCACAGTTGCCTCCTACTGTTTTGTGTCCTACTGCCAAGTGCCTTTATGTGGTATTTTAGCTTATTAATGGAGCTTTGATATGTAGCAGTCTCCTTGAGCCACAAGAGGGCAGAAGAACCTTTTGATTGCCTCCGGACGGGCTTGTGCTGATATCCTTCTGGCAGAATTGTGCCTGGAATTGTTCTTTCACTAATGCGTTCACTAGGCTGTGTACACCTAGAAGGCAGGGCTTCTGCCTGTCATCGGTAGAGGGATGAGAGGAGAGACCATAGATTTTGGAATCACAGTTACCTGCCTTTTGCTTTCCCTCTGTCCCCCCTGCAAATTACTTAGTGAACTAGTTGCAGTTCTTAAGCTCTCTCAGAGCTTGACTATGCAGAACATATATGCAGTATGCAAGAATATGTAAGACTTACGAGAGCTGAGGCTTCAGAGTAAGCGGGACCGAACTTTGAGTCCCAGCTATGCGACATTGGGTAATTTATTTAACTCTGTGAACCTGAGTTTTATCACCTGCAGAACTAGTTAAGGGTTCAACGAGAGAGTGCATATAAAGCTCTTAGCACTGTGTTGTAACAAGCACTGAAGAGGTAACTGCTTTAATTATAAGACCGGATAACGGTACAGATGGATAATAGATGGTCAATAATTTTTGTTATGTGGCTCTTTGTTATGTATGTACTAACTTTTTACTTGATTACAAGCAAGGTGGCAATACTTTCTTTAGGACAATTTCAAAGCACCTTTTCTTAGAGGGGCTTTCAAAATGTGCTCTCTTATTTTCTTGCAAAGAGTTAGTCTTTAATTTTTTGATTTTTAATTTTTAAAATTTTTATTGGAGTATAGTTGATTTACAATGCTGTGTTAGTCTCTGGTATACAGCAAAGTGAATCAGTTATACATATATCCATCCTTTTTTATATTCTTTTCCCATAGAGGCCATTACAGAGTATGGAGTAGAGCTCCCTGTGCTATACAGTAGGTCCTTATTGTCTATTTTACATATAGTGTGTATAAGGAGTTAGTCTTTTAACACTATAATACATTCTGAATTTTTATGGAGAGTGTCGGGTTTAGAGCTTCCATCCCATCGTGATTTTGTGTATTTTTATTTTTGATTGGAAAATATGATACTTGGGCCCTACCCGGAGGCAGTGTCATGGTATTGCATCGAGGATACAGTGCCTGTCTCAGGTTGGGATCACAGGAAAGTGGCTCTGAGATAAAGATTAGTGTGTGAAGAGCTTATTGTGTAGTACTTTGGGGATTGACACCCCTGGAAGGAAAGGATATGAAAAGGAGGAAAAGGAAGCAGGATTGTCCAGAGGGAGGAGCTGGGCCGCGATGAGTCCCAAGAAAGGCCTCAGACTACCCCATGGGGACTGTGCAGTTGGGATGGTCCTGAGTTAGGGGGAGGGGGCTGTGCATTTGTGGTTTCTCCTTGACTAGTCATTGGATGCCACTAGTCTTGGATGAGGCCACCTGAGGAGGGGCATGACCCTGGGCAAGACAGCTGTTTTCTGCCAAGACATTTCCTGAAGAGGGCTGAGAGCTGGGGGCTTTCTGCCCACCGTGATCCCAGCAGCTGGACTAGTCCTTCATGACTCGAGGGGGGATCTGAGGGGCACCAGTGCCCAAGTCACCCAAAAGGGAAAATAGTTATATGGCTAGTGAAGTTTAACAAAAGATAGCTTTAGACAGAATTGCTTGTAAGGAATACTTAGGAATAATTGTTACTTTTAACTTTAACAATTCAGGATGATATCAATTTAATCAAGGTAGACCCATTACTATTATAGACTATCCCCAAATTTCAGTGGCTTAGCATAATGAAGGTTCATTTCTCTCCTGGCACAATCTAGTGCAGATCTGTGAGGACAGGGGCAGGAGTTCTGTCCTACCTCTTTCATTCAGGGACACAGACTCCTTCAGTCTAGTGACCCTGCCAGCTCCTAGGGCTGTGGAGTCTTCCACTGGGTCCTGTGGTCCAGCTCACAGGGCAGAAACGGGCAAGAACATGGAGAATATGCAGAAGGTCTCAGTGGGCCAGGCCTGGTGGTGATGTGTTTCTACAACTCACATTCCACTGACCAGACCCCAGGCACATGTTCCCACCTACCGAGGGGAGCTGGAAACTAGAGTAGTGGGGTACCCAGGAGGAACAGGATGGACATAGAACCCTCACTGCTTCAGTAGTACCTTGCTCACATCCTTGTGGTGCCTGGATTTAGTCACTGTTGGTGAATCAAAGGCACTTCAAAACTGTATGTTTTTAATTTCCCAGAGTTACATATTTAAATTGCTATCATCATAATATTGTGGTTTTATTTACCTAGGGATATTTTAAAAGGCTCAGGAAAACAAAATTATACCAGAGAGAAAGGATAGAACAGAGTTACACAGAGCTAATTTAAGGATTCCTTCCTCTGAAAAGGCAGAAAGAGGCAAAATAACTTCAGGTTTGTGTGTGTGTGTGTTTAGTGATACAGAAGAAAATTGAGAAGCCTTTGATCCTGTCATATAGCTATGAAAACAAGCTCTTCTCTCTCCCTCAGCTAAAGGAGGAATGTCTTCCTCGAAATAACATGGAGGTAATTGGGAGAGATAGGATTACAAGGAAATGGTCATGCAAGTTGCGCTGATAGCTCCTTGTGGGGTTTTGTGTAAATACCACCCAAACAGCCCTTGAGTTGGAGGGAGAGAAGCCAAGGTAGAGATATCAGGGACTTTTTCTGTCAGTCAACAAGAAGGATTACTGCTGAGTGAGAGTTGGTTACTTACTCAGCTTTGTTCTAGGCAGTGTGGGGCACATAGGAAGAGAGGCACCGGGGCCTGAGAAGTTTGCAGACTGAAAGCTGAGGCCACAGAAAGGAACCAGGGATAAGAAAGGGCCAGATTAACTGTTTCAGAGATGAGGAGCAAGACATGAAATCATGGAAGGCTTGAGAGAGAGATGGGCTCTGAATCAGGGACCCTGACTGGTGGAGTAGGACATCTGGGGACCTGGGGGAATGCTCCAGATAAGTAGAACATTAGCAGTATTTCTGAAGCAGCAGTAATTGCTGACAGGGATATGAAGAGTGGTGAGGGGCGAGGAGTCGTGAAACAGAAGGCTGGAGAAGGAGGGCAGAGTCAGGTCACAGAGGGCCTTCGTGTCAGGTGTGCGAGTTTAGATTTGATGCAGCAGGGCCATCAAAGGTTCTTACACTTAATAGAAATGCCTGGAAATGTGGTGTTCTGGACTGCTGTGTGGAGGAGAATTAACAGAACCCAGAGGCTTCTTGTGGAATTTCTATTTGAGTACCTAAAATGTTTTGTTTTCCTTTATTCCCTTAGAAAAGTTCATTCCACAGCCATTTAATTGTATTTACCAAGCTAGTTACTGTACCAGTCTCTAAAGATCAAAATTAAGCCCCGGTCCCTACTTCTGAGGAAATTATAGTCTGGTTAGGTAAGACATACTTTTTAAAAAATAAGTTCATGAGGTCTTACATATGTGAGGATAGAGGATAGAGGGATGTATAGCTGTGCTTACAGTGCTTGGCAACCTTTTAAAAAGCCCACACCCTGCTGTGAAAACACTGAAATCTCAGTCTCTCTTAATTGATGTTTACAAATAAAATAAATACCATAATTAAAAGTTAGTTTAGGGAAATTCTCCTGCCCCTACCACTCCCCTTGATTATTACCGTTAGACAGGGAGTGATTAATCGGACACAGAAGTGCAGTGTCAGGATGGGTGCAGGAAAGCCTTCATAGAGGAGATGACTCTCAAGCCTAGACTTGAAAGATGAATAAGGTGAGGAGTGCATTTGAGGCAGAGAGAATAGCATGAGTAAAGGGGTAGGGACCTGAAGAAGGGCTAGGGGAGAGTCTTGTAAAGAATGCTGAGTTTGGACTCTGTTACAGGGAAGTTGCTGATGCAAGGATTTTTTTTTTCTTATTCTTTTTTAAAAAAAATTGTAATAGGTCTTTATTGGAGTATAATTACTTCACAATACTGTGTTAGTTTCTGTTGCACAACAAAGCGAATCAGCCATATGCATACACATGTCCCCATATCCCCTCCCTCTTGAGCCTCCCTCCCATCCTCCCTATCTCACCCTTCTAGGTCATCGCAAAGCCCTGAGCCAGTCTCCCTGTGCTATGCTGCTGCTTCAAGCAGGAGAGAAATGTGGGATTTGCATTTTAGGAAGATGACGCTGGCAGCAGTGTGGAGGATAGATTGAGACAGAAAGATGGGAGGTAGGGATGCCAACTGCCACAGCACTTCACCAAGTGGGGAGGTTCAGGGATGGGGAGAATGCCTGGAAAGGCTGCATGGTGGAGGGGATACCTGAGCTGAATAGAATAGGGAGGCACAGAGAATAGCAGTAGAGGCAAAGGGAAGATTATGGGCAAAGGCACAAAGTGTGAAAGAGCATGGCATGTTTGGACAACTGTGGGAAGTCATGTATGGCTGGCCAATAGGGTATAAACGGGATGATACTCACTCGGTAGGTAGGTAATGATTCAGGTAACATTGAAGAGGTTAAACTTTATCAGGTAAATGAAGAAGAAGCCACGGACCACACATGAAGCAAGTCCCAGCAAGTTTCCAAGGGTTGATAGCATACAGAACAAATTCTCTGGCCATAGTGAAATTAAGCTAGAAATCAATAACAGGAAGATAACTAGAGAATCCTTGTATGTTTAGAAATAAAGAAATGAACTTGTAAGTCATCATTGGGTCAAAGAAAAAAGTTATAAATAGCTTGAACTGAATGGTATTGAAAATACATGTCAGAACTTGTATAATGCTACTAAAACGAAGCTTTGAGAGAAATTCATAGACCTAAAGGCATATATTAGAAAAAAGCACCAAAGGCTGAAAATCTAAACATCTATTTTAAGAAGTTAGAAAACATACTGTAACAAATTAAGCCCAAAGTAGGAAAACGAAATGATAAAGAGTTTGATGAAAAGAAAAAGTTTACAATATAAAGGACTAACAAAGCTCAAAGTTTGTGTTTTCAAAAGATTAATAAAATTGACAAACCTCTGGTAAGACTGATCATGGAGAAGCAGTGGAGGGGTGTGTGTGTGTGTGTGTGTGTGTGTGTGTGTGTGTGTGTGTGTGTGTGTTTAAGCACCAGTGCCGAGTGAGTAATGCCAGGAATAGGAATGGGGACAACACTGGAGAAGCTATAAACAATCAAAAGATAGAGGATATTGTGAGCAATTTTATACCAAAAGTTTTGAGAACTTTATGAAAATAGATCAATTTCTAAAATAATATAATTGACCAAAACTAACTGAAAAAGTAATGAAAACCTCAAAATCCTATAAATATTAAACCAATGAAATCAATAATCAAAAATCTTTCCACGAAGAAAACTCCAAGCTCAGATGGCTTTACTGGAGATTTCTTCAAAAGAATGAAAAGAATTAATAAATAATTCCAGCCTCATACAAACTCTTCCAGAGAACAGAAGAAGAGGGATACCCCTTCTTGTTTTTTGAGACTAACACCTCCTTGATACCAAAACCCAACAAAGACAACTCAAGACGGGAAAATTACAGGCCAAGCTACTTAAAAATATGGATATAAAAATCCTGAACAGGGCTCCCCTGGTGGCACAGTGGTTAAGAATCTGCTTGCCAATGCAGGAGACACAGGTTTGAGCCCTGGTCCGGGAAGATCCCACATGCCGTGGAGCAACTAAGCCCACGCACCACAACTACTGAGCCCATGTGCCACAACTATGAGCCTGTGCTCTAGAGCCTGCAACCCACAACTACTGAAGCCCGTGTGCCTAGAGCCCATGCTCTGCAACAAGAGAAGCCACCACAAAGAGAAGCCCGTGCACTGCAACAAAGAGTAGCCCCTGCTCGCCGCAACTAGAGAAAGCCCGCGCAACAATAAAGACCCAGTGCAGCCAAAAAAAAAAAAATCCTGAACAAAATTTTAGCAAATCCCACAATACATAAAAAAGTAATACATCTAGTTGGGCTTATCCTAAGAATATACCTGGTTGACTTAACATTAGATAAATCCATTAGTGTAATTAATCATATTAATAACAAATAGATTTTAGTATGTTAAATAGATTAAAAAGAAAAGTCATATTATTTTAGTAGATATAGAAAAAAACATTTAATAAAATTCAACATTCACTCATGCTAGGACTGCTTAGCAAACTAGGACTAGCAGAGAACTTTAACCTGAAAAAGGTGTCTATCCATAAAAACTCCACAAAAAACATCTCGTTTAATTGTGAAATTTTGAAGGTTTCCCTTTCAAGATCAGAAACAAGACAAGCACCAAACATGACTCTTTTTCAGTATTGAGCTGGATGCCTAATGCAATGAGGCACGGAAAGAAAATGATGAAAATCTAACCTGAGGAAGTAATGGGACGGAAATGAGGGCATGAGTTTGAAAGAAATTTAGTCAGGCTTGTCTGACTTAGATTCATGGATTCATTTATTTTGTTGATTAAATATATTGCCTGGTAATGCTACCAAGTCCAAGCTCGTGCTGCTCACCGCAGGACAGGCCAGTAAATCAAGAGACGAGTTTTTGGGGCAAGGAATAGTGTCTTGATTCGGAAAGCCAGCAGACTGCTAAGATGGCGGACTAGCGTCCCAAGGAACCGTCTTACCCAAGGTAGAATTCAGGCTTCTTTTATACTAAAAGGAGAGGGGGTGTGTCTGGTTGTTGCAAACTTCTTGGTGTGGGAATCCTTTGTTCTTGCAGCTGTCCAGGTAGGTCTGGTCACAATGTTCCTATAAACCTCCAACATGACAAATGTTCTTCTTTGTTCTGCATCTTTTTATCTCTGTGTGAATGGGAAAGTGTTATACTTTTAAAGGTCAGAGCCTTGAGAACGGGCTATCCTGTATATTTCAGGCTATAGGCAACATTCTTTTACAAAAGGTGCAGAGCCAGCATGACTAAGCACAGGCAACAGAGCCCAAAGTTTAGAGCTAAAGGAATAGATCCAATATGCAGTCAGATTTGTTCTTCTCTGTTACAGTAATGGGAAAATAGGAAGAAGTTGAAGCAAAGGAAAGGGGCCTAATATTTATTCAGTTCTTATTCTGTGAAAGTTCCGGACTAGATGCTTTCACATATTTAATTATTTAACCCATACATTCTCTTCACTATCTTGAAAACTCATGCAATTGATGATTAGGGAAGCAACATGAGAAAAAGGAAATATATTTGCATAAATTTATCCTCATTGTTAAATACTAGTTCAAGCTAAGCTCACATTTAGGTACTAAGAATAATGTGTACTTTATGTATTTTTCATTCATTTTTAATTATATAGCAGGTCTGAGGTAGAATGAAGTTTATCAAATGGTCCTTTTCTAATTTTATAGGTGAAAAAGCAAACATAAAACTATACTGATTAGCTCAATGTCAATATCAGATCAAGGCTTTAATCTTTCATTCCAGGGAGCACATGAACTATAACTTGAAAGCACATAAGCAAAAGATTTTTGAAATGGAAGTATGTTGGGGTCCTAGAAGCATGGTTTGGGTAATCACACAGGATATCTGTAGTTAGAGCCTATGTAAGACTATGAGAGAGATGGGGTGGGGTGGGGTAGATGGGAGAGAGCGGGAGGGGGAGAGAGAGAGAGAGAGAGAGAGAGAGAGAGAGAGACCTCCTCTGCCCCAGTGACAGGCCTCAAGTCCACAGCTATATGCAAAGATTAACCAACACAAACAGAGCAGATTTTAAAAGTATTGACACAAGGAGGGAGGTACAACCTTATTATGACTTGCTGAGATAGAACTGGTGACAAAAACATAATGAAAGGGAACGTCCCATTCAGAGACCACATTTATTGGAGAAAAAGAAGCCATCCTGGAAGTGACACTTAGAGATGAAAATTACTGGGGCAGTTTATTGATTGACTGTTAACACTAAAAACAAAGCATCTCATAAAATCTTACCTTGCTTCTCATTGCTTAGAAGGAAGAAGAAATTATTTCAATTTAGCAAACACTTCTGAATTCCTGCTGCATGCCAGATAATTTGCCAAGTGCCTAGGATGCTTAAACAAGTTCAGTCTCTGAGCTGGAAGGAAGCTCTGAGCCCTGATCTCTAGCAGAAGATGTCCAAAACTTCCTCTCACGGTATACAAAGCCCTTCATGTTTTGAATCTCCAACCCATCTTTGCAGCCTCATCTGCCAGAGTAACAAAGTTAGTTATCATCTACTGTGTTTCAGTGCTTTACATCCTTATCTGCCTTAATCAGATCTTCACTCTTCCAGTTATTTCCAGTTGCCAAGTCCAATGGAATTATTTTGTCCCTTATCAGCTGTTTCTCACCATCAGTTATATTCCTCTCTCTGACATTTCCACCTTCCACTTTTTCCTGGCTCTTTTCCTTTGGGCAATAACGTGCTCAGTTATTTACATATACATAAAAATTGTGAACATATTTTAGTACATTGAATAAGTGCTTGAATATGTCTGCAATAAATGGATTGACTGGTTTAGAATTAACATGAATTAGGGATCTCGTTTCCATGTACTATAAAATTGATTCTTAGAAATTATTATTTATATTTAAATAAGTGAGACTGTTGGGTGATGTCTTTTGGGGAAACCACTTTTGACTCAATGATCTAAAAATCAGACCAGAACTCAGAAATTATAGTTTTTAATAAAAATTTATATGTGTTTGCACCATTATAAAATAAGGCTAATTATAGAATAAACATTTACAATTCTGTCATTCGGAGGCAATCTGAGGTAATTTTTGTTTTATCTTCTCCTGAACTTTTTCCTAGCTTTTTTCTTTGTTGTATACAACTAATCACATTGGTGTATAGATAACACATATTTTTTAAAGTTTTAAATTGTGTAACTTATATGTTATAGCATTAATAGTCTGAAATTATAAGATCACAGGGCATTATGTAATTCAGTTAGGCATACATGTTAAACATGAATACATGCTCATTTAAATACCTTCAATAAACAAGTATACATGGTAAAAAAATAAGTTATCCATCACACAGTCCCAAATTTAAAGGTTTGGTGTGTATTTTTCTAGGCTGTTTTTCATGGATGTGTATTTTGTGTATGTGTGTGCAGTGTTTGTACCATACAGGCCATGGTGGTTATAGTTGTGATGATTATACTATTAATTCAGGCAAGTAAATTTCTTAGACAAACGACGTCTTGTTTTAGAGAAGAAAGTCTCTTTCAAAGGGGTGTGCTCCCGGACTTGGGACATCATTTTTCTTTCCTCCAGGAGCGTGGAAGTTAAAAGAAAAATTAAGAAAAGGGGAAATATTAAGAGTCTGCTGACTTGAAACTAAACATATCCAGGAGAGGTGTAGGCCTGTGCCCTAGATTCCTTTTTTTGCCTGTGGATGTCTAGTTGTTCTAGCACCACTTGCTGAAAAGTCTGTCTTTGCTCCATTGCATTGCTTTTGCTCCTTTGTCAAAGATCAGTTGACTGTATTTATGTTGGTCTATTTCTGGGCTCTCTCTTCTGTTCCATTGATCTATTTGTCTAGTCTTTTGCCAGTGCCACATTGTCTTGATTACTGTAGCTTTATAGTAAGTCTTGAAGTCAGGTAATGCCAGTCTTCCAACTTTGTTCTTCTACAACATTGTGTTGGCTATTCTGGTCTTCTGCCTCTCCATATAAACATTAGGATCAGTTTGTCAACATCCACAAAATAACTGACTGGGATTTTGATTGGAATTGCCTTGAATCTGTCAGTCAAGTTGAGAAGAACTAATACCTTGACAAAACTGAATCTTCCTACGGAACATGAAATATCTCTCCATTTATTTAGTTCTTCTTTGATTTCATTCATCAGAGTTTTATACTTTTCCTCATATAGATCTTATATGTATTTTATTAGATTTATACCTAAGTATTTTATTTTTGGGGAGCTACTGTAAATGGTATTGTGTTTTTAATTTCAAATTCCAGGTGTTCATTGCTGGCTTATAGGAAAGTGATTGACTTTTTATATTCATCGTGTATCCTACAACCTTTCTATAATCACTACTTCCAGGAGTTTTTTTTTAATCCATTTATTTGGATTTTCTACATAGACAATTGTGTCATGTGTGAACAAAGACAGTTTTATTTCTTCCTTCCCAATCTGTGTAGCTTTTATTTTCTTTTCTTGTTTTACTAGCTGAGACTAGTAAACGGAGTGGTCAGAGGGGACATCCTCGTATCGTTCCTGATCTTAATGGAAAAGCTTCTATTTTCTCACCATTAAGTATGATGTTAGCTGTAAGTTTTTATAGATATGCTTTATCAAGTTGAGGAAATTTCCTTCTAATCCTAGTTTACTGAAAGCTTTTATCATGACTTGGTGTTGGATTTTGTCAAACACCTTTTCTGCATCTACTCGTATGATCATGTGATTTTTCTTCTTTAGCCTGTTGGTGTGATGTATTACATTAATTGATTTTGAATGTTGAACCAGCCTTGCATACCTGAGATTAATCCCACAACCATGGTGTATAATTCTTTTTATAGATTGCTGGATTTGGTTTGCTAATATTTTTTTGAGGATTTATGCATCTCCATTCATGAGAGATACTGGCCTGTAGTTTTCTTTTCTTGTAATGTTTTCATCTGGTCTTGGTATTAAGGTAATGCTGGCCTCAAAGAATGAGTTAAGAAGTATCTCCTGTGCTTCTATCCTCTGAAAGAGATGATGGAGAATTGACTTAATTTCTTTCTTAAAATATGGTAGAATTTACCAGTGATCCCATTTGTGCCTAATGATTTCTGTTTTGGAAGGTATTGCTTATTGGTTCATTTTATTTAGTAGATATAGGCCTATTCAGATTGTCAGTTTCTTCTTGTGTGAGTTTTGGTAATTTGTGTCTTCAAGGAATTGGTCTATCTCATCTGGATCATCAAATTTGTGGGCATAGAGTTATTCATAGTATTCCTGTATGTGAAAGTAAGTTGCAGAATTTTTGACACTTTCTCTTAAATATTTCAGCTTGGATCTCCTAAAAACAAGGATAATCTATTACATAGCCACAGTACCATTATCACACTAAGAAAACTGACATTAATTCTCATATTAATTACTTAATAATTAACTCACTAATCACAAAGGAAGAAAACATTCTGAGGGTCAACACCTTAACCAAATGATCAAATTTAACATCACCAATATGGTAAGCTGACATTATATGCCTTGTAATGTGACACAATAAAAAGCACACATCGCTTTTGGAGTGCTTGAGCCAAAAATGTTTAATCTGAATCTAATCCTGAGGAAATAAGACAAATAAAACATGTAGGACATGCTACAAGTCACCTGACCTGGACTTTTTTAAAAAACTCAGTTAACCAGAGGGCAGACAGCAGAAGCAAGAAGAACAACAATCCTGCAGCCTGGGGAACAAAAACCACATTCACAGAAAGATAAACAACATGAAAAGGCAGAGGGCTATGTACCAGATGAAGGAACAAGATAAAATCCCAGAAAAACAACTAAATGAAGTGGAGATAGGCAACCATCCAGGAAAAGAATTCAGAATAATGATAGTGAAGATGATCCAGGACCTCAGAAAAAGAATGGAGGCAAAGATCGAGAATGCAAGAAATGTTTAACAAAGACCTAGAAGAATTAAAGAACAAACAAACAGAGATGAACAATACAATAACTGAAATGAAAACTACACTAAAAGGAATCAATAGCAGAATAACTGAGGCAGAAGAACGGATAAGTGACCTGGAAGACAGAATGGTGGGATTCACTGCTGCAGAACAGAATAAAGAAAAAAGAATGAAAAGAAATGAAGACAGCTTAAGAGACCTCTGGGACAACATTAAATGCAACAACATTTGCATTATAGGGGTCCCGGAAGGAGAAGAGAGACAGAAAGGACCCAAGAAAATATTTGAAGAGATTATAGTCGAAAACTTCCCTAACATGGGAATGGAAAGAGCCACCCAAGTCCAAGAAGTTCAGAGAGTCCCATAGGGGATAAACCCAAGGAGAAACATGCTGAGCCGCATAGTAATCAAGTTGGCAAAAATTAAAGACAAAGAAAAATTTTTGAAAGCAGCAAGGGAAAAACAACAAATAACATACAAGGGAACTCCCATAAGGTTAACAGCTGATTTCTCAGCACAAGCTCTACAAGCCAGAAGGGAGTGGTGTGACATACTCAAAGTGATGAAAGGGAAGAACCTACAACCAAGATTACTCTACCTGACAAGGATCTCATTCAGATTCAATAGAGAAATCAAAAGCTTTACAGACAAGCAAAAGCTAAGAGAATTCAGCACCACCAAACCAGCTCTACAACAAATGCTAAAGGAACTTCTCTAAGTGGGAAACACAAGAGAAGAAAAGGACCTACAAAAACGAACCCAAAACAATTAAGAAAATGGTAATAGGAACACACATATTGACAATTACCTTAAACGTGAATGGATTAAATCTCCAAGCAAAAGACACAGGCTCATTGAATGGATACAAAAACAAGACCCATCGATATGTGTCTACAGGAGACCCACTTCAGACCTAGGGACACACACAGACTGAAAGTGAGGGGATGGAAAAAGATATTCCATGCAAATGGAAATCAAAAGAAAGCTGGAGTAGCAATACTCATATCAGATAAGATGGACTTTCAAATAAAGAATGTTACAAGAGACAAAGAAGGACACTACATAATGATCAAGGGATCAATCCAAGAAGAAGATATAACAATTATACATATATGTGCACCCAACATAGGAGTACCTCAATACATAAGGCAACTGCTAACAGCGATAAGAGAGGAAATCGACAGTAACACAGTAGTTGTGGGGGACTTTTAACACCTCACTTACACCCATGGACAGATCATCCAAACAGAAAACTAATAAGGAAACACAAGCTTTAAATGACACAATAGACCAGACAGACTTAATTGATATTTACAGGACATTCCATCCAAAAAACAGCAGATTACACTTTCTTTTCAAGTGCGCACGGAACATTCTCCAGGATAGATTGCATCTTGGGTCACAAATCAAGCCTCAGTAAATTTAAGAAAATTGAAATCATATCAAGCATCTTTTCTGACCACAACGCTATGAGATTAGAAAGGAATTACAGGGAAAAAAACGTGAAAACCCCACACACATGGAGGCGAAACAATACATTACTAAGTAACCAAGAGATCACTTAAGAAATCAAAGATGAAATCAGAAAATACCTAGAGACAAATGACAATGAAAACATGATGATCCAAAACCTCTGGGATTCAGCAAAAGCAGTTCTAAGAGGGAAGTTTATAGCAATACATTCCTACCTCAAGAAACAAGAAAAATCTCAAATAAACAACCTAACTTTACACCTAAAGGAACTAGAGAAAGAAGAACCAACAAACCCAAAGTTAGTAGAAGGAAAGAAATCATAAAGATCAGAGCAGAAATAAATGAAATAGAAACAAAGAAAACAATAGCAAAGATCAATAAACTAAAAGCTGGTTCTTTGAGATGATAAACAAAATTGATAAACCATTAGCCAGACTCATCAAGAAAAAAAGGGAGAGGACTCAAATCAATAAAATTCGAAATGAAAAAGGAAATACAAAGCATCCTAAGAGACTACTACAGGCAACTCTATGCCAATAAAATGGACAACCTTGAAGAAATGGATGAATTCTTAGAAAACTATATCCTTCCAAGACTGAACCAGGAAGAAATGGAAAATATGAACAGACCAGTCACAAGTAATGAAATTGAAACTGTGATTAAAAATCTTCCAACAAACAAAAGTCCAGGACCAGATGGCTTCACAGGTGAATTCTGTCAAACATTTAGAGAAGAGCTAACCCCCATCCTTCTCAAACTCTTCCAAAAGATTGCAGAGGAAGGAACACTCCCAAACTCATTTTACGAAGCCACCATCACCCTGATACCAAAACCAGAGAAAGATACTACAGAAAAAGAAAATTACAGACCAATACCACTCATGAATATAGATGCAAAAATCCTCAACAAAATACTAGCAAACAGAATCCAACAACACATTAAAAGGATCATACACCATGATCAAGTGGGATATATGCCAGGGATGCAAGGATTCTTCAACATACGCAAATCAATCAGTGTGATATACCATATTAACAAAGTGAAGAATAAAAACCATGTGATCATCTCAATAGATGCAGGAAAAGGTTTTGACAAAATTCAACACCCATTTATGATAGAAACTCTTCAGAAAGTGGGCATAGAGGGAACCTACCTCAACATAATAAAGGCCATATACGACAAAACCACAGCAAACATTATTCTCAATGGTGAAAAACTGAAAGCATTTCCTCTAAGATCAGGAACAAGACAAGGATGTCCACTCTCACCACTATTATTCAACATAGTTTTGGAAGTCCTAGTCACGGCAATCAGAGAAGAAAAAGAAATAAAAGGAATACAAATTGGAAAAGGAGTAAACCTGTCACTGTTTGCAGATGACATGATACTATACATAGAGATTCCTAAAGATGCCACCAGAAAACTACTAGAGCGAATCAATGAATTTGCAGGATACAAAATTAATGCACAGAAATCTCTTGCATTCCTATACACTAATGATGAAAAACCTGAAAGAGAAATTAAGGAAACACTCCCATTTACCATGTCAACAAAAAGAATAAAATACCTAGCAATAAACCTACCTAGGGAGACAAAAGAGCTATATGCAGAAAACTAAGACACTGATGAAAGAAATCAAAGATGACACGAACAGGTGGAGAGATATACCATGTTATTGGATTGGAAGAATCAATATTGTGAAAATGACTCTACTACCCAAAGCAATCTACAGATTCAATGCAATCCCTATCAAATTACCAATGGCATTTTTTACAGAACTAGAACAAAAAATCTTAAAATTTTCTGGAGACCCAAAAGACCCCGAATATCCAAAGCAGTCTTGAGGGAGAAAAACGAAGCTGGAGGAATCAGACTCCCTGTCTTCAGACTATACTACAAAGCTACAGTAATGAAGACAATATGGTACTGGCACAAAAACAGAAACATAGACCAATGGAACAGGATAGAAAGCCCAGAGATAAACCCACACACCTGTGGTCAACTAATCTGTGACACTGGAGGCAAGGATATACAATGGAGAAAAGACAGTCTCTTCAATAAGTGGTGCTGGGAAAACTGGACAGCTACATGTAAAAGAATGAAATTAGAACACTCCCTAACACCATACACAAAAATAAACTCAAAATGGATTAGAGACCTAAATGTAAGACCAGACACTATAAAACTCTTAGAGGAAAACTTAGGAAGAACACTCTGTGACATAAATCACAGCAAGATCTTTTTTGATCCACCTCGTAGAGTAAAGGAAATAAAAACAAAAATAAACAAATGGGACCTAATGAAACTTAAAAGCTTTTGCACAGTATAGGAAACTACAAACAAGACAAAAAGACAACCCTCAGAATGGGAGAAAATATTTGCAAACGTATCAACGGACAAAGGATTAATCTCCAAAATATATAAACAGCTCATGCAGCTCAATATTAAAAAAACAAACAAAACTATCCAAAAATGGGCAGAGGACCTAAATAGACATTTCTTCTAAGAAGACATACAGGTGGCCAAGAAGCACATGAAAAGCTGCTCAACATCACTAATTTTTAGAGAAATGAAAATGAAAACTACAATGAGATATCAACTCACACCAGTTAGAATGGTCATCATCAGAAAATCTACAAACAAATGCTGGAGAGGGTGTGGAGATAAGGGAACCCTCTTGCACTGTTGGTGGGAATGTGAATTGATACAGCCAGTGTTGAACAGTATGGAGGTTCCTTAAAAAAGTATAAATAAAATTACCATATGACCCAGCAGTCCCACTACTGGGCATATACCCAGAGAAAACCATAGTTCAAAAAGACACATGCACCCCAGTGTTCATTGCAGCACTATTTACAATAGCCAGGACATGGAAGCAACTTAAATGCCCATCGACAGACAAATGGATAAAGAAGATGTGGTACATATATACAATGGAGTATTACTCAGCCATAAAAAGGAACGAAATTGGGTCATTTGTAGAGACATGGATGAATCTAGAGACTGTCATACAGAGTGAAGTAAGTCAGAAGGAAAAAGACAAATATATATTAACGCATATATGTGGAACCTAGAAAACTGGTACAGATGAACTGGTTTGCAGGGCAGAAATTGAGACACAGATGTAGAGAACAAACGTATAGACACCAAGGGTGGAAAGTGGTGGGGGTGGGGGTGGTGGTGGTGGGATGAATTGGGAGATTGGGATTGACGTGTATACACTAATATGTATAAAATGGATAACTAATAAGAACCTGCTGTATAAAAAATAAATAGAATAAAATTGAAAAATTCCAAAAAAAAAAAAAGTCAGTTACATGAGTAAACAAAGATGGAGCAGGTAGTCTGTTCCTAATTAAAAGAGTCTAAAGAGCCAAATGCCAAGTGCAAACTTTTGACTGGAACACAGATATGAGGAAGAAAAGCCATAAAGGACATTTGGGGGACAACTGGGTCAATTTTAATATGTACTGTATATGATAATATTGAATCCTTGTTAATGTAAAACAGTGTTAGTTGTGATTCTAACTTGTTTATTTCTTTTGATATTTTTATTCTCATCTCACTGAACAAATGGGACTGTATACCCCATATTTTAATAAAAATCAAAGCTGTTTTCTGTCCCATTCCCTTGTGGAGTGTTATGCAGTGAATGTTTCCAGAGGGCCGCACCCTGCTATATATGTGTGCAGGTGTTGTGTCGGCCACTGAGTGGGCTCTTCTCTCTGGCAGATTCAGGAGCTTTGCATTGCTGATCAGGAACTGGATTTTTTAGGTTAGGGGCCAGAGAAAGGATGAGAGCAGTAAAGGATAAGTATGGGATAAGCCCTGTATGAAGGAACAAATTACTCATCTCTTTGAGGGAGGTGGAACCAAGCATCCTGTGGATATTCTAAAATACAGGCTTCTAAAAATCTGTAGTGTAGAAATACTGTGAGAGGGAATGGTAGGAAGACTGTCTCTTTGAGATGTTACCTCAAAGTGTAGCTCTAAAGATGGTTTTTCCTACATCTCCATGCTGTGCTTCTGATTATGTTCAGTCCCTGTCTGCCTGATTCTTTTATGTTTTCTTCCCTAGTTTTAGAGTGAGGACCAGCTAACTTATTCCTTGAGTACTTTGGATATCAGTTTATAAAGATAATTTGTTACCCTTGCTGAATAAAGAAGCACTTTCCTCTATTGCCAGAATCTGCCTATTTTTCAAGAGAAGCTGGAGGGGCTTCCCTGGTGGCGCAGTGGTTGAGAGTCCGCCTGCCGATGCAGGGGACACGGGTTTATGCTCCGGTCTGGGAAGATCCCACATGCCGCGGAGCGGCTGGGCCCGTGAGCCATGGCCGCTGGGCCTGCGCGTCGGGAGCCTGTGCTCCGCAACGGGAGAGGCCACAACAGTGAGAGGCCCGCGTACCGCAAAAAAAAAAAAAAAAAAAAAAGAGAAGCTGGAAATCTACATTTTTATGTGAAATCTCTTGACTTATGAATGTAATAAATTTAAAACTTTTCATGCACTTTGTGGACTAAACATAGCACATATGTGAGCCTCCAGTTTGCAACATCTGCTTGAGGGGACACAGAAGTATAGGTATAGGAGAATTCTAAGCCAACAATTAGGCAAAACTCCCTTCTTGCCCAGCCCTAAATTAAAAAAAAATTTTTTAAGTTGCTGAATAAAAGATTCAGAATACTAAGGACAGAAACCAGAAAAGGTATTGTGTTTGTTTGTTGTTGTTTTTTAAACCAAGTCCTTTTTATTTTCTCCTCAATATAAAGTGATAAGTAATTATTACTTTCACTGATTTCTTAGCCCTCTGCTAGTGAGGTTTCTTTCTTTCATTTAAAAAATAAAATCCAAACAGTAAAGTTCCCTCTGTTTTATGAGTGGCAGACAAATGAGATTTGTCCATGGTCAACCTCTATGACCACAGGGGTTTATGTTTCCCTAGATGAGGTGAACTGCCTTCCACTCCTTTTTATTTTTTAAGGTAACAGCTTTCTTAAAATATAATTTACATACCATATAATTGTTCCACTGAAAGTATACAATTCAATGGTTTTTAAGTATATTCACAGAGTGTGCAAACATCACAATTAATTTTAGAACATTTTCATTACCCCAGAAAGAAAGCCTGTACCCATTTGCAATTGTGCTCCGTTTTCCCCTAACCACCTCCAGCCCTAGGCAGCCACAAATCTACTTTCTATTACTGTAGATTTGCCTGTCCTGGACATTTTATATAAATAGAACCATACATTGTGTGAACTTTTGTGACTGGCTTCTTTCACTTTGCGTTCAGGATTCATCCATGTTGAAGCATGTATCAATACTTCATTCTTTTTTATGATGAAATATTCCATTGTGGATATACCACATTTTATTTATCCTGCCAACTTTAATAATTTAATAGCCAGTTATTTTAGCAGCAAAAGTGAGTTTATATGGGAATAGAAGAGGACTTGCAATTCAAGAAATGTAAGCTATGGTGAACCATAGGCAAATTCAGAAAACAGGGAAGGGGAACTTGCTTTTATAGGGAAAAGAAGGGGATTTGGGAGGGGCTGTGATAACCAGAGTCCACTGGAGGAAGCTGGGAGTCCAGAGTATAGAGGCTTCTTATTGGTTGGACTGCTACAGTCTCTGATTGGCTGGGCTGTCCTGGGGTGGAGAGAAGTTTTCTACCTCCTTCTGGATAGTATAGTAGAGCCACCTTTCTGTTGGAGAGCTGGCACATCTCTTCCTGTTTGGAGTAATTGAGGGTACCTGGCAGGGTGTGAGAGCTCCTCCTACAGGCCTGTCCTGACTCCAGTTTTAGCTGAGGTTTCTTTAATTCCATATTTCCACCTTTGGCTTAAGCTCTTTCCTTGAAAGCATTGCTGATCAAGAGTCAGAATCTACACATGTAGTAGTTTGTCCCTCAGACCTTCCTTGGTTGTCATATTCCATGTCAGAGGGAAAATACTCAAATTAGAAACCTCATGAGGGCACACTTGAGTAACTCTCAGGAATTTCTTGTTAAAAGTCCATATTTACTCAAGGTTGTAAGTGCTATACATTATCTTGAAGAACGGAGCTAGCATCATCTGATTGGGCATGTCATTTTATAAAGATTTGAGAAGTAACGGATGCAGAACTTAGCAAGTGTACACAGCAGAGTTAAAAACAGCTTCATAAATCCAGTTTTCAAGATGGTTCTAAACCAGGAGCCCAGACCCAAAGATAGCCAGTTGAATACATCCAAAGACGGTGGGTTGTCAGGTGAAATTGGCTGTAACCAATGTGCTTGCTCTTTAATTTTATGTAATTGGGCCTTTACTTCCCCAGAGGCATTTAACAAGAGGTGTTTGCTATTGCACAGATGCCTCCTTGTTCAGCAAGTAAGTAATCAAGGGCTATGTGGTGATCCAAAACCACTTTGGCCAATGAGTTAGGTGAACACTGCACAGCTGAAACTGTGTTGGCTATGGAGTCAGCTAACTCCTAATGTCAGGGAGAGATTCCTGATTATTTGTTCATTGGTGCTCACTCCGATCCATGGGAAGAAAGCTCTCCCTACAGAGGCAAAACCAGAATCTTGAATGCCTCCTGGAAGTTCTCGCTTAAAGTGGTTGTAAAGGTTTAATGGGATGGACCAATGAGAGGCTTCTGTTTGATTATGTAGGGAGAACAAGACAGTGAATATAGCAAGGGTAGGGCTTCTCTGGTGGTGCAGAGGTTGAGAATCCACCTGCCAATGCAGGGGACACGGGTTCAAGCCCTGGTCTGGGAAGATCCCACATGCCGCAGAGCAGCTAAGCCCGTGCGCCACAACTACTGAGCCTGCGCTCTAGAGCCCGTGAGCCACAACTACTGAAGCCCACGCACTGCAGCTACTGAAGCCTGGGTGCTCTAGGGCCGGTGCTCTGCAACAAGAGAAGCCACCGCAATGAGAAGCCCATACACCACAATGAAGTGTAGCCCTGCTTGCCGCAACTAGAGAAAGCCCACGCATGGCAACGAAGACCCAATGCAGCCAACAACAACAAAAAATTGAAGCAGGGAGTAAGTTTAGGCAGGCTTAGCACACTGACTCTATAAAATGGGCCCATGAAACAATTTGGACAGACAACAGCATTTGGAACCCCAGTGAAATTACTTATAAGGTGAACAAAAGGGTCATTGCTATCTTGGATGGACTGATGTTTCTGATGGCAAATCCAGGAATCAGAGAGGTTTCCCCCTTTTGCAAGGGATTGGGAAATAAAAACAAGGGCATTGTCCTTCAGTGGAAGGGAGGGAGAAAACAAGGTGAGGGACAGTATTGAAAGAAGGTACACAGGCTTGGTTCAGACATCTTGGGAAAGCTGTCAGCCTCAGATGTACAGCTTCAGATCCTAGTGAGCTTTATCTTCAGGTCGCCAGATGGTCCATCTGGGGTTCAGTGCCTTCTTTAAGTGCGACGTGTGGATCCAGGAGTCTACTCCTTGGAGTTTTACAAGGGTTAGTTAGCAGTACCTGATAGGGGCCCTTCCAGTGAGGCTGGAGAGAGTTCTTTTGAAGGTGCCTCTTCCAGTACACAAAATCTCCGGGTTGTGGAGTGTGATGTTTGCGGTCTTTGTCTTCTGGTAATGTGCTGCAAAAAGGGGGCTCTACTAGGGCATGGTTATTTTTAATAGATGTAATTAGGCTTTTACAATATAGAAGTATGTGTGTATCAGTTGTGGATTGAAAGGAGCAGGAGCCAAGTGCAATGGGTGTCCTGTTACTAGGAGAACAGACTCCCATTGAAGCTATGCAGATATATACATTGTCATGAAAAACAAGAATATTTAATAAGTTTCAGAACTTTTGGGGAACCAGGTAGGGAGAAAAAGGTAAATGCTTCAATCTTTGTTGCGAATGTACACTTTACCAAATTGCTGTGAGTTGTAGATAGCTTAAAGGAGAGGGGAAAAAGGGTCTCTTTACACCTGGAAAACAAAACATTAAAGCAATTGGTTTTCCATTAATTTTAGAAATCCTTACCCAGTTCAGTCTTATGATCTTAAAGTTATCAAAAACCCATCTTCCAGAGTACCTGTCAGAGCTTTTTAGATGAATCTCTTTAAAGAAGAAACATATTTGCAAAAGCATTAAAGTAAAGCAGTAACTGCCTATAACAGACAAAAAGACTTGAAAATGCCCATTATTAAATATCTGATGAGAGTTCATTATAGTGGGATTGACAAAGGGTTCTCTTAACTTCTGTGACATACATTTTAAATTATGACTCATAACATTGTAATCAGGACATCTTAGAATTTCAGTAATTTCATACAATTTTGGAACACTTTTATTAACATATACCTATTACAAATATAAGGTAAAAACTTTTAGTATTCCTTCTTATTTGACAAATGTCTGATAAAATTTAACATATCAAATCAGCCTGATTAGTTTAACATTTTACCAGGTGAGAGACAAATTCTTTGAGATTTTCCGGAGGCCTGTGGAAGGTCCCACAGTTAGTTCAAGGTCAGAAAGACTTCATTTAGAACTCGATTTTTGGGAAATTTGTAAAAAATACCAAAAGGTTTTGGACATTTGATCAAACAGGATCATAGATTATTATGAAATGGTATTTAATTATCTATTTGATCAAAGTAACAACAAGTAACACATTTCAAAGGCAAATACAAAAGGTTACATAGTTGAAGGCAAAACTTAGCTCTTTTAATATTGAGGAGATTCTGTTTTCTTGAGTAATCAGAGACCAGATTAAGACAACATGAAGCATAGAAAAGAATTTTGGTAAAACACAAATCTTTGTTTTCTAAGGAAATTACTTAAAGGATAGGAAAAACCTTTTTCACAATCTCTTATTAGGAACAGGCCAATAGTCCAATAAAACATTGTCCTTTTAAGAGATTAAAAACAAAATTTGTTTTGGACTAGTGTATTTTTGACATTAAACTCATTTCTTTTTTAGATTTTTTTTTTTGGATGTGGACCGTTTTTAAAGTCTTTATTGAATTTGTTGCAGTATTGCTTCTGTTTTATGTTTGGGTTTTTTGTCCCCCAGGAATGTGGGCTCTTAGCTCCCTGACCAGGGATGGAACCCACATCCCCTCCATTGGAAGGTGAAGTCTTAAATACTGGACTGCCAGGGAAGTCCCTTTTTATTTTTAGATTTTTTTTACATTAAACTCATTTTTAAATAAATTCATTTTAACTTAGCCAGCTTGACCACACATAAAATTTTTTTCAAAAACTTTTTTTCCATAAATCTTCTACAACTTACTATTTCCGTTCAGCTGTTTTTCCTCCTTCCTATTCTGAAACAGTAAGCCTCACTTTAGGACAAAATTATTTTCTTACCCTCAATAGAATGCATTTCCATTCTTCTACCTTTTATTAGCAAAAACACATATCTTACTTTTCTTGCATACATAGTTGTTTCCCCTTTTTATTTCTGGTAGCTTTAAACAATTATGAGTGGTCTGTTACAAATTTATGAATACCTTTCATAATTCCTAAAAGCATATTTTCCTCATAGGAAATTTTCCAATGTGGTATGTTTACCAGTAGACCCAAATATCTTTAGTCCCTTTGTAAAGGAAGCCAAAAGTAGATGGACCTATTTTAAGTAATGTTTCAGTATTTTATCTTATTTGGAAATGATCTAGATATTTAATGACTACCTATTATTTAATTTAACTTAGCAAAACTGTAAGGTTTCAGGATGCCAAAAAGATTTGGGGAAGCTATTTAAAAGGTTTACCTAGAAACTTATATCTCATCCACATCCTTTCAATTCACTTGTTTTCAACACTCATGAAAAATTTTATCATACCACGCACGTATTTTTCTTGCTTTTAAACTTTGTAGCAAAGATAACATGAACTTATCTGACCAATAAACCCAGGTAGAATAAAAGTTGTATGCCTGCATTATTTTCAGCACTGGTAACTCCAAAGACATGCCTGTTTTAATTAAACCAATAACCCCAAACTAGCTTTCAAAACTAGATTATGTAAACCCAGAAAGCACCTGGGCCAGTCTTCGTTATATTTTAATTCATTTAAGTGTGTGTTTGTTTCTAAGCCAATTAAATAAGGCTCTTTTACAAATTAATTTTAGCAATACCATCCAGAGGTAGGAAAGAAAAAAAATACCATGCATATATACATACATATATAGATTCACATGAGTATACACAGACAGATGCAGACAGGGACCTTATAGTTTTATTTAAAATGTTAGCTGTTTCTCAGGTACAATAATACAGAACTAAAAAGAATAGTTTGATCAAATTGTGTTTCTGGCATACTGTAAGGATCCTTTTAGAGCTATTTTTGGAGTCAAACTGTCTTCTAGAAACTTCTGCATATCCATCAAAGAATGCAATCTGTTGTCTCCTGAGTGGCTTGGAATTCTCTCTTTTAAGGTTGCCCCTTAAGATGGACTTAAAGGTTTTACCCTTTGTTCTTTTTTTTTTTTTTTGGTACGCGGGCCTCTCACTGCTGTGGCCCCTCCCGTTGCAGAGCACAGGCTCCGGACGCACAGGCCCAGCGGCCATGGCTCACGGGCCCAGCTGCTCCGCGGCATGTGGGATCCTCCCGGACCGGGGCACAAACCCGTGTCCCCTGCATCGGCAGGCGGACTCTCAACCACTGCGCCACCAGGGAAGCCCAAGGTTTTACCCTTTGAACAGGATAGGTGACTTACTGAAAAGCTTCACCAAACAGACAGATACAGAAAGCAAATTTTCTCCTAGGAGTTTTGCAGTCTATTTGTCTGTTTTCAAAAATCTAGGACTATTGCTGTTTAAATCTTTCCTTTTAGTTGTTTATTTGCTCCAGTTGTCTTAGAAACAGTAATTAGGGGTTTAGCATTTGGATCCTCAGAGGGTCTGATTTTTAAAGGGGCCGGTTTTTGCACAGGAGAGAGGAAGATGACATTGGGGGCGGGGCCTGGGCACAAGATGGCTGCCAGAGCAGAGTCTGAGACAGAGGGGGCAGAGAAGACACACAAGATGGTGCCCAAGACAAAGAATTTGGGGAAGGAGGACACAAGGAGTTTGAGGCTTTGGAGGACATTTTGTTCTTTTTTAGGTTTTTTTGTTTGTTTGCTTTTTGGTTGTTTTGGCCAATTTAGAAACAGAATCTTGCAAAGAGGCAATTTTAGAACTGTGGTCCTCCAATTTAATCTTAAGAAAAATGAATTTGGGGAGATTGAAAGTTCTCCACAATGGCCACTGTAATTCCTGATTACTTTTAGTTTGGCCCACTTAGTTTAAAATGCACATAAAGGGTGTACACAGTTTTTAAACATGAACTGGCCAGAGTCCCCAAAGGAGGGCTGCCTTCAGAACATTTAGATGACTGGAATCCCATTTCCCTAAGTTCTCCCAGAAACCCACGTAAGTTGGTAGAGTCTTAGCCCAGATTCCAAAAGGAATAAAACAAACTCTTAGTTCCCAGTTAGCTCAGTCTCCAAAAGAGAACCTTGCTACCGCATGCTCCAGAAAACAACTTGAGTACTCACCAAGGACAAAGCCTTGAACCAGAAAGGCCGAAACTTCTCCCCTGAAAGGACAAAGACTTTCTAGATCCTGAATAAAGTTGGAGAGCTCAAAACACAGAAGAGCGGAGCTTGGAATGCGAGAGAAGACTCCCCATATCGAAAGCAGGCAGCAACTCGCTGAAGCGATAAACACAAGGGGCTCAGTGCAGGTACCTCACTTGATTCCATGAGCCGTCATCTCTCGGGGTTTGCCTCCTTTGGACCCCACTTGTGACACCAAATATGTCAACTTTAATAATATAATAGCCAGTTATTTTACCAACAAAAGTGAATTTATTCGGGAGTACCGGAGGAATTGCTATTTGGGAAATGCAAGCTATGGTAAACCATAGGCAAATCCAGAGAACAAGGAAGGGGAACTTGCTTTTATAGGGAAAAGGAGGGAGTTGGGGGTGTGGGGCTGTGATAACCAGAGAGTCCATTGGAGGAAGCTGGGAGTCCAGAGTATAGAGGCTTCTCATTGGTCGGACTGCTACAGTCTTATTGTCTGGGCTGTCATGGGGTGGAGGGAAGTTTTCTTCTTCCTTCTGGATAGTGGAGGCACCTTTCTGTTGGAGAGCTGGTGTAGTCTCTTACCATTTGGAATAGTTGAGGATGCATGGCAGGGTGTGAGAGCTCCCCCTACAGGCTTGTCTTGACTCCAGTTTTAGCTGAGGTTTCTTTAATTCCACAATTCATTCATCAGTTGGTGGACATTTAGGTTGCTTCCACTTTTTGGCTATTGTGAATAATACTGCTGTAAACATTCATGTTCAAGCTTTTGTGTGGACATAAAATTTTCATTTCTCTTGGGTATATGTATACCTAGTGGTAGAATTGCTGAGTCATATGGTAACTCTATATTTGACCTATTGAGGAACTCCCAGGCTGTTTTCCAAAGCTGCTTTACCATTTTACATTCCCATTAGTAGTGTATTCCATTTCTCCCCATGCCTTCCACTCTTAGTACTTAAGATGAATGACAGTGATGTCAACCAATTACTTTTCATTTCTCAATTGTGGTACTGAGAGGTACATATCTTTTCTTTTTAAATAGAAATAATACGAAGTAATAGGTATACAATTTTTTCATGGCAAAATATAAAAACTTTATTGAGCAACTTTTCATCTTATTCCTTCCCTTTGTCTTAACTAAGTTATCTCTTGAGAATGGAATGGCACCATACTCTTGATGATAGCCTATCAAGTACATCTTTTTCCAGATGAAGGAAAGAATGTCATATGGCAAATGACTTAATAGTCTCATCCTGTCCAAAGGTCTCTGGCTCATGTGAATATTGCAGCCCTGCTCTTGTGGAGATTCATATCTTTTTTTTTATTATTTGGATTTAAAAAATTAACTGGGTCGTAAAGCAAATCCCAGATATCAAGTCATTTTACCCAAAAACATTTCAGTATCATCTCTAACAGTAAAGAATTTTTTAAAATAGCCATTATGTTATTATGTCACATTAACTATAATTCCTTAATATTTTCTAGCACCCAGTTCATATTCAAATATCATTAATTATCTTAAATATGCATTTCCACAGTTGGTTTTTTCTAAAAGTCTGGGTCCAAGCAAGGTCCTCACATTTGATTGTTTTATCTTTTAACTATCTTTTATTCTAGACTAATTATTTTTGACAGATCATATTTAGATAATGTAATCACAAAATAATATAAGATAGTATTTAGTAAAGCATTAAGTAGGTTATAATCAAATATGAGACTTCTAGGTTTCTAAATAGACTCTTCATTGACCCTCTTGGTAGATACATGATATATACGTTAGAGAAACAGATGGACTAAATTTGAAGCTCCGGCCCTACCACTGTAGGCTGTGTAATCTTGTGCAAGTCAATTTAGTGTTTGTTCTTATTAAAGTTATACATGTGCATAGTTCAAAAAGACAATTATACAAGACTTGTTACCAACAAAAATGAACAAGAAAAGCACTTCCCCATTACCACTACTACTTGATTTCCTGCCTCCAAGAGGCATTTGTTTTCAACTCTTTTAACTAATTTGTTTGATATTTACCTCCAGATCTCTAAATAACATGGTTATATTGCTATTCTTGATACTTCTTTTTTAAATTTTAATTTTTAAATATTTATTTTATCGGAGTATAGTTGATTCATTCTTGATATTTCTGTTTTGAGTATTACCTATTGACTTTCTCTAATGGAAGGTGAAGATTTGGTATTTAGTACTCTATCACACTCACTGCTCCTCCACCACAGATACTAAGTCCATCCTCCCATTCTCCTAATATAGTTAGAACAACATTCAGGCTGTATATTATGGCCATGAAAATGATATTCATAGATACCATGATTACTGTTTTTTCACTGCACATTTTATTTTTCCTGAAGTCAATAACAGTCTTGCTTTTTATTTTGCTTAGTTTTCTATGTATTGACCACTAATTTAACTCTATACTCTTCCCCAGTTGTATAAATCTGGTCTCCATATGTTCAAACACATTAGTCTGTCAGTTTCATTTGCTTGAAGAAATCTCTCTAGGAGCCTTCTGACATGCACTGCTCTAGACTTTTTCCTCTCTATCCCTGCTGCCCAACTATGGGCTTAGAGTCTCCCATCACCATCCTTCTCTTTTGGTATATCTCGTTTCCTGGATCCCATGTTTTTTTCATTTTCTTCTTCATTTACTGGAACACATCCTCTAATAATTTCCTAGGAAGGATGAATGAGAGGTAAATTTCTGAGACATTACCTGTATGAAAGTGTCTTTATTCTAATCTCATATTTAATTGATAGTCTGGCTGGGTATAGAATTCTTGGTTGGAAATTATTTTCCCTCAGAATTTTGAAGATACTGCTCCACTGTATTTTAGGCTTTCAGCATTCCTATTGAGAGTTCTGAAGCCACTCTGATTTTTTTTTATTATTTGTATAAAAACCTCTTTGTTGTTTTTCTCTCTGGAAATTTGAGTGTTCTGAAATTTCATGATGATGCATTTGTTGGAGGACTATTTTCATCTTGTGCGGTACACTCAGAGGGCCCTTTCAGGCCCAAAACTCAAGTTCTTTAGTTATGGGGAAATGTTATTTACATATTTCTTTGAATATTTTCTCCCTTCTATTAAAAATTTTGTTTTCCTTTTGCTAGAACTTCCATAATTCAGTTGTGATGGTTCCTAGACTGGTCCTCTAATTTAAAAGAAAAAAACTTTTGTCTCCCATTTTCTATCTTTGTCTTTTGTACTACATTTTGAAAGACTTCCTCAACTTACTTTTTAATCCTTTATAATTCTGCTATTATGTTTTTAATTTTCAAAAGTTATTTTTTGTTTTTATTTGCTGAGTGTACTTTTTTAAAAAAATGAATTCTATTTTGTGAATAAAATATTTTCTTTCTGAAGATTTTAATGATTTTTTAAAGAGTTTTCACCTTTATTTGTGTTTTCTCTTTTTCCACATTACATTTATTTTATTTTATTTTATTTTATTTATTTATTATTTTTTTTGGTACACGGGCCTCTCACTGTTGTGGCCTCTCCCGTTGCAGAGCACAGGCTCCGGACGCGCAGGCTCGGCGGCCATGGCTCACGGGCCCAGCCGCTCCGCGGCATGTGGGATCCTCCCAGACTGGGGCACGAACCCACGTCCCCTGCATCGGCAGGTGGACTCTCAACCACTGCGCCACCAGGGAAGCCCCATTTATTTTATTATTATTTTTAAAATATTTATTTATTTATCTGGCAGCACCAGGTCTTAGTTGTGGCACGTGGGATCTTTGTTGTGGCATGTGGGATTCTTTTTTTTTCAGTTGCAGCATGTAGGATCTAGTTCCCTGACCAGGGATCGAACCCGGGCCCCCTGCATTGGGAGTGTGGAGTCTTACCCCCTGGACCACCAGGGAAGCCCCTCCACGTGGCATTTATTTTTCATTTGTTTTGGTCTCTGTCTTTATATTAGATACTTTCCTTTAATGCCTTGTGGTCTTGGCTGTCAGCCCATACTTAAGAGTGTAGTGTCTTGTTTTTAGTATCGTCTTCTCTCCTACTTCTAGTGGTACCTGGTGCTGCCAGCAATTGAGCCTTTGGGGAGTTCTGTGGTGTATTTCAGGACATATTTCAGCTTTCCCCACTACTAGTATAGGACTCACCTTTCCTGGTTTTGCTGAGTAAGTTCCATTTGTTTATCTGCTTTCCAAAACTTTTGTTGCTGGTGTCTCCTGTTCTCTTTGTTCCTGTGTACTTCTGATTTACAACAAACAAACGACCTTTTCTGTCATTTAGAGGGGTTTGGAAGGGAGTGAGGTGTATGTGTAATCTAAATCAGGGTTCAGCAAATGGTTCCTGCACCAAACCCAGCCCTTTCCTATTTCTAAGGCACCACGACTAACACTTTCCCAGACCCCTAAAGTTCCAAACTTCATCCTAGCATCTCACTCTCAGTCTCAGCACATGCCTAGTACCATTTTCATTCCAGCTTCTGTTGCACCAACAGGTGTTTGTAAGCAGTGCCACCCTTTCCCCCTTCCCTCCACCCTCCTAGAGGGCAGTTGGTAGTGGAAATCTAGCTACTCCCATATTTCCTGGTCTCCCTGTGGGTGCTGATTCCCCAGGGGGTGTCCTGCTCCTGCTCCTCAGCCAAGTGCCTTTTGTCTCCTGATGACATAGCAATTTCTTCCTCAATTTCGTGGTGACTCACTTTTTAAAAATAGTCTTTGATGTGTCAAAGCATTTATTTTTTTTCTTTGCGGTACGCGGGCCCCTCACTGTTGTGGCCTTTCCTGTTGCGGAGCACAGGCTCTGGACACGCAGGCTCAGCAGCCATGGCTCACGGGCCTAGCCGCTCCGCGGCATGTGGGATCTTCCCGGACCAGGGCACGAACCCATGTCCTCTGCATCGGCAGGCGGACTCTCAACCACTGCGCCACCAGGGAAGCCCTCAAAGCCTTTTTTGAAAGTCTAAACAAGTTGTATTGACTAGTTCCCTTTTAGTCACATGCATTTTTACCTCCTGAAAGAAACTCTAATGTGTTAATTAGGTATGATTTTACCTTCCTGAAACCATACACCCCTCACTTTCCATGCTTCAGTGCCTCTCCTTCAGTGTTCCCACCCGACCAGCACAGCCTGTCCCAAAAGGTTATCTCACAGCAGCTCAAATACTGTCTCCTCCATATCTTACCAGCTTCTCCCAGAAAAAATTCTCCCTCTTGCCTCTTAACTCCTAGAGCACCTTTTCTAGAGACCTGTATTATAGTTCTTTGTATCTTTATATTATCCTCCTGATAGTTCATAAACTCCTTCATGTCAGGGACCATGTCTAATCTTTTGATTAGTCTCTTGAGCTTAGAAGGACTCTGTATATGTTTGGTAAGTTAAATTAATGACAGAAATCTAAGGAGAGACTTCTTGAAATAAGTCTACTAAGTCAACAGCCTCCACTTAGCCCATTCACGGCTGAGTCCCTGCAGTCTGATCACTACAGAAATCGTTCCCACTAAAGTTACAAATGCCCTCCCAGTGAGCGATTCTGCAGCATCTTTTCATCCATCAGCTTCTTCCATCTCTTTACCACATTTGGATACTCCTTTTTATAAACAATTCTTACCTCCTCTGGCTTCCTCTGTCCTGCTACTCCCATCTCTGATTATTTCACTGATTTCTCTTCCATATACCACATTCTTCTATATCAATGGTTGTGTTTTGTTTTCTGTCCTCAGGCTTTTTTTCTCTATGTAGCTTCAGGAATCTCATTTACTCATGTTTTGTTTGTTTGGGATTAGGGTTGAGAAGGAAGAAATTGAGGGGCTCAGACTAGGGGTTAGATTCCCCCAGGATCTAAGCAGAGGAGAAAGTAGAACAAGACACAGGTAACCATATGGCTATTGAAGTATCAGTCTTGCTGATGGACCAGTAAATCCCCAAAGTTGAGAGCTCTTTCATAAAGCTAGATTGGAGAACACAGCTTAGACCCAAGGTCCAAGTAGGGCCTTCTACTTCTCCTGAGATTTAGACCCTCGGGGTGAGTCGTGCTTGGAACAGGTCATTGGGAAGGCAGAAAGTGCTCCTGGGTATTAAAGCATGAGGGCTGGAAGGTAGAGGAGGTGAACCTACTCAGACTATAGACAGCTCCAAGATAGCAGGAGACTTAAAAATGAAAATCTCAATTATAGGCCAAGCCTCAAGGGAACTGAGGAAGAGCTAAACCCCAAGGTCTCATGGAAAGATGATCCGTGGGATAGCTGACTGCCACAGAGACTGGCACTGGAAGAATATTCTGGATCCAAGGCAGCTCTTTGAGGTGTCATGTTGCCCTCAGCATCAGGGTTATGGCTCTTCACTGTGATGCTCTACCACTAACATGGGCCCCAAGGCCCAGCATCAAGTCCAACCCATAGCCTCCTAGCCTCTGCTCTTCTTTGCTTTTCTGGTTGTATCTCCTACCAGCAGCCCCAACTCTCTGTGTATCCCAAGTCAAGTCTCCAAAAGGTAGAATCTGTCTGCCTATGGATTGCCTTCTCTTGGGTCAGGTGCTCACCTGTGGTCCAGTTGTCTGACCAGAGGAGAAGCAGGGTTATGTGGTTTAGATGGAGGCTACACCCATTTAAGCAAAGGTCAGCATCCATTTGCCTAAGGCAAGAATGTAGATATAATCCTTCTTTTTCTTAATCTCTTACTCATGTCCCAAAAGTCACTAGTCCAGTAAATTTTCCCTTTTAAACATTATTAGTATCCTTTTTTTTTTTTTCCTGTTGTCACTGCCTTGGTTCAGGCTGCCATCACTTCTCATCTGGAATGTTGCAATCTCTTCTACCAGTCTCCTGGCCTGCAGTCTGTCTCCTCTAATCTACCTTGTACTCTGTTTCCAGAACAGTCAATTTAGTTCGGCATAGCAGTGAAAGTTTATGTTTAAGAGTATAAATCAGATCGTGTTACTCCCGGGTTTTAAGCAGGGACTTCTCTTCGCTATTGAAAAATACAGTGCAGACGTCTCTCGATGGCCTCCTACATAAGGCCTCCTACAGATCTGTCTCCTGTCTTCCTCTCTGACCTCATTTCCCACCCCCCTTGTGTTTTTCGTGCTCTGTGTTCCAGCAGCACTGGCCTTCTCTCTGTTCCTTAATGTACCAAGATTACTGTACTTGCTTTCCTTCAGCCTGGAACTCTTTTTCCCTTGGTCTTTTCTTGGCAGTCTCCTGTCTCCCAGTCTCAGCCATATGTCATCTCTTCAGAGAAGCCTTCCCAAAACACCCAATCTAGCATTGCCTGTACTTCCCCTCATGGTCACTATTACATCATTGGATATTCTTCATAACCACTTATCACTGTCAGAAGTTTTGTTCGTTTGTTTACTTGTTTTTTTTCAGTCTCCCTGACTAAACTATAAATTCCTTGAGAATAGGAGCATTCTCATTCTTCTTTACTGTTGTATCCCTAAATCTGGTGTATAGTAGTTGCTTAATAAATATGTTGAATTAATGAACAATGAAGTATCTCCCTCATTACCCTTATTTCCATACCTACATATTATACTTAGCTTTCCGCCTCAGCTTTATTGAGATGTAATTGACAGATAACAATGTGTAAGTTTAACATGTACAGTGTGATCCTTTGACAAACGTATGTATTGTGAAATGATTACCACAATAAGGTTAGTTAGCACATCTGTCACCTCACAGTTACCTTTTTGCATGTATGCATGTGGTAAGAACATTTAAGATCTACTCTTAGCAAATTTCAAGTGTACAATACAGTATTATTAACTGTAGAATGCTTAGCTTTATATGTGTTTTTACTTTACCTGTTAGGTTGCAAGCTACTTCAGTGAATAATTTTTTTTCATTCATTCTTACGTCTCTAGGGCTTACACATGGTGGCTAGCAGAATATGTGTGTTGAATGTGAACCATGACAGGTAGTAGCCAAAACGTAACTTGTTCACTGCATAATTTGACTTTTGGAAGCCTCTCCAGTGACTGGAAAGACTAAGCTTCATTCTTCATCCTCTCTTTATATTCTTTTTATCTGCTTCAGAAACCAGACACAGAAAACATCTGACCATAATAAAAGGTTTCCAGTAAATTCTAGGTTTCCTCACTGAACAAAGTCATGTGCAGCAATGCTCTGTTGTGCTTTGGTCTGTAATTCTGCTTGGTCACTTGTATAGCACCCCACATGGCCGCCTCTGGCCTGGGAACCAGGAACAGCTGGAACCCAGGATGCTTGAAATAAAAATGACATATCTCTTAGCCTGAGAGGGAGAAGTCTGGATATTCTTGCTCCGTTTCTTGCAAAACAAACTTCACAATTTGTTGAACACTGAATTTTCCCTTTAGCTGTCAAAGTGGTTTATAACTCAAATGATCTTACATCCTTTAGAATAAACACAAAAAATGAAGGGCCAAACTGATTCTCAAATCTCTGCCTTAAATGCTCAAAGCAACATCCATCCAAACTTACACAAAACACGATATATGTCCCTAACTTCCTCCTGAAGTTTCTACCCTCTCACTTGCATCTTCTGCAGTTTCAAGGCACATGCTCGTGGGAGCATTCCACTACCACTGGAAATAATATTTACAAAAACTCCAACTTTTCCTTTCCAGTAAGACTGTCATCTGTTTGGTGCTTGCCCCTTGCTCACCATTATCACACTTTAAGTGCCTATTAACCTCTCTGCTTCCTTGGCTGGAAGGCAAAGACCAGCTCCTATTCAGCTCCATATCTCTAGTATCTGGCACCAGGCCTGGCACATAATAGGCACTTGATAATACTTGTGAGAAGGAAGGAAGAAGAAACGAATTTTTTAAAAGTCAGTCTATTTAAGAATTGAGGTTGCTGAGGTATATTTAAGTGTCATGAAGTATAACGATGACCTCAGTATAACTAAAGGGAAAAGCTGAATAGCTTTTCAGCGTGTACAGTGAATAATGAAGGGAGATCAAAAACCTTCCATCCTTTTGCATTGGTGCCAGTGTGTTAGAGGTTAAAATCTTAGAGCTGGATTAGAGAGTTCTTTTTTGACTTTTTTTTTTTTTTTCTGAAAATACAAGTTACATGTTCACTCTGGAAATTTTCAAAAACACAGAGAATAAATATCATCTATAATTCTTTCACCCAGAGACAACTGTTGTTCACATTTAGTTAACTTGTAGCCTTTTTTCTTTACATTTAGATTGAAAACTTTAAAAGAGATTATTTCAGGACTGCTTGTGAGTACAAAGAAAGTAAATTGAAATTGGAAAAATACTTGTCAACAGTAATAAAAATTTGAGATGCTGTTTTTATTGTTGCTCATCTGGGCAGTCAACCCCTCAGAAAGGCTTTCCTAATCTTCATCCAGGTGACTGTGATCTCTCACCTAGAAAGCTCCTAGGGCCCTTTCCTTATCCCCCCTGCACTGCTTTGTGGGAATGCTTTTATCTTTCAAGGATGAGGCCAAGCTCGAACATCTGAAGCTTCATGGTATAAGGACATTTCAAGGTTGACTTGAATTGAATGAGAATCTGTATGCAGGATGGATCTCTCCCCTCACCAATTTGTGAAATATCTACAGATAACATCACCTTTGAAAGAAAGCAAAGACATTCCTTTGTTTAATGAACATATTGACCACCTTCTGTGTGTCAGTCACTGTCCTAGGCATCAAAGCCTCAAAATGAACAGACAGTCCTTATCCTCAGGGAACTTGCAGTTTAAAGAGAGAAAAAGACCAGTAAACAAGGATTATAATGCAGTATAATAAATGCCATAATAGCAATGCAGTGACGGCCTAAAGAGAAGGGGCAGAACGGATCAGAGAAGCCTTCAAGAAGAGGGGATGATTGCGTTGGGTCTTAATAGAAAAGTGGGAGTTTTTAATGCAAACAGGCAGAGAAAACAGTATGTTTGGTGTCTGAAGACACAAAGGTACATATCTCTTTGGAGAAACAGAAGTTGTTTGGCATATCTGGAGCATGAGGCATTTAGAGGTCATAAATGAGCCAAAATGGTAAAGATCTTGAAGGTCAGAGCTTGGAGTTTATCTTACAGGCCACGGGAAGCCACTGAAGCATTTTAATCAAGAGCAAAGACATAGTCAGGTATACTTTTTAGAAAAATCATGCAACAGTATGAAGGATGATGGAAGTGGGCTAAGCTGGAGGTAGGCGTGTGGTTAAGGGGCCTATCAGAACAGTCCTAGCAAGAAAAGGATAGGCAGATGTCCACAAAAGGCAAATCTATAGAGACAGAAAGTAAATTAGTGGTTGCCTGGGGCTGGAGGTGGGAACAGGGCATGACTGGGCACCTGGGATCTTCTGGGTGATAGAAATGTTCTAAAGCTGCATATGCTGATGGTTAAACAACTCTGTAAATTTTCTAAAAATCATTGAATTGTGCACTTAAAATGAGTGAATTTTATAGTATGTAAATTATACCTCAATAAAGCTCTTTTAAAAAGAGAGAAAAATAGGGGCTTCTATTCTGAAAGGGCACAGTAACATTGAGAGGAAACAGATGTGGGAAACATTGATAAAGAAGTAGAATTTGTAAGAGATGTTGATTGTATCTCATACAAGGTAGGATGGTCACCTATCTGATTAGACAAGTGTTCTAACTGTGCTTCTACATTTTTTGAAAGAAAAAAAAAGTCAACCTTACCTTTTACTTGGTAGGTTTCAAAGCATATGGATCTGCCCTTAACTGGCAGTACAGAATATCTGCCTCTGGATACTTATCAAAAATTGTATCCTGCAGCTCTCTGCTACCCAGTTCTTAATAAACACTTGATTATGAGAAAAAGTGATTATGAAGGATTACCTGAAGGAGTTGAAGTCCATCCATTTCTTGAGGCACTGTCTTTCAGCAAACAGTTATTGCCTGCCAGGTGTTATGCTGGTAACATAGCAGTGAATAAAGCAGATATAGTGTCTGACTTTATAGAGCTTATAGTCTAGCAGTGCAGACAGATGACTTACAGTTATGATAACTCTTGTGTCTGATTTCCATGTGCAATAAGAGAAAATGACATACACCTGAGATCTGAAGGATCATGCTGAGGTGGGATGCTGCCTGTGGTGTAGACGCTGGGCCTCATGCAGCCAGCTAGCATTCCTTTGTAGTGAGTGAGCCTTTTTTTTTTTTTTTAAAGGAGCATGGGTTTTATTTATTTTTACTTATTTATTTTTGGCTGCATCGGGTCTTAGTTGTGGCACGTGGGATGTTTGTTGCGGCACGTGGGATCTTTCGTTGTAGTGCATGGGCTCTTCATTGCACTGCGCCGGCTTCTCTCTAGTTGTGGCATGCGAGTTTTCTCTCTCTAGCTGTGGCGCGCAGGCTCCAGAGCATGTGGGCTCAGTAGTTGTGGCGTGCGGGCTTAGTTGCCCCACGGCACGTGGGATCTTAGTTCCCCAACCAGGGATCGAACCCACATCCCCTGCATTGAAGGTGGATTCTTTACCACTGGACCACCGTGGAAGTCCCATGAGTGAGACTTTTGAATGTGATCCCTTTGGAGTCTGGGTCTCTGGGGTTATTTTGGGCCTTAGATTATCTTGGTGTCCCTTATAATTGCTTTTATTGAGCTGTGTGTTGGCCTATGCTATCATTTGTATTGCTCCTGTTGTAAGAAACAGCCATAAAAGATTCACAATTACTTATTATAGAAATGTTGTAGAAGTTGCAGTCTTCAACATCATGCAGCATCCCCCTTTATTAAGACCCATAAGAGGAATTTCTTTCTGATCACCGTATAGTATTTGCTTTTATGTATGCTTTGCTCTTCTGGTTACTCTGAGGCGCCCTGTCCCATCCTGCTTCAGGTCTCCACACAGAGCATCCTCTCTGCCTAGAATGCCCATTCCTTCTTGTCAGGTTTAACCCTAACTTATCCTTCAGTTCTTAGTTCAGGTGTCACTTCTTTAGGGAAGACTTCCCTAACCAACACCCACTCCCCTTCCAAACTAGGTCTCCTCCTAATAGAAACTTCCTCAGCACTCTTTTCTTTTCTTTTTTACTTAATCAGTTTTTAGTTGAATAACTTGTGGGGTAACATTTTTTCTCTTAGACTGATGACAGATCCGTGAGCGTAGAGACCATGCTTTTTTTTGTTTGCATCTGGATCGCAAAGTCATAGTATAGTATCTTGCACATAGTAGATGCCCAATAAATATTTACTCAACAGTTGAATAAATGAATGAATTGTATGTATCGTGAGCACTCAATCTTGTTTATTTTCTCATTTTCTTTAGCTGTTTGGGAGCTCAGGCCTCTTTGATTCTACCTGTAGCATTTGTTTAGGTCCTCATGGCATGCATTTTGTGCACTAACATTCCCCTGACTATATAATATTTTTCCTTCCTTTGACTTCTTCATTTTTAAAATTCCAGTGTGTACTGTAAATTCCTGTAAGTCACTTTATGCCTTTGGGGGGAAGAAATAATAAACATTGAGTATATGAATAGGAAAAGAAAACAAGTCAAAGAGAAATGTTAGTGCCTTTAACCAGATGCAGGAGGGAAGTTTTCTTTTGCTTTGTTTTAATTTTATTTTCACTATGAGAAGCAAAAAGAAGTAAATGTGTTCCCTAATTTGGCAGGAATGCCTCTGAAGAATTTGGGACATATCTCTGCCCTGAGATGTTCCTCCCGGTAGCACGAGGCTTGGGCTGGGCTCGGCAGGGCCTCCTGGCCCAGCGGATGGGTGGGATAGACCAATGGAGGCTGTCTGTGCAGCTGAGTTCCAGTCCAGTTGACTTTTCCTTGGGAGAGGGTTTGGGCAAAGCCAGTGGGAACTTGTTTTTTTGTTTTTGTTTTGTTTTGTTTTTACTGCAAGAAAGAGAAAGAAATGAACTTGTCCTCTTGTGTTGCAGATTCAGTGGTTCTTTCCTTTGACTCCGCTGGACAAACACTAGGCTCAGGTACCAATCCCTCCCCTTCTATCATCCTTTCAGCATTCAGCACTGGCCACATTTGAAGTGGAGCCTAATGAGGTGGGGGAGGGGGCGTCTGGGGAGGGCAGTGGAATATCTCAATATTGTGGGAAAATCTCAAGAAGCATGTCTAGGGACCCACGGTCTAGGAGGCAGCAGTGGGATACAACATCCAGAAGACTTTGCCAGTTGCTTTAGAACTGTGCACCAAGGAGTTTGCAGTTGATGCTCCTTCCTTATTCAGGGTGGTCCAGCGTCATGAAAAGGTGTCTGTTTCCTGTGAACATATCCTGTCTCAGAGAGTGGGGCAGAGGGCGTTGAGAGACCCCAAGCTCTGGGCACGCTGGAGTAGCTAACCATCGGCTCTCCAGCAGCATGCCAGGCTGGTGAGAGTATCACAGCTTCCTAGGAACATACACCCTGTTGCATGTTCACATGCACACCCCATATACTCAAATACACACCTCCTCCAGGACGGGCACTGTACTGTGCACATGTGCCGACGTACTCCTGCTCTTCCCTGTGACAACAGTGCAGGACACACAAATCGGCACACCCGCTGCTTTGACACAAATCACCCAGGCTCAGTGGAGCTCAGCTTTCCCCTGTCTGAAGCAGTCTGCCTGCCCCACACCACTGTGCTGTTGGCAGTGAACAGAAAGAGCAGATACTTTGATTCTTCAGCTTGCTGCCATTGTGTCCCTGTGGGAGCCCCAGAATGACTTCACCTCATGATGAGAGCATCTCTATGTATCAGGTCTTAATTTTTAGCTGAAGACAGTGGTCCTCGTACCTTAGGTGCTGCCTGTGAGTAACAGGGAGACTTTACTGGCCTGTTGAGGGCAATTAACCCATTTTGCTGTCCTTAACTGCAATAGATTGATGTTTCACAAAGCAGCAATGAGGTTCAGGCCACTGTAGCAATGTGGACAAGGGGAAGGATGATCAGAGAATATGATCACAGCTGCCACTGTTTGCTGAGGGCCTACTGTGTGCCAACACTATGCTAAGTGCTTTACACACATCTTGCAAGGTGGATAGTACATCTTTAATTATAAAGAAACTTAATTCTCAAAGACTTGAAGTACCCTGTTCAGGGCCACTCATATGTGTCCACCCCTAGAGCCTGCACTGTCTGCCTTGTCATCTTGCTGTCTCATACTTTGATGCTTGAGGTGTCCGCATTGAAATGCTGAGATGGGAGAGGTTGCTTTAAGACAGAATGGACCTTTAGAAAGAGCTTTTAAGTAGATGCAAAGTTGCATCCATTCACATAGGAAAAAACTGATCAATTTTATTACATTAAAGTAGAACTTCTATTCATCAAAAGGTACCATTAAGAGAGTGAAAAGGCAGAGTGAAAAAAGACATCTATAACACAAATAGCCAACAAAGGGCTTGCTTCCAGAATAAAGAACTACAAAAATCAATGTGAGTAAAGAAATAACCCAGTATAGAAAAAGGCAAAAGACCCCAACAGGCACTTCACAAAAGAGGAATCCAAATGGCCAATAACCTTATGAAACGGTGTTCAATTGTAATACTACCTAGGGAAATGCAAATTAGCATTTCAGTGAGATACCACTGCACATCTACCAAAATAGGAAAGCCTGAGAAGCTTGATATTCCGAGGTTGGTGAGGAAGTAATATGGTGGAAACTTTGAGTCTCTACTGGTCAGTGGGTAAGTTGATTACAACCACTTTGGAAAAAAACTATGGTAGTGTCTAGCTAAATTTGAATATATACATATGCATGACCTGGCATTTCCTCCCCTAGGTATATTCCCTGCATAAATAGATACTTATATATATACCAGGATATATGTATAAGATACATGTGTAAGAATCTATCTCTGTCATTGAATGCAGCTAAAGGCCTGGACAGAATGCATTTAGCAGCTATTTGAAGACTCTGAAATATAAATAGTAGTAGACAGATTGGGGGAAAAACTAGAATTAGAAGTACTGCCACCCTGGCAGTGAATTTCTCATTTTTCCTCTGGTATCCCATGTCCTGGACTTGAGACAGCCCAAAATCTGGACACAAACAGAGTGGACATAAGGGCACAAATGGAGAGAATTCCAGAAGACCTCTAGTTATGGCTAGAGTCTGGTTGGGAAAGGGGCTCTAAGGCTCAGACAGGGATGGGAAATCCTGAGGGTTGTTTTTCTCTGTTTCTCATGCCCTAGTCCCCAGGCAGTCCCCTCGGTGGTGGTGGTGGCAGTGCCCAGTAGCAGCAGTGGGGCCTTCAAGCACCTAAAACTGAGGAAGGGAAACCTTCTTCTTTGATCAAATCTTCCTCTCTGTAATCCCGAGGGGGTGGGGTGAAATCCAGTTGCTTTTTTCTCTCTCTGCCTTCCTGCTGCTTGGTCCCAGATTTGGGTACAGTTCAGGAAATGTGTGGCAGAAAGTGTAACTAAAACCCCAGATTTCTGGCCAGAGAACCCAAAAGGGGAGGACCAACGAACTGGAAAGTACAAGGAGAGCAGAGAGGAAGGAGCTCAGGAAAACGACTCCATAAAGTTGTGTATGAACTTCTGGGCTAGCCCTGAGCTGTGCATGTGTGCATCTGATTCTAACCAACACACCAAAGACTCTGAGAACTGAACTAAGGGATGGACCACCACCTGAGTCCCAGACTGGACACTTGGTGGTACACACCTGAACAGGCTTTGAAAATGGAACTGGCATTGAAACCATAACTCAAAAGAAGCCTGGTCAGGGGCCTCCCTGGTGGCGCAGTGGTTGAGAGTCCGCCTGCCGATGCAGGGGATACGGGTTCGTGCCCCGGTCTGGGAGGATCCCATATGCCGCGGAGCGGCTGGGCCCGTGAGCCATGGCCGCTGGGCCTGCGCATCCGGAGCCTGTGCTCCGCAACGGGAGAGGCCACAACATTGAGAGGTCCACATACCGCAAAAAGAAAAAAAAAAAAAAAGAAGCCTGGTCAGAACTTGCCAACTAAATCCAACCTGCTTGATTGTCTGGTAAAACAAAAATATCAACATTCTCCACTGAATTTAAGTAAGACCTAAAGTTTCATGACATAATATTCAAAATATAGAGGATACAATCTAAAATTAATTACCACATGAAGAACTAGGAAAATCTCAACTTGCCTGGGAGAGGCAATCAGAGGATGCCAATGCCAGGGCTTCCTTGGTGGTGCAGGGGTTAAGAATCCGCCTGCTAGTGCAGGGGACACGGGTTCGAGCCCTGGTCTGGGAAGATCCCACATGCCATAGAACAACTAAGCCCGTGCACCGCAACTACTGAGGCTGCACTCTAGAGCCTGCAAGCCACAACTACTGAGCCCACGCACCTAGAGCCCGTGCTTTGCAACGAGAGAAGCCACTGCAATGAGAAGCCCACGCACCGCAACGAAGAGTAACCCCTGCTCGCCATAACTAGAGAAAGCCCGTGTGCAGCAATGAGGACCCAACACAGCCAAAAATAAATAAATTAAATAAATAAATAAATAAATAGGTGCCGATGCTGAGATGACACAGATGTTGTAATAATCTGACAGACTTTAAAGTAGCTTTTATAAAAAAGCTCCTGGCACCCTTTCCCCACCTCTTCCATCTGGCTGTTGCTGAGTTGAATCCTTTCATAACAAACTGGTAATCTAGTAAGTAAACTGTTAAAAAAAAATGCCCCCCAAAGTAAGGGTAAACATTGTTGACATGAATGGAAAGATAGAAAGTGTTAGCCAAAAAAATAACCCTGTGAACCAAATATGTATATATAAACCAAATGGAGATACAAGAAAAAAGATACGATAATGGAAAATTAAAAAACTCTGCTGGGGCCTCCCTGGTGGCGCAGTGGTTGAGAGTCCGCCTGCCGATGCAGGGGATACGGGTTCGTGCCCCGGTCTGGGAGGATCCCATATGCCGCGGAGCGGCTGGGCCCGTGAGCCATGGCCGCTGGGCCTGCGCATCCGGAGCCTGTGCTCCGCAACGGGAGAGGCCACAACAGTGAGAGGCCCGCATACAGCAAAAAGAAAAAAAAAAAAAAAAAAAAACTCTGCTGCATGGGCTCAATCACAAAATGGAGATGACAGAGGAAAGAATCAGTAAACTCGAAAATAAAGCAATAGAAACTATCCAATCTGAACAACAGAAGAAAAAGATTAAAGAAGCTGAACGAAGTCTCAGTGACTTATGGGACAATACTGGAAGGTTTACCATCTGTGTCATTGGAGTCCCAGAAGGAGAGAAAGAGTGCGGTACAGAAGAAATGTTTGAAAAAATAATGGCTTAAACTTCCCAAACTTGGTGCCCAAGTAGGCTTTATTCTGGGAATGGAAGGCTGGTTCAACATTCAAAAATCAATCAGTGTAATCTACCCTATTAACTGTCTAAAGAAGAAAAACTACATGGTCATGTCAGTTGATAAAGCATTTGATAAAATTCAACATCTACTCATGATAAAATTTTTCAGCAAACTTAGAAGGGGACTTTTTCAATCTGATATAGGGCATCTACAAAAAACCTACAGCAAACATCATACTTAATGGTAAAAGACTGCTCTCCCCCTAAGATCAAGAACCACTCCTGAAAGTCCTAGCCAGTGCAGTAAGAAGAAAAAGAAATAAAAAGAATACAGACGGGAAAGGAAGAAATAGAACTAACCATCTTCATAGGTGACATGATTGCCTTCATAGAAAAATCCCAAGGAATCTAAATATTTTTAAAAACACCTAGAACAAATAACTGAGTTTGGTAAGATAAAAGAATGCAAAATCAAAATGCAAAAAATGAATTGTATTTCTGTATATTAGCAATAAAAAATTAAAATTAAAAAAAATTTAGTAGCCCTCCCCCAAAATGAAATAACTATGTATATATCTAATGAAACATGCAGGATCTGTATGCCGAAACTTGTTTCTCTCCCATATTTTCTTCCCCACCTACCAAACTGTTCAAGCCACAAACCTAGTAATCACCTTAATTGTTTCTCTTCCTCAGCCTTTCCTACATTTTCTGTCTTTACGGTATGTCCTTGTTCAACCACTTCTTTCTAGCATCACTGTCCAAGGTACCATCTTTTCCCCACTAGACAAGCAAGCATCTCCTAACTGGTCTCTCTGTGCTCATTGATTGCCTTCCAGTGGTCCATTCTCCATGTTGTAGTCAGAGTCATCTTTTAAAAATGTAAATCAGATCATGTCTTGTTCCCACTGAAATCACTCCAGGTTCAAACTCCATGACCTACAGGGCCCTACTTGCTGGCTCCTATGCTAATTTCTGTCTAATTATCTCAACACGTTCACTTTACTTAATTTGCCCCTCGCTGCCCTCAAGCCACATGGGCGTTCCTGCCATTCCATGAATATGCCAGGCCCCTTCCTGCCCCAGGGCCTTTGTACTTTGTACCTTTCGCTTTGCACGACTGTCTCAGGTCTCTGTTCAAATGTCATCTCTGCAAGAAGGCCTTCCCAGAACACTTTTTCTAAAGTAGTCTACTCTCTTTTGACTCCCAGCCCTTCTCTAAGCAGGTATGTCTTTATTTCTTTTTAGCACTCATCCTTCCTTCAAATTATCCACTTATTTACCCTCCTTCAAATTATGTGCTTGTTTATCTTATTTAATTGGTCCCCCCCCACTAAAATGTAGGCTTCATGTAGCCAGGGACCTTGCCTATCTTGTTCATCACTGTGTCCCCGGAACTTGGAACAGTACCTGGCACATAATAGGTGCTCAGTAAATATTTATTGAATGAAGAATAGAAAAATAGAAACAATAATGTCCATCACTTAATGGATGCTTAAGGATTACATAAATAATGGCACGTTTATACAGTGGAATACTGTGCAGCCATTAGAAATGATGATGCAATTTTATTTTTATTGACATAGAAGATGTCGAGAGTATTACTGAGTGAACAAAACAGGAACAAACAGCATGTATATTGAGGCCACAGGTAAGTACAATTATATATGCACATCCACACATATATTTGTGGAAAGAGATTTCTGGGAAGATACTCACCAAAATATTTGCAACAATTAACTTTAGATAATGGGAGTTTTGAATGGTTCTTACTTCATTCTTTTTAAGTTTTTTACATTTGGATTTTTGCAGTAAGCTTGTGTTATTCCTACAACTGGGAAAAATAAAATTACTTTTGTTTGGAGAGAAGGACTGTGTCTGTGCTTAGTGGTTATTTTTATATATCTACCCTACTAGGTGGTAAGCTCCATGAAGTTTCAGATACAAACTGCAGAGTGAGCCATTTTTTCTGTGTCCTGTCCTAGCTGCTCTTTTGACATGCTGTCCCTCATAAACCTGTAGCTTAACACAAGATGCCCTGACATGGTCTGGACATACTTGATATCATGAATAGAACTGAATTTACTGTATGCCCAGCTCTAGACATCTTCTTTTCTTCCCAGGATAGAAGGGGAATGGTGCATGACCTCTTTGCTTGCATTGGGATGGGGCTTCTACCTACCAATGGAGGTTCGACACTCCATTGGCCCCCAGTACCGTCACAGCTGTGCTGTGCTTGGGTGGACAGTGCATAGTCACAGGGGACCTCGTCTTAACAGGACCTCCTCACTAGGCCTCTCTCCTCCCCCACACCAATGTACACCCATTTGAGACTGGATTTCAGTTTGTGAACTTCTAAGTTATTTTACTGGGTCAGTTAATTTAGTCCAGGTCAGTGAATTTTTCTGTGTTTATTTTATAAAACTGCTTTTCCTCTTTTAGTTTGTCTTTGCTTAACTGATCCTATGTTATAATTTATTTTCCTGACTCAAGATGATGTGGGAGCTGTTTGCACTTTGGCCAGCCCCTCTTGGGTCTCTGTGGACTCCCATGGTTCATGTGTGGGCATGGCTAGGCCTTTTGACACCACCCTGGGGCAGGAGGTGGGAGGTAAGGGTAGACAATTGCTCTCATGGCAGCTCTCCTAATATGAGGGGGTCCGCTTTCCCTGTTTTCCTCTGAGAGTCAGTGTAGAGTAACGTAAAGAAAGCTGCAGAGCCAGACCTGGGTTGGTTCAACCGCACCCAGCTGGTCCATGTGCTGGCTGGGGATCTTGAACACATTATTTCCCCTCTCTAAGACTCTGTTTCCTCCTCTGTAAAATGGAGAAAATACCCACCTCATAAGGGTTGTAAGGGTTAAACTGAGTGTAGGTGAAAGTACTGAGAGCAGCATGAATTCACAGTAGATGCTCAATAAATAGTAGTTCCCTCAGTTCTTCCCTTTGTCTGGCATGTCCGTTTGTAACTGTTGCCAACTTCCTCCAACCCAAGCCAGGATATATATTACTTATGTTTAATATAGCCCATGACTTTTATTCGAGGCTGTACAGTGCCTTTTCTTTAGAAAAGAGGGATCTATTTTGGTTAGGATAGGCCCTCATTCCATTTATCCCTATGCCCTTTGCACTTAGCAATTCATCATATCTCAGAGGTTGGAGCCAAAGACCCTTTTAAAGAAGCAGAGCTTCTTCTCATATGCTTGGAGTTTTCTTGCCTAATGGCCTATCCTGCTTTTCTGGCTTTTGTGCGTTCTTATATGAAGCACTGCAGTTTCAGGATAGAATAAAGTCCATGTTTTTTCCCATATACTAAACTTTATCTACTTCAATAATGTTTCTCAAACTGACCTTCCTGGGAAATATTCATTGTTGTCATCAGCAGCAGTTATTTCATAAGCATCTGCTTTGTGCAAACCACAGTGACAACCCATGGGAATTTGTGCTGGCTCTTTACAGTGATCAAAGGAGGTGGGTCACTGGGGACTGAAAGGGCCAGTCGCACAATTGGCTTATGATGTGCACCTATATTCCCTGAAAGTCCATTTCAGGGCTCAGTGGCCTAAGAGTGGAACTGGAGTAGGACACTTTCTCTCGGGGAGCTCCCCCTTCATCCTAGAATAGGATATCACTGTGGAGTCAGTACCCCCAGCTGTTTAAACATGAGAGCATAAGTAGAAAGTGATAACAGTTGTACACCCTGCTAAGATAAAAGGAGGGGACTCAGGGTTATTTAATCAGGGCATTGTGAAAACATTTAAAATTTTCTTTACATTATAGAATTATGATGAGCAAAATGAAATACAAAGTGTTGTGGAATGTATTAGATGTTGAATTGCTATAAAACATAAAAATAAATATTTTTAAGTTTTTAAGTTAAAAACTTGAGCTTGTTTCAATGTGTGTTAGTTTTTATCTCAGGGTTTATGCCTCTCAGGTGGTCAGTTTTCATAAAGGTTCCAAATATGCTTGAAAAGAATGTGCATTCTCCACTTGTCAGGTGTAAGGTACTCTGTATCAGCTAGTTCAAAATGTATTCACTGTTCTTTTCAAATCTTCTGATTTCTCACTGATTCTGTGAGTCTGATTCTTTAGTGGTCTATTAAGTTTCCCGTTATAATGACAGGAGACCCACTGTATATTTCTCCTTGTAATTCTGTTAATTTTGCCTGATACAGAGACATTATTAGGTGCATACACACTTTAGTGCATGGCCTCCTTTTGTTTATGTCCAGTTTCTGAACCTTCCAGGAGTTTCTTTGAGTTCAGAACACCAACGTCTTCCTTTGAAATGCCAGTGGAAGAGTTAATGGTTAGTTTCAAAGACAATCAGCATCTGAACAGGCACTTTATGCATTCACAGGTCTGGCATGGTACAGGTGTGGAGGAGAAGAGCAGAGATTTGCATCATGCATGCCACTTCCCACCTGGAGCCAGGCAAGGGACACACATGTGCTCCTTGGTCAGGGCTTTCCAGCCTGGCTGAGGCAGGGAGCCTAAACCACCAGACTAAACATCTCCCCTTCACTGTGCAGCTGTGGTCTTGCTGCTCTGACCCCTGGGAGGAGAGTACCTTCAGGTGCCAGGAGAGCTGTACATATACATCAGCGCACATTGTGCCTGGTGACTTGAGAGTCCCAGGATCTTTTTTTTTTTTTTTAGTTAATTTTTAGTTAATTTTTGGAGTATGGTTGCTTTACAATGTTGTGTTAGCCTTCACTGCACAACAAAATGTATCAGCCATGCACATACAGATATCCCCTCCCTTTTGGACTTCCCTCTCATTTAGGTGACCACAGTGCACTAGGTGACTTCCCTGTGCTATACAGCATGTTCCCATCAGTTGTCCATAAGTGGGTGTTGAATTTTGTCAAAAGCTTTTTCTGCATCTGTTGAGGTGATCATATGATTTTTATTCTTCAATTTGTTAATATGGTGTATCACATTGATTGATTTGCATATGTTGAAGAATCCTTGCATCCCTGGGATAAATCCCACTTGATCATGGTGTATGATCCTTTTAGTGTGTTGTTGGATTCTGTTTGCTAGTATTTTGTTGAGGATTTTTGCATGTATATTCATCAGTGATATTGGTCTGTAATTTTCTTTTTTTGTAGTATCTTCATCTGGTTTTGGTATCAGGGTGATGGTGGCCTCATAGAACGAGTTTGGGAGTGTTCCTTCCTCTGCAGTTTTTTGGAAGAGTTTGAGAAGGATGGGTGTTAGCTCTTCTCTAAATGTTTGATCGAATTCACCTGTGAAGCCATCTGGTCCTGGACTTTTGTTTGTTGGAATATTTTTTTTTTTTTTTTTTTTTTTTTTGCTGTACGCGGGCCTCTCACTGCTGTGTGGCCTCTCCCGTTGCGGAGCACAGGCTCCGGACACACAGGCTCCGCGGCCATGGCTCGCGGGCCCAGCCGCTCCGCGGCATGTGGGATCTTCCGGGATCGGGGCACGAACCCGTGTCCCCTGCATCGGCAGGCGGACTCTCAACCACTGCGCCACCAGGGAAGCCCTGTTGGAATATTTTTAATCACAGTTTTTCATTACTTGTGATTGGTCTGTTCATATTTTCTCTTCTTCCTGGTTCAGTCTTGGAAGGTTATACCTAAGAATTTGTCCATTTCTTTTTTTTTTTTTTTTTGCTGAGTTGGGTCTTCGTTGCTGCACGCAGGCTTTCTCTAGTTGCGGTGAGTGGGGGCTACTCTCCGTTGTGGTGTGCGCACTTCTCACTGCAGTGGCTTCTCATGTTGCGGAGCTCAGGCTCTAGGCATGCAGGCTTCAGTAGCTGTGGCATGCAGGCTTCAGTAGTTGTGGCGCACGGGCTTAGCTGCTCAGTGGCGTGTGGGATCTTCCCAGACCAGGGCTCGAACCTGTGTTCCCTGCATTGGCAGGCAGATTCTTAACCACTGCGCCACCAGGGAAGTCCATGTCCATTTCTTCCAGGTTGTCCATTTTATTGGCATGGAGTTGCTTGTAGTAGTCTCTTATGATGCTTTGTATTTCTGCGGTGTCCATTGTAACTTCTCCTTTTTCATTTCTAATTTTATTGATTTGAGTCCTCTTCCTCTTTCTTGATGAATTTGGCTACAGAGATATCAATTTTGTTTATCTTCTCAAAGAAACATCTTTTAGTTTTATTGATCTTTGCTATTGTTTTCTTTGTTTCTTTTTTTTTTTTTTTTTTCTTTGCGGTACGCGGGCCTCTCACTGTTGTGGTCTCTCCCGCCGCGGAGCACAGGCTCCGGACGCGCAGGTTCAGCAGCCATGGCTCACGGGCCCAGCCGCTTCGCGGCATGCGGGATCCTCCCGGACCGGGGCACAAACCCGTGTCCCCTGCATCGGCAGGCGGACTCTCAACCACTGCGCCACCAGGGAAGCCCTGTTTTCTTTGTTTCTATTTCATTTATTTCTGCTCTGATCTTTATGATTTCTTTCCTCCTACTAACTTTGGGTTTTGTTGGTTCTTCTTTCTCTAGCTCCTTTAGGTTTAAGGTTAGATTGTTTATTTGAGATTTTTCTTGTTTCTTGAGGCAGGATTATATTACTATAAACTTCCCTATTAGAACTGCTTTTGCTGCATCCCATAGGTTTTGGATCATTGTGTTTTCGTTGTCATTTGCCTCTAGGTAATTTTTGATTTCCTCTTTGATTTCTTCAGTGATCTCTTCATTATTTAGTAATGTATTGTTTAGCCTCCATGTGTTTGTGTTTTTTACGTTTATTTCCCTGTAATTTATTTCTAATCTCATAGCGTTGTGGTCAGAAAAGATGCTTGATATGATTCCAATTTTCTTAAATTTACTGAGGCTTGATTTGTGACCCAAGATGTGATCTATCCTGGAGAAGGTTCTGTGTGCACTTGAGAAGAAAGTGTAATCTGCTGTTTTCAGATGGAATGTCCTGTAAATATCAATTAAGTCTGTCTGGTCTATTGTGTCATTTAAAGCTTGTGTTTCCTTATTAATTTTCTGTTTGGATGATCTGTCCATTGGTGTAAGTGAGGTGTTAAAGTCCCCCACTATTATTGTGTTACTGTTGATTTCCTCTTTTATAGCTGTTAGCATTTGCCTTATGTATTGAGGTGCTCCTATGTTGGGTGCATATATACTTATAATTCTTATATCTTCTTCTTGGATTAATCCCTTGATCATTATGTAGTGTCCTTCCTTGTCTCTTGTAACATTCTTTATTTTAAAGTCTATTTTATCTGATATGAGTATTGCTACTCCAGCTTTCTTTTGATTTCCATTTGCCTAGAATATCTTTTTCCATTCCCTCACTTTCAGTCTGTATGTATCCCTATGTCTGAAGTGGGTGTCTTGAAGACAGCATATCGATGGGTCTTGTTTTTGTATCCATTCAGTGAGCTTGTGTCTTTTGGTTAGAGCATTTAATCCATTCATAATTAAGGTAATTATTGATATGTATGTTCCTATGACCATTTTCTTAATTGTTTTGGGTTTGTTTTTGTAGGTCCTTTTCTTCTCTTGTGTTTCCCACTTAGAGAAGTTCCTTTAGCATTTGTGGTAGAGCTGGTTTGGTGGTGCTGAATTCTCTTAGCTTTTGCTTGTCTGTAAAGATTTTGATTTCTCTGTCAAATATGAATGAGATCCTTGCCAGGTAGAGTAATCTTGGTTTTAGGTTCTTCCCTTTTATCACTTTAAATATATCATGCCACTCCCTTCTGGCTTGTAGAGTTTCTGCTGAAAAATCAGCTGTTAACCTTATGGGAGTTCCCTTGTATGTTATTTGTCATTTTTCCCTTGTTGCTTTCAATAATTTTTCTTTGTCTTTAATTTTTGTCAATTTGATTACTATGTGTCTTGGCGTGTTTCTCCTTGGGTTTATCCTGCCTGGGACTCTGCACTTCCTGGACTTGGGTGGCTATTTCCTTTCCCATGTTAGGGGAGTTTTTAACTATAATGTCTTCAGATATTTTCTTGGGTCCTTTCTCTCTCTCTCTTCTCCTTCTGGTACCCCTAAAATGTGAATGTTGTTGCGTTTAATGTTGTCCCAGAGGTCTCTTAGGCTCTCTTCATTTCTTTTCATTCCTTTTTCTTTATTCTATTCCACAGCAGTGAATTCCACCATTCTGTCTTTCAGATCACTTATCTGTTTTTCTGCCTCAGTTATTCTGCTATTGATTCCTTCTAATGTAGTTTTCATTTCAGTGATTGTATTGTTCATCTCTGTTTGTTTGTTCTTTAATTCTTCTAGGTGTTTGTTCTTTAGTTCTTCTAGGTCTTTGTTAAACATTTCTTGCATCTTCTCGATTTTTGCCTCCATTCTTTTTCTGAGGTCCTGGATCATCTTCTTTATCATTATTCTGAATTCTTTTTTTGGGAGGTTGCCTATCTCCACTTCATTTAGTTGTTTTTCTGGGGTTTTATCTTCTTCCTTCATCTGGTACATAGTCCTCTGCCTTTTCATTTTGTCTATCTGTGAATGTGGTTTTCGTTCCATAGGCTGCAGGATTGTCCCGCATTTGTTTATTTTTGTTTTAATTTTCATTACTCTAGGAGGTGGTTTAAAAAGATGTTGCTGTGGTTTATATCAAAGAGTGTTCTGCCTATGTTTTCCTCTAAGAGTTTTAATAGTGTCTGGTCTTACATTTAGGTCTTTAATCCATTTTGAGTTTATTTTTGTGTATCCAGAGTCTTTCTTATTACAGATTTGGGGTGAGTGGACTGCCGGTGAGACCTGGGCTTTACTGCTAGCTTCCCCAGAGATCAATTGTCCCTGTAGAGTTGGTAGCATTTCCATTGTATAAGCTGAATTCACATGCTACTTCAAGAACACATTTGTATACAGTGAGATGCTCTGGGATCTGCAACCTTGCCCAAACCCAACAGTAAGAAGCTCTGCTGCTGTATCTCCAGAGCATTATGCCTGTGACTTCCTGATCACTTTCTATTCTGGTTTATATTTCCTAAAGATTATACTTAAGCTTTCCTGCTAGTCAGAGAACTCTGTGAGGGACTGTGCACAGTAACAGCCTAGGAATATGTGGCATATTCAGTAACCACTTATGAATATGAGAATAGACTGCTTCTCAGATAAGATCCCTGGCTGGGTTGGAGATGGGGCAGTAATGTGTTACTCAGGAGCCTCCAGGAGTCTTTGTGGAGAAGGTTAAATTTTAGGCTTTTATAAATGACAGGAGGAAATTACCCTGACAAATTTGGAGTCATCAAAAAGGAACCCCAAAGTAAAAGCCAGAAACTGAAATTAAGGAAGAGTGTCTAAGAAGAGCCAGGGCAGGCTCTCCATAGGCAGGTGACTTTGATGTAATCAGCTGGATGGGCTGGGAACCAAGAATGCCCAGAGCAAGAGAACCACCACCTTAAAAGGTGGTTGGGCTAGTGGCTGGGAGAGGCAGCAAGAGGTGGAGGAAGACAAAGAATCAGGTCTTAGGGCTCCTCACTAGATTCTGTTGGTCATTTGGTCACGTTCATTCTTCCATTCATTCATTATATGTATGGAGCAGCAACTATGCCAGACCCTGTATTAGGTGCTAGAGATACAGATACATACAGTTAAGATTATTTATTGTAAGCAACAGAAACTGACCCTGACTGACTTAAAAGAAAAAGAAATTTACCAGAAGGACATGGGAACCCACAGAATCAAATTAAAAACCAAACAACCGGCCCTAGAAAACACATTAAGGGCAGTGCTGGGAATCTAGATTGAAGCAAGTGTTCCATCTCTTCAGCATGCTGTTTTTCTCCCTGGTGTCACTCAGCTTGCAAGAGAAAGAGTCCAACCAATCTAGCTTTTGTCAAGTATCCACACTTTGGAAAGGCACATCCCATTGATAGTCTTACCACTTGTCTGCAATGGGAGAAGGGTAGTTCCCTGAAAGAAATTCAAATTCTTTCTAAAAGAGGACAGAAACAACAGATGTGCACTACAGATTCATGGGCAAATAAGCAGAACTGCATTAAGTTCTACAGGTTTGGTGGAGAGCACAGATAAGGGGACACTTAGGCTAACAGTTTAGATCAGAGTAGGGGTTGTCATTCATCACTCATTTATCATGCCAAGCACAGTGTTAAGTGACAAAGCCTTAGAACTTTTAGTCTGTGGAGGAGAGCCACCAGCCAAATAGTCTGATAAATGTATAAGTACATTTGTATAATAGAGTAATTGCTATGAGGGCAAGTAAGACACTGTGAAAGGAGCATGTAGGAGGGACACAAGCCAGACAGGAGGGTCAAGGCATGCTCTTCTAAAAGAGTACATTTGAACTAGGCCTTAAAAATGAGCAGGAACTAACCACATAAAGAGAGGAGGACATGTTTCAGGCAGAAAAAAACTGCTTCTAAGAAAAAGGCCTATGTTGAGAGAATTCATGGCTCATTCAAGGAACTGAGAGATGGCCAAAATGGCCAGAGCACAGTGCCCAAGGGAGATGATAGTACAAGATAGAGCTGGAAAGGTAGGTAAAGGCTGAATCATGAAGGTCCTTATGACACTACAAAAATGTCTATTACTTTTAGCTTTGGTGACAGTTATATCTTGAAGGACGAGTGTGAATTTACCAAGTTAACAAGGGGAGTGAGAGCATTATAGACTGAGGAAACATCATCTGCAGTAGGTCTCAGGCATGAAGGCTGCCTGAAGGGGGTGGCAGAAGATGAGGCTGGGAAGACAGGTAGAGACAGATTACGTGGTTGCTGCATGGCCTAAGCAATAGTGAAGACTCCAGCAAAAGCAGCGACCATGGTAGAGGGAGGAGGATCTGTATTTAGAAATGAGAGAAATAGGACACACCAAAAACTTCATTCTTGGGGGACTGAATGGTGATGCCATTACCAAAGAAACAAAACAGGCTGTGGGGAGGGCAGGGAACGGGGTGAAGATAAGTCTGATTTATAGCATTTTGAGTTTGAGGTGACTGTGGGTCAGTTAGGGGCCATGTGTAGGAAATAACCAATGTGAAAAGGGGTTGGGAATGATACTTTATGTGAAGGGAAAAGCAGGCACGAAGGCCTGGAAGTGATAAGGTACTTTGGAGGAACATAACATAGCTCAGTCTGGCTGGAGCATAGAACATGGCAGGGGCAGGGTCGGGTGATGCAGGGAGTCAAAGAGTGAACTTAGGGTGGTCACTGTAGGCCAGATCATGAAGGCCCTTGTAAGCTAAGAGACTGGCATTTATTCTGAGAACAGTAGAGGCTGTTTGAATGTTTTAAGCAGAGTAATGACATAATCATATTTATCTTATAGGAAGATTGCTCTAGTTACATCATGGAGAATCCATGAGAAAGGGACAAGACAGGACGCAGGGAAACCTGGTAGGAGGCTGTTAATAGTAACTGAGGTGAGAAGTGAAGCTGGCTTAATCAAGAATGGTAGAAATGGAGAAAAGTCAGTGGACTTGAGATCCATGTAAAAGATGAAATTAAAAGGACATGGTATTTAATTAAATGAAATAAGAGAGAAGCAGGGATCAAGGAGTTCTCTCAGGTTTCCAGCTTGGGCAGCTGGGTGAAAAGTGGTACCGTTCATTAAGGTAGGGAATACAGGAGGAGGTTGTACACGTGTAAGGGTGGTGAAAATGAACTCTGTGTGAGGCAGCCTGAGTTTCAGGTAACTATAGGATATCAAAGTGGAGATGTCAGCTGCATACACAAGTCTGGAGCTCAGGCTCTCTAGAGAGGGTTGAGCAGGAATGAGAGATTTGGTTTGGGTGCAATGGAAAGATCGTTGGGCTGGCTAAACTGAATAGTTAAACGAGGTGAAGTCTAGACCAGATAGACTTTTTCCCAGATAGGGAAAAAGTGAAGAAAGGAGGGGAAACAACTGAAAAATAGACAAAATATATGAAAAAAAATTTAAAAAGCTTCTTCAGACATTGAACAATAGGTATCCCAGAACCCTGGTCTTTGAAAGAAGGGAAACAAATGAGATTTCCAGACCTCAGCACAGGGAAGAAGAACCTAAACAGAACCCAAGAGTCTTCCTAAGAGGAAACAGAGTTGAAAATTTGAGGAGACCAAGGCAGCCAGAATTCATGGGCAGAGTACCAGAGAGGAGAGAGCTGCACACAGAGAGAGCACTGGAGATCTGCTGAGGACTGCTTGGACTCCTCAGCTGATTAAAGCACGTGTGTGAGGGAACGACTGGAGGCCAAGGAAAGAATCACTGAGAAGGAGCGGGAAGAGTACTCTCTATAGCTCACACAGGGCTGGGAATAATGGGGAAATGTCATAATACATGAGGCATCACATAGCATACTTAGAAGGGTATTGCCTTAGCAGTGGGGCAGAATTAGTAACGGTGCAAATTAGCCCTAGACTAAAGTCCACTTTTGCCTCTAACCCCAACCCTGCAAAGCTTAAAAGCAAGCGTTGAAAGGATCAAACTGTTTCTAAGTAATTAAACAGCACCTCAAAAATACTTAAGGAATGCGCAAATATTCTGCATCCAACAAGGTAAAATTCACATGGTTGACATCCAATCAAGAATAACCAGGCTGGATTTCTATACACTAACAATGAACTATCAGAGAGAGAAATAAAGGAAACAATTCCATTTACCATCGCATCAAAAAGAATAAAATACCTAGGAATAATGCTTGGTAAACTGTAAGACACTGATGAAAGAAACTGAAGACAATACAAACAGATGGAAAGATATACCATGTTGGAAGAATTAACTGGAAGAATTAATATGAAAATGACCATACTACCCAAGGCAACCTACAGATTCAGTGCAATCCCTATCAAAATACCAATGGCATTTTTCACAGAACTAGAACAAATAATTTTAAAATTTGTATGGAAACACAGAAGACCCTGAATAGCCAAAACAATCTTGAGAAAGAAGAACAGAGTTGGAGAAATCACACTCTGATTTCAGGCTATACTACAAAGCTACAGTAATCAAAACAGTATGGTCCTGGCACAAAAACAGACACATAGATCAATGGAACAGAATAGAGAGCCCAGAAGTAAACCCATGCACTTGTGGTCAATTAATCTAAAACAAAGGAGGCAAGGATGTACAATGGAGAAAAGACAGTCTCTTCAAGTAAGTGGTGCTGGGAAAACTGGACAGCTACATGTAAAAGAGTGAAATTAGAACATTCTCTAACACCATATACAAAAATAAACTCAAAATGAATTAAAGACTTAAATGTAAGACTGGATACTATGAAACTCCTAGAGGAAAATGTAGGCAGAACACTCTTTGACATAAATTGTAGCAATATTTTTTCAATATTTGCTTTCCTCTCCCAAAGCAAAGGAAATAAAAACAAGAATAAACAAATGGGACCTAATAAAACTTAAAAGCTTTTGCACAGCAAAGGAAACCATCAACAAAATGAAAAGACAACCTACTGAATGGGAGAAAATATTTGCAAATGATATGACCAATAAGGAATTAATATCCAGAATATATAAACAGTTCATAAAACAAAATAAACAACCCAATTTAAAAATGCGCAGAAGCCTTTCCCACGGTGATGACCTCCCCACGAGAACATACCTCTCGCAAAGGACCTCCTTCATCCCTCTCCAGAAGAGGAGAAGAGGAAACACAAGAAGAAGCACCTGGTGCAGAGCCCCAATTCCTATTTCATGGATGTGAAATGCCCAGGATGCTATAAAATCACCACCATCTTTAACCATGAACAAACAGTAGTTTTGTGTGTTGGCTGCTCTACCATCCTCTGCCAGCCTGCAGGAGGAAAAGCAAGGCTTACAGAAGGATGCTCCTTCAGATGGAAGCAGCACTAAAAGCCCCTGGAATCAAGATGAATAGGAAACCATCCCAATAAACACATTTTGGATTAAAAAAAATGCACAGAAGACCTAAATAGACATTTTTCCAAAGAGGAAGTGCAGATGGTCAACAGGCATGTGAAAAGAGGTTCAACCTCACTAATTATTAGGGAAATGCAAATCAAAACCACAATGAGGTATCACCACACATTGGTAAGAATGGCTATCATCAAAAAGTCTACAAATAATAAATTCTGGAGAAGGTGTGGAGAAAAGGGAAGCCCCCTACACTATTGGTGGGAATGTAAATTGATACAGCCACTATGGAAAACAGTATGGAGGTTCCTTAAAAAACTAAAAATAGAGTTGCCATATGATCCAGTGATCTCCTGGACATATATCTGGACAAAATTATAATTGGAAAAGATACATGCACCCCAAGGTTCATTGCAGTAGCCAAGACATGGAAGCAACCTAAATGTCCATTGACAGATGAATGGATAAAAAAAGATGTGGTACATATATACAGTGGAATATTACGCAGCCATAAAAAAGAATGAAATAATGCCATTTGCAGCAATATGGATGGACCTAAAGATTATCATACTAAGTGAAGTAAGCCAGACAGAGAAAGACAACTATCATATAATGCCAAATGTGGAATCTAAAAAAAAAAAAAGATACAAATGTACATATTACAAAACAGAAATAGACCCACAGACATAGAAAGCAAACTTATAGTTACCAAAGGGGAAAGAGGGGGAGGGATAAATTAGGAGTTTGGGATTAACATATACACACTACTGTATGTAAAATAGCTAACCAACAAGGACCTACAGGGAACTATACTCAATATTTTGTAATAATATATAAAGGAAAAATAATCTGAAAAATATATATGTATAACTTCAGGTGCTATACACCTGAAACTAACACAATATTGTAAATCAACTATACTTCAATAAATTAAAACAAAAAAAGAATGAAATTTTGCCATTTGCAACAACATGGTTGCACTTGGAGGGTATTATGTGAAGTGAAATAAGTCAGACAGAAAAAGACAAATACTGTATGATATCACTTATATGTGGAATCTAAAAAACAGAGCAAACTAGTGAATATAACAAAAAAGAAACAGACTCACAGACATAGAGAACAAACTAGCAGTTTCCAGAGGGAAGAGGGAAGGGGGGCAGGGCAATATAGGGGTAGGGGATTAAGAGGTACAAACTATTAGGTATAAAGTAAGCTACAATGATATTATTGTACAGCACAGCGAATTTAGCCAATATTTTATAATAGCTATAAATGAAGTATAACCTTTAAAAATTGTGAATCACTATATTGTATTCTATTGTATATAATACTGTACATCAACTATACTTCAATAAAAAAGAAAAAGAATGACCAGGTGGTTCAGAAAAGCTTGAAAATACAACCCATATGAGGAGAAAAATCAGTTGATAGAAACAGGCGTAGAGATAACACAAATGATAGAATTAGTAGACAAAGATGTTAAAACATATTCCATATCTTCAAGAAGGTAGAAGAAAGCATGAGAATATTAAGGAAAGGCATGTAAGATATAAAAAAGAATCTTAGATATGAAAAATAGTGTTTGAGAAGAAAAAATATACTCAATGTATAAATGACAGATTAGACACTGCAGAAGAAAAAGCAGTGAACTATAAGGTATATCAATAGAAACCATCTAAAAATTACTAGAAACAAATGAACAGAGTGTCAATGAGTGGTGGGCTGTCAAGCAGCCTGATACATGTGTAACTGGAGCCCCCAGAAGAGAGGGGAGGGCAGAAAAATTTTTGAGGAAATAACAGCCAAGATATTTTCAAATTTGATTAAAACTATAAACCCACAGATCCCAGCATCTCAGTGAACCCCAGAGACAAGAAAAATGGTGAAAACTATACCACAGCACATCATAATCACTCACTTCTCACTACCCACAGGTGCTTGGCATTTGAGAGAAAAAGCAGCCTCCTATTGAGAGCCACAGGAAAAGCCAGGTCTTGCAGGGCAGAGTCAGGCTTCAGGCTTCAGGTCTGCTAGGAGGTAGAGGGAAGTAAGCCAGGTAATTGGCATATGGGGTCCAGAGGGCATTATGAGAAAGATTTAAAGAGGATATTGGCTAAGGAAGAAAAAACCCACAGCAGAATGGACGAGGACAGGAGAATAAAAGTCTGTGGCCCATTTTAACAGTGGGTATACCTATTATACCTGGGAGATTAGGCTAGCTTTAAGTTTTCCAAGGACTTCTTGCTGTTCCCAGGAGGTTTTATTTGTTCAGGACAACACATTCCTCCTGGTAAATGCTCCTTCTAACCAGGTGTGTCATGTCAGAATCATAACTTTTCACAAACCCCATCTTCTTGATCACTGTGATTCAGACAGCGGGTGAGAAGCTGATGCAAGCTAGACCACTTGTAGCCCTTCCCTGGGAGTTTTGCCACTAGGAGCAGAGATGCCGAGTCTCATGCCCTTTTCAGTGGCAGAACTGAAGATATGGCCTGCGAATTGCTACTGGCCATGTGTCCTGACTTAGGAAGAAAGCTAGTCGGGGAGAGTAAAGCTAACTGAGGGAGGCCTGCTGGCATTCCAGTCACTTTCAGTCATCTCTGAAGCCCTCTGCACCCTGGCCCTTCCCATGCTTTGGTTATGTGAACCGCTGAATCACCGTATTTGCCTAAGTTAGTGCAACCAGTATGTTGAACATGCAGGAAACATCAGGGGATAATCACAGCCACTTTCATTGGTGTCTCTCTGTCCCCATAAGATATTTTCAGTATGGTAGGTCCAGAGAACTTTTTGGTACCTCTGAGGTAATAGAAATCCCATGGTCACATTGAATCACCGATTCCAAAGTTAGTGTCCTGCCTTATGGCAATAGTCATAGCTTTCTGTTCGTTCAGAGCTGCAGTGACTTCCCCTCCCTACACAGGGCTTAGAACCAGCAGTGCTGATCCAGGGAGGGGATGTGCCCTGCTTGTCCTCCTCCTTCCACTCGTCCCCCAGTTGCTGGCTGCGGTTTTGGACCTCTCTGGAGTTGGTGGGGAAGGGAGAGAGAATGAGCAGAGAAGACACAAGATAGTGTCAGCACTCCCTGAACTGGCAAGTGTGTAAAGCTGACCCTTGTAGGGTTCTCTTGTAGACATTTTGGAGACCCCTCCATCTGGGGATCTCTCCTCTGTAGGTCTCCTGATGTGGGCAATGCACTCACCAAAGCCTTGTCACTCACTCCTTCTGTAGCTCCTGGGACTCCCGGTGTCTGCTCTTGCTTCTATCTGCTGAGGACCCTTCAGCCTGCTGGACGCATCTTTAGGAAAGGACCTAAAACAACCCAAACTAGCTTATTCATGCATCATTTTCTGCAACAAATTCTGGGAGTGCAGGCCAGTTGCCATGCAGCTCTATCCTTTGCAGCCAGTGCATCTTGTGTCCTTTGTGTTTCTCAGGTAGAATTCAGACACCTGGCAGTCCACTGTATTCCCCATTCTTTAAGGGTCATGTGTTAAGCTTTTCTCACCAGGCTTGAGTAAGAGCCAAGTACTCCCCATTTTGCCCCTGCAGGAAGGTGGAGTTCATAACACTGCTGTCTCCAAAGAAATTCTTCAAGTCCTCTCTCCCTTAATGTCTCACAACCAGTTACTTTTATATTTGATGTTGGGAGAGCTTTTAGAATGATGTAACAAGTTTTCAGATATTTCCTTGGAAAATCTGCATCCTAGTCTAGCACCTCACTTCAGTGTCTGAAACTTACCATCCTAGAGGCTTGGCTGAAACTATCTTAGCATCTTAGCATCCTGTTGGGTTTATGACCACTGTAACCAAATAATCCTGATAAGAACAGTTAACAAATATTTATTAAGTATGCAGCCACAAAAGAAAAATGCCTCCAGCCCTCTGCCAGTGTAGGACAGAGTTTACAAACTGTTAGCCTGCTGCCTGAATCCTGTCTGTGGACATACTTTGGTTGATCCTCATAATCTTTAATTTTTTCTTGAATCTATTGCCAGTATTTACAAATTGAGGAATTTTAACCTCTGGATTTTAAGATCCAGGTTCCTGGCTTTAAAAAAACAGAATATGTGGCAACGCTGGGCCTGCATTGCTGCCTGGCATAGTTAGCTGGAGGTGGTGGAGGCTGCCCCCTTTGACAGGAGGGACTCCATTCCTTCTTGGCTCTGTGACCTGAAGCCAATGTCAGTTGCTATTTATGATCATTGGGCTCATGCAGTTACCTTTTCTTAAATTAAGGACTAAAGTGAAATATTTCTGGTACTCCTGTTTCTTAACAAAAGAGAAAAAAAAAAGATAGTCCAAAAGAGCCATGGAAGGGAGAGACATAACTTATTTAGAGATACAAAGTATTCTTATGTGTTTAATGTGCAGTAAGTGTGTGTGTGTATGTGTGTGTGTAAAAGACAACTTAAGATGCCATTGGAAAATAACCCATAAATATAATCATGTTTACTATACAAAAATATGTGGTGAGAAAAAGACATTTCAACAGGATTTGTTTTTAGTGCAACTAAAATAAGTTGTGTGATTTGCTGCAGGAGGGCATTACATTCTCCCACTTCCCTGGCTTATGTTACGTTCTTACTTGGCCCCTGATGTTTCAGTTTGCAGCAAGGGGAAAACATTCTCTGGCCTCTCTGGAGGGAATCAGCCAAAATGTGGATTCATTGTATGTCCATGGGGGTCTTAGCTCAGATCTGAGAAGGAGTAACAGGATAGTTTCCCCAAGGTTATGGCCACTTGGAGAAAAAGCAACAGGTGTTGGCAAGTTAATGAGGTTTTCTTTTTCATGGAATGATAAGATAGGATTGTTGAAAGAGTATTCAACTTTGAAACTAACTCTTTTGGCAAATTTTGTTTTCAGTTTCTTTTTTAAATTGAAACCTTACTGATTTTTATAAGTTCCTGTTAAGCAAAGTCTCATCCATTTATCTGAATTAGAGCAAAACCAGAATTATTTTGAGGAAAAGCTTTCACTTGCCCAAGTATATTCTCTTAGGAGGCAAGCCTTCTATTGAGTTGTGTGTTGGAGTTGTTATATCTTCAGTTTTAAGAAGAGGAATTATTCTCTCCCTGCAGCTCTGCTTCTTATGAAAGTGCACAGTCTGGCCTTAATTGGCCTTGCAGAGTGGCTCCTGTGAGGTTCTTGTCAGTGTGTGTAATTTCCCTCTTTTTGCCATTCATTGTTTATTAAAGACTGAGTTCTTTGAAAGCTGTGTTGCATGGCCTTTTCCAAACAGTTGTTTGGTCTTGGTATTCTGTTTTACCCTCAGATTAAGTGAGGCCAACTGAGAACTACATTCCTAGACCACTTTATTTTGGCGTAGCTACTTTATACACACACACACACACACAAACTTTGCAATCATTGAATAAAGCTATATGAAACAATCTTATGACACTTCCTGTCATTTCTTTATACAAATATTTTTGAGGACACAGAGGAAACTTCCTTAAATTCTTAGTATCAGGAAGAGCTGGGGGTTGGGGAGGGGGGTGGGATGAATTGGGAGATTGGGATTGACATGTATACACTAATATGTATAAAATAGATAACTAATAAGAACCTGCTGTATAAAAAATAAAATAAAATAAAATTGCAAATCAAAAAAAAAAAAAGGAAGAGCTGGGATTCTCCTGGTTTATTTTATGGATACTGTAAACCATTAAAACAGTGCTTTGGGGGCTTCCCTGGTGGCGCAGTGGTTGAGAGTCCGCCTGCCGATGCAGGGGACACGGGTTCATGTCCCAGTCCGGGAAGATCCCACGTGCCGCGGAGTGGCTGGGCCCGTGAGCCATGGCCGCTGAGCCTGCGCGTCCGAAGCCTGTGCTCTGCAACGGGAGAGCCCACAACAGTGAGAGGCCCGCGTACCGCAAAAAAACCCCAAAAACAAACAAAACCCCAGTGCTTTGTGTTTAGTTTTAGCTGTGAGAAATCTTGGGGATATATCTATAATCCTCTTCCAGCAAGCACATAAAACCTTAGGACAACCACTTTTGGTATTCTTATCCTGGCTGCTTTTTATTATTTTTCCTATGCTGATTTTCCCTTTGCCTACAACATTTTTTAAAAGATTTCTTCTTTTTTAAAATCTTGTACTTCAGAAAATTTTGTAAAACTGCTTCAACTTTGTTTTAGAATGAGGCAAGATATAGAAAAATTAAGTACAATATCAATGATTTATCATTTGTTGCAAACATATTACCAATTTGTTTTTAGATTTCATTTTAAATTTCCTGTCCTTTATGAAATCAGGTCTATCGCTTCTTTGTGATTGTCATGAAGAGGATCATTGCCATGGATTTGAGCACCCCTTTCTACCATATTTTTACTCCATAGTTAACATGACTGATTCAACATAAATCTTAGAGCTTATAGCTTAGAGGAAGCAGAGGTTGCTTCTGACCCTCTTACTTCTCCAAGGGTCCCACTTTTGTGGCTAACTAAATTTCAGTTTCAAGTACCACATATGAACAGGAGGACAGTTATATGTCAGCATAGGAGTGGTTGGCCTATAAGGCCTGGGAAATACCCGGCATTGAACCTGGTCCTTCACAAGACCAGGTGTTCAGCAAGAGTTTGGTGACTTAAATTTACTTGCGGCTTATGTGTTTGGATCTGGAAGCAGTTGCCCACCCTTGTGGTCTGGGTCTGGGTTGGGGAGTGTAATCTGCTAGTGTCAGCAGTGGCTTGACATCAGCAGTGGCTTGACATTTCTGCTTTTCTTTTCTTTTTCAGAATATGATCGGTTGGGCTTCCTCCTGAAGTTGGACTCTAAACTGTGAGTAGAATGAGACAGTTCCTTGACTCTGTTGTAGAGAGGTCTTTGAGAGCTGAGGGCCAACCTCGAAGGGCCAGCTCTCATCACACCTGTGGTTGTTGGCGGATCCCTGGGGCCTCTGTCCTCAGTCTGTCAGCTGAAGCTTAGAGCACGTTACAGTCTGCAGGGGCCTGGAGAGGATGAGATTGTGGGTGCAAACATAAGGCCTTACATTTGGCTGGCACAGGAAGCTTGTTACAGAAGGAGCTCCCACCAGGAGCTTGAAGGACAAGGAGGAAAGGCTTCTGCTGCAGAGTGGAGGATGATCACAGCAAGAGGCATTGCAAAGCCTTTCAAAGATGCTCTGCAACCAGGCATGCAAAGCCTTCTGTGCTCAGGCTTCCTCCATGCTTTAACTCCTGTCTCTCTCCCACAGGCCGATCCTCCCTTTCCCTCTACTCTTCTATATGTTTTTTATCTGTGTCTGAAACCCCCTTTCCTTGCATGTCCACTAGGAAAACTTAAAGTCCACCTCCTTCCTGTACAGAATTAATTATCTCTTCCTCTGCTTCCTGTGAATTTTCTACCTCTGACACCCATTATCTCATTATACTATAATTAACTGTGTAATAGTTATTAATTTATTAAGAGCACAGGCTCGGAACCAGGCCATGCCTGGTTCAAATCCCAGATTGCCATTTACTTTCTTTGTGATTTGGGGCAGACCACTTAACCACTCTGAACCTCAGTTTCACCTGTAACGAGGACATCAGTATACCTACCTCACAGGGTCATTGTAAGGATTGAATTGAAATGGTGAATTTACAGGGGCTTTCAGATAGGTGTCTAATTCTTTCCGAATCCTTCCCTGTCCTGGCCCTCTTGGTCTCCCTAGCACCTAGGCAGCGCTGCCATATGTTTGTTAGGTGCTCAGTAAACACTGAATTCATGGCTGCATGGATGGCTGCATGGCTGCACGGATGACAGGTGGATGCCTGTGTGCTTCCCTCATTAGACTGAGCTGCCTGGAGATTGGGCTCTATCCAGTCTGCATTCGTGCCCTGCACAGGGCCCCTCACGTGGTGGATGTGCAGGAAATGGTTGCAGAACTGCCTGTGGCTCCTTTCTGTGGTTAGTCATCTTTGTACACCTCTGCCCCTGTCCTGTACCAGACAGACGTGAAAGATCAGAATTGTGTCTCTTTCTTTCCTCTCTTACATGAGGCCTTGACCACAGCTGCTTCTGATAGTGATGGCTGCACCTACATACAAGGCATCAAACCCAGGGTTATTTGGCTTCCCCACTGAATTGTCTGGCATCTAGCCCCTTTTCCTGGCAACTGGCTTCTTGGCTCCCAGCTTTTATACATCATGGAGGCAGCCATGAAGGAAGAACAGTGTCTTCTATATATCAAGCTAGTATAGAGATGTCAGTCACATGTTAACATCTAGGGAATGGGGCTTGATTATGCTGGAAGTCCACAGGCTTCTTCCTTAGAAAACTCTTAATTTAGTGCTCTGGGCAAAAAACAAATCAAGCATAAGCTATAAGCAAGTGAAATGCCTCCAGAACGGAAGAGATGTAGTAATTTACCAAGTTGAATCACATTGATGAACAAAAGACATGTTATCCAGGACACGTTAACTATACTATTTAAACTGTCTTCAGCAGTGTAAGGAGGGGAATTAAGAGGACACTCCTGCCCTGCTGACCTGACAGTTGGGTGGTACATAGTAAGCTGTTGTATAGCTTTCTTTTGTGTACCAGACCAGTTCCATAAAACATTTGAGTCAACTTGGTCTTTAGCCTGGGGAACTGGCTTGGCTTCATTGTATTTAACTCACGGTTTAAGGTATAAGCTAGAACTTTCCTGCCTCTTACTGTAAAAACTGTTCTAATCCAATGCTATCTTCAGAACAAAGCACAGATACATGGGAAAGGTTTTTACCTGCTTCCAGGGAGAAGTTTCCAAGTTAAGGATCCTGGGTTTTGGAGGTAATTCCTTAGCAATATTCAGATCTCCCCTTATGAAGTCTTTCTCTGCTGTGTTGTGTTCTATTTCTGTTATATAGGAAAGGACCTGAACTTGGATCAGAACTGGATTTGAATTCTGCTCCTTCTGCTTAGAATTATATGACCTTAGATAATTCATTTTGGCTCTCCGAGTCACAATTTTCCTTTATGAAAAACATAGATAGTAATACCCATTTCCTAAGGTTTTTATGAAGAATAAAAGTAAGCATTCTATGAGTAAATATACAAATGTAGGAATTTCTTTTTGTTTATCTTGATTGGATTAATTTAGCTTCTATGGTATATGAATTCATATGTTCTGGAAAATTTTTTGCCATTATCTCTTTAAATTTTGCCTCTCCCCCATTCTCTCTCTACTCTTCCTCTGAAACTCTGATTCAGTGTAAGACCTTCTCATTCTAGCCTCCAGATCTACTAACTTCCACATTTTCCATCTTTTGATCCTTTCTGCATTGAACTGGAACCCCAAAGGACTCAACTTAAGGATAAACTAGAACCAAATAAACCTGTACCTCTAAATCAGGACTGCAGGAAACTGCCAGAGCTCTGAGCAGGGCAATAAGTCAATAAAAAAGAAATGCTTGATACTCACAGCCAGGGCTCTCGTCACTCCGGTGATCCATGGACTTGAAGCTATGAACTCCATCCAAGGTCTTCCAGACTGGCAGTGCCTCCAAGCTCCTGGCAGAAGCAATTGCAGTCCCTCTCTGGAGGAGGACATGAATTCCTCACAGATAACTTTTGAAGGAAATGAATAGCTCACAGGAAAAATTACTAAGCACATAAGGAAACAAGACTCCATTAGAGAGAACCATGAACAACAGCAGACAACAGAGAGGTACCCAGAAAGACTTCTGAAATCGGAATTACCAGACACAGTTTATAAAGCAATTAGATAGATTGGTTCAAGATGGCAGAGTAGAAGGACGTGCTCTCCCTCTTGCGAGAGCACCGGAATCACAACTAACTGCTGAACAATCATCGACAGGGAGATACTAGAACTCACCATAAAAGATACCCCACATCCAAAGACAAAGGAGAAGCCACAATGAGATGGTAGGAGGGGGGCAATCACAATAAAGTCAAATCCCATAACTGCTGTGTGGGTGACTCACAAACTGCAGAACACTTATACCACAGAAGTCCACCCACTGGAGTGAAGGTTCTGAGCCCGACGTCAGGCATCCGAACCTGGAGTCCGGCAATGGGAGAAGGAACTCCTAGAGAATTAGACTTTAAAGAAATCGTTTTTGATTGCAGGATTTCGACAGCACTGGGGGAAACGGAAACTCCACTCTTGGAGGGCACACACATAGTGTGCACATCGGGACACAGGGGAAGGAGCGGTGACCCCATAGGAGACTGAACCAAACCTACATGCTGGTGTTGAAGGGTCTGCTGCAGAGGCAGGGGCTGGCTTGGCTCACCGTGGGGACAAGGACATTGGCAGCAGAAGTTCAGGAAAGTACTCTTTGGCGTGAGCCCTCCCAGAGTCTGCCATTAGCCCCACCAAAGAGCCTGGGTAGGCTTCAGTGTTGGGTCGCCTCAGGCCAAACAAGCAACAGGGAGGGAACCCAGCTCCACCCATCAGAAGACAAGCAGATTAAAGTTTTACTGAGCTCAGCCCAGCAGAGCAACAGCCAGCTCTACCCACGACCAGTCCCCCCCATCAGGAAACTTGCACAAGCCCCTTAGATAGGCTCATCCACCAGAGGGCAGACAGCAGAAACAAGAAGAATTACAATCCTGCAGCCTGTGGAACAAAAACCACATTCACAGAAAGATAGACAAGATGAAAAAGCAGAGGACTATGTACCAGATGAAGGAACAAGATAAAACCCCAAAAAACCAACTAAATGAAGTGGAGATAGGCAACCTTCCAGGAAAAGAATACAGAATAATGATAGTGAAGAAGACCCAGGACCTCAGAAAAAGAATGGAGGCAAAGATTGAGAAGATGCAAGAAATGTGTAACAAAGACCTAGAAGAATTAAAGAACAAACAAAGATGAACAATACAATAACTGAAATGAAAACTACACTAGAAGGAATCAATAGCAGAATAACTGAGGCAGAAGAACCGATAAGTGACCTGGAAGACAAAATGGTGGAATTCACTGCTGCGGAACAGAATAAAGAAAAAAGAATGAAAAGAAATGAAGACAGCCTAAGAGACCTCTGGGACAACATTAAATGCAGCAACATTCGCATTATAGGGGTCCCAGAAGGAGAAGAGAGAGAGAAAGAACCCGAGAAAATATTTGAAGAGATTATAGTCGAAAACTTCCCTAACATGGGAAGAGAAATAGCCACCCAAGTCCAAGAAGTTCAGAGAGTCCCATAGAGGATAAACCCAAGGAGAAACATGCCGAGCCGCATAGTAATCAAATTGGCAAAAATGAAAGACAGAGAAATTATTGAAAGCAGCAAGGGAAAAACGACAAATAACATACAAGGGAACTCCCATAAGGTTAACAGCTGATTTTTCAGCAGAAACTCTACAAGCCGAAAGGGAGTGGCATGAAATATTTAAAGTGATGAAGGGGAAGAAACTACAACCAAGATTACTCTACCTGGTAAGGATCTCATTCAGATTCGACAGAGAAATCAAAAGCTTTACAGACAAGCAAAAGCTAAGAGACTTCGGTACCACCAAGCCAGCTCTACAACAAATGCTAAAGGAACTTCTCTAAGTGGGAAACACAAGAGAAGAAAAGGACCTACAAAAACAAACCCAAAACAACTAAGAAAATAGTCATAGGAACATACATATCTATAATTACCTTAATCATGAAAGGATTAAATGCTCCAACCAAAAGACACAGGTTCGCTGAATGGATACAAAAACAAAACCCATCAATATACTCTCTACAAGAGAGCCACTTCAGACCTAGGGACACATACAGACTGAAAGTGAGGGGATGGAAAAAGATATTCCATGCAAATGGAAATCAAAAGAAAGCTGTAGTAACAATACTCATATCAGATAAAATAGACTTTAAAATAAAGAATGTTACAAGAGACAAAGAAGGACACTACATAATGATCAAGGGATCAATCCAAGAAGAAGATATAACAATTATACATATATATGCACCCAACATAGGAGCACCTCAATACATAAGGCTACTGCTAACACCTCTAAAAGAGGAAATCAACAGTAACACAATAATAATGGAGGACTTTAACACCTCACTTCCACCCATGGACAGATCATCCAAACAGAAAATTAATAAGGAAACACAAGCTTTAAATGACACAATAGACCAGATAGATTTCATCGATATTTATAGGACATTCCATCCAAAAACAGCAGATTACACTTTCTTCTCAAGTGCGCACAGAACATTCTCCAGGCTAGATCACATCTTGGGTCACAAATCAAGCCTCAATAAATTTAAGAAAATTGAAATCATATCAAGCATCTTTTCTGACCACAACGCTATGAGATTAGAAATCAATTACAGGGAAAAAACATAAAAAACACAAACACATGGAGGCTAAACAGTATGTTACTAAATAACCAAGAGATCACTGAAGAAATCAAAGAGGAAATCAAAAAATACCTAGAGACGAATGACGATGAAAACACGACGATCCAAAACGTATGGGATGCAGCAAAAGCAGTTCTAAGAGGGAAGTTTATAGCAATACAATCCTACCTCAAGAAACAAGAAAAATCTCAAATAAACAATCTAACCTTACACCTAAAACAGCTAGAGAAAGAAGAACCAACAGAACCCAAAGTTAGTAGAAGGAAAGAAGTTATAAAGATCAGAGCAGAAATAAATGAAATAGAAACAAAGAAAACAATAGCAAAGATCAATAAAACTACAAGCTGGTTCTTTGAGAAGATAAACAAAATTGATAAACCATTAGCCAGACTCATCACAAAAAAGAGGGAGAGGACTCAAATCAATAAAATTCGAAATGAAAAAGGAGAAGTTACAACAGACACCAGAGAAATACAAAGCATCCTAAGAGACTACTACAGGCAACTCTATGCCAATAAAATGGACAACCTAGAAGAAATGGACAAATTCTTGGAAAGGTATAACCTTCCAAACTGAACCAGGAGAAGTAGAAAATATGAATAGAGCTATCACAAGTAATGAAATTGAAACTGTGATTAAAAATCTTCCAACAAACAGAAGTCCAGGACCAGATGGCTTCACAGGTGAATTCGATCAAACATTTAGAGAAGAGCTAACACCCATCCTTCTCAAACTCTTCCAAAAACTTTCATGGAAGGAACACTCCCAAACTCATTGTATGAGGCCACCATCACCCTGATACCCAAACCAGACAAAGATACTACGAAAAAAGAAAATTACAGACCAATATCACTGATGAACATAGACGCAAAAATCCTCAACAAAATACTAGCAAACAGAATCCAACAACACATTAAAAGGATCATACACCATGATCAAGTGGGATTTATCCCAGGGATGCAAGGATTCTTCAATATACGCAAATCAATCAATGTGATACACCATATTAACAAACTGAAGAATAAAAACCATATGATCATCTCAATAGATGCAGAAGAAGCTTTTGACAGAATTCAACACCGATTTATGATAAAAACTCTCCAGAAAGTGGGCATAGAGAGAACCTACCTCAACATAATAAAGGCCATATATGACAGACAAACCCACAGCAAACATCATTCTCAGTGGTGAAAAACTGAAAGCATTTCCTCTAAGATCAGGAACAAGACAAGGATGTCCACTCTCGCTGCTGTTATTCAACATAGTTTTGGAAGTCCTAACCACGGCAATCAGAGAGGAAAAAGAAATAAAAGGAATCCAAATTGGAAAAGAAGAAGTAAAACTGTCACTGTTTGCAGGTGACATGATACTATAGGTAGAGAATCCTAAAGGTGCCACCAGAAAACTACTAGAGCTAATCAATGAATTTGGTAAAGTTGCCAGATGCAAAATTAATGCACAGAAATCTCTTGCATTCCTATATGCTAATGATGAAAAATCTGAAAGTGAAATCAAGAAAACACTCCCATTTACCATTGCAACAAAAAGAATAAAATACCTAAGAATAAACCTACATAGGGAGACAAAAGAGCTGTATGCAGAAAACTATAAGACACTGATGAAAGAAATTAAAGATGATACCAACAGATGGAGAGATATACCATGTTCTTGGATTGGAAGAATCAATATTGTGAAGATGACTATACTACCAAAGCATTCTACAAATTCAATGCAATCCCTATCAAATTACCAATGGCATTTTTTACAGAACTAGAACAAAAAGTCTTAAAATTTGTATGGAGACACAAGAGACCCCGAATAGCCAAAGCAGTCTTGAGGGAAAAAAGCAGAGCTGGAGGAATCAGACTCCCTGACTTCAGACTATACTACAAAGCTACAGTCATCAAGACAACATGGTACTGGCACAAAAACAGAAATATAGATCAATGAAACAGGATTGAAAGCCCAGAGATAAACCCATGCACCTATGGTCAACTAATCTATGACAAAGGAGGCAAGGATATACAATGGAGAAAAGACAGTCTCTTCAATAAGTGGTGCTGGGAAAACTGGACAGCTACATGTAAAAGAATGAAATTAGAACACTCCCTAACATGATACACAAAAATAAACTCAAGGGCTTCCCTGGTGGTGCAGTGGTTGAGAGTCCGCCTGCCGATGCAGGGGACACGGGTTCGTGCCCCGTTCTGGGAGGATCCCACATGCCGCGGAGCGGCTGGGCCCATGAGCCATGGCTGCTGAGCCTGCGCGTCCCGAGCCTGTGCTCTGCAACGGGAGAGGCCACAACAGTGAGAGGCCCGCGTAGCGCAAAAAAAACAAAAAAACAAAAATCTCAAAATGGATTAGAGACCTAAATGTAAGGCCGGACACTATAAAACTCTTAGAGGAAAACATAGGAAGAACACTCTTTGACATAAATCACAGCAATATCTTTTTTGATCCACCTCCTAGAGTAATGGAAATAAAAACAAAAATAAACAAATGGGACCTAATGAAACTTCAAAGCTTTTGCAAAGCAAAGGAAACTACAAACAAGACTAAAAGACAGCCCTCAGAATGGGAGAAGATATTTGCCAATGAATCAACGGACAAAGAATTAATCTCCAAAATATATAAACAGCTCATGCAGCTCAATATTAAAAAGACAAACAACCCAATCAAAAAATGGGCAGAAGACCTAAATACACATTGCTCCAAAGAAGACCTAAAGATGACCAAGAAGCACCTGAAAAGCTGCTCAACATCACTAGTTATTAGAGAAATGCAAATGAAAACTACACTGAGGCATCACCTCACACTAGTTAGAATGGGCATCATCAGAAAATATACAAACAACAAATGCTAGAGAGGGTGTGGAGAAAAGGGAACCCTCTTGCACTGTTGGTGGGAATGTAAATTGATACAGCCACCATGGAGAACAGTATGGAGGTTCCTTAAAACCTAAAAATAGAATTACCATATGACCCAGCAATCCCACTACTGGGCATATATACCCAGAGAGAACCATAATTCAAAAAGACACATGCACCCCAATGTTCACTGCAGCACTATTTACAATAGCCAGTTCATGGAAGTAACCTAAATGCCCATTGACAGACGAATGGATAAAGAAGATGTGGTACAACAGTGGAATATTACTCAGCCATAAAAAGGAATGAAACTGGGTCACTTGTAGAGACGTGGATGGATCTAGAGACTGTCATACAGAGTGAATTAAGTCAGAAGGAGAAAAACAAATATCATATATTAACGTATATATGTGGAACCTAGAAAAATGGTACAGATGAACCAGTTTGCAGGGCAGAAATTGAGACACAGTTGTGGAGAACAAACATATGGACACCAAGGGGGGAAAGTGGTGTGGGTGGGTGATGGTGGTGTGATGAATTTCGAGACTGGGATTGACATATATACACTAATATGTATAAAATGGATATTTAATAAGAACCTGCTGTATAAAAAAATAAATAAAATAAAGTTCAAATATTCGAAAAACTAAAAAATAAAGCAATTAAATATACTCTTTAAGGAAATAAAGATAATATTGAACTCTACACATGTAAAAGGGAACTATAGAAAGCAAAACATTAGATTGGAAAAACAAAACTTATAGAATTGAAAAATACAGTGACCAAAATTAAAAATTCAGTAGAAGGATTTAGCAACAGATTAGATACAACTGAGGACAGAATCAGTGAACTGGAAGTCAGAAGAAATGACCTATAACAAGGTTGGCCAGCTCTTTTGTAGAGTCAAATGGTCAATATTTCTGAGTTTGGGGGGCTTTGTTGTCTCTGTCACAACTACTCATCTCTGCTGCTGTAACATGAACGCAGCCATAGAGAACACATAGACCAATGAGTATGGCTCTAGCTATATTCCAACAAAACTTTGTTTATGGACACTGAAATTTTAATTTCATATAATTTTTGTGTCATTAAATATTATTCTTCTAATTTTTAAACCAACCATTAAAATGTAAAAGACGGGCTTCCCTGGTGGCGCAGTGGTTGAGAGTCCTCCTGCCGATGCAGGGGACACGGGTTCGTGCCCCGGTCCGGGAAGATCCCACATGCCGCGGAGCGGCTGGGCCCATGAGCCATGGCCGTTGAGCCTGTGTGTCCAGAGCCTGTGCTCTGCAACGGGAGAGGCCACAACAGTGAGAGGCCCACATACCACAAAAAAAAAAAAAAAAAAAAAAATGTAAAAGACATTCTAAACTCACCGACCATACACAAAACAGATAGTGGGTCAGATTTGGCTCACAAATCATACTTAGCTGGCCCTTCACTGAGAATGCAGCAGATATATCTGCATGGGAATGGCCTCCCCACCCCAGATGTTTTCTATTCTTAAGAACCTATTACAGTTGACCGTTGAACATTTGAACTGCAGTGCATCCACTTATATGTGGATTTTTTTCAACAGTACACACTAGAGTACTACATGATCCATGATTGGTTACATCTGAGCATGCAGAATCATGGTTATGGAAGAACTGCATATATGGAGGGCTGACTATAAGTTATATGCGGATTTTTGACTGCATGCAGCGTCAGTGCCCCTAATCATGTTGTTGTCCAAGGGTCAACTGTTTATAGAAATACACTTAAAATATCTCTATATCCAATGATACTCCGAAAACCTGGAAATAGATTTCTTGGATTTTTTTGGTCTTCATTATATTCTTTTAATTATGTCTTTATGGAATAAATCGTTTCTATTTCCTTTGAGAATTCCCTGCTACTTGTGTCTTCACAACAGAATCACTTGTCAGTGCTGTGAAGATTATTCAAAATACTTATATGCAGTGAGCTGTACAAAACCTTGTCTTTTTTTTTTTTTTTTTTTTGCAGTACGCGGGGCCTCTCACTGTTGTGGCCTCTCCCGTTGTGGAGCACAGGCTCCGGACGCGCAGGCTCAGCGGCCATGGCTCATGGGCCCAGCCGCTCCGCGGCATGTGGGATCCTCCCGGACCGGGGCACAAACCCGTGTCCCCTGCATCGGCAGGCAGACTCTCAACCACTGTGCCACCAGGGAAGCCCCAAAACCTTGTCTTTTAACTGCAAACTGTATTGTTCAGGAGGGCAGTATTTTTTGGAGGTTAAAAATGTGGGCTGTGCTGGGCTTCCCTGGTGGCACAGTGGTTAAGAATCTGCCTGCCAATGCAGGGGACACGGGTTCGAGCCCTGGTCCTGGAAGATTCCCACATGGCGCAGGGCAACTAAGCCCCTGCGCCACAACTACTGAGTCTGTGCTCTAGAGCCCACGAGCCACAGCTCCTGAGCCCACGTGCCACAACTAGTGAAGCCCGCGTGCCTAGAGCCTGTGCACTGCAACAACAGAAGCCACTGCAACATGCACCACAATGAAGAGTAGCCCCCATTCGCCATATCTAGAGAAGCATTGCTTCTGCGCACAACAACGAAGACCCAACACAGCCAAAAATAAAAATAAAATAAATAAATTTATTTTAAAAATGTGGGCTGTGGAGTCAGATGTTGATTTTTAAAGCCCAGTTCCACATCTTACTAGCTATAATCTTGAGTGAGTTATTTAACTGTTATTGCTCAGTTTCTTACTATAAAGTGGGATCATGATAATTGCCCAAGTATGAGATTCAACCTATCCATTTACCCTTATTGGTGTCTGGTAAACTGGGAAGGCTATAGCCCCAAAATCAGACCTGAACCTCAGCTTGCCTCCTGCTTCATGCCCCAGATTTCATTTCTTCAACTCATTCATTTAGCAAATATTTCGTGAGTACCAACTATGTGCTTTGTAATTGGGATAAAACCGTGAAAATTTTAAGCCATATGAACAGCCTTGTAAGCTTGATTGGAAAGGATGTCTTGTGAGCTGAAGTCTTAATGAAGGGGGAGAGAGTAAATGAGAACAGCAAGGGAGGGTAGGAGGTGGTATTTCTGGATAGCATGAGCAATGAACAGGTTTTCTTTTTTTTTTTTAAGTAAGGTGACATACTGGTGACTCAGAAGCATAAATGCAGTACAAAGAGGATATGAGGGATCTTCAGATGCATGGGGTATAGAAGAAAGAGCAGCCTCCATCACATAGGGCTGTAGAGGAAATGGTGTTTTCAGTGAAGACCCAGGTTTCTATGAAATTAGAAGATGGAAGGAACATTCATTGAAGAAATCAAGGCTTCACGGAAGACAGTGGAAAGTTAGAATATGGTGAGGTGGGAGAGAAGTGGGAGATTGAACCATGAAGAAGAAGCAGACAGCAGTGACTTGAGCATGAGAAAACTGATGAGGATGTCATTGAGGGAGTGAATAACCAGGATGTGAGGCTGGCGTGTTGGGTTTTGTTGGCCTCAAAGTTGTCCAAGAATTAACCTTGTGTTCCCTGGGGGGTAGGCACTCAGGCTGCTCAGTGCAGTCAGCTGCAGCCCAATTGGATGATGCCTCCAGAGGGTTCAAGTCTGGTCCCTGGAGAGGCTCTGGCTTCCCAAAAAGGAGTCTGCTGTTCAAAGCGGAGGGTCCTAGGGAAAGGCTCAGGGCTACCGTCTGCTGCCCAGACATCGAGGTAAGCGCTTCCTCATTCATTCAACAGCTTTCTTGAGCAACTACTATGTGTCAGGTTCTATGCTCTGAGGATATACCAGTGAACAAGGTGTTCAGTAAACAAAAAGTGTGATAAACAAGTAACGTTTTCAGTGTCTTGGAAGGTGATGAGTGCTATGAAAGAAAATAGAGCAGGACAAGGGAATGCTGGAGAAGAGATTGCAAGTTTAAATGGGACGGTTAGGGCAAGCCTCAATGAAAGGTAGATGTGAGCAAAGACTCAGTGGAAGAGAGGGAGTTCGCCCTGCCTGTATCTGGAGGCAGAGCATTCAGACAGAACCCTAAGGAAATCTCAGTCTTGGTTGTGAGGAACATGACACCGGAGCCGGGGAATGTGCCCATTAGTCCAGCAGAGACGGGAACCATCTGGAGTCTTGAAGGTGCCAGACCCTGGTGTCCAGGTGTGTTTTTCCTGAGCTGATGTCAGCCTTCTGGAAGCTGACTTAATTAAATGGTGGTGTCATCTGTTTCAGCTGGGTGTAGGTGGGTGCTCCGTGTGCTGGGAAAGCTCCCGTCTGCTGCCACAGTATGATGTTTTATGGTTGCCATGTGGGCAAGAGCATGGAGGTGTTAATGCTGTCTCATTTCATAAGGAATTCCTTGTGAAGACAAGGATATAGGAGCCAAAACTAACAACTTTTAACCCCCAACGGCTTGTGAAAATCAAGCCAATTGTGAAAGACCTATAAACATGGGACAGTCTAAAATATACCCTGAGGCATAGCTTACTATCTCCAGAACAGCCTGTCAAGTTCCCTATGGCTGCATGGGGAACTTTTCCCAGTGGGGAAAATGTTTATTGAGCACCTACCATATGCCAAAAGCCAAATTCCTACTTTGTAGCTCACCTGGAGCTCTCAGCACAGTGGTTCTTAACCTTGACTGAATACTGGAATCACCTGGGGAGCTTAAGAAATTACTGACGTCTGCCTCCCACCCCTTAGAGATTCTGAAGTCATTGGGTTGAAGTGTAGCCTGGGCTTTGGGATTTTTTTTTTTTTTTTTTTTTGCGGTATGCGGGCCTCTCACTGTTGTGGCCTCTCCCATTGCGGAGCACAGGCTCCGGACGCGCAGGCTCCAGACGCTCAGGCTCAGCGGCCATGGCTCATGGGCCCAGCCGCTCCGCGGCATGTGGGCTCTTCCCGGACCGGGGCACGAACCCGTGTCCCTTGCATCGGCAGGCGGACTCCCAACCACTGCGCCACCAGGGAAGCCCGGCTTTGGGATTTTTAAAGCTCCCCATATGAGTCTAATACTGCTCTAAAAGATTCCATATCCTGTCTGAGGAACTCTTGACTTTCCCAGGTGATTGATACCAAAAATAAACTCACCTTTGAGGTGAGGCCCCTGCCTGTACATAGGACATGGCTGTATACAGTGTTTCTCAGTACAGGACTTCACCACCCAGAGATTCTGATTTAGTTGATCAGGAATCAGGCTCAGTTACCTTAATGTTTAAAAGTTCCATCAGGTGATTCTAACATGCCAGGGTTGAGAACCAGGGTATGGCCTTCAAGCCTATCACTATAACCATATTTGAATATGGTTTGAATATAATAATTACTGCAGAATGTAATAGTAGTTATGTGAGGACAGTTGGATTGTGAGTACTTTTTTCCTTTTGAGTTTACCTTTTCTGTATTGTCCTTATATACCTTTAAAATGAAAAAATATATCTGGATGTGCCTTCTTTTCTGTAGTTAAAAAAAAAATAACTTTCGGGACTTCCCTGGTGGTCCGCACTTCCACTGCAGGGGGCGTGGTTTCGATTCCTCATCGGGGAACTAAGAATAATTTCATATTCCAATTGTTCATTGCTGGTATATAGGAAAGCAACTGACTTTTGTATTTTAACCTTGTATCCTGGAACCATGCTATAACTGCTGGTTAGTTCCAGGAGTTTTCTGCCAGTTCTCTGGGATTTTCTACATAGTCAATCATGTCATCTGTGAACAAAGACAGTTTTATTCCTTCCTTTCTCTAGTTTTTTTCTTCATGGTCTTTTAAAATCTGAATCAATTGAAGAGTTTCCTGTAAATTCTATTGGCCTATTTAAATAGTTCTTCATTATCTATACTTGGAATAAATATTTGTGTAAAAACTTAATATCTGTCTCTTTTCTATGCTGTCAAAGCTCCAAGAGGTCTAAGGATGAGACATGATAAGTCTGGAGGAATGAGCAGACCAAATCATGCAGGGCTTTAGAGATAACAATAAGAAGTTTGGGCTTCATCTTGAAGGCAAAAGGTGCCATCGAAGTATTGTAAGCAGTTGAAAAGCATTAGTTTTGACTTGTAGGAAGGTGATTTTGGCTGTGGGAAGGTAGATGGGTTGGAGAGGAGCAGAAGTGGAAAGGGAAATAAGACTTAGGAGACCTTCATAGAAACAAAGAGCAGGGGGACTTCCCTGGTGGCGCAGTGGTTAAGAATCCGCCTGCCAATGCAGGGGACACGGGTTCAAGGCCTGGTCCAGGAAGATCCCACATGCCGCAGAGCAACTAAGCCCGTGCACCACAACTACTGAGCCCACACTCTAGTGCCCATGAGCCACAACTACTGAGCCCACGTGCTGCAACTACTGAAGCCTGCGCACTCTAGGGCTGGTACTCTGCAACAAGAGATGCCACTGCAATGAGAAATCTGCATACTGCAACAAAGAGTAGACCCTGCTCACCGCAACTAGAGAAACCCCACCCTCAGCAACGAAGACCCAACGCAGCCATTAATTTTAAAAAAAGAGGGCTTCCCTGGTGGTGCAGTGGTTGAGAGTCCGCCTGCCGATGCAGGGGACACGGGTTCATGCCCTGGTCTGGGAAAATCCCACATGCCGTGGAGCAGCTAGGCCCGTGAGCCATGGCCGCTGAGCCTGCGCGTCCAGAGCCTGTGCTCCACAACAGGAGAGGCCACAACAGTGAGAGGCCCGCATACCGCAAAAAAAAAATAAAAGAAAAGAAACAAAGAGCAGAAGTCAGTAGAGAAAATCAATAAAACCAAAAGCAGATTTTTTTGCAATATTAATAAAAGCAGTAAACCTCTAGCCAGGCTAGCCAAAAAAAAAGAGAGAAGACACAGATTACTAATATCAGAAATGAAAGAAGGATCATCACTACTGATCCCATGGATATTAAAAGCATAATAAAGGAATATTATGAGCATCTCTGTGCCCACAAATTTGATAACTTAGATGCAACAGACCAATTCCTTGGAACACACAAACTACCAAAACTCATACAAGAAGAAACAGATCATCTGAAGAGACCTATATCTACCAAGAAAATTGAATCAATAATTAGTAACCTTCCAGAAAACACCAGGCTCAGATGGTTTCACTGGTGACTTCTATCAGACATTTAAGGAAAAGACGATACCAATTACAATCTCTTCCAGAAAATAGAAGCAGAGGGAACACTTTCTAACTTGTTCTGTGAAGCCAGCATTACCCTAAAACTAAAACCAGATAAAGACATTATAAGAAAATTACAGACCAATATCTCTCATGAACATAATGCAAAAATTCTCAACAAAATATTAGCATATTTAATCCAATGATGTACAAAAAGAACCACACACCTAAATGAAGTGGGATTTATTCCAAATATGCAAGGTTGGTTCAACATTAGAAAATCAATTACTGTATTGCATCACATCAACAGGCTAAAGAAGAAAAATCATATGATCGTATCTATAAGGTGCAGAAAAGCGCTTGATACAATCCAACATCCAATCATGATTTTAGGAAAAACTCTCAGCAAAATAGGAATGGAAAGAAACTTGCTCAATAAGATAAAGAACATCTACAAAAAATCTACACCTAGGGCTTCCCTGGTGGTGCAGTGGTTGATAGTCCACCTGCCGATGCAGGGGACACGGGTTAGCGCCCTGAGCTGGGAAGATCCCACATGCCGTGGAGCAGCTGGGCCCGTGAGCCATGGCCACTGAGGCTGTGAGTCCGGGGCCTGTGCTCCGCAGTGGGAGAGGCCACAGCAGTGAGAGGCCCGCGTACCGCAAAAAAAAAAAAAAAAAAAAAAAAAATCTACACCTAACATCATGCTTGATGATGAGAAACTAGATGCTTTCCCCCTAAGTTTGGGAAAAGGCAAGAATGTCCCTTTTTACTACTCCTATTCAGCGTATACTGAAAGGTCTAGCTAATTCAATAATAACAGTAAAGGAAATAAAAGGCATAGATATTAGGAAGGAAGGAATAAAACTGTCTTTGTTCACAGATGACATGATTGACTCTGTAGAAAATCCCAGAGAACTGGCAGAAAACTGGAACTAACCAGCAGTTATAGCACGGTTCCAGGATACAAGGTTAAAATACAAAAGTCAGTTGCTTTCCTATATACCAGCAATGAACAATTGGAATATGAAATTAAAAACATAATATCATTTATATTATCACACACAAAATGAAATACTTAGGTATAAATCTAAATATATTGATATATATAAATTTATATATATAATTACAAGACTCTGATCAGAGAAATCTAGATGAATTGAGAGCTATTCCATGTTCATGGATAGAAAGATTCAATATTGTTTAAATGTCAGTTCCTCCTAACTTGATCTATAGATTCAACGTAATCTCAGTTAAAATCCCAGCAGATTATTTTATGGATATCAACAAACTTATTTTAAAGTTTATATGGAAAGCCAAACAACTGAGAATAGTCCACATAATACTGATAAAGAAGAACAAAGTTGAAGGACTGATGCTACATGACATTAGACTTAAGATAAAGCTACAGTAATTAGGACAGCATGGTATTGGCAAAAGAATAGACAAACAGATCAATGGAACAGAATAGAGAGTCCAGAAATAGAAATACACCAATATAGTCAATTGATCCTTGACAAAGGAGCAAAGGCAATTCAACAGAAAAAAAAGGATCATCTGTTCGACAAGTGATGCTAGAACAATTGGACATCCAAATGTAGAAACTAAATCTTTCACCTTACACTTTTCATGAGAATTAACTCAAAATGGAATCTAATAGACCTAAATGTAAAACACAAAACTTCTAGAATATAACAGGAGAAAATCTGTGTGAACTTGGATTTGGCAGTGAGTTTTTAGATACAAAACCAAGAGTACAATTCATGAAAGAAAAAATCAATAACTTGACTTACTAAAATTAAAACCTTTTGTTCTGTGAAAGACACTGATAAAATAATGAAAAAACAAGCCACAAACCAGAAAAAAATACTTGCAAAACACGTTTGATTTTTAAAAGACTTTCATTCAAAATATACAAAGAACTCTTAAAACTCAGCAATAAGAAAAACAACCAACCCAGTTAAAAATAGGCCAAAGACTTTAACAGACACCTCATCTGACAAGATATATACAGATGGCAAATAAGCATATGAAAAGATGCCCATATCTCATGTGTCATTAGGGAAATGCAGATTAAAACAAGAATAAAATATCACCACACCTATTAGAATGGCTAAAATACAAAATACTGACACAACAAATGCTGGCAAGGATGTGGAGCAACAGGAAGTCTCATTCATTGTTGGCAGGAATGCAGAATCGTTCAGCCATTTTGGCAACATATTAAAAAGCTAAACATAGTCTGACCACATGATTTAGCAATTACTGTTGTAGGTATTTACCCAATTGAGCTGAAAACTTATGTCTATACAAAACTGCACACAGTGGCACAGTATGGCCCAAATGTTGCACATTGCTCTGGCTTATACAGTAGTAAGGGCCTTTTGGTTTAATTATCTTTAAAAAATCATAATCGCCAACAACTGGAAGCAACCGAGATGTCCTTCATTAGGTGAATGGATAAACAAACTGTAGTACATCCAGACAATGGAGTATTATTTGGCTCTAAAAAGAAATGCACTGTCAAGCCATGAACAGGCATGGAGGAACCTTAGATACATGTTGCTAAATGAAAGAAGCCAGTCTGAAAAGTCTACATACTATATGGTTTCAACTGTATGACATTGTGGAAAAGGAAAAACTACGGAGACAGTAAAGAGATCAGTAAATACTACGCTACAGATCTTATGAGATTTATTTAGCCTTTCCACTGAGCTCAGTTATGCACTGGCATGCCAGTTGAAGACAAGTCCCTGTATATGAGATGTTGGCTTCATTTCAGCGACCCTCCTTCTCTGTTCCCAGGAGTCTCCTGATCTTCCTGCCGATAGGGCAGAAGTTTGGAGACAGGCAAGTGAGTTGGACAGAATAATCCAAGTAAGAAAAATTTTAAAAACAGGTTTTTTCCTCATTAAATTAGTGAAACGGGGACTTCCCTGGTGGCGCAGAGGTTAAGAATCCGCCTGCCAATGCAGGGGACACGGGTTCGGGCCCTGGACCAGGAAGGTCCCACATGCTGCGGAACAACAAAGCCTGTGCGCCACAACTACTGAGCCTGTGCTCTAGAGCGCACAAGTCCCAACTACTGAGCCTGTATGCCACAACTACTGAAGCCCACGCGCCTAGAGCCCGTGTTCCACAACAAGAGAAGCCACCAGAACAAGAAGCCCACGCACCACAATGAAGAGTAGACCCTGCTCGCTGCAACTAGAGAAAGCCTGCGTGCAGCAACGAAGACCCAGTGCAGCCAAAAATAAAAATTAATTAATTAAAAAATATGAGTGAAATTATGATGATAATTCAGGTGGTCTAGAAGTAGAAACAACGGAAGTCAAACATTAAAACAGTAGGAATAGTTACTGACATTTGTATAACCTTTCAAAGAATGTTCTGACCTACATTGTTGCAGGAAATCATTTGATCTTCCCACCAGTCCTGTATTTATTATAGCTATTTTAAGAGTTAAGAGAACCGATTATCTCATACCTGAGGTTACACAACTAGTAAGTGGAAGAGCTAGTTGCTTAAACTCCAGTCTTTTTACCTTTAAGCCCACTCTTCTTTCTACCAAAGAAAGCAAAGGCTTTGGTGAGAATAAAGGATGGGTTTAAGAGTCAGTTTCTCTTGTCAAAAATGATAATACTTACCCCAGAGTAGGGCTGCTCCAAGGGTGTGCGGAGTCCTGGCTAATATTTTTGTAAGGTCTCTTCTGTATAAATAAGTTGATGGGTCCATGTGAGATGTAATGATTTATTAATGAGGATTTAGAACAATAGGGAAAGAAGAGATACTTATGTATGTGTATATTATCCAATCAGTGCACATGAAGTTTCTTCAGAGTATCCAGATACCCCTTCTTTCTCTTTAGATTCAGGAACCATCTCATCATGTTTTTTTTATTGTCAGGTGTATCATTCCTGGCTAATTTCACATCTCCCACCATAAGAAAAAGGTAGCAGTACTGTTATTATTTACAGTACCATGGCTTTCTGGAACCTGTTTTATAGAAACAATATAGATCTTCTTGTCTCTTCAGTTCTCTAGTACCCTTTATTTCATGCTGGTTACATCATTACTCTTTTTTTTTTTTTAGCATCTTTATTGGAGTATAATTGCTTTACAATGGTGTGTTAGTTCCTGCTGTATAACAAAGTGAATCAGCTATACATATACATACATCCCCATATCTCTTCCCTCTTTCTTCTCCCTCCCACCCTCCCTATCCCACCCCTCTAGATGGTCACAAAGCACTGAGCTGATCTCCCTGTGCTATGCAGCTGCTTCCCACTAGCTATCTATTTTACATTTGGTAGTGTATATATGTCCATGCCACTCTCTCACTTCGTCCCAGCTTACCTTTCCCCCTCCCCATGTCCTCAAGTCCATTCTCTATGTCTGCGTCTTTATTCTTGTCCTGCCCCTAGATTGTTCCGAACCTTTTTTTTTTTTTAAGATTCCATATATGTGTTAGCATATGGTATTTGTTTTTCTGTTTCTGACTTACTTCACTCTGTATGACAGTCTCTAGGTCCATCCACCTCACTACAGATAACTCGATTTCATTTCTTTTTATGGCTGAGTAATATACCTACATCATTACTCTTGATGCCACACTATCCTTATCCTTCATGCTGCCCACGAATACTGGCTTCCAGTGACTCTGAAAGGTTGTGACTGTGCTTTGCTGACAATGACCACAAATGCAAGTCTTACCCAGAGTATGAAGGGGAAATGTGAACTGTAATTAGTTTGTGGTCATGTTAAATTTACCATTTGAAACTACCAAGACTGAATCATGAAGAAATAAAAATCCAAACAGACCAATTACTAGTAAGGAGATTGAATCAGTAGTCAGAAACCTCCCAACAAACAAAAGCCCAGGACCAGATGGCTGGTGAATTCTACCAAACATTTAAAGAAAAAAATACCAATCCTTCTCAAATTTTTCCAAAACATAGAAGAGGAGGGAACACTTCCAAACTCATTTTATGAGGCCAGCATTATCCTGATACCAAAACCAGACAAAGGCACTACAAGAAAAGAAAATTACAGGCCAATATCTTTGATGAACACAGATGCAAAAATCCTCAACAAAATTTTAGCAAACAGAATTCAACAATACATTAAAATTCAACACACACTGTGATCAAGTGAGATTTATTCCTGGGATGCAAGGATGGTGCAACATCTATAGATCAATCAATGTGATAAACCACATTAATAAAATGAAGAGAAAAAAATCATATGATCATCACAGTAGATACAAAATAAGCATGTGACAAAATTCAACATCCATTCATAACAAAAATTCTCAACAAAGTGGGTATAAAGGAAATGTACCTCAACATAATAAAGGCCATATATGATAAACCCACAGATAACGTCATACTCAATGGTAAAAAAGCTGAGTCTTTCCTCTAAGATCAGGAACAAGACAAAGATGGCCACTCTCACCACTTTTATTCATTGTAGTACCAGAAGTCCTAGCCAAAGCAATTAAGAAAGAAAAGAAACAAAAGGCATCCAATTTGGAAAGGAAAAAGTAAAACTGTCTGTATTTAGAGGTGACAATATTATATATAAAAATCCTAAAGATTCCACCAAAAAAAAAAACCTGTTAGAATGATTTTTAAAAATTCAATAAAGTTGTAAGATACAAAATCAATATACTAAAATCAGTTGTGTTTCTATACACTAATAATGAACTATCAGAAAGAGAAATTAAGAAAACAATCCCATTTACAATTGCATCAAAAAGAATAAAATACCTTGTAATAAATTTAGATTAGGAGGCGAAAGGCTTTTTACACTGAAACTATAAGACACTGATGAAAGTAATGAAGAAGACACAAATAAATGGAATATATTTTGTACTCATGGATTGGAAGAATTAATATTGTTAAAATGTTTATAGTATCTAAAACAACGTACAGAGTCAGTGCAATCCCTACCAAAATTTATCATTTGAAATTCTATAGTGTAAACATAGAATAGCACATCTTCCAACCATGTTTCTCTTGGACTGTTTTAGCTCCACATGCCTAGGTCTAAGGGCTGTACTCCTTAAAGGATTATTGTAAAGTTATATTAGATAATTATGTCCTGTGTGTGTGTGTGTGTGTGTGTGTGTGTGTGTGTGTGTGTTTTAATAAAATGTAGAAACAAAATTGAATTGGAGCAGTTGCAAGAGATTCCTGGTGGAAAGTCTCGGTGAGAATTGCATATACAGCTCAGGCAAAAGCGTTTGCAAGAGCTTACTAGAGAGCATCCTCCCAGACGAAATGAAGTAAATTACAAGGCCCTGGAGACAAAGATGAACTGCAGTAATGTCAGCTCCAGAATCACTGATCAAAGAGCAGAGTGGCTGATTTGTTGAGAAGATACTGCAGTGCCCCATAACAAGAGCTGAAAGGCAGGGCCTCCATAGCTGAGAAATACCCCCAAATTCCAGATCATGCAAATCAAGCAGTCCCTCTTCTCTTAAAGTGATAGAAGAAACATGAGACAGTGCCTCCATGTTTATCACAGATCACTGTAAGTGAGGCAAAACTCTATAGAAGCCCAAGTCTGCAGCGGAGTTCACAAAGAGCAATGGGTCAGTGATGCCCAGGGCAGGATGGACTGGCACCCCCCAAATGTGGGTGAATGAAGAGATGGTTGATAATTCAGGAAGAGCCAGCAGACCTGTAATCGTGGGGGAGAGGCAGTCAGAGGAGATAGAAATTGTCCTTAGGGAGAAAACTTTCCGTCTTGGAGCTTGAAAGGCTCTATGGCAGTATTAAATAACCTTTCTTACATAAAGGCTATTTCAGAAGAAAAAAAGAAAATGAAAATATTTAATGACGGGCTAGATTACTAAAGCTAACCTAAGCTGCTTCTGCCATTTCCCAAATCATGTCGTCATTCCAGAAGCATCTCTCTAGTAATTGCAGAAGTGCATCTTCATCGGGAAGGTTAGAGAGGATAGAACTGAAGAAGCAGTGGTGGGGTGAACTCTGTGCTGAGAGTTCTTACCTGTGTTTATCATGCAAGTCCTCCCAGCACAATTGTACTGGCTACTTAACTTGATTAAGTTGCTATATTTGCTTAAAAAGAAGCTAATATTTGTTAACTATGGTTTGTGAGGCAGTGTGCTAGGTGTTACACACATGGTCTTACTCCGTTCTTGCAACCAGTTCCTTGAACTCCTTCCTGTAAACTAGCACCTGGAATGAGGGAGGGGGCACAGTAGGGGGCTAAGTTCAGTCTTTTCTGAGAGGTTCTAGAAATTAGCCCATTGGTCACGAGATGCCCAACAACACTGATCTATACAGTCCTAATCTTCAAAGTCCTTTCTTCATTTTCCCCAGCCATCACCACCTCATACCCACACTTCCTGTCAATTAACCTTCCAAGTCAAGGTAACCAATTGAGCTCAGTCCAACAAACATTTTGTTGGGTACTTATATACTCAGTGCCACTCATGGTACTCTGTGCTAGGCACTATACTCAGATTTCATGGTCTGGGAGAGAAAGATGTTTAAATGGACAGTTATTCCTTTTTTTAAAAAATATATTTATTTTTTGGCTGCATTTGGTCTTGGTTGCTGCGCACGGGCTTCCTCTAGTTGTGGTGAGCAGGGGCTACTCTTTGTTGCGGTGCATGGGCTTCTCATTGCGGCGGCTTCTCTTTGTTGTGGAGCGCAGGCTCTAGGCACGCGGACTTCAGTATTTGTGGCATGTGGGCTCAGTAACTGTGGCTCACGGGCTCTAGAGCACAGGCTCAGTAGTTGTGGCGCACGGGCTTAGTTGCTCCGTGGTGTGTGGGAATCTTCCCGGACCAGGGCTTGAACCCGTGTCCCCTGCATTGGCAGACAGATTCTTAACCACTGTGCCACCAGGGAAGTCCCTAAATGGACAGTTTATTCTTCAGGGTAACAAGTGCTAGGCCATAGTTATGTCCTAGTCATCACTGTATCCCTAATCCCAGGCCAGCGTCTGGCACATAACAACAACGAGACTGTTACAGTTAGCATGTACTGAGGGAGAACTATGTGCCAGGCATTGTACTAAACATTGTATTCTCAACATAATCCTCACAACAATTTTATGAGGTATTAGTATAATTCCAGTTTTAAAGATGTGGAAATTAAGGCACAGAGCAGTTAAATAACATGCCCAGCTAGTAAGGGATAGAGCCAGGGTACAAACCCAAGCAGAGTGACTCTGTTGCCTCTAAATATCTGTTGAGTGAATGAATGAATGAATGAGTGAGAGGATGGAAGAGAAGGAGGTGGGAGAGAGAGTGGGGACAAGTGAGCAAGGTCAGGTGACTGTCAGCTCTAGGTAAGATGGGGTCCACAGGCAGGAGAGGTTGGTTCTGCTTGGCAGGGGAAGCAATCATGAAAAGTTTCACAAAGGAAGTGGTGCTTCACCCGAAAGTTGCAAGATGAATAGGTAGTCACTGGCCAGGGCAGGGCAGGGTAGACAGAGCTAAGGCCAACCTTCTACTTTTGTGGTAGATCCTTTCCCTCTCTCACCTTCTCGGGGACATTTCTCCAGCTGTCCCATTTCTGCTGCATCATGCTTGAGTTTTTCTCTTATTCTAACCAGCTTATATGCATGCTGAAAAATTTCCTAACCTCAAAAAAATCTTTGCCTGCAATTTCCCTCCAGCAATTGCCCCATTTCTCTGTCTCCCTTTATAGCAAAACTTCTAAAAATGATAGTCTCTATTCCCTGGCTCCAATTCTTCTGTTTTCTCTGAAACCCGATCAAAGCAGCATTTCACCCCCACACTCCAGTGAAACAGCTCTACTCAAAGTCAAGAGCAACCTCCATGTTGGCAAATCCAGCTGTCAATCTTATGGCTACCTTCCCAGGCCGAGCACAGTGTTTGATGCAGTTGGTCCCTGTATCCTTCTTGAGACACTTCATTCCTTTGGCACCTGAGACATCACACTCTCTCCTGATTATTTTTCTATCTCAGGGACTGCTTCTTTCAGCCTTTTGCCATGCTACTCCTCACCTCCCAAATGTTGATCCTTAAAATGCACACGGTGATCAGGGCACTCTCCCACTGGAAATCATTCAGTGACTCTCCCCAGGACAGAATCCAAACTTGAGCATTGGAAACCTCCGCCACCTCACCTGTCACGAAGTATTTGTGTGGTGCTCTAGAGGACAGCCAGCCCATCCAAATGTTCTTTCTCACCACACCCTCCAAGATGTCTGAGAGCTGAGTGGTTCCCATTTGCAGATGAGGAAGCTGAGAAGCAGATTGTCCTTCACTTGCCCAAGGTCACGCAGCTTTCAGTGTCCTTTATGAAAGCTTCTAATTCCAGGTCCTCTATTCTTCCCATTTATAACCTGTTGTTTGACCTGATTCCTTAAACCTGGGGCTTCTGAGTGAAGCAGAGGCGTGGAAGTCTGGTTCCTTCTTTGAGGTGCCAGCCTCTCCATCTGGATTTCCTCTTAAGAGAGCACTGGTTTACACTCTTCACCCCAGGCACTTGGTAGTCACGTTTGCAGGACAATGGTGCTCTTACTGGTCGAAATTCTAAATCTCCCCAAATGAAAGGCCAGCTGCAGAGTATGAGAAGAACAAGGGCTGAATGATTTGATCAGACATCTGTGGGGGCCTCCTGGCATTTGGAGTGTGAGCGCCTTAGAGAAACTAACTATTCTGGCCTGAGGGAGTTGGAGACTGTTAATCTTGGTGGTTTTGACCGCTCACTGCCCCAGAGGTCCCAGCCTGCTGTATGACTCAGAATCCCCAACACTCCCCCTATTCTTCTCTCACTGGGATAGTCAGGAGACCATTTCTAAGGCATTTTAATTTGGTAATAACTTGACATGGCCCACTATGCCCAGGACTGTATGTTTTAGAAGTTACTGTTGCTTGGGGTTTGGTTTAGAGCTGCTCCATCCTTAATATCTGACTATCCTGCACTGGCATGGGAAGAGCCTTTTCTGGTGGGCTCTGGCTTCCTGTGTTCCATCTTGCCTGTGCTCTTTCTTCTCCATTATGGATTACCTGAGTCTGTAGACCGTGGACTATCCCATAGCCTGATTCTTTTTTTTAATTAAAAAAATTTTTATACATTTTTTAAAGGTTACTTTCCATTTACAGTTATTACAGAATATTGGCTGTATTCCCCATGTTGTATAGTACATCCTTGAGCCTATCTTACACCCTATGGTTTGTACCTCCCACTCTCCCACCCATATTTTGTTCCTCCCCACCCTTCCTGCTGGCAACCACAAGTTTGTTCTCTATATCTGTGAGTCTACTTCTTGTCTTGCTATAGTCACTAGTTTGTTGTATTTTTTAGATTCCACATACATGTGAGATCATACAGTATTTGTCTTTCTCTGTCTGACTTATTTCACTTAGCATAAGGCCCTCCAGGTCCATCCATATTGCTGCACATCTAGAGCCCTGATTCTTGAAGCACTTTGCCAGAAGTTGATGATGTTCACTAGAGAGAGGAAGGATGTGGCTGAAGATTTGTCTGCTGTTGTACATGCATTTCTACGTGCATTTCTGCAATGCACTGTGTTAAAGGGACGACCACCATCCATCTTTCCTTTTCTTTGTGAAACTTTCTGGAATTCAGAAAGACCATAGGAACCCACAGTACCAGGCAAGCAAGCAGATGGTGGGGGATTGGAGACAAGGATATGAGGGTCTCATAATGCCTCACTGCTTGTTACACACTTCCAGAGAGCTTCTCTACCCCATCTCCAACTGCACTGACCACTCGTGCTGTCCCCGGACTCTGTGCTTCCCTCTGTGATGGCACTGACTGGGATCCACACCAGGGCAGTACCATATTAAGAGCTCCTGGGCTTCCCTGGTGGCATAGTGGTTGAGAATCTGCCTGCCAATGCAGGGGACACAGGTTCGAGCCTTGGTCTGGGAGGATCCCACATGCCGCGGAGCAACTAGGCCCGTGAGCCACAACTACTAAGCCTGCGCATCTGGAGCCTGTGCTCCGCAACAAGAGAGGCCGCAACAGTGAGAGGCCTGCGCACTGAGATGAAGAGTGGCCCCCACTCGCCGTGACTAGAGAAAGCCCTCACACAGAAACGAAGACCCAACGCAGCCAAAAATAAATAAATTAATTAATTAATTAAGAGCTCCTGCACTCGTGTTAGAGAGAAATAGTTTCACGTAATATCCACTACTTACTAGCTGTATGCTCTTGACTAAGTCTCTTCATCTTTCTGAGCTTGTATGTAAATTAATAATTAATAGCACCTACTCACCTGGCTATTGAGAGGAGTAATTGAAGAAATCTATAATGTTTTCATCACTGTGCCTAGTCCAAAAGCTTCCGGTAGGTTTAGTAATTGCACTGAAGTTTATGTTTCATTTCTGAAATACAGTTGTTTATGTAAGAAAATATTGTTATGTAAACTTCTCTTGTTAAACCCTTGACTTTCTTTTGCCTACCAAATAAAGGCCCAACTCCGGCTTGTCACTCAGCATTTACATTTGCATTTCAGGCTTTAAATTTCATTGGTAGGGAAAGCTAAAAAAATGTAGATTTTTTAGAAGAAATTGCACATAGATACAGATGAGTTTGTCTAAATTCAGTGAGCAGTGACTCTGTATAAGACCCTGGGCTATGCTCACAGGGCACTGAGTGAATCACACATGACGCATGATAGGCGGTGGCATCATGGTTTCTGGCTGTCCTGTATAGGCACCAGCCTCCCCTACCCTGGACCCACCCCGCCCCCGCCCCTGCAGAAGGCAGCCGTGAGGGAAGACTCACCACAGGGCCCCAGCACAGCAGAGCAGCTGGGCATCAGAGGGCTGGCAGCTGGCCCAAGGGTGGAGACTGGGGAGATTGGGACTGGGAACTGGCAACGAGCCAGGGCTCCTTCAGGTGCCCCAGCACGCAGGGCCTCCAGCCCCAGCAGTCACCGAATGTGTCTTGTTCTTCCACTGTGGTCTTCTCTAGACTGCACTGGGCAGGGTTTTTGGTGGCAGGGCTGTGACTCCAGCTGCACACTGAACACATATGGACACTGAAGCCCAGAGATATGAGATGACTTGACACTACAGTCACACAGCAGCAAAGCCAGGGCTAGAACTCACAAGCCTTCTGAAAAATAGTGCTTTCTGACTTATGGGCTCCTGAGATTGTCTTATGTCCAGTCCAAGTGTAGTGAGATTGTCAGGGCCATTTTGTTCCTTCAGAAAATCATAAGGGTCTTCTATGTGCCCATCTCTGTGCAAAGAACTGGGGGTACAGGGTTAAATCAGACCCTGACCTTGGGAATTTACAGTGCAGTGAGGGAGACATACTACCAACGATTGCAGTTCCGTATAGCGAGTGCTGGGCAATCATGTAATGCGGGTGGCAGGGGGTGGACACTGAGCGCAGGGAAGCACTTGGCTCAATCTGGGGGTCAGGGAATTATGCCCAGAGAAATTGACATCTGAACTGAGTTGTGAAGGACCGGGAGGCATAGGCAGGAGGAGAAGGACAAGGAAGAACACTCCAGGCACAGAGGATAGGAGAGCAGGAGAGCCTCCTTAACTAAACGCCCCAACATGTATTTGATCTCTATTCAGGGCACTGTGAGTGGTTCCCACTGGCTGGATCATAGTGTGTGTGGAGAGAATAGAGGCAGATGAGGCTGGACATGTAGACATATTCAGGAAGGTTGAAAGGGCAGTGCCTGTGACTACCAAAGTCTGGCGGCTCTCTCCTTAGGTTTCCAGGCTCTACTCTCCCAGTCTGGGAGCCTGGATGGAGTTCCTGATTTCCCTGGAACCGGGCTTACTGCAAAGAATCTATGCAAAACCCAGTGAGCTCTTTTTACCAAATTCCACTGCCGGGCCTTGCTTGTTTACCTACCTATTCCTTTAGGGTTTCTTGGCTCCTCCCCCTTACCCCCACCTCCAGGGCCTTGGTGTGGAAAAGGGGCTGAAGTGCTGACTGTAGGGAGTGAAGCTTTGTTCAGGGTTTAAACAGCTCTTCTACAGCTCTTCATGAACTAGTAACCACTGCCCAGTGCCTGGCAAGCTGTGACTCTCCTTCTCTTCCTATAGGCCTGCTGAGTTAGCCACCAAGTACGCAAACTTTTCAGAGGGAACTTGCAAGCCTGGCTATGCTTCAGCCTTGATGACTGCCATCTTCCCCCGGTAAGTGCTCCTGTTTCTTCCCATCACCTGGATAGCCTGGTCCATGGCCCAGGACTCAGACACCCTGCCCCTTGTGGCAAGTGGTGTGCCTCTGAGAAAATGAGATTTTGTGGTACCTTTCCTCCTGTGTCCTTGAGTCTGTGGGTGCCTGGAAAATACTTTGCTTTTGGTTGGTTCCTACTCCAGTCCCACTCTAGGCCCTTGCTACACCTTACACCCATCTTCCTCTCAGAGCTTGTACCTGCCAGCACAGCTCACTTCTGTGGAGGAAAGAGGTGAGGTAGAACCTACGTGGTTCCCCTTGGAAGCCAGGTATCCAGAGGCAGCCAGACAATGCTCCACAGCACAGAAGCTTGTAGTCTTTTTTGGAAGCTAGGACCAACTACCTGGCTTCAGGGAGGCAAATCCAAATAAAGCAGGAAATAAAGAGGAGTTTCTGAGCCTGGCGTTCTGGAGTTCCTGATTTCCTTGATAGGAGCTGCTGAAAGAAGCTGTGCCAAACCCTGGGAGATCCTTTCACCCAATTCCACTGAGAGGCCTTGCTTGCTTATCCGCCTTTTCCTTTCGGGTTTTCTTTCCTGAAACCTTGGTGTGGAAAAGAGCCTGACATGCTGCGATCGTCTTGTCTGCTGTCCGAGTGCAGTGAGACCCTTGGGGTCGTTTTGTTCCTTCAGAGAGTTATAGGACTATCTGACTTGGAGGGGATGTAGGAGGGGCTGCTCGGGACCTCTGGGAGTCAGGATGTAGCACTCGGACCACCAGAGGAGCCCTAGGGGTGGCCTGTTGGGGTGGGCTGTGTTCACGGGGGAAGGGTATGCACTCTATCCCTTAGAAAGCTGAGGTTAGGGCACACGGTGTGCTTGCAAAAGAATGCTGACAAACAGCTTGCCCAAAAGCAAGTCCAGGATATTTGGATTTTATGCTCCTTTTCTTTCCTAATGTCATCAATCCGAGCTTAGCTCCTTGTATAAAACAGGAGGCTCTGCTGGCTGAATATCTGGTGTTCAGTTAGAGATCTCTTTGTCCGGGGTCTGCCTTCTGACTTGATTCCAATGTTTTGCTTCCCCCAGCTATTTTCTGAGCACTTCTTAAGTGTCTGGCACCATGTTCCATATTCTTGCATGGGTTTTCTCAGACCTACATTGCTCAGGCCCCTGGACCAGACACCTGTGAGTTTTCCTTGACCTGTGTATGGGTTTTCTAATTGAAAGTAATACAAGCATGTGGGGAAAAAAAACTCAAACAGTACAAAAGGGTATATATTCCCACTCCAGATCCCAGAGACAGCCAATATTACCATAAACAGGAACATATTGTATTTATTGTACTGTATCTTGCTTTTTACTCCTAACAACGTGTCTTAGAGTTTATCCTATTAACAGCATATATGGATTCATCTCATATTTTAAATGATTGCATAATATATAATTGTTTGGAGGTGTCATAATTTTATTAAAGATTTGTTGAGGTTTAATTTACATACAGTAAAATCTACATATTAGTATAGTTGTATGAGTTTTGATAATACCTTTGTGCAACCACCGTAACAGTTAATAGAACACGTCCAACATCACCCCCAAAAGTTCCTTCATGCTTCTTTGCAGTTAACCCCTCCCTTGACCCCCAGGCCCTGACAACTACTGTCCCTGTAGTATTTCCAGAATGTCATATAAATGGATCATATAGTAGCCTTTTGAGTCTGCCTCTTTTGTTTAGTATAATGCATTTGGGATTCACACATGTGTGTAGCAGTTGCTTGTTCCTTTTTATTGCTGAATAGTATTCCATTAAATGGGCATAACATTGTATGTTGTTTATCTATTCAACAGTCAAAAGACATTTGGGTTGATTCCAGTTTTTAGCTATTATAAATAAAGCCAATATAAACATTTGTGTAGAGGATGTATGCTTCACTGCATAAGAATTTGCCAAACTATTTTCCAAAGTGACTATACTGTTTTGCTTTCCTGCCAGCAAAGTATAAGAGTTTTAGTTGTTTTATATCCCTGACATCAATCTTTTTAATTTTAGCTGTTCTAGTAGGTTTAGAGGGAAGGGAAGGCTTAGAGGGCTTACCAGGGAAGCCCTGCTTTCGATGTTTTATCTAAGAAGTCTTTCCCGGGACTTCTCTGGTGGCACAGTGGTTAAATGTATCATTTTATTTTTAGACTCCACATATGGTCAGTTACTAACAGAGGGATGTTGAAGTCTCCATTTATCAGTTTTTGCTTCAATATATTTTGAAGCTCTGCCATTTAGTGCATACACATTTAGGATTGTAGCCCCTTGCTGAATAGACTCCTTCATTTTTCTGAAATGTCCCTTTTTCACTGGTAATAATCCTTGTTCTGAAATCTTCCTTGTTTGATATTAATATAACCACTCCAGCCTTTTAAAAGTTAGTTTCATCATGGTATATGTTTTTCTATTCTTTTACATTTTCTGGTGGAGAAGGAGTTTGTATGTTTATACCCTTGAGCATCAGAGAAGTTGGATCTTAGAGGTGTGGTTGGCAGCAGTCCCTCCTTTTACATTTAACCTATCTGTTTCTTTATAATTAGAGAGGGTTTCTTGCAGACAACACATAATGGAGTCTTGCTTTTTTATCCAATCTGACAATGTCTGCCTTTTACTGGAATGTTTATACTGTTTATATTTAATGTAATCATCAGTGTGGTTTGGCTTAAATCTACCATCTTGCTATGAGTTTTCTGCTAGTTTCTTTTTTCCCTTCCTTTTCCTGCCTCCTTTTGGATTAATTGAGTGTGTTTTATGGTTTTATTTTACCATAAAATAAAACTGTTGGTTTAATAGCTATGCCTCTTTGTTTTATGTTTTTCATGATTATTCTAGAGTTTACAATATACATCATTGATTTATAATCTACTTTTAAATAATATTATAGCACTTCGTTTAGAGCTTATGAACCTTAGAACAGTATACTTCCATTTCCCCTTCCGCCCTTTGTGCTATTTTTGGTCATATTTTACATTTATGTATTATAAACCCACACAACACTGTCCTTATTTATTTTTGTTTTAAACAGTTAATTATTTAAAGTGAATTAAAAATGAGCAGGAAAAGGCAACCTACAGAATGGGAGAAGGTATTTGCACATCATATGTCTGATGTGGTGTTAATATCCAGAATATATGAAGAACTCCTACAACTCAAAAACAACAACAAATGGGTGAAGGATTCTAATAGACATTTCTCCTAAGATGATATACAAATAGCCAACAAGCACATGAAAAAATGCTCAATATAATTAGTCATTGGGGAAATGCAAATCAAAACCACAATGAGAGGGCTTCCCTGGTGGTGCAGTGGTTAAGAATCTGCCTGCCAATGCAGGGGACACGGGTTCAAGCCGTGGTCCAGGAAGATCCCACATGCCGTGGAGCAGCTAAGCCCGGGTGCCACAACTACTGAGCCTGCGCTCTAGAGCCTGCAAGCCACAACTACTGAGCCCACGTGCCAGAACTACTGAAGCCCATGTGCCTGGAGTCCGTGCTCTGCAATAAGAGAAGCCACTGTAATGAGAAGCCTGCTCACCTCAACCAAGAGTATCCCCTGCTCGCCGCAACTAGAGAAAGCTGGCGGGCAGCAACGAAGACCCAACACAGCCAAACAAAACAAAACAAAACAAAAAAACCAGAGTGAGATACTACCTCACACTCATTAGGGTGGCTGCTATCAAAGTAGCAGAAAATAGCAAGTGTTGACAAGGATGTGGAGAAATCAGAACCCTGTGCACTGCTGGTGACAATGTAAATTGGTGGTGCAGCCACCATGGAAAACAGTGTGGTGTTCCTCAAAAAACTGAAAGTAGAATTACTCTATGACCCAGCAATTCTACTTTGGGGTATATACCCAAAAGAAATGAAAGCAGGGTCTGAAAGAGGTATTTGCACATCCATGTTCTTAGCAGCATTATTCACAATAGCCAAAGCAATCCAAGAGTCTGTCAATTGATGAAAAGATAAAGTGTGGTATATACATGGAATGGAATATTATTCAGCCTTAAAAAGAGGGGAAGTTAGGGGCCTCCCTGGTGGCGCAGTGGTTGAGAGTCCGCCTGCCGATGCAGGGGATACGGGTTCGTGCCCCGGTCTGGGAGGATCCCATATGCCGCGGAGCGGCTGGGCCCGTGAGCCATGGCCGCTGAGCCTGTGCGTCCGGAGCCTGTGCTCCGCAACGGGAGAGGCCACAACAGTGAGAGGCCCGCGTACAGCAAAAAAAAAAAAAAAAAAGAGGGGAAGTTCTGACAGATGCTATGGTGTGGGTGAACCTTGAGGACATTATACTAAGTGAAATAAGCCAGTCATAGAAAGACAATACTGTTTTATTTCACTTATGTGAGGTACCTAGGGTAGTCAGACTCACAGAGATAGAAAATAGAATGGTGGCTGCCAGAGGCTGGGGACAGGGGGAAATGAGGAATTGCTGTTTAATGGATATTTAATAGACAGAGTTTCAGTTTTACAAGATGAAAAGCATTCTGGAGATTGAGTCCCTAACAATGTGAGGGTACTTAACACTACTGAATTGTACACTTAAAAATGTTTAAGATGATAAATTTTATGTTATGTGTATTTTACCACAATTTAAATTTTAAAAGTTTTTAAAAATTAGGATGAAAAGTCTTTTTTTTCCCCCCTCGGATTTGTTTTCATTCTCCCTTTGCTTTTTGATTTAATTTTTTTTTTTTTTTTTTTTTTTGGCTGCGTTGGGTCTTTGTTGCTGCACGTGGGCTTTCTCTAGTTGTGGTAAGCCGGGGCTACTCTTCATTGCAGTGCACAGACTCTAGGCCTGCAGGCTTCAGTAGTTGTGGCACATGGGCTTAGTTGCTCCGCAGCAAGTGGGATCTTCCTAGACCAGGGATCGGACCCATCTCCCCTGCATTGGTAGGTGGATTCTTATCCACTACACCACCAGGGAAGTCCCTGAAAACTCTTTTATAGTTACCCATAAACTTAGTTTTACTGTTGCTCTTTCTTCCTTTGTGTAGGTACATATTTCTGTATGGTGTTCTTTTTCTTCTGCTTGAAGAACGTCTTTTAACATTTCTTATGAGGAAGATCTTATGGCAATGAAGTCTATCAGCTTTGGTTTGTCTGATAAAGTCTATTTTACCTTAAGTTTCCAAAGTTTGTTTGTTTGTTTTTGGCTGTGTATACAATTCTAGTTGACAATTTGACACACCTGCAATACTTTAAAGATATAACTTCACTTTCTTTTGGCTTGTATAGTTTCTAACGAAAGTCTTCTGTCATTCTTACCTTATTTATTTATTTAAATTTTATTTTATTATTTGTCTGCATCAGGTCTTAGTTGCAGCATGTGGGATCTTCGCTGTGGCATGTGGGCTTCTCTAGTTGGGGCTTCTCTGTAGTTGTGGTGTGCGGGCTTAGTTGCCTCTGGCATGTTGGATCTTAGTTCCCTGACCAGGGATCGAACCCGCATCCCCTGCATTGGAAGGTGGATTCTTAAGCATTGGACCACCAGGGAAGTCCCTTTACCTTTTTTCACTTTGTATGCAATGTTTCTCTTTTCCTCTGCCTGCTTTTTGATGTTTTTCTCCTTATAGCTCATTCTCAGCAATTTGATATGATGCAGTTTGTTGTGGTTTTCTTTATATTATTCTTGGCTTGCATTTATTTATAAATAATTATAGTTTATAATTTATTTTTTAATCAAATTTGGATGCTTTTTGTCCTTATTTTTTCAAATATTTTTTCTGCCCGTCACCCTTCCCAGGATTCCAATTACATGTATGTTAAGCCGTTCATCCAACTGGTTTGTTTGATGCTAGGTTTGTTTGGTGTTTTTTTCCCCCAATTCTTTCTTATTTCTCTTTGTGTTTCATTTTGGATAGTTGATATTGCTATGTTTTCACACCCACTGATATTTCTCTTGTGGTGTCTAATCAGCTGTTAATCCCATCTGGTGTGTTTTCATTTCAGATATTGTGTTTTTAATCTCTGTCGTTCCATTTAGGTCTATTTATATCTTTCATTTTATTCTTTATTATGTTCATGTGTTCTTCTACCTTCCTGAACATAGAGAATACATTTAGAATAGCTATTTAAACATCCTTGTCTGGTAATCCCATCATCTGTATCATTTCTGGGATGGTTTCTATTGATTGATTTTTCTCCTGATAATGGCCTATATTTTTCTGATTCTTTGTATGCCTGCCTGGTAATTTTTTATTAGATTCAAGACAATGTGAAATTTATGTTTTTCTGTGCTAGATTTTGTTATGTTCTCTTAAATAGTGCTAGTTTTGCTTGGACATGTAGTTAAGTTACTTGGAATCAGTTGTATCCATTTGAGATTTGCTTTTAACATTGTTAGTGCAGGTGTTGAGCAACCATTTGTCTAGGGCTAATTTATCCCCATAACTAACGGAGTACCTGTCTAGGGACTGGACCCAATGCCTTGTGCATTATGAGGCATTTCCACTCTGCCTGATTTATTTCCACAATTGTTTTGTGAATACAAACAATTCCCAGCCCTGTATGAACACCAGGAATTGTTTGATCTACCACTTCCTGGTGGCCTTTCCTCAGCCTCAGAATTTTCTCTCATATACGCCCAGGTCAGTACTTGGCCAAAGATCTGAGGGGACCCCTTTGCAGGTCTCTGGGGCCTTCTGAGCATCTCTGTTCTCCATGGTAGTCACCACAAATTCTAGTCTTCTTGCCCTCCCTAAACTTTGATCACTTTTTTTCAACTCAGGAAGACCACTAGGCTCTATTTGGGTTCCCCATCCCTGCACTGGTCCAAAGACTTGTTTCATCTATTTTGACTTGTTTTCTGGTTGTTGAAGGTAGGAGGGTAAATCCCACCCCTGTTATTCTATCATGGTGGGAAGCAGAAGTCCCTTCTTTACACAGCATTCTATGAACTAAACTATAGTTTACTGCATCAGTTCCCTATTGATGGACAGTTAGGCAATTGCCATTTTTTACTACTCTAAATATTACTTCAGTGAATAACCTTTTTTACACAACACTTCCCACACATGTGAGATTATCTAGAATAAAGTGATATTTATGGATCCAAAGTTGTGTGTGTTTATAATTTTGAAAGTTATGGGCAAATTGCCCTCTGTAGCAGTTTTTGAATTTATATCCACACACAGTAGTTTAATCTTCATCCAGTACTTTCTCCCATTGCGGAGCACAGGCTCTGGACGCGCAGGCTCAGCAGCCATGACTCACGGGCCCAGCCACTCCGTGGCATGTGGGATCTTCCCGGACCGGGGCACGAACCCGTATCCCCCGCATCAGCAGGTGGACTCTCAACCACTGCACCACCAGGGAAGCCCCATCCAGTACTCTTATAGCTTTATTATTTATATTTGAATTATTAATCCATCTGAGTTTTTATTGTTTTGGTTTGGTTTTAGTGTTAGGTGTGATCCCTGGTGTTGGGATCTAGGATTGTTTAATTTTTTTCCTCATGGGTAACTAGTGTTTCTGGATATTTTGACCAAAAAGTTGTAAGTAAATTCAGGATTTTGATTTTTGTAGTAAGAATATTTTGACACAAGGGGTCTTAAGGCAGCTCTTTTGACGTGTTAGTTTTGACCTGATCTAATAAAAACAAGCCATTAGATCCCTCTCTCTCTCTCTCTCTCTCTCGTTACCAAGTGCTGTGGGAAGGGTATTCTCACTCTGGCCCTAAGCCTCACTCCTCCTTGAGCCCACCCAGCCACTGCCTCCTACGCCTGAGCTCAGACTGGGGAGCAGGCAGTGGTAGCGGAGGGGTGCTGGTGGGCTGGCCCATCCAAGGTGCAGAGTCCTGCTTCTCTGGGAAGCCAGCCTGTTCCCTCTCACACCTTTGCACTGTCTGCTGGGAAATCCTCCTTGCCTGCCTGGATACATCGTCCTCTAATGAGAGAGATGGGGAGGAGGGGGCATGAGGTCCAAGGGAAATCAAATTTATTGAGCATCTCCTCTGCTGTAAACATTGGATTAGGGCTTTGCATCTATTGGTCTCATGGAACAGAAAGCCTTCCCTGACCTCCGTTCCTGCACACACCCAGTTACTCCTTCCCCAACCTGTCCCGCTATAGTGCTGCACACGTAGCTCTGTTACGGTACTTGTAATTATGTATTGATGTTTCTTCTCACATAGTAGGCTGTGTACCTCTTAGCATAGAGACATGGTCTTATTCATGGCTGCCAATACTTAGCAGAACCTTTAGCACTTAGTAGGCACTTAATGCTTGTTTCATGAGTGGATATTGATTTCTGCCCTTGGGAGATTGAGAGTCTGAGGGAATGAGGAATGTTGATGAGACACTCTTTCAGTGGAGAGAGTTACTGAAGAAAAATAATTATTTTGACATGTACCAATATATGATAGATTGGAAAGAGATGAGATTTGGAGATAGAAAGTTCTCACAGCTTTCTCACTTAATGGGCTATGTGTGATCTTGGAAAAGTCAGAGCATAACTCATTAGTCAAGAGAATGAAATGAGAGGATGTATCTTGGGGCTATAAATGTTAGATCATTCCAGCAAAATTTAATGTTAGACACTAAGTGAACTCTGTTTTCCCAATGACTTTCATTAAATCAGGTAAGTTTTTTCAGGGAGAAATAAAGATCCCAGAATAGGTCATGGTAAACATTTAAAATATAGGTTTAAAGAAAAAATACAGCTCCCACTCCCCATTTTCCTAGCAATGCTTTACTATAAACATTTGAGTGGCTTTTTAAAGGTGCTTTGATGAAAGATTGAGTATCATGTCTTTTTGATGGTAACCAGTGAAGCCACTTAGCATCAGGCACAAGCATGCATCCATAGGCGAGGCCTGCGGCAAACAGTTTCAGCCAAAAGCAGAACCCAAATCCAGGCTGTGCCCAAGTACAGCAGCAACACTGACAACCAACACCTACTGATGTATCAATAGTGACTTCTCCGATCCTCTGCTAAGACCTTTTCCTATTTTTTCTGTTTTAATCCTCTCAACAATCATATGAAATAGTATTGTTATTAATACAGTTTTAACTCTGAGGAAACGGAGGCGTAAAGAAGTCGAGCAGTTTGCCTGAGGTCACACGGATAGGAAGTGATGAAGCCCAGTTTGAACCCTACTCTGACTGCCAAGCCCATATGCTTAACTGCCATATTCTATTGCCTCTCACAGCTGCTGTCCCATGGACAGGGTGGCTAGGGGCCAGAGTGCAGAGGTCTACCAGTTGCCCGACGGGGGCTCAGAAGGCACTGGTGTAGAAATTGCCCTCTTGCCTGGCTCTACAGAGGAAAACCTCACTTCACTTCTCTTGGGACGCTCTTTGCTTTGGGAAGGCCAGGGTGCATGGCTTGTGTCTGAGACTGTGTGTGTCTGTGATTCTCATGCTACTAAGGAATCATTGCTGTGGTCCAAGCTGGCCAAATTCCCCCGAGTGCAAAGGATGGCTTTTGAAACCTTGCTGAGCTCTCTGAGGCAGGAAGTCTGGGGTATTGACAGAGTCCCAGCTGCCTGTCTTGGGACTCTCGTGTGAGAAGGTACAAGAGGCCTACTGCACTGCCCTGGGGGATTTGAAAGTTTATGGGCTCCTGGCCAAGGTAGCTGGGTATCTGATATCCCCATATTTCAAAGACCCTCCTTCTCTGCCCTTCGTGGGTTCTGGGACTCTTTTTTTTTTTTTTTTTTTGCGATACATGTGTCTCTCACTGTTGTGGCCTCTCCCGTTGCGGAGCACAGGCTCCGGATGCGCAGGCTCAGCGGCCATGGCTCACGGGCCCAGCTGCTCCGCGGCATGTGGGATCTTCCCGGACCGGGGCACGAACCCGTGTCCCCTGCATCGGCAGGCGGACTCTCAACCACTGCGCCACCAGGGAAGCCCCGATTCTGGGACTTTTATCACTACAATACCAGGGAGGAGTGGTAAGATTGAGAGGCATCCTTGTAAATCTTTGTCCCAAACCATAAATTACAGAGGAGAATAGAGCACTGTCCACTTCCACAGAATCACTGTCCTTCTAGCCTGGGAGCAAGCTGAGTGTCTCCCCACCCAGGAGCGTGCAGAAGACTTGTCACCATTGTTCTCTCCACTTCCTCATGTCCCCTAACTCTTAGTCTCTGTACTCTCACTTCCACTCCCACCCCTCCCCTCCCTGAAATGCTCTTGTCCAGATCACCCAAAAGGACTAACTGACACATCCAGTGGGTGAACCTCTTTTTTTGACCTCTCTTAAAAGAGTGTTTGGCAGTATTGATCTCTTCCTCTATTTTGAACATTTTGCAACTCTCTCTTCTCATTAACGCTTCTTCTAAACTCCCTTCCTGTTCTCCTCCTGTTTCTCTATTATTCCTTCTCCATCTCTTTTACAAGCAATCTCTTTCTGCTGTGCCCACCCTTAAATGTTGATGTAAAAAAAAAAAAATGTTGATGTCTGCCAGGGTTCAACTATGGCCCTTTTTCTTCTCTTCTCACTATGTGTTGGCTTCAACTAACACATACATGCTGATGAGTCTCAAATCTGTTTGGAGCCCAAATCTCTTCTGATCTCTAGACCCAAATAGCCAACTTCCTGCTGGACAGCTCCACTTGGAAGACTCTTGAGCATCTCAAACTCAGTGTATCCAACTCACCAAAATCCCAGTAATTCTAATCAGTCCATGTTGCCTATTTCACTGAGGGTTACCACTATTCACTCTGTCACCTGAGCCAGAAATCTGGGCGTTTTTCTTTCTCCTTCCTTTCTCAACAAGATGTCAGTTAGTCATTGAATTCTGACACGTCTACCCTCTATAGAGAAGTCAGTCCCTTCCCCTGAGCTCTGATTTCCCAGCCTCTCCTGTATCTTTGACCTGAAATCAGGAACCTGGATCTTCATTCTCTTTACTGACTCCTTCGAATCACTATTTAATCTTACTCAGGTTTCTCTCATCCCTCAAGAAGTTGCCACATTGACTCCACTATCCTATAGTAGACCTAATGATAATAGCTACCACATCATTCATTCAACAAATCTTTATTGAGCAGCTCCTATGCACCAGACACTCTTCTAGGTGCTAGAAGCTTCAGCATTGTATAAGGTACATAAAATCTCTCCCCTCAATAGCTTACACTCCATTGGCAGATGCAGACAGCCTGTGTGTGTAAAATATCACAGTTTTATAGCACCCTTGCTATGTGCCAGCCACTGTGCTGAACACTGTATATTAATTACCTATTTAGTCTTTCAGTAGCCCTGTGGAGTAAGTGTTGTTACGCCCACTTTACAGATGAAAAAGCTGTAACTTACCCAAGGTCACAGCAGCACAGATCCAGGAATCAAACCCACCAACCCCACCTTATGTCCTGAGTCATGGCTCTGAACCATGAACCTATAGGGGATTACAGATGCCTTTTGATTGGAGAATGTTTTAAGTATTTTCAGTAGGTACCCCTGCAATGAAATACTTGGGTGCTGGGCCTTTCTGGAAAGAGCGGAGTGCTGAATAACTAAAGCTTCTCTGCGGAGTGTCCAAGGGCTGACAGTCCTGCCTGGGCTGGACAGCTTACATGCCTGTCCTTGACCTGGACTACAGCTTGTAGCTGGAGGAATTGCCATCTGTGTCCTGTTGGTTTCTCTGCCATGAGTTTTTTTTTTCATGTGTTCCTAAGTGACAGTGTTCTGGCCTCCTTGGGAACCAATCCATGATCTGCTTTTAAGGTAACTCCACTTCTGGGAATTCCCTCGTGGTCCGGTGGTTAGGACTCCATGCTTTCACTCCTGAGGGTGCGGGTTCAATCCCTGGGCAGGGAACTAAGATCCCACAAGCCGCGTGGCCAAAAAGAAAAAAATAAATAAATAAATAAGTAAATAAAGCGACTCCACTCGTGGTCTCAGTCTACCCCTCCTGTTTCCCTGACCTTTCCAGGAACGCAGCCCCCCAGGACCCTGTAGCTATACTCCCGATCTCCTTCCTCTTTGCTCTGTCTTCCAACCTTTATAGGTGGGTCCATAGTACATGGCCCAAGCTATGTTTTCTTTGGAAAAATCTTCTTGCCTAGATGACTAAGGACCCACACTTCTTTGCACAGGTGAATGCTGCCAGCCCACCTGGTGGGGTTCTTCCCGGTTATTAATTCATCTGCTATAGACGAAGTACCAGGCCTCAGTCTGCTCACCACTCCTGATGTTATCAGAGCGTGTCTTCTCCTGCCCCAGTTCAGGACCTGAGGAGCTGGGTCTCACCCTCTCTCTAACTTCCCTACCAAGAACCCTTGGCAGAATGGCCCAGCAGGCACCTGGCAGGTGCTGTGGAATCAAAAATGTGTGAACTGATTCACAACTAGATTTTTGAGAGATTGAAAATGAAGTTTTAGAAATGTCTGTAGCAATTAGAGTAAGTTTTTGTCAGTTGAATCTAATAATTTAAAAGTGGAGCTTATATTTTATGTGTGTGTTTTAATTTTTCTAGTGATTCATTTTTATTATCCTTTATAAAAGGATCACTCTCTGTGACAGAATTGAAATTTAAAAAGCAATACAAACTGGTCCTTCTTGACAGGTGGTTTGAGAAGCATGGACTGTGGTGATGCGAGCACAGGCTGTGGAAGTGAAGAGGGCTGGCTTGGCGTGACCTCTCCAAGGCCCCCTTTCTTCCTCTGTGCCTCCTGACCCCGGGGTTAAGGGAAGCAGCACCTGGACGCGCACACCAAGGCGCGTGTGCTCTGGATGAGTCCAGGACAGAGGGTCAGGGAGGCACGGAGGAGGCCCTTAAGCAGGGAGGGGCAGTGGGAGGTTGACTGGGGGAATTCCTGGTGCAGGGGATGCCTGGGCTACCCCTGGGAGGATGGGGCTTCAGGAGTAAAGTCAGACACACTGATGGGAGCAGCTTCCCCCCTTGCAGACCCAGCTCCAGGCTCTGCCGCAAAGCAGGAACGCTAGATGTGCTTAGACGCCGGGCGCCTGGTGAGAGCAGGCGGCGGGCTGCATTCCTGTGGTATTTGGAGATTGATCTCGTCAGCTTAGCAGCTTTGCTTTTCTTGGTTCAGGTACAAGATCCCCACGTGGGGAGCTCTGCTGCCTGTGAGGAGCAAGAGCTGGTGAAAACACGGAACGTGATCCTGGCCCTTCTCCCGAGCTGTGCGCTGTGTGAGGCTCCGGGCCAGGAGCAGCCCAGCCACAGGCTACTCAGCGGGAGGGAGGGCCTGAGTCTGAGCTCCACCCACACAAGTCCGGGGCGGAGGCAGCCGCGCTGCACAGGGGAGGATGCTGGCAGTTTTAGGACCTCATTGTGCCCCCCACTCTATTTGCACCCCCAGGGTGGGGGTGAGGGGCACCACTGGGTGACTGGCCTCCCCAAATAAATAGTTAGAGCTGGAGGGGAGAAGCAGGGCTGAAGCCTCAGTTCTCCCAGGTGGAGGCAGGACGCCAGTTCATACCTGCCTCCTGTCATGCGAGCTTTCTACTCTCGGCCCCTGCGCCGTGCATGGAGCCCAGGCTGAGGCAAGTGCAGTAGCCAAGGGAAGCCACGGCCCCACCCAGGAGCCTGGCTTCAGTGAATCACTTAGGAGAGAGGTCTGGGCTGGAGGAAGAAAAGTGGAGATCATCGATTTACCCATCTCAGAGGGAAGGTGGGCGAGATTGTCCAGGGCGATGTGGAGAGGACGGGGTAACATGGTCTCCGCTCTTGGGAGACCCTCATGGGGGAAACACAAGCCTGCCTGCTGACAGCAGCAGAGCGGCAGGCCTCTTGACAGCTGGCCTCATGACACCTCTGTGCCTCTCATGTTGGGACAGACGCGTGCTCCCTCCCTGTATTCCCAGGCCTTAGTACAGGGAAGTTTCCTGCAGCAGGACAACTTGAGAACTGATGGTTGCAAAACACAGGAGAATACCTTGCACTCTGTTGCTCAGCTCCTCAAGAGTGACTGGGCCAGGGGCCAGCTACAGAGCTTGCCCCGAGAAGCACACCCCCAAATGGAGCAAGACCCCCAAATGGGCAAGGCAAGTACAGGAGGCCTGGGCTCGGAAACCAGCTCTGTGGGGCCTGATTAGGGATGGTTCTGGGCCTGCCGTCCCCACTAGTCCTGTTCCCATGCGTCCAGGGGCGGCTGACTTCCGCGGGGTCTGGCCAGCCCCTTAGCTGCCTCCACCTCATTCCCCATCTCCCCCACCACCCTCCTGCACACCCCCAGGACCAGCAACAGGGATTAAGGCAGGACGTGGCTCAGCTGTGTGCTTGCCCTTAGGACCTTTTTAACCCTTTCCAAGCGGCTGCCTGTACACCCATGCCTTTCTCCTCTTGCTCAGAGGCCGTTGCACGCACAGGTGCCCCTGCTCTCCAGGGCCCTTCCCCCACAGTGGACCTGTCTCCACTCCTCCCCTGCCCCTGAGGGAGCACGCAGTGAGAGTCATCACGGGTTTGATTAGGTTCTCTGAGCCCATGTGGTTCCCCTGATGGAAAGAAGACCTCAGAGACAATGACCTTTTTTTCTAATATGGTCAGCAGCTGCCTCTGCTGTAGCCAGTGCTGCTGGTAACCTGGTCTTCCTGAGGCAGGATGAAGAGCAGTGCCGGAGGCAGCAAGGCAGAGCCCAGCAAACCACGCCCCAGCGCTTGAGGCCAGGGGGAAAGACGGCTCATCTGGGAGACCGGAGACCCAGACCCGTCTCCAGCAGGCTCCAACAAAGTCACTGGCCCTCATGGAGATAAATGCCTCTGCTGCCACGCAAATTCCAGGGAGGAAGCAAAGGGTTTAGGGGCTGCAGGCTGGCCAAGGCGAGCTGTCAGCACAGGCACAGCTGCAGCTAGGGTGCAAGCCCAGGAGTGACCTGGAGGAGCATTTGCTGAAGGGAGAAAGCAAGGACCAGCCATTTTCTGCCCTGCATCTGGATCCCCAGGGCCGACCTCTGTGAGCTGCAGGCCTTGTCCTTGTTGCTTATGAGCCCCTTTCAGGCAGAGCTTGGGAGCTGGATGTAGAGAGGGCGGGGCAGGGACATGGGCTACAGGGCTACAGCCACCGTGGTCCCTCTGGCTGGAGCTTGCTCATTTTCTTCCCAGACCATGATTGGGCCTAATTACTGGCTACCTTTCAGCCCTTTTCTGAGTGTTTTCCTGAATTTCAGGAAGAAGAGAGCTTCGTAGCTGAGGCAGAAGTGGTCCAACCACACTTAGACTCTGATCGCTCGGTGCTGGCGTGAAGTTGGTCAGCAGAAGTGGGGAGGGGCATCTTTGCCACCTGACTTCACCCCAGGTCAGTGACCTCTTGAGGTCAGGGCCTTGCCAGTACCCATGCCAGGTCCCCAGTGTCTCATTCCTGCTATCTTAGCAAAGACTGAATGGGGCCGGGGCTCGCCTTCCTCAGTCTGGGCAAATGAAAAGAGCTTGGGTTTTGGAGTCAAGCGAACTTGGGTTTGAATCCCAGCTTCGCCACTTAGCTAACTGTGTGACCTTGGACAAGTCCCCTAGCCGTGCCCAGCTTCCGCTTCCTCACCTGCAAAGTGGGAATAACAGTCCCTACCGCGTGGGCAGTCACGAGGATTCCACAAGCTGACGTTCACAAGCTGTGGGGCCCGGTGCTGGCATCAGTGAGTGCGCAGCAGGACTGGTCATTGTCGCTGTTCTGTCCTCACACCTTGGCTGCCACAACTCCCACTGGGACCTTCCGATGTGTCGCGGCTGGGAGCCATCAGGACTTGTACAGACTGTGCGTACAAACGCAGGTGATTGGCATTTGTTGATACAGGAATGCCTCCACATATCAGGAAGTGTGGATTTGGGCAACGTCAGCCCCCCACACAGGATGCAACTGATAACTTGTAATTTAGTAAAAAAAAAAAAAAAAAAAAAAGTCTTCTGACCCACTGACAGAGCCACCAGAGCACCAGGGAACTGATGCCTGCTGGTGCCCTAATCCCTGGGGGGCCCTGCCCTACAAACCGTCTTCTTCACCTTTATGCCATGCATATGCTGTTCCCCCAGCCTGGCATGCTCTTCCCCCAATACTCTGCCTCGAGAACCACTGCTTTGACGACAACAGGCAGCTCGAACATCACCTGCCACAGAGCACGGCAGTCTCTTGTGTGCTCTCTGGGGTGTACCTCCACACATTCTCCACCTTTCAAACTCCAGCTCAGATGACGCCTCCTCTGTGAGCTTTCCCCTGGGTCCATGCGCAGAGGTTGACTCGGGGTTCCCACAGCTCCTGTGCATCTCTCTCTCTAACCCTTCACACGTTGCATGTAATTCCCTCCTAGGTCCTCCACTAATCCTTGTCTAATTTTCATCTTTAATTTACCTTGTGTTGCCACTTCCTGAGAACGAACTTGGGACAGCTCCCATTGCCTCGCCTTTGTCTGTCCTGTCAGCACAGTTGTCACAGCCGGCTTTGGCTTGGAGCGGGAAATGGAAGTGGGGATCCTGCTGACCTTCCTGTGCCACATGCACACGCACTGTGACCCCAGACCCAGCACTCGGCACTTCCTTCCAGCAGCCACACCGCCAGCGTCAGCAGTGGGAAAGGTCTAATACATTTATTCAAGGAGATATTAAATTCTAGATAATTCTTCCCTCAAAACATTGAATTTGATGGGCTCCCTAAATAAGCTCAAATAACTGGGAATTGCATATCTGTTTGTTCACTCATTTAATGCATTCTTGTTGAGTGCCTGTGTTGGACACTGGGGAACTGAGTTTGAAAAATGCAGGCATGGTGCCAGATCACCATCTGGGGGACATACATTAGAGCCGTACCTTGGGGCTCTGGTGACATTCAGGCCAGGTTGAAAGGCGAGTGATGGCTGAGAGCCCTCACTGCTGAGTCCTGCACTGGCCTTGGTCTGGCTACAACACATGCCGTCCCGGGTGAGTGTCACATGGTAGCTCTGCGGGCTGTGGCGGGACTGAGAGGGTGGCAGCTTTGTAGCTGCAGAAAAACTGGCTTGTGAATAGCTTTCATGGAGCAGAGTTGTAAAGAGACAGAAATGACATCTGAAAAGACTTCTGAGCCAGTCTTCTTGGCATGTTCACCCAAGTCGAGCCCAAACAAAAGGCTGTTGATACTGTGTCTTTCACACAAGTCACGAAAAGCTTCAGACTTAGGGTGAGCAGTTTCTGCTTCTGCAATTCAGAGACCATAAAAAATGAAGACTGGCTGGGAGAAGTTGTCTCTCTGTCATTAAGCCAGAGTCTGCCCCCTAGAATTGACCTTGTCTGCACAACATGTGGTCTTAATCCCCCAGCACCGCCTCCCCCCACCCCTCCCACCCCACCCTGCCCAGCAGAGGCTCCAGTGCAGCAGAGAGTGCCCTCTGGGCATGGGAGCAAGCTTCCCACATCCTCCACCTCTGGGGGGGCCGGGACCAGACCTCACAGATCCCCATCTGGACCCTTCCCCTTGGTGACTGCTTGCCCCATTGCCTGACCCCTAGGGACCCAAGGCAGATTCTGCCCCTTCCTCAACCCCTAAGCACCCTCTCTCTGCCAATCCTTGTGCGGAGCTTTGGGGGACAGTGATAAGTAAGAGATAGTGCATGAGAGAGACAGAACAGTGTGATGACCGCAGGGTCAGAGCAAATCAGGGAGCTGTGCATGCCCAGATGAGGGTCACCTAAGCCAACTGAGCAAGCAAGAAAGGCTTCCTAGAGGAGGTGCCACCCGTGCTGACTGTTGGAGGACAGTTAAAAACTGACCAGGCAAAGGATCTGGGAGAGGTGCTCACACTGAGGAAGGAGATGCACTGCCAAGTAATCTGGGCTGTCTGGGGTACGGGCCCTGGGGGGAAGAAGCCTTGAATGCCATGCCAAGGAGTTTGCCCAAAATGTAATATAGCATTGATGCTATGGTAGATGAAAGTATAGGATGCCATGAATATACAGAAAGGAGGCACCAAATTAAATTGGAGAGGTCAGAGAAGGCCTTTTTTTTCCTAAGGCAGATTTCTGGGTTCACGTCTCTGCACCATTATTATTTACAGTGCCTCTTGACCTTCATTCTTAAAATTTGCTTCTAGCTTTTAAAAGCCATAGAAGATGCTCTCATTGGTTTATTGGTGACTGGTGACTCACCATCATTCAGCTGAAAATTTTTCTTTTTTGTTTTTGTTTTGTGTTTGGCAGGGGTAGGTACTACAAGTGTCAGTGGCTGGAATAGATCATGTCAGTAGCTCTTCAAAATATGTGGCTTGTGGACCTGAAAGGTTCATGGGCCCCTCAAGACAATGCCCAACCAGAACCCAAGAGCTGTGCCTTTTCCCTGGTCTCCTGACCTTTTCCGGAATCATTCACTGTTTGCTCCACACCCCCATATTTTCTCAGCACTGCCTGTTCTCAAAGACATCCAGGTAAGGACATGTCATTGTCCCCCTCAGCAGCCTGGGCAAAATGCCTTGGAAGTTCCTTTCCCTCCCCTGCTGTAAGCCTCGCAGCACTGGGAGGGCGTGTAACAGAACACTTGGAGAAGCCATCTTTTTTGGGCAAAGTGGTCTGAGAAGGATTTTTGAAGGAAGTGATATTTTATCCAAGCCTTAAAGATAACATAGGAATTAGGCAATTGAAATCAAATGATTGGGCAGGTGTTCTAGACAGAGGGACTTCATAAACTCAGAGCATGAGATACCCAAGGATATTCAGAGAGCTGCAAGTGATTTGGCATGTTTGGGGCATAGTGTTATATCCTAGAATACTGGAAGACAAGATGTCATCCAGGGCCGGGTCCAGGGAGGCCTTACAAGTCATTCTAAAAGGATTTTGATTCTATCCTGCTAGAAGACATGGGGGAATTATTGACATGTTTTAGACAAGAGGTAAAAAAATGCCATGGTCAGATTTGCTCTTTGGAAGGGTTGCGCTAACCCATTATGGGAGATGAGTTGGAGGAGGAGACACGCTGAAGGCAATCCCACGGGGATGGAGTAGAGGCTATTTGAGGAACACTTAGGAAATGGAATCAAAGCGTCCCTCCCCTCCTCCCAAAACGTCTTGTATGGCCTTTCTCCCACCACTGCCACTTCCGATCACGACACTGTTGTCTGTCTCCCCTCCAGGACGGGCACAGCATTCCTCTCTGTGGCCAGCCAACCCCAGCACCTAACAGCACCTGGCCCTGATTAAGTGCTCAGTAAGTGCTTATTATGCCTGCTGAATTGATTTGATGATTAACTGAGTATGGGAGGCTGGGGAGAGGGAAGAATCTGGAATGACTCCCAAGTTTCTGGCTTCCAAAATAGGAAAAATGGGAATGCCATTTCATTGAGATAGGGAACCCAAGAAGAAGGGTGGTTGTATCTGATTTTAGAATTCTGGCTTTTGTTAAGAGAAGAGGAAAGGGCAGAGATCACCCATCTGGTTATGGACAAAAGGAGTCTGAGATCCCTCTAGGACACTTAAGGAGAGATGTAGAGCAATCATTTACATACATGTCTGAGTCTGGAGTCCAGGAGGAGAGGTCGGAGCCAGAGATGATGCAATGGGAATCTCAGCGTGTCAGTGGAGTTTGGGCAGTGGGTGAGGTAGTGCAGGGCAAGTCTGTAGACTGGGTCCCAAACTGGTAGCTTACAAGATAAAGTAGACATGCTTTGTATGGCTGGCACAGTGTTTTCAAATAATGTGAATACTTTTAGGCAGTGTGTCCATTCTAACTTGCCATGACCCTACCACTTCTTGTCTTACATCTGGCCCAATTAACATATTTATAGTATCTTCTTGGCTCTGGTAGGCATTTGAGCTTATAATTTTTGGAGGAAGAAGAAAAAAACAGAAGGACACAACTTAGGGAATATCAACTCATAAGGGATGAACAGGAGGGAGAAGTAATGAAGGAGGATGGGAAAGAATGGCCAGAGAGATTGTAGGAAATCATGAGAAAATATTTTGTTCTCTCGAAAATTATGGGAAACAAAGTGTAATAGAGTGTAAAATGTGGTTTTCCTTTGATCCAGCATTTTTGCTTCCCAATATTTAACATAAGGAAATAATCATGTCTGTGCACTCAAGTTTTTGTAACATGATACTTGTTGCAGCATGTTTAAAATAGCAGAAAATTGGAAACAACATAAATGTCTCTTGGCTGAGAATGATTAAGTAAATATAGTATGTCCATGTGATGAAATAATATGTAGTCATAAAAAATGATGTCAGACTTCATTTCCTGACATGACCCCACAACCTATTGTTAAATTTTTCAAAAGCAAGTTATGGAACTGTCCATATTAGATCATTCCATTTATGTTAAATATCTAGTTATAGTTATAGAAAGAAATGTCTGGAAGCCTTCACACGCAAATCACAAGAACATCCCAATAGCTAAATCTAGTAGACCTTTCTCTGGCCTCTGTGTCTTCGACCTTTCTTGGTTTTTGACACTGTTAACCTTTCTTGGCTTCTGCTCCTTGTCGTCATTCCCTGACCTTTGTCTCATAGGCTGGCAGTCAGGACTGAAAAATGGCAGACTCAATCCTGGGAGAACCCTTCAAAACTGGCAGCTTGTTTATATACTAGACACACCCAAAGCAGGGCACTTACTGGGCAATTCTCTGGAAAGGAGCAGTTAGGGACAGTATTTCCCTGGTCCTTAGTCCCTTTGAATCTATATAACTCTTCTGGAATACAACCCTTCCCAGGGTCTCTGGGTTTAAGTTTCTTCTCCTTACCCAAGTCTCCCGCCCCCTAGCAAAATTGCCTGGCTATCCCCTCTCTCCCACGCCTTCTGTTCAATCAAGGGGTTATTTTTAACAGTGTTGTGTATACCATGCTTAAATCCTGGCAAAACACCAGAACTTTGGAATAGACACCGAGATGGAAATAGTCTCCCACAACCTTCCCCCTTTCTAAAGTGTTTCCTTTTAAAGAGAGAGAATTAGTTATATAAATCTAAACTATAGACAGCCCTACCAAGATAGTCCCTGGACTGTAACACGGAGCGACTGAACTCGCAGCCTCGGCCCCCGAGGTTACACTGGAGGCTGGACCTGCTGCCACTTTGGGCCCAACTTCAGCCCAGGGGAGACCAGTGGGGGCCAGGCGAGCGCAGGGGGAGATGGTTCCTTCCACTTTTCCAGGCTTGGTGGGTCTAGAACCCCTGTCTCAGAATCATGGAGATTACCTGGTCTACCTCCCATTCCCAATAGCCAGTGGCTCTTAACTTCCAGAAGCAGCCCATCTACTTCAAGATACTCAGTGACTGGAGAATTTTAACTAAGAAAAGCCCAAATCTACCTTTCTGTAACTTCTACCTGTGGTCCTGATTCTACCCACCAGAGCCACACAGAACAAGTCTAACCCCTCTTCCCTATCAGATGGTCAGAGATTTGAAGCTGGTGCTCACGTGCCCTCAAGTCCTCTCTAGCCAGACATGTCTGCTTTCATGAGGTATGATAAGGCCCCTCCCTACCACAGTGGTTCTCTTCTCTGGATCGGTTCCACTTTATTACTGTTCCCTTTAGGAACCACCCAGAATGGAGCTCATGCTTAATCAGAGGTGACCTGCCAGGTGGAAAGGATGCAGGATAAGCATCTCCCCTCTTCTCTCTTTTTTTTTTTAACAGCTTTACAATGGTGTGTTAGTTTCTGCTTTATAACAAAGTGAATCAGCTATACATATACATATATCCCCATATCTCCTCCCTCTTGTGTCTCCCTCCCACCCTCCCTATCCCACCCCTCTAGGTGGACACAAAGCACCAAGCTGATCTCCCTGTGCTGTGCAGCTGCTTCCCACTAGCTATCTATTTTACATTTGGTAGTATATATAAGTCCATGCCACTCTCTCACTTCGTCCCAGCTTACCCTTCCCCCTCCCTGTGTCCTCAAGTCCATTCTCTACGTCTGCGTCTTTATTCCTGGCCTGCCCCTAGGTTCTTCATAACCTTTTTTTTTTTTTTTAAGATTCCATATATATGTGTTAGCCTACGGTATTTGTTTTTCTCTTTCTGACTTACTTCACTCTGTATGACAGACTCTAGGTCCATCCACCTCACTACAAATAACTCAGTTCATTTCTTTTTATGGCTGAGTAATATTCCATTGGATATATGTGCCACGTCTTTATCCACTCGTCTGTCGTCTCCCCACTATGCTCCTCATAGTGACTGACACCCCAGAGACACTACTTTAGTGGTCATGTCATCTTGACATGCTGCTGCTAAGTCCCCATCCCCTTCCTACTCAGCATGTCTGATGGACTTTATGGACCCAAACTAGGCCTGGCCATGTAGCTGCCTATCTGGAGCTTTTGGGATCCTCCTTGGACCTCCAACATAAGCTGTTTCTTCCCTTTCTCTTTGTCTTCCATAGACTTGATGACTAAGCCCTTCTATCCTAGAACAGCGTCTTCCACTGACCTGGTAGGTATGAGCAGAACTATTCGCCAGCTACCAAACTCTCGAGTTTTCCTACCATCTAGTGCACGTTGCCATCCATCTCTCATGCTTTGCTGGATCCACGTGAGAGGGCACTTGCCACATGCTCTTCTGGGACCTTGTCCCTGTCCTCTTGTGGTGCCCAGCAGCCCTATGCACAGGACTCATGCAGAATCCTAGGAGGAGCACCGACTTTGAAATCAGAAATTTCAGGTTTCAGACCTGGCTCCGTACCTTCTTCCCTTGGACAAATTACTTAAACTCTTGAACCTCAGTTTCTTCACCTGTAAATTAGGGGAAACGTAGTCCTTGCTTATTTCAAATGGCTTTTGTCAGGATAAAAGGATTATAGCATAATGAAAAACAGGTAAGAATAGGTGATGATAATTATTTCATAAACATTTATTGAAAACCTACCAATACGTAAGCACCATGAGTGACACAAATAGGAATCGCACAAGTCCTGCTGATTTTGATCCAGCAGGAGGTTTGGATATGCCACAGTCCATAGCAATCCCAGGCCGTGCCAGGAGCAAGGGAGCTAGAACCTGGGGAGAGGGGATGTCAGGGCTCAGGGACCCAGGACAAGGCAGAATAAAGGCTTCCCAGGAGGGTCTGAAGTCAGGCTGAGAACAGTCAGCCTTTGCTAGTCGGGTCCAGTGTCAGGACACACGTTGAGAAGAAGAGGCTTAAAACCTGCGGAGGCAAGTCAGGAATGGGAACTCAGAGTTTGGAACTGGAGCCAGAGAAGTCCCCGGTGATAGCCGTGTCTCTGGAGTAGTTGGGGTGGCAGCCAGCTGACATCAAGCTGAATCATGAGGCAAGGATCCGTGGTCACTGCGCGGGGACTGCTCCCGGGAGAGCATGCCTGTGACGGGAGAAGGCAGATGGGCTTGAAGCTGCGGCAGGTGCGGCCGTGAGGGTGGAGTGGGTGTGTGGGCCACCAATGGGAAGGATCCTGTACATTGAGAGGAAAGTGGAAATACCGGGGAGAATGATGGGATAAATGATACAACAAGGTCCCTGAGGACAATAAGGGGAGGGATTGGCCTTTGCTTTAAGAGGGAGGCTTCTTCTGTTCTGCAGCAGAGCAGAGTGGTAGAAATATAGATGGGCTTGTAAGTGCAGTGTAAAGGTGAAGGAGTCCCCTTCTGGTGGCTTTTATTTTCTCTAGGAAGCAGGAAATGGGACCATGTGCTGAACATGAAGGGCACGGTGCTAGGAGAGAAGGTTGAGATGTTTGTGAGGCCCCTGTGGAGAATGGAAGAGATTGTTTACTAGGGCAACCCAGAAACTGTCCCGCAGCAACAGAGCAGGCCAGGTGGGCGGCCATGACTCTGCAGTGGCACCAGCAGGCTTAGTCGTCCAAGTGTAAAGGCAAGGATTCTAAAAGAAGTAACCCCAGCCCAGAAATCTTGGCCCAGGTTGACTGTGCTTCCCAGGGGACTCATCTGTAGGAAACAGCCTCTGTTCCTAAAGTGAGGAGAAAGGTGCTGGGAGTTGGGCACCTGAAGGGAGCAACCATGGCCAGAATGGACTGTGCCAGGCGAGCATCTGACCAAGGATGGTTAGTTCTTGGGACCGTCCCTACATGTGGAGATGGCAGTAGTCTCTGGTAGACCAAGCACTCCGGCCTTCCTGAGATGCAGTAGCCAGAGTCCTTGCAGGTTGTACACGGAGTGTGGAGGGGCCCGGGAGAGCCGGGTAGGAAGTCTAGAGAAGGGGGCTGGGGAGACAGCCTGGCAATGCTGCCACATAAACCTGTGAGACTGAGCCGTTAGCCCACAAGCGAGGGCTGTCAGGCTGTGTTTGGGGTACGTGTGAGAGGCTGGGGTACGAGGCACAACAGCCCCCGGAGCCCTTGATACAGAGATGTGGTCGGAGGACAGGACTTCTGAACGCCTCCCTCAGTCAGTCTGCAGGCTTCAGCTTCCTGAGTTAAAACAGGGCAGCTCACGTCTAACGAGAGAAACCAGCACCTGGGAGCAGGGCTGAGACTGGCCCAGGGCTGTGGGAGTCCTGGGGGGCTGCTGGTGGCTACTGGTGGGGCTGCTGGTGGCTACTGGGAGGGCAGCGACCACCATCAACCCTGCCTCTGACCTGGCACTCCCTGGGGAGGAGGGGGGCATGGCTGCTACCAAAACTGGCAGGGAAGGAGGGGGCAAAGGAAACTGACAGTTATTGAGCAACTGGTGTGCTGGGAACTTTGCGTGCCTCGTGTCAGTTCATCCTCACAGTAATCTGTGACGTTGAGTATAATCAGCCCCGTTTTACAGTCATTCATTCAACAAATAATTTATTGAGTGCCTGCCAAGTGTCAGGTGCTGCTCTAGGTGCTGGAGATATAGCAGTGAGCAAAACAGACAAACATTCCTGCTCATATTCTAATGGGGAAGCAAGCCAAAAACCTCAGATGTGTAAACAAAATGTATAGTATATTAGGTAGCGGAGATGCTAGAGAAAAAAAGAGTAGGAATAGGGAGTGAAAAGTTAGGGAGGGGTTGTCATTTTAGACAGGGTGACTGGGAAAGTTGACATTTAAGTGAAAACCTGAAAGAAATTAGGGAGGGGCCGTGCTGATGATCTGGGGGAAGAGCCTTCCAGGCAGAGGAAACAGCCAGTGCAAAAGCACTGAGGCGGGATCCAAAAACAGGAAAGAGGCCTATGCTGCTGGAGTGGGCAGTAATAGGAGATGAAGTCAGAGCATTAAGAGAAGTCTGCAGGGGTCCCCTGGTGGCGCAGTGGTTGAGAGTCCACCTGCCAATGCAGGGGACATGGGTTTGTGCCCCGGTCCGGGAGGATCCCACATGCCACGGAGCAGCTGGGCCCATGAGCCATGGCCGCTGAGCCTGCACGTCCGGAGCCTGTGCTCCACAATGGGAGAGGCCACAACAGTGAGAGGCCCACGTACCGCAAAAAAAAAAAAAAAAAAAAAAAAAAAAAAGAGAAGTCTGCAGCATGGGGACGCTGGAGATCATTATGAGGATGGAGGATCCTGTGCAGGGAGTAACTTAGGTTTCAGAGGATCATTCTGGCTGTCTTGATGAGGAGAGACTCTTGTGAGGCAGGGAGGCCAATTACGAGGCTACTGTAATCATCTACGAGAGAGATGCTGGTGACTCAGATACGGTGGAAGCAGTGGAGGTAGTAAGAAATTGTCGCATTCAGGATGTGTTCTGAAGGGAGAGCTGACAGGTTTGCTGGCAGCTCAGATGTGGGTATGAGAGAAAGAGAAGAATCTAGGCTGGCTTTGGGCGTTTCACCTGAGCAACTGGAAGAATGAAGGTGCCGTTTACCAAGATGGAGAAATGATGGCAAGAAGAGCAGGTTTGGAAATGACAGAGACTTCCGGGTAAGATGGCGGAAGAGTAAGACGCGGAGATCACCTTCCTCCCCACGGATACACCAGAAATACAGCTACACGTGGAACAACTCCTACAGAACACCTACTGAACGCTGGCAGAAGACCCCAGACCTCCCAAAAGGCAAGAAACCCCCCACATACCTGGGTAGGGCAAAGCGGAGAGATCCCCACACAGGATCAGTGCCGAGCGGCACTCACCAGCCCAAGAGGCTTGTCTACTCGCCCGCTGGGGCGCTCAGCGCTGGAAGCTGAGGCTTGGGCTTCGGTCAGAGCGCAGGGAGAGGACTGGGGCTGGCGGCGAGAACTCAGCCTGAAGGGGGCTAATGTGCCACAGCTAGCCGGGAGGGAGTCCGGGAAAACTCTGGAGCTGCCGAAGAGGCAAGAGACTTTTTCTTCCCTCTTGGTTTCCTGGTGCGCGAGGAGAGGGGATTAAGAGCGCTGCTTAAAGGGGCTCTACAGACGGGCCCGAGTCGCGACTGAAAGCGCGGAGCCCAGAGACGGGCGTGGGACGCTGGGGCTGCTGCTGCTGCCGCCAAGAAGCCTGTGTGAGAGCACAGGTCACTGCCCACACCGCCCTTCCGGGAGCCTGTGCAGCCCGCCACTGCCGGGGTCCTGGGATCCAGGGGCGGCTTCCCTGGGAGAACGCACGGCGCGCCTCGGGCTGGTGCAACGTCACGCCGACCTCTGCCGCTGCAGGCTCGCCCCGCACTCCGTGCCCCTCCCTCCCGCCCGGCCTGAGTGAGCCAGAGTCCCCGAAGAGGCTGCTTCTTTAACCCTATCCTGCCTGAGCGAAGAACAGACGCCCTCCGGCGACCTACACGCAGAGGCGGGGCCAAATCCAAAGCTGAGACCCAGGAGCTGTGAGAACAAAGAAACCTCTCCCAGCAGCCTCAGAAGCAGCGGATTAAAGCTCCACAATCAACTTGATGTACCCTGCATCTGTGGAATACATGAATGGACAACACATCATCCCAAATTGAGGAGCCAGGAGTCAGTGCTGTGCCTCTGAGGTGGGAGAGCCAACTTCAGGACACTGGTCCACAAGAGACCTCCCAGCTCCACATAATATCAAACGGCGAAAATCTTCCAGAGATCTCCATCTCAACACCAGCACCCAGCTTCACTCAACGACCAGCAAGCTACAGTGCTGGACACCCTAAGCCAAACAACTAGCAAGACAGGAACACAACGCCACCCATTAGCAGAGAGGTGGCCTCAACTCATAAAAAGTCTGCAGACACCCCAAAACACACCACCAGACGTGGACCTGCCCACCAGAAAGACAAGATCGAGCCTCATCCACCAGAACACAGGCACTAGTCCCCTCCACCAGGAAGCCTACACAACCCACTAAACCAACCTTAGCCACTGGGGACAGACACCAAAAACAACGGGAACTACGAACCTGCAGCCTGCAAAAAGGAGACCCCAAACACAGTAACATAAGCAAAATGAGAAGACAGAAAAACACACAGCAGGAGAAGGAGCAAGATAAAAACCCACCAGATCTAACAAATGAAGAGGTAATAGGCAGTCTACCTGAAAAAGAATTCAGAATAATGATGGTAAAGATGATCCAAGATTCTATTTCCCAGATCCAAAATCTTGGAAATAGAATAGACAAAATGCAAGAAACAGTTAACAAGGACCTAGAAGAACTAAAGATGAATCAAGCATCGATTAAAAACACAATACATGAAATAAAAAATACTCTAGATGGGATCAATAGCAGAATAACTGAGGCAGAAGAACGGATAAGTGAGGTGGAAGATAAAATAGTGGAAATAACTGCTGCAGAGCAAAATAAAGAAAAAAGAATGAAAAGAACAGAGGACAGTCTCAGAGACCTCTGGGACAACATTAAACGCACCAACATTCGAATTATAGGGGTTCCAGAAGAAGAAGAGAAAAAGAAAGGGACTGAGAAAATATTTGAAGAGATTATAGTTGAAAACTTCCCTAATATGGGAAAGGAAATAGTTAATCAAGTCCAGGAGGCACAGAGAGTCCCATACAGAATAAATCCAAGGAGAAATACACCAAGACACATATTAATCAAACTGTCAAAAATTAAACACAAAGAAATCATATTAAAAGCAGCAAGGCAAAAACAACAAATAACACACAAGGGAATCCCCATTAGGATAACAGCTGATCTCTCAGCAGAAACTCTACAAGCCAGAAGGGAGTGGCAGGACATAATTAAAGTGATGAAGGAGAAAAACCTGCAACCAAGATTACTCTACCCAGCAAGGATCTCATTCAGATTTGATGGAGAAATTAAAACCTTTACAGACAAGCAAAAGCTGAGAGAGTTCAGCACCACCAAACCAGCTTTACAACAAATGCTAAAGGAACTTCTCTAGGCAAGAAACACAACAGAAGTAAAAGACCTACAATAACGAACCCAAAACAATTAAGAAAATGGGAACAGGAACATACATATCGATAATTACCTTAAATGTAAATGGACTAAATGCTCCCACCAAAAGACACAGATTGGCTGAATGGATACAAAAACAAGACCCATATATATGCTGTCTACAAGAGACCCACTTCAGACCTAGAGACACATACAGACTGAAAGTAAGGGGATGGAAAAAGATATTCCATGCAAATGGAAACCAAAAGAAAGCTGGAGTAGAAGAGCAGGTTTTAGGGGGAGTATCAGGAGCTCAAGTTTAAACATGCAAAGCATGAGATGCCTCTTAGACATCCAGATGGAGATATCGAGAAGGCAGGGCATATACAAGTCTGGCATTCAGGGGAAAGGTGTAGGCTGTGAAAATGGAAGAGACTGTCACATAAGTGAATGAAGAGGGAGCAGCAAGGACTGAGCCCTCGGGCACAGCAACATGTAGTGGTGCCAGAGATGAGGAAGAAACTGCAAAGGAGGAAAGCCCAGTGTGATAGTAGCAAAGTCTGGAAAATGTGGTATTCTGGAAGCCAAATTAAGCAAGTATTTCAAGAGGAGTAATTAACTGTATAATATGTTGCTGGGCGGTAGGGTGATTGTATAAATTATTGTCCAAACTAGGACACTTCTGAGAGTGAAAGTGGATATTATTCATAGTTACTCCAGGATAAGACATATAACCAAGGTGGTCCCAGACAAATCAGAATGTTGTATGGTCACTCTGCTGATAGGTCAATAAGAATTGACCATTAGATTTAGCAGCATGAAAATAATTAGTGACCTTGAATGATCAGAAATGGTGAGTGTAAAGTGAAGTAAGTCAGAAAGAGACAAAGACCGTATGATATCGTTTTTATGTAGAATCTAAAATGTGGCACAGATGAGCCTATCTACAAAACAGAAACAGACTCACAGACATAGAGAACAGACTTGTGGTTGCCAAGGGGGTGGGGGTAGGGGAGGGAAGGACTGGGAGTTTGGGATTAGCAGATGTAAACTATTATATACAGGATGGACAAACAACAGGGTCCTACTGTATAGCACAGGGAACTATAACCAATCTCCTGGGATAAACCATAATGGAAAAGAATATGAAAAAAGCATGTCTCTATGTGTATAACTGAGTCACTTTGCTGTACAGCAGAGATTGGCACGACACTGTAGATCAGCTATACTTCAGTAAAAATTAAATTAAATTTAAAAAAGAAAGAAAGAAATGGCGAGTGTAGATAGTTCCTTCTCAAGGTGTGTTTCGGTAAAGAAAGAAGTGCGTGATAACTGAATCTAGGTGGTCACTGTACTGTTCTTTCAACTCTTCTGTATGTTTGAATTTTTTTGTAACAGAGAGTTGGAAAAATGAAAGTGTTAAAGCTTTTGAAAATATTTTTTAATATGGGAAAAAATAACATTTGTTTGCTATTGGGAAGGGACAAGGTCTAGGGAACAAAAGTTGGCCTTAGTTATGAGTATGACACTTCAAAGAGAAAAGAAAGTAGAGATCGTAGGCACAAATGCAAACAAGTGGTGGTACGGAGCCTGCAGAAGTTATGTTCTGATTCAGATATTTCAGTGCAGTGATGAGCAGGATCATCTGTTGAGAATAAGAATAAGGGAGGACGTGTTGGAAATGTGAACTCAAAGAAGAAAGTATGAATAGTTATCTAGGGGAATGGGAGAATAACTGGGCTAGTAACTACAGGACAATTGCTTGGCAGTTTAAGGGCCTCAATCCCTTGAATTTTTTCTTAAGAATTTTTTTCCAACTCTCTTGAGATTTTTTAATTGAGGTATAATTGACATACAACATTATATTAGTTCCAGGTTGTAGCATAATGATTCCATATTTGTATATATTTGTATATATTGCAAAATGACCCCTACAATAAGTCTGGTTAACATTTATCACCATACAATTACAGAATTTTTTTCCTTGTAGTGAGAACTTTTAAGATTTACTCTCTAGCAACTTTCAAATATGCAATACAGTTTTATTAACTGTAGTCACCATGCTGTGACATACATTTCATAACTGGAATTTTGTACCTTTTGACCCCCTTCACCCATTTCGCCTGTACCCCAGCTCCCCCCCAACTCTGGCAACCACCCGTCTGTTCTCTGTTTCTGTGAGCTTGGGTTTGTTTGTTTATTTTAGATTACACATATAAGTGAGATCATATGATATTTGTCTTTCTCTGTCTGACTTACTTCACTTAGCATAACACCCTCAAGGTCTACCCATGTTGTCACAAATGGCAAGATTTAGTTCTTTTTTATGGCTGAATAATATTCGTGTGTGTGTGTATCACATTTTCTTTATCCACTCATCCATCGATGGACACTTAATTTGTTTCCATATCTTTCACTCACTTGAATTTAAGGTGAGACGAGCCAGCATGCGTTTTTCTCTCGCCAGCTGCATTCATCTGTGCAGGTCCATGCCCAGAGTAAGAAGGAAATGGAATTTAACCAGAGCTGTGTTTCAGCTGAGTGAGGGAGGAGCAAAGAAGTTGAGGATGAATGTAAGGAGGTGATTGTACTGTTTGACTTGGAATTTAAGCTGGGTGAGAATAGCAGTAAGAACATAAGGAGGTAAAGGACAGTGAAAAGATGGTAGAACCAATGGCTTGAAGATCCCAGTGTGTTGAAGGATTGTTGGAGTTTTGCTACAAGAGCAGGTGAGCTATAGACATAAATAGGTGGAGACAGTCAGAGACTGGGAGTTTGAGATTGAGATTAGAGAGAGCTTTAGTTAGTAATGGCCTGGTCTAGGATATAATTTAGGAGTAAATAGCTGAGGCAAGGTAGAGAGTAAGATCACTGGAGGAGAAGAAGTCAAGGCAGGTCTGCCTTGGAGTTTACCAGTTTAGATTTAGAAGGAAGCTCATCTCTCCTGTTTCCTGCTTTTTGAAGAAGGAATACACTGTAGGTATTGAGACTGATGATAACTGCTTCAGAGTTTCTCTTCATCACTTTATATTTGACTGAGCCTGCAGTTGAGGCGGGGAGGGAACCGCTAAGGAAGGTGGTGCTAGACCAAACACAAGGATCATTAACGGTCTATGGCAATAGATAGTCAATCATCAGGGCTGCCAGAGATCAGAAAGGCAGCTAAGGTCATGGAGAGCCTGGGGGAAGAGAGCCAGACAAGCATCAGAATTAAGGCTCTTGGCTGTCACATGTAAGAGATTAAGTCACAGAGGCCCTCATAAGGTACTGAGGGCAGGAAAGGCTAAGGATTTGAGCCTAAGTCAATGCTATCAATAACATGGAGCATCTAAAGGTCTTCCAAGGAGTGGACAACATGGGCTGGGGCTTGCTTGTCTCCAGGACCCTTTACTGTACCAGGCATTAGCCGTGCCATGTCTTGGGAAGGTCCCTAGAATGACCTACAGAAAGTCTCTGGTTCTCTTCTTGATGGTTGGCTGGTTGGCCATTGGGTGCTGAGTGCAGCAGAGAGTAGGGGAGCTCGGGATGGATGTGTGTGAAAGAGGAAATTGAAGGCTGCAGCTCAGTGATTTTTGGCTGTGACAAATCCCTGCTCCATGTGCAGGGCCCGTTGTTGTGGCTGTTTATTCATTTGTTCATTGATTACCTTCAACATGCTATGTGCTTTCTAAGTATTAGGCATGTGTGGTAAAGAGAATACACAGTGATAAGGCAGTCTCTCTCAGAGTGCCTCTTAGCTTGTCATGAGTTCAGATAGAGGACCGTTTGGGTTTGCAGGGGTCAGGACATCTGTGTAGAGGTGAGAAATGGCAGTAGTGAGAGTAGCAGCATCTGTGTTTGTACAGGGCCTGGAATTCTTATTGTAGTACAATCTCCCTTTGCATCCTGATAATACAACTGTGACAGGGGTTCCCATCTATCACTAGCATGACCCATTCCATTTGGCAATTGATCTGGTGTCTGGGGAGAGAGAATTCTGCCCCTGATGCCTCACCCAAGGTCTCCAAAGTCAAGAATAATGCTGGAGCCCCTGGACTAAAGAAGGTAGCGAGAGTATTCCCCATAGGACTAGAGCCCCCAGCTAGGGCCAAGAAGGGCCAGCATGGGCAACTCCAAGAGCAGTCTGCATTAATGTATTGCCCACCCTGGGACAGTGAAGAGAAGTGTGATGAAATCCAGCCACATGGGTTCAAGGGCTTCAGACTTCCCTGGCCAGCACAGTTGGCATGCCCTTCACACTTCCCTGCAGAGAGAAGCAGTTAGGTCATGCTCAGGCCCTAGAGGCAGCGAATAGCCAGATAGGTTGCCCCTCAGTCTGTGACTTGGGTGCTCTTCACTGAAGAGAGAGGGAGAAAGAGAGAGAGGAATAGGCTTAGGGGGAGAAAATAGACTCCTTTTAAAAAATACGTTGAGCCTAGGTGCCAGTGGAATATCTCAGGCAAGATGTTTCAGAAGCAGTTGCATGTAAGACTTGAACTCAGGGTATAGGTCTGAGCGTAAGATGGAGATCAGCAACCACCAGTTGGACATAGGTGTCTGGATGTTTGGAACTTGAACCCTCCTGAAACAATCACATTTTCCAGCCTTTTCTTTGCAGTCCTTCCTGGGACTATAAGCAGTGGTGGTCGACAACAACTGCCCCTGTGCCCTCACCCAGGCTGCCTTCCTCAGCCCCTTTCTCTGAAGGTAGAGGGTCTCATCTGAGAGCACAGCTGCTGTTCATTCACAGTCATGTTGTCTCATTTCTGAGCAGAGAAAAAAATGGCTGAACCCTTCTGGAAATTCCATTTTCCTCTGGGGCTCAGGAAATAATATACCTGTATTAGTTTCCTTTTGCTCCTGTAACAGATGATTCTCTCACAGCTCTGGAAGCCAGAAGTCCAAAATCAGCATCTTTGGGCTGAAATCAAGGTGTCAGCAGGGCTGCTGCACTCCCTCCAGATGCTCTGAGAGGTTATCCGTTCCTTGCCTCCTCCAGCTTCTGGTGGCTGCTGGCATCACTTCAGTCTCTGTCCCTGAGGTCACATTGCCTTTTCTTCTGTATGTGGTAAAATCTCCCTGTGCCTCTCTCTTTTAAGGACACTTGTGAATGCATTTAGGGCCCACCTGGATGATCCAAGACAATCTCCTCATCTCAAGATCTTACCTTTATGAAGCTTTTATACTCATAGGGAAACACCAACAATTAACAACTTATAAGCAAATTATTTAGTAAATTAGAACAAGACAAATACTGTGGGGAAAAAAGAAACAGTATGGCAAAGTGATAGGAGCAGGTTGAGTGTTAAATAGGATGGTCAGGGTTCACCTCATGGGAAAGGCAAAATTTGGGTACAGACTGGAAGGAGGTGAGGGAGTTAGCCAGCTGAATATCTGGAGGGGAGTGTTCTAGGCAGAGGAAACAGCTCCAGTAAAGGCCCCAAGGCAGCAAGGAGTATGGCTGTGGCACAGTGAGAAGAGGGACGGCAGTGGGTGGGGGAGGGAGGTGTCTGGGATCATGGATGGCCTTGTAGGCCACTGTAAGGACTTCACCCTTTACTCTGATTGACATAGTAAAACATTGCACATGAGGAGAGGTTGATCTTCAATAGCTGAGTGGATGCTTCCTCATTGTTATCAAGAGGAAAGGAGGAAAAGTGGAGCAGATGCCAGTGGTTTTGTAGATTTGGTGGGAGGCAGATCTCTGAACTCACTTCATAAATATTAATTCAGCACCTACCTACCATGCAAGGCACAATTCTAGGTGCTGGGGGATAGGGCAGTGAACAAAATAGGCAGATCCCTAGTCACACAGAGCTTGCATTCTCCAATTATAATAAACTGGTACACATGAGAGAGAGTAAGCAAATGAACAAGATAATTTTAAATGGTGCTAAATGTTTACGAAGAAAATAAAACAAAGGTGAGTGATAGAGACAGGAGGAGGAAACCCACCCTTGACAGAGGGGTCAGAGAAGACCTCTCTGAAGAGGTGACATTTGAACAGAGATCCGAATGAAAACGAAGAGCCAGCCTCGGGAAGGTCCAGAGGGGTTCTGGAAAGGTCTAGAGGCAGAGTGATGTTTGTTGTATTCAAGGACTGGACAGGAGGCCAATGTATACTGTTTCGTGGTGAGTCAGGAGGAGGACCTGAAATGAGGTGAGAGGCGGGTGAGGAGGATTAGTCATTGTCATCTGTAGTTTGGTTTTGTTCAGAGGGCAGTGAGAAGGTTTTAGGCAGAGGAATGTCATGATATGGTTGATGATTTAGGAGTACGCTTCTGGCCTTTCTAGAGAATGGAATGAGGGGCCAGAGCAGAAGCTGGTCACTGACCATTGCAGCAGCCACAAGGTGATGATTTGGACCTGGGCGGTAGTAGCGGAGACGGAGATAAATGGAGGGATTCTCATTATGTTTAGAGAGTAACAGGATTTGCTGATGACCCAGATGAGAGACAGACAGGAAAAAGGAATGAGTCAAGAATGACTTCGTCCAACTGGCAAGATAGAAGATTGTTTATAAAATAGAATGTGATGATCCAGGGCCAATGGTACTAAAAAAGAAAAGAATGACTCCTAGGTTTCACTTGATCAGCTGCACTGGCCTGGCCTGGCCTTCCTCACCATCAAAGCCACAGCCACCACCCCTCCACCGCGGCCCTATCCATCATCGCTGGTATTCTCACCATCTGTTTGAGTTCTGTCACGCTCCTGTCCTTCCAGCTCACCTTATAAAGCAGTGCCCAAACTTGGTGAAATTGATCCAGCCACTTTTCCTGCTTGTTTCTGGGCTGCTGAACTGTTAACAGAGACACACGAATACATGTATTGGCCCCACGGTGGCGTCCTGGTCTTCAGCCTCTGCCAGTGCTCAGCACTGCTCAGCAGTCCCATCCCTGATTGACTTACCACGGTGACTGCTTCAAACCTCTCCCACTCATCAGTTCCTACAGCCCAGACCTGCACACTCGTAATCCCAAACCCCAGAGATTCCCCGGAGAAATGAGGTCGCCCCCAGCTGCCAGTGCACCTATCAGGGTAGCCACCCTCGCGTGCTCCCCCTTTTCCCAGGGAAAAGGCACCCTGCCCTCTGTGTCCTTCTCCCCGTACTCTGATCCGGTCCCCTTCGCCTCCTGGAGGCCTCTCCCCTGCTACCTCTCTGTCTCTCGCACCCCCTCCCTCCGCCTTCTCTGTGGGCTCCTTCCCCCAGTACAAGCAGGCTCGGGTCTCTGCCTCCCGCTGCGCTTGCCAGCTCCCGGTCCCTTTCTGTCCTCTCCTCCACTACCACGTTTCTCCAGAGATCACCTCCTGTCTCGCAAACACTCTCGCTTTTCTCCCTGTGCGACGCCCTGTGGTCTGGTTTTGCCCTCTCCATCCCTGATGGCGCGCTTCCCCAAGGGTCCAGTGACTTTCATGTATCCCGAAGGCAGTGCCATAAATAAAAGTATGGATGTACATTGTGCCGATCCATGAGGTTCTTGTGTGGATGAAATAGGACGACAAGCATAGAACACTTAGGACAGTGTCTAGAACATTGCAAGAGCTCAGTACCTGTAAACTGCTGTTATTACTCTTGTTATTGTGGCGTTTGTCATATGTTTCACTGTTGCCTCTGTGTGTATTTGGCTGCTTCATCCATTAATCACGAAGCTGGGACTCTGAGCTGTTTATTGTCATATTTCCCAGTGACTAGCACGGTACCTGGGATAAGCTGGGGCTTAGCACGTATTGGAGAGCTGGAGGGTGGGCACTGGGGATCGGATCGTGTCCTTGGGCTCTGGGTTAAGTGGCCTCTGTAGACATTCTGGCCATTGTCCAGGCTCTCACTGGGGGAGGTGTGCTTGCCTCCCGTGGCGGCTTCTCAGCTTGCCGTTCTCTCCTCGCCTCCCCACGCTCCCCTCCCCTTACCAGGAAGTCGGGCCCCTTCCCTTCCTCCTTGGTCCACGCTGGGTACAGGCTGTCAGCAGAGTCAGGGGAGCCCTGTCAGCAGGAGCCCAGGCACTGCCCCCTTGAGAGCCTCCTTCAGCGCAGGCCTCCCTGCCTGTCATATGTGTCATGCATGTGGCTCCAGCCTGTCTGGACACAGATGTGGCCAAAGTCCCTAAGCAGGCAGAGGGGCAGCAGCTGGCAGTATTTCAGACCAGGAGGGGTTTACTAGGAAACAGTAAGGACATCACTGGAAGCCTGGCCCTTCGGAGCAGGGAGATCAAAGTGTCCATGATGTGCCGCACAAGGCAGTCCTCAGAGCTCCGCAGGTGAGCAGAAACTCCACCTGCATTGGCCCAGGGAGACCCACACTGTGGAGCCGGTCACCCTGAGCGCTCCTCCCTCTTCCAGCCAGCAGTCAGTTACGGAGCACCTGCTGCATCCTGGCTGTGTGCCGGGGAGGGAACAGTCACATTAGTGTGCAGTCAGTGCCAGGAAGGTGCACGGAGAACAGTGGGGGCCTGGAGAGGCTCCGTCAGCCCTGTGTGGCTCAGGGAAGACCCTACCTGTGCAGAGGCAGAGACGCTGGAGTTGGGCTGAAGAAGGAGCAGAAATTCAGCATGCAAATGAGAAGGGGAAGAGAATTCCAGGCAAAGGGAACAGCAAGTGGAAAGGCATGGAGCTGTTAAAGAGCCTGGCAGATTCTAGAATCTATAAGTAGTTGGATATGGCTAGAGCTTAGGGAAAGGGAGGAGAAGAGAGGGGTATCTGAGGCGGGGAGGTTGACACAGGAGAGTCAGATCACAGGGGCTTTGGAAACCAGACGAAGGAGCTTAAGCATTGTCCTCTAGTAGCTGTTGTAGTCAGTAGAAATCCATATCAAACTAATTTAAGCAAAAAGGAAATTGATTGGCTTACTTACCTGTTAAGTTCAGGGCTGAACTATCTTCAGGCCCACCTGGACTAGGACTCAAACAGTGTCTTTCTCCCCACGTCTTGGCTCTGCTTTCCCTGGGTTTGACTGTTCTGTAGACAGTTTCTCTGTGTAGCCACAGAAGATGGCTCCAGCGGTTCTAGGCCCAGGGGTGGCAAATTTTTTTCTTACAAGTCGATAGTGAGTATTTTGGGCTTTGCAGGCCATATATTCTCTGTCACAACTTACCAACTCTGCTGTTATAACGTTAAAGCAAACAATAGACATTAGGTAAATGAATGAGTGTGGCTGTGTTTTAATAAAACTTTATTTATACAAGTAGGCAGCTGGCCTCTGGGCCATGGTTTGCACAAGCACTGTTCTAGGCGTACATGGTCTTTACAGCTCACTATCTCGGAGAAAAAGAGAGACTCCCATATACCCTAGTGTCCAAATATTAAATCCCAGAGAAGAATTTGATTCATCCCACTTGGATCAGGTGCCCATTGTTGAGCCAGTTACTATGGTTCTGAGGGGTGAAGTATCTTAATTGGTCAGCCTGGACCATGCGCCCATCGCAGCAGCAGTGGTGGGGGTCAGCTCAACTAGGACCATATGGAATGAAAAGTAGGTGCTTTACAGAAGAAGGGGGGAAGGAACCAGATATCCACTGCAAGGCGCTAACAAGAAAGAGCATGAACTGAGTGCCCCAAGTTGCCAGTGATGATCCACCTTGAAACTGGCCCTGACACTGCCTCAGGGCATCAGGCCAGCCCTGGCTGTGCTGATGCACACCCTGCCCCAGCCTTTTCCCTCTGTGCAGAGCCTGCACCTCAGCTGCCTTATATTTACACCCAGTCAGAATGCACTTGCCCACTCAGTCCTTCCTCACACATTGCTGCGCCTGCCTGGGTGGGACTAGAGGGCAGGTCACTGGGTGGGGGGCCAGGCTGAAGCTCCCCTGCCCTTGGCAGGTGCTGCTCCACCCTGACAGCTTTAGCAGCCTCTCTCCTTGTCTCGAAGGGAGGGTTGCTTCTGGTTCTCTTCTCTCCTGTGCCATTGTCTGCATGACCCTCCTCCTTGAATACCCTTCCCACCATGCTCCAAGAGCCTCACATTTACTTGTCTTCCAAGGCTCAGCTTGGTTTTGTCATCATCTCCTTCAAGATTTTGCTATACCCCTAAGTTGGTCTGAGACCTTTATACCCCTCCCTATTCCAAAACACAGGATGTGCAGACTTATTTTCTTATGGTTATTTGTTTACCTGTGTCTACCATTAGCTCCTGAGGAGAAGGACCAAAGCTAGTTTACCTTAGGTCCCCAGCCAGCACTCAGCACGGAACCTGACCCTGAGTAGGCAAGCAGTTGTTGGATGGGGCTGCGTCCTCCAGCTCCATCTGGTCCTGCATAAGATTGGAGGCAGGCACTTCATGCTCTTGCTTGGAACGGTACTTGTTGGTTGATACCTGCTCTTTATCTTCTCTGCCTCTTCTCACAGGATATAGACCCACCTGCCCTGCATATTCATGAACCTTTCTCCTCAGACTCCTGCTCTCTCATGGGACCCATTCAGGTGGGCCAGCAAGAGAAGTGGCAGCAAGACGTAAGCTGGACAAGGCATTGACAAAGTGCTTATCTTGTTTGCTTGGACATATACCAAGGTCTTACTGTGCAGGGCCATTTATGGTGGGGCTGCCACAGCGAGATCCCAGACAAGAACAGGTAGATTCTAGGAAACGTGTGTCCCTCTGCTTCGTCCACCCCACCGCTTCCCAGAGCAGGTTCTAGAAAGGAGGATCTCTGGGGTTTGGCTTTCACCCTACTGGATGACAGTCTCACTCATTTTGGGCCAAGGCCTGTGGCTGAATCTGGCAGACTGATGTGCTGTGGCCCCTGGTCTCAGGACCCACTACTGGGCTCTGCCTTCCTCTTGTCTCCTGGGCTGCTTGGGCTCTTGTGGCCAGAAGGCTGGCCCCACAACCAAACAGGCACAGATGGAAAGCTGAAACTGTGTGTTGCCCTAATCCAGCAAACCCACATCTGGAGGCACCTTTTTTTTTTTTTTTTTTTGCGGTACGCGGGCCTCTCACTGTTGTGGCCTCTCCCGTTGCGGAGCACAGGCTCCGGACGCACAGGCTCAGTGGCCATGGCTCACGGGCCCAGCCGCTCCACGGCATGTGGGATCTTCCCGGACCGGGGCACGAACCCGTGTCCCCTGCATCGACAGGCGGACTCTCAACCACTGTGCCACCAGGGAAGCCCCTGGAGGCACCTTTTTCAGTTGGGATGGTGGGAACTAGGAGGAAGATCCTACTCTGGGTCTGCTGGTACCACAGAGAACTACTACCCTCCCAATTAGTAAGACTCAGTTAGCTTTCCTGCTGGTCTCTGGGCACAGGCTTGATGTTCTGGGCCTTAGGAAATGGTTTAGGTGGGCAAACCAGAATTGGGGACATTCACCTTCTACACTGCACCTCAGCCACACTGCTGGGCATTAAGTGAACTAAGAGATCCCTTTGGGGGTTCCTGGGTTGCCCATCCTGGCTGGCAGACTGACCATCGTGCCGAGTCATCGTCCTCTCTCAGTTTATAGGCCTGTGGGCAGGGAAGCCTCATGGGTCCTGGGGTCCAGCCTTGTTATGAGAGGCACAGGGGTCAGACCCACCCTTAGCATGTACCCTCCTAGAGCCTCAACTCTCCACATTGCTATGCTCTAGGATCCAAGAAGAAAAGATGCACTGGTCCCCATACAACTTCCGCCTCCTCCTTCCCCTGTTCCTTCTCACGCACTCACACACACCCTCCTGAAACCTGATCCCAAGGCTGCTTTGTGTGCTGGGGCTCTCGGCAGAGCTGGCAGAGCTGGCGGGCTGGGGCCTGTCTGCTGGAGCCTGCCGCACCCTGCCCCGCTACCCCCTTGGCCAAGGCACGCAGGTCAGGTGTCGCACACCCCTGCTAGTCTGGCCAGTTATTCTGCACCTCAAGGGCCACCTCCACCCTGGCTGGGCCCCCAAACTGGCACACTGGCCTCTGGACAGAAGCCCCTGAATTCTCTTCCAGATGTAGCATGGGGCTCTGCCCAGACCACCTGCAGAATTAACACAAACACACACACATACACCACCTCTACCATCACCACACCCCATTTCCTGTTGTTTATGGCCCTCCCTGCTCAGCTTCCAAGGCCTCTGCAGGCACTGAGCCACCTCCTGGGGGAAGGCTGTCCAGAGGAAGCAGCATCTGAACTTAAAGAATGAGAAGGGATTTTCCAGGCAAATAGAGAGGGAAGGGATTGGGGAATACAGGGAGGGGTGAGAGGGGTACATTTCAGGCAGAGACTGCATGTGTAAATGCATGAAGCCTGGCATGTTCAGGGAGCTACAAATAGTGTATGGTTTGTAGGACACAACTAGTCTCAGAGGAGTAAAATCCAGATTGCAGTAGATTGAGGAGTGAATAGGAGATGAGGAAGTTGAGACAGAATATCCACTGCTCTTTATCGAGGTTTTGCCATGAAAGGATAAAGAGAGAGACTGGTAGCATGGGTACATGGTCAGGAAAGTTTATTGAGTTTGTTTGTTTGTTTTCATGTAGGAGAGACCTGAGCTTGCTGTATGCTTAGGGGGAAACAAACAGGAGTGGGCTGCATAGTGTGATGGAGAGATCAGCTTTGATGGGTCTAGGGTGGGGGAAGGAAGTAAGAAGCTGAAGGAGTTCCTATCTGATTGGCTTGGTTTTGTCTGTGAAGTGAGAAAAAAGAAGAGATATCTGCTTAGATAAAGTGGGAAAAGGATAGAGAGTTTATGGAGAGTGGAGAAGGTTTGGAATAGCTGCTGAGCAAAGGTGAGGGTCCAACTAAGGCTCAGTCCGTGAATTTGTAGTGGTACCAGTCTGTGTGTGTGTGTGTGTTTTCTAGCAGCACTTTGAGTATATAAAGTGCAAGAGTGTAGGATTCGATTAATCTCTGATTGGGTTTTGCCTTATGGATGGGACAAAAAGACAATGGAACAAGAGGGTATAGCATCCTGGCAAGAGAGAGACTAAAGAGGTGGATGGGATTCTAACCAGGAAAAAGATATAACCTGGGAATGAAGAAAACTTTTTAAACTAAAACTCAAAACCCAGAATCAATAAGGGAAAAGATTGATAAATTTGACACCACTTTTTTAAAAATTATTTATTTATTTTTGCCTGTGTTGGGTCTTTATTGCTGCGCGTGGGCTTTCTCTAGTTTTGGCGAGCGGGGGCTACTCTTCGTTGTGGCACACAGGCTTCTCATTGCAGTGACTTCTCTTGTTGCAGAACAGGGCTCTAGGCTCATGGGCTTCAGTAATTGTGGCTCGCGGGCTTATTTGCTCCGCGGCATGTGGGATCTTCCCGGACGAGGGCGCAAACCTGTGTCCCTTGCATTGGCAGGCAGATTGTTAACCACTGCGCCACCAGGGAAGTCCCAACTTTTTTTTTTTTTTTTTTTCTGGCCACGCTGCACGGCTTGCTGGATCTTAGTTCCCCGACCAGAGATTAAACCTGGACCCTTGGCAGTGAAAGCATCAAGTCCTAACCACTGGACTGCCAGGGAATTCCCTTTGACTACACTTTTTAAAAAAATCTGTTGTAAAAAAGGGGGAAAAAGAAAGCAAGAAAGGAAAACACCACAAGCCAAGTGAATAAATAAACTCAAGTTATATCTCAAAAGAGATATATTTGTAACCGTATCTCAGAGGGTTCATGTATTTAATATATAAAGAGCTTAAAAAAAAGGGAAGATTGTTAGCTAATGCTGTAGTAGTAATCATATTGTCACATATGTGTATGAAAACCTGTTGTACACCTTAAACTTATACAGTGTTATATATCAATTATAGTCAATTATATCATAATAAAGCTAGGGGGAAAAAGAAGAAAAAACCCATAACCTTTTGGAAAAATGGGCAAGAGATATGAACAAAATTCATAGAAAAATTCACAAATGGCCCTTGCATATATGACAGTGTTCAATTCCACACATAGTAAAAGAAATGCAAATTAAAACCACGCTGAGAGGGCTTCCCTGTGGCGCAGTGGTTGAGAGTCCGCCTGCCGATGCAGTGGACACAGGTTCGTGCCCCGGTCCGGGAAGATCCCACATGCCGCGGAGTGGCTGGGCCCGTGAGCCATGGCCGCTGAGCCTGCGCGTCCGGAGCCTGTGCTCCGCAATGGGAGAGGCCACAACAGTGAGAGGCCCGCGTACCGCAAAAAAAAACAAAAACAAAAAAAACCACGCTGAGATACTGTTCCTCTCCTGTCAGACTGGCAAAATTGAAATGTTCGACAGTATACTCTGTTGGTGAGGCTGTGGCGAAAACAACACTGTCATTTGTTGCTTGTGGGTAATGTGAAATGGTGTGATCCTGGTGGAGGGGAGTTTGGCAATATGGAGCAAAATTATATATATGCATTTTCCCTTTGATCCAGCAAACCCACTTCTAGGAATCTATTCCAAAGCTACATTGGCAAACAGAAAAGATATATGCATGAAGTTATTCACTGTAACCCCTTTTAGTGGTACCTACCCTACAACAGACTGGAAACCACCCAGGGGACTGACTGAATGATATATGTACATAACCATAATGGAGTATAATCAAGTATATACCTCTACTGGTGTGCAGTAATTACCAGGATATATTGTATAGTGAAAAAAATCAAAAGGTAAAACTGTATATGTTACCTTTTTATTGAATATAGATGTATGGATAAAGAAGATGTGGTACATACATACAATGGAATATTACTCAGCCATAAAAAAGGAACAACATTGGGTCATTTGTAGAGATGTGGATGGACCTAGAGTCTGTCATACAGAGTGAAGTAAGTCAGAAAAAGAAAAACAAATACTGTATATTGACGCATATTTGTGGAATCTAGAAAAATGGTACAGATGAACCTATTTACAGGGCAGGAATAGAGACACAGACATACAGAGCAGACATGTGGACATGGGCTATGGGGTGTGGGATAAATTGGGAGATTGGGATTGACGTATGTGCACTGCCATGTGTAAAACAGATAGCTAGTGGGAACCTGCTGTATAGCGCAGGGAGCTCAGCTCAGTGCTCTGTGGTGACCTAGATAGGTGGGATGGGGGGTGGAGGGTGAGAGGGAGGTCCAAGACGGAGGGGATATATGTGTACATATAGATGATTCACTTCGTTTTACAGCAAAAAGTAACGCAACATTGTAAAGCAACTATACCCCAATTAAAAAAAAAAAAAGAAGAAGAAGGGAATAGGAATTCACATACACACATTATGTACTTATACCAAAAAAAAAAGGAAAAAATAAAAACTAATAAAAATGAATACTATATGGGAATAGAAGTAACAGGAGTTGGACACAGAAATGAAAGTTTGACTTCTCTGAATATATCTTGCTTTGTGAATTTAATTTTGGAATTCTATAGTTTTATATCATCATAAAACAAAGTTAAATTAATATGAGGGGTAAGCAAACTCTAGAAGCAAAAGCAAAATGAAACAAATGAACTTAAGTATGTATTGCTGATGAAGTAAACTCAGCAGGATTATTCCAAAATAATTCTGCAAAAGCAAAGTAATTTATCTGTATTTCTCTAGTGGGGTATTCCCTAAATCATTTTTAGTAATGGTAGTATTAGTAATAATAGTGGTGTTTTTATTTTGAAACTATTCTACATATTTTATATATGTATCTATATGTATGGATATATTAGGATAAAGCAAATAATTAATTATGTTACTATCACTATAAACAAGGATATCAGCTTATAAGAAAAGAGATATAAATATAAAATCAAATGGTTTCAGCGTATTTTTTCATTTGTGTGTCCTTGTACATTTGATTTGGGGAAGTCATTTTTAATCAGGTTACCAGCCGCTTATGGTTTTTGTTCTGTCCATTTGCATAGCAATATTTTCATAATATTATAAAGTGAAAAAAGTAGTCTACAGAGCAATCTAAAAAATAATATGGGAAAAGGAAAGTCCGTACAGATATATACCAAAGGTTAATTGTCTCTGTGTTGTAGGATTATGAGTATTTTTTACTTGTGTGTGTGCACGCCTATCTGTATTTTTTTCCAAAATTAACACTTTATAAGCACCAAAAATGAGGCGTTTTAAAATTTTTTGTTTATTTTATTTATTTATTTTTGGCTACGTTGGGTCTTTATAGCTGCGCGCGGGCTTTCTCTAGTTGTGGCAAGTGGGGGCTACTCTTCCTTGCGGTCTGCGGGCTTCTCATTGTGGTGGCTTCTCTTGTTGTGGAGCACGGGCTTTAGGCATGCAGGCTTCAGTAGTTGTGGCACGTGGGCTCAGTAGTTGTGGCTTGCAGGCTCTAGAGCGCAGGCTCAGTCGTTGTGGCGCACGGGCTTAGTTGCTCCGCGGCATGTGGGGTCTTCCCAGACCAGGGCTTGAACCCGTGTCCCTTGCATTGGCAGGTGGATTCTTAACCACTGTGCCACCAGGGAAACCCAATAAGGGGGTGTTTTTAAGTAAAAATTAATATAATGAACTTTCTCATCAGCTGAAAAGATGGGGGAAGAGAGAAGACAAGGAAAAAATGTGTTGAGACCATTTGGCTACATCTTAGGAGATTTTGCTAGCATATGACATGCAGTACATATTGGGAGGCAGAAAAAATCATGTCCATGCCTGACTGAGAAACTGCAAAACTTTCATAAGCTCAGTCCTGACACAGGAGAGGTTCTTGCCCCAGGCTTATCCAGGGACCTTGTGGACTCTGGTCAGAATCCTCGGGGCCTCTGGTAAAACATCAAATGTATTAATTCACTTAGATTGTGTGTACTAGGTATGAGAAACATGAGTGACCCTTCTACACAGAGGAGAAGTGTGCTAACTCAGAAGCCCAGAAGAAAGCTGCTGTGCAGGAATAGCCCTCCCACGCTATCACGTGTTGACAGCTTCTTCCTAGCAGCAAGAGATGGGGAGGGAGCAGCATTGAAAGTTTTCTGCCTCTTTCAAGTTCACTTCAAAATCTCTAGTAATGATAGACCTCCAAGTGATTAGTGCTGTTATTCCCCCTGGTCTGGTGATTGTAATGGTGTTAGTGATGATGGGAATGAGAAATGGATGCTGAGGTTAGAGTTCATTGGGGGACGGTGAATTCTAGCTTTTGGGCTGGGAGGGCCCCTCCTCCAGTCTTCAGTTTTTCAGTGGGCTGATTCAGGCTGTTAGAAACAAGAGTCAGCCACAGAGGCCTAGGGCTCCACACCTTCGTTCTCAGCCAGGAAGGCCCTAAGCACACCCCGCAACAAGGTCAACACACAGGAAGTGACCAGGTGCTGGCCATCTCCCGGGCTGCTAGGTTCCCTGAAAGGTCTCAAAATCAGGGTGCTAGGTTCCAAGTGAACTCGTGCTGTCCAAGCATCTCTGAAGAGCTTGGTTCCTCCTGTCCCTTCTCACTCTGCCTTCACTTCCTTCTGCATCCCTCTGATGCCATCCCCCACCCCCCAGCCTCCCCGCTGCCCTGCCCACTCCTCAGTTTCCCAGGAAGAGCAAGGCTTGCCTTTTCTCTCCACAACTTGGCATCGCCACATGACTCCTTCTCTCCCCCTTTTTCCCCCCATCTTTCCTCCAGACCAAAACTCCTCCTACCCGTAAACTCCTTGCCCCTCCACCACCTCCTGTGGAGCTTGGTGTTCCCTGGGTCCTCCTCTCTGCCAGCAAAAGTGCTCAGGTTTCTGCTTGTCTGAAGCCTCCCCTCAGCCCTGCCTCCCAGCTGCAGGATACTGTGGTTTTTTTTCTTCTGCCAAACCTCTATCTCCTATGGCTGTTCACCTGCTTTGCCCTCTCACTGTGAATTCTCCTTCCTCCTCACCCTGGGTGGTCCACCTCCCAGAATTCTCTCCCAAATTCTGTCTCTCTGCACAGGCTGTATTTTGGGGTATTTTTCTGCTCACTGGACAGTGTCTCATCTCCGTGTTCCCAGATTGCAGGAACAGCGTGGGCAGCAGTGACTATCTGATGGATGTGCATGTGGATAACCTGCCAGAGAGCTTCCCGCTCTGAGATGCTGATCCTGCTGCGTGCATCTTGCCTCTCCACTCCCACAGCTGGCCACATAAGGACTGGCCAGGCCTGCTCCTCCACACTCAGGCTCCACTGAACAGGATCTGTCAGACCCCGCACAGCAGCTACCCAATGTGCAGGCTGGAGTGGGGAGGAGATGCTGGAACATGGAGGATGGCTTCTGGCGGATCCACAGCCAAGACAGATGGACAGAAAGCCATTTAGCACTGCAGCCTAGTGCACTTTGGGACTCTCAACAGCCCTGTTGTATTCCAGGTTCTCCAAGCCAGCACCCATGTTCCTGGATGACTCCTTCCGCAAGTGGGCTAGGATCCGGGAATTTGTGCCGCCTTTTGGGATCAAAGGTCAAGGTATGTTGGGAACCCTGCCCCACTTTACATTAACGTCTCATCCCCCAAGCTATCTCCCTAGTGTCAGAACAGAGCTGTACCCTCAGAAGTCTCCCTGCTGGGAATCCACCCCTCTCAACAATGCCCCTACCTTCTCTCCCTCTTTCCTGTCCTTCCTTTTTTCTTACTTCTTTAGTGGAATGTTTACTCAGAAACCACCACTTTGCCAGGGGCTAGGTACACAACAGTGGAGTAGACAGATGTGGTTCCTCTCCTCAAAAAGTTCCAGTCTAATGCAGACACAGGTACTTGGAGTGCAGTAAGGACTCTGATGAGGGAAGAACGCTGTGCTGTGAGATCACACAAAAGGGGTGCCAGAGACAGCAGTGCTAGAGGACTAGATATGAGGGGGGGAATCCCAGAGAAAATAGAGGCCATCCGGACGACTGCCCCCAGGGCCCTCCGTCATCCCCTCCTGATGTTTTTCACCTTAACCTAGCCTCCCCTCCAGTCCTTTTTTATCCTGTCCAAGGCTAACCTTTCCCCCTATACTCTCAGAACTGTCCCCTTCTATTGCCTCAAGGACCTCACCCATGCAGTTCCTGACATAAGACTTTCCCATCCCTGAGAGTTTAACAGTTCTCTTTCTGTGTCAAGTTACGTGCCCTATTTCATGGCATGGTAGAGTTTCAGCTTTAGCATCAGACATAGAAGGATCCGGTCCCAGTACTACCTCTTTATTAGCTGTGACCATGGACAAGTTACTAACATGTTTTGCTTTAGTTTCTTCATCAGTTAAGTGGAGAGAATAATACCACTGTATTAGGTTGTGGTCAGAATTAAATAAGATAGCTGTTAAAGGGGTGATATCATTTGGCCAGCAGACTCAAGAACGCCTGAACCCTCTACTTAGGTAGCCCACCCCTCCCTGAAAAGGAGACAGTGGCCAGCAAAAGGATACTCTTGAACTGGAGCTTTGACCTTCAACCTCCAAGGACAAATCTCATGGGTTGGGTTGAACCACATGAAGAACTCCTTTTTCATGGGTGCAGGTAGCCAAGCAGCCTAACTTTTCTCCTAAATCCTCACTCAGGATTCTGATCCTGCTAAGCTATGAAGGGCAGGAAAGCCCAATACAGAGCCCATCATCCAGCAAGAAAAAGCACCCCATAGTTTATGACCATTCTGCTAAGGTTCCCCTCCTAGAAAACAAAAACCCAATCCATACCCTTGGCCTTGGCCAGTTAGCAGCAGTATGCTTTTCCTTAGAGGTGAAATTGGAGGTGGGAAAAGGAAGGGATCTGTGACCTTCCCCGAGGCCCACCATAAAGTGTATCTGAAGGCACTTAGTACGGAACATTTCCTTAAAGGTTTGTTTCCTTACGCATTCTCATTCGACTTCTAGAAAGATTGCCTGTGCCAACTGTCTCCTCTTACTCACCATTTACTCTTGAAGAATATCTTCTCCCCTCACCACTTCAGTGAAACTGCTCAGTGCCCCCAGGAGATCCAAAGGATACTTTTCAGTCCTTAACTTGACATCTTGGCTGCATCTGACAGTGTCGTCCAGTCCTTCTTTTAAAAAAATTACAAGGTTGCTGTGTTTAATTTCAGAGGCATCCTTTCTTTACATGAAGTATTTCAGGCATATAAAAAAGCATAAAAACTAATATAATGAGCACCCACATACTCTTGTACCCAGCTTCAGAAATAAAACTTGAGTTACGACTCAAGCTCTGTGTAGCCCGTCCCCCTCCATTCCCCGCCTTCTCCAGGAGACCAGTATCCTGGTTGTCATTCCATGCCTGTTTATATATTTCTACAGCATATTTATATATCTGTTTAAAATATGGCACGGATGGGCTTCCCTGGTGGCGCAGTGGTTGAGAGTCTGCCTGCCGATGCAGGGGACACGGGTTCGTGCCCCGGTCCGGGAAGATCCCACATGCCGTGGAGCAGCTGGGCCCATGAGCCATGGCCACTGAGCCTGCGCGTCCGGAGCCTGTGTGCTGCAGCGGGAGAGGCCACAACAGTGAGAGGCCCGCGTACCGCAAAAAAAAAAAAAAAAAAAAAAAAAAAATATATATATATATATATATGGCATGGTTTTTGCATGTTTTTGAACTTTACAAACAGTATTGTATATCGTACTTGTGTGTGTGTATTTTTCAAATTGATTTTTTTGCTTACGCTTTTCAGATGTATCTGTATTGGTACACATGACTCTAGGTCATTGATTTTGCAACTGCTATGTAGTATTCCATGTACCACATTTAATCTATTTTCCTTCGGTGGACTTTTTTTTTTTTCGGTATGTGGGCCTCTCCCTGTTGTGGCCTCTCCCATTGCGGAGCACAGGCTCCGGATGCGCAGACTCAGCGGCCATGGCTCACGGGCCCAGACGCTCCGCGGCATGTGGGATCTTCCCGGACTGGGGCACGAACCCGTGTCCCCTGCATTGGCAGGCGGACTCTCAACCACTGCGCCACCAGGGAAGCCCTCCTTTGGTGGACTTTTAGGTTGCCTCCAACATTTCGCTATTACCAGCAGTTCTGCAATGAACATTCTTGTACAAGTCTCCTTAAACAAATGTGTGAGTTTTCTGATGCTCTCCACCTAGGAGTAGAGTTGCAAGATGTTAGTCTATGCACAGCTACATCTTTACTTGATATGAAGATGCTTTTCACTATGATTGTACCGACTTCCTTATGTTTAGGTCTTTATGTACATTACCTTTTTATCTTCCTAACAATTCTGCACAGCAGGAATTATCATCTTCTTTTGGAAGATGAGGAAACTAAAGCTCAAAGAACGTAAGCGATTTATCGAAGGCCACAGAGCTCATAAGCAGCAGAGCCAGGATTTGAGTCCAAGGCTGATATCATTATCTGTTATATTATAATGCTCTCATTATACCAGAGTTTGAAAGGAGAGCAGTCATCATTGCCAAAACCAGAGAGAGGTCAAGAAGAATGAGGTCTGAATATGGTCACAGGATCTGAGAGCACAGAGGTCATGGGGCCCTTGCTGAGGGGCAGCCTGAGCGGAGTGCAGGTGGGCAGATGCCAGGCCACAGGGCTTGAAGAGGTAAGGAGGTAGAGACAGCCTGGCAAGAACAGAATTAGAGGTCAGCAGTGTTAGAAGGAGGAAGGGAGGGGAAGATGGTATCAGAAAATGAGGCAGAGTGGCCTGACCCGGGGAGCTGGCTGGGAGCACTCTGGCTCTTCACCACTGGTTGGCTCCTTGTTTGCTTCCTGGTGTCTGCTTGGCGGGGCCACAGAAGTGAGCACGCGGTCTCTGCCTCTGACCGGCATTGCCATTCTGGGGGACACTGAGATGCCCCAGCTCCCAGGCAAGGCCCATGCCTGGGGGCGCATGTCCCAAGGCCTGATGGCAGAGCCTCCGACAGCCAGCCGAGACTGCCAAGGAAGGGCCAGGGAAGCCTGAGGAAGGAGCTGTGCACGGGTGCCGGGATGTGTGTGCCGCCTCTTCTCCTGCCTCCATCTCCTATCTCAGGGAGAAAGTTAGGCCAGTGGCCCAGCCTTGTGTCCGGAGCTCCCTCCCCAACCTTCACGTCCACCCTAGCCCCAGGGCCATGTGCCTTCAAATCGGCTCATTGGCAAACATCTCATGGGAACCCTTAAGTGACCCTCTAACAGTTGCATCCCTCCTCTGTCCACAGATAATCTGATCAAAGCCATCTTGTCCGTCACCAAAGAGTACCGCCTGACCCCTGCCTTGGACAGGTGAGCCACTTGCTGCCCAGTATCCTGCCCCTCGGCTGCCCAGCGTGTGCAGAGGGGCTGAGGCCCAGCTGGCCTTCCCTGGACCTCGGCAGATTCTCCAGCATACCCACACAGCCACACACGTGTACACACTGGGGTGGGTGAGCAGGGAAGCAGGGCCACCGCACTGGACTGGCCGCCCCCGTGGGTTATAAGCAGTTGGCAAGACGTCTCAGTCCTCAGGCAGCAGAGATCCGAGGGTAAGAACTGAACATCCTGGGCTGGGATCAGCTCAGCACTGGGACTGAGTGGCTGGGTGCTGGGGCAGCTGAAGGGGCTTAAATCCAGGAGGCAGTGACAGCTCTGAAGCCAACAGACCCTAGGTGGGGGAAGCCCCAGGGTCAGAGGTGTGAGAAGCAAAGTGAGTAGGGTTCTCAGGTGGCTACTGGGTGCATGGGGGCTTCTCAGTTAAAAATAAGTCCAGCCTTGGGTCCTGGAGCCTCCAGGCTCATTCCTCTGTTCTTGCTTCTCTAGCATAGCCCTCAAGCTCAGCCCACTTTTCCCTCTCCTCTGAAGGCGGACCAAACCCACTAACCCTTGGGGAGTCTTTAACCCAGAATGCCACCTTACCAGAGCTCCTTCCTCACCACCCCAGAGCTAGTGCCCAGGCCCCTTCCACACCCATGTTTTCCTGGAGAAGTGTCAGGGACCAGGGGTATCTGAGAGCCCTGAGTGGCTCAGCTCTCCGCAGTGTGGTTCCGGCCTCTCAGAAATGCTGCCAGAAGCTCACTGGTCTGCCTCCTCTGTCCCAGCCCGTGCCTGGCCAAGGGCATGGGGTCAGGGGCCAAAGGGGCAGGGGGAGAGGAGACCTGGTGGACAGCTCTCCAGAGGTCTCTGCGTCTGTCCCCTCAGCCTCAGCTGCCGCCGCTGCATCATCGTGGGCAATGGAGGTGTCCTTGCCAACAAGTCTCTGGGATCACGAATTGATGACTATGACATTGTGGTCAGGTGAGCTCCTCAAAGCAGTGCCTCAGGCACCTTCATGTCCTGGTCCCTGAGCCCACTGAGAACTGTCTGTCCATCTGGCCCACTGGGCTGGAGGTCAGTAGAAGCCTCAAGAAGAACCCTGGGTTGGAGGGCTTTGGAATGGAAAGCCAGGTGGCACCAGGTGGCCTGGGCTCCCTATCCTCTGCATCTGGGGTATTCTGGGGTCATGGTGCCTCCCCACACACAGGCCTACAGACCACGTGCAGTGAGCCCAAGGCAGTCTCTGACTGGGCCCACTCTCTGCAGACTGAACTCAGCGCCAGTGAAAGGCTTTGAGAAGGACGTGGGCAGCAAAACTACACTGCGCATCACCTACCCTGAGGGTGCCATGCAGCGGCCTGAGCTATATGAACGTGATTCTCTCTTTGTCCTCGCTGGCTTCAAGTGGCAGGACTTCAAGTGGTTGAAGTACATCGTCTACAAGGAGAGAGTGGTGAGCTCCCTGTGCCCCAGCTCCTTCCCCTCTTGCCCTGGCCCTGCCCAGCTTCCAAGTCAGCCCCCTTTCCCTGAACCAGGCAAAGAACAAGTAGGAACCTTTCAAAAGAAGCATTAAGGACCCAGATGCAACCAAGGGGCAGAGAGGCCAGGAGATGCCAAGGCCACTGGCCCAGACTCCTGGAGCTGATGTGCCTGCTATCTGCTACCTGCCTCCAGAGACCCAGGCTGCAGGTCCTTCCTCAGCCTTCTCTAGCCAGACCCCAGGTGCCTCCTCAGCAGACCCTGTGGGCCCTTCCCTGGCCTTAGCCCCCCGGTATGGAAAGCTGTCACCCGGCTAGACCCAGCTTTACTGCTGATCTTCACAACCCCCGCCCTCACTTTCTACTTGCCCCCCAAGTCCCTCTTACCCTCTGTGAGGTCTCTCTGACTGTGATCGTGTGGGTCCCCCCTCATTCCAAGCCAGGGGAAGAAGGCCTTATTTGGACCCTGGGGCTATTCCACAGGGATAGCAGACCCCTCAACTTGAGGGTGCCAGTTCCCAAACTTGTAAGTCCTGGCCTCTCTCCACTTTGTGCTTTTACCACTAACTTGTGGTTGTGTCCCCAACCTGCCATTGAGTCTGGTTCCACTCTGGAAATGGCCAGATTCTGTACTTATTGGTCTAGGCAGACAAGGGTCTGGGCCCGTTTCTTTAGAGAGCTTATATGGCCAAGTAGGGTCAGACTGCTCCTTACTGGACCACCCAGTGAGTCCCCTCCTGAGTCCTCTGTCTCTCAGCTCTGGGCCAACTTGTCCAGGTTCATTCCCCCTCTCCCCTCAACCAGCTGTCACCAGCCACCCCAGGGGAGGGGCACTGCAGAGTTCAGGCCATTCATCTTCCAACACCCAAGCCTCTTACCAGAGGAGAATGATGACAGACAGCGCTCCGCCTACAGTAAGAAGCTAGTTGTTCTTCCTGGAGGTTTAGAGGAGAGCTGGGGGGCTGGAACAGCTTCTCCTGCCTATGGACGTCTCAGTGCAATTTGATTTAACTCCACAGCCTTTTCCCAAGCAAGGCCAAGTGCAGGCAGTGTCAAGTAGGTAGCATGCGAGAGCGAAGACAGAAGTCAGGTCCAGAAATTCAGGTAGGTGGGACAGTGGGGAAAGGGGAGCCCATCTCAGAGCCAGGCTGAATGTGGCAGCCAGGGTCCCCAGAGGGGAGGAAAGGGTTTGACCTTAGCCAGCCCCAGCGGCGAGCAAGCCAGCTGCCCACGCACAGTAGACGGCGTGTGGGGGCTGAGGGAACACCCCTCCGTTTTCAGAACCCTAGGACCTGAGCAACTAGTGTCCTCAGAGCCCTTCTCTTTGTCTTGAAGGCAAGAGAATTGGGATCACAGGTAGGCACCTTTAAGGGAGAAATGGGAGGAAATTGGGTCTGCCCTGGGGAACCCCAGAGAGCCTGTGGGCTGCTTCCTTACCCTGCCTTCTGCCCATCTTCCCACCCCCTCCTGGCATATCCTTTCCTCTGCTCATCAACACCTGTCAAAGGAGCTCCTGGAGGGCAGGGCCCTGATCCCCTTTGCTTTTCTTACCCCTCAATATTGGCTCAAGCACCAGATCCTGCTTCTTGCTGGGCACACTGGGATAGGACAGGCGACCCATATCAGGAAGCCAGGCCAAAGGGTGGGTCAGGGCCAGCCAGGTGGGTGTTGTCACACGATCCTTCCAAGAACACCAAGGGCAGTTACTTCAAGACTCTTACAAGTCATCCAAGGGAGTCAGGAAAGAAAGAAGAAAAGGAAGGAAGCCAACTAGAGTTGGAAGACTCAGTATACTCAGGCCACTCAGGGAGCAGACAGCAGGGCCTCACTTCTCCCCGAAAGACTCAGGAGCTTACTGCCTGGCATGGCCTTGGTGGCAGGCCTGTTCAAGGAACTAACTGGAGCAGTTGGGATGAAGAGGTATGGGCCATGCTCAGGCACACGCTCACTGTGCTGATGTCTGTGTCCTGTTGCGGCCATGCCCCGGGATCTAGGACCAGCCCCGTGGTCCTTGGTGAGGACTCCTTCCCAGGGTTGGGAGATGTGAGTGGAAAGGGGAGAGAGGAGCTGGGAAGGAGTCCTCTGAAGTTCATGAGGCTTCCTTGGCTCCAAAATCAAAGATAATTGGGGCCTTTAGAGTGAGCTGCCAGAGGAAAACCAGTGATGCCCACGGCCTCGCCCGAGTGGGCCCGCCCAGGCCCTTTTGGTTACCCTGGAAGCCTCTTTAGTGCCCTCCTCCACCCCAAGCCCAGGGCTAATGCCTTCGCAGGACCTCTCTCATGCCCTACTTCACTTCTCTGGTGTCTGAGACCCAGGTAAATGTGGGAGAGGCTGCTTCTCCAGGCGCCCTCCTGTCTGGTGCCCAGCTGCAGGCTTGCCCTGCTCCTGCAGTTATGTTTCTAACCATGCAGCCCCTGGGCTACTGGAGAGCTCTCTGCACCTGTCTGGAGCCTCACCTGCAGAATTCTGGCAGGAGGCAGCTCTGTGTTTGGGAGCCAAGGCCTAGCTGGGCAGGGCTGGGACAGGTGTTAGGCCTCAGTCAGGGCCGCTGCCTGCCGCTCACTGCCTGTGTAACTTCCTGATTCCCAGGAGTCCTGACAGGGTATGAGAAGGGGAAAGATATAGGAAAGGAAGACCAAACAGCCCAAAAACAGCCTGTGCTAGAGCTAACCATGCTTTCTTCATCCACATGGGAGCTGTCCTCTTCACCATTTGTGGCTGTGTGATTTCCTGATTCGCTGGGCAGTAGCACAGCTAACTCTAAACAAGTTACCTTTAAAGGCCCTTTATCTCTCAGATCCCAGGAGGCCAAGCCATCAAGCAGGTGGAGGAGTTCCCAGCAGGCCTTGTGTGCTCGGGGCAGCTCAGAGGAGCACCAGCGGACTCTTGAGTGGGGAAGCTGAGGTCAGGGGGAGGGGAGGAGCTGGGGACATGGAGATGCAGGTATATGTGGGCCATGGAGGGAGGGGCGGCTTCCAGCTCTTGTGAAATTCTTCTCAGAGGCACATCTGGCTCCACCCCTCCACGCGCTTACTCATTTGCCAGACATCGTCAGGTGTTCTCTGTGCTGTCACTGTGCTGCCCCCGGAAACAGAAAGCCACTCAGTCTAATGGGACAGACAGTCCCCGAACTAGTTATAACGCAGTGTAGTAGGTGCTGCGCCCTGAGCATCCTCCTCCTGGTGTTTGATGAAGGCTGGAGACACCCTGTCTGTGGTCCTGAGGACGGAGTCCTGGGACCTGGAGAGGACGGGACATTGAGAGGCAGAACTTCTGGTGCTGTGTCCGCTGCCTCTGCCAGACTCCCCCACCGTGCCCCAGGATGCTGGTGACCCAGCACTTCAGAGCCCCGGGGAGCTGCCTTCCCAGTCCTCTTCATCCTCACTTGGGAAACCGGAAAGCTGGCCTCACTTCTGAGTGGCCTCTAGGCCTGAGGCCTGGGCTGGGTTGGTGGGTGTGGTTCCAACCCAGCAGGCGGGGAGGAGAGGACAAGGGCTAGGGGTTGGCCCCTGGACAGCCTTGACCCAGGCCCGACCTTCCAGCTTTTGTTCACTCCTTGGGGAAGGCGGAGGGATCTAAGAGGCTGGCCAGGGCCCCACTTCATGCCCAGGGGGACTGGGCCCTTGAATTTGAGAGACAACGTGGTTGAAGAGGAGAAAGCAGCTTAGGCCTTGGAGTCATACAGACTCGGGTTTAAATTTAGACCCTGTCACTTGTTAGCTGGGTTCTTAGACAAATCACCTAGGCCCCTTAGACTTCATAAAACAGGAGCAGTACTACCCATCTTTCAGGGTTGGTTTAAGAGTTAAACAAGATGAAGTATAGAAGCACCTAGCACAGTAAGTTCTGTCTGTGGCAATTGTGAACACTATTTATTATTTTATTATTATTATTGGTGGTGGTGCTATTAGAAAAGCCCAGTTGCACTAGGGAGTGAAGTCTTTGTCTAGACTGTAGGGCCTGACCTAGGAAGTGACCTAAAAGCGGGGGTCAGAGGCCAGACCTAGAGGAAGGAGAGACATGGACCTCCTGGTGAAAGGCCTCAGGGGTGTGCTAGCAATCTAGCACAAGGCAAATGGCCACCAGGTCCCCGCATGTGAGGCCTTATTGGACCAGGCCTGAGACAGGGACTGAACGTCCATCTGCTCCTAAACCTGTGCTCTGTCCAGGCCTGAGAGGGATGCAGAGCCTTAGGATGGGCTCTGCCTAGTGGGAGCTAAGTGTGGACACCACCTTGCCCCTGGAGAGACTCCGTGAAGGGCACCTGGAAAGCGTGGTGAGGCCGGCAGACACCGTTGCCTCCTACTGCTTGACAAGGCCTCTGCTGAGCCAGCTCAATGCTGCGCACCCCACCGTCTCCTTTCCAAACCTCTGAGACAAGCTCTCCTGGATACCATTTCCTTTGCAGCCATTGCCAGTGGACACAGCTCTTTCTCACAGATCCATTGTCCCCTGTGAGGGCCCAGAAGACTCCCTACACATTCCCCCTCCTGCATCCTGCCCATCGCTCCTCCCCCACCATGAAAGATGCTCAGGGACTGGGGCTCACGTCATCATCCCCTGTGCTCCTCTTCATCACTGTCATCCAGAGCCTCTTGCTTACTTACCTCATGATCCTTGTTATTATTCCTCCTCCTATTCCTCCTCCTTTTCCTCCTCTTCCTCCTTCCACCATCCTCATCATAGACGTGATTTATTAAGATCTTCAGTTTGCCAGCTTTCTTTGAATTTCTTTATTCAGTTTTCACCATGACCCTGTTCGGTAGGTACTATTATGATCCCCATCTTGGGGTTTAGGAAACTGAGGCACAGAGAAGAAGAATTACTTGCTAAGATCACACAACTATTTAAGTGGTAGAGGTGAACTCAGAGCCAGCTCTGGATGCCATCTCCTCCCACCTTCTCAGGAACTGTCTTTTTTCACTGATCTCTTTTCTTACCTCTTTACTGGATCTTCCTCTCACATCTATAAATTTGTTCAGCTATTTTTTTTTTTTTCATTTCTCTCACCTCAAAAATGAAAGCCCAGGGACTTCCCTGGCAGTCCGGTGGTTAAGACTCCATGCTTCCACTGCAGGGGGCACGGGTTCAATCCCTGGTTGGGAAACTAAGATCCCGCATGCCATGACGCAGCCAAAAAAAAAAAAAAGAAAGAAAGAAAGCCTCCTCTTCAGCTGGTATCCACCCTTTCTCCTTCCCTTCTTTTTCAAGTTTCTGGGAAGAGTCATCAGCTGTCCACGATACATATCTCCATGTTTTCCCCCTTCTGTTTCTCAACGCTCTCCAGTCTGTCTTCCAAACCTATCCCTCTATGGCAGTGACCTTCTGATTCTAAATCCAGTGGACTCAACCTTGCCTCACTTTAAAGGAACGACTTGTCAGCAAATATTCAGTGAGCATTTACAGTGTACCGTACGCAATGGTAAGTTCTAGGGATAGTCCTTGATTCTTACAAACTCCTGGCTAAAATCCTGGGAAGCATGCTCAATTCTTCCATCTCCTCTGCCTTCTCTATTCAGTCATTCAGCCTCCAGATCTGTGGTTCTCCCTTTTAAAAATGTCTTCCTTGGACTATTTCAGCAGCTTCCTATCTCCCTGCATCCAATCAGGCCTCCCTCCAATCCATTCTCCACACCTGTATCCAAAAGAATCATCCTAAAGTGTCTATCTGGTTGGTTCATTCTCCTGCTTAATGGGTCCCTGCTGTCCACATGCAGCCGTTCTCAGAGTGCCTTCTCCTTTCCAGTAGCATCAGTATCACCTGGAAACTTGTCAGAAATGCATTTTGGGACTCCACCTTAGGCTGTGAATGAGAAACTCGCGGGGTGGGCCCAGCAGTCTGTTTAATGAGCCCTCCAAGTGATTTGGATACAGGCTCAAGTGTGAGAACCACTGGCCTGCAGGGTAAAATTCCAATTCCATAGCCTAGCGCTCCATGCTCTGGGCCCTCCAACCCCTTCCTTGTCCTGACCGCTCCTTCTTGCACCCAAAATTACTCTCCACTCTGCCCATGCCAAAGTCTATGCCCATTTCACACCTCCATGTTTTGTCTGCTTCCCTTCCCAAGGCTGCATCAGATGCTCCTCTTCTGAGCTCCCAAGTCACTCATCACTCTGTTATGCATAAGGGTTCTCTTATCCATCAACTCTTATAAGCCCCTGGAGGGCAGGGACTGTCCTGTTTATCTCTGAAAGCCCATCACCGCCTGCAGTGTTTGAGACAGAGTTGGCATGCATAAACGAATAAATAAATGCAGAAACTGAGACCCAGAGGAAGGCAGGAACTTGTGGCAGAGTCAGGATTCCAACCCAGATCTTCTGACTCTCAGTGGGGGCTCTCTCCTCGCAAGTAGGCCGCCTCCCTCCTCTGTTGCCCCAGAGATCATTCTTTTACATTCGGACCCTTGCGTCCTTTTGCTCCCCTATTGCCTCTCCTGGGCACCTCTCTCCTCTTAGCCATGTTTGATCTTCTTTTTGAGGTTCCGAGATCATTCTCCTTGATAAAAAAAGAGTGAAAACTGAACAGTCCCCGGTCTGTGCCTCGTTCAGTTGTCTGTTGGTATCACACAGCCGGCCCCAAGCCGACTCCTCTTTTTGTTCATTGCTCTTTCCAAATATAGCTTTCAAAAAGGTTTTTGACCCTCTCCTCATAGCATGCATCAAAATAAATTCCAAATGGACTAAAAAGTAAAATATAAAAAGACAGCCAAAGGAAAGTAGTACTTTTGAAGAAAGTAGAATAGAAATCACAGCCCTAGAGGGAAGAGAACTTTCAAGGGACAGAAGTGCTAGGAAAAATCAGATTTGATAATATATGAACACTTTAAACAACAACCAAAAAAGACTGGATACCACAAAACTTTGAAAAGTATGTTTAGGAAATATGACAAATGGTTATTATCATGAAAGGTGACAGGAAAACCATTGGGACCCCAGCAGTTAATGAGCAGGAGACTGAACCGATCACACAGAAGGAAATATAACTAGTAAACAACAGAAATACGTTTAACCTTCCTGGCAGTCAGAAAATTCATGTGGGGCCTCCCTGGTGGCGCAGTGGTTGAGAGTCCGCCTGCCGATGCAGGGGATACGGGTTCGTGCCCCGGTCTGGGAGGATCCCATATGCCGCGGAGCGGCTGGGCCCGTGAGCCATGGCCGCTGAGCCTGCGCATCCGGAGCCTGTGCTCCGCAACGGGAGAGGCCACAACAGTGAGAGGCCCGCGTACGGAAAAAAAAAAAAAAAAAAAAAAAAAAGAAAATTCATGTGAAGGCGACAGGATGCCATTTATCACCTATCATGTCTTCAGAGAATGTGTTTAAATTATAATACATGATTCTGGCCAGAGTGCAGTGACAGGTGCTCTCAAAGGCTACTAGTCAGAGTGTAACTGGGGACAAGCTTTTTGGAAAGGAAATGACGCTTGGCACCAGGAGCCATCACCCAAGGGAAGGAAAAATCTGCCTACAAAGATTTTTATTATAGTGTTATTTATAGTGGCCAAACTCAAATATAACCTAGGGGGTTTGTTATTAAAAGTGTGGTGCAACTAGCCTACGGGGTATAAAGGAGCAGCCCAGTGACCCTGCAGAGGCTGCGGGCACCTGGACCAGCCAGCACAGCCGCTCCCACTCTTGCTCCTTTGGTGTGGGTGGGGCCGCTGAAACAGCACTGGATTCAGTACCAGGAACGGATGCCTCTGCCTCAGGCCCCATCTCTGAGTTTCATTTTCCTCTTCTGTACAAGGGGGATGGTGAAAGCTCCTCGGGGTGGCTCCCAGATACACTGCTGCAGGGAGCCAGTGGGACAGTGCACTGACAGCCCCTGGCACACTGTGCTCGCTGCAGTGGCGAGCACCTTCTGGGAAGGTCAGTGCTTGCCTTGCTGAGCCCCTCTTCAGGGCTCAGAGGGAAATGCCCACCCCATTCACATCCTCCCCTGCTAGACCATCCTCAGGTACTGGAGACCTCAGAATTTCTTGCCCCAGCAGTGCCAAGCCCACTTCTGTCCTCTTGAGGGTAGAACACACCTCCCTGTGCAGTCTCCAAAGTCCAAGGAGAGATGTTTGCAGAGGCTGTAAGCCGAACTTGGATGTGTAAGCTGGGCAGTCCGCACACGTGTGCACAGTACTTCCCACAGCGTGAGATGGGACCAGGGAGGGAAGGGAAGGGGAGGGCAGGCTGGGGCTAGCTCTCCCTACACCATGGGCCAGCACGGGTCTCTGGGAGTCAGAATTCTCAATTCAAACCTGGCCTTCCAGATCATTTTTCAAGGGAAGATAGAATATATTTAACAGCTTGATACCGTGATTAGTCACTGTCACATATTTGGAATCTAAAACTTAGACATATGGTATGTGGACATCCATTTGTAATTTTGTCCTAGCCCCACAAATCTTAGGGGTTTGATCCTTCACAGACATGGTGGCAATGGCTGGAGGTGAGGCTGGGTAGACGGGACAGACGGTGAAGGGTCTTGTCAGCCAAAGTCACATCAAGGAGCTTGGACTTTGTCCTGTGGACTAACAATAGCAGAAGCTAACGAGCTGCCTTTGTGCCAAACGTTATGTGTGTGACTTGTAACTGTCACGGCACAGAAACACTATGGAGAAGGAGCTAGTCTGATTTCCCATGTTCTTAGATGATGATAATGAGACTTTGAAAGGGTAAAGAACTTTCCGAGGGATATAGAGTTAGTAGTTAGGGTTCAAAAGCAGACCCACAGAATTATTGGGGCAGCCCAATCCGCAAGCAAAGGTGGGCTGAGGAAGGCGGGAAGGAGGCAGTTGTGGGATGGATCTGCACAGGAGCCACAGACCTGGTGTTGCTAGGTTCCTGGGGACCTGGGAGAGGGAACCATCAAGGGAGAGAGCATTCAAGTCGGAGTCATTGTGGAGGAATGGTGGTGGCTGGATCCCTTGGGGGAAATGGATTAGATAAGAAGACAAACCTTTCAGGGCCTTGGTTTCTGTAAGAGGGGATTAGACCAGATGTTCTTTTTTGTTTTGTTTTTTTTGTGGGGGTTTGTTTTTTTATTGGAGTATAGTTGATTTACAATGTTGTGTTAGTTTCTGCTGTACAGCAAAGTGAATCAGTTATACATATACATATATCCATTCTTTTAGATTCTTTTCCCATATAGGTGATTACAGAGTATTGAGCAGAGTTCCCTGTGCTATACAGTAGGTCCTTATTAGTTATCTATTTTATATACAGTAGTATGTATATGTCAATCCCCGTCTCCCAATTTATCCCTCCCCCTGAAAGCAATTTTTTTAAATTAATTTATTTAATTTTATTTATTTTTGGATGCATTGAATCTTCGCCGCTGTGCATGGGCTTTTTCGAGTTGCAGCGAGCGGGGGGCTACTCTTCATTGCGGTGCTCAGGCCTCTCATTGGGGTGGCTTCTCTTGTTACAGAGCATGGGCTCTAGGCATGCGGTCTTCAGTAGTTGTGGCTCACGGGCTCTAGAGCGCAGGCTCAGTAGTTGTGGCGCACGGGCTTAGTTGCTCAATGGCATGTGGGAGTCTTCCAGGACCAGGGCTCGAACCCTTGTCCCCTGCATTGGCAGGCGGATTCTTAACCACTGCGCCACGAAAGCAAATTTTTTTTTTTTTTTTTTTGCGGTACGCGGGCCTCTCCCATTGTGGAGCAGAGGCTCCGGACGCGCAGGCTCAGGGGCCATGGCTCACGGGCCCAGCCGCTTCGCGGCATGTGGGATCTTCCCGGACTGGGGCACGAACCCACGTCTCCTGCATTGGCAGGCAGATTCCCAACCACTGCGCCACCAGGGAAGCCCCCGAAAGCAAATTTTTTTAAGTTAATTTTTACTAGAGTATAGTTGCTTTACAATGTTGTGTTAGTTTCTACTGTACAGCAAAGTGAATCAGCTATATCCCCCCTTTTTTGGATTTCCTTCCCATTTAGTTCACCAGAGAGAATTGAGTAGAGCTCCCTGTGCTGTACAGTAGGTTCTCATTAGTTGTCTGTTTTATACATAGTTATCAATAGTGTATATATGTCAATCCCAACCTCCCAATTCATCCCCCCCACCCCCCGCCCAGACCAGATGTTCTTAAAGGTCTCTTTTTGTATGATGGTAATCAATGTTTTGAGGGTATTTGTTGTCTGAAATATTATAGAATATATTTGTGCAGAAAGTAAATGGCTTATATATAACAGAGACTCATGTATTTGTTGATTGGTTGATCCAGGTTAATCATTAGTTCTGAACTATTTTGTACATCTGTAAGTAGCTCTCTTTTCAAGCTCTACTTCATTTTACTTATAGTTTCCTTAGTATGTCACCTTGCTCTTCCTCCCATTTTAAGTTTTATGCATGTGAACATTCGGGGGATATGTCTTCTATGTATATATTTTAAATAAGTATAGCAGATGTTTTAAACCTCTTTTTGGCTCTTTCTCATATCATAATAATTATACCATGTATTGAGATATTTGTACACAGCCCTGTCTTTCCTCCTGGGTTATAAACTCCTTTTGAGTAAGGAAAAAAAAAAACAACAGACCGGCGCTCTTAATGATCCTGACGAGCTGTCTCAGTGGGCGGTGGAAAGCCTCTGAAGATTTTAGCCCTGAGAATGTCAAGATCAGATTTGTGCGGAATTGAAGGAAGGCACGATGGAGGCAAGGAGGTCTGGTGGCTCCTGGAGTGACCCCAGTGAACTGGTGACCTGTCCTCAGGCAGTAGTAGTGAGGGGGTGGGGGTGTAGGCAGGAGTGACCACACCTGCCCTTACTCCTGATTGCAGAAAGCCAGCCATGGTCAGGCTCTCCACTCCCAGACCTCTTATCTTGGCATGCAGACTGCTTCTCTCCCCACAGAGAAGGACGAAGAGGCTGCAGGAGAAGCAGCCTGCAAGGGCGCGGGCAAGCATGTGGGAGCCCGGCTGGGCAGGTACTTCTTCCCAGATGCTTCCCCCCGTTGCTCCTGGCTGTTCTGACAAGAGTAGAACACGTTGCGTCAGCAGGAGACCAGCGGCTCCATGCAGATGAGCTGGGTCCAGGCTGGACTGATGCAGGGACATTCCTGGAGGAGGGATTCAACCAAGCATGTGGCCCACAGGTGGCCTTGAGGAGAGGTTTGACCATTCCAGGCCAGCATCATTGGCTGGCTTTATAGGCCTCTGTGCTGTGTCCTGTGAGTCAGGGAAACGAGATGTGAGAGGCCCTGAGCCGTTTGGATAGGGCTTCTGGAACAGGGCTGTGTTCTGGTGGCAGGCTTGGCAGTGTCACCCAGCAGTAGGAAGGCCTCCAACACCCACTGCCCTCCTGCAGGGGACCCAAGGACAAAGCTGGCCCCCGTTTGAGTGTGTGTATGTCTGTGAACTGGCCTGTGTGTGGCCTCTAACATTGCTGGCCACACCCTCTGCTTCACTCTCGGCTTCTGTGACACCCAGAATCATAACAGACAAGATTTATTGAGCCCTTGCCATGTGCCAGACATGGTGCCAGATGCTGTAAAATGCACAGCACTTCAGTTAATCATCACGGCTATCTGGGAAGTGGTCTTGACGTCCCTGTTATGCACGAGGAACTTGAGGCCTGAAGAAATCCTGTGACACACCCTGGTTGCACAGATGCAGAATCTGGATGGGGACGTGGGTTTCCCAGACTCCAAGGCCCACAGTCTCCCATGGCATCGCACCCTCCCTGCGTCTCCTCATCGCTCTTACTGTTGGTTCTCAGTCTCCTCCGCAGGCTTCCCTGCTCCCACCGACCCCTTCAGTGTTGGTGTCTATGAGGTTCTCCTCTCTTCTTGCCCCACACAGAGATTCTCAATCTCAGGTCACCAAACGCCCTCGCTTCCAGGGACCCTGCTCCCTTTGGCAGTGGTGTGCGGCGTGTTGTGTGTGTGTACCTGTGTATGATTTTTCTGAGACAGGGAGCCATGGCTTTTATTGGAGAGACAGGCTGCAGTTGTGTTTACTTGCTATTTGTCTGACACAGTGATGTCCCAGCCAGCTCCTGGTCTTCCTGTTCCTCCTTTCCCTGGGATTCTTGAGGAGGCCCTGCACCAGGACAGTGACAGGTGGGAAAAATAAAATAGCAGTGCCAGCTTCCAGTGCCCTAATGCAGGCTCTCTGAGACTTGAGTCCCAAGCATAAGACTCGTTCCCACCCCCACCGCACCCCCTCCCCCAACACATCCCAATCTTGCTCTCTGCCCAAAGGCAGTAGGAGCTTCAGCGCTCTTAGAACAGGTGAGCAGAGCAGGGACCGGAATGCCGGGCCTGCTTCAGGGAGGCAAGCTCTGCCTTGGCGTACCCGCCGCTGCCTGGGCACAAGGAGCCAGAAGGAGCTGTATGTGTGCCTGTGACTTTGCATTTCCTACTAGTAAACGTGACACACGTATCCTCAAATCCAAGAAGTCACATGAGTTGTTTCCCCTCCTGGGAAAGAGTAAAGATGGGAAGAGAGGCAGAAGCCTCTCCTCCACCCTGGAGCGTTTGTCAGCTTCTCAAAGGGGCTTGAGATCGTAAGCTAATTTCCTACCGTTTCACATGCTGGTTACATATGGGACCCTTAAGCACATGGGAAAAGCCAAGAGATGTTGTCTCAGAGAGGGAATCTCGTGTCACAGAAAGACCCAGGCTCTGAAATTGAATCCAGCTCAGATTCTCCCCAGCTGTGTGTGCCTTGGGGCAAGGGCCCTTGCCTCTCTGATCCTCAGTCCCCTCTGTGAAACAGGATGCAGGGCACCAACCGGAGTGACCCCTAACTCACCTCAGCACTTCTGGCTGGTAGAAGGGACGCCCCATCCATCCTTGACTAGCCCCCCAGACCTCCTGAGGTGGGAACAGCAGTGCTGATAATAAATGGTGTGGCAGAAAGAACACCCATCCTGGCATCACGACGTTGGGTTTGCATCTTGGTACAGACTCTTACGTGACCTTGAACACGTTGCTTCATCTTGGGTCCCGTACCTGTGAAGTGGGTGAAAGTTGAAGAGACATAAATAATATCTATGAAAACCAGCCTGTAGCCTCCACACCCCCAGCTGTGCCATTACTGCCTCTCCCTTCCCGAGCAGCCCCTGCCCTTCCTCCTCTTTAGGGGTATGTGGGCAGGCGTGGGCAGGGACCCGGGGTTGTAGGGTGCGGGGAGGACGTTGGGGCCTGCTGGGCTCTGGAGAAGGGACAGGGGCTGTGCGTTGCTCGGCACAGGCTGGTACCTGCCATTCCTTTCCGTACATGTCTGATCCTCCTAGGAGGGGCTTCTCCCCAGTTCTGCATAGGACCTTGGCCGTTTCTCCACCGTCCCCTTTCCTGCTGGGGCTCACCGTCCCGACCTCTACCCCCTCACACACACACACTTCTGGACACGGAGGCACAGGAGGAAGCCGGTCTGGGGTCTGCTGTCTCATCCCACTGGGGCTGAGACCCAGCGACGTTGGCCCTAAGGGCCCATCCTTGAGCTGACGCTTGGAGGACGGATAGAATTTGCCCGAGAGAGAGGTGTTGCCAGGATGGGGAGACGTGAGGAGGGGGTGGCTGGAGCAGACGGTCCATTGAAGGCCACAGAAGACAAGCCTGAAGAGATGCTGAGGGCAGTGGAGGAGCCGGGATGGAGTTCATGTTACACACCAGCACCCGGTGCTGCGCTGCTGGGCCACAGAAGTGAATCAGATGTGAGCCCCTGGCCTGGGGCTAATGGCGGTGGTGATAGTAGCTGACCAGTGACTGTGAGCTGGGCACTCAGCCTGAATTATCTCATTGAGTTCTCACAACACAAGATAAATACCCTTAGTATCCCTGGTTTATCCATAGGGAAATGATAGTTTTCTTGCCCAAGGCCTCCACATAGTTGACTGACCAGAGCTGAGTTTGGATCTGGGCCCAAGGATCTTCTGTCTTAGTCAGCTCATGTTGCTATAACAAAATACCACAGACTGTGTGGCTTATAAACAACAGACATTTGTTTCTCACAGTTCTGGAGGCTGGAAGTCCAGGACTGGTGGACTTGGTGTTTGGTGAGGGCTTCCTGGTTCATAAATCATTATGTCCTCACTTGGTGGAAGGAGCGAGGGATCTCTTGGGCCTCTTTCGTAAGGGCGCTGATCCCATTCTTGAGGGCTTCATCCTCAGGACCTAATCACTTCTCAAAGGCCCACCTCCTAATACCATCACCTTGGGCATTAGGTGTTCAACATAAATGAATTGTTGGGGGATGGGCCACAAACTTTCAAAGCATAGCAGATCTTTTTTTATATAAATTTATTTATTTTATTTATTTATTTTTGGCTGCATTGGGTCTTCATTGTTGTGCGTGGGCTTTCTCTAGTTGTGGTGAGCAGGGGCTACTCTGTGTTGCAGTGCGTGGGCTTCTCACTGTGGTGGCTTCTCCTGTTGCGGAGCACGGGCTCTAGACGTGCGGGCTTCAGTAGTTGCGGCACACAGGCTCAGTAGTTGTGGCTCATGGACTCCAGAGCGCAGGCTCAGTAGTTGTGGTGCACGGGCTTAGTTGCTCCGCAGCATGTGGGATCTTCTCGGACCAGGGCTCGAACCCGTGTCCCCTGCATTGGCAGGAGGATTCTCAACCACTGTGCCACCAGGGAAGCCCCTATAGCAGATCTTAACTCCATATTTTATCACCTCCCAAAGGTTAGAGGTCATTTCTACCTTGGGATGAAGGTATTCAGGAAAGACATGAGAAAGGAGAAGATGCTGAGTCTTAAGAAACAAGTAGGGTGGATCAGGTGGGTGGAGGCGGGGAGACCATTAGAGACAGAAGGAGCAGCATCAGCAAAAGAGTGGAGGCATGAATCAGCAGATGCGGACTTAAGATGGGCTGAAATGAAAACTGGAGCAGCAGGCAGGGTTACTGGCTAAAAAAACTCTGATCTCCTGCGGGCAGTGGTGATGTGATCCGGTTTGTATATAGAAAGATCATTCTGGCAGAGAGCAGAAAGTGGTTTGGGAGGCAGAGGTGGCCCATTCTGGGCACTCATTTTGGGTGAATGGAACTCAACAATTATTTTGTACTTTTCCAGTCACTCTGCTGGGCTCTGGGGGCAGTTAGTGGCCAACAAGACAGACACTGTACATGGCCTCATTATAATAGTCCATTTGAAAGATGATGAGACCTGGACTCTAGGTGGTAGCAGTGGGCTTGGGAGGAAAGGATGGATCTGTGGGATTCTATAGAAAATAGAATCGAAATGACCCAGATAACCAGTAGGACAGAACGGGCTGGAGAGATGAAGAGGGATGCAAAGTCGATTCCCAGGCTTCTGGTTTGGAAGATGGAGTGGACAGCAGAGGTTAGGGAACACAGAAGGAGGAGCAGATCTGGGGGAACCAGAAACAACTGAGATGTCCAACAACAGAGGGGTTGCTTACATAGGCTATGGGACATCCCTGGGACATCTCTCCAGCCTACAGCGTTGGTTTGTGACTTTCTCCAGCAGTACTCAGGAGCCCAGTTGTAAGGGTGGGAAAGGTGGATGTTCGGGTTGATCTAAGCTCATGGTTCCCCTGGGCTAGGACAATAGAATGACAAGGGGCAGGGAGTTGAGGGTGCTCACGAGAGAGTGGCTGAAGCGATATACTCAAGGGACTAGACCAGGGAGGGCTCGTGTACTGAACAGAAAGGCAGGGCTGGGAACTAGAGGAAGGGAGAGAGGTAGAAGGAGAGGAATTTGTGGCCCTGGAGTGGACCCTGGGGTGTCAGTTTTGTTTCAGAGCTGATGCCTTTCCAATCCAGTACTGAGATCCCTCAGGGAAGAATCATCCCATTCTGCAGTTAAAGAACTGAAGCTTAGAGAGCTTGTCACCTGCCCAAAGTCACCCAACTCCATCGGTGGCAGAACTGGGGTTGGAGTGTTGTTTCTGCTCTGCCATGCTAGCTCACATTCTGTCTTTATTTTTCAGGTTCACTTTAGAACAGTTGACTGAGAGCGAGGAAATTCAGCAGAAGGGAAAGGAGGCGAGCCCGGCAGAGCAGATAGGAGAGAGAGGGCAGGCTCCTCCTGGGCCCCTCAGTAGCGGCGAAGGGGAGGGGTACTGCTGGGCCTTTGGGTCTTCCTCGTGGCCCAAGACCCACCCACCCCCGCCCAAGGCCAGAGCAGCACAACCCAGTGCCCCCCGCCCTGTGCCCCGCCCTGCAGCTCACTTGGTATCCTCCATCCACACTGGCCCCACTGTGTGCTCGCTGTGCCCTACCATGTACCTTGTCTCTGCCCACATCCTGTGTCCCCAGCACCCACCAGGTCGTCCGTCCTCCAGCCGTGTTTGTTCCCCATGCCCCAGGCTCCCTGTACATACCTTACGCCCCCCACCTTGTTTCTCATTAGCCTGTACACACTTTGGGTCCCCACCACTCACCCAGTCCCATCACAAGCTGTGTGCCCGCTCATGCCCACTTGTGCTGTGTCTACAGAGCGCGTCAGATGGCTTCTGGAAATCTGTGGCCACTCGGGTGCCCAAGGAACCCCCTGAGATTCGCATCCTCAACCCATATTTCATCCAGGAAGCTGCCTTCACCCTCATCGGACTGCCTTTCAACAATGGCCTCATGGGCCGCGGGGTGAGATGTCTGGATCCTGGGAGAGGGAGAAGGGGGCCTGGGCCAGAGGTGCCTTGGGAAGGAAGGACAGGGTGGCAGGGTGGGGACAGAGGGTTCAGTTCTCAGGGGCAGAGCTCAGCTCTGGAGAGCTTCGCTGAGGGTCTCAGCCTCACTCTGCACCCACTTCCCCTCCATCCAGAACATCCCGACCCTCGGCAGTGTGGCAGTGACCATGGCACTACACGGCTGTGACGAGGTGGCAGTTGCAGGCTTCGGCTACGACATGAGCACACCCAATGCACCCCTGCACTACTACGAGACCGTGCGCATGGCAGCCATCAAAGAGGTGCAGGGCTGGGCGGGGAACAGTCCCTGGGCAGGACGAGGGAGGGGTCAGTGCCAGCACGAAGGACAGACTCTGACTGCGTGTGTACAAATGAATGGTCGAGGGACGAGCCAGCTTTGGGTCTGGCTGCTCAGAGCTCCCTGGAAGGCCCTGCCCCACCCTCAGCTAAGTTGGGTCACCAGGCATCCATCCCTGCCCGCAGGCCTCTGACCACCAAGCATCCTGCTCCCTGAACTTCCCCTCCCTGGCCCTCTCCTTGTCCTGGTCCAGCCCCTGCCTCCTTGATGCTCCCCAGCCACCACATGCCCATCTTGGAGCAAGCTCACAGCCCTCCTCTCTGCTTCGATTCTCCTCTTCCCTCAGAGGACCCCCTCACCCCCTCAAACAACCCAAAGACATTACCTCTCCGTGCCAGGATGCCCCCATACCTCCTCCACCCTTCCCCGTGGCCAAGCACTAAAGCTTTCTAGCACCCAGAGTTGCTTCCCGGGTGATTCATATGTTCAGGTACCTTAAGTTCTCCCAGTCAGCTAGCCTCTCCTGGCACCTCTCCCTTCACAGCAAGAGCCCATGTGGAAAATCCAAACGCCTCTTATAGCACCCTTCGCTTCTACCACTCATCTCCTGCTGCTCCCAGCCTGGACCCTGGGCATCTGGGGCTTGTGCTTTGAGCAGCTTCTCTACTCCTGCATCTGGGTGGCGAGGGTTGTTAGTGTCAATCTCCCGGAGTCCGAGCAGACTCACGGTTCAGCCAGCGCTCGTCCCTGCTCATCAGCCTCTCACATGCCTGTCTCCAACCCCACTGCACTGTTCAGGCCTTACGCTCCCCAAAGCTCGCTCCCTCCATCCCTCCCTCCCCTCCTCCACCTCCTCTGCTGTGAGAAAAAACTGGAGAAAACAGCAGCCCCACGGGTGCTCTGCCCCTTCGCCCTCCTCCCTCCCACTCACCCTTCGCCCCTCGCAGCCTGGCTTCCCCCTTCACCTGACATGCCTCCCACCAAGTTCACCAGTGACTCAAGGCTGCCGAGTCCAAGGGACACGCATCAGTCAGTCCCGTCTTTTCTGATCGCTCTGAAACACTTTCTGTATTGACCGGCCCTTCCTGAGACGCTCTCCTGCTTAGACTCTGAGTCGGTCATTTCAGTGCTCCTCCTGTTTCCCTCGCCAGGCTCTCTCATTCCCCTCCTCCATGTCCCGGACTTTGGTGCATCCCTTAAGAGTCAGCATTAGCTAGGTCTCCATCCTAGACAGTCTTCTCTTCTCACTCCACGTGTTTCCCAGGAGATTCACATCCCCATCCTTGGCTTCCGTTCCCATCCATATTGTCTTAGGCTTTTTGGGTTCATTCAGGCGGGCTCGAGTAATTGCGAGTTATTTCAAGGAAATACGAGAGACTTGGGAATCTCATGAGAAGCCAGAAATAGCTTTACAACTGGGCCTCCTGTTGCCTGGAATGGGGTTCAGGAGTGGAAAGCTCATCTTGGGTCCAGGAGAGCCCCTGACCTGTCTTAGCCCCTCAGCAGTGGCTCCAGCCTGGCCTCATTTTCACCAGGACCCTGGTGGTCTCTCTGTCTCTGCCTCTCTTCACGTATCTTCTTGCTGCTTCGTCCCCTGCCAGCACCCACTCCAGACTGCTCTCACTGCTTTTACCTGCCCCCTGGCTTCTGTTTACTCCTATATTTGATCACTTACATATTCCTTTTACATAAACTTTATGTAAAAGTTTTAGGCAGAAGGTGAGAGGCCGCAGACATAGGCAGTAGCCGGATCATGAAGGGCTTTCTCTGCCACGGTAAGGAGCGTGGACTTTGCTCTGAAGGCAGGAGGGAGCCATGGACCAGTTTTAGGCTGTAGATTAGCATGTAGTAGGGTCAGTGTGGCTGCAGCGTGACCTAGAGGGTTCCAGGCAAGAACAGAAACCAGTTGGGACACTGTCTCAGCAGTCTAGGCAAGAGATGAAGGATCCTGCACTGGAACTGTTCAGTGATGATGGGAAGACAGAGGTAAGAAACGGTTAGGATTTTAAATCAGCAAGGCCTGGCGGTGGCCTCCATGCAGGAATGAGGTGGAAGGACACCACCTTCCCTGAGGTGCCCTCGTGGAGGCTGTTCCCCTTCTGCCACCTGCCCCATCTCAGTTGTCAGGCCATTGCCCCCACCCCACTTCCTCATCCTGTAGAACCGTCTGGCTCTGAGGCTCATGGCATCTGCTGCACCACCTCCATGTGGGGTGCTGAGTGCTGGCGATGAAATCAAATGGCCTGGGTTCAGAACCTGGCTCTGTACCTCCCTTTCCTTATCAATACAAGGGGTAATGTTAGGTCTGGGAAAGAGTCGCTGGGATAATGTATAGAAGAGGCCTGGCCATGGTAAGCGCCCATACGTGTTAGCCACTGTTATTAATATTAATGTTTTCACCCCTACTTACTCTTGTTACCTCTCAGCACCCTAGGGAAGTCACTGAAATGCTGTCGCTTGGGTGTAGGGTCCCTGTTGTCACATCGGGGTGTCTTCAGAAGGCAAGTGAACCATTCCATGCCCTGGCCCCACCGTTGCTTCACCTCCACCCGACTGATCAGTCCATCCTCCAGGGCCAGTGAGAGCCTGGAGATGTGAAGACAGTGGCGCAAGGACCGAATGCCGGCGGGATATGTGAGGGGTGTCAGAGGCGTTCATAAAGGAGGAGAGGACTTCCCTGGTGGTCCAGTGGTTAAGACTCCACACTTCCAATGCAGGGGGCGCTGGTTTGATCCCTGGTCGGGGAACTAAGATCCCACATGCTGCGCAGCGCACCCAAAAAGTTAAAACAAAACAAAACAAAAAACATAAAGGAGGAGAGAGAGTAGAGAAGGGTTAGAAGTTGCAGGGTTGGGGAATTCTCTGGCGGTCCAGCGGTTAGGACTCTGCGCTTTCACTGCTGACTAATATCCTATAAGCTGTGCGGCGTGGCCAAAAAAAAAAGAAGATGCAGGGTCATGGAGACCAAAGGAGGGAGTGCCTACAATGTCCAGCACTGCAAGGAAGTCCCAGGAGATGTGTGCTGAGAAGTGGCCGTCAGATGTACCAGCCCCGAGGGACTGGGCAGTAGCCAGGGGGTGAAGCGGGCTCACACAGGAGTCTGCCATGGGAGGGAAATCTGGGCTGGAAATGAGGATCTGTGGGTTGTGAGCACAGCTGCTTGTTCAGATACAGGGGAGGCACGGATGAGGTCTCCCAGGGAGATGACAGGAGGACGTGAGATGGTCAGGGCAGAACCCTGCGGGCACAGAGATAAAGATGGGAAAAGAGCTGTGAGAAGGAAGGCTCCTTGCCCTGGGGGCACAGAGATAAAGATGGGAAAAGAGCTGTGAGAAGGAAGGCTCCTCTGCGAGCGTGGTCTCTGCATCCAGGGTCAGGGGTCCTGGAGAGGCTCCCAGAATCCTGCCCCAGCCCGTGGACAATGCAGGCGGCGTAGTGAGGAGAGCACTGTAAGCTCCTGTGCTGTGTGTGCCGGGGAGAGGCTGGGAAAAGAGCGCCAGAGAGGCGGTGTTGCCTGGTCCCAGAGAGAGATGCATCCAGGCAGACTTTTTTGTTTACTCTGTTATTACGACCTTTGTCAAACATATTCAAAGTATAGAGAGTGAAATAATGCCCTCCCATGTACTGTCACCTCCCTCCCCCAGGTATCAGCATGCGGCCAGTGTTGCTCAATCTGCTCTTCCTCTCCTGCCTCCCCTCCCCGCTGGTTATTGGGAAAGAAGTCTCAGACAGCGTATCATTCCAGCCATAAACATTTCAGTAAATTTCTCTAAAAGATAAGGATGATTTTTTTCAATATTATACCATTATCACACCTGGAAATTTAACAATAATTCCTTGATATCATCAGATATCCAGTCCTCTGCTGACCTTTCAACCCTCAGGGACTCCCAGTGGGTGTTCTTGAAACTGACCCATCAGATTGGTTACTTCTTCCTGGGGAGTGATGCAGGCATGGGTTAAGTAAAGACTGTATGAGTTTCTGTGCTTGCTTGGATCCTGGCCCTGCCATTCTTCCATGCCTCCATTTTCTTACCTGGAAAATCTAATTTCAATTTCAACACATATGTACTGAGCACCTACTCTGTGCCAATCAGTCCCTGCCTTCAAAGACAGACAGTGAGCCAGATGTTTGAATCTTCAAGGAATGAGGGTGAGTCACCCAGTGGTCTGCAACAAGGACGGGCAGTTTGCAGACGGCTGAGGATAATGCCAGGAGCCAAAGGAGCCAGAGGTTCAAGGGAGTACACAGGGACAGTTGTGTAGATGCAGCAACAAAGGGTGAGGAAGAGCCTGCCACCTCCAGGCACCATGAGTGTGGGTGTGAGGGAAGAAAGAGCGTGTCTGGGGGATGCTGTCCTTGGGGGCAGCCAGGTTTGTGGTTAGCACAGGAAGTTGAAGGGGGTGTTCAAAGAAGAGGAGTATAGGGGATTTTGCCCAAGTTTCAGACTGAAAAGATTTGGAAGGTTGGAGGAGGTTGACTGGGTCAGATAAGGACCAGATAAGAGCTGTTAAGTTCTCCACACTGGTAAATAGTGGCTGTGAACATCCTAGGGTGAGCCTCAGCGCTGATGGATGCAACAGAGCGGTCAGCTGTGTCCAAACTGTGACAAGGCCATTGGCTTTCGTCGTTCCTTTATTCATTCAATCCTGTTTCATTCTTTTTTTTTTTTTTTTTTTTTTTTTTTTTTCTTTTTGCGGTATGCGGGCCTCTCACTGTTGTGGCCTCTCCCGTTGCGGAGCACAGGCTCCGGACGCGCCGGCCCAGCGGCCGTGGCTCACGGGCCCAGCCGCTCCGCGGCATATGGGATCCTCCCAGACCGGGGCACGAACCCGTATCCCCTGCATCGGCAGGCGGACTCTCAACCACTGCGCCACCAGGGAGGCCCATGTTTCATTCTTTGAGAGACTCACTCATCACAGCTTCCTGGTGAGAGTACTGGGGAAAGGAGAGAACCTGAGCCTGGGTGCAGTCTTCCCCAGGAGAGCCCTGGAAGGCAGCGTCTTCCCTGCAGTTTTCATATTAACCGTAAGATGAGCCTCTGGCCCCCTGGCTCCTCTGGTCTGAGAGGCAGGATTTCATCAGCTGCCCCCAGGCCTGGAGAGTGGATTGCAGCAGGCCAGAGAATGACTAAGCCACCCCACACGGTTCTCTTTCCAGCAGGGCCCAACCCCAGGCCTAGGCCGGACCTAAGTGACTCACATTGCCTGACCTCAGGGTGCCTAGGACCTAGGGGCCTGGAGAAGCCGCTGGGCAAGGACAGGTGGAAGGAGTGAGAACAAGGTTGGAAAGCCTACATCTCTAAGACTTGGAAGAAGTTAAGAGGCCGGGGAAAGGGGTTAGAAGGTTATTTTCTCCAGGTCCTGGAAAGGGAGGAGGGTGAGCTGTGGCACCTCTAGGGCAGACCTCCCACAGTCAGAGCATCGGAGGGTGGTGGTCGGAAGAGGGCATGGAGCCCTGGGAACCTGCGTTCCAGCAGGGCCACATCCCAGCAGCCACCTGGGCTGCCCAGCTGACCACTGCTCCATCTTTCCTTTCAGTCCTGGACGCACAACATTCAGCGAGAGAAAGAGTTTCTGCGGAAGCTGGTGAAAGCGCATGTCATAACTGACCTAACCAGTGGCATCTGAGGTGGACTCAGCACGTGGCCACAGAAGTCCAGCCACCGCCACCTGCCCACTTCATTGGCCTCGGTCTGGCTCTGCCTTAGAGGTGCGGGAGCCTTCAGACCCAGAGAAGGACAGTGCCAAGTGGCCCCAGGGGTGGTGAGGCCTTGGTGGGGCAGCCAGAATTGTGTCTGCTCAGAGGCCAGCCTCAGAGACCAGCACTAGGCCTCACTCTCAGCCTGGGTCCTTGAAGCCAGAGGGCCAGGAGGCCACTGGCCATGCCCAGCGGGCCCAGCATGCAGGAGGCGGACATTAGGCAGCAAGGCTGCTGCCAGAATCATTTCTCCAATCAGTGTTCGGTGTATTATCATTTTGTGAATTTGGGGTGGGGGGAGGGTAGGGATAATTTATTTTTCAATAAGGTTGGAGATGTCAAGTTTGGTCTACTGACCGTGCAGAAGACCCACTAAAGGGCCCCTCAGGCAGTGGTACCAATGGGCTCCCTGTAGAGTGGGAGTGCCAGGACTAGCCTGTGCCCTGCTCTGGGGCTACAGGGAGATGGGCAGGATCTCAGGCCAGCCCCTTCCAGCTCATGACACTGTTTGGCCTTTCTTGGGGAGCAGATGGGATAGTCCCACTCAGCAGCCCCCAGCTGTCCCACAGGGAAACCCTGGAGCCATCCTTTAAGCCAACAAGACGCCCCTGGGCTTGAGTGGAGAGAACTTCAGGGCTCGGGCGGTGAGGCCTGGCCCAACCTGATGGGAGTGCCCCTCCCTCCCCAACTGCAGCTGACCCATAGGACAGTGCCCCAGGCCTGGAGTGACAACTTGGCAGCTGTTCTGGGTTTCAGCAGTGAGACTGCCAGGCCCTTGGGTTCTGCCTTTAGCCTGGACAAGAGGGAAGTGAGGCTCAAGGACCTCACCCAGGCTGTGGCAGCCATCCTGAGCAGCCTTCATGGAAGCAATAAAGCTCTTCCCTGAACCTGGCCTCCTCTTGCTTTCTCTGACTTTCCTGGAAGAAACAGGAACCTGGGGCCTCAGCAAGTATGCTAAACCCAAGGGCCATCTCTCCAGCCCTCCTGGGTCCCTTTCACTTCTCGTGTTAGCTCCAGGACCTGGGTAGCCACCTAGGGGCCTTCTGGAGCCTCTCCTGTCCTACAGCCGTCCCGCACCCTCTCTGCCTTAACAGAGGCAGAGTCCAGGGGCATCAGGACATGCCCCAGAATCCACCCTGCTGCCTCCTACAGGAGCCAGGGTTCAGGGGATTGAAGCGCCAGCCCGTGCACAGTGCCTCTGGGTCACCACAGCCCCAGCACTACAGGGACAGAGCTTCCTGCAAGCACAGGAAAGTTGCACGGCCAAGCCCCCAGCACACGGCCCTAAACCACTCCCTGCAGCTCCGCTGAGCCCTGGAAAGACACGCCCTCCCCCTTAGCACATAGGCACCCGGTCTCCCCTCAGGACCCCTCTTTCTGCACAGAACAGGAAGGCACAGCCCATCTCTAGGCCCCCTCTGGCAAACATTATTTTATTATTTTTTAAAATTTATTTTATTATTTTATTTTTATTTATTTTTGGCTGAGTTGGGTCTTTGTTGCTGTGAGCAGGCTTTTCTCTAGTTGCGGCGAGCAGGGGCTACTCTTCGTTGCGGCGTGCGGGCTTCTCATTGTGGTGGCTTCTCTTGTTGCAGAGCACGGGCTCTAGGCACGCGGGCTCAGTAGTTGTGGCTCGCGGGCTTAGCTGCTCCACTGCATGTGGGATCTTCCCGGACCAGGGCTCGAACCCATGTCCCCTGCATTGGCAGGCGGATTCTTAACCACTGCGCCACCAGGGAAGCCCCTCTGGCAAACATTATAAAGGCCATCCCAACCTTACCCCCTAGAGCCCTGGAATCTGCTCTCTCCCTTCCCCAGCATTCCCAGGCAGGCCTCAGAAAGGCCAACACACTCCTGCCCCTGAGGCCATAGGCCTGGGAGTGAGCTTCCTGCCAGAGCTGCCACATGGAAACAGGTGGGGCCGACACCTGACATCCCAATCCAAGTGCCATTCCCTTCTGACTGCCCACATGCCCCTTTACTGCTGCGCTTTGTGCTCAGACAGAAGCCTCCTCTCAGCGGAGGGGGAAGTGAGGCTCTGACTGAAGGACAGGGAGACCCAGAAACTCCCTTTGATTCTGCTGTAAACAAGGCCACTATGATGCAAACTCCGATGCTTCCTGTGTCCTTCGTGAATGGTGCCCCCTGGAGTTGTGCAGGGCATAGGCTGCATGCCAGCAAGCAGCAGCCCTGGCTGATAAAGCCCTGGGGCAGAACCCACCCCCCGGGGCAGCTGGCTTGGGGAGGCCGCAGAACACAGAGCTGCTCACCGCCTGGCCTCCTGTCCCACAGGGGTCCTGCCGAGCCTGGGAAAGTCGGGCTTCTAGTCCCCACAACTACACATTAACTGCCCTCCCAAAAGCTGTGGTTCTCCACCTGGCCATACACCAGGATCACCTGTGCAGATGTGGAAACTGCACATGCCCATTCTGATTCAGGTCTGGGGTGAGGCCCAGATTCAGGTAGTTTTAAAAGGTCCACAGGTGGTTCAGATGCACAGCCAGGGTACAGCTGGTCCACACATGTTCCCTGAGCACTATCAGCTTCACCCACGGCTTCCAATTGTCCGTTGGTCAATGATTCCCAAATTGCCATCTCCAGCCCAGCTCTCTTCACTTTGCTCCAGGCTACAAACTCAGTCACTTCCTGAACATTTCCACTAGGATAATCCACAGGTCCCTTCAGCCTGGCACGTCCAACACTGAACTGATGAGCTCCTGCCCCCAACCTACCCCTCCTTCAGGAGCCCCAGCTGCCAGAATGCATCCCCTCCTCCTGGTCACCCAGGCCAAAGGCATGCCATCCTACTTCCTCACCCCGTCCAATCAGGCACCAACTGAGTTTTCAGAGAGTTGTGTTCCTGAAAGAGCGCACAAGGTCCCGCACTCTCCCCACAATTCAGCTTCAGAATCCTCTCTCCCCCAGCAGCCTCCCGACTACCTCCAAACCACCCTCCCCACCACAGCCAGAGCCAGCCACTGAAATGCACGTTGGATCACACCATTCTCCTGCCTGAAACCCTTCAGTGGTCCCCAGTATCACTGGGATGAAGTCCAGACTCCCTATTAGGACACACAGGATCTGGCCTTTCCTTACCTCTGTCCATGTTACCCATCCAACCTCCATCCCACCCACCAGCCGAACTGCCATAATTAGGCATCTGAAATACTAGCCTCCAGCTCCCACCTCAAGCCTCAGTGCAAAAGTTCCTCCGCCGGGACCCTCCCCTTCTTCAGCCCCTGGCACCCACTCCTACCAGCGCCGCTGTGCCAGGCTGAGCAGCGGTGTTTGCAGGTGTGTCTGTACTTCAAGCCCCAGGCAGCAGCGGAGGGGAGCGGCGGCGCGCCGCAGGAGCCGGGTCAGACCGTGAAAGCCCCAGCGCAGTCAGTGCCTCTCGGACTCAAAGAATGCAGTGGGTCTGTTGGGAGACGAAACTAGCAGTGGATCAGAGAGAGCATCTAGTGCAGAGCGGCCAGGCAGGACGGCAGGAGCCCGAAGGCCGGTGGGCCAAGGCAGGGACCAGCCTGTCCCCTCCCTCTCCCGCCCTCTGCCCGGCCTCCCAACTCCCTACTCCCAGTGTCTACAAACTCCGAACACTCAGTGTCCATGCCGCTGCGCCGCCTGGGTTCTCCACTCTGTCCTGGGGGCCCTTCCCAGCATCTCCAACCCGCCCCACCTCGAAGGACCTAGTGGAGCCAAGGGGACCAGATTCCAGAGGGTGGACTGGCCAGGTGAGCCCTGAAAGGTGGGGCGGGGCGGGGGGTGCTCGGGCCCCACCCCAGGATCCGGTGACGCCGGGGCTGGAATTTGACACCGGACAGCGGCGGGCAGGAGGCTGCTGAGGGATGGAGTTGGGCCCAGCCCCCAGACACAGTCCACGGGCTCCACCAGCAGCAGGTCCCTCGGGTCCCAGCCCTCGCTGTGTCCCAGACCCAGAGCCCTACACTTGCGGTAAGCCGACCTGTTTGCCCACCTCTCGTCCCAGCCCAGGGGCTGGAGGGAGCGGCCAGGGTCGTTCCCCTCCACTCCTTTCTTACATCCTCCCTCTCCTGGGCCTGCTGCGCAGCTCTCCGCCCCTCCCAGCCCCCCGCAGTCCCTCTTGTCGCTAGTTGGACTGTGCTAGCCCTGCTGGCCCACTGTAACGTGAGGCTCTCGCTGCTGCTACAGGGATCATACTGGCTGCCAGGCTTTTGGCTAAAAGGGGCACTGCCAGGTGCACAGCCCTGGGCATGAGCCTTTTGAGCTGCAGGGGAGAGCCCAGCACTGGTCCCAGGAAAGGTGTCTAGGAGAACACGACACAGAACCCCTGTGGTGAGTATCGGGGCTAGTAGATGGGGAGGAAAGGCAAGGGCTGGAGGACCAAGTGGCCCCAGACTGCCGGGAGGGATACGGGATACGTAGGGCCTGAGCTGCCTACGTCCCAAGAGACCTGCTCCTGGGCTCCCCCTAGTGCAGGGGGCCTTTAACCCTGCCTTGCCGGGCTTTCCCTCCATCAGTGATAACAGTCACTAGCCTGGCTCCTCAGGCCCGTATTCCGTTAGCCGAGCACACCTGGCCCTGGAGGACCTCACCAGGGAGGACCGGCCCACAGGTATGCAGACAGTCTGTGTGCTCGGAGGTCGGGGTGGAGGTGACTGCTGGGACCAAAGAGCAGGCCAGCTAGTGAGGGCTCATGAGGCTCCAGAGAGGTGTTTGGGAGTGCCAGGCAATGTGGGCTCACAAAACCTGGTGGGACTCTGAAAGCCCAGCTGGGCTCAGGAAGGATGGTTCGTGGGAGAAACTTCTAGGAGCAGGCCCAGGCTGCCAGATCCAGGGGAAGCTGGAAGGGGTACAGACCTGGACCAGCTCTCAGGGTGGCTAAGCTCTCAGAGACCAGTCTCTTGTAGAAGCAACTCCAGGGAGTTGCTGAGGCCTGAGTCTAGCTGAAGGTAGGGGAAAAGCCCACCCCCAGTTTGAGTCCACAGGCTTGGCAAATGCTACCCCCTGGTGGCCATAGGGAGCCATGGCCCAGGCCTTCATGTTCCTAGAGGGCTCATCACCCTCCACCGTCTGCTGGGTGGGCAGCACAGGCTGAAGCCTGGCCTCACTATCATCAGATAACTCAGGTCAACCAGCAAGCACCCTAATTTTTCCCCAGGCCACAACCTCCTCCTCTATGGCATGGAGAGAAGGCTCTCTGTGAGATCAAGGGTGTCCAACTGCTTCCTTCTCCAGCCCTGCAGCACAGAGCAGGAAGGTCCTCTTCCCTGCACGGCTGCGTAGGTCTACCCTTGTGACCTTAGATAATTGCTGAGCTTCTCTGAGCCTTGTTTGCTCATCTGGAAAATGGGGATAATACCATTTACCTCATGGAGTTGTGAGGTCTGAAAGAGGGAACAGGTTCAAGCACCACGAAATAGGTTCTCCATGCGGCCACTTCTCCTGGGTTGAGCCCAGCTGCCCAAGCCCCCTGTCCCCCATCTGGAGAAGCTGAAGTGGAGAGATGACCTGCTCAGAGGATAACTCATCTCTCAGTGTTCCAAGCTGCCTCAAGAGGAGGGTGGGGGAACAGGTCAACTACGGCTGATGAGAGTTCCTGGTGTTGACAGAGATGGAGCCTGGACGTGGAGGCCCTTCTGTGCTGCCCCTCTGGCCCCGGCCTAGGCGGCAGGTGAGTGGTTCTCCCAGTAACTCCCACCTGGTATTGAAGAAGGGTGGCTTGACTAGGGAGGGAGACAGGCAGGCGTTAGAAGTAGGTGGGGGAATGGTCAGGGAGGGGCCGGGAGGAAGGAGGAAGGTCAATGCCCTCCGGTCGTGATTCCTTACCCAGGCTCCCCGGGGCAGCTGATCCATTATCCTCCAACCGAGCCCTTCCATCCGGCCCCAGCCCCACCCTGCGCCCACCAGGGTTTCCTCCTCCCCGCTGAGGCTCCACCTCGTCTCTCCGAGCAGCCTGCCCTGTGGCCTACCCTGGCCGCCCTGGCCCTGCTGAGCAGCATCGCCGAGGGCGAGGCCTCCATGGGCCCCGCGGCCAGCAGCCCGGTCCCCCAAGAAGGCCCCGCGCCGGCCCCGGCGCCCCCCGCTGGTTCCCTGCCTGGTAGGTGAGAGGGCGAGGGCGCGGGGCGGGGCGGGCTGGCCGGGGACCCGCGCGTGACTGCGTCTCGTTCCAGGGGGCCGCGCGGCCGGTCTGTGCGGCGGAAGAGCCCGGCGGCCGCCGCCCCCGCCGCCCGCGCCCTCGCCCGCTGCCCCCCGAGGGTCCCGCGCTGCGCGGGCTGGGGGCCGGGGCGGCCGCGGGAGCCGGGGGAGCCGCGCGCGGGCCGCGGGGGCGCGGGGCTGCCGCCTGCGCTCTCAGCTGGTGCCGGTGCGCGCGCTCGGCTTGGGCCACCACTCCGACGAGCTGGTGCGTTTCCGCTTCTGCAGCGGCTCCTGCCGCCGCGCGCGCTCCCCGCATGACCTCAGTCTGGCCAGCCTGCTGGGCGCCGGGGCCCTGCGGCCGCCCCCCGGGTCGCGGCCCGTCAGCCAGCCCTGCTGCCGACCCACGCGCTACGAGGCCATCTCCTTCATGGACGTCAACAGCACCTGGAGGACCGTGGACCGCCTCTCGGCCACTGCCTGCGGCTGTCTGGGCTGAGGGCTCACTCCGAGGGTGTGCGGACATACCCTTACCTGTGGGTCTAACTGCCTGGGACCGGCCGGGGGCCTTGGCCGGAGACGGAGGCTTCGGCCGGGTGAGTGACGGACATCAGCCCTGCGGAGATAGAGGCACGACTGACCAGCGGCCCCAGGGCTCTCACCCTGCCGGCCTCAGCCCCGCAGACCCCAGAAACCTCAGCTGTGGAGACCCGAGGACCCACTGCTCACAGACGCTGGCACTGACCAGGCCATGGACCCAGGACTTCTCCTCTGGAGAACCCAGATGTGTCAGGTCGCAGCCTCAGCCCAGGCCTGGGGGGACAGATCTGGAGACACATTGCAGTTGTGTTGCTGAAGTGCCTGTGCTGGAGTGGGCCTTGGACTCACTCGTGGGAGCTGGACCCCTATTTATTACTTCTAAGTTATTTATTTACTTCTGTAGTTTGTCAGATCCTTTGCTGGGCTGTGGGGGCCGGATGGAGAGGTCACTCCCTGACCATCCCACTCACAACTTCAGGCTCACTTAGCAGTCATAGGCCTGGCCCGGGACTGCTTGTGCCCACCCAGCAGCTCTGGGAAATGAGGGGCATGGAACACAGGCAGAGTGAGTGACATAGGTGTGTTCACCTGTCCCAACAGGCCAGCCAGCTCACAACCCCTGCACAGTCCCCAGCGGTTGGAGCCTGGGGTTATTGGTGGAGAAAGCCATACCCTTGAGACCTCAGGCATGCTGCGGGCCTTGTTTCATGGTGAAGATGCAGAGAACCATACATTGCCCCACCCCACTGTCACTGATCAGAGTCCAGGGCACCCTGACAGGTGCATATACTGCCTGTGCTTGCAGATGGCCCAGCATGGGGAGCTCACCACCCACATTCCGTGAAACAGCCCAAGTCAAGTGATGAAGAGGCTGAGGGTGGGGAAGAGGGTGCAGTGGGACCCTCTTGGGGGGATGAAGCACAGAGCATCATGGGGATAAGAAAGCAGGAAAAGACTAAGGGTGCCTAGAGAGACCTGCATCTTGGGTAATGAACAAGGATAGTCACTTATTCATTCAACAGATATTTATTATTTTATGTCAGATGCTGGGTAGACAGCAGGGATACAGAAGTGAACCCATGATCTCTGCTCTTAAGCTTAAACCATGAGAGACAGACAATAAATAATTTACATAAATAATATTTAAATTCAGTTTGGCAAACAGTATGAAAAGGACAAGAAGCTAAGAGGTACACACTCTCATGTGGAAGGAAGAAGAGGTTAATGCTGACCCTGGCCTTCCACACTGTCCCCAAGTCATATCTAAGAAGTCAGTGCAATCCCTCTGAGATTCTGTGTGTGTCCTGTGTAAACTTGTTTCCTGGGCCCAAGGAATTTGTCCTACATGATTTTTTTCTTTGCAAATAAGATCAGGATATGTGTTTGGACGCATGCTGGGTCTGAGGAACCATGGGACATCCAGAGGGGTCGTCAGGAGGCAATGGGCTGTACTGGTCTGGAGCTGAGGAGGCAGGTCTGGGCTGGAGATTGATTTGGCAGCTGTGAGGACAGAGGCAGTAGCTGCAGCCAGGGGTGCACGAGGCACCATGAGAGTGAGGCACGTTGAGGCTGGGATCCATCAGGCATTTGACCGCATTAACCAAAATACCTTCGAGCTGCCTAAGTGCCTGCCCGCTTTGGTACAGGGGCCCCCTTCTCCCAGGCTACAGTGAGGAGCTGGCGCGGGCTCTCTGAGGGCTGTATGCATTCCGGGTCAAGGAGGAGAAACAAGTCTGTGCTTCCATTCTTCTGTGTTCACTGCCCCAGTTCTAGGTGCCCCCAAAACTTCGGTGCTCTCGTGCTGCCCTTGGCCCTTCTCTCTGCCTCCAAACTGATTCAGGATCTTCAGTCGCCAACCCCCACCTCCGGCCAAAGAAAATGGCAGCAGTGCCATACAGTTTGGAGACACCTCCTGAAGGCCTGGGCCCTGGTCCTGGCTGGGGGTGAAGGGGGGCGGGTCTGTCAATTCCAGGGTCATTGCAACCAGGGAGCCCCTGCTGGAAAGACTCGAAAGCCTGGCAGAGTCCTCAAACCCTCCAGGCCCTGCCCCTTGGTGGACATCTATGCTCTCAGAGCCACTTACAGGAGATGGGTTGAAGCCATGTCTGACAAGGCTCAGAGAGAGAGCCAGGTCAGAACCCCAGCCAAAGGCGCTAGCTCTCAACACTCCCCAAATTGTCGGTCCTTGGGGAGTAGGGTCCCCCCAACTCAAGGCTGCATTCTGGGCCCCAGAGAGATTATGCCCAACAGCTTACAAAATTGTGGATGAAACAGCAGCTTCTCCAAAAGGAACACATTCCTGCAAGAACTAGTCTCAATCTGCAGCTCACAATGAACCAAATCCCTCTTAAAAATAAATGAAGCTATTTTCCTCAAACAAGTTACAGAGTTCCCCTTCTCTGCCTACAACTTAGCAGAGGTCACCAGGCACATGACCTCACCAGGCAGAGCACTTTTGCTCCTCGGGGGCCACAGGTAGCTCTAGAATCTCCTTTTTTTTTTTTTTTTTTTTGGCTGCACAAGGCTTCCAGGATCTTAGTTCCCCAACCTGGGATAGAACCCATGCCCCCTGCAGAGGAAGTGTGGAGTCCTAACCACTGGCCCGCCAGGGAGTTCCCTAGACTCTCCATTTTGACTGTAGTCTGTTTCATATTTGCAAAATGACATTGCCCATTTGAATGATCTTCCCAGAACTAAGGTATGGTCTCCTCCAAAGGGGTATCAAGTCACCACCTCTTGCAAGACAGAAAACTACAGGTGGCTTTGAAATGACAGTTTTTCCAGCTTCAGGGGTCACCCAAACATCCCTCTAGATTAGTTTCATCCAGGAATCAAGGTTCGGGGATCCATGTGCTCCTCCTGCCCCGGCCAATGGCGTTCCTCCTCTCTTGTCCAGGGACTGCCGCATTTCCCCCAGCTAGAGAGCCCGGTGACTGAGTGCATGTGGACTGGCTGCCTAACCGAGGCCTCATCTTGAAAAGGAAAGGTAGGGTAGAAAGCTGAGAGATCAGAGAAAAGATCTAAGAGAATTTGTGCCATGTGAGATCACTTTTCTTGTTCACAGGGGTGGTGCCTAACCTGTTGTGGAGTTGTACAGTCCTTACGGAAACTGATGAAAGCCAAGGATCCTCCCCACCTCCCACCTCCCACCTCACTGCTGAAAAAACCACCAATGTGTAAATCTGGTGAACAATTTGAGGGAGCCCACAGACTTTCCGAAGCTCATTCAGAGATTCCGGAGGAGTCCATGGCCCTTGAGCTTTCCTGCCCTGTTCTAGGTACTATTATTAATGTCCTCCTGCAGCTAGATTAATTCCTCTGTCTGTGCTCAGGTTCCCATATCAGGGCTCTCTGTCTCCATTATTTACAAGCCTCCCTATTCTTCATCCTTTTTCTACTGAGTGTCTTTTCTTTCCCTCTGCATTTAAACTCACTTGAATATATCACAGCATAAAAAAATGACACTGTGATTACAAATATATAAATATATAATCTACTTCCACCTCTCCTTCACTAAAAGAGCTCTTGCTGCAGTCCCCAGTGGCCTCATCATGACTAAACCCAAAGGCCACTTCTCAGCCTTTAGTCCTTTGGACTCTCAGGGGCGCCCAACTTTGTCAACCCTCTTGGAACACCTGTCTTCTCTTGACTCTCTATTCCATACTCTCCTGGATTTTCTCCCACCCCTGCTCATTCTCAAACTCCTTTTGGGTTCCTTTTCCTTTCTCTGCCTCTTAAGTGTTCGTCAGGGCTCTGATATAGACCTTCCTTCCCCATTTTACTTTCCCTGAGCAATATCACCAACTCCCATGGTTTCAGTTACCGCCTCGAGGCTGATGATGCTCTCACTGTATCTCCAGCTTAACCTTTCTCCTGAGCTCTGTCTGTATTTCCAATACTTCTGTCTGCATAGCCTCAGAAACCTCAAACTGAACTTACCTGCCCTAGATGTCTTCCGTTCATTCCTTCAGATGCTCTCTCCACCCTTCTCTACCTGCTCTAAGCCCCACATCGATGAGCTTCCCTGCTCTCCAGCCTCCGAGCCTCCTCCAGGGTTCCCTCCCAAGTGAATGGCACCAACCTCCATCCAGGGACACGAGTCAGAAACTTGGACAACGGCCTAGACTCCCTGAGCTTTGTCACTTCCCTTTTCCATTAGTTCTCAGATCCTTAGATCCTGCAAGCCCATCCCACTTTCTCTCTTCCCAATGCTATTCTGTTGAAGTCTTCCTAATTTGTGGAATGGTTTATCGCTCATCCTCCTAACTGGTCTCTGTCTCCAGCCTCAACTCCCTCCAGTCATTCTCAGCCCTGTGACCTTTTAACATTGACTGAGCACTAACAGTAGTGCCTTGGGCCAGTTATCGGGATTCTGAGGTCATCTAGAAAAAATGTTCTCCATCAAGGACACCACAGTTGGAGGTGGAGGTGGGGGAAGTGCTGCCCGTTTGGCAAATAAAAACGGGGCATCCAGTTAAACTGGAGTTTCAGATAAGCAATACTTATTGTTTTAATAAGTATGTCTCATGCAATAATTGGGATATACTTATACAAAAAATGTTAATCTGCTATTCAAATTGAACTGGGTGTCCTGTATTTTTTCTGGCAACCCTAGGTGGGGGTAAACAAGTAAACAGAAAATGCAATCAACCACCCTAAGTCTCCCAGTAGAAGTATGACTAGGATACAGTTACGTATGTCAGGGTCGGGGAGGATTCTATACTCACAAAGGGAAAGGAATCATTTCTACCCAGATGGAAGGGCAGAAGAGCCAGGAAAGTCCTTGTGAAGGAGGTGGTACTTGAACTGGGCCTTGAAAAATGAAATATTTGCACAAGGTGGATAAGGGGCATTGGGCCTGTACTGGTTATCCTTTATTGCCTTCATTGCTTCTCAGCTCTGAACTCCCCCCTTTTCACTGGCCATGCCCTCTCCAGCAAGGTCTGGGGCTCAGCCTTGGGCAGGAGTGGGAGGTGAGGGCCTCTTCCTTGGGCTCTCTATCTCAGCCCTAGGACTCTGCTACTCATGTTCTTTAGAGTTCTCTTCGCTTCTTACTAGCCAATCCCTCATTCCTTCAATCCCCTATTACAGTTTAAGATTTTTATATTAAACTGTCCCTGTGTGCTTACTGTGTGGTTTCTCCTGACTGGTCCTTGCCTGACACACAGCCTTCTCAGCAGAGGCAGCAGCTGAGAACAAAGGCAGGGAAGCGTGGAACAGCCTGGGGAGCCAGCAATTTCATGTAGAATTGGGGGAGGACCCTCATCAAGACAAAAGTCTAGAGAGGTCATAAAGGTCCTTGAGTGCTATACCAAGGAGCTTGGACTTTGTCTTGGGTAGAGCCACTGAAGGATTTTAGGTGGGGTTGCCTAGAGACTTGTTTCAGATGGATTACTGGCTGCTGTGTCTAGTTTGGACTGGAAGGGGCAAGGCAGGGGGGCACCAGTTAGACCTGGAGCAGTTAGGGCTGTTCAGGCAACAAATGCTGGTACCTTGACCTAGGGCAGAAGCAGTGCCGAAGGACAGAGAGGTGTGAGGCACGATCCACAGGACTTGGTGATGAACTGGTTGTGAGGACCTGATGAGAGGGAGAGTTTCCAAGAGTCTGGCTTGGGTGACTGGTAAGAAATGTAGGGGATATAGTATTTTTAGCCTGTGATGGGGGTAAGGTGTGGGGGAAGTCATAAGTTGGGTTTTGTATGTGTTCAACTTGAGGTGCCCGTGACACCTTCAGAGGGCAAGTAGGCCGGCAGCAGCTGGGTCTGAGGGTCAGGAACTCAGGACAGTCTGGACCAGAGAGATGTGGGAGTCACAGATCAAAGGCAAGGGAGTGGTGAGATACGCAGGAACAAGAGGAGAAGCAGAGGCTAAGGCCTGGAGGAAGAGGGAGCGGAGGAGAGACAAGCCTGTGAAGGAGACCAAAAGGGAGGGACCAGAGTGGTGGAAAAAAACAAAACAGAACAAAGGGAGGGAGTGGTCAAAGGGGCCAAATGCAGCAGAAAAATCAAGTCACATAAGGACTGAAACTGCCCATTGGGTTTTCTGGCAACATGGTGGCCTAGAGACTCAGGCTAAGCTTCTTGCTGATAACAACTAAAAATACTAGACAAAACATATAGTTTTAAAAATTAATGTGTCCGTGAGCTGGCAAACACATGAGAAATGTTCAGGCATGAATGAAAGAATGAATGAATGGATGAATGAATTCAGGAAACTACAAAGGTAAGGAAAGCTCAGTAGTTCGCGTTCACCTTGAGGCATTTTCCTTACCTGGGGAACCTGGGAATTGGTTTGTAAGGGCTCCATGAGCTTATGGTGGGGGTCTACTTGGAACATTCTCCGTAAGGCCAGGACCCCAAAGGACTATGCCCACACCTAGGGCGAACTAGAAATAAACCTTCCCCTCCTTTTCCTAACCTCTTTCCCTCAAACCAGGGGACTACAAAGAAAGTTGCCTGCAATTAACTTTAGTGCTAAGTGGAAAGGGGGCAACCTCCCCTGAGAATTCTTAACTACAGGAGGGCCCTCAATTCACACTGTTTTAGAAGGCTGAAAAACTTCAAACTGGTTAATCTGTCATGGACATGGATTGCTAGTGGTTCCAGGTGACCAACAGAAGCTCCTTCTCTTCCTCTCCTGGGCTTTGGAATACCCTCCTGAATTTGGGGACCCCCTCCCAGGGTTGTCACAGGTTCTGGCCCCTATATGTCCTATTCTTATCTCTCAGAGGAGAGAAGAACCCATCTGTAACTAGTTCCCAAAGATTCATTCCCCAATTGGCTCTAAGCTATCCTGGATTGCCATCCATGTCTCCTGGAAGTCCCCTTTGGTCTGGTACCCAGAAATGCCCCCAACCCTGCCTGGGGCTCACTTCAATCTGTCTGTCCTAGGTGAGTTTATAAAGCATGTTCAGGAGCCACTGTTGGTGAGACTTGGCTTCTTTCTCTGCCAGGGGAACCCCTAGGCACCAGGAAGAAGCCCTAGATTGGAAGCAGGGAGAAAACTCACTTTGACTAAGTTGTGGCCTCTGGGCCAAACCCTAGTCATACACCATCTCAGCTTGTCCTTCACTGCAGGAATTACCATTCTTATTTTTTATAAAGTGAGTTTCAGAAGAAGTCAAGGTCTTATGGCTAGAAAGAGGTAGAGACAGGTTTTGAACATAGGCCTAAGTCCAGAATTTGTTCTCTTAACCCTCCCCTCATCCCCCCACCTGCACAATGAGATCTCAGTATCAGGGCCAGGCATTTCACACCCCTATGCACAGACCTGGAATCAGTTACTTTATTCTGACTTCCTGTTTCCTCCTTCCAAATCCCCCCTGCCTCTACTCTTTCCCCCTTCAATGTATCATACTATAGATATAGTTTTCTAAAATGCAAATCCAATCATCACTGCCCACTTGAAACCCCATGATGGTTTCATATTGCACTTAGGATAAAGTGTGAACTGTTCCCAACTGAGTCTACTGTTCCCAACTTGTCTTTCCAACCTCATCCCTTCTCCCTTCCTCACCCTCACAGACATCCCCTTAAAGCGAGCACAAATTACTAGCTATACTTCATTTTTTTATATAAATTAATTTATTTTTGGCTACATTCAGTCTTTGCTGTGTGTGGGCTTTCTTTTTATTTTTATTTAAAAATTTATTTATTTATTTATTTTTGGCTGTATTGGGTCTTCGTTACTAAGCACGAGCTTTCTCTAGTTGCGGCGAACGGGGCTACTCTTTGTTGCGGTGCACGGGCTTCTCACTGCGGTGACTTCTCCTGTTGTGGAGCACGGGCTCTAGGCCTGCGGGCTCAGTAGTTGTGGCTCGTGGGCTCTAGAGCACAGGCTCGGTAGTTGTGGTACATGGGCTTAGTTGCTCCGCGGCATGTGGGATCTTCCCGGACCAGGGCTCGAACCCGTGTCCCCTGCATTGACAGGTGGATTCTTAACCACTGCGCCACCAGGGAAGCCCTCAAACATTTTCTTGATAAAGATTTGTTGAATGGCTAGATTCCCACTGGGCTCTGCTTACCAGATAATCAAGCTCCCTCCTCGCCAGTCTCTCGCTGTTCTTCAAGCTCAGATCAAGTTTCTCCTTCTCAGGGAAGCCTTCATCCACCTTCTCAGGCCTCAGCAGCTATAGCCAATGCCAGCTTCCTCCACTGAACACAGAGTACACAGGTCTTTTCCCTTTTGATTTTTTTTTTTCTCTGCTAGGATAGCTGGCAAATGTTAATAAAAGGTGAGGTGGAGGGGTAAGGGGTAGAGACTGCTGGGGTCTGCGGCCAACCAGATCTGTGGCTGATCTCTGCTACCCTAGCTGTGTGCCCAGGGACAAGATAAGCTCAACTTTCCCCAACTGCAGCTTCCTCATATGAAAATGGTGAATGAAAATACCCACCACAGAGTTGTTGACAGAATTGGACCTAAGGAGGACTTCCCTCATGGCGCAGTGGTTAAGAATCTGCCTGCCAATGTAGGGGACACAGGTTCGATCCCTGGTCTGGGAAGATCCCACATGCCATGGAGCAACTAAGCCGGTGCGCCACAACTACTGAGCCTGCGCTCTAGAGCCTGCGAGCCACCACTGAGGCCGCGTGCCACAACTACTGAAGCCCGAGCACCTAGAGCCAGTGCTCCTCAACAAGAGAAGCCACTGCAATGAGAAGCTCGCGCACCGCAATTAAGAGGGGCCCCCGCTCGCTGCAACTAGAGAAAGACTGGTCGCAGCAACGAAGACCCAACGCAACCAAAAAATACATTAAAAAAAAAAAAAGAATTGGACCTAAGGTATGTAAAGTACTGTTCTCAGCACTTAAATGTGAGCTATTCTTATTTTAATTACTCATAAAGAGACGCTGCTCCCAAGAACCCGATGAAATTCTCCAAGCACTGTCCATGGTATGTGGTTTCCCAGTTGCTCACTGGGTGGCCCCGAGAGCCATCCTTTTTTATTCCAAGCCCCCTTTCTTCTCAGGGTAGTGCGGACGCCTTCCCAGATGGCCCCTTTCCTGGGCCCCAGGTCGTGCCGCCAGCGAAGCACCGGAGTGACCTCTGCCCCCCCCGCACCCCTCCCCCCGCCCCACCAACACGTACCTTATCCTCCAGCCTGGGTTCGCAGCTCCACCCACTTGAGTCACGTCCTCCTAGGAAGCTGCCCCGCAGCGCCTCCCGCCGGCCGGACCTGGAGTGCCTGTTGGCCGCCGTAGGCCTGCGGCTGGCGGGGCTCGGCGGGTCCCGAGCCCACGTGCTCCCCGCCTCCGCCGCAAGGCGCCGCCCTCCCGCTGGGCGCAATCCGGACTACATTTCCCAGGGTGCACAGCGGCGGGGGCCTTGGCTCGGCGGGGGCCTCAAGCGGCGCGCCGCTCCGCCGCCTGCTCGGGAGCACGCGGGCTGGCGCGAGGACAGGAACGAGGACCCGGAAAGAGTTTCCGCGCAGTTCCGCCGGGCCGTGCTCGGCTGTGCCGTGCCGAGTCGGGCCAGGGCAGGCGAGGGTTGGGAGGTACGGCCTCTGAGTCGGCGGTGCCGGGCATAGGCGCTCGGGGCAGCCCGCGCCTCTCTGAGGTCCCCGCCCCGTCCCGGCCGGGCCAGCTCGCTTGTCAGTCAGTGGGGCGGAGGCAGCGACGGTAGAGGGGCCGGAGCCGGGCAGTGATAAGAGCGCGGGCCAGGCCGAGCGGTGGGGACCTGCCACAGCCCCTTAACTCCACGGACTCTTCGCCCCAGACTTGCGAAGCTGTACCCCCTGCGCTTCGTTGGACGCCTCCGTAACCCGCGAAGGGCTCTCTCCCCCCGTAGCCTCCCACCCCCGTGACCTCTCCCTAGGACCCGAGACCTCACTCAGAAGAGGGTGTTGTGGGTACAGGCCATCGACCCTGTGACTCCTCACGGGCCAGGGCCTTGGTTTCCCTCAGGCCTCCCTCCCCTATGACTCCCTCCTCATAGCTTCTGGGGACAGAGCCCTGACTTACCACCAGGATCCCTGCCTGCGAACTCCTCACTGACGGCTTCCTCCTAAGAGTCCCCCTCAGTGGGTCTTCTCCTAAGAGCATCCCTTTTGGCCTCTGGCAAGCCCCCCCCCCCCCGCCAACCGAGGTGGGGAGGCCTCGGCAGCCATGCTCGCCCTGGGCCCCCTGTCACCCCACCACTCCCTGGGCACCGAAGCCGGAGTCTAGCAGGGGGCCAGCAGCCAAGAGGCTGGGGCAGGAGACAGGTCACGGTCCACCTCCCTGCTGGGGAGGGAGCAAAGATGGAGCGGCGGGAAGAGCAGCCGGGGGCTGCAGGGGCTGGAGCAGCACCAGCCTTGGACTTCACTGTGGAGAACGTGGAGAAGGTATGAGGGCCCTGGGGTGGGCACTCCAGTGACAGAGCAGAAGTTCTGGGGACTGACACTAATGCCAGAGCCCAGGCTTGGGCCGGGTGCCCATTGGGTTGGTGCCTCCAGAGCACCTGGCATTTGCTGTCTCTCTGGGCAGGCAGGACAGCAATGTAATGGTGTCTTAATAGGCTATTTTTGGCTTTCCTTAGACATGGGTCCTCTGTGGATATTCTAGGGTCTTGGGGTGGTCCTTCCAGGGTGCTGACGGTTTAGACCTCCAGCCAGACTGGCTATTCTCCAGCTCCATGGGAACGGCATGAGCAGTGCAGTAAGAAACCAAGGACCCGGGAGACCTGCAGCTCAGTCTCCAGAAACCATAGTGATATTGAGCCATCCTGGACCTGTTTTGTTGAGCCAGGGGCTCAGAAAATAATCTGGAACTAAAACAATCTGGGTTATGTTTTCACTCTTCCTTGGAGAAGGGTCCTTCCTTTATTGGATGGAGGCCAGACCACTCCTGGGCAGGCAGGAGTAGGGTTGGCCCCCTTTGTTTTGTGCTGGGTCCAAGGAGCCTGGTCCTGCTGGCAGCTTCAGAGTTCTCCCCTACTCACCTGCCCACATGGCTTCCTGCCATGGCACTCCCAGTTTCCCCCACTGCCCAGTCCATCTTTTTTGAACTGCTTCTCTGTTTCTTTTCTGGGTTCTGCCCCCAGAGGCCTGGAATGCGGAAATGCATTTTCCCTGGGATGAATGGGGAGATGAGGCTACCTTGCTGGAAAGCAGAGAATGGTTGCAGATTTTCGTTTGTTATTCTTGAGCCCCGTTTACCATACCCAATAGTGAGGATGTGTCTCTCTGCTTCTGTTCTCTGCCTGCCTCAGCATCCCTGAGGGTCCAAACAAGGGACAGTGGCCATAACTGGCTGTCAGGGTTACAGACAGGGCTCTAAGTCTACTTGGATGGAGCCTGCTTAGGGGGTGAGAGTCCTAGCCTCACTCTTCCACCCCCTGGGGCCGGGCAGTGTTGGCATGGTGGCGTACTGTTCCATGTGCTACCAGGGAGATAAACCACTGTTTTCTTACGGTGTGAAGTCCTAATGGAATTGGGACCCTGGGGATTTGGCTAGTTGAAAGCTCCAGGCTAGGCGTTTGCCAGGGCTGCAGGCCAAGACTTCTCTGGACCAGCTTTTTGGACCCTCTCGTGTGCTCTCTGAGGAGCGTTCTCACCCTCCTCTCCAGTTTGTCTCTGCCCTAGGGCTGCCTGGCAAAGTCTTAGTCCTGCTCAGATTTCACAGTGGCTTTGGTGCCAGCATCTGGAGTGACCTAGGGATGATCCTGGGGGAGCTAAATGGAGCTGTTGGAGTAGATGAGAGCAGCTGTGCCTGGGAGGGTTGGGGGGGCCCCTCAGGCTGTTTCATACTCTTCTCAGGTTAAGCTTCTTCTCTACGGAGCCATTCCTTCCACCTGGGCCTTGCCCTTTACTTCAGGTGCTTCCCCTTTGGGGAACTCAGCCTCCTCTTTTGCTGCTTTCCTGTGGAAGTTCATTTTCTGAACCCATAATGTTTTGCTATAAGGAGAAGAGATTATGGTAGAGCATGGGCCAAGTTCAGGCACTTAAGATATCGGCAGGACTCCAGGCCCAGGAAACACTGCGGAGCCCTGAGCTCTCCCTTCCCGCTCAGCCCCCCAGTCAGAGGGAGCAGTCTTGCAGGACCAAGTCCTGCCCTCTGTTCTGGGCTCTGGCAGGATCCAGAGTAGCCAGCACCTGCTCAATCCTGTGCTGTCCTGCAGGCGCTGCACCAGCTCTACTACGACCCCAACATTGAGAACAAGAACCTGGCTCAGAAGTGGCTGATGCAGGCCCAGGTCTCCCCACAGGCCTGGCACTTCAGCTGGCAGCTCCTGCAGCCCAACAAGGTGCCTGAGATCCAGTACTTTGGGGCCAGTGCCCTGCACATCAAGATCTCTCGCTACTGGAGTGACATCCCCACTGACCAGTATGAGAGTCTAAAGGCACAGCTCTTCACCGAGATCACCCGCTTTGCCAGTGGCTCCAAGATCGTGCTGACTCGGCTGTGCGTGGCACTGGCCTCGCTGGCTCTCAGCATGATGCCTGATGCTTGGCCGTGTGCTGTGGCAGATATGGTACGGCTCTTCCAGGCTGAGGACTCACCGGTGGATGGCCAGGGCCGCTGCCTGGCCCTGCTAGAGCTGCTGACAGTGCTGCCCGAGGAGTTCCAGACCAGCCGCCTGCCCCAGTATCGCAAAAGCCTGGTGCGGGCCAGCCTGGCAGTGGAGTGCGGGGCTGTCTTCCCGCTGCTGGAGCAGCTGCTGCAGCAGCCCAGCTCACCCAGCTGTGTGCGTCAGAAGGTGCTCAAGTGCTTTTCCAGCTGGGTGCAGCTGGAGATGCCCCTGCAGGACTGTGAGGCGCTCATTCAGGCTGCCTTCGCTGCTCTGCAGGACTCGGAGCTCTTCGACAGCAGCGTGGAGGCCATTGTCAATGCCATCTCGCAGCCTGATGCCCAGAGGTGAGCCAGTCCCCACCTTCCGGAGATGGACAGTGTGCTTGGCCAGCCACGCGTCCATCCATCCATTTATTCAGTAAACACTAATTGAGTGCCTACTGCGTGCCTGGTCCTATGCTAGAAATAGGTCCTATGCTGGAACCAAACAAGACATGGTCCCTGTCCTTATGGTTCAGAGAGGGAGACAGACATCAGACAACCATGTAATGAATTATTCAACGAAAATATTTGACTCTCCCTTCTCTTTCTCTCAATCATGCAGTCACAAAGTTCTGGTGTTCTGCTTCTGACTATATTGTGTATCTGTTTTTTCCATTTCCACTACCACCACCCTGGTGTAAGCTGTCCTCACCTCTCTCCCCAGAATACTGAGGGGCTTCCTCACCAGTCCCCTGGTTTTCACACTTATACCCTTCATTGCCCACCCAGCACCCAGAGCAATCCTTTAAAAAAAAAAAGGATCTAATCTTTCCTTTCTGCTCAGAAATCTCCAGTGGGTCCTCACTGCTCTTAGGATAAAGTTCAGAATCCTCAACGTGATTCACAGGGGCACTGCACAGCATGGCGTCCCCAGCCTTGTCTCGTGCCCTGCTCCCTGCTTTCTTCACTCTCACACAATCTCTTCAGTTCTGTGAGTGTCCCAGGCTCCCTCTAGCCTCTGAACCATCACATGTACTTGTCACATCACTGCTGCCTCAGCTGAAGCTTCACTTCCTTAAGGAAGTCCTCATAATTTTTAAGACTCAGTTTGGTCTCTATTATTTTATCTTAGAGCTCCCAGTGTGTTTCCTTCTTAGCCCGTAACACAGTTTCATTATAACTTAATGTATGTCTCCCCATTAGTCTCTCAGCATTGTGAGGACAGTCACTCTGTCATTTTATTTTATTTTGTCACACTGTGCCTGGCAGCACTTGGTAGCATTCAGTATTTTTTGAACGGATGAAAAGTAGGAGTTGCCTGAGTGGTGAGGGGTGGGGGTGGGGTAGGGGGAGGTTGGAAGGGGAGGGAGTGTTCCAGGCTTCGGGAGCTAGAGCAGGTGCAAAGGCCCGTGGAGGGCAGCACCGCCATACATTCAAGGACCCGAAACAAGGTGAGTGTAATGAGATGCTTCTTCAGCAAATGTTGCTTGAGCGTCTGTTTATGTGTGTGGGGCCCTGGGCTGAGCACAGGGAGCCTAAAGATGGGTTGATTTCTGCAAGACAGGAGCTCACCGTCTAGTAGACACTTGGTGGGCAAGTAGAGCCTATGTGATGAACGCTGTAATGGAGGGAGCGGGTGGCTGTCAGAACCCAGAGGAGGCATTTAACCCACTCTGAGGGTTATTAAGGGCTTCCCGGAGAAAGTGACTGTAGAGCTGTGCTTTGAAGGCTGTGTAACAGTTAGCCAGATGGAGGTGATGGATATGGGGAGGACCTTCCAGACAGATGGAAGAGCCCAAGCAAGGGAAGGGTGTGAGAGAGCCTGGTGAGTGGGTGTGATTAGACAGCAGAGTATAAGGGCCAGTCGTAGGAGATCCAGGCCCAGATCATGCAAGACCTTGTTGGCCAGGCTTAAGATTTTGGTCTTCATCCTGAGGATGATGTAAAGCTATTAAAGGATTGTAAGCAGAGAAAATGGCATGATGGGATTTTTGGTATAAGTTGGATTGGCCAGGGCAAGACTGGAGGCCTGACACTTAACATTTCAGAGAAAATGCTTTGGGAATGCTTGGCAGAACCAGAGGGGAAGATACCACTGGAAGAGATGGCCTGGGGAAGTGGTTGATAGCTCTAGCCTTGGCATTAGTCATATCTGAGTTTGAATCCCAGAGGGTTCGCCTCCTAGATCTGAGACCGTGGGAAAACCACTTTTAAGCCTCAGTTTCTATCATCAGTAAAATGGGTGTGATCATATTACAGAGTTTAAGTAGGATAATGTGCCCAGGGCCTGCCCCTGGTATTCTGTGGAGAATATTTTGGTATGAGGATTAAATAAGAGAATGTCTGTGAAAGGTTTAGCATGGTTCCTGGATACTCCATAAACGGCAGTCACTAGCATTTGGTATCATTATTGCATTGGCAGTTAGTACGAGCCCTTTCCCATGGCTTCTCTGGTTTTCCAACTTCAGGTGGGTACCAAGTCCCAGGTCAAGGCCTTTCTTGGCTGGCTGGGCTCAGACAGTTGGCTGAGGGGAATTGGCAGGGCCAGTGCGTGGGTGATGTGGGGTGTCCTTGGATACACCCAGGTTTACCCGGCTAGCCAGTCTCGAGGGCTTTGGCAGGTAATTAATGCCTCCTCCTCTGAACCAATGAGCAAGCAAGGTGCCAGTGAGGGAACCTATAGCCTCCTGAGCGCCCATTGGCTGCAGCCCCCTTGGTTGCTTAGCAACTCTCCCCATTTTCTCAACTCTGCTCCCAGAGCTCTAATTGCAGGTCTGGGCTGAGCTCAGTGTGAGTGGCAGTCAAGGAGTCCCAGCAGCCCTGCCCCGGCAGCTCGAGCTGACCGACAGGAGCCAGGCCTTTTGAACCCAGGCTCAGCCATGGTGCTTAAAGACATCCGCTCTATCTCCCTCCCCCACACCTAGAAGCCTCAAGGCCTCAGGCCCGTGTCTGCTCACAGGTCTCAGGCACAGGTGCCCAGGCGGTAGGAAATCTATGCAAGAGTTTCCCCCATGGGTGGGCTGCATCCAGCCTGGAGTCAGTGTTGGGCCTTGCTCTGTCTAGTCTGTTTCCTAGCTTTGGCTTGAGAAAGTCACCTTCAGTGGCTTTGACTTCTGGGTCATCCAGCCACTACCTCCCCAGGTGTCCTGACATCAGCTCTCCTTGGCTGAGCTTGCACTCAAGTCACCATTTTCCCACGCCTCCACAGCTGCTGCTGCTTGCCTGGCTCTCTCTCCTTTGAAAAAAAAATTTTTTTTCCTGAGATTTGTTTTTAATCCTGGAAAAGCTTTTCACTGGGGGCTGGGGAAGGGAAAGAAGGTGAATTAGACAGGCTCTTGGGGGCTCCCATCAGTTAGAACTTGAGATATGGGCTGAGATCTCCATAGATCCTTTGGGGAAATTCAGGTTGGGCCTTGAAACAGAAGCAGATCTATAGCTGTGTAAGGAGCTGTCTTAGCCTGGAATCTGTCTCTAATTTGTTCTGTGACCTTGAGTTATAATACTCTGAGGTCTACTGGGCTCTACTCTTTGATTTATCCTATTATGAGGTATAGATGAGACAATTTAAGAGCTTTCATTGAGTACCTACCGAGTACATGAATTTTGAAGGTGTAGCTGCCCCCGTCTCAGTAGCTGCCCCCGTCTCAGCTACTGGGGAGTTTGCAGGCCATGGCCTTGGCCCTGCCCCTACTCATTGTGCCAGAGTCTGGTCTGAAGGTGCCCATTGTCTTGTGGTGCAGCCTGTGTCAGGGCCACGAGACCGAAGCTATCCCCACTGTCTCCAGGCAGCACCCTCTGGAACTGTCTCTGGGCTGCGGGTACCCTGGTAGGGACGTCTTGTCCCACCAGAACCAGGATGTGGAGAAAGCCAACATCCTGGACTGGTTGCCTCTTGTCCTCCTCATCCTCCACCTAAGGTTATGGGGCTACCTCCTAGCCACCTGCTTGGGGCAAGTCCAGACAGAACTCCTTCTGGACCCTCAGTAACCCCTCCCCTCCATAGATTGCGATGGTGACTCATGATTGACAGCAGAGGGATCCCCGCCCCCCCGAGAGTATCACTTCTCTGCTTAGTCTTATCTCCACAAAGCAGGTTTCTGGGAACGGAGCTAGCCTTCTCTCAGCCCCCTTTGTACACTCTGCTTCCTCTGAGTACAGAGGCATCTGTACATCCTTTAGGCATCATTGTGCTCTTTCCTCTCATTCAACACTTTCTTCTTGGGCACTTCTCATCTACTCCCATTGCCGTTTGCTGATATTTCCAAAATCGATGTCTCTTGCTCTAACCTCTCCTTCAGGCTTCAGGTGTTTATCTCCAACTCTCTGGACACTTCTACCTGCCTATCTCACCAGGTACCTCTGATTCAACATGCCTAAACTTACCACCAACATACCTTGAACTTACCACCTTCTGGCCTCCCATTAAATTTATTACTGTCCCCCTCTACCTGCTCCTCCAGGTCTCAGTAAATACCTCCACCAAAGAGAGTTGTTCTTGACTCTTCCCCATCCTCATATCCCTGTTTTGCCTCTAAGCTCCCTCTGAGTTCATCATCTACTTCTCTCCCTTCCTTATTGCCACCAGAGTCCTTAAGAGTTAGGATTTGGTGGTAGGGGGTGGAGTGGAAGGTGGAGGTTGATGCTCTCAGGAGCTGTTGCTGCCTTCTAAAGTCTTTAACGGGACAGCTCAGCCTGTGTTACCTCTTCTGTCTCCCATCCTCGTTCAGTCTCCCCTTACACTGACTGTGTTAGTTTCCTAGAGCTGCCATAATAAAGTGCCACACACTGGCACACACAACAGAAATTTATTGTCTCACAGTTGTGGAGGCTAGAGGTCTGAAACCAAGGTGTGAGCTCCGTCTGAAACCTGTGGGAGAATCCTTCCTTGCCACCTCCTAGCTTCTGGTGCTTTGCTGGCAATCTTTGGTGTTCCGCTCAGCTTCTAGCTGCATAATTCCAGCCTCTGCCTTTATCATCACATGTCATTCTCCCTGTAGGTCTCTGTCTTCGCATGAATGTCTTCTTTTAAGAACACCAGTCATTTTGTATTAGGGCCACCCCCTACTCTGTGTTCTAATCTACAATGACCCTATTTCCAAATCAGGTCACATTCTGAGGTACTGGAGGTTAGGGCTTTAACACATCTTTTCTGGGGGGGACACAGTTCAATCCATAACAGTCTGTGCTCTGGTCCCCCAAAATTTATGTCCTTCCCACATGCAAAATGCATTCACCTCATCCCAAACTCCCCAGAAGTCTTAACCCATTTCAGTATCAACTCTGAGTCTAACTGGAGGACACAAGTCCACCCATAACACTTACCTTCTCGTACTTCCTTCCCAGAATTCTTCTGGAAGTCTCTGACCTAAGATTCTTCTCAAATTGGGCAGCATCAAACCTGCCATGTAGACCCTGACCTCTTTTTCAGTTTGGGTTTGATGTGGGAAGGAAGGGGGGCTTTGATGGACGACAGGGAAATTGTGCCTTTCTCTTAAAGCTGGTGGGGGATGGGCAGACAGCTATGATGGGTCTCCTCACCTTATGCCTCCAGGTATGTGAACACACTCCTGAAACTCATCCCGCTGGTACTGGGACTGCAGGATCAACTGCGACAGGCAGTGCAGAATGGGGACATGGAGACCTCCCATGGCATCTGTCGCATTGCTGTGGCCCTGGGCGAGAACCACTCCCGGTGAGGAGAGGGGCGGCTGGGGGTGGGATAGTAGGGCCCTCTAAGAAGTGGGGGAGGTGGAATGACCTCCCCATGTCTCCTCCCTCCCAGGGCCTTGCTGGACCAAGTGGAGCACTGGCAGAGCTTTCTGGCCCTTGTCAACATGATCATGTTCTGCACGGGCATCCCTGGCCACTTCCCTGTCAACGAGACCACCAGCTCCCTGACCCTCACCTTCTGGTACACGCTGCAGGTGTGTCATGTGACCTTCAGTAGGACTGGGCCATGATGGAAGAAGGTGGATCAGGGGCTTCTCTGGCTAACTCTCCTCCCTGGCTCTCTCAGGATGACATTCTGTCCTTTGAGGCAGAGAAGCAGGCTGTGTACCAGCAGGTATACCGGCCGGTCTACTTCCAGCTGGTAGATGTGCTTCTGCACAAGGCCCAGTTCCCTTCTGATGAAGAATATGGATTCTGGTCCTCAGATGAGAAGGAGCAGTTCCGAATTTACAGGTGATGGTAGCAGGCCAATCCTAGCTCTAAAGGGAGTCCTGAAAAAATGAAGGCAATGAGGGGAGGGACCCAAGGCCAGGCTTCCTGAATCCTGGGCCTCCTTTCTCTGTAGGCACTTTGGCAGGGCTCTGAGGGAACTGGGGTGGACTCCTGGGCTTGGGGGAAGCATCCAGGCTGTGTATAAGACCTTTATCTGCTTCTCAGGGTGGACATCTCAGACACACTCATGTATGTCTATGAGATGCTGGGGGCCGAGCTGCTCAGCAACCTCTATGACAAGCTGGGCCGTTTGCTTACCAGCTCAGAGGAGCCCTACTCCTGGCAGGTACCTCCCCAGCCTGATTCCCTCAGCCCTCCCAGACCTGTCGCACCCTCCTCCTCAGCCAAGCCAGTGGCATCCTCTTTTCCCAGCACACAGAGGCCCTGCTCTATGGCTTCCAATCCATCGCGGAGACCATCGATGTCAACTATTCTGATGTGGTGCCCGGGCTCATTGGCCTCATCCCACGTATCAGCATCAGCAATGTGCAGCTGGCGGACACTGTCATGTTCACCATTGGTGAGACCTGGCACACACCCATGAGCACATTCCCAGAGCCAAGGCACACATCCCCAGCCACAGCCAGCCTGCTGGGTCCTATCCAAAGTGGGAGACATACATGCCCACACGCACAGTCAGAACTGCAGCCAACTGACTGTCCTGGCATGTCTAGGGGTCCTTGGTACAGTGCACTGAGCTGCAATTCAGTGAGGCTAGTTCACTGTCACTGAAATAGCAGTGCTGGGCCTCTACTGCATAACTCCTTCCTGCTTCTCAGGTGTAAGGCTCATGTTTGAACATGTGCTTACGTGTTTGCCCATTCAGTCCTCTGAATGAGCAGCGCTCCGTACAGGGGCTGCAACTCCACCCTGCCAGGAGCTCTGCCTGCCTCACAGGGACATGGTACACAGCCAGCCTGGCCTGCCTCAGATGTCTCGCCTTCTCCCTTCTTCCCCCAGGAGCTCTGTCTGAATGGCTGGCTGACCACCCCGTCATGATCAACAGCGTTCTACCCTTAGTACTGCATGCCCTAGGCAATCCCGAGCTCTCTATCTCTTCTGTGTCCACCCTCAAGAAGATCTGCCGAGAATGCAAGTATGACCTGCCGCCCTATGCTGCCAACATCGTGGCTGTCTCCCAGGTACGTGGGGGCCCTGGGTGTGTAGCTGGGCCTCAGGGCACACTCTGCCCTGTGCTGACACCATATTCCTTCTTTTTTTCCCCAGGATGTGCTGATGAAACAGATCCATAAGGTGAGTTCAAAAGTTTCTAAGGGGCTCCTTGGGGTATTGTGGGGAGCTGTAGAAATCCCATCTTCTGCCTTTGCGCCTTATTCTCTGTTCTCAGAACTTTCCCCAAGAGGTTCATTCTTCCCACCCACAACCAGGTGTGTCTGGGACTGACCCTCGATGTTCTGCCCCACAGACGAGCCAGTGCATGTGGCTGATGCAGGCACTGGGCTTTCTGCTGTCGGCCCTACAAGTGGAGGAGATCCTTAAAAACCTGCACTCGCTCATCTCGCCGTATATCCAGCAGCTGGAGAAGCTGGCAGAGGAGATAGTGAGTGAGCTGGTGTACGCGCGCGCGTGTGTGTGTGTGTGTGTGTGTGCATGTGTGAGTGTGTGCATGTGTGTGTGGCTGGGGAGCAGCAGTGGGACTATGGGGCTTCCCTTCGTGTTGGCTGTGACTGCTGAGGGGTGGAGCTTGAGCTGCAGTCAGGGCTGGGAGACCCAGAGCTTGGTTCCCTTCTCCCTGTAGCCTAATCCCTCCAACAAGCTGGCCATTGTCCACATCTTGGGGCTTCTCTCCAACCTCTTCACCACGCTGGACGTCAGTCATCACGAAGATGATCATGAAGGCTCTGAGCTCCGGAAGCTGCCAGTGCCGCAGGGACCCAATCCTGTGGGTGATGTTGTCATTGCTATTGCCTCCCCAACCCTGTGGGAATGTCATAGTCACCCCTGAACTCTACGGATAATATTGTCATTGTGTCCCTGGCATGATGCATTTGGTCCTCTGACCCTGTGAATGACTCTACCATTGCCCCTTGCTCTGTAGGGAGTGATATCATTGTCTCAGTCCTCTGGGTGATGATGTCTTTGTCCTCCCCAACTGGGGTGGTGTTATAGTGTTTCCTTCTCCCCATGGGGGACACCGACATTATCCTACAACCCCAAAGTGATGTAATTATGGACCCCTGTTTAACCCCCAACTCTGTGAGGCCTTCTACTTCAGCATTCGCTGTCCCCTATGGGCACTCCACATGTAATACTTCTTGCCTTTGAGTTGCTCCTAGTCTAGAAGAAATACATGTAAACAGATTGTCACAGAGCAGTGTGATAAGTACTGCGGTAAGCTCGGGCACAAAAGGGATTGGGATGACCACTTACAAGCTGTTTGGTCTGGGGCAAGCCTCAGCTTCCCATTCAAAACTATGAACATCAAGGTGTCTGGTGCTCATCTCATAGAACTGTGCTGAACAGCAGGGGTGGTCTTGACTGAAAGTACTTTGCATACCGTAGAGCTCTGTACAGATGTGAGGGACTGCTTTGGTCATTGTTCCAAGTATCCCCTCCAGGGTTTCTCCTGGAGAAAAGGAAGCCACAGTATCCTGGTCCCTGTACTCAACTCCACACCCCAGTTTCAGTTACCCTTTTGGCTCCAGACCAAACCGAGGCCACTGTCCTCCCACAGAGCCCCTTCTCCTCTGGTAGTCATCATCCTGCCTTCCCTCACCTCCCAGGACCTCAGGCTGCTCTCTGCTCCACCATAAGTTGCCCGTATCTACGCATCCCCTGGGGCTCTCTACCCTAAGCCTGTCTGGGTGAGACAGCATCTCTGCTGCTTCAGGGGCTGCCCATAGGCCTTCGGCACTAAAATACTTCTACTGAGCAGAAGTAGATAGGGAGTGACTTTTAAAAGGTTATCTTCTGAAGCACTTGTAATATGCCTGCTTTGCAGTATGAGGCTTCCTCTCAGGTGATCCCCAGAATTCAGGGTATCTTCTTTCATTCATGGGGATTCAGCAAAGCACTCCTGCCCCCAGGGTCCCGTGCACTGAGTCCTCAATGGGCAGTCTGGGGTAATAGATTCGAACTCCTGGCCTACTTCCAGCTACTGAGTAGTCCTTCTTGGGTGGGTGAGAGTGGTAGTGAGGGCACCTCACTTCTTCCTTTGTCTTCAGGTGGTGGTGGTACTGCAGCAGGTCTTCCAGCTTATCCAGAAGGTGCTGAGCAAATGGCTGAATGATGCCCAGGTGGTGGAGGTGAGTCCTGACCCTTGCCATCAGCCCCTGTGGTGATTTTGCTCAGAGGTGGAGCAGGAAGAAGGTGTTGCCGCCCCACCTCGGCTTTGAGATGACCTGAAGGAAGTAAAGGAGATGAATCCTGCCCCATAGACACAGGGAATCTCTGGGGAAGACATTCAGAGCTTCCCAGCATCACAAGAAGTGCTCGACCCCAGGACTGTGATGCTGGGGCTGAGTGACAAGGATCCATTTTAGCATCAGACACCTGCCTTTGTTATGTTCAGTTCAGAAGTTTCTCACTACTGTTGCTCCCTGAGAGGCAATGGTGAGGATGTGTAGGTAGCAAGAGTTAAGTTAAAAATTTCCATCCTCAGCCCCTCTGAGAAGGGCCTTTTAGCCTCCTGCCTTCCAGGGTGAGGGTCAGACTTGCCTACCTTCCTTGGTTCACAGAGCCAGGCAGGGCTTGTAGGTAAGGGCCCATTTTTAGACCTCCTCTGTGCAGGGCCTCAGTTCTGCTCCAGCCAATGGTGACCTGCTGACCAGGGCCCCTTTGCTTTCTTCCCAGGCGGTGTGCGCTATCTTCGAGAAGTCAGTTAAGACGCTGCTGGACGACTTTGCCCCCATGGTGCCACAGCTGTGTGAGATGCTGGGTCGGATGTACAGCACCATCCCTCAGGCCTCCGCTCTTGACCTCACTCGACAGGTGGGCCTTCTGCTGGATGCAGCAGTGTTTGGGATGTCATCCCAGGCAGAGATCTGACACGGGTTGGGCAGGTGGGTGGAGTGGGGTGGATGGCTTCTCTGGCAGGGGTTCTCACCTGCATCCCAGGGATGTTGGCCTGTCCTGGTGGGCCAGGGCCTCAGCTGACCAGCATTCCCTGCTTTGTTGTAGCTGGTCCACATCTTTGCTCATGAGCCTGCCCACTTTCCCCCAATTGAGGCCCTCTTCCTGCTCGTCACCTCCGTCACACTCACCCTCTTCCAGCAAGGTAGGTCCTGACCAGGGTCTCTGCTGCTGCCGCCACTGCCACTGCCTCTGCTTTCCCAACTGGGGAGCCAAAGCTGCCCACTCTGTTCTCCTCTCTCCCCTGAGTTGCACCTGGGACTTGATGGGAAACTTACGGGATCAAGCACAACACAATTGTCACCTTACAGATAGTTGACACCTTAGGTTGAAGTGGACAAGAGAGTGAATGATGTCTTCTACTGGCCTGCTGGACTCAGGGCCAGTCTGGATGTGGGGGAAGATGGGGCTGGAAGCTCTGAGGGACTTGGGGCACCAGGCTGACTCCATTTCCTTTGGGATAGAATGAAAAGTGGAGAGAGCGTGGCTTCGAAGTCAGATAGACCTAGATTCTAAGTTCATCACCACCAACTAGTTGTGTGACCTTGGGCAAGTCACTTACCTTTTCAGAGCCTTCATTCCCATATCTGTGAAATGGAGATTTTCAGATACTCGATAGGATTGTTACAGGTATTAAAGTAGCATCTTTTGGGCCCCTGGCTTGGAGTTTTTGCACACGATGTACTCAGTGATTGCTGGTTCCTTTCCCTACATTGAGACATTCCTTTCTAGGCCAAAATCCTTTGGCTGTGGTCCCAGCGCCCCATTCACTGCGGCCCTCTGCCTGAGAGAAGTTGGGAGCAGGGGGCTCCAGGCTTCCCCTGCTGCCTAACCCAGGCTTCTCACTCGGAAAGGAAACAGTGTTGTTCCCCCAGCCTCCTGAGTTTTGCCTGGATTTGTGGTCACAGGTTTGAGGCTCACCAGGAGTCTCAGCTGGAGCTAGAGTGCTCTCTGCTTCTGTCCTCGGTGTCTGGTCCCATGATGCTGGCCTCTGCTCTGGTGGGCCATGGGTAGTTTCCAAAGTGGGGAGAAACCTGAGCCAGAAACCCGGATGTGGTCATCCTCAGCGCCACCTCTCCCCCTCCTCGTATCCAGCTGGGGACAGGTCGTGGTGGTCCTTCAGCCTGCCCACTTCTCCCCACCCTCCACGGCCACTGCTCCAGTGTCCGGTGCCATCTGGATCAGCTCAGCAATCTTCTAACTGGTTTCCCTGACATCTGCCCTTCTGCAATTCATTCTGCACCATGCAGCTGTAATAGTTTTTTGTAAGACACAAACCTGAGCATTTTCCCTCCCTGGCTTAAAGCCCTTCTGTTGCTCCCCATCACTGCGGGGTTATCATCCCACTGCCCTCTGCGTGACATACCTCTTGCCTACTTCTCAACGTCCATTCCTGAATGGCTCCAGCAGTTTAGCCACCCTGATTTTTCCTCACCGTGTCCCGCTTGATCCCTATGCCTTGCTCCTCTGCCTGAATTGCCCTGTGCCCTTTACTGGGTGAGCTCTCGCCCCTCCATGCCTTACCCGTGCATCAGTCCTCGGAAGCTCCTCTGAGGCAAAGCTGGGTGCTTCTGACCTTGTGCCAAGACTGCATCAGGCATGCACTGCTGATACAGCACTGATCACACTCAGTAAGCAGCTCCCATGTCTGTCTCTCTCCCTGGATTAAGCCCCTCAAGGGCAGGCTTGGCTCTCTTCCCTCTGCGTCCGTCAGAACAAGGCCAGCATAGAGTAGGCACCAGACGCTGTTGAAGAAAGGAGGACGAGGGCTCCTTGCCTTTGGAGCCTTTCTTCCTCACTGTCCGGCCCACCTCTAGCAGGGTGGCTGCTGAACGCCAGACCTGCCGTCTGCAGGGCGACCCAGGCATGGGGCACACCGGGCTTCATTTTCCAAGACTTGAGTAACTTGGGGCGCAGATGTGGAAGGGACGGGTTTTATCAGTGGCTCCTCACAGCCCGAAGGAAGCAGGGGAGAGGTTATTAGCAACTTGACAGTCGGGGAAACCGAGCGTCTGTGGCTTGCGCAAGATCACACAGCTGCTTAGTGGTGTCTCAGGCAGGGGTTCCCGCAGCACCTCCTCCTGAGAGTGGAGCGGCGAGCAGGACCTCCAGGTGCACGCCTCGTCCTTGCCGCAGGTGTCCTCAGAACTGGAAGCAGAGTAGTGTCCAACATCCTATCTGTTGGGCTTGTTGGTTGTCTTACAGGACAGGATGGTCCCCTCACCTGCTATTCTGTCCCAGCCTTGCCATACTTTCCTCGGGCTCTGCCCTCCCACCACACCGTGGGGTGACTGGTTTCCCTCTTTCCTTGTGCGTCCAGATGGTGGGAGCTGGTGGTCAGCCCTGAGCCTGGCTCTCTGCTGGGTCTGTGTCCATGTGGAGGGGCTTTGTGGGTGGGGCTCTCATTTTTGGCCTCATGATGCAGTTCCTTTCCCTAGGCCTTGCCAGTGGCTTGCCCGGCCATCCCCACAGCATATGGGGCACTGCAGTACCCAAGAAGGAGTCTTCTGGTTTAAGAGAACCCAACAGATTCCTTTCTTTGGCTAAACCAAGAGCCCTCAGGCCGTGAAAGGGAGGGGGCGCCTGCTCAGACCATGATACACGGGCCTTTCCAGGGCCTTCAGTCAGGCCTCCAAAGGCAGTACCAAGGACCGACCTCCCACCAGCCCTGCCCTCCTCTTTGATGGCTAGTGATGGGGAGGTATGTGCTAGGAAGCAGTGTAGGGCCACTGCAGCGTGCCAGAGGCCACAGCAAGAGTCTGGGGGCTGTTTGTCCAGCTACGTGGTGGCCAGCGTTGCTCGAGCATCACAGGGTCACTTGGGGACTGACCTGAGGAGGAGCGGGGAGTAGGTGGAAGGCCCCTCGGGAGGGAGCTGGGGCAGACCGTCCTTCACTTTGCCGTCTCTTTCTGTTGGGCTTCTCCCAGTTCATGGTTTTTGTATGTTTTGTTTCTTTATCTTGCTTCCTGCTGCTCATGTGCCCCCACGCTGTCTCCCTGCAGGCTCTCAGTCCCACATAACTATATGAGGTTGAGTTGCTGTTTGTATAATTTTTTCTTAAGTTCCATCTTTATTATATTTTAGGGCCCAGGGATCATCCTGATATTGTTGATTCATTTATGCAACTCCTGGCACAGGTGTGTTTTAGTTTTATTCATTCACGTTCTGTTCTCTCTCTTTCTCTTTCTCTTATGTTGAAATTCAATTTAAGCCTATTTTTAGCTTTCTGTTGACAAATTTTTTTTTCTGTTCAGTTGAATAGAGTTTCTTCATCTGTTTCCGTGGAAGTTGACAACCCAACATCCTCCTTTAGTGCCCCTTTGCCTCAACTAGCTCAGTCCTCCACAGAGACCAGGGAGAGGCTGATCCCGAAGGGAGGGAGCTGGGCTGGCCTGGGGGGTGGGGAAGGGAGGGGGTGGTAACTGTGCCCAGCAGCTCCTGTGGGGCTGGGGTGGCCAAGGAGTTCAGGGGCAGGACCAGAGTTGAAGGGCCTGGGGTTCATTGTCCCCGTGCTCCTGCCGGGAACTGCCTGCCTCAGTGCCCCCATCCTGCTCTCGAGAGGTAGGCTGGGAGGAGCTCCGAGGGAGGGGCCGAGCTGAATGTGCTGCGGTGGAGCCCAGAGCTTGGCTGTCGCTGGGCTGTCAGACAGATCCTGCTGCTGCTGGGAGGTGGGGTGCTGGCTTCATTGTGAGATGTGTCTGGTGTGTAAGTGTGTCGGACCTTACTTGTATGTTTTGAGTTTGGTTTGGGAAGGGAGCAGAAATCACGTGGCTGCCGTAAGTAGTATGTGTATTGTGTTGAGTGTCGGGATAAATGTGTAGTTGAAGTGTGGGCCTGGGCATTGTTGCGTGTTGTGTGTTGATGTGCGTTAGGCATTGATGGAGTTTGAATATTGATGTGTGTTGGAGGCGTGTGTGTTGGGCTGTGGGAGTGTGTGTTATGGAGGGTAGGCGTATGTACGGTAGTGGTATTAGGGGTTGTATGTTTGAGAAGATATATGTGTTGGGCTGTGGGAATGTGGGGTTAGTATGATGGGGGGTTCTATGTGTCAGGAAGTTCCTGTGAGTTGGGGGTTCCCATGGGTTGGGATAAATGATGTGTTTCTTAATCACTGCACAAATATTTTTGGAGTGTTTAATACGTGCTTGGTAGTCTGCTAGGTGCTGAGAATATAATGGTGAGCAAAAGCAGGCACAGTTCTTACTCTCTTAGAACTTACAGTCTAGTGGAGGGGGCACAGGAGGAGTGGGAACGGGCGGTGTGTCCTGGGCCAGGGTGGATGTGTGTGAAGGTATCCATGAGGGTGCATCTTTGGGGTGAGGGCATTTGAGTATGTATTTGTGCCTGTGCGTGGGGAGAGTGCACGTGCTGGGAAACCAGGTGGAACGAGGGTGTGGGCGTGTGGACATGGTTTGGGGACGTAGTGGGGGGGTGGGATGTGAATATGTGGTGAGGGTGTGTAGCAAATGTGGCAGAGTGGTGTGTACAAGGGATGTGATAGAGGTGTGTGATAGAGGGTCAGTAGGGCATTTCAAGTGAGGGTGCATGTGGGGCTGTGCACAAGAGTAAAACATGGGGGCGTGGAAGGTATGTGAGGACTGGAGGGTTAGGGGTCGATGTGGTACGCATTGGGGGGCTGCTGGGGAACAGCAGTGCTTGATGACTGTGGGAGCTGTGCAGAGCATCTCCTGTGACCTGAGGATGTGCCAGTCATGCCCTGGTACCACTTGGGGTGGGCTCTCGGCCCCTATACTCCATCCACTCCCCCTCACATGGCAGCCCTGGCTCCTGGATTGGGTATAGAGGAGAAGGGCCTGGACACAGGGTATCCTGGGTGAAAGGTGGGGCCGTGGCTCCCAGGCTCCTGCCCTGCTTTTCCTCTTCCTAAGCTGGAGAGTGTCTGAGGAATGCAGGCGGGGTGTAGGAGGGGGGCTATTAGACTGGGCTCCATGTCCAGCTGCCATCTCTTCTTCCTGCTGCTCTGTTAACAAATCCAGAGGGCCTCAACTGCCTCTGTGAATCAGAGTGAAGTCACTGCTGGCAACCTGGAGCCTGCAGGAGGTCTGGCCCTGATGGTGGGAGGTGGGGAGTGAGGTGTTTGATCAGGGGTGACTTGGGACCCAAACTTTTGCATTATGACTCCCAACCTGTCTCATGTACCTGTGCGTTCATGTACACATACATGTACGTAGCATCCCTTGGCTGCTCCCCTCCTGACCTACTGAGCTCTGGAGTGGTCTGGGTCCCCCAGAGATGGCTGGGTGGCTGGTGTTGACAGCCTCTACTTGCGGTGTGTGAACTTGGGGTCTGGGTGGCAGGTGAGTGGGGGGATGGTTCTTGGAGTTGGCTGGGCTGGGCTTACCAGCTCCACCTCCTGCAGGCTCTGAAGCGGAAGCCAGATTTGTTCCTGTGTGAACGATTGGATGTCAAAGCTGTGTTCCAGTGTGGTAAGTGGGGCCAGGTGGACAGGTGGGCCTGGGGCCCCTTCAGGAGGATCCTTGAGACCCATCTGATCTGCCTCTGCCTCTCCCACAGCTGTGCTGGCCCTCAAGTTCCCCGAAGCACCTACTGTCAAGGCCTCCTGTGGCTTCTTTGTGAGTCCCGTGCTGACCCCTAAGCCCCCACCACCCCTATACCTAGCGCACCCTGCCCAGGACCCTAGAGGGTAGGGGTGTGGTGTGCAGTTCTTGTCTTCAGGGGGACGGGGGAAAGAGCTGGGGCTGACGGGCCTCTCCATCCCCTGTAGACAGAGCTGCTGCCTCGGTGTGGGGATGTAGAACCTGTGGGAAAGGTGGTACATGAGGATGGCCGTATGCTGCTCATAGCAGTGCTGGAGGTGAGAGGGAGCCAGGTGCGGGGGGTTTGATGGGGGTTGGGTGGCCCTCACTGTTGGGGCAGCTGCCTTCCTGGGGAGCTTGAGCCTCGGTTCCCTAAGCTCTTGTTTCTCCGTCAAGTAAATGGCTGGAAGTTGTTGGGTTTCTGTGAGGATCAGCTGGCTCTTGAAAAGGAGCGCTCACCTGTCATGTGCACTTCGGCTGAGGAACTGTCCGGGAGTGGGTGGGTGTGGCTAGGCACCCTTGCTGCAGAAGGGGCAAGGCCCTGGTGTGCTGAGAACCTGTCTCCCTCAGGCCATTGGGGGCCAGGCCTCCCGCAGCCTCATGGACTGCTTTGCTGACATCCTATTTGCTCTGAACAAACACTGCTTCAGCCTCCTGAGCGTGTGGATCAAGGAGGCACTTCAGTCACCTGGTTTTCCCTCTGCCCGCCTCAGCCCCGAACAGAAGGACACCTTCAGCCAACAGATCCTTCGGTGAGCAGAGCTGGCAGGGCCTGGGCTCGGGTCAGAGGGCAGAGGAGGCGTGGTGGATGGTGCTAACTTGCTCTCCCTTCTCTCCTTCAGCGAGCGAGTAAACAAGAGGCGGGTGAAGGAGATGGTGAAAGAGTTCACACTGCTGTGCCGGGGGCTCCACGGCACAGATTATACAGCTGACTACTGAGGGGCGCCCCCGTCCCACCCACACCTCCTCCTCACCCCTTCCTATCCCCAGAGAGTAAACTTGAACCTTCACTGCACTGCTGTCTCTGCTTCCTTTCCACTGCCACCACCACCTAACTGGGCGACCTCAGAAGACCTGGGGGAAGGATGGGAGGATGCTTGGACCCAGGCCTTGGTAGGGTGTGGTGGGGCCAACCTCTCGCTCCTGGGGTGGAAGGGGCACTGGTATAGCCAAGCCGCCTAGGCTGGAGCCATTCCAGATACTGCGGATGCCCTTGGGGTAGGGGGTAGGTGGGGACTGCAGTAGTGTCAGCAACCCCCCCGCCATTAAATTAGTCTCAACGTTCATGCATGCATACATTTACTTAATCAACAATGCTGAGTACTAGGCCCCTAATTCTGCCATGCCTTGTTCTGTCTGAACAAAAGCTGATCTAGTCCGTAGCTACCATGCTAACTAAGCTGGGAGAATGGGACCAGTGAGGAAGGCTGCATGAAGGAAGTTTCATTTCTGAAGGAATGGGAGGTTTCCTAGGTAGAGGACTTGGGGCCTTGGGCTGGCAGTGAGGTGAGGCTGGGCTCAGCTGGGAGGGAAGAAATGGAGAGTGGCTTTGAATTCCAGGGTGTGTTTCTTGTGTGGGGCTATTGAGGCACCCAGACTTGCACTTGGTTGAGGAGAGGTATAGAAAGCTGAGCATGTGGGGGAGGAGATATGGTAGACCCCAGAGGAAGAGGAAGGCAGGCCCTAGTGTTGTCTGCAAACCCATAGTTCCCCAACTCTATGGTACCTGACCAGCACATGATGGTCAGGGTTTGGTCAGGACCAAGGACAGCTCCCGGCCTGCTGTTGCTCTCCTCCCTTAGCAGGGTTCCCTCCCTTTCTGTCTCAGCCATAGTTCCACCCTGGCTGCCTCTCAGGCACCCCAGCCGCCATCTCAGTAAGATCGCAAGAGCAGGACTGGGTTCTCCTGACTCCCAGCCATGAGTCTCCTTGGAAGTGTTAGAAGAACTGGTTACTCCCACGATTGTCTCAGTTTTTCTCCTGTTCTTTTCCCAACCTCCGTGCAAACCCTGTGTCCTCCATTCTTCATCCTCATTCAACCTCTTCCCACACCAGCCAGCATCAGCCCCCCTTTCATGTCATCCCCTGAGGTCACTCGGTCCCCTTTCCCTTACCCCTCCTCCATCCCATTCTCACCTACTCCTGATTTTTCACTTCCGGAGCATGTGGAGATGTTCCACATACGTTCCTTTTCTCCTACGACATAGCACCCAGGTGTCTTCCTCCCTGCTGCCATGATCAAGTGTAGCATATATAACCTGGGAGGATGAGGGGTCTAAAGAACAGCTTCTGAAATCAGACCTGGGCACTGCTGGTGCCACTGATTTGCTGTATCTTATTAGGCAGTTAGCCTCGAGCCTCCGTTTCCTCATCTGCAAACTGCGACAGCTCTTACTCCAAAGAGTGAACTCTGTAGTACCTGGTGAACAGTAAGTGCTCAGTGTTTGCTTTTTTGAGACTGCTGTGAGGATAGTAGTGGACTCCTCTAGTACATGTGCTATGCAAAGGACTACTTTATGAAGTTTTATATCTAAATTAATTTGCCCCAGCAATCCTATTAGAAGTACTATGGTTACAAGCCCCATTCTGCAGATGAGGAAACAGCCATAAAGACGTTGAGTAACTAAGAGCCTCAGTAATTAGTAAGGGGCAGAGCGCAATATTGAAACCCAGGCAGTTTGGTACCTAATTTAAAAATTATGCAATGCCTAATTCTCTATCACCTCCCAGCTGACAGAGTGCAGGGGAAGTGCTTAACAGTGTAGGCAGATAGGAACTGCTCAAACTGGAGTAGTTATTTTCAGGGAGTCGGTGTCTCTGAGGGCGCTTGGCGGCTGAACCGGAAGACCAGCACCCGGAGAGGCGGGCCAGGAGAACTACAACACCCACAAGGCTCCGCGCCTTCCTCTGAGGCACTTCCGATTGGCTTCGGGCTAGGAGGCCGGCTATTGGTTCTCTGTGGGCGGCTTGGCGAGGACTGGAGGGCGGGAGCCGTGCTGATTTTTAGATGGGTAAAGTTGCCATCAGCCCCGCCTCAAACACCCGGAAGTAATCTCCCTGGGAGGCCCACGTGTAGCGGAGAAACGGGAGTTTGGATGGGTCGGGGCCTGGCCCAACGGCTGCGGGCTGACTGGCTCCCCACCACCACCACTCCCTACCCCCCACTCCCTCCCCACCCCCGCCCCCGCCCCCGCCCCCCGACCAAGCGACTCCGACACTTTGAGGGCCGTTTTTGAGAAGGCGGGGCCTGAAGCTGATTGAGGGAGGTCCCCGCTGCCTCCCGCTATGGAGTCTACATTCAGCAGCCCCGCGGAGGCGGCGCTGCAGCGAGAGGCGGGCGCTGAGGGGCTGCGCACTCCTCCTGGGGACCTGGACCGAGTGTATGAGCTGGAGCGAGTCGTTGGATTTGTCCGCGACCTGGGGTGTCAGCGGGTGAGGAGCGGATGGGTCGCCCGGAGGATTGGGATCTTGGGTGATTTTGTGAGGATGGGAATGAGAGGAGATGCTTCTCTGGGAGGAGGGGCTTTGAAGGTTAGGTAGGGACTCCCTGGAAGGTTTCCCTTGAAGAGGAGAGGCTGTTCCTGACTCCATGGTTTATGCTTACAGGTGGCCTTGCAGTTCCCTGATCAGCTATTGGGAGATGCTGGGGCCGTGGCTGCACGACTGGAGGAGGCCACAGGATCGAAGATGTTCATTCTGGGAGACACAGCCTATGGCAGGTGTGAACTTGGAGCTTGACGATAGAGGGTGGGGTAGGTCTAGGGATCCAGGGCTCATGGCATTTCTCCTCTATGACAGTGTCTGACCCCGATGGTTGTGTTTCTCCCTGATAGTGACGTTTCCTCTCCTGCTACTAGCTCTTCTCAGTGACGGTGCCTTCTTTTCATAACGTCGTATTCTTCATTGACCACATTTTCCATTGATGACGGCAACGCTTTTCTCGATGAGAACCCCTCTCACTAGTGGTATCTTCTCTGCAGCTGCTGTGTGGATGTATTGGGTGCTGAGCAAGCTGGAGCTCAGGCCCTTGTACATTTTGGCCCTGCCTGCTTAAGCCCTCCTGCCCGCCCACTGCCCACTGCCTTCGTCCTTGGTCAGCGATCTGTGGCCTTGGAGCTCTGCGCTAAGGCCTTCGAGGCCCAGAACCCAGACCCCACAGCGCCTGTGGTGCTGCTGAGTGAGCCGGCCTGTGCCCACGCCCTGGGTGAGGGTTTTGCCTTTGCATGCAGGAAGGGTGGGCTGACCAGTTTGTGCCTTAATTTCCCCATGTCAGTACACTCCCATGGAGTTCTCAATATGGGTTTGACCCCAGCCTCTGCTTTTGGTTCCCATTCAGTCTCCTGGGGATGAGGGGGATCCTGCTTTACCAGACCCCAACCCTAACACCACCTCCTTCTTCCAGAGGCCTTGGCCACCCTTCTGCGCCCACGGTACCTGGACCTGCTTGTCTCCAGCCCAGCTCTTCCCCTGCCAGTGGGCTCCCTCAATCCAGATCCTGAGCCCCTGGAGCGTTTTGGGCGCCACTTCCCCCTGGCTCCAGGGAGGTGTTTGGAAGAGTATGGTGCCTTCTATGTGGGGGGCTCTGAGGCCATCTCTGACCCTGACCTTGACCCAGACCTGAGCCGGCTGCTCTTGGGCTGGGCACCAGGGCGGCCCTTCTCCTCCTGCTGCCCAGACACAGGGCGGACTCAGGATGAAGGTGCCCGGGCTCTGCGGCTAAGAGCACGTAGACGCTATCTGGTAGAGAGGGCCAGAGATGCCCGTGTGGTGGGGCTGCTGGCGGGCACGTTGGGTGTGGCCCGACACCGTGAGGCACTGGCACATTTGCGGAACCTGACACAGGCTGCTGGCAAGCGTAGCTATGTGTTGGCCCTGGGGCGACCCACGCCTGCCAAGCTTGCCAACTTCCCTGAGGTGGATGTCTTTGTGCTGTTGGCCTGTCCTCTGGGTGCCCTAGCCACCCAGCCTTTTGGCAGCTTCTTCCGGCCTGTATTGGCACCGTGTGAGCTGGAGGCTGCTTGCAACCCTGCATGGCCACCTCCAGGCCTGGCTCCCCACCTCACACATTACGCGGACTTACTGCCTGGTGAGTGGTGAGGGCAATGCCTAGGCTAAAAATGCTTGGGGCATGGAGTTGGGCCAGTATGGATCCACTTTCTCCCTCCCTTCCTTCCAGGCTCTCCCTTCCACGTGCCTCTCCCTCCACCTGACTCGGAGCTGTGGGACACCCCAGATGTGTCACTCATTACTGGGGACCTCCGACCCCCACCTTCCTGGAAGCCATCAACTGATCCTGGATGCTCAGCCCTAACCCCGAGGCCCCAGCTGGAGCTGGCTGAGAGCAGCCCTGCAGGTGAGTGTGGCAAATCTCCACTCCCATCTGAATTCTTCCCCTATGTTCAGGCCACTCACCCTCAAGCCTCTCCCTCTGCAGCCTCATTCCTTAGTTCCCGGAGCTGGCAGGGACTGCAACCCTGTCTGGGTCAGACGCCGGTGACGTCAGCTGTGAGCGGAAGGCGAGGGATTGCCATCGCCTACGAGGATGAGGGAAGCAGCTGATACCATGTGGTGCCAGAGCCACAAGTGGACTTAAGACCTTTAGTGCTCCCTGCACCAACCCCACTCTTCTGCCAGGATCCTTGAAGGAGCCTCTCACTGAGGCAGCCCCTCACTGGGGATAGGATTCAGCTCTTCCTGTCCTGTCCTGGCGCTGGCACAAGGCTTAGCACATATTGGCTTAGTAAATATCTGTTGTTTGACTGATGGGGAAACAGCTTTGGGTCTTCCCTGAAGCCTTCTGGGCCATCTGTTCTCCTGGGAACAACAGCACAAGACAGTTGAGGGTCTGCCTTTGTTAAAGGCAGGTGCTAAATGGTTTAGACCATGGTTTCTCAATCTTGGCACAATTGACACTTTGGGCCAGATAATTATTTGTTGTGAGCGGCTGTCCTGGGCATTGTAGGATGTTTAGCATCATCTCTGGTTTCTGCCCAGTAGGTTCCGGTAGCATGCCCCTCCCCAGTTGTGATGACCAGAAATGTCTCCAGATGTTGGCAAATGTCCCCTATGGGGGCAAAAGCATCCCCAGTTGAGAACCACTGGTCTGCACCTATGCTGTCCAATACAGTAGCCACATGTGGCTGTTCAAACATAAATTTGAATTAAGTAAGATTAAAAACTCAGTTTCTCAATCACACTAATCACATTTCAGTGCTCAGATAGCCACATGAGAGGACAGTGTAGCTATAAGACATTTCCATCATTGCATAAAGTTCTGTCGGGCAGTACTGGTCTACACTGACTCCAATTTGTTTCTCAGGGAGATCACAGAAATTTGAATAAACCAGATAATTTTTCTCCTTGTCTCTTTATTCATCAAATACCGCAGGTCCTGCACAGGTCCTGTGGGTTGAGATCTGAATTGTATTTGACTGGATTCCTGTCCTCACAGTGTGGCTGGGAAGAGAGGCAGTTAAACAGGCAATTGCCACATGGTGAAGCAATATTCTTTATGAGTAGGGAAGCCCCCAGGGGCAGCTGGAGCCCAGAAGAGGCTTCTCAGAGGGGGTGTTACCTAAGCCAGATCGCTTGGAGGGGAAAAAAAAATAATTAGAAGTGAGGTGAAAAAGACATTTGGGCAAAGGGTACACCATGCTAAAACAGGCATAAACCAGCATTGTGGGTGCTTCAAGCAAAGTGGAGTTGCTGGACCCTAAAGGTTCAGAGGGGTGAAATGAAATGACTCACCTCTTAATTCCCCACGTTTGCCGAGAATCTCGGCATATTGGCGTTGTCCAGTGTGTTGAAGAAACAGGTGAACAGGGAGATGTGATTTCTGCCCTCAGGGATTGCCCAGTCTGCTAGTAGAGGCAGTTCTGTAAACCGACCGTGGTAACTGGGACAAGGTGGGCACCAATCATGTATTCTACAGATATGTATTGAGCACCCACTGTGTGCCAGGCACTGGAAATCCAGCAGTGAGCTCAGGAATCCTTTCATGGTGCTTACATTCTCGTGGTGGGGGAGATAGACACAGAACACTTAGTATGCAGAATGGTGATAAGGGCTATGGTAAAGCTGGGAAGGAGTGCAAGAGAAGGGGCTGCAATATTAAACAGGATGGTCAGAGAAGGCCTTTTGAAGGTGAGCGAAGACTGAAGTTAGGAATGAACCACGTGTATAATTTGGAGAAGCAGAGGGAACAAGTGCAAGTGCAACGCGTTGAGGGTGTGACTGGTGTGTTCAAGGAATAGCCGGGAGGCCAGTGCAGTCAGAGGAGGGAGTTAGTGGGGAAGTATTAGGAGATGAAGTAGGGTAAGAGGCATGGGGAGCCGCAACAGTAGAGGCCTAGTAGGCCATTTTAAGGACTATGGCTTTTATTCCGAGCGAAATGGGGGCCTCCGAGGTATTTCAAAGAGAGTGACATGATCTTACTTAAGTTTCATAAGGATCGCCAGGGCGGCGGGGGAGCCCAGAGCGGGCGCACTCCCCTGCCTCTGGTTAGGGAACCCTTCCTGGGGGAATGGTATCCCAAGACCAGTAGGTGTTGGCTGGGCCAGGGGGTGAGCACGAAGAAGCGTGCTTCAGGCAGAGGAAACAGCATGAGCTCAGTGAGGGACGGAGCGGATACCCTCGCGGAACTGGGTGGGACGGTCGTGGGGGAGGCCTGCGAGATCAGCACTGGCTTGGAGACTAAGCTAGGGCGGCGGCGAGCAGGAAAGCAGGGCTGGTGGGCCGGAGCAGGGCGGAGTGTCGGGGCGCAGAAGGAGCGAGCTTGGTCGGACGCGAGACTGACCGGCCAGGCAAGGGGTCGACGTACTCGGTAAGAAGTTCATGCGAGGCCCTTAGGGGTGCGAGACTACAACCACCACAATCCTCTGCGTCCGCACTTCCGGCATCACCAAGTTCTAGACCTGCGGCGCCGGGGCGCCAGGCCCGGCGTGTGGTCACGTGGCGCTGGCGCGTCACGTGGGTGAGTCAGGTGACACTGCGGGGCGGACGGCGGACGCCGGGACGAGGTTTGAGCTCCGGCCCCCCACCCCGCCCCCGACCCGAGACCCGCCGTCGTTGCCGCCATGACTGGGCTAGTGCTGCTCTATTCCGGGGTCTTCGTGGCCTTCTGGGCCTGCCTGCTCGTCGTGGGTGAGGACGGGCCCTGGCGGGCGGGGCCGGCATCGGGCCGAGCTAGCCCGGCTGGAGCCCAGCGGGGAAGCGGAGGCTTGGGAATACTGGGCCCCGGCGTGGGCTTTGCGCCCCGGGCTCCTGGACTTGCCTCTCGTCTGTCCGGGCCTCTGACCCCGACAGAGGAGACCCGTATCTCCAGCTGCTTGGGGAGGGGCGCGGGCAGGGCTCGGTGGGAACCGCGAGCGCAGCCCTTGTCCATTTCTGTCACTGCCGCCCCTCTCCCTCGCTCCCTGCTGTCGTCCCTCTCTTGCTCTTGACCGGCCTGCTTGGGTCACGAGCCGGCTGCTCCAGTTCCTCTTTTCCCGGTAGTCTTGCTCTCCCCCGACACCCACAGCGTGTTGGGTAAACAGCGGCTCGGACTGGGCTGGCTGCATCTGGTGGGGCCTGGCCAGAGCTCTTGCTCCCTCCCCTCCTCCTGGGTATTCAGGCCTGCCGGTGGCTCCCCTTGATGGGTCTGGGTCTGGGAGGTGGTGTCACAGAGGGGATATGTTCCTGAAGGAGTGGCAGAAAATGGAGGTCTGAGTAGAGGAATTTGTATAGGCAGCTGTGCTTTTACGTGGGGCCAGCCAGAGGACTCTCCCTCCCTTGACTTAGGTGTAGGCAGACCTTTTGGGAAGGTGGCCCATCAGCTGGGCAGTAACTTCTTGCCTAAGTTGTGACGCTTCTCTCTAGAGAGCAGTCCCTAACCCCCGTTTTTCTCACTGCTGCAGGAATCTGCTACACCATTTTTGACTTGGGCTTCCGCTTTGATGTGGCATGGTAAGGGAGAGGTTTCCCCTGGGAGCTTCTTTGCAGCCTGCCCTCTCTGATCTTATCCCTACCCCACCCCACCCCCCGGCTGTCTGAGATGGGGACCTTTGGGAAACATGAAGTGTTTTGTCTCAGCATCGAGGACTGGGGGTGTTGGAGGGGGGGTGGGGGTGGATTTTGTGCCCACTTCTCCACCAGGGCTGAATTGTCTTCCCCCGTCTGCACACCAGGTTCCTGACGGAGACTTCCCCCTTCATGTGGTCAAACCTGGGCATTGGCCTAGCTATCTCTCTGTCTGTGGTTGGGGCAGCATGGTAAGTGTTGGGGTCATGGGTCAGGGGAGGGGCTGAATCATAGCAAGTGGTGTCACTGGGTTCTTAGTCATCTTGGGGGCAATGACAGGATTGGGCTCTGCTCATTGGTTTCTTATCCGTCCACCAGGGGCATCTATATCACTGGCTCTTCCATCATTGGGGGAGGGGTGAAGGCCCCCAGGATTAAGACCAAGAACCTGGTCAGGTAAGTGTAGGACCCTTGTAAGGTTGTCAGAACCAACTGCATTGGTAGCTGCCTGTGCATTTGACCTGCCTGATGTGCTGCTCCTGACCAGCCTCCTGTTGGGGTCGGATGTCAGTAGGGGAGAGGTGGCTGGAGACTCTTCAGGGAGGAAGGTTGGCTTCTTTCTCAACTCTTTCTCCTCTCCACCCCCTAATCCCCCGCTACCACTACCAGCATTATCTTCTGTGAGGCTGTGGCCATCTATGGCATCATCATGGCGATTGTCATTAGCAACATGGCTGAGGTATGGAGGCCTAGGTGGGGTGGGCATCTATTCCAGGGTGTTTATATATTACTTAGTGATGGTGGAGGAGGGGGAGTGGAGTAGGGGGCGATTTCTGATTATTTCTCTGCTTCCCTCAGCCTTTCAGTGCTACTGACCCCAAGGCCATTGGCCATCGAAACTACCATGCAGGTAGGTGGGTGTGTGAAGGCAAAAAGTTGGGGCTTCACAGCTGCTTCCCCCTCCAGTGCGTGCCCCAGCTTAGATTCTTCATTTTGATATTCTCTCACCTACTTTGGCCTGCTTTGTAGAGTTGGGGTGGTGGCTGGCCCCATTAGTCCATGTTGAATCCCTTGCCCTCATCTCTCCTCGTGTCTGGCTTGGCCTCAGTGCTCCCCTTCCATCCCTCCAGGTTACTCCATGTTTGGGGCTGGCCTCACAGTGGGCCTGTCTAACCTCTTCTGTGGAGTGTGCGTGGGCATCGTGGGCAGTGGCGCCGCCTTGGCTGATGCACAGAACCCCAGCCTCTTTGTAAAGATTCTCATCGTGGAGATCTTTGGCAGTGCCATCGGCCTCTTTGGGGTCATCGTTGCGATCCTTCAGGTGCTGAATCCCCCTGGGAAGCTCCTCTGTCCTTGTCCCCAACCCAGCCTCACCCTTCTTCTGGAGGAGCCACAGTGCTCCCGTCTACACCTGTAACCATAAGAACCTCTTAAACAGTTTCCACCACCTAGTTCCCATCTTTTGGTTTTCCCCTTTTGAAGTTTTCCATTTATTTCTGTCTTCAATGTAGTATCACTGACAACTGTCTTTTTTTGTCTGTTGTGTCTATATACAAAAGATTTAGCTTCTCTTTCCTGTTCTGTTATTTTGTCTGTTCCTCGCTGTCTTTGTAGTCTAGACCAGGTTGGGATGCGTCTGTCTCAGTCCGTCTTGGTGTGTTTGACTGTGATGTCAGTAGGACAGCACATCTGAGGTGTGTGTGATTAAGGATCAGCCTGAGTGTCTTGAGTGACTGTGGGCGCCTGACTGGGTTGACACTTGGTGACTGGCACTGTCCATATGCCACTTCTCTCTATCTTGTCTGTCCCACAGTTGAACTCTGTAGTTGTCTCTGTGTCCCTGTTCACTGTGTTTGTCACAGCATGTCCATCCTGGTCCAGTCATCCATCTGTTGTGGTCTGTCCATCCTGCCATGGGTCTGATCATCTGTCATTTGTCATTGTCTAATCTATTTCTCTGTCCCTGACTGATTTCTCCTGTTCTTCTTTTGCAGACCTCCAGAGTGAAGATGGGTGATTAGACGATTTGTGTGGGTGGGGCCGTGCCCCACTCTTATTTATTTGTGGTTTTCCCGGGACAGCTGGAGCTGTGCCCCTTAGGCTTTCAGGGGGCTTGGTGTTCAGGGCCCTCCCTGCACTCACTTCTGCTGCCTGTCCACTTGGAGGCACTGCCTGGCTGGATCTGCAGTGTGGGGAGTGGGCTGCTGTTGACTGTGTACAACCTGGCACCCGTGTCCCACCTCCACCTCCAACCCATCTTCCCAGTGTTTGTGAAATAAACATGGTATTTGTCTGGGTCATTGCTGCTTCTCTTGCCTTTCTTCGCCACCTCCTTTCACAGAGGAAGGGTAAACAGGCCTGTAGTTCTCAACTTCATGCCAGCTTCTTGCCAACTTTCCGACTCATAAACACTGTCTCTGCTGTGGACAACGATGGCTCCTGGGTTGGAAGGAAAGTGTGCTGGGCTGAGGACTCTGTAACTCTGAACATCTTTATTGAAGGGAAGGGGGGAGTCTAGGTATATGGGCCCATGTGTTTGTGTGGGGAAAGGAGGTGTCCTAGTCCCATGCCCTCAGGGCTCTGGTCAGCCCAGCCCCAGTTAGCCACATCTGCTTACCTGGCTCTACCCTCAGGCATCCGTCATTTCTACCCCTGGGGCATTGGAACCCATTCATTTGCCTCTGCCTGTCCCAGCATCATACCCTGCCAGTAACTAGTTTGATCCCTTGGGGCCATGTCCAGCTCCTCCCACTCCTGTCCAACCTCCTGTTCCCTAGAAGCCCCTGCCACACACTTCTGTCTACGCCTTTCAGTGTCCTGCCCAGTTTTAACTAGCAGCCCCCTCCTCTGGCGGACCCTTAGTCATGCTCCCATCGATGAGCTGACAAATCCCTGACCTCCCTGCACGAGTTGACCTAACTTCCAGGTGCCCTTCTTTGGCTGAGTGTGCGCTCCAACCCAGACCAGACCCCATTCCTCCGTAATGGCTTTTACCCATCCACACCCTCTCCGGTTCGGACCTCGAATCCAACCCCTTGGATGAGTCTGATTAATTTCTCCCGCCCCTCCCTGGTCCTCCGTCCCCTCGCTCCGTCGCGCTTAGCCGCCGGCAGGGGCGGGCGTCGGAGCCGCGCGGCGGGTACGGGCGCGCTGGAGGCGGGGGGCTGCGGGGGCGCGCGCGCGGGCGCGCGGGCCAGGCCTGCCCCTCCGAGGCGCCGTAGCGCGGGAGGGAGGTGGCGGCGCTGTGGTCTCTCGGTCGGCGGGTCCGTGGGTCTGCCCGGCCGCCCGGCCCCGCCCTGCCCCCCGGGGCGGCTCGGCTCCATGGCCCGCGGCGGCGGCGGGAGGCGGCCCGGGGGCCGCGGGGGCCGCTGACCGGGGAGGCGGAAGGCGGCGGGGCCGGGCCATGGGGGACGGAGCCGTTCGCAGCCGCCGGAGCCCGGAATCCAGCCGGAGCCGTAGCGGCGCCCCCTGCTGAGCCCCGAGAGCCGGGTGAGAGGGGGGCGCGCGCGGCCCCCAGTTCGGGACCCCGAGATTCTAGACCCGGCCCCGCGAGGGGTGCCCCGAGCGCGGCCCCGAGATCCCCGCCCAGGACCCGGTGAGAGTCTCTAGCGGCCGGACCCTGGCCTGGCGTCACCCCACCCTACCCCCATCCCTCGAGTCTCCTCGCCCCCCTCGGGCTCCTCTGCCCGCTCCCAGCCAGCCGCCCTTATTGTCCTCGCTCACCCTGGCCTCGTGGCGTGGGGAGGCGCTCCTCGCTCCCCTTTCCTCGGCCCCTACCCCACATCCTCTCCTCCAAGCCCCCTCCCCGCCAGGCTCCACACCCACCCTGTCTTCGCTGCCTCCAGGTCTCGGGGTGCCACGTGTTCAGGCCACTCAGCCTTACAGCCCCGCCCAAACGCACCTCGCAGCCTGGCAGCCTGACCCAGAACCCCTGCCCCAGAGGGAGGGGTGGGAGTATTTGCACGTGGGTCTGGGTGTTGTGAGCTGCCCGGGAGCCCGTCTGTGTGACTCTGTAAGTCCAGGAGCGGCGGCTTTGTTTGTGAGTGCGTGACTCGTTGTGTTGCTGTTACTGTCACCCAGGCGTGTCTGTGACTCTATATGTAGTTCTGTGTGTATCTGAGTGCAGGTGACTGTAGCTGGGACTGCGGGTTTCTGTGTGGTTGTGTGATGCTATGTATCTGAGTGAGACTCACCCTGCTCTCTGAAGCACTGCCAGAAGTGCCCCACAGAAGTGTTGCTGCTGTGTCGGACCCACAGTTAAGAGCCATGGCCCAGGCAAGACCCTCTCCTAACATGCTGTCTCCAGGGCCCAAGCGTTCCCCTTTCTGGGAATCAGAACCAGCAGTGCTGGGCAGGCCCCAGAGAGTTCATCCCAATCCTTGAGGTCTTATGGGAGGTGTGTCTGATGCGCCACCCTGTATTTTGACCTCTTGCTCCAGAGGGAAGGGATCCCATAAACGTCTTGTTCAAATTTGGGCCACCTGGATGCTGAGGGCCACTTCCCAGCCTGGTCCCAGATGGCCTGGCTTGCTTGCCACTGGAACCTGTCCAACCAAACCACTGTCCCCCATGTTCCCCAGAGGACTAAATGAAGTCTTGAGTACAAAGTGCTCTTGCATGGTAAGTACTCAGTAAATGGTCTCTCTCCCCCAGACCAGGAGTCCTGGGTTGAGGATGCTGGCCTGTGGGGCGTTTGTTCTCTGGGGTACAGAGAACACATGTGGGTCTATACGTAAACGTGTTTCCTTGTTCAGGTATGAGCCAGCGTGAACTAGAGGTCACATGTCCACGTTCTTGGGAATCCATAGGGTGTGTGTGAAGTCGGGCAGTAAGGGCACATACCTGAGTGTGAGGGTGGGTGAGGCTGCGCTTGTGTCAATGAGGATGAGGAAGGAAGGCATTGTGTGAAGATGTAGGAGTAGTGAGTTGCCAGGGACTGTTTGTGTGTATTTGCAGGTAGAATGTAAGTCGAAGGGTGTGTGAGCAGGTAAGTGTGAGGATGCGGGTCTAAGAATGTGAGCGGTGCGCAGGAGGTGGGTGGGTGGGTGGCCTAGCCCCTCCGGCCCTGACCTCCTGGGTCTGTTTCTCTCCTACCCCTGCTCAGGCCAGCAGCCGGATGCCCGGGCCCATTGGGCGGGCCGGTGGCCGCCTGCGGGATGAGCAGACTGCTCGGGGGGACGCTGGAGCGCGTCTGCAAGGCCGTGCTCCTACTCTGCCTGCTGCACTTTCTCGTGGCCGTCATCCTCTACTTTGACGTCTACGCCCAGCACTTGGCCTTCTTCAGCCGCTTCAGTGCACGAGGCCCCGCCCGTGCCCTCCACCCAGCCGCCAGCAGCAGCACCAACTGCTCTCGGCCCAACGCCACTGCCCCCAGCTCCGGGCTCCCCGAGGCTCCCAGCGCCCGACCAGGCCCCACGGCTCCTGTCCTGCCACCCTGTCCTGACTCGCCGCCTGGTCTTGGTGAGCCTGCAGGGTGGGGCTTGCCTCTAGGGGTGGGCAGGGGACTGGGGGAGTGGAGTCTTGACCCACGGGGGTGCCAAGGGTCTGGGTGTGTTGTCAGAGGGCTGTTCCTGGGGGGTTCCCTCGCCCACCCCAGGCGGAGGGAGAGGGCTGGTGTCCCTGGGTTCTGATGAAGGCCTGATTCCTGCCACCGTCCTGCCTGCAGTGGGCCGACTGCTGATTGAGTTCACCTCACCCATGCCCCTGGAGCGGGTGCAGAGGGAAAACCCAGGCGTGCTCCTGGGCGGCCGCTATACACCGCCCGACTGCACGCCAGCCCAGACGGTGGCGGTCATCATCCCCTTCCGACACCGGGAGCACCACCTCCGCTACTGGCTCCACTATCTGCACCCCATCCTCAGGCGACAGCGGCTGCGCTATGGCATCTATGTCATCAACCAGGTGTGCTGCCTGCGGCCCCCAGGCTGGCCACCGGCCACCAGGGAACCTATGAGCACCCGCGGGTGAGGGGCCCACATGCCTGCTGGTGCAGCCACGGGGTTGGGGGCATTCGTGGCTGCTTGTCTGCCAGTGGTTGTGCGGACACCTGTACGTATGTGTGGAGGCACGTGTATGTCATCGCGTGTGTAGGCAGGTTTGTATGTGCATTCAGGGGAGTGCACGTGTGTTAATGGTGGTGTGCACACTGCCAGGTGTGTGCACGGCCTCGATAGGGGGTGAGCGCCATTGTCTACCCGTGGTAGGCCCCATCCACGGGGGTGGCGGCTTAGGGTATGCTGGTTATGAGATATGGAGGGCCCCGAGCAGAGGGAGAGTTAGACCTGAAAGAGGGATCAAGTCTGCCTTAGGGCCAAGTGCTGAGCACAGCTGAGATCCAGGAATTCAGCTCAGGCTCTCAGCCCTGCCATGGGCCTGGCTGGGGCTGGCTGCCGGAATCTGGAGAGGATCTGATTCAGGCCCTCCTCCCCACAGAGAATTCCCAGACTTGAACTTGGATCCCTTTAGACTCCAGGACAGTGGTGTGTGACTGGAGTTGGAGCAGGGGGCAGTGGGACCACCAAAGGGCCTGGTCCAGCCCTGGGGTGGGAAATTGACGATTGAGATGGGTCTTGAGGGTTGAACAGGCATCAGCCGGCGGAGGGACTGGAGGAGGCAAGCATTTTATGTAGAGAGACCTGGAGGCCCCAGGCCCCAGCGAGAGAACTGGTCTCATGTGTTCGGGAACTGTCTGCTGAGGGATGGGGTCCAACATGTAGGGTGGGTAGCAGGGATGAGGTTGGAAGAGCTAGTGGAGACCAAATCCAGAAGGGTCTTAGGAGGCATCTTAAACAGTTGGATTCCAGCCTGAAAGTGATGGGGCACCATTGTGAGGCTTTAATGAGGAAGTAATGTGTATGCGTGCTTATTAAAAAGATTGCTCTGATTGCTTGTGGACAGTGGGGTGGAAGGGGAGCCTGGAGGCAGGGGGCCCGGTTGGGAAGAGGCTGCGATGTTCAGGAAGGAGGTGGTGAATGTGCATACGAGTCAGGCAGGAGTCGTGTGGGTGAGGGGAGAGATGTGACCCAAGTAGCAGAGAGTAAGGAAAGGGAGATGCCGGGACATCTCGAGGGTTTCTGTCTTGACTGTTGGCAGTGTGGATGCCTGCGCCTCTGAATGAGATGGGAACATAGGATCTAGGCCAGGTCTGGGGGAGAGTGCGACTCTGAATTCTTTTTTGCATGTGATGAATTTAAGTGCCTGGGGGAAGTATAAGAGGAATGTTCAGCAGGCAGTTGGACAAGTGAATCGACCTAGGAGTGAGGTCTGAGGTGGAGAGGGATCTGTGAGCCACCAGGATGCAGATGATGGTGCCTAAAACCAGCAATGTCAGCCCGCCCAGGGGGCCTGGGAGCTGAGAGGAGAAAGCCAGAACATGAGGGAGTGGGTGGAGAAAGAGAGAACACAGAGGCCACGAGGGTTGGCCAGAAAGGTTTGAGGAGACCCAGGAGAGCTTGGTGTCCCAGGAGCCCAGGAATAAGCGTCAAGAAGGGAGCGTGGGGCTTCCCTGGTGGCGCAGTGGTTGAGAGTCCGCCTGCCGATGCAGGGGACACGGATTCATGCCCCGGTCCGGGAAGATCCCACATGCCGTGGAGCGGCTGGGCCCGTGAGCCATGGCCGCTGAGCCTGCGCGTCCAGAGCCTGTGCTCCGCAACGGGAGAGGCCACAGCAGTGAGAGGCCCGTGTACCGCAAAAAAAAAAAAAAAAAAAAAAAAAAAAAAGAAGGGAGCGTGGCAGCTGCATGAGTGCTGCTTGCTGGGGGAGTAAGGAAGGATGTAGACCAAGAAGCGTCCAGTGGATTTAGCAACAAGGTGGGCCCAGCGAGAGCCATTTCAGGGGCCTGGTGGGGGCGGAAGCAGATTGCAGTGGGTTGCAGAAGGAATCAGATTTGACAAAATGCAAGTAGCCAATTGGAGACAACTCTCGATCAAAAAAAAAATCCCTCTGCTGAGAAGGGAAGGCAAAGGTAGGGTGGTGGCTAGAGGGAGGGCTTTCTTTGGATGGGAGAGAAATGAGCATGTTTATGAGCCCTGTGGGAGAAACCTAGGGCTCTGGGGTGGTGAGAGAGGTTAGGAAGGAGTGCCAGTGAACCAGGAGAAAATGGACAGTTGCTCCAAGGGCTGGTGGGAAGGTTCAGGGCAAGGAGAAAAGAGAGCAGGTGGGGCTGGGCCTCTCAGGGGGCTGGGCCGTTCAGGGTCCAGGGGAGCAGCTCCCACCCCCTCGGGCCCAGGCTGGCTGGTGAAGAGGAGGGGCTACTCCTCCTCTCCTTCCAGAAGGTCCCACTTGAAGACCAGGAGTCTCTCTGGCTCCAGCCTGGAGAGCATGGGTTGGATCAGGGGGCTCAGGGGCCAGCCACCTCCTTCCATGGAACCCTCCTTGCTCTGGCCAGAATTTGGAGCTTGGGGCTACATGGCCAGGAGCCTGGCCTCAAGGAGACCTCGTCCCGCAGCCCATTTCTCGGGGGATCCCAGGCTTACTGTGCTTATCATTTTGTTGGGAAGACAAGTGAATTGAGCCTGGTCCTGTCCTGGTCCCAGAGGCTGCCCAGGGAGTTGGATGTGGATCTGTATGAGCCAGAGGGGACAGACAGGTGGCTGAGGCTCAGTGGCTCAGTCCTCGTGGTCTCTGCATCTTAGATGCTGGTCATTTGGGGGAATGTTTTGTTCATCTCACTCTGTGACGTGCTCAGTAGGGAAACTGTGTGTTCAGGGCCAGTCATCTCTAGGATCCACACCAGCAGAGAGAAGATGCCTGTCACCAACGACAGGGCCACGTGGCATGTTTGAAGGAATGAATGAAAGGAGAGCTCTAAATTGTGACAGTTGGAATGGACCCTGGCATAAGTGAAGCGCACGGGAGGAAATGAGTAATTATACTGGGGCGGGGAGGTTTGGTGACGGAGGCCTTTCCAGGCATGAGTTTGATAAGCAGAGAAGGAGAGCATTCCAGGCAGAGGGAACTGCTAACACCGAGGCCTGGAGGCAAGAAAGAGTCTGGCATGTTCTGGGGTCGTGGAGGAATGTAGTACAGCTGGGCCTCAGCACCTGAGGGCAGTGGCCAGAGAGAAGGTGGAGTCAATTCCTGAAAGGCCTTGCAAGGCCAGGTCCAGGGTAAAGAGCTGGCCTTGATCCCTACAGTCTGGGGGCCCCGGTGGGGGCAGGTGGAGTAGTACTAGGCCCACAGGGACCGCTCTGGACGGTGGTAAAGTGGCAGGTGTCTCCAAGTCTCAGGCCCAGAGCTGACCTGTCCCCTCCACCAACCCCAGCACGGTGAGGACACCTTCAACCGGGCCAAGCTGCTCAATGTGGGTTTCCTAGAGGCACTGAAGGAGGACGCCACCTACAACTGCTTCATCTTCAGTGACGTGGACCTGGTGCCCATGGATGACCGCAACCTGTACCGCTGTGGCGATCAGCCTCGCCACTTCGCCATTGCCATGGACAAGTTCGGCTTTCGGTGAGGGCTCCCTTCCCAGGTGGACCCAGGCCTCCCCACCCCACCCAGGCCATCGCTCCCAGCCCCAGTGGCCCCCTTGCTGCCGGGCCTCCCTCTGGAATCCCCTGGGGCCCCTCACTGATGCCTGCCTTCCGTGCCCTAGGCTGCCCTATGCTGGCTACTTTGGAGGTGTGTCGGGCCTCAATAAATCCCAGTTCCTGAGAATCAATGGCTTCCCCAACGAGTACTGGGGTTGGGGTGGTGAGGATGACGACATCTTCAACCGGTGAGTGGGGACAGGGTGGGGAGTAGACTGGGTGCTTGAGGTGGGGGGTTGCGCAGACCGGGCGGGGCTCTTCGCCCTTCCTGGCGCCTGCTCCAGCCCGGCTGTCCCCGTCCCCAGGATCTCCCTGGCTGGGATGAAGATCTCGCGCCCAGACATCCGCATAGGCCGCTACCGCATGATCAAGCACGACCGGGACAAGCATAATGAGCCCAACCCTCAAAGGTGACCCTCGACCCCAACCGCCCCGGCCCCTTGCTCCGTAGAGGTGACGTCCCAGTGCCACTGATCCCCAGAGGTGATCCCAGGGTCCCCGACCCTTGACTTCTAGAGATGACTCCCACCACCCCGATCCCTGTTCCCCAGTCCCCAGCTCAGCCTCTCCCCATCTGGCTCTCACCCCTGGCCTGATTTCTAGAAGTGATTGAAGTTTAAAGGCAGGGCTCAGATCGTCACTGAGTAGCTTGCATTCCTCTCGGTGCCCTCGCAGACCTTACTTGTGCCAGAACAGATAGGACGAGAGATAGCGGGCCCAGGGCACAGCTCCAGGGCCTGCGGACCCAACAGAGGTGGCCCGAGCAATGTGGGGTGGTAATGGAAATCATTGCCGAGCCCTCTGAGGTTGGAGTAGGTGGCTGGTCTCTGAGGAGGAAGCAACATTGGTGTCTGATGCTGGGTGGGAGAAGTGCCTGAGGGCATGTGAAATGTAGGGGCAGGGGGCGAGAGGTTGCAGAGCAGTCAGACCCAGTCCCGGCTGGAGAGCCCACGTGAAGTTCATTCTCGGCAGGGAGGCCGGCAGAGGCAGCACCGGATGATCAGGGCAAGGTGCTGTCCTGGCAGAAGAGGGAGTGATGGTGGGAAGCTTCCTGGAGGAGGTGATGGCAAACTGGAGTTTGAAAAGAGTTATTCATTCTACAAATATGTGTCACACACCTACCCTAGGCACAGTGCTATATTCACCAGGCTGATGGAGGAGGCCAGTCTGGATAAAAGGAATAGTATGTGTAGGAGTCTGGAATGTGAACGTCCATTGTATATGCTGAGAATCTGAAACTCTTCAGTCTGAAGGCTGGGAGTGACAGGAGAGGGGGTCTCTGCTGATCCCAGTTTGGGAGTTTCACTTTTGTCCCAGAGGCGTTGGCGAGTCATGGGTTTTCAGCGGGGAAGGGACAGGACCAGATTTGGGTTTGGAAGGATCACCCTTTGAGTTTGAAGAAGGTGAAGGGCTGGCAGAGCTGCCAGGTGGAGCAGGAGGAGGAAGCAGACTAGGCCCAAAGGAATTGACGGAGCCCTGGGCACATGTGGTGTGACGCTGCCGTGCCCACACGGGACCAGTAGGGATGTCCTCCTCTGAAGCCAGTGTGTCAGAGTGGGGAGGGAAGCGGCAGCACTGACGGAGGGTTGATCTTTGGCAGAAGCATGATGCACCAGGCGTCCAGGGAGCTGATGAAAAAGCAGTTCAGATAAAAACCATGGTGAGCAGGGAAAGGACGAGAGGCTGGGAGAAGAGGTGCTTCAGGGCATCTGAGGGAGAGCGCTCAGTGTTGGGATGGCTCTGGAGAGCGATCTGAACTGAGCTCAGAAGGACTGGGAGGATCAAAACAGTTGGGATGAGGGTGGGTGGAGCTCCGGAAGCACATGCCCGGGGCCATGGTCCTGTTTCAGGAATAGCGTGTCTAGGTGCCGTCCTCAGTTGTGATGTCTGCCTTAGGTGGGGGAGTGGCATGATAGCAAGATGTTTCTGGCTTAAGGAACTCTGTGAATGCTGGTTTCATCTACCTAGTTGCTTTTGCCTCAGATCTAGGAGTTCTGGATTCTTCTTTCCCTCACCCTACATGTCCGGACCATCAGCCGGTCACATCAGTGCAACCCCCCAAACATATCTGAGCTGGTCCACTTTTCCCTTTACCTCTGCCCTAGTGAGGCCTCCGTCCTCTTGCCCGGCTGGTTTTCTGTCTTTCCTCTTCTGTAGTTCATGTTCCCTCGCCCTCCCTCCCCGAAACTGGGCAAAAAATCCCTCAGTGTCTTCTCACCCACAGAATAAAAAACTGCTTCCTCTGACTTAACAGAGGCTGCCCATACATGCTCTAACCTCCCAGCTAATCCTCCTCTGGCTTTTCCCCTTGGCCCATTAAGCTCGAGCCACTCAGCTGCGCAAATTCTCATTTCCAGTGTAGGGTCAGCATGTGCTGTTACCTCTGCCTGGAATGCTCTTCCTCTGCTGTCAGCTTGATGGCCCGCACGCACCCCTTCCACAGCAGTCATCCTGGTCTCCTTCTCCTGTCTCCCTTAGCGTGCTGATGTCTTCCTTGTCTGTTACTTGTCTCCCTTAGTGGAATAGACTTGCCACGAGAGGAAGGACCTTGCTGTCCTGTTCATGGCTGTGACTCTGGTGCTTAGAGCGCGCCTGGCACACGGGGACTGCTCAATAAATAGATGGTGAAGGAGTGACTAAAGGATGAGGAACAGAGAAGATGGCACAGAGATGATGGGTGTGAGGAGTAAAGATGATGCATACAATGCAGGACACGTTGCATTTGAGGTACCTGTGGGGTGCCCTGTGTCTAGGTCTGAGATGAGAGAAAGATTTGTGAGGGTGTTGTGATTCTGGACTCAAGGGGGTGAGATCTCTTTTTTGAGGGTAGCTGCAAGAGCCAAAGAGCTCCAGGCAGGTGGAGGGGGCGATGAAGAGAACCGAGTCACCCCAGGAAGAAGCCAGGATGGCGTGCCCCTTGGCCCCAGTGATCTCTGTTGGGTTTGGTGGTGAGCCCTGATCTGGACCCACTTCCATCCTATCTAGGTTTACCAAGATTCAAAACACGAAGCTGACCATGAAGCGGGACGGCATCGGGTCAGTGCGGTACCAGGTCTTGGAAGTGTCTCGGCAACCGCTGTTCACTAATATCACCGTGGACATTGGGCGGCCCCCATCATGGCCCCCTCGGGGCTGACACCAATGGACAAAGGCTACCAGTGCCAAGGATTGCCTGCTAGAGGACTGACCTACAGCCTGGCTGGTGGCTGCTCTGTGACAGATCCCCTAGGACAGAGACTGTGGGCTCTGTTTTCTGAGGGTCTTCAGTAGGCCCCCCAGCTGCACCTGGAAGTTTCAGAACCTACTTCGGGGAGCTTCTGTCCTGGGCAGGCCCCTCAAGTGTGGCCCTCTCTGGGGTCAACCCTTCTTCCTGCTCCTCCCTCCCCAGTTCAGCCCCCCTCAATGTCAGGGTTGGGCCAGCCCCTTGCACTGCCTCGCCGAGTGGCCTGGGCCAGGTCGCTCCACCTCTCTGTGCCTCAGTTTCCCCCCCTTGAGTTCCCTAGGGCCTGGAAGAGTGGGAGGTATGACTAGGGGGCAATGTCGCTTCCAGGGGGAATTCTCAGACCTGGGGATCCCCCATGCTCCCAGGGGAGGGGAAACCTTTTTCACTCAACATTGTAGGGGGCAAACTCTGGTACGCCCTGCTGAGGAGCAGCGCCAGGAGGGGACCAGAGGGGGTGCTGTGTCGATGCCTGGGATCTTGGGGTTGGGCTTTGCATGGGGGCGGATGGGGCTCGGATCAGTTGGGTTCTTGCCCCGCCCCCCTCAGAGAGAAGGCAGTAGCCCCAGGGCCGGCTCGTGTTTGTACATTGCACAGAAACTTGTGTGGGTGCTTTAGTAAAAAACGTGAATGGAGGAGCCCCTTTGTCTGTTTGGGGATGGGGATCTGGATCCCTAAACCCAGACCCGGAGTGTGTTATGGGAGGGCCAGGGGGAACCAGGACAGCCTATCGGTCTGGCCCAGGCTGTCCTGGTTCCCCAGGCCCCTCGAAACGCAGTGGTTCGCTAGACTTCCGCCGGCTGGAAGGAGAAATGTTTACCCTGCCGCTGCCTCCCGGCCAGAAGAGACAAAGAAGTAATAAACCCATTGGGCTCAGATTTCTCGGTTCTTTCACCTGCCCTGAAGCCGAAAGGTGCTTGGAATCAGGGCGGTGTGGATGGCTCGCACTCCAAAACCACCTACCACGACTGTGGGTTGGGCTTCACGAGCCGGCACCGCCCTGGAATGGGCGGGGGCGGGGCCGTCTGGGGGTGGGGCTTTGGGTAGCAGGCCCCGTTTCCCGGGTGACGGTCGCGCGGAAGAGGCGGGGCTAGGGCCCCAGTCCCGCGGCCTGGCTCCTGGGTTCCCGGCCACGGAGAGTCGGCCAGTAGAAGAGACAGCGCCAGAGATCGGCGGCTCTGGACCGGGCAACTCTAGTCGTGGGGACGGGCGGCAGAACGGGGTGGGGCTGGGGAGAGGCTGGCCCGAGCGACAGGCTGGGGGCGCGGCATGTGAGACCAGGAAAAGGCGGGGCGTGCGTGGGCGTGCCCCGGCCCTGGGAGACCCGCGGTCTCCCAGTAACCCAGCTCTCCGACCTGCTGTCTGGCAGTACGCGCGTTGTGGGGTGGCGGTGCGGGCAGGCCATGCCTGGGGACTCTCCGCCGCTGTGGGAGCTGGTGGAAGAGCACGTTCCGCTCCCGGAGCGGCCCGAAGTGAAGAGGATTCTAGGGGAGACGACGGTGGACCTGAGCCTGGAGCTGCGGGCAGAGGTGGGGCGTGGGAATGTGGGCCCCACTCCAGGCCTATCCCACGACTTGGGTGATTTCCTCACCTCCTCCGGGTCCCTGGCTCTGCCCGGTAAATTTCGAGCTCTTGTCGGATCTCACTGTCCGCCCAGCCCTCTCCAGTTTAACTCTGCCCTGCCCCTCACTCCCCTAGCTCCCCTTCCTCCTCTTACTTCTCCTCCGCAGTCGCAAGGGGTCCCAACTCTCCTTGCAGGTGGTGATGCTACGATCACTGCTCCGAGAGGCTCGATCCTTCCAAGCCCCTGGTTCGCGCCCCACCTCTGACCTTTCCTCCCTTCTGGCACCACCGCCCCTCGTAAGAGACCTCGTGCGCCAGGAACTGCGGCAGCTGCTCCAAGATCTCCGCCGGAAGGCCATCTGTGAGGGCAGGTTGGAGCCTCAGACCTGGGGCTGGGCCCTGTCTCCAGAACTCAGATGGGCTAACCCTGAAACTGACAAGGGGCCAGGGTCACCTTTCCTGTGGTTCCCTGGAAGGAGCCCCTGAGTGTCCCCCGTGTGCAACTTCTGCAGGGACCAGACCCAGGCTTGGGTCCAGTATAGCCCCGGGGTCCTGCGCTTTGCCTTGGAGGAGCCCAGGCGTGATTTGCCAGAGCAGGAGATATTCCGCCTGAGAGCTGGTGAGCCCAGGTATAGTGGTAAGAAAGGAGGGGTCTGTTCCTGCTTGGCAGAGGCCCCAGCCAACTGGCAGGTCCCACCTGCCGGCATGGAGGAGCTCCTGGTCTGGGACTGGATACTTCTACAGCCACTTGTTTTAGGGATCAGCACATGAGGGCTGCAGGCCCAGGAGACATGAACCAAGCCTGGAAGCTTGGTTTGATCTGGGTCTTAGAGCATGAGGAACAGACTTCCAGACAGATAAAAAGAGAAGAGCTTTGCAGGAAGAGGGAGCACTACACGCAGACATGGGTGGAAGGAAAGGCTTCATCCAGTTGTCAGTTGTTCCTCTGGCCTGGAGAACAGGTGCAAGGGCTGAGCTAGAGAGGGCTGGGGACTGCACGAGATAAATGAGCAGCAGCGTGTTCATCACTGAATGGCAGCAACTTATTTGTCACACATCCTTAGGAAGTGGGTGATGTCCCCATTTTGCGGATGAGGAAACTAAAGCTCAGAAAGGATGATTGATTTGTCCAAGCTCACACACAGTGAAGGGTGGCAGAGCCCATTTGCAAACCCAGGCTCCAGAACTCCTCCTCTTAGTACCATCTTATGTTGCCTTTGTGAGAAAACACACAAAATTGTCTAGGAGAAATGGCATTTGTGTCCTGAAGGCCTGGGGTGAAGCAACATGGGAGAGTGATATTGACTTCATCTGCCAGCAGCTGTCACAGGGACCTCAACGTCATCAAGGACCAACTGAACGTGTCCCACATTGACCAGGTTGCCGGATACCTGCGGTGAGGCCCCTGAGTGTGTGCAGTGGGGGTTGAGACAGGGAGGGTAGGACGGGGGATGGATCCTAACGTACTGGGACTATGAGGAAGGAGGAGGGAGGCAGCATACCTGCTGGGGAGACCCAGGACAGTAGGGCTGAGAGGTGGAAGGGGCAGGTCGCTGGTGAGGTTGCTGCCAGGAAGTAGCCAAGTAGGGATGCCAGCAGGGGCCGTGGCCTGAGGACTTTTATGCTGGGGTGTGGGAGAGAGATGGACCACACCACAGAAGAGTCTTTTAAACAGGGGAAGGGCTGTGATCTGGGGGAGAATGGAGGCAGGAGGACTTGCAGGCCCAATACTGTCGTGAAGAAGAGAGAATGGGGCCCCCCAGCATGTGCGCTGGGAGGCGGGCAAGGAGAGGACACGTCCTGCCCAGAAAGAGGCTGGCGGGGCTGCAAGGCCATGCTGGGATTGCACTTGGGCAGCAGAGGGAGAGGTGGGCTGAGAAAGGAGGGCCTAGAGGGAACTCCTGGTAAGGCTGGAGGCTGGGTCTGTGTGGTGGGCTCTGCTGTGACACGGGCCTGCAGCACTGCTGCCGGTGCCACACTCCCCCATGTCCCAGGGCCCTTCTGGAGGAGGAGTGTCGCAAGTTGAAGAGGGAGATTGCCATCCTGCAGGTGAGCGGCAGCCCTGGGCCTCCCCACCCCCAGAGCCTTTCTGCTGAGCCTAGACACACCCGTCTCTCACCTGGTGTGTGAGATCCACATACGTGTGTGTGTGTGTGTGTGTGTGTGTGCAAAGATTGTGTGAGTCCTCTGTCCATTTCTCCTGTATGCACACTTCCCGTATGTGTGAATCCAGATTCTGGTTGAGTTCCTAAGTCCAAGGTCAGCACTTTTAGATTAACCTGCTGGATTTGCCCCTGGTCTTTTGCCTCCTTCTCTTCCCCATGTCTGGGTTCGGGCCTGCCACTACCTTGCCAAGCTCAGCTTTTCAGGGAGGCTGGTGTTCCTCTCAGGAGTGTCCTCAGGTGGCTGGGATGAGGAGACTGCATGGGGTGGTTCCTGGGCCCCACCATGGGTATCTTGGCCTCAGCATCCTGCCCCGCCCCACCCCACCCCGCCCCTGCCATAAGGCTGGGCACTGAGCCAGCTCTCCCTGCAGCGCTGCCTGGAAGAGGAGTATACAGGGGCCCCTTGGCCCTCTGAGGCAACCCTAGAGCCCACCCTGGCAGGTGAGGACCCTGAGCAGGCCCCAGAGCACCCAGCCTCCTGTCCCTGTCCCGCTCTTGTACACAAACCCTGGAATTGCTGAGCACTGTGTCTCAGCTAGACCTCTCCTCCAGAGCTAAAGGAACAGATGGCAGCCATGGAACAGGAGCTGCGGGCACCTCTGAGGCCTTCCTGTGTCTCCCCCGGTCACAGGTAAACCAGAGCAGGTGGACAGCTGGACGGGGTGGGCTAAGCGTCAGGCCATGGCCCCCTCACAGCTACTCCCTCCTGTTCAGGCTGCGGCCCTTGGAGTCCTCCAGCCAGGGCCTCGGACCACTGCCTTGCCTCCGTGGGGCTGCTGGAGTTTGGGCCAGGCCTCTCCAGTGCCACCTGCCCTCTCCTCCTCTGGAGCGCTGCCCCAAACCTCAAGGCCTGGCCGCCACCTGCCGCTGGGGACGGAAGCTTCAGTGCAGCCCCAGAAAAAGGCCAGCTTCCACTCCGATGTCCAGTGTGGCGCCCCAGGCCCCAACCTGAAGGGCTGGTCAGGAAGGAGACTTCCGCTTCTGCTGGAACTCGCCCTGTGTGCTGCTGACACCTCTCAGCTGCCATGGCCCAGCCCACTTCAGATCTAGTCTTGGATGAGCCCTCACCAGGATTCCAAGGCTGTCTGTCTCTCTGGCCCTCACCCTGCCCCCTCGCCTGGTCCTTGGTGTCTGGTCCTGACCATCACAGCCTCTGGCCTTTCTCTTCCCAGGCATCCCTCAAAGGCCTGGCAGGAAGAGGTCACATCCCAGCCGTGACTCTCGTCCCCATGGGGGACCCAGACAAAGCACAGCAGCAGCTCAGAGACAGGAATAGAAATTTCATTAAAATCTATGGACTTTAAAATCCTAGTGGTGCACGGATGGGCAGGGGTGGGCAGCGCACCGTTATTGCTACAGAGGATTAGAGGCGGCTCTTCCGGGGTTGTCACTGCACAGAGGGGCACAGAGGACGGACAAACGGATACTGCAGGGCTTGGGGGAAGGAGCTCTGGCTCCAGAGAGGGGGTGGGGCACGCCGGCTGGGGCCATTTGGCACGTGAACAAGGGCAGCCCATTTTGGGAAGACTGGGCCTTTAGCCTGGCAGAGGGAGGGCAAGGGGGTGTCATGTAGGGTCCCCTTCCCCAGGGCTCTGGGCTCAAGCCTCCTGCGGAACATCGCCCCACCCCTGTCCCCCAGAAACGAGTTCTTTGGGCAGGCTGTTGGGTCATGGGCCTCTGCTGGCTGGCCCTACAGCCAGTGCTGGGAGGCGGCGCAGAGACCCCAGAGCAGCTGAGTGAGGTGCAGGCAGGCCTGGAAGACAGATTGGGCCCGAGGCCAAGGGCAAGGGGGTGGCAACCACAGATAATACAATTTTTACAAAAATAATTACACAGACAAACAGGGCTGGGGTTACAGCCTGACATGTAACACTGCACAGCCCCCTAGCCCCTTACCCTGCCTCCAGGTAGGAAGATCCAAATCTGCCTGGGCAGAGGCTGGGGTCTGCTCTGGGGGCAGGAACACTGGTCAGGAGGCTGAAGGCTCGGGGAGGGGGACAGGTAGGGGGCCACCCAGAATCTTAGCTCAGGGCAACGTGTGGGGGCATCAGAGGCCACATAAAGTCCAGCTGCCTCCGGGGACCTGGCCTGAGACCCCTCCAAAGTGCTTTGGGCCCCCCAGCAACCCTCCCATCACTCACGCCCCCCAGCTGCCATCTTGGCATCCAAAGGACCTGTAAACACTAGGGACACGAGCACGGATGACCACGCTAGCAGTGGTGGCCAAGGTGACAGGAGCCGCCCTGGTCCGGGCGTGGAGGGGCAGGCGGTGACACCTGTCCACCGCCTCCCCAGTCTCTGTGGCGGGAGCACGGGGCGGGGGTGGGGCACTCCCCCGGCAGCTATGCTCATATCCGGGAGTCCTGCAGACGGCTGGAGCCATTACTGCCCACCGTGGGGATCTGGACCTTGTCCGGGTGCAGCGGCTGGACCTCAAGCCCGTCTTCAGGAGAGGGTGGAATGGTGCGGGCATAGCGCCCCGTTCGGTGCTCCAGGAGGGCGGGCCCCCAGTCTCTGCTTGGCTTGGTTGCATTTTTCAGACGCTGCAGGAGAGGTAGGCATGGTTGGGGGCGGGGTGGGCACGGTCATCAGAAGAGAGCCCTGAAGCCCTGTCCATCCACCCCCTCCTGTTTCACTTGGCTGCCCCCTGCCCCCACCCCTCACCTGGAGGAGGGTATCCCCATCTGTGCGGCAGAGCTGGTACAGGGCGTAGAGTGGAATGCAAATGACAGAGGACAGAGCCATGAGGAAGCCGATGGCCACAGCCCAGCCTGGATACTGGTAGTGGTTGTAGGTAATCGGCTGGTACTGGATCACCGTGAAGATGAGAATGAACTGCAGAGAGTGGGGAACGGGAGTGGGTGTGAGTCCTGCCCAGCCCCACCCAGGCCTCAGGCCTCCTATCCGCACCCTCTCCCTCCCTCTCCAGTTTCCCAAACTAGAAAGAGGCATTTTGGGGAGGGTGGGGGTGACTGTCAACGTTTGGGTAGTGGAAGAAGCTGATGGAACCAGGGGTCCAGGGTATGATGGGCAGGTGGCCACGGTGGAAGGGGAGAGGTCTGTCTTCTGCATAATCCTGAACCAGCCAGGGAGCCACTCAGCTGCCGTGGCCCTTGGAAGTCAGTTCTGCTCAAAGACTCGCAGTGGCCCTGCATTGCCTGCTGAAGCGAGGCCAAATCCCTGGCCTTTAGGGCCTTCTCCGCCTCACATCAAGACCTCGGCTTATCTTTCTGGCCTTACTGTCTCAGTGTCTCTGCTACACCCAGCGTTTCCCACCCTTCTTACTATGGAGGATCCTCTTTTGCATCTTCCTCTGTCAAACCCTATGCAAATGTCACCTCCTTCAAGAAGCCTCCACTGATTTCCAGTCTCCTCTTCCTGAAAGGGCTTTAGTGGCATTTTCCATCTACTAAGCATTTTATGGGTGTTTCCCCCAGACCTGGGAGCTCCTGGGATTGCATCAGCTCTGGGTCTCCAGTGCCCAGCACAGTGCTTGGCACAATCTTGTGTGGGGATCTGAACTGACTTATGCAAGGAGGTGGGAGTAATGCGGGAGAGGAAAGGGCAAAGTCCTGCCAGTCTGTGGCTGTGCAGACAGTGACAGACAGCCTGGGGAGGCTCCAAAGGCTAGAAATCATGAGTGTCAGGCTGGGGATGCTCTCGGGAACCGCTTTGGAAAGAGATGAGGGACATGGGAAATAAAGCCTGGGGTTCCAGCAACGAAAAACCTAAAGTTAGCAGAAAGATGGGCAGGTGGCTCATGGGCCACCCAGAGGAGCTGGGGCAGTGGATGCCACTTGCCAAGAGGGCTCAGCATCCACCCTGAGCCCTCAGCTGTGTCCTGGAGCTCAGGCCCCTCCAGCCTTCCGGGTGACCAAATTCTAGAAGGCAAGACCCATATCCATTCAGGGGTGGGTGGGCCCTCCTAGGACGCTGCACACAGAGGAGCTTAGAGCAAGTTTTCTGAATGGAATTAGATCCTGATCTAAGGTGTGGATAAATTCTTAAAAAAAAATTTCTTTTAAAGTTTTTGGCCACACCCCACAGCATGTGGGATCTTAGTTCCCCAACCAGGGATCAAACCCACGCCTCCTGCATTGGAAGGCAGAGTCTTAACCACTGGACCGCTGGGGAAGTCCCGATAAATTCTTTATTTGAGCTGATAGAAGGATGGAGTTTGTCAAAAAAGACCTTTTCAGCAATATAAAGAAGTAAAGCCCCCAAAGAAAACCAACAGCCCAGAAACACGTGTCCACAGAGCCTGGCATCCTCACCCGAAGGTGACTCCAGCCTGGCTTTCTGGGCACAGAGAGGGCGCTGCCAGCTTTGACTCAATCTCGTGGAGACACTGGACCCAGGGCCCTTCCTGCCTCCTGCCCTGCCTGGGCGGTGCCCTGGGTCTCCGAGCAGGGGGGGCAGCCTCCCGGGGGGCCGTGGAGGATGAGCTCCCCTGGGGCAGGTCCTGGGCCAAAGCCACAACCCTCAAGGGCACAGCGCTTGGCTGGCATCTACCCTCCCCTCCTCCCACCACTTACAGGAGACTTCCGTTGCTCCTGTTTCAAAGCTGGGCCGGTGGCCAGAGCTGGTGCCTGCGCCAGGCTCGGGAAGATCCCACACCCCATGTGATGGAGGCCTCAGCCCTCAGGGGCCTTTTATTCAGAAACATGAGACAAAGTGGAAATCCGGTGCTGACCTCTCTGTGGCACACAGGACTCCGGACACTGCCCTGGCCACTGGGCTGACACCTCCGTCACTCAGAGGTGGCCCTGCCTCTTCTCTGTGGAGGGACCATTACACTAGCAAATCCCTTTTGCCCCCCACTTCTCACCCTGAGCATAAAGAAGCAAGATCAGAGGGTTTTTAGTCCATAGACCACCCCTCCTCCCGCACTTGTTTCTAGAGTAGCACGGGCCCAGCACACAGGCTCCGGATCAGACTACCTGCTTTGCATGAGGGCTCTGCCTCTTAGAAGCTGTGTAACCTTGGATCAATTACTTAACATTTCGGTGCCTCAGTTTCCTCATCTGTAAAGTGGAGATCATAACGATACCTTGGAGAGTTGTATCACATGACTTAATATATGGTTCCCGGCCACGGTGGGCGTTCCCCCCACCATTTCAGCTCCCTGATGGGAGTTTCCCAGGTGTTGAATACTGGTGGAAACCCAGAATTCCCCCTCCCAAGCCGGCCCACTCCAGTGCCTGGAAGGCTTACGAGGGTGTCCCGGATCCTGAGCTGACATCTGACTTGTACAACCTGCTTCTGCAACATGCATTCACACCACATACCCTGAGTACTCTGAGCACCTCGGCTATCAGGGACTGGAGACAGGAGCTCAGCGAGGCTGACGGAGGCTGACACCAGTGTCAATCATGGTTCCCGAGGCTCCTCTGGGAATGCCAGGCGGGAACACCAGGGAGGGAGGGCCGGCTCTCAGCTGCTGCCAGCCTGCTTTCCCCTTCCGAAGCTGGGCACTGTCTTCAAATAAAGGGCCCTGTGCTCCCTTCCTAACCCAAGGCCAGGGCCTGGGTGATTCTGAGTCTCCACACACCTGTCTGACTCTATGCAACCTTCCTTGGACCCCCAGTGGCCAGATTTGTGGGTGTGGAGCCTCCATGGGGAGCTCTGGCCAGATGGATGGGCTCTTGCTCTCCCTTTGCTGGTTCCCAAGAGAAGGACGCTTGCCACAGGGCAGCAGGGGAGGGACCACAGAGGAGCTTACAAAGATGATAGCTGGAGAGACGAAGCGCCAGCAGATCTGGAAGAAGAGGGGCGGTGGGAATCCCAGCATCATCTGGATGTCCTGGAAGTAGTTGTGGTGCCCTGGAGAGAGGGAGGTCAGCAGGCCCGCAGGACAGCGTGGGCAGGCCAAGGGCCGGGACACGGGAGGCCATGTAAGCTTGGGCACTTACCGTAAATGTACATGATGGACACACACATGATGCAGGAGATGACGACCAAAGAGAAGCTGGCCGCGTAGTTGTCCATCAGCAGCAGCCAGTAGATGCCTGCCTGCGGGCCAGTGGGCAGCTGAGTCCAGGGTGCCCGAGGCTACACTCCCCCCTTGTTAACCCCCGTACCCTGGCAACTCCGGCCTAGCCTTTCCCTCGCGTTCTTACCTGGCTGGTGAGGGGGATGCCCAGCAGGAAGCCAGCCACAGCCACGCCCAAGGTCACATAAGTCTTTTTCTGCAGGATCCACTCATTCCCTACCTCATCCACAATGGCCGTGACCAGCGTCTCTAGGAGGCAGAACTGCAGGATACAGCCATCAGAGCAGGGGCCTGACCTCCGCCCCTGCCTCCTCCCTCCCCAAGCCACAGGCCCATGTCCTGCACCTCGTACCTGAGTGCCCAGCCCCAGCAAGATGAGCATGAAGAAGAAGAGCAGGGACCAGAGCGGGGAGATGGGTAGCAGGGTGAGGGCCTCAGGGTATGCCACGAAGGCCAGGCCAGGGCCGTGGTCTGCCACGCGGGACACATCCACACCCAGGTGACTGGCCATGAAGCCCAGGATGGAGAAGATGACAAAGCCGGCATAGACGCTGGTGGCACAGTTAGTGATGCTAATGATGACACTGTCCCTGATGGGGAGGAAAACAGTCAGGACACGCAGCTTAGTTCCCCCTGCCCAATTTGGGCCAAGAGACTTGGAGAAAGAGAAAGTTCTAGGAACAAAGGTGCCCCCAATCTCTTTTCTGGTCTGCTCTGGACCTCTTTAAGTGGGCCTGAGGCTCTTGAGTCCTCACAGACCCCTGGGGCATCACTGTCTTCACCTCTTCTCTCTTCTGCCAAAGCTCTCTCCGTTCTGCAATGACTGGACCCGGACCCCGCGTTGCCAGGATCTCAAGGCCGTGAGTGGAAGGGAGGGCCCTGGTGGGCCAGGAGGCTGCACTGGACCTGGTGGGTCTGGGGGAGCCGGGGTCAGGCTGCAGAGAGGGTAGGAACTGGGGGCAGCCCCAGGGCTGGAAGGGAGAGTCTCACCGGTAACAGTTGTTGTGGAACTTGTTGTAGGAAGCCATGGTGATGAGGCCGCCCCACGCGCAGCCCAGCGAGTAGAAGATCTGGGAGGCGGCATCCCCCCAGACCTGCGGGAGGGATGGGCCGGTGAGGAGCTGTGGTCAGAGGCTGGCACCTCTCTGCCCCTCCCCGGCCCTCTAGGTCCCCCTCCGTCCACAGCCCACCTTGGCCTCCAGGATCTTGTCCCACTGTGGTGTCAGGTAGTACGTGATGCCCGTGAAGGCTCCTTCCAGGGTCACGCCACGGATGAACAGGATGGTCAGCACCACATAGGGAAATGTGGCCGTAAAGTACACCACCTGGGTGCGAGAGGGGCCCCGCTGGTCTCCTCTGGGCTCTTCCTGCCCCCTCAACCACCACTGGTCCTCTGGTCCCTCTTCCCCTCCCGTATCCTTTCATCACACCCCCACCCACCCCTCCACACACAAAACCCAGGTAGGGGAGGCAGGATATATCTCTGGGTGGGCACAGACCCTGCTCGGGGAGGGGTACTTACTTTCCCTGAAGACTTGACCCCTCGGATGAGGCAGAGGAAGACGACCACCCAGGAGACACCCAGGCAGCCAAGGAGCGGCAGTCGCACCTCCCCGAAATTTCCAATGTCATCTGACAGCTTCAGCACATAGAGCCTGGAAAGGGGATACTTTGTCACTGATGGCCAGCCCCGCCACCCAGCAACAAACTCCCAAGGCCAGGGCCCAGCCTGGCAGCTCCCTCCTTTCTCACGAAGTCCCAGCAGCCGGCTGATGTGAGATGGGAGCGTCTGTGAGGCGCCAGCCCCAGCAGGCCCAGCCCCCTCTGCCTGCTTCCTCTCCCAGGACCCTCAAGGGCACCTGCAGGCCACACCCTGGTCCTGGGCCAGCCTCTTCAGCCCCTGGGTGTGGAGGTCTCCCTGTCCCTGCTCAGACCCAGCCCAGGCCCTTGCTTGTGTGTTTCTCCCTTCAGGAATGCCCTCTCCTCCAGACTAGACACACCCTATCTGGCATCACCTCCTCCAGGAAGCCTTCTGTGATCTTTTCTCCCACACTAGTCCTCCAGCTCTGATGAACAGAGGGAGGCAGTGGAGGGCTGAGTAAAGATGGAGGCTCCGAGCACGCAGGCCCAGACTTGAACCGACGTATGTGTGGCTCTATCTGGCGCCCTGTGCCATGCCAGCTGTGCTCTTTCAATCAACTGGACGTTTATGTGCCAGGCCCTTGCTAGATGCTGGGCATATAGACCTGGATCAGGCATTGTGGGTACTGCCAGGAGGAGTGTCTCAACCCCATGGGGAGGAGCACACTGGAAGTCTTCCTGGAAGAGGTGAAGCTTGAGCCAAAGTTCGAGGGATGGGGAGGAGGTGGGTGAAGGGGAGTGGAAGTGTATGCCAGGCTGAGGGAATAGCACGCAGCAGGACAGGGGTCAGGAACCAGCACAGCCCCGCCTGGGCATGTCAGTAGCTCAGGAAGGGACCAGACCAAGAGAAGCTGCGAAGTCAAGGCTGAGAAGTTTGGATTTTATTCTGAGAACAATGAGAAGCTTCTGGAGGGTTTTTAGAAGAGCACTCTCAGGGTCTCTCCTTGGCTCAAAACCCTGCAGCAGCTCCCATCTCTCACCATGGAAAAACCAAAGTCCTTACAGTGGTTACAGAGCCCTACGTGATCCATTACCTCCTAACTGCCATCTCTCGGATCTCCTCTCCTCCTGCTCTCCCCCTTGCTCACTGCTCCAGCTGCACTGGGCTCCTTGCTGTTCCTTAAATGTGCCGGGCATGCTCCCACCTTTACACATGCTATTCCCTATTTGGAGTACCCTTTCCCCAAATCTCCACATGTCCACATGGGTGTGAGACCTGTGCAGGCACACAGGACCCCATGCTTAGAAGGGCCTTGTGCTTGGTTTAATGCCCTGCCATTGTCATCTTGAAATTCTTAATTCATTTGAACTAGGGGCCCCATCTTTTCATTTTGCAGTGGGCCCCACAAATTATGCAGCTGGGCTTGTCCACGTGGCTCCCGCCCTCTTTACTTCCTTCAAGTCTTCACTCAGGTGTCCTCTTTGCAAAGGGGCCTACTCTGGCACACCTGATTAAACCTGCCACCCTGGCCCCAGCCTGGCACACCTTACCCCCTTCTCTGCTATATTTTCCTCCACAGCACATCTCTTTCTATCACACTGTACATTCTACTATTTAGTTTGTCATCTGCCTTCTGAAGGCAGGGGTTTTTATCTGTTTTGTTCACTGTTGTATCCCCCAGTGCTTAGCACAGTGCCTGGCACAGAGCAGTGCCCAATAAATATTTGTTGAATGCATGAGTGAATGCACGTGATGGAAAATGGACTGAGAAGTATAAAGGGGAGAACCTGGAGGGGGACCAGCTTGGTTGTTGGAGTTGTCCAGGCTAGAAGTGATGAGCAAGAGACAAACTCTTGAGCCTCAGTTTCCTCATCTGTAAAATGGGCATCATAACACCAACCTAGGATAATTTGTAGAGAAGTTTAGGTAAATACAAGCTCCTTTCTTTCCCTTCTTTCAGCAAGGGTCTCTCAGCGTAGCTCATAGGCTGTCCTCTAGTCTTAGCTATTTTTACTTTTTTTTCCCCAAATCAGTTCTCAAACTTCATGACAACATGTTTAATACCTTGCGATGGGTTGTCACCCCAGCCTCTCATGGGACAGTGTCGCCAGGCCTGGGACTTGGTGTTTGCTTGGTCAGCCTGCCTGGCTGTTAAGACTTGCAAGCACCTTGTCCTGCCTCCTCTGCCTCAAATCTTCCCCCAGGCCGCCTTACACATTGTGACCTGCAGAGGGCGCTGTCCAACACGCCCCTCTCCTGTTCAACTCCCGCCATAGAGCTGGTTCATTCAACAGGCCACGCCCTGGGCTGGAACCTTTCCAGGCTCTTAGTCCATGGGGGAATTAAAGACAAAGGGATGGAGAGGTTCCCCCCAAGGAGAGGCTCCTGGACCCCTGCAGCTGTGCTTTCCAATCCTTTTCCCTTCGTGGCACGCAGAAAAAATATTTTTGGCCCATAAGGGCAAATCGACAAGGTCACTCAAAGTAAGGCAGCAGGGCTGGGGACTCTGGGCTGCCCAAGTGGCACCGGACTGGCACACTATTTAGGGTGCATCGTGTTGGGAGTCTCTGCCTTCCAGAATAGTCATCGGGTCCTACTGCTACAGCCGAGAGTCGCTTTACTTTAAGCACCAGCGTTCAAAGTAAAGAAACCATTTCTTGTTCAAAAGACTTTTAAAAAACTTTGCTAATTATATCTGTTAAGCTGGTAGTGCTTTATATTATCTTTTATTGCAAGAGTCCAGCATATAATACGAGGGCTTAAAGAGTTTAGAAGGCTAGCCTGGGAACTAAATAATGAACTCTACCTTTCTTTTTATGGTACCATATTTAGTGCTTTGTTTTGGTTTTGGACTATGTGCTTTTGAGATCAAACAGCTAACCTTAAAACTTTTGGAATCCCACATATTTACAAGTTGCCTCTCTCATAACATCTATGGAATTATTCTGCATTATTTTTAAATTTCCCCAACCAGATGGTAAATGCCTTGAGAACAGGACACCCTAATCTATTTCACTGCATCTCCAGCAGTGGCTTTCACTGTGCTTACCGAGCACCCACCACTGTTCCCAGTGATTTATGTCGCATCTTTATAACAACAAGAATGATGTTGTAACCACGCCCGCTTAACGGATGAACAGCTGAGACTTAGAGAGTTTTGGTGACCTCCCAAGTCCACGCAGCTGGTAAGTGGCAGAGCTGGGATTCGAGTGAGGTCTGTGTGGCTCCGGGGCTGCCATGAAGACACCAGGAGAGGGGTGCTGGGATCCAAGTCCCACTGGATGTCAGGTGTCTGCTGGGGAGATGAGAGGGCATGTCCTGAGCTTAGGGCCTGCCTAGCAGGCGTTAGACCAGCACACAGAGGACTGTAAGACAAGGTTGTGAAGGGGTGGTGAAGGAGGGGAAGACTGTGGGCCAAAGGGTGAGCAAGAGGCAGACATGGGCTCAGAAATCTGCCCTGGGAGCTTCTCTCGCTTTAGAGGAGTCACTTAATCTTTTTTTTGACTTGTTTGTTCACCTGTAAAATGGGAATATTTTATAAAACTTGCACCCACTACCTAACAGCGTTGCTGTGGGGCTCAAATGAGATTGTGCAGCTTTCCAGAGGGGCGCTGGAGAGTGTGGACCAAGAATGCCTGTAGAGTATCATTGGCCTAATTCACACCAGGCACCAGGCACAGAGAGGCATGTATATCCTGACACAGCATTGCTGCCTAGTTCGTTAACCTGTGAGCATAAGTCTCTGAATCTGAAAAACAGGGATAATATCATGTAAGAGAATATGCCTGGCACATAGTAGCTGCCCGAGAAATGGGGGTGCTTGCTCGCCTCACCTCCTTGCTGATGCCATCCGGGGCGGCCCTCTCAAGGGTCATTTCCCCAGGCTCTCCAGGAGGGGGCGGCAGGGAGCCATCCTTCAAGGAACGAGTCCTGCGTGGGACAAGCGGCTCCTTAGGGATGCCCGGCTCCAGCCCCGGCTGAGGAGTAGAGTTGAGCTGGCCACCCTGTGGACCTCCTGACTCACGGCTAGTTTTCTCTGAGGGCAGTTCCCCTCTAGTTGCACTGGATAAAATCTGGTGAGCTTTGCCCTGCCATGGACCCACCCGTCGGGGAATCCCTGGCAGACGGCCCCTGGGGTGAGAGCTTCTGGAGCATCTCTGGCGTATGGGCAGGGCACTGTGCTTCTGGGAACTTCCAGAAGGTTCACCCCCAGTCTAGATCCAGCTGCCCAGTCCACACTATGCCTCAAATATAGCAGAACACCTAAATGGGCGGAGTCTGTTTCTGACTCCCCACTCTGTCCCCACTCTGAGTGCTGTGCCTGGTACCTACTAGGAGCTCAGAAAATGACCTGTCCAATGACCGAATGACTGAGTCTGCCCAGAGGTAAATTTGCCCGCCCCTTACTGGGAGGCAACAGCTCTGTTGGCTCCACCACGAGCCCCAAGGGCAGTAACCACATCTTAACCATCTTTGAATGTCTATAGCCCAGCACAGAGGCTGGCACAGGGAAGCTGGGCCCTCAGGGTTTGAGCACTGGGCCTGGGCTTCGAGGATACTGACCTGCTAGGACTTCAAGTATCACTGGGGCCTTGGCCGCTCACCCACGGCTCTCCATCACCTTGTGGAGAAAGCCTCCAGCCCTCCGCCTGGCATGAAAAGCCCTGCACCTTATGATGCCTCTGGCCTCTGCTGTCCCAATACTCAGTGTCCCACCTGCCCCCGACCCCAGCTCCAGTTTGCCACCTCCTGGCCTCGGCTCACCTGTCATGTCTCTCCCAATCCCTCCTACGTCTCCCTCCCTCCTCTGGGAAGCCTTCTTGATCAGCTCCTCCTGTACCCACCACACCCCTGCACATACCTGCACTGAGGCACCTGCCCCTAAGAGTGGTAACTACCCATCTCCCATCCTGGACTGTGAACTCCTGAGGGCAGGGGCTCAGGGCCATGCATACCCCATGGGCACACAGGGCCCGGCAGGGTGGACACCATAAATGTCTGCAGAATGAATGAATGAGGCCTACCCACCAGTCCACCAAGCCCTCTTCCCATGAGTTCCTCAACAGGACATGGGGAATTTCCTCCAGGATGTCCTGCTGTGCCCTCACACCCACCCAGCTGGGACAAGATGTTCCAAACACCTCCAGCAGCAGCTTCCCCTCAGCCAGCCCCGAGACTCTGTTCTCTGTCACCACGGAGCACAGTGGTGCCAGGCTATCTTTCCTAAGCACAGCTTGATGAGGACAGCCCTGGGCTCAGGAAACTTTCACGGCTTCTTCTGTTCCGCAGCATTAGGTCTGTGATTCATTCTTGTAAGTTCTCCAAGAGGGCTGGTGCTCCCTCCTAGGCTGCCTCACGGCCCGTGAGCTCCCCACGCACCTGTCACTCTCATCACAACAGGTTCCCCTCAGGCTCAGGACCAGCCCCTGCTCAGCTGGAACCCAGGGCCTCCACTCGTGCTGTTCTTCTCTCCAGGAAGCTAGCCCCCTTTTCCCTGACTCTCCTCTGCAGACTTGCCTGACTGCTGGAGCCCTCCCTCCCTCGCTGCCACTGTGGGAGTGTCAGCCTCTCCTGAACCAGGCTGTGAACTCCTTGTACCTCTTCCCGCACCTCTGGCCCCCTCCATTCCTGGTACCCTCCCGAGACTGCAGACAGTTGCCTGATGGCCAAGGCGAGGGCTGAGTGTTGGCGCCAGGGGTCCCCCCCAGAAGCCCAGGTCCTTGGCGTCCTCACCTCCAGTACTCCTCGCTGGGGCTGGTCCTCTGGAGGGTGTGGTTGAGCGCGTGGGAGAGGTTGCCAGGCAGGCCGGGAGGCCGGGAGCCATTGGTGATGTTGGAGGCATCCAGCACACCGGCGCAGTCAGGCGTGTTCCAGGGGTTACTGCAGTAGGCCCAGGGCAGCACGGGCGTCATAGACGAGAAGAAGTAGTAGAAGGCGATGCAGATGACCACATTGTAGTAGATGCCGATGTATGTGGACACCACCATCATGCCGTAGCCCACACCTGGGGGAGGAGAGGGGCAGGAGCAGCCTCACACGTCTGGCTGAAGGAGGCAAGGCTAATTCTGAAGGGCTTAAGAGGCAGGCTTTCATGGAGAGCCACAAAAGAGGCAGCTCAAGGCCTTGGCAGGGGCAAGCTGGGGGGCGAAGGGCCTTTGTGTATGAACGTGGTAGGAAGAGAGCGTGGAGGCCAAGTAAACATGGATCCCAGCATGTGTCCATGGCCTTGGCCATTGATGTGGGCCTCAGGTTAACACCAGCGTCCCATAGGGGTTGGCAGTGTTTATACAGATGGGTGAGTCAGCATGGTCCCCAGAGGCCCGTGTGTGTGTGTGTGTGTGTGTGTGTGCGCGCGCGCACCCCACCCAGGCCTCACCTTTGAACATGGGGCTGATCCTCCAGACCCCCAGGCAGCCCTGACTTGCAAACTGGCCGAAGGAGAGCTCCATGAAGAAGAGTGGGATCCCACAGAAGATGAGCATGATGAAGTAGGGGAACATGAAGGCACCTGGTGGGCAGGGAGAGGGCTGGCTCAGGGCGGCTTTGGGGAAATCCCACCCTCTTCCTGCTCAGAACTGACAGCAAAACCATTGCAACTGGCTGGGCCCCCAGGAGGGTGTGCCACGCACTGGGCCGGAGCCCAAGTCTGAGGCACACTGTTCACCACCTGTCTTTGAACCTGACAGAGGCTCCCAGGAAGTCTGCTCTGAGTCAAACCCAGGGCCCAGAGCCGCCATGTTTGGGTGGGATTTGATGGCTTAACCAAGCAATTTTACACACATTAGTCAGTGAGATCCTCAAATATCCGTGAATCATTTGGGTGCAGGGCTGCTGAAACACAGGCAGTATAAAACAGGGAGCCTTGGGAGGTTGGGTTGCTTTTCTCTACCTCTCCTCTCCTCGAGGGAGCAGGCTGCCAGGGTCGGGGGTGCTGCACCTTAGGTAAAGGGTACCTAAGCCAGGGATGGGGGCAAAGGAGATCAGGGCCAGAGGCCAGCCTGTCTGGAGTGTGTGCCGCGGAGGGGGCGGCTGGGCCCCGGGGGGTGGGCTCTATCCACGTGGGTGGACCCTGCCCTGTGCCCGCTGGCTACCTCCCCCGTTGCGATAGCAGAGGTACGGGAAGCGCCAGACATTGCCCAGGCCCACGGCATAGCCCACGCTCGTCAGTACAAACTCGATCTGGTTGCCCCAGTTGCCTCGTTTGAGGTTCTGGTCCTTCTTGGTGGCCTCACTGGGCACAGCACCATTCTGCGGGAACAGGAGAGAAGCAACCATCAGCAAGGCATTTGCACGCACGGTGCCTGACCCTTTGGGCCACCCCCAGTGGGGACATCATGGACCCTCCAGGCCCCCACCCCACCCTGGGCTTCCCCTCTGCTGGCAGCAGCTGCAGGCAGGCCCGGCAGAGGACAGGAGAGGGAGCAGCGGCCGCCGGAGGGTGCCAAGCCGGCCTCCCTCACCAGCCCCCCAGCACACTGTGCCAGGGGCACCAGCCCACCTGAGCAGCTGCTACCGACATCTGAGAGGTGGGACACTGAGAGGGAGCTCGAGATGAGGACCCCCTAGCGCCAGCCCCTCCCAAGCCTCCCCTCTCCCCTTTGGGTGAGGATCTGGGAGCAGCTGAGCCTCATACCAAGCAGCCAAGCTGGGCTGGGCACAAAGGGGCCTGTGTCCAGACAGCCCCCCCAGCTGCGGCCACCACATCGCCAGGCTGAGCACGCTGCCCATGGCAGGCGGCTGCGGGGGAGGGGACCCGGACCCCTCCCCCAGCTGAAGGTTTTTTCCGGGGGGCACACGGTGGGCAGGGCTGTAGGGTGGGGGAAGGGGGAAGCAACTGAGCTGGGCCAGACCTGGGGAGGGCATTCTGGGGCTCAGGATGGGAGGGCCAGGGGAGCCACGTATATTGCCCATGACGGGGGCGGGGGCCCTGGGGAAGCTGACCTGGGCTGGGGGATGCTGGCCATGAGTTGGGGGGAGGAGACCAGAGTTGTAGGCACCACGCCAGACTTGGAGGACAGACTCTGCTAGGGGAAACAGAGGGAGTGACTCTAGAAAAGGGTCTCTGAGCTGAGAAGAGGTGGGCTGCAGAAGACGGGCTGGTCAGGAGGGGCTGATGGGGGAGTTTGCCCCAAGGGAAGGATGCCGGGCTGGGCTGGAGGAGCTGCGAGGCTGGACTGGGTGGCCTGAAGCCCCACTGAGGACCCTAACCCCACAGTTGGAACTAACCCAGTAAGTTCCTTTATAAGTGAGGGCACCCCTCCCCCATGCCCTGGCCTTTCCACCCCCTACCAGGTAAGCTGGAAATGGAGCCCCCCTGAGCCAGAGCCTGAGGGGTCAGAGGTGTCTCACTAAGAGACAGGGGCCCCGAGAGTCACCAACAGAGAAGCCCAGAGAGTCCTTGAGTGACGGAGACAGCCTCCCAGAGATGGGCTGTTCTCCTGAGAGAAATGGCCAGGTGTCCCTGGAGGACACCCAGGATCAGAGACACAGCTGCATGGCTTCTGAGGGACGGCACTGCAGTGACGCTGACCCTCAGCTTGAAAGAGACATATTCAAGGACAATAGGCACGCTGGCCAATAAACAAATGGGCCTGGTGCTTTGACACGCTGTCGGACCCTGACACTGACCAACACATTCAGAGGGGAAGAATGGCCTCCCCAGGCCTGCGCCCTCCGGAAAGGCCCATTTAGGAAGGCAGGCACAGGAGGCCCCGGCACCTGGTGGTGGCCCCCCAGCCGTGCATCCCTTGCTCCCACAATGGGTACATCTCAGGGGGGTGCTCTGGGCTTGCACACCACATGGGCACTACAGCACAGACACGCTTGTCCTGCACCCCCAATCCAGCATTGCCTGAAGACACTGAGCCTTATACCATCCCGAAAGGTTTGGAGGCACAGTGCCAGAAACCGTGGTGCTCCCTTCAAGGAGCACGCAGAGCCAACCAGCAGAGCCTGTGTACTTTCATTCACGCAGCCACGGAGGTTTACGAGCTCCTACTATGTGCCAGGCCCTGCACCAGGCTCGGGGAATTCAGCAGTGAACAAAACACACCCCTACCCACTCAGAACTAGAAGTCCAGGAGGAAGTAAGCCATCAATGAGATAAACACATAATTTTTATATGCAACTTCAATGTGTCCACAAAGGGGAATTTCTCAAGTCACAAGAGCATGGGAGGATGACAAGGGGTGGGGCTGGGGGCTGGGTGAGGTCACAGAAGGCCTCCCTGATGAAGGGGCTTGAAGGCCGCCTTGTCTCTGGGAGTGGGCGGCTCCCAGTCCCAGTGTGACAGGTCCTTACAGACTCCTGCCTAAGCCTGTCACCACCTCCCAGGGCCTTTTTTTGGGACAGGCCTAGAAATACCTCAGGGTCAGGGGAGCATTTTTTCAGAGGGTGTGAGGCCTGCTTGGGGTAGTTTATCCATTCCCAAACAAATCCAAGCCAAATAGGGCTCATATATGTTGATCCTACAATAACAGTTTTATTCTGTCCAAGGCTTGTTTACTTAGGGGCACAATGGGGGATTGTGGCAGCTGTGGAGTACATGGGTGGGGTCACGAAGCAGCGGTTACAGCTGTAAAAGAGACAACTGAGGGTCCAGGATGGCCTCATGGGCTGGGCAAGGGCAAAGCCTCTTGCAGAGACCGAGGTCCCCAAGGCCTGAAGTTCAAGGCCTCTCTCCTGGCCCCAGCCCCCTGACCAAGTGCAGCAGGACCAGACTTGGACCTCCGAGGTCTTCTCCTTCCCTGGCATGGAGGGGGCGGGGAGGGTGATGATGCCCCCAGCTGAGTGCCATAGGCAGTAGCTTGACTGAGCCCTCAAGGGCCCATGGTCACTCCATTCAGGAGCAGCACACCACTGAGCCCTGTGCTAACCAGTTCAGCCCTGCCGGCTGTGACCTGGGGAGGCCAGAGCCTGGGGGACAGGGGCTTGGAACTGGGGATTGGGCTGTGGCAGGAAGTAACTGGTAACACTAGGGGTCTGCTGTGCAGAAGGAGCTGAAATGACGCCCTGCAAGAGGTACGAGGAGCTCACGGCAGAAGCAGCACCATCTGCTGCTCCCTGGCCCCGCGGTGCCCCATTCAGGAACTGTGGATGGGATGCCGCCACGGGAGCCTGGTCCACAGCTAGGCCTCTGACTTTTAATTCCAGTGCGAGCTATGTGCAGGCAGCCTGGCTGGTGAGGGCATAGCGCTCAGCAAGGACAGAAGAAGCCAACCTTCCTCCAAGTACACTGGAGGGAAGGGTCCCTCTGTGTGTGGGGGGCGTCCTAGGGGCTCTAGTTCCCTTCCTCCCCCAGCCCTCCTCTGGGGACGCCCCTCCACTTCCTTCCCTGGCAGCGACGCCCAAGGCTGGTGAGCCTTTTTCAATGCTGCACAACTTTTTTTCTCCTTGCATAATTTTCCCCCATTCTAAGCCTCCCATTTTCTTGATCTGCTAGGTGAACAGCGTGTCACTGATATTAACAGTCCCTGCAGAGGCTGTTGGCTCTGAGGTGCCCACGAAAGAATTTCTTTGTGCTCCTGGTCTGCCCAGACTGGTGGCCTGTCTGCCGAACCCAGCTCGGCCCTGCCCACTGGCCGGTCTCCAGGCTGGTCCTGCCCATCACCCACCTCCCCCTGTCTGCCCCTCGCTGCTCCCCCAACCTCCCTCCGTCGCTCACACCTGGGTGGTGAATTAAACCAGAGGGGCCTGGTGCCCCTCTGGGCTGCTCCCCTCCTCCTTGGGCTCCCTGGAGGGGCTCCCCCCACCCCCTCACCTCTGACTCGCCCGGTGAGTGATCTGCAGGGCGGGGACTGCCCTGCCCTGCCCTGTGCCCGAGATTCCCCAGGCCAGGCAGGATGCAGGCTACGGGGCGTGCCTTCCATGGCTGTGTGGGTGGGCTGGCTGATCATCCTCCATGACGCGTGCCATGTACAGACATATACGTATAAAACCCTCCATGCCCCTTACCCTTAGAAGCGGTCGCTGACCTGTCTTGGGTTCACAACCTCCCACCCCTGTTCCTGCCTAGAGGGGTGAGCCACACCGAGCAGTCACTTACATAAGTCCTTTCCATAGCCCTCTGCCCTCTACTTATTCACTGGTCTGGATGAACTCCTGGAATTAAGGCAGTTCAGCTCTGAGGGCAGAATCCAGATCTCCCTCTATACCTTGGGCTTGGCAGGGCGGGACCCTGCACTGGGGGTTAGAAGCCTAGCATTCTAGAGCCTGCTCCTCAGCAGCCCTGGGCAAGCCACTTCCACTCTCAGCATTCAGCGTCTTTACCTGTAAAATCAGGGGATAGACAGACCACCTCAATAGATCTCCTAATATTCTGTAGCTCTGCCCTGCCTGGAATTTGCTATTTCTGACTGTCTCCTGTATTTTCCATTAGTTCCCACTGGCTTTCTAAACAACTTAAAAAAAAAAAAAGTTGTTATTGCTTTCTTTCTGATTATAAAATCATTATAAGCTTATCATTAAAAAAAAAAAATTGGAAACTACAGCGACGTGTAAAGAAACAATGCTGCCGAGCCCGCTCCCAGTGGCGGCCACCAGCCCCACCGCAGGGGTGTCCCTTCCTTCTTCATGCTCAGACCCAGAGGCAGCCCAGGATTCTACCCTGGGCGACGGTTGTGCTCTGTCTCCCGACTCCTGCCCTCCGAGAGCGGTGTCCACAGGATATTTCTGTGAATTGTGAGCTCTGCTCTCGGTGGACACTGAGGAATCCTGGAGCAGCCCGGGCAGGGCGGGCCCCACTAGGATCCGGCAGGCTTCTTGTCCAGGACTCTGCAGCCCCAGGGTTTGCTCAAGGGATGAAGTCCCATCCAAGACAAACTTTGTGGAGGAGAATGGGCAAGACCCTACATCCCAGACTGACCTTGAGCCAAATCCAGATCACTGGCAACTTTCTCTGAGTCCCAGTGGGGAATTCAGGCAGAACAGCCAGGACAGTAAACTGTGGCTGCCTCAGGAGACCCTGTGACCCTCTCACACCACTTGGTTCTTGTTTCCCCAACTTCTCTCCCGTCGGTCCAATCAATCCAGGATCCAGGCTGGCCCTCAGGCAACATCTGCCCCGCAATGACAGAGCCTTCCATCTTTCATCTGGCTTCGCTCATCCAGACATGGGAAAGAGTCAAGGGCCCGGGCTGGAGCAGCAGGACCGTGGGAAAACCTACCCCAGACCCGAGCAGTATGCAGGGGCTGTTAGTGCCTCTTGCTTCAAGGAAAGCCTCCGAGCACCTGTCAGGAGATCAGGCCCTCGTATAGGAGGTGAGAGAGGCAAGGACATGCCCGGTGCTGTTTCGTCCCAGAGCCCTGACTGGCAGAGAGTGAGCTGCCAGTATCGTGGAGAGCAGACAGAAGATGCACCCCAGGCATGCCAGGCTCCACTCCAGGCTCTGGGAGAAGTGATAGGGCCATCGGGTGGGCTCTGCTTCTGCCCTGAAGCCCAGCAGTCATGCCCTGCACTGTGGCAGCCGTGAGCAGTCTCTGCCCCGCTCGGTTGGCAGCGGGCTCGCATTCTGGAAAGTGGCTTTGGCTTCTGACCCTGGCAGTCCTGAAGGTGGAGGGCAGCCCTGCATAATGTTTCTCCCAAATGCAACCCACATCTCCCCAGAGGACATTCCTTCTCTTGCCTTCCGAAGGTCAAGTCAGGATGCCTTACAGGGAAGGAAGGTGGCTTTCCCAGTCCCCTCTCCCTCACTGCCATCAGCCCCATCGTGCCTGACGTTCCTGCCCATCCCTGGCTTCCAGGGAGGAGGGCACACCGGTGCCCCCCCACACACCTGGGCACTTGTCCTAGACACTGGCAAACACTGCGTGGGGTCTTCCTCCTCGCAGCCGAGACTGTCGCCCCATCCTGTTCCCCCACCCTCACCACTGAGTCCATGTAACAAGCCCCCCTGCCCCCTCACCACTCTCCCCATAGGAGTAGCTGCCGTGGCACAGACAATGGGGCTGTATTGATTAGTACAATTCCTGGGCACCTCCGGCCCGTCTCCCCGGGAGCTAGGACAATGCAGCTTTGATACACAGAGCAGATTCTCAGCAGGTCCCTAGGCTGGGGGAGCCCTCGTAGCCCCACTCTCCTCCCCTGTGCCGCCTCCGCATAGCTAACTCTTCCCGCTCCTTTGCACAGTTGCAACTTTCTGGGTCACTTTTGCTGGTGTCTGTCTCTCTGGCTGGCTGTGCCTGCCCCTCCCTGGCACAGACCACTCAGCCCCTCTCCCCACCCCCAGCCCTGCCTCTCAGTCTGCCTGGCACCAGAGAGGGGGCTCGACCTCCTGGAAGGTGACTGACCTGTTCTGGGGAGGAGGGGGCCACAGGTCCCTGAGCCGCGGCCATCCCAGGGTGAGCACTTGGCGCGGCGTGTGCGTGTCCCCTCTCATTCACACCTCTGCCGGCTCCCGGGCGACACTGACGCATCCCCTGCCTCTTCCACTGCTGGCTGGGCAGCATCAATTACTTTCACCTCATCTCCTCCTGAAGCTCTGCCTACCCCCTCCCCGGCCCTCCCCCTCCAGCCAGTCCCCATGCAGCCCAGCGCGGGTGCTCCACAGTTAGAGTGAAGCGCAGGGTTTGTTGTGTTTCTCCCTTGTTCCCAGCAAGTTATTGGAACAAAACACATACACACACACACTCACAGCCACAGGGTGAGGCAGAGCAGGCGTGTAAGAGAGAGAGAGAGGGCGGCTCAGTCCCATTCCAGAATGAGGTCTGGGGCCCAGATGCTTCTGAGCGCATAGGCCTGGCACTTGGTGGGCTCCTGGTAAGGTGGTTGGGTACCACTGGGCACTAGAGATGGTGAAGGAGAAGGGGGAAGGGGGCGCAACCCACAGGGCACTACCAGAGCATCTCAGACTTCTTAGAAGGCTGTGGGCTGGGGGGTGATGGGTCCTGAAGCAGTCCTCCCAGGATTTGGGGACTCCCAACCAGCCAAGATGACGGAGTGTCCTCATTAGAGAATATGATTGACCATGTAAAAAAGCTCTGGCTTAGTGAATGGTGCTGTCATCTGTCTGAAGAAAGATGGCATTAGCCAAGAGGGTGGCTGCAGAATAAGGACCTCTGAGGATTAGTACTGCATCACCCAGAACCTGAGGTATTCCCTCTGGGAGTGTGTACCGAGTGGGCTGGGCACAGTCTAGCAGGTGTCACCACGGCTGGGGTGGAATGTCACTCAGACCCATCCAATCCCTCTTCTCTGAGGCCACACTCACTGGTCAGTCTCCAGCGGATGCTGAGACACCACAAACCCGTGGCCAGGAAGGTGGCCACGAGTGTTCTGGTGCTGGGAAGGCATAGCTCTTTTCGGAAACTGATAGGTTGGCAAAGGGTCTGGTACATGGTAGGATCTTAGTAAACATCGGTCAAATGGAAGCATGTATGAATTCTGATGTAAAGGACAGCTTCCCTGTGAGTTTGGTAAATGAGGTGACCCCAGTGGGAACATGGCAGGATGACATTTTTTTTAAAGGGCAAAGCTTTAGAGTCAGACAAGCCTGGGTTCAAACCCCAGCTCTGTCAGTTCTCACTATATATATCTCCTTAGGCAAGCCACTTAACGTGTCTGGTCCTTTTTTTTTTTTTTTTTTTTTTTTTTTTGCGGTACGCGGGCCTCTCACTGTTGTGGCCTCTCCCGTTGCGGAGCACAGGCTCCGGATGCGCAGACTCAGCGGCCATGGCTCACGGGCCCAGCCGCTCCGCGGCATGTGGGATCTTCCCGGACCAGGGCACAAACCCGTGTCCCCTGCATCGGCAGGCGGACTCTCAACCACTGCGCCACCAGGGAAGCCCATGGTCTTAATATTTTCATCTCTAAGATGGGGATAATATCTATCCATCTTTGAAGCTATTAGCATTATTAATAATAGTAACAGATAATACATATTAAGTGCTTACTATGAGCCAGACACTGTCCTAAACACTTTACATATATATTAACTCATTTAATCTTTCCAACAGCCCCTTGAGGTAGGTATGTTATTATGCCCATTTTGGGGAGAAAGATGGGGACTGACCTCGGCTCAAGCAAGTCTCCTAAGAATGGCCTCAGACCCCACTGACTGAGCTGTTCCCCGGGCCAGCCTCATGCAGCCGGGTCCCAGACACGCTCCGCGAACTTCCTGTGAGCCCAAACTGAGGGCCAAGGCCCTGGCTGGGCCACTGGCTCCAGGAAGGCCCAGTCACCCATGATGCCCAACTGCTCACTTCCACCCAGGGTGGGCTCTGGGCTTTGGCTGCCCTGGCCTGGGCTGGGTGCCCAGAACAGGCAGCCCTGGCTGGACAGCTTTCTCTGGCTCTGGCCATGGGGACAGGAGGCGGCAGCGGCCCAGCTGGGTCCTGGCAGTAATGAGGCCTCATTAGCGGGATCCAGCTGCTCCAGCCCCACTCAGGGAGGCCGACTCCCCCAACCCCGCCTCTGACTTTTCTTAATAAGAGTGGGCATGCCTCCAGAGGGCCAAGGAGTCTAGGGGCTTTGTTGTACCCTGTGACTCCGAGGGAAGGTCCTGCTGAGCCAGGACTGGAACGTGCTGGGGGCGGCGGGGCTGCAGGGAAGCCGTGTGAGGGGAGGGGAGGCCGCAGGACTGAGTAGGTGGTCTCCAGGGAGGCCGGGGAGGGGAGGGAGACCAAGGGGAACGGAGGGCAGGTCCTGGGTCCGGAGAGGAAGTCTGGGGAGGTTGGGCCTTTTCCTCTGGATCTAGATATTGTCCATTTCACTGGGGAGGGGGTAGTTGCACATCTAGGATCATCTAGTTGATTATCTAAGTCATTGCTCAGGCTGTCCTGGCTAGGAGAGCACCTTCTCTGTGCTAGGCCTTATAGAAGGAGAGTGCCCACTGTGTGTCGGTGCCTGAGGTAGGAGAAGACCTACTGTGTGTCAAACCCATGCTAGGAAGGCACACAGTGTGTGCCAAGTCCAATGCTGGGAGAGCTCCCACTGTGTGCCAGGCTCTGTGTTAAGAGAGCACCCACTGTGTGTCCGCCCCACAGGGAGCCCTTGTGGTGTGCTGGGTCCTGCACTACACGAGTGCCCCATGCATGCCAAATTCTGTGCCATGTGAGGACCCAAAATATGCCCAGCCCTGAGCAGGGTGAGCACCCACTGTGCCCCTTGCACTGTGCTAAGTGAGTGCCCAATATTTGCCATGTCTGTACTAGCTGAGCACTTGTTACATGCTGGGACTCATGTTAGGTGAGTGGCTGCTAAGTGACAGGCCCTCTACCAAGGGAGGGCCAGGGGGGGTGTCAAGCCTGTGCTTGCTGAGATCCCAATGTGTGTCAAGCCCATACTAGTTGAGCACCTGCTACATGCCAGGACTTGGGCTGGGTGAGCACCCACTGTTCACCAGGCCCTGTGATGGCTGCTGCAGACAAGAAGTATCCAAACCCTCTTGTCAAAGCATAACAGAACAGGTCAGGGTGGGGCAGCCCCAGGTGGCCTGTGGCGTTTTCAAACCCTTCTAGGGGGGCTTCCCTAGTGGCGCAGTGGTTAAGAATCCACCTGCCAATGCAGGTGACATGGGTTCGAGCCCTGGTCCGGGAAGATCCCACATGCCACGGAGCAACTAAGCCCGTGCGCCACAACTATTGAGCTCCGCCCTAGAGCCCGCGAGCCACACCTACTGAGCCCGTGTGCCACACCTACTGAAGCTTGCCCGCCTAGAGCCCGTGCTCCACAACAAGGGAAGACACCGCAGCAAGAAGCCTGCCTCCACTCACTGCAACTAGAGAAAGCCTGCGTGCAGCAACAAAGACCCAACGCAGCCAAAACAAACAAACAAACAAACAAATAAATAAATTTAAAAAAAAAAAAGCCTTCTAGGACGATTCGATGTTCTGGCACCCAGGGCTCTAGCCCAGGTGACACTGCTCTTATTCATCATGAGGCTTCCAGGGGCAGAAGCAACTAGTGAACTCAAAGATGTTGGGGCTTCCCTGATGGCGCAGTGGTTGAGAGTCTGCCTGCCGATGCAGGGGATGCAGGTTCGTGCCCCGGTCCGGGGGGATCCCACATGCCGCGGAGCAGCTGGGCCCGTGAGCCATGGCCGCTGGGCCTACGCGTCTGGAGCCTGTGCTCCGCAACAGGGTGGGGGGCGGTTGGGGGCGCAACGGTGAGAGGCCCGCGTACTGCAAAAAAAAAAAAAAAGATGTTGGGAGAGGCCAATGAGGCTCACCAAGGCCTTTCTGCCCAAGATGCTGTATGAGTGGGGAGCGGACACAGGGGAGGGGACTGAGTTGGCCAGCTTGTGGACTTGGTGTGCAGCTGTGGAGTTAAAGCTGACCCAGTAGGGCTCTCCTGTTGTCCTGGGCTCCTCTCCTCCAGCTCCCTGTCCTCCGAGCCCCAGGCAGCCCTGCCCCACATGTGTATAGAGGCACTAGGTCTCCACGAAAGGACCACCGCCACCCCCCACCCCCAGTGCCCCCAAGCATCCCAGCTGCTCCCAGGCTTGGAGGCACCCTGGCCAGCTGGGTTCCTGCACGGCCCTGTCCTAGGAGCTGCTGAGGCATGAGGGAGGCAGCTGAGCTGGCCTGGCAGAGACCATCTGGGCTGGGAACGGGGGGAGGGACACGTGCGGCAGGCATGTGGGTCTGGGCACGTGCTGGGAAGTGGCTCACCCTCCACGGGGCACCTGCCACATGAAGAGCCCAGCAGAAGCTCTAAGGATGACATAGGGTGGACACTGAAGAGACCCAGGGGACCCCTGTCCTCATACCCAAACCTGGGGCAAAGGGGGATGGAAGTGAGGACCCCATGGCAGGGGTCAGCTGCCTACTCCCAGCCTACCAGGGCGGGCACAAACGGCAACAGAAGCCACAGACCTGGGACGGTCCAAGTGCCACTGGCTTACATGCATGGCCCTCAAGACCCTCTGTTCTGCCCCACCATGGCATCCAGAGAAGGAGCATCCTCAGTCACTTGCCCTTAGGGGACCACAGGCACCTAATAAAGTCCAGGCGCAGCTGCCTAGGTTAGCTAGGAGAGATGGCGCTCCTCAGAGGCTGTATCCTAGAGACAAGCACTGAATGGAGGCGGAACTGGTTCCAAACTGGGTCCCGAGAATAGCGGAGCCCAAGGTCATAAGCAGAACTGAGAAAGAAGCAGGAATAGAATCTCGAGCAACCACTGGGGGTGCCCAGGGGACATGCTATGGAGCCTCAGACGCAGCAGTGGCGGGCAGAAGTCAAAGGTCAGAGGGGACGGAGGAAATCGAGCCCCAGCTATCTTTAGGCACATCCTAGTGCTGGGAACAAGCGTCCCAAGGCAACATTCCCTTCCACAGACGGGCTGGCCTGCTGGCCGGCAGAGCCCAGGGTCCGGGAAGCTCAGTTCCGGCAGGGATTCTGGGACCTTGTGATTCATGCTCCCTATGTTGCCCACGTGGGTTCCACATCTCTCCTGCCTCCCTGCCCCAGTCCTTTGAGGGTCACTCCAGAGAAGGTAGAGCAGCCAGTACTGAGTGGTACAGAGTAGTCGGAGGGTTTCTTAAGTTTCATGGGACACAGAATCTCCATGTAGGGAGGGGCAGGGCCACAGCCCACTTCCTGCAACAGGCCCATGGCAATTCCAGCACTTCCGGGAAGGGTGAGGCCATTTTTGATTCTATCACAGCATCCACCCCCTAGCAAGTATTCAGGTCAGGAGACCTCCAGCTCTGCCCACATCTGAGCACTCAGAGTTCAGGTTGGCTGAGGAATACTTTGAGAAGCTTAGTGCATTCAGACTTGTTCCAGTCAGGAGGGGGCCAGACCAGAGCAGGTCTGAGGGGCTGGATGCTGGAAGTTCAGAACAGGACAGGATAGAGGGTCCTGAGCCTGGAGCATGACTGTCCAGCTCCCTCCCCCAGACCATTCCTTTGGACCAAGTACTTGAGTCCCAGAAATCAAATCCCTGGTGAGGGACAGGGCTTGTTTGGGGAGGGCTCGGCAGAGACCCTGGGCCAATCAGTCTTTCACTGAATGTGAACAGCAACGGGAGAATCCATGTGGAGAAGGGAGGAGCCATGGGAGGGGCCGTGCTCAGTCACTGGCTTCCTCCCCTGACAGATGCCCAGTGTCACTGGTTCCTGAGGCAAGATCCCAAGAGAAGGAATACAACCACTGCCCCTGGGGTATTTTCCTGGTTCCCGATTCCAGGGCTGGCCTGTTCCGTCCATCAGTGAGCCGGCCCTGCTCTTGCCCACCGCTTCTCACCACCTCTCCTGTGCTCTGAGGCAGTGAGCTGTGAAGAGCTGTGGCTTGGGGAACGGGGAGAGGGAGGTTTTCTGAGGAGGCCTCAGGAGACGATTCGAAATGAAATGCTCTGTTACTTTTCAGAGTGGAAGAAGAAAAAAATCAGACAGGCTCTGAGGACCCCTTGATCAGCACATGCTGAATGCTCCCCACGGCAGGCAGAGCACAGCGTTGGGGGTGCCTGGGTGTCAGCCACAGGACAGCCCTCCCAGCAGGACTGACTGCAGCCTTCTCTCTAGGGTATCTTATGATGAGGGTGGGGAGTGTGCCTCGTGCCTCCTAGCATGCCTTTCGGGCTCTGTGGTGGAATCTGCACTGCTATGGGCTCAGAGCCATGGCAGCATCTAACCTGCTAGGTGAGGGGCTGCCCACCTGGGCCTGGGACAGCCCTAGCACTCAGGAGCCCTGATAGTGCCAGACTCGGGGCCCCACGGAGCCTCCTAGGCCCTCCTGTCAGGGCCAGCAGCTGACAGCAGGCCCCAGTGGGGATGGTGCTCATGACCCCCTCCTCCCTGCAGTCTGGTCCCTGTACTCACCAGCATCGCTTTGGCACCTTTTCCTACCATGGTGGCGGTGGGTTAGGGGCTCTGGAGTCCCGGACCACACTCACAGGCTCTGTTTCTAGCACCTTTCAGAGCACAGGCCTCAAGAGCTGTGGAGAGAGCAGAGAATGCACTGAGGATTTGGCCCAGGAAGGCAGGGCAGGACATGTGTGGCCCTCAGGGCTCTTCAGAACAGGTAGTGCAGGGCCCAGACCACCAGCTGGCAGGCCCTCTCTTGCCTCCCACCCTGGCCCAACCCCTGCCATACGATTTCCTGTCCTGCTCATTTCTGGATGACCCTCAATCCAGTTCCTACCTCACTCTTCTCCCAAACCTTCCCCTGGATCCCTTGGTCTCCAGACTTCCTGTCCCAATGGGCAAAGGTCTACTTTTGACTCTCCAGATGCCCAATTCCATAAAAGCTAAAAAATGAACACAGAACTGGGACAGGGTCCAATACCTTCATCATCTGTGTGAATGGCTTCAACCTTTCCCCTGACGGGGAGTCAACGTGGATCAGCACATGCTCCCCAACCTCACCCCAGCCAGGCATCCAGGATGGTCCTTCCCTATCCTGGTGCCACTCAGCTTGGGCTCCAGGCAGCGGGCTCGTTGTTATGTCACTAACTTGGACCAGAAGCTCTAGGCACACCAAACACAGCATGTGCGGGCACAACGCTGCCATGCCCATGCTCAGGCTGGCCCCTGCCAGACACCTTCCCTCCTGTTCACCAGGTGAAATTCTACAAATCCTTTAGGAGCCTGCTTAAGTGTCACCTCTCCTCTGTAGCTTTTCCTGACACTGCCCCCACTCCACCCCAGAGTGAATAAACTGTCTCCTCTTTTTTTTTTTTTTTTAATTTATTTATTTATTTTTGGTTGCATTGGGTCTTCGTTGCAGTGCACGGGCTTCTCACTGTGGTGGCTTCTCTTGTTGCAGAGCACGGGCTCTAGGCACATGGGCTTCAGTAGTTGTGGCTCGCGGGCTCCAGAGTGCAGGCTCAGCAGTTGTGGTGCACGGGCTTAGCTGCTCTGCGGCATGTCGGATCTTCCCGGATCAGGGCTCGAACCCGTGTCCCCTGCATTGGCAGGCAGATTCTTAACCACTGAGCCACCAGGGAAGCCCCTGTCTCCTCTTTTGTGTTTTGTGCAGACTTCTACCAGTGTCCTTATCAACTCATTTGCTTACGTCTGTCAACCATGGGTTGGTTGGACAGTTCCCTGAGGGGTTGGATGTTTCATCTACCCCTCTGTGCCCAGCACCTGGTGCGGTGCTCAGCTTGCGGGGAGTGTTGGTGGAATAGAGTTGAAGGGAAATGGGTAAGGCTGAGGCCTTGGAATGAGGGGCCAGGTCAGCGGGAGAGATCTCTGTAGGAAGCCTCTGAGAGGCGAGGTGGGGCTGGTGAGCAGGAGGGGCAGAGAGACGGGAGGGGCGGCCATGAAGCTGCTGGTGTCTGCAGGTTCAATGCTGGATGGACGCAGACGGAAGAGCGGGGAGTTTTTGACAGGTCACAGGAGTGGAATCAACCTTCAGGGAGTCTCAAAGAATTCTCTTATGGGAGGAAAACGCGGGGTCAGATGCACAAGGACATTCACGCTCCATAGGGCCTGGTCCTAGGAAGGACTGGGGCCTTCTCTGGGTCCTCTCAAGGAGTCACTCTACTCCAAAGGCTGTTTTGTGCCACTCTGCCCCGCCTACAGCCACCTTCAAGGGCCACTTCCCACCCACAGGCCCAGGAAGCCACTGGAAGGCTAGAAAAGAGAAGGAAGAAGCTCTTCTTTGCCTATGCAAACCAGCCCTTGGCTACCTTAGGCCTTTGTCCTGGCCACCAGGTGCCCTGCATAACCTTCTCCCCAGGGCAGAGCCAGGTAGGGATGTGACTTGTGACCATTTCCCTTTGGTTAGTCGCCCAGGCCGGCCTTCCTGCCTCTCACTGTTCCCTAAACAGGTCCCTGCTTGTGGCTTTGGTCTTATGGGGGCAGTCAGAACAGGGGGTGTGCTCCCTTAGAAGATCATACCCTTGTCTTCGCTTATCACACCCCTGCCTCCTAGCTGTACACTCTAGATTTGCTGTCCTCAAAGCTGTCCCTCTTCAGCTAACAGATAATAATGACAATGATGATAATAATGACAATGATGACAGTAATGACAGCAGACGGCATTATTTATTAAGAGCCACCTCACTGGTTGGGCATTACGCCCTCTGGTCAGGTGAGTAAACTGAGGACACTCCATCCTGGAACCTAAGTTCCAGGGTGTTATCCCTAAGCACTGCAAATACAGCCCTTGTGGTCAGGGTGCTGACAGATTAGTGGAGAAAAGATTGCTTGGGGGCTGCTTCCAGGACAATGAGTTGGGTGTAAAGCTTTGCTGCTTCTCCTGCTTCTGCCATTTCTGTTAAAAGGCCCCATCCATCCATTCAAAAAGTACCACCTGAATGCCTACGATAGGCCAGGCCCTCTTCTAGGGGTTGGGCATCCACATTACCCAGGCACCAGGCCTGCCCCTAACCCATATATGGGCCACTATTGACAAGCTCTCCATCTGTGCCACGTGGGTCAGAGTCAGGTTAGCTTGTGATAGAGCTTGGACTCTGGGACCTGGAAGGAGGAACTGGCTCTGCCACTCACTAGGTATGTGACTTCAAGCAAGTTACTTAACCTCTCTGAGCTTCAGTTTTCTCAATCTGGAAGACGGGGCTAATCATACTTCCTTTGTACATTCTGAAGTTTGTGCTTAATTTTTGACTCTACAAGTCCTCCACTTTTTCCTCCCCTCCAATCCATTAATATTCCCAAAGTCCTGAAGCCCTGATTCCCTCCAACAGTTTTCCACAGGCAACAGGATATGGCCTAAATTGTTCAGCAGGCATTTAGGGCTGGCCACATTTCAATTCATTTACTCCGCAAATATTTATTTCGGGCTTGCTCTGGGCCAGATCTGTGCTGGGCACCAAGAACTCTTCAGTCTCTGCCCTCCTGCAGCTTACAGGCTGGTGGGGAAATGAATGAAACTGGTGACTCAAATGTGTATAATTAAAGCCTACAATAAAGGGTGCGAAAGTGAAAGATCTTCTTTACGAAAATCTACACCAGGGGGGCCTGGCCTTGTCTGAGAGTTACAGAGGACTTTCCCGAGGAAGTGATGTTTAAGAGTCAGAGGGGGATGATTCGGCAACAGTGAGCAGAGAAGAGGAAGAGAGATTCAAGCAAATGAAATACTATATGCAAAGACCGTGAGGCTGAGGCTCAGAGAGTGAGGGAGAAAGTGGCCAAAGACAGAGGTGGAGAGAGAAGCAGGTTCGGGGTCTTTGGGGCCTCGGTTTTGGTCTTTATCCTGAGGGCAATGGCAGCTACTGAAGTCTTTAAAGCAGAGTTGTAACTGCGAGGAGGAGCAATTGGTGGAACGTGCATTTTGAAAACATCACCCCAGATTACTGTGGAGAAAGGACTGGAGGGACAGGAGAGGGGAGGAGAGGAAATCAATTAGGAATAGGCCAGGCCAGGGATGAGGGGGCTTGGCTCAGGAAGGTGATGCTGGGGTGGGGAGAGGTACAGAGATTTGAGAAAAATAAAGAACCTAAATTTGGTAGGAGACTTGGTGGTGAATTGGACTTAGGGGGTGAGGGATAAGGAGAGGTCTCTGGTTTCTGTTGGTATAATAGGAAGAAGCCTGTGCTAGTCCCAGAGACAGGAACGCTGGGGATGCTGCAGGTTTGGAGTGGGGAGAGGATGAGCTGGGTTCGAGTTGCCTGTCAGCCACCCAAGGGAGCATGGGGAGAGGGTAGTCATAGGACCCAGCCCACCTTTACTGTCTCATTGCTCAGTCTTCCTTTCCTCCAAACAGGACTGTCAGGTCAATCAATTTTAAGGGTCCATCTGGGCCAAGCCCTGGAGTCCTCGCTGGGGATGGAAAGGTGACAGGTTCTTTCCTGGCCTTCAAGGACCTCACAGTTTAGGAGAGACAGTGGAGGAAACATAATCTCCATTCACTGTGACGGAGGAAGTGGAGGGGCTGTGAGAGTGGGGGAGGGCCCTAGTTCTGCCTAGATTCAAGGTCAGCTACCTGCAGCCACTGGCGGCCACCTGCGGCCACGTGGGACTATTCAGCATCCCCAGAGGGTTCTTGTCTTCATGACTTTGCTTAGGCAGTTCCCTCTTCCTTGAGCACCCTTGTCCCCATATCTATCTGTATATACCCCCACCCGTCTTCAAAACCTGTCCCAATGTCATTATCGTCAAGAAGGCTTCCTTTCTCCTCCCATTTGCAGTCAATCTTTAAAATGCTACTCCCGGTTACCCCCAAAGCACGCTGTGTACATCTGATTAATATGCTCCTCACACGTAGCCGCTGTGGCATGGTTACTTGTGTCCCAATCTGCCTTCCCCACCAGCTGGAGAGATCATCCAGGGCAGAGGTGTGATACTTCTGTGTCCCCAGAGCTGGGCACTGAGCCTCAGTCGCAGTGTAGGCCGAGTAAGGGGGCGTTTTCTCTGCGGTCCTTGGAAACATTTGGGCATGCTCAGTGTCGCTCTTTAGTCCCTTCCTAGAACCAGTCCCCTCACCCACTATCCTCCAATCTTCTGACGCTCCCTCACTTTGGGGTTCTTTAACCTCTCAGGTCCTTCTCTCCTTCTCCACTCCTCGCTCGCCAGCCTTTATCTTCTAGCGGCCGCAGCATCAGGCTTGTTTCGGCAAAGAAACAGACCTAGGCTTTGTGCGGGAGCTGTCAGAGAGCTGAGGACGCGGCTCCTTTAAGAGTGACCAGCGAGGGGGCGCGGCCTGCGGAGTACAGACCCGAAAGGGGGCGCGGCTCCTTTAAGAAACAGCCGGCAGGCTGAGAAGAGGCCCTGGAACGGCAGGAAGAGGCGAGGTCGCTTTCGGAGCTGTAGCACCGCCTGGAGCGCCCAGATTCCTCGAAGCGGGGCGCGTCCGCCTTAATCGGGGTGCGAGGTGTCGGGGGTGGGCGTTACATCAGCCGCCACGTGTGGGCCTCTCAGCTGGTGTGGAGGCGGCAGCCCCGCCCCCGGTCCCTGCCGTGGAAAAGTACCCGGGCGCCCAGGTCCCCGCCCCTTGCCCCGCCCCCGAGCCGGCTCAGGCCCCTCCCGGCCCTCCGGGAAAGCCCCCTCCCGCCCGGCCCCGGCCCCGGCCCCGGCCCCGCCACCTGCTCCCGCGGGCCGTGGCTGCGGGGTGCGGGGCGCCGGCTGGGAGTGGGCGCCCCAGGCTGCTAGGCCCCTGCCCTCACCTGCGGCCGCCTGGGCCCGCCCTACGCGCACCGGGAATGAAGGTTGGGCTGGGGAGGGCGCGGGTTACAACCCCCAAAGAACAACGCGGCCGTAGCCCCTTCCCAAAGCCGTGGCCGGGAGCCGAGGACAACAGCCCGAGGGCACCGAGACTCCCTGGCGCGGCTTCCCAGGATCTGCTGGCGCGCGGGAACCCTCAACCGGCCGCCGAGTGGGCGGGCAGATAGTGAGGCAGGCCGGCTGGAGGGGCCAGATAGGCAGCTTGGCCGGCCAGCGGCCGGCAGGGAGATGGAGAGCAGGAGCCCGCACGAGGGGCGCAGACACCCGGCCCACCGGTTCCCGGCGCCCGCAGGCCCCAGGCGCGCCGACCCACTGGCGCCTCAGACAGAAGCTCTGGTTCCGGCGCTGCCGGCACAGCCCCGCTCCCGCAGCCCCGGACCGAACCGGCGTCGGCACGCAGCTCCCCCTCCTCCAGGAGCGCCCCCCGCCCCGCGCCGCGTTCCCTCCCGCTTCAGCTCCTTGGTGACAGCGGTGACACCCAGACGCACGCACCTACCCCGACCTTTCCGACGAGACAGACATCCCTGTACGTGCACCCACACTCTTACCCCCAGATGCCCGCATGCATGCGCGATCACACACACACACACACACACACACACACACACACGCACGCTCGCCCGCCCGCTGGTCCTGGGGCTCAGCCCCGCGTAGCCACCAAACACCCAGACCGACGGCGGGACAGACAGAGGCGCGGGCGGCAGCGCCCCCTTCCCCCAGGCTCCTTACCATGCTGCAGCCCCCGGCCCAGGCTTGCCGGGTCCGCACCGCGGTGCGCCCAGGTGGCTTTCTTAAAGGGAAAGTTGCATCAGCCTCCTGAGGCTCAGTGCCGCCGCGAGTCCGCCCGCCCCGCCGCGCCGCTCGCCGCTCCTCCTGAGCTTGTTGTGTTTTGGTTTCAGGGAGGCGGGGGCCAAGAGTTTGGTGAAAGTTTGGAGAGTGGAGAAGGCTTGGGAGATCTAGCCAAGTCCCTCCCCTCTCTGAACAGCTCCCCTGGCCTCCCTGCGCCCCCCCCCCCATCTCATCCCCACCCCCGGACGACTTCTCAGGCTCCTCCTCCCAGGGAATAAAATTACAAGTTGCTCCTGCTTTCAGATGATTGATCCCCACGAACCCCTGGGAGTGGGCTCCGCAAAGGAGCCCCCTTCTCCGCCCCTGCCTTGCTGCCCTTCAGCTGGGGCCCTTGGAGGAAGCAGATGTCCCCTCCGGGCTAGGCTGGAATGGAGCCAGAACGCCTGGGGCACTTGGGGGGCTGGAGCTGGAGTTAGCCTGCCAGGCCCCCGGCCTTCTGCGCCTGCGTTCCCCCTAGAGAGAAGTCAGAGCAAATTCCATTCCCTTTGAGCAGTGCCGCTAGGGACTGTGGGCACAGCTGGGTAAGGCCTGGGTCCTACTCCTTGGAACTGGAGGGCTGGGGGTCCTTTCTCCATGGACCCTCCTTTGACCACTGGTTTGGTCAACCCTACATTGGCCATTGTGTTACAAGTGCTGCAGTCGCCAACCTGGGCCCCCTCTTCTCTCCCTGGGGAGACATACCTGGGTTCCAGTTCCAGCTAATGGAGACTTTGCCAAAGGGAGCTTTGCTGAGCCTCAGTTTCCTTCCTGCAAAATAGACAAAATACATTGCTCCAGGCTGCCCCTGAGCAGCAAGGCTTGGCAGTTGGTAGAAAGGGGCTCCCACAATTGCTTACCTTGAGAGCCACCAGCTTTCAAGGAGAAGGGCCGGTTAGTATTGGCTGTCAGGGAACAGTTGTTGCCCCCAGCATCTGCTCAGGAAGGGGACCAGTCTCTTCTCAGCACCCTGAGTCTGTCCTCACTGTTGTCTGGCCAGGAAACCAGTTTTATTTGTTCCCTGGGGATAGTCAGCCTCCAAGAAGCTGATTCACATATGCCAAACTTGCACAAGATCAATTGACAAGTGAGATTCCACTTTATTAATTTACAATCAGAGGCACTGAACAAGATAGCAGGTATCAGGCACAGATACTTCCTGCCAAGGAGTGCTCTCAGGCCACACACAGTCCATTCCACCAGGCTTCTCCAGGGCCCTACCAACTCAGAACTTATAACCTATTCACAGTAGAGACTTGATCAGATCTGGGAAGATCTGGAGACATTATTCTTGTCAGCAAGTTTATTTTCATTTTTACTCTGTCCCCAAACCTAGCAGGTACAGCATGTTTGTGATTTATATTCTCCTATGAACGGATTACAGGTGTCTTATGTGTATGTGTGGCCTCTTCCTGAGCAGTCTGTTGCTCCTGTGCCCCCCTGCTCCTGTGGACTTGAGTAGGTGGATCTGTGTTTGTGAGTGACTGTGTGTACTGCAGCAGCTCTGTGTAGTGGTGTGTGTTTGTGTGTGCAACTCTGGGGGCTGGGCTCCTGTGATCCAGGCCCCACCCCCTCGCCTGTCCTGCTAGGACATAAAGTCTGTGGCTGGTCTCTCCCTCCCTCCCTCCCTCCCCCTGGGGCTTGTCAAAAAGGGCCACCACGCAGGAAAGGCAGGATGGAGGCTGTTGAAAGATCCCCCATGGAGTGGAGTGGGGACAAGGAAGAGTGGGACAGTGGCCTCCTTTTCCCTTGAAGCAGTAGACTGGGGGTGAAGGGGCCCTGAGAAGAGGGCACTGAGGGTCAGTGGAGCTTCTGGGATCGACCTGGCCACCTCACCCTAAGGACTCCATATGAAGGGAGGGAGGCTCAGGATGCTCACAGCCAGACCCTGAGGAGGCTCTCAGAACCTGGGGCTGGTGGTGGGGTGGGGTGGGGTGAAAGAAGAGAGGGGGAGGGGTGCTCAGGGTTCAGCCCTCTGAGGCTCTATCAGGGAGAAAGAGCATTTGGGATTAATCTGGGGGCAGGGAGGCAGCCTCACACTTTAGCCCATGGGGTGAGGGAAAGAGATCTTCCCTGGGGGTGTTTGGGAAAGTTGGAGATATTGCCCACATGGGTTTTGCTAGACAGATGACATAACACAAATCATATCTGCATACATATAGAGAGATTGATAGATGTGTGTATTTTACACATCTTGATCTAGAAAGGGCTTCAGGCAGCTACACAGTGAGTTGAATCCTGAGGAAAAGCTTGTGAGAAAGATTCTGGTTTGAAAAACCGTCTCCACGAGTCAGGGACTGAAGCGACTGTTTTTTTCCAACCAGAATGAGGCCCCAAGGGAGGCAGGTTTGGGCCTAGTCCAGGTCAGAGCTGGGATGGCCTTCATCCCCTCCCGTGAGCTCCCCGCCCTGGGCCACTGGCCCACAGGTTGGGAAGGGCATGGCCAGCCTGGGCCACTGTGAGGAGAGTAGGGGGCTCAGGCCAGAGGACAGAGAGAAGGACTGATGGAGTCAGACATCTCGCTGGCTTGCTTCTTCCTGGGGCAGGGCAGTAAGAGGACAGGCAGCAGCCGGGGCCCACCCACTGTGGGCTAAGGCGTGTCTCAGGAGCATCTAGTTGCAGTGCAATTTCCTGGGAGGGCTGGGCCCAGCGTCAGATACCCTGGTGCTGACTGGTGTCACTTATCGTCATCAGCCTGCAGGAGCAAGGCCTCTGTTGAGCCACAGGGAGTGTGCTTAGGTGTATGTCTGGTGGGATTAGGGATAAGGGCAGACGTGGGCCACTTCTAGAAGGCACTGTAGGAGCTGGCAGCACTGGCCACCTTGGTGGAGGGGTGCTGAGGGACCCTGCTGAGAAGTTGGGGGAAGGTGGACATTGCTTTGAGTTACAGCCTGGCCTGACCAGGCTTGGAGCCCCAGCCTCAGGAGCTGCAGAAGCCCACCTGGGCTCTGCTCTCAGATTCTTCCTCCCTTGAACTTGGAGCCTAGTGGTCAGTGCCTGGCACCTTCCCTGCCCTGTCCCAATGCAAGGGAGCAAGCTAGGTTGGTTCCAGATCCAAGAGCTGTCTCTGGGGCTTCATGTGCCCTTCAGGCCATCCTGTTGTGCTTTCTCTGGCCCTGGTTCAGGGGGCAGCATGAGCCAATTACAGGAATCAGAGCAGGGTTCCAGGCTGGACCTCAGCAGCTGCAGGTAAAATTAGGCATACAGACTGGAAACATTGACTTTGGCCTGTCTGGGGTACAGCCCTGATGTCCAGAGCATTCAATGTCCAAATTCCTAAATACCTTAGACCTCCCAAAATCCAGAATTCCCAATGCCAAGGGTGCCAGGGCTGCCAACACTGCAGAGAACCCCAAACCCAGAGTTCCAGCACCCAGAGCCCCCTAATGCCCAGGGCACCTAATGTCTAGACCACGGATGTTCCTAACATCCAACTCTCAAAGTGCCAGTGTCCCAATTCACTGGAAAGGAATCTGGAGGGGAGGGAGCGGTGGCTCTGATGACCCAGGTCCCTTCAGTGACTGACATTGCCTTAGGAGTGGCCATCATGGAAGCTGGGGCCTGGGGTGGTGCTGGAAGCAGCTTGATGATCCCATCCTGTCCTGAGGAGGGATGGAGACTGGCAGCTTTTCCTCCAGTCCCTCCCCACCCCGGTCACATGACCTGTGTTTGCACGTCCGTCCACTTACTCACCACGTATGAATGTACATCTACACTGTGCTGGGAACTGTGCTGATTTCTAGGAACTCAGTCCTGAGAGAACAGGAGTTCCTGCTCTCCTGTATGGGATGTGCGACCATGTGCCTATGTCACCTGCCCATGTGGGGCAACACATCTCTGTCTGTGACCCATGTGTGGCCACAGGCTTGGCTGTGAGAATGAATGGCTGCTGGCGTGTGATAATGTGGATGTGAGGCCGTGAGCACAGACTGTCAGCAAGTTGACATATCTGACTGTCACAGCGGGTCTGACTCTGTCCATCCATCTGGCCATCCTTATGATCCCTCCCTGCCTCACTGCTGAGGAGATGTAAAGCCCCCTCTTCCCCAGGATCGGGCCTCCCTGTGGGGAGCAGGGGGCTGATTCAGAGCTAGAGGCTGACACCCAGAGCCGCCCTGCAGAGGGACGGGAGATTCCTCCCACTGCCCCTGCCCCCGCTGGACCCAGAGCCTCTTTAGATTGGGAGGAGTGGCTATAAGTGGAGCAGCCAACACCAAAAATAGCCATCCACCCTGGGGAGGATTCTGTGACACCACCCCGTCTTCCCAGTCCAGCCCAACCCGGCTTGCTGACCTGGAGCCTGGGTAAGGCTCCTGTCTGACTCCACTCCTCCTGTCTGAGTAACCCCTTCAGACTTGAAGGAGGGACAAAGCCATGATGTGACTACAAATGATGACATCATAGGGAGTTAGGACAGTATGGGGCGTGACACAGGGCCCCTCACGCATGGGTGGTGTATGGCAGCCCGAGTGGGTGGGGCTCCACCTGCTGGCAGCACCCCACAACTCCCAGCAGCTGAGGATGGATAAGGCTGTACTGGGGACCCTGCCTTATCAGTTTCCCCCATGTGTCTGATAAGCCTCTTACCGTGGGCTAGCTCAGGGAGCAGGCAGGGAGCAGGCTGGAAGAGGGAAAAGGGTCATTTGGGGCTGGCTGAGCTCCAGGGCAGACAGCCGGGGTCAGGGAACCCTGGCAGAGCCCCAGGAAGGGGGTGGGAGGGGTCCCTGGGAGGGCGATGGCTGCCTGCATCCTTATCCCAGGTCTTCCACTTAATAGCCAGGTAAAGTGGAACCTCGGTTTCCTCAAAATTCCTCAACAGGAAGTATCAGTGTGACCATCAATCATAGTGTTGTTGTGAGGATTAAATACGGGTGAAGTGGGCACAGAAGAGGGCCTGGTACCTAGTAGGTGCTTATCCTCCTTCCTAGGTGAGATCAGGGTCCTACCTACGAGGTACCCATTTGGCCCAGCAGCACACCTGGCTGGCCTAGACCTTGCTGGGGTTTACAGAATCTGTGCAGGCCCATCCCCAGCCCCAGCCCCACACCTTCCCAGTCTGCGCTTGCCTCCAGACTCCCCTGGAATCCTGGACCTTCTGGCAGGGTTTCTTCCGGCGCCCCCCACTGACATCTTGGAACCCTGGTGCCCTCTGGTGACAAAAGCCATACATGGCAGTTACAGCCCTATCCCTAGGGCACATCTGGCCAGACAAGGTGCTGTCCCTTGTCTGGTTATTTTATGTCTTCCTCACATCATGTTTACAAGGTAGAGATTATCTCCATTTTCTAGAACTAAGGCTCAGGCAGGTTAAATAATTTGCCCAAAGTGAAAGAACTAAAAAGTGGTAGAACCTGAACCTGAACCCAGGTTGGCTGGTCTCTACAACCTATGCTCTCACCTTGCGAACAGTATGCACACAAGGTCACATGGTGACCCAGTCGGTGTTTATGTGCCGTACTGACAATCTGAGTGCAACTATGATTGGGTGTGTGCTCATTGAAATTCTTCAACTGTGAATACAAAATCGTGTGACTTGGTTTTGAGCACAATGAGGTTGGGTGTTTGACTATGGGGACTTTTTGTGTGGCTTTAGTGTGGCCGTATGATCTTATTGTGTGAGCGTAACCATGGTTAGGCTCGTCATTTATGCCGTGTGAGATTAGCCATGGCAAAGTCTAGCTCCGTGTGTGTGTGTGTGTGTGTGTGTGAGAGAGAGAGAGAGGGAGAAAGACTGTTGTGGACGGGTGTGTGGCTAGCTAGAGAGACTGTGTGGGGGAAGGTGACCGAGGGCCCTGAGTTCCCAGCACCACTCGCTTTTGCGGTCCCAGGATTGTATCTGCTCACCATGACACACATGATGGATGGCTTCACATGCTTGATACACTCCCATGGGCCTCCCGGTTCTTAATCCTCCCCTCTCCCTGACTTTTTTTGGAGGAAGTAAAGCAAATAGTACCACAAATGGAGCTAGCTTTCATTTTTTCCATAGGATATTTGTGAGAGCATTTTATAAACCTTTGAGTGATAACTCCAAAAAAAAAATCATTTAAAAAGAAAAGTAGGGGCTTCCCTGGTGGCGCAGTGGTTGAGAGTCCGCCTGCCGATGCAGGGGACACGGGTTTGTGCCCCGGTCCGGGAGGATCCCACATGCCGCGGAGCGGCTGGGCCCGTGAGCCATGGCCGCTGAGCCTGCGCATCCGGAGCCTGTGCTCCGCAACGGGAGAGGCCACCACAGTGAGAGGCCCGCGTACCGCAAAAAAAGAAAAGAAAAGAAAAGTCAAGTAAATATGGCTATTCTAATTCTTTTTTTTTTTTTTTTTTTTTTTTTTTTTTTTTTGCGGTACGCGGGCCTCTCACTGTTGTGGCCTCCCCCGTTGCGGAGCACAGGCTCCGGATGCGCAGGCCCAGCGGCCATGGCTCACGGGCCCAGCCGCTCCGCGGCATATGGGATCCTCCCAGACCGGGGCATGAACCCGCATCCCCTGCATCGGCAGGCGGACTCTCAACCACTGCGCCACCAGGGAGGCCCTGGCTATTCTAATTCTTTAATTTGAATTCGAGTGTCAGTTCTTATTCATTCTCCGGGTGCTGTTGACAAATCCCTGGGGGTCTCCAAGACCCTTCCAGGGGATCCACAAGGCAAAAACGTTGTTCATAATACTAATAAATTGTTCTTTGCCATTTTCACTTGGTTGATCTTTGTGCTGATGATGCAAGAACATCAGTGGGTAGAATTGGTGGCACCCAAGTAGGAATCAAGGCGTGGCTCCCAACTGTACCAGCAGTCTCTGTATTTTTCTCTGCCACTATGCATGCACAGTACAAAAATAAAAAGAGAGAAAGAAAAAGGGCTGGTTTCACTGTTGATAAAGCAACAAAATTATTAATTTTATTAAATCGCAACTCTTTTTTAAAAAAAAATTTATTTATTTTTATTTTATTTTTTTATTTATTTTTGGCTGCATTGGATCTTTTTTGCTGAGTGCAGGCTTTCTCTAGTTGCAGTGAGCGGGGGCTACTCTTCTTTGTGTTGCGCGGGCTTCTCACTGAGGTGGCTTCTCTTGTTGCGGAGCATGGGCTCTAGGCGTGTGGGCTTCAGTAGTTGTGGCTCATGGACTCTAGAGCACAGGCTCAGTAGTTGTGGCACGTGGGCTCAGTAGTTGTGGCTCGCAGGCTCTAGAGTGCAGGCTCAGTAGTGCATGGGCTTAGTTGTGGTGCACGGGCTTAGTTGCTCCGCGGCATGTGGGATCTTCCCGGACAAGGGCTTGAACCCCTGTCCCCTGCACTGGCAGGCGGATTCTTAACCACTGCGCCACCAGGGAAGCCCTAAATCTCAACTCTTGAGTATGTCTTTTAAATATTTTGTGTGGCAAAGGAGAAGTATGCATACTGAAGTATGATAGATATCTCCAGGAAAAGCACTCAAAAAGATTTTGAGTTGTGAGCCAAAAGTCACTTTTCTCACTGAATGACTACTTTCACTTAAAAGAACACATGACAAGAAAAGTTATTCAGACTTGGGTATTTGGCATGATTTTCTCAAAAGTGAATGAAATGAGCCTGTCACTCCAAGGGAAGGAAACTATTAGTGTTTGTGGCCAGTGATACAATTAGAGCTTTCAAGTGAAAATTAGAATTTCGAAAACTTCCGTCTGCTACAGTGAGTTTGAAAGCCTCCCAAGTTTGATGAGATTGGTAATGACATTAATGAATGTATGGGCTTTTTTGTTTCTTGGATTTTTGTTTTGTTGGTTGGTTGGTTGGTTGCTGGTTGGTGTGTATAATGAAATGTGTCAACATTTGGAAGATCTGATAACTCAGTGAACCAATATTTTCCAAATGACCAGGGTATGATGTTACAGAATCATGCATGGATGAAAGAACCATTCAAAATGCAAGACAGACCAATGGACTTTAATATAACAGAGTATAAACAGTTCATTGATATAGTTTCAGATTCCACACTGTCACTAACCTTTAAGAAACGACACCTGTCGAGTTTTGGTGTAGTATCAACGAGGAAAGCCACAGTAAACTGAAAAGGCTATTAAACGACTTCTCTCTTTTCCAACTACATACATTGTGAGGCTGAGTTTCCTTCACATCTTTCAACCAAAACCATTTAACGCAACAGATTGAAAGCAGAAGCAGATATGAGGATCAATATGAATCAGTATGAATGTCAATAGATAAAACTCAAACAAAACTTTTGGGTCCTCAATTATTTTTAAGTGTAAAGGGTCCTGAGACCAAAAAGTTTGAGAACAGCTAAATTAGAGTTTTACTTAAAAAAAAGACAAAACTGTATTTAAAAACCTGCTAAGAAACTAGATCTTAATTGTCCCTAGAAGAAATAATAATTATGGGACATGATAGAAGTGTTAGCTAACGCTGCAATGGCGATCACATTGCAATATATAAATGTATTGAATTAATATGCGGTCCATCTTAAACTTACCCAAAGTTATATGTTAATTATATCTCAGTTTTTTAAAAGGAGACTTTTTAAATTGTTATTATTAATGTATTATACTATTGGAGAATAAGCTTATTTTACTGCTTCCATCACAATGCATATAAGCCACAGATTTTCAGCATATTCAGTGTGATTGGTGACATTTTCTCTCCCTTGTGGGATGTGCACCTTGTCACCTTCTCCCCACACAGCCTGGTCTTCCTTCATGAGAAGAAAAATTGATCCCTCAGTAGCTACTGCTTCCAGGACCAGTGACGCAGGCCAGCAGGCTGGCTAGGCTCTTTGTAATTACTGGTGCACCTGCTCATCCTGTCTCTCCTGTTTCTAAGCACACTTTTTTTTTTTGCGGTACACGGGCCTCTCACTGTTGTGGCCTCTCCCATTGCGGAGCACAGGCTCCGGACGCGCAGGTCCAGCTGCCACGGCTCACAGGCCCAGCCGCTCCGCGGCATGTGGGACACCCCCCCCGGACCAGGGCACGAACCCACGTCCCCTGTATCGGCAGGCGGACTCCCAACCACTGCGCCACCAGGGAAGCCCTCTAAGCACACTTTTTAAAAAGCCATTATTTGTTGAGTACTGTGTTAACAACTTTATATTCATTTTCTCATTTAATCCTCACAATGATTCTACAGGCTAGAAACTATGATTCTCATTTTATAGGTAAGAAACTCAACCTTGGAAAGGTTAGGACAAGGCTTTAGGAATGTAAGTGACCTTAAACCCCTTTTAATTTATACATTCAAAACGTTATTCGCCTAAAAGTTAGTACTTTCATAATTGTTCTTAGTAACAAGTTACCGCTGAAGGGAGGCACAGCACAGATCCGTACCTAAGCTTCGCCTGAGCCTCCACCTTTGGATCCTTGCCCCTGAGACCCCACTGAAGCCCATGTTATGTTGAGGGCATGTCTGAGCCCTAGTACTGATGTCTTGCCTGGATTGTTTCCAGAAGCTTTATGCACAGCCTTCACACCCCCATCTCCACCCCCACCCCCCATCCTCTCCACCGGCATCTCTCTGAGCCCTTACCTGGGGCAACATGCTTGAGCTCTTCACCTGATCTTACATACCTGAGCCCTTTGATCAGTCATCACACCAAAACCCCTCTCCTGGTGTTGAAATATGGGTGGATTCAGACTCCAGGGCCGCCCCTTTCAGGGAGCAGCAGAGGAAGTGGAAGCTGGAGGGTGAGGGCAGTGGGTAGAGACAGGGTGTGAGCTGAGAGAAGCAGGAATGGAGAGGAACCCTGGGCTCTCAGCCCCCGGCCACGGTCAGGAACGTTCCCAGACAGTGCTGACCTCTCACCCCAACCTGCTTCAGCTCAGGATCCACTGCCCCCACCGCCCCCACTTCAAGGACCAGCAGCTGCCTCTGGAGCAACTGGGGCATCACCATAGCAACCAGGCCAGGCCAGGATGGGGGTGGGGTGGGGCTGCTTTAAAGTCTTTTGTGGCTTCAAAACATAGGCCTGATCCTCTCATCTTGGTCATGTTCAGGGGCCCTGTGGATTGGGGGATCCAGGCAAGTAGGGACCATCTGCTCCCCGCCATGTCTCTCAACTCAGGGAAGGATGTTTCTCTGGTCTCAACAAGATCCTTCCCGACACAGTCCAGTGGTAAATTCAAGCTCTCTGTCCCACCCCCCCACCGCCCCAACACTCTAGATGCTGGCGAACGTCTCCTCCTGGCGTTCTGGTGGCAGAGCTGGAAGGGAGGCAGGGAGGGTCTGACCTCTTGCCTCCGCCCCCCTGGGCTGTGATGTATTAGGGATGAGATCTTGTCAATGGAGTACCTGAGGGGAGGAGTCGAGGAGTGACTGTGGGGATGAGGGCTGCTCAGGGCTTGGTGACCTAGACAGAGGCCTTGTGTGGTGATTAGCTGTCACGCTGGGTCTAAGCTCCTTACCCTCAGACTCTAGCCTCCCCCGCCCCAGGTCTAATCCAGAGGTGGGGGGAAGGGCCCTGATGGGTCTCCAGAGACATATTTAGCATAACCAGCTGTGGCCCTGGGGGGATGGGCCTCTCTCTGTCCCTGTCTCCGTGAGTCTCTGCTTCTGTGGGCTTCTCTGCCCCTCCCTGCCTCTGTGTCTCGGTTTCCCCGTCTCCGCGTGTATTTTGTGCCTTGTCTCTGTGAAGAGCTCTGCGGCCCTGACTCCGTGAATCTCTGGTTGGTGACACAGGGCATGGACACCACTAGGTAATGGGTTACACAGATCTCAGTGACAGGACTGTGGGTGACAGGAAGTCTTGGGGACACAGACTGGTAGGTGACATGAGGTCTTAGACAACACGGTCTCAGTGGCAATGCATTGTGGGCGACCCAGGTTTGGGGGACGTTGGGTTGTTTGTATTTGACACACAGATTGGGTGACCCTGAGTTGTGGCTAACACAGGATCTGGGAGACTCGACGATAGCAATGCAAAATGAATTTGGAGGCAGTAGAGTGACAGCAATGGTTCTCAACTGGGGCAATTTGCCCCTTCCGTCCCGGGACATTTGGCTGTGCCTAGAGACACTTTTGATGGTCACAAGTGAGGGAAGATATGCTACTGGCATGTAGCGTGTAGAGGCCGGGGATGCTGCTCCATATTCCACGTGCACAGGCCGGTCCCCCACAATAAAGAACCGTCAGGCCCAAATGCAGTGAACGAACTCTGAAGCCCAACTGCTCAGGTTGAAATCCCAGCTCTTGCCCTCTGCGACCTTGGGCAAATTTTCTCAGGTCTGACATGGAGTACCCAGGCAGTATCCTTCTGAGGTTATTGGGATTGCTGAGCTGACACTTGTAAAGTGTTTAGAATAGTGCCTGGCACAGAGTAGGTGCTGTTTATTGACTCAGGCCTGGAGAGAACAAGAGTAGGTTTAGATTCAGGGACTCAAACGTTCTCTCCCTTTCTCATTACAGCTTCTGCTTCAGACAGGCTTCTTCCATTTCAGGACAACACATGGCCAAAAGCAGCTCCCGTAATACTGTTACCCACCAGGGTTCTTGGCCTTCCTTAATCAACAGAAATTAAGAGGCCAGACAAGAAATTCAGGCAAGACTTTATCGGGGCCCCTGCTGCAGCAAGGGAGAGAGAAAATAAGTGACACGTTCCCTTGCTCACTCCCCGAGGGGGGAGGGAGCTGGTTCCTTATGTGGGCTGAGGGTAGGGGTGTGTCCAGGGCTCCAGATGGAGTGGTGACTTAAGTTGTTTAACCACCCCTTTGGTATTGTTGAGTGCAGGGGGCATGTGTAGTACCCTGTTTTTGCTCCTGACACCCTGCTTTTGCTCTGGGCTCTTCAGAAGTGGCAGTTGAGTTTTTGGTCTTTTTGTATCTTGTTGTCCATAATTTGCCCCAACTGCACATGCACACAGTTAGTTTTCATCCCTTATAGTTTCTTTGTATTTTGTTGCTCCAGGAGACGTTTGTCCAGGTGCAAGCACTGCAGCAAAGAGTCCCAGGTCCCAGGTCCTGGCCTGTCTCATTATGTCATGTGGGCTCATCGATTTCAGAGGAAGAGACAAGTACTTATAAATCCCAAAGAATGGCTCTGATTGGCTAAGTCTGGGTCATATGATCATCTGTGTTTTGCAGGACACCACATAAATAGATTAACTCTTCTATTCTTCATGACAACTCTTTGGAGTAGAACTTTTACTTTCCTCTTTTAACAGGTAAGGAAACTGGTGCACAGAGGTTCAGTGACTTACTGGTACCTTGCAAACCCAGGATTTGATCCAAGGCAGTCTGGTTTAAAAACATGCACTCTCCATAACCACCATCTTGAATGTTTATATTTAGATATGTCGGGTTTTATTTTAAAATGTGCAATAAAAAGCAATGTTGTATTTATTAGCAAGACGCAGTCACAGAAACGTTTTCATTACAAAAAGTTGCTCATTTTTGTTTTTCTAAGATAAAGCAGTTGTGCTAATAGCATTAAGCCATCCATTTTCTTGAGTGGGCTGATGAGACATTGGTTGTGATTTTCTTGGGGAGAGAAAACAATAAGAGCTGGTCCTGGGGTGAAGAGTGGGCTAGGAGGGAGGAAGGGACCTTGGTGGTGAGCAGGAGAACTAGGTCTAGATAGGACCTAGCCTGGTGCCGAGATGGGGCTGCCATTGTTGACAAATCCTTTACGTTTGGATGATGACCCAAGACCAGACTCAACCTTTTGACTTTTCCTGGAGCATTGACAGGGACCCAGCACAGTCGAATCAACTTTACTAAATAATACATCTGCCATCAGTCACATACATCTTAAGGGAAAGAATGCCTGGATTGTGAGAGTATCTTGCCCTGGGGCCAGGGACGAGAGACTAGGGGGCATGGATAGGGGTGCTACTTATGTCCTTATTCATATCACCTAATCATTCTTAGGTGCTTAGTATAAGAAATAGGTGGAAACATGAGTGGTTTCTGCAACAAATTGGTGTCCGGGTGGGGTTATAGTCCCCTCTAGTGGACACTTTGTGAATTAACATAATATCAGATTTTGGATGTGGCACATTAACGTAGGCTAAATCCACCCAAGGCAAGGCAAACTTTTTTACCAGGTGTTTGGCCTCCAGAGTGTTTGGAAAACAGGCCCATAAGAAACACTGTGTGTGTGTGTGTGTGTGTGTGTGTGTGTGTGTGTGTTGTGAGCTGTGTAGCTTCTCCTAACTTCACCATGCAGAAGTCAGGAAATGGTTAGAGAGACAAGATGTGGGAGTAGCTGATGGCAATATCCCAAGGATTTTATTTAAAATGTGAGAAAAGCAAAGGCTGTGGAGATAGGAACTTTTTCCCTCTCTTGATGTAGACTAAGTAAGGTGATTTAAATATGAAGGCACAGCCAGTAACTTTCCAAACAGAATTGGATGTGTGCCTGGGGGGATTCTGGATGTCAGTTAAACTGAGAAATACTCCAATTCCACTGATTCCCTTGATTAACCCCGAACAAGAAAATAAAATGTGCTGTGGTGCCACGCCATTATTAAAAAATTAAAAATTAAAAAAACCAAATAAGTAAAGGACCAAGAGATAGTATACCCACAGTAAATAAAGGGATGTTTTTGCCAGGATGGGGAAATAGAAGGGTTTGGGGGGAAGGGCATATAAGAGGAGATGAGTTAGAAGTTTCTTCCTAATGGTGAATGTTTTTGTCTTTAAATGTGTATTTAATTTTTTCTCCTTCTGAGAAGGTAACACACTCTTTGTTTCCAGCCAGAAACTGTCTTTGATATGATTGGATTTAGAGCTAGTTGGTTAAAAATTAGTATCTGGGGATTTAGAAAATATTTTGTTTGCTTGAATGGCTTCTCTTAAGCCAGTGGATGAATTGCTTTATTATGAGCCTAAATTGCTCTTGGCAAAATTGTCTTTATGTGTTTAACTGACCAAGGTATAATTTGTTTCATTTATGAACACAGTAAGATTTATCTATGAATTAGAGACATTGAAAAAGTTGATTTATTCTGACAATGATGTTAAGATTTTTTAGTTTTGTGTGTGCAAATAATCCATTAGTTTGATAAAATTTAATTGAAATCACTCATTAATGCATCATTATAACTTGAACACATCTGTGCAAACATAACGTTTTAGTCTGTTCATGTTGCTCTAACAAAATACCATACACAGGGAGGCTCAAACTTCAGACATTTATTTCTCACATTTCTGGAGGCTGAGATGTCCAAGATCAAGGTGCTGGCAGATTCAGTTCTTGGTGAGAGCCTTCTTCCTGGCTTCCTGGCTTGCAGAAAGTCACCTTTTTGCTGCGTCTGCACATGGTGGGGAGGAAGGAAGGAAGGGAGGGAGGAAGGGGGAGGGAAGGAGGGAGGGAGGGAAAGAGAGAGATGGAGAGGTTAAGCTTTTTGGTTTCTTCTCATTGAGTCACTAATCCCATTATGGGGGCCTCACCCTCATGACCTCATCTAAACCCAATTACCTCCCCCAAGCCCCACCTCATAGTGTAACAGAGAACAAACCTGACTCCATATTGGACCTATTCCTTTAGCTCTAACCTTTGTGCTCTGTTTCCTGTGCTTAGTCATGCTGGCTCTGCACCTTGGAAAGGAATGTTGCCTATAGCCTGAAATACACATAATAGCCCCTTTTCAAGGCTCTGCCTCCCAGGCTTGACTATTAAAGGTATAACAATTTTCATTCATATAGAGATAAAAAGTTGCAGATCAGAATAACATTTGTCTTGTTGGAGATTTACAGGAATATGGTGACCAGACCTAGAGTGGACAGCTACAAGAACAAAGGATTATCACATTCCCTCTGGGGTCTGGCCAGTACCAAGAAGTATGCAACAACCAGCCACATCCCCTACTTTTTTTAGTATAAAAGAAGCCTGAATTCTAACTGTGGTGAGGTGGTTCTTTGGGACACCTGTCATGTGGCGAGCAGTATGAGTTTGGACGCGGTAACAATAATATCATCATATTGGGGGTTAGGGCTTTGACATATGAATTTTGGGGGACACAAACATTCAGTCTGTATAATAACTATCCAGTAAAGATGGCTCCCAGTCACTACCTTCTCTGTCCTCCCCAAAGCAACAACTAATCTGACTTCTAGTCGTTTTGCCTGTTTTTGAATGTTATATAGTTAGAATTATACAGTATATGCTCTTTTTTTTTTTTTTTTTTTTTTTTTTTTGCCACACCTTGCAGCTTGTAGGATCTTAGTTCCCCAACCAGGGATAGGATCTGGGCTGCCGGCAGTGGAAACACAGAGTCCTAACCAGTGGACTGCCAGGGAATTCCCAGTATACACTCTTTTTGTATTTGTGAGATTCATCCATGTTGTTATGTGTAGTAGCAGCTTATTCGTTTTGATTGCTGTATTAGTATCCCATTGCATGAATACACAACAATTTATCCATTCTAGTTTGTCAGTTTTTGACTATTATAAATAATACAAATATTTTGGTGCACATACCTAGGATTGGGATTGCTGTCTCCCAGCATATGCATATATTCAACTTTAGGAGATATCATCAAATGATTTTATAAAGTGGTTGTACCAATTACACTCCTACCAATAATGTGTGAGAGTTCAGCCATGGTAAAAGTATTTACCCCACAGAAATTGGCAACTTCTACAAATCAGGGTTTCTTTCTCAGTGAGCCAGTTGTTAAATAGTTATCAGCACACCACTGCCAATACCCATTGTCACAAAAACTTCATATGCTTTTTTTTTGGCTGTGTTGGGTCTTAGTTGTGGCATGAGAGAACTTTTTTTTGTTGCGGCGTGCGGGCTTCTCTCTAGTTGTGGCATGCGGGTCTTCTCTTCTCTAGTTGTGGCTCGCAGGCTCCAGAGCACGTGGACTCTGTAGTTGTGGCACACGGGCTCTCTCATTGAGGCGTGTGAGCCCAGTAGTTGTAGCTCTCGGGCTTAGTAGTTGTGGTGCATGGGCTTAGTCGTCCCGCTGCATGTGGGATCTTAGCTCCCCGACCAGGGATCGAACCTGCGTCCCCTGTGTTGGAAGGCAGATTCTTTACCACTGGACCAGCAGGGAAGTCCCTTCACATGTTTTTCAATTCTTGGTATTGTCAGTCTTTTTCTCCACCAAAAAGAAATAATAAAATAATTTTTTGTTCAAAATTTTAATTGAATATATTTTTAACTCTAACATAAGACAAAATTCAGAGATATTATTTTTATTTTATTAAGACCAAAACTAACACAACATTGTAAATCAACTATACTCCAATAAAAGTTTTTTTAAAAGATCAAATATACAAGCAGTCAGACATCTTTTACTTTCTACACACAAACACCTCTCAAATTTAAAAACGATCACCTTATTTTTTAGTCCTTTCAAAATCATATATCTTAATGTCAAGGATGAGGAAAAACCAGGACAAACTTACATTGTTTGTGAAACTGTTAACTGGTACGAGGGCTTTGGAAAACTCCCACAGTATTTCCTAAAACTAAATATTCATATACTCCCGACCAGCAATTCTACTCCTGGGTATATACCCAATAGAAATGAGTGCTTCTGTCCACCAGAAGGCATGGATGAGTGTATTCATAGCCACATTCTTCATGATAACCCACTCTGGAAACAACCAAAATGTCCATCAGCAGTAGAAAGGATAAATACATTGTAATGTGTCCATACAATGGAATATTGTGCAGCAATAGAAAAGGAACACAGTATGGACAGTATAGCCACAGGGGTGAGCCTCACATAATTTTGACCAAAAACTGGCACAACTAATCAACACTGGTAGAGGCCAGGTAGACGTCACCCATGGGAGTGGTACTAATTTGCAGGAGACAAGAGAGACTCTTCTGGAAGTCTGGACTTATTCTATTCCTTTTTTTTTTTTTTTTTTTTTTGCGGTACGCGGGCCTCTCACTGCTGTGGCCTCTCCCCTTGAGGAGCACAGGCTCCGGACGTGCAGGCTCAGCGGCCATGGCTCACGGGCCCAGCCGCTCCGCGGCATGTGGGATCTTCCCGGACCGGGGCACGAACCCGTGTCCCCTGCATCGGCAGGCGGACTCTCAACCACTGCGCCACCAGGGAAGCCCCGGGACTTATTCTATTCTTGATCTGGGTGGAGATTACATGGGGTATATGTATTTAAAATTGATTTGTACACATTACTGTATCTAAATTATATGCCAATAAAATGGGAAACATCGTATAGCTGCCTGTTATTAAGAGTGATGTTACTGAGTCAGATCCTTATGCCAGGTGCAGCCTAAGTCTTATGCTATATTTAGCTGATATTGCCGTGTAGCATGAAAATACCGTTTTTCATAAGCATGTTGTAAGATAGGGGAGAATCAAGATGCTTCTTCTGTAATAGTTGGGAGTGCTCTTCATTTTGGCTGTTCCAGAAATCATTAATCATAAGATTTGGCAGCTGCCATCTGACTTTTTTTTAATTAAAAAAATTTTTTTAGAAGTCATTTGGCTGTATTCTCTTTGCTTATGGGGTTTAGACACAGCTTGAGCATAATAATACTCTGCTTTTAATGTGCAGCTTTCTTTTCTTCAGCCATAGATTCAGGGGGAGTGAATTTGTGAAGTATGTCAAAATCCACCAGCAAAAGAAAACCAGGAACACACCTGTAGTTAATCAAAGCTAGGTGTATTTGGCTTGCTGCAAATACACCCCAAGGAAAATGCTCCCCAAGGGAACCTGGGGGTCATCTCAGTTAGGGAGACTTGGGTTTGGGCTTTTGCTGAGAAGGGATTAGGGAAGCAATCCTGCATTGGATACTGTTAGGAAGCAGGAACTGTTGATGCGATTCTGAAAGATCAGCCTTTGGGGTGGGATAGGGGGCCACACAGATCAGGGGGTAAAAAGGTGGGAAGTGGACCAAAAGGGAAAATGCTGCCCATGTATCCTCTCCAAAATAACTATTAGAGAAAGTCCTTCAGCCAAATAAAAAAATGAATGAAAAAAGTTAGCTGAAATACAAGGAAGGCATAATATGCTGAACACAGACAGCATCAAGCCAACAAAACCAGTAAAATTTATGGTTAAATGTAATTCTTGATCTTGTGATTGTGGAAAGATTCTTAAATAAATGATCATAGAAAGACATATGCTCCTCATAAGAATTAATGCAGAAAGTACTAAAAAGCTGCTAATTGTATGTACAGAAACATTGACCAAGAACTTTCAGATAATTAAATATGAAAATAGATTGACAGTTAATGCGATTTTTAAGAGAAAGTATGTTAACTAGGTATTTTTAGGAAGAAATTTGTGTTGTTTAAAAGTCAAGAACTGTTATATACTGGCAGAAAAACAGACATGATAGATCAATAGAACAGGATAGAGAGCTCAGAAATAAACCCATGCACTTATGGTCAATTAATCTATGACAAAGGAGGAAAGAATACACAATGGAGAAAAGACAGTCTCTTTAATAAGTGGTGCTGGGAACTGGACAGCTACATTTAAAACAATGAAATTTGAACATTCTTTAACACCATATACAAGAATAAACTCAAAGTGCTCTAAAAATCCAAATGTAATACAGGATACCGTAAAACTCCTAGAGGAAAACATAGGCAGAACACTTCTTTGACATAAATTGCAGCGATATATTATTTTGATCCACCTCCTAAAGTAAAGGAAATAAAAACAAAAATAAACAAATGGGACCTAATGAAACTTAAAAGCTTTTGCATAGCAAAGGAAACCATTGACAAAATGAAGACAACCTACTGAATGTAAGAAAATATTTGCAAATTATTTGATCGATAAGGGATTAATATTCAATACACATAAACAGCTCATAAAACACAACATCAGAAAAACAAACAACCAGATTAAAAAGTGGGCAGAAGACCTGAATAGACATTTTTCCAAAAGGAAATGCAGATGGCCAACAGGCACATGAAAAGATGCTCAACATCACTAAACCTCAGGGAAATGCAAATCAAAACCACAATGAGATATCACCTCATATCTGTCAGAATGGCTATCATCAAAAAGTATACAGATAACAAATGTTGGCAAGGATGTGGATAAAAGGGAACACTTGTACACAGTTGGTGGTAATGTAAATTGGTGCAGTCACTGTGGAACACAGTATGGAGGTTCCAGCAATTCCACTCCTGGGTATATATCTGAAAAAAACAGAAACACTAACTTGAAAAGGTACATGCACCCCAGTGTTCATAGCAGCATTATTTACAGTTGCCAAGATATGGAAGCAATGTAAGTGTCCATCAACAGAAGAATGGATAAAGAAGATGCGGTATACACACCACATCTCAGCCATAAAAAAGAATGAAATTTTGCCATTTGCAGCAACATGGATAGACCTGGAAGGCATTATACTAAGTGAAATACAACAGAGAAGGACAAATACTGTATGATATCACTTATGTGTGGGATCTAAAAAATACAACAAACTAGTGAATATAACAGAAAAGAAGCAGACTCACAGATATAGAGAACAAACTACTGGTTACCAGTGGGGAGGGAGAGGCAACACCGGGGTAGGGGAATAAGGCTACAAGGATGTATTGTACAACATGGGGAATATAGTCTATATTTTGTAATAACTGTAAATGGAGTGTAACCTTTAAAATTATATAAAAAATAAAAATTAAAAAAGTCAAGAAGCCTCTTAGATAGCCTCATCCACCAGAGGGCAGACAGCAGAAGCAAGAACTACAATCCTGCAGCCTGTGAAACAAAAACCACATTCACAGAAAGATAGACAAGATGAAAAGGCAGAGGGCTATGTACCAGATGAAGGAACAAGATAAAACCCCAGAAAAACAACTAAATGAAGTGGAGATAGGCAACCTTCCAGAAAAAGAATTCAAAATAATGATAGTGAAGATGATCCAGGACCTCAGAAAAAGAATGGAGGCAAAGATCGAGAAGATGCAAAAAATGTTTAACAAAGACCTAGAAGAATTAAAGAACAAACAAAGGGATGAACAATACAATAACTGAAATGAAAACTACACTAGAATGAATCAATAACAGAATAACTGAGGCAGAAGAACGGATAAGTGACCTGGAGACAGAATGGTGGAATTCACTGCTGCAGAACAGAATAAAGAAAAAAGAATGAAAAAAAATGAAGACAGCCTAAGAGACCTCTGGGACAACATTAAATGAAACAACATTCACATTATAGTGGTCCCAGAAGGAGAAGAGAGAGAGAAAGGACCTGAGAAAATATTTGAAGAGATTATAGTTGAAAACTTCCCTAACATGGGAGAGGAAATAGCCACCCAAGTCCAGGAAGCGCAGAGAGTCCCATACAGGATAAACCCAAGGAGAAACATGCCAAGACACATACTAATCAAATTGGCAAAAATTAAAGACAAAGAAAAATTATTGAAAGCAGCAAGGGAAAAATGACAAATAACATACAAGGGAACTCCCATAAGGTTAACAGCTGATTTCTCAGCAGAAACGCTACAAACCAGAAGGGAGTGGCATGATATACTTAAAGTGATGAAAGGGAAGAACCTACAACCAAGATTACTCTACCCAGCAAGGATCTCATTCAGATTCGATGGAGAAATAAAAAGCTTTACAGACAAGCAAAAGCTAAGAGAATTCAGCACCACCAAACCAGTTGTACAACTGATGCAAAAGGAATTTCTCTAAGTAGGAAACACAAGAGAAGAAAAGGACCTACAAAACCAAACCCAAAACAATTAAGAAAATGGTCATAGGAACATACATATCGATAACTACCTTAAACGTGAGTGGATTAAATGTTCCAACCAAAAGACACAGGCTTGCTGAATGGATACAAAAACAAGACCCATCTATATGCTGTCTACAAGAGACCCACTTCAGACCTAGGGACACATACAGACTGAAAGTGAGGGGATGGAAAAAGATATTCCATGCAAATGGAAATCAAAAGGAAGTTGGAGTAGCAATTCTCATATCAGATAAAATAGACTTAAAAATAAAGAATGTTACAAGAGACAAGGAAAGACACTACATAATGATCAAATGATCAATCCAAGAAGAAGAGATAACAATTATAAATATATATGCACCCAACATAGGAGCACCTCAATACATAAGGCAACTGCTAACAGCAATAAGAGAGGAAATCGACAGTAATACAATAGTAGTGGGGGACTTTTAACACCTCACTTACAACAGTGGACAGGTCATCCAAACAGAAAATTAATAACGAAATGCAAGCTTTAAATGACACAACAGACCAGGTAGATTTAATTGATATTTATAGGACATTCCATACAAAAACAGCAGATTACACTTTCTTCTCAAGTGCACATGGAACATTCTCAAAGATAGATCACATTTTGGGTCACAAATCAAGCCTCAGTAAATTTAAGAATTTTGAAATCATATCAGGCAACTTTTCTGACCACAACGTTATGAGATTAGAAATGAATTACAGGGAAAAAAACATAAAAAACACAAACATATGGAGGCTAAACAATACGTTACTAAATAACCAAGAGATCACTGAGGAAATCAAAAAATACCTAGAAACAAATGACAGTGAAAACACTATGACCCAAAACCTATGGGATGCAGCAAAAGCAGTTCTAAGAGGGAAGTTTATAGCTATACAAGCCTACCTCAAGAAACAAGAAAAATCTCAAATAAACAATCTAACCTTATACCTAAAGGAACTAGAGAAAGAAGAACAAACAAAACCCAAAGTTAGCAGAAGGAAAGAAATCATAAAGATCAGAGCAGAAATAAATGAAATAGAAACAAAGAAAACAATAACAAAGATCAATAAAGCTAAAAGCTGGTTCTTTGAGAAGATAAACAAAATTGATAAACCATTAGCTAGACTCATCAAGAAAAAGAAGGAGAGGACTCAAATCAATAAAATTAGAAATGAAAAAGAAGTTACAACAGACACTGCAGAAACACAAAGCATCCTAAGAGACTACTACAAGCAGCTCTATGCCAATAAAATGGACAACCTGGAAGAGATGGACAAACTCTTAGAAAGGTATAACCTTCCCAGATGGAACCAGGAAGAAATAGAAAATATGAACAGACCAATTACAAGTAATGGAATTGAAACTGTGATTAAAAATCTTCCAACAAACAAAAGTCCACGACCAGATGCCTTCACAGGTGAATTATATCAAACATTTAGAGAAGAGCTAACACACATTCTTCTCAAACTCTTCCAAAAAATTGCAGAGGAAGGAACACTCCCAAACTCATTCTATGAGGCCACCATCACCCTGATACCAAAACCAGACAAAGTTACTACAAAAAAAGAAAATTACAGACCAATATCACTGATGAATATAGATTTAAAAATTCTCAACAAAATATTAGCAGACAGAATCCAACAACACATTAAAAGGATCATACACCATGATCAAGTGGGATTTATCCCAGGGATGCAAGGATTCTTCAATATATGCAAATCAATCAATGTGATACACCATATTAACAAATTGAAGAATAAAAATCATACGATCGTCTCAATAGATTCAGAAAAAGTTTTTGACAAAATTCAACACCGATTTATGACAAAAACTCTCCAGAAAGTGGGCATAGAGGGAACCTACCTCAACATAATAAAGGCCATATACGGCAAACCCACAGCAAACATCATTCTCAATGGTGAAAAACTGAAAGCATTTCCACTAAGATCAGGAACAAGACAAGGATGTCCACTCTCACCACTCTTATTCAACATAGTTTTGGAAGTCCTAGCCACGACAATCAGAGAAGAGAAAGAAATAAAAGGAATACAAATTGGAAAAGAAGAAGTAAAACTGTCACTGTTTGCAGATGACATGATACTATACACAGAGAATCCTAAAGATGCCACCAGAAAAGTACTAGAGCTAATCAATGAATTTGGTAAAGTTGCAGGATACAAAATGAATGCACAGAAATCTCTTGCATTCCTATATACTAATGATGAAAAATCTGAAAGAGAAATTAAGGAAACACTCCCATTTACCATTGCAACAAAAAGAATAAAATACCTAGGAATAAACCTACCTAGGGAGAAGAAAGACCTGTATGCAGAAAACTATAAGACACTGATATAAGAAATTAAAGATGATACCAACAGATGGAGAGATATACCATGTTTCTGGATTGGAAGAATCAATATTGTGAAAATGACTATACTACCCAAAGCAATCTACATATTCAATGCAATCCCTATCAAATTACCAATGGCATTTTTTACAGAACTAGAACAAAAAATTTTAAAATTTGTATAGAGACACAAAAGACCCCGAAAAGCCAAAGCAGTCTTGAGGGAAAAAAGCAGAGCTGGAGGAATCAGACTGCCTGACTTCAGATTATACTACAAAGCTACAGTAATCAAGACAATATGGTACTGGCACAAAAAAAGAAATATAGATCAATGGAACAAGATAGAAAGCCCAGAGGTAAACCCACATATCTATGGTCAGCTAATCTATGACAAAGGAGGCAAGGATATACAATGGAGAAAAGGCAGTCTCTTCAATAAGTGGTGCTGGGAAAACTGGACAGCTACATGTAAAAGAATGAAATTAGAACACTCCCTAACACCATACACAAAAATAAACTCAAAATGGATTAGAGACCTAAATGTAAGACCGGACACTATAAAACTCTTAGAGGAAAACATAGGAAGAACACTCTTTGACATAAATCACAGCAAGATCTTTTTTGATCCACATCCTAGAGTAATGGAAATAAAAACAAAAATAAACAAATGGGACCTAATGAAACTTCAAAGCTTTTGCACAGCAAAGGAAACCATAAACAAGACGAAAAGACAACCCTCAGAATGGGAGAAAATATTTGCAAACGAATCGACAGACAAAGCATTAATCTCCAAAATATATAAACACCTCATGCAGCTCAATATTAAAAAACAAACAACCCAATCCAAAAATGGGCAGAAGACCTAAATAGACATTTCTCTAAAGAAGAAATACAGATGGCCAGGAAGCACATGAAAAGCTGCTCAACAGCACTAATTATTAGAGAAATGCAAATCGAAACTACAATGAGTTATCACCTCACACCAGTTAGAATGGGCATCATCAGAAAATCTACAAACAACAAATGCTGGAGAGGGTGTGGAGAAAAGGGAACCCTCTTGCACTGTTGGTGGGAATATAAATTGATACAGCCACTATGGAGAACAGTTTGGAGGTTCCTTAAAAAACTAAAAATAGAATTACCATATGATCCAGCAATCCCACTACTGGGCATATACCCAGATAAAACCGTAATTCAAAAAGACACATGCACCCCAATGTTCATTGCAGCACAATTTACAATAGCCAGGTCATGGAAGCAACCTAAATGCCCATTGACAGACGAAAGGATAAAGAAGATGTGGTACATATATACAATGGACTATTACTCAGCCATAAAAAGGAACAAAATTGGGTCATTTGTTGAGAAGTGGATGGATTTAGAGACTGTCATACAGAGTGAAGTAAGTCAGAAAGAGAAAAACAAATACTGTGTATTAACGCATATATGTGGAACCTAGAAAACTGGTACAGATGAACTGGTTTTCAGGGCAGAAACTGAGACACAGATGTAGAGAACAAACATATGGACACCAAGGTGGGGGGGAAAGCGGCAGGAAGGTGGGGGTAGGTGGTGTGATGAATTGGACAATTGGGATTGACATGTATACACTGATGTGTATAAAATTGATGACTGATAAGAACCTGCTGTTTAAAAAAATAAATAAAATAAAATTCAAAAAAAACACACAACAACTGACAAGCCCACTTATATGTGGATTTTTTTCAATTAACATGTACTACAGTGCTACACAATCCACAGTTGGTTGAATCCACAGATGGGGAACTGCAGATATGGAGGTTCGATTGTAAAGTTATACACAGGTTTTTGGCTGTATGGAAGTCGGTGCCCAAAACAAAACAAAACAACAACAACAAAAAGTCAAGAACTGTTTATAACAACTTAAATAATACAAATCAGAATACTAGTGATCAAATATTACCATGATTCCAATTATAGAGAATTTTTTGGTGTAACAGTATTCATAACATTCATCAAAATAATCTTTAATAACTGTATTACTTTTGTTTATTAAAAGACACCTCAGAAGAAATAAAAATACAAGCCACAAGCAAAGGAGAAGATGCCTGTGACAAACATAACCAACAAAGGATTAATATCTAGTATATGTAAATAACTCCTATAAAATAATAATAAAAAAAAGAGAATCAATTCAGTAGAGAAACTGACAAAAGACATGCTCAGAAAAGAAACTTGTATGGTCAATAATTTATGGAAAAATGCTTAATTTTATTAATAATTAGGGAAATTTAAATTAAGACCAGAGTGAGATACCATTTACATACATTCAATTGGCAAAAATTAAGAAGTATGGCAACATTTTCTTTTTTTTAATTCTTTTTTCTTCCAGTTTATTGAGATATAATTGACATGGGGCACTGTATAAGTTTAAGGTGTACAGCATAATGATTTGACTTACATACATCATGAAATGATTATCACAGTAAGTTTTTATGTTAAATAGATGCAAAACTAAAGAAATAGAAAAAAATGCGTGTATGATGAGAACTCTTAGGATCTATTCTCTTACTTTCATGTATAACATATGGCAGTGTTAATTATATTTATCATGTTGTACATTATATTATGGCAATATTTTCTGAAGAGAATATTGATCAATGGGATATCTTATACATTATTGGTGGATGTGAAAATTGAACAACTATTTTGGAAAACAATTTGGCATTATCTTATGCTATTGAATAATCACATGCCTAGAAACTCAACTCTTAGGTATATACCCAAGAGAAATTTTTGCCATGTACACCAGAAGACATGTGACAGGGATGTTGCAACACTACCTGTAAGACAAAAAAAAAAAAAAAAAGAAGAAGGAACAATTCAAATGCCCACTGACCACAGAATGGATAGTTTGTGGTATATTTGCACATGGAATACTACACAGTAGTAAAAATACAAATGATATTCCTTTTTGTGCCACAACTTTGAATAAATCTTAGTAATTATAATTTTAACTGGAAAAGCAAGTCTCAAAAGACTATTCTTTTCATCAAGATCAAAAACAACTAAAACAAAACAATATCTTATCTAAGCATCAACATATGTGGTAAAACCCTCAGATAGTGGTGACCTCTTGGGGGAGGCATGGGTACTGGATAGGAGAGGAGTGCATGGTAGACCTAAGTTACTGATAATATTTTAGCTCTTGGGATGAGTACTGAACTCGTGGGTGCTCATTATATTATTATTATTTTTTTGGGGGGGGGGTACCAAATTACTTTATTTGAAGGAATGGTACTAAGGAAAAGACTTGTAGATATTTTGGTACAACTTACAGAAAAGGTAAAGGTAACCCAAACATGCATGCACAGCCTTGGTGACCAGGGAAGTCACCCCTGTAGCTACGGGAAGCCAGCCTAAGGCTTAGCTCTCATTATCACTATTTCCCAGGGTGTGCTTGTCAAAGAGATACAGTGCCATGCCAGATTCGGGGGCCCCCATCGTGCGCAAGTTGGTTACGTGGTCACCCAATTCTTTAATGGATTTCACCTGCTCATTCAGATAATGAGTCTCAATGAAGTCACACAAATGGGGGTCATTTTTCTCAGTGGCCAGTTTGTGCAGTTCCAGTAGTGACTGATTCACACTTTTTTCCAAGTGTAGCGCACATTCCATTGCATTCAGCCCATTCTCCCAGTCATCACGGGCTGGTTTCTTGATATCCTGGAGGAAGATTCGGCCACCCCGTTGGTTCTGCAGCTTCATCAGTTTCTCAGCATGCTCCCTCTCCTCACAAGATTGGTGAAGAAAGTATTTGGCAAAGTTCTTCAAAGCCACATCATCGCGGTCAAAATAGTACGACATGGATAGGTAGACGTAGGAGGCGTAGAGCTCCAGGTTGATCTGGCGGTTGATGGCAGCCTCCGAGTTCTGGTGGTAGTTCTGGCGCACCTGCGAGGGGGACGCGGTCGTCATGGCGGGCGGCTGAGGTGAAACGGTGGCGGTGGCTGCGCGGCGCTGTAACGGCGGCGGGACCTTGGGGCGGTCGGAGGGCGCTGTGAGATGGTGGCGAGGGCAGGCTCTGAGCGGCCGGCCGGAGCGGGGAACGAGCGCCGGGTTCCGTCCAAGCACTGTTGAAGCAAGAAACTGCAGCGACTCTCCGCGAGGACTGTGGCCTATTATTTTTTTTAACTTTTTTCTTGTGTTTAATTAATTAATTTATTTTTTGGCTGCGTCGGGTCTTTGTTGCGACACGTGGGATCTTCGTTGAGGCATGCGGGCTTCTCTCTAATTGTGGAGTGCAGGTTTTCTCTCTCTCATTGTGGTGCGCGGGTTCCAGAGTGCGTGGACTCCGTAGTTTGGGACACTCAGGCTCTCTCCTTGAGGCGCGTGGGCTTAGTTGCCTTGCAGCATGTGGGAGCTTAGTTCCCTGACCAGGGATCGAACCCACGTCCCCTGCATTGGAAGGCGGATTCTTTACCAATGGACCACCAGGGAAGTCCCTCATTATATTATTTTAAAAAATAAAAACAAGAAATAAATAAGTAGTCCTCACTATCTCATCCTTTAATACTAATAGGATTTTCAGCGCCTTCAAACTCAACCAGGTAGGATGACCAATCCCAGCCCTAGGATGCCAGACTCCCACTCCCTTGAGTGTTAATTGCTGCAACTGTTTCTGGTGTGAATCATTGTACTGGTCAAAGTTCTTTGGGCAGACCACAGAATCTAATACTCAGTTTAAACAGAAGGAGATTTATTACAAAGTACTAGGTACAGGCTTCCCTGGTGGCGCAGTGGTTGAGAATCTGCCTGCTAATGCAGGGGACACGGGTTCGAGCCCTGGTCTGGGAGGATCCCACATGCTGCGGAGCAACTAGGTCCGTGAGCCACAGCTACTGAGCCTGCGCGTCTGAAGCCCGTGCTCCGCAAGAAGAGAGGCCGCGATAGTGAGAGGCCCGCGCACTGCGATGAAGAGTGGCCCCCACTTGCCACAACTAGAGAAAGCTCTCGCACAGAAACAAAGACCCAACACAGCAAAAATAAATTAATAAACTCCTACCCCCAACATCTTCTTAAAAAAAAAATGCAGTAGTAGGATAATACCAAACAGGAAAGAAAGGATTCCAGAAAACTGGTACCAGGACAGAATTCTGTTTAAAAAACAAACAAACAAACAAAGTACTAGGTACTGGGTAAAGCTGAATTTTGAGAGGCGATAAATTGTGGCTGACATCGGGTCGTGGATGATGCTGATTACGAATGACAAGAGGCTTTTGTAGGGTGGGGTCCCTAGAACAGAGGCTGTTATGGAGATTCTTATTCAAGTGATTTATTGGAGGAGTACTCTTGGGAGAAGGTGATTGAGAGGAGCCAGATAGGACAGAGGAAGAAAGTTAAACAAGGATGTGGAAGTGGTGTCATCTGGAGACTCGTCCTCAGCCTGGTTTGCAGGGGAGATCAGAGCATGTACCACAGGACTGGTTCCTGTTTCAGGCAAGTGGGATAGGATAGCCCTTTGTACCTAAGGGAAGGTGCCTAGCTTCCAGGGGAGTTGATTTCCGTGTGGCTGAGAAGGGGCCACCAGCTCTCACAGCGACTGGGGTTGGGTGCACTGATCAGGACAGAGCCCTGGAAATGACTCAGTACCAACCTGACCTCACTGGGAAGGGTGGGGGAGATCTGGGATGAGGTCAGGATCAGGGGTCAGGGATGGAGGAGGGCAGTGAAGTGGGGAGAGCAGAAGGGGGCTGCTGTGCACCCTGGAAGCACAGCCTAGGTTCCCTGAGACCCTAGGGGCTTAGCCTCATGCAGCAGTGACCTCTCTTCCCATCTGCACATAGAAGGACAGGCCAAGCCCTCCCCTTAGCTTCTCAATCCAGTGGGTGCCAAGCACATGATCACCCCACCCTAGTCATCAGTGTCACCCTTCCTGTTACTCAGTCAGAGAGAACTAGCCTTCTCTCTTAGCAACCTGCTTCCCCTCCCTCATCACTACGCTCCCCCACCATGGCCTTGGCCTTGATCTCAGGCTCTGAAGGTGCTGGATTCAATGTGATGTCTGATTCATTGGGTGATAGGTAGTTTTTTCCCAAGCTGCCTGCCTCAGTCTGGAGTGGAACATTCTGGCCTCATAAGAGGGCAGCCTAGGAGTCACAATTTAACTCCTGCTCTGCCAGCATGATTCTCCAGGGCCAGAACCTGGGGTTCTGAAAATTGTTTTCTCCAGAGTGGCACCAAAGGGAGCCTTGTGGAGGGCTTGCGACACTCCATATTCTTCCTCATTCTCACCCAGGCCATCCAGGAAACAGTTAATCTGAGTAGAAAGAGTGTCCCCTGGGCCGCCGCCCATTCCAACGCAGTTGCCACCCTGTGCCCTTCTGTCTGTATGTTCTGGGGCCACTGATGTGCTGTCTCTAACGGAGGGGCCCACCTGTGCCTTCTGCACACCTTCTCCTGTCTGCCTCCTCCCAGGGGCCGGCCTCCACCTCCAGCAGAGATTTACACCTTCCCGAGCACCCACACAGGAAGCCAGAGACAGCACAGGCTAGTGGCAGAAGTTCAGAGGCTGAGACAGGCCTGGGTGGGAGATACTGCAACATTCCAGTCTTCTTACCCTTCTGGATGGTGGATGGAGGCATCTTGGCAGGGTGGGGTGGGGGTCGAGGAGGGGGCGGGAGCTTTCTGGGAGGGGTCTTGGCCAGAGGAGCCTCAGCAGGCTTGGCCCAGGCTGGTGGTCCCTCTTTCTTCCCTTAGTCCGCACCTTGGACATGCTGAGGGAAAGGCTGTGTCTATTTTTGCCCCTGGCTGCTTCATGGATCAGGGCTCCACGTTCCAGCCCAAAGGCGCCAACTACCCCCTTTCTCTTTTCCCTGCTCTTGCCCAGCCTTAGCTGCTGCCCTGCCCGCAGTCAATGCCTGTACCTTCCTTTAGACCCCATGTCCCATCAGCCCTCACAGCTGTGGCCACTGCGTTAAGAGGGGGCACCTCTGTCTCGGTGGCACACGGGTGGGGACTCCACATCCTCAGCTGTCCCCCCTGTGCTCTGGACCCCCCATCTTCCACCGTCTTGTTTTATTGATTAGTCCTTCTCACTTGCATTTTTAGCCTCCAAGTCTTTGGGTTTCTATTTATAGCCTATAAACTTGCAAAAACCTCCCTCATTAAAAAAAAAAGAGGCCCAAGTCTCCCTCTGCTGCACGTCCCACCCGCTGTTCTCCCCTCTCCCCGTCTCCATCAGAGCCAGACCCTGCTGGGTTAACGGACAAACTGACACGCGCTTCGGGTGCCAGTCAAGAGAAGCAACACAAAAAATAAATAGTGCAATAGGAACAGGAAAAGTCATTTTCAATGAAAAGTGGCAATAAATTAACATTGTAGTTAGGATTTAACAAGGGCTTATTTGAATTTCAGCATACATGCAAGTTTTACATTATTTTGAAAATCGAAAAATTAGTTTGTATCACATATAGGAGGGATGGGAACCCTCATCTTTTAAAGGTGTTAATTCTCTCTTCGTCACCTCTCACTCTTCAACCCTGTGTGTTTTCAAGACACCATTAAGTTACTAACTGCTCTTGCCAAGGCTGCCAGTGACCTTCACGTTGACAAATTCGATGGATGGGTTTCCTTCTCAGCTGTGACCCTCTCAGCAGAAGTCACCTCTAGCCTTGAAAAGCTCTCAGGTGGGTTCGGTGACAACTGCTCTCCTGGGTTCCCCTCTGCTTCGTAAACCTCTCCCTTTCTGATGTGCTCCTGGTTCTTCTTCCTCCCAGAATGTTTGTGTTCCCCAGAGTCTAGAGCTGGGTTTCGGCTCTTTCTACAGATCTCTCCTGGGATAGTTGCTCAACTTCTCTGGTTTTAGTTACCATCTGCACTCAGATTACTTCCTAGCAACTTTCCCTAGCTCAGCTATAGCTCCTGACCTGTAGATCTGTGTGTCCCACCGTGTACCCTTTCAGGCATCTAAATTCACTAAGTTTGAACTTGAGTTCTCATGTCCCCCACAAAACCTTCCTTCTCTAGCATCCCCTGTCTTAGGGAGTAGCGTCATCATCCATTTAGTCCCCAAACTCAAAACCTTTCTCTCCCACATCCTCCATGCGCCGCCCCCCACCTCCACAATCTACCGGGTCTGACCTGTTGACTCTGTCTCCTAAATATCTTGAATTTATCCTTTTCTCTTTATTTTCTGGCTACCACTCTAGTCCAAGTTGCCATTATCTCTGGCTTATGCTATTCCAGTAGCCTCTGAACTGGTCTTCCCTCTCAACTTGCTCAATCCACTTTCCATACTGAAGCCAGTCTGATGAGGTTTCAGTGATTCCTCTTTGGCTCAGGATAAACCCAAGCTCCTTAAGGTGGCATTTCAGACTTACCATTTTCTGGTTCCTGACCTCAGGTGTGCATGTGCTCAGGAGAGCATTAGCTCTCCCTGCAATTTGCCATTCACTCTCTGCTCCGACAATATTTAACTACCTGGAGCTTCCCCTCTGCTGCCTAGGCTGCCTTCTTCCCTCTCCCACTCCTCCTCTATTCTTTTTTGGGACAAAAATAGCCTGGCGAGAGATGTTGGAGACTTGAACTAGGGTGGTGACATGGATGTGGTAAGAACTGATGAGATTCTGGACATACTTTGAAGGGAGATACAGTAGGACTTGTTGGATTTGGAAATGTGGGAAGAGAAAAAGAAAGGAGTCCAGGATAACTCCCCAGGTTTTTTTTTTTTCCTGAGTAACTAGAAAAAAATGAATTCCACTAACAAGAGTTGGGAAGATAGTGGGAACAGTGGGTTTGGGTGGGAAGATAAGGAGTTTAGTTTTGATGTGTTAGTGGAAATGGCTGTTAGAAATCCAGTTAGGTATATGAGTCTGCGTTCAGGGGACAGATCTGAGCTGCAGCTGTGAATGTATGAGTCATCAGTGCAAAGGCGGTATTTAAAGCCACAAGACTGGATGAGAGCACTGAGGGTATAAGTTGCATAGAAAATAGAAAGAGGCCCAAGAGCCTTCAGCATTAAGAGGTTGTAGAGATGAACCTCAGCAGGGAAAGATGCAGGAGGAAAAGCAGGAAAATGTAGCATCCTGAAAGCCTAGTGGAAAAAGCATTTGCTGGAGGAGGAAGTGGTCAACTGTGTCAAAGGTCAAGTAAGCTGAGGTCTGAGAATTGACCACTAGAATTAATAACAGGAAGATCACTGATGATGTTGACAAGAGCAGTTCAGGAAATGGTGTGGGCAAAAGCTTGTGGGATTACAACTAAAAGAAAAAGGACAGAGAGGGGTTGGAGTTAGATTAACAATTTTTTAAAAAGAATTTTGCTGAAAAAATGGTACAGTAAAGTGGATGCTAGCTGGAGGGTGAGTTAGGATCATGAGAGTTTTTTTTTTTTAAGATGGGATAAATAACAGCAGATTATTTCTGTATATTTATGGGATTGATCCAGTAGAGAGAAAAAGACGGATGAAACAACAGAGAAGAAATATTTGAAGGACAAAATTCTTGAGGGGTTGGGAGAGGAAAGGACCTGTTCCCCAGGCAGGGAGGTTGGCTTTAGACAGGAGCTCTTCTGAGCTATTTCCGGGGCTTCCTCTCTGCCTTTACTCGGCTCCAATGTCTGCTCTCTGGAGAGATCTTTCCTGTCCAGCCTTCTAGAATGGTGGTACCCATCACTCTCTATCCTTTTATACTGCTTTACTTTCATTTGTAGTGCTTCTCATAATATTATAGAACAAATATGTTTATTTTCTGTCTTAGTCATTAGAATATAAATTCCATGTGGGGAGAGACTTGGTCTTGTTCACCCTGGATTGCCAGCCCCCAGCATAGTGTCTCACACAGTAGCTGCCCAAAAAATATTTGGGAATGAAGGAAGAAGTGTATTTTTCCCCTGTGCTCATGGCAACACCTCAATTCTCATTCCATTCTTGTTTTTATTCCACTCTTCTATAACCAGCATCTCTTCCCATTCTCCTTCCCCATTCACCCAAGAAAGCATTCTGTTCCATCTCCATTGTCATCCCCATCATTCCCATACCACCCTCCCCGCCATACTACCCTTATCCTGTGAGTATCCATCCTCATCTGCGTCTCATCTCCTCCAACCCCCATCTTAATTCCCCTTCTAACCCCAGTCTCAGCTCTATCCCCAACCACATCCTGTCTGCTCATCCTGATTGCATCATTATGGCTAACCTCACTTCCTGTTTTCATGGCCAACATGGCCCAGTTCCACCTCTCTCCCATTCCATTCTCCTGCCATCAACATGCAGTCTCCATCTCCATCACCATCAGTTTCCCATTCCCTTTGCCATCACCATCACCACCTAATCTGCTTCAGCACCCTGGGGAAGAAACATATCTTTGCACTGTGTATTGGCTAGAAATTGCCAGGGCCATGGTTAATACAAGCAACTGTGGGAAGAAAGAGAGATGGAACTGCTTTTTTTCATAGTGACTTAAGTAAATATTAACAAGCCTATTTTATGGACTAGCACTATTCCCTACAATAGACATAATAAGTGACTTCCTGAAATTTTCTAAAATATGTTTTACATATATTGGCATTATCACAAGCCTTGGCACTAGGGGTTCTAAGCCTGCGAGATTTACTTATTTATTTATAAATTTATTTATTTATTTATTTATGGCTGCATTGGGTCTTTGTTGCTGCGTGTGGGCTTTCTCTAGTTGCAGCGAGCGGGGCTACTCTTCATTGCAGTGCGTGGGCTTCTCATTGCAGTGGCTTCTCTTGTTGCGGAGCACAGGCTCTAGGCATGCCTGCTTCAGTAGTTATGGCATGTGGGCTCAGTAGTTGTTGCTCGTGGGCTCTAGAGCTCAGGCTCAGTAGCTGTGGTGCATGGGCTTAGTTGCTCTGTGGCATGTGAGATCTTCCCCGACCAGGGCTCGAAACTGTGTCCCTGCATTGGCAGGTGGATTCTTTTTTTTTTTTTTTTTTTCGCGGTATGCGGGCCTCTCACTGCTGTGGCCTCTCCCGTTGCGGAGCACAGGCTCCGGACGCGCAGGCCCAGCGGCCATGGCTCACGGGCCCAGCCGCTCCGCGGCATATGGGATCCTCCCAGACCGGGGCACGAACCCGTATCCCCTGCATTGGCAGGCGGACTCTCAACCACTGCGCCACCAGGGAGGCCCGGCAGGTGGATTCTTAACCACTGCACCACGAGGGAAGCCCAGCCTGTGAGATTAAGACAATCTCTGTGGAAAAACAATCTGTCTTCTCAGAGGGCCCCTTTTTCTTAATTTCCAATGCCAGGAAACCCTGGGAAAGAGTCTGTAAGTTATGATAGAAAACGAAGCAATTCAAATTGAATCTCACTTGGAACTCCAGTTTTTGCCCCAGACTGACTAGTCAGCTAACAAGGATTTGGGGGTTATAAGCATTCAGTATCCTTCTTTATCTTATCTTCAAGAGAAATCATCAGTCTAGGACCTGAATAAATAATTTTCATGCCCTCTTTATAAGTTTTTCCCCCCATACCAATTTGTGACCTAGAATTCACTTTTAGTCAAGGCTGGACAAAAATGTGTATATGTTCTAATTAATGAATGAATGAATTATACAATATATAGATAAAATAATTGCATGTTATACTTAACATATATAATTACTGTCACATGTTAATAAAATTATTATTCCCAATATAACTATGATTCTTTATGTAATTTTATTTTATTCTTAATTATCTTAGTAAGATGCCAACCCAAGATCATGGGCCTCAATTCTCAATCTGGTGTTTGACACTTTTTCTTTGGAATTTTTTGGAATATATAGTAGTGTTGTTTAGCAACAAGGGCACAGACTCCTTTTTTTTTTTTTGGCTAGAATAAAGTCAAGAGATGTGATTTTGTGAAAACCACGGTTGAATTTGCTACCAGTATTGTTGTATATAAATTTGACTTGTAAGAATGTTTATTTGAATCAGGATCTAATAAATGTTTCTCAAATAGGGATATATAGTCATCGAGACCAAGCAAGTAGAGACTTTGGCCCAAGTCACTTTGTCTCCTACATGGTGCTTGGGTGAGCATCACCAATTTAACAATCACCTCTGAGAATCCCATCTTGTTCAAGGTCTATACTAATCAAAATCCTTCAAATTGGAAGAGATATGGGAACATATGTATATGTATAACTGATTCACTTTGTTATAAAGCAGAAATTAACACACCGTTGTAAAGCAATTATACTCCAGTAAAGATGTTTAAAAAAATCCTTCAGATTGATGCTTTGTTTTCTATTTTCTTATAAATTATGAAGCAAATTATTTTTGCATACCAAAGAGTAATATGACAAATAATAATACTATAGGGAATGATAATGTATAAGAACTATAAGGCATAAATGAACACCAGCGTATACCCATCATCCAGCTTGAGAAGTAAAGTCTCACTGGTATTTTTGAAGCCTTTTTAGAAGATCCTTCCCAATGCATTTCTCTCCCTCTTCTGCAAGAATAATGGCTACTCTAAATTGTGGAGTATAATCCCCTTCCTTTTTGTTATCATTTTATTACAAATTATGTACATGACCCTAAATGTATTGTTAAATTCTCTGTATCTTGGAGTATTATATAAAAGGTGTCATAATGTATGCTATACTTCATGCTATACTATGTCATAATGTATGCTATATGTCATAATGTATGCTTTTTTCAATTAATATTTGATTCTCGAGTTTATCCATATGTGTAATTGTAGTTTGTTCATTTTCAGCGTGTACAGTATAGCACAGTAAGAACAAACCACACTTTATTTGTTCATTTTCCTGTTGATGGGCTTTTGGGTTACTTCCAGCTTTTAACTACTACAAATAATGCTGCTGTAAACATTTTGCTCCTGTGATCTGGTTAACATATGCACAGATTTCCAAAAGGTATGAACCTAGGAGTAGAATTGGTAGGTTGTAAGGTATATACATCTTCAACTTTACCAGATACTGCCAAACTTCGTTTTTGAAGTGGTTGTACCAATTCAGCATTCCATCAGCACTGTATGTGAGTGCCTTTTATTGTGACACAAACCTTGTGTGCCTTCTCAGAGTCCCTCAACCGCCTCCTTTTCTCTCTTTCTTTTTCTGAGCATATGAACCACACCTGGTCACTTGGCCACTTCCAGATTTGGATAAAATCCACACTGTGGAGATCTGCCAGAGGGCTATGGGCAGCAGTCTGGAAGTGCAGGGGAGTCGCTCAATGTGATGTAAACCTTGACTAATGGAAGCAGGGAAAAGGAAGGAGCCAGGAGTTTCCTTTCCCTCTTCTGACATGTAGTTCCTCCTTGCAACCCTTCTCACATGAAGAACAATCATGTTAAATGAACAACTTGCTGTGTCTCTTTGAAGCTTGTTGCAAAGCAATAATCAGAAATCTGTGCAGATGTGAACCAGATCACAGGAACAAATATTTTTATAATAGCATTATCTGTATTAGTCAATAAGCATTGCATTGCATTTTATCTTTCCTAGCATCACTTCTCTTCCTCCTTCAATTTACTGCCCACAGCTGGCACATCCCAAATAAAACATTAGCTTCTTAATCCTTGCCTCAGGTTCTGCTTTCTAGAGGGTCCAGGCTAAGAAAATTCTCATTACTCCATTTCCTCACCAACTGTTTTTTTTTTAGGGTTTCAAATTCTTTTTTTAATTTTTATTTTATATTGGAGTGTAGCTGATTTACAATGTTGTATTAGTTTCAGGTGTACAGGAAAGTGAATCAGTTATACATACACATCTATCTCTTCTTTTTCAGATTCTTTTCCCTTATAAGTTATTATAGAATATTGAGTAGAGTTCCCTATGCTATACGGTAGGTCCTTGTTGGTTATCTATCTTATATATATATATTAGTGTGTATAGGTTAATCCCAAATTCCTAATTTAACAAATTCTTTTTCTTTTTTCTTTTTCTTTTTAATTTAATTTTTAATAGAGCTTTATTGGAGTGTAATTGCTTCACAATACTGTGTTAGTTTCTGCTGTACACCAAAGTGAATCAGCCATATGTATACATATGTCCCCATATCCCCTCCCTCTTGAGCCTCCCTCCCATCCTCCCTATCCCACCCCTCTAGGTCACTGCAAACACACTGAGCTGATCTCCCTGTGCTATGTCGCTGCTCCCCACTGACCAACTATTTTACATTCGGTAGTGTATATATGTCAATGCTACTCTCACTTTGCCCCAGCTTCCCCCACCACCCCGTGTCCTCAAGTCCATTCTCTATGTCTACATCTTTATTCCTGCCCTGCAACTAGGTTCATCAGTACCATTTTTGTTTTTTAGATTCCATATATATGTGTTAGCATACAGTATTTGTTTTTCTCTTTCTGACTTACTTCACTCTGTATGACAGACTCTAGGTCCATCCACCTCACTACAAATAACTCAATTTCGTTTCTTTTTATGGCTGAGTAATATTCTATTGTAAATATGTGCCACATCTTCTTTATGCATTTGTCTGTCGATGGACATTTAGGTTGGTTCCATGTCCTGGCTATTGTAAATAGTGCTGCAATGAACATTGTGGTACATATCTCTTTTTGAATTATGGTTTTCTCAGGGTATATGCCCAGTAGTGGATTGCTGGGTCATATGGTAGTTCTATTTTTAGTGTTTTAAGCAACCTTAATACTGTTTTCCATAGTGGTTGTATCAACTTAAATTCCCACCAACAGTACAGGAGGGTTCCCTTTTCACCATACCCTTTCCAGTATTTACTGTTTCTAGAGGTTTTTTTTTTTTGCAGTACGCGGGCCTCTCACCGCCGTGGCCTCTCCCACTGCGGAGCACAGGCTCCGGACACGCAGGCCCAGCGGCCATGGCTCACGGGCCATGGCGGCATGCGGGATCCTCCCGGACTGGGGCACGAACCCGCATCCCCCGCATCGGCCGGCGGACTCTCAACCACTGCACCACCAGGGAAGCCCTAGAGTTTTTGATAATGGCCATTCCTACTGGCATGAGGTGATACCTCATTATAGCTTTGATTTGCATTTCTCTACTAATTAGTGATGTTGAGAATGTTTTCATATGCCTCTTGGCCATCTGTATATCTTCCTTGGTGAAATGTCTATTTAGGTCTTCTGCCCATTTTTTAATTGGATTGTTTGGGGTTTTTTTTGATATTGAGCTCATGAGCTGTTTGTGTATTTTGGAGATTAATCCTTTGTTTGTTGTCTCATTTGCAAATATTTTATCCCATTCTGAGGGTTGTCTTTTTAATTTAATTAAATCCCATTTGTTTATTTTTGTTTTTATTTCTGTTACTCTAGGAGGTGGGTCAAAAAAGACCTTGCTGTGGTTTATGTCAAAGAGTGTTTTTCCTATGTTTTCCTCTAAGAGTTTTATAGTGTCTCGTCTTACATTTAGGTCTTTAATCCATTTGGAGTTTATTTTTTGTGTATGGTGTTAGGTAGTGTTCTAATTTCATTCTTCTACATGTAGCTGTCCAGTTTTCCCAGCACCACTTATTGAAGAGGCTGTCTTTTCTCCATTGTATGTTCTTGCCACCTTTGTCATAAATTAGGTGACCATATGTGTGTGGGTTTATCTCTGGGCGTTCTATCCTGTACCATTGATCTATATTTCTGTTTTTGTGCCAGTACCATACTGTCTTGATTACTGTAGCTTTGTGGTATAGTTTGAAGTCAGGGAGCCTGATTCCTCCAACTCTGCTTTTCATTCTCAAGATTGCTTTGTCTATTCGGGGTCTTTTGTGTTTCCATACGAAGTGTAAAATTTTTTGTTCTAATTCTGTAAAGAATGCCTTTGGTAGTTTGATAGGGATTGCACTGAATCTGTAGATTGCTTTGGGTAGTATAGTCATTTTCACAATACTGATTCTTCCAGTCCAAGAACAAGGTATATTTCTCCATCTGTTTATGTCATCTTTGATTTCTTTCATCAGTGTTTTATAGTTTTCTGAGTACAAGTCTTTCCCCTCCTTAGACAGGTTTATTCCTAGGTATTTTATTCTTTTTGTTGCAGTGGTAAATGGGAGTGCTTCCTTAATTTCTCTTTCTGATTTTTCGTTGTTGGTGTATAGGAATGCCAGAGATTTCTGTGCATGAATTTTGTATCCTACAACCTTACCAAATTCATTGATTACTTCTAGTAGTTTTCTGGTGGCATCTTTAGGATTTTCTATGAATAGTATCATGTCATCTGCAAACAGTGACAGTTTTATTTCTTCTTTTCCAATTTGTATGCCTTTTATTTCTTTCTCTTCTCTGATTGCCATGGCTAGGAAGTCCAAAGCTATGTTGAATAAGAGTGGTGAGAGTGGACATCCTTGTCTTGTTCCTGATCTTAGTGGAAATGCTGTCAGCTTTTCACCATTGAGTATGATGCTTGCTGTGGGTTTGTTATGTATAGCCTTTATTATTTTGAGGTAGGTTCTATCTATGCCCATTTTCTGGAGAGTTTTTTTTATCATAAATGGGTGTTGAATTTTGTCAAAGATTTTTCTGCATCTATTGAGATGATCATATGGTTTTTATTTCTTAATTTGTTAATGTGGTGTATCACATTGATTGACTTGCATATGCTGAAGAATCCTTGCATCCCTGGGATAAATGCCACTTGGTCATGGTGTATGATCCTTTTAATGTGTTGTTGGATTCTGTTTGCTAGTATTTTCAGGATTTTTGCATCTATATTCATCAGTGATATTGGTCTATAATTTTCTTTTTTGTGATATCTTTTTCTGGTTTTGGTAGCAGGGTGATGGTGGCTTTGTAGAATGAATTTGGGAGTGTTTCTCCCTCTGCAATTTTTTGGAAGAGTTTGAGAAGAATCGGTGTTAGCTCTTCTCTAAATGTTTGACAGAATTCGCCTGTGAAGCCATCTGGTCCTGGACTTTTGTTTGTTGGAGGATTTTTAATTACAGTTTCAATTTCATTACTTGTGATAGGTCTGTTTATATTTTCTAATTCTTCCTGGTTCAGTCTTGGAAAATAGTACTTTTCCAAGAATTTGTCCATTTCTTTGTGGTTGTCCATTTTATTGGAATATAGTTGTTTGTAGTTGTCTCTTATAATCCTTTGTATTTCTGCAGTGTCAGTTGTGATTTCTCCTTTTTCATTTCCAATTTTATTGATTTGTGTCCTCTCTTTTTTTCTTGATGAGTCTGGCTAAGTGTTTATCAATTTTGTTATCTTCTCAAAGAACCAGCTTTTAGTTTTATTAATCTTTGCTATTGTTTTCATTTCTATTTCATTTATTTCTGCTCTGATCTTTATGATTTCTTTCCTCCTACTGACTTTGGGTTTTCTTTGTTCTTCTTTCTCTTGTTGTTTTAAGTGTAGGGTTAGATTGTTTATTTGAGATTTTTCTTGTTTCTTGAGGTGAGATTGAATTGCCATAAACTTTTGCTGCATCCCGTAGGTTTTGGGTCGTCATGTTTTCGTTGTCATTTGTTTCTATGTATTTTTTAATTTCTTCTTTGATTTCTTCAGTGATCTCTTGGTTATTTAGAAGTGCACTGTTTAGCCTCCATTTATTTGTGTTTTTTACAGTTTTTTTCCTGTAACTGATTTCCAGTCTCATAGTGTTGTGGTCTGAAAAGTTGCTTGATATGATTTCAATTTTCTTAAATTTACTGAGGCTTGATTTGTGACCCAAGATTGATCTACCCTGGAGAATGTTCTGTGTGCACATGAGAAGAAAGTGTATTCTGCCACTTTTGGGTGGAATGTTCTATAAATATCAATTAAATCTATCTGTTCTATTATGTCATTTAAAGCTTGTGCTTCCTTATTTATTTTCTGTTTGGATGATCTGTCCATGGGTGTAAGTGGGGTGTTAAAGTCCCCTACTATTATTGTGTTACTGTCGATTTCTCCTTTCTTGGTTGTTAGAATTTGCCTTATGTATTGAGACGCTCCTATGTTGGGTAGATAAACATTTATAATTGTTATATCTTCTTCTTGGACTGATCCTTTGATCATTATGTAATGTCCCTCCTTATCTCTTGTAACAATCTTTATTTTAAAGTCTATTTTATCTGATACGAGTATTGCTACTCCAGCTTTCTTTTGATTTCCATTTGCATGGAATATCTTTTTCCATCCCTTCACTTTCAGTCTGTATGTACCCCTACTTCTGAATTGGGTCTCTTGTAGATAGCATATAAATGGGTCTTGTTTTTGTATCCATTCAGCCAGTCTATGTCTTTTGGTTGGGGCATTTAACCCACTTACATTCAAAGTTGTTATTGATATGTATGTTCCTATTACCATTTTCTTAATTGTTTTGGGTTTGTTTTTGTGGGTCTTTTTCTTCTATTGTGTCTCCCGCCTGGAGAAGTTTCTTTAGCATTTGTTGTAAAGCTCATTTGGTGGTGCTGAATTCTCCTAGCTTTTGCTTGTCTGAAAAGCTTTTGACTTCTCCATCGAATCTGAATGAGATCCTTGCTGGGTAGAGTAATCTTGGTTGTAGGATTTTCTCTTTCATCACTTTAAGTATATCATGCCACTCCCTCTGGCCTGCAGAGTTTCTGCTGAAAAATCAGCTGATAACCTTATAGGGATTCCTTTGTATGCTATTTTTTGTTTTTCCCTTGTTGCTTTTAATATTTTTTCTTTGAATTTGATTTTTGTTAGTTTGATTAATATGTGTCTTGGTGTCTTTTTCCTAGGGTTTATCCTGTATGGGACTCTCTGTGCTTCCTGGACTTGGGTGACTACTTCCTCTCCCATGGTAAGGAAGTTTTTGACTATAATCTCTTCAAATATTTTCTCAGACCTTTCTTTTTCTCTTCTTCTGGGACCTCTGTAATTCGAATGTTGGTGCATTTAGTGTTGTCCCAGAGGTCTCTGAGATTGTCTTCAAACTTTTCATTCTTTTTTCTTTATTATGCTCCTCAGCAGTTATTTCCACCATTTTGTCTTCCAGCTCACTTAATCGTTTTTCTGCCTCAGTTATTCTGTTATTGATTCCTTCTAGTGTATTTTTCATTTCAGTTATTGTGTTGTTCATCTCTGTTTGTTTGTTCTTTAGTTCTTCTAGATCTTTGTTAAACACTTCTTGTATTTTCTCAATCCATGCCCACATTCTATTTCTAAGATTCTGGATCATCTTTACTATCATTACTCTGAATTCTTTTTCAGGTAGATTGCCTATTTCCTCTTCATTTATTTGGTCTTGTAGGTTTTTACCTTGCTCCTTCATCTGTGACATATATTTTTTCCATCTCAGTTTTTTTTTTTTTTTTTTTAATGAGTGGGATTGTATTCTTGTCTTACTGGTTGTTTGGCCTGAGGCTTCCAACACTGGAGTTTGTAGGCTGTTGGGTAGAGCTGGGTCTTTGTGCTGAGATGAGGACCTCTGGGAGACCTCACTCTGATGAATATTCCCTGGGGTCTGAGGTTCTCTGTTAGTCCAGTGGTTTGTTTGTACTCAGAGTTCCCACCACAGGAGCTTTGCCTGACCCCTAGCTTGTGAACCAAGATAGCAAAAAAACCAAGGTAGCAAAAAAAAAAAAAAAAAAAAAAAGAGAGAGAGGGAGAACAATAACAAAGTGAAAAATAACATTAGACCAGGAAATTAACAGATATTTTAGAAAGAATATAAAAATAAAAATATAGATGAATGAACAACTGGAAGTTACAACAGTACCACAATAGTAAAAAAGAGGAGGAGAGAAAAGAAAAAAAAAGGGGAGGGAAAGGCCTTGACTGTGGAGGATGGGGCCTAAGCAAGGGCGAGGTTTAGGTGGTAGGCAGGGCCTATGCCGAGGACCCAAAGGACTGGAAAAGGCCCTGGGGGCTGTGGGGGCAGGGCTTAGGCTCACCCTAACAGAAGGGTCCCTGGCGTGCCCCCCACCCCTGGTCTCAGTGGGCAGGGGACCTCACCTGGGAGCCAGCAGGCTTCCTAGGCTCGAGTGGACAGGACAAATGCCCCCCTCTCCTCTCCCACTCCTCCCAGAGGACACCTCCTGCCTGCCTCTCCTGATCTCCCTGGTCTCCCTCCTATGCCTCCAGGACCCATGCCTGGAGGGGGTTTGGAGGGGGGGTACCAGCCTGGGAGCTCAGCAGGCTCCCCAGGCCTGAGTGAGCCGGGCGATCACACTCTGCTCCTCTTCCACTCCTCCCGGAGGGCCTTCATAGATTATGTATGCTGCAGATATCTTCTGCCACTAGAAGGATTAGTGTTTCACTGTTTTAATGATATCTTTTGTTGAACAGAAGTTTATTTTAATTTAGTCAAATGATCAATCTTTTTTTTTATTAGTATCTGCTTTACAACAAAGTGAATCAGTCATACATATACATCTGTTCCAACATCCCCTACCTCCTGCGTCTCCCTCCCTCCCACCCTCCCCATCCCACCACTCCAGGTGGCCACAAAGCACCGAGCCAATACCCTGCACCACGCGACCACCCCCCGCCATCCATCCACCCCACGCCCGGCAGTGTATACACGTCCATGCCTCTCACCCGCCCCGTCACAGCCCACCCCCCATATCCCCAAGCCCACCCCCAGTAGGTCTGTGTCTCTATTCCTGTTTTACCCCTAAGTTCTTCATGACATTTTTTTTTCTTAAATTCCATATATATGTGTTAGCATACGGTATTTGTCTTTCTCTTTCTGACTTACTTCACTCTGTATGACAGATTCTAGGTCTATCCACCTCATTACAAATAGCTCAATTTCATTCCTTTTTATGGCTGAGTAATATTCCATTGTATATATGTACCACATCTTCTTTATCCATTCATCCGATGATGGACACTGAGGTTGTTTCCATCTCTGGGCTATTGTGAATAGAGCTGCAATGAACATTTTGGTACATGCCTCTTTTTGAATTATGGTTTTCTCAGGGTATATGCCTAGTAGTGGGATTGCTGGGTCATATGGTAGTTCTATTTTTAGTTTTTTAAGGAACCTCCATACTGTTCTCCATAGCGGCTGTACCAATTCACATTCCCACCAGCAGTGCAAGAGTGTTCCCTTTTCTCCACACCCTCTCCAGCATTTATCATTTCTAGATTTCTTGATGATGGCCATTCTGACTGGTGTGAGATATCTCATTATAGTTTTGATTTGCATTTCTCTAATGATTAATGATGTTGAGCATTCTTTCATGTGTTTGTTGGCAGTCTGTATATCTTCTTTGGAGAAATGCCTATTTAAGTCTTCTGCCCATTTTTGGATTGGGTTGTTTGTTTTTTTGCTATTGAGCTGCATGAGCTGTTTATAAATTTTGGAGATTAATCCTTTGTCAGTTGCTTCATTTGCAAATATTTTCTCCCATTCTGAGGGTTGTCTTTTGGTCTTGTTTATGGTTTCCTTTGCTGTGCAAAAGCTTTGAAGTTTCATTAGGTCCCATTTGTTTATCTTTGTTTTTATTTCCATTTCTCTAGGAGGTGGGTCCAAAAGGATCTTGCTGTGATTTATGTCATAGAGTGTTCTGCCTATGTTTTCCTCTAAGAGTTTGATAGTGTCTGGCCTTACATTTAGGTCTTTAATCCATTTTGAGCTTATTTTTGTGTATGGTGTTAGGGAGTGATCTAATCTCATACTTTTACATGTCCCTGTCGAGTTTTCCCAGCACCACTTATTGAAGAGGCTGTCCTTTCTCCACTGTACATTCCTGCCTCCTTTATCAAAGATAAGGTGACCATATGTGCGTGGGTTTATCTCTGGGCTTTCTATCCTGTTCCATTGATCTATCTTTCTGTTTTTGTGCCAGTACCATACTGTCTTGATTACTGTAGCTTTGTAGTATAGTCTGAAGTCAGGGAGCCTGATTCCTCCAGCTCCATTTTTTGTTCTCAAGATTGCTTTGGCTATTCAGGGTCTTTTGTTTTTCCAAACAAATTTTGAAATTTTTTGTTCTAGTTCTGTGAAAAATGCCAGTGGTAGTTTGATAGGGATTGCATTGAATCTGTAGATTGCTTTGGGTAGTAGAGTCATTTTCACAATATTGACTCTTCCAATCCAAGAACATGGTATATCTCTCCATCTATTTGTATCATCTTTAATTTCTTTCATCAGTGTCTTATAATTTTCTGCATACAGGTCTTTTGTCTCCTTAGGTAGGTTTATTCCTAGATATTTTATTCTTTTTGTTGCAGTGGTAAATGGGAGTGTTTTCTTGATTTCACTTTCAGATTTTTCATCATTAGTGTACAGGAATGCCAGAGACTTCTGTGCACTAATTTTGTATCCTGCTACTTTACCAAATTCATTGATGAGCTCTAGTAGTTTTCTGGTAGCATCTTTAGGATTCTCTATGTATAGTATCATGTCATCTGCAAACAGTGACAGCTTTACTTCTTCTTTTCCAATTTGGATTCCTTTTATTTCCTTTTCTTCTCTGATTGCTGGGGCTAAAACTTCCAAAACTAGGTTGAATAAGAGTGGTGAGAGTGGGCAACCTTGTCTTGTTCCTGATCTTAGTGGAAATGGTTTCAGTTTTTCACCATTGAGGACGATGTTGGCTGTGGGTTTGTCATATATGGCCTTTATTATGTTGAGGAAAGTTCCCTCTATGCCTACTTTCTGCAGGGTTTTTATCATAAATGGGTGTTGAATTTTGTCAAAAGCTTTCTCTGCATCTATTGAGATGATCATATGGTTTTTCTTCTTCAATTTGTTAATATGGTGTATCACATTGATTGATTTGCATATATTGAAGAATCCTTGCATTCCTGGAATAAACCCCACTTGATCATGGTGTATGATCCTTTTAATGTGCTGTTGGATTCTGTTTGCTAGTATTTTGTTGAGGATTTTTGCATCTATGTTCATCAGCGATATTGGCCTGTAGTTTTCTTTCTTTGTGACATCTTTGTCTGGTTTTGGTATCAAGGTGATGGTGGCCTCATAGAATGAGTTTGGGAGTTCTCCTCCCTCTGCTATATTTTGGAGGAGTTTGAGAAGGATAGGTGTTAGCTCTTCTCTAAATGTTTGATAGAATTCACCTGTGAAGCCATCTGGTCCTGGGCTTTTGTTTGTTGGAAGATTTTTAATCACAGTTTCAATTTCAGTGTTTGTGATTGGTCTATTCATATTTTCTATTTCTTCCTGATTCAGTCTTGGCAGGTTGTGCATTTCTAAGAATTTGTCCATTTCTTCCAGGTTGTCCATTTTATTGGCATAGAGTTGCTTGTAGTAATCTCTCATGATCTTTTGTATTTCTGCAGTGTCAGTTGTTACTTCTCCTTTTTCATTTCTAATTCTATTGATTTGAGTCTTCTCCCTTTTTTTCTTGATGAGTCTGGCTAATGGTTTATCAATTTTGTTTATCTTCTCAAAGAACCAGCTTTTAGTTTTATTGATCTTTGCTATCATTTCCTTCATTTCTTTTTCATTTATTTCTGATCTGATCTTTATGATTTCTTTCCTTCTGCTAACTTTGGGGTTTTTTTTTGTTCTTCTTTCTCTAATTGCTTTAGGTGCAGCGTCAGGTTGTTTACTCGAGATGTTTCCTGTTTCTTAAGGTGGGATTGTATTGCTATAAACTTCCCCCTTAGAACTGCTTTTGCTGCGCCCCATAGGTTTTGGGTCGTTGTGTCTCCATTGTCATTTGTTTCTAGGTATTTTTTAATTTCCTCTTTGATTTCTTCAGTGATCACTTCGTTATTGAGTAGTGTATTGTTTAGCCTCCATGTGTTTGTAGTTTCTACAGATCTTTTCCTGTAATTGATGTCTAGTCTCATAGCATTGTGGTCGGAAAAGATACTTGATACAATTTCAATTTTCTTAAATTTACCAAGGCTTGATTTGTGACCCAAGATATGATCTATCCTGGAGAATGTTCCATGAGCACTTGAGAAAAAATGTGTATTCTGTTGTTTTTGGATGGAATGTCCTATAAATATCAATTAAGTCCATCTTTTGTTTTTCTTTTTTTTTTTTTTTTTTTTTTTTTTTGCGGTATGTGGGCCTCTCACTGTTGTGGCCTCTCCTGTTGCAGAGCACAGGCTCCGGACGCACAGGCCCAGAAGCCATGGCTCACGGGCCCAGCTGCTCCGCGGCATGTGTGATCTTCCCAGACCGGGGCACGAACCCGTTTCCCCTGCATCAGCAGGTGGACTCTCAACCACTGCACCACCAGGGAAGCCTCTAAGTCCATCTTTTTTAATGTATCATTTAAAGCTTGTGTTTCCTTATTTATTTTCATTTTGGATGATCTGTCCATTGGTGAAAGTGGGGTGTTAAAGTCCCCTACTATGAGTGTGTTACTGTCGATTTCCCCTTTTATGGCTGTTAGTATTTGCCTATGTATTGAGGTGCTCCTATGTTGGGTGCATACATATTTACAATTGTTATATCTTCTTCTTGGATCGATCCCTTGATCATTATGTAGTGTCCTTCTTTGTCTCTTCTAATAGTCTTTATTTTAAAGTCTATTTTGTCTGATATAAGAATTGCTACTCCAGCTTTCTTTTGATTTCCATTTGCATGGAATATCTTTTTCCATCCCCTTACTTTCAATCTGTATGTGTCTCTAGGTCTGAAGTGGGTCTCTTGTAGACAGCATATATATGGGTCTTGTTTTTGTATCCGTTCAGCCAATCTGTGTCTTTTGGTGGGAGCATTTAGTCCATTTACATTTAAGGTAATTCTTGATATGTATGTTCCTATTCCCATTTCCTTAATTGCTTTGGGTTCGTTATTGTAGGTCTTTTCCTTCTGTTGTGTTTCTTGCCTCGAGTGTTCCTTTAGCATTTGTTGTAAAGCTGGTTTGGTGGTGCTGAACTCTCTCAGCTTTTGCTTGTCTGTAAAGGTTTTAATTTCTCCATCAAATCTGAATGAGATCCTTGCTGGGTAGACTAATCTTGGTTGCAGGTTTTTCTCCTTCATCACTTTAATTATGTCCTGCCACTCCCTTCTGGCTTGTAGAGTTTCTGCTGAGAGATCAGCTGTTAACGTGATGGGGATTCCCTTGTGTGTTATTTGTTGTTTTTCCCTTGCTGCTTTTAATATGATTTCTTTGTGTTTAATTTTTGACAGTTTGATTAACATGTGTCTTGGCGTATTTCTCCTTGGATTTATTCTGTATGGGACTCTCTGTGCCTCCTGGACTTGATTAACTATTTCCTTTCCTATATTAGGGAAGTTTTCAACTATAATCTCTTCAAATATTTTCTCAGTCCCTTTTTCTCTTCTTCTTCTGGAACCCCTATAAGTCGAATGTTGTTGTATTTAATGTTGTCCCAGAGGTCTCTGAGACTGTCCTCTGTTCTTTTCATTCTTTTTTCTTTATTTTGCTCTGCATCAGTTATTTCCACTATTTTATCTTCCACCCCACTTATCCGTTCTTCTGCCTCAGTTATTCTGCTATTGATCCCATCTAGAGTATTTTTCATTTCATTTATTGTGTTTTTAATCAATGCTTGATTCATCTTTAGTTCTTCTAGGTCCTTGTTAACTGTTTCTTGCATTTTGTCTATTCTATTTCCAAGATTTTGGATCTTGGAAATAGAATCTTAGATCATCTTTACTATCATTATTCTGAATTCTTTTTTGGGTAGACTGCCTATTACTTCTTCAGTTGTTAGGTCTGGTAGGTTTTTATCTTGCTCCTTCACCTGCTGTGTGTTTTTCTGTCTTCTCATTTTGCTTATCTTCCTGTGTTTGGGGTCTCCTTTTTGCAGGCTGCAGATTCGTAGTTCCCGTTGTTTTTGGTGTCTGTCCCCAGTGGCTAAGGTTGTTTCAGTAGGTTGTGTAGGCTTCCTTGGGGGGGGGGACTAGTGCCTGTGTTCTGGTGGTTGAGGCTCGATCTTGTCTTTCTGGTGGACAGGTCCACGTCTGGTGGTGTGTTTTGGGGTGCCTGTGGCCTTATTATGTTTTTAGGCAGCCTCTCTGCTAATGGGTGGGGTTGTGTTCCTGTCTTGCTAGTTGCTTGGCATAGGGTGACCAGCACTGTAGCTTGCTGGTCGTTGACTGAAGCTGTGTGCTGGTGTTGAGATGGAGACCTCTGGGAGATTTTCCCGCTTGATATTATGTGGAGCTGGGAGGTCTCTTGTGGACCCGTGTCCTGAAGTTGGCTCTCCCACTTCAGTGGACTCCTGGCTGCACTGACTCCTGGCTGCAGCACCAAGAGCCTTTCATCTACCTGGCTCAGAATAAAAGGGAGAAAAAGTAGAAAGAAAGAATTAGTAGAAGAAAGAAAGAGAGAGAGAAAGAAAGGAAAAAGGAAAGAAAGGAAGGAAGGAAGGAAGAAAGAAAGAAAGAAAGGAGGGAGGGAGGAAGGGAAGGTAGGAAAAAAAAGAAAGAGAGAAGATAAAGTAAAATAGAATAAAGTATAAAATATAGTAGCGTTATTAAAAATAAAAAAGTAATTATTGAAAAAAAAAATGGACGGATAGAACCCTGGGACCTATGGTGGAAGCAAAGCTATACAGAGAAAATCTCACACAGGAGCATACACATACACATTCACAAAAAGAGAACAGGGGGAAAAAAATCGAAAATCTTGCTCTCAAAGTCCACCTCCTTAATTTGGGATAATTCGTTGTAAAAAGAGGAAAACGGGAAAAAATCTTAAATCTTGTCCTCAAAGTCCACCTCCTCAATTTGGGATGATTCACTGTCCATTCATGCACTCCACAGACGCAGGGCACATCAAGCGGACCGTGGAGCTTTAATCCACTGCCTCCGAGGCTGCACAGAGAGATTTCCCTGTCTCTTCTCTGCTCTCACAGCTCCCGGGTCTCAGCCTTGGACCTGGCCCCGCCTCTGCGCGGAGGTCGGCGGAGGGCGTCCATTCTTCGCTCAGACAGGACGGGTTTAAAGGAGCCGCTGATTCGGGGGCTCTGGCGCACTCAGGCCGAGGGGAGGGAGGGGCACGCAGTGCGGGGCGGGCCTGCGGCGGCAGAGGTGACGTTTCACTAGCCCCAGGACTCCGTGCGCTTTCCCGGGGAAGCTGTCCCTGGGTCCTGGGACCCCGGCAGTGGCGGGCTGCACAGGCTCCCTGGAAGCGGGGGTGGACAGTGACCTGCGCTCGCACACAGGCCTCGTGGCGGTGGCAGCAGCAGCCCCAGCGTCCCACGCCCGTCTCCGGGGTCCGCGCCTTCAACCGTGGCTCGCGCCCGTCTCTGGAGCTTCTTTAAGCAGCTCTCTTAATGCCCTCTCCTCGCGCACCAGGAAACAAAAGGGAAGAAAAAGTCTCTTGCCTCTTCGGCAGCTCCAGACTTTTCCCCCAGACTCCCTCCGGGCTAGCCGCGGCGCACCAACCCCTTCAGGCTCTCTTCCTGCCGCCAGCCCCAGTCCTCTCCCTGCGCTCCGACCGAAACCCGATACCCGAGCCTCAGCTCCCAGCCCCGCCCGCCCCGGCGGCCGAGCAGACAAGCCTCTCGGGCTGGTGTGTGCCTGAGGGCACCGATCCTCTGTGCGGGAATCTCTCCGCCTTGCCCTCCGCACCCCTGTTGCTGTGCTCTCCTCGGCTACTCCGAAGCTTTCCCCCTCCGCCACCCGCAGTCTCCGCCCGCGAAGGGGCTTCTAGTGTGTGGAAACCTTTCCTCCTTCACGGCTCCCTCCCACTGGTGCAGGTCCCGTCCCTATCCTTTTGTCTCTGTTTATTCTTTTTTCTTTTGCCCTACCCAGGTATGTGGGGAGTTTCTTGCCTTTTGGGGGGTCAGCGTTCAGTAGGTGTTCTGTAGGAGTTGCTCCACGTGTAGATGAATTTCTGATGTATCTGTGGGGAGGAAGGTGATCTCCGCGTCTTACTCTTCCGCCATCTTCCTCCGGATCTCAAATGATCAATCTTTTCCTTTATGGTTGGTACCGTAAATGTCTTAGGAACACCAGCTATTCTTTTATAGTATCTTCCAAAAGTATTATGGTTTGCCTTTCACATTTAAGTATTTATTCAGTTATCAATTTTTACCACTCAGCTCCAAATCCACCTTTCTTTGTCCTGCTTTGTAATACTGGAGCTGGACCTTGTAAGCTGTTCTCCTTGTCAACGGACACAATGCTAGGTCTTGCCAGAAGAGGGCGCTAGAGGGACACTGCAAGAGGAGGGTACCTTTCCTGGTTTGGTGCTTTTCCTTCTTGTTTCTGTGGTGTGGCAGCCAGTAAGTGGCTTCCTTGCCAATGGGTGGCATCCTGGAGAGTGCTGCCAACACTGGACGATGGGTGGTTTCCTAGCGAGTTTTACCAGCATCCCATTGGGTAGTTTCCTGCCCAGCAGGTCTGTGGCATCTTCTGTCCCATTCAGTGGAGTCCAACAAGGTCTGCCTCTCAGCCTTGGGTGGGGGACTGTCTTCCAAGTTTGTTCCTTCCTTGGGCACTCTGCCTTAGCCATTGAGGTGGTGTGGTGGCTGCTCCTTGTATCTGCGACACCTGTGTCGTTGGTAGTTCTCTGCTCCTCTAAGTAGTTAATCCCTTTGTAACTAGTTAGTAATTCTTTATTTTAAATTTTCCCAGTTCAGATTACTTGTGTGGTTTGTTTTGCCTGACTGGACCCTGATTGACAAAGGATTTAATCTACCTGGAAAGGATTTTGTATAGGGTAAGAAACAGGAGTCCAACTTCACTTTTTCTATACAGATAGCTGATTGGGCACCATTTAGTGAAAAGACCATCTTTCCCCGCTGTCCTTCAGTGACAGCTCTGTCATATACCAAGCTCTGTCCACATGTGCTTGAGTCTGTTTCTAGGATGTATACTTTATCTCATTTTTCTTCTTATCTGTGCCTGCACTAATGCCTCCATGTCTTAATTATTATATTTTATAATAAGTTTTGGTATCTAGTAAAGCATACATCCCTTCACCATTTTCATTTTCTTCAAAATTATGTTGAATTTTTATCAAATGCTTTTTTCTACTTTTTATAAGATGATCTTATAGATCTTATATTTTCTTCTTTAATCTACGGTGAATCACATTGATTGCTTTTTCTAAAGATTTTTAAAAAGGTTTATTTTATTATTTATTTCATTTATTTTTGGCTGCGTCAGGTCTTAGTTGCAGCACACGGGATCTTCGTTGAGGCATGTGGGACCATTCGTTGCAGGGCGTGGGCTTCTCTCTAGTTGTGGCGTGCAGGTTTTCTCTTCTCTAGTTGTGGTGCGCAGGCTCCAGGGCACATGGGCCCTGTAGTTGGAGGCACGCGAGCTCTCTAGTTGAGGGGCATGAGCTCAGTACTTGTGGCGTGCGGGCTTAGTTGCCCCACAGCCTGTGGGATCTTAGTTCCCTGACCAGGGATTGAACTCACATCCCCTGCATTGTAAGGTGGAATCTTTACCACTGGACCACCAGGGAAGTCCCAAGGTTTTTTTTTGTTTTTTGTTTTTTTTTTGATGTGGACACTTTTTAAAGTCATTATTGAATTTGCTACAATATTGTTCTGTTTTCTGTTTTGGTGTTTTGGCCGCAAGGCATGTGGGATCTTAGCTCCCCGACCAGGGATCGAACCCACACCCCCTGCATTGGAAGGTGCAGTCTTAACCACTGGACCGCCAGAGAAGTCCCACACTGATTTCTTTTTAAATGCTAAACTAAATCTGTTTTGTTGTTGGCTCTGTCTGATAGTGGTTTATTTCCCATGTGGCAGATTTTCTTTTTTATTGCTTGCTTATCTTTGGCTAAACAATCTGTAAGATTAAGATTATATAAATTTGAACCCCAGACTCATGAGAGGGCAAGTTCATAGTTAAAATTTCTCTGGGGAGGCTATTATTATTATTTTCACTCAAGTTGCATCAGAGACAGGGAGGTTTTTCTTGTTATTGCCCTGCCTTTTATAGGCCCAAGACTTGCCTTCCGTTTCCCATAATGTCTATTTACCCCCAAAGCTCTAGGTTTCTGGTATTGTCATTTCCCCTAATGATATCTTAGCTTACATGTTAACATATCACTAATTCTATCAATTTGCATCTATTTTCAGCCCCTGGAGATTTTCCTTAGTGTCTTGAAGTCCTAACATAGTGTGTGAATATATATTTGTTGAAATTTATCCAGTATCAATATGTTTTTAAGCAGGAGGGCTTTTTCCAGTGGGCTATGCTGCTGGTGGCAGAAGCCTTTTTGTTGTAATATCTTCTAGAGTGTTATTATATGTAACATTACCAACTTGTTCTAAAATGTTAGGTATATTTTATTAATGGACCTGGCAACACCATATATTAGGGAAGTTAATGTCCAAAGACTTTCTGTTTCACTTATTTATCTGAGACCCTATAATTGTGCTTAGGGGAGAAACTGGAAGTGGGGAATAACCAGGATAATATCCCCATAATCACAGAGGCTAGACCAATTCCTTGGGTGCCAAAAGTCAGCTCACGTACCACAGATGGAATAAATTCTATGAAATAATCACCAACAGTCTAACTGGGCAATTGAGCAACTGAATAGCAAAAGATTAAGCCACAGAGATGTACTGAACTCAGGGAAATACCATAAGAATTAATATAACATTTACTGTAATTACATTGGCTGCTGGGCACAGGAGTTAATCCATTTTGAATGAAACATTAAAACCCTTTAATGGTGATGGCTATTTGTGGAAAGAGTATGGAAGTATTGGACACTACACTGGGCAAAGTGTGCATTTGGAGGGTTTTATTGGTCCTCTTCCAGCAGCAACCAGAACAACTTTTTTTTTTTTTTCATCCTCAGGCTTCAAAAATCTTCCTAGAGGAGTAACACGGGTGTCCCATGAGAAATGATCCAACCACTTGGAGATATGAAGTTTCTTTATGAACAGGAGGAATAGTTTAAGGGAAGAGTTATATTTTTATCCCTGAATTTTTGACACTCAGAAGTTATACACAGTAATCAGACAAATGCTCATCAATCATTTTGGAATTTTTTTCAAACTTTTGGATAGTCCTTTTGTCTCCAGAGTGGAAAATCCTTTTCGCTTTAGAATGGCACGTTTTCTGTACCTCAGAAGCAAGACCTAAGACCAAACCAGCACATTTGGAAGGGACAGTGGGACCACTGCCTTGGTGACTGCCTGGTGGAGCTGACCTCATCATTTGTTCTCTTTGCCAGAGGAGAGGGGACTAGCACACTCACTGTGTCTTTAAATTTTTATTTATTTGTTTGTTTGTTTGTTTGTTTGTTTATGGATGCGTTGGGTCTTCGTTGCTGTGCGCGTGGGCTTTCTCTAGTTGCAGTGAGTGTGGGCTACTTTTCATTGTGGTGCACGGGCTTCTCACTGTGGTGGCTTCTCTTGTTGTGGAGCACGGGCTCTAGAGCGCAGGCTCAGTAGTTGTGGCTCACGGGCTCTAGGGCGCAAGCTCAGTAGTTGTGGCGCATGGGCTTAGTTGCTCTGTGGCATATGGGATCTTCCCAGACGAGGCATCGAACCTGTGTCCCCTGCATTGGCAGGCGGGTTCTTAACCACCGCACCACCAGGGAAGTCCCTCTGTCTTTAATTTGTGAAATAAGAACTAAGGCCTTTTTTTTTTCCAACGAAAAAATAGCTTATTTGCTTAAGTTTTTTCCTTGCAGAAAAGAAGTTAGTGACAGAATTGTTCTCTTTAAAGTTGCAGCCTCTTATGTTGCTCACAAACGGTTCCACTTCCAGCCTCTTGTGATAGGATAAGTATCACTAGGCACCCAGAGAGCAACTAAAGAGCCAATAAAAAGCATCCACTAAGTATTCTTAAGGTTAAAAATCCATGAAATACGAGAAGCTGCCATGCCCCTGGGGGCACACGTCTTCTTGAGGTGGAAAGCCTAGACCAGGGTATGTAGGTGGTAAGTACAAGCTGGGATGGTCCCCTCCAGTGAAGTTCAAGTGATGCTTCTTTCTTCTGATTAATCTTAATGTATATTCAATCTTCAGTTAGTAGATTATAGCTCAGTTTTACCAGGGTGGTTGTTTAGGCTTCTTGTTACTGTGAATAGAAAGTTCCAACACACTTCAGTAAAGTTTTGTAATCAAGTAACAAAATACCATTTAATACATGAATATTTTCCAAGAGAATGGCCATTGGAAGGACAGCAGAAATTTCATGAGCCTACCCAGTCCTTCTGTTGGCTACACATCTCATAGTCTTGGGAATTATGGGCAGGACAGCTAACCATTTTGGTCTATACATTTTGGCCAATTTACTTTTTAAAATCTCCTTTTGGCTTTCTACAATTCTGAATTAATTGTGGGTGAGATGTGAACAGTGAAAGCATTAATATTGGTTGGCTTTACACATTTCCTTTACAATTTGGCCTGACCTGAGGACCCTGATCACTGTTGAAGCATAAAGTTGCCTAAACCTGGAAGTGAAGCTCTTTAGAAGTCTTTGGTGAATGGTAACTCTGTAAGCCTTTGCTCATTGCTAAAATTCTCTCTGTTCTAAATACATACATGAGTACCAAGTTCATAATCAAATGAACAATATTTCTTTGCCTGGGTAGAAAAAAATCTAAATATTTACAAATGTCTTTGTGGTAGAGAATGAGCTACTCATATTTATGGGAAGTTGGTGTTACTGTTTTTTAAAAAAATTTACTTTATTGACATATAGTTGATTTACAATGTTGTGTTAATTTCTGCTGCACAGCAAAGTGATTCAGTTATACATACACACACATATATATTCTTTTCCATTATGGTTTATCATAGGACATTGAATATAGTTTCCTGTGCTATATAGTAGGAGCTTGTTGTTTAACCATTCTGTATATAATAGTTTGCATCTGCTAATCCCATGCTCCCAATCCATCCCTCCCCCATCCCCCACTTGGCAACCATAAGTCTGTTCTCTATGTCTGTGAGTCTGTTTCTGTTTCGTAGATAAGTACATTTGCATCATATTTTAGATTCCACATATAAGTGATATCATTTGATATTTGTCTTTCTCTTTCTGACTTACTTCCCTTAGCATGATAATCTCTAGGTCCATCCATGTTTCTGCAAATGGCATTATTTCATTCTTTTTTTATGGCTGAGTAGTATTCCATTGCATGAAACCATAGTGTTGTTACTGTTTATTCATTCAATGAATATTTATTGAGCACCTACTATATGCCAGGCACTGTTCTTTATGGTGGGGATAAAGTGGCAAAGAAGGCAAAGATTCCTTCCCTCAAAGAGCTCACATTCTACTGGGAAGACAGAAAACAAGGTACAGAAGTAACGTGTATATTATGTTGGTAGTACTTAGTGCTAATGAGAAAAATAAAGTGAGGAAAGGGAATAGAAAGTACATATGTGGTCAGTGGTAAGAGGACTGCAATTTTAGATAGGGCGGCCAGGGCAAGGCTTGACTGGGAAGGGGACATTTGAATAAAGCCAGAAGGAAGTAAAAGGAAGCCATGTGGCTATCTGAGGGATGAAAACTCCAAGATTATGAGTAGTAAATACTATACACCTAAGTTCTGCTTGAAAAGAGAAATGGTTGGGTGCATTCCTGTTACTGGAGGTCTGGGAGATGAGGAGGAACCAGTAAAAATTTCACTGAGGTAGAAGGATAAATAGGAGATTTTGTTTTTCTGGAAGCCCAACGAAAAAAATGCTTTCAAGAAGGAGAGGGTGACCAAGTCTGTCTCTCCTCATCTTGAGTAAGGTGAGGAGAGAGAGTGGGCCAGCTCTGGAGGAGCAACAGGGGTGAGAACCCAATTGAAGTGGCTTCAGATGACGAGAAACTGGAGATGGTGAGCACAGATAATTATTTTGAGGGATTTTGCTTTAAAGGGGAGCAGAGAAACAGTACAATAGCTGGAAGGGGACTTAGGTAAAGGGAAGTCTTTGCCTTTTTGTTTTCTGGTTTTGGGGGTTGGGAGATCATATAGCATCTTTGAATGTTGGTGGTGATTATTCACTGGAGAGAGGTTATATCCATGCTAGAGGAGAGCTAAGAAAATTACAGGAGCAAAGTGAGGGCACAGACAGCCCAGGAGAGAAGGCAGAGGCCTGTGGAGAGATGCTGGTAGACTGGGGTATTTGATAGTGGGAGCTGTGGAAATTCCCTAGCAATGGCCTCTGTTAGTGAAATAAGAAGCAAGGTCATCAGCAGGGAGTGAGAATGAACCTGTATGAAGAGGGAGGAAAGGTTGTGAAATAATTAACTGAGAGAGTTAATGGACAAGAAAAATGTAGCATAATTGCTAGGAAGGTAAGTGCCCACTGGAGGTAAGTGGTCATGATTTTAAAGTAGTCTAGTCGACAGAATTGCTTTTCTTCAGCCATATTTGGCAGCATGGACACAGACATGGAGTAGCTGGGAGAACTGGATTTCATCAAGGTTTGGGTTTTGCTAAGCAAGGGATACAAAGTTAGATCTGGCCAAGGGAGTTGAGGGTGTTTGCAGTGGTTGATTTTGATTGATCATGGAACTTAAACCGGGTAAGGAAGTGTCTTAGCTCAGGCTACCATAACAAGATACCATAGACCAAGGGGCTTAAACAACAGACATTTATTTTCTCACAGTTCTGTAGGCTGAAAGGTCAAGATCAAGGTGTGGGCAGATCTGGTTGATGGTGAAGCCTCTCTTCTTGGCTTGTAGGCAGTTGCCTTCTTGCTGTGTTCTCACATGGCTTTTCTTATGCTTGTGGAGAGAGAGACTTCTGGTGTCTCTTCCTTTTCTGATAAAGACACCAACCTCATGACCTCATTTTTTAACAATTGAAGTATAAATAGATGCAGAGAAAGCTTTTGACAAAATTCAACACCCATTTATGATAAAAACCCTCCAGAAAGTAGGCATAGAGGGAACTTTCCTCAACATAATAAAGGCCATATATGACAAACCCACAGCCAACATCGTCCTCAATGGTGAAAAACTGAAACCATTTCTACTAAGATCAGGAACAAGACAAGGTTGCCCACTCTCACCACTCTTATTCAACCTAGTTTTGGAAGTTTTAGCCCCAGCAATCAGAGAAGAAAAGGAAATAAAAGGAATCCAAATTGGAAAAGAAGAAGTAAAGCTGTCACTGTTTGCAGATGACATGATACTATACATAGAGAATCCTAAAGATGCTACCAGAAAACTACTAGAGCTAATCAATGAATTTGGTAAAGTAGCAGGATACAAAATTAATGCACAGAAATCTCTGGCATTCCTATATACTAATGATGAAAAATCTGAAAATGAAATCAAGAAAACACTCCCATTTACCATTGCAACAAAAAGGATAAAATATCTAGGAATAAACCTACCTAAGGAGACAAAAGACCTGTATGCAGAAAATTATAAGACACTGATGAAAGAAATTAAAGATGATACAGATAGATGGAGAGATATACCATGTTCTTGGATTGGAAGAGTCAATATTGTGAAAATGACTCTACTACCCAAAGCAATCTACAGATTCAATGCAATCCCTATCAAACTACCACTGGCATTTTTCACAGAACTAGAACAAAAAATTTCAAAATTTGTTTGGAAAAACAAAAGACCCTGAATAGCCAAAGCAATCTTGAGAACAAAAAATGGAGCTGGAGGAATCAGGCTCCCTGACTTCAGACTATACTACAAAGCTACAGTAATCAAGACAGTATGGTACTGGCACAAAAACAGAAAGATAGATCAATGGAACAGGATAGAAAGCCCAGAGATAAACCCACGCACATATGGTCACCTTATCTTTGATAAAGGAGGCAGGAATGTACAGTGGAGAAAGGACAGCCTCTTCAATAAGTGGTGCTGGGAAAACTCGACAGGGACATGTAAAAGTATGAGATTAGATCACTCCCTAACACCATACACAAAAATAAGCTCAAAATGGATTAAAGACCTAAATGTAAGGCCAGACACTATCAAACTCTTAGAGGAAAACATAGGCAGAACACTCTATGACATAAATCACAGCAAGATCCTTTTGGACCCACCTCCTAGAGAAATGGAAATAAAGACAAAAATAAACACATGAGACCTAATGAAACTTAAAAGCTTTTGCACAGCAAAGGACAAGACCAAAAGACAACCCTCAGAATGGGAGAAAATATTTTCAAATGAAGCAACTGACAAAGGATTAATCTCCAAAATTTATAAGCAGCTCATGCAGCTCAATAGCAAAAAAACAAACAACCCAATCCAAAAATGGGCAGAAGACCTAAATAGACATTTCTCCACAGAAGATATACATACTGCCAACAAACACATGAAAGGATGCTCAACATCTTTACTCATTAGAGAAATGCAAATCAAAACTACAATGAGATATCATCTCACACCAGTCAGAATGGCCATCATCAAAAAATCTAGAAATGATAAATGCTGGAGAGGGTGTGGAAAAAAGGGAACACTCTTGCACTGCTGGTGGGAATGTGAATTGGTACAGCCACTATGGAGAACTGTATGGAGGTTCCTTAAAAAACTACAAATAGAACTACCATATGACCCAGCAATCCCACTACTGGGCATATACCCTGAGAAAACCATAATTCAAAAAGAGTCATGTACCAAAATGTTCATAGCAGCCCTATTTACAATAGCCTGGAGGTGGAAACAACCTAAGTGTCCATCATTGGATGAATGGATAAAGAAGATGTGGCACAGATATACAGTGGAATATTACTCATCCATAAAAAGAAACGAAATTGAGCTATTTGTAATGAGGTGGATGGACCTAGTGTCTGTCATACAGAGTGAAGTAAGTCAGAAAGAGAAAGACAAATACTGTATGCTGACACATATATATGGAATTTAAGAAAAAAAATGTCATGAAGAACCTAGGGGTAAGACAGGAATAAAGACACAGACCTACTAGAGAATGGACTTGAGGATATGGGGAGGGGGAAGGGTAAGCTGTGACAAAGCGAAAGAGAGGCATGGACATATATACACTACCAAACGTAAGGTAGATAGCTAGTGGGAAGCAGCCGCATAGCACAGGGAGATCAACTCGGTGCTTTGTGACAGCCTGGAGGGGTGGGATAGGGAGGGTGGGAGGGAGACGCAAGAGGGAGGGGATATGGAAACATATGTATATGTATAACTGATTCATTATGTTATAAAGCAGAAACTAACACAGCATTGTTAAGCAATTATACTCCAATAAAGATAAAAAAAAACAATTGAAGTATAGCTGATTTACAATGTTGTTGTTGTTTCCGATGTACAGCAAAGTGATTTGGATATATAGATATAGATATATAGATATATATTCTTTTCCATTATGGTTTATTGAATATAACTATATATTCAATATAACTATTGAATATAGTTCCCTGTGCTATATAGTAGGACCTTATTGTTTATCCATTCTATACATAATAGTTTGCATCTGCTAGTCTCAAACTCCCAATCCAACCCTCCCCCCATCCCCCTTGGCAACCACAAGTCTGTTCTCTATGTCTGTGAGTCTGCTTCTGTTTCATAGATAAGTTCATCTGTGTCATTCTAGATTCCACATATAAGTGATATCATATGGTACTTGCCTTTCTTTTTCTGACTTACTTCACTTAGTATGATAATCTCTAGGTCCATCCATGTTGCTGCAAATGGCATCATTTCATTCTTTTTTAGGGCTGAGTAATATTCCGTTGTGTATATGTACAAGGGCTGAGTAATATTCCATTGTATATATGTACCAATCTTCTTTATCCATTCATCTGTTGATGGACATTTATGTTGTTTCCATGTCTTAGCTATTGTAAATAGTGCTGCTATGAACATAGGTGTGCATGTGTCTTTTTGAATTATAGTTTTGTCTAGATATATGTCTAGACAAAGGAGTGGGATTCCTGGATCATATGGCAGCTCTATTTTTAGTTTTTTGAGGAACCTCCATACTGTTCTCCACAGTGGCTGTACCTAGTTAAGTTTGCACCAACAGTGTAAGAGGGTTCCCTTTTCTCCACACCCTCTCCAGCATTTGTTGTTTGTAGACTTTTTAATGATGGCCATTCTGACCAGTGTGAGGTGTTACCTCATTGTAGTTTTGACTTGCATTTCTCTAATAATTAGCAATGTTGAGCATCTTTTCATGTGCCTATTGGCCATCTCTATGTCTTCTCTGGAAAAATGTCTATTTAGGTCTTCTACCCATTTTTTGATTGGGTTGTTTGTTTTCTCAATATTGAGTTGTATTAGTTGTTTTTATATTTTGGATGTTAACCCTTTTTCGGTTGCATTGTTTGCAAATATTCTCTCCCATTCTGTAGGTTGTCTTTTCGTTTTGTTGATGGTTTCTTTTGCTGTGCAAAAACGTTTAAGTTTGATTAGTCCCATTTGTTTATTTTTGCTTTTATTTCTTCTGCCTTGGGAGACTGACCTAAGAAAATATTGCTACAATTTATGTCAGAGAATGTTTTGCCTATGTTCTCTTCTAGGAGTTTTATGGTGTCAGGTCTTACATTTAGGTCTTTAGACCATTTTGTGTTTATTTTTGTACATGGTGTGAGGAAATGTTCTAATTTCATTGTTTTACATGTAGTTGCCCAGCTTTCCCAACACCACTTGAAGAGACTGTCTTTTCTCCATATTCTTGCCTCCTTTGTTGTAGATTAATTGACTGTAGGTATGTGGGTTTATTTCTGGGCTCTCTATTCTGTTCCATTGATCTATGTGTCTGCTTTTGTGCCAATACCATAGGAGTGGTGAGAGAGAAATCATTGTCTCGTTCTTGACCTTAGAAGGAAGGCTTTCAGCTTTTCACCATTATGTTGGCTGTGGGTTGTCATAAATGGTCTTTGTTATGTTGAGATATGTTTCTCCTAAACCCACTTTGATGAGAGTTTTTATCGTGGATGGATGTGGAATTTTGTCAAATGCTTTTTCTGTATCTAGTGAATGATTGTGTGTTTTTTGTCTTTCCTTTTGTTAATGTGGTGTATCACATTGATTGATTTGTGTATGTTGAACCATCCTTGTGACCTGGGAATGAATTCAACTTGATCATGGTGAATGATCCTTTTTATGTACTGTTGGATTCAGTTTGCTAAGATTTTTTTGAAGATTTTTGCATCTATATACATCAAAGATATTGGCCCCAAATTTCCTTTTTTGGTAGTGTCTTTGTCTTGTTTTGGTATCAGCGTAATGGTGGCCTCCATAGAGTGAATTTAGGAGTGTTCCCACTTCAATTTGGGGGAATAATTTGTGAAGGATAGGTATAAGCTCTTTATATGTTTGGTAGAATTTCCCCAGTGAAGCTGTCTGGTCCTGGACTTTTGTTTGCTGGTTGTTTTTTTTTTTAATTACAGATTTTAAGTATTTCACTTCTAGTAATTGGTGTGTTCAAATTATCTGTTTCTTCTTAACTCACTTTTGGCAGGCTGTATGTTTCTAGAAACTTGTCCATTTCTTCTAGGTTGTCCAATTTTTTGGCTGTATGTAACTGTTCATAGTATTCTTTTGTGATTTATTTTTATTTCTCTGGTATCAGTTTTTATTTCTCCTCTTTAATTTCTTATTTTTAAAATTTGAGCCCTCTCTCGTTTCTTCTTGGTGCATCTGGCTAGGGCTTTTTCTTTTTCTTTTTTTCCCTAATTCTTTTATTTATTTTAAATCTTTTTTTTTTAAAGCAATTTTGCAGGCATCTGTTTTCTTTCTTTTTTTTTTTTTTTGCGGTACACTGGCCTGTCACTGTTGTGGCCTCTCCCGTTGCGGAGCACAGGCTCCGGACGCACAGGCTCAGTGGCCATGGCTCATGGGCCTAGCCCCTCCATGGCATGTGGGATCTTCCCAGACTGGGGCATGAACCTGTGTCCCCTGCATCGGCAGGTGGACTCCTAACCACTGTGCCACCAGGGAAGCCCTGTTTTCTTTTTTTATATAAATTTTTTTAAAATTTATTTTTGGCTAAGTTGAGCATTCGTTTCTGCATGAGGGTTTTCTCTAGTTGTGGTGAGCAGGGGCTACTCTTTGTTGTGGTGCATGGGTTTCTCATCATGGTGGCTTCTCTTGTTGTGGAGCACAGGCTCTAGGCGTGTGGGCTTCAGTAGTTGTGGCACATAGGCTCAGTAGTTGTGGTGCATGGGCTTAGTTGCTCTGCGGTATGTGGGATCTTCCTGGAACAGGGCTCAAACCCGTGTCCGCTGCATTGGCAGGAAGATTTTTAACCACTGTGCCACAAGGGAAGCCCTCCTAATTCTTTTAGATGGTCAGTTAGGTTGTTTATTTGAGATTTTTCTTATTTCTTGAGGAAGACCTGTATTGCTATGAACTTCCTTCTTAGAACTGCTTTTTTGCTGTATCCCATAGATTTTGTAAGGTTGTGTTTTCATTTTTGTCTTGAGGTATTTTCTAATTTCTTCTTTGATTTCATCATTGACCCATTAGTTTTTTAGTTTAGTCTCCATGTGTTCATTCTTTCCCCATTTTTCTTTCTGTGGTTGATTTCCAGTTTCATACCATTATGGTCAGAAAATATGCTTGAAATAATTTCTATCCTCTTAAATTTGTTGAGACTTGTTTTGTGACCTCGTATGTGGTCTATCCTAGAGAACGTTCCATGTGCACTTGAAAAGAATGTGTACTGTGCTTCTGTTTTTGTTTTTGGATACAGTGTCTTGTAGATATCAATTAAGTCCAACTGGTCTATTGTGTCATTTAGGACCTTTGTTGCTTTATTGATTTTCTGTTTGGATGATCTATTCATTGATGTCAGTGGCTTGCTAAAGTCTCCTACTATTATTGATTTACTATTAGCTTCTCCCTTTATGTCTGTTAGTATTTGTTTTGTATATTTAGGTGCTCCTATATTGGGTGTGTATATGTTAACCAGTGTAATATCCTCTTGTATTGATCCCTTTATCATTATGTACACGATCCCTTCTTTGTCTTTCTATATGGCCTTTGTTTTAAAGTCAATTTTGTCTCATGTGGGTATTGCTACCCTTGTTTTCTTATTGTTCCCATTTGTATGAAATATCTTTTTCCATCCTCTAACTTTCAGTCTGTGTGTGTATTTTGCCCTGAAATGAGTCTGCTGTAGGTGATATATTGTAGGTCCTTGGGATTTTTTGATCCAATCAGCCACTCTGTGTCTTTTGATTGGAGCATTTAGACCATCGACACTTAAAGTAATTATTGATAGGTATGTACTTCTTGACATTTTAATTCTTGTTTTCCCATTGTTTTTGTAGTTTTTTTGTTCTTCTTCTTTTTGTTTTTCCTTTTGTGGTTCAATGATTTTCTTTTGTAATATGCTTAAGTTCCTTTCTTTTTGGTTTTTGTGAATTTCTTGTATGTTTTTGATTTGCAGTTACCATGGAGTTCAAGTATGTTGACCATTACTATATCTACTTGCTTTAAACTGATAGTCATTCAAGTTCAAACACATACTAAAAGATCTACTTTTTTATACTCCACTCCCCACATTTTGTAATTTTGATGTCCTATTTTACATCTTCATGCTGATCGTTTTACTGTTTATTGTAGTTATAGTTGCTTTTACAATTTTTGATTGTTTTTTAAACTATGTACTGACTGATTTAAGTGATCTTCAATCCTTTTATATATCTGCCTTTCCTATTGTGATTTTCTCTTTCATACAGATTCTTGCTTCTTTTCTACTTAGAAAAGATCCTTCAATGTTTCTTTTAGGGTAAGTTTAGTATTGCTGAATTCTTTTTTGCTTGCCTGAGAAATTTTTTCTCTCTCCTTCTATTCTAAATGATAATCTTGCTGGGTTATCTATTGTGGTCTTGAAAGGCTGTTTTTATGTGGGAGCATCCCTGTGTAGACTGTGTTCATCCAATGTCTTTGGTGCAGGGCTGATTTTGATATGGACACCAGCCACATATTTTCTCAGGGTGTGCTGGCTGCTATCACCTTGATAGGGGCTGTGGTTGCTGTTGGAGGGTCTAAACCCTGTGTAGGGTGTGAGGCAGGACTTTCTCTCTGCTCCATGGCTGTTGCTGTGCAGACAGGGGTGTAGTTTACTCCCCAGCTGCTGGAGTAGAAGCTCTGAGGGTTGGGCTCAATCAAGCTCCATTCCCCTCAAGTGCACGCTCTGCCTCCAAAGAGGGGAGTGTTGAAGACATGAAGCCTGTGTGATCACAGAGGACTGATGTGTTGCTTGTGTAGGTGTTCAAGGCTCTACTCAGACACAGCCCAAGTTCGAGTCTCTTCACCTGTTGTGTTGTCCCAGATCTAGTGCAAGGCTGTGGCATAGAGTGGGTGGAGCCAGAATATTCGCTAGGCTGGGGCTGGGGTTGGGGCATTGTGACTGCAGGAATTGACATTGCTGTACTGCTGCTAGAGATCTGGCCTGCCTCTGTGACAGTCTTCTTCCAGGATTTGTCTGCCCCAGATCCAGTGCCAAAGTGTGGTATGATGTGGGTGGGCTGTTTGCTTAGCTGGGAAAAGGGGCGGGGGCAGGGACCTAGTATGCTGGTTCCTAGCACTGCTTGAGTAAGTGCTGACAATGGCTATTGCCTCCCAACCTGGACCACACTCCAGGCCCCTCAGGGCTGTCTCTGTGTAGCTAGTCTAAGTCTTTTCCCAGGGCCCAGTTGGCTCAGATTTTACACCTAGCTGTGGTGTGGAGTGAGTGGGGCCAGGGTGTTTGCCCCACTTGAACTGAGGAGTGTGGCAAGGCAGCAGCTGCCAATGTAAAACTCGCTCTGCCCTGATTGTTAGCAAGCTAGCAGCTGTGCCCTCTTTGTGGGTAGAGTCTAGGCTTCTCCAACCCTTCTATCTGTCCCAGTTATTCTCCCAGCAGCCAAAGGGGTTTGCCTCCTTTGTCTAGAACCCCAGGACTGGGATGTCCTGCTCCCAGGGTGAGGGTCCACCTGTGTGGACCTTCTCTTCCTTTCAGGGGTGGAGGTCCCAACCTTATGCCTTTTTCCTGTCCTACCTGGTTACATGGAATTATTTCTTGCAGCTTTGTTTGTATTAGAGTTCTTCTGCCAGTTTCCAGTTAGTTCTCCATGAGACTTGTTTCATGTGAAGATGTATTTTTGATGTATTTGTGGGGGGAGGTGAGCTCCACATCCTCCTACTCCACCATCTTGATCTCATTCTGATGCTTTCTTAACATGATAAATTGTATGTACCTTAATTCTAAAATCAGCATCTTACTTAAGGGAGAGACACCAAAGACATTTCCACTAAGTTCAGGAATAAGGCAAGGAAGATCGTTATTTTCATTACTGTTAACATTGGCTAACACCAAAGGCATCAGCCTATTCAATTAGACAAGAGAAATCAATTGGAGGTATGAAAATTCGGAAAACAGTAAAACTATCTTTATTTGCAGATAATATGATATTATTCCTGAAAAACTCTAGATATAATAAACAATAAAACTAACTCATTTAGTAAAAGAATTAAGTAAGATAGCAGCATACAAAATTAACAGGAAGATATAAGAAATCCAAGAAGAGATGGTAAGAATGAAACTGAAACACTAGCCTTTTTAGTCTCCAGCAAGATGGCACATACTTGGCATGTTTGGCACCACTCCTTAATAAATCTGCAGTTGTCCTCAGAAATCTTTTCAAAATAGTTTTCCCTGTAACAATCATAAAGTGAAGGAAGTTAGCATTGGAGGATAAACTTATTTTCTATCTTAAAAAAAATCAGGGGAATTCCCTGGCAGTCTGGTGGCTAGAACTCTGTGCATCCACCACAGGGGAAATGGGTTTGATCCCTGGTCAGGGAAGTAAGATCCCACATGCTGCATGGCTTGTCCCCCCACCCCCCAAAAAAAGAAAAGTATTAACAGGCATAGATGAATAGCCATCAGGTATATAAACAATAATCAGTTAGCAGATATGACGGTAGAGGAAAAAAACCATTTATAATAGTAACAAAGAAGATGACACTTAGGAATAAACTTAGTAAGAAATATACAAAGTCTATATGAGGAAAACTTGAGAACTCTCCTGAAGCATATAAAAGTAGACATAAGCAAATGGAAAGATGTCCCTTACTTTCAGATAGGCTGATTCAACACAATAAAATGTCAGGAATTCCCTGACGGTCCAGTGGTTAGGACTCTGCACTTTCACTGCTGATGGCCTGGGTTCAATTCCTGGTTGGGGAACTAAGATCCCACAAGCCACGTGGCATGGCCTAAACAAAACAAACAAGCACAATAAAATGTCAGTTCTCCTTAAGTTAGTTTATAAATTTAATTGTGATCCCCCAAAATGTCAACAAGTTGGTACTAACTTCATATGGGAAAATAAACATGCAAAAACAGACTGAAAAACACTAAAACAGGAAAGGTATGAGGAGGCACTAGCTCTGTCAGTAATTAAAACATACTCTAAAACCTCTCTAATTAACATAGTGCTGGATTACTTTTGTAGAAAATAAGTGATTTTTTTAACAGCTTGGTACTTTATTATTTTTTTATTGAGATAATTGACATACAGCATTGTGTAATTTTAAGGTGTACATCTTGGTTTGCTGTATTTATATATTGCAATATGATTACTATAGTAGCATTAGCTAACACCTTTATCATGTCTCATATTTATTATTTCTTTTTTGTGTTGAGGATAGTTAAGATTTAGTACCTTAGCAACTTTGAAGTTCATAATACAATATTGTTGACTGTAATCACTATGATCTGTATTAGATCTCCAGAACTTATTTATCTGTTCACTGTAAATTTGTACCCTTAAACAACATCTCCCTAATTCCCCCAGCCCCTTGTAGCCACTATTCTATTCCCTGTTTTTACAAGTTCTGTTTTTTAAGATTCCACATATAACTGAGATCTTATAGTATTTGTCTTTCACTGTCTGACTTATTTCACTCAGCATAATGCCATCAAGGGTCCATCCATTTTGTTCCAAACAGTAGGATTTCCTTCTTTCTCATGGCTGAATAATGTTCCATTGTATATCTATACCACATCTTCTTTATCTATTCATTTGTTGACATTTAGACTATTTCCATGTTTTGACTACTGTGAATAACGCTGTAGAAAACATGGGTGTGTAGATATCCCTTCAAGATACTGATTTCAATTCCTTCAGATATATACCCAGGAGTGGGATTGCTGGACCATTTGATAGTTTGATTTTTAATTTCTTGAGGAACCTCCATACTGTTATTCATAATGGTTGTACCAATTTACATGCCCACCAACAGTGTATAAATGTTCCCTTTTCTTCACATCCTCACCAACATTTGTTATCTCTGGTCTTTTTGATAAAAGGCTTCCTAACAGGTGTGAGGAGATATCTCAATGTTTTGATTTGCATTTCCCTGATGATAAGTCATGCTGAGCACCTTTTCATACACCTATTGGCCATTTGTATATCCTCTTTGAAAAAATGTCTATTCAGATCCTTTGCCCATTTAACAAATGGATTGTTTTCTTTTTTTGCTATTGAGCTGTATGAGTTCTTTACATATAGTTCTATATATATATTATATGTGTATATATAATATATATAGTATAGTTTTAATATTTTGGATATTAGTCCCTTATGAGATATATGATTTGCAAATATTTTCTCCCATTCTGTAGGTTTTTTCAATTTACTGATTGTTTCCTTTGCTGTGCAGAAACTCTTTAATGTAGTCTCACCTGTTTATTTTAGTTTTTGTTGCCTGTGCTGTTGGTGACTTATCCAAGAAATCAGCAATGAGTAATTTTTAAAATCAATAAGATATGTAATTCTTTGACTTATTTTGTATGTGTCTTTCCTAGTGACATTCCTGTGATTTCAAAATATGGGTTTGAGAATCTGGCAAGATAGCTTTAGCTTATGTATTTTATTTGCTTGAGCAAATCATTTCTGAATTTTAGTTGTGATAGATAAACCAGAGTTTTATGTGAAATGTCGTAGCATCTGGAGATGTTGAAGTACCACATATAGATGAAATTAATGCAGAGCAACTCCAGTAGATTATTGAGGTAGTCATAGTTTTACCTGTGTGTGCCAAGCATAATTCTTTAAAAGAACAGGCAAAAATCATGTTATCAAAATTTCCAAAAAAAAAAAAAAAAAATTTCCAGCTGCCTTGGTAGCCATGTGCAGGTCCTTGTATTAAGTCATTTGTACTATACTTTGAAAGTATCAAAACACTTAAACACCATAGCCCGCCCATGACTGACAGTAGGGCACTCACAATTTTGGGAGAATTTAGCAAGTCAAGTAGTAAAGAAGACATAAAAGACACTGGCAAACAGGACTGGTTAAGTCTACGAGTTTTCTTTTGAAGCCTTTTGTAATCAAAATGAAGAATAGAAAATTGTTATTAAGGCAGTGTGTGTGCATGTATGTGTATGTGTTTTCTTATTTTATTTTATTTTCTAACATTTCTCTCTTTCTAATATGTATATATGTATATATACATATATGTTAGATATGCTGTTATTTGAAAGAATGACTAGTTTGCACTAAAGAACTCTGTCACTGTATTGAGTGAGTCTTTCAGTGGTCACTACTTTCCAACCGTTTTCCTCCAATCATTTTTAAATGTTTTCTTTTTTTTGGTCACGCGGCTACCACGGATTGAATCTGGGCCCCCTGCAGTGGAAACGCAGAATCCTAACCACTGGACCACCAGGGAATTTCCTTAAAATGGTTTTCTAATAATGAAATGTTTGAGGGAATTTCCTGGCATTCCAGTGGTTAGGACTCCGAGCTTTCACTGCCAAGGGTGTGGGTACGATCCCTGGTTGGGGAACTAAGATCCCGCAAGCCACAGATTGCAACCAAAATTTTTTTTTTTAAATGAAATGTTTGATAGATTTAAATTGGAAATTGCTATTTTAATTTTGTAAAAACAATTTACTAAATTTGAAATTTTATATACACTTTCATCTAAAGTGAAATAAAAATGAATCAGAGAAGAAATATTGGTTTAAGTGATAGTTATTATTAACATCTTTTAAAGAAGTATATACATTTTTTTCTGAAAAAGAATTGAAGGAAATAAGACCAAAACCTGTTAGAAATACGAGCAAAACACACAAAAAGACAATTCACAAAAAATATTAAAATGCCCTTAAACATACAAAAAGATATTCAACCTTACTCATAATAACAGAAAATGCAAAGTAAACCTACTCTGAGATACCATTTCTCACCCATCATACTGGTAAAAATTAAAACTCATGACACGTTTCTGTTGGTGAGGCTGTAGGGGAACAGACATCCTTATACACTACTGACGGAAATGCAAATTGGTACAGCCCTACAGAGAGGAATTTGGCAATATCTATCAAAACTGCATATGCATTTATCTCTTGACCCATTTATCTCACTTACAGAAGATATGCCTCAAACAATACAAAGATACTTATGGACTAGTTTATTCATTGCAGGATTGTTTGTAATTGCAAAATATTGAAAGTGCCATAAATGCCATACAGGAAAGTGATTGAATAAATTATGGTACATCCACACACACGAGTACTATGCTACTGTAAGAAAGAATGTATATGAACAGATACAGAATAATTTCCAGAATATATTGTTAAGTGGGAAAAGCAAAGTGCAAAAGAGTATCTACAGTATACTACCTTTTGTGTAAGAAAGAGTGAAAACAAGAAAATATGCATGCATCTGATTATTTGTGCGAAAGAAGCATAGCATGGAGAGAACAGAAATAACTGAGACTGGTGACCGACACTGGGTGGGTAGGATGGGGTGGAAAGAATGTGGGGATGGAAGTAGAGTACAGAGAATGGGAAAGGGGAGAGATGCTTTGCTGAGTGGGCCTGTTAGTACAGTTCTGAGTTTTGGAATCATCCTAATGTTTTATACACTAAAAACAGAAACAAATAAACAAAAAACCAAAAATAGGGGAAACCTACAATGGAATACAAAGAAACAAATGAAACTAAATGCATTTTAAATGAAAAACATAACCACACTGAAGAAGAAAAATAGAGCTAATTCAGATGGCTTTTGAACACAGAATTATATGTACAAACTCTCCAGTCAAAGAAAAACAGAAATATGGAGTTCTGTTTAATATCGAGATCTGGTTTGGTTTTTTGCAATGGTATGGGCTAGAGATTTTGAAACTTCTCTTTCTGTGTATTCCAGGGTTGAATATATAAGCCAGGTTTCTCACTGTTGGAGAAGGAAGTTACAAATGTGAAAAGAAGAAAGGGTAGAATGAACCCTGTGTTATTGGATTAAAGTTGGGATTGTTGGGCTTCCCTGGTGGCGCAGTGGTTGAGAGTCCGCCTGCCGATGCAGGGGACATGGGTTCGTGCCCCGGTCCGGGAAGATCCCACATGCCGCGGAGCGGCTGGGCCCGTGAGCCATGGCCGCTGAGCCTGCGCGTCCGGAGCCTGTGCTTCACAATGGGAGAGGCTATGACAGTGAGAGGCCCGCGTACCGAAAAAAAAAAAAAGTTGGAAGTGTTAATATGAATTCACGGTTTGGACATGTGTGTGTATGTGTATATGTATATACATATTTCTTAGCTTGGTCCACTAAGAGGGTCTAAAAACAGTAACACCTTAGTAGCAAGGAGCTCCTCTAGTGTTTAGATCTTGCTTTAGATCCACACTAAGAGAAACCAACACTTGAAGGCTGGGGTTGGGAAAACACACATGAACTTGGGCAATCTTTTTGTGGCAGAAATTAAGAAAGTACTTAAGGAAGGATGGTAACATGTCAAAAGGACACAGGAGCTAGATTAAAGTGGCTCCCTCTGGCCAAATATGGGACATTTCAAGCATCAAAATAAGTGAGAGTATGGATTAGAGTGCATTGAGTAAAATAGGAATCCATGAGTTGATACTGTTATACATAAATAAATAAACAAAGGAGAAGGAGAAACTATTTCTTTCAGTAGAATGCCAACTAATAAATGTAGAAGGATGATTTAATTAGGAATTACTATCTGGCAACCATAATAGTAATAACTGATTCAGGCAAGAATCCTCAAAAGATACTAAAACTAATGGGTAAACTTAACATAGTCTCAAAGATTCTCCCCACAAAGTACTGATTGATTGTGAAAGGAAAAACTGTAACCTTAACTTCCAAGTATTTTGGAATTCTCCAGCTATCTTTCTGTTATTGATTTCTAGTTTAAATCCATTGTTGTCTGAGAGCAGACATTGTATGATCTCTGGTATCTTACATTTGTTAAGGTGTGTTTTATGGCCCAGAATGTGGTCTGTCTTGTTCCATGTGAGCTTATGAAAAATGTGTTTTGTGTTATTGTTGGATGAAATAGTCTATAGATGTCAATTACATGCAGTTGATTGATGGTGCTATAGAGTTCACCTATGTCCTTACTGATTTGCCTGATGGATCTGTCCATTTCTAATGGAGGAGTATTGACGTCTCCAACTATAAAAGTGGATTCATTTATTTCAAACATTGTAGTTCTATCAGTTTTGACTCACATATTTTGATGGTCTGTTGTTAGGTGCCTACACAAGAAGGACTGTTACATCTTCATGGAGAATTGACCCTTTTATCGTTATGTAATGCCCCTCTTTATGCCTGATAATTTTCCTTGCTTGGAAGTTTGCTATGTCTTAAATTAATACAGCTACTCCAGCTTTCTTTTGATTAGTGTTAGCATGGTATATCTTCCTCTACACCTTTACTTTTAATCTATATGTGTTTTTATATTTAGAGTGGGTTTCTTAATCCCATCCAGTTGGGAAAATCAAGTTGGAGTATGGAACATAACTTCTGCTCTCCTTCAAGTGTCTTCGTATTCCTTCTCTCTCACTAAAATGAAAGTATTTTATACCAAGAAAAATTAAAGTGGGTTTCTTGTAGAAACATATAATTATGTTCTTTTATCTATGCTGACAATCTCTATCTCTTAATTGGTGTATTTAGACCATTGAAATTTAAAATGATTATTGATATAGTTGGATTAATATCTACCATATTTATTACTATTTTCTATTTGTTGCCCTTGTTCTTTGTTCCTGTTTTTGCCTTCTCCTCTTTTTCTGCCTTTTGTAGTTTTATTGAGCATTTAATATGATTTCATTTTCTCTTTCTTAGCATATCAATAAAAATATTTTAGCATATTAATAAAATTATATTCTTATTTTTTATCTTTATAGTGAAGAAATTTGTGGTGAAAGTTAATATCATCAGTAAAAGGACACCAGATATCATACATCTTCTGATACAATGCACTGAGAAGGGCACATCACTTACCCTGTTTTCCTGCCAAAAAATGCATAACCTTAATTAGTCATGAGGAAACATCATAAAAAACCCAAATTAAAAGACATTTCAAAATGTACTCTTCAAAAATGTCAAGATCATACAGGACAAGGAACGACTGAGGAATTGTTCCAGAATAAAGAAGAATTGAGACATGACAACTGAATGTAACTCATGGTCCCAGATTTTCTTTGCTTATAATGAATGTTATTAGTATAATTGGCAAAGAATAAAGCCAATTCTATTTATATAGAATAAAGCCAATAAAGCCAATTTAGTATTGTATCAGTATTAATTTCCTGATTATGATACTTATATTGCAGTTATAAAATGAATGAACTACAACGCCACAAATGAATCTTGTCCCCTGAGTGCATGAAGCAAGATACAAATGATATCATGTGTATAAAGTTCAAAAAACCAAGCCAAAATAACTATATTGTTTAGAGACATATATATGTGATAAAACTACAAAGAAAAATAAACAAGAAATTAACATAAAATTCAGGATCATAGTTACCTCTAGGAATAGAAAGGGGCATGTGATCTGGAGGGATGTCTTGTATGGGTGAGAGGCTGCTTTTGGGGTTCTAGCTAAGTTCTATTTTTTGATCTGGGTTGTGGTTAAATGAATGTTCACATTAGAATTAGTCATTGTACATCAAAAAGACAACAAATAAGAGAAAAGGGAACCCTCATGCACTGTTTGTGGGAAAGTAAATTGGTGGTTGCCCTAGGGAAAACAGTATGGAGGTTCCTCAAAAAATTAAGAATAGAATTACCATATGATCCAGCAATTCCACTTCTGAGTATTTACCCAAAGAAAACAAAAACACTAATTCAAAAAGATACATACAAACCAATGTTCATTGCACCATTATTTACAATAGCCAAGATGTGGAAGCAACCTAAGTGCCCATCAATAGATGAATGGCTAAAGAAGATGTGGTATATATATACAATGGAATATTAGCCATAAAAAATGAAATCTTGCCATTTGTGACAACATGGATGTATCTAGAGGGTATTATGCTAAGTGAAATAAGTCAGACAGAGAAGGACAAATAACACATGATCTCACTTATATGTGGAATCTAAAAAACAAGCAAACAAAACAAAACGAAAGCAGACTCATAGATACAAAGAACAAATGGCTGGTTGCCAGAGGGAAAGGGTGGAGTGGGGGAGAAATAGGTGAAGGGGATTAAGAAATACAAACCTTCAGTTAGAAAATAAATAAGCCATAGGGATGTAATAAACAGCATAAGGAATATGGTCAATAATATTGTAATAACTTTGTATGGGGACAGATGGTAACTAGACTTATCCTGGTGACCATTTAATAATGTACAAAAATGTCAAATCACTATGTAGTACATCTGAAACAAATATAATATTGTATGTCAACAATATCTCTATTTTAAAACATGCTGAAAGACTACAAAAATGCATTTTGATTACAAAAAAGAATTAGTTGTACTTTACATTTATATTTTATGCACTTTAACATGTGTTATATTTCACAATGAAAGAGTTCTTAAAATAAATAGTGCTTTTATAAGGGATTTAAAAAAAACCCCACAAAGCACAATGTCAAATTTTCATGACAGCAGTCTCCTGGTGTCCTTTCCTGAATTTGGCAGACAGGATTGCCAGAGGAAAAGCATTGATAGGGTGTGGGGGACAAAAGCAGTAGTGTGACCTGGCAAAGGTAAAGGGCCATGGCATCATCTAGAGCAGCGGTCTGCAACATTTTGGCACCAGGGACTGGTTTTGTGTAAGACAATTTTTCCATGGACGGGGGTGGGAGTGGGGGTGGTTCACGCAGTAACGTGAGCGATGGGGAGCGATGGGGAGCGGCAGATGAATCTTCGCTCGCTCATCCGCCGCTCACCTCCTGCAGTGTGGCTGGTGGAGCGGGGAGCAGTTGCGGACCCCTGAGCTAGAGCACTTAAACTTTAGTGTGCTCACAGACCCCTGGGCATCTTGCTAAAATGCAGACTCTGAATCCATAGGTCCGGGGATTCTGCATTTCTTATTTATATATTTATTTATTTTTGGCTGTGTTGGATCTTGGTGCTGTGCATGGGCTTTCTCTAGTAAAGGTGAAACGTGGCTACTCTTTGTTGTGGTGTGCGGGCTTCTCACTGCAATGGCTTCTCTTGTTGTGGAGCATGGGCTCTAGGTGCACAGGCTTCTGTAGTTGTGGCACATGGGTTCAGTAGTTGTGGTGCACAGGCTTAGTTGCTCTGTGGCAGGTGGGATCTTACCTGGGCTCGAACCCTTGTCCGCTGCATTGACAGGCGGATTCTTAACCACCGTGCCACCAAGGAAGTCCATGGGATTCTGCATTTCTAAGAAGCTCCTGGGTAACACCCATGCTTCTGGGTTCACAAACCACGTTCTGAGTAGCATTTCTACACAGAAAGTCAGTATAAGATTTTTAAAGAACAGTACATTTTTGGGGTGGGGGCAGAGGGGGTGGCTACAGCAAAAGGTAAGGCATATACAGAGCATAAAGGATCACAGAAAATTTTACTCCTCCACAGGTGAAAAATTCCTGTTTTTCCACAACGGTCTACAATTATGCATCACACCAAGTAGAATAAGGAATAAATAGAACAGATTCATGAGCAGCAAAGGAATAAGCTGGAACAAGAGCAATAAGTTCATCCTCTTGTGTGTAGTATGTGAAAGGCAGAGGGACCCTCTTTACATCCTCCTGCTGAAACCGGAACTTCCTGAGGGGAACTTTCCTTGAGAATCTCACGAACCTGTTGGTATTTTAGGAGGGGTTAACATAGAGTGGTGTTAGCTTTAATAACTGCAAAGCCATCATGAGCGTCTCTCTTTGTTGGAATTGGAAATAGGGTGGATTTAACAACGGCAATAATCATATGACCAGAAGAAGTGACATTGCATATCCGCTTTGCTGGGTGCTAGTGAATATCATTGTTTGTTTTCACAGGATGTGAAAGAGCTGCCGTAAGAGGAATGTTCCATCAGTGCTAACCAAACAGAAGTCAGATGGCAGATTGACTGCCACTGGTGAGTTCCATCCCGCATCCAAGGAAGACACGATTCTAATCTTACACAAATGTTTCCAGAGACCTAATGAAGAGTGAACATTTTCCATGTGATTTTATGAGGCCATCATAACCTTGATGCCAAAACCTGACAAGGACACTTTCCAATTTTAGTATATGTGCTGCTGAAGCGAGCATGACAAGGACAATTTGAGGAAGGAAGATTATAGGTTGGCCAATCTCACCCCTAAATATAAATACAAAAATCTTAAACATAGCATTAGCACACTATGTCATTGGTCTCAATTATTTGTTGCCCCATCCTATGGGAGAATTATACTTCTAATTCTCTATGGGCATCAGGCGTGGTCAAAGGACTTGCTTAAGCCAATAAAATGTGAGCAAAAGTGACCCACGCCCTTTTCAAGCAGAAGCTTTAGGAGTCATTGTGTGGTTCTACCATTGATCCTTCTGTGATATGAGTAGGGTGTCCAAGATAAGGACCGCTCTACCCTTTTGGGTTCCAAAATGAAGAAAATGTGAATACTGCAGCCAAAATTTAATCTGAGCATGAAATAAACTCTGTTGCTCCAAACCACTACGATCTGCGCATTGTTTTTACTGCAGAAATGGCGAAAGTGTAAGAGGATCAGCTGCTTAACCTGGTGGTCATTGGTCTGGTTGATGATGTCACTGATGGGCCATTTGCTGCTTCTGGGTAATATAAACAAAAGAACTATGCACAGGTATAAATAGCAGTCTAAAAAGCCTGGCAAATTTTGTTCACATATGCGCAGTCTCAGACGACACAAGCAAAGACAGGGAAAAGGAAGTAGTGATCGATATTGACATGACAAAGTAGGAAACCAAATTATGACATTAATGGACACTCCAGGCCATAAGGATTTCACCCCAGATATAATTAGAGGAGCTGTCCAGGCTGAGGTAGCTGAGATGTGGATACTGGCAGGAAAGGAGTTTGAAGATGGATCATGACCTCCCGATTCATCCCTTAAAGAAACACAGATCCATCTACTCCAAAGAATCTGTTCAAGCTTGCACTTAGCAAAGAGCTCACCTCATCTTTAGTAATGAAACTCCTACCCCAATGGATTTCCTGTGCTGTTATACTGTTAAGCTGTAAGTGCAGCTGTCATTATTTAAAGATTGAGTAGTGTCTTTAAAAAAAAATACTGATGATGCCACAAAGGAAAAAGAAAACTGATTTGTTAACTAATAGCCACATGCAATGATACAGATATAGACTCTATGTTTTTTGTTTTGTTTTTATTTTTAATTAGGATAAAACATAACATAAAATTTACCATCTTCATTTTTATTATTATTATTATTTTATATATATATTTTTTGCGGTATGCGGGCCTCTCACTGTTGTGGCCTCTCCCGTTGCGGAGCACAGGCTCCGGACGTGCAGGCTCAGTGGCCATGGCTCACGGGCCCAGCCGCTCTGCGGCATGTGGGATCTTCCCGGACCGGGGCACGAACCCGTGTCCCCTGCATCGGCAGGCAGACTATCCACCACTGCGCCACCAGGGAAGCCCCATCTTCATTATTTTTAAGTGCACAGTTCAGTAGTGTTAAGTATATTCACATTGTTGTGCAACGAGAACTTTTTCATCTTGCAAAACTGAAACTCTATACTCATAAAACAACAACTCCCCATTTCTTCTTCCCACCCAGCCCCTGGCAACCAGCATTCTACTTTCTGTCTCTATGGCTTTGACTACTATGGGTGCCTCATAGAAGTGAAATCATGTACTCTTTGTCTTTTTGTGACTAGTTTATTTCACTAGAATAATGTCTTCAAGTTTCACCCATGTTATGGGTTCAAGCCCTGGTTTGGGAAGATCCCACATGTCACGGAGCAACTAAGCCCGTGTGCCTCAACTACTAAGCCTGCGCTCTAGAGCCTGCGAGCCACAACTACTGGGCCCACGTGTCACAACTACTGAGCCCACGTGCCACAACTACTGAAGCCTGCATGCCTAGAGCCCATGCTCCGCAACAAGAAAAGCCACTGCAATGAGAAGCCCATGAACCGCAATGAAGAGTAGCCCTCACTCTCGCCGCACCTAGAGAAAGCCCACACACAGCGACGATGACCCAATGCAGCCAAAAATAAATAAATAAAATAAATAAATTTATTAAAAAAGAAAAGAATCCATGTTAAAAAAAAAAAAAAAAAAAAAAAAGTTTCACCCATGTTAAAGCACATGTCAGACTTTCCTTCCTTTTAAAATTTAGTTTAATATTTTCCCCTTTATTGAGATATAATGGACATATAGCACTGAATAAGTTTAAGGTGTACAGCATAATGACTTGACATACATATACTGTGAAATGATTACCACAATAAGTTAACATCCACTACCTCATATAGTTACCAAAAATTTTTTTTCCTTGTGATGAGAACTCTCAGGATCTAGTTTCTTAGCAACTTTCAAGTATGCCATACAACAGCATTAACTATAGTCACCATGTTGTACATTACATGCCCAGTACTCATTTATCTTATAACTAGAATTTGTACCTTTTGACCACCTTCATTCAATTCCCCCACCCTTTTCCTTCCTTTCTAAGGCTGAACAATAGTCCACTCTATGTATATACCACATTTTATTTATCCCTTCACAGACTCAAAACTTTTGAGATATACAAAGTCTTTCAAAAGCTAGGGAGATACAGGCTGTTTCAGTGTCTGTGTAACAGCTGCTGGGTGTGGTTGCTGGATATAAGAACGAGAGGTCAGGATTTCTGCCAATTCACCTAAACACCCAGAAGATTTAATCTCTGCTTTCAAGAATTCTGTTTACTTAAAGCTAAAGAAACAATGTGCACTTGAGTTTTTTTTTTTAATGAGAGAGGGAAAAAACTATGATAATTGCTAGAACTTATTAATAACTATTCTTTTAGAAAATTAAAAAGTGCTAACAGATAAAGAAGAGGTAAGATTGCCCTTTCTGCTCAAAAATTGGATTTTCCTACGAAATTTTAGTAAGTGGAATTAAATTGTTGAGATTTATGGAAACTCTGCCAAATATGTATTAAAAGACATTGCATCAAGGTGAAATAAGCTCTATTTCCAACCAAACTGTAAATGGTTCCAGTTTTCTCTTTTGATTTGCAATTTTACTACATACTTTTAAAGGAAACACCTAAAGTGGATTTAATTGTTAAAGTAGTGGAACATTGACCTGTACCCTTTTGTTCAGGTAACTGTAGGAGAAGACTGGCTGGAGGTTGCAGAAAAGAGATTTTGGTGTTGAATGTAAGAGAGTTCCTCCTCTAACATGTACATTTAAAAAAATTAATCTGAAATTTGTGGAAGCTGTTCCAGTAGTAACCAAGATTTAGAATTTCAGATGTGTAAATCCAGCTAATAAAATACCTTTAGCTTGAACATTCAAAATATCAATCAACTTGATTCACCACATTCACAAATCATAAGAGAAAAATCATATGACTGTTTCAATAGACATAGAAAAATCATTTGATAACATTTAATATCTATTCCCAAAAACCCCTAACAAACTAAGAATAGAATGACATTTCCTTAGTCTGATAAAAGCTGTTTACAAAAACCCTGTAGCAAACAACAAAGCTTTCTTTTTGAGATTGGAACAAGACATGAATGCCGGCAAGCATCACTTCTATTCAACGTTGTCCTTGAGGTCATAGCCTGTGATGTATGAAAAGGAAAAAAATGAAAAGATAAAGGACTGGAAAGGAAGAAACAAAACTGGCATTATTTGCAGATCCTGTGATTATATGTATTTAAAAACCTTAAGTAATGTAAAGATAAATAATTAAAACTTAGCACAGTTGCTAGATATAAAACCAACACTAAAAAATCAATTGTATTTCTATATACATTCCTGTAAGAAAGCAAAAATTGAAATTAAAAAAAATTCACAATGGCATAAAAAAAATGAATTTCTAGGAATAAGTCTACCAAAATATGTGCAAGACCTCTTCAGGGAAAATGGTAAAACTTTAATGAGAGACATTATAGAAGATCTAAATAGATGGAAAGATATATTTCTGTATTGGAAGAGTAACATATTTAGTTTCTTCAAATAGATTTATAGATTCAATGCAATACCAAAGAAAATGCCAGCATGACAATAATGTCATAAAATATTTGTGGGAATGTAAATGGATAAGAATTACCAATTACCGGAGCAGTGAAGAAGAGAGGCGAAAGTGACCCCTGGACTGACCAAAGCTGGTGCACCACTGCATCCCTGTGTCCAGAGTCTATGTCCCATCTCAACCAGGCCCAAGAGAAAGTCTGAAAGGGATGCTAGAGATAAAGCCAAGGTGAAGGACAAACCACAGAGAAGATCTGCAAGGTTATCTGCTAAACCTGTTCCTCCAAAGCCAGAGTCCAAGCCTAAAAAGGCCCCTGCAAAGAAGAGAGAGAAGGTACCCAAAGGGAAAAAAGGGAAAGCTGATATTGGTAAGGATGGGAATAACCCTGCAGAACATGGAGATGCCAAGACAGACCAGGCACAGAAAGCTGAAGGTGCTGGAGATACCAAGTAAAGTGAGTGCATTTTTGATAAACGTGTACTTCTGGTGAGTGTACACTTTGAAATACTATTTTTTTAAATCAAGTTTTATAAAAATCCAAAAAAAAAAAAAAAAAAGAATTACCAATTACCTCCTGAAAAAACCCGAGACAGTAGGACCCACACTATTAGGGAGTAGTATTTATTACAAACCTATCATAATTAAAATAGTGTGGTATTACCAATGTTCATAGCAGCATTATTTACAATTGCCAAGATATGGAAGCAACCTAAGTCTCCATCAGCAGATGAATGGCTAAAGAAGATGTGGTATATATACAATGGAATACTACTCAGCCATAAAAAAGAAAGAAATTGTTGCCATTTGCAGCAGCATGGATGGACCTGGAGGGCATTATGCTAGGTGAAATAAGTCAGACAGAGAAAGACAAATACTGTATGATATCACTTAAATGCAGAATCTAAAAATACAGCAAACTAGTAAATATAACAAAAAAGAAGCAGACTCACAGATGTAGAGGACAAACTGGTGATTACCAATGGGGAGACGGGGAGGGGCAATATAGTGGTGGGGGAGTGGGAGGTACAAATTATTGGGTGTAAGATAGGCTACAAGGATGTATTGTACAACATAGGGAATATAGCCAAAATTTTGTAATCACTGTAAATGGGGTGTAATCTTTCAAAATTGTATATAAAGTAAAAAGTAATTTTTAAAAAGATAGTGTGGTATTAGTGTAGAAACTGGTCAATGGAAAAGTATGGGTTTGGACAAAGGAAGCCCATACCTACTTGTTATCCAAGAGGACTATCCAGCCCTGAGTACCTCCTCATATAGACCACTACCTTCCTTGGAAATGTTATTCTCTAAAGTCTGGAGCCAAAGTCTCCTTCAAGAAGTATGGCAAGGGCTGGAATAAATGCCCATAATGAGGGCAGGAAGACTGCCTCAGGCTACAAGCATTTGGGGACATTCTCCTAGGAGATTTTGTAACTTAGTTTATACAAGGAGTACATTCAAATAGAGTCAGTATAGAGCCTCCACCATCCATGATTGTACCTCATAAGAACATACTTTGTTCTGATAATTCTCAGTTCATAATGGGAAAAACCACTCACATCTGTACCTGGAGGAGAGAACAATTTCTCAGTTAAATCTGGTCTGACCCTCTCTTAGCTCGATCAATTCAATGACAATATTTATAAAAAGATGTTGAAATGGACTTTTTCCTGTTATTCTAGAAGGTCCATTAGGACCAAAGCTGAGAACAAGGCAGCATCAGAACACCTAATTAAGGGCTGGCCACCCCTCTGAGGACTTAAGAGGTAACCCACTAGCTCTGCTACCCCTAACCACCATTCCAAAACCCCCTCTCAAAGAAAGCAGAAAAAAAAGAAGGAAGGAGAGAGGGAATGAGGGGGGTTATCAGACATATGAGTCTTTGGCCTAGGGAGAAGAGCTATGGCTTTTCTTTTCCCTTCATGCTGGGGAGGAGGAGATTTCATGTCCCTCCCCAAGAAAGGGTGGTCCAAGGGAATCACTTGTAGGGGTATTGGAGGTAATCACACAAGGAGACTGGAATCTCATGCTCATGCTGGACATGAAATGGACTTGGTCTCTACCTTCTGTGTCTGGTTGAGCAGGAAGAAAGGAAACTGGATAGAGATGGCAGGGTAGCAAGAGAGTACTACCATGGAGCAGCCTGTACTCCTATGATTTGGAGTTTCCTATAGGCCAGTGGTTACCAGCTGAGTTTACACTACACTGCCAGTTCCCTACTCAAGAGTACTGGGTGAGGAGACCCCACCAACTGGAGGTTATGGAGTGTACTACTCCCATCCTGACTTCATAAGAATCCTCATCTCCAACCTGATGCCACACATTTTATGATTCCATCCTATTCCAATTTCCACTCCCATTCTACCTCCTCTCATATCCCCATCTCTATACCCCTCTCCTCATCTCCATTCCCCCATCCCTACAGATCCATCTTCCCATCTTCATTTTCATTTCCATCCTTCTCCTCCTCTATCCCCCTCTCTATCCTCAGATTCTACCCCATCCCCATCCCTATCTGGTCTCCATTCCACCCACATCTCCATCTTTATTTTTATCTTCAGTTTAATCCATCTTTATCCCCAGCTCCTGCTTCTCCCAAGGTTCGTTCCTATCTCGTTCCAATACTCATCCTTGGTGAATCTCAATCTTCATTGCTATCTCCATCCTATCTCCAATGCACCCCATCCCTATTCTTACATATTTCCTTTCCATCCTCACTTCATCCAAGGTGAAAATTGAGAAAGATTCATGAAGAAGTCTAAAAGTTTGGAGGAATGTTAGGGACTATGAAAGTTGATGATCCCTCCGTACAGAATTTCCTCCCCAGATTCCAAGTGAGAAACTTCAAAAGAAATCACTCATGTTACATTTCAGATAGAAGTTCTCCACTGTTCATGGTGCGTGTAGGGCAGGGCAGGGATTGGGATAGGAAGTTGGAGGGAGTAGAAGGGAGGTAAGGCAGCCTGAGAGAGATACAAAGACACAAAGAGAGAAGCTAGGATAAGTCAGAGGCCAGAAGAGGCAAAAGAGAAAGAAACATATGGAGTAAGAGATCTCAAGTCTGATTTAATCTGAACCTCTTTCCATTCCTTCCCCCTCTTTTCCACAGGTCAGGCTTTGATACAAGGAATTTAGAGAAGGGAAAATTGTAGTCTGCCTTTTCATTCAATCCTTTGTCTGTTCAGCATTTTTGTTGTTGCTGTTGTTTTGTTTTGTTTTTTTCCCAAATGAATATGAAAGGAGCTGGAAATGGACAATTATCTGGCTGCAGAGATGATTCTCTTTGGGATGGAAACGGAGAAGTTGGAGATGGGGTGGAGATGAGAATAGAAGTGGCACTGTAATGATGATGATGAGTTGATGAACATGCAACTAGAGTTTTAAATTATACTGAATGATTAGAAAGCTAATGAGCCTGCCCAAGACATTAAGGCACTGGAAAGGGAAAGGTGACAAAACCGAGTTGAAGGAAGTGATTAGAGGATACTAACGATTTTATGTATCTACCCCAACCGAGTTTTAGACCATTCAACAAGCCAGTTACCTGCTGTGTAGAGTCTCTTCCTTTTCCTAAGACTCTGCTATGAGTTCTCCTGACCTTACCTGATAGTGAGCTGGGAGGTTTCAAAAGACAGATAAACCCATACTAAGAAAGCCTGGCTTAGGGATTCTGAAAGGTTTCTTCCCTTATGTTAGAGCTAGGAATTCAGAAGTGGAAGCTCTGTCCAGTTACCTTCTGATAAGATTAGTTGTAGAATCTCAAGGGTTGTTTAAGCAATGTCTTTTCTTGACTCCTGGAATGAATCTTAAGAAGCACTGGACCATTACTTCTGCTAACTCTGCTTCTTGCTTTTTCCTTTTGATTCTTTGTTTTGGTTTCTGGTTATTGGTCAAGTCTGTTTGTGACTTGTCTAACTTGTCTTTTGGGCTGTGTCCCTTTCCATAGCCAGTCCATGAAGGGAGGGCACCAGACCACTAGGCCAGGCTGGACTGCATTGGCTGAGAGAGCAGTCTAGGTACACAAGAATTTAACTGGGGTGGTCCAATGGTGGTTCAATGGTTAGGATTCCACGCTCTCACTGCCTGGGGCCCAGGTTCAAATTCATGTTGGGGGAACTAGCTTCGGTGCAGCCAAAAAAAAAAAAAAAAAGAAAAAGAAATTAATTGTGCAGGGGTGATGAGTTTTTCCCATGGGTAGCAGCAATGGTCAGGAATCTAGTTTTATGATTTGACATTTGGTGATCTCTGCCAGGTGGATGATGAGATATCTCTGTTGGGTGAGCAGAGATGACAGAGATTTTTTGGGGGTCATTGGTTCTTTTTATTTGTCTGATTGTTTATTTGTGAGATCAAGTCACTTAAAATAGTTTGTGCCCAGCGGAAAGGAGAAGAGCCCCTTGAGATCCGGACTGGTGAGTTTTTGTGATTCTGTGTCTACTCTGACTCGTGGCTCAAGCTGTAGAACTGAAGCTGCAAACTCCAGACAGTCTGTAGGCTGATAAATGAGAAAAACCTTAAATCTCATTATTCCAGCTTGGAATATTTTCCTACTTCCTAAGGGTGTTAACAAATTAGATTATAAAGACTCTCAAATTAAGGGAGATATGTTCTGATTGGTTTATAGAGACTAACAAGAGCTTACATAAATCCAATACTGCCCAAACTCCCAGACCACAAAGAAGCTGAACTTCTAATACTTTAAATGGGTTAAACAAAACAAAACAAAAACCACTTTCTCATAGAAACTACTAGCTTAGAAGCAATTTTATACAGAATCCAAGTTCATGTCATCAAGCAAGCTTTAATCCTTAGTCAGAATCATCTGAAAATTTTGTCTTTAAAAACAAACATGTCATTTTCCAGATTTTAGCAGTGTAGAGTATAATACAAATATACAGTTTAGTTTATTTGATTTTTTAAGTTTGCTTTTGTTTTCTCATAAAGAGAAAAGTTGATATGAACATTCTGATATACAATATACTCCTCTAACACTGTTGCTCGATCACCTTTATTATAACTTTTACCAAAGTGACTAGGTTCTGCTTCAGAGAGAGAACACTGAGAACTGTCTATCATGAACAAGTATTTTAACAAAACTTTTAGGTTCCTGGACCCAATTCCGTGTGTGTGTGTGTGTGTATAGACTTCCCCACAACAACAAATAATTCTCAGACACCAGGTGGGTGTCCTACAATTCAACTCAATTCTGACACTATCTACCCAGAGGCAGCATCAGATCTCACACGTTAAGGGTTCAGACCCCCCACCCCACCCTGCTCTTCTCTAGGGGTTGTTACCTGTGCTTCTGACCGACTGGCTACAGATTGGAAGTTCTTGCGACCCACTCCTTCTCTGGGTTTGAGTAATTTCCTGGAGAGGCTCACAGAATTCAGAGAAATATTTTACTTACTAGATTACTGGCTTATTACAAAAGGATATAACTCAGAACAGCCAGATGGAAGAGGTGTATAGGGCAACGCAAGGGTAAGGGCGCAGAGCTGCCATTTCCTTTCCAGGCACTCCCAGAACCTACCAGAATCTCCATGTAACCCAGAAGCTCTCTGAACCCCATCCTTTTGGGTTTTTATGGACACTTTATTACATAGGCATGATTGGTTAAATCATTGGCCATTGCTCCTCACTCCCTCCCAGAAATCAGAGGGGTGGGACTGAAAGTTCCAACCCTCTAATCACATGGTTGGTTCCTCTGGTGACCAGCTCCCATCCTTAGGTGATCACAGGCATTCTAGAAGTCACTTCATTAACATAACAAAAGACACCTTTATTACTCTCATCACTTAGGAAATTCCAAGGGTTTTAGGAGCCAGAAACAAGGTGAAGACAAAATATATATTTCTTATTATAAATCACAGTTTATAATATTTCTTGTTATAAATCACAAACCAAAAGTTTATAAGAACACATGAAATAACCCCCACTGCTATACACATCCCTTTTATACCTTCTTAATTGGCAATTTGACTGACACAAAGATCTAACTACTTCATAACATATAAAAATAAGAAGCAAAGCTAGATATAGGCTATACCTCATGACCAATGTTTGAGCATCCTATCTTACTTAGAAATTACCCAGATATCCAAAATTATACTTACCATTTATACTAGATTTTAAAGTTAACCTAGGATCTTGGGAATTATATATATAAGCTGCCATATTACAAAACCTAATTAATGTTGCTATCAAAAAGTTTGTCAGAGGCTTCCCTGGTGGCGCAGTGGTTGAGATTCCGCCTGCCGATGCAGGGGACACAGGTTCGTGCCCCGGTGTGGGAAGATCCCACATGCCACAGAGCGGCTAGGCCTGTGAGCCATGGCCGCTGAGCCTGTGCATCCAGAGCTTGTGCTCCGCAACGGGAGAGGCCACAACAGTGAGAGGCCCGCATACCGCAAAAAAAAAAAAAAAAAAGTTTGTCAGAATTATACTTCAGTTTAATTAAACACATAATTTTATGTTTTTCTAATCTTTTGTTTCAAAACAGCTTTGTTGATACCATACAACTCACACATTTAAGGTGTATGATTCAATGCTTTTGGTATATTTCATTATTAATTTTTAAAAATTGTGGTGAAAGAATACAAAAACACTAATTCAAAAAGATATATGCACCCCTATGTTCACTACAGCATTATTTACAATAGCCAAGACATGGAAACAATCTAAATGTCCATCAACAGATGAATGGATAAAAAAGGTGTGGTATATATATATATATATATATATATACACACACACACACACACACACACACACACATACATACACAATGGAATACTACTCAGCCACAAAAAGGTTGAAATCAGACAGATACTGTATGATTTCACTCATATGTGGAATATAAAAAACAAACAAAAAACCCCAAATAAATGAACAAAACAAACCAAGCAAAAATAAACATGCTGATACAGAGAACAGAGTAGTAGGTTGACCAGGGGATAGGGGTAGGGACAGGCAGGAAGGAGGAATGGGTAAAGGGGATAAACTGTGTGGTGATGGATGAAAACTAAATTTTTGGTTGTGAGCACACTGTAGTCTCTATAGAAGTAGAAGTATAATGTTGTACACATGAAGCTTATATAACGTTACAAACTAGTATTACCTCAATAAAAAATAAATTTAAAAAATTTCCCTTATATGAAAAAAATGTGGTAAAATATATGTACACTAAAAATTTCCATTTTAACCATTTTAAAGTGTATAATTCAGCAGCATTAATTGCATTCACAATGTAGTTCAATCATCAGCACTACTTCTTTGCAAAATTTTTCATTGTCCCAAACAAAAACTCTGTAATCACTAAGCAATAACTTCACATCCAACCCAAGCCCCAGCCTGGGTAACCACTAGTCTACTTTCTGTCTATATCAATTTGCCTATTTATTTATTTATTTTATTTTTTGGCCGTGCCACGCGGCATGCAGGATCTTAGTTCCCTGACCAGGGATCGAATGCAGGCCTCCTGCTGTGGAAGCACAGAGTCTTCACCACTGGACCACCAGGGAAGACCCTGAATTTGCCTATTCTAGATATTTCATATAAGTGGGATCATACAATATTTGTCCTTTTGTGCACGGCTTCTTTGACTTATCATAATGTTTTCAAGGTTTATTCATGTTGTAGCATGTGTCAGAACTTCATTCTTTTTTATGGCTGAATAATATTTCATTGTTTGATAGATCACATTGCTTATCCATTCATCTGTTGATGGACACTTAGGTTGTTTCCATCTTTTGGCTATTGTGAATAATGCTGCTGTGAACATTGGTGTGCAAGTCCTGCTTTTCTTAATCTTAAACATTATATGGAAGTGACATTAGCAGGGGTTCAATAAGTATCCGTCCTCCTTTTCACAGGTATGAAATTGGAAAAATCTATTCTTCAGTCATGCCCATTCCTGGAATATCATATTTGAGAATACATCTCATTCAGTCTGGCAAACCTGATTAAGGAGAGAGGGTTTCAATTCATATGTGGAATCAAATCCCGCAAAGCCCTTCCAGGAACCTGAAGTGGCATCTTACCTGTTCTGTGGTATAGCATTGCAGACTTTCAGGTAGTAAGGAAGGTCCTTCCTGGCATGCCAAACCTCAGCAGATTTGGGGAATCTTGAGAAATGATTCTTTATAGCTGCTGTAGGTGAAACATGGTGGAAATAATTTTTGGGGGGTTTCCGAGCCATAGGATTGAAGGGCAGATAATAAAAGTCTTTAAAAGTCTAATCCTAGACTCCTTATGAAATCTCTGGACAAAAGTTACTTCTCTGGCCTTAGTAGTTGTTCATCAGCACGTCACTCTAGCTCTGCTGCTTGAATCAGGCCAAACACTGTGAGGCCAGCCTTACTTTGTGATCAGGAATAATCTTTGGAGAATGTTTATGATCACAGTGGGGGACTATTAAGAAAAATTGTATAAAACTGGTAATAAGGCAAAAGGATGACTACATGTCCTTTCTTTCAAAGTTTTTTTAAAAACTTCTTATTTTGAAACAATTTTCAATTTTCAGAAGAATTACAATGATAGTACAGAGTGTTTCCATATACCTGTCAACCAGCATCTCACATCTTATGTAACCGTGTACATTTTTTTTTTTTTTTTTTTTTTAGTTTTTCAAAGTTAGTATTTTATTCATTAAAGCTAAAATGGGGTTTCCCTGGTGGCGCAGTGGTTGGGAGTCCGCCTGCCGGTGCAGGGGACGCGGGTTCGTGCCCCAGTCTGGGAAGATCCCACATGTTGTGGAGCGGCTGGGCCCGTGGGTCATGGCCGCTGGGCCTGCGCGTCTGGAGCCTGTGCTCCACGACAGGAGAGGCCACAGCAGTGAGAGGCCCGCATACCGCAAAAAAAAAAAAAAAACAGAGTTATAATGGTAAAAAGCCCAGTTAATCCTTAAGCTCTTTTTTTTTTTTAACTTTTTTTTTTTTTTTTTTTTGCAGTACGCGGGCCTCTCACTGTTGTGGCCTCTTCCGTTGAGGAGCACAGGCTCCAGAAGCGCAGGCTCAGTGGCCATGGCCCACGGGCCCAGCCGCTCCGCGGCATGTGGGATCTTCCCAGACCAGGGCACGAACCCGTGTCCCCTGCATTGGCAGGTGGACTCTCAACAACTGTGCCACCAGGGAAGCTCAATCCTTAAGCTTTTATTTCATATGGTGATCATATTATTCTTTAAAGATATAATTTCTATTAGTTTATATTCATATAATTTAATACAAATTTTATATAAACTCAAAATTATACAATTCTAATATTTCACATTATTCTATTTTTATGTCCAGGAAATTTTATTAATCATTTTAAGGTGGCTTTTATAATTCTTTTACATTTCCTTAAGTTTTCATTGCATGCACAAAATAACATATTCAGTTATCTTTTCTTGATTGGTTTTTCTAAGGGTTTATCAATTTTATTAATCATTTCAAAACATCAGTTTGGGCTTGTTGCTTTTCTTTATTTTATGTTTGTTTTCTGTTTCATTATTTCTGCCTTTATCACTATTTCTTTTCTTCTACTTTCTTTTTTAATTTTTTCGTCCCAGCTTTATTAAGATACAATTGACATATAACAGTGTGTAAGTTTAAGGTGTGCACAACTTGATGATTTGATACATGCTGTGAAATATTATAAAATGATTACCACAGTAAGATTAGTTAACACCTCCATCACCTCACATAATTAGCTTTGTGTGTGTGTGTGTGTGTGTGTGTGTTGAAAACAGTAAGATTTACTCACTTAGCAACCTTCAAATACACAATAAAATAGTGTTAAGTATATTCACCACACTGTACATTGGATCCCCAGAACTTTTTCATCTTAAAACTGAAACTTTTTACCCTTGGACTAACTTCTCCCATCTTTCCCCACCCCCTAGTCCCTGACAACAACCATTCTACTGTCTGTTTCTATGAATTCAGCTTTTTTAGATTTCACATATAAGTGAGATCATATGATATTTGTCTTTCTCTGTCTGATTTATTTCACTTACCATAAATACCCTCAAGGTCCATCCATGTTGTTGCCAGTGGCAGGATTTCCTTCATTTTTATGGCTTTCATAAGTGGCTTCCATTTCTTGGCTACTGTGAATAATGCTGCAATGAACATGGGAGTGCAGATATCTCTTTAAGATACCGACTTTATTTCCTTCAGCTATATACCCAGAAATGGACCTGTTGATAATACGACAGTTCCATTTTTAATTTTTTGAGGAACCTTCATACTGTTTTCCATAGTGACTGCACCAATTTACATTCCCACCAACAGTTCGCAAGGGTTCCTTTGTCTCCACATTCTCATCAACACCTGTTATCTCTTGTCTTGTTAATGATAGTCATTCTAACAGGTGTGTAGTGATATCTCATTGGGTTTTTTTAAAATAAATTTATTTATTTAATTTATTTATTTTTGGCTGTGTTGGGTCTTTGTTGCTGCGCTCAGGCTTTCTCTAGTTGCGGCAAGCCGGGGCTACTCTTCGTTGTGGTGCGCAGTCTTCTCACTGTGTTGACTTCTCTTGCTGCAGAGCACAGGCTTTAGGTGCACAGGCTTCAGTAGTTGTGGCCCGAGGGCTCAGTAGTTGTGGCTTGTGGGCTCTAGAGCGCAGGCTCAGTAGTTGTGGCACACAGGCTTAGTTGCTCCGTGGCATGTGGGATCTTCCCGGACCAGGGCTCAAACCCATGTCCCCTGCACTGGCAGGCGGATTCTTTTTTTTTTTTTTTTTTTGCGGTACGCGGGCCTCTCACTGTTGTGGCCTCTCCCGTTGTGGAGCACAGGCTCAGCAGCCATGGCTCACGGGCCTAGCCGCTCCACGGCATGTGGGATCTTCCCTGACCAGGGCACGAACCCGTGTCCCCTGCATCGGCAGGCAGACTCTCAACCACTGCACCACCAGGGAAGCCCAAAGCAGGCAGATTCTTAACCACTGCGCCACCAGGGAAGCCCCTCTCATTGGGTTTTTTTTTTGTTTTTTTTTTTCAGTATGTGGGCCTCTCACTCTTGTGGCCTCTCCCGTTGAGGAACACAGGCTCTGGACGTGCAGGCTCAGCAGCCATGGCTCATGGGCCTAGCCGCTCCGCGGCATGTGGGATCTTCCCTGACCAGGGCATGAACCCGTGTCCCCTGCATCGGCAGGCAGACTCTCAACCACTGTGCCACCAGGGAAGCCCTCTCACTGGGTTTTGATTTTCATTTATCTGATGGTTAGTGCTGTGGAGCATCTTTCCATATAGCTGTTGGCCATTTGTATGTCTTCTCTGGAAAAATGTCTATTCAGGTCCTCTGCCCGTTTCCCCATTGTGTGTTCTTGGTGCTCTTGTCAAAGATTAATTGACCTATATGTGTGGGTTTATTTCTGGGCTCTTGATTCGGTTCCATTAGTCTATGTGTCTATTTTTATGCCAGTACCATACTGTTCTGATGAATATAGCTTTGTAATATAGTTTGAAATCAGAAAGTGTGTTGCCTCAAACTTTGTTCTTCTTTCTCAGGATTACTTTGGCTATTTGGGGGCTCTTTTGTGGTTCCATATGAATTTTAGGATCATTTTTTCTATTTATGTGAAAAATGCCACTGGAATTTTAATAAGGATTGCATTGAATCTATAGATGGCTTTAGGTAGTATGAACATTTTAACAATATTAATTCTTCCAATCTATGAACATGAGGTGTCTTTCCCTTTATTTGTGTCTTCAGTTTCTTTCATCAGTGTCTTATAGTTTTCATGTACAAATCTTTTATCTCTGTGATTAAATTTATTCTTAAATATCTTATTGTTTTTGGTACTATTGTAAATGGGATTTTTTCTTCTTCTTCCTTTTTTTCTTTTTTTTTTTTGGCCTTGCCATGTTGCTTGTGGGATCTTAGTTCCCCGACCAGGGATTGAACTTGTGCCCTTGGCAGTGAAAGTATGGAGTCCTAACCACTGGACCACCAGGAATTCCTGGGATTGTTTTCTTAATTTCTCTTTCTGATAGTATGTTGCTAGTGTATAGAAAATCATCTGATTTTTGTATGTTGAGTTTGTATTCTGCAACTTTACTGAATTCTTTTATTCTAACTGTTTTGGTGGTGTCCCTTTTGATTTCTTCCTTGACCCATTGATTGTTTTTTTTTTGCAGTATGCGGGCCTCTCACTGTTGTGGCCTCTCCCGTTGCGGAGCGCAGGCTCAGCGGCCATGGCTCACGGACCCAGCCGCTCCGCGGCATGTGGGATCTTCCTGGACCGGGGCACGAACCCATGTCCCCTGCATTGGCAGGTGGACTCTCAACCACTGCGCCACCAGGGAAGCCCCCATTGATTGTTCAGAGTGCATTAATTCCCATATATTTGTGAAATTTCCAGTTTTCCTCCTGTTATTGATTTCTAGTTTCATACCACTGTGGTTGGAAAAGATACTTGGTATGATCTCAGTCTATTTAACTTTGCTAAGACTTGTTTGTGACCTAATATATGATCTATTCTGGAGAAGGTTCCATGTGTGCTTGAGAAGAATGTGTATTCTGTTCTCTTGCATGCAATATTCTACATCTGTCTATTTTTTTGTGTGTTCTAAAGTGTAGTTCAAGTCCAATGTTTCTGTATTGATTTTCTGTCTGGTGATCTATCCATTGATGAAAATGGGGAACTGCCTCCTACTATTATTGTATTGTAGCATATTTCTCCCTTCATATCTGTTAATATTTACCTAATATATTTAGGTGCTCTTATTGGGTGCATTTATTTACAATTGTTTTATCCTCCTGATTAACTGATCATTTTATCATTATATAATGACTTTGTCTCTTGTAACAGTTTTTGTTGTTGTTGTTGTTTTTGGCCACACTGCACAGCTTACGGGATCTTAGTTCCCCAACCAGGATTGAATCCACACCCTCATCAATGAAAGTGTGGCATCCTAACCACTGGACCGCCAGGGAATTCCCTCTTGTAACGGTTTTTGACTTAGTCTATTTTTACGATATAGTATAGCTACCCTGTTTCTTTTGGTTTCCATTTGCATGGAATGTATTTTTTTACCTTTTTACTTTCAGCCTATGTGTGTCCTTAAAGATGAAGTGAGTCTCTTTCAGGCAGCATATACTTGGGTATTGTTGTTGTTTTTTTTTTAATCCATTCAGCCACTCTCTGTCTTTTGCTTGGAGAATTTAATACACTTACATTTAAAGTAATTATTGATAGGTAAGGACTTACTATTGCCATCTTGTTAATTGTTTCTGGCTGTTTTATAGTTCCATTTTTCCTTTCTTTCTCTCCTGTTGTCTTCCTTTGTGGTTTGATGATTTTCCATAGTGATATGCCTTGATTCCTTTCTTTTATCTTTTGTGTATCTATTTAGGTTTTTGCTTTGTGATTACCCTGAGGCTTACATAAAACTTCATATAGTTATACCAGTTTTATTTAAGCTGATAACTGTGATTGCAAAAACCTCTACTCTTTTACTGCTCCCCCTCCATTTTATGGTTTTGTTTTTTTTTTTGCTGTACGCGGGCCTCTCACTGTTGTGGCCTCTCCCGTTGTGGAGCACAGGCTCCAGACACGCAGGCTCAGCAGCCATGGCTCACGGGCCCAGCCACTCCACAGCATGTGGGATCTTCCCGGACCGGGGCACGAACCCGTGTCTGCTGCATCAGCAGGCGGACTCTCAACCACTGCGCCACCAGGGAAGCCCCATTTTATGGTTTTGATGTCACAATTTACATCTTTTTATATCATGTATTTGTTAAAAATTATTGTAGGTATAGTTATATTTAATACTTCTGTCCTTTAACCTTTATACTAGAGTTAAGTGGTTAACACACTACCACATTACAGAGTAGTATTCTGAATTTGACTATCTATTTACCTTTATCTGTGAGTTTTATACTTTTAGATGTTTTCATGTTATTAATTTGTGTCCTTTCATTCCAGCTTGAAGAACTCCCAATTCTTAGAACAAGTAGGTCTAATGGTGATGAACTCCCTCAGCTTTTGTTTGTTTGGGAAAGTCATTATCTCCCCTTCATTTCTAAAGGACAAATTTGCCAGCTAAAGTATTCTTGGTGGGCAGTTTTTTTCTTTAAGCACTTTGTATATATCATTCCACTCTCTCCTTGCCTGCAAGATTTCTGCTGAGAAATTCAGATAGCCTTATGGGGGTTTTCTTGCATGAAATGAGGCTTTTTTAAAAAACATTTTTATTGGGGTATAATTGCTTTACAATGTTGTGTTAGTTTCTGCTGTATAACAAAGTGAATCAGCTATATGTATACATATATCCCCATATCCTCCCCCCCTTGCATCCTCCCACCCTCCCTATCCCACCCCTCTAGGTGGTCACAATGCACTGAGCTGATCTCCCTGTGTTATACAGCTGCTTCCCACTAGCTATCTATTTTACATTTGGTAGTGTATATATGTCAGTGCTACTCTCTCACTTCGTCCCAGCTTACCCTTCCCCTCCCCGTGTCCTCAGGTCCACTCTCTATATCTGTGTCTTTATTCCTGTTCTGCCCCTAGGTTGATCAGAACCTTTTTTTTTTTTTTGGATTCCATATATATGTGTTAGCATACGGTATTTGTTTTTCTCTTTCTGACTTACTTCACTCTGTGCGACAGACTCTAGGTCCACCCACTTCACTACAAATAACTCAATTTCATTTCTTTTTATGGCTGAGTAATATTCTGCTGTATATGTGTGCTACATCTTCTTTATCCATTCAATGAGATGAGTTTTAAAAAAATTTATTTTCTGCTTTCAGAATTGTATCTTTGTTTTTGTTGTTTGACAGTTTTATTATAATCTGTCTCAGTGAAGTCTTCCTTGGGTTGAATCTCTATGGGGACCTATGAGCTTCATGTATTTGGATGTCCATATCTCCTCCCAGATTTGGAAAGTTTTCAGATCTTATTTCTTTAAATAAGCTTTCAGCCCTTTTCTCTCCCTCTTCTCTTTCTGGGACTCTCATAATGCAAATATTGTTTGCTTGTTAGTGTCTTAAAATTCATGTAGGCTTTCTTCACTCTTTTTCATTTAGTAAGAATGGTCAAGAATGTTCTTTGTTCTCCTCTGATTGGTTAATTTCAAAGGTCCTGTCCTCTACTTTACAGATTCTTTCTTTTGCTTTATCCAGTCTGCTGTTTATGCTCTCTATTGCATTTTTCACTTCACTCATTGTATTCCTTAGCTCCAGAATTTCTGTTTTTTTTTTAATTCCTGTCTCTCTATTGAACTTATTTTGTTCATGTATTGTTTTTCTGATTATATTGAATTGCCTTTTTTTTCTGTGTTTTCTTTTAGTTCACTGAACTTCCTTAAAACAGCTATTTTGAATTCCTTATTGGGAAAGTTGCAGATTTCCATTTCTTCGGGGTTGGTTACTGAAAAATTATTTTGTTCCTTTGGTGGTATCATGTTTCCTTGATTTTTCATGTACCTTGAAGCCTTGCATTGCTATCTTCTCATTTGAAGTAGCAATCACTTTTTTCATTCTTTATTGACTGGCTTTAGGAGAGAAATACTTCCTGTCACCCTTGCTAGGGATTCTGAGGCTTTCTTGGATTTTTCCTAAGGGTATGCTGCTCCACACTTGTTCCCTCCTGTGGCAGAATTAAGATTGTATGCTTTCTCTTGATCCTGCAAAGCCAGACCAAGTGCTGACAGCCTCCCTTTTGCTTTCCCTGTAATGGTACTGAATGCTCAAGTCTATGATTTCTCCCAGGCCTGTAGAGTTGGGCTGGTTTTTTCTGTGTGCTCACTAACCATCTGCAAAACTCACTCTTGCCACCACTGCGAGCACAGAAAGCCAGTCATGAGGTGGGGGTGTGTGTGGGTGAGGCATGTGGAGCGCTGGGGGAGCTGTGAGCCAGTTGGGGGGATTTGCAGGTGAGGCATCTCCAGTGGCTCATGGGCAGCCTTCCTGATGAAGTTTGTGACACAGTTAGTAGTATCTATGTTCCTTTGATGCCTTCTTTGTGCTCTATCTGCTGCTCCCCATCTTCCTGTTGTGCAGCACACCTCAGTATTCCAGATGGGGCAACAAAGAAGCGGGAGTCTTTGGCAGTGGAATGCACAACTGGGGATGCTGGGCACTCATTCACAAGCTCATTTTCCCCCATGGGAGAAATCATGGGCCAAAAGAGTCTCTCTTGGCACTGAGCTGTGCCTTCTTGGGGGAGGGGTGATTCAGGTAAAGTGAAATTGTTCCTCTTGCGCTCTTTTTTGTCTGATCTCAAAATTGCCTAAATTGGTGCTCTTTGGGAGGAAGATGGTAGAAAGCTCTTATTCTGCCATGGTGATGACATCACTCTCTTGAATCCTTTCAATGTTGTAGTGGAGTATGGTCCAATAGGCTTATTTATTATTTGATTCTCTAGGGTGGGTACCTTTGTTTGATTTGCTATTGCTACTAATTGGGGCCTAGATTCTCTGAAGTTACATGTTGACTTAGAGATTTTTGCCTAGTAAAGATCTAAATGATATCTATCCAGTAGAGAAGATAACTCCAAAGCTTATAGTTTTACTGCCCTGTAGTACATTAACTAGTTTCATTTTGTCTTAGTCAGGTCAGGCTGCTATAACAAAGTACCATAGACTGGGTGACTTATGAACAATAAAAATTTATTTTTCACAGTTTTGAAGGCTGGAAGTCCAAGATCTGGGTGCCAGCAATGGTCAGGTTCTGGTGAGAGCCCTCTTCTGTGTTGCTGACTGCCATCTTCTCATTATATCCTTACGTGGCAGAAAGAGAGTGAGAGAGCTCTTTGGGGTCCCTTTCATAATGGCACTAGTCCCCTTCATGAGGGTTCCAGTCTTGTTATCAAATTATTTCCTATTACCATCACATTTCAACATACGAATTTTGGGGAACACAAACATTCAGTCCATAAGCCTCTAATTCAGCAAACTTATTTAAGCATTCCTTTCCCATGTAATTATGTAAATCTCTGTTCTTTAAATGCCCTTTGAATCAGCTTTCCCAACTTTCTGAGTTAAGCTTTAAAAAATTCTACTTCGACAAAGTTAGTGTGAGCCTGGTTCTGAGGGTTGAGATGACATTCCTGAGAAATTAAGATCTTCTCTATAGTTATATAATTTGACAATTCAGAAAACCCTTATAGTTTTTTTCTTTCCTGGAAAAAAATTTAAACATACCCCAGGTTTGTCAGATCTTAGCATTTACAACATTTGCCCCAGATTCCTTTAAAGAGAAAGAAACAGTACAGATATGTTTAAAACTCTTTAACTACTTCTCTTGGATCTGCTTCTTTCTTTTCCTCCCTCCCACCCCTTGAAGCCACTGTCTTAAATTTGGTTTTGATCATTCTCATGAATTTTAAAAGTCTTTATTATGTATGTATATATCCATAAATAGTATTTGGTATTATTTTGTATGTTTTAAAACTATTTATAAAAGTTATCATATTGCATGATTCCTTTTCTTCTATGAGCTTACATTTTTATAAATAAATGCTATTTGGGAATCTTTTTTTTTTTTTTTTTTTTGCGGTATGCGGGCCTCTCACTGTTGTGGCCTCTCCCGTTGCGGAGCACAGGCTCCGGATGCGCAAGCTCAGTGGCCATGGTTCACGAGCCCAGCCGCTCCGTGGCATGTGGGATCCTCCCAGACCGGGGCACGAACCCGTGTCCCCTGCATCGGCAGGTGGATTCTCAACCACTGCGCCACCAGGGAAGCCCAGGAATCATTTTAGATTTACAGAAGAGCTGCAAAGGTAGTACAGAGAATTACCCTTCACTCAGCTTCCCGTAATGTTAATGTCAGACATAACTGTGGGACATTTGTCAAAACCAAGAAACAAATACAGGTACAGTACAGCTAACTAAACCACAGAGTTTATTCAGATTTCACCAGTTTTTCCATTAATGTCCTTTTCCTGCTCTAGGATCCAACCCAAAATACTACATTACATTTATCAGATTTCATTTTTGAGATTTATAATGATACATGGCATTCTTATTTATTCATTCTAACTGAAGATAAAATTCCATTGTTTGACTGTAACCAAGGTATGTATTCTCCTATTGGTAGATATTTAGGTTGTTTCCAAATTTCTTTTACTATTATAAACTGGTGCAACCCTGGTACCTTTTTCCTTATTTTCTTTACCCTGTCAGGAAACAGAAAGCATCTATCTGTTGCATCTATCTGTAACTTATAATGAAGTCCCAGCCTATAACCTTCAAAATCTGGCTCTGACTTTCTGTTCTAGTCTCATCTTAACTCCCAGACAAGCTTTCAAGTTCACTACTGACTTCTCCAGCTCTCTAATGTTTTCTAATTCTGCCCAGTGCTTTCCTGTTTCCCAGACTTGTAGTTTCTGGTCATCTTCCTCACCCCACCATCAGCCTCAGCAGTATCTGTTAGAATGCTGTGTGGATTAAGAGCAGAATGGGATTAGTAAGTAGGTTGTAAGAAATAATTATGTTATTAAAAGCTTGTTGTTTCTTTTAATGATCAGCATGGATATGGAATAACACCACATAGAGGCATATGAAAGTGAAAGAGATTTATCATACTCACAGGCTGTAGAAGACGGAGGCATGCATGCCACACAAGGGGCTATGTGGGAGGATCGCGAATGGAGCTGGCTCAACCAAGCAGGCGGGGAGCTGAGAGAGACTGAAGATGGTGGGCAAGTGCCTTTATGAGGGTCATAAAGTGAAGTACACAGCAAAAGGAGTGATGGGATTTCATTGGTGTGTTTGAATGTCACTGGGTCACAGTCAGGGTTGGACAAGAAGGGAAACTTGTGGCAGGGACGAGCCTTCTCACACTGGTGCACTTGGTCTCTTGGGCAGGGGGTTCACAGACTGTGGGGCTGTTGAGGCAGCAGAAAAGTATGAAGTCTAATCTATCCCAGGTGATCTCATACATACTAATGGCTTCAACTCTGAACTCTACACCTCCAGCCTAGATATTGCTTCCCAAGCTTCTAACCCATGTATCTAACTGCTTCCTGAATATCCGCATTTGGCTATCTCAAAGGTAACCTCAAAGTCAACCTGTTTAAAAAATGAATTCATCACCTGTAAACATGCCCTGAATCTGCTCTTCTTCCAGTGTTCCCTTAGGGAATGGCATCAGCAACCTCCTAGAACTCAAGGTAAACACCTGGGTGTTTCCTTTGACTCACTTCTCTTCCCCAGCATCAATCCAATGCAGCACTAAGTTCTGTCTATTCTATTACCTTAGGATAGACACATTTGTCAACTGCATTCACTTTTTATTCATTTTTGCATTTATTCAATGCCTTTTTTATGCCAGAACCTGTCCTGGGTTCTGGGAAACAAAAATAAACTAGTGCTTCTCAAACTATCTTAGTGAAGGACCATTTCTTTTCTTTTTTCTTTTTCCAATCAGTCAAGAATGGATTCTTTTGTAAAATACAATGAAAATCAATTAGTAGAAAAATAAAATGAGAAAAAGGACAGACAAAATACAAGTCCCAGTTTTTCATTATTAGATTCAATAAACAAAAAACTTGCCAAATTACTATAAAAGTTTATAAATGTTTCTCTCGATTTCTGTACCTATCTCATTGTAGACTGGTTAAGTCTGAAAACTGGTGTCATCCATGGACCACACCCAGAGTAGCACAGAGGAGAGAGAGGTAAACACAAAACGGGGTATGTATATGTGGGCCTCAGAGTGGGAGGGAGGAAGGCAGAAAAGGAAGACTCTTAAGCAAGTAAAAACTAACCACATGATCAACAACAAAAGCAATTAGCTATTTGTGCCAAGATGTGGGTAACCTAAGGCAGTGGGAGCACAGAGGAGGCACCTAACCCAGCCTGAGTATCAGGGAAGTCTACCTTATAGGAGATGCAAGACAGGTAGGAGTCAGTCAGCTTGCGGATACTCTAATGACGAGTGGGAAGGATACTCCTGGCAGAGAAAGGTTCTGGAGACATTAAGTAGCATACGGCTTGCAGAATTACATTTCCTATGATTTGGTGGACTGACTGCTTTTCTCTGAGCCTCAGGATGCATAAATGGATGTGATAATCCTCTCTTTGAATGATGAAAGAAGAGAAGGATGAAAATGTAACAAGGCCTGGTGCTTGGTACCACTGCTTTTTTGTGTATGAGGAATACTCACAGGAATCAGAGCTACCTTGGATGGTGGGGTAGAGTGGGTGGAGGGACAGCTCATTGACCCAAGACTGGTGTCCAGAATGACTCGGGCTCTGGGGCGGGGGGAGTGACAGGGGAAACATGCCTGTCCCTGAGTCATTCCCAGGCCTGAGGCATGTTTCTCTAGGACAGTCAGCAGCCAATGGGGTGTAGTTTCATGCTGGGGCAGGAGGCAGAACCCCAGAGTAAGCTTCTCTTCCCCTTCAGTCCCTGGTGTTCCAGATGTCCACAACAAAAATAGGCTCTAAATTAAAAGGCTGAAGGGTGGGGCTGGCTCTGTCTTTTTGTGCCTTGCCCTGGGGAATTTGATGAAATAAAGACATTAATGGGTTGTTCATAAACCACAGAGCTAATCCTCTCAGGTTCTGGTTGCTAATAAAGAAAGTGAGAATCACGAAGATTAAATCAGTGATCCCCAAATCTCAAAACCAGAGTGATATGAAATTAATTAATATGAAATGTGATTTGTGAAATAATTTTATCCTATAAAGGAATAAGATGTTAAAAAATGATCTAATATGTCAAATACGATTCATTTCACAAATATTTTCTAAGTTTCATGTTGGAAGAAACACTAGGTGTATGGTAACTGGAAGAGGCATCAAATGGGAGTCAGAGGGACTTCCCTGGTAGTCCAGTGGTTAAGACTCCGTGCTTCCAATGCAGGGGGCGTGGATTCGATACCTGATCGGGGAACTAAGATCCCACATGCTGTGAGGTTCGGCCTAAAAAAAAAAAAATTAACAAACGGGGGTCAGAGATGGCCCAGGAAGAGGTGATACTGGAGCTAATACCTGAGCTGGTGTTAGTCATGGAAGCATTGCCACTATTTCTCAAGGGCCTGCTCTCAGCCCCACCCCTTGCTAGTAGCTGGAGACACTAAGATTCTTAAGACTCTTGTTATCTCACCTGTTACCATGGAGCAAAAGTCCCTGCTCTCACCAAAACTCTCTTGTCTATTTGTACCCTTTGTTCTGTCTTTTCTTCACTTATCATAGTTGCTTCTATAATTTAGCCCTCTATCTGCTTCAATGTCAGTTTCAAACTCCTTCAGAAAAGTTGTTTACCAGGCAGTGTCTCAGTGTCTCTACCTCATCAGGGCCTGTTCCCTTCTCATCCACTCCAGTCGGGCTTCTATCTCCTCTATAACTGCTTTTGTCAAAGTCACTACGGACCTCCACCTTGTCAAATCTAATAAGCACTTACCTGTTTCTTATCTCAGCAACATTTGGTGCAGTCGAACATTCCCTCTTTTAAATACATGCTTCTCTTGGCTTTTTTGTTTTGTTTTGGCCATGCTGCATGGCTTGCAGGATCCCAGTTCCCTGATCAGGGATCGAACCTGGGCCCCCTTCAATGGAAGCGTGGAGTCCTAATCACTGGACCGCCAGAGAGTTCCCTCTCTTGGCTTCTTGAAATATAATTTCCTGACTTTTCCTCTACTTTTCTGGCTGCTACTTCTCAGTGTCTTTGGATGACCTCACTGTTCTACCTGATCTTAAATGTAGAGGAGGGCTTCCCTGGTGGCGCAGTGGTTGAGAGTCCGCCTGCCGATGCAGGGGACATGGGTTCGTGCCCCGGTCCGGGAAGATCCCACATGCCGCAGAGCGGCTGGGCCCGTGAGCCATAGCCACTGAGCCTGGTGTCCAGAGCCTGTGCTCCGCAATGGGAGAGGCCACAACAGTGAGCAGGCCCGCGTACAGCAAAAAAAAAAAAAAAAAATGTAGAGGAAACTTGGGTTCTGTCCTCAGTTTTTCTCTAGCTCCCTAGTTGATATCATTCACTCTTACGGACTTAAAACCACCATCTCTATGCTGACAACACCTAAATTTACATTTACATCCTTGACCTCTCCCTGAGCATATTTAATAGCCATCTCAAAATCAACATGTCTAAAATGGAATTCTTGTTTCAGCTGCCTCCAAATTTTCTCAGATTTCCATCTTTCCATGTTACTAAATTGTGCAGTCATCTCTTGGTTGCTCCCCCAATAATCTAGGTGTCATCTTTGATTCCTCTTTTCCTCCCAGCCCTTTACCATTCCAATCCATTACCAAGTCCTGACTTTTTAAATTCTACAATATTCTCTAATGACCCTCCCCCACCAGACACTGACTTCTCTTTCTTGGAGACCTCCTTTAGCTTTCAAACTGGTGTCCCTGCTGCCATCTTGTCCATAAGCCTCAAAGGATCAGAATGATTATTTTCTTTTTATTGAGGTATAGTTAATTTACAATGTTGTATTAGTTTCAAGTGTACAGCAAAGAGATTCAGATTCTTTTTCAGATTCTTTTCCATTCCAGGTTTTTACAAGATATTGAGTATAAGTTCCATGTGCTATACAGAAGGTCCCTGTCAGATGATTATCTTAAAAACTTAGATCATATCTATTTCCTGCTTAAAATCCTTCAGTGGCTTCCCATCACACTCAGAATAAAATCCAAACTACTTTCCATGGTCTCCAAGACCCTGCCCATCTCTGCCCTCATGTCAGTCCACTCTCTCCCTATACTCACATCACTGAGGTCACCTGGCTCTCCCATTTCCCCTCTGGCCTGCCAAGCTCTTTCTTGCCCCACATCCCTCCAATCTTCCTATGGTTGCTTCATTTCAGGCACTTGGTTCTCAGGGGAGCTGTGTCCTGTTTTGTTTTCTCCTCAGTACTCACCACCATCTAAAATTATGTTAACTATTATTATATTCATTTCTTGTCTGCCCATTTAGGATGAAAGTTCCCTGAGCGAAAGAACCTTGTTCTGTCTTATTTGCCAGTGTATCCCTAATTCCAAAAAAAAAAAAAAAAAATAGTGCCCAATGCACAGTAAGAACTCCCGAAGTATCCCTGAAAAAAGACTTTGTTCCCCGGAGCTCCCAGTCTCCGGTTTGTACGCACAAGGACATCGGTACGTGGCCTATAGTGGAGGAGATCCAGCTTATGGCAAGAACCCTGACCTGGTGGGGTGGTGTTGGAAGCTCGCCTGTCTGCAGAGGCCCTACACCCCGATCTTCTGCTCTCTCCAGCCTCTTTCCCTTGTTCCTCCACTCGGAGGTCAGCAACGGCTGGAACCTCGGTGTTCCCCACCCTCACTTGGGCCAAATAAAGATGCTCAGACTGAAGGGTGGATGGGGTAGGTAGGGTGGCGAAGACGTGAGACACAATAAGTGATGGAAGTCCTGAGGTCCCCTATTAGTGACCCTGCTGCGTTTGGGCAGGATCAGCGCGAGGCGGGAGCCCCGCAGGGTGGGGCAGCGGCTGCTGGGTGGGTCGGTGGGTGCGGCCCTTGGCTCCGCCCCGCCTGCTCCGTAAGAAGTAGAAGCTGAGAGCGGTGATTGTGGCGTGGTGTTGTCGCGACAACAGACTGTGACGCTAGGCGAGTCTGAGCTCTATTCAGGTGTGGGTCTGGACCCTCGCGCAGGCTCGATGTGTAACCGGTCCCAGCTTAAGATGGAGCAGGGAGCCGAGGACCTAAACCAGTGGCACGGGGCTCCGCACCAGTTCACAGAGGTGAGTCAGGGCGTCAGCCCCAGGGCCCCGCGTGGGGGCTGAGGGCATGGAAGCTGGGGGAGTGGAGGGAAGTAGCAATCTGGAGGATTAGGGGTCCGAGGGACAGGTTGGGAAGGGAAGGGATGGAAGATCAAGAACCTAAGTCACGTGTCGTTTATTCAGTTAATATTCTTAGCATTGGGTGCTGGGGGTAAAGAAGTTCTAGGTAACTTCTGATAGAGACTTTTGAGTACTCAGGAAAGAAGACAAAGTTAGAAAGTCAGCGGGAAGCAGACAGGGAGGAAAAAAATACTAATTGGCAGGCCTTTGACATGCCCTGGGAATACAATGGTGAGTTTACCATAAGATAGTTTACCATTTTATTAATAAGTAGCTAAATGATCCGAAGTATATAAATTACTGTAAAGAAGAAATACAGGGGCCACAGAAATGAATAGTAGAAGTGTTTGATCTGATTTAGGAGGTGGAGAAGACAGCTGAGGATTCTGTCTGGGACCAGAGACAACTGGTTAGGTGAAGGGTTAGCAGATCCTGAGACCAGAGACAGAATGCCTCCACCTTGGAGGTAATGAAAGATGGACTGTGAGACCAAGACCAAGAGACTGATGGGAGAGTGGTCAAGGGGAGGGGAGGCAGGGACCCCAGCACCGCCTAAGTCATGCGGGGCTTGAGTTGGTTATTCCAAGAGCAGGAGGAAGCCATTGATGAGTTTAAGCATGATCGATCACAATTAGATTTGTATTTTTAAGAGTGCCGGGGCGGGGGGGATGGGCAGAAGTCAAGGCAATAATTAGAAAGCTATCGTGATAATCCAATCAAAATGGTGGCCTAACTAGAGAGATGGAGAAAACGGAATGGATCTTGGAGATGTGTTGGAGGTAGACACCACAAGAATTGGTAATTACTTGGATCTAGGTGGTGAAGGAGGCATCCAGGACAATTGACCAGATTTCTGGCTTATAAAACTGGATAAGAATAGTGGTGACATTTTCTGAGAGCAAAGGATGAGAAAGAAGAGGATTAACAGTTTTTTCCCCTGGGGGTAGGTTGAGGGGTGGGTGTGTGAGTAAAGATGATCTGAGTTTTGGACATAGTCGGATGAAGTGCCTTTGGGCTATCCAAATGGACTGAGCACTAGGCAGCTTGAAGATTCAGAAAAGGTCTGCCCTGGAGCTATTGATTTAAGAATAACTGACTATAAACAGAAATGGATTCATTAACATGAGAAAGATTGCCCAGAGAGTAGCATAATGCAAAGGGGACTGAGAAGGAGGAAGCCCAGAGAGAAGGGAAGGAGAAAAACCAGGCTAGTGTGTCAATGTGCTCCGGAGGCCAAGGGAAGGAAACATTTAAAGAACAATGGCCACTATATGGGAAAAGAATCTAAAAAAGAGTGGATATATGTATATGTATAACAGATGCACTTTGCTGTACAGCAGAAACTAACACAACATTGTAAATCAACTCTGCTCCAACAAAAATTAAAAAAAAAAAAAAAAGAACAATGGCCAGTAGTCTCAGAAACTCATGAGAGGTCAAGCAGGGAGGAATCTGACATGTGTTTGGACTTAATAACATGGAGATAGATCATCAGTGACCTTTATGAAAGCTGTTTCTGTGGAGAGATGGGGGCCAGACTGACCTTGAAGGCGAGATAGTGGTAAAGATATGTTTAGACATCTCCAAAGAAGTTTGCCTGTGAAGAATCAGGAAAGTAAAAGGGAGGGAAAAGTGGCTGAGTATCCCCAGAAATACTCATCCAATAGACAGTTATCTGGCACCTATTATGTGCCTAGTTTATGCTAGTTACTGAGCATACAGTGGTGAATAAAATGGACTGTGGTTTCTTGGGTTTTTAAAAAAATTAATTTATTTGTACTTTTGGCTGCGTTGGGTCTTCATTGCCATGTGTCGGCTTTCTCTAGTTGCGGCAAGGGGGGGGCTACTCTTCGTTGCGGTGTGCAGGCTTCTCATTGCGGTGGCTTCTCTTGTTGCAGAGCATGGGCTCTAGAGCGCAGGCTCAGTAGTTGTGGCTCATGGGCTTAGTTGCTCCACGGCATGTGGGATCTTCCCGGACCAGGGCTTGAACCCATGTCCCCTGAATTGACAGGCAGATTCTTAACCACTGCGCCACCAGAAAGTCCCCATAATTTCTTAATATCATCTATTCAGTTCCCCTAGTTGTCCCTAAAACGTCCTTTCCAGCTGATATGTTCAAACCAGGATCCAATTTAAGACCACATGCTGTATGTGGTTATTATGTCTCTTGAGTCTCTTTGAAATTAGAAAAATTTTCTTTTTTCCTGACTGACTTTCCATTTTTCATCATCCTAACTTTTGTCTTGTAAAATATTCCTCCTGGTGGATTTATCAGATTGCTTTCTCGTGGTATGATTTAGCTTGATCTATCTCTTGTATTCCCTCTAAATCGAAGTTAGATCTTAAAGCTAATTGGATTCCTGATTTGGGGTAAGGATGTCTCATAGGTATGATAGGCTCCATCTTGCATTATATCAGGAGACACATTTGGCTCCCCACATTTGGTGACATTAGGCATGGCGCTTGAATTAGGGTAGCGAAAATCCTCATTGATCTCTCTATTCAAACTTATATTTTAGCCTTGTGGTCAGAAAGTAATCTGTGTAATGTTACCTTGGGTACATGCAAATGTCCAGTTCCCCACTAATCATTCACTTATGGGTTTGAACCAAATATTAATTTTTCCTTAATCAGAAGTTTCCTTAGAGGTTGTAAAATGATTTTCAATTCCATCATTCCTTCTACATGTATTTGTATTCTTCTGTAAAGTAGAATTTTTCTTAAACAACTGGAATCATTGGGTGAATTTGAAATAACAGTTTCCTATTGGACAGAATAAATGCCTCTTTCACTTCAATTCACAATGTTCAAAGCTGGAATAATAGCTGACCCTTTGTCACTTTTGGCTCATGAATTTTCATAGATTCAATCTATTAAAATCAACATTCTTTTTGATTCTCAAATTGTCACAAATTTGGCCAGTGGGAACCCCTTCTGTACCCCACCTTTTTTAATACAATTAGTTTAAGTATTTCTTTCTTTTTTTTACTTATTCTATTTATTTTTGGTTGCATCTGATCTTAGTTGCACAGGCTCTTTGTTGTGGAGTGCAGGCTTCTCTCTAGTTGTGGCGTGCGGGTTCCAGAGTGTATGGGCTCTGTAGTTTGCAGCACACAGGCTCTCTAGTTGAGGCGTGCAAGCTCAGTAGTTGCGGCGCACCGGCTTAGTTGCCCCGCAGCATGTGGGATCTTAGTTCCCTGACCAGGGATCGAACCCACATCCTCTGCACTGTAAGGCGGATTCTTTACCACTGGACCACCAAGGAAGTCCCTCTGTGCCCCTTTTTAAATATTTTTAAAATTGTGGTAAAATCTGTATAACATAAAAATATCAGTATAGCTATGTTAAAATGTATAGTTCAGTGGCATTAAACACATTCACATTATTGTGCAACCATTGCCACCACCCATCTCCAGAACTTTTCTCATCTTACCAAACTGAAATTTCCGTAATCATTAAAATAGTAACTTCTCAGTTTTCCCTCTGCCCACGCTCCACCCAGTCCCTGGCTATCATCATCCTACGTTCTGTCTCCTTGAATTTGACTTCCTTAAGTACCTCATAAATAGAATCATACATTATTTATTTGTTTGTTTATTTTTGCGTTACGCGGGCCTCTCACTGTTGTGGCCTCTCCCGTTGCGGAGCACAGGCTCCGGACGCGCAGGCTCAGCGGCCATGGCTCCCTGGCCCAGCTGCTCCGCGGCACGTGGGATCCTCCCGGACCGGGGCACAAACCCGTGTCTCCTGCATCGGCAGGCGGACTCTCAACCACTGCGCCACCAGGGAAGCCCTATTTGTTTATTTTGACTGGCTGATTTCACTTGGCTTAATGTCTTAATGTTGAAGCATGTGTCAGAATTTCCTTCCATTTTAAGGCTGAATGATATTCTACTGTAGGTATATACCAGATTTTGTTTATCTGTTGATGGACACTTGGGTTGCTTCCACATCTTGGCTATTGTGAATGATGCTGCTCTGAACATGGGTGTACAAATGTCTCTTCCAGTCCCTGCTTTCAATCCTTGGAGGTATATACCCAGAAGTGGGATTGCTGGGCATATAGTGATTCTATTTTACTCTGTTGAGGCAGCACCATGCTGTCTCTGTGGCAGCACACCACTTTAACATTGCCATCAGCAGTGCAAGGGTTCCAGTTTCTCCACATCTTGCCAACGCTTTTTAAAAAACTGATAATCATTTTAGCGGGTGTAAAGTGATATTTCATTGTGGTTTTAATGTGCCTTTCCCTAAAGGTTAATGATGTTGAACATCTATGTCTTTGGAGAAAAGTCTATAGTCCTTTGCCCATTTTTGAATTGGGTTTTTATGGTAAATTTTAGGAGTTCTCTATATAGTTTAGATATTAATCCCTTACCAGATATACAATTTGCAAATGTTTTCTCCCATTCTGTGGGTTGCCTTTACACTCTGTTGGTAGTGTCTTCTGATGCACAAAAGTTTTAAATGTTGATGAACTCAATTTTGTCTATTTTTTCTTTTGTTACCTGTGCCTTATAGTAAGTTGAATCAGGAAGTGTGTATTTTCCAATTTTGTTCTTCCTTTTCGGGACTGCTTTTGGCTATTTGGGATTCCATATGAATTTCAGGGTGGATTTTTCTAGTTTTGCAAAAAATGAATTTTGATAGGGATTGCATTGAAACTGGATATCGCTTTGGGCAGATTATTTCTTCCCATTTTTTAAAATGGCTTTAATTTCCTTCAGCAGTGTTTTATAGTTTTCAGTGATATAGTTTCAGTTAAACTCTGTTTATTTCTGAGTGATTATTTTTGATGCTATTGTAAATTGAATTGTTTTCCTAATTTCCTTTTTAGATTGTTCATTGCACTGTATAGAAACACAATGGATTTTTGTGTCTTGAATTTGTATCCTGCTACTTTGCTTAATTTGTTTATTAGTTTTAACAGGTCTGTGGGTCTGTGTATGTAATCTTTAGGATTTTCTACATATGAGTGTATCATCTGGGAACAGAGACAGTTTTACTTCTTTTCCAATTTGGATGCCTTGTACTTGTTTTTCTTGCCTAGTTGCTCTGGCTAGAACTTCCAATGCAATGTGAATAGAAGTTGTGGAGGCAGGCATTCTTGTCTTTTTTCTGATCTTAGAGGAAAAGCATTCAGTCTTTCACCATTGAGTGTTATGTTAGCAGTGGGTTTTTCATAAATGTCCTTTATCATGTTGGACATTTCTTTCCATTCCTGTGTTTTTTAGTGGTTTGTTTTAATCATGCAAAGGTATTGGATATTTCAAATGCTTTTTTCTGCATCAGCTGAGATGATGTGTTTTTTCACCTTTATTTTTCTTATGTAGTATGTTACATTGATTGATTTTTGTATGTTGAATCAGCCTTGCGTTCCTGGGATAAATCCTACTTGGTCATGTTGTATAATCTGCTTAATATGCTGGTGGATCTAGTTTGCTACTTTTTTTTTAAAGGATTTTTGTATCTATATTCATAAAAGATGTTGGTCTATAGTTTTCTTTACTTGTGATGTCCTTGTCTGGCTTTGGTATCAGGGCAATGCCCAGCTCATGGAATGGATTAGGGAGTGTTCCCTTCTCTTCGATTTTTTGTTAGAATTCAAGAAGTATTGACATTCTTCTTTTAAGAGTTTAGTAGGATTCAACATGAAGCCATTAAGTAAAGAAACTTTCTCTGTCCTGGAAGCTTTTGATTACTGATTCAGTCTCCTTACTAATTGTGGGTCTATTCAGATTTTCTATTTTTTCATGATTCAGTGTTGGTAGATATTGTTTTTCAATGATTTTATCCATGTCATTTAGGTTACCCAATTTGTTGGCATGCAACTGTTCATAGTACTCTCTTATAATTCTTTTCATTTCTATAGAATTGGTAGTAATGTCTTCACTTTCATTTCTGCTATTAGTAATTTGAGTTCTTTTTTTCTTGGTCAGTCTAGCTAAAGGTTTGGCAATTTAGTTAATCTTTCCAAAGAATCAACTTTTGGTTTCATTAATATTTCTCTAATATTTCCTTCTGCTAACTTTGGGTTAGTTTGTTTGTTTTTTTTCCTAGTTCTTTAAGGTGTAAAGCTAGGTTGTTGGTTTGAGATCTTTTTAAATTATAAGCATTTACAGTTATAAATTCCCTCTAAGCCCTGCTTTTGCTGTACCTGGTAAGTTTTTTAATGTTGTTTTCATTTTCATTTGTCTCAACTATTTTCTAATTTCCCTTGTGATTTCTTTTTTGACCTACTGGTTGTTTTATTATTATTATTTTTTACCTATTGGTTGTTTAAGAGTATGTTGTTTAATTCCACAGATTTGGAGATTTTCCAGCTTTCCTGCCATTATTGCTTTTTAACTATCTTTCAAAATCTCTTAAGCCTTAATTTGTGACCTAACATATGATCTATTCTGGAGAAGAATGTACCATGTGCACTTGAGAAGAATGTGTATCCTGTTGTTGTTGAGTAGAGTGTTCTGTATGTTTGTTATATCTAGTTGGTTTATGTGTTGTTCAAGTTCTCTGTTTCCCTACTTATCTTCTGTGTGGTTGTTCTAGTCTTTATTTAAAGTGGGGTATTGACATCTCCAACTCTTACTTAGAACTGTTTATTTGTCCCTTCAATTTGTCAGTTTTGGCTTCAGATATTTTGATGGTCTATTATTATGTGTAAATGTTTATAATTGTTTATCTTTTTTGCTATATTGAAACTTTTTTTTTTTTTTTTTGCGGTATGCAGGCCTCTCACTGCTGTGGCCTCTCCCGTTGCGGAGCACAGGCTCTGGATGCGCAGGCTCAGCAGCCATGGCTCACAGGCCCAGCTGCTCCGTGGCATGTGGGATCTTCCCGGGCCGGGGCACGAGCCCATGTCCCCTGCATCGGCAGGCGGACTCTCAACCACTGCGCCACCAGGGAAGCCCTCTTGCAACTTTTTTGATTTAAAGTCTATTATGTTTGATAGCCACTACTATAACCACGCCCACTCTTTTGTTTACTATTTCCATGGAATATCTTTTCACTTTCAGCCTATTTTTGTCTCTGGATCTAAAGTAATCTCTTGTAAACAACATATAATTAGATAATGTTTCTTTTACTCCATTCTTCCAATCTCTGTCTTGATTGGAGAGTTTAAACCATTTATATTTAAAGTAATTAATGATAAAGAGAGACTTCTCTCATTTTGCTCTTTGTTTTCAATATGGCTTTTAGCTTTTCTTGTCCCTTGTTTCCTGTATTATATCTTTTGTGTTTAGTTGATTTTTTTTTGTAGTGAAACTTTATTGCCCTTCCCATTTCCTTTTGTATATATTCTATAACTATTTTCTTCGTGTTTACTATGGGAATTACATTTAACATTGCCAAATTATAATATTCTAATTTGAATTTATGCCACTTTAATAGGATAAAAAAATTCCCCATCCAGTTCTGTCCCCACTCCATTTCAGTTATTAATGTCACAAAGTTACATCTTTATGCATTGAGTGTCCAAAAATATAGACTAATAATAGTTTTTAAAAATGCTTTAGTGTCTAAGAAAACTGTTTTCCTTCATTCTCACACTCACACACTTAGGACATCATATATGTGGGTTTTCTGCACCAAGAAACTGACACTAACTGCTTGGAATTAGTGCCCAATCCCACGGGTTAAGGGCTTAATCCCACAGACTGCCCCTTACCCCCTGCCTCAGACACCAATCATAAGTCCAGGTTGTCACCTGGGCTTCTGACCAACTGGCTGTAAATCGGGGCCAGTTTCTATGACTTCCTCCTCAGATTTGATAATTTTCTAGAGCAGCTCACAGAACCCAGGAAAAGTTTACTTACTATTGCTGATTTGTTACAAATGATATTTTAAAGAATACAATTGAACAGCCTGATAAAGAGATACATAGGGGGTGAGGTATGGGAAAGGGGCACAGAGCCTCCATTCTTTCTCTGGGCACAGCACCCTCCTAGCACCTCCATGTGTTCAACAACCCAGAAGCTCTCTGAACTCTGTCCTTAGGGGATTTTTATGGGGGCTTTATCATGTAGACATGATCAATTACTAACTCATTTTCTAGCCCCTCTCCCCTCTCTGGAGAATGAGGGATAGGGCCAAAAATTCCAAGCTTCTAATCATGGCTTGCTCTTTCTGGTGACCATCCCCTATCCAGGAACTCACCAAGAGTCACCTCATTAGAACAAAAGATGCTCTTTTCATCCAGGAAATTCCAAGGGATTTAGGAGCTCTGTGTCAGGAACTGAGGCAAAGACCAATATACTGATTTCTTATTCCACCATTAGTCTCTCACATCATGTAGAAAACAAAAAGTGAAGTTACAAATCTAGTACAATAAGACCAGTTTTTATAGTTGTCCATATATTTCCCCTTACTAGAAATCTTTATTTCTTCAGATAGTTTTGAGTTAATGTCTAGCGTTCTTTCAGTTTGACCTGAAGGACCCCATTACCATTTCTTGCAGGGCAGTTCATGTCTAATGACATTAAACTCCTCCAGCGTTTGTTTATCTGGGAATGACTTAATTTCTCCTTCATATTTGAAGGACAGCTTTGCCAGATATAAGATTCTTGGTTAGACATTTTCTTTCAGCATTTTGAATATATCAGCCCACTGCCTTTTGGCATCTAAGGTTTCTGATGAGAAATCTGCTGATAATCTTATTTGGGATCCCATATATGTGATGAGTTACTTATTTCTTGCTGCTCTAAGATTCTTTTTGTTTTTGGACAGTTTTGAGTATAATGTGTCTCAGTGTGGATTTCTTTGATTTTATCCTATTTGAAGCTCATTGAGCTCCTTGGAGGTCTATATTCATGTCCTTCATCACATTTGAGATGTTTTCACCCACTATTTTTTCAAGCAATCTCTGACCCTTTCTCTCTCTCTTCTAGGACTCCCACAATGCATATGTTGGTCTGCTTGAAGTTGTCCCACAGGTCATTTAGGCACTCTGTTCAGTTTTCTTCAATCTTTTTTCTTCTTGTTCCTTAGCTTGACAAGTTCAATTGTCCTGTCTTCAAATTAGCTGATTCTTCTGTCTACTCAAATCGGCTTTTGAATCCCTCTAGTCAGTTTTTCATTTTAGTTATTATATTTTTCAGCTCCAGAATTTTTTAAAAATTAATTTATTAATTTATTTATTTTTGGCTGCATTGGGTCTTCATTGCTGCACATGGGCTTTCTCTAGTTGTGGCGAGTGGGGGCTACTCTTCGTTGTGGTGTGCTGGCTTCTCACTGTGGTGGCTTCTCTTGTTGTGGAGCACAGGCTCTAGGTGTGCAGCCTTCAGTAGTTGTGGCACATGGGCTCAGTAGTTGTGGCTTGTGGGCTCTAGAGTGCAGGCTCAGCAGTTGTGGCGCATGGGTTTAGCTGCTCCGCGGCATGTGGGATCTTCCCAGACCAGGACTCGAACCCGTGTCCCCTGCATTGGCGGGTGGATTCTTAACTAGTGTGCCACCAGGGTGCCCAGAATTTCTATTTAGTTTCTTTTTAGGTTTTCTATCTCTTTACCAAAATTTCCATTTGTTCATACATCATTTTTGTGACTTTGTCCACATCTTCTTTTAGCTGTTTGAGCATCTTTAAGACAGACAGTTGTTTTAAATTCTTTGTGAAGTAAGTTCATCATTTGGTCTTTCTTAGACATTTCTGTTTATTTTTTTTCCCTTGAATGGGCCATACATTCCTGTCTTTTTATGACTTGTGATTTTTTTGTTGTTGTTGAAAACTGGACACTTGAATCTTAGAAACTCTGGAAATCCAATTCTTCCTCTTCTTCAGGGTTTGCTGTTTTTGTTTTTTTGTTTGTTTATAACTTATTTAAATTGATGTATGTTGTCTCTGTGCCAGCATCAGCCTGAGAGGTAAACTTAAGGTTTTCTTAGATCTTTTATGAGCCTGCATCTTTTCTTGGGTATGTGTGGTGACTTTCCAAATTTTCTAGTATATGTGGTTACTTTTGCATATACTAGTTCTTAAATGTCTGGTTCCCAAAAGGTGAAAAAGGAAAAATGAAGGGGGAAAGAAACAGGCACCAGGGAATTCCGTGGCGGTCCGGTGGTTAAGACTCCGTGCTTCCACTTCAGGGGGCATGGGTTCCATCCCTACTCAGGGGACTAAGATCCCACATGCCATGCAGCACAGCCAAAAAAAGAGAGAGAGAGAGAGAGAAACAGGTGCTAGTCCTTTTAAATACCCTGGAAGTCCTGTCATTTGGAGGAGGAGAGGTTTGTGACAATGGTAGTCGGAGTTGTGACAATGGTAGTCGGAGTTGTGACAATGGCTTCCCACCTCTGTCTGCTCGTCATGATCAGAAGCAGCAATTAGTGATAACACAGATTACTCAATATTTGGAGCACAAGGTTTTCATTGCCCACTCTGGCTCCCACAGGTCCAGAAATGTGTGCACAGCTTCCTGGTATGGGACCCGGGGTGTTTGGGGATAGCCACTACCTACCTAAGAGCTGAAACTGACTGAAGTTAACTGCAGTTTACCTTCCAAGCCTTCCCTTGGAAGTCACAAGCATTTAGTTGACTCCATTGTTCCAAAGTAATTACAAAAGGCAAATTCTGCAGGTGTAATTGTTATCTTGGTGGGGACATGGATTCCTGGTGCTTCCTACTCTATCATATTCCCCAGTGTCACTTCCTGTGTCCTTTTGACACAGTTCTAATAATCTTGGGAAGTTCCCTTATTTTCTGGCACAATAAGATGCACCAGGCTCACTTATTCATTCCTTCTTCCAGACTTGGAGTCAGGAAATACTCCAAGGATGATTCTTCCTTTTAGTAAGGAATGGAATTAAAGGCTAAAATCTGAGCATGAGGGGTTTGTGTTTGTATAAAATATTTCCTATTTAAATATAACATTTTTTAATAAGCATTATTTTTATTTCTGATTTTTATAATTTCACTTATGCTGAAAGTCCTGATTTCTCACAGTATTGTTTTAAAACCATTTTATTATGAAAAATAGCCCTCAAACAGGAAAGTGAATATAAGTACACAGCTTAATGGGTTATTAGAAAATAAAGATCTTTGAAGCATTGCTAGCACTGCAGAAGCCCCTACAGTTTCCCTTATTGCCCCCTTCCCTCCCCTCTAATATTACTCATAGCCTATTTTCTGGACATAACTTCTTTGAATTCCTCTATTTCTGCCCTTTGGTGTTCCTGTAATTGGCAAAAGCCGCAACTGTTTTCTTAAGTTTTGCTTTCTTTTCTTTTTTTTTTAAATTTGTGTTTGAACGTTGTTAAATTTTTCCTTGATCTTTTTTAAAAATAAATTTATTTATTTATTTATCCATTTATTTATTTTTGGCTGCGTAGGGTGTTTGTTGCTGTGCTGTCTCTAGTTGCGGTGAGCAGGGGCTACTCTTCGTTGCAGTGCACAGGCTTCTCATTGCTGTGGCTTCTCTTGTTGTGGAGCACAGGCTCTAGGCTCACGGGCTTCAGTAGTTGTGGCATGCAGGCTCAGTAGTTGTGGCTTCTGGGCTCTAGAGTGCAGGCTCAGTAGTTGTGGTGCACGGGCTTAGTTGCTCCGTAGCATGTGGGATCTTTGATGTTTTAGTATCTTGTATGGATACTGTATTTTACTCATGTTTTGGTTTTCATATTTAAATGGATTGGTCTTTTCTGGATCCTCTCAGATGGGAAATTATAGGGTAGTGTTCCCAATTTCTCAGCTCAAGAGCTCTCTCTCTACTGCTACAGTAATTGACAACTTTAAAAAATATGATTCTTGGATCCTGTCCTGTTTCAAGAAGTTCTACCACCAATCTCTTCTTTTTTCCCTTGACTTCCAAGACAATCCCCCACCCTTTTTAAAAGTGTTTTTAAAAGTCTGCCTCTTTTCTTTACCTCCTTCAATGCTTGATCTCACACCTACCCACAGCATTCCCACTCAGGTGAGAGCCTCTTCATAGGTAAATATTTGTGAATGGTTTCTAAGTTTTGCCAAAGCCAAGACTAACTGAACCCTCCATTCTTCTTACCTTTATGGCTTTCTGAACCTGTTCTGCTGGTTTGGGATGATCCCTCACACTTAAACATAACCTGGAATTTGAGGGTTTTCTCAGTTTTGCTGAAAGTACAGGTTGTAGAATATTTTATTTGCTCTTTGTGCTTTTTTTTGAAATAAAACTTAAAACATGCCCAGCAAGAAAAGTGGCATGAGTCACATCTAGATTTCCACCATGCTTCTATCAGCCAGACTTGCATTTTGTTTGTTTGTTTGTTTATTGGCTGCACTGCATGGCACATGGGATCTTAGTTTCCCAACCAGGGATGGAACCTGCCCCCCCTGCAGTGGAAGCACAGAGTCTTAACCACTGGACAGCCAGGAAAATCCCCCAGGCTTGCATTTTAGAAAGCCCAAACTGGAGAATGGCCTGGAGGTGGGATAATTTAGGCAAGAGATGATAGAGGCCTGGATTAAGGTGGGGTCTGGAAATGGGGAGAAGGGACATATGGAACTGGAATTTGAGCTATGGTGAATTTCACCTGACTTTCTTTTTCTAAGGATACTGAGAAGCCAATGTCCGTCTTGGATGTGTCTTCATCTCCCAGAAGCAGTGGAGTGCACACCTCTTGGAACCATGGCCCATCAGGCATTCAATGCGTCCCTCAGTACATAGAGCTGGAGACGACCTCCTTGGTCTCTGCTGAGGCACCCAGGCAGAATGCCAGTGAAATGGGGTCACACTTCAGTATGTTGCTGCCTGACCACGGTGTGAGCTACTGCCCCCAAGTGACTTTCACTCCTTCCCAGATGATTTACACTGAGGGAGTGTCTCCTTCCCAGACAGAAATGATGATTTTCAAGGGGCCCCAGGCGACAGGAGAGCCCAGTATTCCAGGGGTGGCCACAACCTTTGGTGGGAATCTAAGGATGTCCTCCAATGGGCCGCCAGTCTCACCTGCCAGTGGAATCCCAGTGATGTCCCACATCAGAATGCGAACAATGCCTTATTCTGGCCTCCCAACAGTAACTTCTAATGGAGGCCCTTTAACACCTAAAACATTATTGGATCCAACCATGCCTTCCACTGAGGCCCTGGCAATGCTCCGTTCTTTGGATCAGATGTTGCCCCCTAGAAACCCCCACAACTATGGGATGCCCCCAGCTGGATCGCCATTATTGCTGGCTTTGGAATCCCAGGGCTCTTTTGTGAGCCAGCCAGTCTCCCAGGAAGACCCCTTCCTACCTAAGCAACCCTTACCTGCTCCATGGAGAGCAGAGCAGTACTCTGGGGCCCAGGAAAGGGCTCCCAGGAGGAGATCCCCAGTTTCAAGGCCTTACCGCTGCAACTATGAGAACTGTGAAAAAGCTTACACTAAGCGCTCCCACCTCGTGAGTCATCAACGCAAACACACAGGTAAATGAGGTGTCAGATGGGTGGGGTGGATGGAGAGATCTCTGGGCTTTAGATTTGTGGGGGACCCCTGGTTTGTAATGGTTTGGGATTAGCCCATCATCCTTCAAGTTTGGGATCAAGCTCTTTTGGCCCCACCAGCTTGCTTTCCCACAGTCCAGGATGACTGTGCCAAGATGGAGACTGCTGATGGCGCTGTCCTCACTGCTGTCCTGAGTTTTTCCTTTTGATTCCTCAACGTTGACTGCTCTGCTTCATAAAGTCAGACCCCTTCCTTCCTACCTGCTGGCCTATTCCTCAAAATTCCTTCTCTCCCTTGTCATTCCCCCAGGTGAAAGGCCCTATAAATGCATGTGGGAAGCCTGTACTTGGTCCTTCTTCCGTTCTGATGAACTTAGAAGACATACTCGGATACACACCAGATACCGACCACATAAATGTAACCAGTGCGGCCGACAGTTCATGAGATCCGACCATCTCAGGCAACACCAAAGGACTCATATGCGGGTGCCAACATCCCCAGACCCACCGGCTGACAGTGGACATATGGCTGGTCCTCCTGCTCCTGGTCTTTAGGTCAATCTGCTCTTCCCCTCATTTTGGCTTCTCTGCCCAGATCCTGCCTGCCTCTGACCAGCTAGTCTCTTTGGTAGGTGTAGGTTTTGATGGAGATAGAAATATTATGAGGCAGTGTGGAAGCCCATATGAGCTCTGGACCTAGTCGGGGCTGCTCAAAAACTGTCTTGGGTGTCCTCACATCTCTGGGGCCACCTACTTTTGTTCCAAGTTCAGCCACATGGCAAGATGGAGCAAAGTAGCGATTGGGAGCTTTATAAAAAGCTCTTAATCTTATGTCACTCCCAGCTTGAAACCCTTTAGCGACTCTCCTTTGCCTGCTACATAAAATCTAAGTTCCTTATCTTGGTCTTTGACAGTTTCCAGAGATAGACTATGTTCAAATCCTGAATTTACCACTTACTAGCCATGTGACTTTGGGAAAGGTCTTTGATCATTGTGCCAGATTCCCTCTTCTGGTAAAAGAAAAACAGTATTGGACTGTTGTGAACACATCTTATGTACAAAATCAGATTCTGTCTGGCACTCACCAGCTTCATGCCCAGAGTTTGTCTCCTCCCATCATTTCCAGACTTGGATGGAATGCCCCCACAAGACATGGGATCTGGCACCTCAAGTAGCCACTAGCAACCCAGGAATGTGGAAGAGTTAGTGCTCCTGGGGTAACACTTGACTAATGGGAGATGGGAGAAATCCAGGCTGATAAATTCCCTCTTCTTCCCTCCCTTCCCTGAACTGGTCTGGTGCAAGACACCATTTCTCCCAATGGGGAGACCTCCCAAGTAGCCAGTGGACACACCTTCTGTGCCTTTTCCAGTCTTGTCATGAAGCAGACTCAACCTGCTATCACCTGGCATTGCCTCCCATTCTCTTGCGTCGAGTCCCTTTTCTCACTCTCAATGCCCTGTATTTGCATCACCCAAATAAAACATCGGTACTTAGTTCTTGTTCTAGGCTCTGTTTTCTAGGTAACTTGGAGTTGGAAGACATTAGACTGGGGCAGAGAAGGATGAACCGCACTGTAACCTTCCCTCTTCCCCCGACCAGGCCAAGGTACCTGGACTACTAAATATCAGCTATTAAAAGGCCTGTTCTGCCCTGCCCCTCTCCTAGCATTGAGGGCATAATGACTCCTCTGGAAACTCAGCCACAGGTAGTTCAGAACCTCATTCCTGGATTTCTCAGCCAGCTGTTTTACTGACCAACAAACTAATAGAAAGGAACTTGCCTAAGTTCTCAAGTGGCAGAGCTGGGATCCTAACCAGGATCTGTCCACTTCAGAGGTAGATCTCTTATCTTAGAGATGATGTCTTCTACAGGTGTCTCCTGGGCCCAGTCTGGTGCCCAGCCACTATCAGGTGATGCCCACAGTGAAATGAATCACATCTGGTTCCTGTGGCCCAGGGACCATCTTGGTCTAGGGGCTGAGAGGTCCACCTTGGTGCAGTGGCCATGGAGAGGAGGATCACCTGAAGGGGAAGGTCAGAATTTCTGGAGGAGGTGACCCTTGAGCTCAGTAAGTGAGGGTATGTAACATCTAGTAATCCCTTAATGTTGAAATAAACTGAGCAGATGAATGAAGAGAAAAGAGAATTCCAGGCAGAGAGAAGCTGGTTCTGGCAATTGCTCCCAGGAGAGTCAGCCTGCAAACTTCCATTCATTCGACAAATGTTCTTCAACCCACAATACAGAGAGCACCATGGCTGTCGGGACAACTCATGGTGAGGGGCACGGAGACAACGAAAATATGTGTCAGGGAAGAAAGACTTCTCAAGGAGGTGCCTAAGTCAGACCTAACAGCTTTATGGGGGTTAGCTGGACCTCCTATTTCCTGGACATCTACCTTTAGTCATGCCTTGTGCTGGACACTAAGCACTCAGAGAGCATGACAGTGCCTTGCTGCAGGGAAGAAAGATCACAACAAAAATTCTGAAAGTGCTCAGTGCTGCCAAGGAGAAGAGCCAAACCTCTGTGGACTCAAACTTATTTTGGGTGTCTGGGGGAGTCTCATGGCCTTGGTTGTGCCTGCCCCTCCCACCTCCACCCTGACCCTGTCCTGCAGGGCCACCTTGGTCCATTTCCTTAGTGGCCCCAGCATACCTGGGCCTGGCATCCCGGTGGCTTCCACCCAAATTGTGAGCCAGGGGAGTGGATATGATTAAAAAATGGGGTCAAGGGGCTCTCTTTTGTGACCCAATTACTGGCCCCAGGGACAGCAGTCTGAAGTATCTAAAGTCTCTTTCGTTCCCATCTGAGCACTAGGTCCCTTCTACGGAGCAGGGCATCTTAGGCTCAATGGGCCAGGGCTGGTCTCTGTCCACCACCCATCTTGCTCACACGCAGCCCTGCTGGTAGGGTCAGCAGGCCAGGTTGCTTGTTGGGATGCAAGAGGGGTCTGTTGGTGACCCATCACTTTCACTGAGGAATGGAAGTGGGTAGGAACCAGAATGGGCAAGGGTGCGCCATGTATGCTGCAGTGACAAGGCAAAACAGGCCCCCACCCCTTGGAGGTCACAAACTAGTGGAGGAGGGACATAGGAAATGTACCGCATCCTGTGAGGACAAATATATCTATCTGGAGTTTACTATAGTAGGCCAAAGCAGTTAGGAAGGCATTTCTTAGGAAGAGTAATTTGAGCTCAGAGTTAAGGATTAACTAGGAGTTAGGCAGATAAAGGAGGTGAGGAAAGTCCATCTATCCTTTATCCAGTGATTACCCTATGGCAGGCATGGCTAAGCATTTCCCGTGTTATCTTTGTTTCAACACAAGGCAGGATAATGGGTGGGTAAGACACTGGGCTCTCAAGTAAGACTAGAAGATTTTAATTCTGCCTTTGCCATATGTGACTGTGTGGCCTTGGGCAAATTAGTTATCTCTGCTCAGATAGCAGTGGGGCCAGATTAGTAGGATTGGTCCCATTCAAAAATGGTTTCTTTGACTTGTTTAAGGGAGAAGGAGGTGTTTTGGTACTCCAGGTGGGAGTGGAAGGTGGCTTGGACCAGGTTGTGGAAGTAGAGGTGGAGGGTAGTAGATTTAGGAGAGACAATTAACCCTAATCCAATTAATTAATCCAGTTAATTCATTGGATTAGGTCTGTGAGGTAATAGGATGACACCCAGGTTTCTGGCTTGTGTGATAAATAAGGGGAACCAGATGAAATTCATTAACTTATTTATTTTTATTGTGATATCTAATGTGTGCAAAAAATATTTTGTATATGTACAATTTAATAATAAAAACACTTATTTGCCTTTTATGACACTTGAGAAGAACTTTGAGTTCCCCTCTCTTATCATATTCCTTGTCCTCAGCAGAGGTAACCACTATCTTGAATTTTTAATCTTGTCTTTGCTTTTCTTTGTTGTTTTTTACCATATATGTATCTATTCTTAAGCATATAATGATTGGTTTTATGTGGTTTTGAATTTTGTGTTTATTCTATTTGGGGTTTGTTGAACTCCTTCAATCTGAAGTTTTATAGTCTTAAAATTTGGAAAAATTTTGGCTATGTTTTGTCAATTTTTTGTCCCCACCCCTTCTCCTTCTGACACACAATCTGCACATATAAACAGAGCTCTTGATATTGTCCCATAGATCATTAAAACTCAATAGTTTTCTATCATTTTTCCCCTGCTTCATTTTATTTTATTTTATTTTATTTTATTTTTAATTGCCATTTATTTTTTATTTATTTTATTTTTTTAATTAGTTTCTGCTTTATAACAAAGTGAATCAGCCATACATATACATCTGTTCCCACATCCCTTCCCTCATACATCTCCCTCCCTCCCACCCTCCCCATCCCACCCCTCCAGGCGGTCACAAAGCACCGAGCTGATCTCCCTGTGCTCTGCGGCTGCTTCCCACTATCTAGCTACCTTACGTTTGGTAGTGTATATATGTCCATGCCTCTCTTTCGCTTTGTCACAACTTACCCTTCCCCCTCCTCATATCCTCAAGTCCATTCTCAAGTAGGTCTGTGTCTTTATTCCCGTTTTATTCCTATTCCTATTCTCAAGTAGGTCTGTGTCTTTATTCCCCTAGGTTCTTCATGACATTTTTTTTTTAATTCCATATATATGTGTTAGCATACGGTATTTGTCTTTCTCTTTCTGACTTACTTCACTCTGTATGACAGACTCTAGGTCTATCCACGTCATTACAAATAGCTCAGTTTCGTTTCTTTTTATGGCTGAGTAATATTCTATTGTAAATATGTGCCACATCATCTTTATCCATTCATCCGATGATGGACACTTGGGTTGTTTCCATCTCCGGGCTATTGTGAATAGAGCTGCAATGAACATTTTGGTACATGTCTCTTTTTGAATTATGGTTTTCTCAGGGTATATGTCCAGTAGTGGGATTGCTGGGTCATATGGTAGTTCTATTTGTAGTTTTTTAAGGAACCTCCATACAGTTCCCCATAGTGGCTGTACCAATTCACATTCCCACCAGCAGTGCAAGAGTGTTCCCTTTTCTCCACACCCTCTCCAGCATTTATTGTTTCTAGATTTCTTGATGATGGCCATTCTGACTGGGGTGTGATGATATCTCATTGTAGTTTTGATTTGCATTTCTCTAATGATTAATGATGTTGAGCATTCTTTCATGTGTTTGTTGGCAGTCTGTATATCTTCTGTGGAGAAATGCCTATTTAAGTCTTCTGCCCATTTTTGGATTGGGTTGTTTGTTTTTTTGCTATTGAGCTGCATGAGCTGTTTATAAATTTTGGAGATTAATCCTTTGTCAGTTGCTTCATTTGCAAATATTTTCTCCCATTCTAAGGTTTGTCTTTTGGTCTTGTTTATGGTTTCCTTTGCTGTGCAAAAGCTTTGAAGTTTCATTAGGTCCCATTTGTTTATCTTTGTTTTTATTTCCATTTCTCTAGGAGGTGGGTCCAAAAGGATCTTGCTATGATTTATGTCATAGAGTGTTCTGCCTACGTTTTCCTCTAGGAGTTTGATAGTTTCTGGCCTTACATTTAGGTCTTTAATCCATTTTGAGCTTATTTTTGTGTATGGTGTTAGGGAATGATCTAATCTCATACTTTTACATGTCCCTGTCGAGTTTTCCCAGCACCACTTATTGAAGAGGCTGTCCTTTCTCCACTGTACATTCCTGCCTCCTTTATCAAAGATAAGTTGACCATATGTGTGTGGATTTATCTCTGGGCTTTCTATCCTGTTCCATTGATCTATCTTTCTGTTTTTGTGCCAGTACCATACTGTCTTGATTACTGTAGCTTTATAGTATAGTCTGAAGTCAGGGAGCCTGATTCCTCCAGCTCCGTTTTTCATTCTCAAGATTGCTTTGGCTATTCGGGGTCTTTTGTTTTTCCAAACAAATTTTGAAATTTTTTGTTCTAGTTCTGTGAAAAATGCCAGTGGTAGTTTGATAGGGATTGTATTGAATCTGTAGACTGCTTTGGGTAGCAGAGTAATTTTCACAATATTGATTCTTCCAATCCAGGAGCATGGTATATCTCTCCATCTATTTGTATCATCTTTAATTTCTTTCATCAGTGTCTTATAATTTTCTGCATACAGGTCTTTTGTCTCCTTAAGTAGGTTTATTCCTAGATATTTTATTCTTTTTGTTGCAATGGTAAATGGGAGTGTTTTCTTGATTTCATTTTCAGATTTTTCATCATTAGTGTACAGGAATCCCAGAGATTTCTGTGCACTAATTTTGTATCCTGCTACTTTACCAAATTCATTGATTAGGTCTAGTAGTTTTCTGGTAGCATCTTTAGGATTCTCTATGTATAGTATCATGTCATCTGCAAACAGTGACAGCTTTACTTCTTCTTTTCCAATTTGGATTCCTTTTATTTCCTTTTCTTCTCTGATTGCTGGGGCTAAAACTTCCAAAACTAGGTTGAATAAGAGTGGTGAGAGTGGACATCCTTGTCTTGTTCCTGATCTTAGTGGAAATGGTTTTAGTTTTTCACCATTGAGGACAGTGTTGGCTGTGGGTTTGTCATATATGGCCTTTATTATGTTGAGGAAAGATCCCTCTATGCCTACTTTCTGCAGGGTTTTTATCATAAATGGGTGTTGAATTTTGTCGAAAGCTTTCTCTGCATCTATTGAGATGATCATATGGTTTTTCTCCTTCAATTTGTTAATATGGTGTATCACATTGATTGATTTGCGTATATTGAAGAATCCTTGCATTCCTGGAATAAACCCCACTTGATCATGGTGTATGATCCTTTTAATGTGCTGTTGGATTCTGTTTGCTAGTATTTTGTTGAGGATTTTTGCATCTATGTTCATCAGCGATATTGGCCTGTAGTTTTCTTTCTTTGTGACATCCTTACCTGGTTTTGGAATCAAGGTGATGGTGGTCTCGTAGAATGAGTTTGGGAGTGTTCCTTCCTCTGAAATTGTTTGGAAGAGTTTGAGAAGGATGGGTGTTAGCTCTTCTCTAAATGTTTGATAGAATTCGCCTGTGAAGCCATCTGGTCCTGGGCTTTTGTTTGTTGGAAGATTTTTAATCACAGTTTCAATTTCAGTGCTTGTGATTGGTCTATTCATATTTTCTATTTCTTCCTGATTCAGTCTTGGCAGGTTGTGCATTTCTAAGAATTTGTCCATTTCTTCCAGGTTGTCCATTTTATTGGCATAGAGTTTCTTGTAGTAATCTCTCATGATCTTTTGTATTTCTGCAGTGTCAGTTGTTACTTCTCCTTTTTCATTTCTAATTCTATTGATTTGAGTCTTCTCCCTTTTTTTCTTGATGAGTCTGGCTAATGGTTTGTCAATTTTGTTTATCTTCTCAAAGAACCAGCTTTTAGTTTTATTGATCTTTGCTATCATTTCCTTCATTTCTTTTTCATTTATTTCTGATCTGATCTTTATGATTTCTTTCCTTCTGCTAACTTTGGGGTTTTTTTGTTCTTCTTTCTCTAATTGCTTTTGATGCAGGGTCAGGTTGTTTACTTGAGATGTTTCCTGTTTCTTAAGGTGGGATTGTATTGCTATAAGCTTCCCCCTTAGAACTGCTTTTGCTGCGCCCCATAGGTTTTGGGTCATCGTGTCTCCATTGTCATTTGTTTCTAGGTATTTTTTAATTTCCTCTTTGATTTCTTCAGTGATCACTTCGTTATTGAGTAGTGTATTGTTTAGCCTCCATGTGTTTGTAGTTTCTACAGATCTTTTCCTGTAATTGATGTCTAGTCTCATAGCATTGTGGTCGGAAAAGATACTTGATACAATTTCAATTTTCTTAAATTTACCAAGGCTTGATTTGTGACCCAAGATATGATCTATCCTGGAGAATGTTTCATGAGCACTTGAGAAAAATGTGTATTCTGTTGTTTTTGGATGGAATGTCCTATAAATATCAATTATGTCCATCTTGTTTAATGTATCATTTAAAGCTTGTGTTTCCTTATTTATTTTCATTTTGGATGATCTGTCCATTGGTGAAAGTGGGGTGTTAAAGTCCCCTACTATGATTGTGTTACTGTCAATTTCCCCTTTTATGGCTGTTAGTAATTGCCTTATGTATTGAGGTGCTCCTATGTTGGGTGCATAAATATTTACAATTGTTATATCTACTTCTTGGATCGATCCCTTGATCATTATGTAGTGTCCTTCTTTGTCTCTTCTAATAGTCTTTATTTTAAAGTCTATTTTGTCTGATATAAGAATTGCTACTCCAGCTTTCTTTTGATTTCCATTTGCATGGAATATCTTTTTCCATCCCCTTACTTTCAATCTGTATGTGTCTCTAGGTCTGAAGTGGGTCTCAGCATATATATGGGTCTTGTTTTTGTATCCATTCAGCCACTCTGTGTCTTTTGGTGGGAGCATTTAGTCCATTTACATTTAAGGTAATTATTGATATGTATGTTCCTATTCCCATTTCCTTAATTGCTTTGGGTTTGTTATTGTAGGTATATTCCTTCTGTTGTGTTTCTTGCCTAGAGAAGTTCCTTTAGCATTTGTTGTAAAGCTGGTTTGGTGGTGCTGAACTCTCTCAGCTTTTGCTTGTCTGTAAAGGTTTTAATTTCTCCATCAAATCTGAATGAGATCCTCGCTGGGTAGAGTAATCTTGGTTGCAGGTTTCTCTCCTTCATCACTTTAATTATGCCCTGCCACTCCCTTCTGGCTTGTAGAGTTTCTGCTGAGAGATCAGCTGTTAACCTGATGGGGATTCCCTTGTGTGTTATTTGTTTTTTTTCCCTTGCTGCTTTTAATATGATTTCTTTGTGTTTAATTTTTGACAGTTTGATTAATATGTGTCTTGGCATATTTCTCCTTGGATTTATTCTGTATGGGACTCTCTGTGCCTCCTGGACTTGATTAACTATTTCCTTTCCTATGTTAGGGAAGTTTTCAACTATAATCTCTTCAAATATTTTCTCAGTCCCTTTCTTTTTCTCTTCTTCTTCTGCAACCCCTATAATTCGAATGTTGGTGCGTTTAATGTTGTCCCAGAGGTCTCTGAGACTGTCCTCTGTTCTTTTCATTCTTTTTTATTTTGCTCTGCATCAGTTATTTCCACTATTTTATCTTCCACCTCACTTATCCGTTCTTCTGCCTCAGTTATTCTGCTGTTGATCCCATCTAGAGTATTTTTCATTTCATTTATTGTGTTTTTAATCGATGCTTGATTCATCTTTAGTTCTTCTAGGTCCTTGTTAACTGTTTCTTGCATTTTGTCTATTCTGTTTCCAAGATTTTGGATCTTGGAAATAGAATCTTAGATCATCTTTACTATCATTATTCTGAATTCTTTTTCAGGTAGACTGCCTATTACCTCTTCATTTGTTAGGTCTGGTAGGTTTTTATCTTGCTCCTTCACCTGCTGTGTGTTTTTCTGTCTTCTCATTTTGCTTATCTTCCTGTGTTTGGGGTCTCCTCTTTGCAGGCTGCAGATTCATAGTTCCCGTTGTTTTTGGTGTCTGTCCCCAGTGGCTAAGGTTGTTTCAGTAGGTTGTGTAGGCTTCCTGGGGGGGGGGGGGACTAGTGCCTGTGTTCTGGTGGTTGAGGCTCGATCTTGTCTTTCTGGTGGACAGGTCCACGTCTGGTGGTGTGTTTTGGGGTGCCTGTGGCCTTATTATGTTTTTAGGCAGCCTCTCTCCTAATGGGTGGGGTTGTGTTCCTGCCTTGCTAGTTGCTTGGCATAGGGTGACCAGCACTGTAGCTTGCTGGTCGTTGACTGAAGCTGGTGTTGAGATGGAGATCTCTGGGAGATTTTCGCCACTTGATATTATGTGGAGCTGGGAGGTCTCTTGTGGACCCGTGTCCTGAAGTTGGCTCTCCCACTTCAGAGGCACAGCACTGACTCCTGGCTGCAGCACCAAGAGCCTTTCATCTACCTGGCTCAGAATAAAAGGGAGAAAAAGTAGAAAGAAAGAATTAGTAGAAGAAAGAAAGAGAGAAAGAAAGGAAGAAGGAAAGAAAGGAAGGAAGGAAGGAAGGAAGAAAGAAAGAAAGGAGGGAGGGAGGGAGGAAGGAAAGAAAAAGAAAGAGTGAAAGGAAGAAGGGAGGGAGGGAGGGAGGGAGGAAAGAAAGAGAGAAAGAAGGAAAGGAGGGGCGGAGGGAGGGAGGGAGGAAGGGAAGGTAGGAAAAAAAGAAAGAGCAGGTAAAGTAAAATAGAATAAAGTATAAAATATAGTAGCGTTATTAAAATTAAAAAGTAAGTATTGAAAAAAAACGGACATATGGTGGAAGCAAAGCTATACAGAGAAAATCTCACACGGAAGCATACACATACACATTCACAAAAAGAGAGCAGGGGGAAAAAATCGAAAATCTTGCTCTCAAAGTCCACCTCCTCAATTTGGGATAATTCGTTGTAAAAAGAGGAAAAGGGGGGAAAGTCTGAAATCTTGCTCTCAAAGTCCACCTCCTTAATTTGGGATAATTCGTTGTAAAAAGAGGAAAAGCGGGAAAAGCCTTAAATCTTGTCCTCAAAGTCCACCTCCTCAATTTGGGATGATTCGCTGTCCATTCATGCACTCCACAGACGCAGGGCACATCAAGTGGACCGTGGAGCTTTAATCCGCTGCCTCCGAGGCTGCACAGAGAGATTTCCCTGTCTCTGCTCTCACAGCTCCCGGGTCTCAGCCTTGGACATGGCCCCGCCTCTGCGCGTAGGTCGCCGGAGGGCGTCCGTTCTTCGCTCAGACAGGACGGGTTTAAAGGAGCCGCTGATTCGGGGGCTCTGGCGCACTCAGGCAGAGGGGAGGGAGGGGCGCGCAGTGTGGGGCGGGCCTGCGGCGGCAGAGGCCGGCGTGACATTGCACCAGTCCGAGGTGCTCCGTGCGCTTTCCCGGGAAAGCCGTCCCTGGGTCCCGGGACCACGGCAGTGGCGGGGTGCACAGGCTCCCCGGAAGGGGGGGGTGGACAGTGACCTGCGCTCGCACACAGGCCTTGTGGCGGTGGCAGCAGCAGCCCCAGCGTCCCACGCCCGTCTCCGGGGTCCGCGCCTTCAGCCGTGGCTCGCGCCCGTCTCTGGAGCCCCTTTAAGCAGCTCTCTTAATGCCCTCTCCTCGCGCACCAGGAAACAAAAGGAAAGAAAAAGTCTCTTGCCTCTTCGGCAGCTCCAGACTTTTTCCCCGGACTCCCTCCGGGCTAGCCGCGGCGCACCAACCCCTTCAGGCTCTCTTCCTGCCACCAGCCCCAGTCCTCTCCCTGCGCTCCGACTGAAAGCCGATACCCGAGCCTCAGCTCCCAGCCCCGCCTGCCCCGGCGGCTGAGCAGACAAGCCTCTCGGGCTGGTGTGTGCCTGAGGGCACCGATCCTCTGTGCCGGAATCTCTCCGCTTTGCCTTCCACACCCCTGTTGCTGTGCTCTCCTCCGCTACTCCGAAGCTTTCCCCCTCCGCCACCTGCAGTCTCCGCCCGCGAAGGGGCTTCTAGTGTGTGGAAACCTTTCCTCCTTCACGGCTCCCTCCCACTGGTGCAGGTCCCGTCCCTATCCTTTTGTCTCTGTTTATTCTTTTTTTCTTTTGTCCTACCCAGGTATGTGGGGAGTTTCTTGCCTTTTGGGGGGTCTGAGGTCTTCTGTCAGCGTTCAGTAGGTGTTCTGTAGGAGTTGCTCCACGTGTAGATGAATTTCTGATGTATCTGTGGGGAGGAAGGTGATCTCCACGTCTTACTCTTCCGCCATCTTCCTCCGGGGGGCCCCCTGCTTCATTTTAGATGTCTTCAAGCTAACTGATCTTTTCTTCTGCGGATTAGAATCTGCTATCAGTTCCATCCAGTATGTTTTTCACATACTTTTTTTTTTCTTCTTCTTCTTTTGGCTGCACTGCACAGCTTGCAGGATCTTACTTCCCCCACCAGGGATTGAACCCGCACCCTTGGCAGTGAAAGTACCGAGTCCTAACCACCGGACCTCTAGGGAATTCCCTCACATACTGTATTTTTCATGTCTAGAAATTCGATCTGGATCTTTTAAAATATCTTCCATTTCTCTTCTTAACATTCTCGTGTTTGCCTCTACTTTCTTTTCTTTTTTTTTTTTTTTTTAGATGTTGGGGCTAGGAGTTTATTAATTAATTAATTTATTTTTGCTGTGTTGGGTCTTCGTTTCTGTGCGAGGGCTTTCTCTTGTTGTGGCAAGCGGGGGCCACTCTTCATCGCAGTGCGCGGGCCTCTCACTATCGCGGCCTCTCTTGTTGCGGAGCACAGGCTCCAGACGCGCAGGCTCAGTAGCTGTGGCTCACGGGCCTAGTTGCTCCGCAGCATGTGGGATCCTCCCAGACCAGGGCTCGAACCCGTGTCCCCTGCATTAGCAGGCAGATTCTCAACCACTGCGCCACCAGGGAAGCCCTGCCTCTACTTTCTTGAACATATGAAACATCGATAGAGTAGCTGTTTTAATGCCTTCAGATGCTAATTTCCATTGTGTCTGTCATTTCCGAGTCTGTATCAGTAGATTGATGTTTTTCTGGTGACTGTCCTTATTCTTCTTCTTCTTTGAATTGCTGATAATTTTTTACTGGGTGCCAAACAATTGTGAATTTACATTGTTGGTTGCTGGATTTTGTTTTATTCCTTTAAGTGGTGTTGGCTTTTATTTCTGGCATGCATTCTACTTGGAATTAGTTGGATCTCTTTGAGGCTTACTTCACCCCCCCCCAACTTAGGGAATTTTTATTTGTATGAGGCCTACTGTTAAGCTTTTCTAGGACAGGTCCCAGAGCTGCCTTTTTTTTCTAATTTGCCCCACTGCTAAGGCAATATCCCAAGGATTCTACCTTATCTGTATGTTATGTCTTTGCATTCTTACTAGTGGAAACAAACTATTTCCAGCCCTTTGTGGGCTACAGGAATTGTTCTGCCTACTTTTTTTCAATGATCTTTTTCTTAGTCTTGGGTAATTTCTTCTCATGATTGATCAGTACTCAAAGACTCAAGGATACACCTTTCCAGATCTCAAGCACTCTGCAAAACTCTTATCCTTTCAGGTACTCTGCCTGACAAACTCTAGATATCTTGGCCTTCCTAAACTTTTGTTTCTGTCTCCTCAGCTCAGACTTCCACGCTCTGTTTCAGTTTCCCTCCCTTATCTCAGGGGTCACAGTCCTGTGCTGTCTATTGTCCTTGGAGAAAACCACTGCTTCATATTTGGTCTGATCCTCTAGACAAAATCCAGTGTCTGTCACTCCATCTTTTTTTTTTTTCTTTTTTTTTTTTTTTTTTTTTTGCGGTATGCGGGCCTCTCACTGTTGTGGCCTCTCCCGTTGCGGAGCACAGGCTCCGGATGCGCAGGCCCAGCGGCCATGGCTCACGGGCCCAGCCGCTCCGCGGCATATGGGATCCTCCCAGACCGGGGCACGAACCCGTATCCCCTGCATCGGCAGGCGGACTCTCAACCACTGCGCCACCAGGGAGGCCCTGTCACTCCATCTTTAAAATGCATTCAAGTGGAGTCATATTTTAATGAAGTCTGAATTTATTTTTTTCTCACATTTATGCTTTTGAGATTTATCTATGACCTGCATGCAGATGGAGTTTATTTTCACTGTTGTGCAGAATTCTATTATCTGAATATATAATCTGTTTATTCTACTGGGTCATTTCCAGTTTTTTTTTAATTTATTTATTTTTGGCTGTGTTGTGTCTTCATGTCTGTGTGAGGGTTTTCTCCAGTTGCGGCGAGCAGGGGCCACTCTTCATCGCGGTGCGCAGGCCTCTCACTGTCGCGGCATCTCGTTGCAGAGCACGGCTCCAGACACGCAGGCTCGGTAGTTGCGGCTCATGGGCCCAGTTGCTCCGTGGCATGTGGGATCCTCCCAGACCAGGGCTCGAACCCATGTCCCCTGCATCGGCAGGCAGACTCTCAACCACTGCGCCACCGGGGAAGCCCTGTTGTTGTTGTTTTTGTTGTTATTAAGAACAGTGCTGCCCTGAATATTCCTGCCTAAATGCTTGCATTTATGATAAATCTCTCTTTGAGGCATTTCCAAAGGGTGGTTGTTAACTCATTAGTGGGTTGTGAATGGACTAGAGAAACATAGTACGATTAAAGGGCAAGGTTGGCAAGGGCTGAGCTTGGTGACAATTTATTGAAGAGTCAGTCTATCCTGTTATGGAACTTTCTCCTGTGGCATCGGTTGCTTGCATAGTTGAGAAGAGAAGGAGTTGGTTAGAATCAGCAGCAGTTGGAGCTTTGTTCGTTGAGTGCCACAGCAAGACAAAGGGACAAAGGAGTTTGGGAAAATGGCAAGAGAATCAAGGGGCCCTGGAAGCTAAGACAGGGTTGGGTAGGGGGAATGTCAAGTCTAGAGGAGTCTGAGGAACAGACACAGTAGAGCTACGAACAGGTTCTAATGAAGTCAGATAACTAGTAGATTAGCAATTGTTGAGTGAGGCTGGAAAGAGAAATTAGGATGGAGATTAGGATGTTGAATAGGTATTTTTGCTGTTAGAATGATGATGAGATCCAGGATGTGGCCGAAGAAGTGGATGGCTGGGGTGGACTAGAGGTTAAGGTTTTTGGAAATGTAGAGAATTCAGGGGGTTATCTGGGTCATCCTTGGATGGTGCCAAAGACTATAACTAAACCTTGGGTAATGAAGGAGTACTCAAGGCAGGTGACAAATTCTAGGAGTGAGTGAAAGTGACCAGGGAGGTGAGTGGAAAATAGTGACCAGGAAAAGGATAAGGTATCCAAGGAAACAGGGTTTTGTTAGGGAAGTAGAATAATGATTTTTAAGTAGCACTGTGGTGAGAGATTCAAAGGTAGGTAGGATGGAGAGAATGAGAGGTCTCCATAAGACAGAGATGTAGCAGGATGTGAAGGCAAGCAGAAGAGGGAGCTTCTTGGCAGAGGTGGAGGAGGTAGTGGAGTTCTGGATTCTGGAGTGGGAGTTCTAGCATGTACAAGGGGTACACTACTACAGTGGGGTAGTTTGGGAGCGAGCTTGGAAGAAGGATGGAAAATAAGAGCTAGAAATGGGGAAGGCTTTCCAAAGATCTTTTGGACATTGACCCTGCACAGTGTTGGAACCCTCATTTTATTCATTCTCATTCATCATCAGAAATGTACTGGGTGTCTACTGGGTGCCCAGGGGTCTCGCTGCTTTGGGATACAGTGGCCAAGAGGTCAACTGGATCTTAGCTCCTCCTGGAGATCTAAGTGGAGAAAAGGCTGACCCAGAGAGAGATGATTACAATTGCATTTGGGAAGCCCATCTTGGTTGCCTTGTATGGAGGATGGATGGAAGATTCTGGGCTGAAGAGTAGACAACTACTTATGGGTAAGGCAGCAGACAGTGGTCTGCACAGTCAAGTAGATTGTTAGTAGCAGTATTTGGGATGAAGTAGTTGAGCTGAGAATTTCTCGTGTCTTCATTCTATAGGTCCCCTCCCAGCCCCCAGCCATAATCCCTGCTGGTGGGCTGTGCTGGCAACATGCCCAGTGCTCTGTGCATATGATGATGATTGTGTTTTTTCAAGAAAGTGCTGGAGGCGGCTGCCTGGCTTGGGGTTCTGGGGCTGCAGTAATGCCCTCTTGAAGGCAACTCCCCTGGCCCAGCTGGGGTCCAGAGGAGGACACCCCCTCCTATGTCTGGGCCAGTGTAGAATTCAGCCACCCTCTACAGACTGGAGAAACAGAGGCATGGAAGCTGCCTTTATTATTTTTAAAATTTTATTTATTTATTTATTTATTTATTTGGCTGCATTGGGTCTTCATTGCTGCACGTGGGCTTTCTCTAGTTGCAGCAAGTGGAGGCTACTCTTTGTTGCAGTGCACAGGCTTCTCATTATGGTGGCTTCTCTTGTTGTGGAGCACAGGCTCTAGGTGGACAGGCTTCAGTAGTTGTGGCACACGGGCTCAGTAGTTGTGGCTCGTGGGCTCTAGAGCGCAGGCTCAGTAGTTGTGGTGCACAGGCTTAGTTGCTCTGCAGCATGTGGGATCTTCCCGGACCAGGGATTGAACCCGTGCCCCCTGCATTGGCAGGTGGATTCTTAAACACTGCACCTCCAGGGAAGTCCCTGGAAGCTGCCTTTAGAATGAAGCCTTGGATGGTTGCAGAAAAGATGGGATGGGGAGGGATAGGAGGGATGGCATGTCAAAAGGCTCTTAGAAAATAAATACTGGTGCATCTATTCCACTCCTACATATAATATAGTAAGGAAATAATGCGCTTTTTCAATGTCTCTCCTCTGGCTTTCAGGTGTTCATTCGTTCATTCATTCATTCAGTTCTCACTTGGTGAGAACCTCAGGCTATGAATCTTACTTGTACTTGTGTTGAGTGTTGAGATAAAAGTTAAGCCCTTTAACTTTCAGTTATTCTCTTCTCCCTTTCCTTTCCTTCCTCCTTTTCCTTTGCCTCCTTCATTAAAAGCACCTTAAATAGATAATATGTACATATAGCACACAATCCAAAAGGTAGAACATATTGTTCAGTGACAAGTCCTCCTGCCACTCTTGAACTTCTCTCCTTGGAAGTGATGTTACTCTTTGTTATGTGCTTCCAGAACTATCTCTAATACGTAAATAGCACGGTATTCACACCATTGGGTCTCTTGCTGCTTTCACTTATCAGTACATCTTGAAGGCTGTTTTATGTCAGCAAATATAGAGCTACCAGAATCTTTTAAATTGATGCATATAACTCCGTCATATGGATGTACTGTATTTATTTCATCAACCTTCTATTGAAGGCCATTCAGTTCATTTGCTATTATCAAAGTTATAATCTTGAGAAAGTTGTTTTTCTTTTAATAGATGAGTTTATTTCCATTGCAGTTATAAATATTTAATCTTATTGATTTATTTTATTGCCTTTTGGAGGGCAGTTAAATAACTTTATTTTAGAGAAGTTTTGGAAAAATTAGGTTGATAGTACAGAGAGTTCTCATGTACTCCATACCCAATTCCCTTTATTATTAACATCTTACATTAGGATGGTGTATTTGTTACAATTAATAAACCAATATTGATACATTTTTATTAACTTAAGTCTATATTTAGATTTCCTTAGTTTTTACCTAATGTCCTCTTTCTGTTCCAGGATTCCAACCAGGATAGTACCTTATATTTAGTAATCATGTTTTCTTACTGTCTTTAGAATGAAGGCTCCTCTTGGCTGTGATAATTTCTCACTTTCCTTTTTTTTTTTTTTTGATGACTTTCACAGTTTTTTTTTTTTTTTTTTTTTTTTTTCTTTTTGCGGTATGCGGGCCTCTCACTGTTGTGGCCTCTCCCGTTGCGGAGCACAGGCTCCGGACGCGCAGGCCCAGCGGCCATGGCTCACGGGCCCAGCCGCTCCGCGGCATATGGGATCCTCCCAGACCGGGGCACGAACCCGTATCCCCTGCATCGGCAGGCGGACTCTCAACCACTGCGCCACCAGGGAGGCCCGACTTTCACAGTTTTGAGGAGTACTGGTCAGATATTTTGTAGAAAGTCTCTCAGTGGATTTGTATGACATTTTTCTCATGATTTGGTTGGAGATATTTCCAGCAAATCATACCATAGATACTACATACTATTCACATGACTTATCATTGTTGTTAAGCTTGATTGCTTGGCTGTGGTTGTGTTTTTTAAGTTTCTCCACTGTAAAGTTGCTCCCCCCTCCCACCTTCTGTTTTTTTTTAATTTTAAAATTTATTTTATTTTTGGCTGTGTTGGGTCTTCATTGCGGTGCGTGAGCTTCTCATTGCGGTGGCTTCCCTTGTTACAGAGCACAGGCTCTAGGCATGCAGGCTTCAGTAGTTGTGGCACACAGGCTCAGTAGTTGTGGCTCGTGGGTTCTAGAACGCAGGCTCAGTAGTTGTGGTGCACAGGCTTAGTTGCTCCGCAGCATGTGGGATCTTCCCAGACCAGGGCTCATACCCGTGTCCCCTGCATTGACAGGCGGGTTCTTAACCACTGGGCCACCAGGGAAGGCCCCTCTCACCTTCTATACTGTACTCTTTGGAAGGAAGTCACTATGTGCAGCCCACAGTTAAGGAGTAGGGACTTGTGTTCCGCCTCCCTGAAGGTGCAGTTTCTATGTAAATTATTTGGAATTCTTCTGCTTGAGAGATTTGTCTATTATTCCCCCCATTCATTTATTCATTGAGTAATTAATTTGTATCTGAATAATATAATAATAATTCACATAACAAAATTCATCTTTTTAAAGTGTATATTCAGCATTTAAAAAATATATTCATGGGGCTTCCCTGGTGGCGCAGTGGTTGAGAGTCCGCCTGCTGATGCAGGGGACACGGGTTCATGCCCCGGTCCGGGAAGATCCCACATGCCGCGGAGCGGCTGAGCCTGTGAGCCATGGCCGCTGAGCCTGCACGTCTGGAGCCTGTGCTCCACAACAGGAGAGACCACAACAGTGAGAGGCCCGCGTATCGCAAAAATAAATAAACAAACAAATAAATATATACATTCATGAAGTTGTGCAATCATTACCACTAATTCCATGACGTTTTCATCACCCCAGGAAGAAATCCCATATGCATTAATAGTCACCTCCACATTCCCCCCCTTTCTCTACCCCTGGGCAGCCACTCATCTACTCTTATGTCCTGGATTTGCCTATTCTGGGCCTTTCATGTTAATGAAATCATACTATTTGTTGTCTTTTGTGACTGCCTTCTTTCACTTAGCTAAATGTTTTCAAGTTTCATCCATGTTGTAGCATGAATTAGGACTTCATTCCTTTTATGGATGAAGAATATTCCATTGTATGGATATGGCACACTTTGTTTATCTATTCATCAGTTGATGGACACTTGGGTTCTTTCCACTTTTTATTATTATTAATAATGCTGCTGTGGACATTCATATACAGGTTTTTGTGTGGACATATGTTTTCAATTCTCTTAGTGTGAAAATGCTGAGTCACATGGTAACTAGTTTAACGTTTTGAGGAACTGCCAAACTATTTCTAAAGTGACTGTACCATTTTACACTCCCACTGGCAATGCATGAGGGTTCCAATTTCTCCATTTCATTAACACTTGTTATTTTCCATCTTTTTGATTATAGTCATCCTAGTGGGTGTGAAATCATATCTCACGGTGGTTTTAATTTGCCTTTCCCTAATGACTAATGAAGTTGAATGTCTTTTCATGCACTTATTGTCCATTTGTATATCTCTCTCGTATTTTTCTTACAAATATAGCTAATTGGCCATTTGTATTCTCTCTTTGGAGAAATGTCTTTTCAAATTGCTTGTTCATTTTTAAATTGGGTTATTTGTCTTTTTATTGGTGAATTGTAAGAGTTTTTATGTTCTGGATACTAGACCCTTATCAGATATATGATTTGCAAATACTTTCTCCCACTGTGTGGGTGGAATTTTCATATTCTTGATGGGGTCCTTTGAAGTACAAAAGTTTTAAATTTTGATGAAGTTCAGTTCATTTATTTTTAATTTGGTTGCTTGTGCTTTTGGTGTCATATTTAAGAAACGACTGCCTAATTCATGGTCATAAATTTATACCCTTATGTTTTCTTCTAGAAGTTTTCTAGTTTTAGCTCTTATATTTAGGTCTTTGATCGTTTTGAGTTAATTTTTGTCTATGCTGTGACTTCTTCCTTTTGCATGTGGATATCCCACTGTTTTTGTATTATATTCTCCATTTGCAGAGACATCATTTTCATACTCTTTAAAGTTCTTTGGACATATTTAAATTAGCTGATTTGAATTTTTGTTCAGTAAATCCAATGTCTGGGGTTCCTTAAGGACAGTTTCTACTATTTTTTTCCCTGTGTATGGGCCATACTTTTTTGTTTCTTTGCATGTCTCATCATTTTTTGTGTTGTTGAAAACTTGACATTTTAAAAATAATGTGGCAGGGCTTCCCTGGTGGCGCAGTGGTTGAGAGTCCACCTGCCGATGCAGGGGACGCGAGTTCGTGCCCCAGTCCGGGAAGATCCCACATGCCACGGAGCGGCTGGGCCTGTGAGCCATGGCTGCTGAGCCTGCACGTCCGGAGCCTGTGCTCCGCAATGGGAGAGGCCCCAACAGTGAGAGGCCCGCGTACCGCAAAAAAAAAAAAAAAAAGTGGCAACTCTAGAAATCCAATTCTCCCCCTCCCCAGGGTTGGTTGTTGTATTTGTGGTTGTTATCTGCTTAGTGACTTTCCTGAAATAATTCTACAGAGGTTGGATTTTTTGTTGTGTGTGACCAAAGTTTCTGCTTAGCTACTTTAATGGTCAGCTAATGATTGGACAGATATTTCTTTAGATGCCTGGAACCAATAAGTTTTACAGTCTTTGCCAAGTGGCTCTGTGTGCACACTGGGGTAGCACATCTTCAATATTCAGCCAGGCAATTGACAACTCCATATTAGCTTTCACTTCCCACTTGCACAAAACCTCAAAGTTAACCAGAGATGAGAAACTAAGACCGTCTCTTTCCTGAGCATGCATAGAGGCCTGAGCATGAGCCCAGCCCTATGTATGTGTGTGACCTTCTAGAATCCCAGTTATATGTTGGAGCTTTCCAGAGTCTCCTATGGATATCTTATTCCCCAGCTTTTCCATTTAACCTTTTTGGTTTGTTTGCTCCCATCTGTTATCTACTGCCTCAGGCAAGTGTGGTGTTCAACAATTACCTATGGTCATTTTGATAAACATACCTGGAGAAAAGGCTGTTTGCACTGGGCAAGCTCTGAGGTTGGCCAAATATAGTCAGCCTTGCAAGTGGGTTATTTCAGGGAACCACCAGACAGGTCAAATAATGACATTTTTCTGGAAACAGTGCTTTACAGTAACTCCAGCCTTGTTCTGCCTCTGCAGTGGCTGCCAGGCTGCTAGTTTTCACCATGACTGCAGGCTGTTAGTTTTCAAGGCTACCATGGAGCTGAGGTGGATGGAAATAGGACAAGTTGAAATGCCACAGAGTTCGCTGTTCTTACTGGTATCAGCCATTTTTCTTGAATAAATTCTCCCCAGATAGCTGCAAGCCTTTAACTAATCTCCTGAATTATAAAATTGTTGAATTCTAACCATTTTTTCCAGGGTTCTCATTGCTTTTATGGAGGAGAGAATTTTTGGAGGTCTTTACTGCACCATTTTCACTGACTTCACTCTTTCATTGTAGTTTTATAATTTTTTAGAAAAATTTATTTATTTTAGGCTGCATTGCGTCTTCATTGCTGCGCACGGGGGCTTCTCATTGTGGTAGCTTCTCTTGCTGCAGAGCACAGGCCTCAGTAGTTGTAGCTCGAGGGCTCTAGAGCGCAGGCTCAGTAGTTGTGGCTCGCGGGCTTAGTTGCTCCGCAGCATGTGGGATCTTCCCAGACCAGGGCTCGAACCCGTGTCCCCTGCACTGGCAGGCAGATTCTTAACCACTGCGCCACCAGGGAAGCCCCATTGTAGTTTTAATTTCTGCCTTTCAAATAATGAATGACAACTAGATTTCTTTTCATATATTTATGGGCAATTGAAGTATTTTTTAGTGTGAATTATCTGTTCATGATTTTGTCCATTTTTTCCTGTCAGTTTTGGTGTATTTTCCCCTCATTTTTAGAGTGTGCCAGTTGTCTTTTGATTTTATCTATCTATCTATCATCTATCAATAATCTATCTTTCTATATTTTGCCATGTGAAATATTTTTATTTTCATGCAATCAATTTTACGATCTCTCTTCTTTTATTGCATCTGGATTTGAGTCATACTTAGAGCCCTATGTCTAAATTCTGGTTATAGAGGAATTCACCTATTTCTTTTTCTAGTAGTTGTATGGTTGCATATTTTATTTTTAGATTCCTGATCTATTTGAGTTTACTTTTACCTATGGAATGAGCTATAGATCTAATTTCAACTTTTGCTAGTAGGTTAAGCAGCTATCCTGGCACAATTTCTTAAAGATCATCTTTCTTCCAGTAATTTGTCACTTTTATACTTATTTCCCATATGTCCTTCTGTCTATTTATGAGCTTTCTATTTTATCCCACTGATCTATCTGTGTCTTCACTCACCGCCTCCATATTATTATTTGTTGACCTTGCAGCCAGAGCACAGCCTGGTGATCATCCTCCCGCAGCCCTGTCAATGAAGACACTGCACACTGCAGGCCTCCCGCCCACACCAGTGCCCTCAGTCCCTCTGCTAACTCTCAAGGTTGTCTCCTCTAACCCTCCCAGCACCACAGCCCTCCCACCATGGGCACTGTGTGTTCTGTGCCTCGGGCCCACACTAGCACCTCCGTTCCCACTCATGCATCCAGCCCCCCTCTAGAGTTCACCTGCACCCTGGAGGTTTCCTTCCTGCTTGAGCAGTGACTGTGGTCCAGCTCTGCTTCTGCAATGACTACAAACCTGCAAACTTCCCTGCCATCCACCTTCTGCAACTATACCTTCTTCAACGAGATCAGAACCCCAGCCTCAGAGAGAGGGCTCATCTTCCATGCTTGTCCTTACTCCTGAGCCTGTCCTCTTTCAGCCCTAGGGTCTCATATAATGTTCCCTTACATCTGAGAGTTACTCTTTTATCACAGTTTATTCATTCTGTTTAATAAATGTTTAAATCACTGTGTTTTCTGTCTCCTGATTTGACTCTGAATGATGCAATCACAGAGCATGTTTGCTGTGGTGCAAAAGGAGAATGTAATTAGTATCCCATACCGTACAGTATCATTGCCTACTGCACACTGCCGTGTTTACTAGTGAGTTTATTACATTATAACTAAATATGGAATTGAGGGTTTTAATTCTTTATATAATGTGAAATGCTTGGGGGATTAATATATGAGTGTTTTAGTGAAATTTGAGGAAATTGGCTGAGATTTTCAGTGGGGTGGGAATGTGTTACTATTTTGCATATTTAAGTCAATGTCTAAAAATTCACTGTCCACCAGATTAAATTTGGATAATAAGGGACGGCTGTATTATCTTTTCTCTTTTGGTTGGTTGCACTTGACATAAGACCCAAGTGCACTCTCATATCTCTTTGGTCTCCTTCCCACCCCAGTGTGTTGTTAAGGCATTGAAATTTTCTTTGGCAGTTGTTAAGGATTTCTTTTCCTTTCTTTCTTTTTTTTTTTTTTTTTTGGTCCAAGCAATAACACAAATGAATCTTAGAAATATCATTTTGAGTTGAGAATAAATCAGGTTCAGAAGACCGTGAGGAGCGTAATGTCATTTACATGAAGCACAAAATAAGAAAAACTGTACATTTTTTGAATACATTTGTGATAAATTGCTACAAGGAAAACCAAGGGACTTTATATATACAAAATTCAGAGTAGTTGTTAATTCTAGAGGCTAGACAGATGGTTGGATGGGGGAGAACACAAGTAGGTACAAAAGTATCAATAATATTCCAACTCTGAAATTGGGTGAGGAATCAGGTTCCAGGCTAAATCCTGTTTATGATTTTTCAGGTCTGACTATAAGACTTTGCCTGACTGGTCTCCTGAGGGAAGCTGCCTTCCCCACGCCAGGCAGCCAGGTGCAGCCAGGCCATTGCAGTTTCCTGAAGGGAGCTGCAAGGATCCCAGGGCCACTTGGACAAGATAAACTGATGCATATTTGTGTTTCTTGCCTGGTCACCTCCATCCAGAGGCCTCCTTACCAGAGGCCTTGGTGAGGCATTTTTCTTCACTATGACTCAGTACTTTTCCAGTCTTAGCCCTTCCTTCTCTTCCTCCCCCAGATCCCCCAAGTGCATGAAAAGACAGGAAGTGTTTGTTTGAGGATCCTTGGCAGTGAGATCATTCCTGTCTGCCTGCATTATCTGACCCTTGCCTTGTGCTGTTCCAAGCGGGTGTCAACCCAAACGATCAATAAACAATCTAAAATAAGGAATAGAAGAGTGTTATTCTAGCCATACTGAGGACTAGCCTTGGAGTGCAGTCTCCGCCAAGGAAGAAAGTGCTGTGGATGCATGACTTTCAGCACAGTTTCATATCTTCTCAGGATAAGAACATACATCAAACATGACAAGGGTACATTCCTTCAAGTTTTCAGAAGAAACAGATTAGAGTGCATCAATACATGGCGAGTCAGTATGGCCTTGGCATTTGGGAAAGGAATCTTCCAAGGAGTACTAACATTGGTGTCATAGGAAGGGAAGCATTGATTCTTATCCTCAAAGTAGACATTCTTTTTACTTCTAGATAATGCATTCTTCTATAGTTAAAGCAGATGTACAATGGATGTTTGACAGGCCAAAAGCCAGGATGTTCTAGTTCACATAAAGTTCAGGCCAAACTTTGTATAAGCCAGAATGATTTCCCCATACCCCAACGTGTGAAAATCTTTTCTATTGTGGAAAACGGAGCATTAAGGAGCCAGCACCTCTTCATTTCACCTCTTGCTTGCAGTGACACAGTAAGTGAGGTTGGACTTTTACCTGCAATTTGGCTTGTTGTCTTAATTAACCATCTTGGCACCTGGCAACTCAACAAATTGATGCAGCCAGCAGGGTGGCCAATCGAGCCCTAAGCCTTTCTGGAAGAACAAAAAGCCTGAGGGTCCCCTGGGCACTTCCACAGCCATGCAAATGGGCCTTGGGAGTGCTAGTGAATTATTTATGGAAACTTATAGTTCTGAGAGGAACCATTGGTCTTCAACTCCCTGGCTGAGTTTCCTCATGGGTCAAATTAGAAACCCAACAGAGGGACTCCAGGAAAGCTAGGGTAGCAGTTCCCTGGCCACTGCTCATGCTCCTGCAGCAACGGGACCAACAGCTGTCAGAGACACTGCGTTGCAAACAGTAACTCTTGTTGGATCCAAGCAGGTTCCTGGTGCCAACAGAGGCCCTGCAACCCAGTGCGTTACTGATATTCATACTGTCTGCGAAAGAATATGGAGTCCTTCAGGATTGCTTTCTCCAGTAGCTCAAAGAGACCTGGAGACTTGGTTAGTTTGCCTCCACCATAACAAAGATCATCTTGTTAAACTTCATGATGGAGAGTCTGTTTGTGGGGTGCATTGCTACAGACCCTCTCTTTCAAAGTGCCCTGATGGTGTCCATTTTGGTTGGGGAGGAAGAGGAAGAGGGAAGGGAGAGGGCCCAACCATCTGAGACCTCCTTCCTCTACTGGGCACTCCCTCAGGTTTGGCTCACCCGTGACAGGTCCCTTGTTTAGACCACACCTGCAGAGGATATAACCTCCCTGCAAGCCATCCTTGTGGCCCCATGGGGACCTACAATGAGGGATTGAGGACAGTAGATGGTAAGACTTAGCCAGACTCAAATTTCCAGATTTGTAGATGCTACTTGAGTTGGCCCTGGTCATTAGGCCATTACACCCTGTTGTGAAGTCAGGTCAATTGGTCCATGAAACAGTTCAAGTCTTAACTGATGAGTTTCTAGATATGGAAAACGTGGCCACTGGCAAGATAGCAAAGACTGAGCGAGAGAGATAATGGATGTTAGAGTAATGACCTGGCGCCCTCTCCTGGGCAAACTGGGCTAAGGCCTTCCTAGAAAGTTCTCTGAACTTGATTCTTGGCTGGCAGTCTCAAAGGAGACTGATAGGCCAAGGAAATCAGGACCAAATGCTGGGCCATGGGACACCTGATGGGGCTCCTGGGGAGCCTGGAAATGAAGAGCACTGCCACTTTTACCTGGACCTCTTGGCATTCAAAAATAAGTAAGACTAAAATAGTTAACAAAACTACGGGCTGTACTAAGGTCCCTCTGTCCCCACAGGGGACTGGAGGCCCTAAGCCAAGGTCAAGTTTCAACAGGGATGTGAGGGAGAATTGCACTTCTTGGCCTTTTTTTAAAAACTGAAGTATAGTTGATTTACAATGTTGTGTTCGTTTTGGGTGAACAGCAAAGTTATTCAGATATCTATATGTGTATCTGTATCATCTATATTCTTTTTCAGATTCCTTTCCATTATAGGTTATTACAAAGTATTGAATATAGTTCCCTATGCTATACAGTAGGTCCTTGGTGTTTATTTGTTTTATATATAATAGTGCATATCTGCTAATCCCGAACTCCTAATTTATCCCTCCCCAACACTTTCCCCTTGGGTAACCATAGCTTGTTTTCTATGTCCGTGAGTCTGTCTCTGTTTTGTAAATAAGATCATTTGTATCATTTTTTAGATGCCACATATAAGTAATATTGTATGATATTTGTCTTTCTCTTTCTGACTTACTTCACTTAGTATGATAATCTCTAGTTCCATCCATGTAGCTGCAAATGGCATTATTTCATTCCTTTTTATGGCTGAGTAATATTCCGTTGTATACATATACCACATCTTCCTTATCCATTCATCTGTTAATGCACACTTAGATTACTTCCATGTCTTGGATATTGTAAATATGAACTTCTTGGCCTTTGACTGCTGGTACACAAGTGACTGTGATCCCTGAAATCCTTGCTCCAGGATGAGGGGGAACAGATAAAGCTCTCCAGTTTGGGGTTTGAGGTTTCTATCACTGGGAGTCTTGCCGAAACTGAGCTATGGGTAATTCCTTGTGGGTCCTTATAAACCTCCTTTGCCATGGCTCAGTACTGAACATATTATTGGTATAGATGGATTGTCTGTGTGTACTCCTACCTGCCTTTGCCCCAAATCCCTGATAAGAACTGCAGCATTTTAGTGGGCAGATGACTCATGAACCTACCCAATTTCCTCCCAGTGCTGAGTAGCCTGGTGATTGGCCAAAAAAAGGAATAGCCACCCACATTGCCAATCTCACGGAAGCCAAAGTTCTCCATGAGAGAACTCTTCATTCAGTAGCCCCACCTGGACTGTGCTCAAGGCCTTGGGTATCTGGAGACTCACCATTTCTTATAGAAGGCTCAATGCCATAGCTCCAGAGAGGTACCTGATATTGTGTCACAGAAGTTATTGCCCAAGCTGAGGGAACTTGGTATACTGCAATTGTTACTGAACATGCTTTTTTAAGCATCCCCTCTCTACCCAGATAATAAAAATCAATTTGCCTTCATAAGGAAAGGGTTGCAGTATACCTTTAATGTCTTACTTCCAGGCTACCTAATTCTCCAGCTATCGGTGATGAATGTAATTTGGAAAAAGTCCTGCTCCTGGAGGGAGCACTGGCCTTTGTTATATTGATGACATTCTCCTGGTGGACCTAGACAAGGGCACCACCTAACAAGAACTGGACCCCCAGTTGACTCACATGCAGCTACATAGCTGGGCCACTGACACAAGCAAGGCACAAAGACCTAGTATCCAGTGAAATTCCTCAGCATTATCTGGGAATGGGCATGATATCTCATTCCAGACATGATTGCCCTGACAAACACAGAAGAGGTCCAGTGACTGGTTGGAGTCCTTAGTTACTGATGCCCTCATAGAATCCATGTGGGGATCTTGAGGGATCTAACATCTGGGACCTGTGTGAGGTGAGAGTAGGTTGGTTAAGTAGATCTTCAAATGTTGCAGGGCAAACTGAAGTCCTGGGATTTGTAGTCTGCTTCTTTTTAAAGTCTTGGTCTGGAAAGTGCTTTTCAGAGGACCCACCTTGGAAATGAGCAGTGGGACAAATCACATCCTGAGTTTTGCCCAGATACTTTTCCAGGGGGAATATTATACAAGCTGGCATTTGGATGGGAGCCCAAGCCACACCTAAGAGGACAAGACCTGCAAGAGCTAGGAGAAGGACCTAGCAGCAGGCGAAGATGGCTAAACTCCTCAGGAGCAGGTGTCCAGCCATGCCCAGGCCAAGAGAAACAGACCCCAGATCACTGCAGCTGCAGACATGTCAGCAGAAACCATGACGGAAAGACACTGAGGCCCCATGGAAAGGAAATACCCTTCCCCTGGCAGCCAGCACTTGACTTCTCCTCCTCCAATACCACCACCTCCTGTGTCCTGACGGCATATAGAGAAGGCAGAGGGGAAAGAGACACTTTGTCTGAGAGAAAAACAGCCAAGACAAAAGGTTCAACTTTTTAATAGATTAAGTTCATCCAAATGAGTTTCATTTAATCTGAGGCCACTTGACACTGGAAGTGACCAAGTGTCCCTCTCAACTCCATTGAAATGAACCTCCAAAGAAACATGAGCTCAGATATGAAATGCTACATTCTTTATACATCTGAACTATGCTATGCTTACATTGCAATCATCTACATATAAGCATCTTTACATGTACACATAGAAGTAAATACACAAGCAGCAATCTACAAGGATTCATACATAGCACTCTGAAAACATTCACCACGTACAGGAAAGTGAATGAAGAGTAGTGCTGATTCTATTGAAATGCATACATGCATTCTTTATATGTTTCAGAAAAAAATAAATGAAAACCTTAAAAGTTTACAACTAATATTAAGCATCTACTATGTGCTGGCACACTGCTAGGTACTGAGCAACGAGCAAAGTTTTGCAGGGAGAATCTTTCAGCTCAACTCATTTTCTCAAAGGCTGATAGGTTTGTCATCACGGAAGAAATTTATCTGTGGACTCTTTGATGATGCTTTAAGTGATCGGATCGTGCAAAGTTCCTGTTGCATTTAGTACACAGGTAGGGCCGCTCCCTGGTGTGCTTCCTCATGTGTCTGTTGAGCTCATCTGAACGGGAGAATGCCCATGTGCATCCCTTCACGTTGCATTTGTAGGGCTTCTCTCCTGGACCCAAGAAAGAAAGGAAGACTTGTCATGCTTCAGGATAGCATGAGACATGGAAGTTGGAAATGAATGGAGAAGAAAAAGGAGTTGGGCATGTTGCAGTGGGATAGGGAGAGACAGACAGGAGACTGGAGGGGGTGCATGGGAAAGGAAGAGAAGGAGGGCAGGATGGGCTAGAAGGCTGAGAAGAAAACTGTGAAGGAGGGAGAGGAAAAGAAAAAGAAAACCAGGAGGGGAAGACGAAGGTCAGTGGTGGGTAAAGAAGGTTGAGGGAGAGGGGTTATCTGTTGGACCTATAGGAGTCCATGAAGAGAAGTCCCAGGAGAGGTAAAGTCAAGACCATCCTAAGAGGTCAAACAAATCCCTCCACTTCTTGCATCATCCCAGACATTCAATACCACAAAAGGCTGCAGCCAGGTTGCTTCTGGCCCAGAACTAGAGTCTGTTCTTAGGACTGCTTTATATACCCTTTCAGATTTGCCAGCATTTTCTAGGGTCTTCGGGGTCCTAGACTTAGAGGGAGGTGGCAACAATCTCAAATGACCCCAAAGTCTTATAAAGGCAGAGATCTTTAGTCATTTTCCTGACACCCTTATACTTCAGTCTTCACTCACCAGTGTGTAGGCGCTCATGGATTCGCAGGTGGGAAGATTTTGAATATGATTTCCCACAGTCCTGGTATGTACAGATGTAGGGTTTCAAAATGTTAGAATTCTTCTGCAACGGACATCTCTGAATCTTGAGATTCCACTTCTGCTTTTCTAGGGGTTGTCCTTGGATCAAATGGGAACTAGAAATGTACAGAAATCTAGGATATAGCAATGATGATGAGGAATGTGGCACTATATGGACTTCATGGGGAGTGTTCTCATCATTGAGTATTTTCATCGGACACCTATAGAGGGTTTGATCCCCACTGAAGCTCATCTGGCCTCCATTGTGGGTCTGGTATACATGGATGGTTTTCATGTGACTTCCAGAGACAGCCTGGTCCCCATGGAAGGTCATCTGGGCTCCACTGAGAACCTGGCTTTCACTGGGGCTCTTCATCTGACCCACATAGAGGGTCTGGTCCCCAGCGAAGGTCATCTGGTCTCCACTGAGGCTCTGGTCTTCATCGAGGATCTTCATCTGGCTACCCTTATTGGGGATTGTCATCTTGTTTGCATTAAAGGTTGTCACTTTACAATCAGTGATGAACGCCTTTGTGGTGTCAGTGACATCCATCAACTGGGATGCTGCTGCAGGGTTTCTCTCATCAAAGGAGGTCACCTTGGGGTCAAAAAGAAAGGCACTTGAGGTTCCCAGGGGGCAAATCAAGGGATTTAACATGGGTTGTTGTTAGATATGGACAAGAACTGTCCCAGGGATGTTAGAACATGCATAATCATCCTTGTGGGCATCAAAGGATTCATCACCTGGTTCTGCATTGACTCCTTTTGGCCGTCCTCATCATGGGCGGTCAGAGGTACATAGAGCTCTGACTCTGGTGCAGCTGGGGTTCCTGCCTCATGTATCTCATTGATGTCCTGGAGAAACTCATCAATGTCCTCAAGTGTCAGAAAGAAAGAAGTCATGGAAGCCTCTTTGCTGTTGCCTGATAACTGAACTAGATCTTCAGCTGTGGGATTCTGCAAAAAAAGTTAGAAGTCAGATGTCTTACCCAGCTCAAATCCTAACTCCACACACCCTTCCTCTCCATCCCTGCTGACCCAGTCCTAGTCTAGCCCACCATCATTGCTTGCATAAAAGCCTGCAATTTCCTCTTAATTGACCTCTGTGAATCTGGAGTTGACTCCATCCGGTGTGCCCTCCATAAACAGTAATATTTCTAAAATGAAAAGTCTTCCTATGCTACTCCTACCTATCAGTGGAGGTGGGATTCTAGATGAATGGAAACACCACACTATCCCCTGCAGCGAGCTTGCCCCATAGACTTTTTAAAAATTGATGAACACTTGATGTACACAATTATATGTTATAGGTGTACTATATAGTGATTCACAATAGTTAAATGTTATACTCAATTTTTAGTTATTATAAAATATTGGCTATATTCCTTGTTTTGTTCAATATATCCTTGTAGCTTGTTGTATACATAAGAGTTTGTACTTCTTAATCCCTTGTCTCTATATTGCCCCCCCCAACAGAGACTTTTCCACAGATGCCCCATCTTCCAGAAATCCTACCAGAGATTTGGTTAATTTAATGAACTTCCAAACATATTATCTCATTTTATTCCAACCATGACCCCAGAAACAGGAGCCATGATAAAACCCTGTTAAATAAGCATTCACAGACGTCCAAAGAGGTGAAATGACATGGCCCAAGTAGAAGATTCTTAACTTGACTTGGACCTGTCTTGCTCTTGGTGCTCACAGGCCTGATCCTCTGTGGATATTTCCCCCAGAGACCTCCTGGAGTTCCCCCTGGCATTCTAGCTTCCTGAGAACCATCCTGGAAAGCATCAGCCCCCAGGAACCATTCCAAGAAGCTTCATTACAGGCAGAGGCTAATGTGCACATGGCCAAAGTCTATACTTCTATTCTCATTGGCCATCCTTATGCTTCTAGGTTTCCTATACATCTGGTAGAAAGCTTACAATTAACTCCCCAAAGCCATCATGTCTGTAGCCTCACATCTTTTTCACCCTGTGTGCCTCCTTGCAGCTCTTATCCTACTCTAGCCAGACCAGTCTGCTCACTTTTGTCATATCCCTGTCCTGTCCCTTGCTCATAGCCTGTCTTATTAAATATGACATCCATTCTTATCCCTGCCACCAAAGACTGGTCTCTCCCACCCTGTCCTGACTCTCAGAGCAGAGAGACATCTAGGATAGTTCACCCAGGCTATGTTCGAAATGTGTGACTGTATAGCCATTGACTATGGTAGACTGAGGGCACTCCGAAGTCTTCTTCTTCTACAAAAAAATCCATAGAAGTGATAGATGCCCTTAAATTTAATTGTTATCTACATTCACGCTTGGAAATAAGTGGAATTTTCCAAGCCACAGTGTAGCAGAAGCCACTGTCACTTGGAGGTGTGGAAAAGGGTACCTCCATGAGGTCACTGTGGAGACAATCCTCCAAGAAGGGCCATCAAAACCTAGGGATTCTCTGAGATGAAGCCTCACTGGAAGTCAACCTCTAATAACATCATACTAGGGCACTTCTTTTAGTATCATTCCCACTCTTGAAATAGTGTCATGCCTGTCTTCTCCCCTTCCCCTGCCACTGGACTGAAAACTCCTCAAGACTAGAGAACTCTACTTCCACCTTATCAGGGTCTGACAGATCCAGTTGGGCAGACCTCAGAGAAAAGGGACCCAAAGAAAGACTTTTGATTTCTACTCCTCCAGCTCTAGGTCTGCATCCAGCCTCTAAAATCTCAGGATGTGTTTGGGGTGTCAGTGACATCTGTCAACTGGGATGTTACTTGGGTTTACTCTCATCAAAAGAGGTCACCTTGGGGTCAAAAAATGTCTCACTTAAGGTTTCCAGGGGGGCAAATCAAGGGCTTTAACATGGGGTGATCTTAGTTCTGGATAAGAACTGTCCCAGGGATGTTAGAACATGCAGAAATCATCACTGTGAGCCTCAAAAAATTCATCACCTGGTTCTGGATTGACTCCTTTTGGCTGTCCTCATTATGGGCAGTCAGAGGCACATAGAGCTCTGGCTCTGGTGCAGCTGGGCATCTTGCCTCATGTATCTCATTGATGTCCTGAAGAAATGCCTCAATTTCTTCAATTGTCTGAAGGTAAGAGTCCCTCGACACCCCTTTGCTGTTGCCTGATAACTGAATTAGGTCTTCAGTTGGGGGATTCTGCAAAAAAAGAAGTTCATGTGTCATAACCAGCTCAAATCCCAATTTTACACACCCTTCCTCTCCATCCCTGCCGACCCAATCCTAGTCTAGCCCATCATCATTTCTTGCCCAAAGTTTGCAATTGCCTCTTAAGTGGCCTCTGTGAATCTGGAGTTGACTCCATATAGGGTAACCTCCAAAGACCGTCAGAGTAATATTTCTAAAAAGAAAAGTCTTCTTATGCAACTCCTATCTATAAGTGAAGGTGGGAATCTCGATGAATGAATTAAAGCCCCACCATCTCTTGTAGAGATCTTGCCCCACAGACCTTTTTTAAATTGATGTGTACTTTATAGTATTATATGTTACAGGTATACAATATAGTGAATCATAATAAAGGTTATACACAAATTTTAGTTATTATAAATAATTTTTATATTCCTTGTTTTATACAATATATACTTGTAGCTTGTTGTATACATAAGAGTTTGTACCTCTTAATCCCCTATCTCTGTATTGCCTGCCCCTTCCCAGAGACTTTTCCAAAGATGTCCCATCTCCCAGACATCCTACTGGAGATTTGGTTAAGTTAATGAACTCCTAAACATATTATCTCATTTTATTCCCACCATGCCCCAGAAACAGGAGCCATGCTTAATCCCTATTAAAGAAGAGTAAATAGGGGTCCAAACAGGTGAAGTGACATGGCCTAAGTAGAAGACTCTTAACTTGAATTGGACCTATCTCACTCTGGGTGGTCACAGACCTGAACCACTGTGGATATTTCCCCCAGAAATGTACGGGGCTGTCCCTGGCATTCTAGATTCCGGAGAACCATCCTGGAAAGCATCAGCCTCCAGGAACCATTCCAAGAAGAAGCCTCATTACAAGCAGCAGCCTAATGTGCACATGGCCAAAGTCCATACTTCTATTCGAAGTAGCTATCCCTATACTTCTAGGTTTCTTATACATCTGGTAGAAAGCTTACAATTAACTCCCCAAAGCCATCATGTCAGTAGCCTCACATCTTTTCACCCTGTGTGCCTCCTTGCAGCTCTTGTCCTGCTTTAGCCAGACCAGTCTGCTCAGTTTTGCCATATCCCTGTCCTGTCCTTTGCTCAGCCTGTCTCTCTCAGTAAAGTGTCTTAGTGACTATAGCCTGTCTTATCAAATATGACATCCATTCTTATCCCTGCCACCAAAGACTGGTCTCTCTGTCCTGTCCTGAATCTCAGAGCAGAGAGACAGCTAGGATAATTCCCCCAGGTTATATTAAAAGTTTATGACTGTACAGCCATTGACTATGGTAGACTGAGGGCACTCCGAAGTCGTCTTCTTCTACAAAAAAATCCATAGAAGTGATAGATGCCCTTAAATTTAATTGTTATCTATAATCACACTTGGAAATAAGTGGAATTTTCCAAGCCACAGTGTAGCAGAAGCCACAGTCACTTGGAGGTGTGGAAATGGGTACCCTCATGAGGCCAATGTCACTGTGGAGACACTCCAACAAAAAGGACCATCAAAACCTAGGGATTCTTGGGACTTCCCTGATGGGGCAGTGGTTAAGACTCCTCACTCTCAATGCAGGGGGCCCAGGTTTGATCCCTGGTCAGGGAGCTAGATCCCACATGCATACAGCAACTAAGAGTTCACATGCCACAGCTAAGGAGCCTGTGAGCCACAACTAAGGAGGCTGCTGGCCGCAACTAAGACCCAGCACAAGCAAATAAATAAATAAATAAATATTAAAAAATAAAAAAGCGCCACTTCAAAAAAAAAAACAACCTAGGGATTCTCTAAGATGAAGCCTCATTGGAAGTCAACCTCTAATAACATCATATTAGGGCACTTCCTTTCCTCTCATTTCCACTCTTGAAATACTGTTATGCCTGTCTACTCCCCTTCCCTCACCACTGGACTGAAAGCTCCTCAGGACTAGAGAACTCTACTTCATCCTTAGCAGGGTGTGACAGATCCAGTTGGGAAGACCTCATAGAAAAAGGACCCAGTAAAGGACTTCTGATTTCCACTCCCCCAGTTCTAGGTCTGCAACCAGCCTTTAAAATCTCAGGATGTGTTTGGGGTGTCAGTAACATCTGTCATCTAGGATGTTACTGTGGGTTTGCTCTCATCAAAAGAGGTCACCTTGGGGTCAAAAAGGGTCTTACTTAGGTTTCCAAGGGCAAATCAAGGGCTCTAACATGGGGTGATCTTAGTTTGGGATAAGAACTGTCCAGGGATGTTAGAATATGTAGAAATCATCATTGTGGGCTTCAAAGGATACATCACCTGGTTCTGGATTGACTTCTTTTGGCTGTTCTCATCATGGTCAGTCAGAGGTACATAGAGCTCTGGCTCTGGTGCAGCTGGAGTTCCTGCCTTATATTTCTCATTGAGGTATTGATAAAATGCCTCAATTTCTTTAATTGCTTGAAGGTAAGAGTCCCCTGAAGCCTCTTTGCCACTGCCTGATAACGGAACTTGGTCTTCATTTGTGAGATCCTGCAAAAAAAATTAGAATTTCATGTGCCTTACCTAGCTCAAATCCCAATTCCACACACCATGCTTCTCCATACTTATTGACCCAGTCCTAATCTAGCCCACCATCATTGCTTGCCTAAAGCCTGCAACTGCCTCTTAATTGGCCTCTGTGAATCTGGGGTTGACTCCTTGTGTACCCTCCAAAGACAAGGTAATATTTCTAAAATATGAACTTTCCCTATGGTATTCTCATCCGTCAGTGGAGGTGGTACCTTGATAAATGCATGAATACCACACCATCCCCTGCAGAGATCTTGCCTCACAGACTTTTAAAAATTGTAATATAGTTGATATTTAAGGTTTCGGGACACATGTAGGATGAAAGTGAATAGATGACAAAATACGTTCCATGTAAATGGAAACCAAAAGAGAGCAGGGTAGCTATACTATATCAGAAAAGTTGATTAATCAAAAGCTGTTACATGAGAAAAAGAAGGTCATTATATAAGAAAAGGGAACAATTAATCAAAAGGATATAACAATTGTAAATTAATGGACTCAACATAAGAACACATAAATATGTTAAACAAATACTAATAGTTCTGAAGCCAGAAATAGACAGCAGCACAACAGTAGTTGGGGACTTCATTCCCCACTTTCAACAATAGATAGATCATCCAGACAGAAGATCAATATAGAAATATTGGACTTGAACTGCACATTAGATCAAATGAACCTAACAGACATATATACTACATTCCATCCAACAGCACAAGAATACACATTCTTCTCAGGTACACATAGAATATCCTCCAGGATAAATCATGATCATATGTTACATCACAAAAACAGTTTTAAAAATTTAATAAGATTAAGGTCATATCCAGTATCTTTTCTTACCAAAATGGTATGAAAGTAGAAATCAAAAAAGAGAAAGGTTGGAAAATTCACAAATATGTGGAAATTAAACAGCACACTGCTGAGCAATCAATTGGTCAAAGAAGAAATCAAAAGAAAAGAAAATATTTTGAGACAAATGAAAATGGAAACACAACATACCAAAACATATGATAGGCAGCAATAGCAGCTCTAGAAAAGAAGTTTATAACAATTATGTGCCCACATTAAGAAACAAGAAAGATCTCAAATAAGCAATCAAAGTTCACATCTCAAGGAACTAGAAAAGAACAAATTACATCCAATGTTAGTGGAAGAAAAGAAGAAATGACAGAGACCATAGCAGAAATAAAAGAAATAGAGACTAGAAAAATAATAGAAAAAGTCAATGACACTAAGAGCTGGATTTTGAAAAGGCAAGCAAAATTGACAAAGCTTTAGCTAGACTATAGATGAAAGAAAGGGAACAGTCTAACAAATAAAATCAAATATGAAAGAGGAAGGAGTATAACAGAGACTGCAGAAATATAAAGATCATAAGAGATTACTATTAACAATTATATACCAAAAAATTGGATAGCCTAAAAGTAATGGGTTAATTCCTAGAAACATACAACCTACCAAGACTGAACCATAAGGAAATGGAAATCTGAATAGATGTATATCAGTCATCAAAAATCTTTCCAACAAGATTCTAACAGTGAAAGTAACTTCACTGATCAAGTCTACCAAACCTTTAAAGAATTAATGTTCATCTTTCTCACATTCTTCCCAATAATTGAAGAGGAAGGATTAGTTCCAAATTCATTATGAGGCCAGCGTTATCCTGCCACCAAAACTTATAAGGACACTACAAGAAAATAAAATTATAGGCCAGGGACTTCCTTGGTGGCACAGTGGTTAAGAACCCGCCTGTCAATGCAGGGGACATGAGTTTGAGCCCTGGTCTGGGAAGATCTCACTTGCCGTGGAGCAACTAAGCTTGTGTGCCACAACTACTGAGCCTGCACTCTAGAGCCCACGAGCCACAACTACTGAAGCCTGCACAGCTAGAGCCCATGCTCTGCAACAAGAGAAGCCACCGCAATGAGAAGCCTGTGCACCACAACGAAGAGTAGCCCCCGCTCACCGCAACTAGAGATAGCCAACGCACAGCAATGAAGACCCAACCCAAAAGAAGTATAAATAAATAAACAAACAAATAAATAAATAATAAAATAAAATTATAGGTCAGTATTCCTGATGAATATAGATGTAAAAATTTTCAACAATACTCTAGCAAACCAAATTCAGAGCACATTAAATGGATTATACACCATCCTTAAATGGGGTTTATCCCTGGGTTACAGGGATGTTCAGTTCACACAAATCAATAAATGTGTCTAATGAATTAATAAATGAAGGATGAAACTTATATGGTTATTTTAGTAGCCGCAGACAAAACACTTGACCAAATTCAACACTTTTTCATGACAAAATCTACAAATTAGGTGTTGAAAAGCTGAAGATTTTTCTCTAAGTTCCAGAACAAGACAAAGGTGCCAGCTGTCACTTTTATTCAACATAATACTGGAATTCCTAGCCTGAGAAATTAATTAAGAAAAGGAAATAAAAGGCATCCTAATCAGAAAGGGAGAAGCAAAAATGTCTGTTTGCAGATGTCATGATCTTACATATAGAAAACTCTAAAGGCTCCACAAAAACATGCCTAGAATAAGTGAATTTAGCAAAGTTGCAGGATACAAGAATCAGTAGTGTTTCTATACATAAACAACTCTCAGTAAGAGAAATTAAAAAAACAATCCCACTTGCAATAGCATCAAAACAATAAGGTACTTAGGAACAAATTTAACCATAGAGGTGAAACACCTGAACAGTGAAAATTATACTGATGAAATTGAAGAAGACACAAACAGATGGAAAGATATCCCCTATTCTTAGATTGAAAGAATTAATATTGTTAAAATGAGCAATTACCCAAATTGATCTAAAGATTCAAAGGAATTCTTATCAAAATTCCAATGGCATTTTTCACAAAAATAGAAAAAACAATTCTAAAGTTCAACTCAATCCACCAAAGACCCAAATTACAAAAGCAATCTGAGAAAGAAAAGAAAAAAGCTGGAGGCATAACACTTCCTGATTTCAAACTATATTATAAAGCTATAGTAATCAAAATAGTATGGTACTGGCTGAAAAACAGACACATAGACTAATGGAACAGAATAGAGAGCCAGAAATAAATCTATGCATCTTTGACCAGGGTGCCAAGAACACACAATGTAGAAAAGATAGCCGCTGCAATAAAGAGTGTTGGCAAAACTAGATACACACAGGTTTAAGAATGAAAGTGGATCCCCATCTTATAGAATTCACAAAAATTAGCTTGAAATATACTAAAGAATTAAATATAAAACTTGAAATCATGAAGATTCTAGAAGAAAACATAGGGGAAAAATCTCCTTGACACTGGTCTTGGCATTGATTACTTTGTATTTGACACCAAAAGCATGTGCAACAAAAGCCAAAATAAACAAGTAGGACTCCATCAAACTGAAAGCTTCTGCACAGCAAAGGAAACAAGCAACAAAGTCAAAAAGCAACCTGTGGATGGGAGAAAATCTCTTCAAACCATCTATATGATAAGGGGTTCATATCTAAATATATATGGAAGTCATACCACTCCATAGCAAAAAACAATCTGACTTAGAAATGGGCAAAGGACCTTCACAGACATTTTTGCAAAGACATACAGACGGCCAATAGGTACACAAAAAGGTGCTGATCATCACTAATCATCAGGGAAATGCAAACAGAAACCACAGTAAAATAGCACCTCATAACTGTTAGAATAGCTATTATCAAAAAGACAAGATATAAAATTGGGGGAGGATTTGGAGAAAAGGGAACCCTCATGCACTGCTGTTGGGAATGTAAATTGGTACAGCTGTTATGGAAAACAGTATGGAAGCTCCTAAAAAATTAAATACTAGAACTACCATATGATCCAGTTATTCCACTTCTGGGTGTTCAAAGGAAATGAAATCTGTATCTCGAAAAGAGATCCACACTCAGAGGTTCAATGCAGCCCTAGTCGCCATAGCCAAGATATGGAAACAACCCAAATGTCTGTCCATGGGATGAATGATAAAATGTGCTATTCAGGTATCCAGAACTTTTTGGAAAGTTTGCATTATGCCACTTTGCTTTTATGGAAGACCTACATTAATACCTGTTTTCAATAACCAAAAACAAAAACAAACAAAAAACCCAGAAGAGGGGCTTCCCTGGTGGCGCAGTAGTTGAGAGTCTGCCTGCCGATGCGGGGGACACGGGTTCATGCCCCGGTCCGGGAGGGTCCCACATGCCGCGGAGTGGCTGGGCCCGTGGGACATGGCCGCTGAGCCTGCGCGTCCGGAGCCTGTGCTCCGCAGTGGGAGAGGCCACAGCAGTGAGAGGCCCGCGTACCTCAAAAAAAAAAAAAAAAAAAAAAAAACAGAAGAGGATTTTCACTTTTACAAAAACAGGTGAAAGTGAAAATAGTGCTAATCATTTTTTTTTTTTTTTTTTGGCCATGTCATGCAGCATGTAGCATCTTAGTTAACCGACCAGGGATCAAATCCGCACCCTCTGCATTGGAAACGAAGACTCTTAACCACTGGACCACCAGGGAAGTCCCTCAATATTTGTTTTGCAGTGAATTTGAACAGAGGCAACGCACACCGAGAACAGGGAGAGTGGCAGCTCCTCCCTGGGGGACTACACTCAGCACCTCCTCAGCAAGCCGCCATACCCTTGAATTCTTGTGAGCACCTGGGCTTTATCTCCATTTGTTTTGCCCATACTGTAGCAAGAAGCGTCCTGAGGTAATTGCCTCATTGCTTTATGCCATTTCAGCTTACAAAAAGTTTCATAGGAATGCTCTACTTTCTGAGAACAGAGAACATTATTCGGCCTTCAAAAAGAAGGAAATCCTGACATTTGTGACTACATGGATGAACCTAGAGGGCATGGCATTATTCTATGTGAAATAAGCCAGAAAAAAACAAACTTTATGTTATTATTTTTATGTAGAATGAGGAAAAACAGTTGAACTCATAGAATCAGAGAGAAGAGTGGAAGTTGCTAGGGGATGGGGGGTGGGGAAGTGGGAGCTCTTGGTCAAAGAGTACACAAGTCATAAGAGGAATAAGTTCTGAGGATCTAATGTACAGCATGATGATGATAGTTAATAATGCTGTATTGGATACTAGAAATTTGCTAAGAGAGTAGATCTTAAGCATCGTCACCCAAAACAGAAATGTAACCACATCAGGTGATGATTGAGTTAACCACTTTGAGTGTGGTAATCATTTCACAACATATACATACATCAAATCAACATGTACACTTTAAATTTATGTGAGTTTGCCAATTATACCTCAATAAAGCTGAGTAAATAAAAATAAAACGTTTTCAAGGAAGGGAGAAATCGGTGCCCCCTGCCACGGGCTATATAACTCATTCTCTTGATTGTCTAATCTCTACCAGAATCCACCCAGGCCCCTCCACACATGGCCACCCATTTTGCACATCCTTCCATCCTTTCCACACAGGTTGCAGCTGCCCAGTACCAGGTAGTGATCTGGGAACTGGGGGGGTGTACCATCTAGGCAGCAGCCTTGCCCTCAAGGGGCCTTCAGGGACAGCAGCCAACTGGACAAGTCCCAACACTGTCTCTTCTTCAGGAACTCGACTGTCTGCACAAGGGCACCCCCTAGACAGTGCAGACACGCAGGGGTGCTCAGTAAAGAAGGCCTCAAAGAAATTAATGTTTTGAATGTTTGGGTTCCTCTTCCACAAGAGTGTACCCCCTGCTAGGACTCACGACCTTTCACCTCAGTACCCAGACTTTGGCTGCTCTGTTTGAAGGTGCAGACTCACCATAAGTGGATCCATCGTGTGGCCGAGGACCTCAGCGTCGTGGGCCAAGAGTTGCCAAGACTGTGCTGCAGGCTGAAGTAGCTGACCTCTTATATTGTCTCAGGGGCCGGATGTACTGGGGTCCCAGACCGGCATTCTTTGGTTGGCCACGCCCTCTGGGCGGATCCCAGCGCACCCAAATCAGACACTTGGGAATTCTCGACCTTTCAGGTTACCTACCTGATTGGGTTACCCACAAGGCACCTCGGGACGTTTTTACAACCATTTCCCAGGTGTTCAAACTGTGGCGGGGAGGTGGGGGGTGGGGGTGGGGTGGGGGACGATTTACACAATTAGCCCATTTCATCCTCACCACAGTAGTATGAGGTGGAATTTATAACTGTCAGCATAAGGTGCAGAAAATGAGGCTCAGAGAGGTTAAGCAATTTGTTGGAGATCACACAGAGAGTCAGGCATAGGTTCTAGATTTGAACTCAAAGGGCTTAGCATTCGTAATCTGGGTCCTTGAACACATCAGAGGTGTCAGCCCAGGATCCAATCACCACTGAGTTCTGCAGATTCCATCTCTTGGCTGTAAACATAATCAGAAATACTTCCAGGGTGAAATCCTGGATTTGATGAGATCACCTAGAAATGATTTCCACCTCCCCTCTCCCACCCCCAAGTCCCACGGAGACTGTTTCATCCCAGCAGAGTGATACTGGGGTCGCATGAGTGACTTCTGACCCACTTCCAACTCTGCTCCAGGTTCGTGTCTGGTCCCCACAGCCTATGGCTCATCCATGACCAACAAGCCTCGGGGCTTTAACCATTTGTAGACCTGCCCGAGGGGAGCCCCGACAGCCTCCGGTCTCCAAAAATTTTAAAGCAAGGTGCTCACGCCCTTTCACCTGGGCCCCAACCTGGGTTGAGGGGTGAGGTGAGCGGGGCAGAAGGAGCCTGATGGGGTCCTTGGACAGACTCCCAGATCCTGGCTTCTGCTCTTGGCCACTGGAAGGCCTGTCCTCATCGGCATCTCCAGTCGTCTTGCCCTCTGCTCTCTCAGAGGCAGCTACTCTCATTTATAATCCAGACCCTTTTCTCAATCAAACCCCTTCATCCCCAGGCAACCACTGTTGTGTTTTCTCTCACTATTCCACATAGGTAAATGACAACGTATAGTGTTTCTATGTGCTTTTAGACTCATATACCTGGCATTACTCAGCACTTATTCTTTTTTTTTTTAAATAAATTTATTTCTTTTATTTATTTTTGGTTGCATTGGGTCTTCATTGCTGTGGGCAGGCTTTCCTCTAGTTGCGGTGAGTGGGTGCTATTCTTCATTGCGGTGCGCGGGCTTCTCATTGCAGTGGCTTCTCTTGTTGCGGAGCATGGGCTCTAGGCACATGGGTCTCAGTAGTCGTGGCACACGGGCTTAGTAATTGTGGCTCGCAGGCTCTAGGACTCAGTAGTTGTGGCACATGGGCCCAGCCTCTCCGCGGCATGCGGGATCTTCGCGGACCAGGAATCGAACCCATGTCCCCTGCATTGGCAGGCGGGTTCCCAACCACTGGGCCACCAGGGAGGTCCAGCACTTATTCTTAAATTTGCCTTTTCTCACTGGACCTTATGTCTTCATATCTATTCCTGTGGATAGACAGTATAGTCTTTTTTTTTTTTTTTTTTTTTTGCGGTACTCGGGCCTCTCACTGTTTGGCCTCTCCCGTTGCGGAGCACAGGCTCCGGACGCGCAGGCTCAGCGGCCATGGCTCACGGGTCCAGCCGCTCCGTGGCATGTGGGATCCTCCCAGACCGGAGCACGAACCCGTGTCCCCTGCATCGGCAGGCGGACTCAACCACTGCGCCACCAGGGAAGCCCCCAGTGTAGTCTTTTTAGAGCAGCTTTTTTTCCTTTGTATGAGTAGAGGAATGAGACGCCATCCCAGAAAATTCGGGGTCCTCAGGAGGGACTAGCTTTTCTGATTCTGAAGCAAGGCATGTGCAGGAAGCGCCTGGTGTGAGCACACCTCTAGGGCAAAGGAAAGCTGTTTCCTTTCCAGGTTACCTTTGGATAAGTTGGGAAATTCCCTTTGATTAAGGACTGAAGGCCTGTCCACTTTCATAGATAAAACAGAGGGCGAAAGCCTCTCAAATCCAGTGTCACTGACGGAATTTGCATTGGTTGGTAAAAGAAATACAATAAATAGTTTGAAGAAATGAGTAGTTTCAACCTTAAGGTGGTTTTGTATTTGAAAAAACAGGACTGCCAAGTGAAAAAAGCAAAACTTTGGTTAAATGGTAAAGGTTACACTCTAATAAAAATTTAGAACATCATGTGAATAACCAGGTAATCTACTAAGTTTTGGGCCAAAGTTTAAACAGTATCCTTCTAATGTAATTCCTTTTCCTAAACAGTTTGTTTGATGAGAAAGAGAAAAGCTCCCTGTGGCTGTTGACTCGAGTGTCCCTGCTGAATTGAAGATAATGAACACATGCAAGTTGAAATCAGGTCAACAATTCATAGTCATAAAAGGGGTTTTAAGAAACACTTTTGCATTAAGACTTTTCACTGAGATTTAGAAGGTAAACTAAATCCAGGAAATTAAAATTTCACCAAAGTAATTTTATATACCTAATCATGGCATAATCTTTGATGAATTAAATTTTGGGGGGAGTCTGGGGCTTCAAAGATGGCTATATGCAAGAGGGAAGAGATATGGGAACATATGTATATGTATAACTGATTCACTTCGTTATAAAGCAGAAACTAACACACCATTGTAAAGCAATTATACTCCAATAAAGATGTTAAAAAAATTATGAGGATTTTCCCAACTTATTAAAATGTGTACAAAGCAAAAAAAAAAAAAAAAAAGATGGCTATATGACTTCTTGATTTTACCACTGTGAGAAATAAACATGCAAATAGGTCATTTTAATTTATGTAGGATTTGGATTTGGTTTAAATAAATAAGCTAAATTAAAAGAATCACCTAAATTCTTAAATTGCCTATAAGCTGTATAGTTTATTATTATTTACACAAATATTTAAGGATTCTAAGTGTAAACATGGTTGTCCAATTAAATTGAATCATAACTTAAATAACTAACATCTTTATAAATTTTGTCCTTATAAATCTCAGGCAAAAATGAAAATTATGTGAGCCTATGGAATTAGGCTAACTAAACTAACTGGGAAATGTTTTCAAGGGTCTTGTTTCTCTGTCAGATTCTTATTATTAACAGTGATGGTATTATTCTTCAATGATAATTTAATTATGCCATGTGAAATTGCTAACTGACTTTAGGATCTTGGACTAATCCAATATTAAGATAATAGTAGTCATTGTTTACCTGGAAGCCTCCAAAGAAGTTAAAATTCAGAGAGGGAGAGAAAATAAAATTCTTAATTGCCATACGATCTTCAAATGAATTTTTAACCTATGTATTCTTGACCATATATGTCTTCTTCATAATGCTCAAACTAAGATGGAAAGTCATTCCACGTCTTTTAATCCTTCTTCCAAAATAGTGCATCTTTTCATTAGATTTAGGGTTTATACGAATCATCTGGGAAAGACCACAAATTACAAATGCTGGTGAGGATGTGGAGAAAAGGGAACCCTTGTACATTTTTTGTGGGGATATAAATTGGTATAGCCACTGTGGAAAACAGTATGGAGGTTCCTCAAAAACTAAAAATAGAACCACCATATGACCCAGCAATTCCACTTCTGGGTATATATCTGAAGAACATGAAAACTATAGTTTGAAAAGATACAGGCACCCCAATGTTCATAGCAGTATTATTTACAATAGCCTTGACTGTCTTGATATGGAAGGAACCCAAGTGTCCATCAACAGATGAAGAGGTAGAATATGTGGTATATAAATGTCTATATATCTATCTATATCTATATATCTCTCTATATATATATAATACACAATGGAACACTACTCAGCCATAAAAAAATGAAATTTTGCCTTTTGCAACAACATGATGGACTTAGAGGGTATTATGCTTAGTGAAAGAAGTCAGACAGAAAAAGTGAAATATTGTATGATATCACTTATTGCGGAATCTAAAAATTAAAACAAACTAGTGAATATAACAAAAAGAAACAGACTCATAGATATAGAGAACAAACTAGTGGTTACCAGTGGAGAGAGGGAAGGGGAAAGGGGCAAGAGAGGGATAGGGGTTAAGAGGTGCAAACTACTATGTGTAAAATAGCTACAAGGATATATACACAGAATAGAGCCAGTATCTTATAATAACTATAAATGGATATAACTTTTAAAAATTGTGAATCACTATGTTGTACATCTGAACTTACATAGTATTGTAAATCAACTATACCTCAATAAAAACAAAAACAACAAAGAAGAGTCACTTGCCGAGCTTGTTAAAATACAGATTTCTGGGCCCCACCTCTGGAGGTTCTGATTCATTCAGTCTGGAATAGGACTGGAGAATTGGAACTTAACAATCTCTGAGGTGATGCTGCTTCTGCAGGTCAATGGACTATTTCGTGGAACTCTGCCCCAGAACTAGAGTGATTAGATTAATTTTTTTTAAAGTGGAGTTTAAAGCTTTGAATAACACCATCAATTAAACATATTATATTGTTGGATGTAACTATATAAACACATGTAGATGTACATACTTAACTATCAACGTATATATAATAAAGTTAGCAAAATGAGAAGCGTATAAAAGAGAGACACTGGTAACTCAGAGAAAATGGAATTGGGCTCTGGGTACATGATCTGTGCTTAAAACTAGGTAAGTTTTCTCTTATCTCTTCTGCCAAGATGGTCCTACTCAAGCATGCATCTATCCTCCAGAGTCTGTTAGCCTTTGGACTGACTTGCATTGCATTTTTAGATAGTTCAAACTGGAGACATTTGTGAAACAATATGGCTTCTCACACTTGAAGGAGTAGAAATTTCCAGTGATCCTTATGTTACTTTCTGTCGGGATGTAATAAAATATTGTCACTGATTAGTGATATAGGCAAGGATGTAGCCGTTTCTCATTCTCAGTCACCTTTGCTCTTATCACTGTGAACTGACCTGTTTTATTTCCGGCACCTTTTTCTTATCTTGCATTTCTGTAGGATCCAGTTTTCTTTTGCACCTGGATTATTTTTGCCTGTGCACCTGCCCAGAGAGACACTGAATATCGTCAAAGGTTTGCTCCTCATCTGCTTGGGCATCCTAAGGCAATGCAGCCTCCTCAGGGTTTTAGAAAAAAATTACTAGGCTCCTAATTCTTCCAGAGTGGTTCAACAGTGCAGTAAAAACTGCTTTTGTTTGTCATCCCCACAATGTGAAAAAAACTGTCAAGACAAAGAGAAAAACTTCAGGCTGCCATTAGATTGTTTCTATGCAGAAGTAGTAAATCATGTTCATGTCATGTACCCTAGTGGGACACTTCACTTCTGTGGTATTCTTCCCCAAAGTGCATAACTCCAATCTAATCATGAGAAAACTTCAGAAGAACCTTAAAACTTCAGAAGTTCCTTAATTGAGGAACATTCTATAAAATACCTGACAAGTACTCTTCAAAAATGTCCAGATGGGGAAACACGAGGAAATAGAGAAACTACCAGAGATTGGAGGAGATCAAAGAAACATGTGAATTAATGCAATGTGGGATCCTGGACTGGATTCTAAACAGACAAACAAACAAAACAGGACAGTAGTGGGAAAGCTGTCAAAATTCAAACATAGTTTTCTTAGTCAATATCGCTAAAAGTTTGTCCATTTTGTTAAACTTTTAGAAGAACCAACTTTTGGTTTCATTGCTTTCCTGTATTCTTTTCCTATTTTCTATTTCATTTATCTCTGCTCTAATCTTTATTATTTCTTCCTCCTGCTAGCTTTGGGTTTAGTTTGCTCTTCTTTTCTAATTTCTTAAGGTGTAAATTTAGGTTGTTGATTTGAGATTTTTCTTCTTCTTTTAGGTGAGTGTTTAAATTTCCCCTTAGCATTGTTTTCACTGTATCCCTCAAGTTTCATATTTTCGTTTTTATGCAAATGAAGCAGTGTTTTTTCATTCCCATTTATTTCTAAATATTTTCTTATTTCTATTATAATTTCTTACTTGACCTATTGGTTCGTTAAAAGTGTATTGTTCGGGCTTTCCTGGTGGCGCAGTGGTTGAGAGTCCGCCTGCCGATGCAGGGGACACGGGTTCGTGCCCCGTTCCGGGAGGATCCCACATGCCATGGAGCAGCTGGGCCCGCGAGCCATGGCCGCTGAGCCTGCGTGTCCAGAGCCTGTGCTCCGCAACGGGAGAGGCCACACAGTGAGAGGCCCACGTACCGAAAAAAAAAAATGTGTTTTTTAATTCACACAATTTTGTGAATTTTCCAGTTTTCCTTTTGTTATTGATTTTAGCTTCATTTTATTGTAATCAGAGAAAATAATTGTTATCCTTATATATCTTTTAAAAAGTCTATTGAGAATTGAATTGTGGTATAATATATCATCTGTATTAGAGAATGTCTCATTTGCAGGTGAGAAGAATGTCTATTCTATTGTTGGGTAGAACGTTCTCTTGTTAAAACCAGTTGGTTTTTTGTGTTGTTCAAGTTCTCTTACTTATCTTCTATCTGGTTCTATCCATTATGGAGAGTGGTGTGTTGACATCTCCAAGTATTATTGTAGGACTGTTTCTTCCTTCACTTTCTTCAGTTTTTGCTTTATATACTTTGGTGGCTTGTTATTATGTCTGTAAACGTTTGTAATTGTATTATCTTCTTGCTGTATTGAACCTTTTATTAATATATAATATCGTTCTTTGTCTCTTGTAACCTGTTTTGATTTAAAGTCTATTTTATCTGTTACAGCTTAGCAACTCCTACTCTCTTTTGGCTACTATTTGCATGGACTATCTTTTCCATTTTTTCACTTTCAACCTATTTGTGTCCTTGGATCTAAACTGAGTCTTTTATAGACAGCATCTAGTTAGATCATGTTTTTTACTTCACTGTACTAATCTCTGTCTTTGGAGAGTTTAATCCCTGGCAAGGAGGGATTCACCTCTACTGTTTTGCTGTTTTCTTCTATATGCCTCATAGATTTATTTGTACCTCACTTCCTATATTACTATCTTCTTTTGCATTTAGTTGCTTTTTGCATGTTTTCATTTCTTTTTTGTTTCTTTTTGCATATATTGTATAGCCATTTACTTGTGCCTACCGTGGGGACTATGTCTAACATCTTAAAGTTTTAACACCCTAATTTGAAATTATACCAGTTTAACTTCAAAAACATACAAAAACTTTGCTCCTCTGAATCTCTATCCCCAACCCCTTTCAGGAAGGGGTAATGGGAACAATATTCCCTGTATTCTGGCATGTTTAAAATTGCTTTCCTGCTGCCTTGATATTACAGGTAAACTGTTCCACAATTTCTTTCCCTGCGTAGTTGCTATATTACTGTTTTCTTGTATTGAATGTTTATGTCACAAACATAATGCCAAACTGATTTTTTCCTTTGTGAAATAACTTGGTCTTTCTGCTTGCAGTCCCTAAAAATTTTTTTATTTTTAAAGTCTAATAATTCTATGAGGATATGTCTCAGAGTTGATTATACTGAGTCAATTTCTCTAGGTAAATGTGGTACCTTTTAAATATATACAGATGGATCCTATTTAACTTCAAAATATTTTCTTGAATTAGAATTTTAAAAATTAGTTGCTTTCCCCTGTTCGGATTTTCTTTCTCAGAGACTACAATTATACATTGGTTGACTCTTCCTTGTCTGTTTTCTGTATCTATCACTTTCTTCCTGATTTTTAAAAAATCTCTTTCTTTATTTTTGAAACACTTTCTTGGTTCTTTTCATTTATTTTCTCTATATTCTCTATTGTCTTTTCAGCTTATTTATTTTCTCTTGGACACCCTGTAATTTAGTCTTCCTGTCTGAGATCATTTTTTCTTTTTCAATCTCTTTCCTGAGTTAATAAGTAAGCTACAGTTTACATGATCCTCTGGTTTGGTCCATTTCTGTATCTTTGCATCTTTGTTTCTTGTGATCCCCTCCTCCCCATATTTACAATTGTTTAAGTATTTGAAATTCTGGTTGGATTCTTGTTTTGTAATTTTCCTCTGCTAAATGACAGGAAGTTTTCAGTGTGTTTTCATGTGATAAAAATAGCTGATTCTCATTCTTTTTTTTTTTTTTTTGGAGGTGCCTGTTTATTTATTTATTTTTTAAATTTTTATTTATTTATTTATTTGGCTGCATTTGGTCTTCATTGCTGCGCGTGGACTTTCTCTAGTTGCGGCGAGTGGGGACTACTCTTTGTTGCGGTGCGCGGGCTTCTCATTGCGGTGGCTTCTCTTGTTGCAGAGCAGGGCTCTAGGCACACGGGCTTCAGTAGCTGTGGCACAGGGGCTCAGTAGTTGTGGTTCATGGGCTCTAGAGTGTAGGCTCGGTAGTTGTGGTACACAGGCTTAGTTGCTCCGCGGCATGTGGGATCTTCTTGGACCAGGGCTCGAACCCATGTCTCCTGCATTGGCAGGCAGATTCTTAACCACTGTGCCACCAGGGAAGTCCCTGATTCTTATTCTTAACAATCATTTTATCTTTGCATGTATGCTTTATTTTAATTTTTCTTGTTCATGTTTAGAATGTATTGGGTTTTTCTGGACCATATATTTGAAGAAGGAATTTCTGGAGGGCAAGGAGCGAAGGTGTAGACATTTTTACCAATTTTCGGTTCAAGGGCTCCCTTTCTGTTGCCAAAATGTTTCTTTAATACATGGTACCTTTATTTCTGGTGACGTTTTCTCTGATCCTTAGATCTTATCTATTTAAGTAGAATCTTTATTATAAGCTACTTTCCTTCTCTTCACATCTACTGAGGCCTCTTCTAGACACTGCTGTCTTCTAGGGTGACTCTCTTTTTCTCCCTTAGAATTGGTACCTTTCAAACACTTTACAATTTTGGTCACAGGCACTTTTGAGCCACTTCCTTTTGAATCTTCTGTTGTTAGTGCTTTGACACATCAGTCTCCGACCTGCTGTCAGTAGTTCCCTTCAGGACAGGTTCCTCTCTGTCTGAGGATGAACCCTTGTTCTGCCACTGCTAGGACCCATCCACAGTCTCACTCTTGCATGCAACTCCTTCTGCCCTCCCACACCTATGTGGGCTCAAACACAAATTCTGCTAGTCCCTGGTGTTTCTCTCCCTCACTTTCTATTAAATTGGAATGTGTAGTCTGTTCTGTCTCAGAGTTACACTAGGACGATAAGTTCTGGGTGTTTTTATTTATTCTCAATTCTCTGCTTGATTTTTAGGAGGAGGTGTGGGAGGTATCAGATCTAGGCAACATCCACTATCATACTATAAGATTCTACAGGTTATGGGCTTCAGAGTTTTCTTCCCTTGTGAGAACTGAAATTAAGCTGCCATGTCAGAGGGCTTTTCCAGACTTCAGACAAACCACCATGGACCTTTGATCTATGTTAGAGGGAAACCTGTTGGCAAGAAATACATTGCTTTTCCTCATCAATAAGAAACTACCTATTCTGGAGGAGAATCACATGTACAATATATCAGTTTTTTAAAAGTTCAGGATGGGATATATGATTATATTTCTATTCTGAAAGTATCTTTTAAAATTGTGGGTGAATTGGGTCTGATTATTTGAAGCTTGTTCCAAATGTCTGAATCTCTCTTTTCTTTATTTTCTTTAGAAGAAATGTGGAAATCTATAAAAATATCAAATGATTTATATTAGTCAGCTATTATTTTAATAATAGCTCATTATAAACAACCCCCAAAATCTCAGTGGCTCACAACAACATACAGGCTTACCTTTGTTTCATTATTGTACTTCACAGATATTGTGCTTTTTACAAATTGAAGGTTTGTGGCAACCCTGTGTTGAGCAAATCTATCAGTGCCATTTTCCCAAAAATTTGTTCACTTTGTGTCTCTGTTTCACATTTTGGTAATCCTTGCAATATTTCAAACATTTTCATTATTATTATATTAGTTATGATGATCTGTGATCAGTGATTGATTGAATGATTGATTGATTGATTTGCGGTATGCGGGCCTCTCACTGTTGTGGCCTCTCCTGTGGCGGAGCACAGGCTCCGGACGCGCAGGCTCAGTGGCCATGGCTCACGGGCCCAGCCACTCCGCGGCATGTGGGATCTTCCCGGACCGGGGCATGAACCCATGTCCTCTGCATCGGCTGGCGGACTCTCAACCACTGTGCCACCAGGGAAGCTCGAAAAAAGGCATTTTATCCGTGTATATTAGATACTGTGCTAAGCTTAAGCTAATCTCTCAACCCAGTTGGACAATGGAAGCAGCGTATGTAATAAAATAGGAAGAAATATTCTCCAATAATAAAATCCTCACATGGGAGCTTCCTGGCTTAAAAACTCTATACGTTGACTGGGATACTCACCAGAGGTTGGCTCTGGGGAAAGGGGGCCTGTTGTCTTAGAAGAAGGTCTTCTTAAACTCTCTAGACTGCTTGAGAATTTAATGAAGTCTTCAACTCCTTGAGTGCATGAGATCTTTTCTTTTCTTCCTGGAAGAAAGTATGAATTGGTTGAGAGATGGAGAGTGGAGATTTTAGGAGGATTCTGGAACCCCAAAACTGAATATCACTTTTTGAAAAAAAAAAGTTTTATTTTGAAATAATTTCAAACTTACAGAAAAGTTGCAGGAATAGTACAAAGGACTCATATATCCATCCAGATTCCCCAGTTGTTGATATTTTGCCACATCTGCCTTATAATCCTTATTGTTATTCTCTCTCTCTCTGTATGTATAGATATAGATATATTGATATTTGTTTTTTCCTGAACCATTTAAAAGTAAGTTGCACACAATGCTTCATTAATACATCCACACCACCCCTTAATACTTCAATGTTGATCTCCTCAATGCAAGGGTACTCGCGTACATAACCACGCTATAACCAACCAACAGATCAGAAAATAAACATTGGAGCAATTTGACTGTGTAATCTATTTGCTCCACTCACATTTTGCCTATTATCCTGATGTCTTTTATAGGTCCAAGATCCAATCCAGAATCATGCATTTAGTTGTTACATCTCTTTATTCTCCTTCAGTATGCAACAGCTCTTTGGTCTTTTTTGCTTTTCATCATCTTGGCATCTGTTAAAGAGTGCAGACCTCGATTTGGGTTTGTATGATGTTTTAAATGATTAGATTCAGATCATATACTTTGGGCAGGAATACCTGAGAAGTGGTGCTTTGTTCTTCTCATATCAGGAGGCAAGTGATGCTGATTTGTCCCATTATTGTTGATGTAAACTTTTAATCACTTGGTTAAGATGATGTCTTCCAGATTTGTCCACTGTAAAAGTAATTAACAGGTATGTTTTCCTTATTAATTTAACTGACAAGTATCTTGTACTTATACATTTAATAAGTAATTAATAAATATTTTGTGAGGACACAATTTGAGATTATGTAAATACCTGTTTCCCCATCAAACTTTCTGCTATTAATTTTATCATTCATTAATGATTTTTGCATAAATCAATTATTGTTATGATGATGGATAAATGATAATTTTCTACTTCTACCCTTCCTTCTACATTTATTAGTTGACATTCTACTGTAAGAAAGAGCTTTCAATTCTCCCTCATTTATTTATTTATATGAGTATGGGCTCATGGATCTCTCTCTTTTTTTTTTTTTTTTGCGGTACTTGGGCCTCTCACTGTTGTGGCCTCTCCCATTGCAGAGCACAGGCTCCGGATGTACAGGCCCAGTGACCATGGCTCACGGGCCCAGCCGCTCTGTGGCACGTGGGATCCTCCCGGACCGGGACACGAACCCATGTCCCCTGCATCGGCAGGTGAACTCTCAACCACTGCGCCATCAGGGAAGACCTGGATCTCTATTTTATTTGATGAGTTAAAATCCATTATTACTATTATATACTCTGATGCTCAAATTGTCCCTAATTTGACCAGTGGTAGTACCTGTATTCTTTTCTCAAGTTCCTTTTGACATATTCCTATAGTTCTTTGACCATCTCCTTATTTTCTGACACTATAAGATATTCTAGGCTCTTATTTTTTTTTCCTTATCCAGTCCTGGAATCAGCTATTTCTGTAAGAAGCCCTGTTTCCTTTTATGGAAAAATAGTATTTAGATTTGGATGCTAGGTATCCTCGTTGCCATGGGATACCATTACTACTAGACCTTCTCAATGGGCAGAGCTAGGACATATACATACACACTCACAAATACATCTATATTTGCTTTTTGTATCTATCTACTAAAAATCATGAGTTCTCACTGATACCTCCAATTCCAATACAATCTTACAGAATTATTCTAGATTATCCTCTTTCCATATTTGTAACTCCCTCAATACTGAGAAACCTGGTTCCCAATATTCTCAGTGTATTTACTTACTTGCCTATATGTAAGAAATCTTCTGGCCACACTGGTAGCCTGCTCAGCCCTGATCCCACTGACCTCTGGCTACTCTGGCTGAACCAGCCAATTCCTTGGTCCTGGTCCTGACAACCATGCATACTGCACTGCCTTACTCCTTGGCTTCAACCCCACAGACGATGCCAGCTGCACCAATCAGATCTTCAGCTCCTGCCTTGCTAACTGTGTTAGCCATACTGCCAAACATGTGACCTGCCCGCCAGATCTTGGGCTTGTTTTATACGGAGGGACAGAGCTAGCAGTAGCCTTTATTACTGCTTACTGCCAATGGTTGAATATAGATTCAAGTCGATCTCTTCTGATAGTGCTCTGACAGTAGCAGAAAGCTGCCCATAGTTTTTAGAGCAAAAGAATAGAACCATAGCTTTACAAATTGAAAAAAACTGAAATGCTGGAAGGGGACAGAGGGATTACAAAGGAAAGGGGAGGAAGAGCTTTTAACAAAGATCCTGAGTGGAAAAGTTTTCATTTCTGCAGGCAAAGAGATCTCTGGAAAAAATAAGTACCTATACTGACTTCCGAACGGAAGTAATTCCTTGGGCCCACCTCCTCAGTGGGCTCAGAATCAAGTTGCATCCCCGAATCTGTACTCCTCTTTTGGGAGCCTAAGAATTAGAAGGTCATTTCCACTTGGTAGAACCCCTAGGTCACACGGAACTTTGTGTCTTCCACACACTAGGTGTCACCCAAGTCAAGGGCTTGTCCCTACGTTCAGTTAGGATAAGTTGTGGCATATTCCTCTCTCTTCAAAAATGTTTAATGCTGTGGGGATTTCTAATCAAAGTGTGACTTCTTCTACCTCTCTCCCTGCAAATGTTACCTTAGGGCCATTCTGCCTTTTTAATTAAATCCTTCCTTTCCTGTCAGCCTGATGTAGACCCGATGGAGAGTTTCTGGAGGACACCCCACTCCCCCAGAAAAGGAGCAGGGAGTCAGGTGGACTTGTAAGACTCCCAGGCACTTCCAGCCCTCTGTATGGTGAGGCCAAATTATAGGGTCCAATGCCCAAGGGCAATTCATGCTTTGCTGCAAGTGTAAGCTTTGAGCAGCAAAGCATGCAGAAGCTTGGGGAAAGGTGCACAGAGCAGATAAAGGGGAACTGAGAGCATCTGGGTAGGGCCCTGCAGTGATCACTTCTTGTACATAAATCTATTCTCAAAGTGAAATGGAGCAGGACCCTATGGTCTATGCCTCCCATGTCCTCTGCCTGTTTTTGTCTGTGGAAAAACTTTAGCCAAAGAGTAAGTTTAATCAGAGAAGTGAGGAAATGCAGAAACAAAGGAAAAGAGTCAAAGGAGACCAAATAATAATATCTAGTCATTAAGCAAAGTCAAGGACCTTTAGTTCCTCCCCAAGGGCTATAGATAATCTTCTGAGCTGTATCCTGTGAGCTGTGTTATAGATACTGAAACCCACACCAGGTAGAAGAAGTTAACTACATGAAGACCAGACTGTAGCCATGACATAAGCTGCCACAATTCTGAGAACTGGCCTCAGGGAAATGGGAACAAACCGACCCTGGAACTGAAGACTAACTGTACTTAATCAAGATGACGCTGATCAGACCATTGGTCTTGATGACCAATTTCAAGATGACTGTCAGAGTTGCCTGTGCTGTTTCTGCAAGTAGCCCCCTCCCTCAGCCTATAAGAGCTCTTGTCCCCGATTGTCAGTGGGGGGAGTCGGCCTTTGGACAGGCATCTGCCCTCCCCACCGGTTGCCGGCATCCAAAATAAAGCAAGTTTTCCTTTCCACCAAACTTGCCTCTTTATTGGCTTTTCAGCAGCGAGCAGCCGGACCCCACTTTTGGTTACAGAAGTACCTGCTATGAGCTGAATTGTGTCCCCTTTAATTAATATATTGAATTCCTAATCCCCAGTTCCTTCAGAATGTGACTGTGTTTGGAGATAGGATCTTTAAAGAGGTAAGTAAGTTAAAAAGGGGTGATTAGGGTGGGTCCTAATCTGGGTATTAGTTACTAATATGAGTGGTATCTTTATAAGAAGAGGAAATTTGGACACAGACCTGCGGAGGGAAGACACAAGGAGTAGACAGCCATCTATAGGCCAAGGAGAGCAGTCTCAGAAGAAACTAACCCTGTCAACATCTTGATCTCGGACTTCTAGCCTCCAGAACTGTGAGAAAATAAATTTCTGTTTTATAACCCACTCAGTCTGTAGTATTTTGTTACATCAGCCCAAGCAAACTAGTATAGTATCTTCTGCATCTGGAAGCAGGTCTCCCTTCTGTAATTATATCACTTTTAAAACAAACTATTTTTCAAACAAGAGTCTTTCTGTACCTGGATACCTGTAGGGAGGCCACAAAATTAGTAAAAATACCTATCTTTTAATTCAAGATCTCCGCTCCATTAATGAAGCATACTGCCTTTGTTTCCAATTGCCCCTAATCCAGCCACAACACTGTCTGCTAAATATTTCACACTCACAGCCTTGGGTTCTACCTTTTTCTCTGGTCCAGTCTACAAAGAAAACATTCCAAGGCCTATCCATTTTTCTAAATGATTTAGAAGGGTTTAAATAATATTATGTTTCCTGGGACTTCCCTGGCAGTCCAGTGGTTGGGACTCTTTGCTTCCACAGCGGGGGGCCCGGGCTTGATCCCTGGTCTGGGAACTAAAACCCCACAAGCCACGCAGCACAGACAGAAAAAGAAAAAAAGTATTATGTTTTCTGGTTGTTTAGTCTCATTTGACATAGTGATGATCGATTGCTATTCTGTCCTTCAGTAGATACCTGCAAACAGAACAAGCATCTGTCCTGTGTGGCCTAAAAAAGCCACTATACTTTTGTGAAAAATGTTACAATTATGGTACTCTGGGTCCACTACCTAGAACATAATATCTCTGCAGGGGAACAGCATCCTTCCAACAACTGAGAAAAAGCTATTTTCAAGGACTCCAGACATACTGCAGTTTCACAGATGTATTCTTTATTGGGCATGATTGGAAGTTTTCTCTTTTCCTTTCATGCATAAGAATAAGATAAACCTAGGCTAATGGGATTCCATATTAAAAATGTGTCGGGTGTCTTTTTTTTGCATTTAAATGAACATGATTCCTACCTTTGAGATACCATAACAGCATAAGGCACTTAACAAGCCTTGGGCAGTAGTGCTGCTAGAGATGTGGTGATCAGGGGAAACAAATCCAAATCAGAATAAGTGTCTATTCCAATGGGGGTCAAATCACTACTATGTTGTGATGTAATCAATCTGCCTCCAGGTGCTTGACTGCCCCCAAGTGCAGGGGGCTAAGGGTTAGTGACTCTTGCTGGTAAATTGGGCCTCAGTAATGGCAATAAACATGTCAAAGTAAGGGGAAGTCCATGTCATTGAACCCATTTAATTTATGAATCCATCGAGCAAGTAGGGAGTGACTAGCGAGGGAGACTGACTGACACCCACAGAACAGGTCGTCTTGTTTACCAGGTTATGGGGAGTCTCCTCCATTCTGAAGATGAATAAATACTCTCATAGTCTAGACACATTTTAAGAGGGTCTTAAATCCATCTACGTACCTCTTCTCCAATCTTCCTTGTCATCAATTTTCTTATTTTGCTCCTTCCAAGTCCCTGACCATACAGTTAACAACTTGCCACTTTTTTATGTGTCCCTGTGAGGCCTTACCTCAGAACATCTTCCCTAACGAGGAAAGTGGACAAGAAGATGTGCTACCTAAGTTCTACCCACTAGAAGGATTCCCTTCTCTGCAGTCCATCAGGGACACTCCGAATGTAATACAGGACACAGTAGTATACTTCTGGCCACTGCAAGTGTCCTGTGCTGAGTATTCTGTAAAAAGGCTAAACGTTTTTTCTCTTGGCTCATTGATCATAGGAAATGCTCTGTGAGGTCATTGGCATTGGCTGAGGGATGGATGGCAGGTGATGAGAGTAGACATACTAGGAATGTAAGCAGTCAGCTCATGCAACTTACGTGTATATTCAGACTTAGGCCTGGTCTTATAAGACCACTTCCACTTGATGGATGACATGCCCTCTGTTTTATGGTTTGGGATCCGTTGGGGTTGTATAGTCACCAGGTATTTCATGGCTAAGTGTTTTTATATTCTCCTGGAGTCCAGGAGCAAGCCAGGTGCTAGTTCCCAAAAGAGCCATTTGCTGAAGATAACATGCTTTCTAAATGTGCTCTATTTATTAGGGTAAAGTTAGCTTCACCTGGTGATTTCAAATGATAGTCCTTTTAGACTTAATGTACTTTTGTTTCTATCACATCAGAGTATCTCAAACCAAAGGCCACCAGCCCCCATCTTTACTTTGCTCTAACTAGTCAAATAGGAGATTAATTCATGCCTCCATTTTTCCCCCATCTGCCCCTGCTGATTAAAAAAATAAAAAAACAAGAAGAAGAAATGGAAGGATGGAGTGTTAGAGAGTCCTTTGGGAAAATTTTCTATATTGGATCCTGGATCCCATAAAACTGCCATATAACTATTTATCCTTCTCATGGGAAGCATATGGGATTAACAGACTGTGACAATGGTCTTTTATTCTTCCATAATATTTTAACTTCTATCTGTTAAAAGGTTTTCAAGACCAAAGAAAGCAACTTAAAGAAAGTAATTTATGTTATGAAACTTTTATTTGATCTAACACTTGATCTTGCTCTTTTGAGTTCAATGGCTTCACCTGGGGAGACATATGAGTGAGAGAATTCATACCTTTTTATTATGGAAAATTTCAAACATACATAAAGTAGAAAGAATGGTATAAGAAGCCTCCAAGCACCTATCATCCAGCTTCAACAATTATCAATATTCTATTCCTGTTATTTATACTCTATCCTACCCACCACTACTTTTTTTTTTCTTTTGCTGGAGTATTTTAAAACAATCCAAGACATATCATTTCACTTTGTAAATTCTTCAGTAAAAATCTCTAACATAAACAGACTAATTTTATAACCATAACATAACCACAATTTCATTATCACACCCAACAAAATTAACTATTAATTCCTAATATCATCTAATAATCAGTCCATGTTCAGTTTTCCCCAATTGTCTCAAAATGCCTTTTTATAGTTGCTTTATTTAAATCAGGATCTAAACAAGAGCTACATATTGCATTTGGTTGGTAGGTCTTGTCTCTCTCTCTCTCTCTCTCTCTCTCTCTCTCTGTCTTTTTAAGTTAAATACAGTCTTTTCTATTGAAGCAATTTATGTTTTTTCTAGTTCCCAAAATAGACATCAGGTTTCTAAACAGAAGGAAAAAGCCTTAGCCAAAGAGCCACATATTAGATATTCAGACTGGTCTAAGAAAACTAAGAAATTGAGTAAATGAACTTGAATACATTAAGAGTGCACATTCAGAACAGAATTGTACCTTTTGGTCAGAAATATATGAACCAAAGGCAAAAATCTGCTAAGATTAAGGTCATTTAATATATATATATATATATATATATATATATATATATATATATATATATATATATATATATATATATATATATATATAGGGCTTCCCTGGTGGCGCAGTGGTTGAGAATCTGCCTGCCAATGCAGGGGACACGGGTTCGAGCCCTGGTCCGGGAAGATCCCACATGCCGTGGAGCAACTGGGCCCGTGAGCCACAACTACTGAGCCTGCGCATCTGGAGCCTGTGCTCTGCAACAAGAGAGGCCGTGGTAGTGAGAAGCCCGCGCACCGCGATGAAGAGTGGCCCCCGCTTGCCACAACGAGAGAAAGCCCTCACACAGAAACGAAGACCCAACACAGCCAAAAATAAATATACATTAAAAAAAACTGTAAAAAAAAAAATATATATATATATATATATAAAAACAAGGCATTTTTTCCTTCATTTTGCATTCATCTTGATATCATATAAAGTGCATTGCCAAGCTAAAATATGAGCTTCCTAATTTTAAAAAAATGGCATAGAAATTTCCCTTTGTTTTAGGGTCTTCCTTATACCTATTAACGGCATTTTGTTTTTGCCCTCACATTCTTAGTGTAAGAGATTACTGCAAAACTCATAGGACTCTAAGGCAAAAGCTTGGGTACAAAGCATGACAACTGTGAGGGCGATGGTTGTAGTGAGGAATTGTTGCTTTTTTCTTTTGTAGTTAAGTTTGTTTTTTAACTGTGTGTATATTTTATTATATCAAAACTATAAAACAAGGTACATTGAGAGAGATACCTCCCTATCCTTTTCCTTATAGGTAATCATTTTTATTTATTAGGTTTTCATTTATGCACTTTAAATTTTTGAAAATAGAAATATATATATATATATACATATATATACTTTTTTTCCATTCTTACACAGAAAGTATAATACTATACATACTCTTCTGCATGTTGCTTTTTTCACTTTTATCCTGGAGATCACTCTTTAGCAATATATAGAGATTCTTCTTTTTACATTTGACTAATATTCCAGTGCCTGTATGTACCATTGTTTATTCACCTGTCCTGTACAGATAGACATGTGGACTGTTTATGGTCTTTTATTATTACAAAATGTGCTGCAATAAATAGCCTTGAGTATTCATCATTTCAAGTTTTTACCATTTAATCTTAGCTACATATACCTAGAAGGTAGGTTGCTTGGGCAAAGAATAAATGCACAAATAGTTTTGCTAGCTCTTGTCAAATCCCCCTCCACGGTTGTACCATTTTTCACCCCCATCAGCAGTACATGAAAGTACCTGTCTCTCCACAGTCTCACCAACTCAGTGTGTTGTCAAGTTTGAGATTTTTGCAAATCTGATAAATAAGTAGTGGTATCTCATTTTAGTTTTAATACATTTTTCTTATTATACAAGTAGTATATCAAAGTTAAGCATCTTTTCATGTACTTAAGAGCTATTTGCATTTATTTTTCTATAACTTTCTCATTTACTACTGGGTTGTTAGACTAGGATTTGAATTTCTTTTCAATATTTAGAAAAATTTTATATATTAGGGATATTGACCTTTTGTGATATTAGTTACAATTTTGTCTTGGTTTTTATTTAACTTTTACATTGCTCATGGTATTTCAGGCATGCAGTTTTTAAATTTTTAAAAATTTTAGGTAGATAAATTTACCCATCTTTCCTTTATTAAATCCAGATATGGTATCATAGTTAGGAAAGTCCTCTTCATTCCCAAGTTGTAAAAAACTTGTTTTCTTCTAGTATTTGTATGACTTTATATTTTTACATTAGATATGTGACCCACTTGGAATTTATCCAAGTGCAAAGTGTGAGGAATGGATCCGATTTTATCCTTTTTTTTTTTTTTTTTTGGTTGTGCCAGGTCTTAGTTGTGGCGGGCGGGCTCCTTAGTTACGGCGGGTGGGCTCCTTAGAAGTGGCATGCGAAATCATAGTTGTAGTATGCATGTAGGACCAAGTTCCCTGACCAGGGATTGAACCCATGCCCCCCTGCATTGAGAGTGCAGAGTCTTAACCACTGCACCACCAGGGAAGTCCCAGGATTCAATTTTATCTTTATCCACTTGGCTATCAGTTGTTCCAACACCATTTGTTTATCAAACACTAAATTTCCATATGCCTTTGGAGTCTATCTTTGAATTTTATATCCCGTTCGATTAGCCACATGTCTGTTTTTCTTTTTTTTTTTTTTTTGTTTTTGCGGTATGCGGGCCTCTCACTGTTGTGGCCTCTCCCATTGCGGAGCACAGGCTCTGGACGCGCAGGCTCAGCGGCCATGGCTCACGGGCCCAGCCGCTCTGCGGCATGTGGGATCTTCCCAGACCGGGGCACGAACCCGCATCCCCTGCATTGGCAGGCGGACTCTCAACCAGTGCGCCACCAGGGGAGCCCGCCACATGTCTGTTTATGCACTAATACCATAATGTTTTAATAAGAGAGTTTTTTTAAATTGAAGTATAGTTGATTTACAATGTTGTGTTAGTTTCTGGTGTACAGCAAAGTGATTCAGATATATCTGAATGGTTTATTATGGTTTATTACAGGATATTGAATATAGTTTCCTGTGCTATACAGTGGGACCTTGTTGTTTACCTATTTTATATACAGTAGTTTGTATCTGCTAATCCCAAACTCCTAATTTAACCCTCCCCCACCTCCTTTCCCCTTTGGTCACCCTAAGTTTGTTTTCTATGTCTGTGAGTCTGTTTCTGTTTCATAAATAAGTTCATTTGTGTCATATTTTAGATTCCACATGTAAGTGATATCATACAGTATTTGTCTTTCTCTTTCTGACTTACTTCACTTAGTATGATAATCTCTAGATCCATCCAGGTTGCTGCAAATGGCATTATTTCATTCAATAGGAGAGTTTTTATAAATGTTTCAATGTGAGGTAGGGCTAGTCCACCATTTCTCTACTTTTTAAGGAGATTTATGGCTAGTCTTGTATTTATTTTCCAAAATAACCTTATAATCAACTTGTCTGGCTCCAGAAAAAAAATAAATAACCTGAGGATATTTTTACTGGGATCACATTAAGTTTACAAACTTTTAACTTGGCAAGTATTGTTATCTTTCTGATATTGATTCTTCTGATCAACAACATGGTATGTTTTCCCATTTGTTCAAACCTACTTTTTGTCCTGTAAGAATGTTTTATAGTTTTCCTCATGTAAGTTTTACACAATTCTAAATTTGTGCCTGCATTTTGTTTTGGTTTGCTTTTGCTATTGTAAATGGAATCAGGGCTCTCCTCTTCCTTTATTTCTTCCAAGTGGTTACGATACCATGCACCTAAGATTGGGAATCGAACCCACGTGCTAGGACTCGAACCCGGCCAAAACCCTGATTGGGACTTGAACCCACGCAGCTGGGACTCGAACCCAGCCAAAACCCATGGTCTTCCAACTGAGATCACACACCTTGTTTCAGGACTTAATGAAGCTCAGGTTCTTGATGTCTCATTGCAGAAAGAATTCAGTGAGAGACAAAGTGATAGGTAAGAACTTATCTTACCTATTTATTAGGACTTATTTAGAGAGAACACACTCCACAGACAGAGTGTGGGCCATCTCAGAAGGCGAGAGCAGCCCCAGGGTATGGGTGGTCAGTTTTTATAGGGGTGGGTAATTTCATATGCTAATCATGGGAGGAGTATTCCAGCTATTTCAGGAAGGGACAGGGATTTCCAGGAATTGGGCCACTGCCCACTTCTTGATCCTTATAGTCGGCCTTGGAACTGTCATGGCGCCTGTGGGTGTATCATTTAGCTTGCTGATGTGTTACAATGATGTGTTACAATGATGTGTTACAGTGATGTGTTATACTGAGGCTCAAGGTCTAGTGGAAGTCGACTTGTCTGCCATCTTGGACCCATTTGGTTCTAATCAGTTTATGTCATGTCCTCGGGCTACGTCATTCTTTCAGAGGTTCTGCCCTGCCCCCTTCCCTCCTGTTTCAGTTACAAAGCTCTTTATTTCTTTATGTTAATTTTATATCCTGCTACTTGACAAAAATACATTTACTCTTCATAGGAGGTTTTCCATTTATTATGTTTCCTAGAACTGTATTATTTGCACATGGATGTAACTTTATGTCTTCTTTCTCAATTCTTATGACTCTAATTGTTTTCTCTTGTATTAAAAAAGTGGACATCTTTGTCTTCTTTCTGATTTTTGCAATGAGTTCCAACACTAATTGTCTGATACCAGCTGTGTGTCCTACAATTCAATTCAATTCTGACACCAACTACCTGCAGTTAGTAAAGATCCCACAGGTTAAGGTTTTCAGTCCCACAAGGCTGCCTCCACATCAGGTCCTGGGTGTCCCCAAGCCACCCACACTTCTGCCTGGCTGGATACAAATTTGGGGCTTCCCACAACATCCTCAGGTGGAAAATTCACTAGAACCACCCACAGAACTCAGGAAAGCACTATATTTACAATTACCATTTTATTACAAAGGATACTAATGAACAGCCAGATGAAGAGATACTATCCCCTAAGCCTATTAAGGTGTTCACCAGCTGGGGAAGCTCCCTTAGCCTCCTGGCCGAGGGTTTTTAAACCATTGCCTTGGTGACTGAACTCAATCTCCAGTCCCTATCCCCTTCCCCGAGGTTGAGGGTGGGGCTGAGTCCCAGTGCTCTAATCACTGGTTTGGTTCCTCTGGCCCCAGCCCCCTTCCTGAAGCTACCAAACCCTCCCCCCATGAATCATCACCATGAAACTCCTTATTAGCCTAAACTTGAATTTATAAAGTATTAAATATATCAACTCAAGAGCTGAGTTTATAAAAAGTATCAAGGGGCTTGTTATAACAAGACACTTTTATCACTCAGGAAATTCCAAGGGTTTTTGCAGGTCTGTGCCAGGAATCTGGGAGAAAAAAAAATTTTTTTTTTTTTTTAATTATATCACCGGGTTTCCCTGGTGGTGCAGTGGTTGAGAGTCCACCTACCGATGCAGGGGACACGGTTTCGTGCCCCAGTCCGGGAAGATCCCACATGCCGTGGAGCGGCTAGGCCCGTGAGCCATGGCCGCTGAGCCTGCGCGTCCGGAGCCTGTGCTCCGCAACGGGAGAGGCCACAACAGTGAGAGGCCCACGTACCGCAAATAAATAAATAAATAAATAAATAATATCACCAGCAGGAAAGCCTCAGTGTTTGCCCACTAATTAAGTTGCTGAATTTGGGGTCAAGCTATGTAAGGGAAGTATCCCTCAATTTCTTTTTATTGAGTCTTTAATATGAATGGGCTTTGAATTATGTCAAATGCCTTTTCAGCATCTATGGAGATTATCAGATCATTTTCTCCTTAGGTGTATAAATTTGATACATTATGTGAACAGATATCCTAGTGTTAAATGATCTTTATATTCCTGAAATAAACCCCACTTGGTTATATATATTTATTTAATGTTCTATTGAGGTATGCTTACTAATATTTTACCTTTCTTATTCATTTACTTGTTATACTTACTCCACAAAAAATAAATTAGAAGTGTTTCTTCATCTTCTATGCTCTAGAATTGTTTAAGTAACATTCAGCTTTTTTCTTTAAAGATTTAGTGTAAATCACCCTTGAAGCCGTTTGGGCCTGATGCATTTTTTGTTGGGTTTCTATTTTACAAATTTGTATTTCTACAGAATTCTGTCTGTTTAGATTTTATATCTCTATGAGGGTCAATTTTGATAAATTATAATTTTCTAGAAAATTATTTATTTTATCAAGATTATCATATTTATTTGCATAAAATTGTACAAATTAATAAGCTCTGTTTTGATGGCCATGTCTGGCTTGTCATTTAGTTTGTATGTTTATACTTTATTTAAAAAATTAAGTTATTTAATAGTTTGTGCATATTGTTAGTGTTTTCAAATAAGCCTTTTGATTTCTGTATTACTTTTACTGTCTCTATTTTTTTAATTCATTAATTTTTCACTCTTATCAATTCCTTCCTTATGCTTTCCTTTCGTTTTCTTTGATCTTTTTCTCTTTGTGACATCAATGTTTCATTTATTTACTTTCATATTCATTGATATAAGTATTTAGTGTATGAATTTTCCTCTGATAACTTTTGTTACTGTAGATCATTTATTCAGATGTAATATTTTTACTATTAGCAAGAGTTCTGAATTTTTTATTTTTCCTTCATTGCAGGAATCATTTAAAAGTATGTGCATTAAAATTTTTTCCAAGTGGCAGAAACTTTATTATTATCACTAATTTCTAGCATTGTAATCAGAGAGTGCTGTCTATTATTTGCATTTAAAATTTTTTTACATTATTTTATTTTATTATTTTTTAATTGAAGTACAGTTGATTTATAATTTTATATTAGTTTCAGGTGTATGGCATATTTATTCAGTATTTTTACAGATTATACTCCATTAAAAGTTATTACAAGATAATGGCTATAATTTCCTGTACTGTATAATATATCCTTGTTGCTTATCTATTTTATACATAGTAGTTTGTATCTCTTAATCTCATACCCCTATCTTGCCCCTCCTCCTTCCCTTCCCCACAGTGATAGCCACTGGTAGTTTGTTTTCTATATCCATGAGTCTGTTTCTGTTGCTATATACATTCATTTGTCTTATTTTTTTTTAGATTCCACATATCATACAGTATTTATTTTTCTCTGTCTGACTTATTCCATTAAGCATAATATTCTCTAGGTCCATCCATGTTGCTGCAAATGGCAGAATTTCATTCTTTTTTATGGCTGAGTAGTAGTCCATTGTACATATATACCACATCTTCTTTATCCATCTGTCTGTTGATGGGTACTGGGTTGCTTCCATATCTTGGCTATTGTAAATAATGCTGCTATGAACATTGGGGTGCATGTATATTTTTGAATTAGTGTTTTTGTTTTTTCCAGATATATACCCAAGAGTGGAATTGCTGAATCATACAGTAGCTCTATTTTTAGTTTTTTGAGGAAGCTCCATACTGTTTTCCATAGTGGTTGCACCAATTTACATTCCCACTAAGAGTACACAAGTGTTCTTTTTTCTCCACATCCTCTCTGATATTTATTATTTGTAGACTTTTTGATGACAGGTATGAGGTGATATCTCACAGTTGTTTTGATTTTCATTTCTCTAATAATGATTGATGCTTATTGCCAGTTTTCTTTGTGCCCTAAGATAGCCATGTGCACTTTGAAGTGAACATTCCATGTGCACTTCAAAAGGAAGTGTATTCTCTAATATTGATATTCAGAGTTTGACATATATTTGTAAGAGTTACCATACCGATTATGTTCTTTAGGTCAGTGCTACTCAAAGTAGCCAGTCTACTATATCACTAAGCACAAAATAGTTCAGCTGATTTTTTTTTTTTTTTTTGTAGCAAGACTTTCCAGATGACGGAAGTGGTTCATCGATTTATATTCTGGAGCAAGCTTCTTATCTCACTGCATCTGGTAACCACAGTTCATGAACTTGCACCAGTCTGTAACCACATTTTCAGTAGCACTGGATTAAGTTTCCTAAATCTTTATTCATATTTCATCCACTTGCTTTGTCTTGGAATGAAAGTAATGTATCAAACTTCTCTCTTGTTAATGTGTTTCTATTTTTTCTGCATCTACTGTATTTTTTACTTTGTGGAAGCTGACTGCTGTGTTATTGAGTATATATCTCCATTGTTAAAACCATTAACTTTTTTTTTGTGTGTGTGTGGGCCTCTCACTGTTGTGGCCTCTCCCATTGCCGGAGCACAGGCTCCGGACCTGCAGGCTCAGTGGCCATGGCTCACGGGCCCAGCCGCTCCACGGCATGTGGGATCTTTCCGGACCGGGGCACGAACCTGTGTCTCCTGCATCGGCAGGCGGACTCTCAACCACTGCGCCACCAGGGAAGCTCTAAAACCATTAACATTTTTTAAAGTCCTCCTTTTTCTTTTTAAAGCTTTTTGGTCAGAATTCTACCTTGACAGACACCAACATCATGACCCTTGCTGTTTTTGTGTTTTACATCTTGCTTCGTATATATATATATATATATATATATATATATTTTTTTTTTTTTTTTCTTTTTGCGGTATGCGGGCCTCTCACTGTTGTGGCCTCTCCCGTTGCGGAGCACAGGCTCCGGACGCGCAGGCCCAGCGGCCATGGCTCACGGGCCCAGCTGCTCCGCGGCATATGGGATCCTCCCAGACCGGGGCACGAACCCGTATCCCCTGCATCGGCAGGCGGACTCTCAACCACTGCGCCACCAGGGAGGCCCGCTTCGTATATATTAATCCATTATTTTATTTTTTTTTAGATTAAAAAAATAAATTTATTTACTTGATTTATTTATTTTTGGCTGCGCTGGGTCTTTGATACTGCACACGGGCTTTCTCTAGTTGCAATGAGCGGGGGCTACTCTTCGTTGCTGTGCGTGGGCTACTCATTGCGGTGGCTTCTCTTGGTTGAGAGCACAGGCTCTAGGCATATGGGCCTCAGTAGTTGTGGCATGTGGGTTTCAGTAGTTGTGGCTTGTGGGCTCTAGAATGCAGGCTCAGTAGCTGTGGCGCACGGGCTTAATTGCTCCGCAGCATGTGGGATTCTCCCAGACCAGGGATTGAAACCATGTCCCCTGCATAGGCAGGCGGATTCTTAACCACTGTGCCACCAGGGAAGCCCCCATTCTTTTATTTTTACGCTTTCTAATCTCTTTCTTTTAGTTGTGTTTATAGGTAACATAGGATTAGACTTTGCTTTGTCTGACAATTTGAAAATCTTTTCATTTAATATGTGAGTAAGCCTCATTTATATTAGTGATAAAAACCTTTTTTTAAATTATAAAATATTTCACCATATGGTCATCTCTCTTTCTCTCTCTTTCTCTGTCTCACTGTTTCTCTTTCTCTGTCTCTCTATCTCTCCTCTTTTAAAAAACATTTCTCTTGATTTGGAGAGGAGACAAGATGGCAAAGTAGAAGGACCCTGAGCTCACCTCCTCTCACAAGCACACCAAAATCACAACTAACTGCAGAACAACCATTGATTAAAGACTGGAACCTACCAAAAAGAAGACATTATACATCCAAAGACATAAAGAAGAAGCCCAACAAGATGGTAGAAGGGATGCACTCACTATATAATCAAATCCCCTACCTCCTGGGTGGGCAGCCCGCAAACTGGAGAATAATTATACTGCAGAAATTCTCCCACAGGAGTGAGAGTTCTGAGCCCCATATCAGGCTCCCCAGCCTGGGGGTCTGGCACTGGGAGGAGGACCCTCCCCCAGAGCATTTGTCTTTGAAGGTCAGTGGGGCTTGAGTACAGGAGCTCCACAGGACTGGGGGAAAAAGAGACTCCGCTTTTGGAGGTGCACACAAGATGTTGTACACACCGAGACCCAGGGCAAAAGCAGTGACTTCTGACCTGGAGGCAGAGGATGGCTATTGCTCTCTCTGGGGTCACAAAAGCTGGTGGCGGAAATATTAGGGAGCGTTCATCTACTTGAACTCTTGTTGGAGGCAGACATTTTGCTTGGGTCATTAGCACCAAGACCTGGCCCCACCCAACAGCCTGTAGGCTCCAGTGCCTCAGACCAAACAACCAACAGGGTGGGAACACAACCAGACAGGCTGCCGAAAGACTTCCTGAGCCCAGAGCCACCTCTAGACACATCCTTTGGTGTGGCCCTGCCAACCAGAGGGCCAAGACCCAGCTCCACCCACCAGTGGGCAGACACTGGCCCCTCCCACAAGGAAGCCTTCACAAGTCTCTAGACTGCCTCACCCACCAGGGGGCAGACACCAGAAGCAAGAAAACTATGATCCTGCAGCCTGTGCAACTCAGTCTGCAAATGCAGGTCAGAACCTACCCTGGGGCCAGCTGGTCCCTAGCCTTTGGGTGACAAGAAGAGACACATAGGACATCCCCTACAGAGGACCACTTCTCCAAGGTTGAGAAACATAACTAACCTTCCACATACATAAAAATACAAATAGAAAATGAGACAAAATGAGATGGCAGAGAAATATGTTCCAGACAAAGGAACAAGATAAAACCCCAGAACAGCTAAGTGACATGGAAATAGGAAATCTACTCGAGAAGGAGTTCAGGGGTAGTGCTTGTAAAAATAATCAAAGGACTTGGGAAAAGAGTAGAGGCACAGAGTGAGAAGTTACAAGAAGTTTTTAACAAAGAGTTAGAAAATGTAAAGAACAACCAAACAGAGTTGAAGAATACAGTAACTGAAATGAACAATACACTAGAAGGAATCAATACAGAATAAATGAAGCAGAAGAACAGATAAGTGGGCTGGAAGACAGAGTGGTGGAAATCACTGCCATGGAACAGAACAAAAAACAAACAAACAAAAAGAATGAAAAGAAATGAGGACAGGGCTTCCCTGGTGGTGCAGTGGTTAAGAATCCACCTGCCAATGTAGGGGACACGGGTTTGAGCCCTGGTCCGGGAAGATCCCACATGCCATGGGGCAAATAAGTCCATGTGCCACAACTACTGAGCCTGTGCTCTAGACCTCATGAGCCACAACTACTGAAGCCCACACACCACAACTACTGAAGCCCACGCACCTAGAGCCCATGATCTGCAACAAGAGAAGCCACCACAATGAGAAACCCATGCACCACAATGAAGAGTAGCCCCCGCTTGCCGCAACTAGAGAAAACCCACACGCAGCAACGAAGACCCAACGCAGCCAAAAATAAAATAAATAAATTTATTTAAAAAAAAGAAAAAGAAAAGAAGTGAGGACAGGGACTTCCCCAGCAGTCCAGTTGTGAAGACTCCTCCTTCCAATGCAGGGAGTGAGTGTTTGATCCCTTGTCAGGGAACTAAGATCCCACATGCTATGTACTATGGCCAAAAATTTAAAGAGGAAAAAAAAAAGAAATGAGGACAGTTTAAGACTTCTGGGACAACGTCAAACTCACCAACATTCGCATTATATCAGTCCCAGAAGGAGAAGAGAGAGAGAAAGTGCCTGAGAAAATATTTGAAGAGATGATAGCTGAAAACGTCCTTAACATGGGAAAGGAAACAGTCACTCAAGTCCAGGAAGTGCAGAGAGTGCCATACAGGATTAATCCAAGGAGGAACACACTGAGACACATAGTAATCAAACTGACCAAAATTAAAGATAAAGAGAATATATTAAAAGCAACAAGGGAAAAGCAACAAATAACATACAAGGGACTCCCCATAAGGTTATCAGCTGATTTTTCAGCAGAAACTCTGCAGGCCAGAAGGGAGTGGCATGATATGTTTAAAGTGACAAAAGGCAAAAACCTACAACCAAGAATACTCTACCCATCAAAGCTTTCAGTTTTTTAATTAATTAATTAATTAATTAATTTGGTTGCGCCAGGTCTTAGTTGTGGCTCACAGGCTTCTTAGTTGTGGCATGTGGGCTCCTTAGTTGTGACGTGAACTCTTAGTTGTGGCATGCGAACTCTTAGTTGTGGCATGTGAGATCTAGTTACCTGACCAGGGATCAAACCCGGGCCCCCTGCATTGGGAGAACAGAGTCTTAACCACTGTGCCACCAGAGAAGTCCCTCATTCAGATTTTGACAGGTCTTAGGACTGTTCGGACAATTTAAAAATCTTTCCTTCAAGCAGAGGGCAGGAACAGTATGAGTAATATCTGGATAGTACTTGGCAATGGCTTTGATAGGGAAAGAAGAAAATAACCTCTTTTGATCAGTTTCTGTCTTTGTGTAAGATTTCAATTTCCATTCTACTGTGTAATATAAAATCAAAGCATGTCCTCTTGTTTATGGCAGGGGGCATTCTCATACTCTGGAATGGGGTCTGCTGTATGAAGTCATTACTCCCTTTTTCTAATCCTCTCTTTCATTTTTACATAAAACAATTTTGAGTGATAGCAATGGTCCCTGCCTTGTTCCTGACTATAATGTCAGTGCATTTAATGTTTAGCCATTTAATATGATGTTTGCTCTTTGTTTCTCAGGAAAAGAAAATAAACAACTCTTTATCATAGTTAGGAAATATCTTTTGTCTCTTCTTTTACTTAGTGTGTTTTACCAGAAACTGTTCTTGAATATTCTTAGCTGCTGTATAATTGTACAGTTTTCAACTTGATTTTATCAATGTGATTAATTAGGTTGATGGATTTCCTAATTTTGAACTACCTGTAAGGGCATGAGATAAATTCTATTTTTAGGTTTACTCTTAGGTGGTTAATAGTTTTTCTTGCTGTTGTGAATGGAATCTTATTTTCTATTACATTTTCTAATTGGTTATTGCTGGTATATAGGAAAGCTATTGATTTTTTTTAGGTTGCTTTTGTATATGGTCACCTTGCTGAATTCTCTTATTAATTCTAATAGTTTATCAATTGATTTTCTTAGGTTTTTTTTTTTTTTTTTTTTTTTTTTGCAGTACACGGGCCTCTCACTGTTGTGGCCTCTCCCACTGCGGAGCACAGGCTCCACAGCCATGGCTCACAGGCCCAGCCGCTCTGCGGCATGTGGGATCCTCCCGGACCGGGTCATGAACCCGTGTCCCCTGCATCGGCAGGCGGACTCTCAACCACTGCGCCACCAGGGAAGCCCCTTAGGTTTTTATATGTAAGCAATAGTGTCATTTGCAAATAATCACAATTTGCCTCTCCTTTTCTAATGTTTATACCTCTTAGTGTTTTCCTTCTCATTTTGAATTAGAGAAAATAAGTGATACCATTTTAATAGTAGTGGTGATAAAGGTCATTCTTGTCTTGTTTCTGACTTCAATTGGAATGTGTCTATTGCTTCACCATTAAGTATGGCATTTGCTGTAGGTTTTTATCATTGTTTTATTAGAAACAAACAATGTGGGACTTCCCTGGTGGCACAGTGGTTAAGAATCCACCTGCCAATGCAGAGGATGCGGGTTTGAGCCCTGGTCCGGGAAGATCCCACATGCCGTGGAGCAACAAAGCCCGTGTGCCACAGCTACTGAGCCAGTGCTCTAGAGCCCGTGAGCCACAACTACTGAATCCGTGTGCCACAACTACTGAGCCAGCACACCTAGTGTTCCACAACAAGAGAAGCCACTGCAGTGAGAAGCCCGTGCACCACAATGAAGAGTAGCCCTCGCTCGCCACAGCTAGTGAAAGCCCGCACAACAATGAAGACCCAATGCAGCCATAAATAAATAAATTAATTAATTAATTTAAAAAAACAAACAATGTATCAAATTAAGGCTGTTCCTTTCCTAGATGCTAGGACATTTTTTTCTTTTATATCATTAATGGGTGTTGAATTTATCAAGACATTCACTTTAAATGTTTTTATTTATTAATATAATAGGTTAAATTGATATATAATCTAATGCTGAACCATTCTTTCTTTCTTCTTTCTTTCTTTCATGAATGACAACTTATTTTTTACACTGAAAGGCTGCTGAAAAACAATTACTAATTCTATTAAAGAAAATCCAACGTCTTAATTGAAAAGTATGGTGACTGTATTTACTCACTAACTACTACTGAAGTTTTCTAAAACAACTTGAAAACATCCTGTGTGTGTTTAATTTCAGTACAATGGATTCAAGATCAAGTATACCTGTTACATGTATTAAGGCTGGATTACAAATGTTCATCGTCATCACCATCATCATCATTGTCATCACCTTCACATTTTCTTTTAATGTGTTTGATGATTCATGGGCAGTATTTTGTGATGGCACCGTGTTAGTGTTAGTAAGAATGTTTTGGGACCCTATTAATGATGGATTAATCTGACATTCTGAACTGCTGCTGTTGCAGGAACTGATGCTTTTACAGCTAGGACTATGAAGTGAGCATCTTTACTATAAACCTTTGCTCTGTGAGGGACATGGGAGTCCCTACCTTAGTTGAAACGGACATGATTTTGGGGGTTGGTGTGCTTGGAGTGGGGATTCTTGGTCTGCTACTAACTGAACCAACACTTAACTGTGGAACCGTTACTCTTCCAGCACAGCAGATGCCTTTTTTTGGTAAAGATTTAAGTTTATAGTTGGGACTGTCAAGCAATATCTATCAAGTGGCAATTTAGGGGCTGAATATGGCTTGACCAATGGCAAAAGAGTTTGATTTCTTTGCCTTAAAATGTCTAGTAAAAAATCTCGGGCTTCCCTGGTGGCGCTGTGGTTGAGAGTCTGCCTGCCGATGCAGGGGATGCGGATTCGTGCCCCGGTCCGGGAAGATCCCACATGCCGCAGAGTGGCTGGGCCCGTGAGCCATGGCCGCTGAGCCTGCGCGTCCGGAGCCTGTGCTCCGCAACGGGAGAGGTCACAGCAGTGAGAGGCCCACGTACCACAAAAAAAAAAAAAAAAAAAATCTCTTAGGGAGGAGAGGTAAAAGATTGGTTAGGGCAACACTGGATTGCCAATCGCACATCATCTGCATCAACAGTAGCTTTCTTAGCGTGGCTTGAATAAATTTTCGCATCATCTAAAATTGTGGTCACAGATTGAAAGGCGACCTCCAACATCTGATTTATAACTCTTGCCTCATAGTCTGTAATCTCCATGGCCTTCAGGATTTGTGCCATCATCTGTGCATCTTTCGGCATGCTCTTGGGAGAAGGCATCTTGCCAGAATCTGTGATATCTAGTGATCAGACTCCTTGAGCTAAATCACCCACATGAATGTAGTTCAGTCCTGGTTTTGATGCAAGTCCTTTGTCTAGTGTGGTTTTTCCAATCCCTGGTTTGTTTACCTTGCCTGCTCCGCCCTCCAGCTCCACCCTGCCATACACCCTGACTGGTGAACAGCATGTTGGGCATTTTCTTATTTTCTTAAATAGATTATATAAGGTGAAAATTATGTAGCCTTCAAATATGTTTCTCTCTTTATTAGGCTCTGATATTGTGCTACTTTCATGAGCTGAGAACAATTTCAACTTCTTATATGCTCTGAAGTCAACTTATTTAAATGAGGAATAATCTGTCCCTTGAAGTTCGACTAGAACCACCTATTTATAACTCTCAGCCTGTTACTTTTTAACATTGTAGCTCAATGAAAATATTTTTATTTTTTCTATGGTTATTGCTCCATTTGGTTTTCTAATTCTTTTTGGAACAATTTTGGCTACTTTTTTTTTTTACTGGAAAACATAACTCAGAACTATGAGCTTTAACTGATAAAGAAATTGGTATCAAAACAGGCATGAATTTGGTATTTATTTTTGGGCAGTGAAAATCCAGCTAATATCAAAGGTAGCCTTTGGCCTGCTGCCAATAGATTATCATCTGCAATCAAGTATCACCTGAATGAAAGATGCGTTGAAGGCAAAGCGTTGGGGAACCACGTGGTCTCTGCCACAGAACAGTATGGAGGGCAGATGGGATCTGTGAACTGCTGTAAAGAGGGGTTTCTTTCTGGACAGAATGAAGAAAAAGAATGTGAAGCTTAATACTCTAAAAGTTTGGCTCGAGACAAGTCCCCAAACCATTGGCTTTCTATGTCTATGATAAAAATAATTTATCTTTTGCAGGCGCGGGGCTAATAGTAACTGAAAATCAAATCCAAAGTGTTATATTGAGAATTACTGTAGTACAATATCAGTAAAATTCACAGCCTTGGGACTTCCCTGGTGGTCCAGTGGTTAAGACTCAGCGCTCCCAATGCAGGGGGCCTGGGTTCGATCCCTGGTCAGGGAAGTAGATCCTGCATGCCACAACTAAAGATCCTGAATGCTGCAATAAAGATCCCGCATGCGGGAATGAAGATCCAGCGTGCCATAGCTGAGCCCCGGCAGCCAAATAAATAAATAAATAAATATTAAAACAAAACAAAAAACTCATAGCCTTGCCAGGTCTCATATTTGAAAGTCAGAGTGTTGACCAGAAAAGAAAGCAGTCAGATGACTCAGAGCATCCAAAATCCTACCCCCTTGAGCCTCCCTGTCCAGCAGAAGTGGCTCCTCAAGGCTAATGGGTGACTTCTGACAATCCTTGTCAGCAGGAGGAAATAGTGACATAGTTCTGTGACAGCCTTCTGTTGATCCCTTCTGGTAAATCAAGGTAAATAAGGTAAACTCCATGAAAATACATGTGAGTGATGTTTCTGGAGAGCCAGTGTTCTAGGGAGCATCACAATGTCCTTCCTAAGTACAAGTTGCTTTGCCTTACAACCTCCTACCATATAGACAGAATACCATATTTTACTGATTCACATTTAAGAAAATAATTTATTAAGGTAAAATTCACATAAAATAAAATTAATCATTTTAAAATGAACAATTCAGTGGCATTTAGTACATTCACAATTCCAACATTCTAACATCTCTGAAATGGAATTCATCTTACAATCAATGATATGCTATGGTTTATTTGATAGTGTTTTATAAAATTCTTCATAGTGGAATATAAATAAAGGTGCACCTTTCAGTTGATGGTGTCTTAGAGAAGCTGAATTTGGGTACTTGGTGGTTTTCTTGGATTTTTGAGGGAGCATACATCATATTTGAGTGTCTTGCAACTCATTCATTTACTGAGTGACCTGAAAGACTGTCAGCTTTGAGAGGAATCCAGAGCAAAGGAAATTGTCCAGGTGGTCTAGGCTGCAATGTAAGTAGATAGGCCACTTAGTCTCCATGACCCACCCACCAGATCCCAATCATGTTTCGGTCATCTTGCTGAGGGAGTCTATAACAAGCCCAGGAGCAGCAGTGCAGAAGAAAGCCATGCCCTGTCTGATAAGTAACTGATCTCCTTTGAGAAACAGCTTTATCTTACTACTGGTTCCTGACAGAAATTGAATGCTTGCCCATGGGACAACCAGGACAAGCGACCTTGCCAACTGAACTGCCCAATATAACCTGCAAACTATTTGATCCACTCTAAAGTCTGTAGTGTCCAAAAGCATTCATCATCAGGTAGGAAGGATACAAATGAGACCAGGTTAAGCATGTTTTCCTTTACCACCCATCGCTCAATGAATACTTATGGTCTCAACAGGCAGAGACTGTATGAATGGATAAAGAAAAGCAAAACCCGAATATCTGCTGTATATAAGAGATGTACTCTAAAAGATGAAAGAAAATGGAAGGAAAAAGATATACCATGCAAACAGTAAGCTTGTGAAGGCTGGAGTGGCTATAATATCAGATAAAGTATACTTCAAGACCAAGACTATTACTAGAGATAAAGATAGATATTTCATACTGATAAAATGATCAATTCACCAGGAAGAAATAATAATTAAAAATGTGTAATAACAGAGCTTATGACCTAATAACGGAGCTTCAAAATATGTGGAGGAAAATTTGACAGAATTAAAAGAAGAAATACACAATTCCACAATCATAGCTGGAGATGAAAAAAAATCTTCAGCAATAGACTAAAAGACATAAAAATTCAATAAAGACATAGATTATGTGAACAATACCATCAATCATCTTGCCCTAACTGAAATTTATAAAACTCTCTACCAGGACTGCAGGATAAACATTCTTTTCAAATACACACGATATGTTCACCAATGGACCACATGCTGGGCCATAAAAAAACCTCAATAAATTTGAAAGGATTGACTAGAAAAATGGTACAGATGAACCAGTTTGCAAGGCAGAAATAGAGACACAGATGTAGAGAACAAACGTATGGACACCAAGGGGGGAAAGCGGGGGTGGGGAGTGGTGGTGGGATGAATTGGGAGATTGGGATTGACATATATACACTAATATGTATAAAATAGATCACTAATAAGAACCTGCTGTATAAAAAAATAAAATTAAATTAAAAAAAGAATTTGAAAGGATTGAAATCATATAGAATATGTTCTATGACCAGAATAAAATTAAATTCGATATCAATAATCATAAGATACCTAGAAAACTCCCAAATACTTGGAAATTAAGCAACATAGTTCTAAACAATCCCTAGATCAAAGAAGCAATCGCAAGGGAAGTTAGAATGATAATGAAAATGTAAAATGATTAGTAGGATGCAGCTAAAGCAGTCATTAGGGTGAAAATTATAGCTCTAAGTATTTGTCATTGAAAATAAGAAAGGTCTAAATACCCCTCACATTTTATCGTGGAATGTTGACTTGCATCCCCAACTTTATGGTCCAGTGGATTAGATAATTCTCAGTTCGCATTGGGCGGTTTCATGGCATCTCGTGGACAAATGTTCAGTTTCTACCAGGGTCGCTGTAAGCCAAAGACTGCTTTTCAAGTAGTGGCCAGTGGTTTGTGGGTGGGATCAGAGCCTTACTTCAGAATCCTAGGTGCCCATGCTGTAATTCTCCAACTGGGGTTGCCAGAAGGTATATGTAAGTTTTTTTGTCACAAAATACTTCCAAAACCATTAGGTCTGTTGGATAATCAGGCCCGACTGGTAACACAGCTTGCATTGCAACCTGGACCTACCTTTTGGAGAACCCCCTTTGGAGCCAGGTTCCTCTCTAAACCTATAGGTTACTGGTAAGTGGGACAGAGCAGCATGCCCCAAAATAGTACACATCGCCTGCAAACCCAAAGAGGGCCACCAAGCTTTGAACTCTTTCTTTAAGGTGAGAGGTATAAGCTGTGGCAGCTTGTTTCTTACTTTAATTTTTATTTATTTATTTAGTTTAGGAAAGCAAAAGAACTGACTGGCAAAGAAGTCTGTAAGATCCTCCAAGACTTTGGGAGGACTGGCTCAAAGAAAAATACAACATGTATATAAAAGAAAAAAAAGTTGTCTTAGTTTGAGCTGCTCTAACAAATACAATATAGCCTGAGTGACTTAAACAGTAGAAACTTATTTCTCAGAGTTCTGGCTGCTGGAAAGACTGAACTAAAAAAAAAAAAAAAAAAAAAAAAAAAAAAAAAAAAAGCCAAAGGGCATAAATAGACCACAGGTGAGAGCGAGGGTGAGGGAAGGGGCCAGAAGTCCACTCAAGAATGCAGGTAATTGTCGATGTGGAACTGGCAGGGGAAGGAGAAGGGAGATGCCTGCAAGAACACGAATTCCAAAAAAGCTGAAATGGTGTGGGGAGAGGACTCCCACAAACCCTGGAATACATGGGCGGTGAGTTTGACAACAGCAATCTTTTCCTTTGCGGAGGATGGAGGTGGAGTCTCCACTCAGCCGCAAACTCTGGAGACTCAGCGCTGGGGCTGGGGACGGGGGCGGGGCTCCCGAGAGCACCAAGGGAGGCGCTCCCCTCCGGAAGGCACCTGGCACTGTCCCAGGACTGCTCCCTGTTGGTGCCACACGTGTCTTCCAGCCATTCCCAGAGGAGGTCTTCATCTTTCTTTGGCCCCCAGAACTGGCCAGGGACCACACAGGCCTTGTCGATGCCACTGTCCTCCAGCTCCTTGCCCTCGACTTTGCCAATCTCGCGCGCCCCACTGGCTTTCCCCCCAGGGGCGCAGGATGCTTTGGAGAGGTTGTCATCTTGATCAGGCCTCATTGGCAGCTCCAGTTCCCATCTACCTGTTTCTTTTTAATGAGGTACAACTTTCACACGATCAATGGCACAGTTCTTAATGTACCAGCTGAAGGCAGTGATCACTTTTCCTTCTGGACTGCTGAGGTCTCTATGGCACAGGGCCTGGCATGTAGTGGCATATCTAAGTGGCTTACAGTAAGTACTAAACAATTATTTGTTGAATGAACTAATGAACAAAATCAAATCAATGTACATTCCCACCAACAGTAGACTGGTGCCTATGTCATCCATATCCTTGTCAAAAATAGGTATCACAGTTATGTTCAAGTTTTACCTATCTGATAGGCATAGAATGATTTCTCATTATAGCTTTCAGTTTTTCAGCTCTTTCAATCCCAGTGAGGTGGAATGCTTATCTGTATGGTTACTGGCTGCTGCACTTCTTCTGTGACTTTCCCAATCATGTTCTTTGCGCATTTCAAAAAGTGGGAAATTTGTCTTATTAGTTGGAAAATGTCCTTCATAATTAACCTAAGCAAGACCAGATCAGACTGAGCGGTTCTGGATCTTGATCACACCACACACAGACCACCTGCCCTTTCCCACAGTTTCTAAGGAGCCCCTGCAAATAGGGCACATGCTGGGAGAGACCAGAGGATGAGGAGACCCAGTGCCACGCTTAAGGAGCGCATAGTCTTGGTAGGAGAGGGGAGGAGGGGAGAGGGGGAGGGCAGAGGGGGAAAGGAAGGAGAGAGCCAGGCCAGGCACTCAGGAGCTAGAGTGCACTCTTTCTGGGCACAGCTGTGAACAGTGAGGCTGAGGAGGGAGGGGCTTCTGCGACTCTTTTTTATTCTGCATCCTACTGCCACGGCCAACCAGCCTCCAGTTCCAGCTGATTCTACCACTGCCTCTCACCAGGTTCTCCTGCCTCCAGCTTCATCCTCCCTGCTGGCAAGCCACCAGTCATCTTTCTAAAAGGTGAATCTGACTCTTTTCAGCCTTCTTCCTAACTCTCCTCCCCATGCCACCGCCACACACCCTTCAATGGCTTCACATTGCTCTCAGGATTGAATAAAAACTCTGTTAAAGTCAACTTTGCATCCCCAGAGCACCCCAGCCTGAAGTCCCTCTCCCAGGCCCCTCAATAGGACACTGCAATGCAAGAGTCTCTTCAGAAGTGATGCTGGGTTCCTGAAGAGGGTCAGCTGGGTGGGTACCACAGGATAAACTCCTCTCGGGGCTGGCAGGGAGACCCGTTGTCACCTGCAGTCTGGTAAAGGAAGTGTAGCAGTGGCTCCCCAGAAGGGTCAAGAGAGAGGCATCCCTCTCTCGTCCTCTTTTCCCCAACCCCTGGACTCAGTTTCCCGAAGGAATGAGCAGCTCTGGCCCCGTCATTCTGGGGGATTTCTTAATGGCAGCAGCTAAGGTGGCACTCCAGGATGGGGACAGAACCAGGCCATGGCCAAGACAGAATGACAAATGATTAACCTTAGGGTAAACCCCTTATCATGGCCCTCAATGCCTACCTCTGATCTTAAGTCTCCCTATTCTCCCCTTCCTCACCCAACAGCCACCACACTGGCCTTTTTTCTTTATGTCCTTTCAACACATAGTTCCTTCCATTTTAGAGACTTTGCACGTGTTATTCCTCATGTCTGAAACTCTCCTTACCCAGGTATTCTGTGGCTATTTCCATCATTTAAACCTCAGCTCTGATTTCAGCTCCCTGGAGAAAACTTCCCTGGGGTTCCATATAGTCCCCCATCCTACTACCCTATTTTATTTCACAGCACTTGTCACCATCAAACTTACACTATCTATTTTATAGTTCATATGCTAGTTACAAGCCCCACTGGGAAATATTTGTATCTCATTCACCCACTGCATCCCCAGAGCCTAGAATAATGCCTTACACATACACACATTTATGTACCATGATCCTTGCCCTCACAGAAATGATTCTATCAAGAGAGACATATCTTAAACAAATAATTATGCAACACAGTAACTACAAGCAGAGTCAAGGGTTTTGAGGCAGAGGTGCAGGACCCTCTCCCACTTCTCGCTCCAAGGACCATTCTCTTACCCTGTGGGCAATTTCTGCTGCAAGACCCTGGCTTCCCCTGGAAACTGTTTAGAGCTCAGAGGATTCACCCAGGAATCAGGCCTCAGGAACAGGGCAAAGTTTGTACCTCTAGGCCCAGTTCTTCCAACTTTTGGGGTCTAGCTAGGCTTGTGGGCTGCAGCAACTATGTCCCCATATGCCTCCAAGCCAGAATAAGTTACAGCATTGATAGCTCACTTGTGTGGGCTGTCTGCTCCTCCAGGCCCCGCTTGAATTTTTGACAGACCCCTGGCTTGGGGCCTGGTCTCCTTAATACCTTACAAGCTCCACTCCATCCCCCATGCTCAATGCCCAGTGTCCTCCATGTCTACAGGCTAGTTTGCAGAGGCTGAAGTTGGGAGCTGCTTCTCCTGTCCCTTCTGTGCTTCCTCAGGACCGCCTGTTCTAGAAGTCTCTCTCTCTCCAGGGAGATCAGCAAGTTTCTTCCTTTGAGGGATACTTCTTCCAGGTGCTACCTGTTTGGGGTTGTGTTCTTGGACTTCTTTGGAACTCACACTAGTGCAGTTAGCTCCCAGACTAGTGAAGTTCCAGGAAGCTGGGCTCCAGGAAAGCCCCATGAGGCCCCGACCCACACCCCCCACCCCCCCATCAGAGGAGGTGTAAGTGAGGCTCCAGACCTCACTCCATCTTGGCAGCCACCCTGGGAAGCTCTGCCTTGTCCAGTTGATCTCTTCATCTCGAACGCGTAGCACAGTATCTCGTACGTACTTAGCACTGAATGAACAGGGGCAATTAATACCACTAATTTATGTAATGAAAAAAGGCACCGTGCAAATGTTTTACATGGATTATTGGCACTTCACTTACGCAGGTACCATGACAATTTCCATTTTAAAGTGAAGAAACGAGTTCAGAGAAATTAAGCGACTTCCAAGGTCACAAAGCTGTGCACTCTCTCTTCATTGCGCGACGGAGCAACGCAGAGGGAAAATGCCAGAAAGCAGGCAGCCCAGGAAACGGGCGGGCTCCTGGGAGCCAAAGAGTGCAGCAGTTCCTGCGCGGTCAGTAGTTTTCACACTGGGTTACCAGCCGGCTCGGTTTTCCGCTAAGCACAGACCGGAAGTGTTCCTGACGGCCACATTTCTAACGCGCACGACCGGAAGTTTCTGTTTGCGGCTTTGCGGGGATAGGGGAGTCGCTGAGCCGCAGCCCGGAGGTCTAGGTGCGGAGGCGCTTGGGCTTAGGAGACAGCTGGGGCCGTTAGGGAGACCCAGGCGGCGGGACACTGGCGGGGCCCCGATCTGACCCTGAGCCACTCTCGTCCTCGCGGCCCGCCTCTTCACCCCGCCCCCACTTGGGGCTGAAGTGGCTCCGCCCCCCGATCTGAGCCTGGTAGTTCCTCAGGCACTGACTATTGACCTCGGGGCGCTCCCCCATCTCTCGGGCGCGATGGCTACGGGCGCGGATGTGCGGGACATTCTAGAACTCGGGGGTCCAGAGGGGGATGCAGCCTCCGGGACCATCAGCAAGAAGGACATTATCAATCCGGACAAGGTAGCAGTGGTGCCTGAGAGCGCTGGGTAGCGGTAGTGAAGTGGTGGGTAGGAGTGACAACGGAAGACGGCTCGGGGAGAGATGAGGTGCCACACTTCTTGTGAGATGGGCGGTAAAAGATGTGAAATAACGGGATGGAGAATATGTGTCACCTTGGTGAGATGGGATGGAGGAGGCGGGACCCCGTGGAAAATGGTGGGGACGAAGAGGGTGTGACACTTGTAAGACAGGAACTAGAGAGTGTGACACTTGTGGGATATTGGGGGGACATCAACTCGGTGTGACATGCTGAGAGATGCTGGAAAAGTATCTTCTGCTCCGACAGGTAGGGCTCTGAGGTACGGGTGTGGAGGGGAATGACCCGCTCAGACCCAGGTGCCCCTTGAGTGGGTTTCTGTACCTTCATAGTGTGTCATTATGTGTCACAGTGTGTATGTGTGTCATTGTACCTGTAGATGCTGGTTTGTTCAGGGATTGAGCTGGGCTAAAGAATTTTCAGGGAAGGGAGTCTAGCCTGTGGTTCCTCTCCTGTGGTTTCCCTCCCCAGAAAAAGTCCAAGAAGTCCTCTGAGACACTGACCTTCAAGAGGCCCGAGGGCATGCACCGGGAGGTCTATGCACTGCTCTACTCTGACAAGAAGCAAGTATTAGAATCCCAGATCCCCTAGGCTTTGGTCCCTGACCAACCTGCATGTCCCTAACTCCTAATTTTCCCAGCCAGTTTTCTCCCCACCTCCCCTCTCCACACAGGGCTTGCTTAGGATGTTGGAGCTCGGATGTCTCACTCCAGGACGTGACTTCCTTGCTCTATGGTAGATCAGCAGCCTGGGTCCAAAGGCTCTCTACACACCTTCTGACTGTAATCTCTCACCTCCTTAAACCCTGCTGCCAGGGATGCACCCCCACTGCTACCCAGTGACACTGGTCAAGGCTACCGCACAGTGAAGGCCAAGTTGGGCTCCAAGAAGGTGCGGCCGTGGAAGTGGATGCCATTCACCAACCCAGCCCGCAAGGATGGAGCCATGTTCTTCCACTGGCGACGGGCAGCAGAGGAGGGCAAGGACTACCCCTTCGCCAGGTTCAATAAGGTGAGCCACCACCGTTGGGACGTAGGCCAAAGTTGCCCACCTACTCTGAGCCACTTGCCTGAGCACTCCAGTCTCCTAGTTGGCTCCAGAGGCCCCCTCAGGCCAGGTCATTAACAGTGGTCACCCACTCAGTTATTGGTGCAAGTACCTCTGTGGGTCTTCACTGCCCGAGGGATCCTGTCCTTTCCTGGACCTGCTCTGGTTTTCGGTGTGTTGCCTTAGCCTTTCGTTTCTCGCTCTTCTTCGGAGCTGTGTCCTAGGCACTCTACTCTTTGCACTCTCTACTTTCTCCCTAGTGTGTCTCATTTACCCTGTGACCTCCGTTACCCTCCGTATGCCATTAACCCCATTCAGTATCTCACGTCCAGAGCAGCAATCCACATATATCCAGTCATTTGCTTACCTCTCTCCCTGAAGGCCCCACGGGTACTTCAGATCAAGTGGATACCCTTGAGCAGAACTCATAATCTTCCCTCTGTTCCCCACCCCCAAACCTGTTCCTCACATAAGTGAATGACGCCACTATCCACCCAATTGCCCAAACCAGAAATTTGGGAATCATCCTTGACTTAGCTTCTCCCTTAGCTCTCATATTATTTCAATCAACAACGGGACAAAGAAGGTAGGGGAAGACAGATAACAAACATGTAAGCAAATAAATTGGATTCTTTCAGATAAGAGCCATCAATAACATAAAACCAGGATATGAAATGAGATAAAGAGTGAACTTGTAGGTGTAGGGGAGCCTAATAGATAGGGTGGTCAGGGAGGGCCTCTCTGAGAAGCTGGCATTTGAGTTAGACTTCAGTGATACATCTGGTCATTGAGTCCTGCTGACTCTGTTTCTATAATAAATCACATCTGCCTGTGTTCTTCATTCTCTGTACCCTAATCCAAGCTGAATTATCTCTGGTCTGGATTACTGAGGCTCAGATGGAGCAGGGCCTTATACAGACTCACCCAGCCAGTGAGAAGCAGAGCTGGGCTGGGCTAGGATTCCCTAGGCTGTTGTTTAAGCCACTCACGATACGGCCCCACAGTCCCTGCAGCTTGGAGCAGCCTAGACTTCGAGTCTGCAAGCACTGGGGGCTTGAACCCAGGACTCCCAAGTCCTGACTTCTTTCCCCTCAGCCGGTATACCCACCTGCACCTGGACACCTCCCCATGGGTGGCTCACAGGCCTCTCAGACTCAGTACGTCCAGGTGCGACCCATCATTCTCCCCCATGCCCCCAAACTGGTTTTCCTCCTTAGGCCCCTCACCACCATCCTTAGGCCCCTCAGGTCCAGTGGAGGGAGAGGCTGGAGATGTAAGACTGAGAAGGGATAACCAAGAGGTAAGAGATTTGAGGTGGGGGTGGGAAGGTTGGATGAGACAATTTGAGGTGAAGACAAAAGAGTGTTCATTTTGTATTTAGTAAATACTACTCCATGCCAAGTCAAGCCCAAGGCAGTGGGGACACAAACATGAATCAGACACAGTATCTGCCCTCTAGAAACTCTGCATGTTGTTGGGGAGCTGGGGGGAGGCACAGGCAAATACAGATCGGTGGGATACATGCCATATTGGGAGGAACTGAAGGTCATGGAAACTTCCTGGAGAAGTTAGAGCTTGAGTTGAGTTTTTTTTTTAATTGAAGTATAGTTGATTTACAATGTTGTGTTACTGGTGTACAGCAAAGTGATTTAGTTATACCTGTGTGTGTGTGTGTGTGTGTATGTGTATTCTTTTTCTTACTCTTTTCCATTATAGTTAAAACAAGATATTGAATATAGTTCCCTGTGCTATACAGTAGGACCTTGTTTATCTGTTTTATATATTGTAGTTTGTATCTGCTAATCCCAAACTCCTAACTTATCCCTCTCCCCCTCCCCCTTTGGTAACCGTAAGTTTGTTTTCTATGTCTGTGAGTCTGTTTCTGTTTTGTAAATAAGTTCACTTGTATTATATTTTAGATTCCTCATATAAGTGATATCGTATGATATTTGTCTTCTCTGTCTGACTTACTTCACTTAGTATGATAATCTCTAGGTCCATGTTGCTGCAAATGGCATTATTTCATTATTTTTTTATGGCTGAGTAATATTCCATTGTATATATGTACCACATCTTCTTTATCCATTCATCTGTCAGTGGGCATTTAGGTTGCTTCCGTGTCTTGGCTACTGTGAATAGTGCCGCTATAAACATAGGGGTGCATGTATTTTTGCAAATTAGAGTCTTCTCCGGATATATGCCCAGGAGTGGGATTGCTGGGTCATACGGTATTGATTTGAGTCTCGAAGGATGTTACCAGGTGATAGTAGAAAAGGAGCGCAGTGACTTGTTCAGGCAGAGGGGACATCATGAGCAAAGGCATAAGTGAAAAATCAGCCATGTGTGGGATGCTGTGGGCATTTCCCTGTTGATGGAGCCTAAGGTCCAAGGTAGGATATGGTGGGAGACGAGACCGGAGAGGGCAGCAGGGCCGCGTCAGGCAGGGCTTGGCAGCCAGGCTCAGGAATTTGGGCTTTGCTCTGATGTCTTTAGGGAGCCACTGACAAATTTTAAGTAGAGAGGTGTCGGGATCAGATTTGAGTTTTAGAAAGATCGTGGTGACTGGGTGGAGAATGAAGTCGAAGTAAAGGGAACTAACATCTTCCCTCCAATACTGCTGTCTCCTGGGGTCCCGCTTTCAGTCTGTGGCTCCCCAGCCGCTTTCCTGCTCAAGCCAGAAACATAGGAGTTACCTATGACAGCATCTTCTCTCACCCCTCACAGCCACTTGTCACATCCTGTGATGTTTAATCTAAAGCCTCTCAAGTCCATGCCCTTTTCTCTGCCTTCCACTGGTGCTGCTTTATTTCAGGCCTCTTCACTTCCCATCTGGATTATTTCTTAAACCCGCCAGCTGGTCTCCCAGGCTCATGTTTCACCCCATCTTCACTGTTGCCAGGGTGGTCTTTGTAAAAGAGAATCATGACCATCTCACTCCTGTCTTTAAAACTAACCTTACTGACTCCCGTCACCCACAGGATGAATTCCAGACTCCTTAGCAGTCACACAAGGCTTGCAGCAGCTTGCCTCTGTTAACTCTCCAGGCTCTCTTCAGGCCTCTCCCTGTCTCACCCTTTTCTTGTTTCCCTTAGTGTCCCTGACTGCCAAGCCCGCACACATCAGGCCATTTCTCTCTCATCGCTGTTTATGTGGCCCCCCTGCTTAGGAGTCTCTCCAGCACCTTCCCTCACTGGTTCAGTTCTACTTAACCTTAAGACTGAACCGGGCTCCATTTACCTCTTCCCTGACAACCCTTGTCCCAGGCTGCATCAGGTGTCACTCATTACACCCTAGGCATACCTTTGTCATCAAATTCGCTGCACTTTACTAAATTTTCAGCTGGACTGTGAGCTCTGAGAAGGCAAGGCCCCTGTCTGTCTTATTCAGCATTGTGTCCCCAGCATAGGGCTAGCAGGCCTGTGACAAATATTTGCTGAATGAATGACCATCTCCCTTGCTTGACGGTGAGCTTCTTTTTAAGTAGCAGTGTTCAGAGAGGTCACATCTTGGCTGCAGATGGAGAATTGTTTAGAAGAGGATTAAATGGAGGCAGAGAGGCCAGTGGGGAGGCTGTTTCTCTGTCCAGGCAAAGGGGTAGTGGTGGTCTGGACAGGGTTGTGGCAGAGGAGATACAGAATTGGGAGGTAAAATCCACAGATGCGGGAAAGGGGAGGGGTCAAGGGTAAAGGTAGGATTTAAAGATGCCTGAGATCCAGACTGGGGGAGATAGGAGTTTGAGGGAGGGCGATGAGCTCAGTACTGAACATATTAGGATTTGTTTTTTTTAAATTGAGGTATAGTTATTATATATCATACATATATTAGCTTCAGGTTACAACATAATGATCCAGTATTGGTATATATTGTGAAATGACCACCCCAGCAAGCCTAGTTAACACGTATCACCTGAACATATTCAGTCTGAGATGTATATAGGATCTCCAGTAGGAGATGTCCAAGAGGCAGCTGGACATAAGGGTTTTGAGAGCAGGTTCAGAGCCAGTGTGGTCTTTGATGGAGAAACTTCCCTGGCCCAGCCTAGCATTGTCTCTTTCCTGGGGTCTCTGACTGATAGACGCAGCTGGCGGTGGTGCTGTTTGTCCCTGAGGGAGGTCTGGGGGGCGGGACATGGGTGTTGGGGTGGGGGGTGTATGTTGCGAGTAGGATTCAGGTGCCTTTTCCTTAGAGATGTGACCTTGGCCAGCTCTGGGGGAGCTGCACGTCTCACTGTCACCACTGGGTGGCAGGAGTACTTCAATCAAGTGTGCCATGACTAGGGCTCCTGGGCCTTTCTCCAGAATTTAGCCATCTGCCTTACTCCAAAGTTGACCTTTGGACTCCACAGAAGCACTCACACGTGGTCCCCTCACCTTAACCGTCGGGCCAGGAGCATGTGTCCTGTTACCGAGGCTCTGGAGCCAAAGGCATGATGAAGTTGGTCCTGGAGTGGATTCAGAGGCAGGCAACAGTTCTAGAGCCTGCCAGGGCCTTTGGTCAAGCAGAGAGTTTCTTTTCTTGCTCTGGAAACATAATCTCCAGGTGCCCTGTGCAGGGTCCCAGGCAGAGGATTTGCTTTTGTCCAGCCCAGGGATTGACAATAAACAGGAGGGGCTGCTGGAGCCTGCGGGATGTGCTGTGACGTGGGCGTGCCCCCTGTCCCTCCATGCCTGTAGATGGTGCAGGTGCCCGTGTATTCAGAGCAGGAGTACCAGCTCTATCTTCATGACGACGCTTGGACAAAGGCAGAAACCGACCACCTCTTTGACCTTAGCCGCCGCTTTGACCTACGTTTTGTTGTTATCCACGACCGGTATGACCACCAGCAGTTCAAGGTGAGCTGGTATCGTGCATTTGCATGTGGGCCCAACCCCCGGGCGTGGCAGGCCCACCACCTTCATGATCTCCCCTCCACATGCCTCTGAGTTTTCATCCTCCCTCTCTCTGTATCTTTATCCTCAGAAGCGTTCTGTGGAGGACTTGAAGGAGCGCTACTACCACATCTGTGCCAAGCTTGCCAACGTGCGGGCCGTGCCAGGCACAGACCTCAAGATACCAGTGTTTGATGCTGGGCACGAGCGACGGCGGAAGGAACAGCTGGAGCGTCTCTATAACCGGACCCCAGAGCAGGTCAGACCGAGGCCCACAGACTCTGCTCCGTGCCGTGAAACCCCTTGACCGTTGCCTCCCTCCTGCACACCCTCAACTCCCTCACCCCAGCTCCCCTTCTTCCCCCTCTTCCCGCCCCCATCCAGCCCTGCCTCTCGCCGGCCATCCTCCCTGCTCTCTGTAGCCCTCACCTCCCTCACGATCCCCTGCTGCTCAGGTTCCCTCACAGACAGCCCGGCACCCCTCCGTCTCCCCGTCTCCTCTCACCGCCCCATGACCCTCACGGGCGTCTCAGCGTCTCTCTTTCCCAGGTGGCGGAGGAGGAGTACCTGCTGCAGGAGCTGCGCAAGATCGAGGCCCGGAAGAAGGAGCGGGAGAAGCGCAGCCAGGACCTGCAGAAGCTGATAACGGCGGCGGACACCACTGCAGAGCAGCGGCGCACGGAACGCAAGGCCCCCAAGAAGAAGCTCCCCCAGAAAAAGGAGGCTGAGAAGCCGGTGTGGAGACCAAGTCAGCCCAGCTCAGGGTGGAGGGCTCTGAGAGCACGCGGAGCCGGCAGGGGGCTGGGACTAACACTGGGCCCTCTCCCCATGACAGCCTGGTCTCCGTAACTCCTTCTCCCCCAGGCCGTTCCTGAGACTGCAGGCATCAAGTTCCCAGACTTCAAGTCCGCAGGCGTCACGCTGCGGAGCCAGCGGGTACGTGAGTCACCTCCTTCACTGTGTCTGGGCCCTGGGCTCTGCGGCCTGGATGCTGCAGGCCATGGGGCCGGAGCAGGTGGAGGCGGACGTACTGGGATCTCAGGGGGATGCCAGGCTGAGCTCACAGCTTTCACTATTCCGCTTACTGGCTGTTTTCTTCTGTGACCCAGAGCTGCCTCTAGGGGTTAACTTCTCTTCCACTCCCCCCACTGCCTTTAGTCTCCTTCATTCTAAACTGCTTGTGGTGGGGAGAGGGCTTAGCTGCCTGGGTCATTGCAGATGAAGCTGCCAAGCTCTGTGGGACAGAAGAAGATCAAGGCCTTGGAACAGATGCTGCTGGAGCTGGGTGTGGGTGAGTGCGGGGGCCAGCCCCTCAGGACGTCCCCACCGAGGCTGCGGATGAAGGCTGGGTGTGGGGGGCAGTTCTGGCTGCCGGCCTCCCACTGCACCCCAGCTCTGTCCCTGTGCCTTCCACCCACCTGCCCACAGAACTGAGCCCGACGCCCACGGAGGAGCTGGTGCACATGTTCAACGAGCTGCGGAGTGACCTGGTGCTGCTCTACGAGCTCAAGCAGGCATGTGCCAACTGCGAGTATGAGCTGCAGATGCTGCGGCACCGGCACGAGGCGCTGGCCCGGGCCGGTGTGCTGGGGGGCCCCGCCACACCGGCATCGGGCCCGGCCCCGGCCCCGGCGGAGCCGGCGGTGCCTGAACCCGGTCTCGGCCCGGACCCCAGCAAAGACGCCATCATTGATGTGGTGGGCGCACCCCTCACACCCAATTCGGTAAGAGGCCGGGGGAGCGCAAACTGGCCCTGCTAGTGAGCACATGCACGTGCGTACGCAGGCCCCACCCCCTCCAGTGCCTGCAACAGGAGTCGTCACTCTGAGGGGTTCTGAGAATGAGGGAATGGGTGGTCGGTCAGTAGGCATCACCTTCCTGACTCAGAGAGTGAAACACGTGCACCCAGCCTGAATCTGGCCCTGGGGGCCACTGACCTCAGCACCTTCTGTGTCTCCTCAGAGGAAGCGACGGGAATCGGCCTCCAGCTCCTCTTCTGTGAAGAAAGCCAAGAAGCCCTGAGGGGCCACACGGGGTGCGGGATGGTGCTGTGTAAATAGAGCTGCTGAGTTGGACTGGGCTGCTTCCTTTTCCTTCCCACCACTTCTCATGCCCCTGGCTGGGAGGGTGGGCAGGAGGGGGGGTCACCATACCCACTCCACGGGGATGGCGCTGGGGCTTGCCTGCACTGAGGCCCTTAGCAGCCCTTTAACCACTGACCAGCTTTGCCCAAACACCTGTATCCAGGAACACCCGTGGTTCTACACTCAGGTTGGTTCACACACAGCAATGACCATAGATACCGGCTGCTTTGAACACAGCCTTGTGCTCAGACAGTCCAGGGCCCTGTGCATATTCGGTGTGGGTCCCCTAGGTGCTTCAGAGACTGCCAGCTCTACTGGTGGCCTTGAGCACAGGGCAGCCTGGCATATGCTCTAACCCCTGCACATCCAGACAGTGTTAGGCTGGCACACACACACCCAGGGCCTCGTTTCCCCGACTTTATTCAGTGGCACGTTCACAGCGGGGATGGGGGTAGACACAAGGTGGGGCCTGATCTGTCCTGGAGCCCTGGGGGCACCACACACCATGCACTACAGATGGGAGGGGGCACAGGGGGGCTTGGTGGCCCCAGCAAGAAGCCTGTACTGGGAGGAGACAGTGAGGAGGAGGTCCCCCAGCCCAGGCCCACAATGGGAGGGCCTGATACTGGGCTGAGGTTGAGGGGAGGGGGTAGGGGGCACAAAGTGTCTGTTCCAGAGGGGCCAAGTGGCCAAGCCTTACCCAGGACACAAGCCCACAGGGCGGGCTGGGGGACACTCTGGACGTAGAGCTGTGCCACTCTCCCTTTGCCCCTCTGGTGAGGGAGAGGAGGGTTTTGGGCTGGGCCAAGCAGCTACCCTGTCCTGCCCCATCCCATCCTCGGCCAGTCAGAACGGCTTTGATGTCTGCTTGAAGATGAAGCCTCGGTATGCGAGTGTCTTCATGATGTTGGCGATGTTCTTGCAGTCATCTAAAAAGAGGAAGAGAAGACATTTAGATGGGCCCCAGAGCCTTCCCCTGTGGGCCCAGAGGTACACGGGTGGGGGTGGGAGGCAGGTTCAGATTCAGGAGCCATAGGCTCTAAACCAGTGGGTCCTATCCCCAGGTGGCAGTAACTCCAGCTTCAGGTTGGGCCAGGTGATGCTGGGCCTGCAAGAAGCCTGGTCTCAATGCTTCTGAGTCCCATAATTCATGCTGGAAATTGGCCGGCGTGTCCCTCCCTGGCCCCAGCGGTGATGTATGGGTACCGTCGCAGTAAGAAAAAGGCAGAGTAAATGTGTAATTTCTCCCTTGACGGCCCCCGGCCGCTGGGCGATCCTTCTTGTTGCCGCCGCGTGGGGACGGCCCGTCCGCCACACTCCGTCTTCCCGCCACCCGTCTTGATGTCTCCATTTCATTACTGTGCGGCCATTCATCACGCCCACGGCCAGGGTGACTTTGCCGGCACTTGCATGTGTGTGGGAGACGTGGCCCAGGCCATAATCACTGGTGACAAGGCACAAGCCTCGGCACTTCTGGGCCGGGGTCCCAGGCTCACGTGCTCCAGCAGCTACTGCCTGGGCGCCTGCTCCTGTGCAGCCCAGGCCAGTGGAGAGGGGCCGGGTCTGTGGTCCTCTTAACACCCTGGCCAGCAGCCTTCTACCAGACACGCCTGTGTAGCTCAGCCCAAGCCCCGCCTCTCCCATCCCGGCAGGCTTCAGCCCTGTCTCTGGCCATATCTCAGATTAAAGACATCCGTGCCTGCCAGACCCTGTCACAGCAGTTTCCTCAGTATTGACTGCCGTAAGAAACTCCATGGTGAAAACTGTCCTACACAGGAACAGGTACTCCTGGAGCCTCAGTATCATGGTCATGGCCCCGACGCCCTCACCTGCCTCCTCTTCCATCCCCCTCCCCCTCCCACAGGTGCTCTGCTCCTGTGCCGTAACCAGGACCTCAGCTGCCACCACCCTCGTGGGGTCGATGCCATGGTGGCAGAAGTATCGTACGTCGGTGTCATAATCAGGTGTGGGGGTGGTAAGGTCAAGGTGAGGTCAGGAGGCCCCTGCGTCTGTCAAGGACCAACCCCTTGCACTGAGCCCCCAGCCTGCCCTTGCCAGGACCTTAGACCAGGAAAGGGGACCCACCAGAGCTAGAAAAAGACTGTGGGAGTGGGAGGAGTCTGGTCAGGCCAGGCCCTGTATCATCAGCCAGACACCAGCTCTGCAGACCCGGCGCACAGCAGACGAGCTCTCTGGGTCAGGCCAGACAAGTCACACGGGGTCCTGTCTCTCAGAGCTCAATATGAATGTAGCTACAGTGGATGTGGGCATGGACAGGTGACCCAGGCACAGGGACACCTTGTTCCTCTAGGCGCTCGGGAAGCCATGAAGGCTGGTCTGAGGCAGAAAAGTGAGAAGACAGATGGGTGGGTAGTGACGGCCATGGCAACTCCAGACGTGACCCATCCCCATGGTTTATGGGCCGGACACGCGCCCCGCTCAGCTGAGGCCCCGTCATTTGTCTCCCTTAGTGTGCACGCCTGTGCTGTGGGGGCAGAGGGTGGAGGGAGGGGGCTGTGACAGGAGGAGCTAGGCAGTCGACAGGAAGGGGAATGGGGCAGGAATGGCTGTGCAGGAGGGGCGGGCCCCAGGAGTGGGGAGGGTTTATGACAGGGACCAGGGGCTGTCGCGGCACCGTTGAAAGGGCTACGATAGGTGATTTTCTTCCCAAATAAATCTGGCCTTGTCAGGGCCCCTCCGATCCTTGCTGTCTCCGGCACTCTGGGGACCATGGCCGCTGTGCATATTAAGAATAAGTCCCCTCGTTATCTGCAATTACCCAGCGGCCACACACCTCATTTCTTCCAGCAGAAAAGAAAATTAGTTTTCTATTGACTTCATCTGGCTCCTCCCTCATTGCTGGACAAATTGCTCAATCTACCTCCCCTGGCCCAAGTGAATGTGCCCAGCTCCTCCCCCCAGGCCACCAGCCATCCAGTGGGGGAGCACTGACTTCCCACCTGTGCCTCGTCTGGAGCTGGGCAAAGGTCCATGTGCCCCAGTCTCACCCCTGACCTCTCCCCACTCTACACACCAGAGGGCTTCATCCGCCTCCTGAACTTCTGAAAATTGCTGTCTCCAGTCTGGGCCTCTCTCCTGAGCTCCAGACCACAGATCCAAATGCCTCTGGAACATCTCTTCCTAGGTATCTATACAAACTCAAAACGTCCAGCAGTGAACTAATTTTCTCCCCCAAGCTCCTTCTCTCCCCTGTGTTCTCCATCCCAGTGAATGGCACTCCCAAATGTCCCAGAAGAAACCTGATTCAAGCTTGACATCCTGCCTGCCCCCCAAATCCAATCAAGCGTGAACTGCAGGCTTTATCTTCTTCTCTGTCTCATCATCTACTTCCCCTCATTCTGGCACCACTTCCCAGTCCAGACCCCATCATCTCCTGCCCTTACAACAGCAGCTGGTCCTCTTTCTTTTCCCTTTAATCCATTCTCTTACAGCCAAAGTGCTCTTTCTCACACAAATCTGATCACATTCTTTTCTCTTAAGTCCCTTCAGTGGCTCCCCTGCCCTCACTTTCAAGTCTACACACTCCTTATTATGACTTCAAGTTAAAGGCCCTGAAAAAACAGATCCCTGCTATCTCTGGTCTCACCCCCGTCACTCTCTACCCCCAATGCCCGGATTCCAACCTCAAGGAAGCACTTATGTTTTCTGAAAATGACAAAGTGGGTTTTGGAGTCAGACCTGTTTGTAGTCTTAACTTCGCCCACTGGCTGTGTGCCCTGCGGCAAGTGCCGAGTTTCTCCAAACTTCAGGTTCACTAGGGGTGACAACAGATACCACCTCAGTGTTACTGGGAGGACTGAACGGGTGATACACCCACATGTCTGCACATGCTGTGTTTGGAATACCTCCTCTCTTCTTGAAGGGAAGGCAAGGATGCTAGTTTTCTGGGTGACCCAATGGTGAGAAGGTGTATACTGTACAATCTGTGGCACAGATGACACAGGGGCCAGCACACTTGGTGAAACCACTTGTCACTCGCGCCACAAACTCTGACTGCTGACCCTGTCCACTGGGGATTCTGGAGTCTTCGCTTGTTGCAACTGGTCCACCACAATGAAGAGAGACCCAGACTGGGGAAGACAGCCCTGAAAGCCGACCTAAGAGTCAGTGCAACCCACTGATCAGCACAGAGACAAATCTGGGCTTTTAACAGACCATAAGTTCAGAGAGAGCACCGGGTAAGCCTCCCAGAAAGTCCTCTGCTCGAAGCTCTGGGGCCACCTGGGTCAGCAGCCCCACCTTGTGTCACGTCATTGAGCTACTGAGGCCAGCCTGAGGCTGTTCTGGGGTCGGGGGCAGGGAGCCTTGTGCCCACAATGGAGGCCTCCAAGAGTAGGTCTTCCTCACCTCCAAATTCTAGAAGACTAACCTGTTTTTATGTTCCTGCAGGAACATCAACTTGTGACAAGACTGCCCTCTTCTTTGGGGGGGCATTAATATTTTTAATGTTGGAATTAATTCTTAATGTTTTTATATTGCCAAGGCTGTAATGGGGGGGGGTCGGCCGCATAAACCCCTCAGAGAGGTAAGTGGGGCCAGCACCTAACAAAGGATGAGCTTGCTGGCTGGCTCCAAGGGTAGTCAAATATCTGCTTGGCAAAATAGCTGCTAGTGGAAGGGTGGCTCAGATCGCTTAGGACAGCCGGTGAGAACACACACAGGGCAACCACCTGAGGCTGACATGCTCCAGTTGGCTGCACTTGCCTGGGAATTGAATGGTAGAGGACAGGATGCAGAGCCTGGGCCAGGGCCACCCTCAGGAGGGAAGGGACCCAAGGAAGCTCTTGGAAGGCCATCTATTCATGCACTCATTCATTCAGCAAATACACACTGACACCTTCTGTGTGCCGGCTGCGCAGGGCCCTGCTGGGCCACAGGGCTGTGTCCTCGAGGAGCTCAGAGACTGCATCTATAAGTGGTGCAGTGTGAACAGTGCTATGAGAGAAGGAGGCACAAAAAAGGGCACTTTGTTCAGTCCAAGGATCAGGAAAGGGTCCCTGGGAGGACGAAGTTAAACATGCAGAGAGGGCCGGCCAGCAAGTTGGGGTTGAGGTGGGGAGGTGTTCTCAGCATATGGAACAGCACAGGCACATTTCTGGAGGGGAAATGTGGAGTGTCCCCCACAAATTTAAGTTGAGCAGGTGGGGGATGATGAAGAATGAGGCAGAGGAGTGGCGAGATGAAGGCGGCGAGGTCAGCAGTGGCCATCTAGAAGAAACCCTGCAGAGGCCCGAATGCCAGACTAAGGAGCTTATAATTTCACTCTTCTGGGAATGATGGGGAGACTCACATGTTTGAGGAGGTGCATGACAGGACCCGATTTGTGTTTCAGAATTATCTTTCAAGGATTAGAGGTGCTAACGCGGAAGGCAGAGACAGCAACTAGCGGACTCTACTATGTATTTCTGGTCCAGGCCAGAAATGGTAGCCCAGAACTAGGCCAGTGGTGGTGGAAATGGAGGTGGAGATATACTGGTGTTGTGGAGAAGCAGATGGAGGCAAGAGATTTTTAGGAAATAGAATGAGCAAGACTTAATGAGGGGACTGGGAGGGCTGGAGGGATGCGTCTAGGATCTGAGTGCCACTCACTGAGATGAGGCAAACCAGAGAAGGTGCAGGTTTGGGGCAGTGATGAACGTACCTTCGGATGTATTAAGTCTTGAGATTTCTACGAGACAGCTAAACTTATCAGGCATTTCTTTTATGGCTTCTGGGCTTTATATCTTGCTTAAACAGGCCTTCTCTATCCCAGTGTTATTAGAAAACTATCATGTACTTTCTTTGAATACTTTTTGTATTTAATTTTTTAATCTGTCTGGAATTTACTTTTGTATGTGGTGAGAAGTAGAAGATCTAACTATTTTTACCCTAGTGGATAGCCAGTTGTCCTGTCACCAATTGATCAAACTGTCCACACCTGCCCCGTGCTTTTGAAACAATGCCTCCATCTTATAGACCATCCCCACACATGGATCTGTGGGAGCCAGGAAAGAGAATGAACGTGAAATGATCAAAGAGGCAAACCAGATTGAGAGGACACCTGGAGCAGCAGGGTGACAAGCCGCTGACCTTACAGGGCTGTGAGGCAGTGTGCCCTAAAGGAAGACTTAGACACAACCTGAGGCCTCCTGCCTAAAAAGCTCAGCCAGGCAACACATCTTATGAGTGATCTCCAGGTGCTGGTGAGGAACGGGGCCGGAGCCCACGGAGCAAAGATGGGTGGAGAGAACAGCACAAGGAGTAGAAACCATGACAAGGAAAAGAGAGCAAGAACCTGGCGCGTGTCGACATTCTAGAACCTCATCTTGTTTCCACCTCTTTCTGCCTGTCTGTTAGGACACCTTGGCAGCAGCGTGCCTGAGCGCAAAGTGTCAGTGGGACTGCCGGATCAAATATGTTCCCAGCCCCACATGGAACACACTTATACTAAAAAAATTATTTGCTGTTTATCTGTTTAAATTCTAATTTAACTGATGTTCCTATATTTTTATTGCTAAATTGGCAACTTGGTGCTGGGGGCCAGCATCTCAAGCCATGGTTGGGTGCAATTCAGAGCACAACAGCAAATAGGAACTCAGAAGAAAGGAAGCCAAGGCAGGGAATTTAGGACTAAACCAGCAGAGGGCCCCTGTATATCCTTAGATTCTGGGTTCGAATCCAACCTCCATCACTTAGTAACTGTGTGAACTTGAGCAAATTACTGTACTTTATTTAACCTCTGTTTTTGGATTCTTCTCCTCTAAAATGGGAATAATAATGATAATTATAGCAACTACTTCCCTCACAGGGTTGTTAAAAAGATGAAATGAGTTTTTATTTGTGAAGTGCTTAAAACAGTGGCTGGGTTAGTTATTATTAGTAGTATTGGTGTCGTTATTCCAATAATATCCAATAATAATATTGTTATTCCAACAGAAGTACACTGATATCCCCCAACCCCTGTTCCTTGTCCCAGATGTGGCCCACAGAGTCCCCTGGGCCCCCAGACAGGGTGACCTTGGCCCACCCAACATGCCCTCCAGACATAGATTCCCTTCTCCCCACTGACACGGCTCCCACGGCTCCCTCCCGCTTCCCCCAAGACTGGCCGTTATAGCCTCAACTCCAAAGTGACCCTTTCTTCCAGCCCTCCCCGCATCCCCCGTCCACCCCACCGAGGTGCCTGGAGGTGCCACAGGGCTGATGGTGAAGGATGACGGTGGTTCCACAATAAGGGGAAAAGGCAATTTCATCTTGATTAGCAGGCGATTTCTCTCTCCGTAATAAGCGCGCTCCAAATAATTAGCGTGTTTTACGTAATAATGAAATTACAGAAATGCAGTCCACTTATTCAAACAACTCACCATTACCATATTTTTAAATATTAGACTTAATTAGAGTTTATCACTTCGGAGAAGTATGCGGACCGAAGATGTTTTTAAAAAAATCCTCATAAAGTGTTTATTAAGCGCTGGTAAAGCTGGGATAATGATGTGTTTGGAAATTAAGGCAATCAAACACTTACCGCCGCTTCTGGAGGCCGGGCATGGAAATGAGGCCATTACACGCCCATTACCCGCCAGCTCACAGCCACTTGGGGGGCGGGGAGAGGATGCGCCTGGCCGAGAGGGCACAGTGCCCAGAAACGCCTGTGCCAACAGCCCACAACAGCCTGACCAGTAAGCACAGCATCACTTACAGGACATCTGGCCACCAGGAGCCCAACTCAAACCTGGCCAGGCAAATGACTGGACAGGTCCCAAATGCCAAAGAAGACACCCAAGACTAACCCAGGTCCAGACTCCCAGGCCTGGCAGGACATATCAACTTCATTTAAACCCCAGTGCAGAGTGGGGACAGGAGCCAGATTGGGCAGTCAGAGAGGTCAATGAGAAGAGGCGGAGGCTGAGGAAGCTACAGACCCGAGTGTCCACTCCCAATTCTGGGCCACACAGGAAGGGGCAGCTAGGGTGGTGGAGAAGGGTCTAAGAGGAAGCTGGGGAACTGAGCTGGGAGCCAAAGACGCAGAGGAGCCAGGGGCCAGGCTCAGCAACACACCTGGGGACAGACTCAGACTGGGGAAAGTAGGCAAGAAGGGTGGCGGGAGAGGGGCTGGTGGCTCCAGGCCCCATTTATCCCGGTGAATAACTAATTCCAGAATTTATAGTGCTGGGTTTTTGTTCTGTGGCCATTTATATCTGCGAGGGGAGGAAATGAAGAGGCAGCGCGGATGCCACATCTTTCTGTGTTATTGCTTGTCTGCCATTTGCAAATCATTATTAATTGTGGGCCCTGGTGGCGGGCTGGGCGGGGGCCGGGCTGGGTACATCCACATAGCTCTTCATCAAGGACCCCAGCCGCTGCCCCAGAGAGCCAATTACCCCGCCCTGATTGGGATCAGATAAAGAGGGAATTTTTACAAATTAGGGAATAAATAGAATTTCCACACAGGGCGCGGGCAGGACCTGAGAGGCTGTAATGAAAAACCATCCGTCACCATCAGCGCGGGCTGGGCACATAGCCCCGGCACTCCCTCCCTTTGTGGGCCCACCCTCATGCTCAGGGGCCTGGACGTACAGGTCTAAGGACACCCCAACCCCTCCAAGTCCGGAAGCAGGGAGAGGAGTTCCCAGTGGGGCGCGTGTATGCCCTCTGGGCCCCAGCTCTGACACTGTCCCTAGTGCTTCTCCCTCAGGGTCTTGACGAGGAGGAGACTGAGGCAGTCCTGAGAACGACCAGAGCTGGGGACCACGGGGCAAAGACCACATCCACGCCCCTCCAGCTATGGCAGCCCTAGGGCAGAGCCCCGGCCCGTGGACCACTCACTCTGGGTTCCCATTAGCGCTCCTCCCCTTGGATCATTAAATATGTATATCTTATTACACGCCTTGTTAGAGTATCGAGCTCTATTGACTGATGATAAATCCTGAGCCTCGTCCTGGCCATAAATTTATCTGGAGATGATGAAGACTCAATAATCTAGTCAGGCAGATAATATCATCGGGCCTTAAAAAAGATCATTACATTATATGTCAGAATTAAAAGTGAAATACGCCGTAGTAACAGGGCGGCTGCTCTGGCCATTACAACGGGTGCCCGCCTCCCCTCACTCATCCCCAGCCAAGGCCCCATCCAGGTAGAGGGGCCAAGAAGGCTCACCCTCCTCTTGGCTCTGGATGCCACAGATAAAAGTGCCTGATAACCTAAGGCAAAGTGAAGGGGACCTGGCCTGGGAGGGGACAGGGGAAGAGGTGGCTACTGAGAACAGCTGAGCACCTCTGCCATACTTGGCAGCCACTTCTGCCCCAACCGAGCTCCCAGCTGACCCTGTCCCTAGGGGTCTCCTGTGGGACTGTCTTCTGGGGGTCCTTGAGTGGCTCCAACAGGAAGGTGACAGGGCTTCACACCCTTCCAGAGTGGCCTGACCAATCAGGGCAGATTCTTTCCAAAATGGAGACACAGGGATAGGGAGAGGTTAGGCTACTTGTGTGTATGCCCTAGGCACCTGTGACCTGGCCCCAGACCCATGTGCCAGCAGCATATCTGAGGCCTTTCCTGTGAGCATGTGCTATCAATCCAGACCACGGCCACCTCCTTCCCGAGAGCTCTGCCTGTCACAGCCTCTACATCCTGTCCTTTGAGAAACTTGCCGCCAGCCTCTTGTTCTTTGAACTCAGCACTAACAACCACCTCCATTATATCTTATTTTCACCCATTTCCACAGTCACACCCTCCACCTTGTTAACATCCTCCACTGTGCTACCTTTTTTTTTTTTTTGCAGTACGCGGGCCTCTCACTGTTGCGGCCCCTCCCGCTGCGAAGCACAGGCTCTGGACTCGCAGGCTCAGCGGCCATGGCTCACGGGCCCAGCCGCTCCACAGCATGTGGGATCTTCCCGGACCGGGGCATGAACCTGTGTCCCCTGCATCGGCAGGCAGACTCTCAACTGCTGCGCCACCAGGGAAGCCCCACTGTGCTACCTTTGAAATGTTAAATTCAAATATTCCCAGTTACTGACGATAATATGCTTTTCATTTCATCTCACTGGAACCTTGAAACTGTTTATATCCCTAATATCTCCAGATACATTCCCCTCCTGTGTTCACCTTTTTCCCCGTCCACTTTTGACTGCTTACCCAACAGCCACTCCCCTTCGGCGAAGCTGGCAGAGCCCACTCCTCCCTCCCTGACCAAGGGAAACCTCTGTGGTCTGAGCCATTTGTGGGGATCCTACCCCCTTGCCAGCCATGGGTTTAGGAGTGGCCAAGTGTTCTGGCTACTGGGATATGATGGTAAGCTTGCTGAAAGACCTTCAAGGAAAATTTCTTCACTCTTACGAAGAGGACCATGAGGGGAAAATAGTCCAGTATATTCTGCTGGATGTTTTCATGTCTGCACATAATGTCTGGGACTGCAGAAGCCATATTCCAACCTTGAGGGGACTTAGCCTGTGAAGAACATGCTGAAGATAAAAGAACAGAACCATGGAAAAAAATCTGGGTCCTTGATGACATTGCTGAGATGCTGAATTAACCAACCCTAGGATCACCTTACCTCTTTTGTGAGGGAATAAACCCTCTTATTATTTAAGATTTAAATTGGGTTTTCTTTTTCTGTAGCCAAAAGCTTATTAACACACAGAATGTAAAGGCAGGAAAGAGAATGACAAAACAAATGAAGGGAGGCAAAGGGCAATGAGGACACTATTTCAGGCTAGGAAGCTGGTAACCCTTGTTATGCTCTCTTAAAACATTTGCTCAGGGCTTCCCTGGTGACACAGTGGTTAAGAATCCACCTGCTAATGCAGGGGACACGCTTTCAAGCCCTGGTCCAGGAAGATCCCACATGTCGCGGAGCAACTAAGCCCATGCACCACAACTACTGAGCCCGCATGCCACAACTACTGAAGCCTGCACGCCTAGAGCCCGTGCTCCACAACAAGAGAAGCCACCGCAATGAGAAGCCTGTGCACCGCAACGAGGAGTAGCCCCCGCTCACCACAACTAGAGAAAGCCTGCACGCAGCAACAAAGACTCAACGCAGCCAAAAATAAACAAATTTATAAAACAAACAAACAAACAAAAATTTGCTCAAATTGTCTCCTGCTGTATCTCAGGACACAGGCCATGTTACCATAAAGGCTAAAAGAGTCAAGTTTAGGTGGGAACCCAGGTGCAAACAGAGGGAAGAAAATACAACTTTACAGAGAAACGATTTTTACGTCTCTGACTTGCAATTTAAGTTGACTTTTTCAAAGGCCCACGGCAACACAAAATCATGAGACTCAAGGCTTCTTTCTCCCCTGCCCTTCTTAGCATGTCGTTTCCAATTTCCAGGTTATCTTATGGCCCCAAATGGCTGCTGAAGCTCCAATCATCACGTCCACATTTTAGGAAAGAGAAAGAAGGAAAAAGCAAGAATAATGTACTTTCCAGCTAAGTCATTTCCCTTTCAGTATTGTTCCTGGAGGACCCACACACTTTTCCTTTTCTCTCACTAGCCAGAACTCAGAGACATAACCATATCCAGCTGTATGAGAAACTAAAAAAAAAAAGTAGTCTTTTAACTGGGTACACCCTGCTGCCCCTAATTATCCAGGGGCTCTATTTAGTGAGGAAGAAGGTCAATGGCTATTGGGTACATACCAAGCAGTTTCTGTCCTAGCAACATAACTGGTACACCTCGCTTTGGAGCTTGGATTCTATGGTTCATCATCTTAGTCCTTTCTTGCCAATCGTCTCAACTCTCTTGCTCCCCTATTCTCCCATCACCCTTGCCTGGAAAAACCCAAACACTGCCTTCTCTATGCTTACCTCTGGGCTGAGTGTGACTAGAGAAAACTGAAACCTTACAGATTCATGCAAGTCATAAAATCATAGTCATCAACCTCAACTGGGTGTATAAAACCGCCCCATTTCCTACGTGCCTGATCAGTGTGCATGCTCTCTCTCCCTTTCTCGCTAGTTCAATTTCCAACTTTCTCTACTTTCCACAACTCTCAAACTCCCTACCCCCAACATCACCCTGACCCTCTCACCCACACAACCTCATCTCCGACTTCACAGGAAACACAGAAGCCACACCCCTGCACCTGTGCCAGTCCTCTCCTTTCACCCTGATACAAGAGAGGAACTGTCCTGATGTCACTTCTGAAGCCCATCCCCCCACTCCACCTGGTTTCTGGAGTCTAACCCAACTGCCTTTTCAGGGGTCTTACTTTGTGAGTAACCCCCTTTCTCTCTGATGTAGCTTCAGTTGCTTCTTCTGCACTGGTTCCTTCATGTAAACATGTAAATATATTAAATCTCTCCCATCTTTAAAAACAAGCTCCCTTTAATTCCTTTTCCCTCTTCCCATGTGGCTAAGACCCAATCTTTCCTCCCTTTCGTAGCCAAAGGTCTCATTTCCTCCTCTCCCACCCTGTGATCTGATTTACCCCAGCAGCACCTTACCAAACTGCTTTCTCTAACAATCCTTATGGCCTCATGGGGCTGAAGTCCAATGGAAGCTTTTCAGGTTGAGATCAACTCAGTGGACTGACTCATGCCTTGAAACTCTTCCCTCGGTTTCAGTGACACCACGTTTTCTCCACTACCCTCCTCCAGCTCCCCTGTCTGCGCCTGCCTTTTCTCTTGACTCCTCCTAAGAGGTGGGTGTTGCTCAGAGTGGTCGTTGGCCTTCTTCCCTTTTTACTGTCTGCACTCTCCGTGGGCAAACTTATCCACCCCTAAGCTTTATTTATCATATATTTTCCCATAGTTTCTAAACCTGTATGCCTACTACCACCATCCTGGTCCAGGGCACCACCCTCCCTCATCCAGGTGACATTAGTGCCCCAGCCAATCTCCTCTATAGCGTCCTTCTAAGCCACAAATCTGGTCATTTCACTGCCTGGCTTAAACCCCTTCAGTGATCCTGGAACTGAAAAAGGACATCAGTAGAAATGCTGGTGAAACTGAAGCAAGGCCTTTCGTTTAGTTAACAGTAAAGTCATACCAGTGTTAATGGCCTGGTGCTGATAGTTGTACTATGATTGGGTAAGATGTTAACACTAGGTAAAGATGGGTAAGAAAGGTTTCTGCAAATGTAAAATGAGTTCCAAGTAAAAAGTTTAAGAGTTAATAATTAAAACGACAACCATCACCACCACTTCCAACGGTGCCTCACTGCTCTCAGGAGACCATCCAAACTTCTACATTAAGTTCTGGGGATCTGCCCAGGTGTCCCCCTCGGGCCTCATCTTTCCCACTCTCCTGTTGGACCGTGGAGTTCTGGCTCTTCTCTCTCATGTGTTTTTTCACGTGCTCTTCCTTCTGCCTGGGAAGCTCCTCCCCCACTTCTCAGCTGGAGTGCCCCCTCGTCTATCCTGAAGGATGGAGGCTTGCTGTGGTTTCCTGAGGTGACTTACCTGCGCCCCCATGTAGGCGTTAGGAACCTCTTCTGTGTGTTCCCACAGCACCCATGTTCCTCCATGTGACTGCCTCTGTCACTCCCTGCTGGACCACAAACCCTTTGGGGGCACTAAGGTTACCTCAACAGACACCCTCGGTAAATATGTATTAAGTGTAGGGAAGGAAGGACTGGAAGAAAAGAAAGAGGGAAGGGTGGAGGGACAAGATCACAGGTGAGCCTACTCCAGCCCTGACATCTGCCACCTGAAGCCCAGACAGGCCCAGGCCCTGAAAATCAGTCACAGTCCTTCCTCAGATTCCAACGTGCCAGTGGCTTCGGCCCCTTCCCCACCTCCACTCCTTCCTAGTACCTCATTTCCTCAGGACCTGCTGTGCCAGGAGACTGGCTGGGACCTGAGCTCTCAATTGACCTGGCCAGCCTGTCCTGAACCAAGACATCTGGGGGCAGAAGGTGTGGTGCTGGGGCTCCGTACTCCCCGCCAATGATGCCCTGGAAAAGGGCCCGGCGATGCCTAGGGACTCTGGGAGGGGGGGCTGCCCTCCCTAAGCCCAGTCCCACCTGGTAAATATTTCATCCTCAAGCTGCTCAGCTAATCCCTATTAATTTCAATACCGCTGCCTTGCCTGGCTCAGCTCCCAATGCATTATTTATCCCCTTTGTTTGTTTGTCACTAACAGGTGGGCCCCAGCGGAGGCGCTGACTGGGGACAAGCCCACTCCATCACAGTGTGGCTGTGAATTAATCATGAGGACTAATGGGAACCACCTCAGCTCCAGGCACTTCCCTAGCCCCCTCCCCCTGCCCTGGCACCCAGGGGTGGGCCGGGCCACCTCAGCTCAATTTAACTCAATTCAAAATGACACATCTTACTCACTATCTACCCACAAGAGTCAGACACTATGTTATGCTTTGGGGATACAAGCTGAACAAAACAGACACAGATTCCTGCCCTCAGGGAACTTACAATCTAGTGGGGGAGAGAGGCACTAAACAACTTCTTAATGAGGACTGTGACGGGATGCTCCAAAGGGGGAGTGCACAGAGGAGGGGCGCTGACCAAGGCTAGGAGTCAGGGAAGCTTCCTTGAAAAGCAAACTGAGCTGTGCTCTGCAGGAGGAGAGGGACTTGATTAGGCCAAGCGTGGGAATGGGGGCTCCCAAGGAAAATAAAGCCATGTGGGAAGGCCCTGAGGTGAGCGAAGGCATGGCAGGTTCCAGAAAATGAGGGAGGGCATTGTGCACGGGGCACGAGGAGAGAGGCTTGAGAAGGGAGCACTCTTCTCCCTGAATGACCAGCATCTGTCCCGGCGGATTAGCACAGAGTCCTCCTGAACACCCGGACACAAGCACACACTCACACCGCCTCTGCCGACTTGAACAACATACGATTGCTTGACCTTGCGCCTGCGACACCGGAGAGGCGGTCAAGATTATGAACCTTCAACTGCACAGATCAGGAAACTCAGGCGAGCATCTGGCCTAGAGGCTTCTGAGGGGGCCAGCGTGGGCCTTAGCACCCTGGGGCTTAGGTGTGCCCGTGGCAGGCCAGGGCTGGGGACACCGACCGGCCTCGGCCACAATGCTCACATCACCCCCCAGGAAGGAACCTGCCTCACCTCTGAAAACCCAGCACTGGACGGGGCACCCACAAGACGCCAGCAAACACCTGCTGAGTGAATGACCCCACAAGAGTGAATCTCTCTCTGGGGAAATCCTTCCCCAGAGATCTAAATAGACGGAATGAGCTAACCTGTACGCAGGGTGTTACAGTACTTTCATAGTAAGCCTCACAGTAAGCCTGAGAGGTAGGAGCCATCATCAGCCCCATTTTAAAGAGGAAGAAACGGAGGCCCTGGATGGTGAATGACTTACCCAGGACCACACAACCTGAAGTGATGGGCCGTAACCAGGATGAGGTCAGCCTGGCTCCAGGCTCCTGGCTCCCGCATATCCATAGATCTAACCCCTCTGTGGGGGCTTTTCCTCAGGGATCTCCCTTGGTGACTCCAGGTACCCTAGTTCTTGAGGACAATCCTAAAAGGCACCTTGTTTATGCACCAAGTGTAGCTCTGCCAGGGCAGAGACCTCATTGTGCACACGATCAGGGGTGTGTAATTCTATTCAAAGTGGCCACTTTGAAAATCCATGTGTCTCCAGGCTCTCCGTCCATCATGGTGTCAAGTCCTGGAGCAGAGGCATCCGTCAGCGCCTCCCAACGCCATGGTCTGTGTGCCCGCATGCCTGATCCCGCCCATGCACCTGTCCTTGGCTCGGGGGGGCTGCTCTGGCAGCACTGCCCCGCCCTGTGAGAAGGCTCAGGCTAGCCTGCCTGCTTGTCCCAGCCTTACCACTGCCTTCTGGCTAGCCTGACTGCCGGGCCCCACCCCTGCCCCAAATGCCTCCTCTGCCCTACCGGGTCTCTGTTCTCTTGGAGCTAGGCAGCCAGCGTGGAGGCAGCCTCGATAACTCGCTAACGTGCTGCCCATGCTGTTCTTAAAAATTTATGACTGTGCAACATGAAAAATCCGGCTGAGGAGCCGTCATTAGCGGCGCTGCCTCCCTCCCCCACCAGGGCCGCCCTCGTAAATTGAGATTTATGGCTGCAGCAGGCGGGGCGGGGGCGAGTGCAGACGGCGAGGATGCTGTGGCGGAGACAGGCAGAGGCCGATGAGGCCGCGATGGGGCCGGGGGCTCCCCCCTCCGGCAGCTCCGGTTCATCGCAGTCTGCGGAGATACCTACCGAGAGTAACTTCTGGCCTGGGGTGCCGGCCTAGCGCGGATGCTGATTACGTTTAGCAGTCGGACTGCAGAGGGAGGAGCCAGTCCTGTGCCAATCACTGGCTCCTTGAGGTGTAAGGCCAGATCCTGAAGTCCAGGGGCAAGCAAGCAAGGGCCTCTTAGTAGGATGACTTGGGGAGGGGGAAGGTTGGACCTAGGGAGGAAGGATCATCCTTGCTGGGGTCACAGGGCCTGGGCCCCCCAGAGTCAGCTTCTCCAACCAGAAGCATCTAGTTTGGGCTGTGACTGTGATATCCCAACCAGAGAATTGAAGGGGAGGGAGGGAGGAAGGAGGATGCCAGGACCCTTCCCTTCCCTCTCCTTTCTCTGGTAAGAAGGGCCAGTGGAGAGGATGTTAAAGGCAGGAGGGCAAGGACTGGACCAGTCACAGAGCCTCCCCTGACAGAGGCCAGGCTGGGGCTGAAGAGGAGAGGAGGTGAGCCCATGAGCCTGCTGCCCACTCCCCCGCAGGCCCTCCCGATTACCTCCCCTCTGCCTCCCCCCCTGCTCACTTAGCCCTGTCAGCCAGGCCATTATGAAATTGGGGTTTCATTTACAGACTAATTAAACATTACAGCTTGTTCACAATTACAACGCGGGGATGAGGGAGTAACTAATTACGGAAGAAATGAGCTAACATTTATCTCTGCTCCCACCCTGGCTCTACCCACTTCCCCCAACCCCCGCCCCAATCTGGCTTCCTCCCACTCTCTGGTCAGTACCAGCTCTCAAGGCTTATTACCTAGGATGGGGGACTGGAAGGGTACCCACCCACCCTAGACACCAGGTTGGGCTGCGGTTCCCAGCTACCCCAGGGGAGGGGCTTAGCTCCCAGAGCCCTGCCACCAGAGACAGTCAGGGTTTTTGTGCAAGACCCCGTGGGTGTAAGGACCCTGTGATGGTACGTGTGGCCCTCACATGGGGGGTGGGGACCTGCTCTGGTGTACAACTGTGACAACACTGTGGAGCCATGTGGCCCTGTGTATCTTTATCTTGGGCAAGGTTTTGCTGTGACTGCTGCAGACAAAGATTTGTGTGACAGGCTATGAGCGTGAATGATCCATGCCCTAACCCCCAAACCCCCAGGGCAAAATACAAAAGGACCAGGCAGCTGCAGGCGATGGTCTAAGTGGGCCTGGGATGTGGCCCCGGCAGCTCCAGGACCAAATCCCCACCAGGCAACCTTATTCACTCCCTCAGAAGCAAGAGAGGCAAGCAGGGTTACCCTGCCCTAGGGCTCATCTCATCCCTGTCCTCGGGCTGGCCTTGGCTTCTGGCCAGATGCCCCCCTGGGGCCCAAGGAGCCTCCTGGGGGCCTGGGGTGCCCCCTGTGGGCAGGAGTCCTGGGGTCTGGCTGGCCTGCTGCAGAGTTTAATAATAGTAACAGTGAGAGTAAGCGTTTCCATCCCTCCTGCCTTTGGGCAGAAGAAGAAAGAAAAGAGGAGGGAGAGGAGGGAGTGGAGGGAGCGGGCTGAAGGGAGGCTTTGAGGCCTCAGAACTCACATCAAACGGCCGGATCTGGGCCTAATTGTCTGACCCCTGCCCCTGCCTTCAATCAGCTCTGCGGCTCCCCGCCCGCCCCTCGCCTAACTAGCAGCCATGTTCTCCTCATTAGGACAAGCTCCCCTTGCACACATGTCCCCGGACATGTCCCCAGCACTCGCAGCTCCCAACCCTGCCTGGTGGGAGGGTACAGCGGGGACCCAGTTTTGGCGGGGCTCCTGGGACAGCTCTTCCCTCAGCCACAGCTGGCTGGCCTGAGCGGCTCAGCACCTCTCCCTGAGCTGCAGGGTCCTGGATGCCACGTGCTGTGACATATCCCTGGGCTGGCTCAGCCGCTGGGCGCGTTCTGTCCTCTGTGTGTCCTTCGTGCTACAGCCCAACTGTCTCAGACACACAGCTCCTGAGGGCAAGATACATATGAATCCTGCCCCCTTCGGGCTGGTTCAGCTGTTTCAGCCTGGCTGGGGGTCTGGTCTGGGTCAGGGTCTGTGTTCAGAGGCTAGGAGCTGAAGGAACTTGTCTGCCTACTGTGCAAGGGTGGTTCCCTTAAACAGATCCAGGCGTGGCGATGTGTGAGTGTCTGCGGCTGGTGGCATGGCAGTGAGGCAGGAGAGCTTGGTGGTTAAGAGCTCTGACCCTAGAGAGATGTATGTTTAAATTCTAGCTCTCCCGCTTCCTGGCCCTGCTGCTTTGGCTGCATGACAACCTTCTTGAGCCTCAGTTTCCTTATATACAGTAGAGGTGACAGCCCCAATCTCACAGGGTTTGGGAATTCAATGAGATTACAGACATAAAGTCCTCTGTACTACATCCGGCACTCAGCAAGTCTTGTGGAAGGATACAGGTGTGGATGGCGGATTCAGACCAGACCAAACAAATTCCCTTCTCCACAGGCCACAGGCCTCGCTTCGTCCAGCTGGGTCAATAGTGTCAGGGACAGAAGGAGCTGTGAAGAAGGGTCCAGAGCCCTGCAGAAAAAAAGAGCAGCTCCCAGGGGACCCAGCTGATACCAGGGGCAGAAGCACCAATGCTGGAACCAAAGCTTGGGGGCAGGAATGTCACACAGCAGTTTCAGGTGGGAGGGGCAGGGGCCCAGCTTAAGGACTGTCAGGTGGCTTGAGGTCAGATAAGGTAGGTTAGTAGGGCTGGTCCATGAGGTATGGATCGTCCCTTGAGTACTGTGGGCTTGGAAGGAGGGGATGCTGTGAACACCACTGGAGTGAAGGCTGACTGGACTGCTCTACGTATTAATTCTCAGGGTACCAGACCTGTATAGGATTGGGGGAAGGGCTGGCCTGGTCTGGGCCCTGACATTGTCTCTCACCTTAAACCAGTGGTAATGACTTGCAAATATTGATGAAAACACAAACTACAGAGACTGTGTTTTTCGGGGAGTGAAGGTGGGGAGAGGGGATAAGGAGGAAAATAAACTGAAATGAAGTCCGGTTATCTCCCATCTGTGGCTGCTCCTAATCCCCCAGCCCAAAGGAATCCAATGCAGCCCCTTATCTGCCCTGTCAATCACTCCATCACCGCCCAGTGCTTGGTGGGCACCACATGCCCTCGCACACACTCAAGCACATGCTCACACATGCACACACACGCACACACTCACTCCAACTCTTGCTCCAACACTCCTGCCCACCCCCCAGCCCATTACTCCTGAGTAGGAGCAGCCAGCACGCAGGTCCTGCCAGATGGATGCAATTTGCATAATATCAGCAGCGGAGGCTGCAAGATCACCAGGGGTCAGGGCGCTGACATCTCCGCTCAGTCTATCTGCAAGTGCTAATTTGGCCAGCATTGATCTGTCTTTCTGATTTCTTTGTCATTTACGTCTGCGTTGGTTTGACAGGAGATACAGAGAGAGACAAGGGGAGGCCAAGCCAGGCCTGGGGCTAGGAAGGTAGGGAAACAAAGATTGCACTTCCCAGTGCATCTCACACACACAGAACACACACAGACATACACCAGAACCTCCTCCATCTATCTGTCACTACACTCATCCATCCGTCCATCCATTTTTCCATCTGTAGTTGCTCCTGAAGACTAGAGCCTGGTATCTGGCAAGGACCAGTTCCTCAGATGTCCCTGGACTCCAAGGGTGCCAGCTCAGGGGGGAAGGCGTGAGCAGCCCTGAGCACTAATGCAGGCAGGCCAGTGGAGGCCCTGTCAATGCCTGGAGACTTATCCCTCCTTGTGGCTGGCCATCCCCTGGCTCCTCACTTTCTCTGGGACACACTAGAAAGAACCGGACGGGGCAGAGAGGAAGGAGGTGGTGTTGGGGAGTGGTAGTGCTGGGGAAACAAGCACACTCCAGCTGTCTCTGAGCCTCCTCATAAGGCAGCTGTGCTGACTCCTCCCCTCCCAGCCCTGAAGATGGCCAAAGCAGGGGGCAGGGGGCAGGGGGCGAGGCACCCCTCCGCCTCTCTGGGACAGGGCTATCATGTCTGCAGAAGCCTCATATCAACTCTTCACCACCCTCAGGTCATCCAAAGCCCAGACTGGGCTCTGGCTGATTCTGAAGCCCCCTAGCTCAGCCAGGAAGCCCAAGATCAGATCGGGTCTACATCCTACCTGCTGGACCCTTGGCCAGAGTCCCCACATTCTCCCCTTGGTAGGAAGGTTCACCACAGGGATGGGAATGCTGCCTGGGCAGGAGATGTCATGGGGAAGGGGAGGGGAGGAGAAGATGGGAATTCTGGGAAGGAAGAGCCCACTGCAGAGAGGTGGGCATGGTCACTCTGTCAAGGGAGGCAGAGGGGCTTGAGCCTTCCAAGGGTGCCCCCCAGTGGCTCTGTCTTCACCCCACCTCTTTCCCTCGCCCACGGCAGCAGGAGCAGGTGATCAGAAGGAACTCCCTGCTGGGCAAGAGGGGGGCTGGCGTTTGGTGTGTGCTAATCCCAGGCCGAGGTCTTCAGAGGGACCGGGGAACTTCAAGGAGGGAAAGGCAGAGCTGTACTGCAGACGAGCTCATTAGCCAGCACCCCACCCCCCCACGAGGAGGAGGGCGGGCAGCCCAGGGAGCGCGGCAGCGGAGGCGGCAGAGAAAAGGCTGTCACTGTCCTTTCTTCCTTTTGGTACAAGCATCTCCCTGAACCGACGATTCTCCTGCAGTGACACCTCTCACGGGCGCTAATGAGATCCGTGTCACAGAGCTAATGTGCTCTGACTGGACTCTGATAGACACCCCACTCCTTCAGGGGAGCCCACAGGCCAGCACTGCCCCCCAGGGCCAGGCCCCACCTGCCAGCCCGCTCTCTTGCCAAACTGTGCTGGGCAGCAAACTCCTGAGAGAGCCCACCTGGTGTCGGGCCATCCTGTCTCACCTGGAGCCTTTGGGACCCCCAGTCCCTGAGCAGAGAGGGTAAGCAGCCAGGGCAGGACCACCCAGCTGGGCACCAGGGAAGGTTCCGACTGTTCTCCCCGCCTGTGACACCAGCAGTCTGTGGGGCCTCTGTGTCCCAACAACAGGGGAAATCTGACATTTCCCGGGCAGACTTCCAAAAAGAAAGAAGGGAAGGAGGCCCAGGCCCCGCCCTTAGAGAGGTCAAGTACGTAGGGCCTGATCATTACCTATAACTGGGGTCCAGGGATGTATTCTGCGTGCTCACAGTGGGAGGGTCAGGCAAGATCCCCAGAGGAGGGGGCCCCTGGAATATGGGCAGGATTTTCCTGGGCCACGAGGTGGAGAGCAAACAGAAATCACAGTGCAGAACTAACTGTCGGGGTCAGGAGGAGGCCGGAAGCCAAGTGTTAGGGCCCCGGCTCCAAGGGCGACTGTAGCAGGGTGAAGGGTGGAGATGCCCCCGCCCCTTTCTTCCTCAGCTGCTGCTACCGAAGATTGTCAAGACCTGTGTGTGTTACACGACACTGAGGGAAAGGCAGAACGTGAGCTTGTTTTCTTCCTCACCATCTCTGTTGGCAGCACAAAGCCCAAGACCAAAAAGGTGCTCCTAAGTTCAGCACGGCGGTGAGAACACAGGCTTTGTGCTCAGGTGGACCCGGGTTTGAATCCTGGCTCCTCAGTTCAACTGCCTCTGTGACCTCAAGCAAGTCACTTAACTAAGCCTGAGCCTCCCAATCTGTAAAATGGGAACGATAATGCCTGCCTTCATGAGAGTGTGAAAATTAAATTAGCGCCCCCAGATAATGTGAGTGCCGTGCTGACCACTTGCTGAAATGAAAGAAGGCCCACTCAGCAGTCCCCTCTGGAGGCCGCCCTGCCTCGGAAGCCACCCGAGCCAAGAGTGCTGACGGAGCCCGCTGACCCAGCCAGTCAGCAGTCCTACAAATGTGCAGTCCCCTCACCTACAACCTGCTCCATGCCACCCTGCTCACCAGGCTCCCAAGGGCAAATCCACCCCCCAGGAGGAGGCGTCCCTCCCCGACCACGAGCCCACTTGGACAGCCCCCGAGCCCCCTCTCTGCCCGGAGCTCCATCCTGGAACCCTACCTCTTCCTCAGTCCCCAGGGCCAGGCCCTCACCCCATCCTGGCGACTGTACCTGTGAGCTGGGTGGGGGCAGTGTCCTGTGGCTGTCATCTCCCAACGCACGTTCAGCACCTACCACAGCTCCTGACACACAGTAGGTGCAAGGCAGACATCCACCACCTCCCTCCCCATGGCCACTGCCGGCCCTGAACTAACCACCACCTCCCGCATGACTTATTACACACACACCCCGACGCCCGTGGCCTCCCCTTCTGCGATTTCTCCTCACTAGTCCTCTCTATACAAACTCAGATGGTGCTGACTGGAACCCAACTCTGACCAGGTCACTCCTCTACCCAAACACCCTACGGCTCCCCCTCAAACAGCTCAGCCGGGCGCACCGATCCCAGCGGGCCCCTCCCTTCCACAGCCTATGCCCCTGCCCTGCCCGGCAGCCCAATCCTCCAGCACGCCTGCCCCCTTACTCTGTCAGCACCTCCTCCACCCCAATGCTCAGCAGGAGTCCCTGCCAGGTAGGCCCCACAGGCTTCCCCTGCCACACATACCTTAGAAGGAGACTCAGAAGATCCCTCCAGGGCCCAGGGTCATCGGTGATCTGCACACCCCGCCACTGCCCTCCACGGCATTGTGGGAGAAGCCAGCAGCTCCTGGAGAGGGCCAGGCTGTGGGATCTGCAGAGCCCTTACCCAGCGTCACCAGTGCCGCCTCACCTCCCAGCAAGATACACACCACTCCCCGCTTCGGGCTGGCAGCTCCTCACACAGTTAATTAGCACCATGTCACTGAGGACCAGCCTGAGTGGCCAGTGACAGGAGCTGACCCCTGACCCCAGGGCTGGGAAACAGTCCACATCAAACTCTTACAGCGCGACCCTTTTAGCACGCACAGTAACTCGGGGCACCACTAGCTGAAGCTCATTAAAGCTGTCTCTTTGGCGCGAGGGCCATTAACCTCACCGCTCAAAACCCGCACCTCCCCTCCCCGCCTCTCCCAGCCCAATTAATGCCCTGCATCCTCCCCCGCTTCCAAGCACCCTCACCCACACCTCAGAGCCAGCCAGGAGCTGGCAGGGCAGCCCTCTTCATTCACAGATACAAGGACCAAGTGCCAGGAGCCCCCAGTGCCCTGGGGAGACCCTGGCATGGGCAGAGCGACAGAGGAGGCAGCTCCTTGAGCGGCCACTGTGTGCTCAGACCGCACAGGCCCTTCACACACGGGACCTCGCTGAGCTTTCCCAACAGCCCTGAGAGGCAGGTGGCATCGGCCCTTGTCTAAGGTCACAGGGCCTGAACTGCTTCTGGCTCCAAAGCCCTGACTTCATTGCCACCCACAGCCTTGGGCTGTCCCCTGGGGCCCACCCAGATGGAAAAACCTTCTTCTCTGAAGAAAGAGGGAATACTTCAGGGGTCCCAACCCAGAGTCAACATGGGAGAACCAACAAGAACGACATCACTGAGTCCCAGGAGGCAGCAGAAAGTGGGAACAAGGAACCCCTTCCTCTCATGAACACCCCCAGGACAGATACACAGAAGCAGGGCACCCAACTCAAGGCTGCGTGGGGTACATTAACCCAGTCCTGCCAGCCCCTCCCACCAGGCAGACTCAGTTTCTGGCAGCTCCTCCTTCCCTGGGCCAATGCAAGTCTTCTCAGTGGCCTTGGTTCTCTGGTCCCTCCCTTTCCCGTCACGCTTGCACTGATTCATCCACTCACTCACTCACTCACTGTCCATTCATCTACCATAGCATTTGTTGAGCACCTACTTAGAACTAGTGTGTACGGCACCAACTGCCTCACTGATTCTGGATCAGAGCTCTGATCCTGTCCTCATCTCACTCACGAACTTCCTGTCTCCTCAAAACCTCACAAAAAGCCACACCCTCTAACCTGGCATTCAAGGCTGGCTTGTTCCCCGTTTAATTTCTAGCCGTTTCCTAACCCAAATGTCCCACTCCAGTCACGGCAAACTACTTGCAGACGTCCAAAATTATCCTCTCAGCATGTCAGCCTTCCTCCTGCCCTTGGGCTTTTGTACACACAGCTTCCCCAAAGTGGAAAACCCTTCCCCCATCTGCCTGCCTAGCAAACTCCTATTCGTCCTTCAGGCATCCCCTGACTCAAGTCTCATCTTCTCTAGGAAACTTCCTGCTGACCTCCAAGGCCTATCAGCTTGCTAGGTTTGGGGTCTCCTCTAGGCTGTACGAAGTAACTCCTGTGGGAGGGAACAGCAGTGGTTGTGGGGTACTCCCAATTCCCCAGGCCCCTTGACCACTTTCTCTTTCCCCCTGGACCCCAGGAGAGCCTTGGGGGCCAATAAGAATGATATGGGGTGTCCCTGAAGTCAGTGAAATGTAAATGAAGAAGTAGAAGCCACCTGGCAACTGAGGACAGGGGAAACCTCCCTTGGGGCAGCCCAGGTGTTTCTATCACGACCCTGAGTACCCTGGGTGGCAACTGCCCAGTTCAGTCTCTGTCTCCTCCCAGGATGTGAGCTCCCCGAGGACAGGAACATCCACTCAGCATGCCCAGCCCCACTAGGCACCTGTGATGTCTGTGGACAGAATTAGGGGCCAGTCTGTAGCAGGTGACTGGACCCTTTCGGTGTTATCTTGCCAGGCCCCTCCCCCTTATACCTCCCCCAAAGTACACAGGTTATGATGATGTCGTAGCACCACCCAGGGTCACCCCTGCTCCTCCCCACGTGGGACAAAGCCTATGCCTGTCAAGTACCCTGCTTGAAAGCATTTGTATGCACATGTGTGCAGATGCACACACAAAATAAGATACACAGAAACGAACAAACACACTTTCTGATGGATACACATACAGGCTGATGGTTGCTTCCATACATAGACCGGTGCCCCCAGGAAAATGTATATAGATACACTGTTACACATACACGCATCCCTCAAAAAGATACACATACATGGACACATATAAACCCCTAGACAAACACACAGAGACATGCAGCTGAAGGTGCCATTCACACACACATACACTCACAGACACATAGCCACAATGATATATAAGAAGCTAGCAGAGCCTCCAATGCCTAGAACCAGCCCCCTCCCATGCAGGAATCCCCCCTGAGGGTGCACCCCCATCTGGTACCCCAAGTGGCTCCTCCCAACCCAGGCACCGCTCAATGGAGGCTGCTGCTCCTACGGGGGAGTTCAATACCCTGTGGACAGAGCCATCGGTCAGAAGGACCCTGACTAATTAAAAGCTGGTGAGGTTTAAATAATTCATCTCCTTAACTCCCATTGATCGCCCAGTTTAGTGGCCACAGACTTGAAACAATATTAAACAGCCTTCTCTAGCTCCACGGGGGGTGGGTAAGCTGACATGTGCCCACCCCTCTGAGGACATCACCCACCAGAGATGCAGCCAAGGGCAGGATCCCTTGGCCTGAATCCAAGGCCACCTGTGACCCACCCAAAGCCCAGACCCCAGCCTCCTCTTGAATGTTGTTTTGAGAGATCCTTTCCAATGGTCAGATTCCACTCTCCCCTCACTCCACCCCCCTTCCCTGCTCCCCCCAGCTATGGAGAGCACCCTGCTGGAGCACTGAATGAGCCACAGAACCCCTCTGTGTGCCAGGGGACTGGGGCATGTGGGCAGGGGATGGACCGAGTTGCCAGGGGGATATGTGGAGGGACTGACCGATGCCGCTGTGGGGCCGGCCTATGTGCTGCAGGCTGAGGCCCTTGTTCATGTCTAGAAGTCCATTCTTGGGCCAGCAGCCCATGGCGAAGCTGTAAGCCTGGAAGACAGGAGGCAAGAGTGGTTACCAGAGGCCCTGACCCCTGACACAATCCCATCACTCACCAACACCCCCAGCCCCCCATATCTTCCCAGCAAGGGCTTACTCTCATCATGCCACTTCATGGGAGTCCCCTTGCTGGGCCCCCTTTCCACCAGGGCCCCCTCCAGAAAACCCCTTCCTTCTCCACAGCTCCCTTTCTCCTGGGCATCTCCCCATCAGAGGCCCCCAGCTCCCACGGGGTGCCCCTCACCAGGCTCCTTCCTGGAGCTCCCATTTACTAAGATTCTCCTGATCAGGACCCCTCCTCTCACAGGGCATCCGCTTCAACCCATGCCCCCCCTTTCCAGAGTCCCTGGCCCTCTGCTGGGGCCCCTCCCCACAGCATTACTGGTCACAAAGACTGCTGTCGGAAGGGACTTGGAGACCAATATATCCAGACTTCACTCCACAGACAGGAAAACTGAAGCCAGAGACGAGGGGGCCAACTACCTGCCTGTGGTCAAGTTGCTTTTGACCTGGAGGCAGGCCAGACTGCGGAGCTAGTGCCACATGGGGGCTCAGCTGAGGAGGGGTAAGGTCACCTGGCCGACTCAGGCAGCTGTGAGGGGAGCACGTGAAGAGAGAGAGAGAGAGAGAGAGAGAGAGAGAGAGAGAGAGAGAGAGAGAGAGAGAGAGAGAGAGAGAGAGAGAGAGTGTGTGTGTGTGTGTGTGTGTGTGTGTGTGTGTGTGTGTGTGTGTGTGTGTGTGTGTGTGTGGTGGGGAGCAGATCTTGCTGAAGGTCAAGTGCTCACTTATGCATATTCAAAGCAGCCACCCATCGATCTGTACTTAATTGTTTTCCTGGGGTTGGGGAAGGAAGTGCTGGGGTATCGATCTGCTCAGGCCCCCAGCACTCCATTGTCCCCCTCTGTCCCCTGGCCGCCACCCACCTCCATGGTGGGGGGGCAGGGCACACGTCAGGCCAGGGACAGCACCTTCTCTTATATCCCTTACAGGCTCGATGACTAGATGTCACAGATGAGGAAACTGAGGCCAAGAAGAGACTTATAAGGGTTAGAATGCTATTAAGTGGCCCAACAGGGATTTAATTCCTGTTCAGCCTGCTAGCAAGTCCCAGGCTTCTACCAGTGGGCTTGCGAGGCTAGCTGACTCTTCAAACATTGCCCATCTCCTCACCTTAGAAGTCCCCAAACACCAGGCTGTCCTCCCAGTGGCAGGAAGGTGACAGCGTGTGGGACAGTGGTCAGTGGGAATGAAGCTTGGGTGAGTTTCCAGAAGTTGGATGGTGAGTCCACTGGTGGAACAAAGGTGACTGCTAGCCATGGTCAGGCAGGCACTGCAGAGCCCCCGCCCACCACTGGGCCCAGGAGGTCTCCATCCCACTGTAGACTGCCTCCCAGTGGAAGAGTGCCCAGCACGGGGTCAAAAACGGAGGACAGGAGGCTAGACACACAGGCTGTGCCAGGACCAAGGGGCTGGGCAGAGGTCTAGTACCCTCCCTTCCCAGCTGCAGGAACCAAGCCTCAGCCCCTTGGGCACTGGGAGGCTAGGAGCCAGTGTACTTCAACCTCAGCCCCCTCCAAAGCCACTTTCCTTGACCACAGAGGTACCAGCCACAGCCCAACTTCCCAGCCAACCCTCCCACCCTTCCCCAGGCCACAGCTGTACCCAGAAATCGGGGGCTGAGCATGAGGCTCAAGGACAGGGGAGAGGACGCTGGCTTGGAGCCAGGGCAGAGCTGGGACACAGGCAGCAAGGAGAACAGCCAGTGGGCGGTGCACAGCTGGAGGAGCTGCTGAGCGTGGTCAGGGCCGCGGCTGGAGCGCAGTGGGCCAGAGAGCAGTGGCGGGCTGGCTTTCAAGTACTTTAAAATCACTTACAAAGGGCGGATTAAACGATCAAAAATTCCATTTAATAGGACAAATAAAGAAATAACAATCTACTCTATCAGCCTGGAGAAGGCGAGCTGGATGGGTTTTTTCCCCCTCTAAAAAGGAAAAAGGGAAGGAAGGGGGAAAAAAAGAAGGATAATGTGTGTTTACTCAAGCAAAGAAAAAAATATTTAAGTGATGTCGGGGAGAAGATTGCAGTAACTAGTGAAGAATAACATCGTCTACTTTGCTGTCAAATCACACCCGAATTTCAGTAATAGATTCTCGGCTGACACTCAATTCAATTCGAAGGTGATCCTGCTTTATCCCAGCCCATCAAATATTAAACACTTGCATTAGCAGGTGCTGCCGCTTCCCGGCTTAAAGCGGCGGGCGGGCGGCAGGGCTGCGGAGGCCCCTCTGCTCCGCTTGCGGCTCGGGGACAGGGCAGCTCAGCGTTATCTGCACGTCATCCTGAGTCTTATCGCAGCTAAGCGGGAAGACCACTTCAGATAACATTAGGCGCCTGCCCCGACGCGTCACCATGATTAGATTATTATTATAATTATGACCCCCCAAGATCTGCAGATGGGGATGTGCAGAAGCGGGGTGGAGGGCAGCAGAGCCCAGGAGGGCCAGACTGGGCCTGGCTGGTCCAGGGCAAGCCGGGACCCACGGGGGGAAAACAGGGGTACCAGGCAAGGCGGTAGCCCGGTCCCGCCTGACGAATGCCTTTCAGGAAGGGCAGCCTAGCTTGTCAGAGCCGGGGCGAGATGAATTGGCGTCTCCACCGCGGCCGCGGGTGTCATGCCGCACAGTTTCGTATTCCCAGATAAGGCGTGATAACCAATTGCTGCCGTGACATGGCCTCATCCAGCACTTCCTCAGGGGGGCATGGGCGGGGGGAGGGGAAGGCACGTGCACATGGGTCTGCCAAGCTCCTAATAAGACGGATTTAATTTTTACAAACGCTGCTTCCAGCGGGGCCTTCACATACCAGCCAAAGTCCAAAATGATATTAAAAACGGTTAATTAAAACTGCTCTCCTTCAGCCTGGGCTCCCCGCCCCCCGCTGCCCCTGCTGAGAACCCTGGCATATCTCCTCCAGGTGCTGCCATGCACCTCTGCAGAGCGGAACCTTCAGAAGTGACCACCTGCCTCGTGGAAACCCCCCTAGGCACAGTACCAGGGCACAGCCCCACAAGCTCCCCTCAACTCCTGCTATCCTAGGTACCCCTCAGGCACAGCCAGCAGAGAGCCACCCAGAGAACACAGGGTCCTTTCACAATCTGTGTTCCTATCAATGTGTGGTCTGGATCTTGCACCTGCTGCCCCTGTGAGCCTGTACCCACATGCCCACCACCCCCAGCACTCACTTCTAAAGTCCTTCCCCTGCTCCCCCCCACCCCAGATATATACACCATCAAGCACGAGTACACACACCCACCAAACTCTCCCTCAGGTGACTCAGCCCATCCTTCCATTCCCTACTCCCTTCAGGCATCCTCCCTAAGAGATTACATCCATCTGTGAATCTTAGCAGAGCCTTCCCAGGAGTCCAGCTCAGGGCAAGGTGATGTGGGCTATATCTCAGAGATTCTGGCTGAGAAGTCAAGGCTGGGACCAGAGAGCCATCAGAGCAGGAGGATTGGGGAGGCTATCCCTTGTGGGTTGCCCACAAGCACAATGGAGAAAGACAGGCCCATGCGGGGTTGGAGATGGCTAGGAGAGCTTCCTGGAGGAGGTGGTACTGGAGGCACCAGGAAGAAGACACAGCAAGGACAAAGGAGAATGACAGGAGCAAGCTTGATGAGAACAGGCAAAGGCTGGGGTATGGCTAGGGCAGCCAACATGGGTGGAAGGAGAAAATATTTTGAGGGCTGCCTCCCAGCTCTGTGCAACACTGGCCACTGTCATCAGTCAAGGGGCCCTAATATTGTCTACCCCCTTTCTCCCACCTACTTCCTATCCCCATTCCCTCCCTCTCTTCTGCCAGCCTTTGGGGTGTGGGGTAAGGCACCCAAAAGCTTTTTGACCCTGATCAGTGCTGGGCAGAAATTTAAGAGCCAAAGCCTGTGCCTGGGCCCCTTTCCCATGATGGTTCCAAATTCTCTGGGTGCCACTTCTCTAGCTGCACCTTTCCCAGCTACCAGGGCCCAACCTGCCCATCTGTGGCTTCCCGGCCAGAGGGTGGGGCAGGTGGAAGGATGACGGAGAAGTCCTATCCAGGGCAGGTAGAGTCAGGGTGAAAGATGCTGGGCCTCCCAAACCACCCACCCCAGCCCTGTGCCAGGCAGGCACGCACACTTTCCTTCCCCTGGGCTGCTGTAATTTCCATGCGCAGGGAAGCAGGTGCCGAGCTGTTCCCGGCTGGCTCTCCCCTCTCGCGGCTCTGCCCGCCTTGGCTGCTGCCCCATTAGCTTAGTGGCCAGCCATCTGCGACGGGCCTGCCGCGCAGCCCTGCTGTAGGCGCGGCGGGTGGCCCCCTGTGTAACAGGGAGCTTTGCCATTAGCGCCTTTAATATTCTGACACCTCAGCACAGCCTGCTATTACATGCAAACGCTGATCGCCCTGTGAAATTACATTGCTGGGCCCGCGAAATGGAATCGTGTATAATCAGCCTCCTCCATGCACTGTCAGTCCCATCACAAACACTGCGCCCGGCGGCTTACGGGGGCTTAGCAGCTGCGACAAGTGTATTGGGTTTAATAGATGAAGTAGCCCTCATCGGCAGCAGCATCAGATCCTTCAAAGAGGAAAGACGAGGCATCGACAGCTGCTAGGGTGTCTCTGCCCACCCATTTGCTACCTTACCAGGGCCCTGAGCGTCGGGTGGACACAGAGTGGGCAGGGCAGTGGCTGGGTCTAGAACCCAGCTCAGACCGCAAAGAGAAGCACAAACTGCTCTGCAACTTCCAGAAAACCCACAGCCTACAAGCTGGCAGCAGCACATCTGACCCATCCATCCTCCCCACGAGGTCACCCTGTGGGCCTAAGGCTGAAGGGTCATTTCCCAAGAGGAGGAACCAAATCAAATCACCTGCCTTTCCCATAAACACCCAACGGGCAAAGATATAGAGGTGATACTCTGGAGGATGGGGGGAGAGAGAGTCTGGCAGACATAACTACTACCTAACCTTTTCTTTAACTGGCCAACACATCTACAGTTGGTGAACCAAGTACCAAGGCAACAAATATACATGAAGATGGCATTCCCAGCAGCCCAGGCCTCATGGAAAGGCAGTGTGTTCAGGCTCAGGCGTTGGTTCCCAATTCTGCCAATTATTAGCACCGTAACTTTGGATGAGTTATTAAACCTCTCTGGGCCTCAACTTCCTGTACTGTAAGATGGGATGATAGTTCTTTCTCCCTGGTATACCTGAGGTCACTCAGGAACACCCACTCCCACTGCCACCTCCAAATATTCTTGGTGCCATCACCCAAAATGCAGATTGCCTTTGAGAATGCTGGTCCCTCTCCCTTTTCCAGGTTCAGTTTAACACCGATCATGGCAGACTGTATTTTCCAGTGACTGTCATAACATTATCTTCCATCTCACGTATGCTCTTCTTGCAATATGACTCTGATAAACCTGCCATCAAGAGGGGGAGTCTAGGGCTCCCTTAGTGGCGCAGTGGTTAAGAATCCGCCTGCCAATGCAGGGGACATGGGTTCGAGCCCCGGTCTGGGAAGATCCCACATGCCGTGGAGCAACTAAGCCCGCGTGCCACAACTACTGAGCCTGCGCTCTAGAGCCTACAAGCCACAACTACTGAGTCCATGTGCCACAACTACTGAAGCCTGCGCACCTAGAGCCTGTGCTCCACAACAAGAGAAGCCACCGCAATGAGAAGCCCACCCACCACAACGAAGAGTAGCTCCCGCTCGCCGCAACTAGAGAAAGCCCGCGCACAGCAACAAAGACCCAATGCGACCAAAAATAATTAATTAATTAATTAATTATTAAAAAATCATTAAAAGAAAGGGGGGAGTCTACACCTCTCCCTTTGAAATGGGGTGGGCTTTTTTTTTTTTTTTTAAAAAAACTATTTCAACTAAATAGTAACACAGAAGTAATGCTATGTGATTTCAAGGCTATTTCAGAAATGCTGAGGAAGCTTCCTCCTCACTCGCTGGAACATTTTCCCTGGAGCCCTGAGCTGCTTGTAAGTGGTAAGACTGCTCCAAGGCAGCCATGCTGTGAGGAAGCCCAAACTAGCCCACAAGCAGAGACCACATGGAGAAGCCATGAGACTAGGTGAAGAAAGAGAGATGCCCAGCCAGCCCCCAGCTGCTCCACCCACACACTGTGCCAGCTCCAGTCACTGACCACAGATACGTGAGAGGACCTGGGCCAAAACTACCTAACTGAGCCTTTCCTGAATTCCCGACTCATAGAAACCATGAGAGATAATAAAACAGCTGTCGTTGTTTTAAGTCACTAAGTTTTGGTGTTAAGTTATGCAGCAGTTCTGGAAAACTAATGCCTACTCACTTCTGGATAAACTGTGTCAATACTTTCAACTTCCTCTTTCTGGCTGCTTCTAGACAATTCTTCCTCTCCTTCTGGGACCTCATTCTAAATCATCATCACTCTGGGTAACTTCAGTATCTACGGGATAAACTCACTCATGAATCTAGCCTCTTGATTTCTCAGCTCCCTGTGCTCTAATGACCTTCTCCGCTACCAATTTCAGCCATCTCTCCCTGGGGCCACACCCGGGGCCTTATTACCCAGCATTGCTCTCCTTCTGGAATCATACAATGACAGATTCCACTCCGATCGCAGCCTCTGTCCTTCCAGCTTTTGAACCCTCTCTCCCTCTACTCTTGCTTTTTTTCCTCATCTGTCAATCCCCTTCTAGCCCTTTTCTACCAAACCTGGACCTCTTGAATCTATGACTTCAACCAGCCCAATCTTGAACTTCCCTAAGAAACCCCAACATGACTCTGTTTCACCACACTTGCACTTGAGCTCAGTGATGCTGGAAAGAAGTCACTGTTCTGTATAGAAAGAGGCCACTATAGATCCAAGATCACTATCTTAGCAACCCTCAATGGTATCCAACCACCCTACTCCCCTCCTACTTTCACAAAGAAAATAAAAGCTGCTAGGCAGAACTCTTCCAACTGCATGCCCTTCATATACAAATGCATCTGTAACCTTCCCCACTTGCTCGTGCACCAATGCTGTTCTAATGGAAGAGACACCTCACTTCCAGTCTAAGGGCAAGCCCACGCTTGTGCTGTACATCTCACTCTTTTTCCATCTTCTCGGGCCCTGTTTCATCTAGTATCCCCTTTCTAAATTCTGAACCTCCCCATTTCTGCTGGCTCCTTTCCATTAGCATTCAAGCATATGCTTGAATCTCTATCATCTTTACATAACTTTTTGTGTCTTCATTTCCTTTTTGTAAAATGGGGGTAAAAACAGTTCCTATCCCATAGAGTTGATGTGAATGAGTTATTGCATGCACGGTGCTTAAAACAATGCCTGGCTCTTTGAAAGTTATATAAGTATTAGATAATTATTTTTAAAGTCTTCCATTTATTCCACATCCTGATCCAGCTACTGCCTGTTCTCCTGTTAACAACCAAACTTCTCAAGGCTGTCTCCACTCACCTCCCCAACACCCCTTAACCCCTGCAGTCTGGTTGCCAGCCTTATCATGTCACTTAGCTCCAGCGAAGGTCAACAGTCCTCACCATGCTGCCCACGTCTATGGACAGTTTCAGGCTCTTGCTGCCTTTGCCACCCTGCAGCCTGCTTCACATCTTTGAAATCCTTCTCCTTTGATTTTTCTCAGCACCCTACTCTTTGAGCTTTCCCCTCTCTCTGACGTCCTCCTCACAGTCTCCTGTAGAGTCTCATTCATCTGGTCATGTGTGGGCTTATGCATGTTCCCTTCCTGTTTCTGTCTGTGCTCTACCCCCCCTCCTGGGTGATTTCTTCAACTCCCTGGTCTTCGACCTCTCCAACTTGCAAATTGATATTTTTTGCCACTACTTGAGTGTCAAACATATATTCTATTGCCTACCTGGCATTTCCACCCAGGCACTTCATTCTCAGTAGGTTTAAAACCAATTTCAACATCTCCTCTCCAAAGTGCTCCTTCTCCTGGGCTCCCAAATCCCAGTGAAAACCCTTACCATCTACCTGCTCTACCAGAAATGTGGGGGCCAGCCTTGCTTCCTTCTTCTTCCTTACCTCTCACCAAGGCCTGAGATTGCTGTTTCATGCCCCCAAGACTCTACTCGAGTAATTCCTTCAGCCTACCCAGGATGCCCTCTGCATTCTCCCACTTTTTTCCCTTAATGAACACATACTCTTCTTTCAACACTCAATTCAAAAGTATCTTCCATCACCAGGCCTTTCCTGACTTGTCCCTTCCCTAAACCCACCCAGACTCTGACTAGCATCTGTATTATTAGATCTGTTTACAAATCGGTTGCCCCATGATGCTGGGAGACTCTCGGGGTGGGGCTGTATCTACTCTCTCTGAACGGCCTCCTTTGAGGGAAGGGCGAGAAAGCACCTCTCTGGATATAATCCCGCCAGGCAGAAAGGCCTGGTTTTCAGAGTTGCTGCTCCTGCCAGTCCTATTCAGTCTCCTTCAGGAACCACTGTTGATCCTGTCCAGCGGAACAGCAATCCCACCCAACCCCCAGCCATCCTTGGAACTGGGGGCTCAGCTGCCTGGGTTAGGAAAGAAGGGGAGACTGTCCCTGTCTCCCTTCTCCTTTTCTGAACTCTTTGGTCTTATGGGTGGTCTTGACTCCATTCCTTGGGCCAGCAGAGACCTGGCCAGCACGGGTATAGCAGCAAAAGGACGGACACTCCCATCAGGTGACACAAACACATCCTTTCTACCTCCAGCTGGTCGTGCTCCATGTTCACAGTGTTCCCTGGCTTCCAACATACTTCAGGGGCACCAGAGCTGCTGCCGCTGTCCATCAACAGCACCTGAGTGGAATCATTATTTTCTCTGTGTACTTAACCTTCCTGCTCACTGCCTACAACAGGACAGCTGCCTCTAGTGCGTGGGACCATCACCACAGCAAAGGCGGGGGCTGTGCCACAGGTCCAGGACCCACAACATTTGGAAGACAGCTGCCAGCGCAGTTTGATCCCTGGGGTCCTGAGTCTATGTTTGGATAGAGCCATCTTCCTCATGTTCCCAGAGCCCTTGCTTCACTGCTGAGTCACAGTGGACTTGGGGACACTGAGGTTTCTGGGGAGAGAACCAGATAAGGAGCAGGATCCTGAGCCGTGCCGCCTGAGCCTCCACAGAGGAGGCTGGCCTGGCTGGGGCTCCACATGCACCGCCACAGAGTCGAGGCAGCTGCCCAGAGTGAGGGCTACATTGGGGGTTTTCTTTGTTTTCGTTACAGTTTCTTCTCCCATTGCTTCTTTTGAGCCAGCCCTTTCCTCCCCGGGGTGCTGGGGATTGAATGAAACACCACCCCCGGCTCCAATAAGTGTATTTCAATTACATCTGTCACTGCATAACGATATAATGATATATCATGTGATATTAAATCCATGGTAATCATATCAGGGATTTTTTTTAATCGTGCACTAATCGCATTATTACATCTCTATAATTAACAACAGGAGGTATGGAAATTCAGTTAAGGCAGAAGGCTCAAGGTACTCCCCCCACCCCACCCCCACCCTAGCTCCCCCAGATTAGGGCCCGATTAGGAGACGGGAACTGCAGGACACTAGCAAAATGGGCCAAAGCTCCCACCTCCCAGTACCTCAGCCATGGGCACAGCCTTCAGCATCCGGGGCTGGCAGACATAGGCCAGACTGAGACCAGGGTGCTTGCTGTCTGTCTTGTGGCTGCTCAGGAAAGAGCCTGGGGCAGAGGCCACACAGAGAGGGCCAACAACAAGGCAGCTGGGCCTGCCAGACCTCCTGTCATTGCAGCGCCAAATCTTCTCCATGGGGAGGGGTGTTTGTTACCTTTCCTTCAAACCAGCCAGGCCCTCAAAGGTGCTTGTAGGGCACAAGGCAAGTTCCTGCCTCATGGCCTCCTAGACCAGAATTCCTCCTACTGCTGCTACACATACTCCCTCCCTTGACCTAGCCCTTTGTGTTGGCAGCTCTTAACATCACCAAGTCCAGCAGCTGTGATGTCTCTGCCTCTCAATCCTATCATCCCTGAGCTGAACAGACCCAATTCTTCTTGGGGCCATTCCTCCCCAGTTCTCCCTCTGAAGTTTGGCCCTGACTACTGCATGATAAGTAGATTTCTGATAACCACTGGAGCCGTTCTCCCATCCCCCCAGATGGTCCAAGTTCTTATGTCCTCCCACCCAGGCCTATATGGAGAAGGGAGGGGCTTGGGACTGCAGCCTGAACTATGTCAAATGACCCTGTCTCTCCCACCCCCTTCCTGATACTGAGCTGTCAGGACTAATCCCCTCAGGGGTGTCAGAAACCAGTCTGCAAAGCAGAATTTTGTGTTTCAAGTCCAAAGCTTTGAACTTAGCATGTAACTAGTCCTCAGTGAGGGGCAGGCATTTTGCTAAGTTTGACTCTCAGAAGTTGGACAGGCCTGAAGATGAAAGAGAAAAATCATGTCCTTTTTCCTAATAAAAAGGAGACACTAATAGCAGTCAGCACTTAGGCAAAGCACTTTAAGTTTCTAAAGTCCTTTCCAAATTAAAATATAAGCCTTTACTGAGCATGTGACACCACCACCACGGCCACCCAGCCCTCACAAACGAAGGCAGGTACGTGCTGGCACCCAGCACACACACCTTCACTTCTTTCTCCCTAGGAAAATGGAAAGGGTGCTCAAACCTTCATCCCAGACCTCCCTCCCTCTTTGTTGGCTTGCTCATGTAACACACACTTAATGAGCAAATCCATGTGCCAAGCTCTGTGCCCGGTGCTGGGGATAAAGCACACTAGGCCGCTCGCTGCCTTCCAAGCTAGGGACGTCCCTGGCGGTCCAGTGCTGAAGCCTTCTCCTTCCAATGCAGGAGGTGCTGGTCCGATCCCTGGCTGGGGAGCTAAGATCCCACATGCCACGCAGCCAAACACCAAAACATAAAACAGAAGCAATATTGTAACAAATTCAATAAAGACTTAAAAAAAAAAAAGAAAAAAGGAGCTTCCAAACTAGAAGGAGAGACATGTCAACTCACACATGGTGGGGGACTGAGATCCTACAAGAGCCCCAAGGGAGAAACCAGCCTTAGAGGGGGAATAACTGAGAAGGACCAAGATGGCTTTCAATGGAACATCCAAGGTGGGGTGGCTGTGAAAGGTGGATATGCAGGCCAGGAGCTCAGTTCCAGGGGTCTGAGCTGAGACAAGAAAGTCCTAGGAAAGCACATGGGTGGCGCAGGACACTGCAGGAGTGGATAAGCTCACCCAGGAAGAGAATAAGCCTTTAGGGTCAACGAGGCCCTTCTCTTCTCTGATGTTTGGACGGAAACGAGGAAGGCTGAGAGACGGGACGGCTGAACACTAGAGCCTCCAGAGCTAAGGCCCAAAGAGACTTCTCTCTGGGCACACCCAACATCCTGGCCTCTGTCCCTCCCATTGTCATCTCCACCTTCACTTTACCCAGATGTGACAGGACGAAACAGTGTGGACTTCAGGCTCACACTGACTTAGTCACAACAAACATTACTATGAGAGCCTATTATATGCCAGGCCATATGTGTACTTGTAGCAATACAGACACAGTACTGTCCTCAGAGAGCTTCCAGTCTATTAGAAAAAGCCCATGTTAAATAAATAGCAACATAAATAATCATTAAGTTATCATAAGGGCTCAAAGAAGAAAGGTGGGCTGTTTATAGGATGCAAGAGGGGAATCTGACCTAGCTGGGGAACTCTGAGGACAGGTCAGCAGAAACTGACTGACAGGAAGGCAGCAGGGGAATGACATGTGCTAAGGCCTTTAGGCAAACAGCACTTGGAAGGAATCAAGTCAATGCTAGTGTCCCTGGAGCACAGAAAGCCAGCAAGAGATGAGGCTAATGAGGAAGGCAGGAAAATCCAGGGCCTCATAGGACACGATGAGGGTTTTGCACTGTTTCCTAAGGCAATGGGAAGCCATCCAAGTATCTACCACTGCCATGCTATGCGATCTTGGGTGCTCCACCAGCATCAAAGGTTAGTTCCTTTGCACACCTACCCATCCCTATTCCCAAGGGTAGACAGGCCTGGGAACCGGGGACCATTTTTTTTTTTTTTTATCTAGAAGGAGAGAAAGAAACTGCAAGAGAGCAACTGACCTCATTGGTTCATTGTAAGATTCACACATTTACTGAAGGCCTGCCCGACCCTGGAAACTCAACTGAATCACACGTAGACCCTGTCCTCATGGAACTCACAGTCCTTTGCAAGGAAAGAGATGTCAGTAAGTGCCTGATCACTGCGATAGAGAGTGATTAGAGAGGACTGCAGTAGAGACAGAAAGGAGGACAGGGCTCAGGCCCGAGGCATCTGGAGCCCAGCATGGGGAGTGCTGCCCCTAGTCCTCTCCTCAGCGCACAATCCGCAGCAGGCTGGGACAGACAGCACTGCAGATTGGGCGGGGGGCAGGAGTGTGAGGAGGACCCTGAGCAGCAGTGAACCTAAGCCAGGATCTTCCGGTTGCAAAGATGAAGGTTGAAAGGCTGTGACTAAAGCCACTAAGGAGAGAAGAGGGAAAGGTTCACTGTATCGTCCAAGGATAAGGGATGGGGCACCTTTAGAACACGGAACAGGACTGGAATAGAAAATTATTTCAGGAAATGGCAACTCCAGTCTCCAGGCCTGTTTTCTCTTTGGAAGACACGGGACTGGGGGGTGGGGGAGAGGGATAAATTAGGAGTTTGGGATTAACAGATACACACTACTATATATAAAATAGATAAACAACAAGGACCTACTGTTTAGCACAGGGAACTATATTCACTATCTTGTAATAACCTAAAAAGGAAAAGAATCTGAAAAAGAATACATATATATATATATATATATATATATATAAAACTGAATCACCTTGCTGAATACCTGAAACAAACACAACACTGTAAATAAACTATACTTTAAGAACTTAAAGGGGGGGTTGCTTAAGTACTTGATTTCTTAGGTCCCTGCCTGGTCTGAAATTCACCAGTTCTGAGGCTCCTCAGCCTCCCATAAGAGTCAGGCTTATTGCTGTCCCCCAGTCTTTGCTTATGCTATTTTCCCACCTGGAACACTAGCCTTCCTCTACCCTCTCCAAATCCTGTCTGCCAGGACACCAGCTTCAGGAAGTCCTTCCTGATTTTTCTTCCTCCCTCCTCCACGTCCCACCCTGACCTCCACAGTTAATACCACAGTTCTCCCAACAGCGCTTTGCTTAATAACCTATTACATACGGTCTGGTACTCTTACTTGACTAGTCTAGGTACTGTCTCATCACTTCCAACCTCTGACATCCATTTCAGGGGCAGGAGGGAAGTTCCACCCGTACAGGTCCTAGAAGCAGACAGAAGTCTGGGTCCCCACTCCCTCTGCCCACAGTCCTTTGAGAACTCAACAGGCCTCCACTTGAAAAGGGTGCTGAAAGCAATGATGTCTCCAAGTGCGATGGGAGATATTTGTGTCTGCTTTACCCTTGGCTTTTTGCTCTGGTTCAGGTAGGAGCGGGGTGGGCTGGCTGGCAGATCTGAGAGCGCGGCACGCCCCAGCGGGCAGGGCGCACAGCGCGGAGGAAGGCGCGAGTCAGTCTGGAGTGCTCCCCATTTATCAAGCTCACGCAGGCCGCCAGCCGAGCGAGTCTTTCTATCATTACACCTCTCAAAATCCGATTCATACCACTAATCCTGCCTTCATTCTCCCAGATTAATAACATCTCTTTCAACCTTCACAGTGTGATAAATAGACAAAGAGAGAACAAAAGGAGAGACAGAAGAGAGAGAAAGAGCTGGAGCAAGTCCCCATAATAGAGAGAGCCGAGAAAGAGGAGAGGGAAAAAAGGAGAGCGAGCGAGAGCAGGCAGCGGCCAGAGACTGCAGCGGTCTCAGAGAGCCACGAGGAGAGCGGCGGCTGCGCCCCGCTATGCACTGTGCTCCGTCCCCAAGAGAAAGAAAGGCTCGTTAACAGCTCCTTCCTGCCTGCACTTTTGTTCAAATTCTTTTCTTCCCTTCCAATCCTGCTTTAGGTCAAATTCCAGTGAAAATGAGTCTCTTGGCTTCCCGGTCTCCTCCCAGCCTCCCTACCAGGCCCAGGGAACCAATCGGGCCCCTGGCGGCAGGGCTGGGTCTGGGCACGAGACAGGGCTGAGCAGGGGCTTAGAAAGGGGCGGAGCGAGCTGGCCTAAAGCTTTGCCAGAACTGTTCCCTTAGCACAAACCCCTGCCCCTTCCCTGCTCTTCAGGCAGAAGAGGAGAGGGAACAGAGCAGAGAGGGGGCTTGAGGCCCGTCCCCGAAGGCTCTGTCCTGCACATCTTTCCAACCTAAGGCTCTAGCTAGTCCAATCCAAGGCCCCCAGCTGCTAGCAGCTCAGCTAGATGGTGAAAGTAGGCACCTCTCAAGCTTGCTAAAACCAAGGTGTGGGCCATACCTCCAAATTCTGATGGAGAAGTGTGCCAGGGACAATAAACCCCACTGGGCCCCAGCCCTAGCCCTAACACAACTGACCTGTGATGCTTCTTGTTCTCCCTGCCCACATGCTTGCCCAGACTTGTCTCCACAGCATACTTCCCCTCCTCCTCTCAGACTCAGTTCAAGGGGCCCCCTCTGGATGCCCGGCTGAGCTCTTCCAGGAGGATTCAGGCACTCCCTCTTCGGGGCTCTGAAAGGCAACAGCATTCACATTACCCTGTAGCGACTATCTGTCTCCCTCACTCCACTGGGAGTCTGTCTTCTGAGTTCTCTAGTCCCAGGTCCAAGCTGCCCATGGCGCTTCCATTCTTTCTAGACTTTGCCCGAACTAGCGCTGGCAGAAGACTAAGCCAAACAAGCCTCGACCCTCCCTCTGGACTGCAAAGTATTCCTAGGCAACTGGCAAGCCTAGCTCAGAGGCAGAGGCAGAAGCACTCTGCATGGGGAAGCTCTCTCGGCCCTGTGCACCCACTCCCTTCACAGTCCATCAGAGTGGAGGGAGGCGGGGCTGCACCAAGCTCCCTGGACCACTCTCTTCTTCAGCAGACCCTCATGGCGGGAGGTGGGGTGCACGTATGCAGAAGGAACGCCTGCCCTGCCCAATCCAGCCTAGTAGGAAGAGCCTTCCAAGAAAGTCAAGGCTTCTCCAAGGACAGAGTCTGGTAGTGGGCAGGAAAGACCCAAAGCAGACCCTCAGTAGAAAGCTGGTGGCCTTGTGATCTGTTGAGAGGCAGATCCCTCCTAGGGAATATCTTGCAGACACCTGCCAGATACTTTCCTCCAAAAAGCCTCCCTCTACCCTCTGCCCCAAAACACAGCCCTCCTTTTGGATCAAAATGGCTGCTACCTACTCCCACCACTCACTCCTGGGGGGCCCATCACCTCCAGCCCCAACTCTCAGGTTTGCCCAGTTTTACCTCTGCCTGGGGAAAGTCCAGAGAAAAGGAGGCTTCATAGGGCCAAGTCAAAGAGCAAAGTAGGGATCATATCTCATCCACCCAAAATCCAGAAGTTCTGTTAACCTTCCCTCAGCCCCATATCAGAAGGACTGTCCACACTATCACCTGCTCTACCAGGCCTCCAGGATCAGACACTTACAATAGGGAAGGCTGAAATAGTGACAGTGACTGACATTTGTCCACGGGTCCAAGTGACCCAAGGAGGTGGGGGGCTGAAGAGGAAGGGCAAGAAGGAGAGAGAATGATACAGTCTCACTGAAGGAGAATGGTCCTCCCTACAACCAACCTAGCCCACCGGTACCCTGGGCTCTAGGACAGGCTAGGTCCAGCTGGCACACAGGCCCACACTGCCTCCGAGGCCAAGGCCACAGCAGAGCTCCAGAAGCATGGAGCCCAGAGGCCCTTCCTTCCCTAAGAGCCCACACTGCTGGCAGATCAGAGAGCCTCAGCCAGTCAAGCCTGCAGCCTTCTAGACACAGGCAGCCAGCAGGCCCAGACACCCCTAAACTTGCTCTAATCAGCTTCCCCAGGGGCTCAGAAAGATGCCCTACCCCTGACAGTGGGACAGTCCTAGGCCCTAGGAAGAGAAGTCATGGTGGCCCCTCTATCCTCTGCCTTTACCCAATACACAGTCTCAGGGCCTCCCCCAAGGTATGCCTCCACCAGGCCATCCAACTCAGGGGTGAACCTCATCCCCTCAGGAGGCTTGGCCCCTGCAGCAGGGAGTCAACCTAGACCTCAGTAAGGGACCTGTCGGAGGTCACACAGAAGAAAGTCAGCCAGACACAACAGGATCTCTGGCAGGTCGAGAAGCCAGACCCGAGTGATGCTCTCCCCCCAAACCAGACTTTAAAAGCTCACTCTCTGAGTGCCTGGTTCTAGAGCCCACTCTTCGAGGCAGCCGGTGGCACAGAGCAGGGAAGAAGTTGGGTCCTAATGTGTAAAAAGCTCCAGCAAAGCAAAATCATTTACTCTTCAGTGTGACTGCTCAGCAGAGCTAATAAATCTTGCATGAGCAGGGCCGATTCTAATTTCCTAATATGAAAAGGCATTTGGATTGAGAGAGAGGGGGAGATAAAAGTGATTGAATCTCCAATAGTCCAGGTTACTGACAAGAAACATCCTGCTCAGCCCTGAGAGAAGGATGGCAGCGCCCGGACGCCTGCACACACCCATCCGTTCTGCCCCCACTCTTGGCGCGATACATCTCAGTCTCTTCTATTGACAGGACGTGGCTTTAAACACAGTTACACAAGTTATCATTTCTGCCTTCTGATCAATCTGAATTTTCAGGACAATTACCCTCTTAATCAATGATTGCTATCAGCAGCCCAGCGCCTGGACGGATTTCTCAGCAAGGTAATCATGCCGCCAGGCTGGACGGCGCGTGCATAGGCAATGAAGCTCCGGGTGGGGTCTCCTCCCTCCCTCCGGAGCCCCCATATCCCAGTGCCACTGCCAGCATCGAGGACAAGGACGGCAAAGTGTGAAGGCCACTTCAAGGAGTGATGAGAGTAGAAGGGAGGGAGGGGAGGGGCCCAGCCACCCTGCAGCCTTCCCGACCACCTGATTACGGAAGAAACCTCTTAAAACCCGAGATTTACTGCCCACCATGCTGATGCATCTCCACATGCCCTCCTGCCATCATTCCTACCTCCTAATTAGCCTAATAAAGCCCAATTCTAATTATGGGCTCAAACTATTAGGGTGATCACCAAGTGCAAAGAAAAGAGAAATAGTGGTTTTACTAATCTCTTAGAGGCGGTTGGTTCTAGAAATTCCTTTTCTTCCAAAGACTTGGTTCATAAGGGCTACTGACTGGAAGGGCAGGGGCAGCCTCTCCTCCTCCTCCTCAGAGGTCCAGGCATCTGGAGCTTTCACAAAGCCAGCCTGACCTAGAGCCAGGAGGCCACCCGGTCCCACACTCCCTCCAGGGTCCTCCCACAGATTCAGCCCTCTGTGCATAAAACAAGGCAGGGCCCCTCCTCAGGAGAAGAGGGGAGGGTGGATTTGGTCTCTGCCTCAGCGTCAAGTTAGCCAGAGGTTGTATCTGCCATCATGGGGGCAACTCAGTTTCTCAGATCACCTGTTGTTGGGTGAAGGACTTACACGAGAAAGGCCAACAGTGGAATGAAAAGGACATGGTCCAGGACACTGACACATCAACTTATGCTTCAGCATGGGTGGCAGATATGTGTATACAGTTACACCCAAGCAGAGTGGGTTATGGGATTAAAACAGGTCCCCACAATTTGCTCTTATATCCTGAGGGGGAAAGAGAATTAGAAAGCACGGATGTTTTCACTTACTGACATTTACTGGGTGCTAACCATAGGCTAAGTGTTGGGGATACAGCAGGGAACAGTATAGAAATGACCCTTACTCTCAGGAGCTCACAATCTACTAGGAGACAGACAAGCATCTTTCTGTCTGCAAAACAAAAACAACAAAACAAACTTGTAACACGAATGTTCATAGCAGCATTATTTAATAGCCATGAAGTGGAAACAGCTTAAATGTCCATCAACTGATGAGCACATAAATAAAATGTGGGGACTTCCCTGGTGGTGCAGGGGTTAAGAACCCGCCTGCCAATGCAGGGGACACGGGTTCGAGCCCTGGTCTGGGAAGATCCCACATGCCGCAGAGCAACTAAGCCCACGAGTCACAACTACTGAGCCTGTGCTCTAGAGCCCATGAGCCACAACTACTGAGCCCGCACACAACTACTGAAGCCCGTGAGCCTAGAGCCCGTGCTCTGCACCAAGAGAAGCCACCGCAATGAGAAGCCCGCGAACTGCAACAAAGAGTAGCCCCCGCTCGCCGCAACTAGAGAAAGCCCGCACACAGCAACGAAGACCCAACGCAGCCAAAAATAAATAAAAATAAAATTTTAAAAAATGTGGTATATCCATACAATGGAATATTATTCACAATAACGAGAAATGAAGTGCTGATTCATGGTACAATGTGGATGAACCCTGAAAATTATGCTAAGTGAAAGAAGCCAGAAACAGAAGGCCACATATAAGAAATTCCCAGAACTGCAAGAACAGGCAAATTTATAGAGATGAAAGTAGATTAGTGGTTGTTTAGGGCTGGGGTGTTTGAGGGGAAATGGGAAGTGACTGCTGTGTTTTAGGGGTGACAAAAATGTTCTAAACTTAGATGGTGAAGGTGGTTGCACAACCCTGTGAAGATACCAAGAAACAATGAATTGAAACTTTAAATGGGTGAATTGTATGGTATGTGAATTATATCTCAATAAAGCTTTTTTTACACGTACAGTATGACAGAAGGAGTGCAGGCTCACCAGCAGTGAACAGAGCCAGGGGAAGCTCTAGCACAGTGCCCGCATGCTCTGCAGGCACTTGATACAGGTGTCTGAAGAGAAAGGAAGTTCCCAATGGGAAAGGGGGAAAGTCTTCACAGGGGACATAAAGGAGTTAGGTCTTGAAGGACAAGCAGGAGCTCACTGGGCAGGAATAAAGCAAAGGACATTCATGCAAATGGAACCAATGTGAATAAGGTCTGGAAGTGGACGGTCACACAGGCTATCTTGGTATAGCTGGAGAGGTACTTTGGAGGTCTCAAAGGACAGGCCAGAGAGCTTGTACTTCATTCAGTGACATCAAGATTTTTCAAGCAGAGAAGTTAGATGATCAGTACAGGATAGCTTGGGGTTTGATGGTTCAGGTATGGGAAGTAACACGTCACAGTTGCAAGGACATGGTTTTGGAGTCAGATATCCAGGATTTAAAATCCTTAAATTCCTCTTCCAATAAACTCAAATAACCAGCAAGGGCTGGGATTTTGCTCACTATTTTATCCCCATTGCTTGGCAGAGTGCCTGGCCCAGTAGGTGCTCAATAGCCATTTACTGAATGAAAATAAAATGAATGAACGAATGGCTATGTTGAATTCAATCCCATTTGACAAATGTTTATTGAACACCTACTGTGAAGCTGGCACTCTGGTTACATAGTGTGAGCTCTTCAACCGTAGGGCCCCTGTCTGATCTCTGATCTCTGCCTCAGCGCCTTACACAGGTTCTGTTTGGCACAGGGCAGGTGCTGAAGTCAATATTAATTCCCTTCCTTCTCCTGGTCTAGGAGGTTTCCCTAAGAGCCGGTGAATCTTGGAGAGGAGTAGCCTGAACACTTCACTGTGGTTGGCGAGAAAAGGGAAGCTGAAGCTGTAGGGGTGGAAGGCTTCAGGAGCAGGGGGTGGTGCCCACGGTGTTTGTCCCAAAGCCAGCCATGGTGCGCCAGGAGGCAATCCGAGTCATCAAAGCCAGTAAAGAACTGAGCAGGGATGAGACTGTTCCCACAGCGCATTCTCAGAACCTTCTGCAGACTGCCCTGGACCAGGCCTCCACGCAGGGAACCTAGCACAGGTATGGTGGAAACAGAAACTTAGGACTTGCAGGTGGACGAGGAGGGGAAGATCTGGGCCTTATCTCCTGAGCACCCTGTCTGGACCCTGGACAGCTGCCATTTCCACATCTCCCCACTGGTCGGGAGGGCCCTTCAGCTCATGGCTGACCACAGTAAGAAGGGGGCTCCTCAGTCTCCCAGCCCCCAATTCCTGTGGCCTCCCCTCCCCTCCCTTTCCTTCCCTCCCTCTCCTTCCTGCAGAGCTTCCCTCGAGCCATAAATATAAAATAAAACACAAACACCCACAGTCCAGGAGGAGGGCGTCAGACAGATAATGGGCATTTTGTATCTTTTTATGACACTCCCCATAGGCAGCTCGGCAATCACAGCGCAATAAAGGCAGGCATGCAGCTTGCATAGTTAAACAACTGCCGGGTAATTAGGCACGGCAAACACACCACTGGGGAGGCCTCAGGGCTGCCCTGGGATCTGCCTGCAGCCTGCCCTCCTGCTTGCAGCCAAGTAGGGGCCAAGCCCAAGCCTAGCAGAGTTAAGACCTGGTTGTGGGGCTGAGGGCAGACCACTGGCTGCTGCCATATGCACACTTGGGCTCATGCCTGTGCACGCTCACAATCACACCTGCCCACACCCACACACAAGCACTTCCTGAGCAGCTAGCCTGGACCTCATCTCCCCAGGAAGGCCACTCTTCTTTTCCAAGTAGGGTAGCCGAGGGTCTCTCAAGGGCCCTGCTTTAATGCCCTTGAAGAGGTCACAGGCCTGGCTGCAGCAGAGGCTCACTCATCCAGGTAGCCCTGAGCTTACCGAGTTGCACAGGCAAGGGGACACATGAGCATATGGTCATGATTACACTGACTCTTTCTCTTGTAAATTCCAACTCAGTACAGAGGCGAATTCGAAATAAATTATTTTTTAAAAATACACCCACACATACCGTACACATATTCCTATCATCGCACTTATTACCTCTACTGTATTTTTCCCCATCTACCTTAACGCACCCATCTTCCTTGCTAGATGGGGAGTTCTGTACAGGTGGAGACCAGACCTGATTCATCTCCAAGTCTACATGCCCTGATGCACAGGGCTTCGTTGAGGAATGGTGTTAAGTGAGATGTTAATTGAGATGTGCTGGCCCAGGCAGAGCACAGGTCACTTGCTACCCGGGGCCTAGGTCCAGGCTGACCTAAGCCTAACCAACAGAGAGAGAAGCCCTCACCAGCGCTGAGGCAGCTGCACTGTGAGTCCACACAATGCCCATTCCTCCTCTAGTGACCCAGCCAAATTCAAAATTTCAGGGAACTGATGGCTCATTAATGAAACAGAATAGACAAAGCCCTGCTCCAATTCCACTTGAAGACTGAAGCAAAAGATCCCATCTCTAGGAGCCACCAGATCAGCTCTGAGGAGTCAGCCAGGGAAAATTAAAGCACTCAACCCTAAAACCCTCTTCCCTCAAGAGAGCTGACAGCAGGCCAGGTGAGCTCACAGAAAGACCCTGACGGACCCAGCACAGTCCCAGATGAATGTGAACACACATCCAGCTACTTCTCCTGGTCTCTATCTGGCTGTCACTCCACGTCTGCCAAGACAATCAACAAAGGGGTCAAAGGCCAGAGGAAGGGCCTGGGCTGCACCCCACATTTAGGGTACTGAGAGGCTCCCCTTCACCCCCTGTAGAAGCAGGGAGACAAGCTTCTCCTCACCCCATATTCTTATGGAAAAGCCCAAAGCCTCAATGGCATTCAGCTCCAGTCCAGGTCACCCCAAACTGTGACAGATGCCATCTGTCCAAACTCCTCCCCGACACCTGAGCCCCCAGCTCTCCTGACTTGATGCCAGGCAATGCCTTGCCTTCCCTGGACCTGCAACTTTTCCCAATGGGGTAAAGGAGTAGCCCCAAGGTTAGAGATCAAAATAAGTAAGGGTCAAAGAGGGACTTCTCTTTCCTTCCTTGCATGCATCACATTTTTTGCTGGGAGCAGAAAGAGGAAACCTCAGGTACAATGAATGATCTCCGAATGGCAAAGGCAGAAGAGACCACAAGAAAGATCACCTCACTCAGCTTCCTTATTTGTTAGATGAGGAAACTGAGGCCTTAGAAACGGCAAGTGACCCAACACCAGAGCCCATGCCTTTATCTTCCAGCTTCGAGTTCAGTCCAGGGTTCTTGGTATTGTACCATGCTGTCCTCTAGAGACAAGGCCTGCATCTGCACACCTCCAGGTGGAGTCAGACCACAGAGCCCACACCTACACCCTCCCCATATTCCCATGTGTGGGCACATGCCCACACCTGAGTATGCACAGACACAAGCCTCCCCACAGGGAGAGATATGAGATACACATCTTTAAACATATATAGACATGCATGTTCACATGGGCGCACTCTCTTACACACAGACAGATTCCCATTAAATAGATGTCACTCCCAAGAGAACTGGAGCATGAGGCCAATCCCTGTCCTTCCCCAGCCACTGCCTCACTGGCCATACAACTAGTAATGGCCAGTGTGTGTTTGCCCAGGCCTCCAGCCCAGGCCAGACCAGAGGAACTGCCTTCAGGTAGTATCTGCTATGGGACAAGTGACAAGAAGGAAGCCATGGAAGGCGAGAACCTGGATTTACATCCTGGTCATGTGGCCTTGGGCAAGCTTCTTAATGCCTCTGAGTCTCTATTTCAGCACCCATAAAATAGGGACAATAGCCCTTGCCTTGCTGAGTAGCTGCGAGGACTAAACGTGGTAAGAATGTGTGGAAAGCACCTAGCACAGAAGTTGACTCCAGCTGGGGCTCAATATGTTGGTGCTGTATTGCTGATACAGCAGGTTTGACCTACAGACATGGCCAAACCTGCCTTTACAGAGTGGTCTGCATGGAATGTGGGAGATAGGAGGCAGGGCTGTACCTCCTCCCTTCAAGGAAGTCTCTTTGCCCTTTTCTCTCCTTTTCTGTAACTCCTCCCAGGTTCCAGGGTCCAGAGTAGCAACAACAACAATTTAAAGAAAAAAAAAAAAAAAGGGAGAAAGAAAAAAACAAAACAAAACAGAACCTGGGAGAAGGCAGAGTAACTAAGGGTTCCCTTGGCTCTCTCAGACTTCACACTGAACGCTGATAAGTGTACCTCTTCCCCACACGGCCCTCAGCTCTTCTACAGGATCTATGCCTCTAAGAGCCTCTTGAGGTCCCCTCTGTTTGCCTCGTTCTGTGGATTCAGAGAAGCAGCAAATCTGGTCCCTTGCCTCAAGTGGCTTATGGTCCTGCACAGGGAGAGACCAGGCCACAAAATAACCAAAAGGCACGGACCGTGAGCCACTGGGCCCTAGCCCCTGGCCCAAGGGTGAGAGTATGGGCTCTGCAGTCTGGATGCTGAGGTTTAAATCCAGGCTCCAAACACACCCATCTTCTGAAGCACTCTCCCCTGCTCCAGAGCGAGCTCAGAATTCACTTCCTCAAGGACACAAGAGAAAGACAGAGGCGGCTCATGGTGGGACCAGGACGAAGAGGTTGTGTCATTTGACAGGACATAGACTGAGCAGAAGCCAGTGAGGGGCACACAGACCCAGGGCGGGCCTCGTTGTAAAGACCTGCCACGGAGGGCACTGCAGGCAACGCCAGGGTAGAGGTCGATTTTGTAGCAGCTGCAAGGAACCTCACCGAGGAAGCAAGAATCCCAGCTGCCTTAAGCCGATTCCTTACCCGCTCCCCTCCCCCTTGTGGCCACACTCACCAGGGACACAGAGCAAGGCAGCATCTCTCCCGGCTGAGGCCGCGCCAGGCACCCCCCCCACCACAACACACACACACCAAGTACCAGCACTCTTCTACAAGCGTGGCAACCAGGACCTAACTGATTCTTCACTCTGTAATTTCCTACATGTTACTGTAAGGATACTGAGGTCTTCTGGCCAAGTATTCTCAGACTGTCCACAGACAATAATGCTACAGGTCATGGTGGCCTTTCCCTCCCTGCTATCCACCAGGCCCACAGGCTCTTCCTTCCCTCCCCTGGACATAAACATGGCAGTTTTCTGGAGCCACTGCCCCATTCTTAGAAGGCAGCTGAGGTTGGCTCCACTCTAGACATCAGGAAATGGCTCCTTACTGGCTCACTTGCTTTTGCCTTCTCTGCTTTTCCTCCGCTAAAAGGCATACACACGGCTGGACCACATGAGTAGCTTACAAAACCTGAAAACTACTGTTTGTAGTTTCCCAATGCAGCAAGCTCCTTCCCCTCCAGGCCTTTGTTCACACGGCTCCCTCTGCCTGGAACGCCCTTTCCATTTGACTCCTAAAAACTCACTCATCTTCCAAGGCTCACCTCAACAGTTTCCTCAGTGAAACTTTGTTGACTGCCTCTCCCACACCCCAGGTGAAATGACTCCTCCCTCCTTTGCCCTGGAGGCAACAGGGCAAATCAGTTACAGGCGGGGTCCCTAGATTCAGGTGCATAACTCCATCACTCACTAGCTCTTGAACCTTGTGGAAGGTACTTAACCTCTGTACCTCAGTTTCCTCATCTGTAAGTTGGCTAATAATAGTACTTATCTCAGAGTTGTTTAGGATTGAGCTAATTTATAAAAAGCCATTTAGAGCAGCACCTGTTTATTATTATTAATTATCTCTACTTTACAAACGAGGAAACTGAGGTTCCGAGAAGGTAAGTGGCTTCTCCAAGGTCATAACGCAGCGAGGTGGCAGAGCCAGGAATTGCCCGAAGGTGAGTGTGACTCCATACTCTGTTGGACAGCCAGGCACCCTGATGGCGGCTGCAATCTAGGACGTGAGATGATGGGCTCTGTTCCTCAGTGTCAGCTGAGGGTAAGCTAGTCCAGGGGTGGCATCTGGCTCCTCCTCCCTGGTGCTCACTTGCATTCTGCTGGAGGAACCCCCTTTTCCTAGCTCCTGCCCACAAAGGCTTATAGGTCTATCTTGAGCTCCTGTCTCCTTTCCCCTTGTAGCCTAGTCGTCTTGTCTCCAGTGGTCAGCGCAAGGACAAGGGAGCAGCGGAGGCACAGTGCTGTCACTTCATGCCCAGGACAACTCTCGGAGTGGGTATCCTTTTTCCTGTTTTACAGAGGTTGATACTGAGGCTGAAAGAAGTTAAGTGAATTTCCTAAAACCTCACAGCTAGTAAGTGCAGAATCAAGGTTCTAAATCAAGCCTACTGGACTTCAGAGTCTATGTGTCAGATATTGGCACCTTTTATAGGTTCAGAGAGGTTAAGGAACTTGCCCCAGATCACACAGCTAGTTGGGAGCAGTGTCATAAATTTGAGCCAGACTCATCTGGCTCCAAAACTCTTTCTCTTGCACCAATGGTCTCTAGCCTGTGAGCCACAGACCCAGGGCCACATCACATCAAGCATCATCTGAAGACTAAGTGAAGGCGAAGTGTCACATACAGCCATACCATTTGTCTAGGATTATGCAGCCAGTATTGTAATTAAGAAAATACAAGTTCATTTAAAAGCCAATCAAATTCATTGTAGCTTTTTTTATTATGTACTTTTATCACTATACACCCAAAATATAAGGTCCATCAAGTGCTCAAGGCGGAAGGGAATGTCTGATAAGTTTTCTGATATTAGTAAGAGCCCCGTGTGCTCTGTCTGCCTACCTCCCTAAGAGCTCTCCAAAACCACACTTAGTACCTTTCTCAAGGTACCTTCCTGATCCTTAGTCACAAACTCACAACAGAGAAGTGCCTTCTGTGTGGAATAACTGTCTAAAGGTCATTAGCAGGAACAGGAGGCACAATCCTTTCCAGGCCTGGAATCCCATGAATGTTAAGAAGTAATGCCATCTCCAGCAAAGAGGACCCAAGTCCTAAGCTGTGGAAGGAAGGAAGGAAGGAAGGAAGGAAGGAAGGAAGGGGTCAGGGAAGTGAGTTTCTGTCTTTCCTATCCTGGCCTCCAACTCCTTCCCTGTCCACCTGCCTAGGATACATGGTCTGGGGAAAAGAACAACACCTATGTGGATTCAAATCCTAGCTTTACCTCTTCCTGGCTATGTGCCCTTAGACAGATTATTTGCCTTCTCTAAGTCTATTTGTCTGGGAAATCTGGTAGGGGAATAGGCATCTGGACTCTGGAGCTCATTAGTCCAGCCTTATACTCAGCATGGGTTCAGTGAATGCTTGTTGATACCCGGTGTGTGCCAGGCCCAGTGCTGAGCACGGGACATACAGAGATGGGTGGTAAGCAGGCCTCAAGGAGCTCACAGTCTAGTAGGAAGCACAAACATGTAAGCAGATGATTACAAGACCACATGATATACTCATTACAAAGTACTGAAACCATACTAAGGAAGTGATTAACTATGTCTACCAGAAGTGGGGGAACACCAGAGAAGGCTTCACAGAAGAGGGTTTTGAAGGATGAACAGGAGTTTTTCCAACACATTAAAAGGGGAAAGGCGAGGTAAGCAAAGGGAACAGAATGAGCAAAGGGAAGTGAACGTGCGCTGTCTATTTGAAGAGCAGCGAGAAGTTTGATATGGCTGGAATGTTAGAGAGACAGGAGATATGAAGATAGGGATGCTGTAATGAGCTAGATCCTCCAGGCCTTGGGTACCGTGCTCAAGAGGAAGGATGGGCCACAGCCTCCCACATCTACCCTCTTGGCTCCAGTGCTGTTCCTGTCAAAACAAGCACACTGAATCACACCCTTTCCCGTGCCTTTGATTTAAGAGTTCCTCTCCTGGCCCTGACAGTAAGGCATTTCTGTCCCACAGATTATAACTCACTCTGGGCTATTATTCAGCTCCCCAGCCCTGGCCCTGCTGCAGTTAGTCCAAACATAATATCCTTCATGCATATATTATCTGTCTCCCTATTATCTGGAATCATTTCGGAATTAAATTTCAGTCCTGCAATATTGGCTTCAGGAGCGGCACGCTTTATGGGCTAGTCAAAGGTTAGAATACCAATCAAAATAACAGTGCCGATGCAGCGAGACATTTTAATATTCCAAAACCCGGTAATTGTAAAAGGACATAATATTTTTTCCCTGATTACCCCAAAGGCAACACATGTTAACAAGGCGAGGGAAGGAGTGAAAGAAATTTCAGAGTTCAGACAGCTGTAAGACATATTTAAAGGAAAAGCCCAGGCAGGGCACTACACCATGGGGGCAGGGAGATGAGAAGAAAGAAGACAGTCTCTCTAGCTCCAGCTGCCCCGACTCCAAATATAGCACTGGTCCCTCTGCTACCTCTGGACTACATCCCAAGAGCTCATTCCCAAGGGCAGATGTTACAGAGGATGGGATGAAAGGAGAAAGAGCTCAGGATGTGGAGTCTTGAGGCCCAGGTTCTAGTTTCAGCTCTTCAATCCAAAGCCTCCAGCCCCCAAGCTGGCCCCTCCCAGGGCTTCAGCATCAAATCCAGTGGCAAACCCTCAGGGCTGCTCTCCCACTCGGCCTCTCCTTGTCCCGTGCCTGTGCCCCTGCCGCTCCCACATTTATACCTGGTGCTTTTGTGTCCTGTTCTCTTTGCACATATTTCTTCCCAAAGACAGTTAGAGGCCCTCATCTACCTGGCCTCAGAGCTGGCTCCCCTCAAGATGGCAGCCCATGTGCCCACTGCCCCACGGACAACGCTCTGTACTTTGGCTGATGCCAAAGACCTGCGCCACAGCCCCAGTCTCGTCCTGACCACTGAGTGGTCCAGAAGCATTTGTCTCAGTGCAAGCCCTCCTCCATCCAAAATAAACAAAACAAACACCTGGCAGGGCCCCTACATCTTCAAACCTCTCTTGGTTTTCAGTTTTGTTTTGTTCTTGCTTTTTCCAAATAGCCCCAATCAAGGGGCTCTGCGGCAGGCACCATGCAGTCACCACTGTATGAAGAGTCCCAGCCTCTGTCAGGTTGCCTATCACTTGAGCAGCTCTATCCCCACAGCTACAAAATAGTGACCTGACCAGCAGAGTTCCAGACCCTTTCAGTCCACACGGCTTCCCAGCTAGCTCAGCCCACTCGCTGGAGCCTCCAATCTGCACCATCCCGACCTGCTGACCTGCCTATGGCCCCCAGCAAAGAACTTCATTAAGGCCGAGAATTTATTCCTCCATAAGCCCTTAATTTATTACTGCGCTGATTGGGACTCTGAACGCTCCAAGGTCAGGAAAAGTCGTACTCAGTCGTAGACACCAACCCTCCCTTCAGCAGTTTCTCCTGCTGTCCGCTCCCAGGGGAGGAGGAGACAGAAATGCTTCTTGGAGGGACCCAAGGTCTCCTCTCCCTCTTTCACAGCTGGTCCCAACCCCATCATCCCCTTCAGGGCATGCAGATATTGTAGCAGGGCGTATAGCACAGACGGCAGAGGAAAAGTGGAGCAGCAATCTTCACACCCTGGTTCATCTGGGTCTGTCAAATTCTAGGTGACCTCCAACCCTACAACTTCTGAGCATGACTGGCTGAGCCCTGTCTGCCAGGACTGACTCAGAATCCTCCAAAGGCTTCTGCCTGCCTGCTTCCCCAAAAGCCCATCCAAACAGGCCCAGGCACCAGAGGGAATTCCAGGCCATTTGTGAGTGTATGTGCACGTACTTGCATGGCTTGGTCCGACTGTCCGTGAATCGTGTATGTGGAGGCATGCATTTATACGTACATTTATACCTACGTGTCCTGCGTATGCAGTGAATATATACATACTATGTGTGCATGTGTATATCCATATACTCACATCCTTTTGGACCTACCCATTTCTTGACCTCTTATTTACACTAACGTTCTCCTCCACCTAATCTTGGCTACCCATCCCCATGGGCACACCTTGGAGCCTGCCAACACTTAGAACTGCCCCATCTCTGAAATCACTAATTCAGACATGCTACTTTCCAACCATAATCTCTTATCCTTTCATCTGGCATGCTCAACTATAGCTGGTATACCCGCGTTCCCCATCTTACTGGGACCTATCCACTTTTTCCATATCCGTCAGGACCCCTGCTTTCTTCATTTCCCTCAACATCCAGCTTAAATCCCACAGTCCATCTTGGCAACCACTATCTCGACAGTATCTTCAACTCCTTTGTTCCTTTCATCACACCCCTTGGGAAAATCTCTTCTGTGTATGAATCTAAACATCTGCTTTCTGCATGCCCACAGCCAGGCAGCTGAGCTTTGCTAAAGGAAAGCCACACAACTGAACAGAGAGGTTCCACTGTGAAGTAATGTCACCAACATCAACTGGACCCGCACCACTGCCTAGAAATCCGACTATACTTCTCAAGTAAGCTCATATTGCTATTCTTTACTAAAACTACAGCAATCCTTTTCCACTTTCTGCAAACCTTCGCAGCCTTCCCCTATTAGTTATCAGCAAATGACTGATCTACTTCACAGAGAAAAACAAAAGCCTCAGATGGGAACTACTACTTGTCATCACCAAATGCACAAGCCTACCTGCATCTGTCTGCACCCATCTTCCTCTCCTTACCCCATAATGATGGAAGAGGGGACCATCCTCCTGAAGACAGCCAGTGTCAAGAACCTGGGTTCTCCCTACCATCTCCTGTCACCTTCTCAGAGACCTCTCTCACTCCTATATTTTGACCCTTGCTTCTCTAATATACAAACGAGCATGTGTCTTTTACCTTAAAACACAAAACCTGCCTCAACTCCACAGCTGCCCCACCACAGCCCTTACCCTTTCTCTCTCCTTCAAAACCACATTTCTGAAAACGTTAAAATTTCTGTCTCCTCATTTACTCCCCAATTCACTCCAACTTGGCTCCTATCCCTATCATGCCATCAAGAGGTTTTACCAGAGTCACCAAGGTCCCTGAGCCCAGGTCTGGCACTCATATTTCAGTCTTTACGTTATGTGGCTCCCTCTGAGCAGACCAGTCCTTTTCTTTGGAAGACACTCTTGGTGTCTATGGCATCACACTCTCCTGGTCTACCTCTTCTTCTACCATTCTTTTACCCTCTCTTTTTAACTGTTTGCTCTCTTGAGCACAGAGTCAGGCAAAACTAAATTTAAGTTCTAGCTCTGCCACGTACCAAAGTAAGACACTGAGCAAATTTCATCATCACGCTGTGCCTCAGTTTTCTCAACCTTAAAATGCAAAAAATAATAGTAACTACTGTGCAGGGCTGTGAAGATTGGATAATGGGTTAGATAATGAGTGCAGTGTCTGGCACAGCACTGTCCAACGCAAACATAACGTGAGCCACATAAGCAATTTATGAATTGAATGCCCAGCTCAAGTAATAAGAAACAGGTTAAATTAATTTTAAGAATATGTTTTAGGGGCTTCCCTGGTGGCGCAGTGGTTGGGAGTCCGCCTGCCGATGCAGGGGACATGGGTTCATGCCCCGGTCCGGGAAGATCCCACATGCTGCGGAGCAGCTAGGCCCGTGAGCCATGGCCGCTAAGCCTGCGCGTCCGGAGCCTGTGTTCTGCAACGGGAGAGGCCACAACAGTGGGAGGCCCGCGTACGGCAAAAAAAAAAAAAAAAAAAAAAAAGAATATGTTTTATTTAATTTGGTATATCCAAAGATTACCATCTCAATAGGGACTCAGTATAAAAAAATTATTAATGAGGTATTTTTTATTTTTTCATACTTAAGTGTGTAATTTACACTTATGACACATCTCAATTGAGATGCTAAATCTTCATCAGAGATACCTGATCTGTATTGAGACTTTAAACAATTAACAGTTGAAAATGCAGATTTACCAATCCAGTGTGTTCTAAATATACTGAAAAGTTCTTCTTGAAAGTTTTTAACTTACATTTAAATTAATTAAAATTAAATAAAATTTAGAATTTGTTCGTCAGTCATATCAGCTACATTTCAAGTGCTCTATTGCTACAGGTGGCTAGTGGCAACTATATTGGACACAACGGATCTAGCACACGAAATGCAATCATTAAATAAGAAATATTACTATTACTACTAGTGACCACTCCTGCTCCTTCTCTAGTTCTGACTCTTCCTCCTCTATGTATCAAACATTGGTATTTCCCAGTGTTCTGTCCTAGGCTCTCTTTTCTTCTCATCTTATTCACTCCATTCCCAGGGCTTCAATTATCATTCACATACCAATAATGCCCCCAAATCTGTATCTCTTATCCTGACCTTATCCCTGAGCCCCAGACCTACATATTCAAATACCTTCTCAACAGCTTCACAAGAATGTCTCAAAGGCATCTAAACTCAACATGTCCCACACTGAATTCACCTTCTCTTCCATTCCCCAAACTTCTCCTCCTTCCATTATCTCAGTAAATGCATTCCAACTCTCCCAGCTGCTTACATCATAAACCTTGGGAGTCATGATGGTCTTCTCCTTCATCCTCAACCCTCACAGCCAGTCAGTCACCATTTCCTATCTATTGTACAGTCAATTCTGCTGTAACACTTGTTTTGAAAGAGCAAATTTGTTCCAGTGCAACTGAAGTCCTAGGGAACGATTTAGCATAACGCACATTGTACATTTGTGTGAGACTCTGTCCTTAAGCAATACAAGATAAACACAGGAAGTTACACCCAGCTGAACAGAGCTGTGTAAGAATAAACAAAATGACACGTGCGTACACCTCAAACATATACCAGCTACCTGGATCGCCACATGTGCTACAAGCCACAACCGTCTGAGTACAATCTCTGATTTCAGAGAATTCTCTTTCTGCCACTTCACAATAACTCACAAGCTACAACCCTTCTCATGCCCATTTCCACAAGCAAACTTCACGTTTTTTTTCAAGGTAAAATGCCATATTTATCATAGTATTTATGTATTTCTTAACCATTTAATACGTGTAAAATCATGCTACCCATAATTTTTATTTTATTAGATTCCCATCTTTTTTCATGTGTCGCTGATGAAGTTTGTGAGTACTGTGCACCTAACCCCATTTTTATTGCACAACTTTCCACAGCAATGGTGATTTGGGGGGAGGTATATGTTGCATCACAGCAGAACTGACTGTACCATTTAACACTCCAGATTCAGTCCATTTCTCTGCATTTCCACTGCTAACAATTTAATCCCAGTAGCTATCATCTTTCACTTGGAATGGCCCAATTCTCTGGTTCTCAACCAGGGACGGTACCTCCCCACTCCCACACCATCCAGGCCACCGGAAAAGTATGTGTCTGTCGAGGGGAGGTGGCATTTTTAGTTGTCACAGTGACTTGGAGAGGTGCACTACTGGTTTCAATGAACAGGGACTGGGGATGCTGCGAGTTCAGCAATGTTGCCCACATGATGATGTGCCCCATCCCAACACGCCAACTATAGCCCCATTAAGAAAAACCAGTACTGGTCCCCTATATCTACTCCTAGCTCTCTCTACACTGCAGCCAGAGAGACTTTTTTCAAAATGCAAATCAGATGATGCCTCTCCTATGTTCAGTACCCTGTAATTGCTTCCCCTCGCCCTAAGGATAAAGATCAAAATCTAAAGTCTGGTCTACAGACTCCCCTCCAGTTTCATCTTATGTCAGCCTTCTCTCTTCCCCACTTTCACTGTGCTTCAGGCAGTCACTCATTCAACAAATAATGATTAAACATCTACCGTGTGCCAGGAACTATCCAAAGTGATGAAGACAGCAGAGTAAACAGAAGAGACAAAAGTTCTTTGGCCCCCATAGAACTTACATTCTAGTTTCATGAAGCTGCCAGGCTTCTCTTCACCCCAGGGCCTTGCCACGTGTGGTTCTCTGCTTAGCCAATTCCTGCTCATCCCCCCAGGTCTCAGCTTAGACTCCCTTCCTCCCTCCACCCCAATAAGTCAGGTCCCCTTGTGATGTGATTCCATGACTCTGAACTTTTTAGTGTTATAACACAATTGAAATTGTTTAACATCCATCTCTTCTGTTATATTCCCAGGGCCCAGCACAGTACGTGGAACACAGAAGGCGCTCAAAAATATTTTGCTTATTGATGCAGATGTGTATGTTTATATATGTGCAAGTGCCCTTACATTTTATGAATATGTATATATAAACACATTCGTGTCTGTGTATATTTTCAGATATTTCTGCAGGTGAATATGTGTATACACATGTATCCAAGTATGGATACATACATACAATTTTGGGTAGACTCGCTTGAGTGTATTCATTCACACGAGTGTGTGTGTGTGTGTGTGTGTCTGTGTGTGTGTGTGTGTGTGTGTGTACTCTTCTGGCCCCTCAGTGACAGCTCTGACCTCCTGGAGGCGGCTGGAAGCAGGGCCCCAAGTCCTCTCTAAGCTGACAGTTCAATGAGAGTATAGATCATTCAATGACATTCCAAATGTCAGCAAACACTGGCTTGCTCCTCTCTGCTACAAGGAAAGTAGGTGGAGACAGGAGATGTGGAAACCTGGCCCTAGAAAAGTTGTCCTTCCCTGACGCAGCCCACACCGCCTCTGGACAGGAGAGGGCAGCTGAAAGATAACATTCTGCCTCTTCTCAGACTGGAGGCCTTAGTCAGTCAGTGCAGACCATTACCTCAGTCCCAGGTGCTCACTCAGCACGTCTAGGTGGCCAAGCAGACCAGGACCCTCCCCATTCTTTTCATAGGGCAAAGCCCTGCTGGGGGGTTGAGGAGAGGAGAGGAAGGGAAGGGGGTAGGACAAAGTAAGATCAAGGATGGGAGAGGAGCCTGTAGACAGCCAGGGCCTGGGTCCCACATGGGGACAGAAGGCAGGAGTGAGGCTTTTACATGGTACTCCCACAACCCTGGCAATGGCCTCTCTGGCTTAGCTTTCAGCATTGCTCTTTTTAAGGGTGCAGGAATCTTTGTGCAACCTGCACTAAGTCATGCAGTACAGAGATCAGAACGATTGCCATGTGCCTGGACCTCTGGGGCCCTGCAGCCTCCCTATCTTGCATGGCTGCTGGCAAGGACTGGAGTTCGGTCATCTTTCCTACTGGGCCCTTAAGCACAGCTGGAACACGATGTGGCTGTAGGGCAGAGAGGAAGGGGTGAGACCCCTGGTTTTTCTTAGACCTGCTCAGTCTACCTTCCAAGAGGCGATCACAGAGTCCTCAGTTTCCCCTGGTACCCACTCCCCGCTCCATGGCTCAGCACAGTCTGGCAGACGAGCAAGCTGAGCAGGCTCAGCACAGCCGCCTCCACTGCCAGCAGCACCGAGGTAGTCCCGAGTGGCAATGTCATCGCACGGGTCGGCTGCTTTCCTGCTTCTCTGCCGAGGAAGCTAGAGGCAGGGAGTTATCCATACACCAAAAAGTCTAGTGAACTTCACAGAGCAATTGTTCATGGTCAGCGCCTGCCTCGCTTGGTGGGGCCTTCACATTGCATTTGCCGAGGCCAGCAAGCAGCCTCAGATGCACTCTGACAGCTGGCACGCCGTCTTCCAGGAGCACAGGCCTGGCCACACCCGCACGCGTAGCCCTGCCAAGGCCCGCGTGAAAGGGCCTCTCTGGAGCCAGCTCTCAGAGATCAGTCAGCCAGCCAGCAATTGTTCACTGAGCACACACTCTGCACCTAGCCTTGATCTGGCCACCGGGGACACAGAGAGGAACCAGACTCAGTCTTTGTGCTTCGGATGAACACGTCTGCAAGGAAACACACAGACTCAGTTTCAACCCTCGAAGATCACTGATATCCAGAGTGGCAAGGAGCCTCAAGGCAAGAGTTCGACTGCAAAGCTTCTCAGTGGAGGTGAGACCTGAGCTGAATCATCAAGGAGAGGGAATAAGCCCGATGAAGATGACTGGGGGTGCTTCAGAGGGAAGGCCATAGGCCAAGGCCTGAAGGCAGGACAGAGCCTGGCCTCCTCAGCCAAAGCTGGGAGGTAGTAAGCAGCTGTTGTTCAGCTGCAAGGGAGATCATCGGGAGAGGTGGGGAGGGGTCGAAGCACAGACAAGCCAGAGGGCAAAGGACCTGTACACCAGGGAAAAGCAAAGGAGTTCACAAACACTGCCACAGAGAGCGGCTGCCCTAAGACGTACGGAACAAAGTCCAAGGTCACTGTCTTCCAGTGCTCCTCCAAATGCTCACTTAGCTCCAGCCCTCACACACACCAAAGGCATGCTGCTCCCCCTGCCCCGAAGCCCCCTCTCCTCCTCAGATCCAAATCCCACCTCCCTTGAATGCCCAGTTCAAGACCCAAATCCCCATGATACCAGCCTGAGCCTCCAACGACCTCTCCCTTCTCTGGGGCCCCCGGGAGCCACTACTCTGACCTCTGGTGTGTGTTCTCCCTTTTCTGAGCTTCCTGGGAGTCACTGAACGGCATGGGGTTCCTGGGGCTGCCCCAGGTCTGTTGCCCTTACATCACAGGGATTAATGGGAGTCAGTCTCCCTAGTGGCCTGGGCCTCCTAGAGCCAGGATCCTATCAGAGCAAGGGTCTGCAGCGTCTATTCCTACACCTCCCTTCTTGTGCTTACCTAGGAAGGACAGCACACACTAGGAGAGTACAGTTTTCTGGGTGATTCATTCTCTGCCAGGCCCACTTTCCTAGCTACACGGGGTCCCTCCCAGCCCACAGCCTCAGTGCCCACTCCCCAGGTGCTCAGTGCTACATGAGTGCCAGTCTCTTCCCCCATGCTCACAGGGAAGCGGGCTCTAGTGTCCACAGCCCTCCTCACATGAGCAAGCTCGACTGGGGCTAGACAGGACCAAAGCCCGCCTGAACCAACTCTGCCTCCCAACCCGAAGGAGATACCAGGGCCAGTCAGGTGGCTCAGAGGCCACACTCATGATCACTCATGATACTTTCCCAGAGGCTGAGCTAGGACCACCTCCCTCCCAGAGGCAATGCAGCTCAGCCCAGAGGTGGAGCTCCAAGCAAGAACCTGGAAACTACCCTTAATCGGGACTTCTCTGCACATCTGGGTTAACACCAAGGAGGGCAGTGTCAAACTCCACCCAGCAGCCTGGTCCCCCAAGCAGCTCCCCACTCCCAGAAATAACCACAACCTTCCAGCACACATTAGCTAGGGAAGGGTATTGAGAAAAGAGAAGAAAAGAAAAGAGATGAGAACAACAAGATGAAAACAGCAATGAGAAAAGAAAGCAAGAGAGGGGGGTGGTCTGAGGCAAAGGAGAACCAGAGGAAGCATGGAGTGGGACTCAGACACAGTACCTTTTTCAGATTAATCCACTGCTTGAAGTAATCTGCCACTGGCAAGCCCAAGTACTGGCACTGGCCCGGGAGCCTGAAGAAAGGGAGGAGAGAACAAGTTGAGCACCCATGTACCAGGTACGGAGTCTTAAAACAGGAAATCCAATAGAGTCTATAAGACAAAGTGATCTCAAGGCTAACCCACTAGCCATGGGTCCTACCCCACCCAAGAAAGGCACCCCATTTCCAACACTCTGGACACTGGGCTCCAGATGCAGCCCTCAGATCCAACTGTGAGAACCTGGAGACTCTATTCAAAATGATATCAGCCGCACTGCTTTCTGACGGCCTACAACACGCTAAGTGTCTTACTTACATTCTCACATTAATTCAGAGAGATGCTGTGAGGTGGGTAGATCTGTATATATTATAGACGAGGAGGGGTTACCTAAGATTCCACAGCCAAAACATGATAGTGCCAAGAAGTGAACCCAGGTCTGTCTCACTCCAAAGCCTATGTTCTTGCCAATGCACCAGGATGTTGTCGTCATCTTGTAACACAGAGAGGCAGAGATGTAAGATAGGAGGAGAGAGAGGAAGAGCATGTGATTTAGAGATAGTTGGGCAGGGGCTTCGGCTCACATTTAAGTCTCAAGCAATAGGCTTTCTGTGATAGAGAAGAGACCACACAGAGGGCTAAAAAGAAGTCAGAATCTAAACCAAGAACCTGTTCTTGTTTTCTCTTTAAATTATAATTTATAAATTATCTCCCCTTCCAGCTCATGATGCCGTTTCGCCCACACAAATCCATTCAGCCAAACACTTACTGATGTTTTACAATAACAGTCAGTCACTTAGGCCTCAAAAAGTAAGACTTAACTCCTGCACATAAGGGGCTCACAGTTTGTTCAATGGAATGGATAATAAAAGAAATAGATAGGGCCTCCCTGGTGGCGCAGTGGTTGAGAGTCCGCCTGCCGATGCAGGGGATACGGGTTCGTGCCCCGGTCTGGGAGGATCCCATATGCCGCGGAGCGGCTGGGCCCGTGAGCCATGGCCGCTGAGCCTGTGCGTCCGGAGCCTGTGCTCCGCAACGGGAGAGGCCACAACAGTGAGAGGCCCACGTACAGCAAAAAAAAAAAAAAAAAAAAAAAAAAAAAAAGAAATAGATAAAAAGCCTTAAGTTGGGACTTCCCTGGTGGCGCAGTGGTTAAGAATCCACCTGACAATGCAGGGGACACGGGTTCGAGCCCTGGTTCGGGAAGATCCCACATGCCGTGGAGCAGCTAAGCCCACACACCACAACTACTGAGTCTGCGCTCTAGAGCCCGTGAGCCACAACTACTGAAGCCTGCGCGCCTCGAGCCCGTGCTCTGCAACAAGAGAAGCCACTGCAGTGAGAAGCCCGCACACCACAACGAAGAGTAGCCCCCGCTCGCCACAACTAGAGAAAGCCCATGCGCAGCAACGAAGACCCAAGGCAGCCAAAAATAAATAAACTTTAAAAAAAAGCCTTAAGGGGCCTCCCTGGTGGCGCAGTGGTTGAGAGTCCGCCTGCCGATGCAGGGGATACGGGTTCGTGCCCCGGTCTGGGAGGATCCCATATGCCGCGGAGCGGCTGGGCCCGTGAGCCATGGCCGCTGGGCCTGCGCGTCCGGAGCCTGTGCTCCGCAACGGGAGAGGCCACAACAGTGAGAGGCCCGCATACCGCAAAAAGAAAAAAAAAAAAAAAAAAAAAAAAATAAAATAAAATAAAATAAAAAAAAGCCTTAAGTTGAAGCATTGGGGTACATGGAAGGATGGTGGAGGGGACTAGAAATATCAGCTGGGGAAGATCATGGAGTTTTCTTGCTAAGAGGAGCTTGGCCACAGGCAATAGAGAGCCTCAGAAGAGTTGTGATTTACAAAGATTGTTCTGGGGGCAACAAAAACAATACACTAAAAAAGCCAAGTAGTAGCCAGGAGACTAGACAGTAGCCGTAGAGACAGCGAGCCAGCAACAGGAAAAGATATAAAGGAAGCCTTGGTGACCGAATGGGATGTGGGGCCCAATGAGAGAAAGCAGTAGAACCCAATTCAGAGGTGTGTGGCTTGGCCCGCTTCATGCTACTCACTGAGACAGATACAAAGACAAAGTTAGGGGCGCAGAGAGCATATCTAATAGATGAAGCGGACCAGCATTTAATTAATTTCATTATTGTTTTAAAATTTTCTTCATACAGTGTCTCCCTAAACCAGGGTACACTGCTCCCACTGCCTCGCCCCTACCACCCCACCAAATGAAGGCATGAGTTTGGGAATGCAGTTTTAGATATACACCTGATGTGTGCTAAGCACTCAACATCTGTTGAGTCTGAGGTGCCTAGGAGACATCTGGCAGTGGGGACGATGTCTAAGAGGCAGATGGATGTCCAGTTTTAAAGACAGGTCGGGACTGGAGATATAAATTGTTAAGTCATTAACGTAATTTAAGTAAAATTAAAGCCATGAGAGTAGACGAGATCACCTGGGAAGAGTGTGGAATGAGATGAGCAGAGGGCCCAGGCTAATGTCTCAGGCTAAAATGAAACCAGGCCACCCCTACCAGACCACCACCACAGACAAGGAACTCACTACTACACACAGCAGTCGGCTCTAATTTTGGACTCCTTCAATTCTCAGAACAGCCCTCCTTTATACTAAACTAAAATCTGTCTCTTGTAACTTCTACCCATGTGTCTGAGAAATGTCTTTAGAAACTACAGAGAATGAGACTTCTATCTCTTCCTTGCAGAACCCTCCCAAGATCTGAGAGCCTAGGGAGCTTCCTCAGAGTTCCCTTCTCCAGGTCGCATAGCCTCAACTCCTTCGAGAATTCTGTAGGAGATAACGTACCATGAGTCGGGACTCACCCAACCCACCTCCATGTCCAGAGGGCAAGGCTCCTGGACCTTTTTCAGGGTATCAGATTGCCAAGGTCACACATGCTCTTTGGACCTCACTTCACATCACCTGTGGTCAACCTAAATGATGATGAAAGCAGGCTTACCCTTTCTGGAATATTTATAACTGATTTTTGAACTTAAAAAGCAGGTCATTAGGGGCTTCCCTGGTGGCGCAGTGGTTGAGAGTCCACCTGCCGATGCAGGGGACACGGGTTCGTGCCCCGGTCCGGGAAGATCCCACATGCCGCGGAGCGGCTGGGCCTGTGAGCCATGGCCGCTGAGCCTGCACGTCCGGAGCCTGTGCTCCGCAATGGGAGAGACCACAACAGTGAGAGGCCCACGTACCGCAAAAAAAAAAAAAAAAAAAAGCAGGTCATTAGTGTCAAATGCCAGAGTGGTCAAGCAAGATAGAGCTGAGAAAAACCCAATGAATTTGGCATCGGTGGGCTGGTGGGAACAGAAGGCAGCAGGCGACGTGTTGAAGAGTGAGAAGAGATAAGAAAGTGGAGATCACAAGTACAAACTCCTTTTTTAGGAGGTTTGGCAAAAAGAATCCAGTCGAAATGACTTGTTTCTACCCTAGAAAGTGTTAGGACAGTCAGCCTTCCATCCATTATTCTTCAGTTATTTGACAGACACTAGTTGGAAGTCAGTGCCCATGTTTCAGGTGGTAGAGTTAAGGATTTACTTTTCTAAGACCTGAGACACCTTTCCAAGGGAAGGTTCCTCTCAACACCCAGGTGGCACAGTGACATCAACTACAACCAGTTAGTTTCCTAGGAGGGAAATTCTGGCTGAGGCCAAGATGATGAAGGGGTATCCAGGTAGGATGTCCCCATGTGGGAACCAAGGACCAAGATTATAAGGAAATGAGGCAAGATTTTGAAAGATGAAAGGTAGCTTTAGGAACTAGAATGTGGTTGCCTAAGAAGCAGAACTGTAATGTCTGGATAATTTTCTTGTTCCCTGCAATTTTTCTTTCATATTCTTTATCCTTGGTATTTGTGAAATGCTTGCTCAGGTCAGCTATTTTTGAAGAATCATATTAAGACCTATGAGTGAAGGGGGCCACCAGAAGCACCAGAATCTGCAAAGGAGCAGGTTAGGGGACTGGCCAGCAAAAGGCAAGGGTCCTGGGTCACCTATCATACTCTCCCTTAGCCAAGCCCAGCACCCTCTGATTCTTTTAGTTGACACAGGCCAGGAGTGCTTTTGGCTGGCTGGTCCTGGGAGAGGGAAGGGCTCCCTCTTCAGCAGGATTTCAAAGGCAGATGTCAGCTGCAGGCTTCTCTACCCAGGTAGGAAGGGTCTAGCTCAGTAGGATCCTGCCTGTTTCTCTTGGTGGAGGACCTATACCAGAGTGGCCGCACTGAGGACAGACTAGACAGATGGTCAGGCTGGAGACTCAGCTTCTGATATGGCTCAGCCGCATCCAGAGTGCTGCCTGGGCCCCCTGGCTGACTGAAGCAGAGGGAGGCGGGACCATCATTCTCACTCGGGGCCCTGGTCACATGCTGTTTGCAGACTCACAGGCATTCAGGTTGTTGAGTCCTCCAGCTAATGGGAGGTCCTAGCTATGTGACTTCAAGATACAAGCAGTACAGTTATAGCAGGACGCAGGCCTATCTTCACAAGAGACACAGAGCCATATGCCAGAACTTGAACTCCCAGGTGCCTCGTGGGAAGAGAGCTACACATTTCTATGACAGAACCCTAGCCCAGCTTAGAGAGCACCAAGAGAAACCCTGTGAGGAAGGTAGGTTAGAGTAGTTGTCACCCCTTCATAAAAGAGGAAACTGATGCCCAGAGAAGAAAAAGGATTTGCTTAATCAGACAACAAGCCAAGGGCAGAACTAGAAATGGGATCTAAGTCTTCTGACTACACAAGGCATCAGTCATTTGGATGCAGTCTTTGTGGTCCCTGGGAAGGCAAGGTCTGGGGCTTTAGAGGGTTAGGTAGCACGATGGTCAGTGCTCAAGGTCACACCTGGGTCCACGGTTCTTAGGAGCCTAAGGCTAGGGTCAGTGGGTACCAGTGGGTATATGGTTCCACCAATTTGGAAAAGAAAAAGGCAAAGTCACCCTGGCACAAAGGGCCTGAATGCTGTGAGTTCCTACCAGATACTGATCCCAGGAAAAGAGCCATTGGCAGTGGGCCCTGGACTAGCCTACGGGCATGAACGTGCAGGCAGGTTTATGGTGCCCAGGTCTCCAGGCAGCTGGGATCACTGGGCACAGAGCTCCTCAACTGCCCAAACATCATCTGGCCATGCTTATTACTGCTGCCCAATGAAATTTTATGCACCAAGTCCACAGGTGTGATTTCCCCTTCTTTATGAGGGTCGGAATGACATCACTGATGGCCAATAGAAAAGAGCCAATTATGTCCAGGCCATAAAAAGCAATGGGATTTTTTTTCAACCAAATCAAAACTTCCTTCAGCTTTGTGAATGCAAGAGGCCCTCTTTAAGGAAGCCCCCACACACACACCAACCCCAGTCCTGCCTGTGGGCTCTAAACCAAGGGATATGATTGCTTTCCAAATACTATGGGGCCTAGGGCCAGAGAGGGGCTCTGCCTTTGGCGTTTACCATGTGGCCCTGCTCTTATCACACTGGCCCCTTAGGGTCATCAGAACCCATTGTGAAACCATCTTGCTGATGCTTGGCTGGCTCCCTGCTGCTCCATCCAGGGGGGCATTAGAAAAGATATGGTACTCCTCAAGTTCCTTTATCACTACTGCTAAATAACAAAAAGAAAGCAAAGAAAGCCCTCTCCTACTTAGAAAGAACAGTATGGGAGGAATAGGGGTGTAAGAAACAGCACCTTGCCCATACAGCACAGAGCAAAAGGAGCCCCTCATCCAGCCCTACCACCTGCAGCCCAGCACTTGGGCTAAGTCCAGACAGCCCTGATGGCAAACAGCTCAGCGCCAGCCAAGGCAGGGGACTAGCTCATTAAGGGAACGTCACCCTTGCTAATGGGTATGGGCGGGATGAAGCCACTGTTAGCAAGAGCTCAGCTTTGAAGACTGGGTGAAGCAGAGCTGGGGACTCTGCTAGACCTACTAGGCTTGAGTCGATGGGGCCAGCAGCATGCATGGAGGTCTGACAAACAGACTGGCAGACACCAAGAGCCAGGACCAGCAGGAGAGCAGGCACAAGCTCTGGCAGAGGTCATGGACACTCTTCCTTCTGTGCTTCTCTCTCTGCAAGTCTTAGGGACAACTCTAAATTGGGGAGATGCAGGTCACTCTCAAGCCCTTAAAGAGGAAGAAGTCAGCTGAATTGGAGGCCATATTTGATCCCCCTCTGCCTCTCTGGAAAAGCTGTGGGACCCAGATCTCGGAGTGATGTAGGCTTTCAGTCCTGGTACCCAAAAGCACATACTGCTGTCCTGCAAAGGGCAAACTATTTTGTGCCACCTGATATGCAGAAAAAGGGGAGTGTTGAGGTGCAGAGGCCAAGAGCAGGGAGAAAGGCCCTGTCTTCTTCAAAGTCACCTTGGAGCATGGAGGCATGGAAGGCCCAGCCTGGGGAAGGCAGAAGCAGCAGACCCAGCCGACCAGTCAGATGGGAGCTCCTGCCGAGGGGTCACCTATGAGGGGGGTTGGACTTGTTTCCATGAGGGGCTCCACACTTGCTCATTCTGATACAAACCTTCCCAAAGAATGCTGTCACTGGCTGTCCTGCATCTCAGAACCACCACATCTCCTAGGCTTGTCTCCAACTCCCAGGGCTGAGCCTCAGGAAAGGTCCCCTTCCCCTGGGTCCCAGTCTGGGAGTCCTACTAGTCAGAGCCTCCCCAGTCAGCATGACGTGATTCTGCATCCAGCTCCGGCAGGCTACCCCAGCCGAGGCAACACTTAGCTGGGGACGCAGCTCTTTGTCTCTCCTATTTCTGTTCCCCTAACCAGAGGAGATAAACAGACCCTGGGTGATAAACGGCCCGCCTTTCACAATCACTTTTCCTCAAGTTGAGGAGAGTAGCTGGTGATGGATGGGCTGGAATTTGGTTATCAGGAAGGGCTGTCAGCCAGAGGTGCCTATCTCCTCCCCCACTACGCAGGGCATCATTACGCTATGGCATCGAGGTAAAATATGAGCAAGGGGAGGGAAGGAAGGAAGAGGGGAAGGCTGGGCTTCTACACGGAGCCAACTGAGCTACAATGAGAGCAGGCACGGGGCTGGGACGTTAGTTATCTGCCTGTGACACCTTTTATCTCTGCACAAATTGGTCCTTCCACCCCCACTGCATCCTCTTATACAAACACAGGCAGGCACCATGTGTCACCATTGCAATCGCGTAGCAATTTAACCCGAATTAGTGAGGGGGTCAAACAAGGAAATAGGGGTTTCTCATTTCAACAGGTTCCTTAGTCTCTGCTCTGAACCACCACACTGTGGGGAGGAGGGTGGAGAGAGGCAGACTCATAATTGAATTCTCTCACTTGGCCACTGCTGATGTATAAAAAATTAATGCTTAAGTCTCGTACTTATCAAAGCCAGTCAGTTTCCATCTCACCTGCAAGACACACCGTGGCAGGAGATACAGCCTGGCTGCCCCCGGTGGGCCGAACGCTCAGTGCTTTCCAGCAGGGCAGGACTGGCAAGGACAGGAAGGGAGAGAAAGGCACTGCCCTGCACCAGCAACCCCTACTAGAAGCCTACAGGATAGTGTGTAGGGTGTGGGGGAAGGATGAAGGCAATGGGGGTTACAGGAGGTGAGCACATCAAAGATGATCCTAGACAGTTCAAGAATACACTTCAGTCTACAGAGAGAAAAGGCATTCTGGCTCCACCCTCCACCAGGAGATGGCCAGTAACCCCTCTCTGTCCCACAGACACACACACACACACACACAGCTGTGCTGAAATTGAAGAAGCCAATGGGAGCACTGACAGCACTGACAAGGCTAAAAGAGCAGGGAGTGGAGGAGTCAGGTCCATTCCCAGATCACCTCCCCCATGCAGACCCTGGAGCTAGAAGAGCCCCTGATGGGGGCGGGGGGAAGGAGAGCACAGTAGAAGCCCCACCAGGCACATGGCTCTGCCGCACTAAGAGACAACTTGGTCAAGTGAACGTGTGTCCTTGGGCAAGTTACATCACCTCCATGCCCTGCTCTGGGAAGGTTAAACGAGCCGGCCAAGGGAAACATATTTTATAAATAAGCACTTATAGAAGGGATTCTGGCTGTAAGGAGGTCAGCTGAGACCAAACCTGCCTTTGGAGATGCTTCCAGGCCACCTGCATTGAGAAGACAGTGCCTCGGTCAGGAAAAGGATTCTAGAGAAGTTTTCTGGGGATGACAGAGTAGGGAAGTCCCAGAACCATTCAACAGTTGCCAAAATGAATCCCAAGAAGCTTGGGGGTGAGGGGAGGAGCTGTGGATAGAGAAGCACCTTGGTACTCATTCTCCAAATCCAAAAAATCAGCACGCAAATAGGAGGGAACAAAAGCCAAGGCCCCAGTCTGAGACACAAAGTGGGAGAACTTTCTACCTGAATTGATACCACATATTTATGGGTATCACTGAGACCCAGGACCCTCGAGGAGCAGAGGCCAATCAAACCTGATTCCTATACTCAGGACCACCTAGAAGATAACCACAGCATGAACTATAATGATCACTCCAGGAGAGACCACAGCAAAAGGGTCATCTCATTCCTGGGGATGGGAGGGCAATGCTGAGGAGCACTTACAGAGACTGAGCTTCAATCCCCTTCTCTCTCTCTCTCTCTCTCTCTCTCTCTCTCTCTCTCGTTCTCTCACACTCACACACACACACACACACACACACTCTCTCACTCCCTCCCTCTCTGTCCCTGCACTCTCCTCCTGCCCACAGCCTTGGGAGAACGCACTGCCGACTTCTCAGCCCACTTTGCCCCCACACTTGCCCCTATCCTCTGGGACGGCTGCAGGTTACAATTCCAACCACCAGCTTCAGAAAGATGATACACTTGCTGGAGCCTGCAAAGGGTCAGGAGAGAGTACTGTTTGAAATACCAGCGTGACAGCTGGCTCCTTGTCTGTCTCTTCCTCCCCCATCCCCCTCCCCAAACTTGTCATGGTACAAGAAGTCTATAAGCAGCCCATCAGCTTTAAATATCAGTGTGCGTGAAGCAGGAGCACGAGAGCGAGGGAGCGGGAAGCAGACAGCGAGCGCCTCTGTCGCCACTGCCTGTCAGGGAACACTAATGAATTTCACCACCAGCAGCCATGCCTCAGATGGGGGTGAGGTGGGGGTGGGGAGTTTTCTAGGGAGAACATTCACAGTATTAAAACATCTCTTCCCAAAGCCCTGTTAATAAATGTCACTGCAGAGCCAAGAACTACGCCCCGCCACTAGGACTCAAGGCAAGGGAGGGGTTGGGACGAGCCCTGAGGTCCACCCAAACAGGAAGGGGAGTGCAAGTGTGAGGCTGGAGGGAGCCAGCTGAGCCCCCCAATTAAGAGGGTGGCCACTATCACCCGTGCTCGTCTCATAAAGGCCTTGGAATGCTTGGTTGAGAGGACTAGGAGGACAAGAAGGAAAGGCCTCACGCTGGAAGAGAGTACCAGCAGTGCGGCCCCAGCCAGACTCACTCCCCGCCCCACTTCCCATCAACTTCAGCCAACTCACTACACTTGAGGCCCCAGGAGGTACAAGGGGCTCCGGGCCATCTTTCCAGATCTAGGGGAGGTGGGGTGAGAAAACTCAGGCACCAGTCCCAACAGGAAGCTACTTCCCCAACAGATGTCAGAAGCCAGAGCTTATTATACTCTCCCTTTCACAGATGAGGAAATGGAAGTTGAGAGTGGTAATGTGACTTTCCCAAGGTCCTACAACTAGTAGGTAGTGGAGCCAGGACTCAAACCCAGGTCTCTTTCAATCCTAAAGGTCCTGTTCTTTCCACAATACCACACAGCTTCTCTGAGGAGGGGCTGATCACCTCACTGGCTCCTGTGTGTCCTCTATTGCCAGGCCCTGCCCTGCCCCTCCACCCCCTCCCACTGGTACACATGCACCTCTGGCCTGGCATGGGCCACAGCTGCCATGTAGCACAGGGCTGGGCCTCAGGCCAGGGTGAACCCAGCTTGGCAGAGAAAGCCCTGGGCCTGAGCCAGGCCATCACCTGGGAGTCTCCACAGCCCAGAGGGCATGGCTGCAGGCACAAGACTTCCCTCGGGTGCTCTCCGCACAGCTCTGATCAGCACTGTCTGATCTGGCAGTGACCTGCTGTGCAGGGGGCAAATGACATTTAATTTCCTCTTGGTTTCCCTATGGTACAGACGAAAGGCCATCACCTGCGTCTGGGTCTGGCAGCACAGCTGGAAGTGTTCGCAGACATGCTGCTCTGGAGAGTTCCCAAACAGAAACCAGAACACAGGCGGGTGCAGAGGGACGCCCCGTAGGCCAAGCTGCCCGTACTCCCAGAGAAAACCAACCTCAAATCCCCATCGGCAAGCAGATGCTTGAAGCCTCCAAAAGGCACCATATATGAACAGAGCACCTCCCTGCTCCACCGCTTTGTGGCCCACCTGTCACCTGTCTCTACTCCCATTTCTCCCACACGGAGCCCACAGAAATAACCACACAAAGCACACAAGAGCCACAAACACCCTGGGGAACAGTCTAACATGCACCTCCCCAGTGCCATAAAACCAAATACTGTGTATCTCGCCAGCCCCTCTCTGGTGAAACAATAAGACAAGCACCTCTTCGGAGTCCCTCCCGCTGCAATTCTTCCAGGGAAAGTGCCCCACCTGCTGCGGCTGCAAAAAGTGCTGGAGCGGCCACCAGGACCGGCCAGCCCTCTTTCCCAGGTGGAATGGCAGAGGCCTCAGCAGGCAGCAGGGAGTAGGGTCCAGGGAGGAGAGTGAGCAGGTGACAGGAGGTTTCCAGGGTACTCTGGTCAGTGTCTTGGCTGGTGAGCTATTCTCTTTTTGGCTCAGGCACTCCGTTGCAGTTTGAGTGGTCTCCAAGATACCTCATTCATCCCCCACCAGAGTCTCCACCTGGCCTGTGGCCATCTTGACCCTTTGCCTGGGCTGCCTTTGTGTGGCCTACAATGCCCTCTGGAGGCTCTGAGGAGAGCATCCGGCAAGCATTCAGGATCTGGGATGCAGTCTGACCTCTGCTTCCAGGACACAGCTGTTCCCCTTACCCCTGGCTGATCTCCTCTGCCCTGATCCCAGCTCCCCTGACCCCTTCAGGATGTGTAACACCTAGCCTACACAGTCACACTTCTGGTGGGCATTTTAAACCATGCTCCATGGAGCTCTAGGGTGCTAGGAGGGACAGCGGGCTACTTTGTGGACTGGGGGAGGAGGAGGAAGAATGGGCAGGGCCTTGCCCCAGCTTCAACCAGAAGAGCTCAACTTTTATGGTTTGTAATATTGGGCTTTCTTTAACATTTTATTTTTTTAAAGTTTCCTGCTAAAAATACTACCCATTCAGTCTCTCTACTATGCTGCTCTGGGTTCTCATGGCATTTGTTTTGTACCTTCTTTGTAGTGTTCTCATGCTCTACCGTACTTATTACTTAGCCAGCAATTAGTTTTGCACGTGCTGCTCCTTCTGCCCTGATCACCTGGCAGTTCCCACAGTCCCCAGCACAGTACTTACTGGGCTCCGAGTAACTCTGAACAGGGGCTAACTTTAGGCTCCTGCTGGAATATTCTTCCAGGATACACAGTGCTTAGTGCCTTCGATGGCAGTTTCCAATGGTATTTCTTGGAAGAGAAGAGCTGAAGTGGGTGGTAACTGACACTTACAGGGAGGTCCTAGTGAAGATGTGTGGCACGTGCCACTCTTAAATCACCAAATGCAGCACACCTGCTACCATCATCAATCATCTAAATCAACCTCCGGGGGACCAAGAAGACTTTTGCATCTGGCCAATCTCTGAGCAAAATGCAGTATATTCCAACAGGAAATACCACTCACTAGACGTTTCTAAACCATGAATGTGGGACCATGGGAACATAGGATGATGCTCCTCAGCCAAGTACTCAAGGGTCTGTCCCCCTGTAGAGGAGTCACGAGTCCCACAGCTCTGCTTATCCGACTGGAGATGGGGGAAGCCCCTTGGCCCATCAACCCGACCCGCCGCCTGGGCCTCCTTCTCCAGCCAGCTTTGGGGAGGTGGCAGCAGGGGCGCAGGGGACTGTGCTCCTCCTAGTTAAAGCCGCTTGTTAATAGGCCTTAGATTCCCTTTTCCCCGGGGAAAGGGAAGTAGCAATGAGCCCTCTCCCTCCCTCCACACACCCCCACCCCACAGATGCCTCCCAGCAGGGCCAGGGAGGAGAGCCATTAGTGTGTGCCTCAGCAGACAATGGGGAGGAGAAGCCTCCAGAGCAAAGGACAACTGCAGCAATTAGAATGCAGGGAGGTTCAGAAGCTATTTAACTGGGTGACCCTGAGGTCGCTGCATCTGACTCCCATCCCTGGATAAATATTGTATGAGAGGGGAGGGGGGCAAGCGAGGGAGCCATCGCAGCGCTGCCCCTCCTTCCACTCCTTTCCCCACCCAACCCGGCTGCCTCCAGACACACACACCAAGAACCTTATTTACAGCCCTGACAGTCAGAGCACTCCCTCTGCTAACCAAGAGGGAATGGACAGAGCCGACTCACCCAAAACTGACTGTGGCAATCGAGGAAGAACTCAGCGCTGCTGGGGAAGGGAGCTGAGCCAACATGAAACGCAAGGCTTCCCCCAGATTCTGGGTCCAGCTAGCACAAATACTATCGCCCCAAAACCACCAGCAGGCGAAGCTGGTCCCAACTGGCAGCGAGTAAATAAAAATGGAGCATCCTTCCACCTTTTGGGGGCCCCGTAACGGAAAAACTCCTGGATCTTACCACTACCTAGGTGTTCCTTAGCAAAGACGGGAGTCCTAGCTACCTGCCCAGAGGAAGCGGGAATAGCCACATGCCACTTATCCAGCGGGTCCCTTAGCTGATCTAGTGGGGAAAGGCCACGAGCAGGAAAGTCAGACAGAGCAGCAAGGGGTCAGGGTGGGGGAAGAAGAGGAGAGCATCTGAGCACAGGCTGCTCCTCAGCCCCCTCGAGCCGCTCCTCCAGTCCTGCTCTAATGCACCCTGACATGCCTCTGAAGACAGAGAGCTGTTTGCAGTCAGCACCGTGATTTGTTAGTAATTATTTCCATGGTGTCACATTGCTGTCACTCTGTTAACAAAGAGACAGGCTGCCTCGGGCTGCCTGCAAGAAAGAATCGCAGAGAAAAAGGCCTGTCAGGCTCCCGGGATTCTCTGGGCTGGCTGGCTTTCTTCCCCAAACCAACATCCTTGCAGGCTTTGGAAGAAACAGTTTTACAGAACTATCAAGTCTGAGGCGTGTCACCCATTAGCCAGGGACACTGAGAATTTATCCCACCCGCTCACAGGCGCCCTTCCCAAAAGGCGACAGAACTAAGCCCCCAGAGTCCACAGATCATTCGGGCATGGGCCACTATGCCAGCTGCAGCCTTGAGTTCCCTGGCCTTCACCTTCCAAGATCCCTGTTTCCTGACCCTTCCTCCTCACTGGGGTGTTCACAGCCTCTCATGTGCTCTTAGGAGCCTGAGGATAGAAAACTATTTCAGAAGCAGCCGCCCCACTGGCATGGATGGTGGTTAGGGAGTATACGATGGTAGGGCATCTTCCCTCCTTGAATCTGCCAATCACCGTTCAAGACCAAAGCTGCTCAGGTACCAACACCTCTGTAGCCCCCAGAAGCCTGAGCACCTGTGAGGAGATCCTCTCTGAGCTGCCTGGATCGGGACAGAATCTGCACTAGGAGAGCTGGTGGTTTGCTTTAGCACAAAGTCATGTCTCCATTACCCTGGCTGGGAATTAGAGGACAGATTGGCAAGCGCTGACAAAACAGAGGTCACTCACCTTACAGGCATGGAAAGTTGGAGATTAATTCTCTCCTCTCACAGAGGGAATCAGACTCCTGGATAGTGGAAGGAAGCACCAATCTTGAAAAACCCTTTCACTGCCAAGCAGCAGCAGCAAAAGAGAAGGGAGATGAAAGCCCACGAAAGCCCTGGAGAGGCCCTGTCAAGGTGGCAAAAGCCACTGCCACCAAGCTCCCACAAAATCCCAGGAGACAGAGGAGCCTTGGCAAGACTAAGATTCTTCTGGTATCAGGGTCCAAAAGACAGAGGGCAGGGCTGGCTGCATGCACTGAAATGTAAACCCCATGAAGACAGGATATTTAGGAAGTTTTATCTCTGTTCACGGCTAAATCCTCAATACCTGGAACAGTGTAAAACATATAACGGGCATTCAATAAACATCTGCTGAAAGAATAAATAAAATGGGTCACTAGAGCTCAAAGGCCACTTCCACAGGCCTGGGGTCAGCCTCTCTCTATCACAGGGGTTCAGAAAAGAGGGAGGCCAGTGCAGATTCCACAAGAGACAGGGAAGACCACATGTCTGAAGGACTGGAATTAGGTTTTAAAGGATGAGGGAAATTAGGACAAGCTGATAGGTCTAGGGAGATGCTTGTATCAGACTCAACATTCACATACTTATTCGACAAACATAAAATGAAAGACTAAAGAAGGTATGTAGTCCAACAGAAAGGGAACAGATAAACTGCAGTACAGTAATACAATGGAATCCTACCCAGCAATAAAAAGGCTGAACTACCGATACATACAACAACACGGATGAATCTCTCATATGCTATGTTGAGCAAAGGAAGTCCGACTCAAAAGAGTACATCTTCTTTGATTCCATTTATACGAAAGTCAGTAAGAGGCAAATGATCCAAAAGTAACAGAAGTCAGAGTAGTGGTTACCTGGCAGAAGGAGGGCATTACTGACTGGGAAAGGGCACAAAGGAACTTTCTGGGATGACGGAAAAGGTTCTTCGTCTTGATCTGGGTGGTGATTACACAGGTGTATACTTGTATAACAATATATTGAGCTGTCCATTTCTCATTTGTATACTGTATGCACCCTGCTGTACCTATTTCATACCTCCATTTCTAAAAAGATAAAATTTTTTGAAAAAGCTGGGTCTCAAGAGTCACACAAAGGATGTTCAAAAGAAACACAAAAATATCTCACCCAAAGGAAAACATCTTCCAGCATCAACAGTGGCTCTTTCTCCCTGGAGTTCAGGACACAAACCCTCCAGCCTTCACTCTCTATTTGCCAGAGGAAAGAGAAGCCCAAACGAATGGCCAAGGCCTGGGAAGGTCCAAAAATGTTCAAAACACAAATCAGTGCAGCCCGAGTCTCAGGTGCAGGACATCGTGACCTGGCGGGAGGCCGCATGCGGCCTCTACTCCAGACCACGTGAACTCCAGGGAAGCAGAGCTGGCGCCCCCGGTCAGGCCGTGCCCTGCTGGTTCTGAGGCTCTCTGAAGCAGCCTGTCAGATTCTCCCATGCAGCGTAGAACCAGACTTCCAGACACTGCCCAGAAGAGCCACAAACAAAACCAATTTGTCTTCCTGACAAGCCAGGCGGAGACTGGCTGAGCTACCCCAACTCTGGGCGATGGTCAAGGTCCGAGTGCCTACAGCCCCTCCTGCCAGCAAGGAAGAGGCAGTAAGAGCCTCATGGATGGTCAAGGGGCACTCCACCTATCAGACCGGGGACCAGAAACCAGGCGGCAACACTCACCTCAGGACCAATTAAGCAGTAAAGAGCCATCTAGTCAGCAGCTCTGCAGCAGGCCGAAGCAGGAAGCTCCCACCACCATAAACGTCTCAACGCCTGGTCAGTCACTACATAAACATCTCCATCTTTTATCAGGGTTTTAACTGAGCAAAACTTCCATTCCAGGGATTCCTATAATCACTGAAGTGCTTTAGACCCTCTGACACCTTCCAGGGGGGTGAGGAGATGAGGCTGCCACTGGGGCCCCACCCTTCAGCCTAGAAATGTCCAGAAAGTGGAACACCAGAGGCTCGGCCTGTGACGGGCCGTGCTCGCAGACCCGACGACAGGACTTCTCTCTCCCCAAGTGCCCCTGCAGGCCCAAGGTCCTTCCAGGGCACACCAGCTTCCCCAGACTCGGGCTTTGAAGGAAGGCCTCAGGCTGCGCCACCCACTGACCTGCAGCTCCAGAACCACATGGAGAAGAGTGGGAAGGGAGCGCAGACCGGGAGCCGGGAGCCAGGAGCCTGCTCGGGCTCCAAAGAAGCCTGCTCCTGCCCTGAGGCCTGCCCAAAGGAAATGGATAATCCCCAGCCAAGCCTGCCATCAGGCGCCCCTTTACTGCCAGGTCCAGGCCCCAGGAAAGGTGCAGGAGGGGGCCCTCCTGCATCTGCGAGGAGGCTGGCCCCAGAGGCCGTGAGCTCTCAGGTGGAGGCGGGGCACCCCTCGCTCCTCCACGCCCAGGAACTCGGGGCCCAAGGAGCTGTCAGGCTAACGAGGCTACCCCACCACCGCTCCATCTGAGCGTGGCAGGCTGTGCCGCACCACTGGCTTCAGGTGGCTCTCCTTTAATTAATGGCATCCCAGGCTCTGCAGGGAGCTTCACCCCACAATGAATGGCCCTCTCTCATTAGAGGCAGGCCTGCCATGATGTATTCAGGGCGAGGGCCAGGACTCATTTCCCTGTCTGTGGGTTGGGGATGGGAGGGAGGGGAGAGGCAGCAGGGAGAGATTTATATCGAGTGACTTGGATTAGCTGCAGCTGAAACATGACCCCATCAACGCAAGCCGCCTTCTTGGGGCTAACCCCATGTACCTCTGCTGACGAGAGGGCTCTAGGGAAGCTGAAGGGAGGGCAGAAGGTCTGGTTCTCGTTCTCTCTGGGCTTAGGCTGCAGCTCAAAGGCCCAGAATTCCTATACAACCTCCAGAACCCTCTCCCCACCCCGCCCGCGCACACTTTGTGTGCACTGGGAGCCTGCCCTGACTCTGAGCTGATCTCGTCCACGGAGAGCCTCTTCACGGCCAGGAAGCTGACCCACTGGCCTCACAGCTATGGGACCGAGGCCCTGACCATGGCAGACAGCTGTTTCTCCTGCTTTCTGTAGGAAATACCCTCACTCCCTACCTCAGAGGAGGACTCCACGACATGGTAAGGCCCCGTGCCTGCTGCTGTGTGGGCAGGATGCCACGGGACATCTCAGACCTCAGGCTACCCAGCGCTAGGTAAAAGGCAGGTATCAGTCTGACATGGAAACATGCTGGCAGCCATCACCTCACCGTGGTGATCCATTAGGCTGAACCCTACGTCCAGGGTGGGGAGATCCTGTGCAATATGACTCTCCTTCCCTCCCCCTGGCGCCACTTCACAGGGATCATCAGACTGTGCAGAGTGGTCTGGGGTCTTCAAGGCAAAAAGGAAAGTGCGGCCTTCAGTGGTCCACGTTTCCAATGTACTTCTCACAGACCTGGAAAGAAGGCCACCCTGCACTCCGCTAGCCACACAAGTGGTTTTAGGCCACAGAGCTGGGTAGGTTCAGGCTGGCAGCAAAAAGCACACAGGCCTACAAACTCCCCCTGCAAATCCCACTAAACTTATGTTCAGATTTGCTTGTGCTTGGGAGAAGAATCCTACTCAGAGCCTGCCCTCTTTCCATCCTCAGCCCTCTTAGAACGCCAATTCACTAAGAGAGCTGGAGGGTGGGCCCTCACCTGCTGCTGCCAGCTCATCAGAAGGTTGCTTTGAAGGCCTGCTGTGTCCCGAGGAGGCCAGAGCAGAATGCTTATCATCTGTACACACCGGCTCCATGTCACCCACACTTCTCCCGGTCCTCGTGGTGGAGCATTCATGTACCCTTCCTTCCCTACTCAGAAAGAGATGTAGCTCAGTTCTGCTTTGCTAAGCCCTATTTGGCAATGTGTCTAAACACATGCAAACTTAATTAGTTCAGGAGGGGAGCCCAAGCGCTTGCAGTGACAGATAAAAGTATCAGGAAATGAGACAAGTCAGGACTGCCAGGGAGTTCTTACTCAAGCCCCTTCCCCCAGCAGGCTGCTAATCAAAGGTGATACAGCTCAGTGCTGAGACCAACTGGCAAATCCATGGACAAGAGACATGTTTTTTTTGTTTTTTTTTTTTTGCGGTAGGCGGGCCTCTCACTGTTGTGGCCTCTCCCGTTGCGGAGCACAGGCTCCGGATGCGCAGGCCCAGCGGCCATGGCTCACGGGCCCAGCCGCTCCGCGGCATATGGGATCCTCCCAGACCGGGGCACGAACCCGTATCCCCTGCATCGGCAGGCGGACTCTCAACCACTGCGCCACCAGGGAGACCCAAGAGACATGTTTTCATGAGCTTAAAGACACGATGAGATGCCCCCCGTGCTTTCAAACATACTACAGGACAGAGGTGTCCAAAGTGATATTGGCAGTGGTTTCCTTAAAACAGATCTGAGGATTCATTCATCTGTAGCTCAGCAAGAGGCTCTCAGACAGCCCCAAGTCATCCCCCACCACACCTCCTGGCCAACCACATCCCCACAGCAAAATGATTGTAACAGTCCAGACCTCTGCCAACACCAGACCAGGTACCAGAAGCCGAGGGTGTCAGAGAACATCCTGAGGCTCTGCCACTCAGTTGCGAACAAAGGAGAGGAGGAAGGGCGCTCCCACCAACCACAAAGCCATGGGCCACGAAGGAAGACAGAAGCAGACGGTCAGATGGCAGAGCGGTCAAACGCATGGCTTCTAGAGTTCAAATCCCTGCCACAAATTGGTTGTGTGCCCTCGACAAATTACTTACCTCTCTGGGCCCCCGTTTCCTCATTTGTTAAAAAAAAAAATTACAAAAATAATTAGTTTCCTTGGATTGTAGTAAGGTTTAAATGAGATTAATGTATAAATAGCACAGCAGGACTCCTGGGATGTAGTAAGTGCTCAATAAGGGCTCGCTATCTTTATTACCTGATGTAACTTTCCCAGAGCAGTCCCAGCCCTCAGTCCTGGGGGCACAAATGTCTCAGAGAAAGCCCTTCACACTGCGCCTAGGACCAAACTCCTCCTCCCTCGCCCAGGCCCCCCTACGCCATCTCACCCGGTACCCACCGTGGAGGGCCCAACACCCAGTGCTGGCAGGGGCAACCCAGGAGCTCCTTGGCACTAGCAGAACGGTCCTCTAACCCGTCACACTCAGGCTGGTGCAGCAGGGCCCCAGGTTTCCTCCCCCATTCCATTCTCCCTGGACCTACCCACTATGACCCTCTGCCATTCTTCCTGAGCAGGGTATTCCACAGGCCCACTCCATAACTTAGTTTTCATTTATTCAACACACATTTATTGAACAACTACTAAATGTCAAGCATTGTCCTAGGGTTGTAATGGTGCCCACAATCTAGGGAAAGAGATGGACAAGTTGAGGCAGCTACAGCACACTTTCATGTATCAATAAGCACATGTGCTCCAAGAACACACGGGAAGGCACCTGGAGAAAGATGTTAGGAGGGACCCTTAGGAATTGGCCAGTTAGAGCATCTGGCTGGGGTGGGGACTGAATACATAGAGAGCATCAAGAGATGAGGCTAGAGAAATAAACAAGAGCCTTGAAAGCTCCAATAAACAGTGTGACTTTGCCTGGAGGGCAAGGGGAAGCCTTGAAGGCTGCTAAGCGGGTGTGATATAATCTGCTACAATTAGGAGAAAGGAACAGAAGCAAGACAGTCAGAGAGACCAGTGAGAAAGAAGACTTTCGTAGGAATCCAAGAAGAATATGGTGACCTGAACTAGGGCAGTGGTAGTGGGTTTGGAAAGAAGGCAAAGACTCTGAGAAACCTCTGGGACAAAGGATCAATAGGATTTGGCAATTAATTTGTTATGGCTAAAGGGAGGAACCAAGGGTGATTCTCAGGTTTCTGTCAGAACTACTGAGTAGATGGTACCAGTCAGTCATTATTTAAGAGAATGGTGGAGGACAAGGTGTTGGGAGAAAAGTAACACCTGAGCTTTAAGGGGTCTGTGTATATCTAGGTAAGAGAGAGAACAGGGGCTGGATATGAAGGCTTGGAGTTCAGATGGCAGATGGAGCCGATTCCTTTTCTCCAGTGGGATCACTGCTGCCATGTCAGTTCCCACTTCTCAGGTGGAGGAAAAGATGAGAAGACAGCATACAGAGAATAACTGAAGCTGGGGAATAGATTAGATCACCCTGGTAAGTGCGAGTGTGTCGGATAAAAAGAAAAGACAACTAGGAGAGAGGTCGAAGAAATACCAATATTTAAGAAACACCAAATTTAAGAAAAAAGGAAAGAAGAATCTGCCAAAAGGACTGTGAAGGGAAAGTCAGAGAAACAGGAGACATAAGTAGAAATGAAGAGTGCTTCAAGAAGGATGAAGTGGTCAGCTCTGCTGAATGATGCCAAGAGGGCCCAGACTGACCCCCATCAAGCATGTCACCGGCTCAGCATTTCAGCCTTCATCTACACGCCCCACGAGACAGTCCCTGCCCCACAGTGCTCCCCAGGCGGGTGCTTTCACCGCCATGGGACTTCACTCCAGGTGATAGCAGTCTCTGCTCTTCCACAGTCTTGGCTGCATGACCCTCAGTAGTCCCCACTGAGTGCATGCCCCCAAATCAAGCCGTGAGTAGGGTAATATGAGCAAGTGTCTTTTTTTTTTTTTTCAATCAGAGACATCATGTTTGTTTGTACTTGAAACAACAAGGGAGACCTATGTAGTCTGGAAAGGGTTCAGTCATCTGAAAAAAAAAAAGAGTGTGAATTCAGGTGTGACTTTCACACAGACGCTTCCACCTGCCTCCTGACTGGTCTTCTTCATGATGAATAAAGAACAAAATAACACAAAAAACGTCATGTCCGAGTACTGAAGTAATTGGAATAGATCTCATTTCCTATGGCTGGACAGCGTAGTATTAAGTGCTTTCCCCCAGTTGGCACTCCTATAAATTATCATTCTTTTTTCAGAAAGCTTTCTACCCAGGTGGCTAAGTTTTTTGTTGCAAAATTAGTTCAGATGGTCTCACACAAAATAATGTTAAATGTTGAGCAAGTATCTCTTAAATCTCCAGACTTTCACCAACAGAGGGGTGTGGCATGCACACCTCACGAGGAAAGCAAGGAAAACACTCAAGTCAAATGCCAGGCCCGCATTCACACAGTCGACCTCCAATGGTCGCTATTCCAAAGCTGAGGGGGAGGGGGAGGAGGACCCTCTCAGCAGACCTTGAGCAGACCCCGGGGCCCTGCCTCCCCACAGCGGTGTCTGCTGATCCTGCCCCTCTCCTCCAAAGGGCTCCTTCCCAGACGGCACCGTGGACCAGGTCCACCCTCATATCAGCTCTTCCTTGTCCCCTACTCCCAGCCCACACCCCCGTCCTCCTGATCTCAGACCCACAGGCCACTGGAAAAGCCTTTGGTCTAGCTTCTCAGCTACCTGTGCTATTCAGCTGGTAAACACAGGTCTCCAAGCTACAGGTGAAAAGCTGAGTTCCTCAAGGGCAGCACCTCTGCCGGTGTCACTCCTCACTCCGCATCCGCCCTATCCTCCCACCATGCTGAAGGTGGAAGCCCTTCACAGAGACAATACAGAGAGCCTGGGTAAGTGGAAAGAGAGAAAATTGGTGAAAGAACACTAAACTCTACAGAGAGCTTCAAGAAATACCAGGTAAGGCAAAGGAAAGGTAGGTCAGGTAGGAAAGGCAAGCTGACCAAGAGCCAAAACCACGAGTGTCATTTCTTAAACAGGTTTAGAAGGAAAATTAAATCTGCACCCCCTAAATTAAAACCCACCGTAGCAGGATCTGTGATGATAGCATCAAAGCCCATGTAAACCTGAGTGTCAACCCATTCAGACTGACCAAAGATGGACACAAAATGATTTTGTCAGGATGGGAGCAGATTTCTTTTCTCCAGTGGGATTTCCGCTGCCACTTCAGTCCCCATTTCTCAGTGCCTCACTAATCAGGCCCTTTCCAACAAAAGTGATGTGAAGCTGGTTGGAGGGAGAGGGGGGTTGGGAGAGAGGGGAAGGACAGCAACGAGAGGGAACCATGGCTCTGAGAGACTACAGTGGGAAATGAAAATATTTGCCGAGTTCCTTAGACTTAGTTAAATCTGAAAATGGATGTCAAAATAAGAAGTGAGCCACATACTAACAAGTTGTGGGTGTCAGTTTAACACCACCCTTGTCAGGCTCATCAGCAGGCTTTACCAGGCGTGTGAGAAAGTGGCTGTTCTGACGACAGCCATCTGACGAGAGGCTCCAGGAACATGGAAAAGCTGTGCACCGTCACGCAGCACTACTTAGATTTCCTCTCTGGCTGTTTTTATTTTGTTACACATTTAATTAAGAGCCTTCCCAGCACTTACGTGGGGTCCTGCTTCTAAAAGGCAGACACAGAGGTCTCCTCCCCCAGCCACCTGCCACCTGCCACCTCCCTGCTCACTGGCTTTCAGAGCTTCACTGGCCTTCCCGAGCCAGACCCAAACCAGCCACCAAAGTCCGCCGGAATCATCTCTTTCGGAAGCTATGTGGCCTTAAGAATTCAATTCTGCCTACCTCTGAGTCTGCCAATTTGAGCCTCAGTTTTTAATTGTGCTTTGTTTTTTTCATCTATAAAAGGGAGACACCACCTCCTACCCGAGAAGGCAGTTAGGAGGACTGAGTGAAATGTAGTATGTGTTCATTAACATCTGATTTCCTTTTATGTGTGATTTGATTCCCCAACCCTATCCCTCTTCTTGATTACACCAGTTCTCGTGAAGATGCAAAGCAGCCTCCTGAGTCACCAAAATCTGTCCAGGGCCTACCGTGCCAAGGCCTGAACTGGTGCTGCAGGCCAGCACAGGCCAGACCCAAGTAAGATGGCATCTCCTCTCCTTCTCATGCAGAGACCAACCAGACGGTCCCCAACATCACGCACAGGAAAGCTTTCATATACACATATAAGTACACACCACTCACAGCTATCACAGAAGATGCTGAAACTGGGTGTTTGGGACATGAACACACCAAAGAGAGAAAGCCACTGGGAGAGTGGGAGTCTCAGAAGGCTACCTGGAGAAACTGGGCCTCTGGTCTGGGCCACACGAGCCCCAGAACTCTGGGTGTCAGCCTGAACCCCACCCCACCCCAGACAGCTTCTCCTGTGCCGGAGCTCCTCGTAAGCCCCTTCCCACTTCAAGCGCTCAAAGCTGCCCAGGATGCCGTAACAGAGCAACAACAGCCTTCCTCCTCCTCACCTTCTCTGTGGAACCCTCCCCCGACTCAGCTCTGCCTCCAGGCCCAGCCACTGTAATTTCCCTGACAACGAGCATCAACAGGAGCTCTGAAGCCTGTGGTGTGCAGTCAGCGTGCGCATGACCTAAGGGCTGAGGGAGACAGGTGCACAGGCGCTTATGTGATCCAGGCCTGCCCTTCCTCCCACCTCACCTAGAGGGTTGGGTCCAATAGCAGGCTGGACAGCCACCTGGGTGCAGAACTTCACCACAATGCTCAGCATCCAAAAGGCATAAAAAGGATCTTGGTGAGAAAGTAATGCCTGAATTTGCAGGAAATGTCACCCTAGAGCCACGACTCCCCACCCCGGCCAATACCCTACCCTGTGTTCAAAAGCTCACACACACACACACACACACACACACACACACACAGTGCTTGCTGCCACCTTCGGTCACAAAGAACACAGAGGTATCGATTCTATCAATCCTCAGCAAACAGTGCCCCACCACCTCCACCCCGCTTTAGTTCCCTGGGGGGTCTCTGAAGCCAGGTATCCAGGAGGATAGCCAAGAGGCAGAAGTGTCAACCCAGCAGAGGAACCAGTTCTGTCTTCCATAACTGGGGTAGGATCAGGAGACAAAGGAGAAAAAGCAGTGGCGACAAAGGAGGAAAGAGGAGGCTGGTAACCTGGGCAGCTTCCTAGAAGCTTCCCTCTCTCATCCCCACACTGGGCTCTCCGTGGGACTGTCAGGGCCTTGTATCCCAGATAAAAGCCTAGCCTAGTATAACGGTTAAGAGAATAGACCCTGGAGCCAGGTTGCCTGTGTTTGAATTCTGGCTCTGTGTGTTCTTGGGCAAGTTACTTAACCTCTCTGTGCCTTAAGGTCTTCATCTATAAAGTAAGAATAACAAGAATCCCTAGGGTTAGTAAATGACTTACTATTTCCAAAGCATTTAGAACAGTAAATACTATGTATTTGGTTTAGAGAAAAATGTAAGACCCTCTTGTACCTCCTTCTTTTCAGGGCAATAACCTGTAGCTCCACAACAGGAAGGGCTGCCCTGGCAAAGGCAAGAAGGCAACGGCAGTACTAGCAGGGTACTGAGCCTGTCCACTCCTGGTCCTAGAGGCAGAAGGCAGGGCCCCCAGCCCTCGTCTTGCCCTGCTGACCCCCAAAGCCAGGGGCTCCCTGACCCAGGTGCCCTGAGGCTTGGACATCGGAGCCTGAGAAAGGCAAAACCTGGCCCCGCAGATTCCAGGCCCTGCCAGCAAAGGAGTCCTACTCATACTCACATGACTTTTAAGTCCCAGTCTCCACAGGTGACAAAAATTGACTTGACGTTTGGATCTAAGAGGCCTTCCTTCGCCATCCACTCATCGACCCTCTGAAAAGTACACAACAAGAACAGATGAGATTTTCCTTTGTTTCTTCCCTGAGTCTGTGAAGAGCCACACAGTGAAACGCAGATAAGCTGCTTGTAATCAGACCAGGAGAAAATTGTAATCTTATCCCTCCACTCTGGGTTCTCAGTCTTGGCTCAGAACTTTGGAGGCCCTTGCAGGACAATCCCTGCAGGCAGATCCCACAAGCCCAAGTGGTGGGGGGCAGGGAGCCCCTCCACTCCCCCAGTGCCTGGCAGCCCACCCTGGACAGGATAAGGACAGATCCCAGTAGGTCAGTCCACATACCTTTGGTCCTCAAACAAAGGCACAGCCTAGCACAGACACAGGCTGTCCTGGGCCACGAGAACAGGCTGGGAGGAGGCCCCATGCAGGGAACTCCAATTCACAGGTTCATTCGCTCATTTATTCATTCCACCCTCCCACCAAATGTCTACTAACCACATTTATTAATTTGGTTATTCCCCAAATGAAGGTGAAGTTAATTTTCACCATGAGTCTAGCAGAAGAGGCTCCTCTGCCGGGCTGTAGGCCCATCTTGACAACAGGGATAGCACTGCCTGCTCCAGTCGCTAGAAGCTCATAAACTGGCCCCAGACTTTGTATTTCTCCTCTCCTGGTTGGGGATTCAAATTCAGCGGAATCTTTTTTTTTTTTTTTTTTTTTGTGGTACATGGGCCTCTCACTGCTGCGGCCTCTCCCGTTGCGGAGCACAGGCTCCGGACGCACGGGCTCAGCAGCCATGGCTCACGGGCCCAGCCGCTCCGCGGCATGTGGGATCTTCCCGGACCGGGGCCCAAACCCGCGTCCCCTGCATCGGCAGGCGGACTCTCAACCACTGCGCCACGAGGGAAGCCCTCAGCGGAATCTTTTGAAGGCTGAGCTCAATTCCTAGACAGGGAAAGAAACTACTCCTAAACACACTTTAAGTCTTTCTTCCCCTTCATCCCTTTGATCCATTTTATTATTTGCCTCACACTGGAAGTACAAATACTAAAATCAGTATATACCGAGAAAATTATCATAAAGAATTCATGAAGCATTGCCTATTTTTCAGAAGATCCCAGGCATGGGGCAAGAGTGCAGCAGATCACACTGCTGCTCCACTCACACAGGAGGATTATTTTTAAAGGCTATACTGCATAGTCGTTAGAAACGTGGGATTGAAAGTCAGACACATCTGGGTTCTAACCTTGGCTCTTCCATATCCTGGCTGTGCCACTGATGGGAAGTCATTTAAAAGTCACATAACCCCTCTGAACTTCAGTTTCCGTCATCTATAAAACGAGGTAGGATGACTAACCTTACAGAATTGTTTTGAGAATTATATGTGATAATGTATTAAGTGTCTACCTAAAAATAGACAGTAGGCTGGGAAGGGGAGAAAGACAGATCATCTTAATACAATATAATAGAGGCAGCAATGGAGAAGTACCCAGGATGCCATCAGACCAAGAAGAGGCAGAGGCTAGCCTTACCTTTTACAGGGAAAGGAGTCAGAAAGGCTTCATAAAGATGACTGAACTAAGGGCTTGATGACAAAACTAAGAATTTGCTTGACAGCATGGAACACAGGAAAGGACACTCCAGGCAGAGGCAAAGGCTTAGGCACAGACATTTTGTATCTGATTAGCAACTGTCTGTTTAATGTCTGCCTTCCCCACCAGACTATCAGCATCACAAAGGCAGGGACTCTTAGCTGTCTTATTCACCGTCTTAATCCCTAACCCAGCACAGTGTCTTCTTGATTAAAATGTGAGTAAGAAATAACGTGACTGGAGTCCGCTGTGATTGAAAGGAAGGGCAGGAACTGAGGCTGGGGGACTAGGTTAGGCCAGACTGTGGAGGGCCTTGTGTGCCCAGCAGGTAATGGAGAGCCCATGGTAATCCTGGGCTCCCTGGAACCGCAGAGATTCTGGAGGCCTGGCCCATGCTGAAGCAGTCCTGGAACAGGGCCAAGGATCCCATCGAGGTCCACGACTACAGCAGCCCTATCTCCTGGGACATCAGGGCCACTCCTCAGTACCAGACTCTGCAGACCCTCTTCACAGTCTGCACACCAGAGAATCCTCCTCAGCCCAAGGGTCTCCCCAGCAGCTAAATTCTGGACCTTCCACTGCTGAATGGTTTGTCTCCCCAGTCACTCTGGCCCAAACCCTTGCACGACACACACACACATGCAAGCACACATGCATCCTTTCCCCAGGATCACCTAAAGAAAATAAGGCAGACTTTTCGTAAGAAAAGAGGTAAGGCAAACCTGGAGGTCCCTAAGTCAGCTAATCTCGCTCCAGTTCACTGGCCTTAAATCCCCAAGGTAAGTGCCCCACCTGCTAGGGGGCTCCCCAACGCCCCAATTCCTGCACAGTGGTCCTGGAAAAGAGAGCAGGACAGGACAGGACAGGACTGTCAGGAGGCAATGCCCAGCAAGACCAGGGCTTCACCATGAGAAGCACTTACTGCTCCTTGGAAGCTTAGGGCCAAGGCCATTCACTCATGCAGCAGATATTTAGTGAGCAGCTTCTGCTACGAGCCTGTCCAGGAAAGTGACACTTTTGGAATCAGGCCTGTCCTTTTCCTTCCCTTCCTGTTTGAATGGATAAAGGGTTGGAGGGTCCACCAAGATAAGCCCCAGTCAGCCAGCCCTCCTGGCTATTGAAGGTCTAGAGGAATGCAGACTGAGCCCTGCTTAGAACAAATGTGTCAGGCAAACATCTAACTGGCCATCTGCTCAGGGCCTTGCTTAGGACAAGAACTAGCTCTTCAGCTCTATAACCAACTCAGGGCTAATGGGAAAGAGTAGAGCCCGGTCTGGTCTCCTTGTCGTCCCGGAGATTTCCTATCTAGGCCAGTGCCAGGAATCTCCCCCTCTTCACCCCCAAAATATGTTGAAATAGCAGAAAGTAGCTTCCTGGGTGAGACTCAGAATCCTCTGAGCATCCTGCTCCAGAGCTGGCCTGGGGTCAGCAGGAGGAAGCCTTCTGAAGAACAATCTCCCCCTCAACCAGCGCTGCTGTGGAGAAAACTCCATAACCTCGACAGCGCTGGTTTGGTGCTGGTCCAGAATAAGCATCTTCTTCCCGGGATCCCAGCCAGAGACACTCCAGGGAAAAGCTGCCTGCCCCCTTGGCCTTGCTCTGGGATGCTGGCTGGGAGATAGGGAAGGAAGGGTCCCCTCTTTCTCCTTGAGTCTGGGCTTGGAGGGAGCAGTCCAGGCTGAGGACCCCCCCTTAGTCATAGGGTGAATCTCCCCACCCAAAAAAGAGGGTCAGTGGGGCTGGGAGACACCTCAGAGCCCATCTTCTCCCAACCCCACAAGAGCCTGACCAGCCACAGAGCCTGGGCCTGCACACTCCCTGGGACAGGGAACACACTCGGCCACTGGGTGAGCCTAGACCTCTCTCTCTGGCCCTAGTTCCATCCTGAGGAGCCCCAGGAAATTCAGTCTGCATTTCTCTCTCCCATGGGACAGGCCTCTAGGCTCAAGAAAGAGATCTTCCTCCCCCTCCACCACCCTGCTCCCTCCAGGTGGACTACCTCCGAGGCAGATGTGCTCTGCTATCCTCCCAGACACTCTGCTCTCTCCTGTGATACAGGGGCTGAGCTTTGGGTTTATTGCTCTTAAAGATAAATAAAGCACCTAAGGAGATCCACAGGCTTTTTCTCTTCTCTCCTCCCGCTAGAGAAGGGAGTGGAAGGGGGACCTTTCTCCCTCTCTGAAAATCCCAGGCCCGCAGGGGTGGGAGACGAGCTGAGGCCGAGCACCGCTTCCTGACTCCCTCAGGCTGGAGCACAAGCAGCAGCATCTTAACCTTTTCCAGCTCCCGGAGGAGAACATCCCAGAAGTGTGGTCTCTGCCAAGGGTTCTAAAGCCTTTAATTTGATTTTCCTCACATAGGCAATTGTTGTAATTATTCTGATTAGGAATCATTACCCAGCGCAGCCTCTGCACCCCTGACAGGCACGATGCATCCAGCGGCAAGCTGCAGTGGGGCAGGCGGGCCGGCCGCACCTCCTGGAGGAGCTGACAGCAAACAAAAGCCATCGATGGGGAGTTCTGCGTGAGTTAATGAAGTGCTCACATGCCACAGGAAGCCAACACTAAAGCTAAACAAAAACACCTCCAGTCCCTGGGGCCAGCCCGCAGTGCTGCAGCTTGGCTCCCCTACTCCCAGCCGCCCAGCGCGGGCTGCCCGAGCCGCTGGAGCCGCCAGCCAGCACAGCCACGGGCCGGGAGCTGGCGGGGCCTCCACCAACCCCCGGTGGCACTCGGACATCTCGTCAGTAACCCTGACGGGAACAGCTGGAGATGACAGATCAATGGTTCAATACTCTCAACAGCATGTCACGGATGTGACAGCAAATGTTATTCTAATCAAGCCATAATCATAGTCAAATTACACGGCTACGTTCTCACGAGGGGAGGGAGAGGAAGGCGAGGAAGCCAGCAGGAAGGGGTCAGAGGTCAGGAATTAAAGGTCACTCAACCTACCTCCAGCACTTGCTGCAGGCTTGGCTGACCATCCACCATGGCTTGAATAATCCCGGTGAGCTGAAAGAAAAGAGAAATAGCCGATGGGTGGAAAACCAGGGCGCAGGGACTCAAAGCTGGACTGGATCCTTTCCTTTCTGTTCTTCTCCTTCTACCGTAAAAGACTCTGACCTGAACAGCTGTAGGCTCCGAACCTGACAGAAGCCTTGGGAATCAAGTTTCCCCACAACTTCCTGCCCCAAGATGGGGGTACACATCCATATACCAACCACGGGGTGGGTCTCAGACCTGTTTCAGCTTTCATTTTGCAGAAAATTTGATTTTATGTGTCTTCTGAATTCAATAGGCTCAATAACTCCCCCCGAATTACAGTGAATTCACCTCCAAGCTTCTCAGAAGTTCCTGCAGAACTCGGGGAATGCTCACACGGGACCAGCACTCTTGGTTCCAAGTCCACCCCTTCTCTGAGCGCCGGTGTCCAGCACTTCCCCCTCTGAAACCAGCAATGGGCCGGGGGAGCCCCCCAGGCATCCACCCTTCACCCTGCATACCTGGGCCCTCAATACCGGCTAGCCAAACAGGAAACAGGCACCTTTAGCAGACAAAAAAGCCTACTAACCTAGTCTAGAGAATTTCTGACTCAAGGGCCTCCGCTCCACCCAGGTCAGGCCTAGGTTTAAACCAGCTTGTTGCTTTGTTTTGTTTTGAAGCGGAAAATATCCCTCAAGTGCAGACTAGATAGGCTGCCTGGAAGGCTTGCGGCAGGAGGCCCCCTGCACAGACGTGGGCCCAGCTGGAAATCACGGTGACCAACATGCCCCCAGACACTTCCAGACAGAGTAGCATCTCAGGCCTGCTTGGAAACTTTCTTTTTTTTTTAAGTGCGGGGGTGGGGGGGTGGATTAAACTCCAATTAAACTATAATTACATTTAATGAATACCAAATAAATACCCAACTCACAGAAACCGCTGGCTCTAAGAGGGAAGGTTATTTTCTCATAGCGACTTACATGGAATGGTAATACACACCTTTTAGGGAAGAAATTTTCATTTTAAGAACGCTGAGTTCCTCTAGGTGGGTTTCTGTAGTTCATCAAGTCATTATTAGGTGGTATTTTAAGGAAGTGTAAGGACACAGCCACTCTATTTTATATTCCAGAAACTGTTTTTATATTAATCTGTATTTTAATTGGGTAACAGCTGCTGCCTACAGACTTCCCATGGTCTAAAAGGAAAATAAATTAGAAAGATTAACTACACTGTTGTTTTGCGAGGCTTTAACCCACAGCATGCCCACCCGGCTGGCACCTCCACACCCTTTCCTTGCTTGGGAGACCAAAGAACTGCCCAGCAGAGGGAGGGCCTGAGCCAAAGAGAAGAAAAGGTGGTCGGTCCCCTGAGGGCTGGGGGTGGGGATGGGGAAGAGCCCAGGGTCTGCAGCTTTCATCCTGGAGTGCTAAGACTCCTCCTTTTATTTAGTCAACATCTACTCCTGGAGAGGCTGAGCCCCATTCTAGGAAGCGGGGATCCAACAGTGAAGAAAAGCGTGGAAACCCTGCCCTTGTGGAATCTGCGTTCTTCTTGGCAGCCCCGTCCTGGCCCAGTCCAGCCAGTACCCAGAGCCTGTCGGCCTTCCCGACCCACACACTGAGCAGGAAGGGGCCGGTGTTTTGTCTCCTGCAGGGGCCGGAGTCCAGAGTAGGCCTGGTGCCAACTCCAGGTCCAATAGCCAGATGACTGGCTGGCACCCATGCACCTACCACTGCCCTTTCTCGCCCAGCTTCTATCCTGCTCAGTTCTCCCAGGGCCGAGTCACATCCCCAAGCGTGGAGCTGGGGCTTTGGGTCAGGACTATCCTGGAAAAGAGGGCCCACAGCCATTCTTCTCAGAAAGCCCCAGGGTCTGTGTACAGTCTCACATCCAGTCTGAGTTTCCTGGGGCAAGGTTAGGTCTACTCCTTCTCTTGGCTCCCACTCAGATGAACACTGAAGGGCTTCCAGAAAGTCTCGCTTACACAGGAAACCAATGGCACCCTTGCCAAGAACCCTCCCTCCGTGGAGATGGGACTTAGGTCAGCACTTGTGTACAAGGTGCACAAGCACCTTCCCTGGGCCCCAGGAAAAGCACTACACCGAAAAGAAAAACCGGGGCGCTGCTCTGCAGGGTCTCTCACCACAGACTAGGCCCAGCTCTTCCCACCCTGGGGTGTGGTGAGGGTGGGAGCCTCCCGGATCCTGGGGCTCTCTCACACTCCTCTCCAGGGCTCAGCAATCCCAGAATCATCAGCCTGGGAGGAGCCTAGTGAGCTCAGCTCCCTCCCTCTCCATGCTTTCCAGACCATTATGTCCAGCAGGACATGGCTTACGGCTTACAGTTGAAGGACTTGAACTCAACCCCCAGAGACACAGGGGCTTGAGATCCTTTCAGGGGCAGGCCTCACTCCCCTGCATTAATGCCTCCAACAATGGACCACATCTTATCAGCTCTGCCAGGGCACTGGATGAAGAGGGGTTGAAATCTTAAAAGTCAGTCCCTGTACCTGATACTGACAACCTATAAGACTTGTACCACAAACTGTGAGGAAGAGAGACAATATAATAAAATAAATACTGGGAAGTTATACCTTATGCCTAACCTAAATCTTTCATGCTGCTGTTTAAGCCCATTCCCACTTGGGTTAATATATGTTTGTAAAAAGCTTTCACAGCCTCACAATGAAAGGTACTAGAGCAAAGCCAAGTATTTATTAAGCTGAGAACCAGGGCTCACAGGCTAAACAGAGCTCAGAGACCTTAACCACTTAAAGCAGGAGAGGTGAGAGGAAGAATTAATGTGTGCTCTGTGGCTCCTTTCACTGAGGGATTACAGATTAACTCCCGCTTCTCCAGACTCAGAAACCACAAGGCGAGGGGCTTTTGACCCTGACTGATAACATGGCTGGTTACTGAGGTCCCCTCCTGCACAAGGGCTTTGTCCAGGAACGAGCTGGCTTCCTCATAAACACTGGCAACTACACGAAGCAGCCCAGGACACTCGGTGCCAATAGCACGTCAGCATCCACTGCTTTCTCCCTTCACAGTTTATCTCCAGCACAATCGTATTCTGACACCAAGACAGTTTGTTGATTACATAAGCACTTGTCTCTGGTGTGCAATCTGATAATCAGACCCACTCTTTCTCCTCAGACAAAGAGACCAATAAATCTCACCCTTTATAAGTACAGGTGCAAGACAAAGCCCTTTACTGGCAGTTAGCAAAATGGGTATTTTTCCTAGGTTTTTTTTTCACAATGACAACAACAACAAAAAAAGACTGCACATGGTCAGCCCAGCTGCTAGAGACAGAGATCTGAGGAGTTGGAGCAGATTCTAGGGGTGGTAGGGAAAGGAAAGAAACACATCCCATCCTATCTCTGTCAGAACCATGTCTCCAGACCAACTATCAACTGGAACTAAGAAAGGACCTCAAGAAGGCTAACAGCATGTCCATTACACAGAGCAGTAAGAGTGTCTACACGTGGGCTGCAGACTCACTCAAGGCAGAATCCCTCTTCCTGCTGCCCAGCACTGAGCCTGTCTCTCTCCCAACACAAGCATGTGCTTGTGCGTGTACACACACGGTCAGGGTTCTTAAAACACTTCTTGTGCAAGAGAGAAAATCCTACCAGAGGAGCTGCTTAGAAAAATCTGGAGGTTTTTGTTCCTCACACTTACTAATGAAAGATTCCTTCTGGCCATAATGACCTCCCTCCTGACCCGCAAAGGCAACTACCGCCAGATTGGATGAGGTCTCAGAATGACAGCCCCATCCTGTGTCCATGCCTCTCTTTGCATTACAGTCCATCTAGTATGAAGATGGGGCAATATTTAGATGACCTGAGGTTTTACAAAGAAGACTTTACTTACTCAAAAGAGCAAGTCAGCAGCACGGCTACTCCAAGGGGAGGCAAGGTGTGGTTGAAAAACTCCTTGACAATATTCACTCAAGGAACATGTATTTTTACTTGGTGCCAGGCCCTAAGGATGGGACCGAGATGGATCAGATCTAGTTTCTGCCCTCAAGGAACTCACAATCTAGTGGGGAGATGGATAAATGACTGCAGTATAATGTATCTGATTGGTGCTACGCTGGGGTGAGCACAGCCCAGCTCAAGGAAGGCTTCCCAGAGAAGGTGACCCTGAGCAGGGTGCTGGAGGACAAGTAGGAGGGTGGGCGCAACACAGAGGCAGAAAGACCATCGCGTGCAGAGGCAGACCGAGGGAAGTGAGGGGGAGACGAAGCAGGGAGATCTGAGGCTGGATGCAAAGGCAGGGACCAGGCCAGGGAGAGTTCTGAGCTCCGGAAGCCTGAGACAAAATGGCAGAATCCATACCTACAGCACAGCCACAGCCTCACTTCAGAGCAGGCTTCGTAATGAGAATCCCACACCACCAAGGCTACTACCCTCCAAATTATGTATGTGTGTCCTTGGGTGAAACTTTCTACAAAAAAGGAACATCTTTCATCAAAGTCTCACAATCAGGACTTCCTTGGTGGCGCAGTGGTTAAGAATCCGCCTGCCAACGCAGGAGACTCAGGTTCGAGCCCTGGTCCGGGAATATCCCACATGCCGCAGAGCAACTAAGCCTGTGCACCACAACTACTGAGCCTGCGCTCTAGAGACCGTGAGCCACAACTACTGAGCCCACGTGCCACAACTACTGAAGCCCGCGCGCCTAGAGCCCGTGCTCTGCAACAAAAGAAGCCACCGCAACGAAGAGTAGCCCCTGCTTGCTGCAACTAAAGACAGCCCGCACACAGCAACAAAGACCCAATGCAGCCAAAAATTAAAAAAAAAAAAAAGTCTCACTATCCCCCCTCCCCTTCCCCAAAAGAGAAGCAGCAGCCGCCCTGCTCTGAAAAAAAACCCTTTTCCCAATATTCTCAATCATCCATTCCTGCCCAGGGCTGAGTTCCAGCAGTGCTCTGTTCCATTCCTAAACAAGTAGCAACTTCCACTTTAGGCCTGCCTGTCTATGCCAGGCAGCAAGCTGGAACTGGAGCCCCCGACGGGGAGGCCACACATAGGAAGGAGGAAGAAAAGGATAAGAGGACATTACACTTTCAGGCCAGTGGAGGGCTCAGGTATCTGGCTGGTTTAAGGAAAGTCTTCCCTTCCCTTCCCATAAGGAAGGGGATTTTCATCATCATTAAAATGATGACTTTTTCCAAAAGGGGCAAACAGGACAGATTAGCACCCCCTAGTGGTATAGGTAATTCCCAGGGGAAAGAGGGGGAAAAACAGTGGACCCCAGAGGAAGCAAGAGCCTCAACATCATTGGTAGGAACAACAACAGGCTTGAGAGACTAGACACCTTGGCAGGTGGATGCCTACAACAAAAGGTCCACCTGGGTCCCTGGCATCCATCCCTGGAGAGACCCTTAAGATTCATATTTGGGCTAAGTCAGTCTCAGAGCCCACTGAGCACCCCCAGCAGAGCAGGCAGGCCCTTCCCCAGCCCCTTCCACACCAAAGGGATTGTTTTGGGATTACTCAAGAACTTCTTTCCTCCTGTTTCATTCATATGAAGAAAGTAGGTCTCTAAATGAAGGCACAAAGTCTCTAATGTACTCTCACCCCAAATGCTTAAGATTCCAAAAACGCTCATGTTTTCCCATCACCTCTACCACACACACTTGACCGGTGATTCCACCACACACAGCCTGTGGCTACCACAGAGTAAATAACACGATGCACCACAGGGAAATGCAGCCATAGAAGGCCTCTCCATACAGTCCTGGGGGTCAAACTCTTCAGGGGCACCTCCTCTCTGCCGATGGCTCTTTGAGCCTCCAGCAAGCATCAAGATCTCAGTTAGTCCCAGTTTCACAATCTGTGAAATGGGGCCATACTAACCTGTTGGCAAGGTGGCCGAGTACAGAACCAGCCTAGGATAAGGATAAGGACATTTCAGCCTCAGCCAGGCTGTCCTCATACCCCACTTGGACTGCTCTTGTCTTTCCTCAGTGATAGCGCTGTGCTTCCCACAAATTCAGCCAGTGCTTCACACAGGACCGCTTTGCTCAAGCACAGAAAAACATCACCAGAAAGCTAAGAAAGCCTGAACATAACCTCTGCTTCCAAGAAGCTGAAATCTTCACCTCTTGCCAAGGGCCCTAAGGGAAATGGAACTGAAAAGAAGCTGAACCCCAGAGGCACCACCCTGCTCCTAAACTCCAAGTGCCTGGTCACCAAGAAGGGGAGGGATGACAAGGAAGGGAAAATGTTGGGGAAGCTGGGACAGATTGTGCCACTGCTCTCCCTGGGTCCCCCAATGACCACACTGGTCCAAGGGGAGTGGCAGGCTTTGTAAAAAGCTGACTGGGTCCAATGCACACCTGCCTCAACCACTGAAAAGACCTAAGCTTTCCCTAAGCAGCCCGTATAGAGCACCAGTGATCCCCAAGCTCCCGTCCCAGCAACCCTTGCTGCCCAGCCAGGGCCCTTACCTCTGTACAGAAAGGAGTAAGCTGTGGATGGACTACAGGCTGGACATACATGTGAAAGGTAGACTCAATCTCCATGGTCCGGCCATTTAGCTTCAGGATGGGGAACTCGATGATTTCCTGGAACGGCAAAGGCACAGAAAAGGAGGAATGAGTTTTTTTTTAACTAACCATTTCAAATAACTCAGAGTCAAGAATGGGGGAGTGTTTTGGACTCATTAGCTCCTGCCAGGCCAAACCCAAGATTGGGTGAGATGGTGCCAGCTCAGTTATAATCCTAACCCTCCCACTGTTAACATCCTCACAGGTTCCAGGGACTCGACACATATACCATTCCCACTGTCTCTGGAAAGGGGAGGGAAGACAGTGGGAACATCTGCCCTGATTTCCCCAACTGGTTCTCTAGCAGAGGCCTGTTCACTCGAGCCCCTAAAAATAGGACCCCCTTCCTCTTGCCCAGGTCCCTGCTCTGGAATGGGCCTGGGTCTCCAGTCACATAAATAACCAGCCATCAGACTAATGTACGGACCTCCATATATGAAGTTTAAACAGAGCCGATGAGTTTCATTAGTTTTTACAAAAGGAAAAAAAAAAAGATAAATAATAAATAAAGCCAAAGGGGTCAAAGGGGATACTGAAGAGAAGGAGAAAACTGAATAAGAGTAATAAGAGTTAGTGCCCTCCCACCTTTCTTTCAGGCAGTACGCCCACCCCTCAGCTTCTCCCCCTGCCCCCCCCAACCCAATCACTTAGCCAGCCCTTCCCAGTCCACTGGAACGTAATGGAAGAGAAGGAGGAGTGACAATTTGTTTGGTGTCTCTAAGATTAATTTGTCTCCATTATTTAATAGAGATGCACAGCACCAAGGTCCTGGTGTGCAAACAGGCTTGCAGCACGCTGGCTGTGCAGCCCGCCTCATACATCGCTCCTGGGAAGGGAGGAACACGCCAGAGGAGGGAGAGGGCTGGAGAGAGCACGCACATGCTGGAGAGAAGAGGGAAAGCCAGGAGAGAGAATAAAAAAAATGAGTGCTTTTTAATATTCAAAAACAGTTTGCAAAATTTAATCAAAGCAGAGGAAAAGCTAACATTTTTACCACTTTGACATTTTTATTAGCGCTTTCATAAATTTTTAAAACATGAATGGAATTAGTTTACAACACAAAAAAACTGCCCTGAAAACATCTGGAAGAAACAAATAGGAAATAATAAAAATAAATAAATAAAAACAAAATCCTACGAGTAAAATTAGCATGTGAAAAAGGCCTCCACTGCAGAGAGAGGAGGGGGGCTTTGCCCACTCAGTGGCCACCACAGTCAGCCCCAGCAGCATCCCTACCCCAGGTCCCCCGTTCTGGTGCGGACCTTTCCAGTATCACTAAAATCAAGGCAAATTGGTTCTCTCCAGGGACAGCCTGAAGAGGCAACACAGAAGCCGTTGACACCCGACTGCACTCAGGAAATGGATGAGTGGGGAGACAGAAGGAGAAACAGCCCATCTCCCTGATATTCCACAGCAGCCTGGCATCTCCCCACCAAACATACCTGCTCTGTTGGCCTCATTTTTAAAGCATCTTTATCCAACACATCACAGCAGGACTGAAGAACAAATCAAGGCAGCCAGATTTCATGACTGAGAAATTCAAAGGTTCTGGTTGACTGGTCTCCCCGGAGTACCCCCAAAGATGGGGAAGCCGACAGGAGCCCCCAGAGATAGGAAGGGTGGAAAGACTGCAAGACTGAGGCAGAAGGGAACAGAGAGGAAGCCCAGGCTGCTGCTTAAACTAGGTGATGCCTCTCCTCCCACTGCACTAGGAAGTAGGCCAGAGAGGAGAGTTTGGCTCTGAAAAACAGAACTGAGGCACACACACACACAAAATACACACTGGTTCCCCAATGTGTATTCTGAAATCAGATACCCAAGATTTCCAAGTGCTAACTCTGAGGTGGGGCTCATCTGAGTCAGGCTCATTTCTGATATATCCTTCCTCTGCCGCTAAGTAGGAGAAACCCTTCCCCAACAGAAAGACCTCCATAGCCTGGTGAGTTTGGCTGCCCTGGCGTCTAAGGAAACAAATACAGCCAGCTCCGCGCTAACAATGTTAGCTGGGCCCACAATGAAATTTAACCTGTGACACAACTGTACTTTTCATTTAAACTTTCATTTGGAGAGAAGCAGTGTTTGGAGACCTGCAGTTTGTCCTGCTAATAAAGACAAGTGTTGGGACCTTTAAGGATGCCATTCATCTCTGGCTTTTATTAAATTCAATTTTCTTAAGCCCATGATACATTATGAAATTAGGAGTTGACATTCCTCTGGAAACAAAAATATCTATCAAACATAAATAGAAAAAAACCCCTCTATTACCAAGAATTTATGGCTTAAAGTTGATCTCTTTCCACTTTTTTACAAGCACATGGTTTGTTTTAGAGATCTGAAATGTTATTATAGATCTAGAATTTTATTAGTATTTATTGTAAAATAGTAAGCGCTTCAGCTCCCACTCTGGCCAACACCGAGTCAGCATCCCCAACAGATACTCTTAAAACTTGGCCTTTGGGTTTCCCTGCTGCAGCTCAATCTTTCCTGCTGCTGGCTTCCTCACCCCTGGGGAAATGGAGCCAACCTAAATGCTCACACTAAGTATGATCCTCCCAGAGAGGGGGAACAAGCCAGCCTCGGCTCCATGTGAAGAGGAGTGACCCCTGAAATGCCCGGGGGCCAGAACACAGCAAATTGGACCTGTTCTGAACACCTCTCCAATGTTGCATGCCCATCAGCCAAGCCTTCCCTCCAAGACCAAGAACAGGGCCCATCTCAGAACATGACTTTGCAGGGGCCCTTCCTCAGCACCACCATCAGCTGTTGTAACAATGACCTTACACACTGGCATATTCTTTTGAGCCACTGAGGATGCAAAAGAGGAACTTTTGACAGATGACCCTTTGGGGAGTCAGAAGAGTAAGGACCTCACTTAGATACTTCTAACCTTCCCATATTGCCCAGACAAGCCCAGAGCCTCAAAACACTGGCCCCAACAGCCCATTCATAGGAGAGGAGCCCCAATCTGTACCAGTTGACAAAACTCCGCAGCTAATACACCTTGGGTATGCCAAACACTTCAACAGTTTTCAGCTGATAATGAATCAGGGCGGGAACCCCAAAGCTCTAAGCTGATCACATTAATTCCACCCAAGAGCTTGTGCAGATGTGCCCTAAGTGCCAGCTTCTAGGGGCAGGTGCTCGGATCATGAAACTGTTATTTCTGCCCTTCCTCCTTTGCCCTCCTTCTATTTCCTCATTCCCCTGGGAACAAGTTTTTTTAAACATTTTTTTAACATTTGAGTGTCTGCTTGTGTAAAGGTAGCACCATGAAGGAAAGAAGAACTGGTCTGTATTTACCAGCCCTCTTTCCCAACCCTAATAATAATTTCTCAATTCCTTACTCTTGTATGACATTTGCATTCAATTAAACTACCTGAGCATCTACTCAGTGTAGGACACTGGACAGGTGTTGGAGTGGGATTCAGAGATAAGATGTAGTCTGCATTGGAGAAGTACAGGAACTAGAGGGCAGAAAAGATACGTGAGCAAGTGATGAACAATGCCCTGATAAACATCTTAGTGGAACCGACAAACCCAGTGTTAGGCTTTTTATTACAGTGTGCTTTCAAATGTATTTTCTTATCTTACCCTTTTTAACCCTGGAAGATAAGTCATATCGTCATCACCATCAGCTCATAAACCAATACTATTAAGCACCTACTATCTACCAGGCAGGGGCTGGGTGTGGACACAGAGGCAAATACAATGAGATGTGGCTCCTCTGTCTGAGGTGCTCGGAGTCTGGGCAAGGGGTAGAGAGGAGCTGGCCCCAAGACCCTCAGAGACACACACAAAATGGAATCGTTTCATTCTTTCCAGTTATTGTTAACTATGTGGCAGACACTCTGCTAAACGCTCAATAGGAGTGACCGCATTGAATCTACCTAACAACTCATGAGATGGGAATCAGTATTATCCCTATTTTACAGAACAACTAAGGCCCAAAAAGCAGTTGTCACTTGCTCAAGGTTCCACTGCTAGTAAGGGACAGAGTTGGGACTCCAAATAGGGAAAATGAGACTTAAAGAGAGTAGGACTAACAGCTTTCAAAATCTGAAGGGTCAAGAAGGATCTGATTCTTTTAGTCTGAAAGGCTGTCTTTAAGGAGCTCAGACTGCTATCTCCCAGGAAGAAAGGCTGTTCTCGCGTTACAAGAGTGATGAATGTGGACCATCCAGGCAGAAAGTCCTGCAGGATTGCTACTGAAAAGCCTCCACTATGGCTGCAGGGACACAGATGGCGCTGAGCTCTGGGCTCAGAGAGGGCAGAACTGTGAGCCTTCAGTTTGCATCTCTAGCACCCAGGTCTGTTCCAGCACACAGACCTCATTCTCTGCTTTTGGTGAGTAAACCCATGAAGGGGCTGATAAACAGCAAGACAGAAGCCAAGCGCATGGCTCTAACAGAAAATTCTCCGTTTTCCCAGAGTTCTCCACAGGACCAGAGAGGTGAAGTGATGGTTGGTGGTAGAGCCAGAATTCAAATGCAGATATACATCGCTCCAAAGTATTGATACTTTCTACTTTCTACCACCTCTCATCTCTAAGTGGTCTCCCTTCCTCCCTCAACTGCTACAAACCACCAACCTCCCAGTTTTCTGTTGGCCTGGGACCACAGTTTCCTGGAGCAGGAATTTGCTAAAATTGGGATAGCTTGGTCACCCTACACCATCCACCGCTACCTGCTACTAGGTTGTCCAAGGGTAGAGCACCATAACCACAAAAAGCTGGTCTGCTGATGGTTGATGGGAAGTGGCCACAACTTGACAACTAAGCACAAAAGCCTTGGAACTTGGATTTTTCAAAGTATCCATGGTTCTAAACCTATTGTATCTGCTGTCTCAATCAATAAAATGCTGGCTGCAAATTTTTTTTAAAAGGGATGGGAAGACAGAGAGATTAAAAGGAAGCACCAAGCAAATATTCTTTTACCTTTTTAAGTGAGTAGAAGTTTCTGTTGGAGCAGAGATTTCAAATGCAGCTACTTTCTACAATTGCTTAAGTAGGAACCCCGGTGATTCTCTTGATAAACTGAGGACAAAACTGCAACAGCATTTCAAATGAATTTCACACGCACGATCAAGAAATAAATGTGTAGGTCGCTTTCGGTGTATTCAGACTCCCTTAAGCTAAAGTGTCTGCAGTGATAAGATTATATTCAAAGATACAATAACAACAACAAAAGGATTTTAAGCAGAAGGGACTTGCATTAGGCATTTCTTGACAATGGGCCAGAGGGTTTAACAGTGTAGCATTCTTACAGACCTTTTCTCCAAAGCACAGATTCTTCTTTGCCTGAGCCGATGTTTCTACGGTCCTGTCTAAAATGGGCAGATCATTCTTCATGGCTCCCCCCTCTCAACCTAGGAACTGGCATTCCCTCAATTTAGAGACGGCAACAACTAATCTATCCCTTCTCTACAACCACTGACTCTTTAGTCCAAAAACTGTGCACCCCTGCAGAGAAAGGTTTGATAAAATCCAAAAGCAACATCATCACATGGCAAGGCAGAAAAAGCAGTACCTGGTGAAAACATGGGTTTTATCCAGACAATGATTTTTGAATAAAAGTTCCATGCAGGCCCTTTCTCCAAGGGATCAAAGAGGCTCTTGGCCACAGGGAAGAGGGGAAGTTGAGAGGGAGAAGTGAGGGCTGCACTGGGCAATGGAGGGAACATGGTTTGCTTAACAGTTTCTCCTTTGGAAAAAAAAAAAAAGACATTTTATGCACAAGGAGCTTATTTCTTAAACAAACACTCGTGGTTTTGATTTACACCACAGTCTGCTCCTAAATAATTTATGGCGGGTTAAATTTATTGCCGAGCCCTGGCTGGCTGCAAATTCGAATTGCCAAATAATTAGATTTTAGGGCAAAGCTTATAAATTACCCGTCGATTTGTCCGGACTTGTTTGTCAGTTGCTTTGTGCTTCGGGTCATCTTTGGCATTTGGCTGTTTGGGTTTTAATTGCTGATTTACACTTTGACAGATGAGAGCTGATGCTCGAAGTTTCAGGACGAGGAAGGGTAAAAAATTGGAGCTTTAAAAGGCTGATTTTTCACCTACATGTCCGTCTTCACCCATTCCCATAGACCCCAGAGCAATTAAAATGTAGAAAAGAGGCTGAAAATAGACACTGCAATTCTTTATGGGGGGGGGTGCAGAGTGAATTATAATTTACTTTTACTGAAATCTGAATTTTTAAAAAATATATAATACCAATAAATGAAGGAGACCAAAAGTCTTAGAAACTGCATCCTCACCCAGGGGTGTACGAGCCTGCGTCTACCTCTACACGCACCTGACTCTGAATCAGCCTCAGTTCAAACACTTCTAGATACTCAACTGTAAATAACTTCCGATATTAGTGGCCTCTGTGAAGTTGACCCTTCAGGGCAGCAAACAACCAAATGATTTCTTTGTAGCTATCTGTTTACATACATTTGTCATGGAATTTATTTAAACAAATCTCAGGTTCTGTGCAGGAGAGGTTCCCCAGAGGCAGCACTATAGGAGGGCAGGGAAGTTGAAGGGTGCGAAGTCCAACTTACCATCCCAGTGGAAGGAAAAAATCTCTTTGGATAGTGCTGCGTTCCCATCTACATGCTGATAGAGGGCCTGCAGGCTCCCTTTATGCTCCCCAGAGAAGCAGGGCCTGCCTCCCAGCCACCTGCTGTATCCCAAAAGCTCACCATAAGGCCATGAGTCAAAATAATACTAGTATTAATTCTACTAACAAGAGCTGATACATATAGCTATTACATGCCAGGCACTGTTCTAAGCTCTTACATTTTATCCTCCCAACAGTCCTATAAGATTGATACTATTATTAATCCCATTTTGCCAATAAGGCAACTGAGGCATAAAGAGTACCAGTAACTTGCTCAAGGCGAGTCATACTGCTAGTAGGTGGTAGAGACCAGACTCAGATCCAGAGGGTCCAGTCCAGTGGTTAGGAGTCCATGCTCCTAACCACTCTGCTATATTGCTTCTCATTAGAACAGCCTCTACCTGAGCTCCCCCTCACTTTGGAGGTTGAGAGTCCACATTCTGGGACCAGGGCACGTACAGCCAAAGCCTGTTCAGTTAATCACCCAATAGGGTGGGGAAAGTTATGTACCATGCTCAGGATCACAAGATGAATCAGAGGCTTGGTTTGACAGAGACCATTTTTCCAATCAGTGCAAATACCGCACTGAAGATCCACTAGCCGGGGGTGAAGAGGTGGGGGTGAGTAACACGTGATCAAGACACACCAGGCCCACTCAGGCAGACAGCGGGTTCCGGTCAGGCAACCTGGAGAGGAGCCCAGAGAGGCTGGCTGGGCTTCAGGAAGCCTTGCTCAGTAGTCCCCATCCACAGCCCCAGGGGCTGCTGGTCTCTTCACAGAAGACTGAATCCCCCTGGGGTGCTTCACAGATTCCCTGCTCTCTGTGTGTACCTGACGGCTAGAAGCCAGGAAAGGGAAACAATTGTGCTGCCATGACGGCAGATTTTCAAAATCACTGACCAGTAAGTGAGCAACAAAGACTGACATCTTGCCCACACCGCCTGAACACTTCTCTCACACACTGGCTCATCGGAACCCACATCTCTGTAAGGGAGGCAGGTATCACTGCCCAATTTGATAGACGAGAAAGCTAAGGTGGTCAGTGGTTTAAAGCATGGTCCCTTACGGGCAGCATCCCATCTCCTGGGAACTTATGAGAAATGCAGACTCCTGGCCTCCACCCCAGACTTTCTGAATCAGAAACCCTGAGGGTGGGCACAGCAGTGTGTTTTAAAAGGCTTCCAGCAGATACTGATACTTGCTGAAGTTTGAGAACCACTGGTCTAGAGTAGAGCAGTGCTTCTCAGACTTCAAATTACCTGAAGATCTTGTCAAATTACACATTCTATTTAGCGCTGGAGTAGGGCCTGATATCCTGCATTTCTAACAAGCTCCCAGGGATGAATCCCAGGGGATGCTGTCGGTTCTCGGACCACACTCTGAATAGCAAAGGTGTAATCTAGAACATCTGTGTGACTAAATCCTTATCACAGAGATACTGACGAGTGAGAATCAGAGCCAGAGCGCAAGGTTCTCAGCTCTTCTCTCAGAACAAACCCTTGCTTGGCCCACTTTCAAGCCCCTTGAGTGAGCCCTTTAGATCTGCCAACCACTCCCAGCTCCTGCCATCAGACATTTCATTCTCCTGGCCGCCAAGATCCAGGGGAGGAAAAGCTGGCATCTCACATCCCAGAACTTTGTAGAGCAAGTTGACACATCTCTGTTAGGAAGCCAGCAAGAGGTCTTCCTGCCACGGCAATGCCTGCTCCCTTTAAGAATGCGGTCAAGACCCAGGGCATCAGCTACCCAACAGAGCACTCATCATACTATTCTCTCCAAAAAAACACCTTTCTTCTGTACAAATGAACCAAAAAGCAGGATTGGATACCTAGGTCTCCTAGGAAGACCTCTCATTACAGACATAAGCCAGGAGCTATTTTTCTGCCCCTGGTCCTGAGAAAGGCCTAACACTGGCCACGGATGTAGAGTGGGATCACAGCACTTCCTACGATATCCTGAGACCCCAGGCTGGAGATGCCTCACCACACTCCACACCATCGCCATGAACTTCCTTTAAGGCCTTCCCCTAGCACCGTCCCTCTAGTCATGTTACCTCTCTAGTGAAAGCAGACCTTATCAAAATGGCATGTTTCCTCCCACTCATCAGTCCCAGCCTCCTCCATCCCCAACTAACTACCAATCCCTTTCAGCTGAGCAGTTGGCCTTTCATTCAAATCTGCGAGTGCTGGGGGTGGGGTGGGGGTGGACAGTGAACAATACAGAGTCCCTGGACTCCACTTCAGACATCGCAATCTCAAACCATGGCCCTCAGTTTGTATCACACTTGTGGAGAGCAAGATTCCAAGCTTTTCAGCCAGTTATCATCCTATCTACCCAACTATCACTACCTACCTCTCAAAGGCCAATGGCCAAATAGTTCATCAAACAGACCCTAGAGGAGTAATGGCCTACATCACCACTAAGAAGCTGACCTATGTCAGGTGTACCCGACATGGACCTTCAGCACAGAGCACTCCACTTACGACAACCATAGGTTTCGCTCTCCACTCCTTACCAAACCTCTTAGCACCACTGACTACCAGAGCCCACAAGTACCCAAAAAAGCTATGAGCTACTTAAGAGCACAGTTCTCAAGCTTGTTTCTTTCCCAGCACATCTAAGGGCTACAACACGTAACTCCTCTCCATCCCCACCATCACCACCTTAGTCCAACCCCCTAACCCACTTTCAAGTAATGCCTCCTAACCATTTCCCTCTGCCCATGTTTAACCCCTTGAACACTTTTCCCTCCATTCCCGTGAACTCTGGCTTATGATATCTATTTCTGTTTCCTCTCTTCCACTCAACAATACATTCACACTTCCTTTTCTGGGTCGCCAATTTTGCCCCCAACCTTACTGTGGACTCTGCACTTCCTCCCCTTTCAGCAACATTGGCATCTTCCAGTGAGAGCCTCTGCCAGCATTTAGCCTTCAGAACAGCCCTTAGCTGGGAGGGCCTCCCCAGGACTAGACCATAGCACTGGAACAGAAGTGGAGCCCATACAACAGATGTTTGCTAACACAGACCAAGATCTCCCACTGGCCAGCTACAGGCAGGTGCAGGGCCTAAACAGCAGCCCGTTCCAAGGCACCTTCACTTCAGCTTAGGAGCTTCCCTGATGTTTGACTCTCCCTTCCCTCCAGAGTATACCTCCCTCCTTTCTGATTCTCCCAGCACCTAATCGGGCTTTGCCTGTGGTAGCACTCAACACACACAAACCTTCTCTGCCTGTCCTAGCCTGCTCACCCTTCTGCTGCAGACCTGCCAGCCTGTGGGGCTAGTGTCATTCTGGGAACACTCTTGTTTCAGGCTTTTAGGCAATAACTCAGTTTTCACAGCTAGAGCTCAAACCTCATCACATAAACGCATGACTGTGGGGGCTTTTTAAGTATTGTGAACACCCAGGATAAGGGAATAAAAAATAATCATTCCAATGACATCTTAATCAAAATGATGCAGAACCCTTTTTCCCAACAAGACATAGAGATGGAGGAAGCATCTCCTAATATCAGTTTCCTCATGTCAGACAACTGATTTCAGTCTACAAAGTAAGAAATGTAATCAACAGAGGGGAGAGGAAAAACAAAACAGGATGGGGGCAGAAGTGAAGCCATGGACCAACCCTAAACGCTCCTCTGGATTGCACTCCCCCTCCTCCCTTCCCGACCTAACTGGTTTTCTTTCTGTGGCTGTGTTACCTGTTGCTGCTGCTCCAAGGGAGAGCTCGTCCCCACCTCCCACCCCCTCCGGTCACCTCCACTGTAGCAAATCTCTTCTCATCCAGGCTCTCCTGCCTCTTCATTAATCCTTCCCTCCTTCCTTCTGTTTCTCAATGTTAGTCAGCAGGCCGTTTATCTGTTTGAAGGGTATAAACCTCCCTGATCTAGGGAAGGAGGTCTTCCCAAGAGATGCCTAGCAGATCTAGATCCAAACTGCCAGTACTTGGCGGGCTGAGTGGCTGTCAGGTCATTCCCTAGCCCTTGCCTCTCTCCCTGGAGACCTCGCAGCCCAGCCCAGTGCTACCTTCAGGGGCAGCTCCCTGACAACGCCTCAGGGCCTCAGCTCACATATTTCTATCTTGATCCTCACCCTTTTGGCCCACATGTTACTAGCTAAAATTCTCTTAAACCTCTTGTAGCCTCTGTACTCTCACTTGCAGCATTCCAATAAGATGTTCTGCTTGAACGTGAGAAATACCATATCACCGATATAGACAATCCTACTAGCCAAACAGTGAAATAATTTGCCGGGTTCTGAGAATTCCCTGGTGGTCCAGTGGTTAGGATTTGGCGCTTTCACTGCTGTGGGCCTGGGTTCGATCCCTGGTCGGGGAACTAAGATCCTGCAAGACACACACACACAAAAATTGCCGGGTTCAAAGTCTTCATTCTCCCTCTTCCTCATTTTCAACGTTCGCACACAAACAAGCTCGCAATGCAGGTCAGGTTTTTCAGACTTCATTCAGTTGGTCCTGGCTTACTCTGTGAGTGCCTTCTTTCATTCCTGCTGCAGCAATTCTGAGAGCCCTCCAGCTCACTTGGCCCTCTCGGCCTCCTGACTTTCCCTTAACAGGAAGCTGTGCAACCCCTCCCCCACCCGTGAGCAGGGCTGACCAGTCCCCTCCTCTATGCACCCACCGTACTGAGTACTCACCCAGGCCACGGTACTTATCACGCTGCAGTTACGCGACTGTCTACCCTCCTCGACTACGAGCTCCTTGAGGGTAGGGATCATTTCTTGTCTTTATGCCCCAGCATCTAACATAGAGCTTGAAGTTGTCATCCAAAGAGTAAAAGGAGGCCTTTTCGTTGCCTCTAAGGTGGCTACCATGAAGTCCTCCCCATTCCTTTACTGACCTGGTTGGTTTTGTCATGTCCTACAAAAACCTTAAAAGGCAGCTCAGTGTCACTGTTAGTTTAACAGTCCCTAATTTCATTCACCATTTATCAATGGCCCTATTCTTTAGAGTTCTTCCCCACCACCAACCTTAGCTCTGTTTCTAACAAAATCTGCATCCCAACAGCTGTCACAGCCCTGGAGAGGCCACTGGATAATAAGAGGCTGGGGGAAATGTCTTCTGATTTGCACTAAGTTACTCGGTGACTCTGTTACCGGTGACCCAGCGCTCCCCAAGGAAAGTTCCTTGGTCCCACCCCAAGGCAACTCCATAGCCTAACTACACACTATGGCAGCTTAAAGGTGTAAACCCTGGGGAAGGGAGAGAAGCAGACTGAATAGAGCAAATAAACCCACTTCGATCGCACCCCTGCTATGCCGAACACACGTGCCAGCACCACCATGCACCAGTGCTCCGCTCCCCGAGATGTCTCTTTTACTTTTACATTGCTGTGTCTGCTCCAAATAAAGAAGGGCCGCTCGGCTTTCACATGAAGTTACAACAGCGTCAAGTTCCGGACACGGCAAATGGGGCAAATGCTTGTCCCACTCAGGGAGCACTAGTGAGGAGGCACAGTGAGAGCCAGGGGAGGCCCATCCCTATGAGGGACCACCAGGAAACTGCAGCCTGTGGAGGGGGGCTCAGGAAGGCGGGGGGAGGCACCACATTTATGGAAGCAGCAACAAAAAGGACAAAAGGGCCTAGTGGGCTGCCCCATGCCCACCCATCCCTGCCACCAATAGAGGAATTCACTTACAGTGACCCTGAAAGAAGAGATGTGTTAAAGCAGATATAAGAAAGGCAGTAATTGGTCTGATGGGCAGGGGAAAAATTATTCCAGGAGTCGAGAGCCTATGCAAGAACACTTACGGCTCACACAGTCATCATAACTCAGCCCCCTCAAGCATTTTGTGCTCTGCTTATGGTGTTAACTTTAATGTCTTAACATATAACACCATCCACACTAACACAAAATACTACACACGCCAGATGAGGCTGAGTTATAGTTGCTGTGGGAAGCATAACTTTGAATTTCCTGATTTTGGTGCATTTAATCTCAACCATAATGTTACATTAACGTCGGTTTTGCATTTCATTTCCCAGTTTAGAAGAATAGCGTCAGCGCCTTCGCCTATCTGTACAGAAGAAGGGGCGGGGCTGACTGACCACAGGCAGACGGACCACCACCCAACAACTGGGTCCTCCGCTAAAAAGCCTGACCCTGGGCCTCCCCTGGTGGCGCAGTGGTTGGGAGTCCGCCTGCCGATGCAGGGGACCCAGGTTCGTGCCCCGGTCCGGGAAGATCCCATGTGCCGCGGAGCGGCTGGGCCCGTGAGCCATGGCCGCTGAGCCTGCGCGTCCGGAGCCCGTGCTCCGCAACGGGAGAGGCCACAACAGTGAGAGGCCCGCGTACCGCAAAAAAAAAAAAAAAAAAAAAAAAAAAAAAGCCTGACCCGACCCCTCCCCCTTGGAGGAACCTGGACCAGGACAAGTGAATGGGGAGGGAAGGGTGAGTTCTTTCTCTAGGGAATGGCCTTTCCATCCACTTGTAAAGTACAGGAACCAAGAGCAGAGGGGTAGAAGCCAAATATGGAGCAAAGAGCAATGTGTGTGTATCAGGTGGGGGGACAGTAGGGGGTAGGGGGCTCCTGCCTCTCAGCCTTGAAGGGAGGAGAAGGGAATCAATATAGTGTGATTTGTAGGGATCTTAACCAATCTCCTGTGAAGTTTTCCAAAATGCCTCTCTCACAAAAGACTAATAATGAAGAGCCAGCTTCAAGTCATACTGAAATCCTCCAAATGCCTCTCTTCTATTTTATCCCTTCTCCTGTCACCATCAACCCTCCCCCAACCCTGCCCTCCCAAAATAACCCGGCATCTGGACAATTTTCTATAAAAAAGAAACGCCTTTACTCATAGTTCTAACTCAAAATGCAGATGGAGTCTCTTCAAGGTTTCCTTAAAAAAAAAAAAGCCCCTGTGGACAAAGACCAAACACTTAGAAAACCTCAACCCCAAAGGTCATTTTTCTCCAAAGTTGTGGGCACTTAAATACAGATGAGAAGGAAAACAGTCACCGGGGCTGCTGCAGAGCAGTGAGAAAAAGGCTGTACCTCGGAGCCTGATGGAGTCTGATGGACGAACTCAGGGAGGGAGGGGAGGCGGCAGCCAGGACATGTGCTCCCAGACAGGAGCGCCAGGCCGCCCCTCCCTGGCCATCTGGACAGCTGAGGTTACTTCCTCCTCCCCGCATGCTGTGGCCTACACCTCATTTTCCTCACTTACATTTGCTTTGGTCTTTTCTGAACACTGAGGTGGTGAGAGAACTTGCCCCCAGGTTAAAGCTGCACAATTAAAGTTCCCACCAAAGCTTTCAGGCTGCTCCCTGGGCTTCGGGGTCACAGCCACCAGCGTTCGATGCACATCCACACCAAAATGAGCAACATGAACTCCTGCTGGCGAGGACAAAGCAGCCACAATTCTCCGAACCAGATAAAAACCTACTTCCATATCAAGAAACAATTCCTAAAGCAAGAAAGGAACTGTATTCCTCAAATTTTGAGTCTCTAAAACATTTTAATCCACCTAAGTTAACATTTAAGTGAAAAAATATTTTCAAATGAAAAACAGTCTCATATTCAACCAATACCTATCATGTTAATCTGAATCAAAATGTGTAAAACAAAATGAGTGCAAATACCAGAAAGGTGAAAGCCTGTTACTGGCAAACCAACCACTCCAGTTTCAGTGAGCTGAACAGAGTACAAAAATAAACAGCAAAAATTATGACAAATGGGAAATACCAGATGTTTTACCATGTTTACAACCAATATTGTTACTCAAGTACAACAGAGCTTGCACCTGTCAGTTTGCATGGTGGCATTCCTTTTGGATAGTCCCAACAAGCTGACTCAGGGATTTCTGAATACCAGACACAGATGAGAGAAATGAACCCCATGCCGAGCCTCCAGAGAGGCCCTGGCCCAAAACTTGTTCCTGCCTCCTATGCAACTGAGGAGTATGACACACTCCCAAAAGAATCATAAGTGCACTGTGTTCAAGTGTTCAACTCTTGGGAGCCAGGCAGCAGGGGAGCCGGGGTGGTTCTGATTCACAGTCCAAGCACATCCCCAGGAGGCACACAGACCTTGTCCACAAAGTATCTCTGTCAAGTGGACAGCCATCAGGAGGTTCTGAGAGAGCTAGGCAGGGCTGATCTAACCTGCACACCATATTCTAGTCCTTTTACTGTCTCTTCTAGAAGTTCATTCTCATCCCAAATCTCAATCTTTCCTGCTTCCACTTATATTCTTTTTTTGTCCTTATTAAAATGAAGAGCAAGTTATTATCATACTCCTTGGAACAACTCCTTCCAAGTCTGGACAAGAAATCAGTCACTAAAACCATATTCAATTTCTCTTCTTTCTAAGTCTTATTTTTGTGCCTCTAATAATTTTTGTTCCTCTTTTTAAATTTTTTATTGGAGTAAAATTGCTTTACAATGTTGTGTTAGCTTCTACTGTACAATGAAGTGAATCAGCTATATGTATACCTATATTCCCTCCCTTTTGGACCTCCCTCCCCACCCTTCCCCCCCGATCTAGGTCATCACAGAGCACCAAGCTGAGCTCCCTCATTTTTGTTCCTCTTATCCTGAGCTTTTCCAATATCTCCACTGCCCTTGTTGACCAAAAGATCTAAACAATACAGAGGCTATAATGAGAACCTGACCTATGAGGACCTCAGTGGAAGGACACTATCCTATCTGGGATGGACTACTTCTCCAATCCATCCTCCCACCTTTCTCTGAATCCTTTCAGGACCCTGCTACATGCAAACTTTAGGGAAGGTTTTTTTTTTAAAAAGAAAGTGGGGTTGGCGGGGGGAGCTTTAAGCTGCCAATAAGTCTCAAGTCACTTCTAAGCTGCCCATCCCTTTCCTGAGAGTGGTCCAGTGAGTAGTTCAACAACAGAGCTGTCTGGCCCCAAACTCACCTTCTTACCTGTTGATCACAGCATTGTAGAGGCTTAATGAAGTAGAGATGCATTACATTTATCACTTGCCCTAGATCCACTCAAATCCATCACTATGTCACAGCAAGGAGTTAGATTGATCTGACAGGATTTGCTCTTCTTCACAAACCCATGTAAGTTATTACTCAGTATCCTATGCTCTTCTAGCTGTTTGCTGATTGATTATCTGACGATCAGGTCAAGTATCTTCTTTGGAATCACAGTAAACTAACAGGTCTATAATTTCCAAGATCATTCGTATTTGCCTTTTAAAGATAAGCAAGACAGCAAATGCTTCTTCCTGAGTTCTCTAAAGTAACAGCTAATGCTTTGCTAATAATGAACCAGGACAGCCAATTCCTTAAGTGCCCTTGGAATCGCATCATCAGGGTTCATTGATTCTGGAGATAAACTTTAATCAGGCTCAGACCCTGGTAAAAAGCAGGAAGCCCAACCTCAGGCTAGGTCTAAAAGGCCCTGGTGCCTAAGTCTAGGAAGGAAGTTGGTGATACAAGTGATTTAAATCTGTACTGCATTATATCTTCAGCACTGCAATAGATAAATTAAAAAAAACAAAAAATTAAAAGAACAATGCCCTTGAAAGAGAGATGAAAGGTGATACTAACAGACCAAACTGAGACATGAATCAAGTCTCACCTTCAGTAACATTGGTAGGACCCTCTGTAGGACAAGAGAACAGAGCTACATAATTATCTCAGCTTATAATCTAACTGAAAAGTTCAGAAACAAATATACATAGGCATGGCCAGGAAGCAGAAAGCAGGAAATGTCACCAAGAAAGTGCCAAGCAATCATGAGGCTTCAGAAGAGGGATGAATCCTATGCAGTAGCAACGTGTTAGGTTTTCGACTCAGGTCCTGCTAAGGCTTGCTCAGCAACTGAAATCATCAGCAAGGTAAATAACATGGCATATTGGGGTATGGCCCCCTGATTCTCAACCCAAGAGAATCTACATAACCAAAACTCCCACCCACCACCCAGGTACACCCACCACAGAATCTCCAGTTGTTTGGGGAGGTGGAGAAGACAATCCTACAGCACAGGTAGGAGCAAGAGGCTGAGAAAGAAAGTGTGGCTCAGGCTGCCCCCAAGCCGTCTTCCCTTTCATGTGAAGTTCCTTCCCCTAGGAAGCTCTCCTCATCCAGCGCCTGTCTTCCCAAGCCTCAGCAGGCCTGATTCCAATCCTCCCCCAAAGGCAGACCACTACTTTGAGAATAGGAAACAAACAGGCAAGGAGAAACGGAAAGGTAAAAGGGTTGTGTTATCTGCTTTATGGAAAATAATCTAACATCCTAAAGATAGAACCCGTCCCTGGAAAAAAAACCAATTATGAGAAATGAACCCAGTTTACCCCTGAATGGACCTCCCTGTCTCCCAAGTGCCTGCTGCTATAATCCTCTTCTCCTCCTCTTACTACTGAAAGCTACTCCCAGACCCACATGTCTACACACTCCCAAATTACCCACCTGATAATCCAGTCCTACAGGGAAGAGTTCCAGTCCTAGAGTCAGGCATACCCAAGGCCCCCACACTACAATTCACTGCCACATCAGCCCCCAATCAGGCCCCCAAAGCAAACATCAAGCAATCCAATATCACCTAGCACACGTGTCTCTCTGCTGCTAATCCAAGCTTCTTAGCAGCAATACCTCAAAAGGTAAAAGATCTCCAAACACAGTTGGTAACTAAGAAAAAAATGCAAGCAAAGAAATTTTCCTTTCCAACAGACCAGAAATGGTTGTTCAGGTTATCTAATGCTGCATAACAAATCATCCCAAAACTTAGTGGCTTAAAACATCAATAATCATTTATTATCTCCCATAGCTTTGATGAGCCAGGAATTCAGGAGTGGCTCGGCTGGTCAGTCTGGCTCAGGGTCTCTCCTGAGGTTGACGTCTGATGTCCACTGGGGCTGTAGTTATCTGAAGGCTTGACTGGAGGTAGCAGAGTCACCTCCAAGACAGTGCCAAGAAACATGACCAGCAAGTTGGTACTGGCTTTTAGCTAAGAGCCTCAGTTCCGGTACACATGTGCCTCTCGCCAGGGCTGCTTGAGTGTCCTCAAAGCATGGTGGCTGGCTTCTTCCATAGCAACTGATCCAAAAGAGCAAGATGGACTGTGATGCTTTTTATGACTTAGCCTCAGAAATCATGCAGTGTCTCTTCCACTATACTCTGTTGGTTATACAGGGCTAGTTCTCATTCATTGTAGGAGAGGGGAACTACCAAAGGTGGTACTATCAGGACGTAAGGATCGTTGGGGGCCATTTTGGAGGCTAACACAGTATTCCTTAAAAGAACATGCAGCAGTAGCAGGAGAAGGAAGGAGGGAAGGGAAAGGAGAGAGGAAGGATGGGACAGAAGGAAACATTTTGATTCCCAAAGGCTGAGACCAGAGAGAAACAGTGTGCCCAGTTCTCTACAAAGACCTCTCAGGTCTACCTTACCCTAGGATGCCTGAGTCAAGTCCTGCTTCTTAGGCAGGAACTCCAGATGAGTAGCTAAAAGCCAAGAAGACATGAGAAAGTTCCTCTGGGTCCCAGAAAGCAAGTCTATCCTCCCTCCCTCCTTGCCCACCCCATCTTTGCTGAAGCAATGATGCAACAGTTACCTGAGGATGAATCTGCGGCTTGTCACACGTGGCCTCAAAGTCCAGCACTAAAAAGTAGTGATACCTCTGGGGAGGGAAGGACATCATTGCCGCCATGGATGCGCCAAAGTTGTGGGCCGCCAGCTTTCTGGTGGATATGGAGCAGAACTCCGGAACACCACAGGGAGAAAATAAGTGGGAGCCCAGCACTTTTCTTGCTCTTGAAAGTAAATATGAAGAAAATCGAGCTGCTCCAGTCTGTAAAGGTGCTAGCATTGAACATCCAGAAGCATCTAAAACTTAGGGGAGGAAAGTTTAAAAGAAAAAAAAAGAAAGAAAGAAAAAGAAAAAGAAAAAAAAAAAGAACAGAGAGTCTGGGTTACTCCCTCCCCACCGTGGCCCTGTTCCACCTAGTCTTCAGGAATATTCACAGAACATGAACCACTCCCCAGTGTTTCTGTGCCCCTTCTCTAAATCCCAGTATTCGTTACTGAAGTTCAAGACCCTTAATACTGGCCCCCACAACATTATGACAGCTCTGAGTCTCCCAGACCATTCTCAAAACAAGATGCAGCACTGGCCTTGATCTTTAAGTGGAGCTCTAAAGTTCAAAAGAGAGAGAGAAAAATTCTGTGGTCACTTCTCAGGTGGCAACAGTTAACATTAAAGCTAAGTTTCCCAAAGTAACCCAGGGTGCCCCGGTTGCACAATCAGTCCTGGGAGCTAAGTAGACTCAGACAGACAGCAGGAAATGCCCAGGATTCTCTCCTCAGCTCCATTCCCAGCCATTGTCCCTGGCTTTCCTGTCTGTATCTTGATGTCTCCACATGCCCTCCTCCCTTCTCCCAGCGGGAAAGGAGCAGAACCCACCACAGGGAGCTTGCTCACCACACTCTGGTGATTCCCCAGCCCCCAGCCAGTAAGTGGCACCTGGGGGAATGAACGAAGCCTGCAGAGCACAGCTGCCAACAGCCTCGGGCCTTCCTCCGCTGCCTTTAGACCAACTCTCCACTAGAGGCCTTGAATGACTGCAGGACTTTTTTTAAATAGGGAAGAAAAAGAGAAAACCCAGGTGTGGTGGTAATGGGAGCATTGCTAAAAGTCTAGTAAAGTTTTCTGAGTGTACATGTGCAAAAAAAAAAAAAATCCAAATCACTTTTCAAGTTTTCCCTTTAAATTTGCAGAATGTCTGCTCCTTAGAGGACTAACGAAATATAAAAATCAAAGCCTAAGTTTTACTCACGAATAACTCAAGCTTCCTTAAAATAAAAAAAAAAGAAACAGGAATAAAGCAGAAATTTTGTGTTTTTCCCATTTCATACCCAACACTCAAATTCCCTCAACTTTAATCCTCAAAGTCAAACAAGAAATCATGCTGCTCAATACGGAAATGGCCATAGTTTAAGCTTTCTGAAGCTCCAGTCTGACGGAGCCAAAAGCTTGCCTCTGAAAGACTGCAATGGGCACTCCCTCCCTCCTGTAGCGTGGAGGAGGCTAGCAGCCTGGGAAGTCCAGAGCACACTAGAGGCAACAAGGTCACTACCACCTGAGCGGACATGGATCATGCCAAGTATCACTTCTCACCCCGGCTCTCCCGGGACTCAAGGAGTGACCTACAGTAACTTGCCTGCATATTTATTAGGATATGTGCTGGTGTGGGTCCTCAATTCCCCTATTCCTATAGTGAGGTTCCATATGGAACAAAGACCAAGAAGTATTTTAAGTTCTTCATGATTCTAGCACAAGCGTAGTGCTTGTTTTCACCGTGGCCTACAGCCTCTCCAAGAACGCAGCCAAACTCCGTAGCCTGGGATAGACAAAGGCTGGCTTGAGTTTCATTATGGAATCTCTTGGAAAGGCAAACGAGCCAACATCATTTTGAAAGCCGGAATCCAAAATAACTCTTCACGTCACCCACTCCTGAAAAGTACTGGAAGCCTTGCTGAGATGGGAGACACCAGTCTGCTCAGATTACACATTCTAGTTTGAATCCAAAGTCCCTCAGGGCCTTAGAACTCTTCTCTAACCTCTCAAAGTCAGGTCATGCATAAGGACTTTTGAAAGTCTTAATGTTTTCCAATGTGTATATATAGTGTATAAAGCGTTTTTAGTCAATCAGACTTCATCTGCCAAATACTACAGGCAATTAAGCATCATGATTAAGGAGGGCTTCTGGGTTTGAATCCTGGTTTTACCACTTATTTGCCATGGCACCTTGGGCAAGCTCTGTTCTTCAATTTCTCACCTGTAAAATGACAACAGCAGCTCCTACTCCTTAAGCGAGAGTGAAATGAGAGGACATATGTAAAGCACTAAGAGCAGGGTCTGGCACATAGGGCTCAATAAATATAAGCTTACTATTATTACTACGACTACCCTATTGAGCTATGCCCACCTGGCCAAGCCTGGACCCCCATACTTAGGGCCTATAAATCCAATGCATAAGGCAACCTCAGAGAGTAACATCAATGTCTCCTGCACCCCCAGATTGCTCTAGACCCCCCATACTACATACTATATATGCCCTATTCCCTCCCATGGACAACACACTGATGGCCAGAGGTCCTCACGCCTGCAGGCCTTGCTGTCTCATCTGATTTCACCCACATAAAAAAGCTTCTCTCTTGTAAAAAGTCTTGAGAGCAGACATTAGGAGACCAGGCCTCCACATATCAGCAGTCACTGGGTTCCATACTTCCCTTACATTTAAAAAAACCAAGTTCAACTCAAGTCAAGAAACAGAGGGCAACTCTTCTCCCCTTCCTGAAAAATTCAATCTAATGGCTTTAGAGCCATTAGTTGTGGCAGAGGAAAGTAGGGTCTACATCAGTTGAAGTGGGAGGAGCAGAAGGGTCTGGGAGGGAGTATCAGAGCCCAAGCTGGGTGAGGAGGCGTCCATACAGAGGCAGGAAGGTGTGATGCAGCATGCCACAGCCCTAGTGGGGTATGAAGGGCATCCGTTGGCGGAGAAGGAGCAGCAGCCTGATGTGGGGACTCACAGGCAGGGTAAAAGAGTACCCAAGAGGGGGAAAGGGCAGTGGCAACAACGGGAGATTAGTTACATACAGAGGGATTGATCAAAAAAGGGCATATATTAAGGGTAATGGGACCAGGTTTCTCACTGTTAGAGGATGGAATTAAAACATGGAAAGGGAAAAACATCTGTGGTGTTGAATTGGAATTGGAGTGTGAACTCATGGTTTCTGATATATATATATAATATATAAAAATAAAGCTAGGGCTTCCCCGGTGGCGCAGTGGTTAAGAATCCACCTGCCTGGGGACATGGGTTTGAGCCCTGGTCCGGGAAGATCCCACATGCCGCGGAGCAACTAAGCCCGTGCGCCACAAACTACTGAGCCTGTGCTCTAGAGCCTGTGAGCCACAACTACTGAGCCTGCGCTCTAGAGCCTGCGAGCCACAACTACTGAGCCTGCATGCCACAAGTGCTGAGGCCTGCACGCCTAGAGCCCGTGCTCCACAACAAGAGAAGCCACCGTAATGAGAAGCCTGCGCACCGCAATGAAGAGTAGCCCCTGCTCGCCACAACTACAGAAAGCCTGTACTCAGCAAGAAAGACCCAATGCAGCCAAAAATAAATAAATAAATAAATAAATAAATTTAAATAAATAAAGCTAGATGTACATATGAAGATGAGTATATATCTATACACAAATATATAGACACATGTATATATAATTTCTAGCTCTGTTTACTGAAGGGCCAGGGAGCAGCAACACTCTGATAGCAATGTGCACATCTAGCACCTAGCCGCCTTCTAAACAACATTCTTCACTGAAAGAACAAGAGCTCTTTGGAGAACTGGCTGATTCCAGGGCTGCGGCAGAGAAAGTACAAGATGAGCCTAGAACATCCTGTTGTGCCAGAAAGCAAGGAAATGCTCAAAAGGATGCGGAAACCAGCTTGAAGGGGCTCCCACTGGCAAGTAAATAATGATATTAATGGATTATAATGCACTGAATAAAAAAGGAAACCATGAGGCCATAAAGATAAAAATAAATACATAAATAAGTAAATAAATTTTAAAAACTAAAGTTTGGTAAGGGATTTCACATAGTTTCAAAGTATCTCCCCACAGATTGCTTATTAATTATAACAGGGAATAAGTTTACAATGGAGAAGCCTGGCAGACATCACCTTAATCAAGTGAGCAAAATGAACATCATCAATAATGGGATTAATCAAAATCTTGCATCACATGATAGGATGCAATGAGAAAAACAAAGCATCATTTCTGTGATACTCCTGTTGAAGATGCATAACCTGAATCTAATCATGAGAAAATATCAGACAAACCCTGAATGAGGGACAGTCTACACAATAACCAGCCTGTAATCTTCAAAAGTATCAAGATCATGAATCTCAAGGAACGTTTAGTGAGAAAAGTCTATAGGAGATGAGAGACTTGGTAACTAAATGCAATGCACGATTCTGAACTGGATCATTTTGCTGCAAAGAACATTACTGGGACAACTGGCAAAACTTGAATGGGGTTTGAGGATTAGATGGAGGTAACATATGAATGTTAATTTTGATGGTTGTGTTATGGTTAGGTAGGAAAATGTCCTTGCACATAGGAAATGCATGCAAAGTATTTAGGGTGACGGGGTGTTAGGTTGGCAACTTAACTCACAAATGGTTCAGGAAAAAAATTCTTTGTACCCTACTTCCAACTTTTATGTAAATTTGGCCTATTTCAAACTTAAAAAAAAAATGTTTTTTTTAACCACATGCGATGTTGTTTAAAAAAAAAGAAACAGAGAACAGTACGTGAGGGAGCCATCTCCCCGTACTGCCACAGAGGGTAGGCTGCAAGCTCTCCTCTGGCAGCCCTCAAAGCATGGAGTCTCCATCCTAAGTGCCCCTGCCCAGTGCCCCCTCACTGGGTATCCCTGCCACCTCTAGAGCCTGCTCGGGAAATATCCCTGCACTCCTTGCAGAGGCACTCCACTTGCCTGTCTACCCTCTGACATCTTAGAGATTGTCCCTTTCTATTGATGTCTTTATATTTTATTTATTTATTATTTTTTTTCTTTTTGCGGTATGCGGGCCTCTCACTATTGTGGCCTCTCCCGTTGCGGAGCACAGGCTCCGGATGCGCAGGCCCAGCGGCCATGGCTCACGGGCCCAGCCGCTCCGCGGCATATGGGATCCTCCCAGCCCGGGGCACGAACCCGTATCCCCTGCATCGGCAGGCGGACTCTCAACCACTGCGCCACCAGGGAGGCCCTGATGTCTTTATATTTTAGTCACAAGTTTGCAGAATATAAGTCTACATGTTATATCATCAGCCAGGACTTTGAGAATCTAGTTGAGGGGCAGAACTCAAAAGGAACAGTTTATGATTCTGTGTATATCTATCTCCTCACCAGCTTTCACCAGAGACGAAGACTTACACACATTTATTCTGACACCCATTTCCTTCTCCTAGCAAATTAAAGGTAGTAAGTAGCCTATGGCAAAGAGGAAAACGAATGATTCTCTCCTCAAAATAAAGGGACCAGTCCCCCAGTGAGGCAGGGGAGGGGAAAACAGGGATTGCCACAGGGCCAGCCCGATTTGGAGGAGCAGGCCTGCACCACAGCCCCTGGAGGATGTGCAGAGTATTTACACAACAGACACAATGGCTCCTCTGCAGCCATTACTGTCGGTCAGGTAAATAACGCATGTGCCAAAACACACATTTAATGAGGGAAATAATATGCCTTTATAAAAAGCCTCAATTTCTATTTACCTGAGAGACCAGGGAAGCACCAAATCACCAGATTAGTGGAACCACAGAGGAGTCATTCTGGCGTCTTGGGTAAATAGACATTTTATAGCCTTCCATTACTGGAGGGGGGAAGGAAGGGCGAAGGGAGGGGGCCATCCTTTAATATCCACATACAGGCCAGGGGAGCCTGGGGGAGAGAAAAGAAGAGAAGCCCATCATGAAATATGGGGTCCTCTCCCACCCCATCTCCCCATCCACATATACTTGGGATCTCTGGGAAGGGTATGGGTTTATACCATCCCTGGGTTCAATCCACTCCATAAAAAGCCAGACTGGGGAGTTCCCTGGAGGTCCAGTGGTTCGGACTCGGTGCTTTCACTGCCGCGGGCCTGGGTTCAATCCCTGGTCAGGGAACTAAGATCCTGCAAGCCTCGTTGTGCGGCCAAAGAGAAAACAAAAAAAAAGCCAGACTGGGAGGCAGGGGTGCATTCCAGAGAAACTTCAAGGCACTGAGGCAGGTTCTGGGTCCAGACTAGAAGCACATGGGACAGCCACAGAGCACCCAGTTCCCAGTCTCGGGGAAGTTCCTGTTCCAATCTGACCTGCAGTAGCACAAGTGCTCAGACACCTAAGCCACAGAGGCATCCACAGAGAACACGGTAACACCTGTCTGCAACTCCTTCAGTCACAGGCCCTGTCTCAGGTGACTAAAAATAACCTGGGAAAAATATAAATAAACTGCATGCCTTCAAAAGTCATAATTTTCAATCTAATGAATGCATTCTTAACAGCCAGAGCACTTTCTGTGAAAATCATAGACTGTCAAAGGTGAAAGAAAACCTAAGAGAAGACGCAGTCCAGCAAGCCAGGGAAAATGAGCCCTAGAAAGAGAAAAGGACAGTCCAAGGTTCACAGAGCAAGTAAGGGTAAGAAGAGAACCCACGGCTCCCGACCCCCAGTTCAGAGCCTCCAGCCACTGCCCTAACACAAGGAGCAGACACCAGCATTTGTCCCCCAAGCTTTTCTGTAGCCTCACAAGTGGAGGCCGGGGGCCTGAGGGCTCAGCCTAAGGCAGAACAAAGCTTGAGACCCCTACAAAAGCTTAGAACCTCTACACAACTTCCTGATGGCCCCAAAGTGGAATGCAAGCAGGAACTCTAAAGCTGGGTCCTCACCTCAACAAAACACTCTCCTCCTCTCTACAACCCATCACCCCCTAGACCTGTAGCTTCAGCTGCTTCTGCTCCAAGACAGGGCTAGGGAGAACTTGTCCAACATCAGAAGCAGCTGCTAATCCCAAACTATCAGAAGAGCTAAAGTCACTAAAGACCTACAGGAATACCAAATTCTGATGGCAACATCACAGGCCACAGGAGCCTCGCTCTCCCCTTCAATTAGCCTCAATTAGTCTCAGCAACTCAAGGCAGCACAGAAAAAGAAGTACCTGTTTGTGATTTGCCTGCTGTTTACTAACCCATCAGCCACATTCAGTAGCTTGGGCAAACTCCTTCAAGGGGCCAAGGATGGGAAACATCTCTTTGCAAAGACCTGCACGTCAGCTGTGACCCCACACACGAGAGGGAGCAAAGGCTAGTTTCCTAACACATGGTAAATAGGATAGAAATGGAGGAAGGGCAGTGTATGGTATGGTACTCTCATCCCTGTAAGGTCCTCCCACACTTGTAGACAGCATCTGACCCCAGAGGGGAGGTACGCAGAACCTGCTTTACCCCTGCTTCTGAAACGGAGAACTGGAGCAGAAACAAGGAGTCATACAGCTAGTTGTTGAAATGCCGTATTAGACAAGCACAGGTTCAAATCCTGCCTCCACCACAGGCTCTTTGTAATAATAGCTGTAACAAAAATACCTATCTCTTAGGGGTTCAATTAGACCATACAATATGTACAAAGTGCTTTGCACAATAGTAAGTTCTCAGCAAAAGGGAGCTATTGCTAATACATGAGAAAGAGGAAAGTGAAACACTATTTTGTGAAAATCTACTACAAGCCAGGCACTGTAGTTGTGACTGACATATTTCATCTCATTTAAGCCTCCCAACCGTCAAGCAAAATAGGTAACAGTATTCCCATTTTACACATGAGAACACTAAGGCTCAGAGGCACTCAGCTCTTCAGGGCCCTGTTCTCCTCTCCCACATTTAAGGTCCCACTTTCTCCACTTGGCTGATTCTCCCATCAGCCATAGGGCTAACAATGCATATCAACTTTAGTTTTTCTTTTGAGCTAAGGTATGACTTTAACTAAAAGGAACTCAACCATAGCAATAATTAAGTCTGTCCAAATCACTCAAATTTGTTTCTAATAAGAAAAACAAATTGCAGCCTGGGTACAAAAGCAGAAACAGGGGGACTTCCCTGGTGGCGCAGTGGTTAAGACTCTGCACTCCCAATGCAGGGGGCCCAAGTTCCATCCCTGGTCAGGGAACTAGATCCCACATGCATGCTGCAACTAAGAGTTCGCATGCCACAACTAAGGAGCCCACATGCAGCAACTAAGGAGCCCATGTGCCACAACTAAGGAGCCGGCGAGCCACAACTAAGGAGCCTGCAAGCCACAACTAAGACCCGGTGCAACCAAATAAATAAACAAATATTTTTTTTTAAAAAAAGCGGAAACAGGAAGCGGTGTCTTGGATTAAAGCAATTGCAGCACAAGGAACTCAAAGCCTCTTCCCAAACCCAGTTCCAGGGGAGCAAATCTTCCCGTCTCACAAAGCGGAGAAACTGGCAGGAAGCAGGGTGACAACCAGCTCTTGCTCAGGCCCCTAAATGTGATGTTTCCTTTTACAAATCTGTGCCTTGGCAAATGCTGCTCCCACTGTTTTGAAATGTACTTCCATTTTCACCAGGCAAACTATTGTTCCTTCTTCAAACTCCAGCTCAAATCTCCCCCTTTTAGTAGCTTTCTCTGACACCTCATCAGAAAGTTCACTGCGTTAAGTGGCCCAGCAGCACAGCTTAACTTTCATCTCACTATATTGTAAGAGGTTAGTTGTCTGTTTCTCCTCTCAGCAGTAATTTTCAGCAAGTCAGGTGAGAAGGATGGAAGATGGCAGCTGTAGGGGTGTATGTGTGTGTAAAAAGGCATATTGGAAGAGATCATTTCTTGTTTTCTTTGGCCACGCAGCATGCGGGACCTTAGTTCCCCAACCAGGGATCAAACCCATGCCCGCTGCAGTGGACACAGGGAGCCTCAACCACTGGACCGCCGGGGAAGTCCCTGAAGAGATCATTTCTTGTACTTGTTTTTTGTCAGACCCTTGAATCCAGTTTAAAATTTCAAGCAGCATTAAAGAAAAGTGTAAGATTAGCTTTTCCCATCTAAGGAGTATATGAGTTTAAAAAGTCTGAGGACACTGAGCTAAACATAGATGCTTAAGGGCAAGGACCACATTTTATTCATTTCTGTATCCCCAGCACAGGGCCAGGCACAACGTAAGGGTGAGGCAATGTCTGCTGAATGAATTATGATGTCAACTGCTCTGGCAGAACAGAGCAGGGCCTAAGAAGCAGGAAAAGCTTCTTTTCTTTCTTTCTCTCTCCTTCTTCCTACCCCCCTCCCCCCAATTCTGTCCTCCCCAGTTAAGAGACAGAGAGTGAGCGAGCATCGCCTTCGTGCCAGAATACTATTAAAAGGATTAATTTAGGGACCGGTGTTTGGACTGTCACATCCAATCACTACCCACAGATCTACAGCTTCCCAAATCAGGCTCATGCAAAGAGGAATCAATTGCAAGGACACAGAGGGTCTGAACAGGCATACTAATGGCTTCCTGAGGTGCCAGCGGCCAGCTCTGACACTCCCATAAATTATCCGCCTTTTGATTTTACCTGTAGCTGTGGGGCACAAGGCACAATTCTGAACATATCAAAGCAATCTCTTGTCACCCAAGGCTCTCCAAGAATGTCCCCAAAGGAGGATGGACTAAAAACAATGACCCAAAGGGAATCTGCTTCCCAGCAGGACTGTTCCTAGCAGTCATCAATTAAAACCCAACAGGACCAAGTGGATAAAGGGACCCAGATCAAGACTAGGACATATGGATAAGACATGCATCAGATTGCAGTTCTGCAATGACTATACATCTCTCACTCAAAAGAAGAGAAATCACAGCAATAAACTCACACAATTTCATCTGGGAGCAACTCTGCACCAGCTCTAACAGTACCTCGCAGCATGACCTGACAACACACTTAACCTTCCTGGGCCTCAGTTTCCTCACACGCGTAGCAGGGACAATAATGCTGACCATCTGACCCGCTTCCCAGAGTGGTGATGAAAAGTAATAAAAAGCATTCAAGAGGCACTTTACAAAGCCACAAGGGTGGCAACATTAATATACGACCCCGACAGACCAGGAAAATGACTGGTCACACTTCGGTGAATTTCTTTCGGGTAGCTGCTCACTCAGTTCACTTCACTGATGGTGCTGGGGCTAAGGTCCACCCTGAAGAAAGTTCTGGAATTCCGAATGGGACTCCTGCTGTCTGAAGATTTTCCATTATGAAGAGCAGCATCTTGCTTTAGTTATAATTTCCTCCTGTTTGCTGGCTGCCTCTGCCAGGGGCTAGGTTTCTATCACATGGCCACAGTGACAATTGGGAGCACCCCAAATGTACTAAGCCAAAGGCCCAGTCGCCCAATTGCTACCTGCTTTTTAAAAAATTGTGTAAAATATTGTTAATAACAAAAGTTAAGGACACCTTGCTAAGAGTTTTACATCTCATGAAATCCTTTAGCCAACCTATTAAGTTCCATTTTACAGATAGAAAAGCTAAACTCAGAGAGGTAAGTCATTTGCCCAAGGTCACATAAGCACTGTTATCAGAAACCTCTAGCAATGCACACCGGAGCTTGCAGGAAGAGGAAGACAATTCATCAGACACTCAACAAATACTTTATTTGATCCCTGTACCTGACACATACCATCATACTCAACTAGGAGACATGTCTCAAAACCAGAAAAAGATCATCAGTTTCTTAGAAGCAAGCAAAGAAGAAGACTAAGTAGGACATATGGAGAATGAGGCAATTCCCTGGGAAGCTTAGGAAAATGGGTCCCCCTCCGTGTGTACAGTTCAAGAAATTCAAAGCAACTAACATTAAGCTACGAGACCAAAGACCAAAATCTCTCCCTAGCTACATTTATTCACTACTACTTTCAATAGAAAAGCGTTCCCCCAAACTTCTCCTTCATTCCACACCAACTTGTCCTTCCCACATCTTTTCTAGTCCGTGAAATAGGAGCTGGTATCGCCAACAATTTCTCTGGTAGACATCCTTTAAGCTCAAGTAGATGGCCAGGAAATTAGCAAAGAGAACCAGTATACACAAAGACGCAAAGATTTAGGTATACTCAATTTTTAATTGTCAAAACACTGCCTCAAAGGTGAAAATGTTACCCATGTAACTGCCACAGCCTCCTTACTGGTCTCTCTGCCTCAGGTACTATCCCCTTCAATCCATTCTTAACACTGAACATTAAAATTAAAGCAAACTTTCTAAAACACAAATCTAGTATCAGTCCACTTCTTAAAACCTTTCAATGGCTTCTCACGGCTTTTATGATGGTCTGATCCAGTGGTTGGTCCACAGGCCAAATCCAGCTGCCACCTGTTTTTATAAAGTTTACTGGAACACAGCCATGCTCACTCATTTTCCTACTACGGCTGCTTTCGTGCTATAGCAGCAGAGTAAACTGTTGTGACACAAACCCATAAAGACTAAATATTTACTATCTGGTCCTTTACAGTAAAAGTTTGCTGACCTAGTCTAATCTTTTTTTCTACCCACCATTTAATCCTAAGAGCTTATAAGGCCCTGGCTTCTGCTTACCTTTCCTCCTTAATTTCTCACTGTATTCTCCTGTCTTCTGCCCACTGACTACTGTATGTTTCAGTCACACTGAACTTCAGTTTCTCAAACTCAACAAAGCTCTGACCTTCACACTTGGTTCTTCACATCTTCGTCTAATTCTAGCTGAGTAGGTTACTTCCTCTGAAAAGCCTTCCCTGAACCCACCAGTCTGGGCTGGAGATCCTTCTAAGTACTCTCAAGCACATATACTTACCTCGTTACAGCACCCTCAGAGGTCTTGTGACTGCTTCAATACTATCTGTCTCGCCCATGAACTTGTAAGCTCTTTGGTGTCAGGGATAGCAGCGGTCTTGTTCACCACAATCCCACCACCAAGCAAAATGCCTGGACCTCAGTTATTCAACAAACAGCCTCTGACATCCTGGATATCAATCATCAGAGTCTACCTTTTTAGCCAGCCCCGATCCTCGTAAAACGGAGACAGACTGGGATTAACCATCCACCCAAAGGTGACCCACAACCCAAATTTGATAAATGCATGTGACCAAGATCCCAAAGGCCTTGGTCAAATGCATTTATCAGAAGCCAAATAAATGTGATCCTTCCTATTGTCTTAAGATGTGTATTTCTCAGGATAAAGGATTATTCCGGCTCTATTCAACCTTCCTGAACTTCAAGTAGGTGCTCATGTAATGCCCACTGAGAAATCATGGCAGAACTTGAAAGTATGGATATCCCACCTTCAACTCTCACCACTTTATAGACTTTGGGTAAGTTTCAGTAGTCTTTTAGCATATGGTATCTTGTCAGAAAAGTACAGTCTGCACCAGTCCCCACTCCCAACCCTCCAAGCCCAAATACTCATAAGAAGTCAAGCCAAACCTTGACCATGCAACAGGATTCTCACCTCTCCTTACTTCGAAGATGCCAAGACTGGCCGCTGGGGATGCTGAAGGTTCTGTGAGAGCTGGAAAGCCCCAATGCTGTGGATAAATACAGATCTCTGCAACAACTCTATTTCAATACTGTTTGAAACAACTTAAAGGTCACACTATACTTCAAACTCCTAAACTCAAACTACTTTGGGATAACAGTTATCTATGTGGAAGCACAGTGCCAGTACAGAGCTTTCAGAAGCTACTAGTACTACAGTTGACCTTTGAACAACACAGGTTTGAACTGCGCAGGTCCACTTCTTATGTGCAGATGTTTCTCAATAAATAAATATATTGGGAGATTGTTTTGGAGATTTGTGACAATTTGAAAAAATCCGCAGATAAACCACATAGCCTAGAAATACCAAAAAAATTAAGATGTCATGAATGCATTAAATATAAGTAGGTATACACATAACATACAAAATATGTGTTAATCAACTGCTTATGTTATCAGTAAGGCTTCTGGTCAATGCTATTAGTAGTTAAGTTTTGGGGGAGTCAAAAGTTATAAGCAGATTTTCAACTGTGTGGGGAGTCGGTTACCCTAACCTCTGCATTTTTTCAATGGTCAACAATATATATTTTTGCAATGATGAATTTCATCTTCTCTAGTGGCATACTTTTCTTCCTAAGGAGGTTTATCTCCTAGAAATACTAAACATTTACAATATCCGAGCTTGGACGGAGAGAGATGGCCATGAAGTCGTGGCTCTCTGGATAATCCCGAATCCTAGTCTAGCCAAGGAGGGGATACTAGTAAAGGCTGACAGTATTCAGAACTCAGGCACTGAAGCAGGGATTGGGGGAAACACTGGTTGCCACAAAGCCACAGGCCATACTGCGAACGGCCACACAGACCAGGAAACACTTGCAGGATATATCTAGGTCTGCCTCAAGTTCTAAAAAAGTCAAGGTAATCAAACCCCAAATCAAATCATCAATGGACACCTATCATATTTATCACTTAATTCAGATTTTCCATACTCCAGTTTCTCTTCAGATCACTTAAAACCTTGCACCTTTTACTCATCAAACCTTCAAAAGGATTAGAAGTTGCAGAGGTGCCCTTGTAAGCTAGCAACGCCCTTGCACAAAGAAACACCTAGGTTTGGAACCAATCTATTCCTGTCTACCACTCTACACATTTAACACTTTATTCTACTCAGATCCCCTGGGAAAATGCCACTCATCAACCTACCCCACCGCAAAGAAAACACTTTTCAAAATGAAAGGGAATAAAAGCACTTTTATTTGAAAATTTCAAGTTGCAAGGAGAGCTCTCAGCCAAGCTCTGTGACCTAGCTAGCCGATTATTTACAGGATCTTTGGGCAGGAATTGTTAATGAGCTTTTAATTTGGAGTGCTTAAGTTGCCAAAGTGCTCTGAGCTCCAGTGAAGCACCACAGAATCCATAAAGGAAACCTTATCAATCACTTCCCGGCAGCTACCTCCCCCAACTCCCCCCACGAAAGGCAGCCAAGTGGGTTTCTAACCAAGATCACAGACACACACATTAGTGGAGTCACACTCCAAGTCCCTGTTTATAAATTGGCTTTCAAATGCTAGGGGATTCAGGTATAATATACTTAAGCTCCAGGCATGAACCCACCAAAACAAGGCATGCTGTGTATGATAAAGTCAGAATAAAGCAGAATTTGATGAAGCCAATTTCTAGGAGAAACGCTACAATCAAAAACCATTCAGCCAATCACAACCTACTATCGTTCAAATAGTGTACGGTCTTTAGCCAATGGGATTCCTGGTTTTTTGCCCTTCGCCTGGGAGACTGATAAAATGTCTGACAAGAACTAATACCAGAGAAGTGGCCAGAGACCTATAGCAGAGGGAATGATGGGTACTATCAGTTTACAAAATCCAGCTCTAAGGACAGAATCCAAACCCCCAATGAGAAGCCACGTTCAGCATCTTCCAAGTCAACAAGGAGCAGTTATATTTTGCAAGAACTCGCAATCAAGCCCCAATCCAAGTTCATGCCTTTTTAAGAAAACACCTGTTGCTGGAGCATTTGCAGGAAAAGCAGACAGAAAGCTAGCCAAGTTAGGCCCCTTATTCAATCCTTCCACCATAACTACGACCACCGCTACAGATTTACAAAAAGAAGTAAACTGCTAAGCTTGTGTGTCTGTGTGTGTGTTGGGAGAGGGTAAAGGGAATGTCCTCTCTACCATCTCCTTGCTAGTTTTCTAACCTTTGGTCAAAGCTCTCTTCCTCCTCCTAAGTAATCCCAGATAGGAAGTCAGCATGCTTAATCACCTCACCCAGCCTGTCTTTCAAAGCCCTGCCCCTCTCCTTCTCCGCCTAAACGTTTCTCAGTAGACCGACCATGCATCCAGGGTGAGCACATGGGCCAGCACCCCAGGCTGCACAAACTGCGCGCCGCGACCCCTCACCCCGCATGCATTACCAGGGCCCAATCTGGGGGGGGCCTCGCCGCATCACCCACCCCGGGGTGTTGCCCCCAACTCGGGCCCATCCAAGTCCAGGGGATTGTAAGGGGAGGAGCAGGGGGCCAGGAGACCAGCCCTCCTTCCCAGGGCCGCCCCCGCCCCCCGTCAGCAGCGGGAGAGGCTGTCGCCATGGCAACGCCCCCTCCTCGGGGCCAGCGCGGCAGGCTCCCTCCAGGTGCAGGCCCCGACTTCTCCCTCGGCCTGAGCAGGCGCTCAGGGCAGTTTACGGCGGCGGGCGCGGCCCGCGCCGACTGCGGCGCCGGCCAGGCAGAGGCAGGGCCGGCTCCGCCCGCTCCCCACCGCCCGTTCCCGGCCGCCTCAACAGCGGCAGCCAGCACCACGAGTCCACAACACACCGACTCACCTCCGCGCACTCTGACCCCGGCCGACGCGGCGGACGGGCGGGCGCGATGGCCAACCGCTGAGCCCGCCGCCGGCTCCTCCGACCAATGGGCTGCACGGGGGCGAGGCTTCTTCTCCCCAAAGGCTCGCTCTCCCGCCGACATGCGCGCGAAGGTGCGCCAAGATGGTGACTCCCCACCGCAGGCCTTATGGGACTTGTAGTGTCGAGGTTGCACGTATTTAGAAGAAAGTGAAGGGGGGCCTCACTTCTGAGCTGTGAAAGAAATTTTTTACAAAAGGAAACTTTCTAAGGCCTAGAGAAACCCAGGTCCCCCACTTCCGTTTTCCCACCTTCCAATATACTCATGAGGTGAATATAGGCTCATAAGGTGACATGTTGTATTTAGATGTCACCTTCTCATGATTAGTTCATTCAGCAAGCCATTACTATCATTAACTCTCTGAGGTCGGCCTGGGGGAAGACCTGAGAGGAGGGGGATTTTAGGCGAAGAAAAAAATGCTTAGATTTCTGAAGGGCCTTCCCAAGGAAGAGGGAACTAAGTTGTTAAGATCAGCTCCACAGGGAACTTCAGAGTTAAAAAGGATTCTGGCCTCAGCTGTGGAGAGTTTCCATAGTCAGTCAACTGGAGAGAGAACCTTGGCCAAAGCCAGAGATGTATTTCTTCATCTTGGTTGTGCCTCTCTGGTAAGTCGTGGGTACTAGGTTCTGAGCTGGGAAACCGCAGCCTTGGCCAAGCCAGTGATGGTTTTGACAGCCTCCCAGTCAGCCAGGAACCATCTGTGACCAGCTTCGGTCACCAAGCCCTCTGTCTGACATCTACATATTTTCACTTAAGAAAATGTCATATGTATATGTATAACTGATTCACTTTGTTATAAAGCAGAATCTAACCACCATTGTAAAGCAATTATACTCCAATAAAGATGTAAAAAAAAAAAAAAGAAAAGAAAATGTCGTCAGTTCTGGGCCCTACCACCTCCGTGAAATTTGACCTTAACATAATGAATGATTCCCACCTGAGCTGGGAAAGCCTGGTAATCCCCCCTTTAAGGAATGCCTTCCTTAATCCCACATGGTGGGTTAGGTGATTCTACTCTGCACCTACGGAATTTATTGCATTGTTTTATAATTGTCTGTTTCTTTGTTGTCTCTCCCCCAGGACTGTAAACTCCTGTAAGGTAGGCATTATTTCTATATTGTTCATGCTGTAAAGTAATACCCAGCACAGTGCCAGGCCTAAAGCAGGCACACAATAAATGTTTGTGAACAAATGAGGGAATAAACACCAGCAGGGATAGGTGTCACTTAACCAAAGGTCAGTAAAGTGGAGGCACATCTGCCTACCGCCTGATTCTTGGAGCTGGAATTGGGTCTTCCTCTTTCCATTAATGTTATCTAGATGTTAATCCCAGTGGATCATATCAGTCAACATATTTTATAGCGCCTCTGCTAAGTGTCAGGCACTGTTTCTGTTGCTGAGGATTCACTGGTGAATAAGACACACAAAATCTGTGTCCTCAAGGAGCTTTTACATTGAGGAGGAGGAGGGGAGAGGAGGAACAGACAATAAACAAGTAAGTAAATAGATAAATAAAATTAGACTAGTATAAAATAGATAGCTAGTGGGAAGCAGCTGCATAGCACAAGGAGATCAGCTCGGTGCTTGTGACCACCTAGAGGGGTGGGATAGGGAGGGAGGGATGGAGACGCAAGAGGGAGGAGATATGGGGACGTATGTATATGTATAACTGATTCACTTTTTTATAAAGCAGAAACTAACACACCATTGTAAAGCAATTATACTCCAATAAAGACATTTAAAAAAAATTAGACCAATAAGAGGCCTTAGTATGGCCTCTCTTGTCTCTGGCTTTGTTATATCCTGAAGCTGGCCTGAGAATATGGCATAGCCAGCCTTCTTGGCTGTAAGAATGAAGTAAACGCACACTATGAGAATTGGAGGCTTTCCTTAAGGCCCAGCCCCAGTATCCTCCATGGAACCCTTGACTTCCCCAAAATGTGTTCTTTCCTCCTTGGTGCTCTAGAGCTCATCTGAACAACTTCCAGGGCCTCACCACATTGTAAGATCTTTTTGGACAAAGACCAGGCAAAATGCACTCAAATAATAGGACAGTTTAAGTACACTTGGTACCTTACACTGCTGCCTAACCCAGCATTTGGCTCCCTCAAGCCTTTGGCTGTGTTCTGGTTCCCTAGAAAACAGAGCCTGAGGCAAAGCTTATGTAGTAAGATTTCATTGGGAAATGTAATCCCAGGACAGCAAGAGTGAGGGGGAAAAGAGAAGTGAGGCAGGGAAGGAGGGAATGAAAATATAAAGTATGTATGACCAAAGCTTAACAGAAAGCACAGCTAGTTGCTCTGTCCTACAGACCATGTAGAACCATCACTTCTCAGGCAGGAAGAAAGGGAGGGTTGTGTTACCCCACCACTCCCGTAGCCACAGGGGGCGCCAGATCCCACACCCTAAAGCACAGTGGTTCATCTGAGACTAGAAAGGATGAGAGGAGCCTCTGGCTTGGTCAAAATAGGCCCCTGCAGTCCCATCACAATGCACACATTGGAAGCTCTTTCAGAACCTAACCCTCCTCCCAGAGGGCGCTGAGACAACCAGATGTCTTAGTAAAGGACGTGACAGTAGTGGCAGCTGGGTTGTCCATAAAACAGGTGGCCAAGGTCTGGGGTGGGGCAAGCAGATGGGACGAGTGAATTTTCGGAGACAGATGAACTGAGTCCAGTACAGGCACATATACACCCTGGGTAGACTGCCTGGCTGCTGGATTAAGTGACTGAACTAAAGTGAACACTGAGCGCAAGAACAAAAGAGGACCACGTGGGTTCTTCTGCAGCCCTGTCAAACCACCAGGAAAAACCGCAAGATAGTCATCAAAGTTGGGACCTTAGCAACTGAAGGGCAGAGAACCCAGGACCCAAGGACAGTGCATGGCAGCCCCCAGACTTGGCACAGCTGAGAGAACCCAGACTGGATCCGAAACCATTTTATCTGATAACTGGAGAAACTGCTTCTGCCATTCCGAGTCCCTGTAAGCTATGTAAGATAGCATAGTGCAGTTATAGGGAGAGTGAGCGTGGAGAGAGCCTGCTCAGGTTTGCATCCTGGCTCTATCCGTGACCTTAGGCAAGTCACATATTCTCTGAGGCTCAGTTTCTTCATCTCTATAGTGTAGATAATACTAGTACCTATTTGTTATTAGAATTAAACATGCTTAGCACCGTGTCCTGCATAAAGAGTGCAGTAAATATTGGCTGTTACTATTATTCTTGCCCCTCCCCCGCCCCTCTTCCAACTCCTCTTCCCACTGTGACCACCACCATACCACCTCCTTGCTCCCCCACGCCCAGCCCCAGTCCTCTGCTCCAAGAGCAATGGAGCGTAGACCTGGCCATGGCTTCTTCGCTCTGCTTTCCCCAGGGCTCTTCCCTATGAGCCTGAGCCATTCATCTCCCTGGTGACCTGAATCTGAACTAAGAGATGGATGTGGTGTGGCTGAGGCCAGGGTGGTAATGTGCTCCCTTATCTCTGTGCCCCTCACTGGGGCCTAGTTAATTTTCCCTTTGATTTTAATATAGATTTATTGAAAGTTTCAGTTATCAAAACAAACTGCAGCAGCAAATTGGTGTTCTTTGCTGGCCTACAAGTGCCTATAAAGCTGCCATGCTCAGGAACGAATGGCGCTCTCCAGGAGGTCAGTCATGGCAACAGGAAGTCCCTGGGGACATACACACTGCCGTTTAATATTTTTCTTATTAACCTTTTTCTTCTTGGCTATCTAAGCCTCCCCTTTAAATCGGAAATCAAATGGAGCCACCTGCCCAGAGAGGCTCTCTTCCCCAAGCTGCTCCACTGTTCCTTCTCCAGTCCTAGCCTCCCCACCTCTAATCCTCTGACTTCTCCCGGCCTCGCCCATTGTTCCAGAGAGAGTTGTGATTCACATGCCCCAGAGGTATGGCCCAATGCCCCATCCCAACTGTGGAAGGTTGGCTTAGGCTATCCAGCCACTAGTCAGAAACAAAGAATCCCTAGAAAAGATTGGGGCCTCTTCCAGATCTGGTGCTCAGAAGGGAGGAAAAAGGTTTTTTTTTTTTTTTTTTTTTTTTTTTTTGCGGTACGCGGGCCTCTCACTGTTGTGGCCTCTCCCGTTGCAGAGCACAGGCTCCGGACGCGCAGGCTCAGCGGCCATGGCTCACGGGCCCAGCCGCTCCGCGGCATGTGGGATCTTCCCGGACCGGGGCACGAACCCAAGTCCCCTGCATCGGCAGGCGGACTCTCAACCACTGCACCACCAGGGAAGCCCGAGGAAAAAGTTTTTAAAGCAAAAGAGTTGTTTTCCAAAGGGCAGGCAGTCCTGTCAGGAGCTACTGAACTCAACAGAAGCAAAAAGGAGATGATGATCCTAGAGATTGGGCAGATTTTCCTTCCAGCCCAAGAACTGTCTGATTTCATTCTCACATCCCCACTGCCATTCCCAATAAGGCCCCTCCTCTCAATCCCAGCTTGATTTTTGAGACCCTCCATTTTCTGGTACCAATCTGCCTCTCTAAGTGCAACCTGGGTTCTTGCTTGCCCCAGTGGCTCTTATAGGTAGAACCCTCACTGCCACCTCTAGGCTCTGGAATCAGTCCTGTCCCAGGGGAGAGGCTTCATGACCTGGTAACCTCTCCTCTCCCAGTCATCATCTCCTCTTTTGGGCCTGAGGTGCTGCTGGGTCACTTGTAGATGCCGCATCCCAATTCCCAATGGCTTCTCCTTGCTCTTAAACATTCCCTGCCAGCAACAAGGGCTACTGCTCTTCCTTGGAACTCAGACTATGACTAAAGGTCCTGACGGCTGTAGCTGTGCAGCTAGAGTGGTGGAAGGTGCAAGGGTTTGGATCCAGAGAGTCCAGGAGTTGAACCTTGGCTCTGACACTTGCTGCCTCTGTGACTTGGGGAACCTCTCTGTGGTTTCGTTGCATCTTGTGCTTGCATCTACTCTTTTCTAAGGACCACTCTATAATGAAACGACTTGTCTGTATCGCTCACCTACAATACTCTGAGATCCTCAAGGAAGAAGACTGTGTTTTAACGGTCTTTATATTCCAAATATGTCTATTTGATGAATAAGTAAAAAGTCTGTTTCCTCTACTATAAAATGGAGATAATACCTACATAAACAAGAAAGCACCTACCACAGTGCCAAACCAACATGAGGCAGGGGCTCAGTGAGTGAAATTTCCTTCATCAATTTTCCCTTGAAGTTGGTCATCAGCCACCAGCACTCCCACTTTTTGCCTGTTCGCATCTCGGCTTCAAGTTCAGCTCTTCTCTCCTGTTGCCTGCTGGAGCCCTTCCACCACAGTTCAAGTGCCAGCATTCACCCTGGCCCCTTTAAAGTGGTGCCAACTTCTCCTCTCCTCTAGACCAGGCTCCCTCCATTTCTCCAAATCTACTCACAAACTTCTGTCTCCAGGTGGCTCTATTCCCTGGACTACCTTGTAGTTCATCTATAGCAGTGCAGATGCTCCCTACCATCTATACCAGCTGGTGATACCAATAAATTTACATTAATGCTAGTACACCAATGTTGCTGATTCTAGGCCCCCGCCCGCTCCTGTAGAAATATTGGTCCCCTGCAATGTTCCTTGAAAAAAGCCTCAGTTGTGCCCATGGAGCAATACAAGCTACTATGATCCACTGGCTTCTGTCATTAAGTGCACCATGGATGCTGGCCTTGAATGCCTCTGCCTGATGTGCTCAATTCTCATGGTACCATGACAGTGTGAGAGCATGGCACTCTCTCACAAAGTAACAAGATGACTCCCTCCATATTACATGCAGCTAGGGGGATGTGAAGCCCCACAACAGGGAGGTTTGAGCTCTTAAGTGTTTCAGAGGCAGGTCTTTCCACTTATTTAACCAGTCCTTTTTCTTCCCATTTTGTACATCTACTAACAAACACCAGAGGAGCGAAAATAGGGTGAGTTTAATAAGAGCCATCATACTGAACCAGACCCACGATCCCTCTTCAACCCTTAGTCCTATTGTGGAGACTGGCTCATCTGCCAGAACCCCCTCTCCTCTATCATTAGGTTTCTCTCTGGAGCTCTGCTGGCCCTTCCAGCAATATGGTGTCCACTGGGTTATCCAATCATGCTGGTGTATACCTGATCCAGTTATGGGCTTGGTTCAAATTGTTTCCTCTGAGAGGATTTTCAGCCCCATGTAAAACTGTGGACTCAAATAGATATTTGGGTCAGGGGATGTTGCCTGGCTCCCCACGCTGGATGTAGCCAAGTATCAGCTCCAAATCCCATAGGACCACCATTACACTAAATTTCCCCCCCAGGATTTAGTGAATAAATTCCTTTTACTGCCTACCACCTTCTGTTACCTTCCCAGACTAGTGGGGCCTTGTCCTTACACTAGACCCCTTGTGGTTCCATAGCTCCTCCTTCCTGGTCTTGACTTGGTGTTCAAGTCCTCTACACTCAGGCTTCAACCTATGCTTCCAGCCTTATTTCCTAGTAGTTCTTTAACCCCCCTTCTCTTCCAGGCCAAAGGGACTGATTATTAGTCATCAAGGAGCTTTGTATTTCTCTGCCTCCAAGACTTTGCTGGTGGTTCTCTCAACGGGGAGTGCCTTCCCCATTCCCATCTCTCAACTGAACCCCGGGAGAAGCGTGCCCTGCTCCAGGAAGTATTTCCTGATCCCCAAGTGGCTATTCCTTCCCCTCTCCTGAGTCCCCAAACCCTATCTGCCTGTCACACCCTGCATGGTAATGCACAGGCCGGAGGCTTGCTCAACATTCTTGATCTCTAGGCACTGCCCGACCACAGCCCCCAGGACCTGAGAATGCTGCTGTAGGGCTTTTAAGAGGGCATCCAAGGCCTTCAGGGGATCTCCTCCAGCAACCCCAGCTGAACTAAGAGCTTGTGTGTATACTTTTTCAAGATGCAACAAACATTCTTTGAATATCTAGTTTGGGCTAAGCTCCTTGAAAACTCAGGACAGGAACATGAGCTACAGACACAGTTCTTGCCCTTGTAGAGCTTACACTCTACTGAAGGAGACACATGGGTAAGGAACCAAGTGTCACTCAGAGTGATAACTGTGATCATAGAGACCAGTTGCCATGAAGGTTTTAGGATGAGGGGTCAATCACAGCTGAAAAGTTTTCTCAGAGCAGGTGACATTTAAGTCAAGTCTTAAAGGTTGAGCAGGACTTTCCCAGGCCCAGGAGGTGGGGAAGAAAAGAATGAAGAGGGCAATACAGGCAAAGGGAATAACATAAGCAAAGGCTCAAGGCAAAGAAATGGCCCACGTGTGGGTGGGAAGAAAGCCAGTACTACTGGAGCAGAAAGCGTGGCAAAGCGAGTGGTGAAAGAGTTTGAAGAAGTAGCCAAGAGTTAAATTCATGTGTAGTCTTATAAGCAAGTCTTCTTAAGGTGTTTGGACTTGATCTTGAAGGCAATAGAGAGCCACCCAAGGGTTTAAAGTAGGGCAGTGACTAGGTCAGTTCGGTGTTAGGGTGGTACTGTTCAAACTTTAATGTGCTTGCATTCCAAGCACCTGGAGATCTTGTTAAAATGCAAATTGTCATTCTGTGGTCCTGGGAAAGGCCTCAGATTCTGCATTTCTCAGAGTTCCCTGGTGACGCTGATGCTGCTGGTCCTCAGACCCCACGAGAAGTAGGCAGGTCTTAGTGCGATCTCTCTGGCCCTACTTCACACCTTCCCCAATGCATCCACTCACAGAGCATTCTTCTTTTCACTGAAAACGGTTCAAGGCTGCTGTGGCTCTTCACTTTTATTTAACATCTATATTTTAGAAGTTGTTCATTGATAATTTGCTCCACGTCCAGCAAAGGATCAGGTGCAGAGGGCGCAGGGCTGGGGGAAGACAATAAGCAAGACATTTTCCTGCCCAAAAGTGTTCAGCGTCATCTGTGAAGGGGCAGTTTTCCCTGAGCTGCCCTCTGCCAGACTTGTCATAAACATGGTAAATGAGGCCTGTCTCAGTAGTGCTCCCTGGGGCCCCACCTCCTCGGCAGCCCCATCCAGAGATGATCCTGTTTATCCCTAACGGTTGTCTGTGACCTCTAAATCAATTCCCTGTCTGATACTAAAGCCCTGGTCCTCCCCAATCCTCCTCCCAATTCCAGGCTATGTCAATTTGTAAAATTGGAGGCACGTGTGATGACAGGCATTATAAGCGCAGGCTCTGAAGTCAGACTGCCTCGGTTCATGGCCCAACTCCACTACTTATTAGCTGGGTGACCTTGGGCGAGTGGCTTAAGTTCTCTAAGCCTCAGTCTTCTCATCTGTAAATTGGGGGTAGTAATTCTTCCTGTGTCATGGGCTGTTTTGGGACTCAGATGTGGCAATGCCTATAAAGCACAGCCCCTGAAACAAGCAGAGAGTACCCCATAACTGTTAGCTATTGTTTTTATAAATACGAAAACCTATTGTACAGGAGCTTACCAAAGCCCTGTTGAAACCCTGTATAAGCAAAAATCCCTGTCATCCCCTCTCCACCTAGGATGGCTTTTTCTGCTTGTACCAACCCCTCCCTAATGCTGGAGAAACAGAACACAGCCCAAGGCCGGCAGTGCAGAGATCCCCCGCTGGATAAGGCAGCCTTTGGAGAGCATTTACAGGGCAGGAGTCTTCAGCCTCCCAAAGCTGAGGCTCCGTGTTGGAGGGGGATGATTTGTGGATTCCCTCCTACCTCCACGCATCCCCACAGTGTCCCCTCTGCCCGGGGTCACCCAGGCTGCCCCTCCTTCAGGCTGCAGGGAGAGAAGCAGCTTCAATCATTCATCTTAATGTCTTTATTAAGCAAGGTTATGACCAGGATGAGACAAGAAACAAGGTCTTTTAGTGTAAAAACACGGCTCCCTGGGCTTGGCCCCAGGGGACTCCTCCCCGGCACTGCTGCCGCTCCCAGCTACCGCTTCTGGAGGTCCAGGTCAGGCAAGATGATTCTGCCCTGATTTCTCTCTCTCCCTGCTTCTTTGGAAAGTTCTAAGGGCCTACCCAGAGCTTTCATGTCCAAAGGGAAGAGCATGACTTGGCATTTGGTGGCAGCCACGGGGTCCTCAAGGCTGTGTTAGGCTTGAGCCCTAACTTGGGATCACTGTCCTCATCTCCTCATCACTCACCCGCCATGTGCAGGCAGCGACAGCCTTAGCCACTGGGGCCGGAGGGGTGGGGTGGGGGGCACGATGGGGCCTGACCTGGAGTCTGGGCTCAGAGCCTAGGTGATAACAGTATTCCTGATTATGGAAAGATTGAGGAGGATCCTAACAGGACCATTCCACAAGTTCCCATTACTCAGAGAAATTTTCAGAGCCATCGTGGAGTCAGCATATGCTCAGACCCAGGCCTGGGCTCTAGGGCAGTAGCTGTTGGTCCATAGAGCCCATGGCTTACTGACTCTTACCCATCCCCATGCGAGGGCAGCGGTTTGTGGGCAGCAACAGGGCCAACCCCCTGACATGGAGAGAAGGGCAGAGGCTCTGGGAGAACCAGCATCAAAAAACCTCAACCCAGAACATACAAGAAGGCCTCAAAGGGAGCCATGTGCCCAGACCCACCCTTCAGAGGCATGGAAAGAGTCCCCAGATAACCGTTCCCACATTTTAGTAACGTCACCCTGAGAACGCGAGTCCTTAGCTCACCGACATGGGAGGATGAGAATATGGAGCATGAAGAGGTCAAGGTTCAGAAGGAAGAGACGGGTCATCCAACACAGTTTGCTGACCACAGCCCTGCTGAGCCTCAGGCCACTGACTTGTTTCCCACTGTGCTGCTGCCTTCTCAATGGCCCTGGTTTCTCCCTCTATTTCAAGACTTAGCCTGAACGTGACCTTCTCACACGGGCTTCCCTGAGGCAGGCTGGCATAGAAGAAAAGCTCAAGCTGTGGAGTCACGTGGTAAAACTGGGTTCCCATCCTGGCTCTACCCACTTCAAGCCAAGCAACGCTGGGCAAGTCATTGCTGCTCCCTGAGGGTCAGTTCCCTCTTTTGTTCCTAAAGGTCTTGAGGGGTCACTGAGACAGTCTGTGTTCAGCTTAGAGTTCGACCTGGAACACAGCGGAGGAGAGAGAGATGGAGGAGGGAGCCAGGGGTCTCAGTCCTCTTCATCACAGGAAGAATGCAGGGGTGTCCCCTACTCTCCTCCCTGCAGGCTGTGGGTGAGAGGCCTTGGCCAAGGAGGGCCGAGAGAGAGCAGGCGGGCTGTGGAGGGAATGCCAGAGCCGCTGAGGGCAGCACAAAGTCAGAGTGACTTAGCACTGGTCCCAGGGGCTGCATGAGCCAGGCAGGCTTTCACAGAGATATCCAGGGAACAAGAAATACCAGCAAGGAAGTTGCCCCATTAATAAATAAGAAGGCGGGAAATTAATGATGGTCTGAAAATGGCTGAGCTACTGAACTCGTTCTTTAAATCTGTCTTTAACAAGAAAAATAAAGAAAAGAGATTTGGCCAATTAGGGGGTAACGAAGACATTGTAAAAATAGCACCTGACAAAAAGCACACATTGGTGGCGGGGGGAGGCACTGAGTGAACATCTAATGGCCTTGACCCTGCCCCTACCCTGACCCCAGAAGAAGGCTAACAACGCAGGGGAGAACAGGGGATCATTACAGGGCCTGGGAAGGAGTAGGGAAGGAACCAGAATGGGGAAACTCCGATTTGGGCTTAATTGATGTTTTTTAAGAACCTATCGTGAGCCAGGTACAGTGTTCTCCGACATTGTCTCCTGTGAAGACTGGAATGAAGGTGAGAATGGGGGCGAGGGGGGCAGATAAAAGGGGAGCCAGAATGAGGGCACATGAGGTGATTGAAGGGTGCCCAGAGATGGGGCATCTCTAAGGGCAAGGAAAAAGCAGGACCCTGATTAGAACCACAAAAAGTCTAGGCCCCTGACATATTTGGGGTGGCCGCTTTGGACCGTATGCCTGTAAACAGCAGAAGGGAACAGCTGAGGAGGCATGGGAGGGAAGGACAAATGTGTCAGAAGGAGAGACCTGGAGCCTAAAGGAGAGGGCGCAAAGTGCTTACATGGAGGAAGGAAAGTGAGAGATGGTATTTGGGTGGGGCTTAGGGAAGGAGGGGCGGGGTGCGGGGCCCTTCTGCTAAGTTCTGGAAAAAGCACACTGCTCGCCAGCTCCAGGGCTCCACCGCGGCCCAGGTGACTCACCCACTGAGCAGCATGGCAGCCTCAGTGACAGATGGCGTCGCAGGGTGAGTGTAAGCGAAGGATCTTCAAGAAATAAGAGAAGGGTGAGCTAGAAAGATGAGGGTGAGAAAGAAGTCCCAGAGAAGGCGTGACCTTGTAGGGCGAGCTACAGGGGTAGAGTCTGGTTGCTGCTCTGCACACCCCACCACCCAGGTCACTGGTCAGTTACAGCAGTACTCATCCCACCCACTCTCCCTGAGCAGCTAGGGACAGGGAGGGTGTCTGCAAGAGGAGCAGGGTCACAGAGGAGGAGATTTAAAGGTGGGCTCTTGGGCTTCCCTGGTGACGCAGTGGTTAAGAATCCGCCTGCCAATGCAGGGGACACGGGTTCAAGCCCTGGTCCAGGAAGATCCCACATGCCACGGAGCAACTAAGCCCGTGCACCACAACTACTGAGCCTGCGCTTTAGAGCCCGCAAGCCACAACTACTGAGCCCACGTGCCACAACTACTGAAGCCCGCGTGCCTAGAGCCCGTGCTCTGCAACAAGAGAAGCCACCGCAATGAGAAGCCCACACACCGCAACGAAGAGCAGCCCCCGCCCGCCGCAACTAGAGAAAGCCTGTGCACAGCAACAAAGACCCAGTGCAGCCAAAAATAAATAAATAAAATAAATAAATTTATGATAAATAAATAAATAAATAAAGGTGGGCTCTTGGGAAGATCTAGGCAGGGAGGGAGGGGTGGGGCTTGAGGAAGAAAGTAAGGGAGGGAGCATGCAGGTCCAATCTACCCCCACCCGTGCCCCCTCTTATGCGCAATTGAACGTGGTCCTATGGCTAGGAAGGGAGCCAGTGCATCCTCACCCCTCTCCATCCTTTCCTAGGCCATGCTCCACCCTCCCCTGCAGTCCCTGGGTGCTGCCTTTGGGCTAACCCGCACTGCCCAGGGAAGCCAAGGCCCAGAGCTTCCCCCGGGGACAGAGGTGGTCCAGGGTCCGTCCTGAAATCTGGTTCCAGGATTCAGTCCAAAGTGGCTGGACTGTAACAACACTGACATCGTCCACGTGGGGCATGGGGGGTACAGACAGTGACGCTGCAGGAGAAAAGGAGGGCAGTCGGTGATGAATAGGGGCAGCCAGAGTCTCGTTAGAGGGGGTGTGGAGAGGATGGCCACTGCAAGGATGAGCCTGGGGCCTGATTTATCATCTTCAGAGCTGATCTGAGCGAGAGGGGTTAAGTAGCAAGTTAATGAAATCTGCAGATGCTGCTAAATGGGGAGAGCTGGATGGTTAGAGGGGATACAGGAGGGAGGCAAGCAGGCAGGCTGGCCCCTGAAGGGGACTCATGTGGAGGGGAGAGAAGATAGACGTAGCCCAGCTGAGGGGAATCCTGTCACATAGTCCCTGAAATCCGATTTTGTCCAGCCAGGGAGAAAGAGGTTAGACAGACAGCAGGGAGGAAGGGAGAAGCCAGGTCCTGTCCCAGGGAGGTCCGCAGGGACAACAAGCTTCACATCCCCCCCCACCCCAATCCCAATGGGCTTCAGCAAACACTTACTGGGCAGCCCCTGAGCCCCGGAGACGAGCAGGTGGGTGGGCCAGACGGGGCCTCTGCCATCTCTTCCCCCAGGCTGAGTGGTGAAACAAGTAACTACAGTTCGCTGCCGTGATAAGTGCTGTTGAGCAACACAAAGGAGGGAGCAATTAATTCTGACAGGGGAGGGCAGGGAGGTCAGGGTGACATTAAAGCAAGCCTTGAAAATAAGGATTTTACCAGGCAGAAAAGGGAACAGAGGGATGCTAGGCAGAAGGAACAGCACGAGCCGCTGCCAGGAAAAGCGCAAGGGAAGCGGAGGGAAAGGGAGCTGGCCCAGCAGAGACGCCTGTTCAGGGAAGGAAATGGGCCAGGGGAGACCAGCCAACAGCCCTGTGTGCTCCATGCACCGCTGGGCTCAGCTGGGGGCACCGGGTGTTGTGTAGCCAGCCCAGGTCCTGTGGTGGTCTGCATGTGCAGGGCAGGCCCGTGGGCAGCAGGATCCTCGCCAAAAGAGCTGCTTCTGCGTGCCAGCTGCACTCTCTACCTCTAACAGGAGACCAGGACCTCCATCATGGGGTTGACACAAGGATGAAATCAAAACATCCATAGAGCTTTTGGAACAAGGCCTGGCACACAGTAAGTGCTTACTAAATGTAAGTTATTATTATTTTGGTTGTTAATATTTCTAGGCTGAAGCTAAAAATCTGGGCCAAGGGTATGGCTGCAGCTCCAAAATGCAACCAGGGAGCCAGCAGAAAAGTGGCTACTTAGTAAGTAGAAACTAGGGCCCATGAGACAGAAAGTAATTCGTCACTCTAGTGATGAGGTGGGACAGGATGCTGGTGAGACATCAGGGCCCAGAGATCCCTGAGAAGCGGGAAGACTGACACTAGGCTATCGAAAGGAATGTTGGGGACGAGGCTGTCAACACCTCTTCTCAGACCCAACAGGGGCAGTTCCTGGAAGCAGAGAAGGAGGGCGGTTTGCATCTGAAGGCTAAGCTCTCTGTTCCTTCCTCCAGCCCTCAGATCAGTCCTGGGAAGATGAGTGCAGCCCTTCCTACAGAGGCCCTCCCTTCTCTACTCTTGTCCTGAACAGTAACCCTCTCCCTGTAAAAGAAACTTCCCATAGGGAAGTAGCAAGGGTATAGTGGCAAGACATGTGTTTCACTCCTTTTTATTCTGTATTAACTAGGTATTCAGTGATTGTTTGTTGGATGAAGGACCAACTCAATATGTAAAAAATTTTGAAGCTCTTCTGCATAGCACATTATAATCATACTAGAAAAGCCTCCCCCAACCCCCTCTCCACACCTCTTTCCTCATTCCATCTCATGGCAGCTGGCATGAAGAGAATGGCTAATGGTGTGGCTAGTTAAAGAAAAGGCCTTGATACGATCCAGCAATTCCACGCCTGGGTATTTATCCAAAGAAAATGAAAACACTAATTCAAAAAGATATATGTACTCCTATGTTCATTGCAGCATTATTTACAATAGCAGAGATATGCAAGCAACCTAAGAATCTATCGATAGACGAATGGACAAAGAAGATGTGGTACATATATGCAATGGAATATTACTCAGCCATTAAAAAAAGAAATAATCTCGCCATTTGTGGCAACATGGATAGACCTGAAAGGTATTATACTAAGTGAAATAAGTGAGAGAAAAACAAATATTGTGTGGTTTCCATTATGCATGGAATCTAAAAAAACAAAACAAACAAAACAGACTCATAAATACAGAGAGCAAACTGGTGGTTGGCAATAGGAGCAGGGTGGGGGGAGAAATGAAATAGGTGAAGGGGATTACGAGGTACAAACTTCCAGCTATAAAATAAATGTCATGGAAATGTAATGTACAGCATAAGGAATATAGTCAATAATATTGTAACAACTTTGTATGTTGACAGATGGTTAATTAGACTACTTATTGTAGTGATCATTTCATAATGTATTAAAAAACTGAATCACTGTTGTACATCTGAAACTAATATAATATTGTATGTTAACTATAATTCAGTTTTTAAAATTAGATAGAAAATAAAATAAAGAAAAGGCCTTGGAGTCAGACAGCCCTGAGATTCAGACTTTGCTCTACTACTCACCAACTCCATGCTCCTTAGGAAGTTACATACCCCCTTAAGTCTCAGTTTCCTCTGCTGTAAAATGGTTATAATAATAATAATACCTACTTCATAGGTTTTTTGGGTTAAATTAATAATTCATAATAGTTCTTATAAATAGTACAGTGTGCCTGGCACACAGAAATTGACTCTAAATGGGGTTGGATTCAATAAAATCAAAACAGTAGAGAAAATTGAAACAGTAGTATAGTAAACATCCCAATTCTCCCTTCACCTCCACCTTGTATCCCTTCAATATTTCTCTAGGGGACTGTTCTTTCCCTGTTGCTATATGGGTTTTTTTTAGTCAGGTCCTATAACTTTATTGTTTAGTAAAAACTGGGCTTTTAGACCCACGAAGTCATAAGGTTGTGTAGGCCCAGTAACAATCCATCCTCAGATGGAAGAGACAGATGTGAGACTGAGCATAAGCAGGACTGGAGGGCACAAGCAACCTGCCGAGCAGGTACCCCAGACTCCCCTATTGTCCATGACTGGTGCACCAGTGCGTTTCCTCTGCTCACACCTATTTGCATGGAGGAATGGCCAGGGAGTAGGAGGAAAAAGCCCTACCTTCGTTCTTGGTTGGATTGACTCAATACAGGGGGATAAGCTGAAAATGGACAGTGGCTGCACTGAAAGACAGTGATGAGGGAAAGTGTTCCCAATGGGCAGAGCACTGGTCATCCACTTTGTGTGGAAAGAGAAGTGACTCGGGGATAGAATATATCTGGACTCATGGACAGTGGTTAATGACTGGGCTGACTGGTCAGGGGCCTGGAAGGAACAAGGTTAGAAGATGACAGACAAGAAAGTCTGGATAGTGGCCAGTGACTGGACCTATGAGAATGGACACAGGAAGATTGGTTCAAGATGGCGGAGTAGAAGGACGTGCTCTCACTCCCACTTGTGAGAGCACCAGAATCACAACTAACTGCTGAACAAACATCGACAGGAAGACACTGGAACTCACCAAAAAAGATACCCCATATCCAAAGACAAAGGAGAAGCCACAATGAGATGGTAGGTGGGGTGCAATCACAAAAAATCAAATCCCATAACGGCTGGGTGGGTGACTCACAAACTGGACCACAGAAGTCCACCCACTTCACTCCACCCAGAGTGAAGGTTCTGAGCCCCACATCAGGCTTCCCAACCTGCGGGTCCGGCAACGGGAGGAGGAATTCCCAGAGAATCAGACCTTTAAGGCTAGTGAGATTTGATTGCAGGACTTCAACAGGACTGGGGGAAACAGAGACTCCACTCTTGGAGGGCACTCAGAAAGTAGTGTGTGCATTGGGACCCAGGGGAAGGAGCAGTGACCCCATAGGAGACTGAACCAGACCTACCTGCTAGCATTGGAGGGTCTCCTGCAGAGGTGGGGGTTGGCTGTGTCTCACTGTGAGGACAAGGACACTGGCAGCAGAAGTTCTGGGAAGTACTCCTTGGTGTGAGCCCTCCCAGAGTTTGCCATTAACCCTACCAAAGAGCCCGAGTAGGCTCCAGTGTTGGGTCACCTCAGGCCAAACAACCAACAGTGAGGGAACCCAGCCCCACCCATCAGCAGACAAGCAGATTAAAGTTTTACTGAGCTCTGCCCACCAGAGCAACACCCAGCTCTACCCACCACAAGTCCCTCCCAACAGGAAGCTTGCACAAGCCTCTTAGATAGCCTCATCCACCAGAGGGCAGACAGCAGAAGCAAGAACTACAATCCTGCAGCCTGTGGAACAAAAACCACATTCATAGAAAGATAGACAAGATAAAAAGGCAGAGGGCTATGTACCAGATGAACGAACAAGATAAAACCCTAGAAAAACAACTAAATGAAGTGCAGATAGGCAACCTTCCAGAAAAAGAATTCAGAATAACGATAGTGAAGATGATCCAGGACCTCGGGAAAAGAATGGAGGCAAAGATCAAGAAGATGAAAGAAATGTTTAACAAAGACCTAGAGAGTTAAAGAACAAACACCTAGAAGAATTAAAGAACAAAAAAACAGAGATGAACAATACAATAACTGAAATGAAAAATACACTAGAAGGAATCAATAGCAGAATAACTGAGGCAGAAGAACGGATAAGTGACCTGGAAGACAGAATGGTGGAATTCACTGCCATGGAACAGAATAAAGAAAAAAGAATGAAAAGAAATGAAGGCAGCCTAAGAGACCTCTGGGACAACATTAAATGCAACAACATTCGCAGAAGGAAAAGGAGAAGAGAGAGAGAAAGGACCCGAGAAAATATTTGAAGAGATTATAGTCGAAAACATCCCTAACATGGGAAAGGAAAATAGCCACCCAAGTCCAGGAAGCGCAGAGTCCCAGGCAGGATAAACCGAAGGAGAAACACACCAAGACACATAGTAATCAAATTGACAACAATTAAAGACAAAGAAAAATTATTGAAAGCAACAAAGGAAAAATGACAAATAACGTACAAGGGAACTCCCATAAGGTTAACAGCTGATTCCTCAGCAGAAACTCTACAAGCCAGAAGGGAGTAACATGACATATTTAAAGTGATGAAAGGGAAGAACCTACAACGAAGATTACTCTACTTGGCAAGGATCCCATTCAGATTCGACAGAGAAATCAAAAGCTTTACAGACAAGCAAAAGCTAAGAGAATTCAGCACCACCAAACCAGCTATACAACAAATGCTAAAGGAACTTCTCTAAGTGGGAAACACAAGAGGAGAAAAGGGCCTACAAAAACAAACCCATAACAGTTAAGAAAATGGTAATAGGAACATACATATTGATAATTACCTTAAATGTGAATGGATTAAATGCTCCAACCAAAAGACACAAACTCGCTGAATGGGTACAAAAACAAGACCCATATATATGCTGTCTACAAGAGACCCACTTCAGACCTAGGGACACATACAGACTGAAAGTGAGGGGATGGAAAAAGATATTCCATGCAAATGGAAATCAAAAGAAAGCTGGAGTAGCAATACTCATATCAGATAAAATAGACTTTAAAATAAAGAATGTTACAAGAGACAAGGAAGGACACTACATAATGATCAAGGGATCAATCCAAGAAGAAGATATAAGAATTATAAATATATATGCACCCAACATAGGAGCACCTCAATACATAAGGCAACTGCTAACACCTCTAAAAGAGGAAATCGACAGTAACACAATAATATTGGGGGACTTTAACACCTCACTTACACCAATGGACAGATCATCCAAGCAGAAAATTAATAAGGAAACACAAGCTTTAAATGACACAATACACCAGATATATTTAATTGATATTTATAGGACATTCCATCCCAAAACAGCAGATTACACTTTCTTTTCAAGTGTGCATGGAACATTCTCCAGGATGGATCGCATCTTGGGTCACAAATCAAGCCTCAGTAAATTTAAGAAAATTGAAATCATATCAAGCATCTTTTCTGACCACAACGCTATGAGATTATAAATGAATTACAGGGAAAAGAACGTAAAAAACACAAACACATGGAGGCTAAACAACATGTTACTGAATAACCAAGAGATCACTGAAGAAATCAAAGAAGAAATTTAAAAATACCTAGAGACAAATGACAATGAAAACACGATGATCCAAAACCTATGGGATGCAGCAAAAGCAGTTCTAAGAGGGAAGTTTATAGCTATACAAGCCTACCTCAAGAACCAAGAAAAATCTCACATAAACAATCTAACCTTACACCTAAAGGAACTAGAGAAAGAAGAACAACAAACAAAGCCCAAAGTTAGCAGAAGGAAAGAAATCATAAAGATCAGAGCAGAAATAAATGAAATACAAACAAAGAAAACAATAGCAAAGACCAATAAAACTAAAAGCTGGGGGGCTTCCCTGCTGGCGCAGTGGTTGGAAATCTGCCTGCTAATGCAGGGGACGTGGGTTCGAGCCCTGGTCTGGGAAGATCCCACATGCCGCAGAGCAACTGGCTCGTGAGCCACAACTACTGAGCCTGCACGTCTGGAGCCTGTGCTCCACAACGGGAGAGGCCGCGACAGTGAGAGGCCTGCACACCGCGATGAAGAGTGGCCCCCGCTCGCCGCAACTGGAGAAAGCCCTCACACAGAAACGAAGACCAAACACAGCCAAAAATAAATAAATAAATAAATTAAAAATCTTTCTTTGTTTAAAAAAAGGAAAAAGACTAAAAGCTGGTTCTTTAAGACGATAAACAAAATTGATAAATCATTAGCCAGACTCACCATGAAAAAGAGAGGACTCAAATCAATAAAATGAAAAATGAAAAAGGAGAAGTTACAACAGACACCACAGAAATACAAAGCATCCTAAGAGACTACTACAAGCAACTCTATGCCAATAAAATGGACAACATGGAAGAAATGGACAAATTCTTAGAAAGGTATAACCTTCCAAGACTGAACCAGGAAGAAATAGAAAATATGAACAGACCAATCACAAGTAATGAAATTGAAACTGTGATTAAAGATCTTCCAACAAACAAAAGTCCATGACCAGATGGCTTCACAGGTGAATTCTATCAAACATTTAGAGAACAGCTAACACCCATCCTTCTCAAACTCTTCCAAAAAATTGCAGAGGAAGGAACACTCCTAAACTCATTCTAGGAGGCCACCATCACCCTGATACCCAAACCAGACAAACATACTACAAAAAAAGAAAGTTATAGACCAATATCACTGATGATTATAGATGCAAAAATCCTCAACAAAATAATAGCAAACAGAATCCAACAACACATTAAAAGGATCATACACCACGATCAAGTGGGATTTATCCCAGGGATGCAAGGATTCTTCAATATATGGAAATCAATCAATGTGTAAACCATATTAACAAATTGAAGAAGAAGAACCAAATGATCATCTCAATAGATGCAGAAAAAGCTTTTGACAAAATTCAACACTGATTTATGATAAAAACTCTCCAGAAAGTGGGCATAGAGGGAACCTACCTCAACATAATAAAGGCCATATATGACAAACCCACAGCAAACATCATTCTCAATGGTGAAAAACTGAAAGCATTTCCTCTAAGATCAGGAACAAGACAAGGGTGTCCACTCTCACCACTCTTATTCAACATAGTTTTGGAAGTCCTAGCCATGACAATCAGAGAAGAAAAAGAAACAAAAGGAATACAAATTGGAAAAGAAGAAGTAAAATTGTCACTGTTTACAGATGACATGATACTATACATAGAGAATCCTAAAGATGCCACCAGAAAACTATTAGAGCTAATTAATGAATTTGGTAAAGTTGCAGGATACAAAATGAATGCACAGAAATCTCTTGCGTTCCTATACAATAATGATGAAAAATCTGAAAGAGAAATTAAGGAAACACTCCCATTTACCATTGCAACAAAAAGAATAAAATATCTAGGAATAAACCTACCTAGGGAGACAAAAGACCTGTATGCAGAAAACTATAAGACACTGATGAAAGAAATTAAAGATGATACCAACAGATGGAGAGATATACCATGTTCTTGCATTGGAAAAATCAATATTGTGAAAATGACTATACCACCCAAAGCAATCTACAGATTCAATGCAATCCCTATCAAATTACCAAAGGCATTGTTTACAGAACTAGAAAAAAAAAGCTTAAAATTTGTATGGAGACCCAAAAGACCCTGAATAGCCCAAGCAGTCTTGAGGGAAAAAAGTGGAGCTGGAGGAATCAGACTCCCTGACTTCAGACTATACTACAAAGGTACAGTAATCAAGACAGTATGGTACTGGCACAAAAACAGAAATATAGATCAATGGAACAGTATAGAAAACCCAGAGATAAACCCACGCACCTATGGTCAACTAATCTATGAAAAAGGAGGCAAGGATATACAATGGAGGAAAGACAGTCTCTTCAATAAGTGGTGCTGGGAAAACTGGACAGCTACATGTAAAAGAATGAAATTAGAACACTCCCTAACACCATACACAAAAATAAACTCAAAATTGATTAGAGACCTAAATGTAAGACTGGACACTATAAAACCTTTAGAAGAAAACATAGGAAGAACACTCTTTGACATTAATCACAGCAAGATCTTTTTTGATCCACCTCCTAGAGTAATGGAAATAAAAACAAAAGTAAACAAATGGGACCTAATGAAACTTCAAAGCTTTTGCACAGCAAAGGAAACCATAAACAAGACGAAAAGACAACCCTCAGAATGGGAGAAAATATTTGCAAACGAATCAACAGACAAAGGATTAATCTCCAAAATATATAAACAGCTCATGCAGCTCAATATTAAAAAAAACAAACAACTCAATCAAAAAATGGGCAGAAGACCTAAATAGACATTTCTCCAAAGAAGACCTAAAGATGGCCAAGAAGCACATGAAAAGCTGCTCAACATCACTAATTATTAGAGAAATTCAAATCAAAACTACAATGAGGTATCACCTCACACCAGTTGAATGGGCATCATCAGCAAATCTACAAACAACAAATGCTGGAGAGGGTGTGGAGAAAAGGGAACCCTCTTGCACTGTTGGTGGGAATTTACATCATTACAGCCACTATGGAGAACAGTGTGGAGGTTCCTCAAAAAACTAAAAATAGAATTACCATATGACCCAGCAATCCCACTACTGTTCATATACCCAGAGAAAACCATAATTCAAAAAGACACATGCACCCCAATATTCACTGCAGCACTATTTACAATAGCCAGGTTATGGTAGCAACCTAAATGGTCATCGACAGACAAATGGATAAAGAAGTTGTGGTACATATATACAATGGAATATTACTCAGCCATAAAAAGGAACGAAATTGGGTCATTTTGTAGAGACGTGGATGGATCTAGAGACTGTCATACAGAGTGAAGTAAGTCAGAAAGGGAAAAACAAATATCGTATATTAACGCATATATGTGGAACCTAGAAAAATGGTACAGATGAACTGGTTTGCAGGGCAGAAATTGAGACACAGATGTAGAGAACAAACGTATGGACCCCAAGGGGGGAAAGTGGCGGGGAGTGGTGGTGGTGTGATGAATTGGGAGATTGGGATTGACATATATACAGTAATATGTATAAAATGGATAACTAATAAGAACCTGCTGTATAAAAAAATAAATTAAATTAAATTAAAAACAAAAACAAACAAAAATGGGCACAAAGTGTGACGATTTTTTATCACATGTTAATATACACCAGAGAGTACCTACCATGGAAGGAGCACTAAACCATCAAGTAAACAAAATGACTCTGCTTGTTGACACTGGCCAGCCTCTGTCATCAGCAACCCCAGCATCAACACAATGAACGCATGGATGAAGTAGCTATGATGGCAGGGATGGAGGGAAGTTATGCACAGGCCCAAAAGCATGGGTTGCTACTGACCAAGGCTAATCTAGCTACTGCCACTGCAGAATGTCCAACCTACCAGTAACAGAAACCCATGTTAAATCCAAGTATGGCACAATTCATTGAGGAGATCAATCGGCCAACTGGTGGTAAGTTGACTATTTGGGGCCCTTTCCATTCTAGAAGGAGCAGAAATTCACTTTGACAGGAATAGTTCCACATTCCAGTTATGAATTTGCCTTTTCTGTCTAAAGGGCTTTAGCTAGCACCACCAAGTGAAGGTTTACAGAGTGTTTGATCCCCAGCATAGAATCCCATATAAAATCCACCACGTGAGACCAAGGGACCCACTTCACAGCATAGGAGGTGCAAGAGTGAGCCCATCACATAGGATCTGTTAGTTGTATCACACACTCCAGCATCTAGAAGCTGCCAGCCTAGCTGAGCACTCTAATAAACCTCCTGCATGCTAATCTTTGTCTCAAAATGTGCTTTTTGGGGAACACAACTTATGACAGTCAAAAAACAAAATAAGATCCCTAGGGACTTCCCTGGTGGTCCAGTGGCTAAGACTCTGCGCTCCCAATGAAGGGGAGGCGGGTTTGATCCCTGGTCAGGGAACTAGATCCCACAGGCTGCAACTAAGAGTTTGCATGCCACAACTAAAGATCCTGCGCACGGCAACAAAGATCCCACGTGCCACAACTAAGACCCGTTGCAGCCAAATAAATAAATAAATATTTTTTAAAAATAAGATCTCTATCCATGTTGAGCCTACATTCTAGTGGGGGAAGCAAGCAAAAAACAATAAACATAATAACTAAGTAAATCATTAAGTATGTTGGAAGATGTTAAGTATGATAAGTTCTAAGACATAAAGGAAAAGTAGAGCAGAGTAAGGAGATCAGTGGTGCCAGGGTGGAGGAGGTGGCAGATAGGATGCAGTATTAAATCAGGTGTCAAAGTAGGACTTAGTGAGAGATGAGATTTGAGCAAAACTTAAAGGAGTTGAGAGAGTTGAATGAGTGGATATCTGGAGACATCCCAATTAAAGAGAATAGCAAGAGCAAACACCCTAAGTCAGGAGCCAATGTGTTTCAGGAGCACCCAGGAGGCCAGTGAGGGTAGATTAGGGTGAGCAAAAGGGGAATACAATGACAGAAATAGAAATTGGAGAGTTAATGTGGGGCTAGAGGGTCAGATTATATAGGGCCATTTTAAAGATGATGGCTTTTCCGTTGAGTAAAATGAGGACTGTGTCTTACTCATGTTCCTCCAGGAAGCCTTCCCTGGCTCTCTCTGGCTAGATGCACTCTCTCTGGTGCCTCCCCTGTGCTCTCACAGCCTCCTGGGTTTCTGCCATGGTTGCATTTATCACATTCTATTGTAACTGCCTCATTGTCTGTGTTACGCACTTTAATCGTGAGCTTTATGAGGACACATGGAGATTGCATTGGTCAAAGGGGATCATTGTGAGGATATAGATGGAAGTAAGGAGGTCAAGACATATAGCCACACAGTGAGACTTCACAGAGACTATAAAAACTTTGAGAACTGGAAGGTTATTCAGGATATAGCATAGTTCTAGAAAGTAGGTGTTTTCATTGCTGCCTCTGAATAGGCATTCATTGAGCTCCGCTCTCATAGTTCACCACTATAGTCACTTACTACTCTGTCCTTGCACCTAACACTTCCAGCCAACATGAGTTTATATTTTCCAAGAAAAAGAATCTAATTGGTTTGGCCACACCCAGTCAATAACTCTGTTGAGCAGAGCGTTCTTGCTGGACCACTTCATGGACTCCTGGCCAGCCAATAGATTGGCTGCCTTTGGGTCAAGTGTCCACCCCTGATCCAGTTAGCTGTGGTCAGAGTAGTAAGACTGCTTGATACAAAGCATGGTCATCTATGCATATGAAAGCACCCAGAGCTCCTTCTCCTGACAAGGGGCAATAGATGTGACTGTTATTCACTCTCCAGTACAGACTCCTCTCCATTACAGCACAATGACTGGCAAATAGGGAAGATCAATCAATCAATCTTGTATAAAGTCTACCCCTCCCAAGGGCTAGCACAATGGCTGGCACAAGATAGACAATAGTTATTTTGAAATGGAAGGCCAATGTATCCAAACAGCATTGTACAGAAGGAAAAAGTATAAAAGTAGTGGTTTTGCATGTGGATTCTTGCCCTAGACTGAGGTCAAATCCCAACTCTGCCACCCAGCAACTACATGACCACAAGCAAGATACATAACCTCTCTGAGACTTAGTTCTTGCCACAGATAGCTCTGATATCATAAAAGTGTTCGGTACATTAAATGAACAATATAATAAAGTACTTTTCTACAGTCCCTGGCAGGTGGTGATGCCTTAATAGAAAATGGTGTTATTTTCCTTTGTGAGACTCGTGCTAATGAGCACAGATCTCTAGGCTAAAGCCTGGTTTGGAAGGCAGCAGTCATGTCCCACTTTCAACTGAGTAAGGCAGGGTCCTACCATGCAGAGAGCACACTGATGGCAGGGCCAGGTCAACTGGCTGGACCCACAGTCTTCTCTCTGCCCGCATCCACCAGGTTACAATTTCATGGGTCATCCAGGCAGCTGTTGCTGACTTTAGCAAAAAAAAGTACTCTGAAGGATGCACCCCCAAAACCTTTCTGAGTCAGTAATAAATACATTATTCACTGGACAAGCAGGCTGCTATACCTTTAATCTCCTGACATGGGGGGTGTCCAGCAGAGAATGGGGAAGGGAAGAGAGAGGAGGGAAAAATAGAGAGAGCAAGAGCACATTGACCAGAGTCAAGGATTCTGTAAGCTATAACTCAGTATCTATCCAAGCCCATCTGGCCTGGAGAAGCCTTCTGGTCACCACCTCTGGAAACACAGGGATCAATAAGAAGATCAAGATGGAGATAGCTGTCTGTGCATTTATGTGCATGCAGACACATTTGAGATTGGAAGCTCATTCAGGGCAGAGAAAAGCCTAGGCTTACACCCTCTTGAGCCCTGCTCCAGGCTGGCACACAGCCTGGGACTGAGAGCTGATGGAAGGTGAGGTTCTTCTCTGGGACCTACTTAAGGAAGGGCTCCTCATGGAAGAGATTGCAAGAAGGTTTGGGGAAAAGAATACGAGTAGTCACCTTGGCTCAGGATATGTTGAAGAGGCACACAGGTAATGGGCAGGGAGAAGGAATAGAGACAGAGAGGGAGGCTGAGTTGCTGCTGCAAGCTGAGTCCTCAGCAGACCACACAAGGACAAAGGAAAGCCCCTTTCTCCATGGAGCACCGCCGTGGCCTGTGCGGTGGGCAGGAGTCTGCCGGCTCCAGCCTCCCTTTAGGACTTTCTGGGGCAATATGGCTGCACTTCTTGGTTCCCTCCAGGTGCTCCAGCTGCTACAAATTCTTCTGCTCTGCCAGCCCCCCGCAAGGAGCCCCACACAGCAACGCCAACTCCCTCTTACTGTGCACAGCGTCTGGTGGCTTCGAGGTACACTTGTCAAGGGAGAAGTTTCTGTTAGGAGACCAGTTTTCTCTTTGCCCCACTCATTCATCTTTGAATTTCCTTTGAGGATTGGTGGTGCCTGAGGCACCACCAGGGGGCACTAGGGCCTCTAGGCACCAAGGGCCAAGGAAAAGGAAATCCCCGAAGCGTGGAGGCCCCAGGTGCAATTGCTGGGCCCCTGCAGCCCCCTCCGGCAGGACCTTGGCGCAGGAAATCGGGGAAACTGTGCTGGCTTATCTAACGAGAAATGAGAGGACTGGGCCAAAGAGCCCTATTTCTGTCCAGCCCTACACTACCTGCCATAAAATTAAATGATCACAATGAGTACATTAATTACCTGACATGAATGCTTTAACATAACAAAATTATTAGCCATTCCAGATTTAGTGTTTGTACAGCACTTTATATTTGCAAGGGTGTTGCAATAACTTACCCTGCTGAGGGTGCATTTCAGGCCCTGGACAACCTCCTAAAGGGTTTCTTCTGGCCAGCCAGCTGTCTGGCTTCTGCCACAGCTGGTCCCCTGTCCTTCTTGCCTTCACTGACTGCTTTTCTTCTTCTCCATCTGCTACCTGGCATCTCCTCCTGGCAGCCCCCTCATCTATTCATCGAATCTCTTTTACTTCAGAGAGACGGTTTTTTCACTTGAGCCAGGTCACCTGACCCTGCAGCAGAATGAAAGGGCTCTAGGGCGGCTGCCGTGGGCAGGGCTGGGGTCGGTGTCCGGCATGTCTCTCTCCAGGGCTGGCTGTGACTGCAAGTATGGACACATGATGGGCTTGGCGCATAGCAGGAACTTGGAGTGTGAGGCCTGATGGCCCCCCAACCTCTACAGGAGTTGACGGCATGTCCTGTCATTTGCAGAATGTCCCCTGCACCCACCCCACAGCAAACCCAGGGCCCTCCAGGGGGCATGGCATGAGGGGACTCACCTCTGTGCCAATTCAATCCCACACTGGATGGGATATCACAGGACACTTCACTAGGAAAACTTGTTGCGGTTGGCCTGGGTGTGAAATCTGCTTCCTGGGCAGAGAGATCAAAAGGCCCCTTGATGGATGGCTGTGTACCCAGCTCTCCTTGCTCACTTTCATCTTCCTTCCAGAAGGAGGAGGAAACATTCAGCTAGTGAGCACTTGCAGGTGTTCCGTCGAGGAGTGGAAAGGAATATCATTGAGAGCAGACAGGACCACCAATGAAGGTGTCCACAGGGATATCGAGGGTCTCAAGAAGGAGCAGAATGAAGGGCACTGCAGCAGCAGTTCCAGAATTTCTACATAGGAAGGTTTCTGGGGCAGTGGCAGTTTGGCTGGAAGGCAGTTGGGGGGACTTACCTTGAAGCTGCATTTGTATAGCTTGTATAATACAGAGCAACGCTATTTCTTAACGTGCTTTCAGTCATACTTTACACAAGTGGAGAAGACATCCGTTTTCTCTATAAAGTGTATCTTAATGCACAGCACAGGGGTTAAGAACAGAACTCTGGAGCTGGATTGTTTGAGTTCAAATTCTAGCTTCGCCATTAACCAGTTAGGTGAACTCAGGCACGTGCTTTAGCTTCTCTGTGATTGTTTCCTCATCTATAAAACGTGGGTAACTATAGTATCTACCTCTGGGACTTGCTGTGAGGATTAAAGGAGTTAATCCATTTGAAGCATTTAGCATATAGTAAATGTTCATTAAGGATTAGCTACTACTTATTGGCAAGAGACTTGGGAGGGCCTAGGATGACTGTAGCACCCAAAGCGGGTATTGGGAAGTAAATTCCTAAGTCATTCAAAGTGAAGGGGAGGTGAGGAGAGGGAGTCGAGATTTAGGCTGGGAGTGGTATGTGCAGTGGGGTGCTGAGGAGACTCCTGGTAAAGTCCAGAGAATTCCACCTCCAAAGGGTCATGGGAGGGAAGGGCTGGGCTCCAGGTGATGGGAGGGCCTCAAACTTTTGCTGGGCATTAAGTGGTGGGGGCTGCCTGACACCCCTGTTAACTGGTCTAGATGTTTCACCTACAAGTAGTAGGGAGAATGTGGTATTTTCTTGCCTTTTGGAGAACAGGGTAGGCAGTGGAGGTGGCAGGTAGAGGCGGGATGTCTGTGCGGTGGGCAGGTGGCCCTGCACCCCTGGCCTGCCTCTGTCCTGTGCTGCCCATGGCTAATCCCCAGGTTCCTGGCCCAGACCCAAAGTGGTAACATGATGGAGATAAGATAAGCCCGACAGGCAAGGAGACTTGTCCCCTTTGGGTCACACAAAGCCCTAGGCCCACAGGATTGGGGGACATTGGGCACTTCATCCCACATCTCCTCTTCAATGAAACAAGGGGGTCTGACAAGTTTCCCTTAAAAGCCTCCTCCATCAAAAGGCCCATTTGAAATTCCATGTCTTCTTGTGGTGGCCACCAGGAAAACGATGGAGCAGAGCTCGGTTCTAGGGTTTTGCTACCACTCTTCTGGGCTCTGGAACCTTAAAATTAAGATGACCAGGCCCAGTTCCCTCCTCCCCATGCTCTAGGCAGAGTAGGCTCATCCACCATGAGGTGAACAAAGAGTCCCAGATGCACATGTTTCTTCCTTGGAACCTCATTTTCAGGCAGACTCTGGATTGAGAATCAGAAAGCCAACTAGGAAACTTCTGACCTTGTTACTTGAGGCAACCTTCTGTTCTATGGGTCTTCAAAGGTCAGGAAGAAAATACTTGAACTACAGTTTATATGTATTTTTTATGTAAAGAAGAAAGAAATTTGGGGTTTGCTGATATTTGACATACACATTGAGACAGGCACCCTCACTTGGTGAGTCACTTGATCACTTGTCATGTAGGGGACATGACGTATCCTGAGGGGAGAAGGGGAATTCAACAATATGGGGTTGACGGGGTGCTTATGACATATTGCAGTTAACACGTGTCCACCTAAGGGATTAACTGATTATATTAGTTAGCTTTAGTTAAACATCTTCATAGAATGGACAGATAGTTTTAAAAGATTCCTGCAAAGAAAGCATGACTTTTAAATAATACAAAAAAAATGCAGGCCCAAGCAATCACTTCTATTCCTAGTAGGAGTTCTTAGTCAGATTATCAGACAAAACAATTACAAGCCTGTCAGATCTGACAAGAAAGCAGCAAAAACTTTAAAAAATTATTTAGAAGAGTAGAAGAGTATGTGAAATATGGGTTTACATAATTATAACAAATTCTGCCCTACTGTACCTTGAGATATTAGCCAAGAGTAGTAATTTAGAAATATATAAATATACATATATTGAGGGTGTGTGTGCTTTTTTCCTAAGTATGCATGGTTAAAAAATTTGGAGATCACTATTTTAGCTTGTCTGTGGCTCAGGTTTTGTCAAAAATAATTATTGTTTTTCAGAACAGTGATAAGATAAAACTTCATTTCTCTTAATTTGTGATATGTTATTTAGTGTCTGGACAGTCATTTTCTATCTATGAAACCTCATACAAGTGTCTCAAAACTCTCTGACCTTTGCTTTGATTACCTGTAAATCATTATAGGGATTACATAAAAATGTTTAAATGTCTGTCACATTGTGGGCCCTTGATAAATGGTTGACATTATTACAAAGAAAGATATTGCTAAACCAAATTAAGAGGATTAACAAATTAATAGGAGAAACAATATTTTGGCCAACATTTTTAAAAAATTTATTTCATAGAAGTATAATTGATTTACAATGCTGTGTTGATTTCTGCTATACAGCAAAGTGATTCAATTATACATATATATGTTCTTTTTCATATTCTTTTCCATTATGGTTTATTACAGGATATTGAATATAGTTCCCTGTGCTATACAGTAGGACTTTGTTGTTTATCCATTCCATGTATAATAGTGTGCATCTGCTATTCCCAACTCCCAATCCATCCCTCCCTCACCTGCCTCCCCCTTGGCAACCACAAGTCTGTTCTCTGTGTCTGTGAGTCTATTTCTGTTTCGTAGATAAGTTGATTTGGGTCATATTTTAGATTCCATATATAAGTGATCTCATATGGTGTTTGTCTAATTTGGCATAGATCCTGTGGTCCAGAATTTGGAGCTGACCTTGTCTGGATTCCTGCAACAGCTCTCTGTCTAATCTCCCTGCCTTCATTGTCCCCCACTGTTCCCTGGCTCCAGCTTCCCTTTTCATGTGACCAACAAACCAGTCCTCCTCATCACTTTCATCACTCATTTCCATGCTTACACACCTTCCATAATTCTCTTGTCCTAGACAATTCTCTATCTGTTATATACTGTCTCATATTGTTCAATAATTTTTCTTTGTTAGACTTCTCCTCCAGATAAAACTGTTGTAGTTAGTACTTAGAACTTACAAATAAGTAAAATCAGGTTGCCCTTGAGAGAATTTAACTTAATCAGCAGGTGATGAAAGGAACCCAAGGTCTCCTAGGCCCTTGGGAACAGTTACTAGACAACGAATCAGTGGTATTAATACATCTAAGGAAAGAAAGCTTCAGTATGGTCTGCAATAGAGGAAAGAGAGGAAAGCCAGAGTTTATTAAACTTTAGCTGAATGCATCCAGCAAAGTCCATGGGAGAAAGTTACTGGACACAGGGGTACCTGAGCACTTCAATCATTAGTCTTCAGGGCTGTTACTTCCTCCACCAGGAGAGGTCCTGTTCCATTGTACGTTCTACTTCCCTAGGTAATATACCCAGCATTCTTCTCATCTTTGACCTTCTGGATGAAATATTCCCCTCTTTTAATTACAGTTGCCCCTTGAACAACACAGGGGTCAGGAGTACAGACCCTCCATGCAGTTGAAAACCTGTGTATAACATAGCTGGCCCTCCAACTACATGGTTCTTCCATATCCAAGTTTCCGCAGGTTTAACCAACCATGGATTGTATAGTATTTACTACTGAAAAAAATCTGCATGTAAGTGGACCTGTGCAGTTCAAACCCATGTTGTTCAAGGGTCAACTGTACTAGTTCTGGGAATACAATCAGGGCACTGGTTTACTAATTCTGCTTCCCAAGCACATCCAGATGGAGACGGAGGCCTCTGTTAGGGGTTCAAGCATTCTGGTCAATGGAAAATTATATCTCCATTGTTTATGTGAATCTGATAATCAACGTTTGGTAATCTTAGTTTATGTGAAGCTGATAATTAGGTAAAGATCTAAGTGGAAAAGATGAAACTTACAGACCAGGAGAAAATAGAGCAGAACATTTTTTAAATTGTGTGGTTGAAATGTCCTTTTTAAGTACGATATAACATCTAGAAGCTGTAAAGGAAAAACTTCAACTAAGGAAAAAAATTCAAACTTCTATACAAAGAAAAATTATGATTTGAAAGACATTATAGACTGGGATTACATATGTGCAACATATACAAGAAATAAAGGATGAATACCCACTAAATATGAAGAGAAACTAATAATGAATAAGGAAAAGATAACCCAATAAAAAAATGGGCAAAGGATATGAATTAGGAAAATCACAGAAAATATGTCCAATATCAATATGTTTTGCACATAGTTGAAAATGGTTCAAGCTCACTTTTAACTAAGGAAATGAAATTTAAAAAGCAGTGATATTCCCCTTCCATAAGATTGATATAATTTTTTAATAATATATGAACATATTTATTTAGTCTATTTTTTTAATTGAGGTATAATTGACATATAACAGCCTCAGATGTGCAACATAATAATTTGATATTTGTATATATTTTAAAATGATCACCACAATAAGTTTAGTTAACACCCATTGCCACACGTAGTTACATAATCTTTTTTTTTTTTTAAGATTTTTTAAAATTTTATTTATTTAATTTATTTATTTTTGGCTGAGTTGGGTCTTGACTGCTGCGCACAGGATTACTCCAGTTGCAGCAAGGGGGGCTCCTCTTCGTTGAAGTGCGCGGGCTTCTCATTGCGGTGGCTCCTCTTGTTGCAGAACACAGGCTTTAGGCATGGGGGTTTCAGTAGCTGTGGCATGCAGGCTCAGCAGTTGTGGCTCGCGGGCTCTAGAGCACAGGCTCAGTAGTTGTGGCGCACGGGCTTAGTTGCTCCGCGGCATGTGGGATCTTCCCGGGCCAGGGCTCGAACAGGTGTCCCCTGCATCAGCTGGCGGATTCTCAACCACTTTGCCACCAGGGAAGCCCCTTTAATTTTTATCAGAGTATAGTTGATTTAAAATGTTGTGCTAGTTTCTGCTGTACAGCAGAGTGAATCAGTTGTACATATACATATGTCTACTCTTTTTTAGATTCTTTTCCCATATAGGTCATTTTATAATTTTTAAAAGATACATTAGAGGGGTGTATCACTGTATTTAATTGAAAACTTGATAGTGTCTTTAATACAATTGATGAGGGTGTGTGGAAACAGATATTCTCAAAATACTTTTAATGGGATATCCCTTGGTAGAGCTTCTTTTGGAGGATCATTTGGAAGTATGTATTAAAATGTGACTCTTGTTATTATACTTGAAAGACAACTTGGCTAAGAATTGTTGGCATTTTTTTCCCCTCAGAACCTAAAAATCATGGCTCTATTGTTTTTCTGATGTTGATTGTTGCTTTAGCTCTTTTACCCCAGCATTTTCATTCATCCCTTGATTGGTCTGATTTCATCTTAAGTTTTTGTTTTGTTTTTGTTTTCCTTTTCAGGAAGGCATCATATATTATTTATTTCCTAAGTTATTGCTTGTTTGAAAATGTCTGTCTTCAGCTTGTTTACTTAAATGACAAGTTGACCAGATGGGCTGGTCTTGGGCTCACTTTATTTCCCTAGGCACTTTGCAGCCACTGAATCTGGTGGAGAAGACTGAGACAAGCCTGATTCTTCCCTCTTTTAAGTGACCTGCTTTTTCTGCCTAAATGACTGAGTAATTCCTTCTTCCTCCTGAAAACTGAAGGACTTAATCAAGATATATCTTGGTTTCAGTTGCTCATAATCGTTTTTTTTTTTGGAACACAATACGTCCTTTTAATGAGTAGATTCAGTTCTCCATAGTTCATAACAGGAAAATTTTCTTCTGTTATACATTAAAACAGCTTTTCTTTTTAATTTGTTGCATTCTCTGAGAACATCAATTTTCCTTAGGTTGTATCATCTTTATGTGTCTTCCATATTTTTTAAAATCTTCTCTCAAATTTTTTAGAAAATTGGCTTTTTTCTCTGATTCACTTGGTTTAATATTAAACCAAGAATCATTTTGGTCCCTGTTGTTTTACTTTATTTATAAGTTATGCAAGTGTTCATTGAGTCTCTAATTCATTTTCTCTGCTCTATAATATCCCTTTTCATCTCATTCTATTGTTTTATCATGTTGTCTTTGGGTTCTTTTACTTAATCCATGCTTTTAGAAATTTCTTCTGTAGCATGAACCATTCACGGACAATTTTCTTTTCCCCTGGTTATATTTTCCTCAACTGTGCATTCTTTATTTTTTGCATGCCATGTTCCTTTCTTTCGTTGACTCTTTTTCTTTTCTATTTGCCATGTTATAATTACACATTTATCATGGTGATGTTGTGGAGGAATTCCTTCATGAGACCTATCCAACATTATTTAGTACAAGGCCCATACACAAATAAGACCAATCACTATTCTAAGACAATTGGTAAAGGGATGCCTCTTGTTTCTTTTTTATATTTAATAGCTTTGGTTTAGAATTACCATAAGAGTGTTTTATAAAATAATGAGGTTAATAGACAATATTTTATAAAAACTATAAATGGAATATAACCTTTAAAAATTGTGAATCACTACATTGTATACTTGAAACTTATATAATATTGTACATCAACTATACTTCAATAAAAAATAATAATTTCTAAAAGAGAAAAGAAAATACTTAGCAGTCATAGCAGCTAAGCATACCTCACCCTCACTGTATGTTCTCAGGCTACATATATGTAGATAGACTACCCTAGTCCACCCTCAAACTGTAGCTCTTAGGCCAAAACAAATCCCAATTCCAGTGTCACCTCCTCAGAGAGGTTTCCTCTGATTACCCTTTCTATGGGTATCCATGCTCTAGTTACTCTATCGAAGCACCTAGTTTTATGTCTTCAAAGTATTTGTCACTATCTGAAGTAGACTAAATGACAAATCAAGGTGAAGGTAGCAGGGGTTTTTACCAAAGGGTGGAGAAGCAATGGACTCTGAGTACCACTGAGGAGTATCCTCCTCTCCCAACACTACATAGGTATGAGAATATGAGCAGACTTTACTGGAGGGAGTTGCAGGGAAAGTAGCAAAAAGAGAGCCAGGTTTAGATAAGGCAAGAAGCAGAAGGAACATTCAGAGAAGTGATTGAAGGCATAGAGGAGTTGGAATTTCCAGAGGGCTAATGGAAAGTTTTGGCAGGGAAAAGAAAGTGATTTGATTAGGCTTAGAGAAGTATAGAGCATTTTAGGAATGACAGTTCCATAGAGGACAAATTTAGGAGGGGAGCAGATACTTATATTTGGGGCTTTGACCTGTGACAATAGGAATGAAGCTTGGCAGGTTCAGTCACAACTGACCCATGGAAAACAGTGGACACAAGGGCTTAATAAAAGTCAACTGTGGTCTGGAAGGTTCTGCAAGTATATGTTTTGATGCAGAGGTATGATTAGTCACAGCAGATGCAGCACAGGACAGTAGCAGGAGCAAAGAAGCTTGAAGTTCAAGGTTCTTTAAGGGGAGGGGTGAACAGTTGTCCTAAGAAGATTAAATTCTTAAGTTCAGTATCCACTGGTGTCCCGTTTAATAAGGGGTTGGAGGACTTGGTGCTTGTAGCTTGGGATTGGGTGTGTGGAAGGAGGGACTTAGTAGTGGCCCAGGAATTGAGCCTAGATCTTCAGGTGCAGATATAGATTTAGAACTTCCATTAGAGCACAATTTTTATTTTCATTCTCCAAGTACAGAAATGATACCTAAACTATTATTTCAAAATATTTACACTTGCTCTTGCAAGTTCAAATTTTACAAGATTTGGGCCATTTCCCCCAAATTTCATTCTTATTGTTAGCATAGTATGTATTTGCTTAATTTTTAATTTACAAAATTTGGGGGGTTAAGTTAAATTTTCCAACATAAGAGAAATCATGGTTTCCAGTTGGTGTAATGATGGGGTTCAGAAGTCTTAACAAAACTTAAAGTTGTCACATTTAGGGACTTCCCGGGTGGTGCAGTGGTTAAGAATCTGCCTGCCAATGCAGGGGACACTGGTTCAAGCTCTGCTCTGGGAAGATCCCACATGCCACGGAGCAACTAAACCCGTGCGCCACAGCTACTGAGCCTGTGCTCTAGAGCCCATGTGCCACAACTACTGAAGCCTGCATATCTAGAGCCTGTGCTCCGAAACAAGAGAAGCCACGGCAATGAGAAGCCCGCGCACCACAACAAAGAGTAGCCCCTGCTCACCACAATTAGAGAAAGCCCGCACGCAGCAACGAAGACCCAATGCAGCCCTAAATAAATAAATTAATTAATTAATTTAAAAAAATTTTAAGTTGTCACATTTTAGGAGGGAAAGTATAAAGCTTAATTTTTAGTTTATTCTTTTCTTTTCAGTGACTTATAGAATCAAGAGGAAATACATTAGCAGAACCAGGCCAGAATTATACAGTGAGGCTCCTTGCGTCTTCTTGCTCACTGAACTTCTGAGATCCTTTTGTCTCTAACACTCGGAGCTTTTTATAGGTATATTCCATTATTTTCTCACAGTGGAAGCTCTTTGTTTTCTACCTACATATAATCACTTCTAAGACACATATTTTTCCACATTTTTACAGCTCTGACATTGGGATGCTTCTTATAATCCAAACTATCTTTGATTAGATGAGATATAGCACTTTGTAGCACTCTCCCATATAACCTAACATAATTTCTGACACACAGTAAGCACTGAGCAAATGTTTGTTTATAGTTTGACTAATACGTAATTAAAGAGGCCATTTAATTTGAATTACTTCTTAAATACAAACTTTAACTTGACCTCTGGCATTTCTTCAAACTCTTAAGGTCCCCAAGTCTTTATTCAATAAAGTGTTAGATTGTTACAAAAAATAGAAGAAAGAAATAAGGAAAGTGTAATTAGTTACTGCTTTTACAATGACTTTTAAATAGATTTAATACTTAAAAGGTGTTCCGTAGTAATACCTACTTCACTTTTGTGTAGAATTTGTCACCAAAACCCCCCTGCATTACAGGAAGAAAAAAAAGACTAAACGAATAACAGAGAACGTATATGATTTGCCCAAGTTCCACAGCTAGGCCAAGTCTTACTTTCCTGGCTCACAGTACTTGTTCTTTTCACTGGGCTGTACTGTCCCATGGAAAGGTAAATGGACTAAAAGCATTCTTAAATGCAGCCCATTTTTGCAAAGGTCATCTTAAAATTGATTGCCATGAAGTGAAATTCAAACTACACATGTGCTGTTGCCTTCATCTCCTTCTAGTCTTCAAAAGAAAGGGTGGGAGAAGATGCTGCAGACCTAAAGCATAATTGCTTATTAGGCATCATTCAATGAAGGAGGCAGTAAGAAGTGAAACTACTATTATTGCATAGTAAAGAGCAGCTTATTTAGCTCTTGGGAAAGACCGAAGGATATTTACTACTAAAATGTAATTTTCACTCACTTTGAAGGAATCACCACAAGTGTCAATTCATTTTCCAACTTAGAACCTTTAAGTCATTCTCATGAAATGTTTCTTTAATAAATTTATTTATGTATGTATTCATTAATTTGTTTATTTTGGGCAGCATTGGGTCTTCGTTGCCGCGCAAGGGCTTTCTCTAGTTGCGGCAAGCGGGCACTACTCTTCATTGTGGTGCACGGGCTTCTCATTGCCGTGGCTTATCTTGTTGCAGAGCACAGGCTCTAGGAGCACGGGCTTCACTTCAGTAGTTGTGGCACTCGGGCTCAGTAGTTGTGGCACGCAGGCTCTAGAGCTCAGGCTCAGCAGTTGTGGTGCACGGGCGCAGCTGCTCCGAGGCATGTGGGATCTTCCCGGACCAGGGCTTGAACCTGTGTCCCCTGTATTGGCAGGTGGTTTCTTAACCACTGCACCACCAGGGAAGTCCCTCATGAAAGGTTTATATTCTTTTGTCTTGTGTGGCTCTTCTGCACAGTCCTCCATCATGTCACTCCACTGCTTAGCTTCTATTCCACTTTTGGAATAGCTTTCACTTCTACACACACATTTCCAGGCTCTCCTTAGGTCATCCCTTTCCTGCTCTTGTGTTCATGGCAATGATGTCTTATCTGACATCCATTTTAGCCAAGATTAACTTCCATTTGGGCAGACAGCAGAAGCAAGAAGAACTGCAATCCTGCAGCCGGTGGAACAAAAACCACATTCACAGAAAGATAGAAAATATGAAAAGGCAGAGGGCTATGTACCAGATGAAGGAACAAGATAAGGCCTCAGAAAAACAACTAAATGAAGTGCAGATAGGCAACCTTCCAGAAAAAGAATTCAGAATAATGATAGTGAAGATGATCCAGGACCTCAGAAAAAGAATGGAAGCAAAGATCGAGAAGATGCAAGAAATGTTTTACAAAGACCTAGAAGAATTAAAGAACAAACAAACAGATGAACAATACAATAACTGAAATGAAAAATACACTAGAAGGAATCAACAGCAGAATAACTGAGGCAGAAGAATGGATAAGTGACCTGGAAGGCAGAATGGTGGAATTCACTGCTGTGGAACAGAATAAAGAAAAAAGGGTGAAAAGAAATGAAGACAGCCTAAGAGACCTCTGGGACAACATTAAATGCAACAACATTCTCATTATAGGGGTCCCAGAAGGAGAAGAGAGACAGAAAGGACCCGAGAAAATATTTGAAGAGATTATAGTCGGAAACTTCCTTAACATGGGAAAGGAAATAGCCACCAAAGTCCAGAAAGCAAATCAAGCCTCAGTAAATTTAAGAAAATTGAAATCATATCAAGCATCTTTTCTGACCACGACGCAATGAGATTAGAAATGAATTACAGGGGAAAAAACATAAAAGACACAAACACATGGAGGCTAAACAATACATTACCAAATAACCAAGAGATAACTGAAGAAATCAAAGAGGAAATAAAAAACTACCTAGAGACAAATGACAATGAAAACACGATGATCCAAAACCTATGGGATGCAGCAAAAGCAGTTCTAAGAGGGAAGTTTATAGCTATACAAGCCTACCTCAAGAACCAAGAAAAATCTCACATAAACAATCTAACCTTACACCTAAAGGAACTAGAGAAAGAAGAACAACAAACAAAGCCCAAAGTTAGCAGAAGGAAAGAAATCATAAAGATCAGAGCAGAAATAAATGAAATACAAACAAAGAAAACAATAGCAAAGGTCAATAAAACTAAAAGCTGGTTCTTTGAGATGATAAACAAAATTGATAAACCTTTAGCCAGACTCATCACGAAAAAGAGGGAGAGGACTCAAATCAATAAAATTAGAAACGAAAAAGAAGAAGTTACAACAGACACCGCAGAAATACAAAGCACCCTAAGAGACTACTACAAGCAACTCTATGCCAATAAAATGGACAACATGGAAGAAATGGACAACTTCTTAGAAAGGTATAACCTTCCAAGACTGAACCAGGAAGAAATAGAAAATATGAACAGACCAATCACAAGTAATGAAATTGAAACTGTGATTAAAAATCTTCCAACAAACAAAAGTCCAGGACCAGATGGCTTCACAGGTGAATTCTATCAAACATTTAGAGAACAGCTAACACCCATCCTTCTCAAACTCTTCCAAAAAATTGCAGAGGAAGGAACACTCCTGAACTCATTCTAGGAGGCCACCATCACCCTGATACCCAAACCAGACAAACATACTACAAAAAAAGAAAGTCACAGACCAATATCACTGATGATTATAGATGCAAAAATCCTCAACAAAATAATAGCAAACAGAATCCAACAACACATTAAAAGGATCATACACCACGATCAAGTGGGATTTATCCCAGGGATGCAAGGATTCTTCAATATACGCAAATCAATCAATGCATAAACCATATTAACAAATTGAAGAGGAAGAACCAAATGATCATCTCAATAGATGCAGAAAAAGCTTTTGACAAAATTCAACACCCATTTATGATAAAAACTCTCCAGAAAGTGGGCATAGAGGGAACCTACCTCAACATAATAAAGGCCATATACGACAAACCCACAACAAACATCATTCTCAATGGTGAAAAACTGAAAGCATTTCCTCTAAGATCAGGAACAAGACAAGGATGTCCAATCTCACCACTCTTATTCAACATAGTTTTGGAAGTCCTAGCCATGACAATCAGAGAAGAAAAAGAAATAAAAGGAATACAAATTGGAAAAGAAGAAGTAAAATTGTCACTGTTTGCAGATGACATGATACTATACATAGAGAATCCTAAAGATGCCACCAGAAAACTATTAGAGCTAATCAATGAATCTGGTAAAGTTACAGGATACAAAACTAATGCACAGAAATCTCTTGCATTCCTATACAATAATGATGAAAAATCTGAAAGAGAAATTAAGGAAACACTCCCATTTACCATTGCAACAAAAAGAATAAAATATCTAGGAATAAACCTACCTAGGGAGACAAAAGACCTGTATGCAGAAAACTATAAGACACTGATGAAAGAAATTAAAGATGATACCAACAGATGGAGAGATATACCATGTTCTTGCATTGGAAGAATCAATATTGTGAAAAATGCCTGTACTACCCAAAGCAATCTACAGATTCAATGCAATCCCTATCAAATTACCAATGGCATTTTTTACAGAACTAGAACAAAAAAGTCTTAAAATTTATATGGAGACCCAAAAGACCCCGAATAGCCCAAGCAGTCTTGAGGGAAAAAAGCAGAGCTGGAGGAATCAGACTGTCTGACCTCAGACTATACTACAAAGCTACAGTAATCAAGACAATATGGTACTGGCACAAGAACAGAAATATAGATCAATGGAACAAGATAGAAAGCCCAGAGATAAACCCACGCACCTATCGTCAACTAATCTATGACAAAGGAGGCAAGGATATACAATGGAGAAAAGACAGTCTCTTCAGTAAGTGGTGCTGGCAAAAACTAGACAGCTACATGTAAAAGAATGAAATTGGAACACTCCCTAACACCATACACAAATAAAACCTCAAAATGGATTAGAGACCTAATTGTAAGACCAGACACTATAAAACTCTTAGAGGAAAACATAGGAAGAACACTCTTTGACATAAATCACAGCAAGATCTTTTTTGATCCACCTCTTAGAGTAATGGAAATAAAAATGAAAATAAACAAATGGGACCTAATGAAACTTCAAAGCTTTTGCACAGCAAAGGAAACCATAAACAAGATGAAAAGACAACCCTCAGAATGGGAGAAAGTATTTGCAAATGAATCAACGGACAAAGGATTAATCTCCAAAGTATATAAACAGCTCATGCAGCTCAATATTAAAAAAACAAACAACCCAATCAAAAATAGGCAGAAGACCTAAATAGACATTTCTCCAAAGAAGACCTAAAGATGGCCAAGAAGCACATGAAGAGCTGCTCAACATCACTAATTATTAGAGAAATGCAAATCAAAACTACAATGAGATATCACCTCACACCAGTTGAATGGGCATCATCAGAAAATCTACAAACAAACGCTGGAGAGGGTGTGGAGAAAAGGGAACCCTCTTGCACTGTTGGTGGGAATTTACATTGTTACAGTCACTATGGAGAACAGTGTGGAGGTCCCTCAAAAAACTAAAAATAGAATTACCATATGATCCAGCAATCCCACTATGGGCATATACCCAAAGAAAACCATAATTCAAAAAGACACATGCACCTCAATGTTCATTGCAGCCCTATTTACAATAGCCAGGTCATGGAAGCAACCTAAATGTCCATTGACAGACTAATGGATAAAGAAGATGTGGTACATATATACAATGGAATATTACTCAGCCATAAAAAGGAACAAAAGTGGGTCATTTGCTGAGACGTGGATGGATCTAGAGACTGTCATACAGAGTGAAGTAAGTCAGAAAGAGAAAAACAAATATCATATATTAACGCATATATGTGGAACCTAGAAAAATGCTACAGATGAACCGGTTTGCAGGGCAGAAATTGAGACACAGATGTAGAGAACAAACATATGGACACCAAGGGGGGAAAGCGGCGGGGGGTCGTGGGTGGTGGTGTGATGAATTGGGTGATTGGTATTGATATGTATGCACTGATGTGTATAAAATTGATGACTAATAAGAGCCTGCTGTATAAAAAAAATAATAATAGTAATGTTAGCTCTGGGTTTTTTGCAGATGCTCTTAGAAAGTTGACACGATTCCACTCTATTCCTATTTTTATCATAAATGGGTACTATATTTTGTCAAATGGATTTTTTCTGCATCAGTTAATCTGATCATGTAATTTTTAATCTTTAGCTCTTGATAGGTGGTTTACATTGATTGTTTTTAAAATGTTGAACTAGTCTTGAATACCTGGAATAAATTCCACTGGGTCATGGTAAAAAAAAAAAAAAAAGATTAACTTCCATTTGCTCCTGAATATTTGGTTTTTCTCTACCTACAAGCTTGTTTTGAAGCCAGATGTGTCCCAATGTGGAAGGGTCTATTTTCCAATTTCACTGAAGTTACTTCTTGGAATTACTTCTCTCCTGGGAAAAGCAGGGTGCCTTGCAATGAAGATCACCACTCCAGAAAATAATGGGCACTGATTTTACAAGTTAGAATGAAGGATCTTGAGAGTAGTGGTTGCCCTGCATTATGGGGAAAGTATCATATTGATGACTTATTTCTCCCTTTCTACCCAAACTGCTTGCAAGTTATCAGAGAAGGGACCTCCAGTGACTTCCAGATATTTCCCCCTTTGACTTGTTTTTTCAATTATTTGCTTATATTTAGTTAGTTAGTTTTACTTTATAGCTATGTTGTACTTTTTAGCTATGTTTTAGCTAACTTTCTGAGCAGATTACTTAATCTGAGCATCAATTATTTTAACCATAAAATGTAGATGAAAATGCCTACCTATCAGGGGTTTTGAAAGAGTTAAGTGACAGCGCTTGTTTAAGAGTGGCTAGCTGTTTCATTTCATAGTTACTTCATCAAAAATGTTTCTCAGCTCAGTACTTTCCTTCACTATTTGTGACTTGAAATCACTCTAATCCCTTGCCATGCTCTTGTCCTAAATGTTCCTGCCCTGAACTACTTCAGCTTTTCCACATTCATGTGGTCTTCTAGTAGACTGACCATATTATTTATTTGGACACTTTTGAGAGTGTAAGGGGGCAGGAACCACCGGTTATTATGCTACGACAGCAAGTGTCAGCTGGGAGTGTCCTAGGCAAATTCGAAGGTATCCTACTCATTAGTCCTCTCCTGGCTACAGCAGACTGCTTCCTACCCTGGGAAATATCTTTATGTTGTCCTTTCAAGACTCAGTTGTTTCACTGACCTCCTTACTCAGTATAAATTCTTCCCTCTGTCACCACTACTATCAGTACCTATGTTCAGAACTGCATATGTTTATTTTCTAAACCACCGTCCTTTAGCAACTTCTCCATTTCTGTTGAAGCCTAGACCACACTTCAGAGTTTATCTTTGACTTTCCATATTCCTTCATATCCAGCCAATTGGCAGAGATTGTCAACTTCAATTCTATAAACACTTATTGAGCATTTACTTTGTTCCAGAGACTAAATGAAGTGCTAGGGATAAAAAAATAAGATACAATCCTGATATACAAGAAGGCTCACATTAAATAATAAACATGCAACTAAATAATTGCAATTTAGTGTGTGAAGTGCAAAGAGGTAGTGTTTTTGGTAAAGTGGTGATGTCGACATGGAAGTTATCAACTCTGCTTGGGTGGTTCAAAGAAGGATTTGCAGAAATAAAGATGAAGTTGACCTGTGGCTTAGTATATGAATTAATTAATATTTTATTAACTACAGTTTACTAGACACTATGCTATGCACAGGGAATACACTGATAAGCATGACATGTATGACCCTTGTCCTCTTGAAGCTTATAGGCTATTAGGGAAGGCAGACAGTACAAAAGTGAGAAGTATTAGAAAAAAAGAGGGGGCATCACGTGAATACATAAAGGGAGAACTAACCAACTCTGCAACCAAGTCCATAACAGTTAAGTTGAAATGTGAAAAGATGAATAGGAGTAGTTAGGTGAAGGGCAGAGATTGATAGGAGGGGGAAAGAGGGTAAAATCTTGAGGTGGAGAGAGTATGAGGTATTAAAACACTGAGAAGAGACCAATAGGGCTGGAGAGGAAAGAGGAGTGGGGAAAGGGACATGGCATGAAACTGGAAATGTAGGCAGGGGTCAGAACTTACAAGACCTTGTAGACCATATTAAGGACTGTGGACTTTACCTCAGGTCAATGGGCAGCCATAACTTAAGCTTTGAAAGCAATGTAAACTGATTTGCTCTTTCTAGAAGGAGGCTGTTGCAGTAGCTTAGACAAGAGATGATGGTGGTAGAAATGGAGAAAATGGTGATTTTTAGAAATATCTAGAAAGTATAATGACAAAATTGGTAATTGATTTGTAATGAATGGTAAAGAAGGAATTGTCAAGGCTGGCTCCCAAAACAGCTGGTTCTGTTATTTACTGAATTACGGAACACCAGAGAAGGACCAGGTTTGGGAATGAAGATAACAGGTCCAGGTTTTGATATGCTGAGTTTGCAGTACCAGTGAAATATTCAGGTGGAGAGCTTATGTAGGCAGTTGCGTATGTTTGTCTGGAGCTACAGATTTGACAGTTTTAGGTATATCAATGGTAATAAAGCCAAGGGAGTGAATGCATTTACCTCAGGAAAAATTCCAAGTGGGAAGATACATTAGAACAGAATGTGCAAAACATTTAATGGTTGTATAAAAGAAGATCTATCAAAGACGGTTAAGAGGAAGTAGCTAGAGAAGAAAGAAGAAAATCAGAAACATGTGATGTCACAGAAGTCAAAGGAAGAAAGCGTTTCAAAGAGGGAATGGTCGTGTAAAATGAGAAATAAAAATGGATGATCTTACTGAGAACAGTTTCTGAGAAATGGCAGGCACAAAATCCAGATTAGTGGGTTTAGGACTAAGTGGGAGGTGAGAAAATAGAGGCAGAATATGTAGGTAACACTTGCCATAAGTTTGGGAAGGAGAGAGGGGAGAAAGCAGTGAGACCTGAAGAAAGATGTGGATGAAGGACTGAGGGGGATCTTTCCTTTCCTTTCCTTTCCTTTCCTTTCCTTTCCTTTCCTATGAGAGCTTCTTGAGTACATTTAAATACTGAATAGAAAAGAACCATTAAAGAACGGTGGAGAGTAAGTTTCCACACTGGAGAGTAATCAATAAGTGGTAGAAACAGGGTTCAAATTTAGATCTGTCTTCACTCATTCTTCACTTCCATCTCAAATTTTAATAACTCTTACCATTGCAAACACACTTTGTGGTGCAATCACGAGTAAATTTTTTCTTGACAAATTATGCCATTGACATTATTATTATTATTTTTTTAGAAATTTCATGTAATGTCTGAAACATTTATATTAACATATTTCCATACAAATAACCCAATGAAAGTTTAGTATTAGTTGTTTTGTTTGTTTGTTTGTTTATACTGTAAGTTCTTATTAGTCATCAATTTTATACACATCAGTGTATACATGTCAATCCCAATCGCCCAATTCAGCACCCCACCATCCCCACCCCACCACAGTTTTCCCCCCTTGGTGTCCATACGTCTGTTCTCTACATCTGTGTCTCAATTTCTGCCCTGCAAACTGGCTCATCTGTACCATTTTTCTAGGTTCCATGTACATGTGTTAATATATGATATTTGTTTTTCTCTTTCTGACTTACTTCACTCTGTATGACAGTCTCTAGATCCATCCATGTCTCAACAAGTGACTTAATTTTGTTCCTTTTTATGGCTGAGTAATATTCCATTGTATATATGTACCACAACTTCTTTATCCATTCGTTTGTCGATGGGTATTTAGGTTGCTTCCATGACCTGGTTATTGTAAATAGGGCTGCAATGAACATTGGGGGTGGCTGTGGGCATTATTTTTGTGATATTTTCCATTCTTCAATATTCAAATCCTACCTCTTTAATGCCCTACTTAAATCCCACCTTCTCCCAAAACACTTCAGGACACCTCAAATCCTGATGGGCTCTCTGGCTTTTAAAATCCTGCAACAACCTGCCAGTGTTACTCATTTGATAAATTTTACCTGCATTACAATTGAGTTGGATATTATTTCACTTTTCTTTGATTATTATTTAACATCACAAATCTATAAGCTTCTCAGAGGATAGGAGGTGCATTGTATTTTTTTGTTGTTTTTTTGGACTTTTTTTTTTTTTTTTTTTGTGGTATGCGGGCCTCTCACTGTTGTGGCCTCTCCTGTTGCGGAGCACAGGCTCCGGACGCGCAGGGTCAGTGGCCATGGCTCACGGGCCTAGCCGCTCCGCGTCGGCGGCATGTGGGATCTTCCCGGACCAGGGCACGAACCCATGTCCCCTACCTCGGCAGGCAGACTCTTAACCACTGCGCCACCAGGGAAGCCCTGGACATCTTTTAAAACTTCATCCTAATGCCTTAAAACTTCATCCTAATGCCTTATCCATAGTATGTAGTCAATAAATATTTGTTGATTGATTGCTAGGTCAATCTCATCATTGATACTGGTTGAATATCTCTGAGAACTGTCTGCAACCACTTCAGAAAGTTTCATGTTGATATCATTCTGAGAAATCCAAGAGTTCTTATTTCTGCTGTGGATTTATTTTTTCCTTTTTGGTTATAAAACTGGGAATCTCAAAAAGACCCTTGGTTTGTATGTGTGTGCGGGGTGGGGGGGCGGCCCTTTTGAAAGGGATGGTGGAAAAAAAGCAGACCTTTTATTTTGTAAAGTTTTTTTGAAGCTTACAAGTTCTCATAAGAAGAAGTCCAAGTTGGTCGAACTTGAAGTTCCCCTCCTACTTTCTCCTCTTGCAGAACCTTTTTCTAAACCTACTTCCCTTAAAATGACTTTTATTGATTTTCACTCAATGAGAGTTATTCTTCAGAATGAGGATGGAGGGGTCAGAGAGAGAAATTTACCCTGTGTTACCTGTGGAATAGGTGTACCTCCGTATCCAGTCTTGCTTTATTTGTTCTCTTTCCTGGATCCAGAAATCTGCACGCAGGGGATCATTAGGTCCTCTGTGTCTTGGTCGGAGCTTGAGTACAGTATACTAATAGATCAATTTATGTGTTCATTCATTCAGCAAACATTTATTGAGCAGGCATGTCCTAGGCATTGGAGATACTAAGATGAATAAGATGTAGTCGCTGCCCTCAGTGACCTCCAGATGTACACGAAGACACCAGCTTGCTGGGGGTTGGGGTCAGGGAAGGCTTCCTGAACGAGGTAACTGAATATCCTCCTTTGGGGAATCCTAAGAGAATGAAGAGATCAGGCTCGTAAAATAAATATAAACATCTAATCAAGTTAGCCAATTAGAAAGACATTTAGTAAGACAGTCTTTTACCAGTATGTCCGTTGTTTCTTTTGCAATTTTCCCCTGATTTCTTTGTTTCTAGTCTACATTTAAAATTGCCAGGACTTCCTTGGTGGCACAGTGGTTAAGAATCCACCTGCCAGGGCTTCCCTGGTGGCGCAGTGGTTGAGAATCTGCCTGCCAGTGCAGGGGACACGGGTTCGAGCCCTGGTCTGGGAGGATCCCGCATGCCGCGGAGCGGCTGGCCCCGTGAGCCACAATTACTGAGCCTGCGCGTCTGGAACCTGTGCTCCACAACAGGAAAGGCCGCGATAGTCAGAGGCCTGCGCACCGCGATGAGGAGTGGCCCCCGCTTGCCGCAACTAGAGAAAGCCCTCGCACAGAAACGAGGAGCCAACACAGCCATAAATAAATAAATAAATTTAAAAAAAGAATCCACCTGCCAATGCAGGGGACACGGGTTCGAGCCCTGGTCCGGGAAGAGCCCACACGCCGTGGAGTAACTAAGCCCGTGCCCCACAACTACTGAGCCTGCGCTGTAGAGCCCGTGAGCCACAACTACTGAGCCCACGTGCCACAGCTACTGAAGCCTGCACGCGGCTAGAGCCCATGCTCTGCAACAAGAAAAGCCACCGCAGTGAGAAGCCCATGCACCGCAACGAAGAGTAGCCACAGCTCGCAGCAACTAGAGAAAAGCCAGCGTGCAGCAATGAAGACCCAACACAGCCAAAAATAAAATAAATAAATAAATTTATTTTAAAAAATAAAATAAAATTGCCTCCAATGTTATTTTTCTAAACCCTGATCTGATCCCGTCATTCCTGTCTTGAGAATTTTTAATGGCTACTCATTCATTCTGCATATTCATCCATCACCTACTGTGCTGTGTCAGGCAAATATCAACTGTTTGGGATGAGCAAACAATTCCTCCCTTCAAGAAGCCTATAGTCTAGGGTTTCCCTGGTGGCACAGAGGTTAAGAATCTGCCTGCCAATGCAGGGGACACGGGTTCGAGCCCTGGTCCGGGAAGATCCCACACACCACGGAGCAACTAAGACCGTGCACCACAACTACTGAGCTTGCGTGCTGCAACTACTGAAGCCCGCATACCTAGAGGCCATGCTCTGCAACAAGAGAAGGCACTGCAATGAGAAGCCCGCACACCACAACAAAAAGTAGCCCCCCTTGTCACAACTAGAGAAAGCCAGCGTGCAGCAACGAAGACCCAACACAGCCAAAAATAAATAAATAAATAAATACAATAAAATAAAAAAGAAACCTATAGTCTAGACCGAGAGACAGACAAGTAAGCAGACAGTTTCCGTACAGTTTCATACTAGCTTTGACAGGGCAAGCAGATGTTTCTGTGGGTGTATACAGAGGCGCGCCTTGCCTGGTCTTGTGCTTCCTGAATCTTGTCCTCAGATTTAAATCAATGCAGTCCAACAGATACCAGTATCTATTGTGCTAAGTACTACGCAAAACAACTGCTTTTAAGCAGATCAAAGTCTAGTGGAGGAGCCTGAGAACTTAATCGATAATTCCTGCACAGTGTGGTCCGTGGATAGATAAATGCATAGGATGCTAGAATAACAGGGGTTGAAGAGGAGAGAGGACTGGTAGGCGGCAAAGCTTTTGGAAGAGATCATGCCTAAGCCGAGTCTTGAAGTATGAACAGGAGTTAGCTAGATGCTGAAGCATCCAGTTCCTTAACGTGACAAACAAGACCCTTCACAATCTGTTGCTCTACTTTGCCAGCGCACCCTTGTGTCTTCTATATCTTTGTTTTTTAAATTAGGAGCAAGGACCCCTGGATCATTTAGTGTTACACATGGGATATGAGAAAATACTGGATAAATGTGGTGCATCTGTCTTAAGCATCAGTTTTACCAGATGATAAATAATATAAAACACTGTTTTATATTAAAGCACAATATATTTGTGGACTTGAAGGCAAATTTTGCATTGATTTTTTTTCAAGATAAAACAGGGTACATAAATTCCAAGCTAATGACAAGTCATTTGTGGCTTGCCCTTAGACACCACCATCAGCCACCACCCCTTTCTTGTGGAAAAGTTTGAAATGCACTATCTGAATGCACCAGGAACTTTCAGGTCTCTGTGCCTTAGCATATGCTATTCCCTCATCCAGAGTGCTGTTCCTACTTTCTCCCTAGGTAAACTCTACTTATCCTTCAAAGCTAACTTAAGTGTCATCCATAAGAGGGGACAGTTAATTTAGCACAGTTAATTTTTTTGGACACCCACTTACATCTCTGCCTCCTTTCCTAATAGCGCCAGAGTTAGGACCACCTTCTTTTGTGCTCCCACCACACTTTACCCAGAGCTTCCATTACAGCAGTGCTCACACTGTACAGCGAAGCTTACTGTCTGTTCCCTTATCCATTGCTGCTGCTGAACTGTAAGCTTCTCTAGGGAAGGGACTATTTTTAACTTTATTTTATTTATTCATTTATTTGTTTGTTTCCGGTACGCGGGCCTCTCACTGTTGTGGCCTCTCCCGTTGCGGAGTACAGGCTCCGGACGCGCAGGCTCAGTGGCCATGGCTCACGGGCCCAGCCGCTCCGCAGCATGTGGGATCTTCCCGGACCGGGGCACGAACCCTCGTCCCCTGCATCGGCAAGTGAACTCTCAACCACTGCGCCATCAGGGAAGCCCTAACGTTATTTTTATGTCCTTAGTGACTGGCACTTGGTAGCCCCTCAATCAATGTTTGTTGAATGTTGAGTTTATGGACCATCCCTTACTCTACATCCCTTCTGCTCTTACATTAAGTAATATCTCCTTTCCTTCTCATCTTCAGGGAGTGATGTGTTCCACAAAAGCCTATTTTCCAGATAAGTGAAATTTACCTCCTAAAGTATCAAAATCTGCTTTTGGTGGGAATTTACTTTTTTTAAAGTTTTTACACGCTTCCTCTCTTAAGTAAAATATACTAAGCATAATGTGTTCCTGATGACTTATCCCTGAAAGTACCAGCTTTATGCTGGCTTGGAATTCATAACATCCTCTGGGGACACTGACGGGATAGGACTTTTTGCCTCCACACGAAATAACTCCATTCTCTTCTGGTTTGAGAGTTCTTGTGCTCACTTCTTGTGTTTTGGTCACCACTTCTTGGCGTCAGTGTGCTCGCTCTAACAGCACTGCCTTTTGCTCCTGTTGTCTGTGTTCTAATGGATATTAAAATCCCAAAACTAATATGTGTTCATTGACACACAAACAGAAACACTTAAAGTCCAAGTCCTTCCTTGTTCCTGGCCCCCCACCGTCCCCCCACATTCACACTCCCGCTCTCTAGGCATACGCACTGTTAGCAGTGTAATGTACATCCCTACAGGCCATTTTCTTTTAACATGTGTGTATACTTGTGTATATACAAATATCAAATCATATTCTGCACACTGTTCTATGACTGGCTTTTCTTCCCACTTGACAATATACAATAGGTATTTTGCATGTCAGTACATCCAAGTCTATCTCATTCTTTTTAATGGCTGCCTCCTTTTAATTTGACAATCTTAATCAGCAGTGAATGGGAAAGCCAAATAATCAAGCTTATTAGAATTGTACCTAAGAAAGAGTAAATCGGCTCTGAGTGAAGGCTTGAGGAATTCTCCTAGGAGTAAAATGTGTTAACTTTAGTGCATAGTCTTTGTAATGTTTATCTTGGCTACTCTGGGACCCCTTTTGCTTATTTCCTGGTTCATTGTGTTTTGGATAGCTAAGGTTGCTGGATACATGACCTGTGAATTAGTGAGGTATTACATATTCGATTTTGCATTATATGATTATGCTGTGGTTTTGTGAGTTGTGCATTTAATTTTTAAAGTTAGACTGTCTTTGTAGACAGGGATTATTTCTTCTAATCCTAAGTACTTGCATCATAGTGCAGACCATTGCATATGGTAGCAATTAGAACGTTTGGCTTGGTGATTGACATGGGGCTTCTTATCTATATCATCTACCTGTGAGATTGTGCACTGGATTTATGGGAACTCTATAAGCTCATCTGAGGAAGTATTTTACTACTAATGAACATTAAAGTACTGACAGCATCTTGTCCTATAAATAATAAAATCCTTTTTAGGATTTATATAGAGTTTTCTGCCTTCATCTACTATAGTAAGTGACTAAATCCTGTTAATTCCACCTTTTAGATTTCACTGTAATGTGTCCCCTCTTCTCCATTCCCACTGCCCTAGTACCTTGGTTCAGACCCTATTATATCCCAACTGAATTACCTGTAATAGACTCCTTAATTGGTCTCCCTACCTCCAGTCAAAACTCCACACTGCTCACCCAGTAACTAGTGCTCTCTTTTTTTTGTACTTTTGCTCTTAGAATTGGCATTTTATTTTATTATTATTATTTTTTAATTTATTTTGGCTGCATTGGGTCTTTGTTGCTGTGCATGAGCTTTCTCTAGTTGCGGCGAGCGGGTGCTACTCTTCATTGCGGTGCACGGGCTTCTCATTGTGGTGGCTTCTCTTGTTGTGGAGCACAGGCTCTGTGTGCACGGGCTTCAGTAGTTGTGGCACGTGGGCTCAGTAGTTGTGGCTCGCGGGCTCTAGAGCGCAGGCTCAGTAGTTGTGGCACACAGGCTTAGTTGCTCCGTGGCATGTGGGATCTTCCCCGACCAGGGCTTGAACCTGTGTCCCCTGCATTAGCAGGCAGATTCTTAACCACTGAATCACCAGGGAAGTCCCTAGTGGTCTTTTTAACACAGAAATTCTATCAGGTCACACCCCTGAAAAACCCTCTAGGGGTTTCTCATCACCTGTAGAATAACGTCCACTTTCCTTAAATTAGTATACGTAACTTTTTTATGATTTGTCCCACTTCCCCTGATTTTCTCTTGCTACTCAATGCTCATACTTCAATTTCTAGGGAAATCAAGTGGCTTGTAGTTTCTCCAACACACCACACAAGAGAGTTCCCAATAAATGCTTGTTAATTGAATGAATGAAACACCTTATGTAGTTAGAGTGACCATTCAATATGCTTGGTTCAGAATGGTCCCTGTTTACCCCTTCCACCCCAGCATAATTATTAATAGTGCTTCTTTTCACTATCAAACTTATCTCAGGCCCAAAAATTACATGGTTACCCTAATTATAGCAGTCATCAAATTGTTTTCTAACTCTAGTCTCACCTACTAGATAAGGAGCCCTTTGGGGGCAGAAATTTTATTCATTTTACTTTTATATCCTCATTTATTCATTCAGCTAAGAGATTGACACTGTTAGATGCTGAGGTATAATGCTGAATAAAGCAAACATGGTTCTTGCCTTCATGAAGCTTACAATCCAGCAGGAAAGAATAATCTAGCAGGAAGAATAGTGCCTAATACATTAAATGCCACTGTATGAATGAATGACTCAACGTGGAGATAAAGACTTAGAGGTTCCTTAACAACCCTGATCTCATGAATTACAGAGACAGAAATAGTCATAAGCATAGACCTCTAGGTTGATCAAATTAACTATTTACTTAGAGTTGCTAACTAAAAATTTTAAATACAAACAGTGCATACAACACATGTACACCTAAACATACATAATATTTAGATGCTACCTTAAAGTTAAACGTAAGAAAAAAGGGACCATGAAATAATAGCAAGAATGAGACTGTGAGGGCTCTATGTTTTTAGACGATTTGTAACCCCACGTGGTTCTTTGGAGGGCGGATTATCAGTATGTACTCCCCACCCCACCCCCCTTTTTTTTTGAGTTGAGAAATCTGTGATTTTAGAAATTGAGCCACAAAAAGGCGGGATTTCTTAAACCAGGATTAGATTTTGGTTGGGTTTCCCTTCCAGAGTTTGGAATACCTGCTACCCTAGAATAGTTAACCGTGTTCCCATGGGCAAGTTACAAAACCCTTTCAACCTCAGTTTCCTCTTCTATATATAAAATAGTGCTAATATTATCTCCAGAATTGATCGAAGGATAAACGGGATTATGTAAAGGCATTTAGTCCCGTAACCCAGCTTCTAGAAGGCACTCAGGGAATGTTAGTTCTCCATCCATTTCCCTTATTTATCTTTCTGTACGTGGTGAATTAAAGGATGATATAAAATTATTTGAAAGGAAAGAACTGTAAATATAAACACCAATAACAATTTTTGTCTCAAAAATGCGTGCTGAACTAGGCCCTCTCCATCCCCTCTGCAAGTAACAGTTTTATTTATATTCATTTATTATCTTATTATTATAGGCAAAGACCCAGAGAAGCATTCCAGGAGCAAAGTGATAGGTAAGATTTTTCTGGGAAAAAGGCAGAGTTTATGAGGGAGCCAGGATTTGGGAGTCATTCAGCTGCAGTGGGTGTCAGTATTAAAGATACCCATTTACTCCTGGTCGCTTTTGGTTCAAGAGAGGAAGGACAGCAAACCACCTACTGAGATCTTTCAAGGGGCGTAAATGTGAACAAAACCAGGAGCACTCTTCAGTTTCCACAGCGTCTCGAAACCTCAGGACTTTCGAGCTCTCTCGCGAAGGCCAGCAGGTCTGTGCTCCAGGAGTGTCCTGGCTCTGGACTCCATTTCCCAGAGTCCCTTAGTGCCCTAATGTATTCAGTGCTCAGAGTGCCTGTATGTGTGTGAGTGTGAATGTGCGTGTGTGTGTGTGCGCGTGTGTGTGTCTCCGAGTCCCTGGGAGAGTGGAGGCTCATTCACTGATTAGAGCCAGCACTGAGAGGCAGCACTGCTCCTTCTCTTACACCAACCGAGTCTCTTGATCTGTACATGCAATCCCAGGCAGCTCGCGAACACAAACCCGGGGCCAGCCGCCTACTGCTGCTACTGCTGCTGCTGCTGCCGCTGCCGCCGCCGCCGCCGCCGCTGCCTCCGCCGGCTCTGCGCACCCGGGACTTTTCATGCACCACACTCACCGCCTCCTTCCCTCCGTGTCCTGAAAAGTGCGACCTTTCTCCCAAGGAATTTCCACGGCAAGTATGGAGACCAGAAAGGGGTGTGGATGCGTGTGCGTACATAAGAGGGGTGGGTGCGAAGGCAGCCGGCTGGCTCAGGAACCTGGCTAACTTTCCGGGTTCGTTTCCTAGGGATTCGGGCGGCTCCCCGCCCCCCCACCCCCCCCGACAGGGGAAGGGGCTGGGATCTGGACTGGCGCGTCTCAGATCTTCGCGACGGTGCCTCCCGGCATCGGTGCCCTGCGCACTCCATGCGCTGCTTCAGTCAAACTTTCCGTCTTGAGTTTTCCTTAATGTGTTTTATTTGGGGGGTGCGAGGGGGAGGGACCACACGCGGGAACTGGACAAGTAGGAAGGGTGAGGGGGCAGGGGCAGCGAGGGAAGGGAGCGGGACTCCTTTTCTCCATCTTTCAATAAGCCACATTCCCACTTTGTTTGGGTCGAACGCTAGAATGCCCTCTTGCCCGGCTCCCCAGTGGATCCCGCGGTGATTTCCGGCGGGGCCCGGGCCGGGTGGTACTCAGCGGGGAGCCCGAGGCTGCTGGCGGGATGGGGAAGGGGCGATCCGAATGAGAAAGGACCTCGACCGCCCCCACACAACACACGGCCTGCCCAGTGGGGTACCCGGGGAGAGGCTGGAAACCTGGGGCCTCCGGGGGCTCGGCTTACTTTCCTGGAGGGGGCGGGGGTGAAGGGCGTGGAGGAGGTGGAGGTGGGGGTGGGGGAAGCCCCCGCGGGCAGGAAGGAGGCAGGTGCTGGCCCAGAGGTGGACCGCTCGAAATGCGGCGGGTAAACTCCCTGCTCCGCTCGGCCCGCGGGCCTGGTCTCAGAGCAGCCCGACCCGTGAGGGGTCTCCCGGGATTTTCGGGGCCGGGACTCTCTCTCCCAGCGGTTCCACCGAGCGGGGCGGGAGGACCGCCGTACAGACAGCGGCGCGGAGCTCTTTTTGTAGTTTTATTTTTATCTTAGACCTGCCTTAAACTGAGTAACAATTTCTCTTCTTCCGACTTGAGAACAAAACTTTTCAGCGAGCACGCCGGGCGCTGCAGTCCTGCGGCCACCGCAGCCGCGCTCGTCAGCCCGGGCGGAGCGACCTTCTCCGCCCGGAGCCAGGCCCGCCACCTCGCTCCCGAGCCTCTGGTCGCCCCTCTCCCCAACCTCGAGATTTTCAGGGCTCCGCCTGAGCGTTTCGCCTTTGTGCTTTGTAAGGGAGAGTCTTTTCTTCTAGGGCACAACAAACTTGGGCGGAGAGCTTCCGTGTGGCCCCCCGGGCGAGGCCGCCCACGGTGGTGAGGCCATCCGAGGGGATGCCCGGTCTGTCCTCCGCTCCAGGAGCCCCTCCAAGAGCTCGAGGTCCGGGTGGACCCCGGCCGGCCCGGCGCGCGGGAGCCCAGAAGTAGCGGGGACTCGGGCTGCCCGAAGGCAGGGGGAGAGCTCTAGCTTCCCGATCAGAACGCGCTCTCTCGAGCCCGGCAGCGGCTCCAGCGGAGGGCCAGAGCCCGGGCCCCGAGCCGGGCGCGCGTCGCACCGGGGGGTGTATGGGGCGGGGGCTCTCGGTTTGGGGCTCAATCCTGCCGGGCCGGGCCGGGCCGGCAGTCTGGGGTCTCTGGCCCGCGCCGCCTTCCGCCCTGGAGCAGCTCAGAGGGAAGAATCGGGCACTCTCTGCCCACGATGCCCACCAGCCACGTCTCGCCTCTCGCCTCCGCACCAGACTCGGCTTGAGGGGCAAAGGGGAAGGAAAGGAAAAATGAAGAGAAAAAAAGGGCCGGCCGGGAGGAAGCGGCGAGTCAGGCAGGAGGGAACAGAGCGGTCAGGGGTGCCGGCCTCCTCCTCTGCCCGTCTCGGGGGTTCTTCCCGCAGATGGAAAATGAGCCGAGGTGGGAAAGGCAGAAAAAGCGTCGAGGAAAAGCGATGAGGGCGTCTTCCATGCCGATCTCTACCGGCTCGCGGAAACCCGGCGAAAGTGGCGTCAATTCTCTCGCCGTACTCCGGGGCGAGTGGGGGAAGGCCGAGGACAGGGCGGCGCCGCGCCGCCGGTGACAGACGGGGCCGGGCGCCGAGCGAGCGGGGACCACACACCTGTTCTGCGAGTCGCGTCGTGTGCGGCGGCCGAGCGGCCGCGGCGCGAGAGGCAGAGCCCTCCCTCCCGCACTCCAGGCCCGCTGGCCGAGAAACGGGAGGGCCCGGCTCCCCTGCGCCGGCCCGCCTGTGCAGGAGCCCCGCAATCCAGGAGCCTGGTGGCTGCCCGCCGAAGCAGTGGCGCGCGGCGACAGGACCCGGGTGACCTGCGGGGCGGGGCTGTGCAGGGGCACGAGGTCCTTGGACTTTGATCGAAGGCAGCCTCCTCCGAGCTCGTGCCCCGCAGGTCATACCCGGCCGCGGACGAGGGCCCGTCGCACTTAGCGGTTCTTGCCTGGCTGGAGCCCCGGTTCCCCAAAGTTACAAACAGATGTTTCGTGCGGAGGTTGTTGGAACCTAAAGTATTGTTTGTGCAAAGGCAACCGAGAGCTGGAGGGAGAGGTCAGGCCGAGGAGTGGTGGGCTCGGCTCTGCGTTGGCCCTAAGTTTATGCAGGTTTCGCCTTCACTTCTTCTTCCTCCGTTTTCCCTAAAAGAGTTGGGTTTTCCCAGTTTGAAGACTTAGAGGCTGAGCTGTGCACCCGCTCGCTGAGCGGCAGCCCCGCGGCCCCGCACTCTCGGACAGGCCGGGTGGTCTTGGCTTCCCACCCGCTGGCCAAGCCGGGCCTGAGTCGGGGCCCAAACTTGGGACAGATACCAGGCCAAGTGTGAATCGCAGGCGTTGGCCCCAGCCATGGAACCGTGTTAGCCTTCTGCTTCCTGAGCTCGTGCATATGGTGGTAAAATTTCTGTTAGAGCGGTATTTCCAAATACCCCTGGGCATTTGGCGTTCGGGAATTCTCTTCAAGCGAAGAAGTCTGTGAACTTAAAAAAAAAAAAAAAAAAAAAATCTTCCCTGAGTTCTTCACAACCCTCCACCACCCTGGCCCCATTTCCCACTGTTCTTTGCTTTTTAAGATGCCTGTTAATTTTTTTAAGTTTATTTATGCAAAGGAAAAATATCGTTTAATTTGTTCTATTATTTTAATTCTTTGCTTTAGGAAATGGTTCAGAGACCACAAAAATGTCACCTGTTGTAATAAGCAGAGGGGGGTTGTGTGTGCGTTTTAATTACCAGCAGAGTCGTAGTTTGGTGGGCGTTCAGAGCTCGGGCTCCGGGAAAGAGGCTTTTGCAGCTTTCTTTGTGGCAGTCATTTGCAAGTGGGTTTGGCTCAGGGCAGCAGAAGCAGCCACAGCTCCTCTTCCTTTTACGCCGATCCCCGGCGCGGGTCAGGAAAGACCCTGGACAGGGATGGTCAGAGGCTGGGGTGGGAGATTGCCCGCTCTCTGAGACTTTCTCTCTGGCTTTCGATTTTTCAATGGGAAAGTGGCTAGTTCGCGCCGGAGAGCGGGGAGCGCTGCGCATCAGCCCAGTTTCAGACATGTTCACGTTCCAAACGCCAGCTTCTTCGTTTCATTTGTCTTGGTTCTGGCATGTTTAACCACACAATTAGTGATCTCACTAATTATTCAGTTAGCTGGCGTTTTGTAATCACTTTAAACCAGGGTCGGCTGTGTGATTTAGCAAACTGCCACACATACAGCCCTGAACCAAACCCATCACGTCAAGGATTTGAAATTTTAAAAACTCAATATTTGTTGGTCCCTCCGTCCAACCTCACTGCCTGCCAGACAATTTATTTAGCTTCGTGGATTGATCCCTCCTCCTTGTTTAGTTAATTCAACAAAGACTTTTTGCAATCTGTTTGGAGTTTGTCTGATGCCGTGGAAAAGTAGCTGATGATTTATTTGGTTGCTTTTCGATTTCTGTCTTCAGCCCTTCTTTCTCCTCCTTTCAGCGGGGATGTCAGCTGTTATTACTTCCTATTGATCCCTTTGCAAAGTGAGAAGTGAACTAAAATTAATGTCAATTCCACTGCTCAGATCAATAGCTGGAGTTATTTTAATCTGGATTTGCACGAAGTGCTAAATTAAAAAAAATCAGCATAGAGGCAGAAAAGTAACAGTTACTTACTTTCCCTTTGGCCGGTTCTTTACAGTCACCCAAATGCTCCATCAAGCTGATTATCTTACAATCCATATTTTTTTAATTAAGAGGGTCAGTTTTCTTATTTGGGGTTCTGTGTTTAAACCCATGACATTTTGACATTGGGAGTGTATTAACTATAGATTTTCATAATGACTGTGGTCTACTGAAGCCTCATCTATACAAGTTGTTCATGTGAGGAGGGGGTAAGAAAGAAAAGGGAAAAGAAAAAAAGCACTCCCCCTTCCCCCACAGAGACCAACGCCCACACAGTGGAGTAAAAGAGATGTGGCCTGGGAAAATATTGTTGATTTATTTTCAGTATAATGAAGTTTCAAATGAATAACCAGGTTTGAGTGATTCACTGTGTTCTGTTGGAGTGTCCAGTGCTGTTGCCAGATCACTAATTTATTAAACTCATTTAAGATAATGAGGTGACCCAGGAAGTAAAAATAAAAAGCAAATCCTCTGGGTGATGGTTATTTTGGGGGGGAAAACATCCTTCTCCTCACCCCTAGTGTATTATGTTTGCCCTTTTCTCCAGCTTGCCTCATATAGTATTGCTTGTTTGACAGACAAGTAGTTTGTTATTTCTGTTGTGAGGAGCTGCTTAGAACCCTTGGAACAGCCCTGGACCCACTTTCGGAGCATCCATGTTATATGACCATTAATCTGACTTGAAAACAGCCAAGAATAGGATGCCCAGACTTGTCAGGCTAACTGGCTGTCCTTGGCAGATCATTCCCTGCACTGCTCTAACTTGACAGGAAAGTTATTTAAAATTTCGGAGAGAGAAAAATCCGTTAATGTGAGATACATAATCTGGTAATTTAGCAATGATGTCTATAAGGAAAGATGCCAAATGAGGAAACAGTCTGATGGTGTGCACTCATCTTCCCAATTAATAACAGTCATTGACATGTCTGATACAGGATGGGAGAAGGAAATACTCTCTATGCACTGCATTAAGCCGGGAGGATTCATCTACTGCTTAACTGAGGTCACTCTGTTTGAGGGAATATCAGAGATACTCCTTTATCTAGGTGTTTTTTTTTAAGGGGGGGGTAAATTTATTTGAGACATGACTCTCAATTTAGAGGTTGTGATTTGTAGCAGATGGTGCTTTTTGCTTACACTTTAAGTTTCATTAAGTTTTTATTTAGTGTACATTCTTGAAGCTAATAAGTCCTAGTATTCATCTTATGTTATACTGACTTTCATACACAGCCCTTCTCCCACCCCCTACTCAAAATAAATTTTTTTTTCAAAATAAATTTTGAAACAGAATCAGTGGCTATGAAAATGTACAACCTAAATTTAAACGGGAAATTGAAAGAAGTCCTTCTGAACTACAATTTGTTCCAGGGGTCTTTAGCGGACATCAACTCTGACTGGGCCAGTAAGCAGAGGAAAGTAAGTCAGAAATTTTGTTAACATTTTGCTCTAAATGTCAATGGCAAATTCAAGGCAGTTTACAAATCTACTTAAGAGTGAGTGCATTAGTAACTAAAATTACCAATCAGTTCTTTGCTGCCCCTGGAAGACAGACGCTTCCAGAGAACATATGCCAAAGGCACCCGTTATGTTTCTAAATATTGCCAGAGACGCCAGGCACTTTATTGATGAAGGTTTTGTTCCTTCTCAGAAAAGAGAAAGCCTATATGATTAGGGAGGGGTGTGGATCAAAAATAATGCTGCTGTTGTTTCTTCACATAGTACTTCTTTCTGGAAACAGTCTTAGATGATACATGAAGATGTGTGTTTATGTGTGAGCCAATGTGTGTGATTTATCCACATGTACAATTTGTACCAACTAACACATGGAGGTGTTCATGATCTAGATGTGCTTGACTTAGGGATTTTTCAGTCTCAGGGCATTGTTAGGGAAGATGAAAAGAGGATGCGGATGCAGGGGGTCATATGAGTAGAACCTGGTCTCTGTTTGAACACCGGGCCTGCCATGAGCAGTGTATGCAGGTGCAGGCCCTTTAAAATATAGACCCCACCTAATCTACTGGGTGACTTGGCCTTCCAAAGCTCATTTGCTCAGGGAATATTGTATTTGAAGGTTTTATTTTTTTTTTCCTTTGCTGGGCTCAGGCGCATTTCACCCGGAACGTGTAGGGACCAAAGTCGGCTACGCGTACATCACAGTAAGTTGTCTATTGATTTTCCTGAATGAAAATGGTCTGATGCTGCTGCCCACTGGCTCCTAAAGCCCGTGGTGTCTCTTGCCCCAGCATCTGTAAGCCAGAAGGATGGTGTTTTGATCACTTGGGGTTTCCCTTTTCTTTCCTCCCCCTGACCTTCCTCCCCCCTCTTTCTTTCTCTTTGCTGTTTCCGCAGGTCTTAGAAGGGGATGATTCCCCAGTAATATTCCCTGCCCTGATCCCAGGTGCCACTCCCTCCCAGGGAAGACTGCTTCTTGTGTGACGTCGGCCATAGAAAGAGACTCCGATGGACTTACACCGGGCAGCCTTCAAGATGGAGAACTCATCCTACCTCCCCAACCCGCTGGCATCCCCAGCACTAATGGTCCTGGCGTCCACGGCTGAGGCTAGCCGTGATGCTTCCATCCCTTGTCAGCAGCCACGACCCTTCGGTGTACCTGTCTCGGTAGACAAGGACGTGCATATTCCATTCACCAATGGTTCCTACACCTTTGCCTCTATGTACCATCGGCAAGGTGGGGTGCCGGGCACTTTTGCCAATCGTGATTTTCCCCCTTCTTTACTACACCTCCACCCTCAGTTCGCTCCCCCAAATCTAGATTGCACCCCAATCAGTATGCTGAATCACAGTGGAGTGGGGGCCTTCCGTCCCTTCGCTTCCACTGAGGACCGGGAGAGTTATCAGTCAGCCTTTACGCCGGCCAAGCGACTTAAAAACTGCCATGACACAGAGTCTCCCCACTTGCGCTTCTCAGATGCAGATGGCAAGGAATATGACTTTGGGACACAGCTGCCATCTAGCTCCCCCGGTTCACTTAAGGTTGACGACACTGGGAAGAAGATTTTTGCTGTCTCTGGCCTCATTTCGGATCGGGAAGCCTCATCTAGCCCAGAGGATCGGAATGACAGATGTAAGTACTTTGGTGCAGCCCTCCCCTAACCCCAGTAAGCCCTGCCTTACAATAGGATTCAACAGGTCGGTGGCATTTTTCATGCTCCTAGTAATGGGAAGGGCCGACTCCCTCCCATTCAGTAGCTGTGGAGCGCTGACATTTACTTGTCTCTTGTCAATGAGCATTGATAGTTCTTGTAGGAAATGTTTTTCTGAAGGTAGCCAGAGGCACATTGGCCTGCACTGCCCTTCCCTCTAGGGCACCATTGTCTTATTCTCTGGGGACTCTGGAGTGGAGGGGGTGCTGTATATGGACCGGAGTGAATGTCATTTCATTAGGAAGTGTAGGTTCCTAGGGAATTTGGGGGGCTCGAAGAAACCGTCCATCCCTCCTCTCTTTGCTATTCTCATTATGTTTCTCTGATCTCGGTATTATTTTTTTAGTTTTTCCATTGTATCACATCCAGCAGACTCCACGTGGTTTTATTTTTCACAACTCTCAGCCCTACTCCAAATCAGGCTATTTTTCAGAGAAGGACAAAGGTGTCGTCAATCACCATAAAGCATTTCAAACAGCTGTGTTTTCCTTGCAATCGCAAGGCTAGAAAGTCGACTTCTCTTGGGATTTAACAGGTTTTCTGGGTGCTTATCCTGGGGCTCCCTTTTAGGACTAGACACAGCTGGCCTGTGTGGCGGCTCCATATTTGATGCTCACAACTATTATTAATTTCTGCTTAGGGAACAGCTCTGTCATGTTCTCCAAGTGCCTTGCTGGGCTCCGGCTACACTCACTAACAGTTGGGGCTAAACCTTTACTTGGAACTTGTAGAGTAGGAGCGTTGAACCCTGCCATCTTCACCTCTAATATAATCAGAAAATAATTGTGTTTTGAAGCTTTTGGACTATGGGTAGACCCCACAGAGCAGTTTTCTTCAAGCCTGGTGAGAATTTATGAACTGAGGGTGTTTTTCCACCCGATCCTTTGTTCTAAGATTTGCTTCATTTTATTTTCTTAAGAAAACTACATCTGAGGTTTGCTTTCCCCTCTTCCCTATTTTTTGTGCTCCCGTCCTCTCTATAACCACCACCATGAATGTCATTTTTTTCTCTTCTCTTTATGGTGCCGAGGAGAGTAATAGAGACATTGCAGCTCTCTCCCCTGTCGGCACTGCTTCCTCAGGCTGTCTCCTTGAATTAGGCACTGTGTTAACTTTCCTGCGCTAAAAGGCATCTGCCTAAACCCAGCGTACCTTTTCAATAAAAGTCATCATAAAATCAACCTGCCTTGTAAATCCATCGCTCTTTGGTTTTGAAATATGTTGCGAGTGTGTCTTTTATGTCAGCGTCTGTAAGCCCAAGACCTCTCCACTTAAGGGAGAAGGCTGCTATCTGACAGCACAACTGCCCATGTTCTCTCTCTCTCTCTTTTGCTTTAGCTCCTATTCCACCTTTTCCCTTTCTGTACAGCTGATGTGTGTGTGTGTGTGTGTGTGTGTGTGCGCTGATCCTGCTTTGGGAATATACTTGCTGAACACAGATTGGCATTGTATTGGTCTGTTTTAGTTTAGTGTAGTTTAGTTTTCATTTGTCGAAGTGCAAGTGATAAAGGCAAGCTCTAACCTGACCTCTGGCCAAAACTGTCCTGGGTTCGGGTGTGACAGATTCTGCTTTTTTCTCCAAACACTAGTTGAATATGAAATCCTCTTAAAACTAACATGCCACAGAGTAACACCTGGAGATCAAGATTCCTTTCTTCTCTCCTAACAAATCCAGCTTGTCTCCATTTTTCCATTTTTTAGCCCAAACCTGTCTCAGACCCCCAGAGCAGGAGGAAGCTTGTTAGTCAGGTCAGCACTCATAGATATGGATATCCATTCCCCTCTGAGTGTCAAAGCCATAACTCTTCCGTTTGCCTGGTTTGCATTGTGTAGGGGTGCCATCCCCCATGGAGATGGATCCCTCACACAGGAATACGCCTGGGTGGAGAAAAATTAAATGAGTCTGTCTCCCAAAGTGAAATGGAATTCTGACCTTGAAATTAATGAGATTCTGATCAGAAGGGTGGGGAAACTTCTTTATTTCAAACTGTAGTGTTGTATAAATTGGAGCCCTTTCCCCTTTTATTTGTTTAAAATATCCTTTCTTTAATGAGTATTTTGTGTTCTCCTTTTTCTCTTACACAAACGTTAGACCTGTAGGCGTGTCTGTGAGCGTAGACTGTCCACTCACATTATTATCTAGAGTTGCATTTGTGACTGATCTTAAATGAGAAATAAAGGTACAAAGTGAATAGGAGACTGTTACCCTATGATAACCCTGGATTTGTGCTTCTTTCTCCTTTCCTTCCCTTGGGTGGGGTAGCAGCCTTCACAGGGTTGTACTGGGGAGCATTTTTGCTTTTGATTTTGAGTATTTGGAAGGCTGGGGAAACATTTTTCTGTAAGGAAGGGTCGAAGAGGCACCATGACAAAGTCTGCTGCAGCTTTCTTGGCTCCTGTCATATGCCGACGTGTGTCGGAATATTTATGGTCTGTTTTATGTAAATACATATTTAAGGGCCGTTAGAAGGCCTGATTATTCCCACTAGATGCCTTTCAGGTCCTCCCTGAAAGGGAGGAACAGAACCGTTTTGAAATAAGTAATATTTCTCAGATAATCGAGTGACAGTATACAAGACTGCTTCCAAGGGGAGAGCTTGAGGGGCAGATGGGGCAGTGAGGGGGTGGGGAGGCAAGAAGAGAGAGGATAGAAAGTGTTCAAAAGAGCAAAGTGATAGGATACAGTGGCTATTGCCCAGATTACCAGAAATTAACCGTGTATATTTTAGGTTTTGTAATTCTTAAAATTTAGAGTTAATCTTAGATATGGTTGACTGATTTTTCAGTTCTCTTCATATAAATAAAATTTTTTTCATAAAATGTAAAAAAAGTTTTAATTAAATACAACAGTAAAACTCCTAAATAAGCATGTAGCTTTAGGGGTTTGCTGCGGGGTGGGATGAGTATGGGTGTGTGTGTTCCTTACTTAGAGTAGCAGTTTTATGACTGAGTTCTAAGTCAATGAAAAAAAATCAGTTTTACAGTGGAAACACTGACAGTTTTTACTCTCGCAGCCTCCCCCTGCTCACACACTGCATCCATATGCAGATATGTCCACATCTGAGAGCATTTGAAAGAGGGGCCTGCAGACATGGTGTAATGCCCACGTGTTCTTTCCTTAAATCTGGGTACTGATAGGCAGGGTTTCTTTTGTGATTAAATATGCATTTTTGTAGAAAGAAATGTAGCTATTTGGGTGAAGTATTGTCTCTCCTAGTAGATGATTCCAGTTTGCTTGCCTGTTCATCTACCTGGCATCACAGGTGATTCCTGAGGTAGGTGTTGGGCTCTATGGAAAAAAAGAAGCCTTTACTCAACAGGACTGACTTATGTGCCCTGGAAAAAGGGAGAAGTATTTTGTGAGAAGCCATTCGTGGAGGATGCATGATTCCCCAGGAAGGGGACTGAGGTAACTCCTGTTTATTGTCATGCCCTGAACCCGTCTCCAAGGCTCCTTGTCCAGGGAAATGAGGTGAAAATTTATGGACCAATTATGAATAGTCCACGTGTGTCTTACATATGAAGTGTCTACAGATATGTTTCCCAGGGCTTTTAAAATAAACATTTCCTCATTAAGGAAACTTTACAACAAAAGGGAAAATAAGTATTCTCTGCTGCCTTGTGCTAGAATCTATACATTTATTACCCCCTTAGCACTCTGGCTCTTATCATGTGCATTTCCTGATTGTTCTCTGTAGACCACTCCTGTGCCCAATTCCTGTCTGGGTGACACAGCAATTGGAGTTGGCTAGGATGCATGCTCAGCCTGAGTGCTGAGAGGGATCAGAACTGCCCTTGGGAAGTAATGACGGGCCCTGCCTTCTGGCTCACCTCAGAGGTGGGCACTGGGCACTGACCCCAAGTGGCCCTCTTTCTTTGCCCTTCCCTGTGGTCAGGCAGATTCACAGGTAGGCAGGGAACCCTGTGGCTCACAGCAGTTCCCAGATGTTCTGCTTTGCTCTCATCTTTGATATATTCGAAGTTATTCAAATTTGAAAAGCCCTGAGTAGGAGAGATGGTATTTTGACTCTGAGATGTGTCTTTACAATGGCACGTATCCTTGAAGACCCTATGTCCTAGGAATCAAATCAGCTGAGCCCACATAGGCCCAGGGCAGCCTGGAATGAGCAGGGCTGGCCACATCATGGGGGTGGTGTTAAGGGGGCTACTTCCCAAGGGCTCTGGGACTACCCAGGACTACCTCTGAGTAGGGACCTTGATCTGGGCTTTTAGGAGAATTGCTCTTGCTGGGAAGAATGTTTGGGGCGGTTCTCAGGTCACCAGGCTCAACTTCTGGATTGTAGCTGGAGCAGATGACCACTCTGAAAGGGTGCAGAAACCACCAGAAAGATAGGTCAGATGGTGCCTTCTGTACTGATTGCCCAGACCTAGCCCGGTTGTCGGCTCAGCTGCTCCTGGGGTTCTCGTGGAGTCCCTTTTCCCTCCCCATCTGGGGTGGGTGAGGGAGGAGGGGGCGAGAACTCCTGTGATGTGTGTGGTTGTTTCTGGTTGTTCACTCCCAGCACAGTCATGGAGACTCCTTTTCATGCTGCTGGGTTTAATTGTCTTGTTGGGATAAAGAAATGTTTGCACAGCTAAAGTGGGGCCGGGCTGGACGGGAGCAGTCCCTGATGGCTGCAGAGCCATCTGGCCTGGCTTGGCTTGGCTCGGCGCGCCGCTGGCCCGCCCGGCGCCTGGGCTCGCTCCCGCTCCCGCTCCCGCTCTTCCCCTGCCTTCGCTCCACGCCGCGCCGCTCTGGTCGGCGGCTGCCTCCTCGCACGGCCGGAATGCCTAATCACCATGGTGAGAAAACGGACACCGCAGCCGTCCTCCCTCCTTGCCTCGCGCCCTCCCTCCCATCAATTGTCATGCAGAAGTGATCCGGGCTGCCGTTTCCTCGCGGCCGCCAGCCAGCCCGCCCCTCGCCGCTCCCGGCAGAAGGGTGGCTAGTAATTGATCGTTTGGGGGAGGGGGCGCGGAGAGGCGCGAGGCCGGCGAGGGGGGAGGAAGGACCACAGAGTGGGCCCCGTTGGCTCACTTGAAAAGGACCCCCAGCCTCCGCCACGGAGATGGCGTTCAAGTGGTTTCAGAAATGTTGGTGACCTCGCCGTCGCTCGGCCGGACTCGGAGGCTGCGGGAGGACGCCGGGCGCTACCCCGAGGCCGGGCGAGCACCGCGCCGCCGCCGCCGCCCGCGGCCGGAACCCGAGGGCTGCCTGGTCCCCCACCCCCGCCCCGCCCTCCACGCCCAGCGCCCCCAGGTCGCACTGAGAACCGAGCCCTGGGCCGGTTTCCTGTACGTCGTCCGAGCCGCAGAGAGATGGGGTCGGGGTGAAGGGGTGGGAGGGGTTGTGGCCGAGGAGGGGGCGCGCCCACGCGGAGGTCGGGGCGATCGGGGTACCCGGAGGGAGGTGCAGATGGGCGGGTAGCGGAGTGAAGAGGCTAGGGGACACTGAGCGGGGAGGGGGCTTGGGGGGCGAGGCTGGGGGGAGGCGGGAGTGGGAGGAGGGAGCGCGGAGGGCGCCGGGGCGCGTCGAGCCGGGGGCATGGACGTGTGCACGCGCGCATCTGGATCTGGCGTCGCCACCGGCATCCGAGGACTTTGAGGTTTCTCACGTAGGTTCGAAATGTTTTCCCCGTCCGTCTTGCTTTTCAAGTCCGGGGAATGTTTCCCGAGTCCCGGGGTTCGTGAATCGGCAGGATGGCTGGTATTCGGGCGAGGCGAGTCGCGGTCACCTCTGACCGTCTGAGGCTTGCAGCCAGCACAGCGGGGCTCGTTAATGTCCGGGCAATTTCTGGAACTCTTCCCACGGGAAGTTTTCCGGGGCTGCCTTCCGGTCAGTGGCCCCAGGTTGATTATTTGGTGGCCCTTTTTTGTTTGAAAACAAAAAACACACATTGTATCCAAATAACAAAAGTTGCTTTCCCTCCCCACCCCTTTTCCTCATTAGGCAGGGAAGAGGAAACTAAAAAATAGAATTATATTTTTATATTGGTTTTTCTTATTTTTAACCCTTATTAACTACACCCATCTGGTTAATAAATATTGGCACACTTTGAAATAGAGTCTTTGTAAATACTCGGGATTTGGAGTGACAATACACTTAATAGAGTTCTATTTTTATGATGGATTTTCATATTTTTAACTCTTTTTAACCACATCCCTCTGGTCAAAAAATATCAGAACACATGTTGGAATATACTCTTTATAAATACTTGAGATTCGGAGTGATGTTACATTTTATTGTAAAACCCACACGATTTTAACACCAAGATAACGATAATTTTTGCATTTAAATATTCTCTTCACACAGTTCCGCAACATTTCCCAGTGCCGTTTTACCCCTCCTAAAGAGAGATGAGCTGGAGACCTAAGGATGACCTATTGCTACATAGCAACTAAAATGCCTTAAAATTTTTTTTTAAATGCCACTTAAGTTGTGGCATTTGTGGTTGAAAAGAGTGTGTTTTTATCCTTTGGAAGCTCAAAGTGTGTGCTACAGAGTAGAAATTTCTTAAATATCTCTTTCTTTGGGGCAAGGAGGAGAATTTTCTGCAAAAGAACTTTCACCTACTTAGTAACTCTGTTGTGCCTTTTCCAAGAAGAGATCCTGAGTTGGGGCTATGGGTTTAGGCCTGGAGAAATGAGAGGCTGTAGTATGAATCAGTCAACCTGGTAGATGCTAAGCAAACAGGAGTAAATCATGCCCTTCCAGCCTTACCCAATGGATCAGACTTTTCTATTATCTCAATCACATTTTAGTTTCAGTGTTAAAAAAATTTTTAGCACTAAATCAGTACCAATCACAGCAAAGCGTTCAATAAGTGTTAGTTGAGTATTGAATAAATTGATGGTAGTGATTATAATCTAATTTTTACTTTAAGTTTTCATCAATTTGCCACTCTTCAGCCTTGCACTGGATAGTATCTATAAAACTGTGCTATCCCAAAGGTGTAGTGGTTTGAGGAAAGAAAGGAATAATTTATATACCTTAAGTTTTGATGAGGAGGGAGTTTTTTAAGAGATGTGCAATTACCTTTCTCAAATACAGATTTATTGTGTTATTTTGGTTAAAAAACTTTCATAACTTAAAAAATAATTTAAAATTTGCTTTTCTCTCCTAACTCTCTAGAAACCTAAGATTGGAGTCTATCCCCTACCCAAATGTTTTCCCACAGCATTACATCACCTATCATGGAGTCTACAAAAATAGATCTTCTTTGGGTGTGTGTTTTAGGAAAAAAAGTTTCTACCTAGATCCTGGTTGCAGCTGGAACCAGACAAGTGATGTGGGAGTTTTGTAGACACATACAACCATCTGGCAATTCAGATATTTGACGGGCAATTTTCTCTGTGGAATGTGTTCTGAGTGAAGATGACCTAGAGGAAATGAAAGTTGTGTTTCTGGGGGGAGACGTGGTGCTGCATCCAGTACATTCTGTTCAGCAGACACGGAGCTTTAGGAAAGTCTAGAGCTGCATGGGTGAAGAAGGAACCTCTTGGTACAGTCTCATGAGAAATCAAGCCCGGTAAGCCTTAGTGTGACTCACCAGATGAGGGTTGTCTTTTTCCACTGAAATTCAGTTGCAGGCTGAGACTTACGGCTTCGCATCCATCTTAGAGCAGCAGACAGTCAGAAAGCTGTAGGGAGGGGGCAAGGGCCAGCCCTGGAGAGACCTTTGCTTTATTTTCAGGTATATGATTTCCATTTAGGTGCTAGCTGATCCTATATCGCTCTCACTTGACCTTGCTTTTCAGAGTTTGATGTACACTGAGTCAGAATGGCCTAGCATAATAAATACCCATTAGAGGGATAAATACTGTATTTGCCCCTTTGAGCCTCAACTTGAAGGTGTTTCACATCAAAGGTGGGGAGGCAATATAACATAGTGGCTATGAGTTCAGCCTCTGGAGTAAAATCATGACCCTTTAGCTTACTTGCTCTGTGACCTTGGGCAAATTGCTTAACCTCTCTGGGCCTCAGTACTCTCATCTGTAAAGTGGGAATTACACAACCTAAGAGGGTTGTTGTGAAGGACTGAATGAGATTAAGCACACTGATAATGCTTAGAACAATTCCTCACACATACTAAGTGTGCAATACATAATGACTATTACTATTTTCAAGGACAATCTGGTGGTATAACCTTCCTTGTTAGAAGCACTGATGTAGACAAACACAGGGTCATTACTGACTAGCATGTATGTAGGATCCTTTCACGCACTCATGCCTTATGGCGATGTGGAAGAGGGAGGGAGAAAGGCTCAGAGCCCTTTTCTGTGATAGCAGCTGCTTCACCTCCCTGCATTATTATCCATCCACCAGGATTAGCCCTGGTGGCCCTCTGACCTCTTTCTTCCTTCATTTTATAAAGAAGCAAGGTAATATTATAGTTAAAGAAACTGAGTCTCTGAGTCAGGAAGGGACTTGACTAGGATTAGATATCTAGGCAGTGGCCCAGGTTAGAGAATCTGAATCTCATATTTTCTTATTCTGGAATTTTGTTTTATCCGATATTATTAGAAATAAATGGGCCATTAGAATTTGTGTGTGCTAGAAATTTGGGCCATATAAAATAGGATTTGCTTTAATGGTATTTGACTAGTATTAGAATTCAGAGTCCCAGAGTTTCTAGTATGTCCTCAGATTTTAAGTTATACAGTCACTTTCCCCCTCTTGCCTATGTGAGAGAAATCTGTGAACCTTCCCCCATCTGTGTGTGTCACAGTCCCACAGCATGATGGATTGTCTCTGCTTGGGGGAGGCTTAGGAAGGGGCTTGAAGAGGCCTTGTAGGTCAGGAGAGAAATACAGCAGCAGGACTGAGCCCGGGGCGGGGGGGCAGGGGGCTGCTGGGGAGAGATTAGCAGGGGAAGGGGAGGGCAGGGTTGGGCGGGGATAGGCCTCTTCCATAGTGTCTGTGTGCATTCTCCTAGGAGTAAAAGAGGGCTGTCCATTACCCTGAGCGCACAAATAAACTCAGTGTTTTTCTCTTTGTAGAAAGAAAGCCCCAGGGGGCTTGGGAACACCAGAGAATGACTGTACATCAGTAGGAGAGGTGGGGAGTAGGAGGATGGGAGTGGGAAAGACTGACCCTCTGCCTGAGGACCTTGGATTTGAATCTGTTATTTAAATATAGGTTTCTCTTCACATATATACATAGCAGAAATAGCCATTGGAGGCCAGTTGTCTGATACTTCAATCCTCATCCGTTCCTTCATGGCTCCATTTAAGAGAAGGGGTTCAAGTCGCTCTGGGGGGCAAAATGTCTCTGTAGATCATAGAGCACCTACTCCTCTCTCCCAGTCCCCAGTCCTTCCCACACACAGACACAGAAACGTATGGGATGTAGGAAGGGAAACAATGAACATTCTTAATTTTGAGTTTTTAAAGAAGGGTGGAAAGTCTGGGATTTAGGCCCAAATGCCACAGTCATAGGAAGGAACTCTAGGAAAGAGTTGGGTCTGAGAGGTAGATAGGGAGGTAAAGGCAGCAGCGCATGCGAGGGTAAGTAATCAGCAGGACTGCAGTTAGGGCCTAGGCTTCAGCTTCCTTCCTGAGCAGTAAAATTAAAAAAAAAAAAAAAAATCCTTAGAACAACAAAAGTCTGGACGCATGGGCTTCCTTCCTGACAGGCCAACCTGGTGGGGCTTCATTCAGCCTGAGCAGCAGTCAAGGCTGATTTACGGGTAAGAGGTCCCAGACAGACATGTGCTCTTAACCCTTTCCTAACTGCTGAGGTGCCTCCTTGCAAATGCTGCCCTCCTCTTCCAGTTTCCCATCATGGCGTGGGTAGCTTTTTATTGTTGTTGTTTCTTTATTCAAAGAGAGTACCTGCTGCTGAAGGACCTAATATCGTCTCCATGAAAAAGCTGGGTCTCTGGAAGTTGATTGACTTGAAAGAGATCTTACCATCCAGTCTGTGATGGCTGGCATTGTGGCTTTGGCTGGTATAACTCTCAGGCTCTTGGTGACATTACATTGACTTTGGAGTGTTGTGTCCATCTCAGATCATGGGAAATGCCTCCTGGAATCTGTACTGGGGTGATCCTGTGAGCCTCCGATCTACATCTGTAAAATACTGATACTGCAGAAGGAAGGGTGCTGCTTCATCTTGGGTGTTTTTTGGTGGCGTTGTGGGTAAAACTGCAGCAGAGTACAGGAGGCATGGTTCAGTTTCCAACCTGATAGAAAGTATGATACACTCATCAATTCATTTAATCATTCAACCAGTATTTCCTAAGTACTTGTGTCCTTCCAGACACTGTGCTGGGTGCTGGGAATACTATGATGAGCAAGACAGATTAGAGTTGCTGCCTTACTGGAGCTGAAAACTTAACAAGCAGTTGCAGGATGTTGTGAAAAGTACTCTAATAGGGGAAATATAAAACACCATGGAGTTAGAAACAGGAGCACCTATCTTGTCTATGAGTCAGGGATAGCTTTCTGGAGGGAGTGACCTTTAAGCTGATATCTGAAAATCAAGGAGTTACTTATTCAAAGAGGCTAGGTGTGGCAGTTTGCTTTTCTGGACCAAGTATGGCATCTGAATGCAGAAAAAAGAACTCCGGAGCTTCCAAGGATTGCTCATGATCGGAGTAAGAATAGAATTTCTCTCTACCAGGGCCTCAGACCTGACCTTGGGTCTCTATTATATTTCATCCTATAGCCAGGCATTCTTGAGAATGTCCATTTGGTGCTTATATGGTTCTGAGGCCCAGTATCATGTAGGGTCTTGCTTTTAAAGTATCTTTCTAAAGATCAGTCACTATAAAATACTTTCTGATGACATATGATATCTTAAGACCCATGAGCACTCAGAACCATGCTTGGGATGGAGTAGACACTCAGGAAATATTTGCTGAATGCAGGAGGACCATGACCCTGCTGATGTTTAGTTGGATAGATTAAGTGCCCTAAGCTTTATACTAAAGTTCATGCTCAGCTATGTACTTTGCCCTGCATGGAGACCTGATGGATCTCAGGATCTAGAGTACTTCCTGGCCGTTAAACTAAGCCACATCGCACCCAGGGTTCTTGGCAGGATTTCTTGGCAAAGTTTCCTATGGGAGGTGCATTGCACAGACTTGACTTGCACGAGGGAGGTTAGGAGTGTAGTGCGAAGACTACCGAAGAAGGAAAAAAGGAAGGCAAAGCCAACTGTTGTCCCAGCCTGGCTCATGTAGGCATCCTAAAAACAGTTCCTTCCAGCCGGGGCCTCGGGACTCTGCCGTCTCTGCTGTGGTTTTCCTTCCCCCGGCCTCTTATCGCCATTGTCGTCGCTCTACATGCACAGCATTTCCTGAGCTCCTGTGTGTAGAGCCCTGGGCTCTGCGCTGTTTGTGGGGGAGTCAAAGAGTTAGGAGATGATACTTCCTCTTCTTGAGGGCCTTATGGTTAAGGTGAGTAGTTAAGATGTATATGTGAAAAAGAAACGATCATGTAAGATAACAGACAGATAGGGCTCTGGGATTTCAGGAGAGGGAGTAATCCCCAAGGCTGGTTTCTCAAAATGTGATCTAAGGACCACCAGCATCATGATCACTTGTGGTTGTGGTGGCGGAGGGGGTGGGTTGGGGATGGGGGAGAATGTTACTTATAATGCATATTCCCAGGGCCCACACCAGACCTCCTAGTCAGAATCACAGGGAATGTGGCCTGGAAATCTGCATATTGAGCAAGCAGGTGGTTCTCCTTAAAGTTTACTCTCCTTAAAGTTTATGACCCCCTCCTCCAGGGTGAGAGTCTCAGAGGGAAGCTCTGGCAGAGGAGTATGGCTTTGGAGGAAGGGGAGTCAGGACCAGACAGTGGAGAGGGAGAGGCTGGGATTCCACTGAGGAGCCCGGGGCTGGTAAGGGTGAAGACTCAGGGCTTGCCCATGGCAGTACCTTCTCCAGTCTCCTGTCGTGGGTGGGATCTGGCCGGCTGCCTCTCCTTCCCCGCGTTGCCTTCACTCCTCCTTGTGTTGTTTCCCTCTCCCTCCCTTATTGCCGATCAGCTGACTGTATTGGCGCAGACCTCCCCTTTCTTGGTGCAGCATTGTAATTGACGTGGCCCAGCGGAGGGGTTCATGGTGCTTAGCCAGATGTGAGGGAGGCCGGTGAGCACTTTGGTGCTCCTTGGGCTCCAGCCAGCTTGTCTTCTCACTGCTGTTATACTGCCGAGAAGGGGCTGGAGAGTATTTTTTGCCAGCCTCCTCTCTCCTCTTCCCCCTGAAGCTTCTGTTGCTGAAATGCTCATTTGGAAAGAAAGAAGGGTTAGAGGAATCTCACAGTGTCAGAATCGGTCACCAGCACCTGCAAGCTGGCTCTCTGCTTCAAGCTTTAACCCTTCTGGGGGCAGCTGCCAGTGGGCAGGAGGTTAAATGAGCCGCGAATAGGGGCCTGGTCCAAGGTTCGGGTGGCTGCAGACACCTGTATGCTAGTGGTTGCTCTTGTCAACCTTGGTAATGGACTTGGGGTGGTGTTCTTTTCCCAGCATACTTGCCCCCTCTTAAACACTCATCACTTTGTATTGTAATTATTTGCTTAATTGTCCCACCTCCAAGGACCCATGTCTGTCCCCTGTGTGACTCTATGCAGTATTTCTCCTCGTGTAGCACCTGGCTCAATAAACATTTGTTGGGAGAGTAAGGGAACCCAGGATCACTGTTTCCTGGGCCAGGTTATGCTGAGTGTTGCCAGCTGGCTCTACCCACTTTGACCTAGTCTGAAGGACCACACAGGATCCACCAAGGGCTGGGCACCTTGTGGCACATTTACACGTGGGAAGTGATGACAAGGAATAGAGGCGTTGCATACAGCTCAGCAATGAGGCAGGAGCATAGAGCCAGAAGCTCTGACTTGTTATTTGCTAGTTGTGTAACTTTGGGTAAGTTGCTTTGCTTCTCTGAGCCCCAGCTCCTCATGTATAAAACGGGAAGTGGCAGATAATCTTTGCCCTACCTTATAGGGTTCTTGAATCAGAAAAGATAATACAGATGTATTTTGGTTATCTAAAAGTAACCATATAAAAGACACACAATATATATTATATATATATCCCCTTCCAAGAACATCTGTCTAAAGAGTAAAATGGTCTTAGGAGACTAAAGTAGTTTATGAAATACCTGAGTGTTCAACCTAGAGGGAGCCCTCTTACATACTGTTTCATCCTTGAAGTTGGCTCCATAAGAGAGGCTGCATTCCCTGACACTGGCTGCAGCTGCTTATTTTCCTAGGCAGTTTGGGACAAAAGTTGTGTAGACTTTTTGTGAACGTAGGTTGGCAGGCCCTTTCTAAAACAAATCTGTAACATCTCAGCTGAAATTTTATCTTGCCAGATTCCCACTGAAAGGAATGTACCCTCTGCCTTTCTTCTCAGCAAAGTTCAGAGCATCTTTATTTTTCGGTTTCCAGGGCCAGTGACTCTAATCCTACTTCGAGGAGGGAAATGTTTTGGCTCAGAGGCATAATGCTTCGGCCTAAGGAATGATAGGCAGAATCAAGGTGAAGAGGGCTTTCTGCCCCGGAGACCTTTCCTAGGCTGCGAGAATAGCCATGCTCTACAGGCGAGTAGGACAAGATGAAGAGGCCCTTGTCAGATATGGAAGGATTTGGAAGGGGCTTCCCTTAGGGGAGAGCTTTAGAAGTCAGAGCTGGGCCAGGAGGATTGGAAAGAGCAAGCATTTGAAAAAGGCTTTACTTGTGCGGTAAACTTCACTGTGTGATTATTTAATAGACCATTAACAAGCAGATTCATTAACAAGATCTTAATTAACAAGTTCCAGGGTTATTCCTCCAACTTCCCAAGGGAACTGTTCTCCTCCTATTTAGTCCCAGAGACTTCCTATCCTCCTTAAACTAACCACACCAGATGCATTTAAATTCAGTCTTTTTATTGCGAGTGAAATGACTGTGGGCACAGACAGGCACAGAGGCCGCCCCTAATAAGAATAGTAACACCTTTGGAGCACTTTCTAGGTGTCAGGCCCAATTCTGAGTGCTTTACAGGCAATCATTTATTTAATCCTCATAACATTCCTATGAGATAGATATTGCCATTTCCATTTTACAGATGAGGAAACTGAGGCCCAGAGCATTTTAGCAACACACTGTACTCATTGTCACAACAGTAGGAAATAGCAGAGATGAGATTCAAGTCCAGGCAGTCTGGCTCCAGAGTCAATGGGAAGGAGGAAAACCCCAGAAGAGGGAGGCCTGTGGGTCAGATTCATGAGGAAATAAGAATAAGAATAATCCTTGTATCTGCTCATCTGTGCTGGACACAGTTCTCAGTACCACATGTACGTATGTCAGGCTGCGTCCTTATGCGAAGTCTTCTATAGTGAGCAGCTGTTAGGTACAATCTGTTGGCCACTCACAAGCCTTTGTCACCCTGTCTCCACTGTGAGTTCTTACTCATCTCTGTTCTCAGTACCTAGAGTGCTGCCTGGAACGTACTAGTTATGATCTAAAACAAAACAAAACAAAACAAACAGTTTGTTAAATGTACCCCTTGATGGAAGGGGGAAGATGCTTTAGCGTCTGCTAAGTCCTAGTGCTTCTCACGGTGCAGTGCCTGCCTTTGGGATACTTCGCACTTTACAGATACCTCCATTCAGAAGACCTAACTCTGAGACAGGACAGCTTCATCTCATCTTTCTGTGCCTCAGTTTCCTCAGGATAAAGTGGAATTAGCACTAGTACCAATCCCCTAGGGTTGTTACAAGGATTAAATGTGTTCATATAAAATGCAAATAAAGTCCTAAGAAGAGGCCCTGGCACAAAGTAAGCCTTTAATACGAGTTAGCTAGAATCACTATTACAGGGGCTTGGGCACAGATCTGAAGTCTCTTGAACCAAGCTCTTCCCCTGACCCCCAGCTTCTACTCTTGATAACATTTCAGGGACGGTGAACTCTGGTGAGCCCTGATCTCTTATGGGTTTGTACAGTTTGTGACAGGTCTTTCTATAGCCAAAAGAATTCCCGATTGATATTAAGGAGCTGGTACCCACAATGTTGTCCTTCCTTCTTGGCTCCAGTTAAATGGGGCTGGGGCAAGAAGGACTAGAACTCACCTGGTGACCCCCCACACACACCTTTTTAACTGCCCTCAAAGGCATAGGGTGGAAATAACTAGAACTCTTACCCTGGAAAGGACAGTGAACCATCAGGACTTTCTTTTGGGATAAAGGGCTTGGTTAGTCTTGTTGTTGGCCTCTGCCCTGCCAGCCACTCAAATAGCAAAGTCTGTGGGCCAGCTATACTGGGGAGAGGATAAGGGAGTGGCAGAATGCCTAGAATCATTGGGAAATTTGAGCTAGGAAGGAACTATTGCAGGTTGCTTTATTTTTCTTATTATTTAATTACTTACCTGAAGCTTAAGACTGTGTTTTCCCCTTTATCCTAAGGGGGAAAAAATCCTTTTTCACTATCTAGATTCTCATCCCATTCGTACATTCTACAAAAACCCTTCTCCTCAATCTCAACTTGAAGACTTCCTAGAACACCTGTTCTCACAGCTGGCCACTTTTTTTTTTTTTTTTTTTTTTTTTTTGTGGTACGTGGGCCTCTCACTGTCGTGGCCTCTCCCGTTGTGGAGCACAGGCTCCGGACGCGCAGGCTCAGCGGCCATGGTTCACGGGCCCAGCTGCTCTGCAGCATGTGGGGTCTTCCCGGACCGGGGCACGAACCCATGTCCCCTGCATCGGTAGGCTGACTGTCAACCACTGCGCCACCAGGGAAGCCCACGGCTGGCCACTTTTGCTCCCACTCCAGTATCCACCCCCTGCCCCATCATCTGTAGTTAACGATCAACTGATGCTCATAAACCCCCAAACTGGCCTCCCTCTTCCCAACTTAGCATCCTTGTGTTCTTTCTAAGTAGCATGGCCACAATATCACTTTCTTTAGCAGCATTCTAACTTCTAAGAAGCTTAATAGGCAAGGAGATTGTGGGCTCTTTGACTTTCTCTGAGCCTCAGCCCTAAGTGGTTTATTCTATTAAGCTGATTCTTGATGGTGCATAGAGCTTCTCTGGATAAGAAGTTGGGGGCAGTGGGGGTGGGGTGCAGTTAGAGGCATAGGATGTTCTCAGTCCCCCTTCCACTATGCCCCTCCCTCCAAGCCATTCCTGCCCTGTGATTCTGTTTTCAGAGCTCAGGAATGAAGGGAGTGGTAATGGAGCTAAAGTAAAGAACATTTCTTAGAGGACTTAAGAAGTTGGCTTTTTTTCCTGAGCTGTGCTTTGCACTCTCCCCACTATCCTTCCTGCCCATTTGTTGCTGCTCTTCAATCAACCACTTTGGGATTTTTTTCCTTTCTTTCCTTCCACCTTAACTTTTGCCTCCACTCCCATTATAGCCACACACACAAAAAAGAGTAATGAATACAAATTAAGAACTATTGATTCAAAGGCAGGAAATCCAGGTGTGGAATGTAGGAAAAAATAACAGATTCAGTTCTAAAAAGGAAACAATGCAGAATTCTTCTTGATATTTTTCTTCAGAGTTATGCCAAGATGAATTTCTTCCTTCTGATATTTGGACCCAGATTAAAGATTTTCGGGTTTCCCTATGAACATTCTTTCTTACTTCAGGAGGGCCAGCAGGTTGGAGAGCAGAAGAGTGTTTGTTTTTTACTGAATCACAGTCAGCTGCAGAGAAACTTTAAGGGAACTTTGTGAGCAGGAGAAATGGGGCTGTTGGAGAATTGAGGGAAGGGAATCACGAGTGTAAGTGTAGAAAAAGTACAGGACAGACTTCACAGAGGAGGCAGGAAGAAAACCAAAAATGATCAGAAAGCTAAAAAGAAGGAAAGAAAACTTGAAGACGGAGGCAGGAAGACGATGGAAATTTTGAAGCATTTCAAGGAATTAAACATATTTTGTTTGATAACACAGTCATTGTTGGTGAAGGTATGGGGAGACAGGGTCCTGTACACATCATTGGTGGGAGTATAAAGTGGTACAGTCTCTTTGGAGGGCAGGTTAGCACTATTTGCCTATGAAAGTTTTAAATGCAAATATCCTTTGATGAGATTCAACAATAAGAAATTATCCTACATATATTTGGTCGAGTACCTAAAGATGTATGTACTTTATAGTATTGTTTGTAATTTGAAAAAACAGAAGCAACCTAAATGTAGATTGACAGGGAATTGATAAAATAAATTATGATACATCTGTATAATAGAATATTAGGTAGTGGTTTTTAAAAATGAGTTAGAGCCATATGTGCTTATATGTAAAACAAGGTACAGAGAAGTATATGAACCCTTTGTATAGAGAAGAAGATACGTATATATCTTTATATTGATATTTGCATGCAGAACTTTTGAAAGGGTGTAAAAGTAATTGTTGACAGTAGTTTCCTCTGGGGAGTATGACTGAGATGGTAAGTAGGAGTAGTACTTTTTATTTTATGCTCTTCTATGGTATTTGAATAGTTAACATGTACATGTACTATTTTTATAATTTAAAAATCTGGTTTATAATTTAAAACAGATAATGTGGAAGTACTGGAGCAGAAAAAGGACGCTAGGTAAAAACTACAGAAATCCAAATAAAAAGTATGGACTTTGGTTAATAATAGTGTATCAATATTGGCTCATTAGTTATGACAAAGTACCATACTAAAATAAGATGTTAATAATAGGGGAAACTGAATGTGAGGGATATAGGAACTTTCTGTACTATCTTTGCAACTTTTCTGTAAATCTAAAAACTATTCTAAAAGATTTATTTTAAAAAAGACAATTTGGAAGACTATTTTATGGGAAAGGTCCATAGCCTAGCACCTAAAGATTGAATATAAGAGAGATGAATTGATAAAAATGAATGATTCATCTGGTTCTAGAACTAATTACTAATTGGTTCCATTTCTTTCAAACGGCCAAGTGGGATGAGATGTACAGTCACAATTGCTGGACAAGTGTCTGATTTCTTGTTGTTGTTTATTAAATTAATTTTCTTTTCTGAATTAGTTTGTAAAAAAGTTTAACTGATGGTTGTTTCAGTTTCAACGTCCAAAAAGTACAGACTGGTCTGGGAGCTATATGGTGAAGGAATTTCAAAAATGAAGAGACTTAAAGGTGGTCAGATGCTTGCTGCTTTCTGCAGATGAGCAGGGTGGGGTGGACAGAGAGCGGATGTGAAGGGTATGTGGACTCCCACTTAACTAGCTCCGTTTATGGCCATTTCTGTGAGATTTGCCCCTCACGTCGGCACTGCAGCCAAGTAGAAGCAGGCCAGAAGACTCCATCCCTCGCCATCCTCTAAGTGGGGTCCCTTTCCTCCATGTACCATGAGGGCTAGTGGTGGCCATTGGAAGTTCTTTGCAGCATTAGGGTCTAGAAAACACAGACCTGCCATTGGCTCAATATATGTCCACATCTGTGTTTCTGCCACTGATGGTAAGAAATGGTTAAGACCACGTATAAGAAATGTTCCCTCTGAATTAGTTTACATGCCAACCAGAGGAAGGAGGACTTGGTTTTACCTTTCCATGTAGTGGAAGGAGATCTCTAGGCCCTGTGCCCAGTTGGCCTTGGCACCCAGTTCAGAGGAGGGATCCTCTGTAGTACTGGATACAACTGATGACTTCATCCTTCTTGGAATTCCCCTCCCTTGGCTTCTGGGACATGATACTCCCTTGGTTCTTTTTCTACTTCTTCAACCGTGTTTTTGTTCCCATAATACCTGGTGTTTCCCCTTATTGCAGCACTTTTTTTTTTTTATCATGATAGAGAGTGAAGTGTGCAGGTGAGGGGAGTAGGGTGCTATGTTACTCTGTAGAGGAATTTTAAAACAACGATCAACTAAAAGTTTGCTTGCTTTTAAATACCATGACATGCTGACACTTTTAAACAATGTTGATTATAAAATATTTCTCCCCGAAAATATCTTTTGTTGGTCTAAGTTCTGAAAAATTGCTGTGGTTATTGAGTTTTAATAATACATATGTAAGTTTCAAATTTGCATCTTTTTTAGTATTTATTCTTTAATAAACATTGCATTCTGTAAGGAAGAATGGGGAGAACTTCCAGTTACACTGTGGGCCACTACATCTGCAGACCCGCTTCAAGTGTAAGTGCCTAACAGCTCAGAAGCATCTGAGCTCACTTAGGACACAGTTTCTATCCGTATTCATATGCAGGAATATGCAGTATCCAAGTCCTGTGATACTGCATATTCCTGCATATGAACAGTAGATTCAAAGTGAACAATGAGAGCATGTTAATTATAAAGAGGAGGAAGCATAAATTGAGTTATTTCAATTCTGCTATGCTTTGTGACCACTTGGAGTTCTTATTTATGTTTAAATTTTGGAACAGTGAAACAAGCTGTGAACTGAGGGGTGGGACATTTTTGTTTGGTCTGTGCAAATTTTAGTTCACCTAGTAAATAGTTTACTAAACTAGAATATCTCTAAAAATAAAACATTCCTTTAATATTGTCAATCATTTATGTTAAAACTAAAGAATTAATCAAGAAAATAGCTTTATGACTGATTATGTCATAAAAAATGTAAAACATGATATGCTGTGTCAAATATGCCTGGTATGCCTCTGGAGGTGATGTCTGAATTGAAATATGAGTGATGAGCAGGTGACAGCCACATAAGTGTTTGGAAGAAGGTTGTGTTGGCACATTTAAAGAGCAGAGAGAGGGCTTCCCTGGTGGCGCAGTGGTTGAGAGTTCGCCTGCCGATGCAGGGGACGCGGGTTCGTGCCCTGGTCCGGGAGGATCCCACATGCCGCGGAGCGGCTGGGCCCGTGAGCCATGACCACTGAACCTGCGCGTCCGGAGCCTGTGGTCTGCAACGGGAGAGGCCACAACAGTGAGAGGCCCGCGTATCGCAAAAAAAAAAAAAAAAAAAAAAAAAAAAAGAGCAGAGAGAAGGTCTGAGGGCTTGGATGGGGTGAACTTGGGGGGATGCAGCAAGAGATGAAATGGGGAGAGGCTAGACCTCCATGAATCTTTAGGGTCACAGAGAGTTTGGATTTTGTTCTAGATGCAACAGGAGGCCGCAGAGCGTTTAAACAGGGAGATGTACCATGTTGTCATTTATCATTTAAAAAGATTACTCGGGCTGCTATGTGAATAACCGACTGAAGGCGGGTAAGTGTCAGTAAAAGAGGACCACTGTAAAAAGGCCATTGCAGTGTCACAGTGAGAGAGGGGGAAGGAAGCATGTCGTCTTACACTTCTTGAAATATCCACAATGCCTTTCCCATAGTAGGTACTTAATAAATACTAAATAAATAAATTTATAAAGCACTAAGTGTCTTAAAACAAAACAAAACAAAACCAAAACTGCAACAGAACAGATGCTGAGTAACATGGTGTTAAGCCAAGAACCACTGACTATGACGCTCAACAGATTGGATTTTAGTCACAGCTCAAGCACTTATTGGCTGAGCTGCTTTGGGGCAGGTCATTTAAACTTTTTTGAGCCTCAGTTTTCATGTCTGCACAATGGGAGTGAGCTGACTCACCTTTTTGTTTTATTGAACAAATTAAATGAGCTAATGTATTTATAGCATGGTGCCTGATCTGTGGTAGCCACTCAATAAATAGTGACTATTATGGTTAGCAGGACATGAGACAGTGGTCACTGGAGCTTTGATGTGGTTCCAGCCATAGGGACAGGGCATCTGAGACTCCTTAGGGTGTGAGGAACACTTTGGATCTTTTCACAGTTGAGATTCTGTCTCGTGAATCCAAACTTTCACTGGCTCTTGAGTAACTGGATTTTCAAGTCTAATGAGGAAAAATAAGAAGAGAACTCTGGAAAGAGAAAGTTAGGGTTAGATTATTCTCTCAGCTCAGTTCTTCCCTTTGATTTTAGGAGGAGTCATATCTCCTGTCCCTTCATTTCCAAGTGGAAGAGTGAAGTCCTAAGGTATGTGCTTCCTTGCACACAAAATAGTTGCTCCCCAAAGCAAGTTTCCAGTTTTCTCTGCAAAAGCTCCACGGAGCACAGGGAGCTCTAGTCTTGTACCTAGTTAAATGCCTGACTTAAGGATGCAATCATAGCTGTTTGTCTCTGTAAATCATTTCACCCTCACCTAGAGCATTCCGGGTCTCTGGAACTGCAGCAATGACCATTCAGAATCTTTGAGGACAGGGTGGAGCTGGAGACAGCATTTATCCTCAGAGAGGAGAGAGCCACCTCTTTGGGGGTGATATATTTTTTCTTTCTCTTAAGGTTTTCTTGCCAAGATGTGTGTGTGTGTGTGTGTGTGTGAGAGAGAGAGAGAGAGAGAGAGAGAGAGAGACAGAGAGAGAGAGACAGAAAGAGAAAGAGAGAGAGGAAAAAGGCCCAACAGTGTAGAGAAACTGTTAGCACAAAGGCCAGGGGAGGGACTTTCCGGGGAAGACAAGGAAGTGATTTTGCCCAGTTTAAATCCCACTTGAACCGTGTGGTTTCTGAGTCCTGAACCTTTTGAGGTTCAAGTTGAGTGCACTCTCTACAAAACGTGATTTTCTGGTTCACATCAAAAAGGCTTTAAAAGACTTCGAAGTCTTTTCCTTGGGACATCAAACAGCCCTCCACAAAGCAGGATGCTGATGAGATGCGTGCAAATGAACAGATTCAGCTCTCCTGTGAGGATTAGATTCTCCTTAAGAAGCATGTGAAGTTGGAAACACGGGAGACCGGGCTACACCAAATATACTCCCACGTGGGGACCCCGGCACCCTCCCGCCTGTTTACCCTCAGTACCTCCTGGGCCTGGAAGCTGACCTTATTTGTTATAAGGTTCACATCGGAGTACCCAGGGAATTAGAAGCTGAAAACAAACTCTTCTGTATTCTCTACCTTGCCTAAGGCAACACTTATGTCCCCCAATAAAAGGTGTAAATTAACTTAGGAAAGATAGATCATTCCTTTGAAAAATTGTCAGTTGTCTAGGAGGCTTAGAGCAGAATTTTGCTTATTGAACCAACCTCAATCTTTAGAGAAATAAGGACTTAAATATCTGCTCTCTTAAGGTAAGTGGACTAGCCGACTTTGAGTTTGGGGTAGGAAACCAACCAACGCAGTAGACTGTTTCAGAGCCAGCAGCAGATGCTAACTGCATAGACACGGCTCTGGGTAGGTCTACAGCATATACACAGTCTCTATGCTGAGGAGCTAAAATGTTAATGATTAGCTTTAAGGTGAAGCAACTCCCCTGAAGAAACCATAATTAGCAATTAAAGTATATTTAAAAAACTGTTCCAACCAGCAGCTTCTAAATAAATAATTGTCACTGCTGATTGAACCTGTTTTCTTTCCCTGTGTTTCTTATCTTGTTCCTCCCTTGCATAACTTACAACCCTGTAAATGCTCAGTAGCTTTTAATATGATTCTGTCAATACGTTTACCATGGTGACTTGGGCCGTATTTGGCGAGCATTTGAAGAAATCAGTCACTGGTTGGAGGGAGGAAAGACAAGCTGTCGATATCCAGGGAGAAATGCTAATAACCCTGGTGACAAATCATCCTCTGGATTCTCCAAGGGTTAAGAAAAAGCACCTCTTAGACATGGGAGCTCAGGGCTAAGTGGTGGTGACTTGTTAGGAAGCACAGACATTAGCTGTCACAGACCTGCAGTGTCCTTTTCATTGTCTTACTTTGTACCTCTCAAAGACACAGATGAGTTTTGGAGACAAATGGGCCTGGATTTGGGTCCCGATTCCCCTGCTTTTTAGCTGTGTGACCTTGAGCAATGCCAAACCTTCATTTTCTCATCTGTGAGTTAGAGATTGTAATACCTAGCCTCAGAAGGGGGTGGAAAAGGCCTTGCACAAAGATATTATTCACCGCTTCTCAGATTCTTCTGGGAAAGGACACAAATGATAGAAGAAAATAAACTTCTGGCCCCAGCATTGTAATGATGAATAGAGAGTATAACGTATTTAGGAATCTTGCATTATCTAAACTTTTTGTGAATTTTGCGTTCTGGGTTTAATTTATCAAAATAATGTTTAAATATGCTTTATCATGAATAGAATTGGTGCTCTGATATGATACATTAATTCAACACATATTTATTGAATGCCTACTATGTGCCAGGCAGTTATAGACACAAAGGGCACAGCAGTGAATAAAATAAGTAAAGTCTGGACTACCAGTGAGTCTACGACTGCATCAGTCAGGAAACCTAGTACTGGCTATCTCTGAGGTCCTCTGTGACCCATTTGAGGGGACATCAAACCCTACGCCAGAGAATCCTGGGGAGGACTGGCTAGTTGCCATAATTTTAAGCAGGGAAAGATAGTGAAACATCTACCCAGAGAGAACTATTAATATTTTGGTATATATCCTTCGAGATTCTTTTTATGAGTAGATAGGTAAGTTAACAAAAATTTTATAAAAGTAGGATTATGTTAACATGCTAGCTTCTGACTTTCTTTTTCACTTTTTCATTTATTATAGATAGTGCTCTGTGTCAGTAAATATAGATCCATAACACGACTTTTAATAGCTACTTAGTATTCCATTGCAGGGATGTATCATATTTTATTTAACCAACCTCTGGTTGTCTAATTAGATCGTTTCCAGCTTTCCAGTATTATAAACAACACTTACAGAGAACATCTTTATAAAGTCACCTTTGTCAAGTGTCTGATCATTTTCTTAGGATATATTCCTAAAAGTAGAATCGCTGGATTAAAAGTATGCATATTTCAATTTTTATGCTTGTTGCCAGATTACTTATTTCTTTATGCTCTTATCAACACATTAGGATGAAACTTTTTAATCCTTGCCAATTTAATAAGCAAAAATGGTATTATGCTAATTTAATCTGCATTTATTTAGTTACTAGTGAAGTTAAACATTTTTTAATATTTTTGAGATTAGTTTATCTTCTTTTTTGAACTGCCTGTTCATTTCTTTCTTTCTTTCTTTTTTTTTTTTTTTTTGCGGTATGCGTTCCTCTCAGTGTTGTGGCCTCTCCCGTTGCGGAGCACAGGCTCCCGACGCGCAGGCTCAGCAGCCATGGCTCACGGGCCCAGCCGCTCCGCGGCATGTGGGATTTTCCCGGACCGGGGCACGAACCCGTGTCCCCTACATCGGCAGGCGGACTCTCAACCACTGCGCCACCACGGAAGCCGACCTGTTCATATCTTTTATCCACGTGGTGTCCACCTTTCTCGTACTGATTTTAAGTACTCTTTTTATTAATCCTTTTTAATCTATAATTTATGTTGTATATTTTTTTCCAGTTTATCATTTGTCTTGATGTATTGGTGGGGTGTTATTGTTGTTGGTTTTTTTTTTTTTTTTGGCTGCACTGGGTCCTTGTTGCGGCTCTTTGTTGCAGCAGGCTTCTCTCTAGTTGTGGCGTGAGGGCTTAGTTGCCCCTTAGCATGTGGGATCTCAGTTTCCCAACCAGGGATCGCATCCACAACCCCTGCATTGGAAGGCGGATTCTTAACCTCTGGACCACCAGGGAAGTCCCTGTTGTTGTTTATTTTGCATATAGAAGTTTTTAATTTAATGAGGCATTTTATTATTCCTTTCCTTTTTAGTTTCTGACTTTTAGCTTGTCCTTAGAAAGGTGTAAGGCCACTCCTAATCAATCCCTAAAGCTTCCAATGTGCAGAAGTTACCTCAAAGATAACAGTCCCCAACTTGGAAAAAGCCTAAATCCTAAGGTCCCGTGGATGTCCACTCAAAGGGAAGAAAAGAAGTATCCATACCTGAGAGAGGAAGTCTGTAGGGCCTCAAGAACACCAATGAAGTTTACACCCTAATGGAAAATACAAAACAGTAATTTTAAAAAAATGTGATGAGTGATATTATAGGAGAAGGGTAGAGGATGCTCTGGAAGGTAACAAAGAAGAAACCTAACTGAGTCCAAGGTCTCAGGATATGCATCCTGGAAGAATAGATATTCAAGCTGAGATTTTAAGACTGAGTAGAAAAGTGAGGAAATACATTTCCATGCAAGGAAATAGCAAATGCAAAGACTTACAGTCTAGAACTGTAAGTTATGGTAGCCACTAGCCTTGTGGGGCTATTTAAATTTAAATTAATTAAAATTAAAGAAGATTAAAATTTTATCTCCTTGGTCCCACTAGCTACAGTTCAAGTGCTGACTAGCTACATGTGGCTAGTGGCTATTATAGTGGACAGCTATAATATGGAACATTTTCATCATTGCAGAAATTTCTATTGGACAGTTTCTGTGGAGAAAGAGCTTGATGTATTCAGGGAACTGACAAGAGTTTACTCCAGCAGATACATACTTTGCCAGGGAGGGGAGGGGCGAAAGATGAAGAGGACATAGCAAAGAATGGAGGGACTTAGTCAAAGCTGACCCTGGGATTGGGGCTGATGTTCCCAGCCTGTTATAGAGGAAGTAAAAGGGAAACCGGGAAATAAGTTTAAGATTTATTATACAACAGCCCTTCCGGTAGCTATCATCTCCATTTTATAGTCTCAGAAGATTTAAGACATTGACCAACACACAGCTAGTTAGTGGCAGAGCTGGGATTCAAAGCCAGACCTGTCTGATGCCAAAAACTTGTGCTTTTTCCCTGTATCACTGCAATAGATTGCAGAAATCTCTACCAAATGATCCCTTCAATCAGGATAGAAGGGATTCTGACTTAGAACAGACTCCTTCTCAACTTGGTCCTTCTTCTGTTGGGGGAATGTTAATCATGGGTGAGCTTGGGACCCCGCCTGGAGGTACAAGTGAGAGCTTAGAGGCAGAACTTTCTTTGGAGCCTTAGGCCTCCTGTTCCCTGAGTCTCAAAGAGAAACTCCTTCAGGTATCTTACAGACCTTGATATTAGCCAAATTCAAGCAGGAGCTCTTCTCAGGGCCTGGCCCTCAGAACCAGGACAGCATTGTCAAGGAGAGCAGCCAGCTTGAAGCAGCCCATCTGAAACCTGGCAGTGGTACTCCTATGTATCAGAATGTGTCCCTTGATTCATTCCCTGACCTAGGACCTGTTGTGGTGGCCACTTCCAAGATACTATCTTTGGAAAGAAAGAGTGCCCGCCCCCCATTAAAGGGGAATTCTTTGCCCTAGTACAATCCCATCTCATCCAGCAGTTGAGAGAAGTGTCAGGCCGTGCTTGCCCCAGCCCTAAGCAGCCATGGGGACCGAGGCTTTTAGTTTGCTGTCACAACTCCAGGCATTTTCTGAGCCTGTGAAAGTCATGCATGACAGGATATTAAAGAGAATTACCATCAGGATGTGAATTCTAGATTAGTCTGTTTCCCTAAGTACAGTATCTATTATTTTCTAGGGTGAACATGGTACCTTCACATTCTCTGATCTGGTATGAATGAATGAGGGGAAGATAAAATGTAGAATCATTCAGAACAGGAATAATGAAGGATACAAATCTGGGGAAGAAATACAAGAGATACGGTCAAGGTGATAGATAAAAGGATTAGCCTTGGAGATGAGCAGTTATTCTAAGAGGAGTGAAAGAAGAGAAAAATTTTAATTGATGGGGAGAAAGATGCTAGTGAACTCTACCTTTAAAGTAGGAAGTGAAGAACTGTGGAGGAAAGGACAGAGTAGCAGCTGAAAACTTAATGCATGGAGAAGGTTTGTGATCTCCGTTGAATGTAGTGCATAGATTACTCAAGACATGATTATAAGAAGAGTAAGCAGCATTTCTTCATTCATTCATTTATTCCACAAATTTATTATTATTTATTTGACTATATATTGTGAACTATTAGTTCGTAAGAATCCAGTGTAAACAAGACCCAGCTTTCCTTCAAGCAGCTTACAGTTGTGGAGAACACAGATATATAAACAGCCAAATACATTACATTGCAGCAAGTATTTTAAGACAGATAAGTTCATGGTATAGTTCACAGGACTTGTACCCAACCTAGAATTAGGTCAAGGAATTTTTTTTTCAGTTTTATAACTTTATTTGACCATCAGCTATAAGTTCTCATCCAGATTTTTGAAAGCAGTGACAGGTACATAGGTATACAGCGTATAGATCTTGTTTCGTGGACCTTCATCCTCAGTATGTTTTCTGGACAACCACACCTGGACACATACAGTATGGGGGATTCCTTATTCTTTTGGCCCAGACAGCTTTGTTGAGCCTGGTGTCAGTGCACTCAGCTGGAGTTCCCATTTTTTTCATGGCAAACTTCCAGATCTCTTTGAGTGCCCGAGGGGCATACTTCTTGAACTCTACTCCATGGATGTTCATGTAAATGTTGATGGTGTATTCTCTGGTCACTACCTCATTGATTTCAGAACAGTCCTTCTTGCCACCTTTTTTTGTGGGACCCAGATTGGAAAGCAGGGGATCCTTTATGTTTCAGTTCACATGTATGTATCTCCTATGTGCAGCCTTTTCTGATTTCTTTCTGATTTTCAACAAAGCAGCTTTTCACTTATAAACACATCTAGCAGTACATAGTTGTTAATGTACTTTTTGTTTTTTCCTAAGTACATTAATTTTTTCTTTTATATTGTGAAATATAGCATACCTGGAGAAAGATGCACAAACTATATGTGTACAGTTAAACAAATAATTGAACCCTCATGAAACCACAGCCAGCCCAAGAAACAGAACAGTTCCAGCATCCTAGTAGTCCTTTGTATACTTCTCCTTGGTCACAACCCATCTCTCCCTTACTTGGATAATCACTCCCTTGACTTTTATGATGATTACTTTCCAGCTTTTCTTTATAATTTTATTACCTATGTCTGTATCCCTAAACAATATAGTTTAATTTAGCATTTTTGGATCTTTATATGGGTAAAATCATGTTTTTGTACTGTTTGGGTCTTGTTTCTTTTGTTCATCATTAAAAGTTTAGGATTCATCCATATTATTGCATGTACTTGGAGTTTATTCATTTTTATTGCTGTGTTATAGTCCATTGTATGAATACACCCTGATTCATGTATCCATTCCAATGATGATTCATATTTAGGTTATTTACAATTTTTTTCTTATGGAAAATGCTACCATAAACATTTTTTATAAGTGTCTTGGTGTACAGGACACAAGTTTCATTAGGGTAGAGACCTGGAACTAGAATTGCTGGGTCCTGAGATAAGTGCTTCTTCAACTTTACTAGCTAACATCAAACTGTTTCCAAAGAGGTTCTGCCAGTTTGTTCTATTACCAGCACGTAGAATTTTTGTTGTTCCACTTTCTTACCAATACTTGGTATTGTGAGACCTTTTTCATTTTTGCCAGGCTTGTGGATATATAACAATTTCTCAGTGTGTTTCTTACTTAAATTTCCCTGGTTACTGGGTAGAGTATGTTTTCATGTGTTTATTAGCCATTGATTTTTCTTTTTTTGTGAAGTACTTTTTCAGAGTTTTGTTGATTTTTCTATTGGGTTGTCTCTAACCTGATTTCTTCATGTAGACATAGTATTTCTCCTTCTAGTCAACCTATTCTCCCTATGAGTATCTCTTACAAATATATTCTTTTTTTTTTTTTTTTTTGGCTATGCCTCATGCCTTGTGGGATCTCAGCTCCCCAACCAGGGATAGAACCCAGGCCATGGCAGTGAAAGCCTAGAATCCTAACCACTGGACCACCAGGGAATTCCCATCCTACACATATATTCTGTATTTTCTAACTGCTCTTCTTATCTCTAAACTCCATCCTCTTCATAGCTACCAGAGTTCTGTTTCTAAGACAAGCCCTGTTCTTGTAACTCCCATGCCTGGAACCCTTTGGTGACCCCATGGCCTCACAGACAACACAGCATGGAAGGCCCTCCATCATCTGCCCTCTGCCCAACAAGCCTCAGCTCTTACTGGATCCTCCCAACTCCTCCTCCCTCCTTTTTTACTGTAATTTCCATCTCTACCAAACTGCTTGCAGTCCCCTGAACACATAAAATTGTTTTACACCTGTCTTTGCCAGTTATCCTTTTTCTTCCTTTTGCCCTTCATTTGGAAAATACTCATCTTTTTAAAACTCTATTCAAAGGTCACTGCCTCTATGAAACCTTTCCAGCTTGCCTTCTCATCTCTCATTAACCTCTCCATCTCTTGTCCTTCCACTAAGCACACTATTGTTATTTCTAGCAGGGCATTTGTTTACTCTATTTCATGTATTGGTCCATATACCTGCCTCCCCCATCAGACTGTACATAAACCCTCTGAAGGCATGGGAAGCCCCTGAATGTAAGGAAATTTCTTATTCCTCTTTTCATTCCTAAGGCCTCGCACAGTGTCTGGTACAGAGCAGCTGGTGGTAAATAGCACAAATTGTTATTAATGTTATAACTATCATTAGGAGTACTTGTCTATCTGTTTTCCTTATTAGACTGTGAATTCCTTGAGGGCCCTGGTACTTGGGTGGCATGCAGTGACATTTGTCTAATGAATGAATAACTTATAAAAACTTCTGAAAACAACCATTGCTCTATAGCAATATTTGGAGTAGGAATATAGAAGTCATGAGTATTAAATTTGCAGAGAAACAAAACTGATTTACATCCATCTCATGAGAATGAAATTTTAGGCTCAAACTAATTCAAAGCAAAATTTTATAAAAAGAAATGTAAAATGTTATGCTTGGGTTAAATCTTTTTAAAGTATTTATGCCATAAGTTTATTTACAAACATATCTAGGATGTTGAGTTCAATCCTTTTTTCAAAGAGATTGCACCTCTTAAAATGCTCCTCTGCATATCTGTCTCATGGATTATTATTTTTTTTATATTTATTTGGCTGCATCGGGTCTTAGTTGCGGCACGCAGGATCTTTTAGTTGCGGCATGCGAGCTCTTAGTTGTGGGATGTGGGGTCTAGTTCCCAGACCAGGGATCGAACCCGGGTCCCCTGCATTGGGAGTGTGGAGTCTTAGCCACTGGACCACCAGGGAAGTCCCTCATGGATTATTTTTTAAGCAGTTGTTGTCTTACTATAAAGAAAGGTGCAGCAAATCCAGACCCAAAGTACGAAGTCATCATAGTTAATAACCACCGCTTGTTTTCCATTGAAAATGGTAAATTATTCCCTGGACCTTCCTCATAGTGGCTCTTACAGACCATAGAGGTTGTGAACCTCTCCGGATGCTCTGTTCCAGCATAGCACTGTTGGGAGCTCTGAGAAAGGCGCAGAGACTGAAGGTAGAAGAAATGGCGGCAGCACCTGGGTTATAATATTAAGCTGTAAAAGTAGGAAAAACTTAACTTGTTGGTTCAGATGGAAAAGGAGTTCAAATTTGTTAGATGATATTGTCCTCCATCTAAAACAGTTAAGTTCTGCAGAGGATTATAATTTGCGTGTGACTGGAAAGATGAAAATCTAAGGAACACAGTGTCAGGAGATTATCCGTTGGTTAGCACCTATGTCTGCTGTCTGAAGAGCTTGTCACTGTTACAGTGAAAGCTTGTACATGGCCCAGCTAAGACTTTCTTTGCTCAACAAGAGTGCCTGTTCCTCCAAGTAACCATTCTGAAACTGTTTCCAAGATGAAACAATGGATGAAGTTCACATGCGTGGTACTCTGTCATAGACAAACCTACAATGAATGATGTACAATTTCTGATCCACGACCTCTGCTTCCACCTCTTTCTCTCCTGCCCCCAAGAAAGCATATCATAATGGAAGTGAGCAGTAGTGACATTATTTATTATAGTGATAACCTTGATCTGTTCCAAGTTATATTTTCTAAAAACTCAATCATTTCTCTAAACTTTAATACTTTGTTAGTGGTAAGAAATTACTATATTCCTCACAATTGACATCTTGGTTGAGAACCAAGATATGTAGAGGTATATTTGTAGGAAGAAGAGAGATATTGGAATCACACCAACTATAATTCATATTGCAGTTCAGTCACTGCCATGTGATCCTTAGCTAGTTGCTTAATATCTCTGACTTTTATCTGAAAAATGGGCTACTTTATAAGTTGCTGTCAGGACTATAAATAATTATGTAAAACACTCAGCATAGTGCCTGCCTCCTAAATATCTTTCAAATCTGTATGTATGTATCTCTCCCAGCTCCCCACATCTCCGAGGCTGCATCCCTGTTTTAAGCCACTAGCATCTGTGTTCTGGATTACTGCAGCATTGTTCTTACTGGTCTTTTGCCCCCGTCCTTTCTTGCCCTGTTTTATTCAGAGCAAAGGATATTCGGTAAGGCTGACTTGAACCCTTAACCCCTAACATATGGAGACAGATATGTAGCTACTGAGCGCCTATCACATGAAAGGAGCTGGTCTAGCATTTTATGCATTATCTCATTGAATCCTCACAATAAGCCTGTGAAGTAGGTGTCGTCATTCACCTTTAAAGAACTAGAGGTTGCAGAGATTGAATGACTTGCCCACAGCCACTCTGCTAGGAAGTAAGGGGCGCTGTGTGTGTCCAGGTTTCTCTGGTTTCAAAGTATGTGCTTTGTTCCTGTTTCACGCTGCCTCTGCATCAGACTCAGAGCCTGGTGTTGTTAAACCTCCTAATCCTGTGACTAACTCCCTGTGTGCTGATTCTGGGCTTACCACATGGTCTCCTAGGAATCTGGCTTTGCACATCAATTGGCTACAGGGAGATGATGATGGAGGCAAATATCTGGTCATATATTAATAACTGACACTCTAGTTTTATACTTTGGTTTTTTATGACTTAGTGAACATGCATAAAGCTCCCTGGGTTCTCTCAATTCTGACAGGATTGAGTGTCTAGACCAGTAAGACTGAGGGCCAGACTCTGGACTTTGATAAATTTGCCAAGGGAAATACCACCTGGTATGGGTCTTCTGGCAGCCAGCCTGCTGCTTCAAGTTACAATTTTCTGATGCCTACAATTAACCTTGATGACATTGATGAAAAATCTTATATTTGGTTCGAGACTTGACTGCTTTTATAGAATTTTAGCTGGTAAAAGAGATGCAGACACTCTCTGCACTTGGTTTCCTGAGACTTAGGCTAGTCTTTGTGAATGGTTGCTCATTTCTTAATGTTTTCTCAAGCATTCTATCAACAAACATGTTTAGAGCCCTATAACAAGGGGGAATACAAAGAAATTTAGTAGTTTAAGATACTTACAGTGTAATGGGGATCATTAGACATGAAAAAAAGAAATGAGTACTTTCACATGATAAGCTTTCTGTGAATCAAATGGGTTTGAAGTGAGTGTTTGATGTAACATGTGCCTGGAGCTTATGTGGGAGCTCAATAAATATTTGTTGAATGATTGTTGAATGTTGACCTTCTAGATACCACTCTCGTGGACAACTTCTAATCCATACCTCTAGCCCTGACATCTCTAACAAGCTGCAGACTTGAGATATCCAACTCTCCACTGGACTGGTTAGCCTCAGTGAATAGCCCATGAGCACCTCAATCACAACATATCAAAACTGATTTTATTAACTTTCCCTCTTTGGAGAAGCAGTATAACCTCAGGATTAAGAGCACAGAGTCTGGGATATTGGCTATACTTATGGCTAAGTGACCTTGGGAAAGTCTCTTAGCTCTTCTTTCCTCGTGTGAGGGAAATATAAGGTTTTTCTTCAGATTCAATGAGATAATGGATACAAAGCATTTAACATAGTACCTGCACATAGTAATCATTAAATGTTAGCTATTGTCATAATTTCCCCCGAACTTCCTGTTTTCCTTATTTGGTAATGATATCATTATCCACTCCAACCCTCTCCTTCACCCCTCGCATCTAATTAGTTACCAAAAACTGTATGTTCTACCTTTTTACTATCTTTATGATTCATTCAACATATACTTACTCAACATCTGCTGAATGCCAAACATATTGCCAGGCACAAAAGACACAGAGATGAATATTTACCAGTTTCTGTGTTTGCAGAGACAGATACATACATAGTTGCAGCCTTCAGATGATCCACATAATGGAAATGCACAAAGTGTGTTAAGAAGAGCCTGGAAGAGATATCTCTTCCGCCTTTCAAACCCAATGCTCTCGCTTAAGCCTGCATCACCTCTTACTGTAGATACTGCAGGAGGTTTTTTTTCCTTCTTCTTTTGATTGATTTTGAAAATTTACAGGTAAAACAGAAATACTTGCTATAATAAATTACAGAACACTAATTACAAAGTAAAAGTCTCTTTTACTCCTTTAATTGACTCCCCTCCATAAAGGTAAGTACTGTCTACAGATTAGTATGTACCCTTCCAGACCTTTTCTTGTTTATACATGTGTACATTTATATATTTTATGGTAGATAAAAATATAGTTTTTTACACAAATGGAATCATACCATAAACATACCTCTTGCTTTTTCCACTTAATGATATATCTTTAAATTTTTTCCATGTCGAAATAAAAACAAAAATAAACAAATGGGACCTAATTAAACTTAAAAGCTTTTGCACAGCAAAGGAAACCATAAGCAAGACGAAAAGACAACCCTTAGAATGGGAGAAAATATTTGCAAACGAAGCAACTGACAAAGGATTAATCTCCAAAATATACAAGCAGCTCATGCAGTTCAATATCAAAAAAACAAACAACCCAATCCAAAACTGGGTGGAAGACCTAAATAGACATTTCTCCAGAGAAGATATACAGATTGCCAACAAACACAAGAAAGGATGCTCAACATCACTAATCATTAGAGAAATGCAAATCGAAACCACAATGAGGTATCACCTCACACCAGTCAGAATGGCCATCATCAAAAAAATCTAGGGGCTTCCCTGGTGGCGCAGTGGTTGAGAATCTGCCTGCTAATGCAGGGGACACGGGTTCGAGCCTTGGTCTGGGAGGATCCCACATGCCGCGGAGCAACTAGGCCCGTGAGCCACGACTACTGAGCCTGCGCGTCTGGAGCCTGTGCTCCTCAACAAGAGGCCGCGATAGTGAGAGGCCCGCGCACCGCGATGAAGAGTGGCCCCCGCTTGCCACAACTAGAGAAAGCCCTCGCACAGAAATGAATACGCGACACAGCAAAAATAAATAAATAAATTAATAAAAACTCCTACCCCCAACATCTAAAAAAAAAAAAAAAATCTACAAACAATAGATGCTGGAGAGGGTGTGTAGAAAAGGGAACCCACTTGCACTGTTGGTGGGAATGTAAATTGGTACAGCCACTATGGAGAACAGTATGGAGGTTCCTTAAAAAACTAAAAATAGAACTACCATACGACCCAGCAATCCCACTACTGGGCATATACCCTGAGAAAACCATAATTCAAAAAGAGTCATGTACCACAATGTTCATTGCAGCTCTATTTACAATAGCCAGGACATGGAAGCAACCTAAGTGTCCATCAACAGATGAATGGATAAAGATGTGGCACATACATCCAATGGAATATTACTCAGCCATAAAAAGAAACAAAATTGAGTTATTTGTAGCAAGGTGGATGAACCTAGAGACCGTCATGCAGAGTGAAGTAAGTCAGAAAGAGAAAAACAAATACCATATGCTAACACATATATATGGAATCTAAAAAAAAAAAGAAAAGGTTCTGAAGAACCTAGGGGCAGGACAGGAATAAAGACACAGACACAGAGAATGGACTTGAGGACATGCGGAGGGGGAAGGGTAAGCTGGGATGAAGTGAGACAGTGGCATGGACATATATACACTACGAAATGTAAAATAGATAGCTAGTGGGAAGCAGCCACATAGCACAGGGAGATCAGCTCGGTGCTTTGTGTCCACCTAGAGGGGTGGGATAGGGAGGGTGGGAGAGAGACGCAAGAGAGAGGAGATATGGGGATGTATGTATATGTATAGTTGATTCACTTTGTTATGCAGCAGAAACTAACACACCATTGTAAAGCAATTATACTTCAATAAAGATGTTAAAAACTTTTTTTTTCTCCATGTCAATACATAATAGAATTACCTTGTTCTTTTAACCCCCAAATGCTATTCCATATTTTGTAACTACCATGATTTATTTAGTTATTTCCCTGTTGGAAGCTTTTCCGTTGCTTCCAGTTTTTTACTATTACAAGCACTGCTACAGCAAACTTTTTGCAGAAATATGCAATTATTTCTGCAAGTAAGTCTCTAGTAGTAGAAGTGCTGGGTTAAAAGATGTGAGAATTTAAATTTTTGTTAAAGTGTGCTCAGTTACCCTCCAAAAAGACTGCCATCCAACAGTGAATGAGAATGCTCATTTCCCCACATCTCATCAATACTGGATATTATCATTCCTTCAATTTTTGCAACTCTAATGAATTAAAAAGCTATACTTATATTTTGTAGATTTGCATTTCTGTGGTTACTAGTGAATTTGAGCATGCTTTAATGTATTTATTGATTATTTGTATATTTTCTGTGAATTGCCTTTCTATGTTTTTTGCCTGTGTCTCTATTAGATTGTTATCTTTTTCTTATTGATTTGAAGGCTTGCATCATTTCATTGTGATATTCTTTCTCTGTTACATATGTTACAAATATATACATATATATTTTAGTCTATTGCTTGTCTTTATTTACAGTGTCTTACATAATACAAAAGGTTTTCATATGTAGTAAAATTCATCAGCCTTTTCTATTATGGCTTCTGGGGTTTGTGTTTCTCTCCCAGAAGATTTTATACATATAATCTTTTTCCTCTCAATACTTTCATAGTTTTATTGTCCAAGTTAGATCCTTAATACAATTAAAATTAATTTTCGTCAATAGTGTGAATTAGGATTTTAACTTTAGTTTTTTCCTAAGAAAATTTTAATTGTCTTGACACAATTAATTAGTCTACATTTTTCCAACTGATTTGAAATGTCAGGTTGTACATGGGTCTGCTTCTGGATTCTATCCTGCTCCCCGGACTTTTTGGGTCCATTTTTATACCAACACCACACTGTTTCGATTATTGTAGCATTATAAAATGTTTTTATACCTTATGGGACCCAAACCTACATATACTACCATTTTTTCTTTGTCACATTGTTTTTCCTTCTCATAATTTTCTTGGCTGCTTTTGTACATTTCCTTTCCTAGGTGAACTTTAGAATAAATTTACCCAGTTCCATAAAATATCCTATAAGTATTTTGATTGGAATTTCATTAAATTTATAGTTTAATTTGAGTCTCATCCAAGAACATGATGTATTCTTCATTTATTTTTGTCTTTTTTTTTTCTTTTTTTTGCGGTATGCGGGCCTCTCACTGTTGTGGCCTCTCCCGTTGCGGAGCACAGGCTCCAGACGCGCAGGCTCAGCGGCCATGGCTCACGGGCCCAGCCGCTCCGCGGCATGTGGGATCCTCCCGGACCGGGGAACGAACCCGTGTCCCCTGCATCAGCAGGCGGACTCTCAACCACTGCGCCACCAGGGAAGCCCTATTTTTGTCTTCTTTTAAAAACAACTAAGTTTAAGATATTTGCATTGATGTTCTTAAGTAAACTGGTAGTTTTCTCCTTCGTCTGTTTTTCCTGCTGGAGTAATATTAGTTTAGTACAACAGTTCTCAAACTTTCTGGTCTCAGGACCCATTTGTACTCTTAAAAATAATTGATGATCCTCAAAGAACTTCTGTTTATGTGAGTTTCCTGTCACTATTAGAATTTAAATGGAGAAAAATTTAAAACACAAGAATGTACAAGCATACATTTTCTTAATTGCCAGAGCAATGACATCATCACATGGCATTCCATCAGTCTCTGGAAAACTTCACTGTACACGTGTACGAGAGAATGAGAGTGAAAAAGCAAAAACATCTTAGTATTGTTATCAAAATAGTTTTGCCTTATGGGCTCCCAGAAAGGGCTTCAGGGATCCCTAGACCATACTTTGAGAACTGCCAATCTAGCAGAATGAGTTATAATTTTTCCATATTTCCTGTGTACTAATATAAATAACGTAGAAATTATTTATGTCTTGAAGGTAGAACTAATCTGTAAATTATCTGGAACTGATGGTTTTTGGCATGATATAACTTTGCCTACCATTTCAATTTCCTATATGGTTATTATCTTCCTCACGTTTTATATCTCTTCTTGACTCAATTTGTACGTTTATATTTACCTAGAAAGTCATGGAATTTCAGGTAGATTTTTATTTTTTAAGTATAAAGTTATGCTTAAATTACAGTTTTTAGATTCTCTTTATGTCAAATATTAAACCCTCTCTTTTATTTTCGTTATTGTTTGCCCGTATGTTTTCTTTTTTATCCTTCTGTTGCTAGAGGTTTATCTGTTTTAAAGTCAGATTTATTGAGGTATAATTTACATATAGTAAAATTCACCCTTTATAGTGTACAGTTCTATGAGTTCTGACAAATCAATACAACCATGTAACAACCGGTACAATCAGGATACAGAAGAATTCTGCCATCCTCAGAAATTCCCTCATTCCTCTTTGTAGTCGATCTTTCCTTTCATCCCCAGTTTCTGGCATCATATTCCCTGTTTTAGTTGTTTATTCCTTTTTATTTCTGAGTAGTATTCCATTATACGGTTATATTGAAGTTATCTGTTCACCAGTTGAAGGATATTTGGGTTGTTTCCAGTTTGGGGCAATTATGAATAAAGCCACTATAAACATTTTCAGATGGGTTTTTTTTTTTTTTTTTTTTTTTTTTTTTGTGGTATGCGGGCCTCTCACTGTTGTGGCCTCTCCCATTGCGGAGCACAGGCTCCGGACGCACAGGCTCAGCGGCCATGGCTCACGGGCCTAGCCGCTCGGCGGCATGTGGGATCTTCCCGGACTGGGGCATGAACCCGTGTCCCCTGCATCGGCAGGCGGACTCTCAACCACTTGTGCCACCAGGGAAGCCCTCAGATAGGGTTTTGTGTGAACATAAGTTTTTATTTTTCTTGGGTAAACACCTAGGAGTGGGATTTCTAGGTCATATGGTAAGCATCTGTTTGACTTTATAAGAAATTGCCAAATCATTTTCCTGTCATTCTCGGTTTAGTGGATTTCTGTTTCTTTTGTTCTTTCCTTTGCTTCTGTCAAATCTCTTTTTAGAATGTGTTTGGTCTCCTCACACTGATTCAGATAGCAAGGGCATGCCTCAAACATAGGATGCCAGGGAGGACACCTCAGTGACAAGACTTTGGAAGTGGTTGAGCAAGATGATATTATGTTTTCTGAATTGAGACACCCATGGGGGTCATAGGAGGGAGGGAAGGAAAATGGGATAGAAAGAAAAAGAGAGCAAAAGAAGAGGAAGTGGAGCTTCCCTGGTGGCGCAGTGGTTGAGAATCCGCCTGCCAATGCAGGGGACACAGGTTCAAGCCCTGGTCCAGGAAGATCCCACATGCCGCAAAGCAACTAACCCTGTGCACCACAACTACTGAGCCTGCACTCTAGAGCCCACGTGCCACAACCACTGAAGCCCGCGTGCCTAGAGCCCGGAGAAGCCACCGCAATGAGAAGTATGCGCACCGCAACAAAGAGTAGCCCCCACTCGCCACAACTAGAGAGGAGCCCGCACACAGCAATGAAGACCCAACAGAGCCAAAAATAAAAATAAAAATAAATTTAAAAAAAAAAAAAGAGGAAGAAAAGAAAAGGAAACAAAATGGTGCCTGAAAGGGGAGTGATGCATGCTACCCTATAATACCTTAATGTAACATGATGATGTCATGGGAGCCTACAGAGAACACTGACCTTGAGGACAATAGGGGAGGGAAGGTGGACCAGGAACCATTAATGCAGATCCTGAAAGCTTGTGGTTCCAAAGTTCAATCTGAGTAAAGATAAGCCGTTATGGGCTTTGGAAAAGGGGAATGATCTGATCCCAGTGATTGTTGTGATGGGACTGGGGTTTGGGAAAAGGAAAGAGGCTGGAGGTGGGGCCAGCAGTGAAGCTGCTGTAAGAGTCTTGGGGGGCTCCTGGTACTATAAAGGGAAAGAAATTTGTGGGCTGGAAAATGTGGTAGGCATCCAATCAATACTTGTTTAATTAATTAATTAAGGAGTTTGATATTTTAAGTTTGTTGCAAGAAATAGAGGTTTGTTAGAACTGCAAATGAATGAACTGGAGATGGTGAAAACATTGAAAATGATATGGAAGAATGAGTAGGTTGAAAGGGGAAAAGAATCCTGAAAAATGAATTTAACAGTCTGGGGTAAGGGAAGGAGTTGGCAACAGAGACAGAGAATCAACTAGTCAGAAAGCTATGACTATAGCACAGGCTCTTTGGAATAAACATGGAAACCTGGTGAAGATCAAGGATGACTCTGAGTTCTCTAGCTCCAGCACCTGCCATCTGTCCCTGATTGACCAGAGCTCGTCTTGGGACACCCTGAAGCCGGAGAGCCAAGTGATGAGAAGGAGAGCTCCTGAGGGGGTCTCAGCTTTGGGGTGGGGGTGAGGGCAAATTAAATGACCCTCAAGAACCTTTCTAGCCTTGGGAACTTGTGAAAATATTGCTAGTGAAATATTGCTAGTGATTCTAGTGAAAATATTGCTCAAGTGTCATATTCCCAGAATAAGAATAAGGACTCTCTTGATTTGGAGAAAGGCCCTAAGACCTTCAGAGGAAAAGACTAAGTAAAGGCTATGGGGTAACCCAAGCCAAGACAATTACCATTCATCTCTGGAGGTGTTTAATTTAGGAGAGAATCGGTTCTTTCCACTGCAGAATTTGTGGAATTTTTTGTCCAGTGCTCCTATAATGAGGTATGGTTACTACATGTTGTAGGAAAAGGAAAAAATCAGGCGGCAGGACAGATGTCTTCTCCCTTCAGATTACATGATTTTTGTTCATAGCTTCAATGGCACATTAAGGAAGAATTCAGTTCCCCCTTTACAAGAAAGGCCATTTACTTCTCAGAGCACCAAAAAACCCCTGGAGTTGAGTCCTATGTAAGAAAATAGTGTAGTGTGAAAAATGACATCATAATGTTGCATTACTTATGTAACATTTGTTAGGAACTTACTAAGTGCTGGGTGCTGTTTCAGGCACTAGAAACACCGTAGTGAACAAAACACACTGAGGCCCTGCCCTCAAGAAGCCTCTGAATTTTGGTGGGAGCACATGGGAGAAAGTATTAACCTCACCTGAGACCAGGGAAAGCCTAAGAGAAGAGTGACACTTGTCACCCTCACTGTCTGTTCTCTACACACAACCAGAAGGATTTTTTTGAATCACAAAACTGAAAATGTTATTTATTCCCTTGCTTTGTTTCACCAATGGCTTCTCTGTGCTCTTCTGAGAAAGTTCCAAGTTGCATTAGCATGACCGGGTAGCACCCTGAGGGATCTGGCCTCACACCCGTCGCCCACAGTCTCCCTTACGCTCTGCAGTCCTGCCACCCCAGCCTTCTTTCAGTATCTCAAACATGTCTCCCCTCCTGCTTCTGCCTCTGGGTCTTGGCACCTGCTGTTCCCTTGATCCAGAACACGTGTTCTCCCACCCACCTCTTTGCCCCTACCCACCCTTGCCTCCAGCCCACTCTGCCCAGTTAATCCCACTACCCTTCAGATCTGATCCAAAGTTCACTTCTCAGAGTTTTCCCAGCATTTGCCTTTTCCTGCAACTTTCATAACAGCCTGTGTTTACTTTCCTGTCCCCTCTTCCTTTCTCCTCTCCTCCTTCCCTCAAACGTTAAACAAATGAACACAAAGAGAAATAGAAAACGGTAAATTGCAGTAAATGCTTTGAAGGAAAAGAACAGCTTATAACATTTCAATAAAGACATATAATTATATTATTATATATATTAGTTCATCATTCACACAAATAGATGTCTACAATCGTGTTGAATAAATGAATGAAGAATAATTACGAGTAAGATTTCTCTCATCGGAGGAGGTAGTAAAGAGAATTCCAGGCAAGGAAAATGACACATGCAAAGATACAGAAGCATGAATGGGCATGAAGTAATTGGCAAATCACTAGAAATATGACTAAGTGGATTGGCTGGAGTTAAGATTGTAAAGGTGAGGAGGATCCTGTTTGTGACTTTGGCTTTTTTCCCTGTTGGGAGTGGGAGAAGGTGGTGGAAATCAAAGGTTTTTAAGCAAGAGAGTGTTATATTCAAAGAGGGATAGAGAGATAACTGATTCTTCATCTACTGCTATTCCATCCCCCAAATTTTAAATTCTAAAACTGAGAACTCCTACTCCTTCAGCATGGCTAGTAGGATGATTAATCAAAATCAGTTAAATCGGGAAATCATCAAAAATACTCCATATATGTTTTCAACATCTTACTCTAATTTAGAATATACAAATGCACTTGCTAATCTTCAGGTAGAGGGCCAAGGCATTTCCGTAAGTGTGGAGTCTTTGATTCTTTTTTTTTTTTTTTTTTTTTTTTTTTGCGGTACCCGGGCCTCTCACTGCTGTGGCCTCTCCCGCTGCGGAGCACAGGCTCCGGACGCACAGGCCCAGCGGCCATGGCTCATGGGCATAGCCGCTCTGCAGCATGTGAGATCTTCCCGGACCAGGGCACGAACCCGTGTCCCCTGCGTCGTCAGGCGGACTCTCAACCACTGCACCACCAGGGAAGCCCGAGTCTTTGATTCTTGAGTGACCGCACCCATATTGAATCATCTAATTGATTTCAGCAGACCAAGTAACTTAAATATTTCTTATAAAATAACCTTGCCACAGACTCCATGATTATGATTTTTTTTTCAGGTGTTTTTACATGATAGCATAATGGTTAAGAGCACAATCTCCCAAGCCAGACTGCCTGGCTTCAAATCCTGGCTGCACCACTTCCTAACTCGGGCAAGTTGTTGGCTTCTTTGTGCCTCAGTTTCCTCAATACTCACTTCAGAGAATTATTGTGAGGATCAAATCAATATTTTATATAAAGGCTTAATGTAGTGCCTGGCACATAGTCAACATTTAGTAGATGTTAACTATTTTCCAGTTGTCTCACCCACACCCAATTCAATAGCATTTTAAAGAGACTTTCCTTTATTGGGACTTTCCAAAGCATTTAGTTTAGTGTTCTTAGAAACAACAGTTCTCCTTCTTTTTGTATCACTGTCTTACATAATATTTAATTAAATTATGTAAGTACAGTAACTACTACTATTGGCATAAATAAATTTTGGAACAATCACAAAGACTTACACTCAACTTGTGGAAGTGGATGTGGACGTGCGAGAGGGTAACCTACTAGCCAGGACCAGGCAGGGTGCTGTGGCCATTAGCCAGGGTGTGTTACAATGCGAAGGGGAAGTTCTAGTGAGCCCAGTAGGTCAGTAAAGAAGAGATCAGTTAAGAGAGCATCTACTCTTAGGTGACAACCTCTATCCTTCTTGCGTCCCCTCTCCTTTGCCCTTATAGCTATGCTTTATTTTCATCAATTCCCTAGGCCCAGGCCAGACCTGTAATCTTCCTAAGCATCAAAAAAGAGACAGCTCCCCTGTGGAATTTTTTTTTTTTACATCTTTATTGGAGTATAATTGCTTTACAATGTTGTGTTAGTTTCTGCTGTACAACAAAGTGAATCAACCATATGTATACATATATCCCCATATCCCCTCCCTCTTGAGCCTCCCTCCCACCCTCCCTATCCCACCCCTCTAGGTGGTCACAAAGCACCGAGCTGATCTCCCTGTGCCGTGCAGCAGCTTCCCACTAGCCATCCATTTTACATTTGGTAGTGTATAGATGTCAATGCTACTCTCTCCCTTCATCCCAGCTTCCCCTTCCTTCCCCCTCACCCCCACCATGTCCTCAAGTCCATTCTCTACGTCTGCACCTTTATTCCTGCCCTGCCACTAGGTTCATCAGTACTCCCCTATGGAATTTAAAATAAAAACAATACTAAATTATAAAATAAGCATAAGGAAGTCCAGTAAAGTCTGACTTTTCCCATGGTGATTATTTCAGTGCTTTAAAAAAAGTTTTCAGGTTCTCTCCCCAGAATTGTTGCAGGGGTTCCCTTTGCTTTGCTGGTGCCTTGAGAATATGTTTATCTATTGGGTAATCCAGCACTGCCTTTGACCCTTGCATTTTTTCCCAACCTCTCAGCCTCTGCCTAGAATCACTTTCCTCCCTATCAACCCTCGATCCCAAGATCCATCACTTTTAACTGCTTTCTTGCCAAAATCTTCTACCCCATTTCCTCACATACTTGTCCTTACACAGAACCCATCCAATAGCCCCCCCTTACACAGAACCCATCCAATAGCCCCCCCCAAACATTAGATATATTGAATTTGAGGTGACTTTTCACTCCCAAGTAGAAATGCCCAATAGACAGTCGAACATAAAAGTCTGGAACCCAGGAGACAGAGTAGAAGTAGATAAAGGGATTTAAAGATCTGCAACACATAAGTGGAATTTGACCCCATGTATGTAGGTTACATCACCGAAAAAGGGCAGGTTGAGTGGGAAGAACAATGGCTGAGTTAAGAGCTCTGAGGAACATCACTGTGTAAGGGGCAGGGGAAGCAGGAGCTGCTGATGACAGAGGGAAGCTTGACATGCAACAAAGCCTGAATCCAAGGCAGGAGGGCTTGAGGAAGCGATGGTTACCAGTGTCAGACATAACAAAGAAGTGAGGTAAGATTAGACAGGGCCTGGCACCTGGTAGGTACTCCAGTGCCTACTTCTTCACTAAATAATACATTAGGATTGAAATCATTAGGATGTCATTGGTGATCTTGGTGCTAGGTTTGAGTTTCCAGAGAAGCAGACCTTGAGACAAGGATTAGTTTATTTGAAAGGTGAGGGAACACTGGGAGGTGGGAGAGAGTGAAATGGGGCCCAGGAGCAGCCAATAAAGGATGAGTTATCAAGCCAGCAACCACTGTGGGCAATTAGCGTTAATCCCGCTGGGAAAGCTCTGGAAGTCAGTGCAGAACACTCAGCTCACAGTTACCCCTCTCAGGAGTTGAGGGAGCTGGGGTATTATATACCGACCCCTGCAGGTCATTTGTTGAGGGCTGCTCTTACGGGCATTAACTTACTGACATTTCCAGCCTGATACTTGGGCAGCAAAGCAGACCCTGGTTGCACGAAGAAGCAAATGAATGCAGGTGCTGGCAGTTGGAAGTCGGGTGTGCACTCAAGTAGTAAGGGCAGGGATATGGACAGGGTGGCAACAGCACCTTGGAATCTGCAGTTTCAGTGGCAGAAGCTAGAATTCTATGGACTGGTAGTAAGTTGGAGGTGAGACCTGGAGGTGATAACTGTAGATAACTATTTCAAGATGCTTGGCTGAAAAAAGAAGATAAAAGATACGTCAGTAGGCTGACTCAATGGAGGGCAGAAAAGAAGGGCAGAATAGGGCTTCCCTGGTGGCGCAGTGGTTGAGAGTCCGCCTGCCGATGCAGGAGACACGGGTTCGTGCCCAGGTCTGGGAAGATCCCACATGCCACGGAGCGGCTGGGCCCGTGAGTCATGGCCACTGAGCCTGCGCGTCCGGAGCCTGTGCTCTGCAATGCGAGAGGCCACAACAGTGAGAGGCTCGCGTACCCTAAAAAAAAAAAAAAAAAAAAAAAAAAATAGGGCAGGATATAATGGGAGATCAGAACTTCCTGGTGATGGTGATTGAGGAAATTCTCATTTTCCCCTTCTTAGAGTGAGAAGTAGCGAGCTGCTCTAACTACTTCCCACTTCAGGGTTCTTCTTCAGCTTCCTTAGATCAGCATCCAGTTTTTTCTGCTGGGTTTGGGGACCTGAGTTCCCCCACTGAAGAAGCCCTGCTGAGCTAGTCTTTTCCAGCCTCAAGGTTCCAGAGATGCTAAGCCTGAAGAGCCAGAGGGGTAGACTGACTGTGGGTGCTGAGCAGATTGGGGCAGGAGTGGAGCCCAGTGGCAGACTCTGAGCCCACGGAGAACCACAGGGTCCGAGGAGAGGCCTGTGGGCTTTTCCACTGAGTGGCTCCTCGCTTGCCTGGCCTTCCTCTCTCATGTCAGCAAATCGCAACAATAGGTTGGGTTGAAGCATAACAGGCAAAACCACAAAGGAAACATTCTTGTGCCATTCATCTAAAGTATGGCTCTTTATTTGCTGTCTATCTCAGCTAAAGCATAAGCTCATGAGGGCAGGGACTATATTCATTTTAGCACTATTGTATCCCTTGTGCCTGGCACATAATCAGTATTCAATCAATATTTGCTTAATGGGGAAGAAAAAACAAGTAATGCTGTCTATTGATGGTGCCTAGACCAATAAGAAGCTGAGATTTTTACCCCCCCCAGAAATGGATTGTCTATGAAGCTAATGAAATTTAAACTTAAGGGCCCCTTATTTGCATGAGCTCCTAGGAGAGGCCTTCATGGTCACATTTTGTAAATTTGCAAAAAAATACCTTAATCAAAGCTGAAGATGACCACTGTTTCCACTCTAACTTCGTACTTCTCCTCCTGTGGAATGGCTTTGAAGTAGCTGTGGGTGTTTTGGGGACCTGGTTGAAGGGAAGTTGAGTTGGGAACATAGTTTGTTTACTTGGATTTAATGGGATCTATTTATGCGGTTCACAGTCTCTTCTGTGCAGAGTTAACTTACTACTGGCTGTGCCGGTGTAGAAGTGGCTCTCAGGAGACCTGTTACTGCCCACTGTGCTAACTCACTTGGGACCAGGACACAAAGGTGCATGGCCAGAGCTTCTATGGGCATGAACGTGCCCTAGGGTACCCTGCCATGGAAGAGAAACAAGACTAAAAATGTATGGTTCCAGAAACTAGTCATCACATATGTAAAATTGTAAGTGGAAATTTTAGTTTTTACTGATGCCTGGTCAAAACAGAACCTCTCACCTATCAGGAATATATTCCTTAATGCAGTATATACAATGATAAATGTATTATATATTTCTTTCTTTTTTTGATGGGAATCACATGAGATAGAATTTATTAAAATTCCTGTGTTTATAGGGCATAAACCTGTAGTAATGCTACTAATAATAAGTGCATTCTTATGTGAAGTTATGTTTTACACATCCCCAAAATATTGACATCACTGAAGATAACATAAAACTCTTTTTTTTTTTAACATAAAACTCTTAATGTGCACTATAACTAGGACATCAGTAATAAACTGGTAAAAGAATGTCAATAAAGTCCAAAAGTATTCAGGAAAATTTGAAATGCCCTGAATGCCTATATGAAAGAAATTTGATAGATGTTTCCCCAAATTTCACAAGAATCCTTTAAAAATTATATAACAATACTAATAGGGAGTTTTGAAGCTGAAAGAAATTCCCTATATTTTCAATAATAAACAAAGTTTGATCAATAATGGTAGATAAAAGACTGAATTATATTTCCCTTTTCTTTACAGAAAATTACGGTTAAAAATTGCTGTTCATATGAAGAGTTAATCAGAGTATGCAGTCTGTTAAAAAAATTTGTGATGCTTATGATTTTCCTCAACTTTTAAAATTTTGTAATTTGTTGTGCTATCGTTTGTCATCCTGAGTACTCACTTTTGAACCTGATTTATATTTGTAATTTTTTAAAGCGAGCTCTCAAAGCTGTACATGCTAAGCTTCAACACACGGATCTGCTCCTGTATCCTCCCTCTCTCTTCCTGGCTTTAAGTGATTTTGGATGTGAAGCACCAGTCTTTAGAGTCGCAACTGCAGATAATTGGTGTATGACTAGTTGCCATGGAGACATTTTAGATGATGCCTGACCTCCTTTTTTGGTTTATAGAATAAATTGAGTTTCTAGAATTAACCAGGAGCTGAGGACCACTCCCTTCTGATACACTCATGGAGCTTGAGTTTTAATCTTACCCAGCTTCTTAATTCTAGAGTCTCTCTGAGCCCAGGCCCCAGGGACAGATTCCTTCTTCCTTTGCCATTTGGCTGGCTCTAGAATGGAGGCAAAGTTGAAGGGAAGAAGGGGGAAGAGCATCACATGCATTCTAATTCTAATTTGATGTCTCTTTGGGGGCAGTGCCTCCTAATTGGTCCCAGTTGGTACATCTCGTAGGAAATTTGGCAGAAATGAGAAAGGAGAAGACATACAATGACCGGTTGCAGTTAGTGGGGATATTTAGCCTGGAGAAGCAATGCCTCTGTTGGAAACCTGTATCACAGGTTTGAGCTTTTGTCACAACATTGTATAACATGTCTACTCAAAACTCAGTGCCATAACGTGGTTGGTGTTTTTTCTTGAATGCACAGGTATGTGGATCACTGAGCATCAGCTGATCTCAGCTGGGCTTAGCCGGGCTTGGCTTCAGGCTGCAGGTTAGGTCCGTGTCTGCTCTATGTGTCCTTTATCCCCCTTGAACCATTAGCCACCAAAGGCGTGCTCTTCTCATGGTGAAAGGCAGGAGCCCAAGAGACCGATGCCAACCGTGCAAGCACATTTCTAGCCTCTGCTTGCACTATGTCTGCTAACATTCCCTTGGATGAAGCACATTAATGGCCAAGCCCAAATTCAAGGGTAGGAAAATCATCGCACCCTGCTTTGAGGGCAAGGCAAGTCATATGGGCAAGGCAACATCAGTGGGGCAGGGAAGATGGAGGTGGGGGAATGGAGGGGGTGAACACTTGGTGAACCATTATGTAATATATAAAAGAAAGAGCAGATTTCCTCACCTCTCAGTCCTCAACTCACCAGAGTCTACCCTCATTCCCTGCTTTTACCAAAATCACTGTCTTACTTATTTTGCCTCATTATACATAGAATCTGATTCTTCTTCATTCTCACTGAATTGCTTGCCTGCATTGCTGCTGTAGCCTGCTAACTGCTCCCCTTGTCTCTGGTCTTCTCCTTTCCCAATTTGTCATCCACAGAGCTGCCAGCTATTATCAGTATCACATCAGCATCAGCAACAGCATCAGCATTATTGTTATCTATTTTGCATTACACTTACTGGTTTATGTGCCTGCCTCCTTCATTATACTGAGAGCTTCTGGATGGCAAGAACTGGGTTTTATTTATCTTGGAATCTCCAGCATCCTGCACTGGGCCTGATGCATGTAAAACTTCAATAAGTGCATATGGAAAGAAGGAAGCAGAGAAGAAAGATGGGATTCCAATTTAAGTCTATATGACCTTAAAGCTTAAAATCTTTCTACTCTACCATAATTTAGCCTTAGTCACAGATGTGTTGCTGATAAAAACAAGAATAAAGCTCAAACCCTCTCACTCCTACAGTGGTGGAAAAGCAGGCTACTTGATCTAGATTAACTAAAGATTGTTTCTCCCATAATAGCAATAATCCTTCCTGATCCTAATTCTTCAAAGATGGAAAGGTCTAGAAGCCACAAAATGTTTTAAATGGCCATAAGCACTTTAACTATGTGAAAAGATGCTCGACTTCACTCTGAGAGAAATGCATACGCCATTTTTTACCTATCAGGTTGGCAGAGATCAAAAAAGTTTGTAACGCTATACTGGTGAAGGGTGTGGAAAGAGATACATAAATTGCTGATGGGAGTGTAAATATGTTCAACCTCTACAGAGGGCAATTTGGCAATATCTTTCAGCTCTTTATGTACTGATATGGAAGGGTCTCCAATAGACCCTGTGTTGTAAGTGCAAAGGCAAGATGCAGAACACGGAGCAGAGTTACCTTTTGTGTGCGTGGAAGGAAGAAAATCAGATATACATATATGCTGTTATTGCTCAGACAAGCTCTGGAAAGATATATAAGAAACTGTTAATAACACTCCCTTTTGAGGAGGTGAATTAAGCTGGAGAACAAGGCTGAGAGGAAGATTTCTTCTTCACTGTATATTCTTCTGTATCTTTTAAGTTTTGTTCCATATAGAATAGAATTGTTTAGGTGACAGAAATGCTGTCAGAAGATCAACAAACTGGAAAACATATTTGTAACATAATATGGCAAAGCGCCAATTTCCTTAATCTACAAAGAGTTTATAAATCAGTTAAATTAAGACAGAGAGAGAAAAAGGGAAGGGATATAAGAACTAGTTTTAGAAAGAAATACAAATGGCCAATATTTATATGAAAAAGATGCTTAACTCATACATTATTAAGGAAAATAAAGGAAAAATCAGAAGGAATGCTTCAGAGAAGAACTGAGCTCTGTTATTAGATGTGTTTAAGGAGAGACTAAGTGACCAATTATTAAAGTTGTTTGTTGAGAGGTTTCTTTCAAGCATCTGATAAAGGAAAGATTTCTAGCGTCCAAAGGAACTAATTATTTCCAATCATTAGGGTCTTTAATTCCTTATGGTGTTGACAAGGCCAAGCAAGCAAGCCTAGGGAAAGAAGGGAAAGGAAAATAATGGAAGTTCACCTAAAAGCACAAAAATCTCAGAAACGGAAGGGATCTTGGAGCTCATCTTTCAAACATCCCACCTAATGCATCATCTCTTGGGGCACAGTTCCAGATTTGCCACTTAATAACATTGAGCAAGCTTATTACCAAATCATTCATTCGTTCAATAAATATTTACTGAGTTCCTTCAACGTGTCAGGCACAGCCCCTGTCCTCATGGAGACAGACATTAATCAAATATTTATTCAAACAAATGTAAAACTGCAACAGTGGCAGGCTATGAAAGCCTAAGGGTGTGATATGACCCAGACAGGGATTTTAGGAAAGTTGAGCTGATTAGGCTGAATAGGAGTTTAACCATGCACCAGGGAGAGGGAAAACACACCTAGGCAGAGCCAACGGCATGCGCAAAGGCCCTATCAGGAGAGCTCACGACAAGGCCTATGACGTAAAAGACTGAAAATGGTGATGAGCATGTGGTATGAGGCGAGGCTGAGGAGCTAGCAGTCTGGCCTTAAGGGGTCCGTCATGGAGAGCCCACAGAGGGTTTAGGGAAGGAGGAAAAGGGGACAAGTGCCTTGATCAGATTCACATTTTGAAACTATTAATCTGGCTACCTAGTGGAGAATGGATTGGAGGGAAGCAAGAGCAGATGGGCACAGGTGAGTTAGGAAGCAGATGCAACAGACGAGAGAGAATGGTCACTTAGATGAGAGTGCTGGCGGTGGAGTGATCTGGGCAAATGTGAAAGAGGTTTAGGAAGTAAACTTGACCAGACTTGGTGATGGACTAGATCTGATGACTGACAGAGAGGAAGGAACAATAATATTTCCTAATTGGAAAGATGGTGGTACCATTCACTCAGACAGAAAACAATGGAAGACAACTGTTTAGGAGGAAATCTCAGAGTTCAGCTTAGAACGTGCCAAATACGAGATGCTTTTGAGAAGACATATCAGTCAGTTGGCAGCATTTATTTATGGAGTGTGTACTGTGCAACTGGCAGTGGAATATACAGATTTATTGTTTATTTGTGAAAAAGAAAAAAAAGGATAAACACAATTCCCCTTTTTCTGAGGCCCTTGCTGTTCCACTATTATATCGTCTGTTCCTTCTTACTTCTGTCATTTGTCTGACTCTCTCGACTCCTCATTTGTTGGATGGAATGATCCAATACCTCACATTTATGGTTTCTTGGCCTATTAATTTCTAAAGACCACTCTACTTCACTACGTAGTCCCATGGCCACACCATGAACCTTATTACTCAGAACTCATTGACCTTGAACTCCTTTCACTTTCAAACTACACCCTCCTATACCTTCCAGCTCTCCCATTTTTTCTCCATGTCCATGTCTTCCTCCATTTGCTGTCCCATTTTTTTTCCTCCCATTATTTCCAAGGCTTTTAAAAGGACTTCCTCCCTATTACGGCCTGACACATAGCAGACATGTAATAAGTATTTGTTGAGAGAATGAATGTCTACTTCCTTATCTCCCATTCATCCCCCAGCCCGTCATGGTCCAGTGTTGACCTCCATCACTCCACCTTTAGACCAGTAAGGCTTCCTACTTACCAAACCCAATGGATACTTTTCAGCTTTGTTTTATCAGAACGTTGCTGCCTTCCTTTTAAAACCCTGTTTCCTTAAGTTCTGCATTTTCTGCCTTTCTGATCACTTTTTCTTCATATCTTTTGAGGGATCTTAACCCTCAAGGATTGTCTTCAACCTTCTTCGTTTCTCCTTTACACATTTTCCCTAAACAATCACATCTGTTCTCTCTGTTGTTAATCCTGAAATATCTATGTCCAGCTTAGAACCCAAAGAATGTGTCTCCAACTGCCTACTGGATATTCTCACCAGGCACCCAGTAGGCATTCATTAAATATTTGTTAAATGAATGAATGAAAATTCCATAAGCACCTCACAGTTGTCATGTGCAAAAAAGAAATCATCTTTTCCTTGCAACCCACTCCTCCTCTTTTTATGTTTCTTATTCTGATTAATGGTAGCATCACCCATCTAGTCACCAGACTCCTTACTGATGTAAGGAGATCTGATTATTTTCACCCCTAAATGTGTTTGAATCTGTCTCCTCCTCTCTGTCCCCCCTACTACTATCCTACTTCTGGCCCTCATCAGATCCCTGCTGGCTTTTCCTTTCTCACTCTTTCCATAGCTCACCTAGATTATTCCAGTAGGTTTAAAATTCATCTCTCTGGCCTTTATCTTGCTCCCCTCCAGTCTTTTTTTTTTTTAAATGAGATAAAAATTTACATAACATAAAATTAACCATTTTAATCATCTTGAAGTGTACAACTCAGTGGGTTTTAGTATATTCACAACGTTGTACAGCCATCACCACTATCAAATTCCAGAACATTTCCATCACTCCAAAAAGAAACCCTATATTTCCCAACTCTCCCCCTTCCTCCATCTCTTGACAACCACAAATCTACTTTCTGTCTTTATGGATTTGTCTATTCTGGACATCACACATAAATGGAATCATACAAGGTGGCCTTTTGTGTCTGGCTTCTTTCACTTAGCATAATGTTTCTGAGCTTCATTCACATTGTAACATATATCAGTGCCTCATTCCTTTTTATGGCTGAATAATATTCCATCATATGGATATGTCACATTTTGTTTATCCATTCATCACTTGATGGGCATTTGGGTTATTTTCACTCTTTGACTATTATGAATACTGCTGTTGTGAATATTAGTGTACAGGGTTTTTTGTGGACATACGTTTTCAGATCTCTTTGGTATATACCTAGGAGTAGAAGTGCTGGATTACATGGTAACTCTGTGTTTAATATTTTGTGGAACTGCCAAATAATTTTCCATAGTGGCTGCACCATTTAAAGCTGCCATTCCTGGGACTTCCCTGGTGGTCCAGTGGGTAAGACTCCATGCTCCCAATGCAGGGGGCTGGGGTTCGATCCCTGGTCGGGGAACTAGATCCCTCATACATGCCACAACTGAGTTCGCATGCTGCAACTAAAAGAGCCCACATGCTGCAACTAAAGATCCCACATGCCACAACAAAGATCCTGCGTGCTGCAACTAAGACCTGGAGCAGCCTAAATAAATAAATATATAAATAAATTTTTTTTAAGCTGCCATTCCCATTAGCAGAGTATGATGATTCCAATTTCTCCACATCCTGAACAACACTTGGTATTTTCTTTTTTGTTTGTTTGTTTTAATAGTCATCCTAGTGGGTGTGAAGTGATATCTCATTGTGGTTTTGATTTGCATTTCTCTAATGACTATTGATGTTGAGCATCTTTTCATTTTTTAGCTGTCTGTATATCTTCTTTGGATGCGAAGTCTTTTTAAAAAGTAATCTCGGGCTTCCCTGGTGGCGCAGTGGTTGAGAGTCCACCTGCCGATGCAGGGGACGCGGGTTTGTGACCCGGTCTGGGGAGCGGCTAGGCCCGTGAGCCATGGCCGCTGAGCCTGCGTGACCCGAGCCTGTGCTCCTCAATGGAAGAGGCCACAACAGTGAGAGGCCGCGTACTGCAAACGAACAAACAAACAAACAAACAAAAAGTAATCTCTACAAACTATGGTGAAATGCAAAACACAAGAAAAAAAAGCAATCCCATCACTGTACTTCAAAAATTTTAACCCCTTCTTATTGCTGAAATAATCAAATAAAAATTTCTTAATGTAGTACACGAGGCCCTTTCTGTCCCACCTCTTCTAACACTCTCCTCCTCACTCTTTACTTTTTAGCCATATTGAACAGAGGAGAGGTTGGGGGGATTTAACTTTTGTCTCTTTTTTTGTCAACCCAGTCTCCAACAATAGAGGATGTTCAACCAAAGTTAAGGAAGAGTCATCTGACCAGTGGAATGATAAAGTGGGATTAGGATACCTGCAAATCCCTGCTGGTTTTTCCTTTCTCATTCTTATCCTTCTTGTCTTGCTTCTTGGCAGCACTCACTTTGCCTTAACCAAGCCATATAAGTCCTAGACGGGACTAGATTCATGTCTCTAGACCTTTCTGGAAGGTTCTAGCTTTAGGTCTTCCTGGTCTGTCAGGTGTGTGCTTCCTCCTGTCCCTCCACTTTCTTGGGACTGTACAACCCAGGAGGAGGCAGGTGGGCAGAGGAAGAGGACGCGTTGTTTTCTGCAGGCCCCTTCCCTCTCTTGTGGCTGCAAAGGGCTGGAAAGTCAGCTTCTACTGTGATTGTTATAATTTAAGGCAGTGAACATGTGCTCTGCTGGCGGCTATAAAGATTCAAATCATAAAGTTTTACAGTGGAACGGTTTCTGTAAAAGCATCGTTAGGAAGTGGGAACCATGCCTTTACTTCTTATGACATATGGGACTGCCTGGTTTGTTTTGGTTTTAGTGGAGTTTAGTAGGGTGATGGTCTGACTAATTAAAGTCAGGCCCTCTTCCTCGCCACAATGCAGTGCCTCATCCGAGGACAGTGTAGGAAGGTGGAACTTTTCTCCCCACTCTGTTCCTTATCTCAGCTTATCAGGGACACAGAACTCTTAGAAATAAAGAATAGCCATTCAATTACTGAATATTTCAAAACCTCCTAACCTATCAGGCTTCATTCCTTGGGGAGTCCATGTCTTCCCTTTACTGTCCCAGGAGCAAATCTAGGCAGTGAAACAAGCCTAACTGAGATGATTGCCTTCAGGGGGATCAGCTGAGAAGCCAGGTGGGCCCAGTAACTAGGTCAACGGTAGAAACAAAGAGAATGATAATATGGTAGCTGTCTTCACCAGCTTCCACCTAACTGACTTGCCAAGATAACCAACACTCTATGCTCTGTGAAACACACTAACTAATGCCTACAGTGTACTCTCACCTGACAGTTACTGTCAATTTTGCTGTTACACAGTATGTTTAACTGTATGTTACACAGTTTCTCCCACCAGCTAACTTGTGTGCTTAACAAGACTCAGCTGTACTTGTTCCTAAACCTGTTTATGCCACTGGTACCTGTTATTGTAATTACCTCATTTCATTAAATATTTTGTAAACTGAACAATATAAAATTAGAAAGAGGTGTTGTTTGTTGTTGTTGTTGTTTTATGAAAGTCAAGTTGAAAATTAAGGTGAGTTTCTAAAATAATTGCTCTTGAAAGAGATGTGGGTAAGACAGATTGAGGAAAAACATCACAACAATCTAAGAATCTGCACTCTAATTTCTTTAAGTTCTTGTTCCACTATAAAAAACTAAAACCAAGAATTGTAGACAATGTATTATGAGTGTGATTTATGCAGGAAAGGTCTGGAAAGCCAGTCAGCAGCACATGCCCTGGCCTCATATCAAAAAATTGGAGAATGAATACACATTTATATATTTTAAGTTAAAATAAAATGTTCAGGTAAATGTATATCTTTTGTAAGTGATGTTCTGCTTTACAGGACTTTCTGGATAATCAACCAGCGTGTTGGACAAGAAGGTTTCTTTGTAATAGGATTTATCATTTATTGGTGCCATTATTGAGTGTGTTAAATCGTTACAGAAGAGGGCATTGATGTCCCCATTTCACAAGTGAAGAAACTGAGGCTTACAGTGGTTAAACTTGTCCTAGTTCACTCAGAGACAGTGACCATCCCAGGTCTGTTAGCTGTAGAACCAAGAGGAAGAAGACACAAAGGCTAACGTGGAGTACATGAGTAAACAGAACAGTGGAAGAGGTATTTGTGTTTGATCTAAAAAGTAATAATAAGTAGAACCTGACAGACTGCTGGGAATAGAAATTGTTATGATCACTTTGGAAAAACATAGCATTATCTACATTTATTCAATCAGTATCTATTGAGACACCCACTCTGTGCCAAGCACTGGTCTAGATTCTGGGCATAAGACAATGAACAAAACAGACAGAAATCCTGACCTCATGCATTGCAGCTGACATTCCTGTAGAGCTGAGTGCTTAGCAGTTCCATCCCTAGGCATATCCCCTAGAGAAACTTTTGCTCACAAGATGTTCACAGCAGAATTGTTCATAATGGCAACAAAACAAAGCCTGTAAATAACCCAAATGTCCATTAACAGGAGAACGGATGAACAGATTGTAGTATATTCATGTAATTGAATACTATAGAGTTGTGCAAATGAAAGCATTACAACCATATGAATCAACACAGAGAACTCTTAGAAATATAATGTTGAGTAAGAAAACCCAGTTGCAGAAGAATACATATGGTGTGATACCCTCATAAAGTTCCAAAGCAAGCCATATATTGCTTAAAAACATACATTTTTGGTAAACTATAGAGAAAAATAAGGATCTGAGGAGGAAAAAATCCAGGATGGTGGTTACATGAGTGAGATGGAAGAGACAGGAAGATGGAATCCAGAAAGAGCACATAACTTTTTTTTTTTTTTTTTTGTGGTACGCGGGCCTCTCACCGTTGTGGCCTCTCCCATTGAGGAGCACAGGCTCCGGACGCACAGGCTCAGCGGCCATGGCTTACGGGCCCAGCGGCTCTGCGGCATGTGGGATCCTCCCAGACCGGGGCACGAACCCATGTCCCCTTCATCAGCAGGCAGACTCTCAACCACTGCGCCACCAGGGAAGCCCAAGAGCGCATAACTATTAGTGGTCATGTTCTATGTCTTAAGTTGGATGGTGGTCCACAAATGTTCATTTATTATTTTGCTTCATATCATATATGATATGATATCTGTGTATCATATAACTCAGATATAACATTTAATACAATTTTAAGCCTCAAAAAAGGAAAAGAAAGTAGAAAAGTATAGAAATTGAAGTCAAAGATCTTGACTTGGAGAAGCTTGGGGTTAGGAAGCCAGAAAGCCAGACCTCCAGGAACAATTCACTTAGCGTGGTAGCTTGTACCAGGATCCAGGTTTTGGGTTTTCTTTCCTCCCCTCCCTTACAAGAGGACCTCCAGGCTTACAAGAGACCCCAGTGTGCAGTCTGTGGCTTCAGAAATATTGCAGAGACTGACATTGGGACCTTGCAGCAGGGGCAACAGATACTACAGGGAGGAAGCTGGAGGTGGCTTGGAGAAGATATATGTTGGAGTCACCAGTGTGTGGGCTTGGAGCCATCAGGCTGATGATACCCTTGGGCCTCAGGTTTTCACCATAGCTTTGAACCAAGCTCTGTGTGTCTGTGTGTGTTTTTGTGGGGAAGTTTATGTTTTTGGAGCAGATAGAATACACCAACCAAAGTCTGTGAAAAAATTTGCCCTGGCCTTGGCAGAAACAGCAGATGGCCTCACCTGCGTCCATCTTTGACCCCGTCATAATATTTGTCCGGAAGCAATGAAACACAGTAATGGAGAAGGAGCCCATCAGTTAGATTGGTTGGTTTGGTTACCAAAGAGGCAACGTAGTTCCTTGGGAAACACAGCTCATTAGGAATGGAACAAAACAGTTATTATTAAAAGTAAGAAAAATGGAAATAAATTAAATTACATTTTTAAAGCTGCTTTCTGAGTGGTCCAAAGAGTATGCCAAGTGTTCCCCAACATATCTATTGATAACCTACTATGCACCAGTCTTAATCCTAGACTTTGAGAATTCATTAGTGAATAAATGGACATGGTCCTCTCCTTTACAAGGCTTATAGTCCAGAGGGAAACAAATAAGGAAACATAAATATTTATTGTACAAATGAGGATGAGCACTGTGAAACAAATGGCACAAAGATATAGAATAATTGGATGATCTACTAAGGGTGGTCTCTGAAGAAATGCATTTAAATAAAGATCTGAAGTTAAGACCTGCAATGAGCAAAGCCATGTTCAAAAAGAAGGAACAGGTTATTTTAACAGTCCTGAGGCAGAAAAGTGCTTGTTGCATTTGAAGGATGAGAAAGAACCAGTGGCACCAGTGTTTTGAAGAATAAGAAAGAACCAGTTAGCTATTGCTACATAATAAACAACTACAAAAATCTCAGCTGAATACAGCAGTAGCACTTATTTCTTATGCATATGTAGGTTGGCTGATCTAGGTTCCACTTGGCCAGGTATCTCTGTTCCTTGCAGGAGGTTGAGCTCTAGTTTGATCCATGGATGTTCATTCTGCAGCTTCGGCTGAAGAGGTGGCAGCTACCTGGGGAGAACTCTTCTCTTCAGGAGGGCCAACCACACAAGCATATTTCAAGCCCATGTTTGGGTCATTTTTGACTCCATATACCACTGGCCCAAATAATCACATAATTGAGCCAAAAATCAAGGAGCAGGAAAGTAAACTCCTCCATGGAGTCTGGAATAATAATCTAATTGATCGCAGTCCACCTCTTGTTCATGACTATTCACAATCCTCTCACCTGTAAAATACACTCACTCACAATCCCAAGACTTGCCCAAATTTTATCTGAATCATTGTTCCTGGCTTAAAGGATCATGTTATATCCATGTCAGGTCTAACTATGGTTTCTCTTGATCTGAAAACCTAAGAACTAAAAAAAAAAAAAAAAAGAAAAAAAAAAAAAAGAAAACAACCATCCCCTGCCCCCAGTTCAACATAGAGTGGTGGAAAAGTACATGATAACAGCAATAAATTATTTCATTAAAAAAGGGAAGAACTAATTGTACATTGAAATCACCAGTCCATAGCAGTTCTGAAATTCTACTGGGCAAATGTTGACAGGCCCTACCATGCTGGGAGTTGGGAATGTTCCCTGATTAGGCCCTGGCTCTGCTTCCTGGGAGTGGGTCTCCAATCCATTGTTTTCCATGACTCAGAAAGTCCTACCTTTTCCATCATCCTTGGATAATTCTGAAGAGGACATTGAATAATATGCCTTTTTTGGTGGCTGAGCAGCTTTTTCAGTGTACTGCCTGGCTGTAGAAATCCGGGGACTCAGAGATCTTTTTACATCTTGAACAGTCTCAGTCCCTTTTAGCTGGAACTGGCAGTGTATTTGCCAATACAACTCTCTCACAAACTTTGTGGGTTTCCCATGTATCCAATACTAGTCAGTTCTATGTGCCACAAGCCATACCTACAGTTCATACAAGGCATGATCTATCCAGACTTAATTACTGGTACTCTGGATATGTCAGGCTGCTGTAGAACCATGCTCGTAAGCTTTCTAGAAGCCTCTTTTCCAACCGAAAGAGCCTGTTAAATGCCACCTTGTTTTTTTCAGAGCTTAATGAAGACCCTCGATTTTAAATTCACCTTGAAACTTTATCTTCTGGCAGCACCATGGATTTGATCTTTAGCCCCAGGATGGATCTTAATTTGAAGATCTTTTACTAGAGAGGCTGGAGATGAGAAAGTTTTATTTTTCAACCCAATAAGTTCTGGGTTCTCAATATTCCTGCTGAACTCTGCTTGCAAACTAGCCAGTTCTCTTTGAGTTTATCTCTTTCTTGTTAGTGCCTCAACAAATGTAGCTAAAAGCAACCAGCTCATGCTTTCCATATTTTGCCATAAAATCTCCTCCTCCAACTCTACTGGTTCATTGGATACATTTTCTGCCTTCCAGATTATTATCGTTTAGCCAAATGCTTTACCACTACATAATACAATTTGCTATTATTCCTGACTTTTATACCAGCTTCCTTGGTGCCCACTATCTAGCTCCAAAGCTGGTGTCATGTATTTCAGATGTTCTGTTGTTTTTGTTATAACAACACCTCATTATTATTATTTTTTTAAGAATCAGTTTGGATTGATTGGATCAAAGATCCAACCCCTGGAGAACTCTAACATTTAAATATTTAGTAGAAGAAAAGAAGAAAGTAGTCTGAGAAGGAGTGGACAGAGAGATGGTAAAACCAAGGAGCAGGAGGGGGAGTGTTTTAAAAAAGAACAAATGGTAAGCTTTATCAAATGCTATTGAGAGGTCAGAGAAAGAGACATGTCTTCAGGATTTGGCAATATGGAGGGCGGGTAACCTTGAGAGCCATTTTAGTGGAGTGACAGGGCAAATTCAAATTGACATGAAGAGTTAAGGGGAGGTGAGAAAAGGTATACAGCAGATGTAGACAATATCTTGGAAATGATTGGCTATAAAGAAGAGCATAAAAATATGATGGCAGGTGGAGAGGATATGGGTTTAAGTGAAGGATTTTTTTTTTTGATAGAAGATACGAGTGCACGTGTGTATGCTGATTGAAATGATCCAGAAAAGAAAAAGGCTGGTAATGCAAGAAAGAGAGATGATGATTAATGAAACAGTTTTTAAAAGGCAAGGAGGGATGGGATCCAGAGTACATGGGGAGGACTAGACTTTATTATTTATTTATTTATTTAAAATTTCTATTTGTTTATTTTTCTTTACATAAATTTTTAAATTTATTTACTTATTTTTGGCTGCGTTGGGTCTTCATTGCTGTGCGTGGGCTTTCTCTAGTTGTAGTGAGAGGCAGCTACTCTTCGTTGCGGTGCACGGGCTTCTCATTGCGGTAACTTCTCCTGTTGCGGAGCACAGGCTCTAGGTGTGTGGGCTTCAGTAGTTGTGGCTCACGGGCTCAGTAGTTGTGGCACATGGGCTTAGTTGCTCTGCGGCATGTAGGGTCTTCCCAGACCAGGGGTCAAACCCGTGTCCCCTGCATTGGCAGGCAGATTCTTAACCACTGCACCACCAGAGAAGTCCCAGGGCTAGACTTTAATAGGAAGAGGGTCATTGTCTCAGTTGTAACAAGAGGGCACAAGGAGAAGATGGGTGTTAATTCAGAGATAGGAAGCCAAACAATAACAGCTAACATTTTCGGGTGCCTTTTATTTGTCAGCCATTGTGCCAAACGTTTGCATGCAATATGTCAGTCCTGTGAACTTGGGTTTTTTTCATCCCCATTTTAAAGATTAAAAACAACAGAGTCTTAAAGAGGTTAAGTGTTTTTCCTGAGACTTATCACCTTATAAGTAGCAGAGCTGGGACTTGAACACAGTCAGTCTAGCATTGAACCCACACTCTTAACTTCTGTTCCAAGCTGATTCAATACATTTTTCCATAGTGGAATAGTATTTTTTAAAATGAGATTAAACCAAACCAGACCAGCACTGTCCAGTCTAGACCTCTGTAGCCTCCCTTCTTGGGTGGGCAGGAGGAGTGGGGAGAGTGTGCTGCAGTGAAGACGTTCAAGGGAAGGAGGGAGATCAGACTGACACTAATACCAATCTGTTCCCCTGCATATACTGTATATTTTTCAAAGTATTTTTGCGTTCCTTCTCTCAGTGAGTGATGCATGGCTTAAATGGAGCTAAAAGTCTATCAGTAGGAAGAAAAGGAGCTGTGTTCTGGTAGTCATGAGGTACTTGAGTTCTAGGGGATCGGAAGTGGGATTTTTCCTATTTCACAGTGCAGCCTTGGCACGGCTGATGGCTATTTCAAGCATAGTGTTAGCACACACCTTTCCAGGGGTGATTCCCAACTCCTTGTAAGCCAGTTAATTCTGCTCTACCTTGCTCAATGCCAGAAGCCCAGCTTTCAAATACCTGCTCTTGATCAGAAAGAAAACTGAAAGGAAGTATGTGGAGGACTCTCTCCAGTTTCACAGCACCACTATAGAGTAAGGAGAGGGGGAGAGCCACACCCGTATCAGAAAATAGACTCGTCATATTAACACATGCAATGCTTGGTGCCCGTTCATTTAGCAGATATTGAGCCAGGACCGAGCTCCAGGCCCTGAGCCGGCTGAGGGGGTACAGAGACAAATGAGGCTCTTCTCCTGACCTTGAAGAATTCCCAAGCCAGCGGGCAAGCAGATTATCCTGAACAGGTGTCTGATGAAGATGTGTCCAGGGAGCTGTGAGAACAAGCAGTGCCAGGCTAGACAAGGAACCAGATCAAGGAGGACCAAAGAGCGTAAGCAGTGGTGCGACTTGATCTGATTTAAGATTATGATTTAGAGTTTGCTTTCACATACATGTTTATTATTCTATTTGAGTCAGATTTTCATATACTTCCCCCTTATTACCTTTTCTCCCTTGAGCCTTCCAGACGCTATCAGAATGAAACTTGCCAGGTGTGTGAGGGACCAAGGAACCGTGAGCAGGCTTTTCCAGGTCCAGCATCTGGGCCCACAGCCAGCCTCAGCTGTCCTAAGCCCCTTATCCTATCCAAGTGCTGAAATGTCTCCGAAATCTGCTTTCCCAGCCTTATGCTCCAGGTTCTCCTTCCTTCCCTGCTCTTCACAAGCTGTAGAGCCTCTGAGGAAGGAGTGGGGTCATCTCATTTGCAGGCTTTATTAGCCAGGATAGGGTAATTACTACATCACACAAACCCTGTTTAGAAGGCAGCCTCATGGTGGTGATTTTGGAATTCAGGTTCATCAACCCCTAGGGTTCAGAACCCTCTGCTGGATGTTCTAGCTGGCATTTGAGAAAGAAGGAGAATATGGAAGAGCAAGTGGGAGATCTTTACTGGCCCAGGGGAAGTGGCATACATCCCCTCCACCTGCAATCCAACAAGCAGAGTTCTGTCACATCTCAGGGCAAGGGAAGCTGGGGAAGGCGGTGCAGCTGTGTGCCCGGGAAGGAGAGGAGCTGGGCCTCGGTGGGCACACAGTAGGCTTGGCTGCACGGTGTGGAGCTGACAGAGAGAGTAGACTATTGTGCTCTGGTGACAACAACAGCGATGACAATAACGGGATCTGCCAATGTCTGGAGGCCTAGCATATTCTAATTCAGCTTTTAGGTTAGGATGTCTGGGAAAGGGACTATCCACCCATTAATGAAAGCCCATGCATGGGGGTGAGGGGTGAGTGAGAACTGCTCTGACTGGGACGGGAGGTGACTCTGGACTGGGAGGGGTTCTCTGCTGGGCTCTCTGAACAATGCTGTAACAGAGTCAGTCTAACGGTCTCTCTGCAGCCCTTTTCAATCAGGATGAGCATGCACGTGCTAAGGCCCCCCTTGAATGTAATGACTCGGCCTCTCTCCTATGCATGTAGGATGTACCATCTAGATGTACTAGTGGTACCACCCTTGGGAGAACTAAGGAAACAGTTACTCAAGTAATTTTTCTGTTTCTCTGGTTCAGCTGAGGAACCTTGGTGAGAAACACTGCCTGAGAAGATGCAAGTAGTATTTTTCTATTGGAAGAAAATTCTCTGGGCTCTTTCCCCCTCCCCTCAATCTCCTGCCCCCTGAAAGGAAGCAAACTGATGTCAGAAGAAATTCCTTTATAATAACAAAAACAAATGGGAGGTCTCAGGGCGATTGTTCGCATGGAGAGAACGTGGTCGTTTAAGAATGAGAAAATGGTGACTCCTGTTCAGAGTTCTGGTTAAGTACCGGGTAGAAATTTTCCAACATCGTTTTGAATCAAGAGAGACAGTGAAATCACTGTAGTAAAACCTTTGAGTGGGAAAAATGTAAAGAAAACCAAATCCAACTAAGGCTCCTTTTCCCCAGGAAAGGCATTAGTCAGGCAGCCGCTGGAGCCAGCCGCCTTTCAAGAGCCTGTTTGTCAGTGTCACTACGGTGACTCTGTATGCTCTGGGTTTTAATTCTAGCCTCTAATCTCAGTTGCTTCTGTGATAAATTAATTGTAATGATAGAGGCCCCCCTCACAAGGTCTGCACCGTTTGCTTGTAATGTGAGCGACAGGTTTAGGGCCTGCTTTATTTAAGATGCTGGGGTAATTACATGGGAGTTAGCATATGCAGGCAGAGATATGATTCATTCTTCCAGCCACAAGCATGACACAGCTGTTTGTGGGATAAAATAGGGGAACCGTGTTGTTACAAAATGTTCCCCTTATTATACCTCATTAAAAACAAGGCTGCGATAAGTCAGGGCTGGCAGTGAAGAAAATCTATTGCCCCTCTGTAAAACCTGATAGGAGAGGGGCTCAGAGCTGTGCTGTGTCATTTTATTATTTTTATTTTTTATTTTTTTGTCCTTTCTCTGACTCTTTTCTCCCTGTTATTCAGTATCTCACTGAATACTTGGGGAAGGAACAGTCTCCCAGACCTTCTTCCCTTCTTCTTATGATATAGGGTCTGCCCTTTCCCTTTCTTAGATAAAGCTGAGACTTTTCAGAAAGAGAGAGCATTCACTCAGAGCAAAGGAAGGGGGGGTCTTTTGGGTGACCTGTCCCAATTTTGTCCTTATCACCTTCCACAGGAGTCCACGGGCTAAGAGAGCGCACAGAGCCGAGAAAGCTCAGAGCCTCCAGCGGGGAGCAGAGCTTCAAAGTCAGACAATCACGGACAGGAGACAAGAGGCTCCTTCCTTTTAAGAGACAGACGTATGCTGTCTTCCCCCATCATCTTGCTTTTTAAAAATAACTTTAAAAATTGGGATGAATTTTGGCCTCATTTTCCTCCTTCTTTTCTCTCTCTCCAAGGGAACTAGTGAGAGTTTAAATCAACCTGCAGATTAACATTGAACTACAGACCCAGGGCCAAATAAATTAGGCTGTTCTTGATCAAAATGGATGGTTAGAAAAGCTAGGAGCCACAGCAGCGAGAACATTCTTCAGGCCATAGCTACTCAGGGCCATTTCAGAAGAGCTGTTCCATGAGACATACATGTGTCTGTTCAACAAGAAAGCTACTTGGGAGGCCAGAGAGCTTAGTGGTCAAGAGCATGGGCTGGGACGCTAGATGGCAGCGTCCAAATCTTAGCTCTACCACCTCCTAGCTGTGTGGCCTTGGGAAAGTTGAGTCAATATCTCCGTACCTCAATCTCTCCACTCTATAAAATGAAATTGGCAATAATATTACCTACCTCTAGGGTTGTCGTAAGGTATAAATAAGATAGTACATGAAAAGAAGAACAATGCCTGGAAAACAGCAAGTGCTCAGTAAGTGCTATTATTTTAAGTAGCATAGTTCACAGCAGCAAACTGCTATGAGCAAGTGTGTTAGATCTAAATCTGTGTGATAGATTTGAAAAGACAGTTTTAAAAAATGTTGTTGCTGCCCCAGAAGTAAAGACTCTAACCTGACTTGTGACCCTTCTTCAGAGTTTGGACTTGGGGACAAAGTTTCAAAGTTTCAGTTGGAGACACAGGAAGGGAAGTCTCTGGGCATTCTTAGTTGTTAGAGCTCTAAACCAAAGACCTGGTCACCTTGGTAACAGTGGTGTCTTAGGCCTTTAAACTTTTTACACTGTGATTTACAGTAAGAAATATGTTTTACAGTGTGACTCATTACATACCCACTAACTGAAACAAAAGTTTCACAAAGGTAATACTTATCCATACTTTATGCAATGCACTCTGCCATTTTCTACCTTACTCTATTCTATTGTATTTCATTAAAATACACTCTTAAGTTGATATCACCCTCCACTAATAGATCTCACTTTGCAAGTGACAGGTACTTGGTTAGTTCTCAATAGGTGAAGTATTCTGGAGGAGGGGGTAGAATATGGAAAGAACAAAGACAAGTGTGTGTGGCATGTTCAGGGTGCAGCAAGTTTTAAAATACTGCTAGAATGATAAAAGTTGAAGTTGAAGAGGTAGGGCCAGATAATATAAAATCTTATATATGACACAAGTAAGTATGGTCAGAAAAGCATTAGATCCTAAGAGAAGAGATCATGCAGATTTAGAGATAACTATAAAACACCATAAGAAGAATTCTGAGAAGTTGTGGGAGTTCAGAGGAAGATGAGATGGCTTTCAGGAGTTCCTTGTTTTCCTCAGGATTCTGTTCTCCACATTGTTCATGTATTCATTCATTCAATGAATATTTATTGAGTTCCCACTATGTGACAGGCACTCTCCCTTGGCTCTCCTCCATCTCCCTGGTTTCAACCACATGAGGATGACTTGGATTTTCAGCTGCCTATTAGATATTTTCCAGCATGAAAAAGGAAAAGTCTTTTTCTCAAAACCACAGTTAAAGTCCCAGTGTATCCTTTTGACTTTGACTTGTGCTCATATCTGAACCAAAGCTCTTATGTCTGGGTCAGATCCATCAGCTGGAAGTGAGGGGTAAAATCTGCTTCATCAGAATCTCATAGACTAAAGATGGGGAAAAGGGTGGTCTTAAATACCCTACTTTGTTTCACAACTCTATCTTCACTCATACTACTTCCACTGCCTGGGAAATGGTCTTTCATTATTTTGCCTAACTAAAGAGTTACTGTTTGTCCTTAGAAACCCTGCTCAGTAATTATCACCACTGTGAAATCTACTCTGCTAGACAGAGCTAATCACTTTCTTTTCTATGTTCTTTTGTACTTTAAATATAAGTCTGTCGCTGGATTTATCAACTTATATTACAATTGTCTGTTTCAGGGTCATCTCTCCCACTGTACTGTAAATTGCTTCAGTGCAGGAACTATGTTAAATATTTTTGTATTCCCAACCCTCAGCTTGAACATAGTAGGTAATCAACAAATGTTTATTAAACTAAACTGTTTTTCATAAGACAAGTTGGGTAGCAAAATGTAACATCAACTAGAAAGGGAAATACTGGATATCTTTCTTAGGGGTAGTTAAAGACAAATAATGAAGGATCAAAGAAGAAATCAAAAGGGAAATTAAAAATTGAGATGAGGGGCTTCCCTGGTGGCGCAGTGGTTGAGAGTCCGCCTGCCGATGCAGGGGACTTGGGTTTGTGCCCCGGTCCAGGAAGATCCCACATGCCGCGGAGCGGCTGGGCCCGTGAGCCATGGCTGCTGAGCCTGCGCGTCCGGAGCCTGTGCTCTGCAACGGGAGAGGCCACAACAGTGAGAGGCCCGTGTACCGCAAAAAAAAAAAAAAAAAAAAAAAAAAAAAAATTTGAGGTGAATGAAAATGATAACACAAAGTTTCAAAACTTATGGGCTGCAGCTAAAGCAGTGCTCAGGGGGAAATTTATAGCTATAAACATCTATATTTTAAAAAGAAGAGGGCTTCCCTTGTGGCACAGTGGTTAAGAATCCGCCTGCCAATCCAGGGGACAGGGGTCAAGCCCTGGTCTGGGAAGATCCCACATGCTGCAGAGCAACTAAGCCTGTGTGCCACAACTACTGAGCCTGCACTCTAGAGCCAATGCTCCGCAACAAGAGAAGTCACTGCTAAGAAGCCCGTGCACTGCAATGAAGAGTAGCCCCCTCTCACTGCAACTAGAGAAAGCCCACACGCAGCAACAAAGACCCAATGCAGCCAAAAATAAATAAATGTAATAAATAAATAAGAAGAAATAGCTCAATTCAATAATCCAAACTTTCAACTTAAGAAACTAGAAAAAGAAGAGCAAACGAAGTAAGTCTGAAAACCCAAAGTAAGCAGAAGGAAGGAAATAATAGAGACTAGAGAATAAATAAGTGAAATATAGAAAAGAAAAACAAAAGAGAAAATCAACAAAACCAAAAGTTGTCTCTTTAGAAAGACCAAAAAATGGAGGAAACTTTATTTAGACTGAACAGAGGGAGAGGGAGAGAGAGAGAGAAGAATGAAATTACCAAAATTAGGAATGAAGGAAGAGACATTACTACCAATCTTACAGAAATAAAAAAGCATTATAAGGGAATACTATAAACAACTATATGCCAAAAAATTAGATAACTTAGATAAAATGGAAAATTTTCTAGAAAAAAATGCAAACTACCAACAGTGATTCAAAAAGAAATAAAAACTGTATAGACCTATAACAGGTAAAGAAAGTGAATTAGTACTTTTGAAACTTCCCACAAAAAAAAACCCTAAGCCCAGATGGTTTCACAAGTGAATTCAACCAAACTTTTAAAGAACAATTAATACCAATCCTTGACAAACTCTTACAAAACACAGAAGAGGAGGAAACCCTTCCCAAATCATTCTGTATTACTCTGATACCAAAACCAGGCAAATACATCACAAGAAAATAAAACTACAGATCCCTTATGAATATATGTACAAAAATCCTCAGTAAAATTATAGCAAACCAAATCCAGCAACATCTAAAAAGGATCATGCACCATGACCAAATGGGATTTACCACAGGAATGCAAAGTTGGTTTAACATATGAATAAATCAATGCAGTATACCATACTAATAGAATAGAGGGCAAAAGCCCCATGATGATCTCAATAGACACCAAAAAATGACAAAATTCAGCAGCGCTTCATGATAAAGAAAACACTCAACAAACTACGAATAGAAGGGAATTTCCTCAATGGTGAAACACTGGATGCTTTCCTCCTGAGATCAGGAACAAAGCAAGATGTACACTCTCATCACTTTTCAATATTGAGGTTCTATACAGAGCAATTAGGCAAGAAAATGAAATAAAAGCCATCCAGATAGGAAAGAAAGGAGTAAACTGAATATTAAAAAGAATAACCCAATGTTAAAATGGGCAAAGTATTTGAATAGGTATTTCTCTAAAGAAGATACGTGAATGCTCACTAAACACATGAAAAGATGCTCAATATCATTAGTTATCAGGGAAATGCAACACGAAACCACAGTGAGATTCTATTTCACACCCACTAGGATGGTTATAATCAAAAAGTCAGGCAATAACAAGTATTGGCGAGGATGTGGAGAAATTGGAACACTAGTAAACTCCTTTTGGGGATATAAAATGTTGCAACCACTTTGCAGAACAGTCTGTCAGCTCCCCCAAAAGTTAAACATAGAGTTACCATTTGACCCAGCTATTCTACTCCTAGACATTTAATCAAGAGAACTGAAACCATATGTCCGCACAAAAAGTTGTACACTGATGTTCACAGAAGCATTTTTCATAATAGCCAAAACAGGGAAACAATCTAAATATCCATCAACTGATGAATGGATAAACAAAATATGATTTATCTATACAATGAATAGTATTCAGCCATAAAAAGCAATAAATACCAAACATTTAAAGAAGAGTTAACACCAATCCTTCTCAAATTCTTCCCAAAAACTGAAGAGAAGGGAACACTCCCAAACTCATTTTATGAGGCCAGCACTTCCCCGATACCAAAGCCAGATAAGGACAGAGCAAGAAAAGAAAACTATAGGCCACTATCCCTGATGACCATAGACCTAAAAATTCTCAAAAAAAAAATTAGCAAACTGACTTCAACAGCACATTGAAAGGATCATACACCGTGATCAAGTGGAATTTATCCTTGGGATGCAAGGATGGTTCAACATAGGCAAATCAATAAAGGTGATACACTATATTAATAGAATAAAAAATTAAAATCATATGACCATCTCAATAGATGCAGAAAAAGCATTTGACAAAACACAACATCCTTTCATGATAAAAACTCTTGAAAACTTGCTTATAGAAGGAACACTCCACAACATAATAAAGGCCATATATGACAAGCCCACAAATAACATCATACTCAACACTAAAAGGGTGAAAGCTTTTCCTGTTTCTGGAATAAGAAAAGGATGCCCATTCTCACATTCCTATTCAACGTAGTATTGGAAGTCCTAGCCATAGCAATCAGGCAAGAAAAAGAGGGGGAAAGGTGTCAAAATTAGAAAGGAAGAAGTAAAATTGTCTCTGTTTACTGATGATATGATTTTATATGTAGAAAATCCAAAAAACTCTGCCAAAAAAGAAACTGCTAGAACTAATCAACACATTCAGTAAAGTGGCAGGCTACAAAATCAACATACAGAAATCAGTTGTATACACTAACAATTAAATATATGAAAAATAAAGAAAGAAAGCATTGCCACTCACAGTAGCATCAATGACAATAAACTACATCAGAATAACCTTAACCAAGGAGATGAAAGATCTGTACACGGAAAACTATAAGACTTTGATGAAAGAAATTGAAGAAGACACAAAGAAGTAGAAAGATACCCCATGTTCATGGATCAGAAGAATTAATATTGTCAAAACGTCCATACTATCCAAAGCCATCTATAGATTCAGTGTAATCACTCACAAAATTCCAATGGCATTTTTCACAGAAATAGAACAAACAGTCCTAAAATTTGCATGGAACCCCAAAAGGCCCTGAATAGCCAAAGTAATCCTGAGAAAAAAGAACAAAGCTGGAGGCACCACACTTTCTGATTTCAAACTATACTACAAAGCTATAGTAATCAAAACAGCATGGTACTGGCATAAAAATAGACATGTAGAGTGATGGAATAGAACTGAGAGCACAGAAATAAACCCTCAAACAAGGGATCCCAGAATACTCACTGGAGAAAGGATAGTCTCTTCAATAAATGGTGCTAGGAAAACTAGATGATTACATGCAGAAGAATGTAACTGGACCCCTATCTTACACCACTCACAAAAATTACTTCTAAATTGATTAAAGACTTAAACATAAGATCTGAAACCATAAAACTTCCAGGAGAAAACAAAGAGAAAAAGCTCCTTGACACTGGTCTTGACAATGACTTTTTGGATATAACAAAAGCACAAGCAACAAAAGCAAAAATAAATAAGTGGGACTATATCAAACTAAAAAGTTTCTGCACAGCAAAAGAAACAGTCAACAAATTGAAAAGACAACCTATGGAATGGGAGAAAATATTTGCAAATCATATATTGGATAAGGGGTTAATATTGAAAATGTATAAGGAACTTCTACAACTCAATAGAAAAAAATCTGATTAAAAATTGAGCAGAGGGGCCTCCCTGGTGGCGCAGTGGTTGAGAGTCCGCCTGCCGATGCAGGGGATACGGGTTCGTGCCCCGGTCTGGGAGGATCCCATATGCCGCGGAGCGGCTGGGCCCGTGAGCCATGGCCGCTGGGCCTGCGCGTCCGGAGCCTGTGCTCCGCAACGGGGGAGGCCACGACAGTGAGAGGCCCGCATACCGCAAAAAAAAAAAAAAAAAAAAAATTGAGCAGAAGGGAATTCCCCAGAAGTCCAGTGGTTAGGACTCTGCACTTTCACTGCTGAGAGCCCAGGTTCATTCCCTGGTCAGGGAACTAAGATCCCACAAGCCACACAGCATGGCCAAAAAAATAAATAAAATTAGCAGAGGATCTGAATAGACATTTTTCCAGAGAAGACATATGAATGGCCAATACGTACATGAAAAGGTGTTCAGTATCACTAATCATCGGGGAAATGCAAATCTAAACCACAGTGAGATACCACCTAACACATTTTATAATGGCTATCATCAAGAAGACAAGAGATAAGTGTTGGTGGAGAAAAAGAAACCTTTGTGCCCTGTTGGTGGGAATGTAAATTGGTGCAGCTACTACGGAAAACAGTATGAAGGTTCCTCAAAAAATTAAAAATAGAATTAGTATACCATCCAGCAATCCCACCTCTGTGTATGTATCCAAAGGAAATGAAATCAGGATCTTGAAGACATATCTGCATTCCCATGTTCATTGCAGCACTATTCACAATAGCCAAGACATGGAAACAACCTAAGTGTCCATCAGTGGATGAATGGAAAAAGAAAATGTATATACATATATAAAGTAATAGTATTCAGCCATTAAAAAAGAAGGAAATTCTGCCATTTGCGACAATATGGATGGACCTTGAGAGAATTATGCTAAGTGAAATAAGTCAGACAGAGAAAGACAAAGTATGATATCACTTGTATGTGAAATCTAAACAAGCCAAACTCATAGAAACAGAGAATAGAATGGTGGTTGCCAGAGGTAGGTGGGTGGGGGAAATGGAGAAATATTGGTCAAGGGGTACAAACTGCCAGTTACCAGATGAATAAGTTCTGGGGAGCTAATGTACAGTACGGTGATTATGTATTATAATACTGTATTATATATTTGAAAGTTGCTAAGGGAATAAATCTTAAATATTGTCACCACAAAAAGGAAATGTTAATTATGTGAGGTGATGGAGGTATAAACTAGCACTACTGTGGTAATCATTTTGCAATATATGTGTATCACATCAACACATTGTACAACTTAAGATTGTACAATGTTATATGTCAATTATGTCTCAATAAAGGTGGGGAAAAACAGGAATGAAGTACTGATACATGCTGTAACATTGATGAACCTTGCATACATCATGCTAAGTGAAAGAAACCAGACACAAAAGGCCATGTATTGTTTGATTCCATCTATGTGAAATGTCCAGAACAGGCAAATCTATAGAAAGAGATAGTATATTAGTAGTTGCCTAGGACTGGGGGAATAGGAGGATTGGGGGTAATAGCTTAAAGGTATGAATTTTGGGAGGTTGATGAAAATGTTCTAAAATTCATTGTGGCGATGGCTGCACAACCCTCTGAGTATACCCAGAACACTGAATTTTATACTTTTAATGGATCTATTGTATGGTATATAAACTATATCTCAATAAAGTTGTCTAAAAAAAAAGATATCATGAAGACTTGAACTGAAACAGTAATAGTGAGGATAGAAAAGAGGGGATAAACTAAAGATAGATTACAGAACTGGAAAATCTATTGGACTTACTAAAATTTTGATTTATGGACAAGTGAGATTCATGATAAATTCATGATAAAATTTCTAAGTTAGGTGGCTGAGAGTAATGGGTAACACCATTAACAGGAACAGGAAATTTAAAAAAAGAAAAAGACTAAGTTTGGGTGGCAAGATAAATATTTTCCAGCTTTCACGGTACTTGGCACAGAGCAAGTGATGATAATTAAATATCTATTTAATTCAATAGTGCTAGGCACTAAGAATACAACAAGATGATGTCAAAGATTGCCTTCCAAGAATCTATAGTCTAATGGGAATACAGACAACTTGAAAAGTAGTTACAATAAAATGTGGCGAGTGTTTTGATAGGGCTGGTACAATTTGCTTTGGCAGCATGAAGTTAGGGGAACCTAACCTAGTCTGGAGAGCAAGAGAGACCTAAATGATGAGTTCACTAGGCAAGAGGGAACTGGAGTAGGTAGACATTTTGGTAGAAGGAAGACGATGAGCTTTCTAAGCTGAATAAACTGTGTACTGATTGGTCCAGAGGTGAGAGGGGAAAAGAAAGTAAATCAGATGGGCTGGAGCTCTGGGATGGCAGAGATCCGTTTTGTTCACTGCTGTATCCCAGTATTTAGAATAGTGTCTGGCACGTAATAAGTGCTCAATACATGTTCACTGAATGAATTAATAATGATTAATGAATTAATAAATAAATTAATAAGTGGTAAGAGATGATGCAATGAATAAAGAGGACAGTGGCAAGAGATGATGCTGGAGAAGTAGGCCAGGGCCAGTCATGTGGGGCTTTTATAATCCTTGTTAAGGAGCTTGGACTGAATCTTAAAGACAAGGGGAAGCCATTGAAGAGTTGTAAGTGGGGCAGAAATATGACAGATTTGTGTTTTAGAAGGAGCAGTATGGCGGTAGGGTGGAGAATAAAAAGGAACTCTGGGAAAGATTGGGTGACAGGGTGAACAAAGGGACCGTCCACCGAGGTGGAAGGATGAATGTAAAGGGAAGAGGGAGGGAGTTCAGCTTTTGACATACTGAATTTTAGGTGCTTGTGGGAAATCCTGGTGAAGTTGGGGATACGGCAGTTTTACAAGGTGGAGCCCGGAAGAGGGGTCTGGGCTGGTGATAGGGTCAGTAACATTTACATAGGAACTAAAACTGTGGAAGTAAAGGAGCTATCCCTGGAAGAGGGACCTATAGGCAGAGAATGAATGGGTGAATGAATGAGTGAATGAATGAATGGAATGCACAACCTGCTCTGATTAGCTTTGGCTAAAAACCTGCAGGATGAGGAGTGCTGTGGAAAGAAGGAAGGCTTAAATTATGAACCAGTGCTCCCTCCCAACCCCACACTGGAGGTCTGGAAAGAAAGCTGTGTGCCCAGAAGGAGGCAAGGGAAACTTGCCACATCACGCTTGCCCTTTGCCACCTCACCGGTAATCGGGCTTTCTAGTCTAGTGTGGTGCTGCCATGTATAATGGATTTGTGTGATGTGGGGGATGGTCCAGAGCCCAGTTCTTATTCTAGCTTGTCCCTTCCCCCCAACGATGAAACAGCCTCCCCTTTTCACCTAGCAAGTTGCTAAAACTAAAACAATCAAGCATGTTTACTTGGGGATGCTGAGAACAGGGAACTGCTGGGGCAGACAATTAATTATAGTGTGAGAGCTGCATGAGGTGCCTCCAGTTTCTTGTGGTCCCTCTCCAAACTCCTGATGGCCAGAAAGGCTCTGGTGCCTGCCTCCTGCCCACCTGCCTATTGCTTCAAAGGTGAAGAATCCTGGCCAGTAACGTCTCCTCTGTGACACTGGCCTGGAGATGGGGGAGGAGCACCAGGACAATTTTTCCTCTGGCCAGTCTGCCCTTTCCCTGGATGCAGAGAAGAGTTAAACTAGTGTCACCTTTCAAATAAATTCTGGGTCTTAGAGCCCAGAATACCTGGAGCATCTCTGGAAGGTTCCTTTAAAACACAGCTGTTATAACAGACATATTTCATTTTTCTATCTTTCTGATTGTGCCCCCCTTATCCACGATCCAGATAGTTTCTTAAGGTTCTTGTTGGTTCTGGGCACATGTGTCCATGATAATTCCTCTCCCCCCACCTCCCCCCAACCAGTATTCTACCTTATGCTTAGAGACCAAGCCCTTTCTATATAAAATCACCTGCCCTTTATGCCCTTGGACCTTTATCCACCTGTGTGGGATAATCCCCTGGAATCTTGAGTAAACACCAGGTCTCATGAGCATATGATCAGACTCCAGTGTATGGCAGTTTCTCTCATTCACCTGTGTGTGATAGCTCTATTGCCCCATCACCACCATGTGATAATCCTTCTCTTTGGCCTTAGTGTTGTTTTACGGAATGAGATCATCTCACCTAATCAAGTCCTCCACATAAAGGCCAAACCCTGTGAATATATGATCATCCTTACTTCCCTTCCCCAGAACATTGATAATCTCCCCATGCCCCCAAGTCCAACAGTTCCCCTCACTCGTGGGTTCATTTACTATCTACATTTATTGAGCACATAGTGTTACTGCTCCCATGACCCCCTTTTGCATGTCCCCCTTCTTTCTGCTAGAAGTTGCCTCCTAAATTCTTGGGATACACCTTTCTCCAAAGCTAATGATGTTCCTTTTCTCATCTGAACTCCCAAGGCATCTGGACTGGACCTGGAGGCCAAGATGCCTGATACATGAAAAGCTCCTTGTGCTTCTACAAAAACAGAAGCCAGCTGGGGAAAAGCTTGGCCTGGCCAAGGAGCTTGCTGGCTGGAAGCAGTGGATTAGCAGCAACCGGCCCTAACTTGGCCTTGATGACGGTTGCTTCTCCCTAAAGCCAGGCATGCCAAAAAGAATCCAGCATTTACTATGGAGTGTATTTGGTGAGCAATACACATCCCTATTTTTTTCATTCATGGGTTTGTCTATCCTTCCAAACTACACTTCTTCCGGATTCCCAGAAGAGAAGGACACATTGGCAGGTGTGAAGTGGAAACCCTAGAGGTCCACAAGCCCCTGGTAATACTCTCACACCTTCAGTTGTAGCACAACCAGCCTCACCACCAAATTCTGCCCCAGAGGCTACCAGGACCAGTGTCACTGTGTTCTCTGTTTATTTCACTCACCACAGAAGCTCCCTGATTCCCAGAAAGCCTTCATCACCTGAACTGTCATCCCCTTAGGGCTCTGAGTATCCCATAATCTAGTGGTTCTCAACCTTGCCTGCATATGGGAATCATCTGACAAACTTTTAAAATACTGATATCCTTAAGGTCCCCCTCCCTGCCAGGTTATGATTTCATTGATTCTGGAGTGCAGCCTCAATGCTGGGATTTTTAAGGGTGATTCAAATGTTGGGCAGCCATGGTTGAGAACCACTGCCCAAATTTGACCCTTCTCTCACCCCTCCCCGCTCCACAATCCATCAAAATCCCCCACACCAGTAATTCTCAAATGTTAAAATCATCGAATCATCCAGGAGGGCTTGTGAAAACACAGCTTACTGGGCCCTACCTCCTGAGTTCTGATTTAGTAGGTCTGGAGTGCAGCCCAAAGATCTGCATTTCTAACAAGTTTCCAAGGGTTGCCAGTGCCGCTGATCCAAGGACCCCACTTTGAGAATCATTTCCAATATCCTGCTCTCTTGCTTCCTTGACCTTCTCTCCTCCAGTGATCTAATCCTCTGCCCTACCTCAGTCATGGAGTCCAATGTTCATCCCCCAAACCTTGTCATGACCAATGACTGTACCCCTTCATAATGTCCATTTTATGCCTCCTGCCCTCCAGCCACCAATCTGCTCTTTGTTGTGCCCCAATTTCAACCCCAGTGGGACTGTACTCCACTGATCCTACCAGCTTCTCACTGTCCCTCACCCCCATCATGCCCTAACTTCTCCCCTAACCCAGCTTAGATCCCATGGCCCGATTTTATGTTTATTCCCTTGCATATACCCTCAATTCCCTCACTCCTCTTTCTTTCATTATACTCTCCTAGCAAAACTCCAACCCTAGTTAAGTCTGCCTCTTGCCTTCTCTCCGCTTAATTCTTTCTTCTCATTTAATTGAGAAAATGGAGCAATCAGAAGATAACTTGGACCTGCTCCCACCATCTCATGTACCAGTACATTTGTGTCCGTACCATTCTTCAGCTTTCTCTCCTGTTGCTATGGGTGACTGGTCATGCTTCTCCTCCAGAAAGAGAACCACTTATGCTCCGGATTCCAGTCCCTCTCACTTCCTTAAGGACACAGTTCCAGCGATTGTCTCCCCTGCTTACATCTCATCATCATATTTTCTCTGTCTACTGGATCATTCCTGTCAACATACAAACATGCAATGATATTTACCATCTTTTTAAAAACCTTCCATTGGTCCCCTTTCCCCCTACAGCTACTTCTCCACTTCTCCATTCCCCCCTGTGCCTACACTTGTTGTCAACCTCTTCTCCTTTCATTCTCGTTTGAACCCTCGCTAGTCAGATTTTCCCCCATCCTTCCTCTGAAATGGCTCTTGTCAAGGTCACTAGTGACTTCCCCTATTGCCAGATCCAATGGCCAATCCTCAGTGCACATGATGCTCGACCAATTCCCTCCTTGTAGAGCTTCACTTGGCTTCCAGGACACCTCTCTCTCTTGGTTCTCCTACCTCACTGCTTGCTCCTCTTTTGCTGTTTCTGACCTCTAAACTTTGTTGTACCCTTGGATTTGGTCCACAGATTTCTTCTCTTTTCTATCTATACTCCCATCCTGCATAATCTCATCCAGTCTTGTGGCTTTTATACCAGCTAAATGCTGGTGACTCCCAGATGTATATCTCTAGCCCAGACCTCTCCCCTGAACTTCACACTCATGTACCCAGTTGCTTACTGGACATCTCTGGTTGCATGTCTAATAGGCAGTTCAAATGTATAAGCCCAGAACTGAACTCCTGATTCTTCTAACTGCACAGGCACATATGAACCCCTTTCTTTCTGCCATATCAGTAAATGGCGACTTCAGTCTTCCATTTGAACCAGGCCCCAAACCTTGAAGTCATTCTTGACTCCTTTCTCTCACACCTTGCATACAACCTATCAGCAAATCCTGATGGCTCTACCATCAGGATATATCCCAAATCTGACCACCGCTCTCCATCTCTACCATAGTACCCTGGTGTAAGCCACCATTCTTTCTCACCCAGATCATTGCAACAGTCCCCTAAGGTCTCCCACTTTCTCCCCTTGCCCCAGGACCTTTTAAAACATAAATCAAATCCTCTGACCCCTCTGACTTCATTCTGAATAAAATCCAAACCCCTTATCAAGGCTTCAAAGACCCCACGTTATCTGGCCTCCCTGCTCCTCTCTCTTGCTGTTGGGTCCGCCCTTTGATCTCTCTGCTTCAGTCTTTCTGTTCTTAAATCAACAATTTAGAGCCTTTGCTCTTGCTGTTCCTTCAGGCCGGATTCTCCTTTCCCAGACACCCCCTCCCTGTAGGTCTCTGTCTAAATTCTGGTATCCAGAGGCCTTCACGATACGCCCACCACCCCTCCCCCCATAACCTAACCCCCACCTGGCACTCTTTGCCCCTTTTCTTGCTCTATTTCTCTATATAGACTTATACTTGAAATATTATGATTCGATTTGTTGATCGTCTGCCTTGCCCACTAGAATGTAAGCTCTGTGAGGAGGGACTTTATTTTGTTCATGGCCGTTTCCCCAGTGACCATATGGTAGGTGCTCAATAAATACTTGTTGAATTAATTAACTAATTGAAAATGGTTCAGGTCTTTCCTCCCCAGTGGCTGCAGCCCTGTTTGGGGAGGTGTTTCCAGGCTGCCTTTCTCTATTCTCTAATAGCCTCCTGGCCACCACCTGGGCCCCCTCCCTTCCCCAGGGCCTTCCAGACTATTCTAATTGCTCCTGCTGCAGAAGGAGGGAGTTAGTCGCTAAAGAGGGAGGAGGGAGGGAGGAGCTCCATCTGGTGTCCAGGAAAATAAGGGAGCAAACCAGGGTCTGCTGTGCTAGGTCCACTGGGAGTCCACGAAATGAGGCCAGGGAGCCTTGGGGCCTGGTGCCCTTTCGGCCCAGACTTGCTCTTGGCTCTTTTCTTCCCCTGTCAGAGGGTGGGCCTTGAGCTCCCCATAGAGGCCCCAACTTCTCTTGGTTTGGCCAACTAAGCTGAGCCCAGCTTTAGGCCCCCAAGATGCAGAAGGCAGTGGGGGTGGGGATGGTGAGAGACAATGGAGAGCCCAGAGCCAGCTCTCCTCTTCCACCAGCCTGAAGTGATACAATGATACAAAGGGAGAGTCTTGTGCAGGGGGGAAGGGGGTGGGAGAGCCCTTTGTCCCGCTATTTTCTACATTGCTGGGGGGTGGGGAGGGGTTGGAAGGTTGGGGAGGAGCTGGTAAGCGGCTGTCAATATGGGGAGGAGTAGAGAGTGGTGCAGAGGCCCTAGAAAGTTTTTGAATTTCAATCAGATTGGCTTTGAAAGAGTTTGGCTTTTGTTGAAAGAGAGAGAAAGGTTAATGCTAAAGTTGAGGGGGAGGGGGTGGGTTTTGAAGATAGAGTCCTGCTTGCGGGCCAGTCAGCTGTGGGACACCCCAGCTGGCAGAAAGGCTGGGATGGGAGAGCGGAGAAGGAGCAGGGTCCCATCTCCCTTCGCGGGACCAGACTGAGGAGTGCCTGCCACTCAGAGAAGCATCAGGGTTACTACGAATGCGGGAAGGGAAGCACCATGGGGCAGAGCAGGGCAACTTCTTTCTTCCTTTTGCAAGCCTTACAGAGCCTTTGACTTTTTAAGCCAGCAAAGAGCGAAGTTTCCTCCCTCTCTCCCCTCCTTCCCACCCCACCCCATCACAGCAGCAGTGCATTTGCCCGGACTGACTTTGTGACAAGTGCAGGCTTAGGTTTGTTGGAGAGGGGAGGCAAGGGTGGGAGTCAGCTGTTTTCACTGCCTTTGTCCTCTGCTGACCCTCCTCTGCACCCTAACTCCTCCAAAAATGTAACACAAAAATGTGGAGCTATTGAGAAAAAGAAGGGATGCAGAAGCCGTAGCCATGAAACAGGCTAAAGATCTGCAATACCAAGTCAGGCTGTGGGGGCCTGGCATTGCCCGGCTCAGTACCACTGATACCACAAATAACACAGAGTCCTCGGATCCGTCTCGTCTCTGAACTTCAAACACACACACACACACACACACACACACACACACACACACATTTTTGTAAGTCTCCTGGCTAAGGCTGGAGGCGTGATTCTGTGTTTGGGGAATCCTTCTGGAGAAATCTCCTGCGGGTGGTCAGTTCTCCAAAAGGAACCATTATTGGTTTGGCCAACTAAGCTGAGCCCAGCTTTAGGCCCCCAAGATGCAGAAGGCAGTGGGGGTGGGGATGGCCCCATGGATTACAGACCTGCCATGACACGCCCCCAGACCAATCCCTGAACTCCAGCCTGGAAATACCTGAAAAGAAAAGGTTCTCATGAAAAGAGGAAGAAAATTGGGGAATGGGATCATTCTTTTACATATGCACACAGTGTTAGGCCTCGTCCTCAGGGAGCAAATGTTCGTTCATTAAATATTTGTTAAGCATTCCTTGAGCTTGACATTGTGCCAGGCCCTCGGAGACCCAGAGGGAAGAACTATCCCTGCCCTCAAAGAGCTCACTGTCTAGAATAGAAAAACAAACAGTACACAAAGAATTATAATCCAATGAGATAATAATAATATCTCCATGTCACATAATATACTGTAACATAAATTACATCTAACTTCATTTGACAAGAGAATTCTACAGAAAAATGTGTGAACCAAATTTTAAGACTACATTCACATTTTTGTCTCAATTTTTGGTGCATTTGGAGTGTTTACAAAGGAAAAGCATTGCAGATGTGCAACCTTGCCCCACCAAGCAAGAAAAGGCTTGGATCCCAAACCCAGGCTAAGGGAGAAAGAGGAATGTGTCCATTTTTGTGTGCACACAAATTAATGTGCTAGAAAATGTCCATAGCTGTGCTGCTCTTCATCCAATGCCCCACTGAAAGTATTTTTCTGGTTTTAGTCTTCACCTGTTTTGCAGCCAAAAAGTAATCCCAGACTCCCCACTTCCAACCCCACCACCACCTCCACCAGGAGGTCCTCAGTTCATCTTTTAGGGCCAGATCTGAGGTGAAGAGAGGGCACTGGGATGTCAACCAAAGGAAGATTTCTAGGCCAGTGTTCTCAAAGCCTGGGCCCTAGACCACCAGCGTCATTATCACCTGGGAATTTAGAAACGCAAATCCTCAGGCCCCACCCCAGACCGACTGAACCAGAAACTCCATGTGTGAGGCCTAGCCATTTGTGTTTTAACAAGCTCTCCAGATGTTTCTGGTGCTCCCTAAAGTTTTAACGATGCTGAGCAACATTGCTACTCTTGGTTAGATAGTCCTGATGCTCCTCAAAAATAACTTGCTCTGGGTGGAAGTCAAGCCATGGACCAATCTAGCCCTGCACCTGTCTTTTGGTTAGTTCTTGGGCCCCTCTGCCCAAGGGTATGGACTTGAATGGCTCACACACAGTAGCTTTAAGAACCAATTTACAGGACTTCCCTGGTGGCGTGGTGGTTAAGAATCTGCCTACCAATGCAGGGGACACAGGTTCGAGCTCTGGTCTGGGAAGATCCCACATGCCATGGAGCAACTAAGCCCGTGCGCCACGACTACTGAGCCTGTGCTCTAGAGCCCGCGAGCCACAACTACTGAGCCCGCGTGCTGCAACTACTGAAGCCTGTGCACCGAGAGCCTGTGCTCCGCAACGAGAGAAGCCACCACAGTGAGAAGTCCCCACACCATAACGAAGAGTAGGCCCCGCTCACCCACGCACAGCAACAAAGACCCAATGCAGCCAATTAATTAATTAATAGCCACCCCGTAAACTCATTATTTCCCCTTTGATCCATGAGGATACTGGGGTGTGGAAAGTCTGTTGCTGTGTGGGGTTGCCTAGCCTTGAAGTAGCAGCAGGATTTGAACCCAGATCTGTTCGTTCCTCTTGACCACACCTTCTCAGGAGAGTTCCTCCAGGTCCTGGCTGCCTCCCAGGAGGAGGGACTCTCCTTGAGAGTCCTTCCAACATCAGGGAAACAGGACTCTGGCCAAGTCCACAGGCTGTGTCTGTCCTGGCTGGATTCCCTCTTGGTGAGGCTCAGGATCAGGCCTCGCCTAATTTCTTCCCTTCCCTTCTCCTGGCCAGCTGGACCCCACGCTGTCCTGGCCCTGCCTGGCACCTGGGGGAGAGGGCAGAGTAAAGTCTGGACAGGGTACCATGGGCATCCCTTCCACCAAATGTTAACCCCTGCGGCTGGCCCACAGCGGGGAAGCCCTCTTGCCAAGCTCTGCACCGACTGCTCGCCTGCCTGAGTTTGCATTATTTATTTAATGTCTTGTACCGTAAATAATGGTAACTTTATGGTTATTAGGAACGGGTTAAGGTACATGCGGGTAGCACCAGGCTGCCTTCAAAAGGAACAGTCCTGGCATAAAATGTTGCGATAATTGCTTTACTGCTGAGTGTTGGTCTTTATTTTGTGTCTGATTTGTCCCTTAAGCCAGCGTAACATTCTCCCCACGGCAGGAGAATGCAGAGAGCAAATTGAAGGGCTGAGCATGAACAATGCGACATGGCGCACTGCTGGGTTTTTCTTTTTTCCTCTTTCTTCGTTTCTCCCTTGACCTCCCTCCAATCCTCTCCCCTCCCCTCCCCCCCATGCCCTGCGCAGTCTCCGCCCCACTCTGGTTGGTAGACTCATTCTCCCCACCCTTGACACCTCAGGAAGGTATCCCGTCTTACCCCCTTATTTTGAAAATTAGGTTAAAAAAAGCACTCCTATTTCTTACCTCTTCTCTGGGCAGCAAGCAAGACAAAACAAAAGAATAAACAGAAACAAGGAGGCTTCTTTTGCCTGGACCCAACACCAAGCAATGCCTGGGCATCTCAGCTCAGAGGTGGGTGTGCTTCATTTCACACAAGGAAGCTAGGTCTTGGCATGAGCCAGGACACTAATCTTCTCCTTAGGGCCCACCTCACCAACTTGATAGTCCCACCCAGGGCTGCAGTGGTCCGTGGCATGGGGAGGAGTAGGGGGTAGGTGTGCAGGAGGACTGGGTCTGCCAGCAACTTCCTGACAGTGGGACAGGGAAACGACCTCCAGTGGCCGCTGGGACTTTCTTCCTCTTCTCTTGGTACCATCACACCCAGGCAGGAAGACCTCTGGCCCCGCCTGCCGTGTGTCCTATAGAGGAAGGCTGTCATTCCAGGCCGTGGAACAGAGCAGAGGGCAGGGTGCCGTGGGGCCCGCAGGCTCAGCCTTTCCCAGAGGTGGGCACTGCTGGCCTTCATCATTGCCCCGAGGGCCATCTCTCAGCCTCTGGCAATGCCCCATAGGCTGGGATGGTCCAAGAAAAGTAAAACCTCTGCCCCCTGTCCCAGAAAGCAGGCCCAGAGTCACCGGAGAGGGCCCTCTGGCTTACTCTAGACCTCAGGGAGTTTGGCAGAGGGGAGAACACTGAAGCAGGAGTCAGGAGGTCTGTGCTCTTACTTTTCCACCAACTTGGCGGGTGCTAGTACACTTGTGGAGAGGGAAGTTCCTTGGAATCCTTCCATCTCAGTTCTGTCTGTAAAGCGAAGGCAAAAATGCCCACCTTGTGAGATGATGATGATCAAAAGGAGATAACGGATTAATACAAACCCCAGAACAAATGTGCAGGTTTATCAGGGAGGCTCGCCTAGCCCCGCGTGCTCTCTAGCCAAAGGCAAGCGGCTACTTCTGCGTAAGGGAGAGAAGGAGGTGGGAGTGGGGGAGAGCTGGGGGGGTACAAAGAGGGGGAAAGAGGGTAGCAGAGACCCCTCGGCCCCCATAGCTCTCCACGGAGAAGGAAATCACTGTTGCTCTTTCTCCACCCGGCGGGTAACTCGGCTGTGCCCCGACTTGGCAGGACACCATTCAACCAGCACCTGGGGTCTCCTCTCACCCTCCAGCCCCAAACCCTTCCCCTTCTTTGGCTCGCTCACCTCCGTCCCTTTCTTCCCCCTCTAGGGTTTCTCCAACGGAGGAGACAACAGAGCCCAAGTGCGTTGCCAGCCACTGGCTTTAAGCTGTAGGAGGCTGAGGGCGTTTGTACTTCTCTCCACTTGCCCCACCTCTCCAGAGCCTAGTAACTCATCAGTAGCGGAAATTTGAACAAAGTGGAGAACCTGGGATGAAAGGAGAAAGGCGGCGGTGATTGGGGTGGGGGGAAAGGGGCAGGGGGATGGCTTTAATTAGGGCTTCTTGGCCTCTTTAGTCCCGGGGCTGGTTGGGGTAATCCAGTTAGAGTCCCAGGCTTTCATCTCAGCTGGCTGGCCTCTCTGAGGCCCTGTCAGAGCCTTTAGGGGGCAACAAGTAGCGGGCAGGCCCCGAGTCGGGTGGGGGTGGGTACCGCGCTCACTTCCAGCTGGACGCAGAGGGGGGCGCGGAATGAAGCCCCGCCAGCACAGCAGTTGGTGCCGGGCAGTGAAGTGGCTGGTGCGGGCAGCTTGGGCGCTGGGCGGCTGTCTCCTGACACCAGAAACTCTCTTTATGAAAGGATCAAGTCGGGAGCATTGTTCTCTGGGCCAGGGAACCAAGGGCTCAGAATGCTCTTTTGTGTGGAGGTGCTCCCCACACACACACTCCCCCTTCTTTTTTCTCCCTTTGAGCCACTGCTGGCTGTGCCTCTGCCCCCATGCTTGGGGGGAGCGATGGATGGTGGAGATGGGCTCTGGACAGACAGTCCTGGGGGAGCCATCTGTGCTGGGGTAGGATCCACTGGAGCTGAAAAATTAAACAGCATTTTCAATTAACTTTTCCTCCCTTGTTTGGCGGTGGGCTAAGGGGGGGGGGTGGAGCAGGCTGGTTGAATTTAACCTTTGAAAAGCTACTGTGGAGGCGAGGAGGAGGGAATGACCTTTCTTCCCGAGGCAGGGGTGGGCGGGGGTGGGGAGCAGTGAGATTGTTTCCTCAGGCCAAGCAGGGGACCCTGTCCTCTGGTGAATATCCCCAGAAGCTCTTGGTGTCCTCGGCGGAGGTCCCACCTGCATAGAGTGGGTTTGTGCGTGTATCCCCAGAGGGCACACCCCAAGCAGAGATGGGGAGAGCTGCACAGGGTCAACAGGTGGAGGGAAGACAGTGTTGATCAGTAAGAACCTTGTTTCTCCCTTAATTACCCCCTTAATGCCTGTCCCTGTTTCTCTACACATCTTCCCTTCTTTTCCTCAAAAGGGCTGCTTTTTTCACTTCACCTCTTGGGATGGGTGCCCCAGAACACGGAAGAGCACTTGTGGATGGACTCACTTCAGATATCTGACCCAGATGTGCTCAAAGGGCTCTCCAGCCCCGTCCGGTTGGCAATGTGGACTATAACCAGAGTATAACATGGCCAGAAATCAGAGCCCAAGGGTTCAGGTTGTACACTTCTGCATCAGCAGTGCTGCATCCCACGGCCTTCTCCTCCTTCCCTGGGATCCGGGAGCAGATCTTCCTTAGGCTCCACGGGCCTCCTCCTCACTCAGGGCCTCACCTCTTCCTGGGGGCCCAGTGGTGAAGACTTCTCTTGCCATAATGAGAAGAACAGTCTGTAGTTTTCAGAGGATTCGTGTGTCTTCTCTTTGTGCGTTGGGATAGATGGATAGGATTAATCCCTTTTTTATGATGAGGAAACTGAGACTCAAGAGAGGTTAATATTGAAAAATATTGAAAAAATTCTTTGGATGGCACATCAAATCACCTGGGGGCCTCTTTCAAATTGCCCATCCTTACCCAAACGTCCCCAAACTCTCACCCCTCCTCCCCCTGTCATGACTTCAGAGTAGAATTGATTAATGAAATTACATCTTGTGCATTTTCTGTTAGCCAAGTACGGAGTCCCATTGACAGGAGAGAAAATGAGGAAGGCCACTCAAATTAGCTGAGGCAAAAGAGGGAATAAACCCAATGGTTTCAGTTGCTTTTTCACCAGCGCTGGCTTTCATCAAAGCAACAGGGGAGGATGATGTTGGGAAACAAATATGGAAACGAGTTGTTTCAACCCTCCTAGGGCACAGTGGAGCATCATCCTCCCTCCCAAGCCCACTCTTTGTCTCGTATGTCATGCTCAGTTAAGGACGCTACACTCAGGCTTCAGCTCAGGGCCCTCTCTCCTTCACTGACTATGTTCACTCAAACTGCTTTTCCTTTGGTTCATCAAATGTACAAGCTTTCCTTTTCAGCATCTTAGCATCTACTTCATTCAACTCTCACCTACCTTTCCTGTCTCTGTGAATTTTACTGCTCAAAGAAGCTTTTCCTCTCCTCCGAAAGCAAATCCTGTCCTCGGATTATACTTTCTCATAGCATTTTGTACTTCCTTGATATAACAGATCATGGTTTGGAGTCATACATGGAGTTGGGACTGTTTAATATCTCTCCTCCACTAGAACTTAAGCACTGTGAGAGGAGGTATCCTGCCACTTTGTTCACTACCCTATCCCCAGTGCTTGTGGTAGGCACTCAGGGACTTAACACACATTGAAAGAATGAATGAATGGATGGGGAAAGATAGCAACTCACAGAAAAAAATGAGCAAAATGAAATCCAAGTTCTCCCAGAAGTACAGATGAGAATCTCGCTTTGACATCTAGAAAATTACTTTCGAATCCCATAATGGAAGTCAGTAGGCATGAATGGTGAAGAGACCATTTATAGGGTAGCAGGTGGGAGAGAACATCGCTGATGGTTGAGGGCTTTTAGGTGAGGCAAGGAAAGCAGGCAGCTGACTTCAGTTTTCCCCCTGTATTTCAAAGATGTCAGTTCATTTTTGGAGCCCTGAGGAGGAGAAGAAGAACGCTAAGAACTGTAGCCAGGTGTGATGAAGAATAAGAGAAAAAAAGAGGCTTTGCCTGCTAGAATCGCTTTGGGTGAGGCCGCCCTAGTTTTCTGCAAAATAAAGGGATTGTCTTCAGGAAGCAGCAGAGGATAGATCCTGGGACTGTGAGCAAGAGGGTGAACCAGAGGAAATGGAGAGAAGCTTGAGCTAGTGAAGGGTTAAAGGGAATACACATGTTTAGCAGTATATTGAGGTTCAGGGGAAGGGAAAGGTGGGGGAAAGACCAGCGAGCATATAGACCGCTAATAAATGAAGAGAAGTGGGAGATCCATCTTACCTCCTACAGGGCAGAGATACTCGGCTCATTTTTTAGATCCATCTTTAAGAAGAAAAATGACAAAAAGGAATTTGGATAATTAGGAAGTAAATGCAGACTGTGCAAAAATCGGTACTGATAGAAAGCAGGTAGGAGAATCCTCAGAAAATGTAAAGGTTTCACAAATCAGCAAGCCTGGATGACATCCATCATGGGGTATTAAGGCTGGTGTTCTGGTGATGTGCTGAGTGGGGACCTGATGGAACCACTTATAATTATGTCTGGAAAATCATAGAAAGTAAAAGGAGCCATCAGGAGCCTGGGGAAGTGAAACGATGTGACTCCTGTCTTCTAAAACATGATGTGACGGTCCTACAAATGTTCACCCAGTCAGTCTGGAGATAGATACAAAGAACGGGGAGTGGGATATCTGTCATCTTGGGGAGAAAACTAGAATCGAGCTCAGTGGGTGTGTGTGTGTGTGTGCGTGCACACACCTAAGGGCCAAACCACACCAAACAGAATAACACTAAGTGATCAAATTGGAAACAGAAAAACAGATGTGTTGTAACGGGTGCGCCACAAGTGGCAGTTGTTAAAACAGGTTCGGGTTCTCGCCAGTGGTGTAGGTATGCAAATGAAAACTGCACAGAGAAGAAAAATCGATGGCAGGGAATCCATTCTGGGAGCGGGACACCCTCCCGGTGAGCAGAGGATTCTGAGCCTCTTTAATGAGGTCTCATTTGGGGCTGGGAGAAAACTGCATGCAGCTGAAGAAGCTGATAGGAGGGTGTGGCTGAGGAACAGCACGGGGACCTGGAGGAGTCACCAGTGTGAGCGTCCGGTGATGTGTGCGATGGGGCCAGGTTGGAGCAAATCAATGTGTCTGGCGGGGGGGAACTCTGCCTGCTCTTCCAAGAGGCCAAAGGAAGGCCCCAGAAGCTGCCTTGCTCTGGGAGCTGGGTGCACAGTTTGGGTGTGGAGCCCTTGGGCCTAGAAGGGAGGTGACGCTGACACCCTGAAGTGGTTTCCAAAAAGGAGGGGAAGGCCCCTGAGGGGCCAGGCTGAGAGGGCGTGGCTTCTCATGGTAATGATCCTGTGGACTCTGCAGCCCCAGCGCCTGCACGCTTTTACAAGGTTAAAGCAACAGCTTGAACCTGTATGGGGCGAGCATTTGTTTCCTTTCCAGATTGCCAGCTAATGAGGAAAGATTAAAGGAACGAAATCTGTTTAGCTTGGCTAAGTGACGACCGAGGCGGCGGGAGTGGAGAGGCATGCTGGGCCTGCCCGGCCGAGCAAGCGGTGTGATAACCGTCTGCAGATTTCAGAAAGGTGTGTGTAGCTCCAGTGCGGGAAGAGCAGCTGTCTCGGGTGGTGCAAGGGGCCTCAGCCTCCATCAGTGGGAGGAAACCCATTGTGAGCTCAGCCGCTCGTGGTGCAGTAGGTTGACCTGCGGAGAAGAAGGCAAGGGTCTGGACTTCCCAGCTGAGCGAAGGGAAGGATTGAGCCAACCCACCTGCCCCACCCCCCAGCCTTCACTTTGCCCTCTGCTGACACCATTTTCAGCGTTCCTGAGGGCCTTCTCTGGCCTACAGCTATCCCCACTGCAGTCAGTGCCTTAGGGGGTTTGGAGTCCAAAAAGGTTACCCCACTTTGGAGCCTGTGGCAGATGTTCTTAGTAGCTGGTTTGGCAATTCACAGCCAGGCTGTTCTTTGATGATGTCTTCGGATAGTCTTCTAAGCCTGTGAGATCAGAACCTTCTAGGAGCAGAAAGAACTTCCCCCCAAAGGGGGGTCAACGGTGAGGCCCATGGTCCACTGTCCCAGGGGCCCCCAAGCCTGGACCCTTGGGGGAACTGGGATGCCTCTCATCCTGCTTCCTGTTGGCAATCTCACAGTTAAACACTTAAACAATCTTTCTTCCTCCTCTTTTCTCTCTCCCCCTTTCTCTCTTTCTCTCTCTTCTTTTCAGAGTTGACAGGGGCCAAATAAAGCCCTTTTAAAAAAAACACACAAAACAATTTTGTTCCTTCTGAAAGTGATGGAGTGAAAGTGGGTGCAGATTATAGGCCTGTGAGGCGAGGGCCTTCCTGACGGGGGGAGAAGTAGTGACATGATGGGAACCTAATGGCAGTAATTGGCCCTGGCTTTGACAGGGCCCATATCACAGCTCAGGAAAAGAGAGATGTTTAAAGTAAAAATTTACACAAAATTATATGTTTTCGGGGTGAAAAAGACTGTTTGGATTTCATTTTTTTTCTTCCTCTTCTTCCCCCCAGGGCATGTTTCACGGGCCTTCCTCTGCCGGTGTGTGTATGTGTGCGTGTACGTGTGTGTATGCACACACGGACATGCAGCTGTCCCGCAGGTATATGTGCATTTTATCTCTGCATTGTCAGTGCCTTCCGTTTTCTCCCTTACTCAAACAGAGGCATTGCTCAGCTTTGGAAGTTTCTCTTTCTGAAGTAGAAAGAGCCTAAGAGAATGAAGAGAACGATTCCAGTAATATAAGAGGCCACCCTGTGTAATTTGGCCATAACAGAGCTTGTTCAGTCTCAATACAGTCTGCTAGCACCTAGTATTTATCCTTGTAGCTCTTAGTCCTAAATAAGACCAAGTAATAGATTGGGTAATTATATTTGTTTAGTGTCTAATTCCCACTCCAGAATGTGAGCCCTTTGAGTGCAGGTCTCTGTTTATCTCGTTCAGGGCCGTAATCCCAGCACCCAGCACAGCGCCCAGCACATAGCAGGCTTCCAGTATGGGTGGCCCAGGATAACTGAATTCTTTTAAGACAGGAGCTGGTTTGGAAGACCATGCCTTCCTGAGGATAAAATGCTGATAAATCAGACTTTTGTTTCAGGTACTAGAATACTCAGAAAATTGATTCTTCATTGCTTTTTAGAAATGTGGCCTGACAGGAAGACATCAGAGGAGGCACGGCAACGAGACTATTAGGTGTTCATCCCTTGTTGAGAATGCTTAAGACTTTCTTCATTGTGAGCAGTACTAGGATCTCTACAGTCAAACTCCAATCAATTCTTTGATGCTAATGACCATTCCCAGTGTAGGCTGGTCCACTCAAAGCCTGCAACTTATACTGCAGCTCCCTGTTTTACTTGGATTTAGGCAAAGTGTAGGGGCTAAGACGAGAACTAGTCAGCTCTCAGTCTACTTTTGAGCTTTCTAAAAAAAATCCCATTTGACTAACGTAATAACAAGACACACGAATGAAACTAAATTGAATGTTTTATTCACATAAGCTCAAGGTGAAGTACCAGAATCACAGAATCTCAGGTTGGGGAGTGGCTTTAGAGGTTCTGAAGTACACCCTTCACTAGTTGCATGCATAATCTCTACAATAGCCTCTCAAACTCCAGTTGTGAAGATTGGTGTGTTCAGCCAGCGAGGTAGAGCTTAGAGTCAAGAAATGCAAGGGCTAGGAGCTGGGCTGAGCAGAAGCCAGCCCTGGGGAAACGGTCAGTCACGAGGAACAAACAGAGTTAGATAGGGGAGACCCAGCAAGGGCTGTGCCAGGGAGTTGCTGTGGAGGTGGGAATCCTTTCTGAAAGGAGAGTCCAGGAGGTTGGTGTAGAATGGGGATGTATAGGTAGCAGCAACAGGACCAGGCAGCATTCTATGACCTTCCCGTTTTACCTCAGTGTTTGAAGAAAATTTCAACCCAGGCAACCCAGGAGGTTCCAAGACCACCAGGGGAATCCAGAACACTGGGTGAACGTTGCTGGGGCTGGGAAAGGGCATCAGTGTCTAGAATCAAATGGAAACAATGCTTCTAGAGCTGTGGTAGTCACTGAGATGATGTCGAGTCAGTACAATTCAGTGGATGGTTCTTGAATGATACAGGGTGTGGCCCATGTGCTCAGCACTGAGTTAGGTAATAGCAAGTAATGTTGGAAATGATTCATAGGATTGACGTGCTCTAGGAGTAGGGAAGATGAATTGGTCACTTATGGTCAGAATAGAGGCTCTTAAAGAAAAACTGAGGCATTCAGGGTTTTGGAACCATTTATTTGTACCAGCATTTATGGAATGACTACTCTATTCCAGGCATTTTGTATTTGGTGAAAGCCCCTCAGACCTACTATTTAATTTGAGTCACTTCCCTTTTATTTTCCCTTTACGTGCTGAATTGAGATTGTAAAAAAAAGAAAAAAAATGGCTGGTATTCCATCCAAGAAAATCACAAAATGTGAAAAGTTTCTCTTACAACCTTGGAGTTCTCCAAGCTCTGTAGACAATCCAAGAGTCTAGGGTAACAGCTGCAGCTCACAGAGTTTTCCTCCTCTGGCATTTGGCACAGAGATGGTAACCTTGTGCTCCTATATTACCTCTGCTTAGGAATATTAAAATCGTAAATTACATGAATTTTCCTAAAATACAGTCCTTTCACTGGGGTCTGGAATAACGACTTGGATGCAGGTGCCTCTGGGTACCACTTGGCTTGCCAGTCAGTGCAGCGTGTTGATCTGAAGATGAGATGCTAAACCCTTCTCGTCTGACCCGCTTGGACATGATGTTAGCTGTTACACCATAACCTCCTAAAAGGATAGCAAATGAACTATGGGTGGTATTTGCTTTTTCACTCATCTAAACTTTCTGCTTAAAATTATGGAATCTCAGGGCCTCCCTGGTGGCGCAGTGGTTGAGAGTCCGCCTGCCGATGCAGGGGATACGGGTTCGTGCCCCGGTCTGGGAGGATCCCATATGCCGCGGAGCGGCTGGGCCCGTGAGCCATGGCCGCTGGGCCTGCGCGTCCGGAGCCTGTGCTCCGCAACGGGAGAGGCCACAACAGTGAGAGGCCCGCATACCGCAAAAAGAAAAAAAAAAAAAAAAAGAAAATTATGGAATCTCAGAACCTTCTTGGCGGTCAACATTTTTTTCAATAGACTGCCTAGTCTAGGTTAAATGCTGGAGATACAGAGGTTTAAAAACAGTGTCTGCTTAAAGGAATTCATAGTTCACTAGGAGACAGCCCACCCAAAGAGATTGATTCAATATACTATAGGTGCTAAGTTAGATGAATAAGCAAGATGCGGCACCACCGATAAGCAGCAAGCACCTCAATCAGCTAGACCTCAAGGAAGGCTCCACAGAGTTGGCAAAGCTTGAAATGATTCTTTAGGGAGGAAGAGAAGTTTGCTAAGCAGAGAGAAAGCAAAGGGCAGAGTATTCCAAGCGAAGGACATAGCATGATTGTTGAAGACGTCAATTTTAAGTCAACTAATCCTGGCTCTCGGTTCCTTAATACGCTTAGCAGTTCCTAAGTTCACTTTCCTCATTTTTGTGACAGTTGTGTGCCATGTACAGGAAGAGTGAGAAAGGGAAAGGGCTTGAAGAGTCACTAAAAGAAAGGAAGATGGGAAGAAAATAGGGAGGGGGAGGAAGAGAGGGAAAAGGAAACCAGCATTTATTGAGTGGCTATTATGTGCCAGGTGGTTTTATATGATCTCATTTCATGTTATGGATGCCATTTTATAAATTAAGATGTGGTTCAGAGAGATGAATGAACTCCTTCACCCTCTCTTCACTTTTCAATCCCCTTCTGTCCTCCATTCCCACTGTAACTCTACCTCTCTTTGAAGCTCCCTGCTGCACTTAACCACCACCACTTGGATCTCTAACAGACACTCCATCCAAAATGCTGCAGTAATTTCCCCCACCAAACCCACTTCTTCTCAACTCTTCCCATGTCACCTCCCCATCCACTTGCTCAAGTTGGAAACCCAGAATCACTCTTTGACCTTCCCCTCTTCCTCAGCCCCACATCTGATGCACCACTGAGTCCCGACCACTCTACCTCTAAAGTGTATCTCAAATGCATTCACTTCTGCCCAGCTTCTCTGGCACCACCTAAAAATCAGGCCATCATCACTCTTGAATAGTCTTCTTGTTTGATTTCTCTCTTCCATTCTTGCCACTTGCAACCCACCTGGCAACCCAGGAATCCTTTTAAGATACATGGCCCTTAGTCCTTCCCCAGCAAGATTTGCTCCCTGTCTACCTTGACTCTCCCCTCTTGGGGTCTTTGCATCCCACCCAGCTCACTCTACCCGACCCCTTCACATGGCTGCGTCCTTCTCATCTTTTAGATCTCCCCTTAAATGTCATTTCCTCAGAGAACTCTTCCCAGAGAGTTCTAAAAACTCTAAAACAGATTTCCCCCTATTTTTCTATTTCTTATCTTTTTGAAAAATTGTAGTGATATATTTATTTGTGTGTCTGTTTAATGTCTCCTCCACTAAGCACAAGCTCTGTCTCTTTGTTCACCACTGAATCATCAACATCTTGCACAGTACCAAGCACAGAGCAGGCATTCAGTATGTTATATTTTAAAATATGATATGTTTTTTGTTAAAAAGGAGTATTAAGTGAAACTGGTTCAGGATAAAGAAGAGCTTGGATTTAAACCCATCTCTTCCTGACAACAAAGCCCATGCACTTTCTTCTCCATCACACTGCCTTCCTGGGGATGAGATCCAGCCTGGGCAGTCAGGCAGCGGTCTTCCTGGAGTTTGTTTCAGAGATGAGATGGAGAGGATCCTTCGGAAACTTAATCCTGACTGGACAGTGAGCTCTGTGAAGCTAAGGGCCATTCCTTCACTGTTTAGTAATGTGCCCGGCACAGGGTAGCTGCTCAGTAAATGATGAATGAACCAACCAATGTGCCATGAGAACCTCTCAGGTTTTCATATGAGCAAACGGGCAGAGGTACCATTTACTGAGGTGGAGAAGGGAGAGGAGGAGTAGAGTTATTGGCAGGTGGGGAGGAATGAAGAGTTTAGTTTTAGAATGACATATAGAGAAAGGCACAGCTGCCAATAGGCGTGTGTTTCAGGAACAATGAGAAGTTTATTCATTCAGTCATTTATTCACTTAATCACTCAACCAACAAATGTCTATTAAGAGCTTAGTATATATCAAGCACTATGTTAGGTGCTGAAAATGCGACAATAAATCAGATAAAGTCAAGTGAGGGAAATGGGTAAGAAGACAGATATTCAAATGCAAAGTGGTTAGTGCCATTGTAAAAGTAAGCACTTGGGGCAGTGGGACCTGTGAAGTGGAAGCAGAAAGACCTCCTGGAGAAAGTAAAGCCTCCATCTATCGCCTCCTGGAGGATGGAGGAACTAGCCTGACTAAAAGACAGGGAGAGTGTTCCAGGCAGCGGAAGTAGCATGTGCAAAAGCCCAGTGATTAAAAAGAAAAGAAAAGCATTCGGAGGACAGTACATAGCTCAGTAGGTGGGAGTCATGGTGTTGGGAGCAGGATGCTCTGTGCAAAGTAGTGAGACACCCAAGTTGTGGACCTCCTCGACATGCCCCCTTTCTGTCTCTCCATTGAGAGAGGACAGAGAGAGCTAAAAGTCACACGCAGATGTAAGTCACTGCTCACAGCCATGTGAGTGAAGGGAAAGTGGGCAGAGAGACAGTGGGGCTGGAATCATAACCTTGGACCAAACTAGTAAGAGTTTCAGTTGCCATAATAATGAGTATGACTTCTAGGGGCAATTGGCAACCATCGAAAGTTTTTAATTGGGAAAGGTGATGGTGGTGGTGGTGACATGATCAGATACATATATTAGAAGTAACACATGGCTAGTATGAAAAGTGGATTAATGGAAGCATGAACAGAAGCTACCATATTTTCTGTGAAGACATTCTTCAGATTGAAAATTAAAATGGTAAGAAAATACCAAAGTCCAAGATAGTTTGTGTGTGTGTGTTTAAGAAGCTATCTATGTGAGTCTCAGTTCAAGTCTTCCCTACACCTCTCCCCCAGAGACAAATTTAACAATTCTGTTCTCTGGGCTACCGCATAACTCTGGCCGTAACAACTTGTTTGGAATTACTGTTTTTCTCAGCTCTCTCCCAAACAAGACTGTATGCTCCTCAAGGGCTGACTGTGCACATTGCTTTGTATCCTCAACATCAGGTATGGTTCACGGTAAACAGTAGGTACTCAATAAATATTAGATGGATTGGAATGTATTGGGATACAGACAATCCCCAACTTACAATTATAAGACATGCTTGTTTGACTTTATGATGGTGGGAAAGTGATACACATTCAGTAGAATCCATACTTCGAATTTTGAATTTTGATCTTTTCCCGGGTTAGTGATATATGGTACAACACTCTTTCTGATGCTGGGCAGTAGCAGCGAGATACAGCTCCCAGTCAGCCACACGATCACAAGGGTAAATAACCAGTACACTGACAGCTATTTTGTACCCAGGCAACCATTTTGTTTTTCACTTTCAGTCCAGTATTCAGTAAATTACATGAGATATTCAATACTTTATTATAAAATAGGCTTTGTGTGAGATGATTTTGCCCAACTGTAGGCTAATGTGAGTGTTCTGAGCACATTTAAGGTAGACTAGGCTAAGCAATGATGTTCAGTAGGGTAGCTGTATTAAATGCATTTTTGACTTAGGATATTTTCAACCTAGGATGGGTTTATCAAGATGTAACCACATGGTAAGTTGAGGAAGAGCTGTCCTAATAAACTGGGATGATCTCATACTGTGAAATGTAATACATGTAAATTCCTGCACTTGGATCCAAACCTTCTGCACCAGTACAGGAAGGGAGAGCAAGATGATTCATTCAGCAAACAGCTGTTGAATAGCAAGTGTGCTTGACACTGGACATACAGCAGGAAACCACAGAGACACGTTCTTTGCCCTCATGGAGTTTACAGGCTACTGGGATGACAGATTTTAGATGAGTAGCTAAACATAAGTGAAATGCCATAGAGAAGACCACAGAGTGCAATGGGGATCCAACCTGGTCTGTAGCTACATGGATCGTGCTTGCAGAACTTCACTGTTTCAGATTCACATTTATTTCTGTCGTCACTTGATTAACACCCATCACCCCACTACACTATGCACAGTGAAGGGGTTTTCTTTGCCCACCAGTGTATTCCCAGGAGAGTAGGCTCTCAACGGATGTTTACCTGAATGAAGGAGAGAATAAATGAACGAATGAGTGAGTGAATGAATGAGGAAGTGGGCATTCCAGGCAGAGGGAACAAGCACCACAGACCCATATGTCTGGGAACAGAGTGAGAAGAAGAATGACTGTCTGAGAAAAGCTGAGCACCAGCTACACATGTAACAACTAAGTGAGATGGCTGCAAACTTGGGCTTTTGTTAAGAAAAATTGTCTCTCTTCTCTGCCTACTCTTTACTCGAGACTGTCCCTTGGGTGTGGTTTTCTTTGCTGGGGACCACACTTTAGAAAGGATTGTGAAAATATTTGCAGAACATTTCCATGTGGGAAGCTCCATCCCATGATGGAAGGAGCATGGGATTTCTGACTCAGACCTGAGTTTGAATTCCAGCTCTACCACTTGCTGGCTGAATCGGATGGATCACTTAAGTTCTCAGAGCCTGTGTTCCTGTCTATAGAAATAATAATATGCACATTCTGAAAACTAAATAGAATGACATGGAAGATGCCTAACATGGTACCTGGCACACAGTAGGTACCCAGTAAATGCGAGCCCCCCATCTACTAAAAGAAAAAGAACTCTGGGCTATTTGAGTTCAGGAAGGCTTCTTGAAGGAGGCAAATTTTGAGCTGGTCACTTAAGGACTGGGGGATTCTATTTCATTGAAGAAAAGAGAGAGGCCCTAGTTAGGAAGGTGGGGGAAAGGTAATGGAGCATAGCACTGTGCTGGGCTCTGCACGTGGACAGAGAACCAAGTAGAACCCAGTCCCCAGCTCCAGGCCAAGAGTTTCCCCACTTCCATCCCTGATCTCACCTTCCCAACAGGAAGGTAATGCCCTGGAACCATCTCTGACTAGGGTATGTCTTTTGGAAAGGAGGGAACCTACAGCCTCGTTCAGGATTTGCTCACAAACAGGCAGCCTCTGAGAGCCTGCATTCTTTGAGCTTGCGTAGTACACACACTCCACTAATGGAGGTTTGAGCAAGTACTGGTGTGTGTGTGTGTGTGTGTGTGTGTGTGTGTGAGTGTGGTTGTGAGCGTGCGCCATGTGCACACACTGAAACACACAGTAAAGCCAGAACAAAGCGTGCTACCCACCCTGGCCTTGGAGCCTGGCAGTAACAAGCACCAGCGGCCCATCCAGAGGGTAGCTTTGGGTATGGAAGGACTAGTAAGGGAGAAGGGAGGCGAGAGATGGGAAAGAACACATGTTCAAAAATAAACACTGCCTCCTGCTAAATGGTCTAGAAAGCATCTGTAAGAGGGGCTCTGGGCTGTGGGGTTTCCGAGGATGGTTAGCGCGGGAATGTTTTGTCTGTTGGTTGAGGTCGGGGGCTTCCACATCCTGCCCACCGCCACATCTGGGGAAGTCATCTGTGCTGGGCTGATGGCTCCCTGAGCACTCCTGTTTTAATGGCTCGTGGTGCCGCAAGAGGTGGCCCTGTAATGGCCGTTCCAGGCTGCCCTGGGAAGGGTCTGGGGCCCGCCCCAGGCAGCCGGTTGGCGTTTCTCCCACCCCAGCCATCTACCACCTTTCGGCCCCTCTTTGCCCAGGTGAGCTGGCCTGCATCCTGGTTGGGAGCCTTGGACTGGCTGTGGGGCAGCCGTGGGACTAGAGGACTCAGCATTTACGGGGGGCGGGGAAGGATATGGTCCGACTCTTCTGACTGCCATCCCCTTGATCAGGCGCTGGCTCCGGCGTCCATCATGGTTTTCTCTCTTCCTCTGATGCAGCTCTGCCTCATCTCTTTGCCAAAGAGGGAGGTTCAGGGTTACGGGGTCATTTCTAAGACCAAGTGGTGCAGAAAGGGCAGGCACAGCACATTTAGAAAGAACTGCTCCTCCCTGTGAAGCAGGGTATTGGGAAGAGATGTGAAAGGAGCAAAGCAGAGAGCTGTGCTCAGGGTTCCTGCCTCGGCTGTCCCCTCAAGCCTAGAAGGGCCCACTAGTAATTTCTGCCCTCACGCTCCAGTGCAGCCCCATCCTAGAGCCAGTCCCTCAGCCTGAGACAGGTAACTGCAGGTGCAGATAAACCTGCTCACCAGTGAACTCTGGAATGGCGTGTTTTAATGGCCTGGTCCCCTCACCTTGCTGACAGCTCTGGACAATTACCTGGAGGGCCCGAGAGAAGGAGCATTGTGTGTAGCTACCTGCAGGCTACAAGGATGGAGTAACGGGCTGTGGCTTCAGCAAGGGTGAGACCCCCGCCCCCGAGGCAGCCTGGAGTGAGGGACCACAAGTGCATGAGGAGAAGCTGGAGGGGCAGAGGAGAGGGGAGGGCTTGCTCCTCTCAGCGAGGGCTCGTAAAGCTGCAGGTGTGCGATGTTGTTATTTAGTCTAGAGCCTGGTATGTGACAGCCCGGACCCTCTCTCCTGCGACTGCCGCCACCGCCTCTGCTGGCCAGATAATTAGTCCATTACGACTCTCCCACCTTGGGTGGGTGGGGGCAGGGTGAGAGCCCACCCTCAGACTCCTAGTAATTCAACTTCCTGTGTTTTATAGAAGGAGGCTGTTGGGGGCAGAGAGCGAAAGGCCCTCCTCCCTAGGCTTGGCCAACCCCTTGCTCAGCGCCCAGCCCCCATCTCCCTCCTTCCACCCAAACCCCGTTGCCGTGGTGACCAAATGTTATTTCCCAGCTCCCTATTCCAACTAATTTGTAAAAGTTTTTTACATCTCTTACCTGCCTGAAAAATGAATATAAGACGGGTATATCTCTTCCCGAGTCTTGCTCTGCCTGTCTCTCTTCCCCTGCATCTCTCCTCTGTCTCTCTATTTTTATTACACGCTTATCGCCTTTTTCCCTCCTGCTTTTGAAATTGATTTCCTTTCCTTTCTCCCCCTATTCAGGACCTAAACGCTGAATGTTCGATATTTCATTTGAGACCGCTAATCGCATTACTGCCCTTGACGTTTTACAGATATCATATTATGGGCGCAAATTTGGCGAATTATTAGCGTTGTAATGTATAGCTTGTCAGAGGTATTTAAGACGCTAAGAGCCCAAGGCTTATCGGGGTTAGCAGAGAGCTCTCGTTGAGCTTTTGAAATGCAGAGAGCCAGTTATAAAACACACTGTGACTCTCTCTTCAGCTGGTGAAAAAAAGGAAAAGAGAAAAAGAGAAAGAAAAAGAAAAAAAAAATGTCACCCGTCTATCAGAGGCTTCCAGGGCTGATAACAAGCAAAATTCTTCTCTGTGGGTTTCACTGGAAATGTGAGAAGCTTTTAAAACATTTCTCAAGCTGTCTGGAAAAGAAAAAAAAAATCTTTATTGAAAGGATGTAGCAATCTTTTTTACTGTGGCCTATTTATCTCTGGGGAAAAAGCTGTAACAAGAAGATCCCCTACCGACCATCAGCCGTGTCAGGGCCCGCCTGGCTTTGGCGGCAGGACTTTGGTGCGGGAGCTTGCTGAGAGAGAGTGGGGCCGCCTTTAGCAAGAAGGGGAAAGGCTTCTGGCTCTAGTGCCTTCTTGTGGAAGAGGCAGCCTCAGCACAACGCCGAGTGCAGTGCTCAGGGCTCAGCAGACACATCTCATCAAATCCTTTTTGAATGAATGGATGACTGAACCAACCAACAAACCAAATCAACAGAGCCTTGCAGCTGCTGCCCCGCTTTGGCCGGCCTAATAAGTGTGCACTGTACCTGTGACCCCCTAGTATGGTAAGCAGTGACACCTGTGTGGCCACACGTGTTCTTTCAGACTCCCACGGCCACCCCTGCTCTCCGAGGCTGTGGGAGCCTCTCTGCCTTCCCGTCTCTTGTCTGCTGATGACATCTCCCCTCTACGTGGGAACTTTGGCACTCGGCTCAATATCTCCCTGCTCACCCCTGTTCCTGCCTTCATCCTGGGAATTTCCACGCCCACACAGATTATCCAAATCCTGGGATTCTCGACTCCAGTCTCCTTCACTCCTCCAGCAGAAGTCCACAGGAGCATGCCACCCCCCCCCACCCCGCATCTGACCATCTCCTAGAATTTCTTCACCTCAGAAATCATGAACTCAGAAATTCCACCTTCTAAACAGAACCTTTATCCTTACATCTGTTCCACTTCCTCACTCCCATGGAATCTGCTTTTTGACCTCATTTAGACCTTCCATCCTTGGACCATTCCTAATTTAACAAGCCCATCATTCCTCTCCTAGCTTCACTTCCTTTCTTACCCAACCTTGACCCTTTGATCAATCTCTCTAAAGAATTTCTTCATTCAATTTCCTTACCCCTCTGCCTTTCTGCCCCCATCTGTCTGCCCATTTCAGATCCAAATCCATATCCGCACTTGCTTTCTCCTTGACTTCTGGCCTGCGATGCTTGACTAAGAAAATCACATAACCAATCCACCTGGTATCAACTTTATCCAGGCCCTGAATGCATGTCACCAGCCCTCTGGCTTGTCCCATAATCGATTCTCTTTTCCATTTCCACAGCAGTTGTCTTAAGCCTTTCCCTCTCTCAAAAAATGTCCTTCCTTGCCTCTGTTTACCTCATTCTCCATAGATGACTTCACTTCCTGCTTTACAGAGAGAATAGCGGCCAACAGGCTCAAATTCTCCCCTCTAACCCTCCCCTTGGCACTGGCAGTCACCTTCCCTGCTCTGTATCCTCACTCAGTGCTAATTCCCCCACCTCTTGTGCCCAGCACTCCTGCCCCTTGAGACCTTGCACCATCTCTTCCTTTGTATTTTAAATGTCCCTCTTCCTACCAGTGCCTTTCCCTCCCTTCAAGCACCCTCAAATTTTCCCTTTAAACCTTCTTTTCATGTTATCTTCCAAGCACTTCCAAGTTACTGCCCCATCTTCCTCTTTCTTTTTACTAATAAACCTGTTCAAAACCAGTCTTACTCTTATCCCCTCTACTTCCCCCATTTCCAATTCACCCTTCCCATTGTAGACCGTGTTCTATCTCTACTGATATTGCGATCACCTCTTTCTTCTTCAGATTATTTTTCCTTAGCTTCTCATTTCTTTGGCTTTTCTCTCCTCCTTCTCATTCTCTTTCCCTAGCTTCTCCACCATCAACAGGGTTGCTCCCCAGAGTACGCTGCTTCACTTCTCTTCTTTCCTTACACATCTGCCCTGGCTGAGCTCCTCCAAGCCTGTGGTGTCACTTGCCATCTGAACACTGATGATGCCCACGTCTACAGCCTCAGTCTCAACCTCTCTCCTGAATGTCATGCCCATATTCCAACTGCCAACTCACTATCTCCCTGTGAACCCAGAGCACCTTGGACTCAACATATTCAAAACTGACATTATTATATTCTTTTCAAGCCTGCAACTTAAATGATCCTTAAGCACCATCCAACCAAACACACCTGGTTCAACATAGAGGGGAGAATTCTCCCCTCTTCCCTTCCTTTTATCAGTCCTCTTTTACCTAAAAAGAAAAGAAATCTTTGGGGGTGGGGGGAGAAGTCAGTCCCTTGCCTTGTACCTCATATCAAAATTAATTCCAGATGAATTTAAAAGTTAAATGCAAAGGATAGAGCCATAACTAGATCTGCATCAGATATGTATCTGGTGAAGGAAGGACCTTCTTAGCATAAACACAATGGAAAAAGTCACCAAAAATTTTAAATTGCGATACAACAACAACAAAAGCCCTATCATAACAAAAATAAAAGGCAAATGCCAAAATGCCACCTGAGAAACAAAGATTTGCAGTAAACCTAGCAGAACATATGATATCCTTAATATGTAAAGAGCTCTTAAAAATCAATAAAAAGCACTAATACCTCAATATAAAATGAACTAAGGCATGAACAAGCAATTCACAAAAGAAATATAAAAATCTTTAAAATGATAAAGTTAATATAAATTAAATAAACGACATAACATTTGGCCTATATAAACTGGCAACTTTTAAAATTATAAAGCTCAATGCTTATTTAATAAGGTTGGCATTAGACAGATATTCTTATATACTATTAGTAAAATTATATATTTGTATAATCTTTCTGGAAGCAGTTTTGTAATGTGTAGCAAAAGCCTTAAAATATTCATGTCCTTTTTTTTGTAATTCCCTTTGTGGAATCTATTCTAAGAAAATAATTGGAAATGTGGTCAAAGATTTATGCATAAGGATAATCATTGCAGTATTATTTATAGCAGGGAAAATCTGAAAACAACTTAAATGTTTGACAACAAAGAAATCGTTACATAAATTATAATACAATCATATGATGAGATATTGTGCAGACCTTAAAAAAAAATCTGTTTTTGAAGAATATTTCAGCAGAGATTCCAAAACAATGTTAAGTAAAAACTATGCATAGAAAAATATGGAAGGAATTACACAAACATATTATAGTGCATGGTGGGATTATGTCACTTCATTTCCTTCTTTAGAGTTCTCTTGATTTTCTAAATGATCTACAATCAGTATATATAACTTTTACAATCAGAAAAAAATACATTTTTAAATTCTGATCATATAGTCACCAGTCATCCTTCAATGCTTGTGCTTCTACTACCTATGGCCTCCCAATGTTTTAGTCCTCTTACAACCGCTGCCAGCGATCTTTTAAAAATACAAGTGTCACTCTTCTTAGATTCCACCCGTGCCTCCTGGAACCCTCAAGGTAAATTTAAGGTCCTCAGTAAGTTGCCCTAAGTGCTTCACAATCCAACCCCAGCAGTCCTCAGTCCCATTTCCCATACACCTCAGCTTTCCCTAAACATACCCTGCTTTTGCACGATTCCATGGCTTTGCACATCTTTTGCCTTCTGCCTGTTGTATTCTTACTTCCCTTTTCCGTCTATAAGGGTATTTCTTCCAAACTCGGCTCAAGGACTCTCCCTGCCCCAAGCACCTAGTTATTCTCTCTGTTGTGCACCCAAAGCACTTTGCCAGACCTCTATCATAGCAGTTAACCCCACTAGACTCTAAGAGCTCAGAGGCCAAAGTCTTTTCCTTATTTTTGCTTATTTTCTCAACACCTAGCACAAGGCCTGGCATGTGGTAGATCTTCAGTGAATATCAGATGAGTGATTAGACTGAAGATTTCCAACTCTTCCCTGCCCCTTTGATGACAGAGAACAGGAGGGAGAGAGCCCCTCTAGCTATGACATTACAGGGTCAGAAGAGCTCTGGTCCCAACCTCCATGTTTGAATTCCCTCTATTAGGACCAATTATCATCATCCAATCTCTGCTTGAATACCTCTTATGAGGGGGAGCTCAGTACTTTTCAAAGCAGTCCTTATTTGGATATCTCTGATTGTTAGAAAATACTTTTCTTAAAATAAGCCCAAATCTTATGATCAGTCTAAGTTAGCTTTAACTTTTCACCCACTTTTCTTGGCTTTCCCCATGGGGGACACACAGGAATCAGCTCCCTCTTCCTTTATCAGCCTCCTTTTTACAAACTGATGATTCCCCCTTTCTTTCTATGGTGCTGAGTTTCCCACCCTCCCTTGCAGTCCTGTCTCCTCACGTCTGAAGTCAGTACAGATTCTCTCTCTCTCTCTGTTATTATTATGATGCTGCTGCTGATTCAGAACAGTTTACAGGTGTGAAAGTGCTATGGTTTACAATAGGTCTTCACATACACTGTTATTTGGGGCTCTCAGAGGATGGTGCTCAGACCTGCCCTGCCTGTGTTGACCGAACCAGGGAGAGCAGGAAGAGACTGTCACTGTTTTGTGAATGCAGGTGAATATCATATTGGCTGCTAACTCATATTGAGCTTGTTATCAACTAAAACCCCAAACTCTTTTTTCGCTGCTGAGTCACATCTCTTCCATCCTTTTCCTATGCTGTTATGTTTTTAGATCCAAATTCAGACCTTCCCACTTATTGTTATTATTATTATTATCTTCTACTATTTATTGAGTCCCTACTATATACCGAGGGTAGACACTTCAGATATATGCATATATTGATGTCTTTTATCAAATATTTGTATTCCTTATTAAAGCTAGGGTGGGCATAATTATTTCCATTTTACAGGTAGGAAAACTGAAGCTAAGATAGGTAAGCACATTTCCCAAGGTTGAGTAGCTTTTAAGAGGCAGAATTTTGTTGACTTCAAAGCCCATGTGTTTTTTTTTTTTAATTATAAGTGTGCCTTTCAATGGCGAAGAAGGAATAGGACAGTATGACTTGAGTGCTTATTGTGTGATTGACGCAGCGTTAGAAGCCTTGCGTCAACAATCTCAGTTAATCCCCCCAACAATCCCACGAAAGGCATCCAGAGCCCACCTGCTGTCCACCTAAGTTTCCTACAAATGGGAACAGCCCAAAGCAGAGGGGATGACTGGGGCTTTCTGCTGAACAGCCCCTGAAGACCCACTGACCAAGGTGTGGGAGGAAGAGTAGAGCTCCAGCATCCTGGAGGAATGGGAGAGGCGGCCTGCCAGGCTCAGTAGGACTGAGCCATGGTGAGGCTGTCCCTGGACCTGAACCTGTAAGGACTAGTCTCAAAGGAAGGAGAAAGAGGATGACAAGAAGGTAGAGGGCTTTCAGTATCACAGAGATGGGCCTTTGCCCCTTCTCTCTGGTTTCGGAGGGGACTCCCTGGCTTTGAGAGCCTAACGCATGCTGAATTAGTGGCTGTTGTCTGGAACAACGGTAAACAAAAGTCCCCAGAGGGCTCTGGTCTGGGGTATTTGTGCAAGCTGAAAGCTTCAGTCCAAGTTGGTTCTCTCAAACTGTGCAATAAATAAAAATATGTATTAAGTGCTTGGTCTGGGCCAGGCTCTGTGCCAGGTGCTGGGACTCAAAGAGTAAGACACCTGCCCTGAAGCAGTTCAAAAGCTACCAACTAAGGCAGAGGTTAAGTACAGGCATGTAAAGGGTCACCTAGATCAGACTCAGGTAGAGTGCCAGAAGAGGCTTCCTCAGGAGATAATGCCAGACCCAAGTTATAAGAAGTTGGCAGTGGAAAAAAAGTGGATGGGCATTCCAGGCAGAGGAATCAGAATGAGCACAAGCAGAGGTACAAGAAAGCATCCTTTGTTAGGGGAAACTAGACCCAGTTCAGCACTGTAGAGAGACATTTGGGTGAGGGACAGAGTGCAGAAGATGAGGCTGAAGAGGGAGATGGACACCAGTTCATGGAAGCTCTTGTGGCCTCTGCTCGAGAGCTTGAACTTAATTCTTTAGTCAGTTCACATAATAGTTGCTCCTAAATCCCAAGTACCATTTGTTTGCTGTTGGACTCTGCCAGAGCGATGGTATTTAGTCTAGTTTAGAGACATGAATCACCCTTTGGCCCACCGTTCTCTCCTTCAATCTGAGAATCCGAATGAGGTGGTCATTCCTTTATCATCACTGCCATCATCATCATCATCATCGTTGTCATCAGAATAACAAAATAACACTTGGAATTGCATAGAGGGGAGAATTGTGATCCTCCATTTCATCAGCCTAAAGTCAGTGATACATCAAAGCATGTTTCTGACATTAGAAAATGGTCAAGTGGTCCTTCTCTGGCCATTTGTGATCTGACTCAGACATTTAAAGGGTGTAGAGAATTGAGACAACAAAGAACCCATCTAGAACAGAAGGTTATGACATATTTTTAAGCTCTTCAAGTGGAAATGTTATTCCAAGGGAAACTGAGCTGTCCAGATTACATATGAGAGTTACAGCGTCTCCTCTTGTTAGGAGGTGTGAAGCTTTCTGGCTTCATGGGGGTTGGGGAGGTAGTACAGAGGGAACAGCTTCACATATTTCCTTCCTTCCCTGTAGGGAGGGGCTTCTGATATACCCTCCCTTCAGGAGGTCTCTGCCTCTAAGAAATTTGTGGAACTCCTACTGGTATTGCCTTGCCTTGTCTACCATTAGGGTTCTTTGGAAGGAGCCCAGAGTCCAGGACAGTTGTGTTCAAAGTTTGAATTTCATTCGTGAATTAGCAGATCCACTGTGAATCAATAAATGGAGTATAGCTGTTTGGGGTACATCTCCAGCCTCTGAAGTCAACATCCATTTCCTGATACCCACGTGCATCCTTTGGTACACCGAGACAGCACAGACCAAGGTGGAATCGACTTGCTGTCCTTCTGCCACGGCTCAAGGGAACTACTAAAGTGGTGTCCCCTTACAGGTCTGGGATGATGAATGGGGCCTAGTTAAGGCTTCTAGTCAGGGAGTTCCGTTTTAAGAATCGGCTTCTTTGACACTCTGTCCCATTCCTGACAGTGAGGCTGTTGGGAGCTGGCCATGTGCTGTGGGTGCAGGCAGTTCAAAAGAGACCTTGCTAGGAGGATATAGTGAGAGCTCTGCAAATCCTCCTTCAGCCTAGGGAGGAGTGAGAAGGGCTGAAGAAGGGTGACAGGGCCCTGAAGCCTCTTCCTGCTTCCTTGCTAAATAAGGGGACTCCTAAAACCTAAAACCTGAGAAGGAGGCCTTCTCTGTTTCCTGATCGCAGCACTATTATGGCCTTTCCTGTGTTTGCTGGTGATGATGGAGTAGTGACCTTAAGAGGTGTGGCCAGGACCCAATAGACTGGCTGGGAAAGCTGGGACTTCCCTCACTTACTCTTAGCTTCTCCCAGAGCGCTGAGTGGAGGCTGGGTTTCCAGAGTATCTTGAGGGCACAGAGGCAGAAGGGAACTCTGCCAGAACCGCTGATCTCCAGAACATCTTCCCAGAATAAGGCTGCCTTCCCTAGAACTCACCAAGTAGGCACTTTGGGGATAAGGCAAGTGTTACTTTGAACTGGGTCACTCTGGAAGGTTGGAGAGCAAGTGGTACAGATTTACAAGATCTCATAAAACAGCCATGGGACTGTTACAGGCTTCTGTGGTTGGAGGTTCTGGGCTGTCCAAAGGACTATAGGCCCTGTATCTCTGGGGCCCAGCACTGTAGGCTTGCAGCCTTCCTCGGCTCTCTCCTCCTCGCTTTCCTCCTGAGCTGCTGAGATGGGGAAGGATGGGATCTCGTTGCTTCACTCTCATGAAATGGCGCATCAGTAAGTGCTACTTAAGAAAACACATGGTCTGCCCCTCGAAAAGGCCCCCCTCCGCTGCTGCCGCCACCAACACCTTTCTTTATTCCGCCCAAACCTCACCAAGGGGAATTCGAAACAACTGTGGTGATAAATCCGCCTGCAGATAATTGGCAAGAAAACAACACTTGTGCAGTATATAACGTTTTATGGTTGTTTCATGTACTTTATTATAATACTAATGAGCAGTTATATATCAGGAGCTAACTGCATGCCGGATTAGCTTGTTAGCATGATATGAAACGGCAGAGCAAACAGTCCAGGCCCCTCGCTCCCTGCATGCCTCCCCCACCCTCCCTCCCTACCCCTCAGTCCCATTTGCACTCAGTAATTAGTATGCAAATTAGGCCCTGGGACCACACAAGTTCTAGTATATTACAAGGGCTTTATTATGCTCTTGTGAGTACATGATGGAAACGGCCCATGACAGTGTTTATCTCACTACCTCTGTCTTGCCGCCTTCTTTATCTCTTTCTAACCCTCTGCACACACAAACACACACACACACACACACACACACACACACCCCTTCCTTTGCATGGTCTGCAACCAACCTCTTCCTGAATCAGACCTCCAAACTTGATAGAGGCTTAACTAGGTCTTTCTACCTCTATTGAACATACGCTGTAACAGGAAGCCTGCTCCTTCTGGAAGCATGGTTCCATTCCAATTGCCATACTTGAACGAAAAGTCTCCCTTTTTCTGTGGTTGTGTGTGTGCCTGTGTGTGTGTCACAGACCCCTTTAAGAATTTAGGGGAAATTCTGGAAACTCATAGACCCCATACGTATTCACATATACACAACATTTATATTCAGTTTTAGGAATCCTAAGACCCATGCAAAGAGGAGGATCCATTGACTTTTTACCTCATATTGAGCCAAAATGCGCCTTTATTTAATTCTCATCCTGGAGTTAAAGTTCTATCCTTTGAGTCTCTTCAGAGAAAATGTATTATTTTTCTTACTCTATGATGAACTGCCAAATACTTAAGAATTCCTATCACATTTCTCAATGATTCTTTCCTCAGCTTCTCCAACCAATGATTACAAGTCGTGATTTCAAGACATCTTTCCATCTTGACCAAATCTGCCCTAGTCACCAATGTCCCGCAAACAACATGAAGGCCAAATCAGAGCAGAATGTTCCCACTGCGCTTGTGGTGTGAGTGGCCTCCTTTGTTCTGTTTGCTGTATCTCTGCTAATGCGGCCAAGACCTTCAGAAGTCTTTTGGCAGATGTACATTCACCCCAAACTCCCAGGTCTTCTTCCCATGAATTCTTCTGAAGACATAACTCTTCAACACGTTCCGAATTTATTTTTAGCCTACATGTAGAACACTTACCTTTTTCTGTTAAACTTCCAACTTGTGGAAGTAACTTTTGAATCCTGATTCTGTATTCCATCTTGTTGACTTGTCCCTAGCTTGTCTCACTATAAATTTGTTAGCCATATTGTTCATGGTTTCAAGGTGTTGATCAAAGTGCTAAACAGGGAAAAGGACAAAATCCTGTCCTATGTCACTGAAGACTTCTTTTTCAAACACTGACCAGTATTCTTTGGGAACAGTTATCCAGCCAGTTCTGGATCTACCTGTCTCTCTCCGTGTCTCCTCTATCACCCTTTCTTTTCTGTCTGGTTTACCCTATAAAAGTTCTTTTCTATTTATTTATCTATTTATTTTTACTTATGGCTGCATTGGATCTTCGTTGCTGAGCACGGTCTTTCTCTAGTTGCAGTGAGCAGGGGCTACTCTTTGTTGCGGTGCGCGGGCTTCTCATTGCTGTGGCTTCTCTTGTTGCAGAGCACAGGCTCTAGGCACACAGGCTTCAGTAGTTGTAGCATGTGTGCTCAGTAGTTGTGGCTTGTGGGCTCTAGAGCGCAGGCTCAGTAGTTGTGGCGCACAGGCTTAGTTGCTCCGCGGCATGTGGGATCTTCCCAGACCAGGGCTGGAACCCATGTCCCCTGCACTGGCAGGAGGATTCTTAACCCATGCGCCACCAAGAAAGTCCATATAAGTGTTCTTTAAACTCCCTCTCCTTCCTAAAAACAACTACCCTTGATCCTGTATATCTCCTGAAGCTACCCCTAGTTTTCTCATTCTCCTTGTAGCTGCACTTCTTGAAAGACCAGTCTACACTTTCCCACTTCCCATTCAGAGGTGACCTGGCTGGTCTGGCCTCTGCCCTCATAACTCCAATTAAACTGCTTTCACAAACTCAGTAACAACCTCTGAATTGCCAAATCCTGTGGACACTTTTCTATCTTTGTCTTCCTTAATTTCACTTTCACATTTGGCACCAAAAATCATTGCCTTCTTTTCAAAAGCTCTATTCCTATGACTCACCATGAGCCCATGATGTGACCCTCCTAGATCTTCCCTAACTCTGAGCATTTCCTTCTTGCTCTCCTTGGGTGGCTCCTGTTCTTTCACCTGCCCCCAAACCCTCAGCTTTCTACCTATAGTTCTGTTTTTCCTCTTCTTTTTATTTGTCCATTAGTTTGTGTGCTTATTCAAAATAAGTACCACTGAGCAATTTTATGTGCCATGCACCATATTAGAAGGTAAGATACAAGGATCAAGGTAGCACGGACTCTAGCTTCAAGGAGCTCGGGCTAAGAGTCCTAATTCAATGTGATGAGTGCTTGAAGGAAGATACAAAAAAGGCATTATAGGAGCCAAGAGAAATTAGTGAGCCAACTTGGAGAGGGTAGAAATGATTTCACAGAAAAGGTAATGTTAAAATCGGTCTTAAAGGATGAGTAGGGCTTTACTAAGCTCTCCTAATAATCCTTCATTTCTGAATCCACTATTTTATCATTTTTCATCTGTATCACTATACCACTTCCAAAATTTTCTGATTTCCATCTCACTCCTTGCTCCTATGCCCCTGCCCAATCTGCTGTCCACACCCATCATGAAGAAGAGTCTAAAATGCAAATTTGATTCTTTGTAAAATCCTTCATTGACTTCCTTTGCTATAGGCTAAACTCCAGACTCTTCTGCATAGTATGCACAGTCTTTCCTATGAATCTGGCCTCTGTTTAACCTGCCAGCTCTCTTGGGGGGAAGGGGGCTTTTGGTTGGCAGGTGGTCGGTCCTGCCCACTGTGCTAGGGTGGGCAGGAGTTGGCCATGAGAAATCCAGCCTATAAAAGACATCCTCCCACATTGGCTTCAGTTGAATTTTGAAGAATGCTCCCCCGTCCCACCCGAGCTCAAAGTCTACACCTGATGGCTTCCCAAGGATACCTCCGATCCCCCTTCCTCTCCCGCTGCCCACATCTCCTTCCCAGGCAACAGCAAAGCCCCTCAGTATAAGCAGACAGGAGAGAGCGGGAGAGTAGCTACCCAAAGGAGAAAGATCAGAAAGGAAGAATCTGTAAAGCATGAGCACAGAATAATGGGCTTCATGAATACTTAGCATAAGGAAGAAAGGAAAAAAATCTGTGTAGCAGGCAGTTTTTGTAAAGCGTTGAACTGTACCACACATCACCCCCTGACAGGCCCTGATGTTAGCTCCTGGAATGGATCACAAGAGACTCATTAGAAAAAACAAATATTATCGCACGCTGAAATGATTTATGGAGAAAAATGAAAAATTTGGTGTTGTTGCGTTCCCTCTCACTCACTCCCCCTCGCCTCTGCCTTCTTATGGGGAAGTTATTTATGGCTCCAGACCCTTAACAAGAGAACAGCAAAGCTCTGAGCTGATCACTCCTGCAAACTGCCTACATTTGATTTTTATTAGTGACTTAAAGCTTCCTTTTTTTTCTTTATTGTCCTGGGCGAAGGCGAACCAAAATGCATTTTAATGCCTGCTATTCAGGCCAGATAAGAAATGTGTATATGCCTCCCCCACAAACCAGCCACTGCAGCATCTCTATCAGAACGAAGCGTTCTGGGTGATGGAAGTGAGGAGGGAGAAAGACCAAACTCTGAGTGGACAAGCCAAGCACCATGAACAAGGGCACTAATACATCCTCCTTTTGTGGTGGCTGCTGAGTACAATGAATCAGGTTTCCTTATTGAGGCCAAGGCTGAACCAGGTAAGTTTCAGACAAGGAAAGGAGACAGTCATTAACATTTATTGCGGTGTTTGCTATATGCCAGGCATAATTCTAGGTGTTTTCCCTTAGATTATTTCACGTAATCCTCCTAACAACTAGGAGTTAGTTAGGCTTATGTGCTTCCTTTTATGGAAGAGGAACTTGAACTTCAGAGAAGTCAAGTAACTTACCCAAAGTCACACAGCTAGTAATCAACTGAGCCAGGATTCAAATCCAGGTTCATCTCACATGGTTGTCTGGATTTTCTTCCTCTGTACCCATTGGCTCCTAGACTGAATCATGACATCTTTAGAATCATAACTTCTGAGCACTAATTGGAAGGCTCCTCAGAGAACTATTTCATAGCCCCATCTCCTGCCCACCACAGAAGCTCCCCTTTTCCTGTGCTGGACAGGTCATAACCATTTCCCTGCTGGAAGCTGCTGTTTTCCAGGGCCTTCTGGGACACTGTGGAACAGCTCCAGAGGGTCCCACATGCTTCTCACACTGATGGAGCATCTCCAGTCTGGTCAGATGCCTTCCCATTCTGGTCGCCTCACTCTGGAAAATTATAGCTGTTAGCAGCCCTCTTAGCATGCATCTCCTGGATATGGGTAATTTTATAAAATGAAATCTTGAGAAATCCCTCTTGAGAAAAATTTTAGCCTTTGACATCCCCGGGTAGAGTGTGGTCCTTGCTTCCAGCACTGTGGCAACCAGGACTGGCGCTACAGGAGAGTGTGGGCTTGACCTAACTAACTAACTGACTCGCCTAACCTGCCTAACCTTGTTTCGGCCTGGTATCCATGGCCTTTGACCTCTGTCTCTGAACGCTGGTCCTCCAGGCCCTAGAGTCTCTCCAGCTGCTTCTCGGTACAAATGATGGTAGCACTAGGCCAAGAACAGAGTGGGAACCAGTGCAGACCCCCTCCGACCCTGGAGGCAACTTTGCAGTAACCATCATTTTTCCTTTTCCTAGTTATTTCCATTCTGATTCAGAGAACAGTGAGCTCCTCCTGTGGAGCAGGCAGCTAACAAAGTTAACAGCTTCCTCTGTCCCGGGATGGGGAAGATGCTGGGAGTGGAGGAGTGGTCACCAAAGTGCAGGGAACCACTGTAGGGACAGTTTGGGAGCGCAACTCTGTGCTCTCTGCTCCACAGCTGGTCCGGGAGGGAAAGGGGAAGAGAGGATGGTGTTATTGACGACATGGGGTGGAGAGCCCCAGATGAAAGGCCATGGGGGCTGCACTTCAGTGCTATCCGTAACTCACTCTGACATCTGGACAGAAGGGCAGCAGACTAAAGAGTAGCCCCTCCCCCTCCCCTCCCCCTCCCCTCCCCCTCCCTTCCCCCTCCCCACCTCTTCTTCATCCCAGGAGAACGGGGAGCCCAGCCTGGGGGCATCGCTAGCCCTTCCACCTGAGCAAATCAGGCTGGGCCAAAGGAGCCTGGAGAGAGAAGCAAGGGAGTGTGAGTCTGGAGGGTCTGAGCCTCCCGCCCTGCCCCAGCCCCTCCCGGGCCTGCTCTAGGCCAGCCGCACTGGGCCTCATTCCTGCAGGGCCCCGTCTCTCTGGGCCTCATTCCTGCAGGGCCCTGTCTCTCGGCAGTGTTGCTAGGTGCGGTGAGCCCCGGTGCCTGCCACCCGCCGGCCCAGGCTCCGCCCGGAGACCACTGGGGAGGCTGGGAAGAAGGAGCCGTATTATTTGGTTGATCCCTCCCTCCCTCCCTCCCCCAGCCTCAGCACAGTGAGCTTTCCGGAGGGATGGTTATGAGCCAGCCCATCCCCAGGCCTTCCTCTTTGTGCAGAGACCTCCCCGTCAGACCCCCCACCTTCGCTCGCTCCCCCCTCCCCCTTCCCTCTGGTTCAGCAGAGCCAGAGTTAAGCCCGGGGTTAATGCCCAGTGACACCTGCAGGTTGGCTAGTGTTGTTGACATGGGGGTGGGGGGAGGGGAGGGGTGAAGGGGGAGATCGTTGGTGGCTTTATTATGGAGAACTCAGCAGGCCTGGGGCCTTCTATTGTCCAAGTGGCAAATAAATAAATAGGAGAAAGTAAGTCTTCCCCATGGCTTACCGACGGGAGGTTAACAGCTGGACATGACATGACAAATTGGGCATTTTTCTTTGGGGACTGATCCTTACAGCAGCTAGCAGGGAGAATGAGAGAGAGAGGGCGGCGGGGGTGGGGGGAGTTGAGAGGGAGAGAGAGAGGGAGAGAGAGCAGGAGCACAGACCCATCTAGTCACCGAAGTCAACGTTGAAGCCGCGTGTGCACGTCCATGGGTACGTCTCTGGGGTGTGCAGGGGACATGATACCGTATGTTGGATATCTGGGGGGGAAACAGGCATTTTGCGTGACTGCCTCAGGCATAAATCCCAGAGCTCCGGAAGCTGGATATCTGGCCCTGGGGAGAGATCTCACCCCAGGGATCTGTCTCCTTGGACCCCCCTCCCCCGCTCCGGCCAAATGGAAAACCAAAAGGTCAACATTGGCACGGATCCTAAAGGATCTCCTCCCTCCAGATGGGTGGGATTACTGGGCAGTTGGAAGCTGTGGAGCAAGCAGCGGCCTCAAGCCTGAGACTGCCCAGCGGCCTCTCGCAAGTATGCCCAGTTGGCTGGAACTGGTCCCAGCTGGGCAGCAGAGCATCCCACTTGTATCTGTAGCGGGGGTCAGGGAGCAGCAGCCCTCCCTGGACCCCATCCCACCTTCTTTCTCTTCCCCAGGAAAGGCCCAGCAGGGTCTGGGGGCCCAGAGGAGATAACCTCTCCCAAACGATCTCAGTTGCCCACCATGAATTGGTGGAGGTGGGGGTGAAGGACTAAGCCGGAGCAGATGGAGAATGCTTGGTCTCTGCCGGGGCCCCAGAACCATTCAAGCCCAGGTCTGCTCTCCATCATCTTTTTCTGAAACAGCAGCAGGTCATGGTTCATCGCTCAGACCTGGGGTCCCATCCTGTTCCTCCTCTGCTCAGCTCTGTGATCTCGGCACGTTAGTTAACCTCTCTAAGCCTCGATTTCCTTATAGATAAAATGGGGATAATACTAGGCTGATGGGAGGTTTAAATGAGTTGATGCCTGAAGTGCTGAGCGCAGAGGCTGGCACGTGATAAATCCTTTAAAATGCTACTTAAGGTTGCTCTGGGGCTAGCCAGCCTTTTCCTTCCTTTTGCCCCGTGTTTTAAATTCACTGGGGTGGGGCTCTATGGAACTGTCCTCTGAAAAGGGAGGGGAGTGTATATCCAGTTCACATTCACAAAACTTGTATATCCACTATCTCCAAAGGCTGAATACAGACCAGGCTAGAGCCTCCATAAAACCTTGCCTGCAAGAATCACCCCCTTCCCTTCATCCTTCCCAAACTCATATTTCTAGCAGCAGGTGGCAAGGAGAATCCTTGCTGGTAGTGATTCTGCTCCCTACTTGCTCCATGGGGGGAAGCCTGGCCAGCATTCCAAGGACGTTTAGAGGGAAGAGAGGATTCCTGACTTTCCGGAGGGTTTGTGGCTTGTTCTTCTGGAAGGCAGACTCTCTGTTCTCCCTCTGGGACCAGAGAAAAACCACAGGAAAATGGTGAGAGAAGCTGAAGTAATTAATTCATTCAAGAAGGACTTAATGAACACTTATCAAGTGTCGAGCCCAGCTCTAGACACTGGGAATAGAGTCATAAACAAAGCAGGTGGAAACCCCTGTCCTCCTGAAGCTTATGTTCCAGGTATCTAAGAAAGGCCCCGCAGTGTCGGGGCTCCCCAGAGGTGCCTCCACCCCTTACCTGAGCCTCTCAGCGTGGCCAGGGCTTTTTGTGATCTTTGATGCTCTTCCTGTTGGATTCCAATCAGGCCTGCGCAGGAATCACAAAGGGGGCCTGTGAGATGTGCAGGACACCAGCAAAGAGCCAGTGGAACAACTGGTACCTTTGGTTGGAGGGAGGGCAGCTTCCGGTGATTAACTGAAGCTTTATTAAAGGGAGATTTGAGAGGAGGAGGAGAAACTTGGAGAAGGAAGCTAGCATGTTTTGCATGCTTACTTCATACCAGAACACCAGGCACTTGACATTCATTGTCCAATTTCATCCTCATGGGCACTCTGCAAGGCAGTTAATATTATTCCCCTGGACTGATAAGGACACTGAGATTCAGAGGAGAAAGTGACTTATCCAAGATCCATAGTTGGTAAATGATAAGAATGGATTTGAACCCAGAGCCTTTGTTGTTTCCTCTGCCCCATAAAGCCCCACACTGGTTTGCTGGAGAAAGCCTGACAGACGGTTCAAAGGCAACAGCTGTAGAGGAGGAAGAGGCTGGGAGAGCCGGCCAGAGGGTGGAGGTGTTTGAAGGGCAAAGGACAGGAGAAATCTAGGGGGCCTAGAGAGTGGAGGAGACCTTGGAGCCTCCCTGAGAGAGCATGTTGCAGAAGAGCTCTCAGAGTTGTAGCTGCTGTCCTTGCCCCTGCCTCCTTCTACACTAGGTGAAGGTCAATCTGAACCTGATAGAGAGGGAATCGTTCTCTGAAGATCATTGCCAGGCCAGAGGACCAAAGGGGTGGAAGGTTTATAAACAGGAGGTTTGAAGCTGTGGGGCCTTCACACATGACAAAGGCAGTAAGCACATCATGACACCTCACAGGCATCTCAGATGGGCGTCTCCTGCAGATTGGGGGAGGAACTGGGGAGCTGACTCTCAGCCCTGGTGGTTGTGACCATTCAGCCTCATCACAGCCAGTACCAAAGTCTCAGTCCCTTGTCCTCCTCCCCAAGCCCAGAGCCTCGGCTCAGTGGCCCCAGGTCCAGCCCAAGAGTTCCCAGGGCCAGGACTTCTACCTGGAGAATCACTCCACTGTAAGCCTCTGAAAGCAGGAACCACACAGGAGCTTTCATCTTCCAGGAAGTCCCTTCCCCCAGCCCCCTGCTACTCACTCCCCTATATAATATTCCACGTTAGAGCTCATAAATGCTGCTGCGGGTCCCCAGCCTGATTGAATTTGGAAGCCATTGTTTACAGACGTCTGGCTGTACAGGGGGATTTATTGAATTTTCCATGAAATGTTGCTCCCCTAATGCTGTAAAAGGCAAGCAGCCCACATCAGAGGAGCCCTGCGTTACAGGATCATGTTACCCCGAGATGGAGTGCTTGCTTCAGAATCGGTGACGCACCCAGCTCTGGCTAGAAACAGGCAAGAGAGGCCTCAGGGATGACTCCTGACCCCTCACTGGCATCCCAAAGCTGACACTTCTAAGGCAGCCTCAGCCCCTTCTTTCCCCTCGGCCCTCTTCCAATCAATCTCAAAGCCCTGGAGTTTCCATCTCCAGCATACCCCTCAAATCCACCCTCCTCTCCTCCATCCCACCTGCTACTGCCTAGTTCAAACTCCTGCATTGTTATGGTCGCCTCACCAGTCTCCCCCTGCAGTTCTTTCTTGCCTGCGCTAATCCCTGTACAGTATTGTATCACCCAATGCAGATGGCACATAATAGGCACATCAATGTTCGTTTTGGAAACGAAGAGGAGTCAGGGCAGAAAGAAGGGAGGAAAGAATCAAGGTGTTGGTGAGTGCCACAGGCTGAAGGGGGCACCCTTCCCCCAGGGTCACTGGCACACTGGCCCTGGGGAATCTGTGAACATGAGAGGCCCTGGGACAGGGGCGGGGCGTGGCCAACAGCCCCATGAGATGGCTAATATGGAGATGTGTCCTTGTGTGCATCACAGAAATGCACCTGGACCAAGTTTTCCCCATTTAAAAATCCTGTAGACCCTCATCACTTCTTGCGCTTCTGTCCCCTTCACTGTCTCACTGCTCAAAGGTTTATTTGTACTTAACCACCTCACTTCCCACCACTGGCTCTTTGCGGCCATCATCCCTACTTCTCTATTGAATCTGTTCTCTTAAAGGTCATTAATCTGAATCCCCAAGTCTGTCTTAGTCCTCGTCCTTCCCAGCATCTCTTCAGCTACCCTGCTGGCCACCTTTCGGAAACCCTCCTCTCTCTCTGGCACCACGCACCTGGTTCTCCTTGCAGACAGCTCCTTCTTTGGCTCTTGCCCTCCTCCCACCCGAAATAAAAGCAGGTATTTTCCAGTGTTCTGTCTTTGACCCTCTTCTCTCCGTGTATGCTTTAATCTGATGATCTCATCCGTCCCTGCAGCTGCAGCTTTCATCTTTATGTAGAGGACTCCTGAATATGAAGCTCCAAATCTGACCTCTTGCTGCTCTGATCCCGTTTTTCCAACTGCCTGGTGCATATCTTCAGTGCTCTGTCCCACAGACATGGTGGAACTGAATCCATCATCCATCCCCCACCACATCATAATTCACCTTCAGCAGTCCTTATTTCTGTTGATGACATGATCATCCTTTCAATTACCCAGTCATGAAATCCTGAAGAGATCTTTGCCATAGATGCTCTAGACTCATAAACCCACTACATCCTGTGTATCTCCACCTAGAGCAAACCTGTCTTTTTTTTTTTTTTTTTTTTTTTTTTTGGCTGTGTTGGCTCTTCGTTTCTGTGCGAGGGCTTTCTCTAGTTGCGGCAAGTGGGGGCCACTCCTCATCGCGGTGCGAGGGCCTCTCATTATCGCAGCCTCTCTTGTTGCGGAGCACAGGCTCCAGACGCGCAGGCTCAGTAATTGTGGCTCACGGGGCTAGCTGCTCCGCGGCATGTGGGATCTTCCCAGACCAGGGCTCGAACCCATGTCCCCTGCATTGGCAGGCAGATTCTCAACCACTGCGCCACCAGGGAAGCCCGCAAACCTGTCTTATAACAGCCATTATTATGCCTTAACACACACACACACACACACACACACACACGCACAACTTGTTCTCTTTCCTTTATTTCTCAGCATTAAGAGCACCACTCTCCTTCCAGGCACCTAAGCCAGAGACCTAGGCATCCTTTTTCTCTTCTTTCCTGGCTTCACATCCCCCATGTCCCATCAGTCATTAAGTCCTATAGATTCCTCATCATCCCTTTTATATGTCCCCTTATCCCGAGCCCCTGCTACTGACTTAGTTCAGGTCCTAGTATGTCTCACTTATATTACCTAAAAATTCTCCCAATTGGTATTCACCATCCAATCTTTCTGTCACCCAACCTCCACACTGCTGCTAGCATGATCTTGCTAAAATGCCACCCCAATACCTGCCTGCAACCCTCTGAGGGCTCCTCATTATTCCCAGGGTAATATCCCAGCTCTCTAACGCCTCCAAGCATTTGCACACACTATTCCCTTTACCTGGCCTGCTCTCGTCCACCCAAGCTCCCCACCCTGATGCCTTCATTCAACTTCTATTCAGTACACTCCGGATCATTCTTTAAGACCCAGCTCAGAGGTCCTTTCCTTTGTGAAGTCTTCGCCAACCGCTCCAGACATAAAGGAGCCCTTCTTTCCACTAAGCACTTTGTTCGTGCCATCATGTTCTCTCAGAACAGATGTGATGTCGCTTGTAATGCTCAGTATACATGGCCATCTTCCCCAGCCAGGCAGCGTCTGCTCTGTTCCAGCAGCCCCAGCACCTGGCACGAGGCCTTCCATCTGGGAGGCTCTCTCCCAGTGGTTGCTAAGCACAGGTCAAATTTAAGTAAAGGAAGCACAGCATACCCAAGGAAGCTTCCTCTACAGTGGGATATTTCTCTCTCCACCTTTTCCCTTGTTCTCAAAAGGAGTGGATTCCAAGAGTGACTGTCTCTTTCTTGCCTCGCATTGTTCCTAGACTGATCCCTGGTGTGTCCGGTGGTAGGAGGGGTTCACCAGCCACGAGTTTCTGAAGTCTTGGAACTCCCTGTTTCCCCCCAGCCTTGACCAGCCTCATCTACCATCCTTCCCAGTTCGGCCTCCCCAGTCTAGCAACCCCTTCCCCTTCCTCTCTCTTCCTCTTAGCTGGGGGACCCCTTTCCTACTTCTCCCCTCCAGCGTGACTGAAGGGCCTTGGAGGGAAAACAGTGCTCCTCCAGAGAGAGCATGTGTTCACCACGTTAGGAAAACACGCCAAGCCGCAGGGGCCGGCCTGACGGAGGGGGGTCTCCAGGCAGGAGCAGGGAGAGTCCCCACACCAGCTTCTCAGCTCGCAGACAGTTCTACCCTCACTCTGAGCCGGGGTGGGCAGTGGCTCTGGAAAGAAATAGCAGGAAGGTGTTTTCTCAGATTTAATTGGTTTATTTATCTTGTGCCTGGGCTCCATCTGTCCAACTTCCACAGAGAGAAGCAGCAAGGGCTCCAAGCTACCACAGGAGCCCTGTCCTCAGCCCACAGCTCTGCAGGGACCCAGAGCCAGCTGAGAAGTTTAGAGTTTAGCCTGGGACAACCTTAGGTCCTAGGGCCCAGAGGGACAGTAAGAGAGCAGATTGATCAAGAAGAGAGCACAAGAGCAGGCCCGAGCCGTCCTGACTGCTAGCTGGTGTCCCTCCACGGTCCCTTTGTCAAGGCCAGGAGGCCAAGGGGGCTTAGAGGGGTGACCCAAAGCTACTCCAGAGAAGAAGACCAGAGGACCCAGGTCTGGCCTCTCCTACGGCAGCCAAGTGAGGCGGGTTTGATGAGGAGGCAGGTGGAGATCTCTGGGGTTAGGGAGACATTCCCCCAGGGAGCCTCCCAGGTGCCAGTGTCAGGTGCATGAGCTGGGAAGGCCATCGAGTGCTCGTGGCTGCCCTTGATTTCACAGCATCCTCAGGGCAAAGCTCCTCGTCTGGGTGCACAGGGAAGATCTAAGGGCTTGTCATCAACGATGAGCTGATGGGAAGAATCAGGCATGGGGAAATCAGGAGAGCCAGAGATTCTGAAAAGATGTAGAAAGGTTACTTTTCTTTCTTTTTAAAATAAATTTATTTATTTTATTTTTGGGTGTGTTGGGTTTGGCCCATGTGAGAAGCACAGGCTTCAGTAGTTGTGGCGCACAGGTTCAGTAGTTGTGGCTCGCAGGCTCTAGAGTGCAGGCTCAGTGGTTGTGGTGCACGGGCTTAGTTGCTCCGTGGCATGTGGGATCCTCCCGGACCAGGGCTCGAACCCATGTCCCCTGCATTGGCAGGTGGATTCTTAACCACTGAGCCACCAGGGAAGCCCCAGAAAGGTTACTTTTCTACCCTTAGGAATAGGAACCTCTCCAGAGAGCAAAGTCGTGCCTGCCCAGGACTTGCCCCAGATTCGTGCTCCACCTGTTGCAGCCCCGAGGTTAGGCCAGAGGAGCTGTACCCAAGCATCACATAGCTAGGCTATGAATGATGGTTCCGGCCACCCCTTCTAGCCCCGAGCCTGTGGGTGGCTTCAGCAGCAACTCAGTGAAGCTCAGGGACTTCTTGGGCCTCCTTGTGATGCTTCCTTCCCCTGGTCAGGTTGGCCCCCTATTCATCTCATCCCCACTCTCCATCCCTGAATGTGTGCGTTCTCCTAGTGTCACATGGCAAACTTGAGCCATAGTTCCCAGAGCTGCGAGGTTTCTGAGGCAGGCCCAGACCCATCACTCAGGCTGTTAATGGAACAGTCAATATCCTCTAGCACCGCCATCTCCACAGAGTGGAGGCTAAAGTCAAGTCTTCCCCTAGCCCCCACGAAAATTGGTCCCCTCTCCTATCTTCCATGCTTCTGGAAGTAGCACCAAAGTTTACTGCCGTCTTCAATTCCTGACTTTATTTATCACCTACCTATCCCTAATCAGACAGCAAGTCCTATTCATTCTTTCCCCTATCCTTTCCCTACCCACACCCCCAAGGGCATGGAAAAACATGTTCCCACCTCCCAGAGGTAACCACTAGTAACCATCTGATACTGCATTTCTTTTTTCAATGCGGAATTGCAAAAACACGGACCTTAGAATCAGGAATATCTGAATTTGAATCCTGGCTCTACCACTTAACTGTGTGACTATGAGCCTCCGTTTTGTCATCTGTAAAAGGAGCTAAAATAGTATCTACTTCATAAGATAGGATTAAATGAAATGTAAGGAAGGTACTTCACACAATGCCTGACATGTAGTAAGGCTCAAGAAATATTAGCCACAGATTTACAGAAAAATTACAAACACAGTATAGAGAGTTCCTGTATGCCCCTCACTCAGCTTCCCCTAATGCTACCATCTTCAATCACCACAGTACATTTATCAAAACTAAGAAATTAACTAAACTACAGACTGGATTTGGATTTCCCCAATTTTTCCACTGATGCCCTTTTTCTGTTCTAGGATTCAATTCAGGAGACTACATTCCACTTTGTATCATGGTTTTTCCACTTATCATTATGTTGTGAGCATTTTCTAATTCCATTAAGTATGCTTCCAAGACACTTTTTCCAATGACGTTTAAATACTTCATTGTTTAAAAACAAACACTTCTATACAGAGAACAGAGTAATGGTTACCAGGTGGGAAGGGGGTGAGGGGCAAAATGGGTAAAGGGGATCAATGATATGGTGATGGATGGAAATTAAATGTTTTGTAGTGAGAATGCTGTAGGATATATAGAAATACAATGTTGTTCACATGAACCTTATATCATGTTATAAACTGTTACCTCAGTAAAAAATAAACTAAAAATTAAAAATAAATTTAAAAAACAGCTTTCACATGCCATAAAATTCACTCGAAAATATTTCATTGTTTAGTGTATTTTAATATATTTAACTATTTACCCTTTGATGAGTACTTAGGTGGTGCCTTCTTTCTTTTCACTAATGAACATTTTTGAGAATTTCTAATAATTACCTTTGGAATTATTGGGTCAAATTTATGAATTTTTAAAAAGTTGTTGTAGGGCTTCCCTGGTGGCGCAGTGGTTGAGAGTCCGCCTAACGATGCAGGGGACATGGGTTCGTGCCCTGGTACGGGAGGATCCCACATGCCGCGGAGCGGCTGGGCCCGTGAGCCATGGCCGCTGAGCCTGCGTGTCCGGAGTCTGTGCTCTGCAACGGGAGAGGCCACAACAGTGAGAGGCCCGCGTACCGCAAAAAAAAAAAAAAAAAAAAAAAAAAAAGTTGTTGTATACATATTGATAGACAGCATTCTAAAAAGGTTATACCAATTCACAATCTCACAGCAGCGAATGATTATACCCATTTGCTTAAACCATTATCCATATTATCAATTTTTAAATCTTTGATAATAATCTCTGCATTATTGTAGCAACCTCCCCATTGGTCAATTGGTCTTCCTACCTCCTGTTCACCTTGCATAACACCATCAGTTCATACATCCTAAGCTTACAATTTCACCATGTTCCTTCCCTGCTGAGAATCCTCAGTCCAACTCCCTGACTTGCCTGCTGCATAAGCTAGAGCTCCTCAGGCTGACATTCTACAAGCCAAGTCTTATTTTTGTCTCCTCCTGCCATGCACCTCCATTTTACCACCCTCCAAGGGCCTGACCCAGAGCTGGAACTGGTTTGATGTGTGCCAGTGGAAGCCATTGCCCTCTAGTGCCTGGGAAAGCCATCAAAGGACAGGCTGCAGGCTATTGAAACAGGAAGGATGGAGGCTGCTTGGCAGCTCTGATAGACCTCACCCAAGATGATCTCAGGGTGCTCAGAGAAAGAAGCTCAGTAGCAGGCTCAGAACTTGTGATTGTGGAAACTGCAGATTCCTGTAACTGGCTTCCTGCAGGCTGTCCCCAGACATATCCATCTCAACATCTCCTCAAGAATGGAAATAAAACTCATCTTCCACCTCCTACCAGACCTGCTCCCCCTTCTCTTCCTTTTCTTCCCATCTTCCCGGTCACCTATGCCAGAAATGGGAGCAGTCCCTGCCTCTTCTGTTCTCCTCACTCTTCCCAACACCAGTCCAGGTTTTATCAAGTCTCACTGTCCCTGTACCTGTCCCTGTCCCTGTCTGGGCTACTGGATCAGCCTCTGAGAGGGCTCCCTGCTCCCATCTTGCCTCTGCCAATCCACTTGCCACACTGTAGACAGTTACTTCAGTACAAATCTGATCGTATCCCTTCCCCACTTAAAAACCACCAATGGCATCCCCCGTTGCTCTGAGAACCAAGTCCAGACTCTCTAATACACTCTAGAAGGCCAGGCAGTGTCTGGTCTCTACCTCCTTTCCAGCCTAATCTCTCGCCACCCTCCCCTTCTGCAAACTCCAGCCATACTGACTTGCTTTCAGCTTTCCAAGGCACCAGGTTCCAACTCCTTGTTTTTGCACATGCTGTTCCCTCCTCCCTCCCCTTCTCCCCTACCCTTCACTCCTGTCAACTCCAAGATTTCACCAGATCTTAGCTTAAACTCAATTCCTCCAGGAAGCCTTCTCTACCCTACCCCCCGAGATTAGGGTAGGTACCACTTCTATGTATTTCCACATCAAGCCATGTTCACCCCTCTGATAAGGTTATCTTTTTATAATTTCCTGATTACTCATCTGTCTCTCCAACAAAACTGTGTGCTCAGTGAGACCGGGATTATATTTTGTTTACTGTTTGTTTTATCCATGGGGCCTAGCATAGTATCTAGAACATGCTAAGTGTTCCACAGATATTTGCTGAATATAAGAATGAATGAATACACCAAGCCATACAGCTGCCCAGTCCTGACATTCTCTGTGTCTCAATTAAATTTCTTTTTAGCCATTGTACCCTCTGCAAAGCTGTAGGAGTGAACATCTACGTAGAGCAATGAGAAGCTGCCCAGGCCAAGGACATGGGATTAAGTTTCTGTTTGGTTTCTCTACAGTCTGCCCATCAACCCAGCAGGGAGAGGCAGCTTCTTATTAATATAATACTGAAAGGCCTATAGTAGACAAACTAGGATGGGATCAAAGAGAACTTGCTGGAACAAATATATGTCCAGCTAGTGTCATATCTCTGAGGATGCCTCTTGTACTAGTCAAGGTTCTAGCAAGGAACAGAGGTCCACAAATGGAGTAACTGAGGAAAGTTTAATGAAGGGACTATTTACAAAGAGAAGGTGAAGCACAGCAGGGGAGCTGTTACCACCCCTTGGCCCGAGCATCAACCAGATCCCAGAAAGAGCTGTGGCTGTGACTGCAGGTGTGCTTAGGAGCTGTGACCTTCAGAAAAGGAGGAAGGAGCCACGATATTATTTATCCCAACTGCTTCTCTCCTCCTGTCCTCCAATGTCCTCCATGCGTCGAACCCAATAGGAATCCTGAAGGCAAGGAAGTGTGCTTGAGGCAGTGCACAGAAGTCGGCTTCTGGAGGACAGGACAGGATAGAGAAGGGTGGTGTCTAGAGATGGAGGGGCAAATAGAGAAGGGAGGCAGGATGGAGATGAGCAGAGCTGGGTCTCCTCGTCCACTCAGGCTGCACCCAGCACAAAGAGCAAGAGCCTCTGAAGAGGCAAAGCCCAGAATGTGGGACTCTGGCAGCCCAGTGAGCACTGAAGACAGACTTGGGCCAAAAATCTAGGAACTCTTATCACTGCGTAAGGAGTATGTTTCTCACCTGCCCTCACTCCTCTGTTATTCCACTCCCCTGGCATAGTGCCAGTTCCCAGACTTACACTGAGTAGGACTCCTGGCAGCTATTTCAAATTACATTTCTTGATCTAGTCATACGCAGCAAAGCTCCTTGTTCTGAAGAGCTGAGAACCTGCCAAGAGCTTCCTCAGTGTGTGTAGAGTGAAGGGCTCCAATGTTGGCCCCAAGAAGGAGGGGGCTTGGAATCAGCTGAGAAGAGAATGGAGAGACAGAAAGATCTACCTTTTCCCTAGAAATCATCCGAGGCACAGCTGGGGGCCCCATAACAGAGCAGTTCCTTGCTGGCAGCCATGTGGGGAGATAGTCTAGGTCCCCGCTGGAATTTCATAGCAAGCAGGTAGAAGGCAATGGCCTTCCCAGTTAACCTTCCCCACCCCTTCTCTCTGTTTCGGTCTCTTCCTCTTTATCTCCATTGCTTCCATTGTTCTAGCTCAGACCTGTCCTCATACTTCCTCCTAGATTTCTATTTATTTATTTATTTATTTTTGGCCATGCCACACAGCTTGCAGGATCTTAGTTCCCTGACCAGGGATCGAACCCATGCCCCCTACAATGGAAGCATGGAGTCCTGAATACTGGATCACCAGGGAATTCCCTTTTTTTAATTTTTAATTTAATTTTTATTTTATATTGGAACATAGTTGATTTACAATGTTGTGTTAGTTTCAGGTTTACAGCAAAGTGATTCAGTTTTATATATATATATATATATATATATATATATATATATATATATATATAATGGAATGGATATATATATATATTCATTCTTTTTCAGATTCTTTTCCCATATAGGTTATTACAGAATATTGAGTAGAGTTCCCTGTGCTATACAGTAGGTCCTTGTTTATTATCTATTTTATATATAATAGTGTGTATATGTTAATCCCAAGCTCCTAATTTATCTCTCTCCCTGCCATATTTCCCCTTTGGTAACCATAAGTTTGTGTTCAAAGTCTGTGAGTCTGTTTCTGCTTTGTAGATAAGTTCATTTGCATTATTTTTTTAGATTCCACATATGTGATATTATATTTGTCTTTCTCTGTCTGACCTACCTCCTAGATTTCTGTAATAGCTTCCTAGCTAGTCTTAACAATTCTGAATCCTTAATTTTTCCTCCACACTGTTTTGAGAGTGATACTTCTAAATTGCAAATCCAACCATTTCTCACCCCTTTCTTAATTCCTTCAATGGCTCTTTTTTGCCTGTAGGACCAGGTCCAGACTCCTGAGTATAGTGTTCAAAGCCCTTTATGATCTGACCCCACCTACCTCCCTAGTCTCAGCTGCTATGGCTCCTCTCTGCATACCCTAAATTCCAGCTATACTGAAGTACTTCCTTTGCAAATACTAATTTATTTTTACCTCCGTGACTCCACATACCATTCATTTCCTCTGCCTAAAATGCTCTGTGTCCCCTCATCTACCTGTTGAACTCCTACTCATTCTCCAAGACCCAGCTAGAGTGACACATCCTCCTTAAAGCCTTCCTTGATGCTGCTGATCATTCCCTCCTTTGTGCCTCTACCCAGAACATGTTTCTATCACTATACCATTTTCTAAGATGTGTTCACATGTTTTTCTCCCCCTTCAGACCATGAGCTTCTTAAAAACAGGTTTCCTTCAATCTAGCACCATGCCTGGCACATAAAACACGATCCATAAAGAGCCAGTTCATGACAACCTGAATGACAAATGACTCCTTTCTCTGTCTTGAGACTTGCCTGCTGTCCTCTGCTAAACCTGCCCTCTGTTTACTACAACTCTTCCAGGCGGTCTGGGCCAATTTATGATATCTCCTTGCCTCTCTTGTCTCTTCCTGGCTGTTCCTAATGTTCATTTTTAACCACAGCTCCCCTCTATAAGTGTTGCCTGACTGGCAGGGAGTACCCAGGGAGCTCAGAGCATAACTGAGCTGTCCTTGCCCACTGAGAACCCCAGGAGACTGGAAATAGCCAAGACAATCCCAGAACTAATGGTGAACCATGGGGCCTCACTCTGCATCTCTCTAGGGGCTGAGCTGAAGGAGCTTCTTTCTGCTTAGCTCTAAAACCTACCAGTTATTTTGAGTGTTAAGTTTGAGATCCACTAGAATCCCTGTCTGCCCCTTTCCACCTCAAGGCCTGATTGTCATAGGATCTTGATGGTCTTGCCTTGGGAATTCTGACCGTGCTTTTACTCTCCATAGGGGAGCCCAGATTTTCCTTTGTTGTTCATCTGTCACTACCCTGTTCTCTTCCAAATAACTCTTCTCTCTGTCCTCCCCACACCCTTCACTGTTCCATTGTCTGAATCTAAACATGTCCTTTGTTCTTCACCCCCAAATCTTGGGACTTGTCATTCCCTCTTTTCTGGGATACCTTTATGTCCTTTTCCACTTGTTAAAGACCAACTTGTTATTCAAGGCCCATTTCAAATATCACCTTCTCCATAAAATCTTTTTTGATCCCTATTCCAAACCCCACAGAATCTCTCCCTTCTTTGAGTGCCATACTCTCCTGCACTTTTCTTACAGCCCTCACTATGTCCACCCCGTGTTGACAGTGTTCTCTCTAATCCTCTTATAAAAATGTAAGCTTCTGGATAGAAACTGTTCAGGTTTACATCCTGCACAATGCTTTGTCATAGTAGGTGCTCCATGAATATTTATTGCATTGGATTGAAATGCCTTGAGATTCAGGATCATCCATATTCATTCCTTCATTCACTGAACAAACCCTGATTAAGGGACATCTACAACTCTGTCTTTCATAAATTTGTCCAAAGACTTTTTAATTCATTTATGTTTTCTGCTAGACCCACAACTTGGGATAATGAATTTCTTAAGTTTACTGGCCCCTGTGTAAAAGAGCAATCACCTGTGTTCTCCCCAAATGTGCTCAAGTTTCAAAGCAAACCCATTTTGCCTAGGGTTTCAGGATTTCATGAGTAAGTCTCCAGCCACCTTCCCTACACCATTTGTGATTTCCTGCACGTCCCCCAGCAGCCCTCACATTTGCAGACTGGAGCGTGAGTCGTTTAGCCTTTCCTACCAAGGAGATTTTGCAGCCCCTTGGTCTCCTCCAGGACAGGACAGAACAGAATGACACAGCGGAGCCCTGCAGGTAGGACTGCCCCAGCTGGACACCTCGAGGAGTGTGTGCTCCTTCTTTAAGATCCTTGTTCACGGTTCTCTTAGTCTTTTGGCCAACAGCCTCGGGGAACTGTCTAAATGAAGAAGGATTTCCAGGTCCTTTGCCAGAACTGTGGCTGACCATGCAGAGTCGAGCACTGGAGAGGGGGTTTTGACGTGTTTATCACAAAAGGCATTGCCTTGCACTTGCCCACATTTAATTGAGTCTGTACCCTTTTGCCCTGAAGTCTTCCTGCCAACTAGGTCCAGGAGGATTCTGGAAAACAGCATCCCATGGCCTGCCCCCCAACCATATATACATACACACTCCAAGGGTCATAACTTTGGCTGGGTGCCTGGGGCTGTTTTCTGGGAGAGTCCTTGCACCATGGAGAATAGCAGTCTCTTCCATTTCTCCCTGTCCAGTCAGACACAAACATATAAGCCTTTGTCTACACCCTCAGAGACCCCGTAGTAGGCTTGGGGTGGGGGTGGGGAAATAGACACATACAATAGTATTATTAGCAGCAGCATTTACTGCTTATTGAGCTTATTGCCAGGTACTTTACATACATTCTTTATATTGAGGAATCAGGTTTAATCCTTACAACAGCCCCACAAGGTAGGTATTTTAACCCCATTTTACAGATGAAGCCACCAAAGCACAGAGAGGTTAAATAACTGCCCCAAGTTCACACAGCTAGTAAGTTCACAGTTAGAATTTTTTCCCAGGTGTGTCTTACTCCCAAGTCTGTGTCCTTTGTTACTACATTACATGGTCTCAACACATAACAGCTACCTGACATGTCAGAGCCCTGGCGAAAGTGGTCAGTATTGGACTCTTCTGGTCTCTCCCCGGTTACCTGCCACCTGTCTCAAGCTAATCTTTTCATACCTGAGCTTAAACCCCATTTCCTGAGGGAAGCTTTCCCCAGCCCCCATTATTCATGCCTATAACACCTGCCCTTGCCTCTTGCAGCCACATTTAAGCAACTGTTTGTTTCGTGTTTTCCTTTCCTACTGGAAAGCAAGTCCAGAGGGCAGGACCTATGACAAGTTTGTTCACCGTTTTGTCCCTAGCACCGAGCACAGTGCCTGGCACATAGTAGATGTTCATTAAACTTTCTTTCTCAGGGAGCTTCACTGGATTTCCAGCCCTCCCTCCTCCCCAGCTGGGAGCAGCACACCCCAGGCCAGCCCTCCTCTGCCACCTCCACCTTGCTTCTAGAACTTCCTTCAGTGGTGACACTCCAGCATCCCCTCACCTCAGTCCTCAGCCTCCCCATCTCTTGGCTACTGGGAGTTTGGTTTGTACTTTCGTGCCATTCTGTGGAAGCACGGCAGCCCCTCAGCTCCAGCAGGGGAGGGTGCTGACAGGAGCAGCCAGTAGCCAGGATACCAGGTTTCCCTTTGCTAAGCTTTTTCCTTAGGAATGATTTAAGGCCCCGAACAGATACGTGAAGAGCAAACCCACAATGAAGTCAGCACTCTGCTTATTAAGTGGAAAAAGCTGTGCTCGGCTTATTGAAATGTTCATTAGACAGATATATAGAGATGGGAAGGAGGAAGGGAGGGCGGGCAGCACTGCAGGATGAGGCCAAGCACAGCAGGCGAGGCCGGGGGCATCTCAGGGGAGACCTGGGGCCGGCCCTGAAGGAGAAGGTGGGTGACACCGGTGAGGAAGAGGGGCCACAGCTCTGACTCACTGCAAAGGAGAGCTGAAGGAAGGGGGCTCTCCCGGCGTCGTGAGGAAGCTTTGCCAGCTGAAGCTGCCATCTCTGTGAGGAGGTGGATGAAGAAGACTTGACCCCTAGGGGGTCGAGGCATCTCCAGCCCACTTTTGGGAATGCCCACTTCTCTGCATCAAATGTCATTCTCTTTGCCCGGGCACATAATTTCTGAAGAGTTCCGGCCCTGTTCATTTGCCTACTGTGAAGGCAAGAGGGTGACTGTGCTTTGTCAGGAAGAGTGGGCCCGTACAGAGAAGCATTGCGAAGCTGCCCCATCACTGGCCCCAGTGAGGGAGCCTCCTCAGGCAGAGCCCCCAGCCCCCTGCCTACAGCTCCATCAGCCCTGAGCTCCCTCTAGGAAGGGCTGTTCCTGGGCTGGGAGCTGAGGCTTGCTGGGCCCCTCGGTCCAGGCAGAGTCATGGCTCCTTCACAGCCTCCAGGCTCCCGGCTCCCAGCCCCATCCAGGTAGCCCCAGCAGAGCTCAGAGCTCTGAGTAGGGTGGCCTTTAAAAAGGCTGCAGCCACTTGCTACTCAGGATCCCCTCCTGACACGTGGGGAGAACTCGTGGTGAGCAGGTACTTGTTGGGTGGTTCTGTGCCCCCAGCACTAGCACAGAGCCTGGCTCCTAAGAGGGCTTCTTCCATGGAAGGTTGAGTTGGTGGCTGATTGAGTGAGTCAAAATTCTGCACCCCTGTCCCACCCTTTCAGATAGTAGAAGAATCATGATGTGATTCGAGGACCAGGCACTGTTTTCAAACAGGAAAATCAGCCCCAAGATCTTCCAATATCTTCAAATTCCTTCCTTGCCTTCATTAGTTTGGCTCCTGGAGAATAGAGGTGGTGGTGACCATAATAAGAAAAAGGACACTGGCAGGAAAAGTGTGGGAATAGAAGGATAAAAATAGTATCTGTAGCATTTCAGAGAGTCTTCACACACATTATCTCCTTTAAGCCTCATTCACTTGTTCAACAAATACTTGTTGAACTCCTTTTCCCTGTCAGACACTGTCCAAGCACTGGAGCTACCTCTGTGAGCAAGACCCAAGCTGTCCCTCCCCCTGTGTAGCATATGGCCTTCTGGAGAGCAAACTTCATGACAATTCTGCATGGATTCCTTCGTTCAGCAAACAATGATGCCAGGCCAGACTCCTGGGGATGGAGAAATGAATCAGACATGAATCCTGCCCTAGAGAAGTTTATAGTCTATGAAGTACATGGACAAGGAAACAGACAATTATCAAACAGTGCAATAAATGCACTGAGAGGTTAGGGAAGCCCTCCTGAAGACTTTTGAGCTAAGTCTTTTTTTTTTTTTTTTTGCGCTCCACGGGCCTCTCACTGTTGTGGCCTCTCCCATTGCGGAGCACAGGCTTCAGACGCGTAGGCCCAGCGGCCATGGCTCATGGGCCCAGCCACTCCGCGGCATGTGGGATCCTCCTGGACCGGGGTACGAACCCGTGTCCTCTGCATCGGCAGGCAGACTCTCAACCACTGCGCCACCAGGGAAGCCCTGAGCTAAGTCTTAAAAGAGAGCATATGTTTGTTTACCAGGCATTCAGGGAGAAGGAATTTCTAGGCACACAGAACATGGATTTGGGGGGGAATTTAAACCATTCAGCCATGAGGGAAGTAGTGGAAATGGTGTTAAAGAGGGAAGCCCAGGGCTTCCCTGGTGGCGCAGTGGTTGAGAGTCCGCCTGCCGATGCAGGGGACACGGGTTCGTGCCCCGGTCCGGGAAGATCCCACATGCCGCGGAGCGGCTAGGCCCGTGAGCCATGGCCGCTGGGCCTACGCGTCCGGAGCTTGTGCTCCACAACAGGAGAGGCCACAACAGTGAGAGGCCCGCGTACCGCAAAAAAAAAAAAAAAAGAGGGAAGCCCAAATCGAGAAGGAATTGCCATGCTAGGCCCTGGAGTTGGAGCCATTCTACAGGCGCTGGGGGTCACCGAAGAGGAAAAGTCCCCTTGGCAGCAGTGAAAGAGGTTGTCTAGAGGGGCCGAGCAAATGCAGGGCCCATTTGGGGCCATCTCCCAACGGGTTGAGTGCGTCAGACCAGGGCAGTGGCACTAGGATTGGTTGACTAAGAAACTTGCTGGATACAGGGACTGGAGGAGGCCATCTCCGTTTCACAATGGGGGAGAGTGCAGGGGCAGTGCCCCATCCAGGTGGACCCAGAGCCAGGTGGGAGGGTCCAAGGCGCTGCAGGGAGCTGTGGCTGTTTCAACCCGCAGGCAGTCCCCGCCTCTGATGCTGAGGCAGCTGACACCTGCTCCCAGGCCTTGAAGACTCCATTTCCCACTCCCTCCCTCTGCCTCGCTGACTTTGGAGGTGATTAGTAATAAAACTTTAACAAGCATCCATAGGTGTGTCTCCCTGTCACTTTTATGAGGCCATTTCCTGAGCAAAGATATAGGAGCGCCTTCAGCCTCTCCGAGCTGCTATTTCAGTCTCCACCTCAGCCTGAGCAAGTCCCAGACAGCTGCAGGGGCTAAGTGGGGATGCCTGAAGGAGACTGGAATACAGTTAACTCAAAGAAGCCAAGAAAAGGCAGGTGCCAGCTCCTTTTATGCCCCAAAGGTTTCTTCCTATGGACTGGAAATTGTCACTGGAAAGGCTGGGGCCATTTTCCCTGCTGGAGCCATTACAAATCCAAAGGGGCTTCATTTCTCTTACCTTCCTTTCCTCCACCCCATGCAGCCCCTTCCAGCCTTGTCCTAGAGTTTCACTTTCTTGATTCATTCAATCAATATGTATTCATCCAATGCCACCACAGAAGGAAGCCAGGGATCCAGTCAAGAGCCATACTTGCTCCCTGCCCTTGGGCTGCTGGTGACCTGATTGGGGCTGGAAATGGCAGACACCTACCAAGTAATCCAAATACACGTGATCGAAGTTCTCTTAGGCAAGAATAAAACGCCATGGTGGGAACCCAGAAAATGGTGCACTTGACAAGTCCAGGGGAATGAGGAGAAGATGGGGAGTATTTCACCAGGAAGGGGATGATGGGCCTGGGGGCCTGGGCCTCACCGAATAAGAAGGATTTTGTGAGCTGGAGCAGAGAGAGGCAGCCTCTTCTTCCCTGGCAAGGCCCTCAGTCTGCAGGGGCAAGGCCAGGCTGGGCTCATTTGCTCTGAGCAAGCTCTAACTGGGCTGAGTGGAGGCTGAGCAGGGCTGCCGGGCCGTGGGCCCCCTGCTGCAGGGGTGGCTGAAGCAGCACAGCAGTTGTGGAGCAACGGGCTCTGTGCACAATGGCTGAGGGCTTGAGGGATGCAGTGCTTTCCTCCTGGCCCTGATGGTGCCTCTTCCAAGGCCCTCCAGGGAAGTGGGGCCAGGTGAACAGGAAGAGGGGAAGCTGCTGCACTTGACACTTTGGCTCCTCCCTTGTCCTAGAAATTCTCTGTCACGGGGTTCTGTGACCCCACTGTTTCCTGTAGTATGACCTAGTGCACTGATGCCTGAGATTGGACAGACCTGGTTTCAAATCTTAGCTCCTGAATTTGAATCGCCTGATAACACCCGAGGCAAGTTACACTCTCTGAACCTCCACCTGTTAAAGAGAGATAGAGCACCTACTTCAAAGGGTTTTTGTGAAGTTCAAACGCAATGATAACTGTTAGGCACCGGAAAGCTGACAGCTTGTTTGCCCAGCACCACCCCCTTTCCCGCCTCTCCGAGTGCCCTTCAGTCTTGTTCCTGTGCTCCTTTTCTTTCACAAGCCCCTTGGGGTTCCCCAGGGCTGAAGGCTCCTCAATCCATATGTCCTTGTATTTCTCTCCTGAGTTGGAGACCCACAGGCCTAGGCGCCCATTAGATTCAGCTAGTTCATCAATTATTAGGCGCCTATCCTGCGAGAACTCTACTGGCTCCTGTGGATTCAGAGCTGGTGCCTGCCCTCCAGGATTTATAATCCCACAGTTTTATCCAATGGCCTCAGTTTCTTCGTGAAGTTGTAATTGAGGTCATCTGCTAAGAGGGGTGGGAGTGGGAGGAATGGGAGACCAGAGAGTGTTAACGGTTAAAAATAGCTGTAAAAGAACAGTTCTCAAATTTCCTCTTCCTCCCACCCTTGTTATTGCTACCCCTGTTTAGATCTCTGTCATCTCCCGCCTGGACTGTTGCAGTAGCCTTCTAACTCAGTGGTTTTCAACCTTGGCTAGATGTCTGAATCCCATGATGGAGATATTTTAAAAATCTGATGCCTGGATCTCTCCCCAGAGATTTGGATTTCATTGATCTTGATGTGGCCTGGGCATCAGCATTTTTAAAGCTCCCCCGTTAATTCTGTTGTGCAGCCAAGGATGAGAACCACTCTCCTGTCTTCCTGCCTCTGTTCTCATCCCCTCTAACCTGCTGTCCATCCCGTGTGTGGTCAGGGTGATCATTACAAGTTTGGTCGTGCTGTTCCCTTGCTTCTTTGCCCTTCGGTTTTCGGTTCCTCCAGCACAGGGACTATACCTGAATCAGCTCTGTATCGCAGTCCCTGGCATGGGGCCCTCAGTGGAGAGCACCCAGTTAGCATCCAGTGAATGAACTAATGAATCGGTAACCAACAAACTGACAGATAGCAGTCGGTTCTGTTACTAGGAATATGTTGGTGAGCGACAGCAATTCACCACCGAGCCAAGAGGATAAGGCCAGTTAGGTACAGATCTGGAAGCCTGGGGAGAAAGCAGACCCCGGGGAGGGTGGGAGGGAGGAAGGAGGCAGTGAGAGGTCAGAAAGGCAGAGTTTCCTGAGAGGTGAATTATCAGAGGGACCACCATGAGTCGGGCAAGCACCTCAGCCCAGGAGTAATGGAGTTAGGGAGGAAGGCCCCGGCAGAGCCAGAGAGCGATGGAAGCTGCTTAATCTGCCCCCAGGAAGTGCAGGCTGGGGACAAGCAGGCAGAAGGCAGCAGGCCATTCCTCAGCGGCTAATGCCCCCAGCCTAACGCGATTACCCCTTCCTTCTCCCTCGGCCCAGGCAAGGGGGAGGTTGCACGGAGGGCAAGCATGCCCCGCAGCTGGAGAGGGTGGGGGCCATGGCTGGAGAAATCCAATCAGGAGTTCCACATCAGTATTAGCCCGAGTTACCCATTTTAGCTGGAGGGGCTGGCAGAGCCTGGGTTAGGACCCGGACGGAGATGCTAACGGGAGATCTGTGAAACCCACCATTCCACTCACCCCCCTGCCCCGGTGCCAATGGGACTTGATCCGAGACTCCCATCCCACTGTGTGACCCAACGCTGCCGGCCCGTGGCCTCCCCTCTTCTCTGAAGACGATATGCCACCTTGGGGCTGGGCCCCCGTCGCTGCTCCTCACGCCCCACCTCACAGCCTCTCACCCTCCCTCTCTGCTCCACATTGATATAAATGGAGGCTTCGGCTGCCTTTAAAGAGTCCGATCTATCAGAGGGGCACACGCTGCCCATAAATCTGCCGGGGCTGATGGCTCCCTAAGTGGACTGATAGGAGCTATTTCCGGCAAGGTGTTCAGTTACTGTGCCCCTCCCGTCCCTCCCCCCAGCTTGCCCTTCCCCAGGGGCAGGGACCCTTTTTGTCATCTGGTAATTGACATTTTTTCACTTGCACTTGGTCCTACAGAGAGAGTGCAGCGCCCAGCCTGGCCCCTAACCGGATTAGCATTGGCTTTCAGAGAAGGCCCCTCCGGAGTCGACCTTCCCGTTCAAGAGATCAAGATCGAGCTGTTGGCTCAACAAGGAAGGGGGCCGAGGTGGGAGGAGAGTGCCCTGGGGAGCCAAGACTAAGTGGGGGCAGAGGGGGGCAGATGAAGTCCCTGTCCCTCTCTGGCTAAGCCTGCCTGTTTCCAAGGCCTGGGCCTGTGGGGCATGGAAGGGACCAGAAGATAGGCTTAGGAGTGGGGGTCTCCATCCTGTTAGATCCATCTCCCCCTGCCCATCAAGGCTGCTTTGGGCTAGCCTTGAGCTTTCCTGGTCTAGAAATGACCTCTATTGAAGAGGGGATGGGGTCTCTCCAGATAAGTGGTATGGATCTGAGATAGAAGCTGGGGAAGCCTCAGGGCTGGCTGTTACACAGTAGGGGGTCTGGGGAGAACATACATTACCTTAATTTGGAGGGCAACTGCTAATGGATAGATTTCCCTGAGGGAGGGAGGAGGACCTCTAGAGCTCTGCCTGGCCTCCTGGCCCCAGGGCCCTGCCTGAGGAGACATAGAGATGCCCTTGGAGGTCACCCCAGTGGCCTCTGGTCAAGAGGTCATGATGGCTGCTCAGAGAACATCACTAACATAGCTCTAGTTCCCATCCCATCCTCTTATTGTTTTCAGAGGGCAGAAAGCTGAGCCTGCCTGATTATACAGGCCCAGGCCCTTGCCCCTGGCAAGGACTCCTAGAATATTCCTAAGGTTCTTGGGTCAAAAGAGGAGACAAAGCCAGAGATGGTGAAGGGCAGAGAACTAGCAGAGAATTATCCTGGAGTGTGTCCAGGAGGCACCTGTCAGGCTTCTCTCCTGAAGTCTGGGTTCTCTAGAATGGGATCAAGTGGGTGGGCCAGGATTCCTTACCAGGGTACAGGAGGTGGGATATTCCTGCTATGGATTCTGGTTAGGGAACCAAGAAGAGTCCAAACAGAAGGCTTGAAAGAGTGTTATTTGGAACAAAACAAGATTTGCATATTACAGTGACCCCATTTCTGAGCAGCTGTGTGGGATGAGGACACAGCAGAAGGTGAAGGGAAGGACATGTGGTGAGACTTCCAGCTGGGCAGGATCCTCGGGCAGGGACATAAGTTGGCCACATAGCCCCTAGCCAGAGTCTTGGACCTGAAGGAGACTTTATCTCCTGCTCCAGGGAAGGGCCAAATAGTCACAGCAGTAACAGACTGAGCCCTGGGAATAACATCAAGAATGCCCATATCATGGCGGTTATTAATATCAACAGCACTTCTCACGAGATCTTTCAGGAGACTTGGAGAGAGCCTACTCCTTCTAGGTTGGGGGGTGGTAAGGAGGTGTGTAACCTTTGTTTAGGAGCAATCCAGAGAGATTCGGAGGTGGATCCCAGGACCACAGGGGAGCCTTCCAGAGCATAAGTATAGGTCTACATCCCTCCCTCCTTCCTTTCATTCATTCATTTATTCATTTATTCACTTGGTCATTCAGTGCACTGTGTAACGTGCCTTGTGCTGGTGACTGAAGGTGGGAGGTTAACCAGGCCCAACTCTTGCCACAAGGAGCTTGAGTCTAGCAGGGAGAAACAGACTTGTAAACAGATGATGAAACCCAGCCTGTGAGCCCGGAGGTCCCTGATAAAAGCAGCCTGGAAAGCCCAGCCTCGCCCCGCAGTTGCAGACTCCATCTAGACTCCTGGGCATCCCTACTTGTTTGACCCTCACACTTCTCAGATTCAACTTGTCCAAAATTGAGCTTGCCATCCGTCCCCAAGTCTGCTCCCCCTTCAGTGTCCCTAACTCAGTGAATGATGCCATAGTGAACCAGCACTCAGCCACCACAGCCAAAATTTCAGCTCATCCTCGATTCCCTCCTAACCTTCAATGTCCACATCCAACTAGTGCTTTGTCAAGACTGTCCCCTTTTCCCCATGTACTTAACACTGTGCCACTCCTCTGCTGAGAATCCTCCAATCCTCCTATTCCTCTTACTCAGAGTAACACCTTTACTGTGGCCACAAGGTCCTACAGGAGCTGCCTCTCCCACCCTCACTCTGCTCCAGCCACACTGGCTGCCTGGCTGTTCCTCAAACATTTAAAAATATTAATAAACACTTGCTATGACATAAGTATGTGTTATTTACACGTGTTATTTCACATAGACATTCGTGTACGTGTTCTTGACTTTCCTACCTGTGATCTTGAGAACACTGAATTTATCTTAACTCTTGTTGGATAAATTCACCACTGTAACCCCAGTGCCTGGCACATGGTAGATGCTTGTGTAATATCTGCTGAATAAATGAATGGGCAAATACCAAATGGAGTATCCCTGGATGAAGAAAGATCCTGGAGAAGTGCACTAGTCTAATCACTCTGCAGAACTTGGAAGGTGTTTCTCTACAGCCCTTGCACTCCTGGAGCTCTGTCCAGACCTATGACAATCAGAGACAGAGAGAACTCAAGGCCATGTGACTGACTGATGAGCAATGTGCCCATGACTCAAGGGGGCCCCAGCATCTGAGCTTGGTCTTAATGGATGAGGAGGATGCCCAGGCTGGGGACCAGTGAGGATGGAGTTATAGAGGCAGGAGAGGAGAGGCATGTGGAAGGTCATTTGGGCTGAGTTGCATCTTTCCCACAGACACACTGTGTGACTTGGAATAACTCATCTCCCCTCTCTGTTCTTTTTTCTTTTCATTTATGGAATGGGATGGGGGGATTAGATGGAAAGATTTCTGAAGGCCATTCTTTCTTGAATATTCTAGAATGCTACACAGTTTGGGTGCAGACTGATTGACTGGGTCTGGAAGCTCAGCAGAGGAGCCTGGATTTTTGCTCTTGTTGGCCGAACAGTTTCTAGGCAGAAAAGTTGGTCTCAGAACTTAATCCGTTTCAGGACTAGAGGCAAAAACTTCCTCTCTGCCCTCCAAACAGACCTTGAGGTTTTTGGAAAATTGATCAAGACCAAAGACTTCACTTGCGGGCAGTCTGGGTGTGGAGCTAAAGAGAAGTGACTGCAGCAAAGGCATTGTCTCCCCAAGGGAGACTCTGGAAAGGAGCTTTTTTCTGTTTTTAGACTAGCCTCTCTCCCCGCCCCACTCTCCCAAAAAATTATTATAAAGAATTATTGCCATTAGTACGTCTTTCCTACTGAAAGGAGAAAATCGCCTCATTCATAATTTATACCCTCAATTACTATTAATAAAGAAATATTTCAGCAGAAAATCGCCTGGGAAAATTACACGTAACATTGCATTAACATTCTATTTGAACATTTTCATCACATTTGTTATAGAGTTAATAAGAGGGATACGGTCCCCTGACTTCTTCATGAAATTATGGGCTGACGATGATAGTTTAATCTTTTAGACTTTATATAATATATTCACTTTACTAATTGAGCTATCCAAGGAGCAGTTAGAGATGTTCTTAAACGTGGAGACAGAGGAATCAGGGCCGTGACTTTGCTGCCAGAGGCACCGCCTGTCAGGGTGGGGCATGGACGAAGCCTGCTGACTTAGGCGCTGGCTAGCCTAAACCCCACCCTGGCCAAGCCCAGGATCTTTGCATCACCTCCAAAGGCAGCAGCTACCCAAAACCAGCAGGAAGGCGTGGGGGCTGCTGAGAGGGAACAGAGAGAAAGGGAGAAAGAAGACTATGGGGAGGTGAGCGGAGAGGAGAAAAGGAGACAGAAAGGGCATTCCTTTCTAGACCTTTCTTTCCATAGTCATTGACTTACATGCCTCATGCCTTCATTGTCCTGGGCCCCAGGGGGAGCTCAGACCCATGATGGTCTGTGGGATGGCTCTTGGCGGTGGTCCTAGGTACCAAGAGCTCCTGGAAGACCGAGGGCCATCCTAGCACAAAGGAAGGAAGTAGGGGGTGGGCCGGCGGGGGTGTTCAGGTCTTAACGGAAATGATGGGTGTATGTTTTGGGTAATGGGGAGGAGAGCTGAACCAAGTTAAGACCATTATTTGTAACTGCTTTAGTTGATGTGCTCCTCCATCCATTGCCTCAGTGAGCACCCAGCAATGCTGGGAAGCAGACCCAGCGAGGGGTGTAGTTCCCACTCCCAACTCAGCTCAAATGGTGCCTCCATGGGGACTTTTCTTACTCATCCTTTTCCTTGTCACTCTCTATGATTGATTTTGGGGGTAACATTTATCACTTCTTAAAAAGGCTTGTTTTCTCCCCTGCTAGAATTTAAGTTCTCTGTCAGTGCCATTCAATGTTGAATGCCCAGCACCTAGAACAGGGCCTGCATACAGTAGGCACTCTATATGTGTTTGTTGGGCTGACAGATGTGAAGTATAGAATGGTCAGAAAATGTAGCTGAGACCACATAGTTCTGTCTGAGCAGAGACTAAAACTGAAGGCTCCTCCTTTCTAATTCACTTATGATTCTTGGCACCTCTTTTAATCTTACTTACCTGCTATATCAGCCAATGGGAAGGTGCCAGACCATGTCTCACCACCTTCATTGCTTGGATGGGAATGCAGGCCACCATCAGCCTTCCTTGTACTCCTGCAATAGTTTCCCTGCTTCCTTTCTTGCTCTCCTACAATCTGTTCTCTATACAGCAGCCAGAGTAATCCTTTAAAACATAAATCAGATTAGATTAATCCCTTGCTCCAAACTTTACCAGGTCTTCCTATCACAGACAGAGTAGAATCCAGTATCCTTATCCGGGCCCACAGGACCCATGGTCTGGCCCCTGGCTCTCTCTCCACCCCCACTTCCTGCCACTCACCTACATGCTCCCTTCACTCCAGCCACATAGCCTGGCTGCTCCTTTAGACACCAAGTACATTCCCCATCAGGGCCTTTGAACTTGGCTCCTCTGCCTAAAACACTCTTCCCACAGATTCCCATGGTCCTGTTGCTCACTTCATTCAGACAGGTGCTCAAATGTCACCTCTTCAGAGAGCCTTTCCCTGACCGCCTACCATCATGCTGGGCACCTCCTTTCCCTGTTTAATTTTTGTTCATTGCATTTGTCCCTTTCTGACTTCCTATTGTATTTTTACTTGTTGGTTGTCTACCTCCACCAGTACAAGGTAAGTTCCACGTTCACTGTTATATTTCCAGCACCTGAAACTGTACCTGGGACATGGTAAGTGCTCAATAAATTTACTAACTGAATGAATGAATTTTTGTTCCACTTTTCTCTGCACATACTCTGGGTGATCTCAACACACCCATGGAAGGGCTACTTCAATATGTCAATGGCTTCCAAATCTTAACTTCAATCCAAATCAGTCTCCTGAGGGTCCAACTCACTTTCCAATCACCTACTGGACATCTCCCCATAAAGTTGTCTAAAGCACAATACAGCCAGCCCTCCATATCCGTGGGTCCCGTATCCACAGATTTAACCAACCGCAGAATCTGTGGATACTGAGGACCGACTGCACTTCTCCATTTTACATAATAGACTTGAGCATCTGTGGATTTTGGTATCCGTGGGGGATCTGGAACCAATCCCCCATGGATACCAAGGACAACTGTACTTGCAGAATTGAACGTCTCATTTTCCTCCTCTTTTAGTTCCCATTTCATTAAATGGCACCATAATCTTAGATGTGCAAACCAGAAACCTGGGATCATTTTTGACTCTTTCTTTCTCACTGATACATCCAATCTCCAAATTCTGTTTATCCGACTCTTAAATAACTCTCAGATCTATCCACCTCCCTCCATCTCCAAGGCTCCTAGCCTAATCCAGGCCAGAGCCATCATCTCTCTGCAGAATTACTGCATCAGCCTTCAGCTGGTCTCCCTGCCTCCAGTCTCCTTTCCCTCTAATCCGTCCTCTACAGGATGTTTTATGTTTTATCTAAAACATAAATCTTTGAGTCAGAGATAATGTCCAGGCTTCTAGCTTGAGGAATTAGATGATAATGACTCCTATCACATTAAATGGAAGAGGAGGCCGTCTGGGGACATGTGACATTTGACTGCCTTTGTGGCATTTTTTTAAAATAAATTTATTTTATTTTATTTATTTTTGGCTGTGTTAGGTCTTCGTTGCTGCGCGCGATCTTTCTCTAGTTGCAGTGAGTGGGGGCTACTCTTCGTTGCGGTGCGCGGGCTTCTCATTGCAGTGGCTTCTCTTGTTGTAGAGCTCGGGCTCTAGGCATGCGGGCTTCAGTAGTTGTGGTACATGGGCTCAGTAGTTGTGGCTTGTGGGCTGTAGAGCACAGGCTCAGTAGTTGTGGGGCACGGGGCTTAGTTGCTCCATGGCACGTGGGATCTTCCCGGACCAGGGCTCGAACCCATGTCCCCTGCATTGGCAGGTGGATTCTTAACCACTGTGCCACCAGGGAAGCTCCCCTTTGTGGTATTTTTTACCTTGACTGTCTCCTCCCACTAGGTGGCAGAGATCGTCTCATTCACCTTTGTATCCTCTGTGTCCTCAGCACCCAGCACAGTGCCTGGCACAGAGCAGGTGCTTGTGAATGTTTATTGCATGTGACTGTCACCCTGAAATTCATTAGACACGGAACTCTTTTGACATTCATGCCTCAATGGCACCCCACCACTGCTATTATAATATTTATCATACCATACTGTAATTCCTGTTTATTCATCTGATTCCTTGTTAAATGATGAGCCCCTCTTTCACAGATAAATCGTCAGCCCGAAGTGAGTGCTCAGTAACATTTGTCAACTAAATGACAGCCTGACTCTCTCCCTGGGACATTGCAACATTCCATTTACTGGTCCTTCTACTCCTCCTGCCCAGCCGGCCTCCACAGCAGCAAGGCCAGCCATTTTGCCTGGCTGATCTTCTCTGGCTCAGCCACTTCTCAGCTCTCTTGGTGTCTGTGACTCACTGCAACAAGGGTAGCTTTTGATCTCTGCCATCGGCTACCACCACGGAGGATCCTTCTCACCCCTCTTCTCTACAATATCAAGTACCCATGCCGTCTAAGAGAAACGTCTGTCCATAGAATTTTGTCCTGTTGCTCTGCTTGTGGAGAGGTGCTCCTGAGGAAGGATGATGGGGAGTTCACCAAGTAAACAATAAAGGGAAGGGTCCTCCAGGTGGAAATCACACTGGATGAAATGGACAAGTACAGGGAGGATTGAAAGAGGAGTTTTCTAGGACCTCATGGGGGAAAGCATGTGGGAGAATAGCATGAAAGAAGACTGAGGAGAAAGAGAAGCAGCAGAACACAGGTTGGGGGGTGGGGGAGCTTATAATATAATTATAATACGCTATAACAGAAATTATATAATTATTAAATTATTTAATAGTGATAATAGCTGTTATTAATTGAATGCCTAAAATGTGTCAGGTGGTGTGCCAAGTGCTTTACATGCATTATCTCATTTGCCCTTCACTAGAACTCTGCGAGTTAGGTGCTAAGGAGTTTGAACTTCATCTCGTTTACCTTGAGGGCATGGGAATCCATTCAGGGCTTGAAGAAGGAGAACTGCTTGGTCATATTTGTCCAGAGCCTGCACATGGAAGGTTGCATGCAAAAAAAGGAGATGTCAGAGAGAATAGACTGGTGGTTGCCAAGGAGCTGGGGGTGGGAGAGGGATGGATTGGGAGTTTGGGATTCGCAGATGCAAAATGGTATATGTAGAATGGATAAACAACAAGGTCCTACTGTATAGCACAGGGAATTATATTCAATATCCTGTGATAAATGGAAAAGAATATGAAAAAGAATGTATGCATGTAACTGAATCACTTTGCTGTACAGTAGTATTAACACAACATTGTAAATCAACTATCAATAAAAAAAAGTGGGGAGATGTCAGGATCAGGAAAACCATGGGGTCATTACTAAGCTATTAGTCCATGGGGACAACAGGCCAGAGAGAGGAGAAGAGGCCAGAATCCATGGGAGGAAACTAAAGGTGAGCATCACGGAGAGTAGACCTTCACTATGAACCAGGGCAGAAGCCTGAACTAGGAGTCTGGAAGTTTGGAAGGATATCAGAGGAGTTCTCATGGATAGTTTGAGTTTAAGGAGTTTACATCCACTGACAGTTGGATGTAAGAGTCTGATACTCCCAAGAGAGTTCCAGGGTAAACATAAAAATTAGAATCAATAGAATATAGATGGCAGTTGCTTCCATGGGACCATATCCCCATTCAGGACAAAGAACTGGGCTTACCAGGCTCTTCATCAGTTAACCCTTGCCTACCTCCTGGGAATCATCCCTCAGTGTCCCCTCAGAGTTGCTCTCCCCTCCGGCCATACTATAATTCTTAGATTTCCCCAGCTGAACCATGCTCTTCCACCTGCAGGCCATTTCCTGGGCTTTCCTTTCTGGGAAAACGAACTTTTCCCTACTCCTACTCCAGACAAAATCAAGATTTAAATTGCTTGCCCTTGAGAAGGCTGATGTGCTAAGTCCAGGAGAACGTATATTTATCCTGTGCTTCCTGTAGTCCATAAGTACACCACCTCAAGCCCCTTCATGCTCCAGTTTAAGAAGCTTGGGTAGCATAGGCAAAAGCTTCCCAAGGCTTCACATGATTCCTTAATAAATTCACTTAGGGAAGACAGATCCAGCCATTCACTGGCCCCAGGTGCCTGAGAGCCTAAGGCCTCACCCTTCAGTACTATTTTGGGAGGACAAGAGAATAAGAGAGATGACCCCGGTCAGCCTGCCTCTGCACCGCCATTAGGGATTCTGCAAGTTCATTCTTCCTTCATTTAATGAGCACATTTGTTTACTGTATCTTAGCTGCTGTTGCCTCAGAGAAGCTTTTCCTGACCTCCAGGTCCAGGGAGCTGCCTCCTCTGTACTTGCTCAGGCCCCTGCACTCATCCCAGCCATAGCATTGCTCTCACTGGGTTGTTTTCTTTTTTTTTAAAGTACGTTTATTTATTTATTTATTTATTGGCATTGGGTCTTCATTGCTGTGTGCAGGCTTTCTGTAGTTGTGGTGAGCGGCGGCTACTCTTCGTTGCAGTGCTCAGACTTCTCATTGAAGTGGCTTCTCTTGTTGCAGAGCACAGGCTCTTGGCACACGGGCTTCAGTAGTTGTGGCACAAGGGCTCAGTAGTTGTGGCACACAAGCTTAGTTGCTCCACGGCATGTGGGATCTTCAAGGACCAGGGATCGAACCCGTGTCCCCTGCACTGGCAGGCAGATTCTTAACCACTGCACCATGAAGGAAGTCCCTCTCACTGTGTTTTTCTTACCTGTCTCTCCCATTCGTCTGAGAGCGTCTTGAGAAATATTTGCTTAATAAATAGAATAATTGTGCCCCCACTATGTGTCATGCTCCATGATGGGCCCTGGGGCCACCAGGTTGACTAGGCCAAGGGCCTGCCTTGAACGGCTGCCAATCTAGGGGCTTGATCCTCATCCCTGGAGTTCAGCTACTTGACTTCAATTAATTACTATAGATCACTTCATCATAGTAACAAATGCTTTTCAAGTCTTTGCATATACATAATTTCCTTTGATCCTCAAGTAGCTTTGAGGGGGGTGGTAGATAAAGCAGAGATTAGTTCCCAGACCTTAGCTACCAGGAAGAATGGGGGGGAGGAGTGCCATCTTTGTTGTCATAAGTTCACCACTTGAAAGAACAGAGATGGACGCCATGGGATTCCAGCAGTTCTCCTTTGTCCAGGGCTCCTTAGGGCAGAAGTGTGGCTATGCGGCCAGGTCTTATTCCATTTTTCACTCTATCTTGAGACATTGCCATCCGTGGCCCTAAGGCACGTAGGATCCCATCAGCCCTCCTGCTCCTCAGCCTGAGATAGAGATTGAGGAACTCTGGGCTGAGAGAGGCCACTGGCTGGGCTGTGACTCGAGTTCCTGGCCCAGCCAGAACAGGATGGGCCCCAGTGTAAACCGGATTCGCCTTGTAAACAGCTGAGCAGCTGGGCTCCATCTTGGCAGGGGAGTTCCAGCAACAACCCAGCAGGACAGCCCCAGCCCAGCAGGGTATTGTCCAAAGAAAAAGGGGGGGGAAAAAAGCTGAGTAAACAAAAAGGGCTGGCCAGTTTTTTCGTCTCTGACTTGTTATTTCAGCCGACAGTTGCTGTGCTGACCGTGGGGCTGGGTTGGGCTGGGCCAGGCGAGTTTGGCTGACCGGGGCCAGGCTAAAGTCACAGTCAGCCTCCTCACCTCACCTCACTCTGCCTTCCCTGCTGTAGGCGCACTTCTGGGAAAGGGGCCAAAGATGGGGACTGCAAACCAGTGGGGACAGGCCCCAGGAGCTGATGAGAGGGTAAGGAGTTGGGCGTTTGCCAAGTTTCCGTGCGCACATGGAGGTAAGCAAGGTGCTGGGAGAACATAACAGAGATGTGACTAGTCCGGGCTGCTTGAGTAACACTGTCTCCGACAGCACCACTCTGACCCTACAAAGCGAGCTCACTCCAACCTTCCAATGATCTTGATCCCAAAGCACCATGTGGAAGCCTAGGATTGTCATTCTTATTGGATTTCACATCCTTGTCTTCCTTGGTCACTGCCCAGGTACAAGCCCCTGCAGGCTTCTCCCCTGTATTTTCATCCCCAAACCACTGTGCACTCCCTCCCCTTACCCACAGCCACCTCCCCTCCCAGCTTTTCCTCTCTGCCACCTGAAGCCACAAACCTTGGCTTCTTAATATTCCCTCTACTTCCCAACTTAACTGAAATTCAACTCCCTTCAAAGGCTTCTGCTTCTCCTACAGCTCTCTTCAATAGAGGCCATTCATTCTCCCAAGATCCCAGCCTCATTCTCCTCTCCTGCAGTACTTCCAGACTGTCACAAGTCTACTCCCGTGTAAAAAGAAAATCCCCTTTCCCTTCAAGCTCTTGCCAACTGGCTAGACCATGTATCACTTGCTATCATCATAATCTACCAACTTCTTTGTTGTTCCCCGACATCTGTACCTGTATCACTCTTCTCTACCCCATCTCCTTCCCTCATCTTAGGGATCTCAGGGCCCGTGAAATGATGAGCCATCCAGTACCTCAGTTCTCAGGTCTTGACCGCCTTAACTTCAGTGACCTTTCCCAGCACTTTATTTGTCCATCCCTGATCTAATGTCATTCATTCATTTCACACATATTTAGTAAGCATCTACTCTGTTCTCAGCACCAGAGTGGTGAACAAAACACTGTTGTCAAAGAGCTTTTGCTTTAGAGGCAGGAAACAGATGATGAAAAAATACAAGATAATTAAGAGAGCATATTATGTATTATGAAGGAAATAAATAGTATGATAAGATAATGTGGTGGGAGGGACTCCTTTATATAGGATGATACAGGAAAGGACTCCACATTACATGTAACATTCACGTTGAGAACTGATAGATGAAATGGAGTCAGACATGCAAAGAAGGATCCTAAGAAAGGAAAGAACTGGGTAGAATAGGACCTGATAAGGAGGCCAGAGTAGCTAGGATGTAGAAAGGGGAAAGTGGTATAAGAAGAAGTCAGAGAGGCAACAAAAAGCCAGAATATGTGGGCCTCATAGCCTATGGCAAAAAGTTTGGATATACAATGGGAAGCTACTTAAAGGTTTTTAGATAAAAGGTTTTAGATAAAACTGCATTACCTCCAAAAATGTCACTCCAGCAAACTATGCTTTCCCCTCTTTCACACCAGTACTCCCACCCAAGAGGCAAAGACAGCATCCATCAGGCTTCACCCCTGTATCCCTGGCACATGACTGGTTTCCAATAAATATCGTTTGCAAGAGGGAATGAATAATTGAATAAATTAATTCACAGTTGAACACCTCCTCTTTGACCTCATCAAGATCTCCAGTACCCAGTTCTAACATTTTCTCCCAGTGTAAAACCTGCTTGCTCTTTCTTTACCCTGACTCACCGCTGCACCTGCCCTGTAACACTACTAAGCACAGCCCTGACTCTGTATCGTTGCCATGCTCTATCTCTATGCCCAGAGCTGAGAGCTACTGAGCAAAAGTATACAACTCTGCAGACATGTCTTCCAAATCATCTACGTCTCTGTGTTGACCCTCTTCTATCCCTCTATTGCTCTTGCAGCCTACTTTATCTAGAAAACCAGGACACCTACATGTCATCCCTCAACTTTGAGCCTCTCTCTTCAACTGCACTTAGACTCTTTCTTCTCTCCTTCTCTTTTTCCTAGAGGACTACCTCCTCTTGCTCAGGATCATGCTCCTCTGCCTGCATACAAGTCCCCCTGTAGTCTGATCTCTACCTTTCCTTCCTCATCTCCCTTCATTCTATGTCTTATCTTTTCACACCAAATCAGGCTGAACCCAATAGCCAACATAGCTAGTATGTATTGAGACCTTGTTATGTATCTGTCTCTGTTCTAAGCACTTTATATAAGTTAACTCATTTCATCATCACCATGACCTGTACTATACTATATGACTCTATAATATACTATCCATTCTATGCTACAACTGTCCACCTTCTACAAATGAAGAAACTGAGGCACAGAGAGGCTAAGTAACTTACCAAGGTCATGCAGCTAGTAAATGTTAGGGTTCAGATCTTGGCAGTCTGACAACAAACCTCATGCTTTTTGCTCTACTGTTTCTCTGCTGAGAGTGCCCTTGTCTCTACTTCTTGACCTAATTTCTACTCCTCCATAAAGACAGAGCTCACGAATCATTAACTCCAGGGAACCCTCCTTTGCCACCCTTGCCCAATCTCTCTCCCAGCACCCTAGCCCTGCTGCAACGAATATCTAGCATGTAGTAGATGCCTGATAAAAATTTTTAACAGCATTATTGAGATATAATTCACATACCATATAATTTAAAGTGTACAATTTAATGTGTGGTAGAGTGTTTTTTGTTTTTTGCTTTTTTTTGGTATATTCACAGGACTGTGCAACCAATACCACAATCTAATTTTAGAACATTTTGTCCCTCCTAAAAGAAACCCCATTAGCAGTCAGTCCCCCTTTTCCCACTCCACAGCCCTAAGCAACCACTGAACAGCTCTCTCTATAAGTTTGCCTACTCATAGCAACAGGATTCCTCAATATGTGTTCTTTTGTGTGTGCCTGGCTTCTTTCATAGAGCATGTTTTCAAGGTTTATCCATGCTGTAGCATGTGTCAGTACTTCATTCCTTTTCATGACCAAATAATATCCTATTATTTGTCCATTTATCAGTTGAAAGGCATTTGGGTTGTTTCCACTTTTTGACTATGATGCATAATGCTGCTATGGACATTCACATTCATGTCTTTGTGTAGAAGTATGTTTTCCATTCTCTTGACTATATACCAAGTGAAAATTACAATCCCACCAGCAAATAATGAGGGTTCCAGTTTCTCTACATTCTCACCTACACTTGTTACTAGCTTTTTGGTTATAGCCTTCTGAGTAGGTATAAAGTGTTCTGACAAATGTTTTTTAAACTAAATATTAATCCAGGGGTTCTCAAGGAAGGTTGACATTGGAGTTAGGTGCTGAAGGGTGAGAATGAACTAACCAGGTGAACAAGGAGGACTGAGACACCCGGTTGCCAGGCAGAGGCTATGTTTTCTCTCTGCTGGCTCTGAGCTATGGAATATCACAAAGGACCTGAAACCATGTTGATGAGACCTACAGAAGACATGATCCTAGGAGGAACAATGACTGAATCAGAATATCACATGGTCTTGATTGGCTCGAATAAGGGGTAGAATCTTCCAGCCAGATGAAATGCAACCAGGATAAATATTTGAATTTGAGTACATGCAGAGGGAAGGGAGACAAAGCTAAAGAAGCTCAAGGGGATTTTTGATAGTAAATTCAGAAGAATTCAACAAGTACTATGGCTACCCACAAGCAGCTGGTATCATCTGGATCCCAGAACAATGGAGAGGACAGATACCCTGCATTGGTCAGATTAACTTGGGGGCCTACATCCAATGTGGGAGACTAGGCACTGATCAACAGCTCTAATCACCGCCCCCCCAAGAACACAGAACTTGACAGTCTGCCAAGAATGACACAATTCCTTTTTTTTTTTTTTTTCCCCCGGTACGCAGGCCTCTCACTGTTGTGGCCTCTCCCGTTGCGGAGCACAGGCTCCAGACGCGCAGGCTCAGTGGCCATGGCTCAGGGGCCTAGCCGCTCTGCGGCATGTGGGATCTTCCCAGACCGGGGCACGAACCCGCGTCCCCTGCATCGGCAGGCAGACTCTCAACCACTGCGCCACCAGGGAAGCCCCACAATTCCTATTATTTAGCACCCATGACCTTCACAGCTGTCCTGGGAGCAGAATAATAATAATAGCTAATATTGTTGAATGCTTACCGTGTGCCCAACATTTTTTGTTCCAAGTGTTTTACACACGTAAACCACATAAGCCTTGTAACAACCGCGAGGTAGGTAAATAGTTCAGATGAAGAAACAGGTGCGGAGGGTTAGGTAACTTGGCCAAGATCACACAGTTAGCAAGTGGTTGGACCAAGATCCAAAGCCAGACTACTGAAGAGTCTGAGCAAGCCAAAGATACAGAGGCTTTTGGGGAATCAGCACTAGTTGCTTCAGCAGGAGGGTCAAGGCTGGATCTTAATCTCTCCCCAGACTTGAGGAGCCCCAGTCTGAGCCTACACACTTGAGTACTGGTGCTGTGAGGCCTGCAAGGGGAGGGGCTCCATCACTGAGACAAGCAGCCTCTTACACGTGGGCTCATTTGAGCATGAAGGGCAGGAATGGGGACAGACTGCATGTTTGAAGCTATTTACTAGGATTTGGGGCAGTTAATTCTGGGCGCTTGTCTGGGACAAGCAGCTGTTTGTGGATATTGTTTGCTGTTTCTGCCTCTCTCCTCATCCTAGGACTTCTGTGGACCTCCTCTGCTTGGGCAGGTCTCCACTAAGATCCTGGTCTGTCCTTGGACCACATCCTGAAGAACTTGTTCCAATGGGGAGGTTGTTCCTCTACCTAGTGTTATAATAGAGAAATGAAATCTCCAAAAGGTGAAGTACCTTACTCAAATTCGTATCACTGTTAAATAATGAGGCTGAGATTTTGAACCTTGGGCTGTGACTCTGGTTGCTTGCTTTTTTCCCCTTTATCATACAGACTTACTTTTCCTACCATGACGATAGAAAATGGACATAACATTCTCAGTGGAACAGAACTGGAGTGCCAATAGGTTATGATACTTGAAGTTGGGTCATAGTGGGAACCATGGACTAGAAATGCTCAATCTAGAGAAAAGAAGACATCAGGGGACATCATTAATGTTTTCAGATTCCCGAAAGGCTATTGTGTAGAACAGAGATCAAACCTTTTCTGTCTGAGCCCAAGGAGTTATATACAGACCAGTAGGTGGAACTTCCAGAGAAATAGATTTCAATTCAGCCTCTATGTGAACTTTCTAAACAGCCAAAGCTCTCCAGAGCAGACATGGTACCTGGGGATGCCTGCAGTCTCCTGGCCTTGGAGGTGTTTAGGCGGGCCACCTGTCAGGGATATTGTGAAGATGGGCTGGACCCTGAGAAATTTGAGGCTTTGAACAGAATAATCTGGGGTTCTTGGCTCTAAGTCCAGCCTCTCCTGGCCTTCAGAGTTCTGAAAGCCTCTGAGTACCACACTTGCCACCTGGCCTGCTCTCTCTGGTATGTGTCCTTCCTGTCCAAAGCATCCTCCAGCTTCTCCAGGAGACCCAGGGAAGAAGACCAGCATGGTGGGTCTGCTACCACCATGTGGGTGGGTGAACAGTTGGGTGGGTCACTGGCTCCTCCAGGTCTTGCTTTTCCTCTAACGTTGGGTAGACCTTCCTAGGCCAGGAAGTGGAGCCAAGGCCAGGTCCAGAGTCAGGGTCTGGGCCAGGGGTACTTCATGGGAGAAAGGCTTACCTATGTTCAAGAGCTGAGGTCTAGGGCCTAACCCTGGCTGAGTCAGGGAGTGTCCTGAAGGACTGGCTGTCTGGGGCTGAGGAGGGAAGGCTCATTTGAGAACATCTTCATTAGGATTTTCCTCTCGTCATACAGACTGTGCACCACACTCACACACATATATAACTATTGGAAAAACGATTTTAATACCCATGGCACATTGTCCTTGTGTGATATAAAATCCAATGACATGTGGCATTTGGAAAAGGTCACTTCTCCCATCAGGATTCATTAGCCTGTTTCAGCCTCTACGCCTGCAGGAGGGGTCCCAACTGCCTGTCCCCTGTAGCAGGGCCAGCTGGACAGGTGGAGCCCACAGGGACCCTCCCTAGAGAGCAAAAGGACTCCCCAGGGTGCTAGCCAGGGAATCCTTGCTTTGGCCAAGCTCCCTCTCACTCATGCCTGAGGAGTAAGGAGGGGTGGGATCCAGAGAAAATGAAGTCTCTGGCCAGGCAACCTTGGCTTCGGGGTCTGGAGTGCATGGGAAGGGGAAAGACAGACCCACAGCCTCAGTGTTTTTCTAAGAGTATCATCCTCTGGGCAGAGGGAATGAGAGTTGAGAGGCTCTGGAGAAAGAGCTGAGAGTACAGAATGGATGCTATGAGGAGGGGAAGGATGTGGGGGAAGAAGGAGGCCTGGGAGGCCACATTGGGCAGGATCCTGGGCCTTCCTTGGGGACCCTGGATAGAACCTGGGGTCTCCTAGTATTTTATTCATTCCTCTTTGCCAAAGTGGGGGCCCAGGCCTGTCTTCTTACTCCACTCTTGTGTTCTGTATGCTCTTAGATTTCGTCTCTGGGTATGAAGCAGCTGCGCCCACTAGCCAGGTCCACGGGAACGGGCAGTATCTGTCAGCACTGGTGTGGCCGAGGATGAGCCATACACAGAACACTCGGCACTCACCTTGAGAGGTGATCCCCTTCCCAGCTAAATGGGAGCAGCCCGATCCTGGGGCTTTTGGTTTGTTTGTTGAGAGTTACCAATAGATCACAGAGAAGTCTAGTGTCAGAGTAGAAGAATGAGGACAGACAGAGGAAGAGAGATGACTTTGAAAACACTAAAACCGGGGCCCAGTGAGGTAGGAGGAGGGGAACAGGAAAGAGATACTCCCTGAGCGGAAGCCTGAGAAACCAGCACCCCAGCATAAGCAGAGAGGGCCCTGGACCCTGAACTGTGGGGTCGGCCCACTCACACACTCATGCACACCTTCTCCTAAATCTATTCTTGCATTCCAGTGTTTAGAAGATGGGAAAAGGTGGGGCCTCCAGCAAGGAGGCTAAGAAGGAGTATCCAGTGAGGCAAGAAGAAAACAGGAGAGTGTGTTGTAAAGGAAGCCAAGTGAAATAAGTGTTTAAGAAGGAGGGAGTGATCTACAGTGAAGTTGCTGCTGCCAATAGAATCGATGAGGATTACAGAGACTTAACCATCGGAACTGGTAAACCAGGCATCTTTGGCCATCCTGGCAAGAGCACTTTCAAGAGAGGATTGGAGGGAAGGAAGAAGAGAAAATGATGACTATTGACATCTTTTTTGAGGAGTTTTGCTCCTAGCAGCAGATAGATACATTTATACAAAGATTCATTTATTCATTTGCAAAACATTTATTGAGGCCCTAATCTCTGCGAGGTTCTGTATTCGGCGTGTGTGCCCAGAAGTAAGCAGCACAGCCCTTGACCTTGGCAGCCTCACAAAGTAATCAGTGAATGAACGAGATGAAGTCTCCGTTCTCCCACTGACAGTTTTAGCTTCATTTTCCTAACTGTTCACATAGAGATATTAGAAATCCCTGCCCTCTCTGCTTACGAAACTCAACACGTCCTAGATTTTCTAAACTGCCCCAATTCCAAATGTTTCGACCTATTATCGCTCCAGGTGGTCACACTGGGTTCTAATTTTTGATTTAGAAATTGTGGTCATTATGGGATTGTTGTGAGAATCAAAAGAATTAATCACATGAAAGTATTCCGTGACCTGCCAAGGGCTCTATCAGTACAAGGCATTATTCAAACTGGCTTAGACTAGAGAGGCGGCTTAGTCACTCCCTTCTTTGTGCTTTCAGAGTAACGTGTACTTCCTCCTCTCCAGCACTGGCCTCCCTTGATTTTTAATGTGTTTCAAGGTGTGTGCCTCTCACACCAAATTGTGTCTGACACAGGGCCTGGCACCCAGTGTAACTTCTCAATGAAGATTTATTGGATTTCTGAATGGATGGATAAATGGTGAGAGACATAGAAAAGTAAACAGCAAATTACGAAGTAAGACAGAGTAAAATGATAATTACATGGTAACACTTACTGAGGACTAATGCTCATTTCTTTTTTTTTTTTTTTTTTTTTTTTTTGGTGGTATGCGGGCCTCTCACTGCCGCGGTCCCTCCCGTTGCGGAGCACAGGCTCCGGACGCACAGGCTCCGGACGCACAGGCTCAGCGGCCATGGCCCACGGGCCCAGCCACTCCGCAGCACGCGGGATCCTCCCAGACGGAGGCACGAACCCGCGTCCCCTGCATCGGCAGGCGGACCCTCAACCACTGCGCCACCAGGGAAGCCCCTAATGCTCATTTCTTTACACGCAGTACCTTTCATCCTTTCAGCTGCAATAGGAGGTAGAAGGTATTAATCTCTCTTACGGATGAGGCTCAGAGAGGTTAAATGACTTGCCCAAGATGCAGAGGTCCTGAGGACCTAGGGGCTCCAGCTCAGTCCGGCCTGCCCCAGGCTTACAGAAAGTATCCTTTGGCCCATGCATGGTCCCTTCCTTAGCCCATTCAGTTCAGAGCCCAGACAATTGGTCATGAACCCACCCCTGAAATCTTCTCCCCTCCTTCACCAGGGCTGGCCAGGCCAGGCTAGTCTAACCCTAAGCAGCCGCTAGGGCAGGAGCTGCCCAGAGCTTCATTCCTCTTACACGGCCCTTGTCAAATTCCAAAGCAAGTTGTAAATTCATTAACCGCGAAGGGATTAGGCTGTACAGCTTACTTAGCACCATAAACAAGATCATTGGGATGTTGATTTTCCTCTTTTATTGCTTCACTTGAGAAAGCCTAGCTGACTCCAACTCTGGAAACAGAAGTTGGCTCCCCCAGCAGGGACTGCTACTGTCCCTTAGTAGTTTGCTGGTACCAGCAGGACTGGGGTTTGGGGCTCAGGTGTAAGTCTCCCTGCAGGCTTGTCTTGACACAGCCAGAAGTAGCCACTTCTAATCCAGCCACCCAAGCCCCTCTCTCTAGAGCTGGCTCTAGGCATCCTGGGGAAAAGTAGAAGAAAAAAGCTCAGATACCTACCTGCTCTCTAGGCCACCTGGCTCCCAGCAAAGATGGTCGTAAGGAGGCATCTCCCTTCTCCTGGCTCCCCAGCCCCTGAGGCCTCCTCTAGCTCAGCTGTTCCGTAGTTTAACCCATCTCTCCCTCCAACAGATTAATGTCCCCCGTGGGCAGGAATTGCTCCCTCTCCTGGTGCTTGGGATCCTATTTCCTCATGTCCCCTCTGAGGCCTAGCTCCGGCAATGATCCTCTCTCTGGAGCCCCAACTGTCTTCCAAACACTGAAAAGAAACACACAATAGTCCTTATGCAAAACAACCCTGTGCCACTCTCGCTCCTTCCTTCTGGTTCTTGAATGGCTTGTCCACTCTTTCCCTCCCTTTGATTCCTTAAACCCCTGCAGCTTCACGTATGTCCCTGCTGCTCCCTGACCCTGCTCTTGTCAAGATCCAGCAACTACTCAAATACAATATACTGTCAAGTCCAGTAAGTGTATTTTACTCCTTTATTTGTATTCTTTCACCCAACAGGTACTTAATGGGTTCCTAGATGCTGGTGACACAATAGTAAGCAAAAAAGAACAAAACTGAGAACTTGAGAGGTTAAATTTAGCAAAAGCACAGGCTGCCAGCCCACCTGGGTTCATACTGGGCAAGTTCCTTAACCTCTCTGAGCCTGGCTTTCTGACCTCTAAAATGGAATGATCATGGTATCGTTGTGAAGATGGTTGTGAGGATGAAGTGAATTATGGAGGCTCATAGCAAGTGCTCTAGCTACATTCACATTACATAATTCACCTAATAGCACACAGCTGGCAAGTGGTCGGGCCAGGCTTTGGACCCAAATCTACCTGATTCCAGAGCCTTCACTCTCAGCGGCATCAGCTACCTCCCTATTTTTCCTGCCTCCCCCTCACTCCCACCACCCTGGGCTATTTGGGCTTGGCACATGGTAGTTACCTGGAAAATCTTTGCTCAATGTGTTCATTTAATCGGTTTGTTCTGTGTTTGAGGAGGCTAGGGGACCAGAACAATAGTTTGGGGGGGGTTAATTAATTTATTAATTTATTATTTATTTTTGGCTGCACTGGGTCTTTGTTGCTGCGTGCGGGCTTTCTCTAGTTGCGGCGAGCAGGGGCTACTCTTTGTTGTGGTGCGCGGGCTTCTCATTGTGGTGGCTTCTCTTGTTGCAGAGCACAGGCTCTAGGTGCTCAGGCTCCAGTAGTTGTGGCACGCAGGCTTCAGTACTTGCGGCACGAGGGCTCAGTAGTTGTGGCTCACGGACTGTAGAGCGCAGGTTCGATAGTTGTGGTGCACGGAATTAGTTTCTCCACAGCATATGGGATCTTCCTGGACCAGGGCTCGAACCCGTGTCCCCTGCATTGGCAGGAGGGTTCCTAACCACTGCACCACCAGGAAGCCCAACAACAGTTATTTAACAGATAGAAATGAAGTGGAGGAAACTGAGCCATTTTGAAGAGAAGATAATTATTTCCGTCATGGATATGTCCTTTGGGCTGTTGACAATTCAGATGGAGTTCTGGACAGACATCTAATTAGAGGCAGGTTTGGGAGGGGAAGCTGAAGTCCTCGAGGGTAAGAAGAGAGATTTTCCAAGAGCAGAGAGCACAAGAGTTACAGAGGAACTGGGAAGGGGCGACAAAGTACGGGAGTCAGGTCCACTGAAGAGGAGGGAGGGACAGGAAGAGGATAGATCGCAGAGCAGGAGCCTTGAGGGAAAGCCACAGATGCTGTGAGAAGGAGGCCATGAGGTCCCTTATTCCAGGAGGCAGATGAGAAGCCGGAAGAAGATTAGGAAGGGAGGGAGGGACAGGGAGCAGCAAGGTCAAGGGAAGGGCTGGCCATTTTAAGAGAGAAGTTACACACAAGTTTGAAAGGGGAAGAGAAAGGACTAACCTAAGGGCAACACACAAGAGTCAGAGATAAGTAGATATGAGGGTGAAGCCCCTCCGGGGACAGTGGGAACGGCTCTAGAGGACAGTAGGCACTGGTTTTGGAGGAAAGGCAGAGATTCTGAGGCCTGGTAGATGGAAGGAACCAAGTAGAGGGAAATGGCATTTGAGTTGAAGAGAAGAGTGGGGGGACTCCTTTTACGTGGTCGTCTCAGCAACAGAGTAATAGTGACAACAATGATTATAAAAACAGTTCCTGGCCTTCCCTGGTGGCGCAGTGGTTGGGAGTCCACCTGCCGATGCAGGGGACACAGGTTCATGCCTGGGGATGCAGGTTTGTGCCCCGGTCCAGGAAGATCCCACATGCCACGGAGCGGCTGGGCCCATGAGCCATGGCCGCTGAGCCTGCACGTCCAGAGCCCGTGCTCCGCAACGGGAGAGGCCACAACAGTGAGAGGCCCGCATACCGCAAAAAATAATTAAAAAAAAATAATAAAAATAAACAGTTCCGTGAGTAGCTCAGCTTGAGAGGTACAAATTGAAATCTTTACCCCCTCCAATCTTTACCAGCTATACCTTGTCAAATACCCCTTCTTGGATGGTAGTTGAAACCTGAACAATATGGGCAAATTCCCCTGTCAATTCCCAATTACTTCTGCTTTTTAAAAGTTTATGCAATTTGAAATTCCAATCTCATTTCTGGCTTAAGGCATCCCTCTCCTGGTTTTTACTCCCCCTTCTACCACCTTGCAGGGTGAAGAGGGGGGCAAGTCAGCCTCTGGAGGATTGTCTCTCCCTCTGAACCAGCCTCCAGCTCCTCGGATGGGGTAGAGGGAGAGAGGATGGTCTGGCCTCTCTGACCCCCTCCAGGGTGCTGCAGCCCAGCTCTCCCGTGGAATTACTATTTCCCTGGCTAACAGTTAGGGTGTGGGGCTCTCTGTAGAGCTGTTTCTCCTGTAGGGCACATGTGCTCAAATCACTTAACCTGCCTGAGCCTTAGCTTGCTTCCTTTTCTATAAAATGAGTAACACTAGCTTCCACCTTACAGGATCAGCATTAAGGCTTAGACAAATGCTTGTACAGCACCTTATACACAGCACTTGTTCCACAAATGGAACTCCATTACCGGATGCATGAGGCAGATAGCTCCTAGGCATGCATGGGCATTCCTGTCTCTGTCAAGATGTGTGTGTGTGTATACCTGTGTGTGCAAGAGAGAGTTATGTGTGGGCCGGGAATGGGGCACCCTTGTGGGTCAGCTATGTGTGTGTCATTGCCTACAGCTGACTGCAGGGCTGTAAATCCTGCCCCTGTGCCCACTAGAGTGAACACTTTATAGCCCAAGGTCAGGCCTGTGAATCATAAGCAGCCCGGCGGGAAGCAATCAGACTGAGCTGGGTGGGGCCAGGCCAGGGTGGGGTGCTGGGCTGGAGGAGTTCCCAGTATTAGGACCACTTGGAGAGGAGCCCTGGGCGTATCCTGCAATCCCAGATCGCAAAGAGCCTGGCTGTTCTCAGCAGGGCTGCCGTTTCCCTGCAGCCTCCACTGGCAGGGTACCCTTCTCTACTGACAGCACCGCTCACACTGGGGCTGGGGCCGCAGCCCTGCCCTCCCAGGACTGGCCTCTCCAGTATTCTGGGCCCCTGCACTGTGGGCGGGCGAGCCGCCCTTCAGGCTCACCTGAAGTTGGAGGATGCGGGTCCTGAGCCCAGGGCTCCCAGCCTGGTGGATATGGAGTGCCCGGCCCTTTGAGCCAGATGCTTTTATTTCTTCTTTTCCTTTCCAATCCGTCTTGGGGAAAGTGGCCCCAATAAGGCAGCCCTTTCACTCTGAAACCTTTTTATGACTCCAGCCATAATTAACTGGAGTAATAAAATTTTTCAAATCCAAATAGATATAATTAACATTTAATGCCCCTGGTTGGTGCTGGTGGCTGGGCCCATTAAGAGCGCAGTATTGATTGAGAAGGTGAGCCAGCTGGGCCTGCCGCTGGGCCAGGGGCAGAGGTGTCTGGAGCCTAGGGCTGCCTAGGGGCCAGGCCCCAGCCCAGGTGTGAGGAGGGTGGCAGGTGGCCAATCCCCATCCCTGCCTGGGGGACCAGGGTGTGAAGAGTATGGGGGCAGGACGGAGTCACCTCTGCCAGCCATCTCCTGTGGCTCTCCCGCCTTCAGACCCTGTGACCTCAGGCCTCCCTCACCACCATGCACTTCTCTACCAGCCCTCACACTGCCTTTCTGGTGCCCGAGGCCACCTCCTCTCCCAGAATGTATAAGGAGAAGACAAGGCCACGTCTTCTCCCTGAAGAGTCCCCTGGCTTCAGGCATGCCTCTTCCCACTATTTCTCCTTTCTGACTCACTCTGCCAGGCTGGGTGCTTCAGGTTGAACTCTAAACCCAGGAAAGAAGCCTTTCCTGACTCCCTGACATGACTTACACATCCCGACCTCCAACGGAACCTCACATGCCCCAGGAAGCTAGAGAGAGTGGTACCGTGGGGGGGGGGCATTCATTTGAATCCCAGCCCCTCCACTTCCCTGCTGTGTGACCTTGGACAAGTCATCAAGCTTTTTTGAGCCCCAGCGTGCTTATCTGTGAAATAGAGATAAGAAGAATATCCACCTCCTAAACGTGTAGTAATGTCAACCTTAATCTCACTTATGTTTCTCAAGAGTCACAGGCGACGGGATTACTGTCTCCTCTTTACGTGTGACAAAACAGGTTTTAAAAAGTCAAAATCCTCATCTCTGTGTCTTACACTTCTCTGTCTCTCCCAATAGTTAAATTTAATATATATTAAAAACAACATCTACACTGGGAACCAGAAAGAACAAGATGATTCTAAGATCAGACCACTGCCCTCAGGGAGCTCCCGGTCTGGTGGTGGTATAGTGCAGGGAAAAGGGGTGCACACAATCAGTTGGTTTAAGTTAAGGCTTCAAGGATAAGTGTGCAGGTTGTGAGCCCTAGTACAAGTTAAGAGGCAAAGTGCTGGAGGAGAAACAGGTCAAGGTCAAGGGTCCAAGGCAAAGTCAGATATGAGGACAGAGGTATGACCAGGATGGACAAAGCACAATGGGGCCGATGTGTGTGGCTCTGTGACCATGAGGGTGCTGGTCCCTCCAATGGGGTATGGTCCTCGGAAAATGCATTTCCTGTGGGAAGCCCTAAGCTGGGGAGCAGGCATCTGGTGCCAGCACTCTCAGGCATGGTTTATGACATCCCAGCTCATCCACTCTTCATGTTAGAAGGGCCAGACTCCTCAGACAATCACCAACATGATGCCCGTGGTAGGGTGGGCAGCCCAGGCCCTGCTGGACAAGGAGTCTAGCTAGGGGGCTGAATGCCTCCCTGCTGGACAAGGAGTCTAGCTAGGGGGCTGAATGCCTTCTTCTGTCCGTCGTTGCTCACCTGTCCCCCTGCTCCCAGACTTACAGTCCTCTGCTCTCCATGAAGCTGGGTATTACCTATCCTTTGGGGCCTTCCTCTCAATGACCCCTTCCCAGCCTTTAGGAGCCCCACTCTTCCTTGGTGCTTTCCCAACCCAATGGGGCCTTCCACCGTGGCCCCGAGGACTACCTGCTCTAGGCTAGGTCTTGCATTGAACTTGAACTCGAGTGAGTCTCTGCTTTCTCCACCAGCCCCCTCTGGAATGCTTGCTCCCAGCAGGCCCAGGACCGTATCAGCACCATCTCTGTCCTTGGAGCCTAGCCGCTCTCCCAGGGCTGCTAGCTCAGGGGGCCGTGGGGAGGGATGCTGCTGACACCAGAGGCAGAGAATAGGAAGGTCGGGGCAGGCGTTAGCCACCCCTCCGCTCATTCTCTCGTTTGACATCATCCACTGCACCAGGCCTGCTGAGAAAATAGAGAAGTAATGTGTAATCACAGTGTGACAGGTGAGGCCGGGAGGCTATGGGGACGCAGAACCCAAAGGTCCAGAGGGTACCGCTTCTAGAGGAGCTCACCTTGAAGCTGAGCTCTGAAAGGAGGTGTTCCAGGCAGAGGAAACAAAGTGTAAAGCCCAAAGGTGAGAGGAAATGGCCCGGTTGAGAAACCGAAGGAACTCTGTGTGACCAGAGCATCAGTGTGAGGGCGAGAAGCGGTGAGGCAGGCGGCTGGCCGGGCACGCAGTGGTCTCCACGGGAGCGCCCCGCAGGCCTTGCTGAGGAACCGGGTCCTTCAGGTCCCCGCACCATGATGTGCTGGTGGTGGGACTTCCCCTATCTCGCTTGACTCCTCTGAGTCTGGGTTCCCCGCTCAGTGAAATGGGGGTAATAATCCCAGCTCCCTCACCAAGCACAAGCCTCAAGCCACTTTGTGCTGGGCCAGAACCAGCTTTTAGGGTGTGGTTACAGACATGGCCAAGACATGCCCTTCCACAAAGGGCTATTCTAGTCACCAGCCTCAGTTCCCTGTCTAAATGCTGAGAGGGCTTAATAACATGGAGGGGGTCTATGAGTCCTCCCGGCTCTGACATGCCAAGGCCGTGTTATCCCTGCCTCACAGCACACCCTGGGCCCGTGATGCCTACAGAACAAAGGACCAGGGGAGCCCCCAGCAAACTTTATCTCCCAGACTCCAGTATTCCCTCCATCCTCCTCCTGTTCCAGCCACACACTGGCCCTGCTGGGCCGTCTCTCAGCCTCTGTCTTGGTCATGGCTCCACCCTTCCTTCTCTTGCCAGCCTACACTCCAGACTTCCGGCGCCCCCTCCTCCAGGAAGCCCTCCACTCCTGTGCGTTGCAACCTCACTGTCCCCCTTAGCCCTCCTCACTTCAGCCTCGTAGTGGCATCTGCTGTGCCCAGCCTGAGAGCTTTGGAGCCTGGGCTGCACTTTTCTCCACAACCCCCAGAGCACTGGCTCCCAAACTTTGAGGGTGTTCTGGGACTAAGTTTGGAACTGCTCATGATAAAAATGAGAGAAAGAGAAAGGAAGGGACAGACCAATGGACAGAAGGAGAGAGGGCAGAGTCTCCCTTGAGCATTCCAGCCTGAGCCATGGTAGTCTTCACCCAGATCCTCCCTCAGCCCCGCTCCACAATTAGAACTGAGAACTAGGACACGGGAGCCTGGGGCCATGGCTTTCAGCCAGGGCCTGCTGGTTGAGGCTGGGCTCAGAGGCCCATGGCGCAGCTGGTACCAGGCTGTGCCTGGCCAGGCCTCCCGGCTGCCCCGCTGTCTCTGGCCCTCTTTGCACATAACCTCCAACCCAACCCCCCACGCAGCTGCCTTCCTCATGACACTGGCCTGTGTTGTCCTGATGACCGCTGACCGCTATGCCTGGCGGAGGGCTAGGCCCGCCCGGAAGGAGGGGTTCTAGAGCCTCTGGGCAGAGCCTCCCAAGGCTCCTGGTCCCCCTGCACTCCCAGGCCCACAGATGCTCCCCAGCAGGTCAGGAAGACATGCCAAGACCTACTCTGTGCAAGCCTCTGGGCTTCAGGTTCTGCACACTCTTCTCATTCACTTGGTAAAGCGACCTGGGTGCCAGTATTATCATCCTCAGTCTCTAGGGGTGAGGAAATGAAGACTCAGCTAGATCAAGGTACCAAAGGGTACGTGGCTACTAGTGCAAAGTTGGGTTTCAAGACCAGGTCTGTCTGACCCCAGAACTCATGTGCCACCTTCCCAGGCTCCTCCCTAACTCCCACTCCCTACCTTCAGCTCAGCCCTGGCCCTGGGATTCTGCCTATGACTGAGCCACCAGGACAGAATGCAGAAAGTGCAGGTGGAGGGGATGCCAACGTGGAAAGAGATGAGGAGGCCACAAGCTTGAGGGGAGAAGAGATGTTTCTGGTGGGGGCACTGGGTCCAGAGCTGCCGTGGTAAGTGTCTCCTCTGGGTCATGAAAGCCCAGTAGGCACCCATAGAACAGATCCAGGAACAGATCCTACCCAGTCTCCTCCCCCTACACAGACCCCCATTAATTCCCACAATTCAACAAAGGGAGATGAGAACCCCCCACCACCGCCTGTTCCCTCCCATGCACTAGACTTAGCAGTGGGCAGGAGACCGTTGGACCTACAGTCCTACCCAGTCTTTGCTTCCTGATATGGATTACTTTGGCCAGGTGTTGTTTTTTTGGTTTTTTGTTTCTTTGCGGTACGCGGGCCTCTCACTGTTGTGGCCTCTCCCATTGCGGAGCACAGGCTCCAGACGCGCAGGCTCAGCGGCCATGGCCCGCGGGCTCAGCCGCTCCGCGGCATGTGGGATCTTCCCAGACCAGGGCACAAACCCGCGTCCCCTGCATCGGCAGGCGGACTCTCAACCACTGCGCCACCAGGGAAGCCATGGCCAGATGTTTTTAGTGTAGTCGACAGAACACAGCACTGGACTATAGGAGCCAAAAGTTTCACTTTTAAGCTTACTAGCAACAGACAAGTACTTTTACCTTTCCCTATCTAAAGAAACTGTCCCTATCTAAGGTGCTTAATATCCCAGGATATTAATAATAATAATAGCAAACACTGGACAAAGAGGGCTTATATGTGCCAGGCACTATTCAAATTACTTAAGCGTAGCCTTGTGAAATAAGTACTTTTAGTCTTTCCATTTTACAGATGAGAAAATTAAGGTACAGAGAAGTTAAGTAACTTTCCCAAGGTATTCAAAGGATCTTTTTTATTTAAATGGTTGATGAGAAAGTGACTTACGAAACTATAGAGATATTTTGTAAATGTAGAAGTACTTTATAAATGCGGAGACCATTTTCCTAAATAGAGATATTTGTAAGTTAGCAGGGGGGGATGCTTTTTTTGGTACATGCAGGAGTATTTTTTTTATTACATGACGCCTCAGTGTGAGAGATGGTTCTTCTCTGATTGGACCCATCTTCTCTACTCCAGACTTGGGGAGTGGGTCACGGTGGGTAGCCCACCAGGGCAAGGCCAGATTGCTCCTATTTAAAACTGCATTCCTACTTAAAAAATCACAACATATCAGACTTGGAAGGGGTAAATCCTTATAGTCCAGGTCACATAACTATCACCCCTGCAAGAATCAGCTTCTGCTGTGCCCAGGAGGGCCGGAGAGTAGACGGGGCTGGGAAAGAAGAAGCCTCCTTACAGAAAACTTGATTTAGAAGAGAAGCCCTAGAGAGTGCTTTGCCTGCCTTACCCCACCCCACCACTCACCGTTCTCTTCACTTCACCCACACACACACACACACGTACACACATCCTCCCTGTTCACCTGCAATCAGGGTTGGGCTAGTGTACATACTTCCTCCCTGCCTACCCCACATCCAGGAAATGGAGCCCTTAGAACAGAAAACATGGGGTAAGACACGTTTCCCCAACAGCAAGGGGCCTTTCAGGAAGAGTGTGGGGTGCCTATTCTCAACTGGACTGCTGAATTGCTTTTTCTCTCTGCCTGGGGGCAAATGCCTGAACATTGCTGAGGTCTGGATGAGCTCGTTGGAGGCATATGTCCACTGATCCTACTGCCCCCCTGTCCTGGCTCAGGCTGGTATCTAGAAGAAAGGATAGCAGAGGAACTGGATGTTATCAGAGAGGACATTCAGTCTTGGGATAGAAATGAAGCAACGAGTAGCACAAGCTGGACTTAAGGGCACAAGAACTGGGCTGAGGTTGGCATCGAGATATAGCTCTGAAGATGGTAGCTGGGGTTATTAGGGGGAATTAGGATTGATTCAAGTTTAGATTGAAGTTTAGGATTTGAGCTAGGAGGTAGGGCTGAGTTGACTCAGAGGGCTGGGGTTAGGTTTTGCTTCAGGGTTTCCCTAGAAACTGCCCACTTCACGCAATCCAGCTGAGCCCATCTCCAAAAAAAGGGACCCTAATAGTTACCCTTGGCCTCTGCTCTGGGAGCTTTACTGAGGAAATAGGAGTGAGGGTGAGCATTGGCTTTGGAAGGGAGCAGAGTCAGTGTCCCCCGACTAGGGAGCCATAGAGGTTAGGATCTCGATCCTCAGAGGGTGGTCCACAGACCAGCAGCGTCAGCTTCACCCAGGAGCTCTGTAGAAATGCAAAACCCTGGGATGGGCTCCAGAGCTGTGGAATGAGAATTTACATTTTAACGTGAACTCCCAAGTGTTCCACAGACATTTCCAGTTTGAGAAGCACTGGGGAAGCTTTCCTAGCAGGAAGGCCCGAGGTAGGGGTGGGAGAGGCCAAAGGACACCCAGCCCCTCGGCCTGCTCCAGGGCCCCCTGCCTGACAACCCCTCCAAGTGCTGGAGCCACAGCGACACCTACTGGCCACGGGCATCTAGGCTGCCCCCTCCAGGACATCTGGACCCTATGGTCCTGCTCTGCCTGGCCTCCACCCTGAAGCTGGCATTCCGGAGTTCTGGGGGTCTGGCTTCCCCAGCAATGCTGGAGCAGCTGTAGGATGGGCCAGGGCCTCAGGGTGGAGCAGGGCTCTGTGCAGGCTGAGGCTCTGGGGCCTCCGTGTGAAGAAGGCAGGACAGGTGAGCAGGTGTCCTCAGGCACGTAGAACTCAGGTCACATCCCAGCTCTGGCGTTCTCTCCACACTCAACAGCACAGAACGCATGTTTGCACTCTTCTCTTAGGTCCTCAGCCAAAATGGACAGGGTGCAGCTTCCCATCCCAATCAGCATCCAACAGATGCCCCAGTGGGACTTGAACCTTTGTCTAAACAACTCTTCCTGGAAGCAGGCTTTTAGGAGCTACAACAATTGAAAAGCAACTCAGGGAAGGGGAGTTGCTGGACTATTTCTGGTCCAGGGTGGTGGCTGCTGGAGGAGACTCCCACGACAGAATTCTAAGTTAAAGCAGGAGGCTAAGGCCAAAGGGCAGAGGAGTAAGAGGATGCGGAAGGAAGCCAGCCCACCTCAAGGACAGGGCTCAAGGGACTCGCCCCAGGGGACCGGGCTGGTCCAGAGGGCCCCCTGGGTGCCAGGCTGCTGGGCCAGGGCCACCAGGATCAGGAGAGGGGCCTCCTTCTGGGCAGCAGTCATCCCCCCTCCCATCATTCCCAAATCTCAGTTATTGCTGGATGCCCCTCTAGTCTGCTCTCAGCTCTGAGGAGGGGTTTGCCTGAGAACTAAATGATTGTGATTGCCCACCAGTGTCTGCATTAGTGGTGATTAGTTAAAACATCAGAGTCTAAACAGTCAATTGGTTCTAATAATTAATACTATGGCTCAGCTGTGATTGAGAGAGGGTGATGGAGAGAGAGAAGATAGATGGAAAGAGAAGAGGGAGAGAAGATTGGCAGAGGAGCCCTAGCTCTTTAACTACCAGTTCCTGACCCCCCTCTGGTCCTGACGTCCCCCCTAGTGCCAGGGCACATCTGGCTCCTGATTCTGTGCGCTCACAAGAATTTTTAATAAATTACATCACTGAGTTATCATAACCACCCTATTAATCTCCGTGTTACAGGTAAGAAGAATGAGGCACAGAAAGGTAAAAGCCAGTAGATGCTCAGTAACAACTTGGTAAATGAACAGATAAGTAAAAGCATGAAGTACCCAAAACTGAAAGCCAAACCCAGGTTAGCCTGACTCCAAAAAGTTTGGGGGAAAAGGATTATGGAGGGAAGAATTTGCAGAGACAAAGGAAAAAAGAGAAAACACACAACCACTCTTCTCTCTCCCACCATCTCTCTCCTTATATATGCACTCCTCTCCCACACGTATTCCTCTCTGCCTCATCACAGAGATACACCTCTCTCTCTCTCTCCCTCTTTCTCTCTTAGAGAAACCCATCATTCACCCCTCCCCCAATACTTCCCTCTCTCCATGTGCCCTTGTGTCCCATGCACACTGGCCTCTGTAGTAAGTAAGCACTCAGAGAGCACTTGGGAACTGAAATAAACACACCCACCCTTTCCTCCCGCCTTCCCGCACACACCCACTCTCTTGCCCCCTCCACGAGTCAGGCCCAGAGGCCTCCAGCTGGGCTGTCTCTGGCTAGGCTTGCTAATCTTTGAACTGTCCCCAGATCTGGAAGGGCCACAGGGACTGCCCTGCCTGGCAGGGGTGGGGGCTCTAGCCCTGTCTCCTTACTTATCCTGGAGCAGGCTCAGCCTCTCCCCACCCCCTCCCCAGGTCAGGCGCAGCGGCAGAGCCAGCGAGCAGGATGGCTGTGTGTGCATTGCTATTAATCACCCCTCCTGGTCCGCTAACGAGGCTAATGCGGTAAGTGACAATAGCCTATCTTGGTTCCTGATTTAGGGGCTCAGGACGGAAGCTGGGCTCCTGGGAGTGAAGACGTGAATTCTCCACGACACTAAACCTTCAAATAAATCTCCTCCAGTCAGAGAAGCCCAGGGCACTAAATCCCACGCGCCAGTAATTGAAACCCTTAGAGCTTTCTCGGGTAGGGGAATTGCTGAGAAAGAGCAACCAGGGGTTCCAGGTGGGGTGGCAGGCCAGCACAGAGGCCGCAGAGGGCCCTGTGACAGGGGAGGCTGCTGGGGACCCTCCCTGAGCACGTGGGTATCTGCCTGTCCTGGTGGGTATGTCTGTCTGTCAGTGTTTCCAGACATGGGATTTTATTGTCTGGTGGCCACTGCCCACTCTCTTCCCACCAAGTCTATGAACACTTGGTATTTTTCTGGGACAGCAGTTATGGAGCTTCTGTCTTCTGAGAGCCTCTGCCTTTTGAAACCCTTGCGGCCTCTGCCTCTCACTGACCATGAAAGCCAGGCTTCATTTAAGCAAAAGGAATTTTCAGCATCTACTCAATTGCCTTCCTTCCCCTCTTCCCACCTCTCTCACCCCCACCCACCCCATCTTTCCCTCCCCTTCTGGACATTCTGCTTCTGTCCCTTTAAGTCCTCCTCCCATTAACTGGGTCACTGAATCATCCAACAGTCACTACCACTCTGTGCCAGACCTCCTTCAGGGTCCTGGGTGTACCAGGATGGGTCAGATAATTTCCCTGCCCTCAAGGAGCTCAGAGTCTACCAGGAGAGACAGATGGATAAAGAAATAACTGCAATATTATCCGATGTGTGCAATAACCGAGGTGTAGACATATAAGAAATATAACATGAAAAAGAGGAATTCCCTATCAGGGAAAGCTTCAGAGAGGAAGTATTGTCTGAGTGTGGTCTTAAAGAATAAATAGGAGTTACAAGTTGCCCATGGGGAGATGGATGTCATGGGCATTATTGGCAGTGAGAATTGTAAGTGAACAGCTAGGTCTTGTCCAGCCATACATAGCACACAGCATTGCTGAAAGGAATATGAGACTGGAGAGAGACTGTCTGATAAGGAGTTCAGGATTTATGCTGTGGGCTTTGGGAGCCAAGGAAGGGTCTTAAGTAGCTGAACGATAGGATCCGATTTGTGTTTTTGGAATATCCTTCTAGCTGTAGAGATAGAAATGGATTAGAGGGGAGAGAGATGCATTAGGAAACTTAAGAGTAAATACTGGAGATGATGATGCCCGAACAAGGGCACTGCAGAAAAGAAGATGGTTCCGGGGTACTTGGGAGGTAAAAACAGCTACGATGTTGATTTACTGCATGTAGGGGCCTGAATCGAGAGTAAGAGTCCAGATTGCTGATTTAGGGAATTCTGTAAGTGCTGGTGCCAGCCACTGAAATCGAAAAACAGGAGGAGGGCAGGTCTAGAGGAAGCTAAGTCTTGTTTCAGGCACGTTGAGCTTGAAGAGCCTGTGGGACATCCACGTAGAGGATCTGGTGTACAGTGATACATATGGTTCAGGACTGGAGGTACAAACTGAGGAAATGAAACCAGAGTAGAGATCATGCTGAGAGTGTGCAGAGAGGGGAGTGGATGATGGCGAGGATGACAACTAACATCAGAGGAAGGAGAGTGCTTGAGAGCATGGGCTCCACTATAGCACTGCCTGGGTGGAAAGTCCAGCAACACCACTTACCGGGCAACCATGGAAAGTTACAGAACTTCTTATGCCTCTGTGTCCTCGTTTATAAAATGAAGGGGGTGGTGAGGAATGGCACAATGCCTGGCACACGGTAAGCATTTGATCAATGTTATCACTTCCCTTCCTCCTCATCTATTCAACTCCTACTTATCCATCACATCTCAGCTTGTGTCTCTTCCTCAGTGAAGCCTTTCTGGATTCCTCTGAGCAGGGCAAATCTCCATATTATAGGCTCCCATAACCCTGTTCACCTCTCTTTGACACAACTGCAACGTTACAATTATTTGTAAAATTATTTTATTGCATGCTTCCTCACTGCTTTGCAGGCTCCATAAGTACATAGATTTCGTGGTATCTTTAGACCTTGGTGTAGTGCTTCACACATGGAAAACACCCCATACCTATTTATCGAATTAATAAATGAATATAGCTGCAGTTCCATCATATTTGGCAAATGATGACCATCAAGGATCTGACTGAGAGCAGATTGATTGAGGGTAGGGTGAGGGGGATGAAAATCAGACTGCAATGAGTTTATAAGTGCTTGGGAGATGAAGGAGTATGGACAGCAAGCAAGACTCCTTGGAGCATCTTAGGTGAAAAGGGAAGCAGAAGGAAAGGGCATTAGCTACAATGCTAATGCCATAAGAGAGGGATGCATTGTTGGTACTGTTGTAACGGGGGAGACTGGAGGATGTATGTGCTGATGGAGGGAAGCACGAGGAGGGAAAGGGGAGGACACAGGAGAGAGGGGAGAACAGGACAGCTTCCCGAGGAATGTGGGCAGGAATGGGATTCTGAGTCCAGGAGAAGGGATTAAGCTAAAACAGGATGGTGAAAACCTCTTGCCCTGAAACTGGAAGAGGAAACAAGGAAGTGAGTTTGGGTCTGGAAGCTGAGGGAATTTGTGCCTAAGGACTTCACATTTCTGAGTGAAGTAGGCAGGGACGCCACCTAGAAAGAGAGAGAGGGACAGAAGATGGGGAGGGGGACTCGAGACAGTAAAATATTATTGGATTGTCTCTGTGGGAAGGGGAGACAGAGCTGACCAAGGGCATGGAAGAGGATTGCTTAGTAGTGCTGAGATTGGAAACTATGAATTTTTATTGGCACATCTCTGCGTGGCTTTGTGATTTTCCCCAGCTGCGCTGAGCCGCCTGTGTGTCTGAGACAAAAAGGAGAATAGCTGGGTTGTGGAGAAGGCAAAGGAAGTAAAGAGGTTGAATATGTTGACAAGAGGGTGTTGCAGTGATGCGCCCTGGGGTCCAGGCTAGAATTCATGAGTAAGTGGTCTCAGGAGGTGGGAGGAGGGTAGAGAGAGAGAAGCAACTGTGATGGGAACAAGGCCATGAGAGGGCTGGGGGAGAGGGAGTTCTTTCACAGAGCAATTTAGGTTGTTGACAAGGTTCTCCAGGGGGAAGTGATTCCACTGGACAAAATAACAGGAGCTGAGGAGGTCAGGGCAGTGACAGGGCTCGGGGTGACAGGTGACTGTCAAAGTCCTTGGCAGATGTGGAGAAGGGGGATAACAGTGATGAGGGATGCAGCGTGGTACTTGCGCTCAGAGCCCAATGAGTGGAGAAGCAGTGGTCTGAAAGCGGCAGTGAGCACTAAGGAAGACACTGACCCTACCTCCTGGCCAGGAACCTGGAGTTGGAAGAAAAACAGCCAGCACTGGAGAGGACTGCCGGGAAGTGGTGTCTCTGGGGAATATACCAGGTTTCCGGGAAAGTGAAGAGAGGAAGTAAAGGGAGTATCTAGGGAGCAGGATGGAGAGGATTTTATTGGCATGGTACTCAGTCCCAGAGGGCGTGATGGGAAGATGGTCAAGAGCCCCCTCCACCCCTCCTTTCCCAGCACCTCTCCTAGGACTGTCTGCATCTCTAGCCCACCTCCCCCACTTGACATCGCTCCTCCTGTACCATCTACTCCCCAGCCCACCTCCCACACGCATGTTCCCCATCCCATCCTCGCGTCCCTCCCTCCTCTTCCCACACCTCCTCCCCAGTTCTCTCCTCCCCAAACCCTCTTCCTGCCCTGCCCCACCCCAGCCGGCCTGAGTGAGCAGGAACCCCTGCACCTTCATTTCTCAGGTCACTGCTTGGCTAATGGGCTATTAATTTGCTCAATCGTCCCCTGTGAGGCAAACTCAATTTCTGCCGGCCAGTCGTCCCTCCCTGTCGACAGCGTGATTGATTGGAGGAACAGCTGTCACCGCCCGGCTGCCTGCTCCCTGCCTCCTTCCCCGCAAGTGCCCGCCGCCCCTCCTCGGGCCGCCGCCCCGCGCCCACAGAGGCAGCGCACCCCTGCCACCTGCCCAAGGATCTGTCGCCAGCAATGAAAAATGACAGAAATATTTAAGGACAAATAAGCCTTCCCAACGCAATTGAAAATGATTACAGGCAGCTACAGATGGGGCCAATCTGATGCGCAGCAGCAAATCAAATCGAATTTCCTTATCGGTGTATTATTTTAGGCGTTATCTGGCACGTTGATGCAGTTATCAATTCAATTTCAGCCGCCGGTCCGCTGTTTACTGTCTCGGCTTTGCTGGGAAAAGGTAAACATGCTCAGCCCAGCAAATTAATTTCTGGCTGAAGCCAGAGGCTACAAAGAACTGCTCCGCAGGACTCACGGCCCCCACCTTGGCCCTGGGCTACAGTGGGCCAGGCTGGCTGGGCCTGGGGCAGGCCAGAGCTTGCCCAGAGAGCAGAAGCCCCACTAGCTGCCTGCCCCTGCCTGGCCCCATCCCCAAGCAGGATTCAGGGCTCCTAGCGGGCTGAGGTGACCGCTGTTGACTCCGCGGCTGGTGCCAGGGAGAGGTGAAGGTCTCCCATTAATTCTCAGCTAAAAATGACAAATTCGTCTTGGACGACAATTAAATGAAGTCAGTAATTGATGCTAATTGATCTCCAGATGCGAGGGCTCCCCTCAGCCTTAGCAGCATGTGGCTGTCTTGCTCACTCTGACCACCCCAGCCCTTGCACACCCTCAGCCCTCCACTTCTCTCTCCTCCTCTCCTGGTCCTTGCACACCTCCCCTGGGCTCTGGGTCTCTGGACCCCAGAGGTCTGTGGGAGACAGCTGGCTGGGGCTAGGCTAGAAGGCAGTGCCCAAAGCCAAGAAGCTGGCCCACTGCCCATCCAGCCCTGCAGACACTTGTAATCAGTGCCCCAACTTCTCCCCATGAGCTTAGAAGGCAGGTAATGCTGCCCTCCTCGGCGCTTCAGGATTTACTGCCCACAGCTGCTGGAGGTTCCCACTTCATTTTTATAAGCCCATAGTCAGAGCCAGCAGGGGGTAAAGCACACTTGGATTTGCTTTACACAGCCCAGTCCTAGCATTTTGGCTCCACAGCAAGGAAGACACTGGGGGAGAATGAAGTGTGTGGGGAGAGTGTCCGGGTGTACTCAGTCTACACTTGCATATATACGTGTGCTCACATGTGTTCAACTAGATGGGAACAAATACCCACACTTGTCTGAGCACGTGTGTGTGCCAGTGCCCACACGTGCATGTGTGTGTCCAGACATTTGAGAGGACATGTGTGCATGTCTATATGTGGATATTGTCCTGAACTGGGCCTTTTTCTGCAGTTCATAATAAAGCCTAATCCCAAGGAACTCTGGGAAGCCCATCCGCCCTACCCACCACTGGCCTGGCCCAGCACAGGGCGCTGTCTGGAAGTCATTAGCTAAGCGAGGAGGGGAACTTAGCTAAGAAGAGAGAGGCTGCAGTTGTGTTTGGGGCAACCAAGGTCAATGGTGTGAAATAGCTGTGACCCCTGAAGCCCCACCAGCCTCTCAACAGTCTGGCTAGTGCACTTGGCTGGAGCAAATGCTCATGGGGCCAAGCATTTAGGGTCCATGCCCAAGACTCAGTGAGCTTGATTATACCTTGGCCCAGAGCCCTTGGTTCCAGCTAGAGCCCAAGTGTGAGCCTAGACTACCCACAGGCTGACCTCTTCCTGGCTGTCTTGCAGATGTTTGCCATTGGCCACCCAAGAGCCATGTCTGGCTCAATCCAGGCCCCCTCTATTGCTAGAGACAGTAAATGGCATCCATCACAATAGGGGTCAGGGCACCAGCCCAGCTCCTGTTTCACAAGAAACTGGAGCTGGCAGGAGGCCATGTGGAATGGGCAATGCCAATCTGAGTTTCTGCCAGGAGAGTAGAAGGAGAAGGGAAGATGGCAAGGGCATGTGGGCATGAACATGTCACCCCTATGAATTCTACCTGAGTGTATATGTCACGTGTCAGGGAGCCAGTGCTGTGTGAGGGGATCCTCCTTATGCAAGGAAGAGGAGCAAGGGAAGAAGAGCATATACAGTAGGATAGATGACCAGACCAGACCAGACCAGACCAGGGGCAAGGTAGGGGCAAGGAACCAGAGAAAACCCCCTCAACGTCTCCCAGCTAGCATCTGCATCTTCTGGGGGTTTAGCGAGGTCAGTGATCACTTATTCATTCATTCAGGGAATATCTTTTGGTTCCTACTTTTACTACTACTATCCTCTTACTTTGGGCTATGCCCTCTGCTAGACACTGGGGCTATAGCAGTAAACAAGTTACTCCCTGACCTCAAGAAATGTACATTCTAAAGAGAGCAATAGACACATGATAGGCAATTATAACACTGTGTGACCAGAGGTAGCACAAGAAGCTGTGGGAACGCAGAGGAGGCACTTAGTGCAGTCAGGAGGAGTCGGGAAAGGCTCCCTGGAAGAAAGAATTCAGAGCCTTAAAGGATGAGTAAGATTTAGCCAGCCTGTGCAAATGGTCCCTGCCATATCCTTTTTGGTTGCTTGGCAAGCCCAAAGCAGAGACAGATAGGCCTCTTTGGTTCCAAGTGACTCTGGAACTGCTAAAAATGTCACCAGACCACCAGCCACTGGCCTGGGGTCTGGGCAGGAGGGTGCACCGCTGTTTTCAGGGCACCCCTGGGCACTGGCGGATAAGGATGGGCCATAGCTAAATACACGTCTCTCCTCTGCCCGCCCCACCCCCACCTCCTCGATCAGGGATGCCTATTAATCCTGACAAATGATGACTTACGAACATGTAATGCAAACTGATTCATCATACATTCAAATCCACCGCCCCGCCCCAGCGGGAGGCCCCAGCCAGACAAGTGTATTACACGGATAATGTATTTGACGTATTAATAAAACCAGCCGCATTGCTCTGGCGCGGGGACTGGGGAATGCCAATATACGATGACAGATCACATATTGATGAAATCCAGATGTTTGGAATCATAGTCTTGGGGCCTTGTTCGTATTGACTGAAGGTAAAAAATGCCATCTGTCAGCATGTTAACTCTTCCCGTCCCACGCTCAGCAGAGGCACCAATCACGGTTTTCTGGAGAGACGAGAAGGAAGAGGGGAATGAGTGAGAGGGCAGAGTGGTGGCTTGGATGGATGTGGTAGGGTAGATGGGTGTACTGTGGACATGATGGCTGGAAGGGACACTTTTCATGCCTTGTGTTCTTAACCTCTCAGCAGCATGCGACCCTATCGATGACGCTCCTTGAAACTCTTCCCTTCTTGGCTTTGATGACATCACCTTGTTTTCATCCTCCTCTTGGCTGTTCCTTCTTAGTCTTCAATGACTTAAACTTCCTCCACCTGTTGGAGTTACTCAGGGTTCTGTTCCAGCCTCTTCTTACTGTACACTCTGGCCCTAGGTGATTTCACCTACTCTTAACTTTTGTTGAGTATTTACCATATGCAAGACATTGTTCTAGACACAGAACATGCAGTGGTGAATTTCAGTCTTTATCTCATCAGCGTCTCCAGTTCTATAATTCTAGCTCTGGCTCACACATAGTGCCTACTCAGCATTTTCACAGGGTTGCCTTAACAGTTCCTCAAAGTAAGTTTATCCAAAACTGAACTCATTTTCTTCCTTACCAAGCCTACTGCTCTTCCTCCTGTTCCACAAGTCAGTAAATGGTCTAACACCTAGCAGTTGCTCAAGTCAGGCAGCTTGGAGTCATCCTTGACTCCTCTCTGTCCTTGAACCCCCATGTCCAATCCACCCGCTTCTGTTCATCTCCATCATCATCCACATCATCTCGCTAGAGCAGGTCACCTTCATGTCTCACCTGAGTTAGTCGATAACCTCCTAGATGGCCTTCCTGCACTTGATCTTGTCCCCTTAGACCATTCTCTGCTTTTCAGTTAGAATGATCCTTTTAAGATGTAAGTCTGGGACTTCCCAGGTGGCACAGTGGTTAGGAATCCGCCTACCAATGTAGGGGACACGGGTTCGAGCCCCGGTCCGGGAAGATCCCATGTGCCGTGGAGCAACTAAGCCCATGCGCCACAACTACTGAGCCGGCGCTCTGGAGCCTGCGAGCCACAACTACTGAGCCTGCGTGCCACAACTACTGAAGCCCGCGCACCGCAACAAACAGTAGCCCCCACTCATCACAACTAGAGAAAGCCTGCACACAGCAACAAAGACCCAACGCAGCCAAAAATAAATAAATTTTTTTTAAAAAGATGCAAGTCTGATATGTCACTCCCCTGCTTAAAATTCTTCAATGGCTTCTCACTGTATGTTAAAAAATAATAATAATAAGCCAAAATCATTAACATAGTTGAAAAGTCTTCCAGGATCCGGCCTCTCTTTCATCAGCTCTCAGTGCTCGGCCCCTCACTCTCTGCTCCAGCCATACTGGACCCTTTTCAACTCTTCACTTAGGCTTTCTCCCCTCTGTACCTTCAAGCATGCTGTTTTCTATCTAGAAACACTACTTCACCATCATTGCTTGACTGGTTCCCAGTCATTCTTCAAGCCTTTGCTTAAATGTCACTTATTTCACCTCCCAGACCAGATGATATACTCCCATAGTTCCACGTACTTCCCTTGTTCTAAGACCACACTGGGGATGTTTGTTGAATGTCTCTATCCACAGTTAGTTCTTAAGCTCCCTGAGGGCAGAGAGTGTGTCTGTCTGTTCATTACTGCATGGCATCCATACTGTAGCAGACCCATCTTTGGAACTCAACTGACATTTGTCAATGATTATTGAATCATTACCGAGGTGGGTGGATAGGTAGGTAGGTAGCTGGGTATTATGCAGTGGTTAAGAGCACTGGCTTTGGAGTCAGACAGATATGGATTTAAATCTCTGCTCTGAACCTTCCAGCTCTGTCATTTCATTGTTCTGAGCTCCGTTTTCCTTATTAGTGCGATAAAGACAGATTAATTATACCTACCTCATTGGACTGTTGTAAGGATTAGATGAGATTACATACGTGCAGCATTAAACCTACAGCCTAACATATACTAGCACTCAATAAACTGTTATTATTATTAATGGGCAGATAATGTTTAAGTGGATGGATGGATATATTGACAAACAAACCAGTAAATAGTTATATGGGTATGGATGTATAGGAAGAAGGAACTCCATGGAAGCCAAAAGGGCCAGGGTACCTACTGAGTGGTACACAATCTTGATCATAGGAGGGAAGAAGGCTGGATACAGGCAAGGCCAGGCTGGTGTCAGGATGGGGTAGATCCAGGCACAAACAGCAAACCGTGCTAGTGTCCTACTAGAGATAATAGTGACTCAGCACACAGCCCTGACTTAACCAGATCCTCACAAAAGTCCTGAGAGTTAGTTGTTATTATCCCTGTTTCAGACAAGAGGAAACTAAAGCTCAGACGTGTTAAGTGATTTGCCTAATGTCTCACAGCTAGTAAGAGGCAACTCTGTTGAACGTTGCTTGAAGGCTCTCGGTCACCAGGAAATGGAAGCCCTTCCGTCGGGATTGCAGGAGGAAAAGGGTGGAGCACACACATATGTACACATAAACACACATGTATACACACGTACATACTCTTGAAAGTCCCAGCCTCCACTGCCAGTTGTCATTAGAGTTACCCTCCCCCTCATTTTAACCCTCCCCATTCTTAAGTCAGACACCAGTCAGTCAAGCTCTGCCTTTTGTGGTCCGTGGAAAAAAGATAATGAACTTGGGGTCTGCTGCTTGAATAAACAGAGAGGCAAGAATGGAACCCACAGGCAGAACTGGGACAAACCCAAACAGGCCAAGCTGGAGAGGGAATCACATGTTTGGGAGTTGCAGGGCTGGATGTGGGTTAGTGATCTAGGAAGGGAGGGTTTTCACTTTGAATGAGACCCTCATCCTCCAGGGCCCAGTTCTGCACCAGGCCTCACTATGGAAGATGGCAAAGAAGGAGCAGCTGTGCCGGCCCTTGAGCTGCCAGTGGTCAGCAGTTCCCAACAGAGGGGCACAACTGAGGGCTGATCCTGGACCCCAGGTACCTGCGGCCTTGATCCAAGGCTTGAGGGCCGGACTAGCTGGAGCCTGGCCCAGGCCAAGGAAAAGCTACTTGGCTGCGATGCCCCTCCTCAGCAGGCCTGTCTCCCGCTGCTTACAACCGCAGGCAGTCACTTCCTGGTGGAGCCTGGCTGTTTTCTGGTGGGGAGGTATCCCAGCAGCTCAGAAAGGGGAAGGGACCCTCTGGAGGTCCCACAACTAAGGAGCCTCCAGGCAGGGCCTGACTCAGCCCTGACTCTCTGCTCTCTGAGCTGGCGGTGCCCCGTGTGAGGCCGAGGGTAGTGTCAGGCCGCTCTGCTCCCTGCTCTCCTCCTGCTTGGGGGATACCTGCGGCAGGCGGAGAGGCGGAGGTGGCAGGAGCGGCGGAGCCGGCGGCGGGGCGGCGGGAGGGAGGTGCGGTAATGAATGTGGACGGGAGGCGGAATGAGCGATCCATCTTTGCATGGGAGGGGAGGGGAGGGGGCCGCGCGCCTTCCCCCCACACACTCACACACTCAATCAGGCGCTGTCAGACCTCCGGCCGCCTGGCATTTTGGTGAAGAATCTCTCAGCTAAAAATTGTTGTCAGTCCCATTTCCTCGTTATCAGTGCAAGGGCTGAGGCAGCGCGCGGGGATTAGCAGAAGCGGCGAGCGCCCGCCCGCACCGCCATCCACTGCCGATAACACCGGGCCTCCTGCCTCACCTCCCCCATTCATCATCTTTAGCAGTGACAGCCCGTCCCAGTCCCTGTCCCCATCCCCTCATGCTTCCCGCGTCTCCCCACGATGCTGCTCAGCCTGGCTCCTGACCTCCCTGGAGAGCTAGGCCTCCTGAAGAGGGACGGGATTCAACCTAGGCCCCTCGGACCTAGACCCACCTGTGGCCGAGGGCTTGGCCAGCTGTGGGGTGGGGGGCGGGGTCAGGAATGAGGAATGCTCAAGGAGAAGATGCTTTCCGTCTGCCTACCTGCGATGCTGGCAGCGGTGTTGGAGAAGGGATTCCTGCATTAGATGGGCAGCTGGACTAAGGATTTCTGGAGGCCTCTCCAGCCTGAGATGGACTCCCAGATACTGGGAACTGTGGAAGGGAAGAGCCAAAGGATGCCTAGGAAGAGTAGGGGGTTGAAGACTTTGTTCCCACCCCCGCAAGACCACAGCCCCTTCCTTTTGGCCATCCCCAGTGGTTTTATGGCCCGTTTAATGGCCACTGTAATGGCCCAGGTCAAAAGCTTCAGGGAGCTGTATTCTGGGAATTATGCAAACGAGGAGCAGGCCCAGGGCCAGAGTATGGATTTTGTCATTAAACCTGGGCAGGCCATGTCGTTAGTGCAGTAAAACCCACGTCATGACCACAGGTCTCAATATAAAATTATAGGGAACACAGCGGGGGAGGGGAAGCAGGGGGTCCACAGCCATGCCGACACCTGCCATTCCAGCCCCTGAGAAAATGGGGGTGGGATGGAGGGCATAGGCTGCAGGGTCTCTCCACTGGTCCCTGTGAGTGCTATTCCTGAAGCTGGGAGCCAGGAAGAGGACCCATCGTCCCAAAAGGGAAACTGAGGCCAACCTCAGAAAAGTAGAAGATCCCTGTCAACAAAGCAGATGAACTGAGGACAGGTATATGGGAATGCTGGTGCCTGCTCCCAGGTGTAGAGGGAGGAACCTGGACTCTAGGAAGCCCTAAGAGCGGTACTTGGTATCCCAGGCTGAGAGAGGCTGAAATCCTGATATTTCCACCTCAGCTCCTAGCCCATGCCCTAGACCCTACTCTTCCTCCATTCTTCTCTCTTACCATTTCCCCTCTTATGCCCAGATCCTTCCTCAGTGCTTGGTTTCAACAGCCTTGTCAACTCTCCCTTATTCATCCTTCATGCCTGCCATCAAGCAATGCCCACCCCCCAACCCCCCCCCGGCTGGGTCCTACCACCCTCCTCTGGCCCCTTCCTGCCCACCCCTACAAGCACCCATTCATGCCTCCCTCAGCCCTGAGCAGGGCTGCACTGACTGCAATCAGTGATTTTCTTTTTCAGCTTTCCCACTAGTTTGTGATCTCCTTGAGGCCAGGAGTGTGTTATCTTTATCTCGGAGAAAGAGATAAAGATATCTCAGCTTCTCATAGAATAATACGGGATGTAGAATAATTGTTTGACAAATGTTTGCTGAATGAATAAATAAATGAAGCAATGAGATCAAGAGCCAAGTACAGAGGCCCCTGTCTAGTTCTGAGCCTCAGTTTCCCCATCTGTAAAATAAAGATAATGGCCTGCAGAATTTCTAGGGCCTCACTCACCTCTGAGATTTTCTGGCTGAATGAAGTTAGAATGAGCTTAGACTCCTCATCTTCCCACTCGCAGACCGGGACCACATCTGCTTCTTTTACTCAAAGCTGCCTTCCAGCCGTCCCCTGAGCATCTGAGGCACAGCCACCAGGGCACATGATCAGTAGTGTCCCTTCCCTTCCTCACAGACCTAGCCACACCAACTAGAGCCATCCCAACCTGACCCCGGCACACACAGAGCCTCCCCAGCTGACATCCCAGCTCTGCAAAGGTCATCTTGCTTCTGGGACAGTTAGCTCTTCATTCCTACCTCCCCTCCTTCCCTTCCTCTTCTCCACTGTCTCATTTCATCGTTGAGCATCTAATCTATGCCAGGTCTTTTTTCTATTGTCTATAGATTAAAAGATGGTTAAGAAATGGTCCCCACCCACAAGAAACTCACAACTCAATCATTCATTCATTCATTCCTTTGCTCCCATTCTCTGCCTGGAACTCTTCTAAGGCACATCTCAAATTTCATTTCTTTGGTTAAACCTTCTCTTTTTCCACTCCTCAAAACACACACCCAGAATGAATCCCTCTCTCCTCTGAGCTCTCAGATGACCTAGTCTGGGCATCCAGGAGAGCCGTGATCATCCTCAGTCTTGTGTCAAAAGGAGGTGGGTTCTTGTGTTCAGCCTGAACTGGGAATTCCCTCAGGCATAGGGTTACTAGACTTAGCAAATAAAAATACAGGACGTCCCGGTAAATTTGAATTCTAGAAAATCGATGAATAAGTTTTAACCTAAGTATATCCTGTGCGATAGTCGAGACATATTTATACTAAAAAATTATTCATTATTGATGTGAAATTCAGCTGGGCATCTTGTATTTTATCTGGCAACCCTACTGAAGCAACCTTCTAAGTCATCACTGGCATAGCCCTTTATGTCTCTAAAAGCTAATTTGACCCTCCCTAAGCACCAGAGGAAAGAAGAAACAGGGAGAAAGATGTGGCCTTAAGCTAAAGAAGTCCTTCCTACAATCAGAGTTTACATGGATAGACAGGGATGTTTCTAGATGAACAGGGCTCCTCAACACTGTGCCTGTTAGCAGAGGCCAGGGGAGCATTGGCTGGGGAGAGTGGCAAGGGAGGGAGTTTAGGTATCCCAATGGGTGCACTAGGCAACCTTCAGGCCCCTTCCTAGCACCGTGTGCTCTGGTTACCATCAGGGACAGAGTGGGTACAGAGTTCAGGCTCCCAGCGGGCCCCCAAGTCAGCATAGCCCGTGCTAAACCCACGTGTGGTTGTGTATCGGGGGTACACAATTTGAAGGGCATTTTGGAGGGGAAGAGCTCAGAATCTCTTATACTCACAGAGGCCAATGAGGTTATCCAAGTGAGAGGGAGTGAGACCTGAACTGGGAGAATGTAGATTCCAGGAATATTGAAGCAGAATGGAGAGGACTTGGTGGTTAAATGAATGTGGGAAGGGGAGTAAGGCCAGGGAGGGGGCCGAGGGCGACGCGAAGGTTACTGGCTTGGGTGACCAGGTGAATGCAGGTGTCTTTCACTGAGAAGAGCACTGCTGAAGAGGGCGGGGAGGGGAAAGTGAAGAAGCTGAAGTACTCAATTCTGGATTGTTGAGTTTCAGATTTTTGTGGGACATTCAGGCATTTATGTCCATTAGGCATTTGGATATAGGGGACTGAAGAACACGGGAGGAATCTGGCATAGAGAAATGGATTCTGGAGTCGGCAGGGCACAGGTGGGAGTGATGGCCATAAGAATGAACAAGATCATCCCAAATGCAGAGGGAGGAGAGGAGAGGCCATGGAAAGAAGCATGGGGAAAAGTGAGGAACTGGGAGAGGATGCCACCCTGGCAGTCACCCAGGTCCTTTTCTGTCTTTCCCACTCAACTGTGAGCGCCTCAGGTTCAGGGACTAGATCTGATTATATTCTGTGTCCCCACCACTCTGCACTAGGCCTGGTTCAGTGAAGACATCAATGTTTGTTGAATGACTGCAGGAAAGAATCCCCTTTCTCCCTCTTCTCTTCCTTCTCCCACTTTGGGGAGTGTGAAAGCAGTGAGGCTAAGGCAGAGACAGAGAGGGCCCTGGATACTCTGGGTGATGGTGTGATTAAACAAGAGCTGCTTCACTAACGTGTGAAATGAAGTGATCAAGGTTTGATTGCACAGAGCATTGATTGCGTCCTGATAGATTTCCGAGAGGGGCAGCTGGCTGGGGAGGTGCTGTGCACAGCCACAGCCTCTGGAACTGCAAAGCTGAGCGATGTTCATGGGCTCTGAGACCCTCAGGCTCACGCTTCCTCTAGGCCAAGAAGCCCTAGGAGGTAGCAGCCGGCTTGGGGTGGAGGACTGGGACAAGGCATTTCCCTCCACATATAGCCCGGCTTATATGTCTGTCTCTTCTTCCCTTACCAGGTAAGAAAAAGGCAGCAGCACTGTTTGACAGCCAGGCCCCTATTTGCCCCATCTGCCAGGTCCTGCTGAGGCCCAGCGAGCTGCAGGAGCATATGGAACAAGAACTGGAACAGCTGGCACAGCTGCCTGCCAGGTAAGCCACCTGATGGGGAGCCTGCCCGCCGGAGGCCTCCACTCAGGGTTCTGGCCAACAGGTCCCAGCCTTTTGGCAGAAGGCAAGGCCCTGCTGCCATTCTCCACTCTGCTTTCAATCCTCAGCTCCACCAGCTGAATGGTGCTGCCTTTCTCTTCTTCCTCTGTTTTTGGAGATGTGAGGAGAGTGAGCCTCAGCCTCAAAAGGGCACAAGAGGAGCTGGAAAGGGGAGGAGCCTCAGGGCAGGGTAACGGCAGCAGGGCCCGGGCCTGGCAGCTCCCCCAAAAGTGCAGCCTGGGGTTGCCATCCACCTTCTCTATGAATCTCAAGGTCTGAAAGGTGACAATTTTGAGAACATGCTCAGGCGTGTCCCCCCTGCTCCACCCCACCTCCCTTGTCCCTGCCTGAAGGACTGTACGGAGCCTCCTCCCGGGCCTTGTGGAGGAGCCATGGTTGTTAAAGGCAGCAGAGGAGGTGTGTAGCAAAATACCCCAAAGCTTAGTGGTTTAAAGCAACCATTTCATGATGCTTGTGGAATCTGTGGGGTCAGGAATTCAGACAGAGCACAGAGGGGGGGGCTTGTGTCTGCTTCATGATATCTGGGGCCCCAGCTGGGAAGACATGGTGGCTGGAAGCTGGGATCACCTGGCTGCTTCATTCACACGTCTGGTGGTTGATGTTGGCTGTCAGCTAGGACTTCAGCTGGGGCCGTAACCAAAGCACCTACACGTGGCTTCTCCCTGTGGCCTGTGCTTCCTCATAGCATGGCAGCTTAGGGCTCGAAAGCAAATGTTCCAGTCCACGAGATGGAATCTGGACCACCATTTATAACCTAGCCTCAGAAATCACTTAACATCACTTCTGCTGTCCTCTCTTGGTTGAGGCAGTATTAGCCCACCCAGATTTTAGGGGCAAGGACATGCACCCCACCTTTTGATGGAGAAGTGGCAAGCTCCTATTACAGAAGAGCATGTGGGATGGGAGACATGGTCATAGCCATCTTTGGGGAAAAGGGGAACACAGTCTGTTCCACTACTCCCAATCCCACCCCTTGTTCAATTCAAGTCACCAGAATTGACTGATCTTCCTTCCTCTACCCTCTCACCTAATCCCCCGTGCAGGGTGTAGGGGACCAAAGGTGAATCAGAAATGGTCCCATGTAAGTTGGTGCAGCCACTATGGAAAACAGTATGGAGGTTCCTCAGAAAACTAAAAATAGAGCTACCATATGATCCAGCAATCCCACTCCTGGGCATATACCCAGACAAAAGTGTAATTCAAAAAGATACATGCACCCCTATGTTCACAGTGGAACTCTTCACAATAGCCAAAACATGGAAACAACCTAAATGTCCATCAACAGATGAATGGATAAAGAAGATGTGGTACATATATACAAAGGAATACTACTCAGCCATAAAAAACAACGAAATAATGCTGCTTGCAGCAACATGGATGGACCTAGAGACTATCATACTAAGTGAAGTCAAGAAAAGAAAGACAAATACCATATGATATCACTTATATGTGGAATCTAAAATATGGCACAAATGAACCTATCTACAAAACAGAAACAGACTCACAGACATAGAGATCAGACTTTTGGTTGTCAAGGGGGAGTGGGGGGGGGAGTGGGGGAGGGAGAGGGATGGACTGGGAGTTTGGGGTTGGTAGATGCATACTATTACATTTAGAATGGATAAACAACAAGGTCCTACTGCACAGGGAACTATACCCAATCTCCTGGGATAAACCATAATGGAAAAGAATACAAAAAAGCATGTCTCTATGTGTATAACTGAGTCACTCTGCTGTACAGCGGAGATTGGCACAGCATTGTAAATCAACTACACTTCCATTTAAATAAAGAAGAAAGAAATGATCCCACCCTCAGGAGCTCATAATAGCCGAGTAAGGAGAGCCAAGCACTAGAAATCCTGAGGGATAGAGACTGCTCTACAGGAAGAACAGGAGCTGTGGGAGCATCAAGGAGGCAGCAAACCCAGCTCAGAGCAGAGAAGGCCTCCTAAGGGAGGTGAGGCCTGGGCTGAATTTTGAAGGCCAAAATACTAGTTGCTGTGTTACAAATTCCTCCAAAAATCCATGGCTTAAAACAACAAACACTTAATATTTCCGTTTCTGTGGGTCATCAATTCAGACACAGCTTAGTTGGGTAATTGTGGGTAGTTGGGGGTAGTTGTGGCTTCTGGCTCAGTCTCTCATGAGGCTGCAGCCAGGATGTCAGCCAAGGCTGCAGTCATCTGAAGGTTTGACGGGGTCTGCAGCATCCATTCCCAGGATGGCTCAGTGGCATGGCTGTTGGCAGGAGGCCTCAGTTCCTCAACATGCAGGTCTCTCCACAGGGCCGCTTGAGTTTCCCTGTGACATGGCAGTTGACTTCCCACAGAGGAAGTGATCCAAGAGAGAGACTAGAGAGGAAGCCACAATGCCTTTTATGATCTAGTCTGGGAAGTCATACACTATGGCTTCTAATGTATTCTATTCTACTCACTAGAAGCAGGTCACCAAGTCCAGCCCACACTCAACAGAGAATTAAACACTATAAGCTCTTGAAGGAGAGAGCACCAAAGAATTTGTGGGAATACTTAAAACTACTACAGAAGACTATACTAATGATGATAATAATAATCCTGGTGAACACCGTGTGCCAAGAACTTTATATTGTGTCAACTTATTTAATCTTCACAACAACCACTGGGCTAGGTAATAATTATTAACTCCATTTTACAGATGAGGAAACTGAGGTCAGAGAGGTTAAGTGACTTCTCTAAAGTTGCACAGCCTGTGAAGTGGTAAAGATTCAAACCCAATCAATCTGACTCTAGAGCCCATGCTTTTAAGCACTCCCACCTCCCTCACACACACACACACACACACACACACACACACACACACACACACACACGCAGGACCAGCCTAGAACAGGCAGGGAGTGAAAGAAACACCCTTCTGCAATTGAGTTCCATACCTTGGCTATCCAGGAGTGTTTCTGGGTAATTTGCTCCCAGTGGAGGACTTCTCAACAGGAACTAAGAATAGAGGCAGAGATGGAGGGACCCGCAGAGCCTTGTAATCGCAGTGCACCCCTAAGGGTCTGGAGAATGAGGGCCAAAGCTCTCTTTCTGCCTCTTCATTGGGGGCCACGCTACAGCCTAGTCCCTGTGGCCCCATCCCTGCACTGCCCAGGGCATCCACTTCTGCCCACAGAAGTGTTCCACCCCCACCCGTGACCCTGCACCAATCCCTCCTCCCTCACGTCCTCCCAAAGCATCCCCTACGTCCACACCCTTCGGCCCACGTCCATTTCCTCACCCGGAGCCTTCACATCTGCCCCGCCCCTCACCGCCATGTCTTGCGTGCCCCACTTCTGTGCCCCTCTCGTCCAGGCCCAGCCCAGCACCCCCTAACCCTTGGCACGTCCCCCCTCCTCAACCCGGTGTCTGACAGCCGGACAGCGGGATCTGCACAGCAAGTGAAATTCCCGTCGGATCGATAAAGCCGAAGCGCTGGCGGCGACGGGTCGATGGTTTTATCTGTCTCGGCCTCGCGCGCCCGGCGCGCTGACAGTCCGACCGGCCGGCAAAGGCGTTCAAGGGCAGCCGCGCCCTCCGCCCCCTCCCCTCTTCTCTCCCGCCCCCCCAACCCCCGCCACCTCCCTGCAGCCGCTGCGCCCACCGGACTGCAGGCTGGACCGGTCCGCCGCCGCCCTTGTGATTTATCTGGATTTTTAATTGGAAAAAATTTGCGAATTAATTGATTTCAGGAACTTGCCAATTAACATTGTAATTGGGTGCGTGATAAATTCCCAAGGAGCGTGTCAGCTCCCTCCGGGCTGAGGGCCGTGGCGCCTGGGTAGCTCGGGGAGGGACCCAGCCTTGGATGCCCTTGCCCCGCCCCTGCCCACTCTCTAGGAGGCAGGAGGGGAGAAGTGGAGGTTGGGAGAAGATGTGGCACCCGGGCTCCCGAGACCCTTCCCTCCTCCTCTTCCCGCCATCAGCGCCGAGCTTTAAGCAGGTATTTCACAGATGGGGAAACCGAGTCCTGCAGGAAGGCAGAGCTTGTGTGTGCATCACTCAGAGAGTTCTGGTCAGAGCCCAGATGAGGGCATCCCCATCCATGGCATGTGGCCAGCAGCTTCTTCCCCAGCTCTCCAATCCTCCCTTTCTGTTCCCTTCTCTCTGCTCCCCTCCCTTTCTTTTCTTTCCTCTTCTCTCCAATTGTCCCCTCCCCTCTCTTACCCTGCCTTTGCCTCCTTTGCCCTCCTTCCCTTCCCTCAGCCTAGCCAGCTCCTGAGTCTGTGGATGCTGCTGCCAGGGTGCCTCTCCATCACCCTCCCACATGGTTGGTCTCAGAGGAGCTCTTCTGGGTGGGCCTGGTTTGTGCTCTCTGCCCCCTTCTGCCCAACAGCACAGAGCAGGCTGCTATTTTAGACACACCCAAGGGCTCACACAGAGGAGCAGGAACCTTCCAGCTCCCAAACTAGGGCTGGCTGGTTTTTACAGACACAGGCGCAAATTTATGTCCACAACATACAGGAACATGCACACAGCCCCATTCCAACACACATAGATGTGCTCACACCTACCCCCTTAAAGAACCACTTCCCACATATGCTCATTCCCACAGGTATACGGGCACACAGACACAGGAGAAGAGTCAGAACTCCCATTGGCAAAGCACTTACACTTTTCAAAGCACTTCTCCATTAGAGATCAGAGGCTGTGCCCACACACCCTCCCTCACTCCATCTTCTACCATTCCCCCTCTCAGTCCTGCACAGGCACTCCAATAGGCCGCCGGACTTGGCTACCTAGTACGAGAAGGGCAAAGTTAGACTGAGGACAGACAGTGGAGGGCCTTCGATGCTGGAGGGTGGTCTTGGAGGTAATGGGGGAATTAGAACATCGGTGAGCTGGAGAAGCCTATCAGAGAGCTGAGCTGTAGGAGAATCACTCTGGAGACCAGTTTGGGACATGATTTGGGGGTAGAAGCAGGGAAGCAAGTGAGGAGGTTAGGCAGGGTCCAGGGTACAGGTGGTGAAGCTGATCTAGGACAATGGCAGTGGCAGTGGCAACAGAGAAGAAGGAATGATGAGAGACTGGTGGTGGGGAGAAGCAAGAGAACTTAGCTGATTACTTGTGGGGTGCTTACTAGGAAGAGCTTTCTGACTTGGGTCACGGGAAGAGTGATGATGGCAGAGAAGCAGATATCTGAAGGAAGAAGGGGACAGTGGACAGAGCTCTGGGCACGCTAAGCTTTCTCTAGGATGGTGATGGGGTGGAGACGATGTGTACAGACAGAGAGGCAGGAAAATAGATGGGGGCTGAAGGTTGAAGGGCAGGTCGGGGAGTGGCCCCCAGTCTTCTCTGTGGCCCTCAAACAGGAGTTTCCACCCAGAGAGAGGAAAGAGCCTTGGATGCGGAAAGATTGCAGAGCTGAAAGGAGGGCTTGGTTTGGTGGGGCCTGAGCTCAGAGACCTTTTCCAGGAGGCTTCCACAGCCACTCTGGCCTGTAGGCTGGGAAGCAGGATCTCTGGTCAGTGCTTTAAAGGGGCTGGAAGGAGCCAGAGGGAGGCTGGGTGACTCTAGAGGGGAGGCGGGGTGTGGAGATGGCAGTGCCCCCACCCCCACTTAAGCCTTATTTAAGGCCGGCCTCGGTGTTTGGTTGGGTAATGAACTAGATAAACAATTCCCCAAATAGATTAAAACGAAGTGTAACTTACAAAGGCGGCTGGTGATGATGGTTTATTCCCGGGCAGCACACCATTTCTTTATTTCCAAGGATAATTCAGTGTAAATCACCTTAATTAAAAGTGTCAGCCCAGCCCGTGAATATTGTACTTAGGAACGCGTTTCCTGGGTCCCAGTTATAATTTAAAACCCATGGATCACTAGGCAGCGAGTGACTAAGAAGGGAGGAAATCGTTGGGGGCGGGCTGTGGAAACAGGGACGGACGAAGGCAGAGCAGAGCGGATGGGCTGGGCGGGAGCCCGGCTGCCAGCGGCTCAGGGCTCGGACTCTCCTCTCCAAGGTGGGCCCTTCGCCAGTCTCCTGTGTCTGGGGGAACCAAGCACACTTGGAGGTAAGCAGGTTGTTGGAGGAAAGGTAGAGCAGTGGGGCGCTTGCTCAGGGAGAGGGAAGGAGTCTGGCGTAGTACCAGTCCAACTCGAGGGAAGGGGAAGAAGATTGCCAGGAAAAGATCCAGAGGACTAGCAAAGGGGGAGGCTGGACATCCTGGCCCTAAACGTCTCCATTTCTATTCACCAGCGCAGTAAACTAAAGCCCAGAGTCAGAAGTACACTCCCGAAAATGAAGAGAGAAAAAGAACTCAGAGCTCAGCCCTCCATCCTAACCCCTGAGTGTCTTTAGGAGGCTGTGTGGCCAACCGAAAAGTAGCACTTTGGACTCCGTCAGACATGAACTCAAATCCCAAACCCTGCATGGGCTGTGTGAGCAGGGAGGTGTCACGTAGCCTGCTAGTCAAATTTGTAAAGTTTTTGTGAAGGTTTAAAGAGATGACACATATAAAGTTCCTAGCCCATGCCTGTCACGTGTGGTGGGTACACAATAATTGTTCATTCTTTCCTCTTCTGTTTCACCCTGATCTTGCTCGGATAACACTCAGACTTCAGTCCAGGGGTCTGGCGAGAACACTGTCATACAGTAGATACCTCAGTTCTGCACCCGTCAAGTCCAGGAATGGGGCTGGCACAACAGCGACGTCAGCACTTGTTGACTGAGTGAAGGAAAGATAAAAGTAACAAACTTGCACCTAGCAGTTCCTCAAAAGCAGCTCAGTTTCCTCTCTGTATTCCTGGTGCCTGGATCAGGAGCAGGAACATGGGGACAATTTATGAACAAAATGGCACTGACTGGAACCCAGGCTGGTGGTCCTCTCCTGCCTGTGACGCCCCCACTGTGTGATCAAACAGGCAGACGGCTGTTTTTTGTTGTTGTTTTTTTCAACATTTTGGCCATGTCCCGTGGCATGTGGGACCTTAGTTCCCTGACCAGGGATTGAACCTGCGCCCCCTGCAGTGGAAGCTCGAATCTTAACCACTGGACTACCAGGGAAGTCCCCAGACAGCTGTTTTTACACTCAGATCTTAGCCTCAGCCTGCTGCTGCCAAGCCTTCTGGCCCCTGCACTGTGATGTACATGTCTGCTTGTGTGGGTGTGTATCCATGTGTGTCTACATTTGTGGGTGCACGAGTGTCAGGTGTGTGTTGGCGCACGTGGGTGTCTGTGCATGCTTGTGTGGACGTGGGCACAGCTCTTCATCCAGGCCTGGGTGACAGTTGTGAATGTGTCTTTAAGGGCACATCTCTGGGAACAGGACTCTGTGTGCCTGCACCTCTTCGTGCATTGTCTGAGCCTCCAGGTGTGACCACATGTTGACAGAATTATAGAGACAATGGATATGTGTGTATCTGCCTTTATACCAGGGTTTCTCAACCTCAGCACTACTGACATTTGGAGCTGGATAATTTTTTGTTGTGAGGGTCTATCCAGTACCCTGCAGGATGGTTAATCCCCTCTACCCACTCCATGCCAGTAGAAAACTCCCCGCCCCCACTTGTGACAATCAAAAGCTTCTCCACATGGGGCTTCCCTGGTGGCGCAGTGGTTGAGAGTCCGCCTGCCGATGCAGGGGACACGGGTTCGTGCCCCGGTCCGGGAAGATCCCACATGCCGCAGAGCAGCTGGGCCCGTGAGCCATGGCCGCTGAGCCTGCGCGTCCGGAGCCTGTGCTCCGCAACGGGAGAGACCACAACAGTGAGAGGCCCGTGTTCCGCAAAAAAAAAAAAAAAAAAAAAAAAAAAAATGTCTCCACATGTTGCCAATTGTCCCCTGGGGGGCAAAATGGCCCTGGGTGAGAACTCTTACTTTATCCGAATCTGCCTATGCCTTTGCTCACATATTGGGTGTGTCTAATGCCTGACCCAGTGGGTGTTCCCTGTGTATACACCACGCGTGTGTGCCCCGTGTTTTATCTGCCCTGGGGGTGCATCTTTTGTGCTGTGTGGATCTCTTGGGTGTGCTCTACCTGTACACCTTGTATGTGCACCTGTGTGGGGACCCTATGTGAATTGGCTGTATCTGACTTCTGTGTGTATCAGCCAGTGCCTCTGTGTGTATGTAATGTTTCTGTGCGCATGATAGCACGTAAGTGAACGTGTGAGCACAGATGTGGTGAGCACAGTCGGGGCGGCAGGGAGGGAGGGCCAGGAACAGGGATATTAATGTTTCTGAAGTGGATCTGATTTGATACGTCTTGTTCCATTGTCAGCATCTGTTTAGCGGGGATTTGTAATACTTTGTGGCTCTGGATCACTCATGCTTAGCGCAGGATTTGGCCTTGCATACCAATTTTGTTATTAAACACAGTCCTCGCCTCCCCCACAGCCCATCCATCACCTCCCACCCCTGCTCCCCCAACTCTGAGCCGTCCACCGTATTTCAGGGCCCAGCTACCGCCCGACTGCCGTGCCTGCCGCGCCTGATGCCGGAGGGCCTGGGGCTGACAAATTGAATCAGGGGGAGATCATTCCTGGCCTAACGCAGTTTGCAGCATGTTGGAGGGAGAATTGACAAGAGCCATGTCAGTTCTATCACCCCAATCCCATAGGAGCTAAGAGCAGGCTGAGGTTGGAAGGAAGGGGGCAGGACAGGAAGAATCCTCAGGGCTGATAGGAGCAGTCAGGTAAAGCCCCTTTCCTCAGATCCACGAGACAGCCTACCATGCCTAGTGTCAGTACCCCTGCCCAGGAGCCCACTCTGGCCCCTGGCCCCTGGCCCCTGATGGAGGCTGAGTGAGGCAGGGCCAGCTGGGGCTGAATGGGCTGGGTGGAGCTTGGCTGAGGGGGGCTGGGCTAGGCTGGCTATGTCTTCCCTCCTTGGGATCTTCTTCCTATTCTACTCTTACGTGCCCTGGGCAGCAAGTGGAATGGTCACCCTGTTCTCTTCTTTCTTGGCAGCAAGAATTCCCTTCTGAAGGATGCCATGGCTCCAGGCACCCCCAAGGTAGGTGGACAATTGTGTTTTCCTCCTGCCCATCCTAACCTAAGCCCACTCAGAACTGGTTCTTGAGAAAAAGGAGCTCTTCTTGGATCCCCAGCTGTTTTCAGGGTTTGATCGTCAGCCTGAGGCCTCGGGCTGCCCTGCGCACCTCGGGCTGCCCTGCACTATACACACATGTGTGTATAGTCTGAGTGTGAGTCACAGTATGCTCACTTGACTTTTTCTAGTCAGGATGGGGTCAAAGCCAAGAATGACCTGGGGTTGTGGGGGACCCAGACACTAAGTCTGGGGAGACTCAAAGGAGGAAGGTGAGCTGTAGCAGGTAAAGAAAAATATAGAAGTGCAGGTCAAGACAGGTGGTGCAGGGCCTTAGAAGCCAGACCATGGGGTGTGTGCATGTGCTTTGTCCTGAGGGCAACAGGGGTCAGAGAGGATGCTGGGCTCTTTTGGAGAGACAATCTGACCCTCTGAACAGGCACTATGGAAGGGAAGCTTGAAAGCATCAGATGGAGAAAGGAAGAAGGAAGGACAAGTGGCTCAAAGGAAGGGCCAGAGGCCTCAGATGACATGACTTGTACCAAGGACTCCCATAGGTGGCTACATAGGTAGATGGTACTGCATCCCCAAAGGTGATGTTTTGAGGGAGTGGGGACCTGGGGTTGGAGGACTAAACACTCACTCACTGAGTGTCCTCTCCCCCACCCCTCAGTAAGGTGGCATCCTGTCTTATAAGTTCTCACAATGACTTGTAAAGGCAGAAATCCTCAGGCCTTTCTACAGGGAGTGAGGAATGAGTGCTGAATGGATACATTTTTTTTTGGCCGCGCCACGTGGCTTGCAGGATCTTAGCTCCCCAACAAGGCATTGGTCGAACCCTTGGCAGTAAAAGTGCAGAGTCCTAATCACTGGACCACCAGGGAATTCCCCAGAATGGATGAAGTCAGTAAGGGAGTGTGCGTGTGGAGAGATCAGAGCAGAAGCCAAGAAGAGTCTGGGACTCCTGTGCTGGGGGTCAAGAGAAGGTCCCAGAGCCGGGGAAGGAGAAGAGGAACAGTGACGAGTGAGGAGGGGCACAGGAGAGCATGGTGTCCCAGGACCCCGAGAGAAAAAAATGCCAGAATGTCTGGGGTGGTCAGCAGTCAAGCAGAAAAAGGCTGGAGAAGGAGGCCATTGTATTTAGAAGTCTTAAAAGCACTGGTGACCTCTGAGAGAGCAGTTTTGGGAAAAGGAGCCAGAGTGACTATCTTACTTCCAGGGGGTTGGCCTGTCTCCCCTGCAGCCCCTTCAAAAAGGTGGGAGTGGACCCCGCACCTTCATTCAGGAAATCACTCAACACAGCAAGCTGGACAGAGGAGGGGCAGGGAACCTAGCCCAGCCCTGGACTGATGCAGGCCCTGGCCAAGGAAGCAAAGCCCTCCCAGCCCTAAAGAGAAAACGCGTTGGGGGAGAAGGGGGGGCCACACTGGCGGAGCTTGGCCCAGGCTGCAGTCTCCAGTGGCTATGGTTAAGGCAGACGGACGTGCTGCCAGGTCAGCCATAAACACTGACCCCTGACACCTCAGCATGGTTGGCAGGCTGGGGACTGGACCCCAGTGAGGCCTGTGTTCAAAGCACACACACAGACACAATCCACGTCCACACCTGGTTCCCCACATACACAGATGCACACCCGCCTGGCCCCGTCAGAATACTCATACAGGAAGTCTTAAACGTGCAGATTCCTGCAACCACCAACGCGGGCTCATTGATAATCAGACTCAAGAGGCAAGGGCCGCTGCTCACCCACTTCTAGATATAGGCTCACGCCCCCAAAGCTGCCTCAGGGTCTGTCCTCAGCCTGGAATGGGGCTTTAGGGAAGCAGGTCATGGGTAGAAGAGGCACGAGGTAGAAGGTTCAAGCAAGAGACTGAGAGGACAGGGAGGAGGAGGGAGGGAGGAGGAGGAGAGGGCGAGGGGGCCTCAGACAAGATTGATGGCCTCGTTGCCATTAAGAAAAAAATTAGCCGGTGGCGGCTATCATATTAAAGGGTGAAGAAGCCGTGAATTATTTTCTTAAAGATCTTATCGCTTACAATGATAATTTTACCTTCCAAAAGGCCACTTTTAATGAGGCAAAGAGCCAGGCAAAAAGTCATGATTTAATGTCGGGATTTTTTTTTCAAAACACATTTTACTGCTTTTTGGTCCATGTTTAAAAAGCGCCAGTGACCTTTTTTTATTCCGCTTGCCCCAGGTGTAATGCTGAGGCCTCTCAGGGCTTCTAACCTAGAGAGAATAAGAGAGAGCACACAAGCGTGAACTTTCTCATGATGGGGGGGGTAGGGGCCCCACGATGCTTCCCCTCCTCAGCATCCTCCTTGGGACCAGAGAAGGAAAAGGACATTGCCTGAAAGCCCACCTCTTTTCCGAGCTGTGGGCCAAGGCACCCACTAGGCCTCCCACTGGGCCTGGGTAGGTGAGGAAGGGGCTCCAAGTTGCAGGGAATCCCACCCCTGTCCCTGCCTGGCTTCTTCCCTCCTCCTGCTCTTGGGATGAGGCCGAGTCAGGGAACCCTGCCAGACCAGCAGCTGCCCCCCCTTCCCAGGGCCCTTGCCTGAGGATGTGCAGCGTGGCCACCGCATGCAGGTCACATCCTAAGGCTCAGTCGGAGATGAAGGATAAATGGCTGCTCCATCTTTCCCAAATTGCTTTCTTTGGGCTGTCAGTGGCGATTTGGCATGGTTTTCTAAGCTGGGGAGGCCTCCTAGGGAATTGTATGCTTCCGGCTCTGGGCTGTGCAGGCTGGAAAAGGTGGTTGGGGGAGGAAGTATGGATTGCTTTCAGGCCTCCAGGCCCCCAGTTTGCAGTTGAACAGGCCTTGGCAAGAGGCAGCAAGAGCAGGCTGAACATGCCATGTGGTATTTAGAATTGTGGTGCTCGTGTACAATTTAAAGCAGACAGTTTATTAATCTAAACTGCAGGCATATGTAGAAGAGGCCATGCAGGATTGACATGGGGGGGATTAGTTTTGCTGGGATTTTTGCTGGGGTCATCGCCACAGCATGGGGATAAATGGAGCCAGTGTACATCCCTAGCTGCACAAAGGAAACTCTTACACACTATTTAATTTACTGTCTCCATAGCGGGGCTGCCACCAGCCTGTATTAGGGGCAGGCAGGGCAGCAGGGATGTGGCTTTACCCCCAACCCTTCAGAGGGGTCCCAGAGTCTCTGCTCACTATGGGAGAACAAAGCCTATATATAGTCTCAGCCCACTGGGAGGCCTGCCCCACTGGGACAGAGATTAGCTGGGGTGGAAGAGGTTGGACCCTCTCCAGGGGTCTCCACCCATCCCTGGGATCAAGCTATCCTTTCCCACAACCAGACTCTGGGGGGCCTGACCACATGTCTTCAGAATCTCAAGCGGTCTCTACCCCTCTGCCCTCCTTTTCTCTGCCTCTATCCCAAAAGCTCCATAGGACCGGACACTCTAGGGGACTGACTGTAGGTCTCATTCAGCCTGAGGCCACGTGTCCTTTTTCTTCTTCCAGTCCCTCTTGTTGTCTGCTTCCATCAAGAGGGAAGGAGAGTCTCCAACAGCATCACCACACTCGTCTGCCACCGACGACCTGCACCACTCAGACAGATACCAGGTGAGGAGGGGTGGGCTGGGCCCTACCTTATAGGGCAGGCCTGGGGCTAACTCCTCCCATCCTCAGGATACAAGGGGAAAGGCCTGAACTGTGTTTGGTTCCCTGTGTCTAGTGCCTCTAACTGAACCAAAAGGCACAGGTGTCAGGGAATGTGCCATAAATAGATGGATTTTAGGGAGAGATGCCAAGGTCACCTGGGCTCAGGTGGGCTCTTCTGAAGCATCCCAGCCATCTGGAGGTCTCCTCTAGGGTTCAGTTTCATCAGGGACCCAGGGACATAGCCCAGAATCACCGGAAGACTTCACACTTCAAAACCAGGATCCCCTGAGCAAATAACCATCAATCCTGCCAAACACTGGTGTCAGGCAGAGAGAGAGAGAGAGAGAGAGAAAGAGAAGAGAGAGAGAGAGAGAGAGAGAGAGAGAGAGAGAGAGAGAGAGAGAGAGAGAGAGAGATTGCCTGTAAGTGCCTTGGGCAAACAGGAAGGGAATAACTACACAATCCTAAAACAGCAGAGCAGGAGGGGGACCTAAGGGTAATTTCCCAGCTTATACAGACCTTATTTGTGGTAGGAAGGAGAAGGATCTTCCTCCAGAAGCTTCTGAGGAGAGACAGAGCCCTGCCTTCAGGAGCCCCAGTCAGAGGGCAGAAAACAGGGCCTGCTCCAAGGAACATGCTGTCTAAACGGCAGCACGGCTTCTCAGGGAGCCCTTATGTGAAAAGGGAAACACAGCCCTGACTAATGCAAAGAGACAAGGCAGCAGGGACCTGTCATCTGGGGTAGAGAACCAGGGCCACTGCTGGTACACAGGAAGCCTTTCTTGGAATTCGAGGTATTCTCTCTGGGCACTTTTTCCTCCCAGCTGACACAGCCTGGCGTCAGGGTGCAGAGTTTGGTGAGTGGAATATGGAGTGTGGGCTGTACACCAGATTCAACTAGCACCTCCTCTGCTGGATGCCCTTGTCTGGGACTCAAACTGCAGAGCCCAGAGTGCCAGCCCTGGGGAGGGATCCCTGCTCTTGTGAGCCCTGGTTTGAGAGAGGTAGTCAGTCCTCACCCAAACAATCCTGATGCAAGATGGAGAAATGACCCAACTCTAGGGGATTCTGGGATAGGGAGACAAGGCTCCATCCCAGAGAATTCTATCCCAAAGGGAGACAGAGCCCTGCCTTCAGAGGCGGATCCTCTCTATTTTAGCCACAGCATTCAGCTCCACTATTTGTTGAACTAGGGAAAAAGTAACCACCAGGCACAGGCATGGCATGCTAGGCATAGGCTAGGCGTGCTAAGGGATGGCACCAAGGCCTCTCTGATTTAGAGTCAACCTTTCCAGCTTCCATTCCTAACACTGCCTTCCGTGAATCCTGTGGGCTGTGCTCGCCACATTAATGCTAACCACTCGTTGGCTGTGCCACTCCTTTCTTGCCTCTCTGCTTTTACACATGCTGCTTTTAACCGGGTTATTTTACCCCACCCCATCAAATTTCTATTTATCCCTCAACAACCTGCCCAACTTCCCTCTGCTCCGGGAAGCCTTTCTGGATTAGCTTTCTCTTCTCATGACCCCTTCCTGCCCATGTTATTGCCCTGATCATCTTATATCAACACCCATTTAAGTATGTTTCCATCATCTTCCAGTATATAACAAACCATCCCAAAACTTAGTGGCTTAATACAACTTATAATCTCTCATGATTTCTCATGATTCTGTCGGCTGAGTAGGCCTTTCCTCATTCATTAAGCTCATTCAGCTGGAGGACTAGCTGGCCTAGAAAGTCCAAAATGGCCTCACCACATGTCTGGGAAATTAGGGGCCTTGGTTTTCTTCCATACGGCCTATCATCCTCCAGGAGGTTAGATTGGCTTCCTTACTTGGCAGTCTCAGGACAGTGTCATGCCAAGAGGGCGAAGGCCAAAGCTGAAAGGCCTCTTGAGGCCTAGGCTCTGGAACTTACAAAGCTAACACAATCAAGGGATGAGGAAATGCAGCTCTTTGATAGGAGGAGCTGCAAAGAATTATGAACATACTTAATCTATCATGATGAGCCTGACCCTTGCACTAGACTGACGGGCTCGCCAAGGCCCCTTCTTTACTCCCTTCCTTTACTCACTTATCTAGTACTCACTCATGCTCAGCCCAGGGTCTTTGCCTTCACGGGGTTAGATGTGCAAATAGATAATTACAGCCCAGGGTTTTAAGTGCTATGAAAGAGAAAATCAGAGTAAGATTCACAGAGGAGGTAATGACTGAACAGGATGAGTAGGAGTTCACTTTGGTGGACAAGGAAGAAAAGATATTCCAGATCAAGGCAACACTATGTATGTGCAAAAGGCAGAGAGGTGTAACACACAGTGATGTATTTGGGGACCCATTAGCAGTTCAGTTTTGTTAGAATGTAAAACACAAGGGGAACTGGTAGAAAGGGAAGCTGGAATCCCCTGATCTTTACACAACACCTGGCATGTAGTAGTTGTTCAATTACGTTGGGCTGTTTTTAAAACATCATCAAACTTGGCCCTGAAATCAGGAGGTACTGGTTTCTGGTTTGGATTCCCATTTCCTTAGCCCCTGCTGGGTTACCTAACCCTTTAACCATTACCTCACTTTACCCTCATAGCAGCTGTGTAAGCTAGGATTCATTGCCCCCAATTTATAGCTAAGGAAACAGGCCTAGAGAGGAGAAGTGACTTTTCTAAGAGCACATATATTATAAGTAACCAAGTCAGGATTTGAACTTGAGTTTGTCTGGCCCTGAATCCTAGATTGTTTCTCAGCCCTGCACTGGGCTTAGGGGCTTCCCTCATAAATATCCTCCTCTCCACCCCACGGATTTCTCCTGCATGCCAGACCCTGTTACTGGATGGAGATGACCTCCCAAGTAGAAGGGACAGGTCTGTAAACAGTCAAAATATCCAAGTTCAAAGGAAAGCCAAGGGACGGTGAAAACTCAGAGGAAGCAACTAACCCAACACCGGGGGAAAAGCGAAGTCATCCCAGAGTCCTGTAGGATGGACAACAAACAGTTAACCAAGCAGGGAATATGGGTGCATGGAGAATAATATAGCCCAAAGTCCAGAGTATGGGGTGCTCAAAGAGTGTGTCAGGAGGGGAAAAGGAGAGAGCAGGAGTGGCAGAAGAAGAGTCTGGAGAAATAGGCAGAGCACATCAGAGACGACCTGTATGCCACGGTACAGATCTCAGTGGAGAACCACTAAAGGATTTAAAGGGGAGGAAGAAAGAGGGTCAATTTTGCATGATACAAAGATCACACTGCCTGTACGGTGGAGGATGGGCTACAGGGAGAAAAGCTGGAGATGAGAAGGCCAGATGGGAGACAACCGCAAATTCAGAGAGCTCCTAAGATTATGAACTAGAGCAAGGACATCCAAGATAGGTGTAGTCACCGAAGAAACACCCAGGGATGGCTGGCCTGTGCCCAGCGCTGTGCCGGGCTCTGGCTTCACCCAGGACTCACACACGGCCTCATCCCTGGAGTGGTCAGCCCACCGACAACAATTTGTACAAGCCATATTGAGAGTAGAGATGGAAGTAGAGAGAAAATGATATTTTTCGGTTAGGCCTGGAAGGGCGAGAAGGAGATACACAGAAGGGAAGATAAAAAGATGTAGGAGACCTTTAAAGGTAGACTCTGGGATGAAAGAAGGCTTGAGTGTGAGGAATTGAAGGAGGGTGGGGTCAAGGACGACTCACTCTCAACTATCTGGTGTGGGCACACCAGAGTGGATGGTGGTATCCCGTTAGAAAACTGAGAATCCTGGAAGAAGGCACTTGTTTGAGGGATGCTGGGTTCCACTTTGGCCGCGTGGCTGTGCGCTGCCAGTGGCAGCTCCAAAGGTTGTCCAGAAGACAGCTGAAATGTTGGGAATCCTCTAATATCGGGACTGCTGAAAGGCTGGGGACTGGGGAAGAGACAGTTGGGACTCGCGGCGAGACTGGCCGCTGCGATCGGGAAGTCCTACGCCATCTCCCCAGCAAAGGGGTAGCCGCGCGGGAGGCGGGACCCAGGCGGGGTTCCGGGGCGGAAGGAGCCCCGCGCTAGGAGGGGCCGTGGAGTAGGGTGGGAGGACCTCGCAGCCACTAAAACCCGGGCGGGTTGGCTTTGCGGCCGGTGGGAGGGACCCCAGGGCGGCCTCAGCCTGTTGCGGCCGGAGTGCGAACCGCTGTTTCCTGGTCCCGGTCCGGCAGCCCCCACCACTTCTTGAACTTTCACCCCCGGCGCGCGACGGCAGCGAGTCACGTGATCAAGGCCAACATGGCCGCCGCCGCCGCTGGGAGCTGAAGTGCCGCCGCCGCCGGGCAGCCGGGGGGAATCCGCCCGCATCGCTGCCCTCGCCGGCCGGGCGGCTGCGGGGCCCGGAGCGCCGGAGGCCGGGGCTGGGGCGGCACCGCGCGGCGGCCACGGGGTCCCGCTAGAGCAGCCTCCGGCGGCTATGCCGAAGGCCCGGAGCGGCCGGCGGAGCAGGGGGGCCGGCGGGAGGGAGGAAGTAGGTTTGTTTACGGGCTGTTTGGGGCGGGGCAGGTGTGGACCGGGGGCTGGGGCTGGGGCAGGGGTCGGGACTCCAGGCCGCGCTGACGCTCTCTTCTCTTTTTTGCATTTGCCCGGGATCTTTTCCCAGACCTTCTTGCGAGTGCGAGCCAACCGGCAGACCCGACTGAATGGTGAGTCTTGCGCGGCCCCTCCCTCCGCCCCACCCCCGGCCTCCTCCCTCCCTCACTGCCTGCAGTTCTTGACTTCCCTGGGTCTCTTCGATATTAGGGCCCACTGGCTTCTTCACAGTCACAGCGCCTGAGTATATGCTGACCAAGGCGGCTGCCCTCAGTTTCTCCATCTGTCTAGTGGAGGTTATGGTCCCCAGCTCTTGCGTGAGCCTCTCTAGGCCTTGAAGAACCCTGGGGGTCAGTAAGTGCCAGAGAATGAGAAACAAGCCACACAATTCCACGCGGGAGCTCAGTTTTGAATTTGCAAACTGCTGGGACCTCACTGTACAAGCCGGCAGGGCGCTGAGAATGTTTTTCTTCCAGTTTTTAATCAGTGCCCAGTAGTGTGAATACAGCCTCTCTGCTGAGACTTGACAATGCAGTGAGATCTGGAGTTCCCACGGCAACAGGAACTAACTCATCCCAGGGCTTTTTGAGTTATCAGTCGGCCCACATTTCACAAAGGTGATCAGCGTGGGCTCGACAGCTCTTAGAGGCCTTCTCTGAAAGCACTCCGTGTATGTACTACCTGGCAGGCCACCATCCGCCCCCCCGCCCCGCGCCCCTTTTGGATTCAAACCTCTGGAACATTCCTATTTGCTGAACACAATTGAATGATCTAGTTTTTTGTGCTGGCTAGGGTGTGGTATATATGGGGGTTGTCTGTAAGGGCCTTGGGGGTCTCTAGGCCAACTGGTGAGTGAGGCCATGGATGTTCAAGATCCCCAGTTCCTGCCACTTGGTTTCTGCTGGGAGGCTGAGCCCCAGACTGGGAAAAGGAGAGCATTTATCATGAGCCGGCACCATGTCAAGCACCTTAATCATAACTGAGAGGGAGTGTTAACACACATTTTGTAGATGAGGAAACTGAGGCTGGGAGAGGTGAAGGTGATTTGTTTAGAACCACACAGCTGGGTTGTAACTGAGCCATGGTTTGAACTGGTTTGTTTACCTCCAGAGCCTGTGCTTCTTGGACCATGCCATGCTACCTCCTTGGCAATACTTTGACTTGTCCTACTCAGTGGAAGCCTCTAGGTAGGGAGCAAACTTTCCCTGTCATGTTTTAGTAAGCTTAGCTCAGGACTTAGAAGATGAATGGCAAGAAAATAATCAAACCTGAATTGCTTATCTGAGAATTTCCAGGTGATGTCCAATCCATCAGGGACTTTCCTGGGACTACAAGGAATTTTCTGGCATGGGTGGCCTGGGCAAGGAGAGCATCCAGTATCATGCCTTCCTTGGCAGTCCTATGAGATTCATTCCTTTATTCAATTATCAGTGTCTGTCATAGTCTCCTTCTTACCAGAGAGGCACTCCCTTGAGCTTTAGGCCGGGTAGGGGAGGAACCTTTGTACTGGCACACTGCTCCATACAGGCTTCTAGAAGTCTCAGGGTACCTTGCTCAATGCCTTTCTGATATCTAGCATCCCTTCTCCATCCTAGCCCTGGCTCTAGAGCAGTGGTCCCCAACCTTTTTGACACCAGGGACTGGTTTTGTGAAAGACAATTTTTCCACAGACTGGGGCGGGGGTGGGGGGTGGGGGGGAAGGATGGTTTCAGGATGATTCAAGCGCCTTACATTTACTGTGCACTTTATTTCTATTACTATTACATTGTAACATATAATGAAGTAATTACACAACTCACCATAATGCAGAATCAGTGGGAGCTCTGAGCTTGTTTTCCTGCAACTAGATGGTCCCATCTGGGAGTGATGGGACCACCTCAGCTCCACCTCAGATCATAGACATTAGATTCTCATAAGGAGCGCGCAACCTAGATCCCTCGCATGCGCAGTTCACAGTAGGGTTTGCGCTTCTGTGAGAATCTAGTACTGCCGCTGATCTGACAGGAGGCGGAGCTCAAGCCATAATTCGACCAATGGGGAGTGGCTGTAAATACAGATGAAGCCTCCCTCGCTCACCCACCGCTCACTTCCTGCTGTGTGGCCCGGTTCCTAACAGGCCATGGACTGGTACTGGTCCTTGGCTTGGGGGTTCGGGACCCCTGCTCTAGAGTGTCAAGATGGCCCAAGCCTGAGAGTCCAAGGGTTAGGGAAGTCAAGGTGAAGGAGTCTAGATCTTTGTCCACAAAACCAAGCGGGGCACCAGAACATAGTCACATCTCCTATAGTGAGAGCACAGGAAATTGAAGAGACAGGCCAGGCTGCAGACCACGGTTTCTCAGACTCCATGCTCAGTCCTGGTGGGATGGTGGCTTTCTTGTTGATTTGGCTCTTTCTAGGGCTACTCTGTTTTAGGGTTGGAGTAGCTCCTTGCCTCAGACCCTCAACAGGCAGGAGCCCCAAGTGCATATTCTTGCTGACCTCGCACACTCACAGGATCAATCTTTGTTGATGCTGATCAGTTGGGGGCACTCTTGGGACAGGAGAGCCTTCTAAGCTATGGAGTCAGGCCTGGTTTCCTATGCTGCCTTTGCCACTTTTTAGCTACCTGGACAACTGCCTTGACTATCTTTTTCTGTTAAAATGGATAATACAACCTAGTTTCTTGACAGAATAAAATGAGCTACCTTGTATAAGGTATTTGGCTCTGAACCTTACACACAATTGAAGCTCTAAACTGTAACTTACCGACTCTCACCTGCATCACCTTTCACCTGTGTCTTGCTCCCTAAACTGCATTGATGAGCTTTCCACCAGGGTCAGTATCCACAGGAAGTTCTTTCTGGCCTTGCAGTGGGGAACCCTTCCCTCCTTGGCTGGCTCCACCCCTACCCCCACCCCAGTCAGTCTGGTCTCAGAGTGGCTAGCTCTACTTCTACTGTTGCATCACAGGAGGGGACAGAGGAAACAGAGTCCCTTGTTTTGACCCCTTCCTGCTTCAGTGACAGGAGGGCTGCAGAGAGGGATTAGTGAGCTAATTAGAAATGATTGTATCTCTCGGCATTAATTAGTAGTGCTGTGGGCTTGCAGCGTGCACTTTGGAATTGAGCCCCCTGCGGGACAGCATGGCAGGGAGCCCTCTGCACTGATTAGAAATGATGGAACAGGTTTGGGTAGGCACAGTAAGGGCTACCCTCTCAAGGTATCTGGGCTGTCTGACTCAGATCCTCTATACCTTTATGACTGGGCCTCAGTCTCCTCTTCTGTAAAATGGGACCAGTGGACATGAGAGAAATTCTCACTGGGGTAATTCTACATAGGACACTAAGGTCTGTACCTCAGGGCTCTTGGCCCAGGAACAAAGGGGTTTTAACTGATAAATTAACAGCAGGCCAAATCAGGCCCCTGGAGGGACCTTGGATTCTAGCCAAGAAATGTTCTCTAAAGTTATGCTTGACTCTAGAAGAGCCTATGGTCTTGGCCTTCTGGGGAGACACATAGCAAATGCCAAGGAGAGCATCTTTGCTCACTGGATTCATTGAGCACTGCAGGTAGGAAGGTAAGGGTTGAGCTTGAGCCAGCTGTGGCCAAAGAGTGGACACTTCGCTGGCCTAGCACCAATCTCCTCCCCAGGTGCTCTTGGCAAGGTCCAGTCCCCAAAGGAGCCGAAGGTGCTGCATGATGAGGGCCAGATGAGGCACTGAACAAAAGGGCTAATGGCTGGCAGGAGGTCAGGATGTGTCAGCTCCACTGGGACCTTGGGAACTACAGTGACCGTCTGCCTGTTCTATGCTTTGTTTTCGGTTTCTCCATGCAGCTCGGATTGGGAAAATGAAACGGAGGAAGCAAGATGAAGGGCAGGTATGTCCCCTGTGCAGCCGCCCCCTGGCAGGATCGGAGCAGGAGATGAGTAGGCATGTGGAGCATTGCCTTTCTAAGGTAGAGGGGCCATCACCACCTACCTCCCCTCCCCTCCTTCCCCTGACACTAGCTGCTGACTGCCTCCAGATCTGTGGGCTGTTGGGGTCTCCCTGTGGTCTCAGCAGCTTCTTACTCTCTGTTCTTTGCTCTCTTCCTTTGCTTTTGCTCTCCCACTCCTCCCCTGGGGCTCCAGTGGAAAACTATTGGGGAAAAGCCCAGGTCTTTGACCTCTAGATTGGTTTACTTCAAAGGAGCCCTAGAGCTGGGGGCCTGTGGGGCACACTGCAGCTTGGGGCTAGGGCTGTGCCTTCCTTGCAGGCCCTGGGGAGCAGGTAGGGATGGCCTGGGACCCGCATGATCCTGCTCTGCTCTTCACAGAGGGAAGGCTCCTGCATGGCTGAGGATGATGCCGTGGACATCGAGCATGAGAACAGCAACCGCTTTGAGGAGTATGAGTGGTGCGGGCAGAAGCGGATACGGGCCACCACTCTCCTGGAAGGTGGTTTCCGAGGTACAAGCAGCTGACACATAAGCAGTGGCACTCTGGTGGCCAGGCCTCTGCTGGGTATCCATCTGTTGGGAGCCAAGAGGCCAGGGCTGGTGGCTGGTCATTCCACCACGTGCGAGCTGCTGCTGGTGGGGCTCCTTTGTGACCGTGCTGCCTGCCTGTGATGTGCATATTAAAATGGATGTATTTGGGTGGGGAAATGGAACTGTGAGGCTGCAAGCTAGGAGTGACGAGGGGGTCTCTCAGCCTCGGGTGATGCATTGAAGGTGACAGCCAAGCCACGTTAGCACCTGCATAAAATATTAAAGGGACGGTTATTCATTTATCACTCCATCCCTCTTAAGGCTGATAAATGAGAATCCAGCAACCTGCTGTACACCTCCAGCACTGGGGGCCCCGAGGGCTTCCAGGCAAACACATTGGATCCCCCCCCCCGCCCCGCTCCTCCTCCTCGGCCCCGTGTCAGGGAAATCAGTTACAGAGGAGAGAGTGAGTTATGGCAAAATTTGACCTCCCATGAGCTTCACTGGTGAATCTAATTTTAGCTCTGATCCCATCTCTTCTCCCTGGGCGCCCTCTACCCTGAAGCAAGGGGCCTGTGCCCAGCTGCTCCCTGCTTCCCTGGGACTCTCCCCCGCTGCTGCAGAGGACTCTGCAGGACCCTGCCCAGCCCCACTCCTACTTGGCTGCTTGGAGAGACATAGCTTGGCCCAGTGGAAGTCCCCCACCCCCACCAGGTCAAATAGCAGACTGGTAGGTGCCCAGGGTCGGTGTCGTCTTGTCAAAGCCTTCTGCCTTGGGCAGGGCAAAGGGGGAGCTGTCAGCCTCCAGCTCTTCTGTCTTTCTGTGCACAGACACAGCTGGCACTGCAGCTTGTGGTCATTAAGTGAGCCAGTCTGCTTCCCATCTGCCTCCAGTTCTCTGGGCAACACCCTTGGGAGTATTGCTGTGTTTGGTCCCTGGGGAATCTCACAGCAGTTGGGAGGAGGGTCTCTGCCTCACTGGAGCAGTGCTTCTCGGGCTGGTGCTGAGGAGCGGTCCCCACAGTGCCATCCAGGGCAGACTGGCTACATGAAGGGGCCACGAGCCCAGGTGTGGCGTTATGCTTCTGGGCTTCTCTCATATTGCCCAAGCGTTTGGGACAAGCCAAAGTGTAAATCAGGAAGGTTAATCAGGCCAGACCGTTTCCCGAGCCTGAGCGCTGAGCTGGGAGGATGTCCGTTTGCCATTTCACTCTGGTCCTATCCTGGAGTTTCCGAGTATCTGAGACCCAGGGAAGATGAGCAGCAAAGCCCAACGTCCAGTGACTTGTACACACAGGTGTCTCTTCAGGGGCAGTTCCAGGATGCTGCTCTGGGTTCGCTCTGTTGGGTGGCTGCAGATTTTCGTATCTTCCATCACTGCGGCAAGTTTTTAGTCAGGTTTCTTGGCACAGAACTGGACCTGGTGGCTTCTGGGCACCAGACAGGGCTTAGGGGGATGAAGCTGCATGGGACCTGCTGCTACAACCAAGTATTTCCCAGGCGCTGGGACGCACTTGCAGAGCGGGTATGAGGGCCTCTTCAGCCCTATGGGCGGGTGTCAGTTTTCCCTGAGTGTTTACACTGTGAGGTTGTTCTTTTCAAGAATTCCTGAGAGGAGTTCAAAGGGGGCTTTTCTTTGAGCGATTTGGAGAGCGAGAATGAGAGTGAGACTTGAAGAGGGAACGGGGCCGGAGGTGCCTTTATCTGCAGAGAATTGCTCCGGCTTTCCTGATAGAAGCTGCTGCCGCCTCTTAAACAGCTTAGTGCAGTCAAAAGACAGGCAGACTTGAAAGGCTGTTTTACAGCGAGATCAGCAGGGGCCACGAGGCAGAGAGCAGGGCGCAGTGGAGCGGAGGAGGCTGAGGCTCCTCGGTGGGGGGTGCTATCAAAGGAGGCCCTGTCTGATCCTGACCGCCTCTGCCCCCGAAACCCTGTCTGCAGGAGCTGGCCATCTGTCAGTCTACCCTCCTTGGCCAGGACCGATAGGCCCCAACTCTTGGGGGGTTGGGTGTGGCCCCGCCAGGCGGGCTGGTGTCAGTGTAGCGCATTGATCGCCCGCCGGGCGGGCTGGGCCGCAAGCCGGGCAGCGCGTGCTTAATGTGATTGAAAGGCAGTTAAAATGGCGGTGACCTTTTCAGGAGGAATTAGATTGCCTGCCAAGACCGGTTAGAGGGAGTGATAACGCTGGCTGAAGAAGCTGCCCAGCCGACTTCAGAGAGAGGGAGCAGAGGCAGGATGAGCAGGCGAGTGGTGAGGCCCATTTAAGCCGAGCCGTGCATGCTGACAGAACAGAGATTGCTGTCCTTGTTAGATATGAAAGAATTGCAGATAAGTTCCTGTATGCGATCACCCCCTATCCCTCCTCCCAGACCAGGACCCCTTCATCATCCTCAGCACAGCTTCCCACCAGGCCCACTGGGAGCTGGTCTGGTGGAGCAAATCGGTTTCCTTGAATGTATTCTGCCGTGGAACCAGTGAACAAGCAAGAGGTTTTGGTGGGACACTTGGCTGAGGGGAATGGGCCTTGGAGATGGGGCCTGTGGTTACTGAGGGTGAGGCCCAGATTGCTTAGGCCTGGGAGTACTTGGAATTGGTATCTTAGGACAAAGCGAAGGACCAGACAGAACAGGTACGCACTGAGATAGGTCCAGCTGGAAGTGGATCTTTAAGAGTCTGAAGGAAGAGATAAAGTTTTCAAGAGAGTAGTTTGGAAGAAACTTCCGGTGACTAGGAAACAGCTCTGGCCTTCTCAGTTCTTGCAGACACCCTGGGCTGCGTGCCTAAGCTGTTGATTGTCCTCTCTGAACCTTAGGTTTGCTAACCTGCTAGTGCTGTTTCTCCCCACCCAGAGTTAATTGCATAAAGGGCAGCACATGGACCCTAGTACTGCACCAACATTCCCCTAAAAGAGCTCAACAGTTAGGGAAGAAAGACGCTCTTCTGGTGCCCTGTGCCAGCCCTGGGCAGAGCAAGGGACCTCTAGGCTGGGCCACAGCGGAAACCTAATTATATAGCCCTTGGGGACAAACCCGCTCCTGCCTATAGTCAAAGGAGGTACGTGATGAATGAGCCCCAGCTCTCTTCATTGCCTGTCACCAGCTCCTGGGTCCCAGAGAAGAGACTTGTGGTGGGAGCTTTGGTCCCTCCTGTTTTGGTTGCCAGTGAAAGTTCACCCAGCTGGATTGGGGGAGCCTGGAGCTCATCATATCGGAATGGACAGGCTGGAGAGAGAATATGGAATGGTTGGCCTCAGATAAGGTCACAGTGATGTGGGCACATGAGTGGCGAGATGGAGGGATTTCCCAGGAGGCGGCACAGGACGTGGAAGGTGCTGGAACTCCCATCTTTGAGCCCTGGAGGGAAATGCATCCCTGGAATCCAGCACTGAGCCCCTTTGAATCAAACAGGTGTTGGACAGGGGTGATACTAAGAGAACCCACTGTCCAGGGCCTCTGCCCTGCCCCAATCCTGGCCTAGCGACTGCATCTTTCTCGAGTTCTTGCCTTGGATTTAGGCTGTTTCCATGTGGCCTGGGATGAGATGCCATGGACAGGACAGGGCAGCTGTGGCACAGGTCTTTTTTTGTGTGTGTGTGTGTGGTACGCGGGCCTCTCACTGTTGTGGCCTTTCCTGTTGCGGAGCACAGGCTCTGGACGCGCAGGCTCAGCGGCCATGGCTCACGGGCCCAGCCGCTCCGCGGCATGTGGGATCCTTCCGGACTGGGGCACGAACCCATGTCCCCTGCATCGGCAGGCGGACTCCCAACCACTGCGCCACCAGGGAAGCCCTGGCACAGGTCTTTTAAACTGGCTGTTGCTTGATAAAACTTCAGCTCCAGATTATGGGTCAAGGGGTTGAGAAGTGTTCTGAGCCCAGGGGCATGGAGAAATTGGCCTGGCCGTAGCTGCTGCCTCCTTTGCCGTGTTGGTTTTCAAAAGATGGGAGCCCCAGATGCTAAAAATGTCCCCCAGCACAGCCCTGCTGCCGGGTGCAGTCAGTGACAGGTGTTGGAACAGCCGACTGCTGCCGGCAGTGTTGGAATGGAGAGCGTTAGGGCTGCCGCCTTCTACCTCCTTAACACCTTTAGTTATAACTGTTGCCTGCTGGGAGGGGCGAGGAGAGGTGGCAAGGAGCAGAGCACCTTCTGTGGCAACTGACGGGATTTAATCGCCTTCTGGAACCCAGTTGTTAAGCTGGGACGGGGAGTACAGGCAGAAGGAGGAAGTATCAATGGTTTTAAACGGCGTCTGTCTCTCTGCGTCTCTCCTGACGTGAGGCAGTGAAACACGTTATCGAGGAGGCCCGGAAAGTGGCTAAGTGCGTTTGACACACGCCAACTCCCTGCCTCCACACTGGATAATTGCATTGTCAACTGTTCAGCGAGGTGGCAGGTGACACTGCAGGCCGATTGATTGTCCCGCATCGCAGCTCCCCAGACTGTCAGCTCCCCAATCGATGGCGTTTACACAAGACACCGTAACTGCATGTGTAACTAATTCCAGTGTAAAACTCTCCGGAAGCTGCTGCTCTGCACCTCCACCCCCAAACCACACCTTTGGAGAGCACAGGCCTCCAGAGACCCCAGGACTCCTTTCTCCCTGGGCTCTGGTTTTGTTGGGAGCAGCAGGTGAGGAAATTGATGGCTCCTTTTTTGTGGTTTCATGTCCCAGTAAGCGGGCATCTCCAGTTTCTCAATCGATTATCTGATCAATTGATCAAATTAACGCTGATTTTTCTCTCTCTCTCTCTTTGACCTAAGAAAAAAGGAGTTTATGCGAGGGGGGTCATTTCTATAAAATTTAGGCTTTGCTTATCATATATGCACTTAACCCTCTCCCTTTCTATTGCTAGTGTCCAGTTGGAGGGAAGAGGTTTTTTGCACCGCCCGTCCTCCCAGGACCAGGCCCCCACTGCTGAGCATCACTGACTCTCAGGCTTAGTCTGCCTGTGGGCAGCAGCCCAGCCCTTTGTGCCACAATACAGTGGGGCTGAGCCTCAGCAAGGTGGCCTCCCTGCTGACTAAAGGATACTCTGGGTCATCTTGCAGGTCCCAGGGGCAGAGTCCCTTCCCTGGATAGTAACATCAGGAGTGGCAGCTTGCCTGTTAGCCCCGGAGCTACACAGAACAGGAGCCAGAGGCTTGCAAAGGAGTACTCTGTGCCATCCTGCCTCTGAGTACTGGCTTGGGATGTTCCAGCAGCTGAGAACATAAAATGACTGTGGAGCCTTCTTCTCAAAGCAGGGTGGGGGGCACAAGCTGGCAGGGGCGCTGTCTGCATAAAATGGCTTTATGGCCGTTTCTTTTTATTATAATTCTGCCAGAAGTTAGCAAGTGACATTTCATTAAGAAAATAAAGTTTAATGTGCTGGGAAGGAGGTTGGAGCTGGCTGGGGCAGCACAAAAGTGAAATTGGTGGCGGCAGCCTGTTGTGAACACCTGTGGGGGTAGGGAGAGGTTCCCAACATCTGTCTCTGCTGGGGGATGGCGTCAGGGTCAGAGGAAACTGCTCAGACCAGAGATAGGCCTTTTCCTTGGCAAACAAGGTGTGTTGTGCTCTCCATCCTGCCAGGTTGGTCAAGGGAGCAGAAGGTCGCAGCTCACCTGAGAGCTGGGGTCTGAGAGGGAGGGTTGTGGCCTGAGAGGTTTCTCCAGGCCACCAGCTAATCAGGCCTTGGCCTTCCTTCTGGCACAGGGCTCCCAGGACCTAATAGAACAGCATTGTTGGCATTAAGCCATTACTGCTTGGGTGTGTTGTATGGCACCTGCTGTGAGCCTGGCCAGCTCTGTGCTGGATGATGCTGAGATCACAGACTTGGGCTTTCATTCTGGTAAGGGACAGTGACAATACATGGTAATAAATATGATTTTGGAGTTGCACAGAAGCCTGGATGGACGCCACGGAAGGGACCCCTATGTAGAAATGTCTGGGGACGTCTCGTCCACACTCAGCACCTTGAGGATAGGAATCAGATCTGGAAACACTGTCCTCAGTGTCAAGCCAGGCAGAGGGTGAGTTCGATAAAGGCTGAGAGAATGTTGAGGTGAGTTCATTCAGGAAGTATTTATAGAGCAACTACCATGTGTAGGCACTATGAATAGAAGGCATGATCGAGAAGAGTCAGACTCGCAGAGCGAGCAGGAATTTGTTCTGTAGACCAAGAGGGAGATGTTTCTAGGCAGAGATAACAGGAAGTACAAAGGCATGGGGGCATGAGAAAACATGCAGGACTTGGGAAACCACAATAGCTATGTTCCACTCGAGTACGAGACCTGGTCCAGGCCTGGTAGGCAATGAGACTGCAGAGATAAGGACTTCGGCCACTGGGCTGCTTTATGTGTTGAGAAGCTAGGACTTTTCCTAGCAGTTTGGCGGTGTCCCGTTTTCTCAGCTTTGCCAAGGGAGCCATACTGGGCTGAGGAGTGGTGCCAGGATTCTCAGCTTTGCTTCTCGCCCACCCAAAAGGCAGGGCTGGGCAGGACCGGGCAGGCCCTGGCTAAGCCAAGGATGTGAGGCTGACTGCTGAGCTGCGTGTACTTGGGGGAGGGAGGTTGGCAGAGCTCGGGAGGCGCAGGTTGTAAGTGAACCTGACGGCTACATTCTGATTGATGGCGGAGTTTGTCTCCCAAACTGTCAGAGGGTTTATAGAGGTGCCATTCACCCACAAGGCGGGAATTGCTTGTCAGGACACTTGGCTGTGAACAGTAGACAGAGCTGTAACTTGGTGTTTTCTCAGCTTAATGGCCCCACTGCTGACCTGCCTGCTGCCTCGAGTTTGTTGGTGCCTCATTGTGGAGGGCAGATGAGGACTGGCAGGGAGGGGTGGAGCCTGGGCAGTGCCTGGCCTCTCTCTTTCCCTGGTGCTGCTTACCTCTGGGATGGGTGGAACCTTTGTGAGACCAGAGACCAGAGGTGTAGGAGGGAGAAGGATCAGGAAGAAAGTGCTTTCGAAATGGGCTTGAAAGGTGGAGAACATTCCAGATGGAGGGGAGAGCATGAGCAGGACACGGTGACGTTTGTGGTGCAGTAAGTAGTCTATCCGTATATGTGGAGCTTATGGAGTGAAATGAGAGAAAGAGGGAAGGTGGAGAAGTGGGGGCATCCGGAGCTTAGCGGGTCTAACTGAGGAGCTGGGACTTGGTCGTGCGTGCAGAGGGGAGCTGCAGACACTGCTGGAGCAGGGAAAAGAAGGGTCGGAGCTCTAAGGTGACAGGGTGAAGGAACAGGCGAGAGGCATGACAACCCGTTACACGTCTGTTGCCCTGATGAGCGTGTTAAGACCCTGGAAGAGGGAAGAATGAACAAGAAATTTCTGAGATCATCGGGCAGAGCCCTGAACTGCTTTACACCTCTGATTCCACTCAACCCAGATCCCATCGCTTTCAGCCCCTTTTGTCCCCGGCAGGGCTGTTCCACTGGCTCATGAGATGTGGTCCGAGACAGGGACCACTGGGAGAAGACATGGGCAGGGAGGGAGAAGCAGCTTTTTGGTCACTGGCCCTGGGCCATCAGGAAGGGTGGTCCTGGGAGTCAGACCACATGGCAGGTGAGCGGGCCTGGAGTAGCTTCAGCAACTCAGCGCCTTACATCACCACCGCCACCACTGGCCGAGAGTGCCTGTGGCTGTGCCACATGCACCTCCGTGAGGTCAGCTACCTGCCCGGCCCTTGGCCCTGCCTCCGCCCACCTGCTTGCCTCCATGGACTGCTTTGAGAAGCAGGTGTGCATGCTTGTCCTCCTTCAGCCATCCCTTCTTAATCCCTTTATAACTGCACTTGTCCAGGAATCTGGGCTGAGTGAGGTTGGGATGAATAATTAATGTCAGGCACTTCAGACACCAAATATTTGAACAGCTGCCTGGTGTTTTTGCTGGCAAGGACCTGACGGCCAAAACCAGGACGTTGGCTGGGGGTCCCGCTTTATGGCTCTGATGGGCCTTTGCCAGCCTACTCTCCCTTCTGGTAGACTTGTCAGGCTGGACCATAGGACACGGAATGCCCAGGTCCTGGGTGGGGGTGGCCTTGTAGACCTGAGTGTCTCTGTCTTCTTCCTGCTCTTAGACCTGGAAGACAGGTGTTCAGCATGCCTAGACTAGGTGTCTCCTGAGGACCTGACCTAGTGTATGAATGGGCTAGTTTATAAGCAGAGACCACTTGGAGCAGATGGCAGTGCAGAGATGGCTGAGGTACGCAGAGTGAAAAGGCCTGAAATGTCAGAGTCAAGAGCACCCAAGTTTCTTGGCTCTCTATATCCCAAGCCCACGTTTCTGATTGGCCTTACCTAGCCCCAAACCTGAGCCGTACCTAGGGAAACAGAAGGGGTACCCTTGGACTCGTCTTGCTGGCCCCAGGCCCTCCTCATATCCTGCTTCCCACAGGCTCTGGCTTCGTCATGTGCAGCGGCAAAGAGAATCCAGACAGTGATGCTGACTTGGATGTGGATGGGGATGACACTCTGGAGTATGGGAAACCACAGTATCCTTGGGGCACTGCGGGACAAGGTGGGGCTGGTGGGACAGTCCAAAGGGAATAAGAAAAGTAGCGAGCACCTCTGGTCACTCATCCACACCACGCCCGAGGGTCAGTGTCTCAGCTTGGGCCGGGGGAGCCCTCCTGAGGATTCAACCCTCATGGCCCACCGCAAACTAGGATCCATTGTCCTTGACCACCATGCCAGATACACGGAGGCCGACGTCATCCCCTGCACAGGCGAGGAGCCCGGTGAAGCCAAGGAGAGAGAGGCACTCCGGGGCGCAGTCCTAAAGCAAGTGTGGGCACAGGCTTGGGCGGGTGGGTTAGAGGGATGGGAAGCCCTGAGGTGGGTGTCAACCCAGTACCCGCCCTCAGGGTTATCCTGCCTGCCTTCAGGGCTCACTTCGTTCTTCTTCCTTCCTTTCCTCTAGTGGTGGCCCTCCCAGCACACGCATCACACCTGAGTTCTCTAAATGGGCCAGTGACGGTAAGTCCTGACGCAGGTTAGGAGTGATGGGGGGTGGTAGTGACTGCCTCAAGCCCAACCCCTCACCTGTGCTGCTCAGTCTGGCCAGAGTGTGAGTTGCCTCTCTGTCCCAGCAGAGATGCCATCTACCAGCAACGGTGAGAGCAGCAAGCAGGAGGCCATGCAGAAGACCTGCAAGAACAGTGACATCGAGAAGTGAGTGTTTGGCCAGGAGGGAGGCCCAGGGAACCACAGCTCAGTTGGAGGGCGAGGGGCCCTTTGCTACCAGGAAGGCCTGCTGCCCTGGGCACACAGCCGACGGTGGGGCCCAGCTGGTGCTGAGCATGCCTCTGTGAATTGATCGCTGGGCCCAGGCCCTGGGAGCCTTGGTGGAAGGAGGAGCAGTCAGCCTGCCTGCCTGCCTGCCCACTGCAGAGGCCTCCGCCCCAGGAATGTGATGTATGGCTGCCCAGCCCAGCCAGCACACTTGATTCATCTCCAGTTTCTGTTTCTTAATCGGGAGCTAAATTGGTTTCATTTTTCTTGTCCCGGGTGGCGCTTGCAGTGGGTTTTAGGCAGGAGTATTGGGTCTCATCACTTCTGGTAGGAATTTTTGGCCTGTGTTCTCAGGCAGGGGAAAAGGGGATCCGTTAGCACTTCTCCCAGGGTTGGGCAACCCCCTGGCCTGGATCCTCAGGAGCCACCAGGATTTGAAATCAGCAGGGCACCTTACTGCCTTTCCAGAAGCCCAGGCAAGGCTAGTTCTGGCCCCAGGAGGTGGCATTGTCCAGTTCTGGCTGCCTGGGCTGCTGCCATTGGCCATTGCCTAACTCCTCACAACCGCCCCTCCCTCCTCTCGAGGCTAGGTTGCCCAGGGTTAAAAGGCAGCCTCTTCATTCCAGGGCCAGTGTTCCATCTTGCCTTCTGCCAGGAGAGTGGATTGCAGGCCGGTGCAGGGCCGGGTCGGTGGCCCAGGGTCACCTCCCATTTGTTTCCCTCCATTTTGTGTTGTCATAAATTCATTCCAGCCCGTTGTGGTTGATCAGTTTATCTCGGCCAGGGCCGTGAGTGCTGCTGGCATGATGTATGGGCCGCAGCGCGGGGCCCAGCTGCCCATGAATCACCGCAGCTGCTCCATGTCAGCGCCAGAGCGGGCCGCACGGGTTCGGCGCAACCAGCTTGGGGTGGGGGGGAGGAATGACGTATGGATGTTTATTTAATAATTCTCTCCTACTCCAGCTGAGCGGGGCGGGCGGGGCCGTAAGGGGCACCCACCCTCATCTGGAGGGGCTGCTCATAAATCAGAAAGACAAGATCATTAATCAGGGATGGCGCCCAGGGGGAGGTGGGGGCCAGAACCAGTGGCTATCCATGAAGGTCCTACCCGCTGAGGGCTGGGGGAGCTGGGGACTGTCCCACCTGTGTGAGCACAGGCACCAGTGGGCAGGGCTGTCTGGGATGAGCTGGGGACTGGCTCAGTCATGTGCAGAGATCTCCATTGGGTCTGGATTTGCCAAGATTAGGGCCCTTCAGTCCCCATGATGTCTCTCTTCCCCGTACACATCATGGGTTCCCATCCTAGATCTTTTTCACAACCTAGGGAAGGAGAAAGGCAGGAAGACATGGCTTCTTCCAAGAAATTCTCCACCCCATACCCTAGAGGGGCTCAGGAATAGCTCACAACCTACCTGGGTCAGGGGCCTGGAGGATTGGGTATTTCACCAGAGCAAAGAATAGAGGCCAGTTATGTGCCGAGCAAATCCAAGATAGGGTGGGCTCTGGAATTGGATGTGGCCTTGGAGCCTTTGGAGATGGAAGTGGGAAATGGCTTCATTCTCTCCTGACCCCATCCTTTTTGCCTTCCCAGCTCTAAATCATTCTCTGGTTTGGGGCTTGACAGTTAGTTTTCTACTCGGGGGTAGGCTGCCCCCAGCTCCAGGCCTTGGTTTCCCAATCTTTGAAATAACCTCATAGGATCAGCCTGGTCCTTGGAGAGGAAGGGAACACAGCTACCCATCCTTGTCTTCTTGTCAGGAACTTACCAACAGTCCAGGTGGGGATGGCACATAGAGCATTGGGCAAAGTGCCTGGGGGAGGAGCCAGCTGTGCAAGCGCTTGTGAGGAAGGAGGGGATGGTAAAAGCTTTCCAGAGCTGGAAAGTTGAATGGATGCTCCCAGGAGATCCGCCAGTGCCAGGAGGAGTTGTAGTCAGAGCCTTTCTCAGCTTCCCTGGAGAGAGGCAAGGCAGAAAGAATCATGGACCCATGGAGTGATGGATCTAGAGCATCCCTGACATAGGGACACAGCCATCAGGAAGTCACATTCTGTGTCACTGCTAGTGCCCTAAAAGAGAAAGGTCAGAGATCAAAGTTCATTGCTGCCCGTGAAATGTTTCCCATCATCTTACCCATGCCCCCCCATTACCTCTTACACCCAGGAGGGACAGACTACCTGTAAGCTTTCAGGCTTTCTGGGCCAACTGTCTCCCCTAAGCTGGCAAGACAGGCCACCCTAGGAGATGGTCCTTGCCCACACACCACCCCTGTGATTCTACCTCAGCTCATTGAATACACCCTTTAAACCTCAGCTCTTACCCTTTATAGCCCTCTTCCAAATTCTCAACAACTTCCTGTAAATTGCCGGTAAGATAAACTTTCCTTTCTGATTGCGGCATCCGGGGTCTTCTTGGACACAGTCCCCTTTCCCAGTGTAGCACCTTCCACTTACTCAGAAGTGAGCCTTCCAGCCAGATGGGGCTCTAGGGCCGCTAGGCCTTGGTTCCCACTGTTCGCTCAGCCTGGAGGCCTGTCTCCTCCTGGGTGTAGCCAGTGTAGGGTAGTGGTTACTTACACAGTTACTGGTTGATCACAGAATCAGTCTGCCAGGGTTTGAATCCCATCTTCCCCACTCTGTGAACCTTGGACAGTACTTAATGTTTCTGTGCTTTAGTTTCTTCATATATAAAATAGGAGTATTAGGATCTCCTCATGGGTTTTTTGTGAGGTGTAAATAAGATAATTACTTTTAATCCCTCAGTACAATCCCTGACATTTAGTAAATGCTTAATAAATTTTAGCTCTTTTATTTGTATTATTGTCATTATTATTCCCTAAAGCCTGTCTCCAGTGCCATCTTTTCTACACCTCCAGGAAGCATTCTTCGTCCTCTGAGCCTCTCCATGTTGACTTGTTTTAGGAGAGGTGGGAGGGATCACTCTTTAGAATAGTCCTAGCTATTCCCTGTTCAGTACTGCAGCTCAGAGAGTCTTCAGGAAGTTGTAGGGACCTTGTGCAGGGCTTGGACTAGGGGTGAGGACCAACAGGACATCTGACATGCCTAGGAAGAAGCAACCAGGAGCCCTTGAGGTAGGCTAGGACTGTAGCCTAGGGGCCTCATCAGTCCCCACATTCTTCACTCTCCCTAGGGGTTAGACCAGCTATTTCTTCAGCAGATGTTTATTCATACTCACGTGCCTAGTATGGGGCTAATGTTCAGAGTGTAGTGGTGTAGTGAGCAGCTTGCCCTCAGGGAAGTGAGTCTAGCAGTGACAGACATTTGTGGTTATACTGCTGTGGTGAAGTCCAGTACAGGGGCTGGAAGAGCACAGAAGGGGCAGCCACCACTGGGGTACTGGCTGGGGGCTTGGAAAAGGCTTCTGGGAGGAGGTGGGAACTAGGCCTGAATGATGAGATGGGACTAGTGAGTTAGGAGGTTGGGGTGATCCAGAAGAAGCAGAAAGTGCTGAGAGGCCAGTGGAGTGAAAAATGGTGGGGTGTGTGGGGAAACTCGGGAGTTTGGCATGGATGGAGCATAAAGTACGTGGCAGGGCACTGAGGGATGTGGCTGGCGGGGACCGGCCCAAGGAGGCCGTTGTAAGCTTGTGGAGAGTTTGGTGGAGCTTTATTCTGACGTAGACACTAAAATGTTAGAAGTAGTCAGGTTTGCAGAATTCTAGGTGCTAGGAGAACAGAATGGAATGAGGGGACTGGAGTCTGAGAGGCCATTCAGGTTGGTGGCACAATCCACAGAGGAAATCATGAGCACCTGGACTAGGGGTGGTAGCTATGGAAAGAAGTGGAGATGCCACAGATATTAGGAGCTAGATGACAGATTTTGGATGTGAGGAGTGACTGGGAAGAAGTGGTTTGAGAATGGTTCCCGGGTGTCTGGTTTAGAAATTCACCAGGACGGAGGTGGAGGAGCAAGGAGGGTGAGGAGTGCAGTTCTGGAATGTGGAGTTTGCGGATCGAGGATATGGGTGGGGCGTCTAGCAGACAGCTATATATGCGATTCTGGAATTCAAGGGAGTTGTAGGCTGGAGGTTCAGGTTAGGGATGCCAGCCTGCTGCCTGCCCAGGTATGCCATCCTCTTTGCAGAATCACCGAAGATTCAGCTGTGACCACGTTTGAGGCCCTGAAGGCTCGGGTCAGGGAACTTGAGCGGCAGCTATCCCGTGGGGACCGTTACAAATGCCTCATCTGCATGGTGAGAGGAAGGGAACCTTGGGCGCCCTTGCTCAGGCTTCAGTGCTCCCTGGGGGTTGGAGAGGGTCTCTGCCCTGTGATCTGGGCCCTTCAGAGGGTGGGACAGCCTCCGAGTGACCCCTCCCTTCTCTGCCCATTTTCTCCCTAGGACTCATACTCGATGCCCCTAACGTCCATCCAGTGTTGGCATGTGCACTGTGAGGAGTGCTGGCTGCGGACCCTGGTGAAGTGGCATGGGGGTCGGGAGTGGGTGGCCATTTGGGGCACTGCCTAGATGTCCATGCTCATGCTTGAGCCTGCTTCGGGGGAGGAGGAGCGAGGAGCCGGGGAGCAGAAGCATAGACCACAGCCCGAAGCCAGGATGTTCACCCCCAAGCTCACTACCCTCTCTCCTCCCCCAACCCAGGTTTATTAAATTCTCCCCACCCGTGGGTTCTCTTGCTTTCTCCCTTCCCCCATCCCCCCACCCCAGCAGGCCCACGTGTGACGCATAGCAGTGAGATCCCGGGTCAGGAGGAGGCTGGGTGTGGGTAAGCAGGACCAGGGCCTCAGCCCCTCCCCCTCCCATTACTAAGCTCCTTCTGCTCCTGCCCCTGTTCTTCGCTCGGGAGCAGCCATTAAAATGTCGCCCGGAGACAGCAATAAAAGGCCCGGACGTGGGCTCTGTGTCCTGATCAAAGGCCGCGTGTAATCTCGTTAGGGCCGCGGCAGCCACAGCTGGACCCAGCCTTGTTCTCATTACTGGGGCTCCCGCTGCGGGCCTGGCCAGCCGGTTTGATCCTGGCATCTCCCCAACACAGGAGCGTGCCTGCCTGCTCACAGAGGCCGCCCATGCCTCCCCAGCGCAGGCGGGCAGGACCGATCCAAGGTCCCAGCACACAGCTGGTTCGGGGAGATGCAGCTGCAGGCCCAGGGGCTCACGAGCAAATGTGCGGCACAGGGTATAACCAGAGCCCTCCCTGTTCTCCCTGCAGGGTGCCAAGAAGCTCTGCCCTCAGTGCAACACCATCACAGCGCCCGGAGACCTGCGGAGAATCTACTTGTGAGCTAGCCACCCCAGGCAGGCCTTGCCTCGAGTGCCCCACCTGCCCCGCCTGTGACGTGACCCCCCCTTGTACATACTTACACACAGGTTCCCCGTGTACATACATGCACACACATGAATGCGCGCACACACATGAATGTGCGCACACACGCACACACACAGGACTCGAGCCAGAGTGGAGGCTGAGGCCCAGGCCCTGCCTGCTGGCTCCCACTGAGATTGGGGACCATACCTGTTCCAGGTTCCGTTCCCAGGGTGGGGCAGGGAGGTGGGGGTAGGGGGAGTAGCCAGGCAAGGCTCCTGAGATCCAGCCCCCCCCCAACTGACAGACGGACAGACAGACATGCAAACACCAGACTGAAGCACATGTAATATAGACCGTGTATGTTTACAATGTTGTGTATAAATGGGACAACTCCTCACCCTCTACCCCATCCCCTGCCCTTTGGTTGTATGATTTTCTTCTTTTGTTAAGAACACCTGGAAGCAGTGCCTCATTCAGGGCTGGCTGGGGGCTCGGCCCATCCACCTCTTGGGGTGCCTGCCTCTCTCTCTCCCTCTCCCTCTCCCGTGGTTCTCTTCCCTCTCCCATGTGCTCGGTGTTCAGTGGTGTATATTTCTTCTCCCAGACGTGGGGCACGTGCCCCAAGGGACATGATCCTCTCCTTAGTCTTAGCTCCTGGGGCTCCTCATGAGGAGTTGGGGGAGGGGGGAGGCACAGGAAATGGGAACCGAGCTGAAGCAGGGGTTGAGATTGGGGCTGGATGAGGGTGCTCCTGGCTACCCAGCCTTCTGCAGAGAACCTTTCCTGGGATTAGACTGCTGTTCCCAGGGAAAAGTGTTGTCTCCCCTGCCCTTCTTGTGGGCCCCATGGTGTGATGCTGTGTCTGTATATTCTATACAAAGGTACTTGTCCTTTCCCTTTGTAAACTACATTTGACATGAATTAAACCAGTATAAACAGCTGCTGCTTCTGTGCATGTGTATAGGGAGGGGTGGTGGATGATGGGGTGGTATGAACAGAGGCAGTTAAGGGGTTAATTCCTGGCCGCGGTGCGGAAAAGGACTTGGCTACGGGTTTGTAAAGCAGTGTGGGGTTGGTCTGCTCAGGGGCCCTGGAGCACTGTCGGGTGGAGGTGAGGCCGGGACCTGGACTCCTGACTATTGATGGGTAGGGGCTCCAGGTTAATTCCTTATCGATGCAGAATCGTCAGCTCATTAATCACAGAAGAGGTCAGAGCTTGGGGCTACAGAAGGGTTGCAGGCTCTATCCCCCAGTCTAGGGCTGGAACAGCTATAAGCTTGGGTGAAAACGTAAGCCCCAAACCTCTGTCCCTTTCTAGTCCCTTGAAGTGAGCCAGGGACCAAAAATGGAACCACCATCTCAGTCCCCTGTGGCTTCTGTTCTCCATCCTAGTGACCAACAGCCTGGTATAGTTAACTGCCCAGATCAAACAAACAGTAGGAACCCCCTTTAACCAAAGTGGACCTTCAAGTCAGGGAACTGAGGCTGGGCAGCCAGCGCTGGAGATGGAGCTTTGTCAAACCGTTATCCCCACGGCTGCCCAGTGCCAGTGGGTGAGCAGCATTCTGGGTACTTGGGCAGGGGCTCAAAGCTAAAGATGAGCCCCTGTCCACCACAGAAAGCTGTTTTGACAAAACAAGATTCTGCTAAAATTCAAGACCTCAGAGTATCTTTATGACTCCAGACTCCTCTCCTTCACACATTCTCACACAGCAGGCCCACCCTCCATCTTCCCAAATCTCAGACACACCTGTCTCCTCTGGGATGCCCACAGTGAATATTACAGAATCAGGTCCAGTTGGCAGCTCCTGTCCCTCTCTGCACCCAGATGACAAATCACCCTGGTTGGAGTCCAGCGAAGGCCCTTCACAGGCCCAGGCCCAGCTTGATGACACCAAATATTCTGAAAGCAAGGATCCTGGGGCCCAAGATTCTAGGGAATGTATGTGGCCCGTTGAGCAGCCCCAGTGACGGCTGAGGGTTTGCAAGAGAAGTGGGCAATGCCCAATCCCCACCGGCTGGCTCCTTTCGGCTCTCTACTCCCCTCTCCCTGCCCTAGACTCACGTCAGTGGGTCCTTGATGGCTGGTTACTTCCACCCTGGGGACCATATGCTCTCTAACAGGAGACGTTAGCCCAGAGTGAGGGCATGAAACCCGCCCTGCTGTGGGATCCTTGAGCACTGTCGCGTGCAGCACTGCCACCTGTTGGCCATGGCTAGGAATGCAGCCATAGGAACTGGCTGCCACAGTAGTGGGGGAGTCCCAGAGGGCTGAGGCGATGTCGGGAGAGCTTGGCTCTGGAGACAGAGGGTCCATCAGCCCTTAGACTATCAGGGGTCAGCTCCCACCCAGAGCTTTTCCAGCCATCTCCTTCACTGCCGGTCAAACTTTCAAAGCCCATCCCTGCCCCCCAAGTCCCTCGATCACCACAGTAAGCTCATTAAATCAACAAATATTTATTGAATGCCAGCTATGTGCCAGCATTGTGCAGCAGTGACTTGTAGAATGATAGATGATACAGGACTCTAAGGCTGAAGCCACTGCTTCTGCCTACAGAGGATCCAAGTGGGTCTCCCTCAAGGAGATGAAGTTTTTTTTTTCAGGCCAGTGGTTCTGGTTCTGGTCTTTAGGGCTCCTGACTCAGCTTGTCCCAGCTCCCATCTGGTGCTGCTGTCTTCCTGCTCCCCACTCCATCTGCCCATTACACACACATCTTGCAACTTTTCTGGATCTAGCGGCTTCCTGGCAAAGTGTGGTACACCTGGACAGGCCCCCCACCTGTGTATCCTCAGCTCCCCATCTGGCTTCCACATCAGACTCCCTGGCAGTGAGAAGCCTGAGTGAACTGCCAGATGGGACCCACAGGGACGGCACTCCATGCTGTGGGGCTCTGCCCTTCCGGGACCTGGGAGCACAGATCACAGCCCCTGCCCCAGCCTGCCCCTACCCTCTGGCACCTCCCTGCGAAGCTCACCTTCTATTCAAGGAATCAGAGATCAATGCTGGGGCTCGTCCTCACCCCTACCCCCCACCCCCAGCTTTATTAACCCTTCACGGCCTAAATGCCACAGGAGTCAGCAGCCCGACTGTTGCACTTATCCAAACACAACCACTGCTAGGCTTCTGCAGAGACCTGCGCAGCCACTCCTGCCCCTAGAATCCTGGGATAAGCAAACCACCACAGTCCCCAGGACAGAGGCCCATGGAAATTCTCTACCTGGAGAACCATAAAGTCCCAGAGGGCTGCAGGGAGTTAACTAGAAGAGGACCCCACCCACGGATGTAGGTTATGGGGAGGTGTCAGGCATTTATTTCTGGAGCAGAGGTGAGGTGGGTAGGGCAAGGACCTCAGCACTGGACGCAGCTGCGCATGAAGTTGACACAGAGGCTCGTGTAGTAAGTAGGGTAGTCGCGGAGATGGCTGACGTGTGCAGATGACTCGAAGTCCACAGAGTGCACCAGGACCCGGTGCGCCAGGCGTGCCTCCACCATGCGCTCCACGTCCCTGGCCAGGACCACCTCGTCGGCCCTGGAGTAGAGGTAGAGCTCGGGCCAGCGAGAGGCTGCATCGAGCAGCCTGTCATAGAAGTGGGTGTGGAAGAGGGAGGTGAGTGGCGCCAGCAGGACGTGGAACAGGACTGCCACCAGGGCAAAGGCCATCAGGAGCAGCAGGCGCAGCGCGGCAGGCCGGGACTCCAGGATGGCTGCCAGTGCCCTCAGAGCCCCCAGCAGGTTGCCATCGCCAGGACCACTGTCAAAGATGGTGCCCACCACACGCAGGTGGCAGAAGCGCCGGTGGGTCTGCAGGAGCTCCAGCACGTATCGGTACAGCATGACGCCGGCGTTGCTGAAGACGTGGAAGAGCAGGGGCTCCTTCTCAACCTCGTAATCAAAGAGCAGCTCAAGCAGCTTCTGGGCCAAGACACGAAGTGAAGGGATGCCCAGGGACTCGGAGAAGAAGACCATGTGCCAGGGGGCTGTGTATCGGATCACGATGCAGCCCTGAGGAGAGGAGAGAGGCCCTGTCCATCCTCGGGGATGAGGTGGGGAGGTGGGGACCAGCTAAGGTCAGAGGGGTCCAGCAGCTCCAATTTCCACAGGCCCATAAGCTGGCAGTGCTCCAGGCCCTGCTGCAGTCTGGGCAACAGCTCACCTCTCCTAGACGCAGGAAGGTCCACTCCAGGCCCATTTGTGGAATAAGCGCTTCATGCTGGCCAAGCCCCCTCAGCCTGGGATGGTATGCGAGGCCTGGAGCCCAGAGCTCACTTTGGAAACATCTGGGCTGACCAGAAGGAAGCCTCCTCACTCTGGTCCGCTCCCTGTCTCCCTCCCGCTCCTGACCCTGCACCCTCATCTGCTCAACTCTGGCACATTTAAGGCCTCACTGCTTGGCTACACCCTGCTACAGCGACTCTGCTCTTGCCTGTCCCTACTTCCCAGGGACAAACAGGTATCCCCACAAGACCCAACACCTGAGACAGCCTGCAGGCCCAGCCTTGACCACCAGAGGCCACCCGTGAGCCAGGCCCACGTGGCGTCAGTCTGTGGCCACTGCCACCTTCCCGCAGGGCCCTGAGAACAGAGGCCATACTCCCAAATGTCTGGTTCCAAGGCCTGGGATCACTCCTCACTCTCCCTGAAATTCCAAATACAGTAAACTCCGTTGTTCCTCAAATTCTAAAATCTTTAGCTAAACTCTCTCTAGGCCTCTGTACCCCTCAATGCCTGGGTCAAGTACACCTCAAGGTCTCCACACAGATCCCCTTCTAGGCCAGTTAGAACAGGCAGCCAAAGCCACCCTGAGTCCTAATCCTCTCTCATTAACATGTGCCAGAGACAAAGGGCCCTTTGTCGGGGGAATCTGAGTTGGGCAGGCTCTGGGGTCAGACAGTTCTGGGCTCAATTCCTGGGACCAGCACTTATTAACAGTATGGATGAACAGCAATTTACTTCATCTTTCTGAGTCTGCATTCCCAACTGTAAGTTGGGATGACATCCATCTCCTGGGATTGTGGGGAAAATGAAATGAAAAAACGTACCTCGAGTGCCCAAAACAGCACTTGGCACAAAGTCCTCAGCTAAGAACAGCAGTCATTAGTGGTGGTAGGAGTAATAACAAGGAGAAAATTACATGCACGCAGTACTCGAATGACCCAGAGCCAGAGAGAGATGGTCAGCTGAGGTAACCCTGCCATCAGCCTCCTGACCTTGTCCCCTCCCGCTGACTGTGATCACATGTGCTCCAACTCCTCCTGGCTCTGCTCTCACCAAGACCCTAGCGTACCTAAGCCCCCCTCCCAAGACTCTGCAGCGGGGGTCACGGATGCTACCTGGCCCCACAGATCTGGAAGATTTCACAAAGAGCTCTGCTCCAACTCCCCAGAGGGTGCTTTCCACCCACCCTCAACTTACACACAGCATCGCCCATGAACGCAAACATACTCCACACCACCACACACACACACGACCCTTGGGAAAAAAACACAGCCTTGTCCGCCTCACACCCCACAGATGCAGACACCCATGGCACCCACTGCACCACCTGTGAAGTGCACAAAAAAGCACAGCCACCAACGCACGCCACAGCGCACACACCACTGCAGGTACTACCTTCAGGAGCCCACACACGCGTGCGCGCACGCCCACACACGCTTCTCCCCAGAAGCATTCCCATGCAGCACTACCTGCTGATACGGGCATAAACTCAGCAGCGAGTCCTGGGAACTCACCGTCTCTGAGGGCGCATGTGCCCTCCACTTCCACGTCACCCGTGAGTGCATGCACAGAGCTTGCCTTGTGAACGCCCAACACCCCCTGTGAAGGAAGGGCACATACACCAAGCTTCCCTGGGCCTCGCTCTGAGGTTTCCATCTCTGCCGCCACCTCCCGAGTCAGATGCTCCTAGAACGCCCCCTGCACCAAGGACCGGGCTCTCACTGGCTGTCCGATCCCAGTCTCTTCTCTCGCCCCTGAAGCCAACCATCTCTCCATCTCCACACACGCTCGGTCCTAGCCTGATCCATCTGCCCTCACCTCACTCTCCTGTATTTTCAAGTCTCTTCCTCGTTCCAGATTCCTGCTCAAACCGATCTCATTTAAAAAAAATTAAAGCCTCTGCCTTCCCACCATGTTCCCCTCTAACTCTGTCCCACCCTCTCTTCACCTTCCCAAACTTTGACACCCACCCTCTCCACCTGGTCCCCTCCCACCGACTCCACTCTGACAGCTGCACTGCTCTTACCATGGTCGCCCACGTTCTCCCGAATGGCTAAATCCCATGACACCTTTCGGTCCCCACCGTACTTTCCTTCTGGCAGCATTTGGGATTACGAGCTCTTCGAAACACTCTCTGGTAGCCCTGGCTCTTCAATAAGACAGAAACAGAAAAAAATGGACTATTCTAGACTTATAAGAGACTTAAGGAACGAAATAACTAGATGCAATGGGCGATCCTGGATTGGACCCTGGTTCGGGAAAATCAGCTGTAAAGGACACTTTGGTGACTATCAGAGAATCTGAATATGGACTGGAAACTCGATGAGATTAAAATGTATTAATATGGGACGGTGGAGATCATGGTCCGAAAAAAAGCAGGATATAAAATAGTGTATTCAAGAGATCTTATTTAGGTAAAGAAAAGATGCACAAACAGAAAAAAAGCTGAAAGGATATATACTAAGGCTAAACAGAGGTGATCTCTAGGGGACAGACCATGATGTTTTTATATTATTTTAAATAATAAAGTATCAGGAGTTTGGGGTTGGAAAATCTTTTTCTCTACCCCCATCTTATCCTCCTGACCAGGGGGTAAAGGCACCCACTCCTTTCCCAGACAACCCCCTGCCAACGAGCGCTGCCACCTCAACCCCTCTGCCTTCCCTGGGATCACTTCCTCCCTCCACTCCATCACTTCCTCCCATGCCGTCTGCCCCAAGAACATCTTTCCTCTCTCCCTCGACAGTGGTCCATTTCCCTAAGACTCTTCCTGTGGATTCCATCACATTCCCCTGAGTTTTCTTGTCCATCTGTAGCCACTCCTCCTTTCCACGTGGGACCCTCTTCGTCTTCTGCTCCTTTAAGCTTGGGTTCTGTCCTGGGCCTCTTCTCCTTGCCCTCTACACACTCCCTGGGGGAAATTTCATCCACCCCAGAGCCCACGGCTTCTCTTCTAGTGCTCCTTGTTTCAAAGAACCCAGGATCTGCTGCAGCCAGAAACCTGGCATTACCCAGACCCCTCCCTATCCCTGTGCCCACACACAATCTCTCATCCAATGACCACTCTACCTCCTAACAAGATCCTTGATCCATCAACTTCCCTCCACCAGCACCACCAGCCCCAAGGTCCTGGCCGCCTCAACAAACTCACTTCCCAGCCTCTGGTCCTGGCCCCCACAATCCTTTCCCCACTCGGCAGTGAGGGACTCTCAGAAGCACAAGTCTAACATCACACCCCTGTTTAAGTCCCCTGAGGACCCTCCCAGCCTCATCTCTTCACACTTGCCCTTTCTTTTGTCCTCTGTCCTGGCCACACTCACCTATTCCCAGTCCTCTGCCTGCCCTCAAGGATCTTGGTCTAATGGAGAAACCAAACTAGCCTCGCCCAGTAAGTAGAATTCAGAAGCAGCTGAAACTTCTTAAGGAATAAGGCAATGCCAGAGGACCAGGTCTGTTGGTTGAGGGGAGGCCTCAAGCTCAGAACTACATCTTTCCTCCAACCCCTCTCCCATTCCAGGGCCACCACGCACCTGGGGCACAGCACAGACATGGGTCAGTGGAGGGAGGCTGAGAGGAGGGGGCCCCAGCTGGCCCTTCTCCCAGCTGACTGCCATTCCTCCTCAGTGCAGGGCTTCCAGCTGGTGACTTGGGGTCTGTACTGATGCCTCCCTGCTTTGGGAGGTCTGGGCTGAGGAGGGCAGGGTCAGGCCAGCGGCCAAAACTGTGAAAGGGGCTTCGCAGATATAACCAGGCCCTCCCAAGACTCTCCAATAACCACAGCCTCTACATACAACTCTTGGTGCATCCTGAGATGAAGCAAGGAAACCGCAGTCCTGAATCTCTCTTCCAAGAGGCCCTTCTACTCTGGAAACGTGAGGGTTCATGGTCAGCCCTAAGACAGAAACTCACCTGGTCAGAAAAGGAGAAAGCCCCAGGAGTCCAGACTATGCCCAGCACACCCGGCCCAGGTTCCTGCTGCCCAGAGAGGCAGCACTAGCCAATAGAGACTTGAGGTCTGGGCTGACTCCGCAGCTGGGAGCACATCTGGGATGGGCTGTCCACTGTGGGGCTTGGGGAGGAAGGAAGGGGGAGCAGGTCAGGGGGCTGAAGGGGACAGACCAGGCCACAGAGCTGGCTGCAAAGGGTGGATAATCCTGCCCAAGTCCCCACGGGCCCAGCGTCTTCCTCACAGGCTATTCTTGGTGCCATTCCCAGGCCTGCCTGGGCTGACTGGTGGTCAGCCTCCACTGCAGCCCGGAGATGAGGGCAGCCAAAGCTGGGAGAGCCCCGCAGAGCAGCCCCAGCGCACTGGGCGTCCGCACACCTGCAGTACTCACCCTTTTGTGGTAGATGGCGCTGTATTTGGCCAGGTTCTTGTCTGTGCAGCCACCCCAGCCCAAGAGAATCACCAAAGGCTGTCGAGTCCCCGCCTCCTTCCCGCCTTGGTTGGGGCTGTTCTCTGAAACACAAGCAGAGTGAGACTGTAATCCCTGGAGCTAGGGTTTGGGGTGGGGGTGACTGGCCAATCCAGAGCCAGCGCTACTCGGGCTGCTGGCAGGGGAGCGCCAGGGGCCAGGCCCAGGCATCCTGCCGGTAACTGTGCCTCGGGTTCCCAGGGGGCTCCTTCCTCTGTCCTTCACTTCAACTGGCTTTTAGGCTTCTCAGGAGGCACTGCAGGGTAACTGGAAAAACCCACTTGAGAGCCCCTTTCTTTAGTGACTCAAAGACATAGCCCAGGTGAGAAAAGTGAAAAAAATACTTCCGCCATGCAATTTCACCTTCTAATCCAGGGATCTGCAAACTACAAGCCATGGGCCAAATTCGACCCATGATCTGTTTTCATATGACCTTCGAACTAAAACTAAAAATGTTTTTTACATTTTAAAATGCTTTTTTTAAAAAAATCAAAAGAAGATTTTGTGATGTGAAAATCATATGAAATTTAAATTTCAGTGTCCACAAATAAAGTTTTATTGAAACACAGCCCAGCTCATTCATTTACATAATGTCTGTGGCTGCTTTCAAGCTAAACAGCAGAGCTGAGTAGCTGCAACAGAGACCACGCAGTTCACAAAGCCTAAGATACCGCCCTTTACAGAAAAAGTTTGCCAGTTGCTGTCCTAATTCCATGAGCAGACGGAAGAAGAAGGCTTTAAAAGGAGAAATGGGGGACTTCCCTGGTGGCGCAGTGGTTAAGAATCCGCCTGCCAATGCAGGGGACACGGGTTCGAGCCCTGATCCGGGAAGATCCCACATGCCACGGATCAACTAAGCCTGTGCGCCACAACTACTGAAGCCCGCATGCATAGAGCCCGTGCTCTGCAACGAGAAGCCACCGCAATGAGAAGCCCGCGCACCGCAAGAGAGTAGCCCCCATTTGCCGCAACTAGAGAAAGCCCGCGCACAGCAACGAAGACCCAGCGCAGCCAAAAATAAATAAATAAAATAATTATTTAAAAAAAAAAAAAAGGAGAAATGGATAGGGCAGTATAAGCAAGGAAGTGAAGCAGACAGACTCTGGCGGCCACTACCAAACCACCCACCCTGTCCTGACAGAGAAGAATAACAGCCGGTATTTACTGAGGTTTAACCCTCACAACAACAATACGAGTAATATTATTACAGATGAGGAAACTGAGGCACAGAGTGGTTAAGTTACTTGCCTAAGGTCACACAGGAAGTGTAGAGCTGGGAATCTGGTCCCTGCTCCCCATCCTAGCTAAGTCACTTGAGACCTTCTGTGCCACCAGCCCCGTCCACAACTAGAAGCTCATCTCCTTCGGTGACGTGCCAAGGCACAAGCCACCTGCCTCCTCCACGGCTGCTTCTGAAGGCCTCCCTGCAACCTTGTCGGTCAGACCTCATCTCATTTCCCCTGCCAAGTGAGTACCCACCCTCCTTGGGGCGACTTCTGTGCACGGACTGTCTGTTGCTAGTTATCTGCCCTTCTGAAAGGACCGGGGTGTACCCTTCCAAGGATCAAGCCACTTGGCTATGCTCAGCTGCCACCCTAAGATTTATGGATGCTGGTGGTGACCTGGCAACAGTAAATTTCAAGGCTAGTTAAGAGGATGGTAAATATAAATCACTAACCTTTGGACAAAAGGAAGACAACAATTTCCTGTGGAAATTAATGTGATTGAAAAGTTCAGTGTTCCTGCTCTCCAGCAGTGGCAACTCCAGCCTTTGGAGATTAACTGCCTGCACCCATGGGGATGCCAGACTGAGTTGCAACTCAGCCTGGACCAGGAGCTCCCAGCACCTCAGTCCCTTGCTGACCCCTGCCAGCCGTCCCAGGCTCCCCTGACACTGGCCTCAGCCTCTGATAGGAGAAGTGGTCCCACAGCTCTAACCAGGCCACTCTACATATTCTCACCACTTTTCTTGGCCTGGTGGCCTCCTGTCCTTGGCCAGGGCAGCTCTTCGCCTGCACTGGCCTTTCTGGTAGAGAGGCTCTATCTGGGCCTCACTGGGGCCCTGGCCCAACCTTGCTGGCAATGACTACCCGTAAAGCTCAGGCTGCAGCAGCCTCATGTGTGGTAATCAATAGCTACAGTTTGGATCTGCCTTTGACCCTCTGAGGTCCAGCAGCTGGATTTCTGAGACTTGCTCCAGGGAGGCTCCTTAACATCTGAGCATGGGCTCCCCTCCCCCAGCCTATGGGGCTCCCCTCCAGGTACCACCACCAAGACACCAGCAAAGGGTTTGGGGGTTTATCTCAAAAAGAGAGAAGGCAGCCAGGGGCGGTCACATTCCCCTGGTGGCCGCTCTTACCAGCAGTGGTGGGGCATTCCCAGTCCAGGAAGGTTCAGACACTTCTGCCGGGCCTCTGAGCTGCCCCTCACCCCACAGCTGGGCTCTATAACTCCACTTTGCTCCACTGAAGGTTTTGCCGGCACCCTTGGCTTCACCAACTCAGGCAGAAATGACTCTTCACCAGATACACAACTCCATGAAGAAACTCAGAATACGGACACCCTGGACACACTGCCTCTTCCCAGAGCCCAAGCTTTCCATAACATTCCTAAAAGGAGAGAATTTGTCTTTCTACTCCAGCCAGGCATTTGAGGCCGCCCCCCTGAACCACAAGGTGCTCCTCCTACCCACAGGCATCTCCCACGCCCCTGACACAGTCTCTTCCCAGGGCCCCCTCTCCATGCCCATTCCTAACTCAGAGCCTTCGTCATGACCTCCTCCCACTGGAGCCATGCTGCCCATTCTGATTCTAGACATGGAGCACTATAAACCAGAAAAGTCCAAGATGCTCCGGGAACATGGCTGAGAGAGTGATCGTGACCGGGAAAGGCCTCCCACAGGAAGACACGCTTGCTGTGCTGGCCTTGACGGACCGTAGGAGCATGCCAGGTGGAGAAAGGGCATGAGCAGGGGCAGGGGACGATGGAGATGTTACAGTTGTTCTGGGGCACAGCAAGCAGTCCTAGGAGGCTAGAAGCCTGGAAGAGGGAGCAGAAGTGGGCAGGAGAGCTGCCAAGAGTGGGACTGGGGCCCGATCCTGCAAGGCCCCCAAGCCATGCTTAGGAGTCAGGATTTTATCCGGAGCAGTGGAGAGCGAATGAAGATTCTGGAACTGGGGGAGTGGCATGATCCAGTCTGTATTGATTAATGACTCGCACAATTACTCGTATAATGCCTGTCTCCCCTCAGCCAGTAGGCTCTGTGAAGGCAGGAACTGGGTTTGTTGCATTCAGCGCCACATCCCTGGTGCCCAGCACTGTAGCTGGCCTGTCTAGGCACTCAGCAGAAACATGCTGAATGAATGAACACGTGGCTGCAAACTGAAGGATAGATCCAAGGAGCAAGAGCTGGCATTCTTCTTGTTACCCATTGCCCTTTCCAGAGTAATAAAAGTAATAGCTATGGCTATTGTTATTTATTGCCACATCTGGATCATGATTCCTCCATTCTCTGTAAAAGCCCCCACTCCTATTATGCTCCTTCCACTGGTCATCCCTCTCTCCCCCTCCCACTGCTGACATCTCCTGGCCTCTGGCCACTGCCCCGCAGCCACTGAAGACTCGGGCACTGGCTCTGTCTCCCACTTCTACACCAGGACTTACCACAGCCCTGCACAGGCAATCAAACCCACCTTGGTCCTAAACCATCACAAACCTCTCTGAATTCCACATCTCCTTTAGCTTCTACCTCCCCCTCTTTGCCATCACCAAGAAAAACAATAACAATAACAGCAAAAAGAGAGTTGTGTCAGGCACTATTCGAAGCACTTTATATATCAACTCATTTAATCCTCACAACAATCGTACGAACAAGGTACTGTTATTATTCTCATTTTACTGATTAAAAACTAAGCCACAGAGATAGTAAATAATTGCTCAAGGTTACACAACTAATAAGCAGTGAAGCTGGAATCCAAACCCAGGTGGTCTGACTCAGAGACCAGCTCATCACCACTACCCCAGGAGGCCCCCTGGGTAAAAAAAACAAGTCTTAACTAAATCTCTTTCCACTCAGCTCCAAAGCTGTACACATGGCTGCCCCTGTATATCAACAGATCCAACACCAACCTCTTCCACCTGCTCCTCCTCAGGGACTGGCCATCGCAGTCAGAACCTCAACATACGCTGCCTCATTTGGTCCCTCGACCACCCTAGGAGTTAGCTACTATTGCTATCCCCATTTTACAGATAGGAAAACTAAAACACAGAGCGGGTAAGTCTTTTTCCCAAAAAACACACAGCCAGGAAGTGGCACAGCCAGCATCCATCTCTGGACCACCATGCCACACTACCCCCCGCCTCCAGGACCTTGCACATGTTCCTCACTCCCCAGCCCTGGAGGCTGATGCTCCATGTTATGCTTTGCTAATGCCCACGCCACTTGCTGAGTCAGCTCACTGTTGACATCCAAGAAGCCCCCCTTGATGCCCTCCCCAGCCCCTTCATCACTAGACTGGGTTAGATGCCCCTCCTCTGTATTGTCACAGCACCACCATCACCATGCCACTGTGCTTATCCACTGCACTGAAAGGGCCCGTTAAGAACAGGTCGTGTTACTACTGTAACACGCATGTTACTACTGTAACGCGCAAGGCAAGAGTTGGCAAAAGCCTGAACCAGAGCAGTGGGGGACAGGTAGGAAGGGGGAAGGAAATGATAGGGAGAAGAGAATCACAACAATTTTGGAACATGTATTAAAAGCCTCAAAAAACATGCACTCTTTGACTTAGTAATTCTACTTCTATGAAAGAAAAATGTTTAATCATATGGAAATAGTCTGTAATACATTAAGCAGATCATAGACATAAATGTAAGAGCTAAAACTATAAAACTCTTAGAAGAAAATGTAAGAGGAAATCTTTGTGACCTTGGATTAGGGAATCGTTTCTTAGACATGACTAAAAGTACAAGGAATAAAAGAAAAACTAGACTTCATCAGAAGTGAAAACTTTTGAACATCAAAGGACACCATCAAAAAGTGAAGAAACCGGACTTCCCTGGTAGCGCAGTGATTAAGACTCCACCTGCCAATGCAGAGGACACAGGTTTGAGCCCTGGTACGGGAAGATCACACGTGCTGCGGAGCAACTAAGCCCGTGCGCCACAATTACTAAGCCTGCTCTCTAGAGCCCGCATGCCACAACTACTGAAGCCCATGCACCTAGAGCCCATGCTCTTCAACAAGAGAAGCCACCGCAATGAGAAGCCCACGCACCCCAATGAAGAGTAGCCTCCACTCACCACAACTAGAGAAAGCCCACGTGCAGCAACAAAGACCCAACGCAGCCAAAATAAATAAATAAATAAATTTTTTAAATGAAGAAACCCATGGAATGGGAGATAATTTTTGCAAATCATACATCTGATAAGGGGTTTGTATCCAGGATACATAAAAAAACTCTCACAATTCAAAAATAAAAAGACAAATAACCCAACTTTAAAATGGGCAAAGGATTTGAAGACATTTCTCCAAATAAGATGTACAAATGGCCAATAAGAACATGAAAAGGTGCTCAACATCACAGTCATTAGGGAAATGAAAATCAAAACCAGGAGACAGCACATTATACCCACTAGGATGGCTATAATAAAAAGTCAGATAATACCAAGTGTTGATGAGGATATGGAGCATTCAGAACCCTCATACACTGCTGGTGAGAATGCAAAAAAGGTGCATCTACTTTAGAAAGCAGTTTGGCAGTTCCTCAAAAAAATCAAACATTGAGTTTCCATATGACCCAGCACTTCCACTCCTAGGTATATACCCAAGAGAACTGAAAACATATGTCCACACAAAAACCTGTGCATGAATGTTCACTGCAGCATTATTCACGATAGCCAAAAAGTAGAAACAATCCAAATGCCTATCACCTGTAAATGGATGAATAAAATGTGGTATATCCATTCAATGGAATATTATTTGGTCATAAAAAGGAATGAAGCACTGCTACAACATGGATGAACCTTGAAAACATATGCTAAGTTAAAGAAGTCAAACACAAAGACCATATATTGCATGATTCCATTTATATGAAATGTCCAGAACAGGCAAATCCACACAGTAGAAAGTAGATTAGTGGCTGCCAGGAGCTGGAGGGAGGGGGAAATGGGGAGAGACTGCTAATGGTTCAGGACTTCTTTTGGAGGGGATGAAAATGCTCTGAAATTAGACAGTGGTGACAGTTGCACAATTTTGTAAATATACTAAAAACCAATGAATTGCACATTTTATTTATTTATTTATTTTATTTTTGCAGTACACGGGCCTCTCGCTGCTGTGGCCTCTCCCGTTGCGGAGCACAGGCTCCGGACACGCAGGCTCAGCGGCCATGGCTCACGGGCCCAGCCGCTCCGCAGCACGTGGGATCCTCCCAGACCGGGGCACGAACCCGCGTCCCCTGCATCGGCAGGCGGACTCCCAACCACTGCGCCACCAGGGAAGCCCGAATTGCACATTTTAAAGGGTGAATTTTATGGTACGTGAATTGTATCTCAATAGTGTTATTATTTTAAGAATTAACAGTAACACATTAAGCGAAAAAGCAAGCTGCAAAGAAGTATGTACAACAGAATACCTATATACATACATACACACATACCTACACATACTTATGCATAGAAAAAATACATCAAATATTAATAGCAATTATTTCTGGGATCAGAGGCAACTTCTTCTTCATGATTTTTTTTTCTACTCACTTTCTAAAATTCCTATGTATCACTTTTGCAATGAGAGTTAAAATATTATTTTTTTAAAAAGGGTGGGGGGAGGTGTCCTGCAGCGTCAACAGCACTTGAGAAGTCAAAGAGATCACGGATACCCAGAAGCCCCTTGGTGAGGCAGAAGTATTCTTTTTAACCCTGGCACTTCCTGAGTACCCCACAAAACAATTTAATCCCACAGGCTCTCTGTCCTCTGGACTTTTCTCAACAAACAACACTGACACCAATAATACAAGAATTACAGATACACTCTATATTGTACAACAGTTCAAGTCATAAAACTAAAGCATAAATCCGACTGTGTATATCCCAGGGGCATATGGGGAAGACAAAGGAAAGGGCTGACAAGGCATAAGAATCTGTGGAACAATATGTGCTTTTCTTCTGCAAGCCAGAACGAAAATACAAAGAACCTATGTTTTCTTCTTAAAATACAAGGAATAAAAGGATCCTCAGTTTCCTCTACTCCCAAGAAATACTTTCTAGAGTCTCACAGTTCCTATATTTAAACCAAATTACTTCATTTTAAATTTACTTTTTTTTTTTTTTGGAGTAACAGCATAGGAGAGTAGCATGGTATCTAGGAGTGCATACTGTATAAAACCATACCTGGGTTCAAATCTCTGGTTCTGCCACCAATAACTATGAAACAGACCTTGAGCTAGTTCTCTAAGTTTCAATTTCCTTATCTGTGAAATGGGGATAATAATACATAGGACTGAATAAGATAGTGACTACTGAGGGCTTAGCATGTTACCCTGGCACAAAGAAAGAGTTCAATGAATTGAAATTATTATTACTTCATGAGGAATGCATGCTCACTGTAGAAAAAGCAGAAAATGAATATCTCATAAAATTGGAACCATACTGCTTTTGTAATCTGCTTTCTTCAATTTAGCAATATATTTTGAACATCTCTCCCTGTCGGTTTACATATCTCTACACCATTCTTTGTAGTGGCTGCAGAGCAGCTATAGAATATTTCATAATTTATGGTGACCAAGCTCCCATTATTGGACATAATGTTGTTTCCAATCTTTTGCTGTTATAAAAATACTTTAATGGACACCTCTTTCTTCCTGCATGTCCTTAATTGTTTCCTAGAAATGGAAGTGCATGCAGGCAGTACTTCCTGATGGCAACTGAAATCTGCATGCACAGGCTTTGGAGTGAGGCTCCCAAGTTGGAATCTGGGATAACTTGGGGCAAGATGCTTCACCTCCCCTGAGCTTCTGTTCCTCATCTGTAAGACGGGATAAGAGTACTCCCTACTTCACAAGGTGGTCGTGAGAAGTAATAAAATTATAAGAGGGGTTCCTGGCAGGCCTGGCATGTGAGCCAGGCATGGTCAACAATGTAAGTGCAACAGAAACCACGGAGACCTCAGGCAAAGGAGGCCAGCAAAGGGTCCTTCAGGTCTGGAGCTCAGATCCAGGGCCTAGCATGGTGCCTGGTATAAAGCAGACAAATTAGGAAGGGTTTTTATTAAAGCATGAAAGAAAAGATACAGTGATTAAAAAAATAAACAAAACTCCCCTGTTTAAAAAAGAAAAGTACCTATGGGGTCCCCACAGACAAGAGGGTCTAGTCCCAACCCTTCACCCGGGCCTTTGAGGCCTCTCTGGTATGTCAGCTCTTGAGATTTTCTCTCCGGCTCCTGAAAGCACCCGGCGGCCTGCCGCCAGGGCCCTGCTCTCTCGGGCCACTCTCAGTCCCCCCAGCGCCCCTAGTTCTGCACTTCCTGCTGCTCCCCATCTACCTGTCAGCCCTCCCGCAGCTCCAGGTCCAGCTTGGGCCACTCTACTCCAGGAAGGCAGCCGACCCCTGGGGCCCACCATGGTGGTCCGGACTGTGGTCCACCCCAGACTGTTTCCCCGGTGCCAGGGAAGACTTCCTGGGGGTCAAAACAAGGTCTGCATTTCTTTGACCCCGGCAGGCGCTCAGCAGAAGAGCAGACCGACAATTAAGCCTGGGCCTACAATAAACCTATCACTTCCCTTCTCTGTGACCCCCACCCCCCACCCCCGGAAGGCTTTCTTTGTACTCTAAGAGTGAGCCCCTTGTCCCAGCCTCATTAATTCTGTGAATCAATTATTTCTAAAACATGTTTACTGAACATGAAAGCAACAGGGTGCCTTTAAGAAGGCCTGCTAGCCTGCCAGTGAGCCGCAGAGGGGCCCCAGGGCAGGACTTGGCTGACCATTCTCTGGCTGGGAGGAGGGGCAGCACAGCCCTGGCCTGGGATGGCAGAGCCACTTGGGCAGGGCCCAAGTGCTGCCAAACGACTCCCTTCAGCTCATTTGGCACTTCACCCTTGCCAGGCTCTGGCAACACTGAGCAAAACCCTCCAACAACACGACAGGGATCCCTGCTGTGGGAGCCCTGAGAACAGAACCTTCCCCAAGGAAATGAGATGAGAATACCCGATTCTCACTTAGGAGGGTGAGGGGATCACTGGTCAAAGAGGAGTGGGTGGGATGGGGGGAAATGCTAGGTCAAGGGATCAGCTTCAGCAAAGGACCAGGCAGACGACCCTCATTCGGCCCAGACAGCCACGGATATTTGCTGGTGGGGATCCCAGCAGAAGGACCCTGGGCTCTGAACGACCCCAGATCTGTAGCTGCCTTCCAGCTAACTGATGTGCCAGCAGAAACTGCTCGCCTCTCTATCAACTCACAGCAGTGCTGGGCTCTGTGGCTCTGATGCTCAATTATGGGGGAAAAGCAATTCCAGAAACCAAATATGACTGTCCTACACACTTCTTCACCATTAAACAGTAATTGCAAAAGAGAGACAATCTCTGGACCCCCAAAGATTGTCTGTGAAGCCCTGTCAGCCTGGAGGGGAGCTCTCTGCAGACAGGAAGAAAACAGATTCAGGGGATTACAGTGTTGTCTCTTCCTTCTGAGGGCCATACCGCCTTGAGCTCAGCTCTGGGCTATGCACTTTGAGAGGGAAAGGAATGAGAAACCAAAGCCAATACAGAGGAGCAATCAGAAGGAGGAGGCTATTAGAACCACACCAGAGGAGGAACAACTGAAGGCCCTGAAGGTATTTCTCTTGGAGAAGAGAGATGAGCTGTCCTCTTGAAAAGAGAGGAAGAGAGACTACCTTGCTCTGTGTTGCACCCACCACGACCTCCTAGCCCTGCAGTTACCACGTCTTTGTGAAACCACCTGCTACTAAGCCCTCAGCCCTCCCCAGAACCACAGCTCCTTGAAGGAGTCTGTGTGTGAGTCACTTCTGAGGCACCAGCAACTAACCCATCGCCAGGACACAGCAAATGCTGAACTGAAAGCAGAAAGGACAGGAAGGCCTACTGTGGCTCAAGAAAGATAAGTGCTTTCTAACAATCCCAGTTGCCTCCAACAGGCCAGGATATTTGGGAGGAAGCATCTTGTCAGGGAAGGGTCTGGTGGCAACAGCATGCTCTCATGCCAGGAGAAGGATGCAGGACAAAGTGGCCCCCTGAGATTTCTTCCAATTCTAGGACCCAGCCCCCTGAAGCAGGGAGGGGACCCACAAGGGGAGGAAATATACCAACGGAGCACCTGCTCCATGCCAGGCACACACATCCAGTCACTACCTTGTTAACCCTCACAATAGGGAATCTGAGGCTCAGAGAGGTTCAATAACTTGCCAAAGCCATAGAACAGCAGGAGGTAGAACTGAAATGCAAACCAAGACAGCCAGGTTGCCCACGTGTGATGAAGCAGAACTTCTGCCCTCCTGGCCATGCAGAAGGCAGCTCCAGCTCTTTGCAGCTGAAGGTTCTCCAAGGGCAATATTATTAACTGGCTTTATCTCCCACTGATGTCAAAACTTTTCAAAAGCATTTTTACATCTATAAGCCTAAGAGCCCTCGGCCGACAGAGGGCTCTAGGGAAATACAGCTGGTCTGGAGCCATCTGTTCTGGGGGAGCCTAGCGGTTGCACTCCCCTCCTAGACCCCACCCAAGGAACACAAGATGCAATGGGAGGGGTCTGGGAAGGCTCTCCTGAAAGAGGTAACACCTGAGCGAAGCCTTAAATAATGAACTAGGCAAGCGAGGGGGCAGTGTGGGGCAGCAGAGGGAAAGGGCATTCCAGACAGAAGAAATGGAGGGAGCACAGGCAGGGAAGCAAGAAGTGTGTGGAGAATCACAAGCAGTTTGGGGTTGCTAGAACATAAAACTCAAGTTGAACAGTGGAAGGACACAGTGATCAAAGAGGTAAGCAGGGTCTGCTAAATTATGGAGGACTTTGAATACCATGCTAAGGAATCTGGATTTGATTTATCCTGAGGGCAATAAGGAGCCACTGAAGGGTTTTATGTAGAACAGTGATAAGATCAAAGCTTTGCACTGGGAAGGTGGTTGTGGTAGCAATAGAAGAGGCTGAGCTGCAGCTGGAGGTGTGAAGACGATGTGGAGTAACGCAGACAAGACATGCAGCTCAGGCTGGGGTGTATGTCAAGGCTCCTCTACCATATTCCCAATCAGGGCCAAACTTTCCATTCTCTGGGCCCCCAATCCGACTCACATTGCCAGGCATCCAGACCTGCTCTACAGGCTACTAATTTTGTGGAGGCTCCCACACATCTTTCTGTAATGATATGACTGTAGAGAGGAAAACAAAGCTAATCATAAAGCTCAGTCGGTGCCAAGCATTATGCTGGGTCCTTTACACAAATAATCTCAGTTGTGCAACCAACAACCCTAGGAGGGAGATTACTATTGGTACCCCAGCTGTGCAGATGAGGAAACCGAAGTTCAGAGCTGGAAGCCTGCCAAAGATCATCCAGCTACTAAAGGGAGGAGTCAGGATTTGAGCAGACTTCTATTTCATGGCAGAGACGGCTCTGTAACCACTGCCAAGGAGAGTGCAGAGGAGGGAGGGATGAAGGTTCTGTGTCCTGGGCTTTTGCATGGACCCCGAGGAAAATAGTGGATGAAATATAATGGGTGGGACCCCTAACCACAACTGCCGAAGAAAGGCTAGCAGTGGGAAGCCCGACCCCAAACAAAGGAATCAGGAGGGCCTTCAGCTACCAGGAGAGAAGCGAAGGTACGGGCTTGGGAACTCCGACTAAAGAGACAGAAAGAAGGGCCCCAACCTGCGGGGTTAGGGGTCGGGTAAACGCCGGGAAGGGGCGGGGCTCGGACACCAAGAGCACTCTGGGGGAGGGGCTTACTAGGGGGCGGGGCTCTCTGGACCCGACCAAGTCTAGGACCTGCGGTGAGGGGAACCCCCCCCCCGTGAGGGGTTGAGCCGCGAGAGGACAGGGCCGCAAGAGGGGCGGGACCACAGCTGCGCTTGAGACCCACAGTCTCCTTAGGTCACCTCCCCACAACTGGACCCAACCCCCGTTCCATACCCTGGCTCCGGCAGGGCTGATCCGGGATCTCGATGGTGTAGTCCAGCTGGGCCGAGGCCATGATGAAGGCGCCGGCCCTCAGCTCGGGCCTCCGGCCGGAACTCTCGCTCACGTTCCCGCACCTCACCCGGGGGCCTCCTGGGCACCGCCCAATCACCACCCACCTCCCTCGACGCTACCCAATCCCTGAGCCGCGCTCTGTGACCTCCCGCCTTAGCAACCACCGAGTCTCTCTCGGGGCCTCTCGCAGCACCCGGCTAGCTCGGCCCTAGCAACCATGCCCCGCCCCTCTCTATCCCTGGCCCTCAGCCATTGGCTGACTCGCTTGATTTGGATCAGGTATTGGCCAGCCAGGACGCCGGTCAGGAAGAGTCCCCACCCTCCTGTGTAGGTAAGAGGGTCTGCGGGAGAGTTGCTGTGTTCTGGGGTTGGGGAGGGTCTTCCTTCCTAAACTGTGTCTTATCGTACCGGGTGGACAGCATTGCCCTTTGACTTACATCATCTAGCTATCTCTACTGTCCTCTACCAGCCGCAGCTCCGAGGACTGGAGGTAGAAAACCGTACAAAACGGCCACAGGAATGCGTGCCAGCCCATCCTTCACCCAGCTGGTCGAGGAATATTCTGACTGGTGAGGTGGGTAGGATGCAAAGGAGGTGCTATTTTCTAGCGAATACTTTAGAGAATGCCCTGTTCGTGCGGGACATAAAGGGGCTAGGGGATACAGTTTTCTTAAATTTATCTACGCGCTTAAAAAATATTTACTGACCACCTGTTACATAGGTGGACTCTAGTGAGGATTAAGTTTTTGGCTCTGACTTCCGTAAGTCTTAAAAGGAGAGGGAAGGAAATCATGCATGAGCCAACTGCAATACTGTGCAAGGGATAAGTACTACAAGAAGAGTAGGCCCTAAGGATTTTAGGAGCTCAGAATTAGAAGGGGCATTTATGGCAGTGCTGATGGCTCTTGAGCTGGGCTTTGAAAGACTTTTGGAGACATGAGACCTTACAGGGCTCAAAGAGAGGGAAGTGAGGGCTTCCCTGGTGGCGCAGTGGTTAAGAATCCGCCTGCCAATGCAGGGGACACGGGTTCGAGCCCTGGTCGGGGAAGATCCCACATGCCGCAGAGCAACAAAGCCCATGATCCACAACTACTGAGCCTGTGCTCTAGAGCTCGTGAGCCACAACTACTGAAGCCCGCGTGCCTAGAGCCTGTGCTCCACAACAAGAGAAGCCACCCAATGAGAAGCCCACACACTGCAACGAAGAGTAACCCCCGCTCGCCACAGCTAGAGAAAGCCCGCATGCAGCAACAAAGGCCCAACGCAAGCAGAAATAAATAAATTTATAAAAAGAGAGGAAAGTGAGGGGTCAGTGCCAGGAATTATGAGCATTTCCTGGCCAGAGGAGAGACTAATGGGAGAGCAACCTTGGAGGAACAGGTAGGCTCAGATTCTGGATCTTTGATACCATGCTCAGCTCTGAACTTATGGGTACATCTTACTGATGGAAAAAATTTCCAATGCATTTTACACCCATGAGCACAAGAGCTTAGACTTTATCCTAAGGACAGTGGGGAGACTGCAGGGCTTTAAGTGGAAGAGTAACAATCAGATTTGTGTTTTAGAAAGATCAGTGAAGAGAATGGATTGGGGACTGGGAGAAGGAGGGAGACCAGTTTTGGAAATTGTTTTAGTAATGGGGAAGGATTATGGTGGCCTGAAACATGGAGAGGTAACAGGATTGAAGAAAGGGGATGGATTCCTTAGACACGAGTTTAAAAGAACTGGACTTGGTGACTGGTTGGACATGGGGTAAGTAGGAAAAATGAAGAATGACTTCTAAATTCCTGCCTTGGGCAAACAGAAAGGAGAGTTCTTGGGAGAGGGTCAGTTCTGGGCATGGTGAGTTTGAGGTGCCAGTGGGACATCCAAGTGGAGGTGTCCAAGAGGCAGTTGAGTATGCCTGACTGGAGTTTGCAAGATAAGTCTAAACTGGAAATTAAAATGCACAGTCTGTTGTGCCTTATATGGCAGCCACACGAGTGGATTGATTTGCTGGGCTTGCCCAGGGAGTATGTGTAGAGTAAGAAGAGAAGAGGGCCTAGGACAGAGCCATGAGAAGTACCTACATTTGAGGTTCTGCAAAGGTAATTGAGATGAAGCGTCCACAGTGGTTAATTAATCCGTAGTAGAACACGGTTTCCCAGAAACCAGGGGAAGAAAGTGTTGAAGGCTGATGACTAATCAAGTAAAATAAGCTCTAAAAAAATCCACTGGCTTTAGAAACAAGGAAGTGGTTGTAAAGGCAGTTTCAGTGGAGTGGTGGGAGCTGAGGTCGAATTACAGTGAGTTGAGAAGTGGGTGGGAAGGTGAGGAAGTGAAGACTACACTTTTAAGAAGTTTGGCTCTTTAAGAGGCAAAAAGAGAGAAGAAAGTAGCTGGAAGGAGAGGCAGGTTTTTATTCAGATGGGAGAAATGCTGGTGGCATGGATCCAGCAAAGAGAAAAAGATAATATTATAGGGAAAAAGGGATAACAGAGAGTGGGGCCCCCAGAAAAAGAATAAGGTAGGGCAGCAGTCCCCAACCTTTTTGGCATCAGGGACCGGTTTGGTGGAAGACAATTTTTCCATGGATGAGGCAGAGGAGGGGATGGTTCAGGCGGTAAGGCGAGCGGTGGGGAGCGATGGGGAGCAGCAGATGAAGATTCGCTCCGTTGCCCGCCGCTCACCTCCTGCTGTGCGGCCCAGTTCCTAACAGGCCACAGACTGCTACCCATCCACGGCCCCGGGGGCTGGGGACTCCTGAGTAGGGGATCCAAAACATTAGTGGAGAAGTTCACTTAGAGGGACATTTGCACTGTGACAGAAAGGAGGCATGTGAGATTAGTACATTAGTAGATTTGGTGGCAGGAACTTGAGAGAATTCTTGTATGGTGGTTCCTATTTTTTCTATGGAATAGGGACATGGTATCAGCCAGGGAGAAAGGGATTGGAGATGATTTGCAAGATCTGAGACCAGCAGAGAAGGATTGAAATAGCTGCAGTGGAGAATGGGAGCAAGATGACCGAGGTAGCATACAGCTTTCTGGGAAGTTAGAGCCCTGTTGAGGTTGGTGACCATTATTTTGTAACAGCAGCAGTCTGCATGGCTGTGTGCTATGTATTTTTCCCCCAACAATATTCAGCCATCTACTGGTGGCTGCAGAGAGGTGAATTGAGTTGATCCAGGTTTGAATTTTATCAGGTGGATGAAATGGAAGAACAAAGGACAAGGAAGTTGAGGATCCTGGCAAAAGAGTGGTTGAGATGGTGGATCTTAGACCCTAAACTGCATAGGAGAGAGTAAAAGTGTTATGGGCTGGAGATCCCAATGAAGTCAGAGAACCCATATCTTGGAAACAGTTGAATGAGAGAGTTATGATGAGAAAGTGGAGTAATGAAGTTTGAGTAGTTTCAAGTGATGACAGGGCCCAGAGTATGGCCATGGTAGCAGGTGGCCAAAGTGGAGTACAGAAGACAGCCAAGATGTTGACATGGCCATTGAAATCCCCCCAGATGATGGCAGGACCTGAGGAAGGAAAAGGGAAGAGGATGCTTGTGAGCCAGGTACCAGTAAAGCAGGTTGTTCTGGAGTGTGTAGATGACAGCAAGAGGAGGGGCAAAGGTCAATACAGCTGAATGGCATGACCCTAAAGTAGCAAGGGTTTTTACAAAGAGCAGGTAGAATAGGAACTGAATTGGACTTTGGTGGGGAGACATTAGCTCCTCTCCCAGTCCTGAGATCCCTTGGGTTTAAGAGTATAAGCAGCTAGCTTCCTCCAGGGTCGGCTATGCAGAAGTGGCGCCCTGAGGAAGAGCCAGCTTCCGGGGCAGGCTGGAGGTGAGCGGAGCGAGTGTGGAGCCGCTAAGTGTGGAGGAGACTTTGCTGATCAGAAACAAAAGTTTTCCAGGGAAGAGTAAGAAGGTTGGGAAGGGAAGGAAGGACAGGAAATCAGGTCAAGGAAGATGAAGCATAGAGCAATGAAGGGGTGAGGAGAACGTGGGCAGAGAGACTCTGGTTGACCTAGAGAGTTACATTTTGTGGGGAGGGCATGAAGCCAGGCCTGTGGAGTGGAGCTGGGGGCAGAAGTGAGTCTGGGGAGAGGAAAAGGGGGTCCATGGGTAGAGAATGAGGGTAGGTCTGGGAAGCTGGTGACAGCAGTAGGTTTTGCAGGAAGGAGATGGGGAAAATGGTCTATGGAAACAGGATGGAGGGAATGGTGGCTGGCTGTGGGGAAGAGATGGGGCAGATGGAGTCTGTGAAGAGGGTATGAGTGGGGAGCAGAAGGAAGGGCGTCTATGAGAAGAAAGTGACAAATTGTGTTGCATTTGGCCCTGAGGTGGAAGTAAAGGCCAGGACACCCTCTTTAGCTGGCCTGAAGTTGAAAGGAGAATGTTTCTGTGTCTGTCTCTATCTCTTCTCCCTCTCTCTCTGAATGAGGAGCTGAGAGTGAAGCGTCGGGTTGAGAGAAGGCCTCTGTCCCATTGTGCAGGTGGAACCCGAAGGAACAGGAGACAGTGACTGCCTTATCTCCGAGGCCATGTGGGGACAAGGAGCCAGGCTGGCAGCCTATGCCCTGGAGGCTTCTTGCTTTTAGAAATGTGTCTTCTGATTTAGGAGGGAAAAAGCCCTCTGGGAAATTTTATTTAGAAACGAAACCTAGTGACCTTTTGATTTTTTTTTTTTTTTGCCATATGCGGGCCTCTCACTGTTGTGGCCTCTCCCGTTGCGGAGCACAGGCTCCGGACGTGCAGGCTCAGCAGCCATGGCTCACGGGCCCAGCCACTCCGTGGCATGTGGGATCTTCCTGGACTGGGGCACGAACCCGTGTCCCCTGCATCAGCAGGCAGACTCTCAACCACTGCACCACCAGGGAAGCCCTGATTTTTAATACCTCTTCTCACTTGTTGCTAAGGACCTTTGGCTTAGTACAAGAACTGAGGGTTTTGAGATTTCTGTGATTTTCGTTTCCTGGCACAAAGAAGAACCATTTGGCTGCTATAGAAATGATTTATGGATGAGTCCAGATTTATTAATCACCTCTGAAGATGGAGAGGAAATTAAAAACAAAGAGTCCACTCTGGGCTGAAGACAAAGTAGGTTTGTCGTCCTTGCAGAAGACCTTGCCAAGGTTAGAAGGCCAAAAACAAACCAATTTGGACCGAGGTTCCTAATCCAGATTTTAATTTCATGTGCTTTGATTTTTTCAGACCATTTTCTCTCCAAGGTAAAATAATGACCATTTTAATTGGCTGCCACTTACAGAGAGTTTCCAATAAGCATGATGGCACACGTATATTTTTCTCTGGCATTCTGGGTGTGCTCTGGTTCTTATGATCAAGCTGGTGAAACTGACTTTTACTGCATGCTGCATGCCATGATCAGTTGACTATAAATTAAATCCTCTTTTCCAAAAGCCATTATCCATTAGTGCTAATTTGTTTGCTTCTCATTTCCACTGATCATTAGAGTCTCTGGTTGTGAGCACCAAATTGGAAATGATTTCTTTGACATTTCAAAAAATTTTCTCTCCTTCTTGAATGCCATTTGGCTGCAGCTAAAGAACATTATGGTTTGCAGAGGAACAGTTCACTCCAATTACAATTTAACTGACCGTTCATGGCACTGAATCCCTGTCCTTAGTGTCCAAAGATGACACCGCTGCTGACATTGCTATTTCCTGTCAGCTGTAAAATGCCTCATAGACCATGCACTGGCCTTCTTGGATGGAGATTCTGCCACTCTACACATGGCAGCTTTGGGAAGTTGGTAGTTTTATGGACCTACATATCATGAACATTCAGATATAACCATCTAAACGGGAGCTGGCTGATTTCTTTACTCATTCACCAGCGAGCATTTATTAAACAGCTGTTTTGTGCCAGGCATTAGGCAGGCCCTGGGGACATAGAGACAGGGAGGACCAACCCCTGCCCTTGAGGAACTCACACTCTAGTGGGAGGGACGGTGAAGTTTTACAGCATAGCAGGAGAAGAGGTGGCATAAGTGGGACCACAGACCTGAGAACCCTTAGCTGTCTTGGGGAATTAGCCAAAGGGCAAAAAGGAGGCTGGCCATTCCTGATGGCAGAGCAGGGTTGAGATAGAAGTGGGCCCTGGAAGGGCCTGGGGAGTTGAGAAGTTGGTGTCTGCTGCAACGTGGAAGTCACTGCAGATGAGGCTAGGCTGGGGTCAAGTTTTGAAGGATCTTGTATGCCACATTGAGTTCAGACTTCATCCTGTAGGCCAGAAGGAGAAATTTGGGGGTGAAGAAGGGAGGAAGTGTAGAAGCTTGAGGGAGAGGCTTTGTTCATGTATTTGTTGGGGTTGACAGAGATCGAGCAAGTTTAAGAGGAGTCAGAGGAGATGGAGAGATTGAAGATAGAGGGGCAGAATCTAGCACACACGGAAAGGCTGCGTGCCCATGTGGTGAGGTTAAGAATAAAGGGAGAGGACTTCCCTGGTGGCACAGTGGTTAAGAATCCGCCTGCCAATGCAGGGGACACGGAATCGAGCCCTGGTCCAGGAAGATCCCACATGCCGTGGAGCAACTAAGCCCATGCGCCACAACTACTGAGCCTGCGCTCTAGAGCCCGTGAGCCACAACTGCTGAAGCCTGCATGCCACAACTACTGAAACCCCCATGCCTAGAGCCAGTGCTCCGCAACAAGAGAAGCCACAGCAATGAGAAGCCCGTGCACAGCAACGAAGACCTAACATAGCTAAAAAAAAAAAAAAAAAAAAAGAATAGAGGGAGAAGGAGTTCCCTGGTGGCCTAGTGGTTAGGATTCCAGGCTTTCACTGCCGTGGCCCGGGTTCAATCCCTGGTCGGGGAACTGAGATCCCACAAACCACATGGCACAGCCCCCCCAAAAAAAATGGAGGGAGAGAAGGGATTTGCTCCTGATGGGCCCTGTTTTCTCTGTGAGGTAGGAAGCAAGGTTATCTGGGCGTCCTCCCTGATTCCTCCCCCTTTCATCCTCCACAGTCACACAGTCACCAGGTCCTGTCGCTCCTTCCTATGTGGCGTTTCTACTTCTCTCCAACCCTAGTGTCATCAGCATCTTTTGCCGAGATTATGGGAACAGCTTCCTAACTGGTGCCCTGCCTCCAGTCTTGCCCCTTTCTGATCACCTTTCTACACTAGAGTCAAGATGCTATTCCTAGAACAAAGTCTTTTCTTGTCACTCTTGACTTAAAGCCCTTGACTTAAAATCCTCACGTTGCCCTCAGGGTAGAGTGCTGACCCTGCAGCCGAGCATCAAGGGCCCCTTGTTCTCTGGCCTCCACCCATTTTCCCAGCCTCGTCTCTTGCCGCTTCCATCCTCATACTGTGCTCCAGCCACTCTGAACAATCTCAGCAATGAAAATAAGAACTAAGCTTTATTGAGGGTTTCCTATATGTTAGGCAGTTTGTTGACCCTTATGAGGGTCATAATACCTCATAATACCTTATGAGGTATTATTATCCCCTCTTCTCAGGTAAGAGAACTGAAGCCTGGAGAGGTTAAGCAATTTGCGTAAGGTCACACAGCCGGGAGGTGGAAGATCATCCAAATCCAGTGTGTGTTCCTAACCATTACGACACACTGCGTTCCACTCACAATTCTTTAAATATACCTTACACTTGCACGCTTCTGAGCCTCCGCATATTTTATTCCCTCTACCTGGAGTACAGCTTCCTCACCTCTTCACCTGACTAGCTGCAGATGCCTTTCAGCCTGGATGGCATCTCCTCTGGAAATTTTCCATAACAGCCCGCACCCCAACTAAGGCTGGGTTAGGTGTCCCTCGCTCACATTCCCAAAGTATCCTGTGCTTGCCCCATCCTAGCACTTACCACACTATTGGACTTAAAATGGTTTATTTACAGGTCTCTATGCCACCCCCAAACTGCATACCCCTTGAGCGAAGGAACTCTGTTTTGTTCTCACAATTATCCCTAGAGGCCAAACCCAAGGATGGGACACACTTGTCTCTCAGTATTTGTTGACTTTCACGTTGAATGGAATTGCTGATAGTAAGGTTGGCAGTGGGGCAGAAGGACTCCTAGTCACGTCTGAGACAATTTACTGAGGATTTACATACATACAATGTGACAGGCACTGGAAACTGAAAGATGGGATGGCAGGAGGCAGCAGCCAGGGATGCAGGCTGTCCAAGAGAAGATGTCAGGGTGGAGAGGCATCAGGGGAGAAAGCCTTTTGAGCAGGAGGGATGGTCAGTGATGTTAGTTGTTGCAGCAACAGAACAAGTAAACAAAGGACTAAGATGTCCTCATTGACCTGGACAATTAGGAGGTTATCAGAGACATGGCTGAATGTGCAAGCAAGTGAAGGGGGAGTGCAGAGAAGCAGAATTGCAGTGGGTTGAGGAGAGACTGGTCCATGGAGGATCAGAAAAGAGTGGGTAGACTGTTTTTAAGAAGCTTTTCTATGAAGGGCAAAAACCAGAGAGGTGACTGCAGGGGGACAAGAGGGTGAGGTAAGTGGGTTTTGTTTTCATTTTTGCTGATTTTTGTTTTAGGATAGGCAAGAATTAAGTAAGTTAACAAGAAAAAATGCCTAATTAAAGAGAGCAGTTGAGGATCCAGGGGAAGAGGGAGTAGTGGATGGAGTGGGGGCTCTAAAGAGGCAGGATGGGTGGGTGTAGAGCTCTGGTAAAGGGGTAAAGAAGGAAAAGAGAAGGATGGGCATGGATACCATAACATGGGAAGAATGAAGAGACTGTGAGGACGTTTTTGCCTAATGGCCTATAACTTTTTTGTGAAGCCCAAGAGTAGATCTCCTGAGAACAGGTGGAAGAGGTGGGAGGGTAAGGAGCTTGGAATTATAGACTTCCCAGGCTATTCACAAAGTTTAGGCTGTGGACCATGAGTGTGGATGCTGGATTGGATGGAGGTCACCAGAGTCCAGATTTCGTGCCTCTCCTACAAGCCCCAGCAGACCCTGGGATTTACCCCCATGAGAGCACTTACACTTTTCAGTAAAATCATCTGGTTCCCTTTCTCTCTACCCCACCAGTTTGTAAGCACCTTTTTTTTAAAACATCTTTATTGGAGTATAATTGCTTTACAATGGTGTGTTAGTTTCTGCTTTATAACAAAGTGAGTCAGCTATACATATACATATGTCCCCATATCTCCTCCCTCTTGCATCTCCCTCCCACCCTCCCTATCCCACCCCTCTAGGTGGTCACAAAGCACCGAGCTGATCTCCCTGTGCTATGTGGCTGCTTCCCACTAGCTATCTGTTTTACATTTGGCCACTCCATGCCACTCTCTCACTTCGTCCCGCTTACCCTTCCCCCTCCCCATGTCCGCAAGTCCATTCTCTACATCTGCGTCTTTATTCCTGTCCTGCCCCTAGGTTGTTCAGAACCTTTTTCTTTTTAGATTCCATACATATATATGTGCTAGCATATGGTATTTGTTTTTCTCTTTCTGACTTACTTCACTCTGTGTGACAGTCTCTAGGTCCATCCACCTCACTACAAATAACTCGTTTCTTTTTACAGCTGAGTATATATGTGCCACATCTTCTTTATTCTGTCATCTGTCGATGGACACTTAGGTTGCTTCCATGTCCTGGCTATTGTAAATAGAGCTGCAATGAACATTGTGGTACATGACTCTTTTTGAATTATGGTTTTTTCAGGGTTGTAAGCACCTTGAGGGCAAAAAATATGTTTGTTATATTGACCAATGCCAGTCCCAGTGCTTGGCTAGGAGTGGCACCCAGGACATCTGTTTAATTAATTACTGTGTGGGGTTAAGGAAATTAAAATGCTCATTATGAGCACAGTGTGTTGGATGTCAATTTAAATAACACTTGTTGAATATCCATGATGTGCCAGGGACGATGCTGGCCAAAATTACGAAGATGGAACAGGTTGATGCTGAAATTGCCTAGCAGCTCATGGGTAAACAGGAGGACTTGGGTGCAAGAGGGTATGGCAAGTAAATCAGCACTGGGGCAAGGGAGACAGGGAAGGACAGGACGCCTGACCTCAGAGGAAAAGAAATGATTGAGAAACAGTATGAGGACTTTATTATTTTTTATGAATTTATTTATTTTTGGCTGTGTTGAGTCTTTGTTGCTGTGCGCGGGCTTTCTCTAGTTGCGGCGAGCAGGGGCTACTCTTCGTTGAGGTGCACGGGCTTCTCATTGTGGTGGCTTCTCTTGTTGTGGAGCACGGACTCTAGGTGCGCGGGCTTCAGTAGTTGTGGCTCGAGGGCTCTAGAGCTCAGGCTCAGTAGTTGTGGCGCACGGGCTTAGTTGCTCCGTGACATGTGGGATCTTCCTGGACCAGGGCTCGAATCCGTGTCCCCGGCATTGGTAGGCGGATTCTTAACCACTGCGCCACCAGGGAAGTCCCAGCGGTATGAGAACTTTAGAGAATGGTGTGTGAAGCATGGGGAAGCTGGCAGCCTCCCCTTAGTTCCTACAGGAAGCAGTGACATGGGGGGCTGGGTAGGGGGGACAGACTCATATTTAAGGTGCGGCAAAACTTTGATGGAAGACGTTCTTCGGCCTGAATGAAGAAGGGTAATGGGGAACAACTGGAGAGTTTTAAGCTGGGAAATATGCACGATTTGCATTTTTTAAAGAATCACACATCACTACCTGGAGAATATAGCCAATATTTTGTAATAACTGTAAATGGAGTGTATCCTTTAAAAATTGTATAGAAAATAAAGCGCATTTTATTTTAATGATATAAAAAGAAGACTGTCGCATCACTGTGGAGATTAGGTTGGGGTAAACCCGAAGATCAGTTAGGAGGCTGTTGCAGCGATCCACGTGAGGGATGGGGGTAAACTACAACAGTGGCAGTGAAGATGAAGCTAAGTAGACTGATCTGAGGGAGATTTAGGTGGTGTAATTGGCAGAACCTGGCAGCAGATTGGATGAGGAGGGCAAGGGAGAGGAATACATCAACATAGCTCTTGAGTGACTAGGAGAGTGGCAACGTTCACTGAAATAGGACCAACATAGGGAAAGGAGCAGGGGTGAGGGCTTGATGAGTTCAGTTTGGGACTTATGGATTTGAAGAGTGTGTGAAACCTACCAAGGAAGATGTCTGTGGCCATTTAATCATATTCTCAGCCTGGGAGGGAGGTCCAGGCTGAAAATATGGATTTGGGAGTCATAAAGCCTACAAATGTAATATGAACTCTTGAAAGTGCTACGTTTCTCCCCTTTCCCAGTTTTCTTTCTTTAATTCTTTTTAAAACTGTACTTATTCGGTTTTAGGGTTTTTTTTTTTCCAATCATCATCAAATCTTATTTTGAAGAAAAGTTGAGATTAAAATAAATATGTGGCTGTAGTCTCTTGATTAAACATGGCTACGCCCCTGTATTTCCCCCTACCTCTCAAAACCTTGCTGACTTAACACTAAAGAAATATAAAAGGTATTAAGTTACAAAAGCTCAGAGAAGGAAGCAACAGCAGATGAAAGTCAACAGATGTATGGAAGTAGAAGGCAGGTGGGGGAGTGTTACCTGGCTTGAAACATCCTAAGAAGTTACAAACCAGCTGCCAACCAGGGGAGATTACCAACAAGAAGCAAATCAGCTCACCCAGTTTAATCTCCAAGATGCTTAATGCCTTGGAAGCATGAGTTACTCCAGAAGGTCAGCCATGAGGTACAGGGCTAAACATGGGGGCTTGGCTGGAGTCTGTGTGCAGAGCACTTTGCTGCGGCCCCAGAGCTCCGCTCTCAAAAGCCAAACGACGACTCTAAACTCTCGTGCTGCATAAGGAGGAACTCTGGAGGCCTCCATACTCAGGGACTTCAGGCAGGGTTTGAAGGGCAGGGATGAGATACAGGGTGGAAAACCGAGGGATGGAGGGAAGATTTACACACTACATGGTGGCAGCCCTCGTCCCTCCCCCACCCCACCCCCAGGATGCCAGCAGCCAGGCACTTAGCACCCCTACTCTCTCATCCTCCCTGGGAAAGTAGAAAACTCTTCTCCAGAGGCCCTGAGAACCCCAGGTGGGGAAAAAAGAAAAACAAAAAACCTCCATTGACGGACATTTGTGAGTTTCTCAATGAAAAGTCTAGTTGTTGCCTGTTAAAGAAATTTTCAAAAACTGAAGGACACAGCATGGAAGGCTTAGTATAATAACTGAAAAAGACCTGCACCAAGGCATATCATCATACAATTTCAGAAAAGGTTTTCAAAGCATCAAGAGTGAAAAAACAAGCCACAGACAAAGGCACAGAAATCAGAATGATGTCAGATTTCTCAACAGCAACCCTGGGATGCTCAATCGAGGGAAGCTTGTTCTAACCTGGAATTACACACCCAACCAATCTGACATGAGGTCAGAATACTTTCAGATTTTCAAGGACACAGAAAAAAATTCATTTCTTAGGAAGCTACTGGAGAACGTGCTTCAACAAAATGAGAGAGTAAACCAAGGAAGACGAGGTGGATCCAGGAAATAGGGCAACAGCGAAGACAGGCAAAAGGAAATCCCAGGACAACATTTGTACGCCAAGCTTAGCAAGCAGCCAGTCCAAACTGGAGCAGAAAGATAGAGGTCCTTGGGACAGAGTTCTCCAGGGAGAAGATGGGACTGATCAGTTAGGGGTTGAACATTCAGAAAGATCATTGCTATGTGTTTGGAATATTTGGAAGAAAACAGCTCTAGTACTTAGAAAATTAAACAATTGAAAAAAGAAACAATTATTAACTCCAGGTAAAACCAACTTGTAAGAGAAGGAAAATGTAATAGTAGTTTACAGCTTGAATGAACAGTGTTTATTTACTTGGTCAATAATGTAAACACTATTGATTTAACTATAAATTGTGGAAAACTATATTGTGAGAATGAGGGGAGAAAAATGGGGGTTAGAGGGTGCAAGAGAGCTAATTCCTCAGAATTAGAAATAAACAGTGCCTAAAATTGACAAATCAAGTAACAGTAACGTATTAGTTTGCTAGGGCTGCCATGACAAAGTGGCACAGACCAGATGGCTTAAACAACAGAAATTTATTATCTCACCATTCTGTACCTCTGATAAATGTGTCCAAGATCAAGGTGTCACAGGATTGGTTTCTTCTGAGGCCTCTCTCCTTTGCTTGCAGATGGCTGCCTTCTGGTGTCTTCAGATGGCCTTCCCTCTTTATGTGTCTGTGTCCTAATCTCCATTTATAAGGATACCAGTCATATTGGATTAGGGCCCACCCTGATGACTTCATTTTAACTTAATTACCTCTTTAAAGACCCTATCTCTAAATAGAGTCACATTCTGAGGCACTAGGGATTAGGGCTTGAACATATGGATTTGTTGAATTCAGCCCATAGCAAGTAGTATAAACTCATTATTTGGACAAATAGAAGTAACACCAGAAGAAATAGCCAAAAGAGTTGAAAGTGGTTGCCTCTGGAGTGAGACTGGAGGATGGAAAAGGGGGAAGCAGGCACTATTACTCTTTTACTTTGTCAGGTGGGCAGTGGGGCCTTGAACCCAGCCTGACTCTAAATCTCATGTTCTTCCCCACTACTACGAGATTCGGAGCTCCTCCAGGCCAGGGCAGTGCGGTGCGCCTCTTCACACCTCCCTCAGCACCTTGCACAGTGCTTTACTACATATGTATGACTTACAGCTGTATCACTATGACTTTAAAGCTGCCATTTGTCAGTTTTCTTTTCTTGTTTAAAAAAAAATGCTGATGGGGAAGACAGATCCAAGGAAACCTCGAGGGGCCATAATATGGAGCATCCAGCTGAAAGTTTCCCACCCTTGGTGTTCTAGAATCGTTGGGTGCATCCCTGATAGCACTTTGAGTTTTGATCCTAGAAACGGTCCATCCACGGCAGGGGAGGGGCACAGGCTGCTTTCCTGCTGTTGGTGGTGTATGAACCCCTTCTTCCTGGGGTCTAGAACAGCCACTCATCCCCATTTTCTTGAGTCCAGTTTGGCTGTTAAAAGTGGCCATGGCCCCTGTAAGTTATTCTCAGACTTAGGGCTGTAATGTCCTTCACAGTGATTGATGCCTGATCCCATGAGGGGTTTTGGTCATTTTTATGTTTCGGTTGATCCACAGTTATTCACCTGGCTGTTAAGGCTGACAGGACATTGTAGTTGGCTCCATCCCTGAGGCTACGTGGATGCCCTTCCCGGGAGCACATACCCGGTGTCCTCTGGGGAGCAGTGGAGGTTGGTGTGTATGTCTGTCTGTCTTAGCATGCCTCAATTGCTTCCTGATAAAATTCTGAGAGTTGGGCCCCATCAATATCTCAAATACATGTGAGGAAACGTTAATTTAGAATCAATTTTAAGATGTTTCAGACTGTAAAGTCCTTTTAACTATATCTCTGGTGAAGATGTAGAAGCACTTTATGGGACTGTAAATTTCATGTTGAACAGTCTTCGTGAAATACACATCTCCCCTACACACAAGCTGTTTTCTCCATATCAATTATGGCCCTGCAAGTAATGTTTCACAAATATTCTGTAAAGCACAGAAAACCCCATGATAATGCGAAATATGACTTTCACTTGTCTGTTAGACAAAAGAATCACACATGCCTCTCTCCCATCAACACTAACATTTGTTATGGATAATAACACTTTCAATCACAACTATTTTTGGAAAGCTGGTTTATTTTAAACCTTCCCTCCCTCACTGAAAACACTCTCCCAAGGACACAGACTCCTACAAACCACAGCCCATTAATTTAACTATGGAATGAGAACTTTTTCTTCCCACTTTGTTTAAAAGTTGTTTTTAAGAGTTATTCTAAAGGCCACAGGTACAAGATTAAGGAGCATTTTACCTTGGCTGATTGGCGTAAGAGGGGCCTGGGTCTCTAAAGGCCCAGTCTCTGATGTTGTGTGAGGTGAGGACTGAGAGAGGCCATGGTTTTAGGCAGCATCTGCATATCACCTGGAGCCTGTGGTCCTTTTAGTTGCGGGCACCAGCAGAGAAGCCAAAGAGCTAAAGATTTATATTGTATATTCTTAATTCCATGACAACACAGCTGGATCCTCCCTGTTCAAGTAGCAGGTGACCAGTCCTAGAGGTGTATTTTGAACGTCACTACATCCATGAGGGTGACAGAGGCTCACCCTGCCTCCAGATGATTGCTGGAAAAGCAAAACTCACAGGGTAACTACAGGCCTTGCATGGTTCTGAATACTTTGGTAACCTGTCTGTTTTCCCTCCTCTGTAGCCAACTTGAGGACTCACTGATCATGACTTCTGTAAAGCAGCAGGCAGCAATTAGCCGGCTCTTGAGTTTTTTACAGGATTGGGACAATGCTGGCAAAGTCGCAAAGAGTCACATCCTCAACAATTTCATTGAAACCAACCAAGGCAAGACTGCCCCTGAGCTGGAACAGGAGTTTTCCCAGGGAGCCAGCTTGTTCCTGGTCCGCTTGACCACCTGGCTTAGACTCACGTATCCTTTGCTGAACAGGAAAACAAATAGGCAACCTTCAAAAGAGAAAAGGAACAAAGATAGTCGAGGGAGCTCTTCTCCTGATTCTCAGATTTTAGAACAGGACATCTGTGATCAAAATACCATCCCTGAAGTCAAGAACTCCCTCAACATCCTGTCTTCCCAATCTATAAATATATCCTCATTCTCACTGCTAACCTCTCTTGCTCTCATCAGAGCTGAAGTGGGTGTTCCTTGTCTAGGACTAATACTCTGTGTTGTGCTTGAATCCCCTCCCATCTCCCCAAGGACTTTATTCGTTCTCTCCTACAGCCTTCACTTTGGACTCATTACTAGCTTTTTCATCAGCATGTATGTATGCTCAAATCTCTTCCACCTTAAAATTTTAATTCAGTCCTTGTCTGGAACCTATATTCCACCTTGCTTCTGCCCTTCGTGCGGAAGCCTGTTGAAAAGGCTGTTGACCTTCCCCACCTCCCTTTCTCCTACACCCACTGCAGCCTGACTTCTGTCCCCTCCACTCCACTGACGCAGGTCTTGCCAAGGTTACCAATGCTTTTCTAATTGTGAAGCCCAGTGACCACATCCTCAGACCTTATACAGGACCTCTCAGTGGCATTTGTCAGCCAACCATTCCCACTTCTCAAAACATTCTTCCCTGAAACTAATGTAATGTTTATGTCAATTTTACCTCAATAAAAAAAAGAGAGAGAAGGAAAGCAAAAAGAAGCACATATAGACCATATCACCACACACACACACACACACACACACACTCTCACACACTTCCTGTGGTTTCTGATAGCAGCTCTCTTGGTTTTCTCCTTTCTTTCTGTCCATCCTACTCCTCTTCAGCCATGCCTTAAATGTTGGTGTTTGCCAGACTCCAGCCACAGCCCTCTTTTCTGCTTGCTCTCAGCTTCTCCCTAAGTGATCTAGCCACTGTCAGGATGTCAACACCACCTCAGTTTGAGGACTCTCAGATGTGTACCCTGCCCACATTTCTCTGGAATCTGAGTTCCATACCTGTTAACCCAGCTGCCACCTCCACTTGTCTCCCACAGACTCTCACATTTCTGGCTTGGGAAACTAGGCAAATGGGACATCATTACGTGGGAAGAGAATACAAGGAAAGGAGTGAGTCTGGGGGTAGATAAGTTTGATTTGGGACATGTTGTGTTTGAGGTGCCTGTGCTCAGGAGCCCCAGAAGCAGACTTGGGGCTGAAGACAGATTTGGTCCCCATGATGGTGATAGTTTGAGTCGTGGGTGGATTTCAGGATATTCCTGCTCCGTATGCCCGTAGCACTCCATGGATTCATCTCAGACCCTTATGTATTTTTCTCGTTGTCTGAACCCTCTCCCCTTCCCTAAACCTCCTCTTTATTTAACTAATTTCTACTCCATTATTCAGGTCTCAATCCAAGCATCACTTTCTCAGGAAGCCCTTTTCAGAGCCCCAGACTAGTTTAGGTTCCCCTGTTAAATACACTCATGGCACTTCCTCTGTTTTAATAGTCATAACATCTTGTTATTACCTGCTTAATATCTCTCTTCCCCCACTGGATTGTAAACTCTACAAGGGCAGGAATTACACCTGTTCTACTCCTCTCTGTATTTCTAACACCTAACACGTGCCTGGCACATAATGGGTACTTCATACATGTTTGTTGAACAAGGGAATGAATGAACCAGAGACTCTGAAGCTAAGCAGAACGAAAGGCTTAGGTAAACACAGCTCTCTCTTCTTATAGTTAATCACTGATAAAATTATTAATTAGACTCAGGCCTTGAACACAGTCTGATGGGAATCCACTGAATACATCTCTACATTAACCCCAATATTCTTAGACATTAGTGTGCATAAAAGAGGTTTAAAATGCAGATAACCAGCCTGCCTCCCCACCCCACCACCAGGTTTTGATTTAGTAGATTAAGGGTGGGTCCCTGGACTCTTTTATTTTTCTTTTCTTTTTTTAAAATTAATTTATTTATTTTATTGTTTTTTTATTGGAATAAAATTGCTTTTACAATGTTGTGTTAGTTTCTGCTGAACAGTGAAGTGAATCAGCTATATGTATAGCTATATCCCCTCTCTCTTGGACCTCCCTCCCAAGCCCCCCCCATCCCACCCATCTAGGTCATCACAGAGCACTGAGCTGAGCTCCCTGTGCTGTACAGCAGGTTCCCACTAGCTATCTGGGCTTTTGTTTGTTTGTTTTGTTTTGGCTGCATTGGGTCTTCGTTGCTGCGCACGGGCTTTCTCTAGTTGCGGCGAGCAGGGCTACTCTTCATTGCAGTGTGCAGACTTCTTGCGGTGGCTTCTCCTGCTGCGGAGCACGGGCTCTAGGCGTGCGGGCTCAGTAGTTGCGGCACGCAGGCTCAGTAGTTGTGGCTCACAGGCTCTAGAGTGCAGGCTCAGTAATTGTGGCACACTGGCTTAGTTGCTCCACAGCATGTGGGATCTTCTCAGACCAGGGCTCGAACCCATGTCCCATGCATTGGCAGGCGGATTCTTAACCATTGTGCCACCAGGGAAGCCCTAGCTATCTGTTTTACACATGGTAGTGTATTGATGTCAAACCTAATCTCCCTATTCGTCCCACCCTCCCCTCCCACCTCTGTGTCCGCATATCTGTTCTCTATATCTATGTCTCTCCTCCTGCCCTACAAATAGGTTCATCTGTACCATTTTTCCAAATTCCACATATATGCGTTAATATACGGTATTTGTTTTTCTCTTTCTGACTTACTTCACTCTGTATGACAGACTCTAGGTCCATCCACATCTCTACAGATGACCCAATCTTGTTCCTTTTTATGGCTGAGTAATATTCCATTGTATATATGTACCACATCTTCTTTATCCATTCATCTATCATTGGACACTTAGGTTGTTTCCATGTCCTGGCTATTGTAAATAGTGCTGCAATGAACATTGGGGTACATGTGTCCTTTTGAATTATGGTTTTCTCAGGGTATATATACACCCAGTAGTGGGATTGCTGGATCATATGGTAGTTCTATTTTTAGTTTTTTAAGGAACGTCCGTACTGTTCTCCATAGTGGCTGTATCAATATAGATTCCCACCAACAGTGCAAAAGGGTTCCCTTTTCTCCACACCCTCTCCAGCATTTATTGTTTGTAGATTTTGATGATGGCCATTCTGACCAGTGTGAGGTGATACCTCATTGTAGTTTTGATTTGCATTTCTCTAATAATTAGTGATGTTGAGTATCTTTTCATGTGCCTCTTGGCCATCTGTATGTCAGGACTCTTTAGTTTTCAAAAGAGCCCTGGGTTGACTCTGATGCCAGTGGTCTACAAATGGTGCTTTGAAAAACATCAGGATCTACAATCTGGCTTTGTCCCCATAACTCATGACGCTAAACTCACCAAAATGTTGTCACTAACTTGACAACATTTTCCACTCAACCAAAGGGTGATGTGAGTGAGGCAGTGTCAGATCCTAGCTTTATTTAAAACTTAGATGTTTTATTCATCATGTATTTTTATATTATTTTTTTCTTTTTTTAATAATGCAGGAAATATTATTTAGTTACTGAGTTTTTCGTTTTGTTTTGTTTTGTTTTTTTGGGTATGCGGGCCTCTCACTGTTGTGACCTCTCCCGTTGCAGAGCACAGGCTCCGGATGCGCAGGCTCAGTGGCCATGGCTCACGGGCCCAGCCTCTCTGTGGCATGTGGGATCTTCCCAGACCAGGGCTCAAACCCGTGTCCCCTGCGTCGGCAGGCGGACTCTCAACCACCTCACCACCAAGGAAGCCCAGTTACTGAGATTTTGATGCCCCCTTTAATTTCATACCTGAGGGAATTCTCTGACAGTCCAGTGGTTAGGACTCCTCGCTTTCACTGCCAAGGACCCGGGTTCAATCCCAGGTCAGGGAACTGAGATCCCACAAGCTACGCAACCAAAAAAAAAAAAAATTTCATACCTGAAACAAGTGAGTCACTCGCCTCACACCCTAGTCCCAGCCCTGCTTGACCACTGCCCTTTCTAAAGCTCTCCTCTCTGGACTTTCCTGGTGGTCCATTGGTTGAGACTCCACACTTCCAATGCAGGGGGCCCAGGTTTGACCCCTGGTCTGGGAACTAGATCCTGTATCCATGCTGCAACTAAGAGTCCGCCTGCCACAACCAAGAAGTCCACACGCCACAACTAAAAAGATCCCACGTGCAGCAACTAAAGATCCCACACGCCACAACAAAGATCCCATGTGCCGCAACTAAGACCCAGCGCAGCCAAAAAAATTAATTAATTAATTTAAAAATAATAAATAAAGCTCTCTTCTTCTCTCCCTTCTCCCATCACCGTTTCTCAGTCACTGTTGCAGGGTCTTTCCTACCACCCCTTAAATATTAGTGTTTCTAAGAATTCTGTGTTCAGCCCTCTTCTTTGTTTTTTTAAATTTTATTTATTTATTTATTTTTGGCTGCATGGGGTCTTCGTTGCTGTGCGCAGGCTTTCTCTAGTTGCGGTGAGCTGGGGGCTACTCTTCGTTGCGGTGTGAGGGCTTCTCATTGCGGTGGCTTCTCTTGTTGCGGAGCACAGGCTCTAGGGCACGAGGGCTCAGTAGTTGTGGCGCACGGGCTTAGTTGCTCTGCGGCACGTGGGATCTTCCCGGACCAGGGCTCGAACCCGTGTCCCCTGCATTGGCAGGCGGATTCGTAACCACTGCACTACCAGGGAAGCCCAAGCCCTCTTCTTTTCTTACTCAATTATTGCACTTGTTAACCGAGGCATTGTATCATTCTTCTCCATGTCCTAAGTGCTAATCAGAGCACCCAACATTTAGTGGACACTCAGCCAATGTTTATTAAATAAACCACGCTTTTTTTTTTTTTGGCCACGCTGCGCGGCTCGTGGGATCTCAGTTCCCGACCAGAAATTGAACCCAGGCCACAGCAGTGAAAGCCCAGAATCCTAACCATTAGGCCACTAGAGAACTCCCAAACCACGCTTTTAATATACAGCTGTATATTCAGTTTCTACACCTGGAATTATTCATAATTTCCTAACTTTTTGTGACCTTATCATACCGGAGAGAAAAGAGACTGGCTGAAGAGACATAGCATTTTGAATCAGTGCCCCCCCCGACTTCTCCCCACTCCTCCAGTTGCAGTGGATTTTGAAGGAAAACAAATCAATATAGCATCATTATGTTTTGTAAAATTGACTGCCACCTAATCCCACATTAGCTTCAAACCCCTTTTTTAAATTTGAACTTCTAGAACCAATCAGTAAAACTAAAGATTTATATATTATAATAACAAAAATTATTAGTTACCATGTATTGAGTCTTTTTATGCTCTAGGCACTGAACTCTGTGTACCACACAAATATCTCATTTGGGCCTAACACCAAGCCTAATAGGTATTGGTATCATTCCCCCAACCACCACTTTTTTTTTTTTTTGGCCTCACCGCGAGGCATGTGGGATCTTAGTTCCCTGACCAAGGATCGAACCTGCGGCCCCTGCAGTGGAAGCACGGACTCCCAACCACTGGACCACCAGGGAATTCAGTATGATCCCATTTTATAGGTTAGAAAGATGAGCCTTGAAAAGGTTGAATAATTTACTAGCAGGTGGCAGAGATAAGGATTAAAATGGGTGGTCTGGCTCCAAAGCCCATACACCATCCAGGCGACTTCAGTGTATCCCTGCCACAGTCCCACCTACAACACCCATCTGTGTCAATAGCCCACTCCCTCCCTCTGTTTGTCTATAGGCAGGAAGGGCTGACAGTAAGAACCCGGACTCTGAGTTAGGCTGCCTAGGTTCAAATCCCAGCTCCATCAGTTAACTTTGGGACCATGATCAGGTCCTTAAACTGTCTGAGATTGTTTCCTCATGAAGGAAGTGGAAATACTGATAGCACCCACTGCAGGGTGTGCTGAGGGTTAAATGAGACAATGCCAGCGAAGCAGTTAGCACAGTGCCTGGCACACAATAAATGCTTAGTACTTGTTAACTACTGCTGATATCGTGGCAAACTTCTGGAACTAATTGCTGGAAATAATGGGCCAGAAATATGTATAATGAAGTGGTTATGAAAATAAGGCTAGCCTGGGACAGAGGAAAAAGAAGGTGACGAAAGTCGGTCAGCCTCACTGCTAGCTGAAGAAAAGAGGCACTGAGAAGGCATGGAGGCAGAAATGGGGGCTGGGGTTTCAGAGGAGCTGGGTGGTGGGCTGATAGCCTGGCCCCCAGCTAAAATGGCAACAGGCAGGGGAGCCTGGCTCCAGAGCAAACACTGTTTTTGCAGTAAAGAGCCTTTTCTAATGAGCCAATCTATCTCTACTTCTATTGGCATCCTGGGAACCAGGGTGCAGCTGAGATAATTTGCCTCATGCACCCTCCCTCCCCAACAAAGCACCATTACCTCCAACCCATTACATTAGCCTTTATCAGTCTTGGAAGCTCTCAGTCATCCTCCATGAGCTGCAATAATTTCAGCTAATTTCTTAAGTGTTCTAAGAGCCTGGGATGTGTTATAAGCCTAGTAATTGTTGACTGGTTCCTTTTCTGTTGTGGCTTGATTTCATACCTTGTATCCGAGCTGATGCGTGCTCTGGGTGCTTTATTACAATGAAGCTTTTTGCAAAAGCTCACATTAAAAAATAACATTAAGTACTGGGGTTGTTTTAAATCAGAGTTTAATTTTTCCACCATCTCCTGTTGTTCTTATTAGGAAGACACACAATTCTTCATAAAGATAGTGACCTCCATTATAAAGCTTTGAGCAAGTACAAAATTGAGAATTAATGATGAAGCTGATTATTTTTAGAGAAGTCCAAGAATGAGGCATAAAGTAATGAACTGGGCTAAGCCCAAGGGTGCAATGGTCATGGCACAGAGAAGCTTTGGAAATTGACCCCCAGCTTTCTGCATGCACCCTGCATTCATCAGCGCCTCTTACTCTCTAGAGAGCATGTCAGAGCCAAAGTGGCTGAACTACCCCAGAAGAGTTTCCTGGAGAACCATGAACATGCCTGCCACTACCCCCCATGCCCCTACCCCTTCAACCTAGTGGCCCCTCTCAGATAAAGGATACAATTCAGCTGTTGTTCATCCTGGGCCATAGGTGGTATCAGGGATCAGACACGGGATGGAAAACCACCCTGAAATTCACTCTTTAACTTGTCATACAGCTACATGACTGGCTCATGTTTAGATAAGCTGCTCAGGTCCATCGGCATCTTCTTATCAGCTGTAAGCAGGTGAGTTCTGTTCTAGAGAAATTCTGGGGTCTCAGTTGCCTACCGGGCTTGTGGTATCCTTGACATTCACACCACATAGGACCTTAGCTTCTAGTTATCAGTGGGTACCTAGTAGCCCTCAGGATGGACCCAGAGGTGGTGGCAGCTGTGGTCCTGGTCTAGTTGCTCCTCCATCCCATGTTCTCCATTGATACTTTGCTAGTCAGCACCCTCTTGGTTGTGAATTACAGAAAATCGACTCATACTGGACCAGGAAAAAGTAGAAATTATTAGACTACTTAACTGAAATGTCCAGAGAGTGGAAATCCATATTTCAGGCCTGACTATATCCAGGGGCTCAAAAAATGTCATCAGTACTTGGTCTCTCCCTCTTTTTCTCCATTTCTCAGTATTTGGTCTATCCCGCTTTTTCTCCATTTCTCAGCTCTGTTTTCCTCTATATTCATAGGCCTCCATGTGTTGTAGTCCTCAGTACTCCAGACATGCATCCTTCTAGCTCAGTCACACCAAAAAGAGAACACATCTTTCCCAAGCGTTCCCAAGAAAGTCCCAGGTTTTGAGCCTCATTGGACCAACTTAGGTCACATGCCTGGCCCCAAACCAATTACTGCAGCCAGAAGGATGACACACCTTCACCTGCTCACCCTCCCAAAACCACATGGCTCGTGAGCGGTGGAGGGGTGATCTCCCATGGGACAGCTGAGGTGCCCTTTCAAGAAGAAGAGACACAGATGCTGGAAATCCAAGCACAGGAAATGGCCATTGTATTTAACTTCTGCATTTCCTTCTGGAAGGAAGAATTTCCAAACTATTATGTCACTTTACCCACGAACATTTCCTGGGTAGGAGGAGCATATGAAGAAAGGTCCTTGAGATCCCTTAGAAAGGTTAGTGTCAAGGAACTTGACAATGTCTTATTTCTACTTTTCTATCCCTCTGGACAGTAATCGATATCTTACAGAATTTCTTGAGGTTGGAGGGGCCCTAACACTCTTGGAAATACTTGCACTGAAGAAGATCGAGGAGGAGGACAAGAAGGAATCCATCAAGCTACTTCAGGTTATCGCAAACTCTGGCAGGAAGTACAAGGAGCTCATCTGTGAAAGCTGTGGTGGGTACCGTGTAGAACAAGGGTGTCACTTCTCCTGTCTCCCTGGGGGCCGCCCCCAGCACTGCTAGAGGAAAACGCATCACGGACCTGGTTGCACAGGAAGCGTTCTGTAGAGTGGACTCACTTAGCTCCTGTCCGGATCACCACCGGCAGACCCAGAGTTACGATTTTCTTGATTTATCATTTGCTCAAATCTTTCCATGGTGGTTTTGGAAATACTTCATTTCAAATATATCCTCTTTCGTGCATCCATTCAACAAAGATTTGTTGAGCCATTTATGAATAATTCTAGAAATAAGATTGACCTAAAATCATTGAATATGTGTGCTAGGTATATGCTAAGGTGCTGGGAACACAAAGATGAATAAAATACAGTCCTCGTCCTCAAAGAGCTTACAGTGCCATGAGAAAAGGAAATAACCCGGTAATTTCAGTATGTCCCACCAAGTGGTCTGCTTGAGGTGTGCACAGGAGATGCCATCCCCCACGCATCCCTCTTTAAAGCACTTCCCTCACTGCTCTTTCCTCATTTCTCCCCCATGGCCTCTCTGAGCCTTGGTGTATTTATCCTAAAAAGGGACCAACACCTCCCTTTCAGTGTAGTTTCCAGGGCTAAATAAGGCAGTATTTGTCAAAAAACATTTAGTGCTGAGCGCTATCTATGTGTTAGTTATCATACAGCAATCAAAAGTGCAAGTTTTATTTGTGCATTTTGCAGAGCCATTTTAAATTTTAAAACAGATTTTGACAAGTTAACATGCCTATGTTGAAACAAAATCCCCCAGCCACCTAGGCACGAGGTGAAAACAGTAGCAATGCAACATGAGAACAGAGCCTCGATTTTGCTTTGACTGGACAGGCCTTGTTAAATACATCTTAATCCTATTACTTCATATTATGTAACCTTGAGTAAGGATTATTTTCATAAACCCCTTCCAATTTAGCATTTCCTCTCTCCTTTGCTCAGGTGTACGATCCATAGCAGAATTTTTGGCAAAGTCTAAGTCAGAAGAGACCCAGGAAGAAGTGCATGTTCTGTTGGATTCTCTGATCCACAGTAATCCCAAGTACCAGAATCAAGTGTACAAAGGTCTAATAGCTTTGCTGCCCTGTGCGTCCCCGAAAGCTCAGCAGCTGTTCCTGCAGACTCTCAGGACTGCCCAGGTGAGCCCAGGCTGCATGCTCCGGTGGTTCTGATTCCAACTCAGTAATCTGACAATTACCTTCCACAGTTGCACTCCATGCAGGCATGAGAAACAGAGCTCAACCTCCCACTGCATGTCTGCTGTTCCATCAGCGTTACTTCCAGAAGGCCAGGGCAGGGCAGAGAGTTCGTGTCTCCCAGCAGAGTGATTTGTCCTGTTTACTTAAGGATCAGAAAGATGTTGGCAGACTTAAAAGTGGTTGAGACAAGCAGCAAGGATGATGAAAGGACCGTAGAAAAGATTAAAGGAGTCAGTTTGGTAGGGAAAGAATCATGGTGCATTTGTAGGCAGCATTTAAGTGAAGAAAGAAGCCAGATAGATCTCCGGTGCTTGGGAAAGCTCCATTTCTCTCATTGTCTTCTGCCTTCCTTTCGGTGCCCTAGAATGCATCAAAGTCAGCTTTGGGGCATGGCGACCACACGAAGACACCATGTAAGGAGGGAACAGAAAGCTCTCAGTAGTACAGCTCCAGGAAGGGCTGGAGGCAGGGAGGCAGTTAAGAGACCAAAGAGATGATACGGCCTGAACCATGGCAGGAGGAATCGAGGTGACCAGGTTGGACAGACATTTGGGAGACAGAGTGTATGGGACTTGGGGCAGTAAAAGAAAAGGAGTCAAGAAGACACCAGCTTTGGACTTAGACCACGGGGTGAGTTGTGTGCCACCAAGAGAACAGGAAAAACGGATCTGATTTAGGTTTTGACCCAATAAACTTGATGAGCCTTGGTGGCTCCCAAGTGCCCATCTCAGGAGAAGGCCAAGCTGGTTGCAGAAGATGTAGATGGATGACTTGTGCAAAAAATACTGAACCCTGAGCTCCCCTCCTGTAGAATCTGACAGATTTGGGTGGCCTTTAAGTTCCCCCAGGCAATTCTGATTCTTAGCTCAATTGAGGAATCACTGCTCGAGACATCTAGTAGAGATGCCCACAGGACAGTAGAAAATAAAAGTCTGAGGCTCCAGAGAGAGATCCGAGATGAAGATGGCAGTTTGGAGTTCATGAACAGAGAAGTGATATCCAAAAGAGTAGAAGTCAATAAGATCCCCCAGGTAGAATACACCAAGTACAAAGAGAAGGAACACTGCCAACATTTAAGAGATGAGCCGAGGAAGAAGATCAGCAAAACATCTGATTATCATTATTGTTTCCAGTTTCCATTTATTAAGTGCCTCCTACATACCAGGCACTGTGCTCAGGGCTTGCTTACACTGTTTCTTTTAGTCTTCACAGTGGCTGATGGAGACAGGTATTATCATCCCCATTTTAAAAGTGATGCTAACGAGCCTTAGGAGGGTGTTCGGTGACTTATTCAAGGCCACACACTAAGTAGCAGATATATACCAAGTGAACATTAAAATCCAACTCTAACTCCAAAGTCCTTATTCTTTCCATATACCACTCTGCCTCCTTGAAAAAGAATGATGGCGGGGGGTGGGCGTGGGGGTGGGATGAACTGGGAGATTGGGATTGACATGTATACACTGATGTGTATAAAATGGATGACTAATAAGAAAAAGTAAATAAATAAAAAATAAACATTAAAAAAGAAAAAGAATGATAAGCCATAAAAGGAGAAGAGGAAAACACAGGGCTGTGAAAAATAAGGGAAAAGAGTTTCAAGAAGAAGGACATGGACTTCCCTGGTGACGCAGTGGTTAAGAATCCACCTGCCAATGCAGGGAACACGGGTTCGATCCCTGGTCCGGGAAGATCCCACATGCCGAGGAGCAACTAAGCCCTTGCACCACAACTACTGAAGCCCTGGCACCTAGAGCCTGTGCTCCCCAACAAGAGAAGCCACCACAATGAGTAGGCCCCGCTCTCCACCACTAGAGAAAGCCCATGCACAGCAACGAAGACCCAACACAGCCAAAAATTAATTAATTAATTAATTTTGAAAAAATAAAAGAAGAAGGACATGATCAGTTGGCTCAAATACAGCAGAGTGATTCAGTGCAGGTAGAACAGAAAGCTGAGCTCAGCAGGAAAAGTTTTGGTGAATTAGGGGACTGTCCGATGGCAGGAAAAATTAAATTACAGCCACCTGTCAAAGGATGCATGGAGGATGAAGAAGTAGCTTCCCCTGGGAAGCTTAGGTGTAAAGGGGGAAAGAGCAGTAGCAAGAGGAGACAGAGTTGAAGGACGGTTGCTTTCAATCTGGGTGATCTTGAGAATGTTTAATGCCAAAAGACAGGAGCCAGTGCAGGGGTAGAAGACACAGACAGGAGGGTTGTCTGATTAGGTGAGATCCTGAGAGAGAGAAGATTTAGGATTTTGGATGAGTTCCACTCTCTCCAGCCTGTGCCTGTCTTTCCTGCAGCCAAGATAGCCGACTTGTCCCTGCACCTCTAGCAGTGGCCAGCTAGCCTCCACTGAGTGCCTCCTGAGCCAGAGGGTTCAGTGGCAGCCTCGGCAGAGTCTCTGGAGATTCCTGGCTGCCCATCTCCGCCCCTCCTCTCCAGAAGAAATTAACTTCGGACTTCCCTGCTGGCGCAGTGGTTGGGAATCCGCCTGCCAAATGCAGGGGACACGGGTTCGATCCCTGGTCCTGGAGGATCCCGCGTGCCACAACTGCTGGGCCTGTGCGCCTGGAGCCCGTGCTCCGTAGCTGGGGAGGCCACCGCGGTGGCAGGCCCGCGCACCGCAGCGAGGAGTGGCCCCCGCTCACCACAACTAGAGAGGGCCCACGTGCAGCAACGAAGACCCAACACAGGCAAAATAATTAATTAATTAATTTTTAAAAAGAGAGAGAGCTCTCCCTCCTTACTAGTATGCAAAAAATTGAGTATAATGTTAAAAAAAAAAAGAAATTAACCTCTCGGGTGCGGGGCCAGGGCCCAGTGACTCACTGCTGCCCCCCTCTCCCCATTCAGCTAAGGCTGCCCGGCTGTTTGAAGTCAGCTTTTCACTTCTCCCAGGTGGACTAGACGGAAAGGAAAGAGTAACCACCTTGTCCTGCTGTCTTTCTTGCCAGTCGATCATCGGGACGACACACCCTGGCATTGTGGACTGCGTGCTGAGCGTGCTGCGCACTATGCACCTGGAAGTCCAGTATGAAGGTAGGGGAGGCGGCCGGGTCTGCTCCAGATGGCACAGGGTCGCCATGAGAACTAGGCAGCTTTGCTCTGAGACGTTTTCTTCTCTTCACAAAGAGCCTTATTGAGTGTCCTAGACAGCCTCGGCAGACGGAAGGTGCTGGCTCTGTGCCGATGGGCAAGTTATTCAGAAAACGACAGTCACATTCTGTGCCTGGAATCAGCCATGTGCTCTAGCAGTTGTCAGAATGTGCCTGGGTCCAGAGCTGGCTCTGGTTCCCAGACTTATGTGGCACTTCCCCTCCAAACAAAAATCACCCTGAGGACTGTTCTTCTAAGAAACTAGATTGGGTAATGGTAGTATTAATACATTTTCATTTATTGAGTATGCCTATGTGCCAGCCACTTTCCATGCATTGCTCCATTTAATTCTCAAAATAACCACAAGAGTATAGATTCTGGTACATATTAGGTATTCAAATGCTCAAATGAATGAATGGTGGGGGTTGGCATTTTTATGTTTTTCAAGCTAAAGCACTGAAGCACAGAGAGATTAAGTATGCTTCCCAAAGTTACACAGCTGACCAGATTCAAACCAGATCTGTCTGACTGCAAAGCCTATGCTTTTAACATGCAGCACATGGCAGGATGTTATTTCCTTCCCTGCTCTTACGATGGTTCAGAGAAGGGAGATTCTGTTTTCAACAGGAGAGATCAAGGAAGCGTTCTCTGGGAAGGTGGTATTTGAGCTGAGCCTTGAAAAATGGGAAGGTAGAAAGCAGAGAAGGGCATTCTGGAAAGGGGAATGGTGCAAAGGAAGGCCCAGACACAGGGAAGTACAAGATGTGTCTGGGGAGTGGTATGGAGATCATTTGGTGGAGGTTTGGTAGTGGTCTCAGTCTAGGAAGACCTAGGAAGGTAGGCCAGGACCAGATCATGGAGCACCTTGAATGTCAGATGGAATAGCAGGCCAGAGCCACAGGGAGACTTTAGGCTGGAGTTGTTCAGACAACAAAATGGAATGTGCTGATCTGGCAGGATAGAGAGGCCCCAGGAAGAGAGAGGAAGGACAGGACTGGGGAGCGCCTGGGTGTGGAGAGTGAGATGGCACATGAAGGGGGAATGGGCCTAGCCGAGGAGGCCAGGGCAAGGAGACCCATAAGGCAGGAAGGGTCTGGGTGGCACTACATATCGGGACTTCTGTGCCCAGGATGACAGGCTGAGCCCCAGGTCCAGGAAGCCTAGGAGGGTCAGAGGGAGGAGGCCGGTACCAGGGTTAAGGTATACAAGTGAGACCCTGGGGATCAGCAAAGGCCTGGCGCTTACTCCCAGCCTAGATTGTTTTTTGGAGGCAGTGTTGAGATTGAATGCCCACCTTATCTTTCCTTCAGCAGCACTGTCAACTTTGTATTTGTTTGACCCCTGTGGGGGTACATGGACTCCTGTGTTGGGAAGTAATGCTATGTTGGAATTGGCTACCAGCTGGAGCAGAGCCTCTTAGCTGGGGAGGAGTTGCCAGGTGGAGTGGTAGAGGCACCTAAGTCAAGGTCAGGCCCAGCAGCAGAGAGTTGTTGCTGGCATTGGAGCAAGGGGGTGAGCTGGCGGTGGAATCATGTCAGGAGGCTTAATCAAACAACCCTGAGGAGACTAGATTGGGTGGCGCTGTGACCTCCCTCCCCTCACCCAACTTCCACATGGCAAAGTGACCATTCCGCCACTTCCCCCCTTAAGCATTTCTTCTCTGAGGGCTTCCCTGACCTGCCTTCACCCCTGCCCAAATGTCAGCCTCCTTCCTTTTTACCATCTTGCTCCCTCCTTCCCACCAGCACCCGCCTCCATTGAAGCAGTTATCTCCAGAATGGTAACTGCCCTTTACATAGACTGTGCACAGTTTCCGTGCAGCTCTCATAGTTTTTGTCCTTATACCCCCAGCACAGTCCCCAGCGTATATTAGGTCCTCAGTAGGTGTTTGTTGAGTGCATGAGGGAGGGAGGGAGTCCTGCACATGCACACTGTATTAGTGACTACTTGCCTAAATGCCTTCCCCTCTGAGCAGCTTCAGGGCAGGGACAGGGTCTGATTCATCTCTTTTTCCAGCTCAGGGCCTGGCATATAAAGGGTGGTGTGCAGTAGAAGTTTGTTGAATAAATTTATGAAAAAATGGCTTTGCTTCAGTTTCGCTGATGAAGTCCTCCAGAGTTGAACTGGCCCAGCTTCTTCCCATATCAGGCCCAATCTAGAGTCCTGCTGCGTTTATTACATAACAACTGACTCTGGAGCATGAATTGTCACTGCCTTTTTGGTTTGATGTCTGCTGGTGTGAAACTGTGCACCTCAAAATAATTTCGGATAAGCCAGACTCGTAACAGGGGTACAAGAAATGTCTGTTGAATGAAAGAATTATTCTTTTTTACCGGGCACTTCAAAATAGCCTTCGTGTCCCTGGGAATATAGAGCATGCATGTGCATTGATCGTCCACCAGGGGGAACTATTTCACACGATTGGTGGAGTGGAAGTTAAGGGCAAGAATATGGTTCTCAGTTTTCACGGCAACTCCTCCAAAGGCAGGAGAGGGAAAGTCTGGCAGGTCTTAGGTGGGGCCTAACACTGATGACCGGAGGGGATCAGAGATGAATTTCTCTGAGTTTGAGGACACCAAATTGCAAGACCAAGGTGGAGCCCCCCCAGGATGGTGGCAACATCAGGGGGAGCCAGTGATATAGCTGAAGGGACTAAGCTTTATAAGGGCTTGTTTTCTAAAAACAAGTATTAATTGAACATCTGTGGTGTGCCAAGTGCTATGCCAAGTACTAGGGTTTTGTCTGTGTTTGTTTGTATTTGAGGAGAAAAAGGAATGGTTTGGAAGGAGAAAGTTACCGAGGTCGTGCTCTCTACCCTGTGTGCTGCATGGGGCGGGGGACGACATCCTTCCCTGAGAAGGCTCCAGGGAAAGTGGATTCTCAGGGGGAGTCCCGTGAAAACAGGAGGTGCAGAGGTTCGGTGGGCCTGGTGACCCTTTCTCTCGCAGTGGGCGTCTGTGATGGAGGAGCCAGGAGACGACCTCACCTCCTTTTCCACTGAGACCTTCCCCCCTCCAAACCTACCAACCTGACTGGCCTGTCACCCACCTCCTCTACTCTCTTTCCCATTACAACAGAGTGTCCCTACTCCCGTCACAGGCCACCTCCTTGACCCCAAGTTCCCCTCCAGCTCCTCATTTTTCCATTTTCTTCCATCATATTGGGAATAAAATTTGAAATACCTAGTTTTTTCAGCCCAGATGGCTAAGTGGAAGCTGTGCGTCTTAAGTGACTCTTTACTTTCTGAGAGTTCTTAGGGCCAAGGCACAAGGTTCGGAGGAGGAAAAGGAGAAGGAAGGTAGGAGATGATAAGGCTCTTGAGCAGAGGTGGGGGGGTATTCTGGCTACCTATTTCTTATAACAAGTCACCCCAGTTTTAGTGTTGTAAAACTATCACTATTTTATTCTCACATATTATGTAGGTCAGGAATTTGAACATGACACAGCAGAGATGGATTACCTCTGCTCCATGATTCCCGGGGCCTCAGTTGGAAGACAGCCGGGACCACAGCAGGAACTCGAGTGAGGCTGATGAGGATCACTCTTACTGATTTTTCCTTTTGTCTCGGGCTCCAGTATGGCTCCATGTGGCACTCTTACTGTTTTTATTTAACATTTTGATAGGTCGTTCTTCATTCATTTTTTTGCATTGATTTTTTAAATTGCATTAAAAAGTATCTATCTTGATTACTGTTTTTTTTTTTTTTTTTTTTTTTTTTTTTTTTTTTTTTTGCGGTACGCAGGCCTCTCACCTCTGTGGCCTCTCCCATTGCGGAGCACAGGCTCCAGACACGCAGGCCCAGCAGCCATGGCTCACGGGCCCAGCCACTCCGCGGCATGTGGGATCTTCCCAGACCAGGGCACAAACCCGTGTCCCCCGCATCGGCAGGCGGACTCTCAACCACTGCGCCACCAGGGAAGCCCTTGATTACTGGATTTTGATCTCTCCCTTAAATTTTGCATCAGAGGCAAATGCTTCACTTGCCTCACCCAAGACCAAGCCTTGAGCAGCACAAGGAGGCTGGGATCTTCTGGGTCTTGAAGGTGGGACTCAGAGCTGGGACTGTGCACTGCAGCACCTACATGTGGCCTCTCCCTGTAGCTTAGGCTTCTCTCAGCTTGGTGGCCGGATTCTAAGAGGAATCCTGAGTGAGCTTCCAAGATATTCCAGACCGAAGCTGCATAGCCTTTCCTGACCTAGCCTTTTTAAAAAAATTAATTTATTTATTTTATTTTTGGCTGTGTTAGGTCCTCGTCGCTGTGTGCAGGCTTCCTCTAGTTGCAGCGAGCTGGGGCTACTCTTCGTTGTGGTGTGCAGGCTTCTCATTGCAGTGGCTTCTCTTGTTGCGGAGCACAGGCTCTAGGCACACGGGCTCAGTAGTTGTGGCTCACGGGCTCTAGAGCGCAGGCTCAGTAGTTGTGGTGCAGGGGCTTAGTTGTTCCGCGGCATGTGGGATCTTCCTGGACCAGGGATCGAACCTGTGTCCCCTGCATGGGCAGGCGGATTCTTAACCACTCTGCCACCAGGGAAGCCCAACCTAGCTTCTTAAGTCACATAGCATCACTTCCTGGCCAGATTCAAAGGAAGCAAGTAGATCCCACATCTCAAATGATTTTGTGACCAAGTTTTAAAACCACTGCAGTGGGCCGTGTGGCAGCTGGGGCACATATGTTGTGGTGGCTCCATGTCTGTCTAGGTGGGATAAGCTTCTCTTTCTTCCTTTTTCTCCCCTTTCTCCATATTTTCATGCAGTTTCCTGAAATATGTTTGTCTGGGTTTTGTAACATTACAAGCTGGGTTTTGTAACATTACATCTCCTCCATACCCATGCAGGGGCCCCTGGAGGAGGGGTGGGTCAGGGAGCCCCATGTTGAAGGTTGTGGGGAAAGCCCTGCCCTTCCAGGTTCCTACAAAAGAGTAGAAGAGGAAACCTGGGACCAAGTAATGGCTTTCTGGTCCCCACTGCAGCAGATTCTGATTGCCCATTCTTGTCTGTTCTTCACTTTGAAGTAGAAATAACCAGGGAAAGGGTTCTGGCACTTACATCTGCTAATTTCTGAGGATGGTTTGTTTTTGGGTTTTTTTCACAGAATTAAGACTGCAGAATTTCTTTTAATGATGATCCCCTTCAGTCTAAAAGAGTCAAAATTAAAATTAAGGGAGGACTTCTCCAAAGTGGTCCTGCCTGGAATTTATCTCCATTTATAATGGCTGTGAAGTGAAAAATGGCAGTTTCCTTCCAAGGAGGGTTGCTATTCCAGGAATTAGTGGCAGGCAGGGACTTAATCATGATGAGCAGTCTAAAGCCACAGAAGTATTCACTCACTGGTCTCCCTCCCTGGAGAAGAGGAATGTCACAAAGTCACAAAATTTTTTGGAAGGAGAAATTAATTCTGTTGGGAATTTGAAATATATATGTGTGCGTGTACATATATTAGTATCTGTTACAAATAAATTATTACCTTAGGAACATAAAAATTACTATGTATGACTTAATTAGAAACAGACAACTCATTGTAAATTAATTTGCCAAGTGTATGCTTACCCAAAAATCAACTGGCCAGATGACCAATTTGCTGAGTCCCCAATTCACCAAATTACCAATTTACTGAAAATGTTTACTTTAAATGTTTAAAATATTTAAAGTGTATAGCAGTTCCTCTTGGCTATATTGGTAGGGTCTACGAGAGCTGGGAGAAGCCGGAACTTCTGAGTTCTCAGGGATCTAAGCCTCTCTCTGCCCCTCAGTACCACTTTCTGCCCTTGGTTGGTCCCCTTCTCTGACCCTTGCCCTCCCTTTCTCTGCCCCACACCCTCCCCATCCCCTCTTCTCCCAAGGATGGGCAGTCTAGGCCATGTAGCATGGTGACCTCCAGCAAGTTTCCTCACCAGGTGCCCCCTCCTTGCCCCTACTCCCTGCCACTGCAGCTACAGAGAGCTTGGGCAGAGACAAATGAAGATTCCTTAAAATGCTGCTATGAAGGCCACATGAAAGGCATTATATTCAAACTTTGCAGAAATCTGCAAAAGCTGTTAAATCAGTCCATCTATATTCATTACCTATTGCTATATAACAAATTACCCTAAAACCCAGTGACTAAAAAAAATAAACATTTATTTTCTCCCACAGTTTTTGTGGGTCAGGAATCTGGGAGCAGCTTAAATGAATGATTCTGGCTCAGGGTGTGTCATGAGACTGCAGTCAGGCGGTCAGCTGGGGCTGTAGTCATCCGAAGGCATGATCAGGTCTGGAGGACAGGCTTCCAGGGTGGCTCACTTACACGCCTGGCAAGTTAGTGCTGGTTGTTGGCAGGAAGCCTCCGTTCTTCACCATGTGGACCTCGCTATAGGGCTGCTTGAGTGTCCTGACATGTCAGCTGGCTTCTCCCAGAGCGAGTGATCCAAGAGAGAGCAAAGAGGAAGCCCCAATATCTTTCATAATCTAATCTCAGAAGTTGCACATGTCACTTCTGTTTCACTCTATTCATTGGAAGCCAGTCACTAAGTTGAGCCCACACTCAAGGGGAGAAGAATTGGGCTCCACCTCTTGAAAGGAAACATACTAAAAACTTTGTGGACATATTTTAAAACCACTGTACCATCTGATAAAAATTGCTGAAAATTTAACAAATAGCTATAAGAAACAAGTTTATGGTAAAATGGAAATGTTTGTGAATTTGCAAAAATGGTCATTTGGAGAATAATTTTTTTTTCTAATTGACCTACAACCTACGATTAACTTGACATGCTCATAAAATGATCCTGTTTCCTATAGTGAAGTTGGAAGTGTGGCTTATCATCCACAAAGTACAACAGCAGGATTCATGGCTAAGCAAACTGCATTCACTGACACAGTGGACTCCTCTAGAAATGCTAGTGCAGGGAAACAGTGGCCCTAAGTGACCAAACAGGACAGACACAGACAAGTCTTCAAATGTGTAACATCTCTTCCCCTGTCCTCCAGAGACCTGGAGAGACTGGCGATGGGCAAGAACATCATTGTTAATTTTCCTGAGGTTCTTTGTTCTGTGAAGTTATGTAGATTCCTAATACTAAGAAGTATGATTGGGACTTCCCTGGCAGTCCAGTGGCTAAGACTCCACACTCCCAATGCAGAGGGCCGGGCTTTGATTCCTAGTCAGGGACCTACCCTGACCACCACCTCTCCCCTCACCCCCTGGAAACCATCAATCTTGTCTCTATGGATTCACCTATTCCAGATATTTCATAAAAGTGGAATCATACAATATATGAACTTTTTATCAGGCTTCTTTTGCTTAGCATACTGTTTTCGAGGTTCATCTATGTGGTAGCATGTATCAGTACTTTTCTTTTCTTTTTCGGTTGCACTGCGTGGCTTGCAGGATCTTAGTTCCCCGACCAGGGATTGAACCCAGGCCACCACAGTGAAAGCACTGAGTCCTAACCACTGGACCACCAGGGAATCCCAGTACTTTGTTCTTTATTATGGCTGAATAATATTCCATTGTATGGATATACCACAATTTGTCTCTCCACTCATCTGCTGATGGACATTTGAGCTGTTTCCACCTTTTGGCTATTGTGAATAGAGCTTCTATGAACATACATGCACATGTATTTGTTTGAGCACCTGCTTGCAGTTCTTTTGGGTATACACCTAGGAGTGGATTTGCCAGGTCATATGGTAATTCCATTTAATCTTTTGAGGAACCGTCAAACTGTTTTCCACAGCAACTGAACCATTTTACATTCCCACCAGCAATGTTTGAGTGTTCCAATTTCTCCATATCCTTGCCCACACTTGTTATTGTCCAAATATATATATATAGCTATCCTAGTGGATGTGGAGTGGTGGAACCTCATTGCAGTTTTGATTTGCATTTACTTAATGACTAAAGATGTTGAACATCTTTTCGTGTGCTTGTTGATGTTTATGTTTCTTCCTTGAAGAACTATCTATTCAAGTCCTATGCCCATTTTAAAACTTGGGTTGTCTTTTTGCTGTTGAATTGTAAGAGTTCTTTATATATTCTGGATACTAGAATGGTTTCTCCCATTCTGTTGTTATCTTTTCACTTTTTTGATAATGTACTTTGTTGGTTTACTTTTAAATAACTTAAGTTTTTCATTCATTCATGTACTTATTCAACAAGAGCAGGCACTGGGCTGGGCACTGTGTATATAGTGACAAATGAAACAAAGTCCCTGCTGTCCTAGAACTTTGTTACAGAAGCAATAATCATAGTAATAATAACTGGTGATCACTACCAGTGACTGAGGATGACTATGTGCCAGGCACTGTTCTAGCTCTTTCATCGTCTCCAGTGATGCTCAGGATAATTCTGAGGAGTACATAGTACTATCATCCCCGGTTTACAGGTGAGGAAACTGAGGCACAGAGCAATTAAATAGCCTGTCCAAAGTCTCAAAGATGTTAAGCGGGAAAGCTGTGGGTCACACCCAGACAGTCTGACTCCTGCACCCATCTCCTCACCACCACACTCTCTTGTCTCCCCAGTGTTATGAGAACAAGACTTTCTTCTTTGTTTTTACCAGTTTCGAGCAGCACACAAAACCTGAGGATAGACAACATCATTATTATTACAATAAAACATATTTTTAAAAATTATGTGTCTCAGCTTCATGCCCTTCACAAGGTCAAGCAAATACTAAAAGATTTCTTTTTTTTCTTTTTTTTTTTGCGGTACGCGGGCCTCTCACTCTTGTGGCCTCTCCCGTTGCGGAGCACAGGCTCCGGACGCGCAGGCCCAGCAGCCATGGCTCACAGGCCCAGCCGCTCTGCAGCATGTGGGATCCTCCTGGACCGGGGCACGAACCCGGGTCCCCTGCATCGGCAGGCAGACTCCCAACCACTGCACCACCAGGGAAGCCCCAAAGATTTCATTTTGAAAACTACAGCTTTTGCCCCGTAGAACCTTGTGCCTTTGTTTCCTCCTCTGAGTTGACACGGGGAGTAGTGTCAGCCTTTCCTGCTGTGTAAGAGGCACAGGTCTTGTGTAACTTTAATGAACAACAGTCACAAGGCTCTGACACTAAAGGACAGTTTCACATAAAAACCTACTGAATGTTTTTAAAAGATACATTATTTCTCCAAAATTACATGAGCCCTTCAACTGCGACACTTTACTTAGCATTTTTAAGTTTTATTATACAGTCTTCCAGAGTTTTTTAAAAATAGAAAGTCCTGGGCTTCCCTGGTGGCGCAGTGGTTGAGAGTCTGCCTGCCAATGCAGGGGACACGGGTTCGAGTCCTGGTCTGGGAGGATCCCACATGCCATGGAGCAACTAGGCCCGTGCACCACAACTACTGAGCCTGAGCTCTAGAGCCCGTGAGCCACAACTACTGAGCCTGCGCGTCTGGAGCTTGTGCTCCGCAACGGGAGAGGCCACGATAGTGAGAGGCCCGCGCACCGCGATGAAGAGTGGCCCCCGCTCGCCGCAACTGGAGAAAGCCGACGCACAGAAACAAAGACCCAACACAGCCATTAATTAATTAATTAATTAATTAATTAATTAAATTTTTAAAAAAATAGAGAGTCCTTGGGAAAAACTTGTTTCTAATTGCCCAGTTGGCCTGGCCCTAAACACTGTTTCCGCCAGGGCCTGATACTGTCTCCTCTCACCCCACCCTGCACCTGGTGTGGGGTGTGCCGCTTGGGTGACAGGGATGCTTCTAAGCACCAGCACACAGGCTGGTTGGGCTTGGCAAGACCGGCCCAGAAGGGCAGATACCAATGGGAGACACACCTTGGTAATTATTGATTCAGCAACAGGTATACCACCATAGCACGTAACACTAATTACCTTGTTGCTTGGCTTTTTTTTCTTTTTAATTAATTAATTAATTTATTTATTTATTTTGGTTGCGTTGGGTCTTCGTTGCTACTCCCGGGCTTTCTCTAGTTGCGGCGAGCGGGGGCTACTCTTCGATGCGGTGCGCGGGCTTCTCACTGCGGTGGCTTCTCTTTGTTGCGGAGCATGGGCTCTAGGCGCGTGGGCTTCAGTCGTTGTGGCACACGGGCTCCGTAGTTGTGGCTGGCTGGCTCTAGAGCACAGGCTCAGTAGTTGTGGCGCAGGGGCTTTGTTGCTCTGCGGCATGTGGGATCTTCCCGGACCAGGGCTCGAACCCACGTCTCCTGCATTGGCAGGCGGAGTCTTAACCACTGCGCCACCAGGGAAGTCCCTTGCCTGGCTTTTTTAAACAAAATACTGCATAAAATATATTTTTAATGTTTCAACTTTGGGCTTTGAACAGGATTTGGTAAAAGAGGTGGCGGAATGTAAAGAGATCAAAGACAGGATGTAATTGGTCAGGAAGATGCCTGGCACGGGTCTTTTCCTTACAAGAGTGCAATTTGCCCAACTTATTCATAACCTCAACTCTGCTGGAAAAGGGAGCAAAGCTGTATATGGATGGCACTGAGGTGCACTTCTTTAGTGTGGCCAGCAGGTGGCAGTCTTGTCTGGATGTGAGGACAAAGAACGGGGGCACTGGTTTTCCCAGGCTCTAGGAGCAAAGAATTGTAAAACCAACCTCATCAGTGCTGAGTGCCTTGGCAACGGTTGCCCGACAGAGCCACAATTCCCAGGTGCCATGCCATTTCTGAGGTACGTCTGCCACATGAATACGAAGCCTGCTGCTACAGCTCTGTCTCCCATTCACTGCAATTCCCTGGGCAAGTCTTTGTTCTGGGTTTCTGCATCTATCAGACAGGTGATCACAGAGCTTTCTTCTGGCGCTGACAGGCTGTGGCCTCCGTGGTTCCTCTTTGGATTGGAGGAATCCTTCCCCTTGCACTCCAGTTTCCATCGAGTGTCGGTGGCATGCTCCTTGCATGTAGCTGACACATACCCAATCTGTTATTTGTCCAATGAATGGGCACAGGTCCTGCAGACCTGCTTCTCAACCTCACTGGGCATGAACTCTCAAACTACAAACGCTCCTGATCCCACCCTCCTCCCTGAGGACTCTGATCCCTTCCTCCCCAGACCCCATACTTTCCTGTCTTCCTCCTATCTCTCTGGAAACTATTTCTCAGCCCTTCATACATCCCTTTTCCTCCACCAGTCCCTTAAGTGTTGGTTTCTTTTTCTCCTAGGAATCAATCCCAGGTCTTCTTCTCTTCTCTTCCTTTTGATTCTGTGGTACCTCATCCACTCCCATGGTTTTAATTACCACCTATAATGATAGAAACAATAATAGCTCACTTTTATAGAGTATTGACTATATACTGAGTACTGCTCTAGCTCATTACTCATTTAGTCCTCACAACAAGCTGATGAGGCAGATATCACTATTATTCCTATTTTATGGATGAAGTGCAGAGTGGCTGAGTGACCACTGTGCAGCTCAGACCTCTCTCCTGAGCCCGAGAGCCTGACCCTCATATCCACTTACCTTCTGGACATCTCCCCTTGGACGTCACTGACCATGTTCAGAATTAGACTCCTGCTGTCATACAGAGTGAAGTAAGTCAGAAAGAGAAAAACAAATACTGTATGCTAATACATATATATGGAATGTAAAAAAAAAAAAGGTTCTGATGAACCTAGGGGCAGGACAGGAATAAAGACGCAGATGTACATAATGGACTTGAGGATACGGGGTGGGGGAAGGGTAAGCTGGGACGAAGTGAGAGTGGCATGGACATATATACACTACCAAATGTAAAATAGATAACTAGTGGGAAGCAGCTGCATAGCACAGGGAGATCAGCTTGGTGCTTTGTGACCACCTAGAGGGGTGGGATAGGGAGGGTGGGAGGGAGACGCAAGAGGGAGGGGATATGGGGATATATGTATGCATATAGCTGATTCACTTTGTTATACAGCAGAAATTAACACAACATTGTAAAGCAATTATACTCCAGTAAAGATGTTAAAAAAAAAATTAGACTCCTGGTATTTCTGCTCCAAACCTTTCATTCTCCGAGGTCCCAATCTCAGCAAAAAGCATCCAATCACCCAGGTTAGACATGTGGGTAATTGTCATCTCTTCCTGCTTCCCACCTTTAACCAACTTCTAACAAGACCAGTCAACTCTAATTCCTTAATATCATTCAGATCTGTTCTGCCTTCTCCATTCTGTCTCCACTGCTATAATTCAGGTCTTTGTATTTCTCACATCTACACTGATCTCCATCTCTCCAGCATGGTACCCACACAGTCTATTTTCCTGGTCCCCCACCAGAGAGGTTGCAGTGGAGCTTAGTTTAACGGTGAAGAATATGAGGTTTGGAATCCAACAGAGTTATTTCACTACTCATTAGCTGTTTGACCTTGGGCAAGCTTGTCAATCTTTCTGAGTCTTAGTCTTCCCTGAAATGAAAGATGAGAAAACATCTCCTCTACAAGGTAGTTGGCACATGCAAAGCCTCCAGAAGCTGGGGCTGGCCTGCCTACACAGCCTTAGCTCTCACTCCATGACTTACGACACTGTGTCCCAGCCAGACCTCCCTGTTTGCCTGGCTACCAGAGTGGCACACACTATCCAACATGGCACTTGCCACATTCTCCCTCCCAGTCCTTCTCTTCTCCCCATGGCCTTGCCAGTTCACGTGCCACCTTCTCCAGGGAAGTCTTCTGATTCTCTATCCCACACGACCTCAACAGGCCCTCACACCAGCCTGGCTTCCTTTGTGTTCCCATGGCTCTTTTAACACCGAATCATAAATGCCAATTTCTTTACTGGTAGTCTGCAATGGACTGTGTCATCCCTGAGGGCAGGGATTGTATGTTAGTCCTCCTCATAGCCCAGGGATCCTGCACAGAGAAGATGCTCAATAATCATTTTGTGAGATGAATGAATCAGCCAATGAATAAATCAGTGGCTGCTTCAATTTAGAACAGTTGGGTGTTGTCAGCACCACAGGCTTCAGGCAAAGCTGCCAATGGCAGCAGTCTCCTGTTCCCTTTGCTTTCTGAATGACTCCGCTATGCTGAGTAATTTGCACAGTGTATAGAGTTGTAACTGGCTGTGGTTCTTGTGGAGATATCTGGGGAGGGACTAGCACTTCCACCTTGGGTGTAAACAGTGGCACCTGTGAAATTTAAAACTCAATCAAAAGTGATTCAGTGGGGACTTCCCTGGTGGCGCAGTGTTTAAGAATCTGCCTGCCAATGCAGGGGACACAGGTTCAATCTCTGGTCCGGGAAGATCCCACATGCCGTGGAGCAACTAAGCCCGTGTGCCACAACCACTGAGCCTGTGCTCTAGAGCCCGTGAGCCACAACTACTGAGCCCGAGGGCCACAGCTCCTGAAGCCCACTGCCTACAGCCCGTGCTCTGCAACAAGAGAAGCCACCCAATGAGGAGCCCGTGCACCGCAACGAAGAATGGCACCCACTCGCCACAACTAGAGAAAAGCCCACGTGCAGAAACAAAGACACAACACATCCAAAAATAAAAGTAAATAAATAAGTTTATTAAAAAAAAAAAAAAAAGTGATTCATCGGGGAGTTCCCTAGCAGTCCAGCAGTTAGGACTCGGTGCTTTCACTGCCGCGGCCCGGGTTTGATCCCTGGTTGGGGAACTAAGATCCCACAAGCCGACTGGCACAGCCAAAAAAACAAAAAAAAACAACAATGATTCAGTGAATAACTCTTCATTTTGCCAAGGAACCCCATATATAATCAAGGAGCAGATACATAATCAGTGAAGGCTCAAGCATTTAGTGCCAAGTGAAGACGCAGAACCAGGTAGCTGTCTCCTGGAGAGCTTGGTCCCATGTGGGCAGAGAATGCCATTGGTGCTCAGGGAAATTTCATTAAAATATCCTCATCCACTCATTTTTACCCTGAATGTTCACCTAGCCACTTCTTGCTGCAGGAGAAGCTATCTGAGGCACAGGCTGGCATTTTTTCCAGGGCATCCCGGCACTAAGGTGCCACCAGCTTGTGCCTGGGAAGAGCCCAGCTACTACTGAGAGCTGTGCTGCAGCTGACCAGGCCCCTATAGTCAGATATGAGGAGGAGCCAACCACTCAGACCCCAAAACCAAGCAGCACAAATTCAAAAAAAAGGAAGAAAAGGTTTCACAACCAAACAATAAAAGAACAAGGGAGAAAGACTTGGGGATTGCAGGCACCAGGCTATAGCTGCCAAGTGGCCAGAGGCATCCCAGGCTGCATTTTTATCCAGGTGGGAGAGCGTTTGGGTGAAGACGGGGAGGCTCAGTGTCCTGGTCCCTTTCCCTCCACAGGGTTGCTGGCTCTGTGATTCCAGATTAGAACCATATCTGAGCAATAAGAGGATGGGGGTAGGGTGTAGTTGGGATTATGAGGGCTACCCCAGGAGACCTGGATGAAAGAAGGTGCCAAAGCAGTGGCCAGCTGTTTCTGAATCAGGTTGGCCCACAGAGGAAAGGGGCTGTCCCAGAGGCGTGTCCCCAGAGTACCAAGCAATGGAAGGGGAGGCACCAGACATCCTTGAGGATCTTCCTCGTTAGAGAGTAACTTTTTGATTCTGTGATTGGGAAGAACAGGCTGAGACCAACTGGGGTTCATTCCAGGAATGCAAGGCTGGTTCAATACCCCAAATTCAACCAATTTTATCTACCAGATTAACAGACTAAAGAAGGAAAATCACATTATTGTATATCAATCATTGCAGAAAATGCATGTGACAAAATTCAAAACTCATTGGTAATTTAAAATTGTCAGAAAAATAGGACTAGAGAAGAGCTTCCCCGGAAATTCCCTGGCACTTCAGTGGTTAGGACTCCACACTTTCACTGCCAAGGGCCCGGGTTCAATTCCTGGTTGGGGAACTACTATCCCACAAGGCATGCGGCACGCCGGGGGAAAAAAAATAATAAAAAGAAGGAAAAAAGAAAGGTTGAGAGAAGACCTTCCACAGCTTGATAAAAAGCATCTACAAAAAGAAAACTCTACAGCTAACATTATACTTAATAACGAAAGACTGAATGCCTTCCCCCTAAATTCAGGAACAGAGCCATGGTGTCTGCTAAAGGATTACTTCTAGCAAAAGAAAAATAATCCTAGGAGACAATTCTCTACAGCTCTTTCACGTTTCTGCATAACTTGTAAATGAAATACTTACTGTTCTTTCTTCCAGACTATCTTTTCAAGGATGTTTGTTTAGCAAACAGCTTTGGAAAATAAAGATGTTTTGGGACTTCCCTGGTGGCGCAGTGGTTAATAATCTGCCTGCCAATGCAGGAGACGCAGGTTGGATCCCTGGTCCAGGAAGATCCCACATGCCACAGAGCAGCTAAGCCTCTGTGCCACAACTGTTGAGCATGCGTGCCACAGCTACTGAAGCCTGCGCACCTAGAGCCCGTTCTCCACAACAAGAGAAGCCACCACTATGAGAAGCCCGTGCACTGCAACGAACAGTAGCCCCCGCTCACCGCCAACTAGAGAAAGCCCGCGCACAGCAACGAAGACCCAATGCAGCCATAAATAAATAAACAAATGAATAGATAGATAGATAAATAATAATAAAGTCCATAAATTAAAAAAGAAAGAAAAGAAAAGAAAGATAATTTCCACTCTAGAGCAAAGGGCAGGCATGCTTACTGACTGCTATATAGCATTCAGGTTCTCTGAAATCAGGGTTCCTCTTTGTAATAAAATCCATTGCATAAGCAGGCATTCATCTGTGTTACTCCCATGGGACTTGGGGGCAAAGGGAACTGACGCAAAAAGAGAAAACCGATACAATCAATATGAAGACTATAAAAGGAGACATCATTATAGATGGTACATTCATTAAAATGATTTTTAATGACATAATGAAAACTTCTTGCAATATGTTTGAATATTTAGATGAAAACAGCGAGAAAATATAATTTACCAAAACATACTCGAGAAGTAGAAAACCCACACTGTCCTCTAACCATTAAAGAAAATGAATCAGTAATTAATTTTTTCCATAAGATCAGAAGCTTCAGAGAATTCTATCAAACATTCAAGAAAAAATTCTAGTCTTAAACTCTTCCAGAGATTAGAAAAACATAGTACATCCTTTCCAAAAATCCCTTTCACAGATTTTCCGGGAGGAGTGGCCATAGCACAGGAAAACACACCAGTCTTGGACAGTTACAATCAGTTAAGGAGAGAGTGGCAAATGTAGCTAAGTGGACTCTGGTCTCTCTTCACATCACTTGTCCTTTTTTTTTTTTGGCTGCCGTTGGGTCTTCGTTGTGGTGCACGGGCTTCTCGTTGCAGTGGCTTCTCTTGTTGTGGAGTGCTGGCTCAGTAGTTGAGGCACGCGGGCTCACTAGTTGTGGCTTGCGGGCTCTAGAACACAGGCTCAGTAGTTGTGGCGCACGGCCTTAGTTGCTCCGCGGCATGTGGGATCTTCCCAGGCCAGGGTTCGAAGCCGTGTCCCCTGCATTGGCAGGTGGATTCTTAACCACTGTGCCACCAGGGAAGTCCCAGATCGCTTGTCTTTTACCTTTTACTAAAGATTTTGTGGAGAGGAATGTGTGGGAGGTTGCCTTCTCATCTAAGAGGGAATGTTTCCAAGGTTTCATCTATTAGGTATGACCTTTGCTATAGTCTTTTGTAGATTGCTCTTACCACACTGAGATTCAATTTTTTCAAACTTTCTTTCTATTAAGATTATATATGTGCATTGCTAGATGGCACATTATTCCTTTCACATACTGCTAGATTCAATTTGCCAATATTTTGTGTAGAATTTTTGCATCTATATTCACGAGTAAGATTGCTATATAACTTCAATAGAGCCTCACTTACAGCTGGGGGCAGGGAATCAGAGAACGTAGTTCCCAACCTACAACTTAAACTTGGAACTGCTTTCTAAAACAACAAGTTGGCTGTATCTTCTATTTCTTAACTAGGAACCTCTTTTTATTTCTACACATCAGCCATTTGTCTTTGAGAACCCACATACTTACGCTGATTTAAGTAAAACCTCAAAAGATTCCACTACCAATTCTCAAGTGTTTCTCTCCACGAAAGTCTTTGCCAAGACACAAAATATTTCATTATATTGGGGAGAAATATGTATGTGTGTACCATGCATGCCCATCCTCCCATATACTCGTTGGTCCCCCAACATTTGCGGTGCCTTTCTACATACAAACAAAAGCCTTTCTTCCATTGTAGAGAATTACCCCTAAACATGTTCTTACTGGGTAAAAGCTCCTGACAAGAAAATAAAAGGTGCAACTTCCCTGGTGGCGTAGTGGTTAAGAATCCACCTGCCGGGCTTCCCTGGTGGCGCAGTGGTTGAGAGTCCGCCTGCCGATGCAGGGGACACGGGTTCGTGCTCCGGTCCGGGAAGATCCCACATGCCGCGGAGCAGCTGGGCCCGTGAGCCATGGCCGCTGAGCCTGTGCTTCCGGAGCCTGTGCGTCCGGAGCCTGTGCTCCGCAACGGGAGAGGCCACAACAGTGAGAGGCCCGCATACCGCAAAAAAAAAAAAAAAGAATCCACCTGCCACCGCAGGGGACACGGGATCGAGCGCTGGTCCGGGAAGATACCACATGTCACCGAGCAACTAAGCCTGTGCGCCACAACTACTGAGCCCGAATGCCACAACTACTGAAGCCCTTGCGCCTAGAGCTGGTGCACCACAACAAGAGAAGCCACTGCAAGGAGAAGCCCGTGCACTGCAACAAATGCAACAAAGAGTAGCCCCCTGCTCGCCACAACTCGAGAAGGCCCGTGCACAGTAACAAAGACCCAACGCAGCCATAAATAAATCAATAGATTAAAAAAAAATTTTTAAGTAAATAAAACATTAATTTTTGTTTTTCAAACAGGTAATACTGTTAATATTTCTCACGTAGTCTACACTGCATTCTGGTATGCAGATGAGCTAGTCAGGGAAACAACTTTGACCTCGAAGTAAGTGGAGATGCCAGCAGCACTTGACTCTGCAGCTGCGGGGACAGCTCATTTCTAAGCCCTGTCTTCCATGCAGCAAGCACTTGTGTTCACCCGCTGTCCTATCACACCACATTACCTGCCCACTTCCAGCTCTGCCTGTCTGGGGTTCTTTTCTCTTTACAAAAATATTCAGTCCTCTGCCATCTTCCCAGGCTCTCCCACAGCCCACTGACCCCCTTTATAGCACTTGTCACCACACTGTTCGCCAGGCATATGAGGCGTCCTATGCAGATTTGCCGAAAGGCTGAGTCAGTGCTAGATGGAGTGAATGACTGCGAAGCAGCTACAGAAAATGCCCTCTTTAAATTCTAATCCCCTCCTCCTTCCTGACGGAATCTTTCCCTCCTTTTGCTTCCACCACTTCCTAGCTGTGGTACCTTAGGCAAGTGCTTTACCTCTCTGTGCCTCATTCCCTCAAATGTCCAATAGGGATAAGTCATCATGCTGTTGCAAAATGAAGCTCGTTGGTCACAGGGATCGTCACTGGGACACTGAACGGAGAGCCCTCAGCACAGAGCCTAGGCAAACAAGGCCTCAATAAGGGTTCGTCAGAAAGGAAAATTTCTCTCAACTGCTGTCGACCTTGCCTCCTTTCTCATTTTCTGCTACACGTCCCCACCCACCTGCTCTGTCTCCCCCTCACCCCTTGTCTTTCCCCATCCTGTCTCCCTTTGAAGACCCGCCGTCCTTCCCTCCTCCACGAAACCTTCTGGATTCCTCAAAGCCCTTTGGCAGCCCTACCTCTGTGGGGCCTCCAGCTCTTTTCAGCCTCTAAGCCTCCAACCCTTCTTCCTCCGGCTGTGGCTGGTTCTGTGAGTCCCAGGGGGCCTCGGCCTCCTCCTCCCTCTCCCCTTTAACCACGAGCTCCAGAAGGGCAGGGCTGAGGGGTCGCCGGCCCAGCTCCCCCGACACCTGGCACAGGGCTGGCCAGTAAGAGGTGCTAAGAAAGGTCGATAAAGAGTTGGGGGGGGGGGGTGCTGCTTTCTTGCGAGGGCGAGGGCGAGGGCGGGGAGTGGCGCGGCGGGCCTCTCCAGCGCCCCTGCCTTCCCCAGCCATCGCGCTGATCAAGGACCTCGTCAACTACGACGTGTGCCCGGCGCTGCTCAAGGGTCTCGTGGCGCTGCTGATACCGTCCTTCAAGGAGACCAGTAAACAGCAGTCCCAGATCGTCAGTGGTAGGGATCCGCTGGGATCGGGGTGGTGGACCCCGACGGGGCAGGGTGGAAGACGAGGGCGAGGGGTCCTCCAGCCTCACGGCCACTCCTCCCTCTTCCAGACTCTTCGGTTCTGCAGCTCACCGCCCACCTGCCGTTGTTCTTGCAGCAGGCCGCGGCCGCCAAGGCCATCGGGTAAGCAGGCAGCAGGTGGTGGGCGGATGCGGCAAGCCAGGCCCTGTCGCCGCCCATGGGCCCCCAAGAGCGCTCTGGCCGCCGGAGGGTCCCACGGGGCCCCTGCAGCCCGAATCCCACCCCCACCCCACACCACCCCCGCCCAGGATCCTGGCGCGAGGCAACACGAGCCTGGCCGCGGAGATGCTGCACCTGCGCGTGGTGCACAGCCTCATGGCCGCCATGGGCAACATGGACCACAGCAACAGCCAGCGGCAGGCCAGCCTCACGCTAGAGGTGCGCTGGGCAGCCGGGCGGCGGTGCTGCGGGCACAGCGCGTGGGCACGGCAGTCACGCCCCCTCGCCCTCCCACGCAGTACTTTGTGCAGTTATTCCCAGTGGTGGAGGAGCACGTGCGCAGGTCCATGGGGGAGGAACTCTACAAGCTCTTCCGTGTAAGTGCTCCCACCCCGTCGCGCCCCGCGGGACAGAACAGTGCCCCTGTGCACAGCCCAGCGCACGGCCCCTCCCCTGGTACACCCCACACACAGATCGGCCTGGGCGCCGGCGGCGGGAGGGACTGCCCTGGCTTGGGCTTCTCCACCTGGCACCCTTCCGTCCCCTTTCCTGCCCTTCCAGTCAGCCTAAGAGCCTGACCGCAGCCTGCAGCCTCCATCTGCCCACGCCCAACTCCAAGTCCAGGCTGCCCTGGCATCCAGGCCAGTTCCCCGTGCTCCTGTCCTCAGGGCAACGCCGAGGACTTAGAGGTGAAAATAGACAGCATTCAGGCGGACATCCTGGCGACCAAAAAAGTCAATGTCACCAAAGGTGAGTGGGGTGTGAGGGGGCCTGGGGCAGAGGTGCGGGCGGCACCCAGACTCAGGCTCATCTCCCTGTCCCCAGAGCTGTATCTCAGTGGCCTCTCCGACAGCACCATGAGCTTTTACTTTGGCCATTGTAATCAGGGTCAGGTGGCCTACATCACACACTTCCAGAAAGAGGCTGTGGAAGCAAAGGACTAACAGAGCCTCCAAGGCAAGCCAGGAAGCCGAGGCTGTGTGGCAGGGAAGCCTGGCGGAAGGAGCCAGGGCCAAGCTCCGGTTGACTCCTCTTGGCCCTTGGTGGGAGGCTGGGGTTCTGCCCGCCAGAAGGGGAAAAGGAGAGCTGGCTGGGAAGGGTTCAGTAAACAAACGGTCTTGCTACCTATCTGGTGTCCGTGTGTGGAGGGCAGAGGGAGATCTAGTGAGAGTCATGATGATGGGTCGGGGTGCCTCTGCTCACCAAGGATAAAAGCTGGTCTGAGGGGAAGGACCACCAACGTCGTAGAAGATTCAAGGGCACAGCCTGAGGAGCGGGCCTTACCTCAGCTCCCTGCTGGCCCCTGCGCTCTCCCATCCAGGACACCACACCCACCTGGTTTTTCTCCTGCCTCTCCGGTTGCTTCCTTTCATTCTCTTTTACTGGTTCCTCCTCTTCAACCCAGCTTCCTTCAAGGTGGAGTGAGGCAGGACTCTGACCTGGAGCCTCATCCCTAGGTTTACACCCTGGTGATTCCATTGCTTTAAATACCACTTCTGTGCAACGGCTCCCACATTTCTATTTCCAGATAAACATTTCTATGTCATTGTGTTGTCGACGAATAATTTAATCAGTTGATCTAAGAAAGCAATGGAAAATTTTATTCGAGCCAAATTGTGGCGTATAAGCCGGGAACAGCCTCTCAGAAAGCTCCAAGAACTGTTCTGCCTGTGAGAGGTCAAAGCACAGTTATCCAGGGCTTTGTACCTTAAATGACGTACACAGTGACATTCACACAATCCAGATCGACACCTACAAGGCAAGTAATGGGTTCATGGGTCTTCAGGGCCCCTTACAAGATCAGGAAGGAAGGTTATCTCCTAAGGAGTTATCTCGTTGATACTAAGAGAATGTTGCTTTTTAGAGTTGAGCAGGTATTTCTGCCGATGGGGAGGTTGGTCGATGCATGGTGCAGATTGCAATGCACAGTAGAGGGAGGAGAGGAGGCCAAAGGGCAGAGAAAAAAAATTTTATGTTCAAATTTTCCTTGACTCGCTTTAGAATATGGATTTATATTTCATCAGTGTCCAAAACTGACCTCCCAGTCCTGCGCCATCTTCCCCAACTCAACTGATGGCAACTCATCCTTCCTGCCACTCAGAACAAAATCGTGGTGTTCTCCTTGATGTCTCTCTTTAACCTCTGGATCCATCCTGTCTGTTGACTCTACCTTCCAAGTATATCCAGAATCCAACTATGTCTCACTACCTCCATTGCTGAAACTCAGGTCCAAGCCACCATCATCTCTCCTCTAGATGACTCCGCTTTCTGCCCCATTCTCTTTGTCAACGCAGCAGCCAGAGTGCTCCTTGTAAACTTCAGATTCTGTCACTCTGCTCAGAACCTTGCAGGGCTCTCCATTTCACTGAGTAAAGCCCAAGCCCTTACTGTTATGGCCTCCAGGGTGATCTAGTCTCCCATGACTTCTGAACTCTCTCCTACTTCTCTCTCTCTCTTCTTCACTGGGCTCCAGACACATTGGCTGTGTGGCTCTTGAAGGTGACAAAACAAGCTCCTGCTTTAGGGCTTTTGTGCAGACTTTTCCGCTGAACACGTGAGAGAGGTTCTATTCCTAGAACCCTCACCCCAGGTGTCTGCATGGCTCACTCCTTGACCTCCTTTCAACTCTTTACACAAAAGGTATCTTCTCAGGACTTACCTCGTGGTGCAGTGGGTAAGAAACCGTGCTCCCAATACAGGGGGCCAGGGTTCGATCCCTGGTCAGGGAACTAGATCCCACGTGCACGCCACAACTAAGGAACTGGCGAGCCACAACTAAGGAGCCCGCCTGCTGCAACTAAGACCCGGTGCAACCAAATAAATAAATAATTGTTTAAAAAAACAAAGTTATCTTCTCAGGGACGGTTACCCTTTTGTAAGTCACATCACACACTACCAACCCCTATACTCTGACCCCCAACGCCTACCACTGCTGTTTTGTCCATAGCACTTATTTATGTGTTATTTATTTATTGTCTGTCTCCCCACCTGAATGTAAGCTCCAGTAGGGCAGGGATATTTGTTTTCATTACTGATATGTCCCAAATGCTGAGAACAATGCCTGGCACATATGAATGAACGACCGAGTTCCTGGGAGGGAATTGTCCCTCAAAGTCAGAGGCCATGAAGTCAGATGGCAGTAATTCTCCAGGGTGCCACAAGAGGGCATCACCAGCCCTGATCTTGTTGGTCAAAGGCAGCCTAACTTACCCCAAACTGGGATTTTTGAGCCTCAGCTTTCCTCTATTTGGGCAGAGGGAGGAGAGAAAAGCTAATGAAATATCGGTATGTTTTCCATAAAGCCAAATGGATTTCCTGTTTGAAAGACGTGTCCTGTCCTTTGGTGTCAAGTCACTCTTACTGTTTTTAGTCTTGGAATGGCCTTTTTGTAGAATCATGATTTTAAAAACCAGTACCCCAGAAATTTTTTGGAAATTTTAATAATTGGAAAATCCAAAAATCTGGAAACCACTGGTCTAAGACGATAACACTTTAATAACAATGGAACTTTAAAACATGAAATCTTAGGGGACTTCCCTGGTGGTCCAGGGGCTAAGACTCCATGCTCCCAATGCAGGGGGTCCAGGTTCGATCCCTGGTCAGGGACCTAGATCCCACATGCTGCAACTAAGTGTTCTCATGCCGTAGCTAAAGATCATGCATGCCGCAGTTAAGACCTGGCTCAGCCAAATAAATATTTTTCAAAATAAGTAAATAAAAATGAAATTTTAAGTATAATACAAATATCCAAAACAAATCTACGTTACATGAAATTTATTACTATACATATATTTTCCCCCAACTTTTTATTTCCAAAAGTTCAAAACTACAAAAAGTTGAAAGAATGAGTACCTATGACCCATTTTCTTTCTCTCTCTCTCTTTACTGGGCTATTTGAAAGTTTCAGATATCATGACAGTTCACTACTAAATATTTCACATTACGTGTCTACTAAGAATAAGGCCGTTCTCCTCCATAATTACTAGATCATTATTGTGGTAGTGTGAGTCATCGCCTCCACATACATCCACATCCTAATCCCAGGAACCTGTAGATATGTTACTTCACATGGTACAAGGGATTTTGCAGGTGTGATGAAGGATCTTGAGATGGGGAGATTCTCCTGGATTATCTAGGTGGGCCCCAAGTAATTACGAGGGTCTTTTTACGGCAGGAGGATCCAGAGTTAGGAGATGACACGACAGAAGCAAGAGATTTGGAGCGCAAGGAAGGGGTCACAGGCCAAGGAATGAAGCCAGCTTTCTAAAGGCAAGGGAACAGATTCTCCCTTGAAGCCTCTAGAAAGAATGCAGCCCTGTCAACACCTTAATTCTTCACTCCTGGCCTCCAGAAGTTGTTTTAAGTCACTAAGCGTGTGATAATTTGTTACAGCAGCAAGAAAACAAATACAATTATTAACTGAATAGCGTCACGTGAAATAGAGTACATACTAAAATTCCCACAAGGGTACCAAAAGTGTACCTTCTCCTTTCTTCCTGCCTTCCTTTTCTTGGTGTGTTCTGGGGTGTTTGTTCAGGATCCAGTTAAAGCTTGTATATTGCATTTGATTGTCATGCAGTATAAGCTTTTTTGTCTGTCTAACTTATGTATTGTACTTATTTGGGGCTGTGTTGGCTCTTCGTTGCTGCGCGCAGGCTTTCTCTAGTTGCGTGGAGCGGGGGCTGCTCTTCGTTGCGCTGTGCGGGCTTCTCACTGCGGTGGCTTCTCTTGTTGCCGAGCACGGGCTCTAGGCACGTGGGCTTCAGTGCTTGTGTCACTCGGGCTCAGTAGTTGGGGCACGCAGGCTCTAGAATACAGGCTCAGTAGTTGTGGTACCCGGGCTTAGTTGCTCCATGGCATGGGGGATCTTCCGGGACCAGCGCTTGAACCCGTGTCCCCTGCCATGGCAGGCGGACTCTTAACCCCTGCACCACCAGGAAAGCCCTAAGCTTACTTCTAAAGTTAAAATTTATAGCAATTACTTGCTGTCTTGATCCACATTAGAAACTGGAAACTTCAGATGATCTTGAGCATGTTTCCTCTTCTTTTTTTTGTGGGGGGGGGGGCACCGCACGGCCTGCTGGGTTTCAGTTCCCCAACCAGGGATAGAACCCGCGCCCTCTCCAGTGGAAGCGTGGAGCCCTAACTCCTAGAGCGCCAGAGAATTCCTAGGATTTCTTATTTTTAACAGTTCTAGTTTTAAGGCTAAACTACCTCATCAGAAAGTATGTATATAAATATATATCATACGGAAATCAACCAACTATACTTCAATTTTTTGGAACTTTTTAAAAAAGCCACGTTACACAAGTGCAGCAGTTAGAACCACAGTCCCAGAGGGGAGGGCCGCGCCCGAGGTGCTCCCGTACTGCCTTGAAAAACCTTTGCAAACAGAGATGCCCAAGCCTGAACTTGAATTCGAGACCCGAACCAAAGCCAGGTTAAGCGATTAGTCTACAGCTCTCAACCGTCTATTGAACGACTGACTGCTCTGTGCCAGGCCCTGTGCCAGGCACAAGAAGCAGTTCAAGTTTAATGCCTGGTGGTCTCCAACGTGCGAACATAAAAACCCGAAGCCCTAGGAACAAAGTGTGTTCTCCAGCTCTGTGAGTATTTGAATTCCTTATAACTGGGCGGGGGCGGGGGGGCCCTCGCGTAAAGGAAGCGGGGAGGGGGGTGGGGGGCGATTCGCTCACGCCTGCTTCTTTTCTTCCCCGTCCCACTCCCGCGTGCCGCCTTCCTCGAACCAGGACCAATACCACACAACTGTGCGAACAGCAGCTGCACCGTCCACAACAGGCTCGCTTCCTGCAGACAACCTCACAGGAACATGACAAAACACCTTGCTCCCCCCCGGCAAGTCCAGCTGCCTACGAATGACAGCCATAAAGTCGCAAGCACGGATCGCCCCTATATTACACCGAGCTCGCTTTGACTCTGCTGTGACTGCAGGCGCTTGGTCGGGTTCCGAAACCACAGGGACGTGACCCTTCTCAACGCGAGAATACCAACAAACCAACTATCAAGGTGAAAACACGACACAGCGAAAAGAATCCCGGGAGAAACACAAACCCGAACACACCACCACAAAAACGGCCTACAACAAAGTCGAAACAGCATCACCCTTTTCACCGCGTGGAATACTAACAGCAGACACACACCAAACCACAAAACGTTCTTCTTTTTGCACAAACTTATCAGCCTTGCGAAGACAAGGCCTCCAAAAATTGAGCCACTCTGAATTATTTCTCTCCACGAAAATCTTTAGTAAAAGGCGAAAGATTTATACGTTTTGAAGAGAAACCTCACAATGGAGTCATAACCTCTCACACAGTCCTCGGCTAACTGGAAGTCCCAAGGAACCAACGGTAACTATTTACCCACACACAACGAGTGAGTCCTGCCATTATTTCAGAAAATTCTCTGAAAATATCCTGATTTCGAGCGGGAGCGGGAATCAAAAGAAATAGAAGAATCTAGCTTTTGAAAGGAGGCAAGATCCCGAGTGCAATGCGCTGTGGGTATGTAAATGAAGCAGGGTCACGAACCCCGCGCTTTGGCAAACGCCTTCCTTTATTAGTTTTCCTGCTCGGTCTAGAGCCACCACCAGGGGGCGGAGCAGAAGACAGATAGGAATACAGTCGCCGAGTCCAACCAGAAAGTCTGTTTTATTTTGTTTTTCTTTTTTTTAAGGGACGACATTTATTCCTTTTCCAAATGTTACAGTAACACCAGGAGGAAGAAAATGGTCTTAGCAGTTAGAAAAAAAAAAGTGCAAATCTGGGGTTTCGCCGTAAAAAGTTATTTACAACAGGGCTTCCCTGGTGGCGCCGTAGTTGGGAGTCCGCCTGCCGATGCAGGGGACACGGGTTCGTGCCCCGGTCCGGGAAGATCCCACATGCCGCGGAGCGGCTGGGCCCGTGAGCCATGGCCGCTGAGGCTGTGCGTCCGGAGCCTGTGCTCCGCTAACGGGAGAGGCCACAGCAGTGAGAGGCCCGGGTACCACAAAAAAAAAAAAAAAAAAAAAAGTTATTTACAACAATGTGGGGAGAGGGAAGACAAGAAGTTTCTTCACATTACAGACCTTCCCCCAACCCCAAAGCTTAATATTTGCTTACAAGTCAAAAAAGAGACACAGTTGGTTCACAAGCTGGAGGTTGGAACTTGAGTAACACACTTAGAAAAACCTAGACAAGGGCAGCGTCCTCCCCAGCCCAGGTGCCACTGTAGGCACAGCACAAGAGACTACAGACAGCAGGGGAAGGTGGACACTCAGGGTTTGGGAGTGTAGGCACCCCCGCCTCTGGCTCAGGGATTTGGGGAGTAAACATAACCTACTTGGAGAAGAATCGGGGAAGACAACCAGCAAACTGCCTTCTGCGCGGCTGGGGACAGGGAAGGAGGTAGGGCCAGGGGCAGGAGAATTTCACATCACTAACCTAACTTGGGAAACCGCAAGGGACCATCTTCAACTGGCCTTAAGAGCAAGAGCAGATGGATGATGGTGTTGCCGAAATATCAGCTTCCCTGTGCACCACTGCCGAACAGAAATACGGAGACAGAGATTTTGGAGGAAGAGAGAGATGGCTTTATTTTTCTGCCAGGCAGAAGGGAAGACACAGCAGGCTAGCGCCTGAAGAACTGTGCTCCCATCTCCTTCGGGAATCGGAAAAGATTTTATATGTGGGGCTTGCAGTCTGGCATATATGATAAGGATCAAAATAGTGAAGGTCTTGCGTTCGTCTTCTTCCTGCATTATTTCTAAACAGTGACTGCTGGCATCAGGCAGCCCGGTAACTGGGTCGGTTTGTCTCGGGGCTGTTGGCCTGCTGCGACCATTTTTCTGAAATGCAAATGCTACAGGGGGTGATTTGCTACAAGGCAGTGCAGGATGTAATTCACATAGTGTTAAAGAGTCATAGGTTTGGGATGTCCCTGGTGGCACAGTGGTTAAGAATCCACCTGCCAATGCAGGGGACACGGGTTCGAGCCCTGGCCCGGGAAGTTCCCACATGCCAAGGAGCAACTCAGCCCGTGTGCCACAACTACTGAGCCCGAGTACCACAACTCCTGAAGCCCGCGTGCCTAGAGCCCGTGCTCTGCAACAAAAGAAGCCACCCAATGAGAAGCGCACGCACTTCAACGAAGAGTAGCCCCCGCTCGCCGCAACTAGAGAAAAGCCGGCGCGCAGCAACAAAGACCCAACGCAGCCAAAAATAAAAGGAAATACATAAATTTATTTATTTATTTTAAAGTGATTCAGTGGGGGATTCCAGCAGTTAGGACTCGGTGCTTTCACTGCCGCGGCCCAGGTTTGATCCCTGGTCGGGGAGCTAAGATCCCACAAGCCGAGTGGCACGGCCAAAAAAACAAAAGTGATTCACTGAATAAATCTTCATTTTTACCAAGGATCCCCATACATAATCAAGGAGCAGATACATAATCAGTGAAGGCTCAAGCATTTAGTGCCAAGTGAAGACGCAGAACCAGGTAGCTGTCTCCTGGAGAGCTTGGTCCCATGTGGGCAGAGAATGCCATTGGTGCTCAGGGAAATTTCATTAAAATATCCTCATCCATTCATTTTTACCCTGAATGTTCACCTAGCCACTTCTTGCTGCAGGAGAAGCTATCTGAGGCACAGGCTGGCATTTTTTCCAGGGCATCCTGGCACTAAGGTGCCACCAGCTTGTGCCTGGGAAGAGCCCAGCTACTACTGAGAGCTGTGCTGCAGCTGACCAGGCCCCTATAGTCAGATATGAGGAGGAGCCAACCACTCAGACCCCAAAACCAAGCAGCACGAATTCAAAAAAAAGGAAGAAAAGGTTTCACAACCAAACAATAAAAGAACAAGGGAGAAAGACTTGGGGATTGCAGGCACCAGGCTATAGCTGCCAAGTGGCCAGAGGCATCCCAGGCTGCATTTTTATCCAGGTGGGAGAGCGTTTGGGTGAAGACGGGGAGGCTCAGTGTCCTGGTCCCTTTCCCTCCACAGGGTTGCTGGCTCTGTGATTCCAGATTAGAACCATATCTGAGCAATAAGAGGTTGGGGTAGGGTGTAGTTGGGATTATGAGGGCTACCCCAGGAGACCTGGATGAAAGAGAAAGTGCCGAAGCAGTGGCCAGCTGTTTCTGAATCAGGTTGGCCCACAGAGGAAAGGGGCTGTCCCAGAGGCCTGCCCCCAGAGTACCAAGCACTGGAAGAGGTGGCACCACACATCCTTGAGGATCTTCCTCGTGGGAGAGTAACTCTTTGATTCTGTGATTGGGAAGAACAGGCTGAGACCAACCGGGGTTCATTCCAGGAATGCAAGGCTGGTTCAACACCCCAAAGTCAACCAATTTTATCTACCAAATTAGCAGACTAAAGAAGGAAAATCACATTATTGTATATCAATCATTGCAGAAAGTGCATGTGACAAAATTCAAAACTCATTCGTACTTTAAAATTCTCAGAAAAACAGTACTAGAGAAGAGCTTCCCTGGGAATTCCCTGGTGCTTCAGTGGCTAGGACTCCACGCTTTCACTGCCAAGGGCCCGGGTTCAATTCCTGGTTGGGGAACTATGATCCCACAAGCCATGTGGCACGCCAGGGGCACGGGGTGGGGGGTTGGGGGGAAGAAGGAGAAAAAGAAAGGCTGAGAGAAGAACTTCCCCAGCTTGATGAAAAGCATCTACAGAAAAAAACATCTACAGCTAACATTATACTTAATAACGAAAGACTGAATGCTTTCCCCCTAAATTCAGGAACAGAGCCACTGTGTCTGCCACAGGATTACTTCTAGCAAAAGAAAAACAGTCCTAGGAGACAATTCTCTACAGGTCTTTCACGTTTCTGCATAACTTGTAAATGAAATACTTACTGTTCTTTCTTCCAGACTATCTTTTCAAGGATGTTTGTTTAGCAAGCAGCTTTGGAAAATAAAGATAGTTTCTGGACTTCCCTGGTGGCGCAGTGGTTAAGAATCTGACTGCCAAAGCAGGGGACACAGGTTTGATCCCTGGTCCGGGAAGATCCCACATGACACGGAGCAATTAAGCCTGTGTGCCACAACTGCTGAGCCTGCGCTGTAAAGCCTGCGAGCCACAACTACTGAGCCTGCGTGTCACCACTACTGAAGCCCGCACGCCTAGAGCCCGTGCTCCGCAACAAGAGAAGCCACCACGATGAGAAGCCCGTGCACCGCAACGAAGAGTAGCCCCCGCTCACCGCAACTAGAGAAAGCCCGCGTGCAGCAACGAAGACCCCATGCGGCCATAAATTAATTAATTAATTAACTAACTAACTAACTAACTAAAGGTCCATAAATTTAAAAAAAAAAAGACAAGAAAAGAAAGACAGTTTCCCCTTTAGAGCAAAAGGCAGGCATGCTTACTGACTGCTATATAACATTCAGGTTCTCTGAAATCAGGGTTCCTCTCTGTAATAAAATCCATTGCATAAGCAGGCATTCACCTGTGTTACTCCCATTTGACTTGGGGGAAAAGGGAACTGATGCAAAAAGAGAAAACCCATATAATCAATAGGAAGACTATAAAAGGAGACATCATTATAGATGGTACATTCATTAAAATGATTTTTAATGACATTATGAAAACTTCTTGCAATATATTTGAAAATTTAGATGAAAAGAGCAAGAAACTATAGCTTACCAAAACATACTTGAGAAGTAGAACACCCACACTGTCCTCTAACCATTAAAGAAAATGAATCAGTAATTAATTTTTTCCATAAGATCAGAAGCTTCAGAGAATTCTATCAAACGTTCAAGAAAAAATTATAGTCTTAAACTCTTCCAGAGATTAGAAAAAGATAGTACATCTTTTCAAAAAATCCCTTTCACAGGTTTTCTGGAGGAGCGGCCATAGCACAGGAATAGACACCAGTCTTGGAGAGTTACAGTCAGTTAAGGAGAGAGTGGCAAATGTAGCTAAGTGGACTCTGGTCTCTCTTCACATCACTTGTTCTTTTTTTTTTTTTTTCGGCTGCCATCGGGTCTTCGTTGTGGTGCACGGGCTTCTCGTTGCAGTGGCTTCTCTTGTTGTGCAGCGCTGGCTCAGTAGTTGAGGCACGCGGGCTCACTAGTTGTGGCTTGCGGGCTCTAGAACGCAGGCTCGGTAGTTGTGGCACATGGGTTAGTTGCTCCGCGGCATGTATGATCTTCCCAGGCCAGGGCTTGAACCCGTGTCCCCTACATTGGCAGGCGGATTCTTAACCACTGTGCCACCAGGGAAGTCCCAGATCGCTTGTCTTTTACCTTTTACTAAAGATTTTGTGGAGAGGAATGTGTGGGAGGTTGCCTTCTCATCTAAGAGGGAATGTTTCCAAGGTTTCATCTATTAGGTATGACCTTTGCTATAGTCTTTTGTAGATAGCTCTTACCACACTGAGATTCAGTTTTTTCAAACTTTCTTTCTATTAAGATTATACATGTGCATTGCTAGATGGTACCTTATTCCTTTTACATACTGCTAGACTCAATTTGCCAATATTTTGTGTAGAATTTTTGCATCTATGTTCACGAGTAAGATTGCTATATAACTTCTCTAGAGCCTCGCTTACAGATTGGGGCAGGGAATCAGAGAACGCAGTTCCCAGCCTACAACTTAAACTTGGAACAGCTTTCTAAAACAACAAGTTGACTGTATCTTCTATTTCTTAACTACGAACTGCTTTATAGTTCTACACATCAGCCATTTGTCTTTGAAAACCCACATCCTTACCCTTATTTAACGTAAAACCTCCAAAGATTCCACTACCAATTCTCAAGTGATTGTCTCCACGAAAGTCTTTGCCAAGACAAAAAAGATTTCGTTAAACTGGGGAGAAATGCATATGTGTGTACCATGCATGCCCATCCTCCCATATACTCGTTGGTCCCCCAACGTTTGTGGTGCCTTTGTACCTACCAACAAAAACCTGTCTTCCATTGTAGAGAATTACCCCTAAACATGTTCTTACTGGGTAAAATCTCCTGACAAGAAAATAAAAGGTGGGACTTCCCTGGTGGCATAGTGTTTAAGAATCCACCTGCCAACGCAGGGGACACGGGCTCGAGCCCTGGTCCGAGAAGATCCCACATGTCACCGAGCAACTAAGCCCGTGCGCCACAATTACTGAGCCCGAATGCCACAACTACTGAAGCCCCCGCGCCCAGAGCCGGTGCGCCACAACAAGAGAAGCCACCGCGAGGGGAAGCCCGTGCACTGCAACAAAGAGTAGCCCCGTTGCTCGCCACGACTCGAGAACAGTACCCGTGCACACTAACAAAGACTCAACGCGGCCATAAATAAATAAATAGATTTTTCAAAATTTCTTTTAAAGAAAATAAAACATTAATTTTTGTTTATCAAACAGATAATACTGTTAATATTTCTCACGTAGTCTACACTGCATTCTGGTATGCAGATGAGCTAGAAGTGGAGGGGCCAAAAGCACTTGACTCTGCAGCTGGGGGGACAGCTCATTTCTAAGCCCTGTCTTCCATGCAGCAAGCACTTGTGTTCACCCGCTGTCCTATCACACCACATTACCTGCCCGCTTCCAGCTCTGCCTGTCTGGGGTTCCTTTCTCTTTACAAAAATATTCAGTCCTCTGCCATCTTCCCAGGCTCTCCCACAGCCCACCGGCCCCTTTTATAGCACTTGTCACCTCGGCCCCTCCCCTGGTACACCCCACACACAGATCGGCCTCGGCGCCAGCGGCGGGAGGGACTGCCCTGGCTTGGGCTTCTCCACCTGGCACCCTTCCGTCCCCTTTCCTGCCCTTCCAGTCAGCCTAAGAGCCTGACCGCAGCCTGCAGCCTCCATCTGCCCACGCCCAACTCCAAGTCCAGGCTGCCCTGGCATCCAGGCCAGTTCCCCGTGCTCCTGTCCTCAGGGCAACGCCGAGGACTTAGAGGTGAAAATAGACAGCATTCAGGCGGACATCCTGGCGACCAAAAAAGTCAATGTCACCAAAGGTGAGTGGGGTGTGAGGGGGCCTGGGGCAGAGGTGCGGGCGGCACCCAGACTCAGGCTCATCTCCCTGTCCCCAGAGCTGTATCTCAGTGGCCTCTCCGACAGCACCATGAGCTTTTACTTTGGCCATTGTAATCAGGGTCAGGTGGCCTACATCACACACTTCCAGAAAGAGGCTGTGGAAGCAAAGGACTAACAGAGCCTCCAAGGCAAGCCAGGAAGCCGAGGCTGTGTGGCAGGGAAGCCTGGCGGAAGGAGCCAGGGCCAAGCTCCGGTTGACTCCTCTTGGCCCTTGGTGGGAGGCTGGGGTTCTGCCCGCCAGAAGGGGAAAAGGAGAGCTGGCTGGGAAGGGTTCAGTAAACAAACGGTCTTGCTACCTATCTGGTGTCCGTGTGTGGAGGGCAGAGGGAGATCTAGTGAGAGTCATGATGATGGGTCGGGGTGCCTCTGCTCACCAAGGATAAAAGCTGGTCTGAGGGGAAGGACCACCAACGTCGTAGAAGATTCAAGGGCACAGCCTGAGGAGCGGGCCTTACCTCAGCTCCCTGCTGGCCCCTGCGCTCTCCCATCCAGGACACCACACCCACCTGGTTTTTCTCCTGCCTCTCCGGTTGCTTCCTTTCATTCTCTTTTACTGGTTCCTCCTCTTCAACCCAGCTTCCTTCAAGGTGGAGTGAGGCAGGACTCTGACCTGGAGCCTCATCCCTAGGTTTACACCCTGGTGATTCCATTGCTTTAAATACCACTTCTGTGCAACGGCTCCCACATTTCTATTTCCAGATAAACATTTCTATGTCATTGTGTTGTCGACGAATAATTTAATCAGTTGATCTAAGAAAGCAATGGAAAATTTTATTCGAGCCAAATTGTGGCGTATAAGCCGGGAACAGCCTCTCAGAAAGCTCCAAGAACTGTTCTGCCTGTGAGAGGTCAAAGCACAGTTATCCAGGGCTTTGTACCTTAAATGACGTACACAGTGACATTCACACAATCCAGATCGACACCTACAAGGCAAGTAATGGGTTCATGGGTCTTCAGGGCCCCTTACAAGATCAGGAAGGAAGGTTATCTCCTAAGGAGTTATCTCGTTGATACTAAGAGAATGTTGCTTTTTAGAGTTGAGCAGGTATTTCTGCCGATGGGGAGGTTGGTCGATGCATGGTGCAGATTGCAATGCACAGTAGAGGGAGGAGAGGAGGCCAAAGGGCAGAGAAAAAAATTTTATGTTCAAATTTTCCTTGACTCGCTTTAGAATATGGATTTATATTTCATCAGTGTCCAAAACTGACCTCCCAGTCCTGCGCCATCTTCCCCAACTCAACTGATGGCAACTCATCCTTCCTGCCACTCAGAACAAAATCGTGGTGTTCTCCTTGATGTCTCTCTTTAACCTCTGGATCCATCCTGTCTGTTGACTCTACCTTCCAAGTATATCCAGAATCCAACTATGTCTCACTACCTCCATTGCTGAAACTCAGGTCCAAGCCACCATCATCTCTCCTCTAGATGACTCCGCTTTCTGCCCCATTCTCTTTGTCAACGCAGCAGCCAGAGTGCTCCTTGTAAACTTCAGATTCTGTCACTCTGCTCAGAACCTTGCAGGGCTCTCCATTTCACTGAGTAAAGCCCAAGCCCTTACTGTTATGGCCTCCAGGGTGATCTAGTCTCCCATGACTTCTGAACTCTCTCCTACTTCTCTCTCTCTCTTCTTCACTGGGCTCCAGACACATTGGCTGTGTGGCTCTTGAAGGTGACAAAACAAGCTCCTGCTTTAGGGCTTTTGTGCAGACTTTTCCGCTGAACACGTGAGAGAGGTTCTATTCCTAGAACCCTCACCCCAGGTGTCTGCATGGCTCACTCCTTGACCTCCTTTCAACTCTTTACACAAAAGGTATCTTCTCAGGACTTACCTCGTGGTGCAGTGGGTAAGAAACCGTGCTCCCAATACAGGGGGCCAGGGTTCGATCCCTGGTCAGGGAACTAGATCCCACGTGCACGCCACAACTAAGGAACTGGCGAGCCACAACTAAGGAGCCCGCCTGCCGCAACTAAGACCCGGTGCAACCAAATAAATAGATAATTTTTTTAAAAAACAAAGTTATCTTCTCAGGGACGGTTACCCTTTTGTAAGTCACATCACACACTACCAACCCCTATACTCTGACCCCCAACGCCTACCACTGCTGTTTTGTCCATAGCACTTATTTATGTGTTATTTATTTATTGTCTGTCTCCCCACCTGAATGTAAGCTCCAGTAGGGCAGGGATATTTGTTTTCATTACTGATATGTCCCAAATGCTGAGAACAATGCCTGGCACATATGAATGAACGACCGAGTTCCTGGGAGGGAATTGTCCCTCAAAGTCAGAGGCCATGAAGTCAGATGGCAGTAATTCTCCAGGGTGCCACAAGAGGGCATCACCGGCCCTGATCTTGTTGGTCAAAGGCAGCCTAACTTACCCCAAACTGGGATTTTTGAGCCTCAGCTTTCCTCTATTTGGGCAGAGGGAGGAGAGAAAAGCTAACGAAATATCGGTATGTTTTCCATAAAGCCAAATGGATTTCCTGTTTGAAAGACGTGTCCTGTCCTTTGGTGTCAAGTCACTCTTACTGTTTTTAGTCTTGGAATGGCCTTTTTGTAGAATCATGATTTTAAAAACCAGTACCCCAGAAATTTTTTGGAAATTTTAATAATTGGAAAATCCAAAAATCTGGAAACCACTGGTCTAAGACGATAACACTTTAATAACAATGGAACTTTAAAACATGAAATCTTAGGGGACTTCCCTGGTGGTCCAGGGGCTAAGACTCCATGCTCCCAATGCAGGGGGTCCAGGTTCGATCCCTGGTCAGGGACCTAGATCCCACATGCTGCAACTAAGTGTTCTCATGCCGTAGCTAAAGATCATGCATGCCGCAGTTAAGACCTGGCTCAGCCAAATAAATATTTTTCAAAATAAGTAAATAAAAATGAAATTTTAAGTATAATACAAATATCCAAAACAAATCTACGTTACATGAAATTTATTACTATACATATATTTTCCCCCAACTTTTTATTTCCAAAAGTTCAAAACTACAAAAAGTTGAAAGAATGAGTACCTATGACCCATTTTCTTTCTCTCTCTCTCTTTACTGGGCTATTTGAAAGTTTCAGATATCATGACAGTTCACTACTAAATATTTCACATTACGTGTCTACTAAGAATAAGGCCGTTCTCCTCCATAATTACTAGATCATTATTGTGGTAGTGTGAGTCATCGCCTCCACATACATCCACATCCTAATCCCAGGAACCTGTAGATATGTTACTTCACATGGTACAAGGGATTTTGCAGGTGTGATGAAGGATCTTGAGATGGGGAGATTCTCCTGGATTATCTAGGTGGGCCCCAAGTAATTACGAGGGTCTTTTTACGGCAGGAGGATCCAGAGTTAGGAGATGACACGACAGAAGCAAGAGATTTGGAGCGCAAGGAAGGGGTCACAGGCCAAGGAATGAAGCCAGCTTTCTAAAGGCAAGGGAACAGATTCTCCCTTGAAGCCTCTAGAAAGAATGCAGCCCTGTCAACACCTTAATTCTTCACTCCTGGCCTCCAGAAGTTGTTTTAAGTCACTAAGCGTGTGATAATTTGTTACAGCAGCAAGAAAACAAATACAATTATTAACTGAATAGCGTCACGTGAAATAGAGTACATACTAAAATTCCCACAAGGGTACCAAAAGTGTACCTTCTCCTTTCTTCCTGCCTTCCTTTTCTTGGTGTGTTCTGGGGTGTTTGTTCAGGATCCAGTTAAAGCTTGTATATTGCATTTGATTGTCATGCAGTATAAGCTTTTTTGTCTGTCTAACTTATGTATTGTACTTATTTGGGGCTGTGTTGGCTCTTCGTTGCTGCGCGCAGGCTTTCTCTAGTTGCGTGGAGCGGGGGCTGCTCTTCGTTGCGCTGTGCGGGCTTCTCACTGCGGTGGCTTCTCTTGTTGCCGAGCACGGGCTCTAGGCACGTGGGCTTCAGTGCTTGTGTCACTCGGGCTCAGTAGTTGGGGCACGCAGGCTCTAGAATACAGGCTCAGTAGTTGTGGTACCCGGGCTTAGTTGCTCCATGGCATGGGGGATCTTCCGGGACCAGCGCTTGAACCCGTGTCCCCTGCCATGGCAGGCGGACTCTTAACCCCTGCACCACCAGGAAAGCCCTAAGCTTACTTCTAAAGTTAAAATTTATAGCAATTACTTGCTGTCTTGATCCACATTAGAAACTGGAAACTTCAGATGATCTTGAGCATGTTTCCTCTTCTTTTTTTTGTGGGGGGGGGGGCACCGCACGGCCTGCTGGGTTTCAGTTCCCCAACCAGGGATAGAACCCGCGCCCTCTCCAGTGGAAGCGTGGAGCCCTAACTCCTAGAGCGCCAGAGAATTCCTAGGATTTCTTATTTTTAACAGTTCTAGTTTTAAGGCTAAACTACCTCATCAGAAAGTATGTATATAAATATATATCATACGGAAATCAACCAACTATACTTCAATTTTTTGGAACTTTTTAAAAAAGCCACGTTACACAAGTGCAGCAGTTAGAACCACAGTCCCAGAGGGGAGGGCCGCGCCCGAGGTGCTCCCGTACTGCCTTGAAAAACCTTTGCAAACAGAGATGCCCAAGCCTGAACTTGAATTCGAGACCCGAACCAAAGCCAGGTTAAGCGATTAGTCTACAGCTCTCAACCGTCTATTGAACGACTGACTGCTCTGTGCCAGGCCCTGTGCCAGGCACAAGAAGCAGTTCAAGTTTAATGCCTGGTGGTCTCCAACGTGCGAACATAAAAACCCGAAGCCCTAGGAACAAAGTGTGTTCTCCAGCTCTGTGAGTATTTGAATTCCTTATAACTGGGCGGGGGCGGGGGGGCCCTCGCGTAAAGGAAGCGGGGAGGGGGGTGGGGGGCGATTCGCTCACGCCTGCTTCTTTTCTTCCCCGTCCCACTCCCGCGTGCCGCCTTCCTCGAACCAGGACCAATACCACACAACTGTGCGAACAGCAGCTGCACCGTCCACAACAGGCTCGCTTCCTGCAGACAACCTCACAGGAACATGACAAAACACCTTGCTCCCCCCCGGCAAGTCCAGCTGCCTACGAATGACAGCCATAAAGTCGCAAGCACGGATCGCCCCTATATTACACCGAGCTCGCTTTGACTCTGCTGTGACTGCAGGCGCTTGGTCGGGTTCCGAAACCACAGGGACGTGACCCTTCTCAACGCGAGAATACCAACAAACCAACTATCAAGGTGAAAACACGACACAGCGAAAAGAATCCCGGGAGAAACACAAACCCGAACACACCACCACAAAAACGGCCTACAACAAAGTCGAAACAGCATCACCCTTTTCACCGCGTGGAATACTAACAGCAGACACACACCAAACCACAAAACGTTCTTCTTTTTGCACAAACTTATCAGCCTTGCGAAGACAAGGCCTCCAAAAATTGAGCCACTCTGAATTATTTCTCTCCACGAAAATCTTTAGTAAAAGGCGAAAGATTTATACGTTTTGAAGAGAAACCTCACAATGGAGTCATAACCTCTCACACAGTCCTCGGCTAACTGGAAGTCCCAAGGAACCAACGGTAACTATTTACCCACACACAACGAGTGAGTCCTGCCATTATTTCAGAAAATTCTCTGAAAATATCCTGATTTCGAGCGGGAGCGGGAATCAAAAGAAATAGAAGAATCTAGCTTTTGAAAGGAGGCAAGATCCCGAGTGCAATGCGCTGTGGGTATGTAAATGAAGCAGGGTCACGAACCCCGCGCTTTGGCAAACGCCTTCCTTTATTAGTTTTCCTGCTCGGTCTAGAGCCACCACCAGGGGGCGGAGCAGAAGACAGATAGGAATACAGTCGCCGAGTCCAACCAGAAAGTCTGTTTTATTTTGTTTTTCTTTTTTTTAAGGGACGACATTTATTCCTTTTCCAAATGTTACAGTAACACCAGGAGGAAGAAAATGGTCTTAGCAGTTAGAAAAAAAAAAGTGCAAATCTGGGGTTTCGCCGTAAAAAGTTATTTACAACAGGGCTTCCCTGGTGGCGCCGTAGTTGGGAGTCCGCCTGCCGATGCAGGGGACACGGGTTCGTGCCCCGGTCCGGGAAGATCCCACATGCCGCGGAGCGGCTGGGCCCGTGAGCCATGGCCGCTGAGGCTGTGCGTCCGGAGCCTGTGCTCCGCTAACGGGAGAGGCCACAGCAGTGAGAGGCCCGGGTACCACAAAAAAAAAAAAAAAAAAAAAAAGTTATTTACAACAATGTGGGGAGAGGGAAGACAAGAAGTTTCTTCACATTACAGACCTTCCCCCAACCCCAAAGCTTAATATTTGCTTACAAGTCAAAAAAGAGACACAGTTGGTTCACAAGCTGGAGGTTGGAACTTGAGTAACACACTTAGAAAAACCTAGACAAGGGCAGCGTCCTCCCCAGCCCAGGTGCCACTGTAGGCACAGCACAAGAGACTACAGACAGCAGGGGAAGGTGGACACTCAGGGTTTGGGAGTGTAGGCACCCCCGCCTCTGGCTCAGGGATTTGGGGAGTAAACATAACCTACTTGGAGAAGAATCGGGGAAGACAACCAGCAAACTGCCTTCTGCGCGGCTGGGGACAGGGAAGGAGGTAGGGCCAGGGGCAGGAGAATTTCACATCACTAACCTAACTTGGGAAACCGCAAGGGACCATCTTCAACTGGCCTTAAGAGCAAGAGCAGATGGATGATGGTGTTGCAGAAATATCAGCTTCCCTGTGCACCACTGCCGAACAGAAATACGGAGACAGAGATTTTGGAGGAAGAGAGAGATGGCTTTATTTTTCTGCCAGGCAGAAGGGAAGACACAGCAGGCTAGCGCCTGAAGAACTGTGCTCCCATCTCCTTCGGGAATCGGAAAAGATTTTATATGTGGGGCTTGCAGTCTGGCATATATGATAAGGATCAAAATAGTGAAGGTCTTGCGTTCGTCTTCTTCCTGCATTATTTCTAAACAGTGACTGCTGGCATCAGGCAGCCCGGTAACTGGGTCGGTTTGTCTCGGGGCTGTTGGCCTGCTGCGACCATTTTTCTGAAATGCAAATGCTACAGGGGGTGATTTGCTACAAGGCAGTGCAGGATGTAATTCACATAGTGTTAAAGAGTCATAGGTTTGGGATGTCCCTGGTGGCACAGTGGTTAAGAATCCACCTGCCAATGCAGGGGACACGGGTTCGAGCCCTGGCCCGGGAAGTTCCCACATGCCAAGGAGCAACTCAGCCCGTGTGCCACAACTACTGAGCCCGAGTACCACAACTCCTGAAGCCCGCGTGCCTAGAGCCCGTGCTCTGCAACAAAAGAAGCCACCCAATGAGAAGCGCACGCACTTCAACGAAGAGTAGCCCCCGCTCGCCGCAACTAGAGAAAAGCCCGCGCGCAGCAACAAAGACCCAACGCAGCCAAAAATAAAAGGAAATACATAAATTTATTTATTTATTTTAAAGTGATTCAGTGGGGGATTCCAGCAGTTAGGACTCGGTGCTTTCACTGCCGCGGCCCAGGTTTGATCCCTGGTCGGGGAGCTAAGATCCCACAAGCCGAGTGGCACGGCCAAAAAAACAAAAGTGATTCACTGAATAAATCTTCATTTTTACCAAGGATCCCCATACATAATCAAGGAGCAGATACATAATCAGTGAAGGCTCAAGCATTTAGTGCCAAGTGAAGACGCAGAACCAGGTAGCTGTCTCCTGGAGAGCTTGGTCCCATGTGGGCAGAGAATGCCATTGGTGCTCAGGGAAATTTCATTAAAATATCCTCATCCATTCATTTTTACCCTGAATGTTCACCTAGCCACTTCTTGCTGCAGGAGAAGCTATCTGAGGCACAGGCTGGCATTTTTTCCAGGGCATCCTGGCACTAAGGTGCCACCAGCTTGTGCCTGGGAAGAGCCCAGCTACTACTGAGAGCTGTGCTGCAGCTGACCAGGCCCCTATAGTCAGATATGAGGAGGAGCCAACCACTCAGACCCCAAAACCAAGCAGCACGAATTCAAAAAAAAGGAAGAAAAGGTTTCACAACCAAACAATAAAAGAACAAGGGAGAAAGACTTGGGGATTGCAGGCACCAGGCTATAGCTGCCAAGTGGCCAGAGGCATCCCAGGCTGCATTTTTATCCAGGTGGGAGAGCGTTTGGGTGAAGACGGGGAGGCTCAGTGTCCTGGTCCCTTTCCCTCCACAGGGTTGCTGGCTCTGTGATTCCAGATTAGAACCATATCTGAGCAATAAGAGGTTGGGGTAGGGTGTAGTTGGGATTATGAGGGCTACCCCAGGAGACCTGGATGAAAGAGAAAGTGCCGAAGCAGTGGCCAGCTGTTTCTGAATCAGGTTGGCCCACAGAGGAAAGGGGCTGTCCCAGAGGCCTGCCCCCAGAGTACCAAGCACTGGAAGAGGTGGCACCACACATCCTTGAGGATCTTCCTCGTGGGAGAGTAACTCTTTGATTCTGTGATTGGGAAGAACAGGCTGAGACCAACCGGGGTTCATTCCAGGAATGCAAGGCTGGTTCAACACCCCAAAGTCAACCAATTTTATCTACCAAATTAGCAGACTAAAGAAGGAAAATCACATTATTGTATATCAATCATTGCAGAAAGTGCATGTGACAAAATTCAAAACTCATTCGTACTTTAAAATTCTCAGAAAAACAGTACTAGAGAAGAGCTTCCCTGGGAATTCCCTGGTGCTTCAGTGGCTAGGACTCCACGCTTTCACTGCCAAGGGCCCGGGTTCAATTCCTGGTTGGGGAACTATGATCCCACAAGCCATGTGGCACGCCAGGGGCACGCGGTGGAGGGTTGGGGGGAAGAAGGAGAAAAAGAAAGGCTGAGAGAAGAACTTCCCCAGCTTGATGAAAAGCATCTACAGAAAAAAACATCTACAGCTAACATTATACTTAATAACGAAAGACTGAATGCTTTCCCCCTAAATTCAGGAACAGAGCCACTGTGTCTGCCACAGGATTACTTCTAGCAAAAGAAAAACAGTCCTAGGAGACAATTCTCTACAGGTCTTTCACGTTTCTGCATAACTTGTAAATGAAATACTTACTGTTCTTTCTTCCAGACTATCTTTTCAAGGATGTTTGTTTAGCAAGCAGCTTTGGAAAATAAAGATAGTTTCTGGACTTCCCTGGTGGCGCAGTGGTTAAGAATCTGACTGCCAAAGCAGGGGACACAGGTTTGATCCCTGGTCCGGGAAGATCCCACATGACACGGAGCAATTAAGCCTGTGTGCCACAACTGCTGAGCCTGCGCTGTAAAGCCTGCGAGCCACAACTACTGAGCCTGCGTGTCACCACTACTGAAGCCCGCACGCCTAGAGCCCGTGCTCCGCAACAAGAGAAGCCACCACGATGAGAAGCCCGTGCACCGCAACGAAGAGTAGCCCCCGCTCACCGCAACTAGAGAAAGCCCGCGTGCAGCAACGAAGACCCCATGCGGCCATAAATTAATTAATTAATTAACTAACTAACTAACTAACTAAAGGTCCATAAATTTAAAAAAAAAAAGACAAGAAAAGAAAGACAGTTTCCCCTTTAGAGCAAAAGGCAGGCATGCTTACTGACTGCTATATAACATTCAGGTTCTCTGAAATCAGGGTTCCTCTCTGTAATAAAATCCATTGCATAAGCAGGCATTCACCTGTGTTACTCCCATTTGACTTGGGGGAAAAGGGAACTGATGCAAAAAGAGAAAACCCATATAATCAATAGGAAGACTATAAAAGGAGACATCATTATAGATGGTACATTCATTAAAATGATTTTTAATGACATTATGAAAACTTCTTGCAATATATTTGAAAATTTAGATGAAAAGAGCAAGAAACTATAGCTTACCAAAACATACTTGAGAAGTAGAACACCCACACTGTCCTCTAACCATTAAAGAAAATGAATCAGTAATTAATTTTTTCCATAAGATCAGAAGCTTCAGAGAATTCTATCAAACGTTCAAGAAAAAATTATAGTCTTAAACTCTTCCAGAGATTAGAAAAAGATAGTACATCTTTTCAAAAAATCCCTTTCACAGGTTTTCTGGAGGAGCGGCCATAGCACAGGAATAGACACCAGTCTTGGAGAGTTACAGTCAGTTAAGGAGAGAGTGGCAAATGTAGCTAAGTGGACTCTGGTCTCTCTTCACATCACTTGTTCTTTTTTTTTTTTTTCGGCTGCCATCGGGTCTTCGTTGTGGTGCACGGGCTTCTCGTTGCAGTGGCTTCTCTTGTTGTGCAGCGCTGGCTCAGTAGTTGAGGCACGCGGGCTCACTAGTTGTGGCTTGCGGGCTCTAGAACGCAGGCTCGGTAGTTGTGGCACACGGGTTAGTTGCTCCGCGGCATGTATGATCTTCCCAGGCCAGGGCTTGAACCCGTGTCCCCTACATTGGCAGGCGGATTCTTAACCACTGTGCCACCAGGGAAGTCCCAGATCGCTTGTCTTTTACCTTTTACTAAAGATTTTGTGGAGAGGAATGTGTGGGAGGTTGCCTTCTCATCTAAGAGGGAATGTTTCCAAGGTTTCATCTATTAGGTATGACCTTTGCTATAGTCTTTTGTAGATAGCTCTTACCACACTGAGATTCAGTTTTTTCAAACTTTCTTTCTATTAAGATTATACATGTGCATTGCTAGATGGTACCTTATTCCTTTTACATACTGCTAGACTCAATTTGCCAATATTTTGTGTAGAATTTTTGCATCTATGTTCACGAGTAAGATTGCTATATAACTTCTCTAGAGCCTCGCTTACAGATTGGGGCAGGGAATCAGAGAACGCAGTTCCCAGCCTACAACTTAAACTTGGAACAGCTTTCTAAAACAACAAGTTGACTGTATCTTCTATTTCTTAACTACGAACCGCTTTATAGTTCTACACATCAGCCATTTGTCTTTGAAAACCCACATCCTTACCCTTATTTAACGTAAAACCTCCAAAGATTCCACTACCAATTCTCAAGTGATTGTCTCCACGAAAGTCTTTGCCAAGACAAAAAAGATTTCGTTAAACTGGGGAGAAATGCATATGTGTGTACCATGCATGCCCATCCTCCCATATACTCGTTGGTCCCCCAACGTTTGTGGTGCCTTTGTACCTACCAACAAAAACCTGTCTTCCATTGTAGAGAATTACCCCTAAACATGTTCTTACTGGGTAAAATCTCCTGACAAGAAAATAAAAGGTGGGACTTCCCTGGTGGCATAGTGTTTAAGAATCCACCTGCCAACGCAGGGGACACGGGCTCGAGCCCTGGTCCGAGAAGATCCCACATGTCACCGAGCAACTAAGCCCGTGCGCCACAATTACTGAGCCCGAATGCCACAACTACTGAAGCCCCCGCGCCCAGAGCCGGTGCACCACAACAAGAGAAGCCACCGCGAGGGGAAGCCCGTGCACTGCAACAAAGAGTAGCCCCGTTGCTCGCCACGACTCGAGAACAGTACCCGTGCACGCTAACAAAGACTCAACGCGGCCATAAATAAATAAATAGATTTTTCAAAATTTCTTTTAAAGAAAATAAAACATTAATTTTTGTTTATCAAACAGATAATACTGTTAATATTTCTCACGTAGTCTACACTGCATTCTGGTATGCAGATGAGCTAGAAGTGGAGGGGCCAAAAGCACTTGACTCTGCAGCTGGGGGGACAGCTCATTTCTAAGCCCTGTCTTCCATGCAGCAAGCACTTGTGTTCACCCGCTGTCCTATCACACCACATTACCTGCCCGCTTCCAGCTCTGCCTGTCTGGGGTTCCTTTCTCTTTACAAAAATATTCAGTCCTCTGCCATCTTCCCAGGCTCTCCCACAGCCCACCGGCCCCTTTTATAGCACTTGTCACCTCGGCCCCTCCCCTGGTACACCCCACACACAGATCGGCCTCGGCGCCAGCGGCGGGAGGGACTGCCCTGGCTTGGGCTTCTCCACCTGGCACCCTTCCGTCCCCTTTCCTGCCCTTCCAGTCAGCCTAAGAGCCTGACCGCAGCCTGCAGCCTCCATCTGCCCACACCCAACTCCAAGTCCAGGCTGCCCTGGCATCCAGGCCAGTTCCCCGTGCTCCTGTCCTCAGGGCAACGCCGAGGACTTAGAGGTGAAAATAGACAGCATTCAGGCGGACATCTTGGCGACCAAAAAAGTCAATGTCACCAAAGGTGACTGGGATGTGAGGGGGCCTGGGGCAGAGGTGCGGGCGGCACCCAGACTCAGGCTCATCTCCCTGTCCCCAGAGCTGTATCTCAGTGGCCTCTCCGACAGCACCATGAGCTTTTACTTTGGCCATTGTAATCAGGGTCAGGTGGCCTACATCACACACTTCCAGAAAGAGGCTGTGGAAGCAAAGGACTAACAGAGCCTCCAAGGCAAGCCAGGAAGCCGAGGCTGTGTGGCAGGGAAGCCTGGCAGAAGGAGCCAGGGCCAAGCTCCGGTTGACTCCTCTTGGCCCTTGGTGGGAGGCTGGGGTTCTGCCCGCCAGAAGGGGAAAAGGAGAGCTGGCTGGGAAGGGTTCAGTAAACAAACGGTCTTGCTACCTATCTGGTGTCCGTGTGTGGAGGGCAGAGGGAGATCTAGTGAGAGTCATGATGATGGGTCGGGGTGCCTCTGCTCACCAAGGATAAAAGCTGGTCTGAGGGGAAGGACCACCAACGTCGTAGAAGATTCAAGGGCACAGCCTGAGGAGCGGGCCTTACCTCAGCTCCCTGCTGGCCCCTGCGCTCTCCCATCCAGGACACCACACCCACCTGGTTTTTCTCCTGCCTCTCCGGTTGCTTCCTTTCATTCTCTTTTACTGGTTCCTCCTCTTCAACCCAGCTTCCTTCAAGGTGGAGTGAGGCAGGACTCTGACCTGGAGCCTCATCCCTAGGTTTACACCCTGGTGATTCCATTGCTTTAAATACCACTTCTGTGCAACGGCTCCCACATTTCTATTTCCAGATAAACATTTCTATGTCATTGTGTTGTCGACGAATAATTTAATCAGTTGATCTAAGAAAGCAATGGAAAATTTTATTCGAGCCAAATTGTGGCGTATAAGCCGGGAACAGCCTCTCCGAAAGCTCCAAGAACTGTTCTGCCTGTGAGAGGTCAAAGCACAGTTATCCAGGGCTTTGTACCTTAAATGACGTACACAGTGACATTCACAGAATCCAGATCGACACCTACAAGGCAAGTAATGGGTCATGGGTCTTCAGGGCCCCTTACAAGATCAAGAAGGAAGGTTATCTCCTAAGGACTTATCTCATTGATACTAAGAGAATGTTGCTTTTTAGAGTTGAGCAGGTATTTCTGCCGATGGGGAGGTTGGTCGATGCATGGTGCAGATTGCAATGCACAGTAGAGGGAGGAGAGGAGGCCAAAGGGCAGAGAAAAATTTTTATGTTCAAATTTTCCTTGACTCGCTTTAGAATATGGATTTATATTTCATCAGTGTCCAAAACTGACCTCCCAGTCCTGCGCCATCTTCCCCAACTCAACTGATGGCAACTCATCCTTCCTGCCACTCAGAACAAAATCGTGGTGTTCTCCTTGATGTCTCTCTTTAACCTCTGGATCCATCCTGTCTGTTGACTCTACCTTCCAAGTATATCCAGAATCCAACTATGTCTCACTACCTCCATTGCTGATACTCAGGTCCAAGCCACCATCATCTCTCCTCTAGATGACTCCGCTTTCTGCCCCATTCTCTTTGTCAACGCAGCAGCCAGAGTGCTCCTTGTAAACTTCAGATTCTGTCACTCTGCTCAGAACCTTGCAGGGCTCTCCATTTCACTGAGTAAAGCCCAAGCCCTTACTGTTATGGCCTCCAGGGTGATCTAGTCTCCCATGACTTCTGAACTCTCTCCTACTTCTCTCTCTCTCTTCTTCACTGGGCTCCAGACACATTGGCTGTGTGGTTCTTGAAGGTGACAAAACAAGCTCCTGCTTTAGGGCTTTTGTGCAGACTTTTCCGCTGAACACGTGAGAGAGGTTCTATTCCTAGAACCCTCACCCCAGGTGTCTGCATGGCTCACTCCTTGACCTCCTTTCAACTCTTTACACAAAAGGTATCTTCTCAGGACTTACCTCGTGGTGCAGTGGGTAAGAAACCGTGCTCCCAATACAGGGGGCCAGGGTTCGATCCCTGGTCAGGGAACTAGATCCCACGTGCACGCCACAACTAAGGAACTGGCGAGCCACAACTAAGGAGCCCGCCTGCCGCAACTAAGACCCGGTGCAACCAAATAAATAGATAATTTTTTTAAAAAACAAAGTTATCTTCTCAGGGACGGTTACCCTTTTGTAAGTCACATCACACACTACCAACCCCTATACTCTGACCCCCAACGCCTACCACTGCTGTTTTGTCCATAGCACTTATTTATGTGTTATTTATTTATTGTCTGTCTCCCCACCTGAATGTAAGCTCCAGTAGGGCAGGGATATTTGTTTTCATTACTGATATGTCCCAAATGCTGAGAACAATGCCTGGCACATATGAATGAACGACCGAGTTCCTGGGAGGGAATTGTCCCTCAAAGTCAGAGGCCATGAAGTCAGATGGCAGTAATTCTCCAGGGTGCCACAAGAGGGCATCACCGGCCCTGATCTTGTTGGTCAAAGGCAGCCTAACTTACCCCAAACTGGGATTTTTGAGCCTCAGCTTTCCTCTATTTGGGCAGAGGGAGGAGAGAAAAGCTAACGAAATATCGGTATGTTTTCCATAAAGCCAAATGGATTTCCTGTTTGAAAGACGTGTCCTGTCCTTTGGTGTCAAGTCACTCTTACTGTTTTTAGTCTTGGAATGGCCTTTTTGTAGAATCATGATTTTAAAAACCAGTACCCCAGAAATTTTTTGGAAATTTTAATAATTGGAAAATCCAAAAATCTGGAAACCACTGGTCTAAGACGATAACACTTTAATAACAATGGAACTTTAAAACATGAAATCTTAGGGGACTTCCCTGGTGGTCCAGGGGCTAAGACTCCACGCTCCCAATGCAGGGGGTCCAGGTTCGATCCCTGGTCAGGGACCTAGATCCCACATGCTGCAACTAAGTGTTCTCATGCCGTAGCTAAAGATCATGCATGCCGCAGTTAAGACCTGGCTCAGCCAAATAAATATTTTTCAAAATAAGTAAATAAAAATGAAATTTTAAGTATAATACAAATATCCAAAACAAATCTACGTTACATGAAATTTATTACTATACATATATTTTCCCCCAACTTTTTATTTCCAAAAGTTCAAAACTACAAAAAGTTGAAAGAATGAGTACCTATGACCCATTTTCTTTCTCTCTCTCTCTTTACTGGGCTATTTGAAAGTTTCAGATATCATGACAGTTCACTACTAAATATTTCACATTACGTGTCTACTAAGAATAAGGCCGTTCTCCTCCATAATTACTAGATCATTATTGTGGTAGTGTGAGTCATCGCCTCCACATACATCCACATCCTAATCCCAGGAACCTGTAGATATGTTACTTCACATGGTACAAGGGATTTTGCAGGTGTGATGAAGGATCTTGAGATGGGGAGATTCTCCTGGATTATCTAGGTGGGCCCCAAGTAATTACGAGGGTCTTTTTACGGCAGGAGGATCCAGAGTTAGGAGATGACACGACAGAAGCAAGAGATTTGGAGCGCAAGGAAGGGGTCACAGGCCAAGGAATGAAGCCAGCTTTCTAAAGGCAAGGGAACAGATTCTCCCTTGAAGCCTCTAGAAAGAATGCAGCCCTGTCAACACCTTAATTCTTCACTCCTGGCCTCCAGAAGTTGTTTTAAGTCACTAAGCGTGTGATAATTTGTTACAGCAGCAAGAAAACAAATACAATTATTAACTGAATAGCGTCACGTGAAATAGAGTACATACTAAAATTCCCACAAGGGTACCAAAAGTGTACCTTCTCCTTTCTTCCTGCCTTCCTTTTCTTGGTGTGTTCTGGGGTGTTTGTTCAGGATCCAGTTAAAGCTTGTATATTGCATTTGATTGTCATGCAGTATAAGCTTTTTTGTCTGTCTAACTTATGTATTGTACTTATTTGGGGCTGTGTTGGCTCTTCGTTGCTGCGCGCAGGCTTTCTCTAGTTGCGTGGAGCGGGGGCTGCTCTTCGTTGCGCTGTGCGGGCTTCTCACTGCGGTGGCTTCTCTTGTTGCCGAGCACGGGCTCTAGGCACGTGGGCTTCAGTGCTTGTGTCACTCGGGCTCAGTAGTTGGGGCACGCAGGCTCTAGAATACAGGCTCAGTAGTTGTGGTACCCGGGCTTAGTTGCTCCATGGCATGGGGGATCTTCCGGGACCAGCGCTTGAACCCGTGTCCCCTGCCATGGCAGGCGGACTCTTAACCCCTGCACCACCAGGAAAGCCCTAAGCTTACTTCTAAAGTTAAAATTTATAGCAATTACTTGCTGTCTTGATCCACATTAGAAACTGGAAACTTCAGATGATCTTGAGCATGTTTCCTCTTCTTTTTTTTGTGGGGGGGGGGGCACCGCACGGCCTGCTGGGTTTCAGTTCCCCAACCAGGGATAGAACCCGCGCCCTCTCCAGTGGAAGCGTGGAGCCCTAACTCCTAGAGCGCCAGAGAATTCCTAGGATTTCTTATTTTTAACAGTTCTAGTTTTAAGGCTAAACTACCTCATCAGAAAGTATGTATATAAATATATATCATACGGAAATCAACCAACTATACTTCAATTTTTTGGAACTTTTTAAAAAAGCCACGTTACACAAGTGCAGCAGTTAGAACCACAGTCCCAGAGGGGAGGGCCGCGCCCGAGGTGCTCCCGTACTGCCTTGAAAAACCTTTGCAAACAGAGATGCCCAAGCCTGAACTTGAATTCGAGACCCGAACCAAAGCCAGGTTAAGCGATTAGTCTACAGCTCTCAACCGTCTATTGAACGACTGACTGCTCTGTGCCAGGCCCTGTGCCAGGCACAAGAAGCAGTTCAAGTTTAATGCCTGGTGGTCTCCAACGTGCGAACATAAAAACCCGAAGCCCTAGGAACAAAGTGTGTTCTCCAGCTCTGTGAGTATTTGAATTCCTTATAACTGGGCGGGGGCGGGGGGGCCCTCGCGTAAAGGAAGCGGGGAGGGGGGTGGGGGGCGATTCGCTCACGCCTGCTTCTTTTCTTCCCCGTCCCACTCCCGCGTGCCGCCTTCCTCGAACCAGGACCAATACCACACAACTGTGCGAACAGCAGCTGCACCGTCCACAACAGGCTCGCTTCCTGCAGACAACCTCACAGGAACATGACAAAACACCTTGCTCCCCCCCGGCAAGTCCAGCTGCCTACGAATGACAGCCATAAAGTCGCAAGCACGGATCGCCCCTATATTACACCGAGCTCGCTTTGACTCTGCTGTGACTGCAGGCGCTTGGTCGGGTTCCGAAACCACAGGGACGTGACCCTTCTCAACGCGAGAATACCAACAAACCAACTATCAAGGTGAAAACACGACACAGCGAAAAGAATCCCGGGAGAAACACAAACCCGAACACACCACCACAAAAACGGCCTACAACAAAGTCGAAACAGCATCACCCTTTTCACCGCGTGGAATACTAACAGCAGACACACACCAAACCACAAAACGTTCTTCTTTTTGCACAAACTTATCAGCCTTGCGAAGACAAGGCCTCCAAAAATTGAGCCACTCTGAATTATTTCTCTCCACGAAAATCTTTAGTAAAAGGCGAAAGATTTATACGTTTTGAAGAGAAACCTCACAATGGAGTCATAACCTCTCACACAGTCCTCGGCTAACTGGAAGTCCCAAGGAACCAACGGTAACTATTTACCCACACACAACGAGTGAGTCCTGCCATTATTTCAGAAAATTCTCTGAAAATATCCTGATTTCGAGCGGGAGCGGGAATCAAAAGAAATAGAAGAATCTAGCTTTTGAAAGGAGGCAAGATCCCGAGTGCAATGCGCTGTGGGTATGTAAATGAAGCAGGGTCACGAACCCCGCGCTTTGGCAAACGCCTTCCTTTATTAGTTTTCCTGCTCGGTCTAGAGCCACCACCAGGGGGCGGAGCAGAAGACAGATAGGAATACAGTCGCCGAGTCCAACCAGAAAGTCTGTTTTATTTTGTTTTTCTTTTTTTTAAGGGACGACATTTATTCCTTTTCCAAATGTTACAGTAACACCAGGAGGAAGAAAATGGTCTTAGCAGTTAGAAAAAAAAAAGTGCAAATCTGGGGTTTCGCCGTAAAAAGTTATTTACAACAGGGCTTCCCTGGTGGCGCCGTAGTTGGGAGTCCGCCTGCCGATGCAGGGGACACGGGTTCGTGCCCCGGTCCGGGAAGATCCCACATGCCGCGGAGCGGCTGGGCCCGTGAGCCATGGCCGCTGAGGCTGTGCGTCCGGAGCCTGTGCTCCGCTAACGGGAGAGGCCACAGCAGTGAGAGGCCCGGGTACCACAAAAAAAAAAAAAAAAAAAAAAAGTTATTTACAACAATGTGGGGAGAGGGAAGACAAGAAGTTTCTTCACATTACAGACCTTCCCCCAACCCCAAAGCTTAATATTTGCTTACAAGTCAAAAAAGAGACACAGTTGGTTCACAAGCTGGAGGTTGGAACTTGAGTAACACACTTAGAAAAACCTAGACAAGGGCAGCGTCCTCCCCAGCCCAGGTGCCACTGTAGGCACAGCACAAGAGACTACAGACAGCAGGGGAAGGTGGACACTCAGGGTTTGGGAGTGTAGGCACCCCCGCCTCTGGCTCAGGGATTTGGGGAGTAAACATAACCTACTTGGAGAAGAATCGGGGAAGACAACCAGCAAACTGCCTTCTGCGCGGCTGGGGACAGGGAAGGAGGTAGGGCCAGGGGCAGGAGAATTTCACATCACTAACCTAACTTGGGAAACCGCAAGGGACCATCTTCAACTGGCCTTAAGAGCAAGAGCAGATGGATGATGGTGTTGCAGAAATATCAGCTTCCCTGTGCACCACTGCCGAACAGAAATACGGAGACAGAGATTTTGGAGGAAGAGAGAGATGGCTTTATTTTTCTGCCAGGCAGAAGGGAAGACACAGCAGGCTAGCGCCTGAAGAACTGTGCTCCCATCTCCTTCGGGAATCGGAAAAGATTTTATATGTGGGGCTTGCAGTCTGGCATATATGATAAGGATCAAAATAGTGAAGGTCTTGCGTTCGTCTTCTTCCTGCATTATTTCTAAACAGTGACTGCTGGCATCAGGCAGCCCGGTAACTGGGTCGGTTTGTCTCGGGGCTGTTGGCCTGCTGCGACCATTTTTCTGAAATGCAAATGCTACAGGGGGTGATTTGCTACAAGGCAGTGCAGGATGTAATTCACATAGTGTTAAAGAGTCATAGGTTTGGGATGTCCCTGGTGGCACAGTGGTTAAGAATCCACCTGCCAATGCAGGGGACACGGGTTCGAGCCCTGGCCCGGGAAGTTCCCACATGCCAAGGAGCAACTCAGCCCGTGTGCCACAACTACTGAGCCCGAGTACCACAACTCCTGAAGCCCGCGTGCCTAGAGCCCGTGCTCTGCAACAAAAGAAGCCACCCAATGAGAAGCGCACGCACTTCAACGAAGAGTAGCCCCCGCTCGCCGCAACTAGAGAAAAGCCCGCGCGCAGCAACAAAGACCCAACGCAGCCAAAAATAAAAGGAAATACATAAATTTATTTATTTATTTTAAAGTGATTCAGTGGGGGATTCCAGCAGTTAGGACTCGGTGCTTTCACTGCCGCGGCCCAGGTTTGATCCCTGGTCGGGGAGCTAAGATCCCACAAGCCGAGTGGCACGGCCAAAAAAACAAAAGTGATTCACTGAATAAATCTTCATTTTTACCAAGGATCCCCATACATAATCAAGGAGCAGATACATAATCAGTGAAGGCTCAAGCATTTAGTGCCAAGTGAAGACGCAGAACCAGGTAGCTGTCTCCTGGAGAGCTTGGTCCCATGTGGGCAGAGAATGCCATTGGTGCTCAGGGAAATTTCATTAAAATATCCTCATCCATTCATTTTTACCCTGAATGTTCACCTAGCCACTTCTTGCTGCAGGAGAAGCTATCTGAGGCACAGGCTGGCATTTTTTCCAGGGCATCCTGGCACTAAGGTGCCACCAGCTTGTGCCTGGGAAGAGCCCAGCTACTACTGAGAGCTGTGCTGCAGCTGACCAGGCCCCTATAGTCAGATATGAGGAGGAGCCAACCACTCAGACCCCAAAACCAAGCAGCACGAATTCAAAAAAAAGGAAGAAAAGGTTTCACAACCAAACAATAAAAGAACAAGGGAGAAAGACTTGGGGATTGCAGGCACCAGGCTATAGCTGCCAAGTGGCCAGAGGCATCCCAGGCTGCATTTTTATCCAGGTGGGAGAGCGTTTGGGTGAAGACGGGGAGGCTCAGTGTCCTGGTCCCTTTCCCTCCACAGGGTTGCTGGCTCTGTGATTCCAGATTAGAACCATATCTGAGCAATAAGAGGTTGGGGTAGGGTGTAGTTGGGATTATGAGGGCTACCCCAGGAGACCTGGATGAAAGAGAAAGTGCCGAAGCAGTGGCCAGCTGTTTCTGAATCAGGTTGGCCCACAGAGGAAAGGGGCTGTCCCAGAGGCCTGCCCCCAGAGTACCAAGCACTGGAAGAGGTGGCACCACACATCCTTGAGGATCTTCCTCGTGGGAGAGTAACTCTTTGATTCTGTGATTGGGAAGAACAGGCTGAGACCAACCGGGGTTCATTCCAGGAATGCAAGGCTGGTTCAACACCCCAAAGTCAACCAATTTTATCTACCAAATTAGCAGACTAAAGAAGGAAAATCACATTATTGTATATCAATCATTGCAGAAAGTGCATGTGACAAAATTCAAAACTCATTCGTACTTTAAAATTCTCAGAAAAACAGTACTAGAGAAGAGCTTCCCTGGGAATTCCCTGGTGCTTCAGTGGCTAGGACTCCACGCTTTCACTGCCAAGGGCCCGGGTTCAATTCCTGGTTGGGGAACTATGATCCCACAAGCCATGTGGCACGCCAGGGGCACGCGGTGGAGGGTTGGGGGGAAGAAGGAGAAAAAGAAAGGCTGAGAGAAGAACTTCCCCAGCTTGATGAAAAGCATCTACAGAAAAAAACATCTACAGCTAACATTATACTTAATAACGAAAGACTGAATGCTTTCCCCCTAAATTCAGGAACAGAGCCACTGTGTCTGCCACAGGATTACTTCTAGCAAAAGAAAAACAGTCCTAGGAGACAATTCTCTACAGGTCTTTCACGTTTCTGCATAACTTGTAAATGAAATACTTACTGTTCTTTCTTCCAGACTATCTTTTCAAGGATGTTTGTTTAGCAAGCAGCTTTGGAAAATAAAGATAGTTTCTGGACTTCCCTGGTGGCGCAGTGGTTAAGAATCTGACTGCCAAAGCAGGGGACACAGGTTTGATCCCTGGTCCGGGAAGATCCCACATGACACGGAGCAATTAAGCCTGTGTGCCACAACTGCTGAGCCTGCGCTGTAAAGCCTGCGAGCCACAACTACTGAGCCTGCGTGTCACCACTACTGAAGCCCGCACGCCTAGAGCCCGTGCTCCGCAACAAGAGAAGCCACCACGATGAGAAGCCCGTGCACCGCAACGAAGAGTAGCCCCCGCTCACCGCAACTAGAGAAAGCCCGCGTGCAGCAACGAAGACCCCATGCGGCCATAAATTAATTAATTAATTAACTAACTAACTAACTAACTAAAGGTCCATAAATTTAAAAAAAAAAAGACAAGAAAAGAAAGACAGTTTCCCCTTTAGAGCAAAAGGCAGGCATGCTTACTGACTGCTATATAACATTCAGGTTCTCTGAAATCAGGGTTCCTCTCTGTAATAAAATCCATTGCATAAGCAGGCATTCACCTGTGTTACTCCCATTTGACTTGGGGGAAAAGGGAACTGATGCAAAAAGAGAAAACCCATATAATCAATAGGAAGACTATAAAAGGAGACATCATTATAGATGGTACATTCATTAAAATGATTTTTAATGACATTATGAAAACTTCTTGCAATATATTTGAAAATTTAGATGAAAAGAGCAAGAAACTATAGCTTACCAAAACATACTTGAGAAGTAGAACACCCACACTGTCCTCTAACCATTAAAGAAAATGAATCAGTAATTAATTTTTTCCATAAGATCAGAAGCTTCAGAGAATTCTATCAAACGTTCAAGAAAAAATTATAGTCTTAAACTCTTCCAGAGATTAGAAAAAGATAGTACATCTTTTCAAAAAATCCCTTTCACAGGTTTTCTGGAGGAGCGGCCATAGCACAGGAATAGACACCAGTCTTGGAGAGTTACAGTCAGTTAAGGAGAGAGTGGCAAATGTAGCTAAGTGGACTCTGGTCTCTCTTCACATCACTTGTTCTTTTTTTTTTTTTTCGGCTGCCATCGGGTCTTCGTTGTGGTGCACGGGCTTCTCGTTGCAGTGGCTTCTCTTGTTGTGCAGCGCTGGCTCAGTAGTTGAGGCACGCGGGCTCACTAGTTGTGGCTTGCGGGCTCTAGAACGCAGGCTCGGTAGTTGTGGCACACGGGTTAGTTGCTCCGCGGCATGTATGATCTTCCCAGGCCAGGGCTTGAACCCGTGTCCCCTACATTGGCAGGCGGATTCTTAACCACTGTGCCACCAGGGAAGTCCCAGATCGCTTGTCTTTTACCTTTTACTAAAGATTTTGTGGAGAGGAATGTGTGGGAGGTTGCCTTCTCATCTAAGAGGGAATGTTTCCAAGGTTTCATCTATTAGGTATGACCTTTGCTATAGTCTTTTGTAGATAGCTCTTACCACACTGAGATTCAGTTTTTTCAAACTTTCTTTCTATTAAGATTATACATGTGCATTGCTAGATGGTACCTTATTCCTTTTACATACTGCTAGACTCAATTTGCCAATATTTTGTGTAGAATTTTTGCATCTATGTTCACGAGTAAGATTGCTATATAACTTCTCTAGAGCCTCGCTTACAGATTGGGGCAGGGAATCAGAGAACGCAGTTCCCAGCCTACAACTTAAACTTGGAACAGCTTTCTAAAACAACAAGTTGACTGTATCTTCTATTTCTTAACTACGAACCGCTTTATAGTTCTACACATCAGCCATTTGTCTTTGAAAACCCACATCCTTACCCTTATTTAACGTAAAACCTCCAAAGATTCCACTACCAATTCTCAAGTGATTGTCTCCACGAAAGTCTTTGCCAAGACAAAAAAGATTTCGTTAAACTGGGGAGAAATGCATATGTGTGTACCATGCATGCCCATCCTCCCATATACTCGTTGGTCCCCCAACGTTTGTGGTGCCTTTGTACCTACCAACAAAAACCTGTCTTCCATTGTAGAGAATTACCCCTAAACATGTTCTTACTGGGTAAAATCTCCTGACAAGAAAATAAAAGGTGGGACTTCCCTGGTGGCATAGTGTTTAAGAATCCACCTGCCAACGCAGGGGACACGGGCTCGAGCCCTGGTCCGAGAAGATCCCACATGTCACCGAGCAACTAAGCCCGTGCGCCACAATTACTGAGCCCGAATGCCACAACTACTGAAGCCCCCGCGCCCAGAGCCGGTGCACCACAACAAGAGAAGCCACCGCGAGGGGAAGCCCGTGCACTGCAACAAAGAGTAGCCCCGTTGCTCGCCACGACTCGAGAACAGTACCCGTGCACGCTAACAAAGACTCAACGCGGCCATAAATAAATAAATAGATTTTTCAAAATTTCTTTTAAAGAAAATAAAACATTAATTTTTGTTTATCAAACAGATAATACTGTTAATATTTCTCACGTAGTCTACACTGCATTCTGGTATGCAGATGAGCTAGAAGTGGAGGGGCCAAAAGCACTTGACTCTGCAGCTGGGGGGACAGCTCATTTCTAAGCCCTGTCTTCCATGCAGCAAGCACTTGTGTTCACCCGCTGTCCTATCACACCACATTACCTGCCCGCTTCCAGCTCTGCCTGTCTGGGGTTCCTTTCTCTTTACAAAAATATTCAGTCCTCTGCCATCTTCCCAGGCTCTCCCACAGCCCACCGGCCCCTTTTATAGCACTTGTCACCTCGGCCCCTCCCCTGGTACACCCCACACACAGATCGGCCTCGGCGCCAGCGGCGGGAGGGACTGCCCTGGCTTGGGCTTCTCCACCTGGCACCCTTCCGTCCCCTTTCCTGCCCTTCCAGTCAGCCTAAGAGCCTGACCGCAGCCTGCAGCCTCCATCTGCCCACACCCAACTCCAAGTCCAGGCTGCCCTGGCATCCAGGCCAGTTCCCCGTGCTCCTGTCCTCAGGGCAACGCCGAGGACTTAGAGGTGAAAATAGACAGCATTCAGGCGGACATCTTGGCGACCAAAAAAGTCAATGTCACCAAAGGTGACTGGGATGTGAGGGGGCCTGGGGCAGAGGTGCGGGCGGCACCCAGACTCAGGCTCATCTCCCTGTCCCCAGAGCTGTATCTCAGTGGCCTCTCCGACAGCACCATGAGCTTTTACTTTGGCCATTGTAATCAGGGTCAGGTGGCCTACATCACACACTTCCAGAAAGAGGCTGTGGAAGCAAAGGACTAACAGAGCCTCCAAGGCAAGCCAGGAAGCCGAGGCTGTGTGGCAGGGAAGCCTGGCAGAAGGAGCCAGGGCCAAGCTCCGGTTGACTCCTCTTGGCCCTTGGTGGGAGGCTGGGGTTCTGCCCGCCAGAAGGGGAAAAGGAGAGCTGGCTGGGAAGGGTTCAGTAAACAAACGGTCTTGCTACCTATCTGGTGTCCGTGTGTGGAGGGCAGAGGGAGATCTAGTGAGAGTCATGATGATGGGTCGGGGTGCCTCTGCTCACCAAGGATAAAAGCTGGTCTGAGGGGAAGGACCACCAACGTCGTAGAAGATTCAAGGGCACAGCCTGAGGAGCGGGCCTTACCTCAGCTCCCTGCTGGCCCCTGCGCTCTCCCATCCAGGACACCACACCCACCTGGTTTTTCTCCTGCCTCTCCGGTTGCTTCCTTTCATTCTCTTTTACTGGTTCCTCCTCTTCAACCCAGCTTCCTTCAAGGTGGAGTGAGGCAGGACTCTGACCTGGAGCCTCATCCCTAGGTTTACACCCTGGTGATTCCATTGCTTTAAATACCACTTCTGTGCAACGGCTCCCACATTTCTATTTCCAGATAAACATTTCTATGTCATTGTGTTGTCGACGAATAATTTAATCAGTTGATCTAAGAAAGCAATGGAAAATTTTATTCGAGCCAAATTGTGGCGTATAAGCCGGGAACAGCCTCTCCGAAAGCTCCAAGAACTGTTCTGCCTGTGAGAGGTCAAAGCACAGTTATCCAGGGCTTTGTACCTTAAATGACGTACACAGTGACATTCACAGAATCCAGATCGACACCTACAAGGCAAGTAATGGGTCATGGGTCTTCAGGGCCCCTTACAAGATCAAGAAGGAAGGTTATCTCCTAAGGACTTATCTCATTGATACTAAGAGAATGTTGCTTTTTAGAGTTGAGCAGGTATTTCTGCCGATGGGGAGGTTGGTCGATGCATGGTGCAGATTGCAATGCACAGTAGAGGGAGGAGAGGAGGCCAAAGGGCAGAGAAAAATTTTTATGTTCAAATTTTCCTTGACTCGCTTTAGAATATGGATTTATATTTCATCAGTGTCCAAAACTGACCTCCCAGTCCTGCGCCATCTTCCCCAACTCAACTGATGGCAACTCATCCTTCCTGCCACTCAGAACAAAATCGTGGTGTTCTCCTTGATGTCTCTCTTTAACCTCTGGATCCATCCTGTCTGTTGACTCTACCTTCCAAGTATATCCAGAATCCAACTATGTCTCACTACCTCCATTGCTGATACTCAGGTCCAAGCCACCATCATCTCTCCTCTAGATGACTCCGCTTTCTGCCCCATTCTCTTTGTCAACGCAGCAGCCAGAGTGCTCCTTGTAAACTTCAGATTCTGTCACTCTGCTCAGAACCTTGCAGGGCTCTCCATTTCACTGAGTAAAGCCCAAGCCCTTACTGTTATGGCCTCCAGGGTGATCTAGTCTCCCATGACTTCTGAACTCTCTCCTACTTCTCTCTCTCTCTTCTTCACTGGGCTCCAGACACATTGGCTGTGTGGTTCTTGAAGGTGACAAAACAAGCTCCTGCTTTAGGGCTTTTGTGCAGACTTTTCCGCTGAACACGTGAGAGAGGTTCTATTCCTAGAACCCTCACCCCAGGTGTCTGCATGGCTCACTCCTTGACCTCCTTTCAACTCTTTACACAAAAGGTATCTTCTCAGGACTTACCTCGTGGTGCAGTGGGTAAGAAACCGTGCTCCCAATACAGGGGGCCAGGGTTCGATCCCTGGTCAGGGAACTAGATCCCACGTGCACGCCACAACTAAGGAACTGGCGAGCCACAACTAAGGAGCCCGCCTGCCGCAACTAAGACCCGGTGCAACCAAATAAATAGATAATTTTTTTAAAAAACAAAGTTATCTTCTCAGGGACGGTTACCCTTTTGTAAGTCACATCACACACTACCAACCCCTATACTCTGACCCCCAACGCCTACCACTGCTGTTTTGTCCATAGCACTTATTTATGTGTTATTTATTTATTGTCTGTCTCCCCACCTGAATGTAAGCTCCAGTAGGGCAGGGATATTTGTTTTCATTACTGATATGTCCCAAATGCTGAGAACAATGCCTGGCACATATGAATGAACGACCGAGTTCCTGGGAGGGAATTGTCCCTCAAAGTCAGAGGCCATGAAGTCAGATGGCAGTAATTCTCCAGGGTGCCACAAGAGGGCATCACCGGCCCTGATCTTGTTGGTCAAAGGCAGCCTAACTTACCCCAAACTGGGATTTTTGAGCCTCAGCTTTCCTCTATTTGGGCAGAGGGAGGAGAGAAAAGCTAACGAAATATCGGTATGTTTTCCATAAAGCCAAATGGATTTCCTGTTTGAAAGACGTGTCCTGTCCTTTGGTGTCAAGTCACTCTTACTGTTTTTAGTCTTGGAATGGCCTTTTTGTAGAATCATGATTTTAAAAACCAGTACCCCAGAAATTTTTTGGAAATTTTAATAATTGGAAAATCCAAAAATCTGGAAACCACTGGTCTAAGACGATAACACTTTAATAACAATGGAACTTTAAAACATGAAATCTTAGGGGACTTCCCTGGTGGTCCAGGGGCTAAGACTCCACGCTCCCAATGCAGGGGGTCCAGGTTCGATCCCTGGTCAGGGACCTAGATCCCACATGCTGCAACTAAGTGTTCTCATGCCGTAGCTAAAGATCATGCATGCCGCAGTTAAGACCTGGCTCAGCCAAATAAATATTTTTCAAAATAAGTAAATAAAAATGAAATTTTAAGTATAATACAAATATCCAAAACAAATCTACGTTACATGAAATTTATTACTATACATATATTTTCCCCCAACTTTTTATTTCCAAAAGTTCAAAACTACAAAAAGTTGAAAGAATGAGTACCTATGACCCATTTTCTTTCTCTCTCTCTCTTTACTGGGCTATTTGAAAGTTTCAGATATCATGACAGTTCACTACTAAATATTTCACATTACGTGTCTACTAAGAATAAGGCCGTTCTCCTCCATAATTACTAGATCATTATTGTGGTAGTGTGAGTCATCGCCTCCACATACATCCACATCCTAATCCCAGGAACCTGTAGATATGTTACTTCACATGGTACAAGGGATTTTGCAGGTGTGATGAAGGATCTTGAGATGGGGAGATTCTCCTGGATTATCTAGGTGGGCCCCAGGTAATTACGAGGGTCTTTTTACGGCAGGAGGATCCAGAGTTAGGAGATGACACGACAGAAGCAAGAGATTTGGAGCGCAAGGAAGGGGTCACAGGCCAAGGAATGAAGCCAGCTTTCTAAAGGCAAGGGAACAGATTCTCCCTTGAAGCCTCTAGAAAGAATGCAGCCCTGTCAACACCTTAATTCTTCACTCCTGGCCTCCAGAAGTTGTTTTAAGTCACTAAGCGTGTGATAATTTGTTACAGCAGCAAGAAAACAAATACAATTATTAACTGAATAGCGTCACGTGAAATAGAGTACATACTAAAATTTCCACAAGGGTACCAAAAGTGTACCTTCTCCTTTCTTCCTGCCTTCCTTTTCTTGGTGTGTTCTGGGGTGTTTGTTCAGGATCCAGTTAAAGTTTGTATATTGCATTTGATTGTCATGCAGTATAAGCTTTTTTGTCTGTCTAACTTATGTATTGTACTTATTTTGGGCTGTGTTGGCTCTTCGTTGCTGCGCGCAGGCTTTCTCTAGTTGCGTGGAGCGGGGGCTGCTCTTCGTTGCGGTGTGCGGGCTTCTCACTGCGGTGGCTTCTCTTGTTGCCGAGCACGGGCTCTAGGCACGTGGGCTTCAGTGCTTGTGTCACTCGGGCTCAGTAGTTGGGGCACGCAGGCTCTAGAATACAGGCTCAGTAGTTGTGGTACCCGGGCTTAGTTGCTCCATGGCATGGGGGATCTTCCGGGACCAGCGCTTGAACCCGTGTCCCCTGCCATGGCAGGCGGACTCTTAACCCCTGCACCACCAGGAAAGCCCTAAGCTTACTTCTAAAGTTAAAATTTATAGCAATTACTTGCTGTCTTGATCCACATTAGAAACTGGAAACTTCAGATGATCTTGAGCATGTTTCCTCTTCTTTTTTTTGTGGGGGGGGGGGGCACCGCACGGCCTGCTGGGTTTCAGTTCCCCAACCAGGGATAGAACCCGCGCCCTCTCCAGTGGAAGCGTGGAGCCCTAACTCCTAGAGCGCCAGAGAATTCCTAGGATTTCTTATTTTTAACAGTTCTAGTTTTAAGGCTAAACTACCTCATCAGAAAGTATGTATATAAATATATATCATACGGAAATCAACCAACTATACTTCAATTTTTTGGAACTTTTTAAAAAAGCCACGTTACACAAGTGCAGCAGTTAGAACCACAGTCCCAGAGGGGAGGGCCGCGCCCGAGGTGCTCACGTACTGCCTTGAAAAACCTTTGCAAACAGAGATGCCCAAGCCTGAACTTGAATTCAAGACCCGAACCAAAGCCAGGTTAAGCGATTAGTCTACAGCTCTCAACCGTCTATTGAACGACTGACTGCTCTGTGCCAGGCCCTGTGCCAGGCACAAGAAGCAGTTCAAGTTTAATGCCTGGTGGTCTCCAACGTGCGAACATAAAAACCCGAAGCCCTAGGAACAAAGTGTGTTCTCCAGCTCTGTGAGTATTTGAATTCCTTATAACTGGGCGGGGGCGGGGGGGCCCTCGCGTAAAGGAAGCGGGGAGGGGGGTGGGGGGCGATTCGCTCACGCCTGCTTCTTTTCTTCCCCGTCCCACTCCCGCGTGCCGCCTTCCTCGAACCAGGACCAATACCACACAACTGTGCGAACACCAGCTGCACCGTCCACA